>NC_141876.1:66632500-69337500 GCF_056163025.1 Triticum urartu | reverse complement strand
TAGAACCACGGTTGTACTTGCCCAAGAACCAGCCCCACCACACATAACCCAGACTCACGCAGATTGTACCCCTACCCAGTTGGACAGAGAACCAGCTACACCCCTTCTAACCCCAACCCCAGCAGATAGTAACCCAGTTCCCATTGACACAGCACTGTCTCCACCACAAAGCACCAAAACACGAGCAGTTAGTAAGGCAACTGCAGTGCCCAAAGCACGAGGACCACCACTCCGAACCCCAAGTCAATGCTTAAAGCAGAAGAAGAATTGTTCTCAGGTCAGGTTCCATAGCTATGGTTCATACTACTTTGCTCTTGCATCACTGTATTTACTCATACCAACTAATTTCAAATTTGAAGGATGCAATTGAAACTCCAATGGCGCAACAGGTATGTTTTAAACCTGTTTCTTTAATGTGTTTGCTGTTCTAACTTGCTCTATGTTGATTTCAGTTTCAATTGAATAAACAGTTATCTTCTCATGCCATGCACATTACAAGTGTTTTTATTGTTGTGTAGTTTCCCACACTTATATTATGTCTATGTTGCTTTGTCTTAAATAGATATGATTCGAACTATATCTATCTTGATTTGGCAACATAAACTAGAATGATATAGACCATACAGTGACCATACTACATAGATATATGTTTGTTTCATGCTATTATCCTAACCACCTTACTACTGAACTGGTTTACCAAAATGAGTTTCATATACTACATCCTAAACCTGTGATGTGTTTGTTTGTTTCTCTTTTAGAACGTGGATAAAATATTGGAGAAGAGTACCCCGTTATGCAATGGTAAAGGATGTAATGCAGATAAGGTTCAAGATAGTGAGACATCCTTGTTGGTCACCAAGAAAGCTGATAAAAACTATATTGAAGACACTGAGACAACCCCAAAGTCCTGTCTTGATGTAGTGTTCGAGTTACTGGCTACTACTGCTAGCACCAGCTCTTCGAACTCGCTACCTGAATCAGTTCGGCTTCTTGATTCTCAACTTCAAGTTGAAAGACATCGATCAGATGTTATGCGACAGGAAGCTGAAGGACTGAGGAAGTCCCTGCAGAATTTAGATGCATACTTTCTGGTGCAACAGCAAGTGCTGGAGGATTTAAGCGCCAAACAAGAGAAAGTTAATAAGCTTGCTAAGCATCTTGCCAGCATTATGGGTACCCAGGATATTGTTTCTTGAGCTCTTTTGAAGTGGTTTCAGTTCTGGACTTGTTTTGCTGCGGCGTTTATATGCTGCTTTGTTCCCTATATTTGCACTAGTGGCGAACTTTGATGCCCAGTGGATGTAATATGTGTAATAGCCGTGATAGCCTAGTGTAAGTTGCTTACTTATTTATTTCCTTATTGTCTTGTTTATTTCTTTTCTTGTAGTCAGTGCAGTTCTTTTTCCGCGGTTTGCTAGTGGCCGCAATAACCTATTTTTTAAAACTAGGCCACAATAACCATGGGCTACATATTTACTGTAGTTAACATGGGCCTCCTACGGGTCGTAGAAACAATGCGTCTTCTAAGGGCCATAGAAACAATGAGCCTTCCGCGGCGTAGAAACAATGGGCCTTATACTGGTCGTAGACACAATGGGCCTTCTACGGGTCGTATCATCAATGGGCCTTCTACGGGCCGTATGATCGGTTGGCCAAACATGGGCCAATAATAGACCACATTATGGTCGTAAATGGGCTAGAGTTGAAATCGTCCGTTCATGGGCCGACCATAATGGGTCGTCGTTAATCGGCCGTATTTGATGACGCTATGAAAACGGCCCAACATATTAACGGGCCACAAACGGGCCGACTGTAACCACGGGCTGAATTTGGCCCATAAGCAGAAAATGACAGTAACGGTCCGTAAGTAAACGAATGCTGGAAATGAGCCCAAGAATAAATGGGCCCTGAGAAGGCCGAAAGATAACATGGGCTGGAAACGGCCCAACGGAATAATGGGCCATTAATGGGTATAAAGTGATACACTGTTCATTATGGGCCAGTTTCACCACGTGTCGTTAATGGGTATAAAGTGATACACTATTCATTACGGACTAGTTTTACCACGGGCCATTAATGGGCCGAGAGTTACTAAGGGCCTCATATGGGCCGAAAGACATCATGGGTCATACATGGACCGGAAGTTAAAACGGGCGGGAAATATATTGGACGGCCCAGATGACGCTACTGGGCCTAATTCGGATAGGCCGTAAACGGGCCCTGGGTTAGCGGGCTATAAATGGGCTATATGCGAACAAGTCGTTAACAGGCTTGTTGTGGGACGGCCCGCAACCTTTTGACCAAGCCAAACGGGCTGGCCTTTTCACCGGAATGGGCCTTTGTTGGGCCGTGCCACGTGTCGACATTTCATAGGCGCTTTGGGTCCAATGAGTGGATGACATCTGTCCCAACAGTGAGCCGGCACGTGTTTCCTCCAGCCAATGATGATTTTACACGTGGAAAATCCCCATTGGTCGGGGTTGTTAATGGGTTATCGGATCCAAAACTGGACCCGATAGCTTAACGGTGTTCCGTTACGGTGGATGCCACGTGTCGGTCACCCTTGATGAAAGCACTTCTGTGACATGCAATTTATCATCCTGGAAGTGGACACTTTCATGATGATAAATTTGGTAATGTCATGGAACACTTCTACGACAGCACAGGTATGACTATCTTGATTCTGTCATAAAATCGTCATGGATGTACATGCATGAAAGAAAACGTGACCAACTGTGACAAACACGTATCATCACGGAAGTGTATTTTTTTGTAGTGGTAGGAGCATGGCCCGTCGTGGCAGTTGGATTGTAATCACCTATAGCCAAAACAGGAAAAACAAGTTAGTGGTTCATGTTCATGCTCGAAGTAACATAGCACACTCAACAGGGGGTTTGGGGTGGTGCGCGTAGATCGAATGAGTTTTTTCGCAACTGAGTAGTCTGTTGTGTGCAACTTGATAGCCTGTTCTGTGCAACTGGGCACCATGATGTGTGCAACTGAAATTATAAACCTAGTTAGATGGGGAGTTGGGTCAGGTAATTACCTGTATGATGAGGTCCTTGAGTACTGCCTGTAGGGCCATTGGTAGGAGTAGGAGGGGCACTGCTTGTTAGGCCATGCGGGGGAGGAGGTGGCGGAGCATGCCGTGTAGGACCTGGAGGTGGTGGAGGTCCTTGAGGGTTGCCATCATCTGATTGCCCCGTAGTAGCAGCCGGTTTCTTCTTTTTCTTGGACTTGTTCAAGTGGCTGATCTCGGTATGTGCTCCGCGCATATGCTTGTATACAATGGCCTGTGCTGCATCAGAGCCACTCGCAAACTTGGCTAGTTTCCGAAAATCATATATCATGTTTATCTCCCTTATCTACTTCTTTCATTGAGGAGGCATTTCATCTGGTGGCTCATACCAGGTCCCTAACGCACTAGGGACAGCAGTAGGTGTCCACCGTTGGAGCATGTACCTTTCTGGTATGACGTCAACTCCAAGATGGGTGAACACCTTGAGGATGTGGCAACAGAGCATGTCGTCCTTGTCCATTTTGTAGCACTCACAGGAATATGAACCCTCCCCCACCTTTGCCTGGACCAAGTAGTTTCGAGAACCATATTTGGCAACAAATTCCTGCTTCGGTCTGAGCTCAAACATATCAGGACCATCTTGGAATGCATTATAACGTCCAATCAGCACAAACTCTTCCTGGAACTTGCGGTAAAGGTCTCTAGTGTAGGTTTCGTAAGCTTGCCTCTCTATTGGGAAGTTGGACCAGAGCTCGATCTCATGGTGTTTTGTCATGTAATCATTGCAGCCTTCCTTGTCAAGGATGTGGTTCTGAATTTTCTCATATTGCTTGACGAAGTTCAGCATTGAGTTGTGTGGGTTCACATATCTTTTTAGGATGGCGTTGAACCCCTCACTACGTTGTGTAGACTACAAGAAGGGGAAGAACCTGTGTTTGAAGTAGCAGGGCACCCAAGTTGACCTGTACTCATACAACTTCTCGAAGTGTGTATGTGTTATAGCCTCATACTTCACCATTAGCCCAGCCCAGTTCTGCTCAAATTCTTCTGGAGTGAAGCTGAAGTCAACACAGTAGTTGAAATCATCAGACAGCCCTGGATTCTGGCACAACAGCCAACCAACCTTTTCCTGAGCCTTTTTCATGATGTGCCATCGACAACAACTATGCATGGTGGTGGGAAAGATGCTCTCTATTGACTGCTTCATCGCACCATCCTGATCGGTTATGAAGTTATCAGGAGGTTTGCCATCCATAGCCTCTAGGAATGCTTGGAAGACCCTATCAAAGCTTGATGCTAATTCCTACCTCACAAACGTGCATCCCAACATGAAAGATTGGCCATGTCGGTTTATTCCAATGAAGGGCGTGAACGGCATATTGTACATGTTGTCATGTAGGTGGTGTCAAACGATATGCAATCATGGTACGCCTCCGCAAAAGCTTTTCGAACTAAGCCATCCACCAAAATATGTTGACAACTCTGTCCTCTTCATCATATTTTACCTTATAGAAGAAGTCTGGATCAGTTTTTTGTATATCCTTGAAGTGCGCAATTGTCTCAATCATGTCACCCTTCTTTGTGTCATCTCTACGAAAACTTGTACACTGATTTGTTATTGCCTTTGGTCCAAACGGCACCATCAACTCAGGTCCATAGAACTCTACCATTATGTGCATCATACGTCCTGCACAATACAAAAAGAAAACAATATATCTTTTTTTAGTCGCACGAATGCACACATCCAGCTACATAGTAATAGGACATGTGTTGGCACAGACGATAATTGCAGGAAATCTAGTTGCACCTTTAAAAACACTCGCACTTTGCACACGTGACATTTGTTTAGTTGCACAGTGAAGGTAATCTAGTTGCACAACAAGTGTCAAAGTGGTTGCATGCTAATCTACCCTCTGCAGCAACCTGGTGTCCAACTAATGAAGTTGCATTTAGTACTTTTTTTAGTTTCTAGTTGCACACCAAACGCTTTTATAGTTGCACAGAAGTGCCATACCACAGCAAAACCTGGCGCCCAGCATGGGAAGTTGGACACTAGTTGCACATTTAAGTCATTTTAGTTGCACACCAGTACCATAACAGTTGCATGCTGGACTGCCTAGAGGGAAACTTAATTCTGTAAGGGATATAGAAACACACTAAGGGAGTCCTAGACTAAGGGGTCCTCGGGCGTCCGGCCTATTATCAATGGGCCGGACTGGTGGGCTGTGAAGACATGACGGCCGAAGACTGTACCTGTGTCCGGATTGGACTCTCCTTGGCGTGGAAGGCAAGCTTGGCGACCAAACTATGAAGATTCTTTCTTATGTAACCGACTCTATGTAACCCTAGATCCCCCCGGTGTCTATATAAACCGGAGGGTGTAGTCCGGAAAGCATATACTCATTACCATAGTCATACAGGCTAGACTTCTAGGGTTTAGCCATTATGATCTCGTGGTAGATCAACTCTTGTAACACTCATATTCATCAAGATCAATCAAGCAGGAAGTAGGGTATTACCTCCATAGAGAGGGCCGAACCTGGGTAAACATCGTGTCCCCTGTCTCCTGCAACCATCAACCTTAGACGCACAGTTCGGGACCCCCTACACGAGATCCACCGGTTTTGACACCGACATTGGTGCTTTCATTGAGAATTCCACTGTGACGTCGACGAAAGGTTCGATGGCTCGCCTTGTCCTTAAAGACAATATCACCTCTGGGGGAGTCCTGGCCCCAGGCCAAACCCTCCGGCTGGGCGGCTTTATCATGATCGCCCATTTGGCCGTTGAGCCGACGATGACCTCTTAGGCCATTGAAAACCCCCTTCGCGTCAACTACGAATACTCCAAGCAGATGGATCCGGCAGAGTTTTCGTCCTTGAACGAGCTCCTAGATCACATCGCCGCTTTGGGAATCACCACAGATTACGATCGGATCGGGCCTAAATCCGATCAAGGAGGAACCAAAACTCCACCGGTCACCCACCAGATAGCGGTAGTCGAGGAGCAGAATGGAGGGTCTTCTTCTATATCGAAGATGGACTATGTCCGGATCGCCGATCAGGAAGAACCGAATACCCACCAGCGAAAGGATGCGACCAGCCCTCCGGACATAGAATCGGACGGTGGTCCTAAACAGTCAGAAGATACTCCAGAGCCCGGACTGTTGAGTCTTGAAGGTCTTCAGACTCCGGATAACCGGTCAGGTCAGGGTTCGGATTTAATTCCACCCACCCGCCCGGACATAGACGCTCTCATGAGCATAAAACACAAGTCTCAGGAAACGGTCCACCACTTCTGGGCCAGATTCATCCTTGTCAAAGACAAGGTAAAATATTGCAGCGGCGAGGACGCGATATCAGCGTTCTGCAACAATTGTGCAAACGAAGGAATCCTTAACGCCATCAATCGCTGCCACATACTGAAGTTTGCTGACTTAGCAACTATCGTACAAAAGTACAGCGTGATGGAAAGCGCCTGGAAAACTCAGGCAGCTTGCTGGGAACCGTCGGTCCCAACTCAACTCCTCTTACAGGCGAAGAGGGCGCGCCCCCATGGCACGCCCAGTCCAACAGTCAAGAAACATAAACCCATTATGCGGCACGGCACCGTTCTGGAGGGATGGCTCGATGGCCCATGCAAAATACACACGACACCCGATGCCGTGGCAACCCACAGCCTTAGAGCATGTTGGATACTCCGGCAGGTAGCCAAGAGCGGCGAGGACATCCTTATCAAGGACACCCCAGAGCAACACCCTCCAAAAAATGACGACACAAGAGTATTGATGGTCTTCGAGACATTTGCTTCAAACAACAAGCGCAAAAGGGCACTTTGCGACCTCGCCGTAGTCTGCCAAATCGCTGCAATAAACCCTTGGAACGACACGGCTATAACATTCAATGCCGGTGACGAACCGAGGTACATGACAGTCCGAGGACCAGCCGCATTAGTCCTCAGTCCCATCGTGGACGGGTTTCGACTTACTAAGGTCCTCATGGACGGCGACAGCGGACTAAACCTCATTTATGAGGACACACTCCACAAAATGGAAATAGACAAGAGCCGCATCAAGCAAAGTAGCACAACCTTCCGAGGAATCATTCCCAGTCGGGAGGCGCGGTGCGCGGGCAAAATCACACTGGACGTGGTATTCGGCACGCCGGAGAATTATCGGTCCGAAGAAATCACTTTCCAAGTGGCCCCGTTCAGCAGCGGATACCACGCCCTGTTGGGGCGGGATGCTTTTACACGCTTCCAAGCTATACCTCATTACGGGTATATGAAGCTCAAAATGCCCGGACCAAACGGTATAATCACTCTCGCCAGTGATCCGGACATAGCACTCCGCGCTGAAAACAAAACCGCATCCCTGAGGCGCTATCCGAAGCCCTCGCGGCCGAAGAATTAACCGCACTATGCTCCACGATGGACAGGGACGATGTGATCCTTGACAAACGCCCCAAGTCCACCTCCTTGAAACCAGCAGAGGAAATAGTCAAATTCCAGGTCCACCTAACGGACTCAAAGAAGACAGCATCTATCAGAGCGCAACTAAACCCAACAGTTGACGCCACACTACGAGAATTCCTGCGCGAAAACTGGGACATATTCGCCTGGCACCCTTCAGATATGCTAGGGTTCCCACGCAAGCTGGCCGAACATAGCCTTAATATATTAAAGGGATTTAAACCGGTCAAGCAAACACAGCGGCGCTTTTCCAAACCCAAGCGACAAGCCATGGGGGAGGAGCTGGCCAAACTTATCGAGGCCGGATTCATTAGAGAAATCAAACAACTGGACTGGCTGGCAAACTTGGTGATGGTACCAAAGAAGGACAAATCCTGGCGTCTGTGTGTCGATTTCAAAGATCTCAAGAAGTCTTGCCCTAAGGATCCCTTCCCCCTCCCCCGCATCAATAAAATTATTGACATCACCGCAGGACACGACTCACTATGTTTCCTCAATGCATATTCCGGATACCATCAAATCAAAATGAAGGAATACGATCAAGCTGCAACAGCATTTATTACCCAATACGGGCCATTCTGCTTCAACACCATGCCCTTCGGGCTCAAGAACGCCGGCGCCACATACCAATGCATGATTCAAACATGCCTGGAGAAGCAGATCAGCAAGACAATGGAAGCCTACGTCGATAACGTCATCATCAAACTAGGCACGTCGGAACGCTAATAGATGACTTACGTTTTACATTCGACAACCTCCGGGCGTATGACATTAAGCTCAACCCAGAAAAATGTGTCTTCGGCGTCCCCGCTGGAAAGCTGCTAGGCTTCATCGTTTCCCATAGAGGAATAGAAGCAAATCCAGCTAAAATCCGAGCTCTGTCACAGTTGGCTACGCCAACAAACCTCAAACAAGTCCAAAAACTAGTCGGTTGCGTGGCAGCGTTAAGTCGCTTTATCTCTAGATTAGGAGAAAAGGCACTACCACTCTATCGCCTCTTACGGCGCACCGACAACTTTGAATGGACAGACGCGGCAACTGCCGGATTGAAGGAAATAAAGGCCCTCCTAGCAAGCAACCCAATTCTGGTCGCACCAAATGCTGGCGAACCCATGTTGCTATACATATCAGCAACACATCAGGTGGTGAGCGCCGTGCTCATCATCGAACGAGAACAGGATAGACACAAATTCCCACTTCAAAAACCAGTATACTATGTATCTACTGTCCTCACACCATGCAATCCTGGTACCCCCATTACCAAAAGATAGCATACTCGGTCTTCATGGCATCCCGAAAGCTATGACACTACTTCCATGAGTGTTCAATCACGGTGGCTTCTGAAGTCTCACTCAATGACATAATAAACAACCGCGATGCCATGGGACGGATAACCAAATGGGCCATAGAGCTACTTCCATTTGACATAACATACAAGCCACGATGAGCCATCAAATCTCAAGTACTGGCTGACTTCGTCACAGAATGGACAGAGGCCGAACTCACTAAAGAGTACGGCGCATATTCCAGTTGGGTTATGTACTTTGACGGCTCCAACATGCTGGCAGGGCTAGGAGCGGGAGTCGTGTTATCATCCCCTACTGGAGATGTCGTCCAGTATGTACTCCAAATACTATACACAAACTCCAAAAACGCAGCCGAATACGAGGCCCTATTGCATGGTCTTCGGATGGCCGTATCCATGGGAATACAACGCCTAGAGGTGCCCGGGGATTCAAACCTTGCAATATCTCAAATAAACAGAGACTTTGATGCCAAAGATCCAAAGATGGCAGCTTATCGTAATGTCGTCTTAAAAATATCGGCTCGGTTCGAGGGGCTCAAATTTCATCACGTCGCCCGGGAAAGCAATCAGGCAGCGGACGTCCTTGCTCGCATTGGCGCTAAGCGTGACCCAGTCCCACCTAACGTTTTCCTGGAAAGGCTTTTTAAGCCATCCGTGGTGTGGCAAGGGGAGGGCGGCAACAACAGTCAAGACCCGAATACAACCTCCAATCCCGAACACACCGATAGTACCGGGGGCTTAGCCACCGAAAGAACACCGTCGGCCCATCTCATTATGGCAGTCATTGCCCCATGGACCGAACCCTTCTTGGCCTACATTAATAGGAAGGAGCTTCCCGAAGCCCAGAATGAGGCTCGCCGCATTGTCCGGCGTTCGAAGGCCTACAAGGTTCATGACGGAGAGCTCTACAAGAAAAGTACTACCGGAGTACTTCAAAGATGTATCTCCGAGGAGGAGGGGCGGCAGCTTTTAGCAGAAATTCACGCTGGTCTCGGCGGACACCACGCCGCAGCTTGGGCCCTTGTTAGCAAGGCCTTCCGTACCGGGTTTTATTGGCCGACAACCCGAGCAGACACGCAGGACCTTGTCCAACGATGCGTCGGATGCCAACTCTTCGCCAACCAAAGTCACATGCCCCCAACTGCCTTACAAACTATCCCCATTACTTGGCCTTTCGTAGTATGGGGACTCGACAGGGTTGGACCCCATAAAGGGGGAAGCCATAAGAAAAATTATCTGCTGGTCATGGTAGACAAATTCACTAAGTGGATAGAGGCTAAACCGGTCAAAATGGCCGAGTCCCGCCCGGTGACAGAATTCATATCCGGTGTTGTGCACCGTTATGGTGTCCCACACAGCATCATCACCAACAACGGCTCTAATTTCACGGTCGACGAGGTAAAAACCTGGTGTACTAATCTCGGCATTAAACTCGATTACGCCTCCATCTACCACCCGCAAACCAACGGTCAGGTCGAACGAGCCAATGGTCTTATTATGAGCGGCATCAAGCCCAGACTGGTGCGGTCTTTGAGAGAATCAGACAAGCACTGGGTTGAGGAGCTCGACTCCGTACTCTAGGGGCTGCGGACCACGCTCAACCGTACTACCGGATACACACCTTTCTTCATGGTGTACGGCACAGAGGCTGTTTTGCCCTGCGATATTATCCATGACTCACCTCGAGTGCGTATGTACGAAGAGAGAGAAGCCGAGCTAGATCGGCAGGACAACCTTGATGCCCTAGAAGAGGAGAACGACGTCGCAAAGGCCCGTTCAGCATTTTACCAATAGCAGGCTCGAAGATATCAAAGCAGAGAGGTATGGGCCAAGACTTACAATGTTGGTGAACTCGTTCTACGCTTGCTGGAGAAGAAAAAGGACAAACTCAAGCCCAAATGGGAGGGTCCCTTCATCATCGACAAAGTTCTCACCGGAGGAGCGTACCGTCTACGTGATGCAGCAGACAACCGTGTAGAGCCGAACCCCTGGAACGCGGCCAGACTCCGAAGATTCTATGCCTAGCACCAAACTCTTTGTCTCCCTCTCCCCTAAAGTTTCCATTCTTTGTTCTCTCTTTTTCGGTTTTTACCTTTTTCACTTTAAAGCTCTCGTATGGCTAGACTGCACACCCCTGACGAATACATCTTTAAATATGTACGTCTATTATACCTGGGGGCTTCTTGGACAGAAGCTTGTTATTATTCTTTGAGCATCAAGCTCTTCACATATGTGTCTTTCTCCATATGTACCTTTTCTTCGCCATTATATGCATCGATATGACTTAAGTTTTGGCCAAGCTGGGTTGCCTGGCTCCTGTGCTTATGCCCTACATTCCCGTTAGTTCGGCTAGGGCATAAAGGGAGCACCTCTGTGATTGTTACTGTCGGGTCATCCGGATGTGTACCTCAGACTGGATGAAGCCGAAAGCTAGCGTTCTTAAGGGAATATCCGGTCGGTGAATTAAATACATTTTTGCATTCACTCCATTCTGAACCCCCAGAAGTTACATACACTATGATTTTCCCATCACAATTCGGACATGTACACTAATGCATGCAAACCCAGGGAAAGGAACCCTTAACGGAACTATTCTCTCTGGAAGATGTTTCTTATAATCTCAATGTAATATAACATAGCTAGCCGGATACAACTTGTCTGTTCAAGCCACTATGACCCCTACGCCTAGCTTTCCGTGCATACCCCGGTCTATTCGGCCATGCGGGTATTCAGAAACACTTCGCACCTTCGGGTCCGAAGGTTGAAGCGAAAAGGTCTGCCATGACAAACTATACAATTCAGCTAGAGTACACATATCAAGGAAAGTACATAGTCACTTGGACTCAAACACTTCCTAATCTACACCGTCCAAAAGGCGGTCTAATTTACAATCATGTTGGCAATATTTGGCGGCCACCTCTACTTGGTCATATACTAAACTAACGGGAAATTCTTCCCCATTCGACCCTAGCGGTCCGACATGGGCCATGTGATTAGGATCCAGCTTGGTATACCGCGTCTTCACCATGGCCCAGGTCTCTCGTCCACCCTCTCGGCAGGCCGATATCTTCCACAGTCGGATACGCCACCGCGCTCCTTTGAACAGCTCTACAAGCTCCTCCATACTTCCTGGAGGGGAGGCGGATGGCCATAGGGCCTTGGCAACACTCCGCATCGCCAGCCGAGCCTATTCGTGCACTTGCGACAGCCCTTGCAGTAGATCATTTGATGATCCAGACACCTCCTCTTCAGGACGGCCCGTCAATATACCTGCAATCATAACTATATCAGTTCCATTTATCTCCGAACTACTTTAAAAATAGTGCAGACACGTACTGAATATGCCGCCCCACAGCCTCCTATTTTCCTTTACGGAGTCGGCTAGCTGGGCCCGCACATCCTTCAGCTCTTCGCCCAGCTGAGTTTTGGAATCCTGGAGTTGGTTTTTCTCCTCAATGACCTGTTTCAGCACACGTTCGCCGGCAGCATGCAGCCTTTTGGCTTCTTGTTCATTCTCTCGCGCGACTTCCAGTGCCTCCTTGAGTCCCTCTGCCAATCACGTCATGATATATGCAACGCTGTTAGCATTACTGACACATAATCATATTTTCTCGATGCGGGGGAGTATTACCAGAGGATGCCTCCTTGGACTTTTTCAGTTCGGTGGTAGCAGCATTTAGCTGTGTCTGGCACTACTCCAGCTCTTGGGCTAGCAAGTCGCTCTTCTCTGTAAGAACCTGGTGATACAATGATCCTTAAATAAGTTGTACCAACTGCTTTCAGTCTCGAGGGATACTAGCATATGGTTACCCTATTCGAACTTACTTGCACATTTGTCAAATGCTGCTTTGTGGCTCTGCTAAGTCCATTTCGCGTAGCTCGGATGTATGCGTCAGCCGAGCTGAAAGCATTAAATGTCTCTTCCGAGAACTTGGGGTCTCATAAAACAACCTTGCAGTGCCGATGATTCATGGCGCTCTCTACTTCCGAGTTGGTAACGGACATATCTTCCGAATCCTCGGCCGAAGGACAGTCCGGCGTTGGCCCCATATCGACTTCCGTTTCTCCGGCAGGATTTAAATCCCGGTTGTTGGGAGTACGAAGAGCCGTCCCCCAGACATAGTCCGACGAACCTTTTTCCTGGTACAGAACAAACATACAGGTCACAGTTGGCTGCGGCTGCTAAAAAACATATTTACAAACCCATACCTCTTCGAGGAAGGCCCAACTGTGTCTTCACCCGCCTTCCTCTTCGAAGGCTTGCCCGGTGCCGCTCTCTTCGGAGTCGCCGAGCGCCTACCCTTTGGAGCACGAGACAGTACAGCGGGTGAGGCAGAATAAGAATGCTCTTTTGGGAAGGATGTCTCCTGATTACTCACTTGCGAGACAGGAAGAAGGCCAGGATAGTCGGCAGTGATGGCCACCTCTATGCCATCATAGCTCGCCTGGTAAAACACCCCCTCCGCAAGCACCACAGATATATCTGGATCTTCTTCATACCCAGGATCAAGCTCCCGGTTGTGGTTTTCCGGCTGTGGGGTGGGACTATAAAGTCCCTCGGTGATCTTTCGCCAATGCTGTTATAAGCGAATTAAAAATTTATCAAAGGTGATCCGGGAGGTGGAATGAGTAAAGCAGAAGGATTGAGGCTTACCCAACTGGGAGGATTGTACATAGAATACCCATCTCTGTGGTTGATAGGAAGAAATTCCTTTTCCTCCCCTTTGAACAGCTCGGCCAGTATCTTGGCTAGGGCAGCGGGGGTGTACGGACCTTTCCGACTACAGCGGGAGGCGTCATCCTCCCCATTGTAGTGCCACATTGGGAGCCCTCTATATTGAAGCGGCTGAACCCCTCGTGCTATGGACGTCGCCATTACCTCAACCATTGTTAATCCGGACTGAGCGAGCATCTTTATCTTGCTCATGAGCTGACAAACTTCCGCACTGTCATCCTCTTCAGGACTCTGGGGACGCCAGCTGTGGCGTTTCTTCAATGGAACGCTGGTAAATTCGGGGAGACCCTTTCGAACTGGGTCAGGAAGCGCGACGTCCTCAATGTAGAACCATTCAGAAGGTCATTCTTCAGATACCTTCCTTGGTGTGCCGGACAAGTATCCGATATCGGCGATGCGCCATACTTTGGCTCCGCCCACGTCAAATATTAACCCCTCGTGGTTATGTGGGACACAGAGCACTTCATGCACTCGCCCTTCTCTGGGCCAGAACGGGAGGAGGAGCTGGGAATGCTAGCCATGTTGGAGCGGTTTCTCCAGGCAGTCTCTGGGGATTTTCTCTTTGTGATGCCGAATAGATCTAAGATCCAACCTCCTTAGATAGGCACTCTTCCTAGCCTGGATGGTCTGTTATTTGCAAAAATGCCCTGACCTTCCACATTCGCTCGGCACGTGGAAGACGAAGTTATTAAATGCACAGAAGTCGAGGAGAGCGACGTTGAATCAACGGATGAATACATTACTTGGAAGTCATCAGAGGAGGAACCTGCCTTGCAATGCCGAAGACAATCTGTGTGCCGAACACCTCATTATTGAAGACTGGTTCGGGGGCTACTGAGAGAGTCCTGGACTAAGGGGTCCTCGGGCGTCCGGCCTATTATCAACAGGCCGGACTGGTGGGCTGTGAAGACATGAAGGTCGAAGACTGTACCCATGTCCGGATTGGACTCTCCTTGGCGTGGAAGGCAAGCTTGGCGACCAAACTACGAAGATTCTTTCTTATGTAACCGACTCTATGTAACCCTAGATCCCCCCGATGTCTATATAAACCGGAGGGTGTAGTCCTGAAAGCATATACTCATTACCATAGTCATATAGGCTAGACTTCTAGGGTTTAGCCATTACGATCTCGTGGTAGATCAACTCTTGTAACACTCATATTCATCAAGATCAATCAAGCAAGATGTAGGGTATTACCTCCATAGAGAGGGCCTGAACCTGGGTAAACATCGCGTCCCCTGTCTCCTGCAACCATCAACCTTAGACGCACAGTTCGGGACCCCTTACCCGAGATCCGCCGGTATTGACACCGACACACACCTCTAGTCAAGTTGCAGTTATACAAGATGCGCAAAAACTCCTTTTCTTCCAGAGAAATGCCTTGGTGGGATCTCAAGTATTTGGACAATGAAGGATTGTTCACCAGCAGATGATTGTGGTCACGAACAAAGTGTATCACCTCCCATCGCCCATCTAGCAGCTTGACCAACATTTTTGACTGGCATTGAGTGTGTTTTATTGTCTCGCGTTTCTGTTTCTTCCTTTTCTTACTAGGACCAGCCTCCTCTTCAGCAAAGATTGGTGGTTCATCTTCCATTTCCTCGTCACTGTCAACAGCTTTTGGATCTGGTATAGGGTCCAGAACAGGACCAGCCTCTGCTCCTCCATCATCAGCTTTGGGCTTCTTGTACTTGTTGCAACAAAACTGTTGTTTTACCAACACATTGATGTGAGGTGTCCGCCTAGAGGTTCTCATCTTGACATAGAAACCCATCCATAGGGCGTAGCTGTTGTAATGATCCTTAGCAACTTGAAGGCTATCAAACCTCATGCCAACATAGGGTTCCATGGGCTGAGACCCAGCCTCATCCTCTCCTTCTTCTCCTTGCACAGCACCGTCAACAGCCCCAGCTCCTAGCTCAGTCTTGGTTGGACCAACAACATCTGCCGCGGTGCCTGTGTCATCAAGAGTATGGCTCTCTGACTGCAAAGACACAACAATAGGGGCACCACAAGTTGATGACTGCCCTGCCACATTGTCATGGCCCATAGGGTTAGGCCCATGGCTTGGTTGCGTGTAGCCAACAGAGTGCACATTTTCTGTCCCATAATCAACATTAGCTCCTGGTGGTACGCTGGGTTGCTGCTGATCCATATCATGAGGAGGCTCATTGAGATCAGGAGGCAACTCATTGAGATCAATCATTTCTTCTTGTTTTTTGCTGTTGGCACATACCCCATGCACATAAAAAAGTTGGAAGTGATGTCATCAGTTTTAATCATCAATGAGTGTTTCAAACAACCTAAAAACTTTCCTGTTTTTAGCACAATCATAAGCAGTTGCACACCAGTATGACAATATTAGTTGCAAAAACTACATGTTTATAGTAGAATCTTTTTTATAACATGTATGCATTTTTTTGCTTGCACGGAGTGGTTATGCTAGTTGCACAGTTTGCAGTAAATAGTTGGCACAGATAAAGAACATGGCTTTTTTACTTCAGTGTTTTTCTGACTTCTTTTATCTGTGTGTTGTAATGATGTGCAGTTTTTCTGTTGGCAAGGAGCTGATTTAGATTTTTCTGCACATAATTTGATGCTACATTTGAGATGAAAATCCAGGTGAAAGAAGAAAGAAGATTTGGATGACAGATTATAGATATATGTTTCATAGACGATTCTGTTTTTACTCCTATGAATCAGTTCAATTAAAACCTTAGATTCATACTAGAGCCACGATGATTTAGTCTCAAGCTAAACAAAAGGCAAGGGTTCTTCTAATAAGAACCGCTTGATAATCATTTATTGAATCAGTGTAATGACTCAACAAAATTGAGAGAAAAAATTTGTCTTTTGGGCAAACAAAATTGGAAGGAAGAAAATTCTTTTTTATTTTTATTTAAGAACTACTTGAATTTTTTAGTCTGGTTGCGAGGTCTTAATAGTGAGTATGAATCATGGTTCCATTTTTTACCCACTCTATCTATTTCGTTTTCCAGATACTAAAATAAATAATATCTAATGAATTAGAATCATCTTGATAGAGATAAAAGGCCCTTTCTATGTATTATCAATAGGATCAATACTATATTGAACATATTTTACAATATAGCTTTGCAATAGGTGTGGGACAAGAATATATGCGTGACTATTTTTACTATGGTTTGTGGTTTCATTACCCTGTTTTATTTTTCTTTTTGCACAGTTTGCTGGAGAAGTAGCTATGGATCATTGTGTGGTTTTCACAAAAGTTTTCTAATGTTTTTGCTGTCGTACTACAGATTTTGTAGTTTTGGCTAGAATACATGTTCCAGTTGGCCAGGATGCATGTTCAGTTGGCCAGGGGTGCATGTTTAGTTGGCCAGATACATGTTTTTCAGCCTGAGGCGGAGTCAGCATCTGTCAGAGCCTAGGGCTAAAACTATGTGACTAAAAATAACGTCAAATACCAAGCATACTAGAGTCTATAAGAAGTATGCCAAAATTTCACATTGAAGATGAAATATGAATTCATTATTACCATGAGAGAAAATTTAATAAAACAAATAGTATAACAAAGTGCATAATTGGAAACATTGGTACCAAATGAACCAAGAGTTGCTTAATTTGAGGCCATCGTTTCTTTACTAGCGATATTAGAAGGACCTGAATTTGCAAACACAAAATCATGTATTTAAAATCAACACAATGGACATAGACCAAGTCAATTGTTCATATGAATTTTGCCAGAAAAAGGGGGAAACTTAATATACCATTATCATGAAGTGCAAAAGGTAATAGCCCCTTGCGTTTCCTCATTCGGTTTTCGGAGACCGGGGTTAGAATTAATGTCACCTGAATTAAGCTCCACACATTTACTTATTTTCATTACTTGCTCCGGCTCCCGCTGATTCTGGTGTTGTTGGATGTAGGATGGCCGGAAGTTGCTTCAAAAGAAATTTAATCATGCGCGCGTCCATGTGTGTGTCCTCTTTATCTTGGATTTCTATCTTTTTTATGTTTTTTCTGTTAACAAATAACTGAAATAAATTTGACTAAAGCAATAGTACAATTGAACATCAGATTTAGAAGGCCAGATGAAACTTGTCCATGGAGACAACAAACTTGAAATACCACTAGAAAAAAATAGATGATACAACAAACTTGAAATACCTCTAGCCCGTTGTGGAGACAAAGCAAAACATGTGCCCGCCGGAATTGGAGATGGGGTTTGCTGCAATGAGGCGATGAGGCCAAGCACAGGTCTGGATCAACCCATCTGTCGAGCCTTCGACGGGCTGGGGCGGCGGATGAAACGAGGCACCGAGACAACGAGAATCTTTTGATCGACAGACACATGGTGAATGGAATTTTTCTGGTTGACCGAAACGTTTGGCGATCAATACCTTTGAAATCGCAACCGACCAATGACCAAACGTGGGCGTAGCTTCCTGCTGAGCGAGTTAGTTGGGCTGCCGCTGAGGCCTTGGGCTAGGTATTCACTCCTGGGGTTCGGCCTCTTTAAATGTGAAAATCTGAAAATGTTCTACTGGATATAATGGTAGTAGTTGGGCCACGCATGGGGCTATAGCCCCAGTTGCCCTAGGCCCAATTTCACCCCTGTTTTCAGCTAGCCAGGATGCATGTTCAGTTTGGCCAGGATACATGTTTTTCAGCTGGCCAGATGCATGTTTTAGTTGCACATTTATTAATTTTTGGTTGCACAGATACTACAGTTTTTTAATGTGTTCATTTGCAAACAATAAGTTCAAGTCGGTAGAATGCATGTTTAGTTTTGGCTACAATGCATGTTGAGTTTGGCTAGTATACATGTTTCAGTTTTTGGCTATGATGCTTGATATATGCAACTCATCCCCTATGCTTCATATCCCAACCAAATATTCATTATCATCCATTTTTTATTGCACATATACTTTAGGTTTTATAAAGTGTTCACGCACAAACATCCAGTACATGTGGGGAACAATGCATGTTTTTAGATTGGCTACCATGCATGCTGAGTTGGCCAGAATACAGGTTCAGTTGGCTGGGATGCATGTTCAGTTGCACATTTATGCATTTTTTGTTGCACATATTTTTTGGACAGTCAATGTGTTCATTTGCAAACAATAACTACAAGTTGGTATTATGCATGTTTATTTTTGGTTACAATGCATGTTGAGTTGGCTAGAATCATTTTTTTAGCTGGCTAGAAAACATGTTTTAGTTGGCTAGAATCATGTTTTTAGTTGGCTAGAAAACATATTCTAGTTGGTTAGAATAGCAACTGATCCCTGTGTGTGCTTGTTGAACACATCCAGGGGGGAAATTTGGGTGGCATGCATGTTAGAAAACAGTAGGCATCTATGGATAGTTGCACAGTAATTTATGGTACTTGTTTTCAGTTTGCAGATATGATACTCATGGAGGGGGGTGTGATCTGGACAATGGGGTGATGTGCCAGATCCACTTCTTTTTTGAAGCAGCTTCTCCATAGATTTGTGCTAGATCCATGGACAAGGGGGTTGACATATGCAGTAGAAGAAGGGGGGAGTGAAGAGGGGGCAGAGGGATTTACTTGATGTTGCTGCCTAGTATGGCTCTGACCACCTTCCCTTAGATCTTTGAACCAGCTTCTTCTTCTACCCTGGGGCTGCCATGGCGGCTGTGTAGGAGGAGAAAGAAGGGCCTTGGATCCCCTTCTTTCATGGAGAAGAAGAAGGCAGCGCGGGGGCGTGGGGGCGAGCGGGCGTGGGAGGGGTTAGTTTGTACAGCTGGCCACGTGGGGGACCGTGGGGTGATTCTGTTTGGGCCTATCAGGAACTGGCCACTCGATCGCCGCGATTGGCTGCCTTTCCCTTTCTATACCGCGGGGGGACATGGGCTTGCCTTTTTGGCATGGCCGCTCGGTAGCACTAGCGAGCACCCTGCCGCTCGCTAGACGCGTCTGAACTTGTATCTTTGCACAACGAAGGTAGTTCAGTTAATTCGGTTAAACTGAACGTTTTTCGGTTTAAAACTGAAAAAAAGAATGTTCAACGGTTTCCAGATTTGAGAACTGAAACCAATACCTGAAAAACCCGAAATTTTGGTTTGGTTTATTTTTTTGGTTCCGTTTTTGGTTTCTGGTTCGGTTTTGCACACCTTGTCCCGTGTCAACCCACTAATCGGTGGACTGACAAACTAAAAGTACAGTAAACAGATTACCATACTCAGATGCCGCATCATTGTTGCTTAGAGTGATATTGACACACCCTTACCATGGGAGACACACCACCAACCCAGAACACGTTCATTGTTGTGAGCCACAAGGTAGTTCTCGTTTGTCAACGCTTAAAATGCGTTCCGGTAAACTTTTTCGGTTTTAGTGTAGCGGCGAAGCCATGAGCCAAAAAGTGCCTATAATAAGGTTTTTGGATTGTTGAAAATATTAGCACATTTTTGACTAATCTAATCCACGAGTAAATGATAAGCACGGCAAATACGGTATGCATCTCATATCGAATCCTAAGCATGTGAGCACGCACGAATCGAAATATCTATGAACAGCATATATACAGCCACCAACCGTGCACGCGGTCGTCGGGATGGGATCGCCCGAAACAACATAGTGAGAGGAAGCTTCGGCTCAGCTCATTCCCGCAACCCGTGGCGCACGCACGCGTCGTGGCGAGGCAGGCGACGGAGGAGGAGGCGCACATGTGTACAACTCCTATTCCCAAGCTCCCAATAGCAAGTGGTAGAGCATCCCTTGTAAAGAGATCTCACTATACTTACTGTAGCGGTATGGAACCATTACTTCCCATCACTTACCGTACACATATTAATGGGCTTTAGAGATTAGCCGGGGATTATTGGCCTAAGCTCATCCATAATCCAAAGAAGGTTCTCTCGCCCACCCACGTAGGCGAACTCCTCCGTGGAAAACTGCACGATAACTCGGCCATCTTTCGGCAGAAGCTGCACCCCACACGCGAGAGATTCTCCCGGAGGGCCGGAGGTGAGCGGTAAACGTCGGCGGCATGGGGCTCGTGCGTGTGACCGCAGGTCTGGCGATTCCGCCATCTCAACGGGATTCCCTCTAAATTGAGCTTGGGGTCGTCTGCCTCACCACAGCGTGGACTTCCTTGGCATTGGTGATCAATCTCTCTGTCACGCATCCTGACGGCTCGATCCGTTTGCTATCAGCGTGAGTTAGCTTCCAGGAAGGAATCGATGAGCTCACAGGCTCTCCTGTGTGGTGCCGTTGTGCACCTACGTTCTCGGCTGATGTGCAGAGGCCGGTGGGGGTGGGGGATAGTGTTTGATGAAATGCTGTTACAAGAAGAGGTAGGCGAGAGATGCTTACTTTTGCTGAGAAAACCCTTCACACACACACGCAGACACACACACAACTTCTTACGGATCAGAGAAGGATCACTTCAGATTTTGTTGACGATTTTCTAGTTTATTCAATTCATTTTCATGGACTAACGAGACATTTCACTCAAATCGCCTTCCCAATGCCCTGGCCTGACATTCTGCTATTGCGGCGATCATTACACATTTTCTTCTCCGCTATCTGCATGCAACCTCTTGAGCAGCGGAAACCATCCGCTCAAGCTCTGGGCTCGTGGGGAAGGCTTTGGTACAAGGAAAGGAGGAAGGAACCATAATGACCCCTCAAAAACAAAAAAGGGCCAAAGGGCATGGCAATAGGTGGAGAAATGGAATAATAGAGAGCATAAATCACAAGCTGACTCACATTGCATAGTATTAGGATGTCTTGATGTAATTTATAGTACTCCCTCCGTAAACTAATATAAGAGCATTTAGATAACTACTTTAGTTATCTAAAAACTCTTTATATATTAGTTTACAGAGGGAGTATTACACAGCTGATTCGGAAACATACTGGTCTATTACTGAAGCAAGCGACGAGTTCCAGTACTCGGAGCAGATATACTACCATCAGCGCACAACATCATCTGTTGTTCAGACCTACTACAAAAAAACACCCTGCTGCCTAGGAACTTAGCATATCAAGCAGCCGTTTGCTTCAAGGCATGATATCCTTCCAAAAAAAGTTTTCTCCTGATGAGTCCCGAGCCTTCACTGTAGGGTTGTCGACATGATGACCATTCTCGAGACCAGCTTTTCTGCACACATGAACACTATTCATCACTGTAGGGTTGTCGACATGATGACCATTCTCGAGACCAGCTTTTCTGCACACATGAACACTATTCATCAGTCGGCTGCCTGCTAGTGTAACACAAGTCAGCTGACAAGAAGCAGAGACAACAAATGAACTACACAACTAGTACTCCCTCCGGCCGAAAATACTTGTCATCATTTGTCCATTTTGATGACAAGTATTTTCGGACGAAGGGAGTACCAATTATTACTCCCTCCTATAACCACCACTGCCTCTGTTACAAGTTAAACAGGCAACAAGAAGCCACGACAAAAGCAACTACCAATCATTACTACATATTATAACCATCATAGCCTCTGTTACGAGGTAAACAGGACTTCATCAACAAATGCAGGTCAAGAACCAATAGCATCAAGTAAAAAATAATGGAGCTACACACCTCAGTTCTATTCCTTCGGGCCTTTATTCTTCTGCCCTTGATTTGGCTTCTTGTTCAATGGGAATCTAACTGCAAACGTAGATCGACACATCATCAGAGATGAGCACCAACGAACCAAAGAACAGCAAGTAAATTATGATACCAACCTCCATTGAAATAGACAAAGCTCAATGCAGACAACTCCGGGATATACTCAGTCATCTTCTCCCGTTCACTGGGCGTCACAAGCACCACATGGAATGCACCTCTCTTGTTATACACTTCTTTAGGTACAGAATAATCCAACACCACCACCAGCTCTCTAGACGGGGGAGAGTGATTGACAGATCCAGTGGTGAAAGTGCCATGCACTGACCCTATGCAAGATTTGCTGGTGAAGGTGCTGTGAAGCTCTGGAGAAAAATGTACCTGTTAACTTTCGTGAACGTGAGTTCCCAATTGTTCCTTGAAACATTCAGACTTCTCCATATAATTGTTGAGGGACACTTTCAGTTTACTTGCATGCAGTGTCTGTTTAAGCACCACCAAGCAGTCCAACTTACGGCACTCTTCAACTTCAACAAAATAGACATCAGGACCGCTCATGCCATACAATTCTTCATCCAATATCTTGTTCTCTGCAGCATAAATATAACTTAGTTCCAGGAAAATATTTGAACTATCCATACAAATTTACCTCTGAACTAATACAGCACAGAAATATGTCGCTTAAAAAAATCAATTGTAGACCTACAACTACAAGGTCCAAGCTAGAAATATGTTACTTAAACAAGTACTAGACCTAAGCTCTACACTACTTTAAAATCTATAAGGATGAAATTGAGAACCAACTTGAGAAGAAAATAAAACGAGTCTGGTCTGATGATGGTGGAGAGTACTTTTCTAATGATTTTGATTTATTCTATGCGGAACATGGTATTATTCATGAGAGGACGCCTCCCTATTCACCTGAGTGAAATGGGGTTGCCGAATAGAAAAACTATAATCTAATAGATTTGGTTAACGCCATGTTAGATACCTCGGGTTTATCCAAGGCATGGTGGGGGGCTGTATGGACATCATGTCATGTCCTGAATAAAGTTTTCGCCAAGGATAATGAGACTACTCCCTATGAGCAATGGGAAAAGAAAAGAACTACACTCTCTTACTTGCGCACTTGGGGCTGTTTGGCGAAAGTCAATGTGTCGATCCACAAAAAGTGATAGCTTGGTCCGTAGATCGTGGACTATGTTAATTTGGGCTACGCTAAGAATAGTGTTGGCTATAGATTTCTAGTAGTGAAATCTGAGGTACCTGACCAGAAGGTCGGTACAATTATAGAGTCTAAGGATGCTACATTCTTTGAGGATATTTTTCCCATGAGAGATATGCAAAGCACTTCTAGACTGGAATCTGATGAGACTCCTGAACCTACCATTCTGATGGAATATTATGAACACAAAAGTGATGAAAGTTCATCAGAGGATGACAAGGAAGCTCCTGTTAGGAGTAAGAGACAAAGGACTACAAAGTCTTTTGGTGATGATTTCATTGTGTACCTCGTGGATGATGACACTCCCACTTCCATTTCAGAAGCTTATGCATCTCCGGCTACTGACTACTGGAAGGATGCGGTCCATAGCGAGATGGATTCCATCTTGGCTAACGGGACATGGGAGATCACTGATCATCCTTATGGTTGCCAACCATTGGATGTAAGGGGTGTTCAAATGGAAGCTTAGGCCCAATGGTACTGTTGAGAAGTACAAGGCTAGGCTTGTGGCCAAGGGTTATACCCAAAAAGAAGAAGAGGATTTCTTCGATACTCACCTATGGCTAGACTGACAACCATTCGAGTGTTACTCGCATTGGCTGCCTCGCATGGTCTTC
Organism: Triticum urartu; assembly: GCF_056163025.1. Taxonomy (NCBI): domain Eukaryota; kingdom Viridiplantae; phylum Streptophyta; class Magnoliopsida; order Poales; family Poaceae; genus Triticum; species Triticum urartu. Next base: position 69,313,546 of record NC_141876.1, on the reverse strand, counting down.
TCGTTCATCAGATGGACGTTAAGACGACTTTCCTTAATGGAGATCTAGACAAGGAAATTTACATGCAATAGCCAGATGGCTTTGTAGTAAATGTTCAGGAAAGAAAGGTGTGCAAGCTAGTGAAATCTTTGTATGGCCTGAAACAAGCGCCTAAGCAATGGCATGAGAAGTTTAATACAACTTTGACATCTACTGGCTTTGTTGTTAATTAAGTTGACAAATGTGTATACTATCGCTATGGTGGGGGCGAAGGAGTTATGCTGTGTCTGTATGTCGATGACATGCTGATATTTGGGACCCACCTCAAAGTAAGTGAGGAGGTCAAGGCCTTTTTATCTCATAACTTTGAGATGAAAGACCTTGTTGTGGCTGATGTTATCTTGAACATCAAGCTACTGAGAAATACCGAGGGTGAAATTAGACTTTTGCAATCCCACTATTTTGAGAAGATTTTGAGCCATTTTGGATATTCGGACTGCAAACCTTCTGCAACACCATATGATCCTAGCGTGCGGATTCAAAAGTTCGAAGGCACGTTGATACGTCTCCAACGTATCTATAATTTTTTATTGTTCCATGCTGTTATATTATCAATCTTGGACGTTTTATAATCTTTTATATCATTTTTTGGTACTAACCTATTGACATAGTGCCAAGTGCCAGTTGCTATTTTTTGCATGTTTTTTACATCGCAGAATACCAGTACCAAACAGAGTCCAAATGCAATGAAACTTCACGAAGATTTTTTATGAACCAGAAGACACCCAATGGGCCAAGGCTGCGTCTGGGGGTGCTCCGAGGGGAGCACAACCCACCAGGGCGCGCCTGGAGGCCCAGGCATGCCTTGGTGGGTTGTGCCCACCTTGGGTGCTCCCTGGACCGCCTCTTTTCTCTATAATACCACAATATACTAGAAACCCTAGGGGAGTCGACGAAATATTGATCCAGCCGCCGCAAAGTCCAGAACCACCAGATCCAATCTAGACACCATCATGGAGGGGTTCACCACTTCCATTGGTGCCTCTCCGATGATGCGTGAGTAGTTGTTTGTAGATATTCGGGTCTGTAGTTAGTAGCTAGATGGCTTCCTCTCTCTCGTTTGATTCTCAATACAATGGTCTCTTGGAGATCCATATGATGTAACTCTTTTTGCGGTGTGTTTGTTGGGATCCGATGAACTTTGAGTTTATGATCAGATCTATATTTTTATATCCATGAAAGCTATTTGAGTTTCTTTGATCTCTTATATGCATGATTGCTTATAGCCTCGTATTTCTTCTCCAATATTTGGGTACTGTTTGGCCAACTCGATCTATTTATCTTGCAATGGGAAGAGGTGCTTTGTAGTGGGTTCGATCTTACGGTGCTTGATCCCAGTGACAAAAAGGGAACCGACATGTATGTATCGTTGCTACTAAGGATAAAACGATGGGGTCTATCTCTACATAGATAGATCCTATCTACATCATGTCATCGTTCTTCTGGCATTACTCCATTTCTCCATGAACTTAATACACTAGATGCATGCTGGTTAGCGATCGATGTGTGGAGTAATAGTAGTAGATGGAGGCAGGAGTCGGTCTACTAATCTTGGACGTGATGCCTATGTAATGATCATTGCCTGGATATCGTCATGATTATTTGAAGTTCTATCAATTGCCCAACAGTAATTTGTTTACCCACAGTTTGCTATTTTTCTCGAGAGAAGCCACTAGTGAAACCTACGGCCCCCGGGTCTCTTCTTAATATATTTTTCCTTTGCGATCTATTTTCCTTTGCTTTTATTTTCAAATCTATATTTGTAAAAATCCAAAAATACCGTGCTGCAATTTATTATTATTTATTTTATCTCGCGTTCCCGCGAGATCTATTTATCCAAACTGCTACAAAAATATTTATCCTTTTACCTGTGAGGGATTGACAACCCCTCTTTTACATCAGGTTGCGAGTATTTGTTATTTGTGTGCAGGTGATGTTTACATTGTATTGCTTGGTTCTCCTACTGGTTCGATAACCTTGGTCTCGGATGCCTGTAGATCAATTGAGATATTCTCAGGTGGTTGGTTCACTCATGTACCTGGCTTGTGCTACTCGTCCTGACATCTCATTTGCTGTGTGCAAACTGAGCCGGTTTATTTCCATTCCAGGAGATGTGCATTGGCATGCTGTTGAGCGAGTAATGCGTTATTTGCAAGGTACTATGAACTACGGAATTCACTATTTCGGGTACCCGACGGTATTTGAGGGGTATAGCGATTCTAATTGGATATCTGATGCTGATGAGATGAAATCCACAAGTGGATATGTCTTCACACTTGGTGTTGGTGCTGTTTCCTGGAAGTCTTGCAAGCAGATCGACTATGGAAGCAGAACTCACAGCATTAGACACATCATGCATCAAAGCAGAATGGCTTCAAGAGCTTTTGATGGATTTGCTGGTGGTTGATAAACCAGTCCCTGCTGTCCTTATGAACTGTAACAATCAAACGGTGATTGCCAAGGCTAAGAGTTCAAAGGATAATATGAATTCCACAATGCACATAAGAAGAAGATTGTAATCTGTCAGAAAATCAAGAAACTCTAGAGTAATAGCATTGGATTACATCCAAACGGCTAAGAATCTGGCAGACCCTTTTACGAAAGGGCTATCACGGATTGTAATAGAAAATGCATCGAGGGAGATGGGTATGAGACCCATGTAAGTTGCCATGGGGGTAACCCAACCTATGTGATCGGAGATCCCGTGAATTAGGACCTGGGAAAACAATCCAGCGGTCAACTGAGGAGAGTATCCTTAATTAACCCACTCTGTTGGAGATGCATAATACTCTCAATTCTGTAAGGCAGGCTGACTTTTGTCCTAATGTGTTCCAAAGCTTATGTAAGCAAGATGCTAACCTATAAAGCATTTTTTGGAGGAACACACCTATGTGAGCCCGACTGCTGGTCGGAGTCTATGAGATTGGGTGACCTCTAGGAAGCTCATGAGAAGGTATGGAGTATGACTAATAAGCTCCACCCGTGGGGTTTAGCCTTCGGCAGCCACGTATTAGCTAACAATATGCGAAACTTCTGCACACTGACAATTCAATGCATAGTCCATTGTTCAGTTGTGAAGAAGTCTAATCCTATTGCTCTAGGTGGAAATTCAACTTAACAGTCTGCACTCCAAATTCTGGTATATCAAACATTGTTTGGAACAGTTGACAAACTTATGTGCCTCGAGATCTGGTGGGGAATTGTTGGATTATGGATGGGCTTAGGACCATATAAGACAATAATCCCTGCTTATTCTCTAAGGCCCATTAATGTGTATGGCAAGTGGTGGGAAGTGTGGATGGTTTAGTCCCATACCGCTAAAGTAAGAAGAGCGAGACCTCTTTATAAGGGTTGCTATACCACTTGCTATTGGGAGCTTGGGAATATGAGTTGTACACGCGTGCTCCTCCTCCTCCTCCGCCCGCCTTGCCTCGCCTCGTCATGATGCGCGCGCGCTACGGGTTGTGGGAATGAGCTGAGCCAAAGCTTATTTTTGCCGGTCAAAAATGGTTAATTAATCTTGAATTAATTAACGCGTCGCTTACGGAAGTGCCACTGTCCGAGATGTTGGACCGTGGGTTGTTCGCGGACTCAGTCGTGGGTGTCGGTGTCAAAACCCGTGGATCTCGGGTAGGGGGTCCCAAACTATGCGTCTAAGGCGGATGGTAACAGGAGGCGGGGGACATGATGTTTACCTAGGTTCGGGCCCTCTCGATGGAGGTAATACCCTACTTCCTGCTTGATTGATCTTGATGATATGAGTATTACAAGAGTTGATCTACCATGAGATCATAGGGGCTAAACCCTAGAAGCTGGCCTATGGTATAATTGTTGTTCTTGTCCTACGGACTAAACCCTCCGGTTTATATAGACACCGGAGGGGGCTAGGGTTACACAGAGTCGGTTACAAAGGAGGAGATCTACATATCCGTATTGCCAAGCTTGCCTTCCACGCCAAGGAGAGTCCCATCCGGACACGGGACGGAGTCTTCAATCTTGTGTCTTCATAGTCCAACAGTCCGGCCAAAGGATATAGTCTGGCTATCCGAGGACCCCCTAATTCTGGACTCCCTCAGTAGCACCTGAACCAGGCTTCAATGACGATGAGTCCGGCGTGAAGATTGTCTTCGGCATTGCAAGGCGGGTTCTTCCTCCGAATACTCCATAGAAGATTTTGAACACAAGGATAGTGTCCGGCTCTGCAAAACAAATTCCACATACCACCGTAGAGAGAATAATATTTCCACAAATCTAATCTGCTGACAGCTTTTCATAATGTGACATTCTGTCATGGTCTGGTCATGACGAACCGTTTTTTCCGAGCCTGCCACCGCACGTGTTGCGAGGCGGTTTTATTGGCATGTCCTGTCGAAGCAGAGATCGTGTCCCTCTTTTCACGGGATTCTCATCAATACGGGTGTGGGTAACCCAATCGTGCCTGCTGGTATAACTCCTCGATCTTAGGCGAGTTCCAGACGATCACGCGATGGACGCTTGATATTCACCCTCTTTATAAAGGGGTCGATGCCTGCCCTTTTCTTCTCACGTTCGATCCTTCCCTTCCCCCCACCTTGAATTCCAACACTCAAGGCTCAGGCCAAGCGCTTCGGACCTTTAATCATGTCCGGATCCAACCTTCAAGGCCGGTGGATGGCCTCCTCTGTCACAGAGGAGGACATCAAGAGGCTGAGAGAAGCCAGATATCTGACCGCCAAAATCTCACACAGGCTGCCTGCTCAAGGGCAGGTCATCCCCACTCCCGAACCCAACGAGAGTGTCGTATTTATTTCCCACTTCCTCTGAGGGCTAGGCTTTAGTCTCGATCCCTTTGTTAGAGGGCTTATTTTTTACTACGGGCTCGATTTCCATGACCTGGCTCCGGATTCCATCCTTCACATCTAGTCGTTTATCATCGTGTGTGAAGCCTTCCTCCGCATCACCCCACACTTTGGCTTATGGCTTAAGACCTTCAATGTGAAGACGAAGATGATTGAGGGGCGACACGCAGAGTGTGGAGGTGCCATAATAAACAAAGGCGCCGACGCTCCATGGCCAAAGGGTTCCTTCCCGGCGACATCCGAGTTATGGCAGCGGGAGTGGTTTTACATCACCGCTCCCCGAAGCGCTAAGTGGGTATCTGCCCCTGCTTTCCGTCCGGGCCCTCCGCTAGGGAGAAGAATCTAAAATTCCCTCTCCCCAAGGAAGGAACAGGGCCGCCTCTGAAGACTTGGAAACAATGGTTTTCAAGCGAGGGAACAAACCTTTGTCAGGGGGCCCTACCCCCGGGGGCATCCTTACTGCACAATGCCCGCAAAGGGATCAACCCTCCACCGAGCTGTAAGTAAACAAAAGTACTTTATAGTAAATATACCCTGCTTCATTTCTAAGAACAATAACCGAGATATATGTCTTGTAGTTTGGATCGTAGCCCTTCTCGACAGAGTTCGTCTTCAGGGGATCTACTTCCGGAGATGATGGAGAGCGAAACGCCTCCCCATGTCTCCCCGCCTCATGAGGTGGACGACCCTGAGGTGTCGTCACGGAGGATTTCTCCTGGTCCGCCAAGGCCAGAAGGTAACCTTTTGGCCATCCGAAGTCTGGTGTATTTGGCTCCTAAGGAGAGCCACAAAAAGAGTCTGGGACTGTCTGGCGCCTAACCGGACGCACTGATGAGTCTTCTAGAGCAAGCGGCTATCTCAGAGGTGCATCGTACTCTAATGGGTACGTTATTTGAGAGAATTTCATCCGCCGAAAGTGGGTTGCATGAAGCCTTTATGAGCCTGCTAAGAGGCTTTGAGGTACGCAAAGTAATAAATATTTTCTGACGGTACCGCACACGCTAGGTGTGCCCTATGCAGATAGTAGCCCCTGAGACTCTGGTTGCTGTCGGAAGGCGGCAAACAGAGGATCATAGTCCCAGGTAATGATCATGTTACTTTCATGTGTAGGCGGCTGAGGGTTCGGTTGCTAGCCGAACTAGTGAGTTTGCCGAACTGAAGCGGCAACTTGATGCGGTAGATGCCGACATCGTTCTTGTAAACAAGCGGCTTGACGAGGCACAGGGTATGTATTCCCCAGTGATCAACATATATTAAGAGGAGCATGATGCTAGTATATGTAATATGTTGTGACTGCAGATGGAGCTGCCGCCATGGAGACCCTTCGGGCGGAACTTGCCCGAGCCAAGGAACAAGCCAGGAAGAGTGATGTGGCCACCCTAAAGGCGGTCGAAGAGCTAAGAGCCGAACAGGCCGTGCATTGCCAGAGCAAGGAGAAAATAGCCAAGATGGCTGTTGAGTTGAAAGATGCCGCCGACCGTTATGAGCTTCTTGAAAAGGAAAGCCAAGTGAAGGCGGCGGACCTGGAGAAAGCCATGGTAGCAGCCAAGGATGCCCGCTCGAAAATCAGAGCGGCGAAGGAGGAGCTATGTCAAGCCGAAGAGATCGCGGCTGGGAAGCCTTTTTTGTTGCGGACGAAGTTCGGAGATCCTAAGTATGCCCTTCTAGATTAATTATGGAGTTCTACAGACGCGTACTTGGATTTGGCAGCGAGTGCTGCTGATGCGACCGAGTACTTCAAAGATCAAAAAGATCGCGAAGTGGAAAAGCTGTTCTGGTCGCAGTTCAATGTTCCAGTGCGTCCGCTGCTGTTAAATGAGCAAATGGCCGAACGGGCCGAGCTCCATAGGTTGTCTGGGCTTCCCATGAGGTCTGTTGTGGATCATCTTTGGCCGGAGGGACCAAGGACGAATAGTTATTTTGGCTTAGTGCAACGATTCCTTGGTGCTGTGCTGCATATAGACGCAGTGAAGAGGTCGGCGTGCATAGAGGGTGCGCGGATGGCTCTTGCCCGTGTCAAGACATACTGGGCAGAGATGGAGGCCACCGCTATTGCAACCCAGAGTTCGGCCGTAGGTCGGGTATCGGCTGAGCACTATTTTGAAGAGGTCCTAGAAGGCGCTCGTTTAATAGAGGCTCAGTTCTCGAAGAGTATCATGTTCTAGTGACATGTATCCCAATTGTAAGAACAATGCTATTTTGAATTATAAAGGTTGTGTTTATACTTTTTCCTGAAAGTATTATTATGCCTCATGTGCGGTCGTTTATGTGTACATATATATAACCTGAAAGTTTGCAGTCATCGGCTTCAGCCCCCACGCATATAATGTGGGGGTGTTCGCAAAAGCGCGTGTTCACACTTGATCCAACGTCTTGGTCCATTAAGGAGGTGGTAGCGCGGTGAACGAGGCAATCAGACTATATTGCTTTAACACTTTCACTTAACCATAGGAGTTTCACAGTGGGGCTACTATATAGCCCCTGGTACTTCCGCGTCTATCCGAATATGGTGCGCGTATGTACATGACCGGGAAAACCGGTCCTTCGTTAATGCGGAGGAATCCCGAAGATTCCGATGAGTCATCGAGTGGTTGACCAGTCTCGCACTTTATCATGACAGTCAGTTTTCGGCTTTCTCTACTGAGGTGCTCGTCCAGATGAACCAGGGCACAACCGCAGTAGTTCTCCCGGTGCCGCCTTAGCCGATAGAGCGGAACGTAAGGTAGCAAAACGCGGGAGCCGGGCAAACCCAACATTTGACCAAAGACATGATTCGGAGCTGATGCATATAAGGCCAAACTCACGACGCCGAACACTCCCTAAGGTATTCGGACTTTACAACATATACTGGGTTGAGTAACGCCCTCGATAATGAACCCTAAATTTCAAGGTACGTGCATTAGTCTGACGTGGTGAAATGCCAATAATGCTAGAATCCCTCTCGGTTGTGTTAAGTCTCCGGAGGGTATGAAGCAACAAGAGACGGTAAGAAAGGTTTACGCAGGGCTTAATCTAAAAAGAAACCTTTGAGCGGGGGCCTGCTGCACGTCTGTGCCTGTGTCTCCGTTGTGCCGTATCCTGGAAGGGTGTAGCACGATTATCATCTGTAAAAGAGAAAAATCCAGCCCAAAGTCAGCGTGCGAAAAGAGAAAAAATGGTTATTCTTAATAAACCGCTAAAATGTGATATATATTGTGTTAATATGGTCAAGCCGAACTGTGGCCCTTTTCACATGCGGGAAGCCCCTAGTACCACCTATGGGGGTATATCCCTCGACCTAATCTCAGGTTTATCTGAGCTGCTACACCTAGTGGTGTGCCGGACTCGTCTAACTGTGTCCGCGGTCTTGACGACCGATCGTTTATTCTGGCCCGAGAGGGGGCTGATTTTAGTGTTCGGCTGCTAGAGCCGCCACACGTTCTTCCGCACGTAGAGAACGCTCTGTGTTTTCGCTAATTGTGATGATGCCACATGGACCGGGCATCTTGAGCTTAAGACAGGCGTAATGCGGTACAACATTAAAACGAGCGAAGGCCGTTCTTCCGAGTAGTGCGTGATAGCCGCTTCGGAATGGAGCTATGTCCAAGGTTAATTCTTCGCTTCGGAAGTTGTCGGAGGGACCGAATACAACCTCTAGTACTAGAGAGCCCGTGCAGCGGGCCTCTCATCCTGGTATTACTCCTTTAAAGGTAGTATTGCTTTGGCTAATGCTCGTTGGGTCTATCCCCATTTTGCATACTGTGTCCTGATATATCAGATTAAGACTACTGCCGCCGTCCATGAGGACTCGGGTGAGATGGTATCCGTTGATTATTGGGTCGAGCACCAAGGCGACCGATCCTACGTGCCGGACATTGGTCGGTCTATCCCTGCGATCAAAAGTGATCGGGCAGGTCGACCAAGGGTTGAACTTGGGGGTGACAGGCTCAACGGCGCATGCATCTCAGAGTGCGTGTTTGCTCCTCCTCTTCGTCACGTGAATCATGTTCACTATTTTGACCTCTGGTGGGAACTTTTTCTGTCCCCCAGTGTTTTGCTGGCGAGGCTCATCCTCGTCTTCACTTGGTGTCTCCCTCCCCTTGTGTTCGACGTTTAGCTTACCGGCCTGCTTGAAGACCCAACATTTTCTGTGGGTGTGATTTGCAGGTTTATCAGAGGTGCCGTGAATCTGACATAATTTGTCTAGAATCTTGTTTAGGCTGGACGGTCCATCTCTATTTCCTTTGAAAGGCTTTTTCTGTTGACCGGCTTGAGAGCCCCTAAATCCGGCGTTTACCGTCGTGTTGTCTGGGCTGTCTTCGTTATTTCGACGCTTGCTTTTACTGCGTCGTTGTTTTCCATTGCCATCCCTGACTTCAGATGTGCCTGGGTCGCTGATGCTATTACAGGCCAGCCAGCTATCTTCGCCTGTGCAAAAGAGGGTCATAAGGCTTGTTAGGGCTGCCATTGTCCTTGGTTTTTCCTGGCCGAGGTGTCGGGTGAGCCATTTGTCTCGGACACTGTATTTGAAAGCTGCTAAGGCTTCGGCGTCCGGGCAATCGACAATTTGGTTCTTCTTAGTGAGGAATCTGTTCCAAAGCTTTCAGGCTGACTCTCCGGGCTATTGAATTATATGACTTAGATCGTCTGCGTCCGGAGGTCGGACATAAGTCCCTTGAAAATTAGCCCTAAAAGCATCCTCAAGCTCCTCCCAACTTCCAATTGAGTTTTCGGGGAGGCTCTTGAGCCAGTGCTGAGCTGGTCCTTTCAGCTTGAGGGGCAAGTACTTGATGGCGTGGAGATCGTCTCCGCGAACCATATGGATATGGAGGATGAAGTCCTCAATCCAGACCCCAGGGTCTGTCGTTCCGTCGTATGCCTCTATGTTCACGGGTTTGAATCCCTCTGGAAATTCGTGATCCAGCACCTCATCGGTGAAACATAGGGGGTGCGCGGCACCCCTGTATTTGGATGTGTCATGGCGTTCTGACGGTTGTAGTGTTTGGTTTTGATTATGCGCTGGAGCGCCCTTCCTAGACCTATAGATGGATCTGGTCACGCCGGCTTTTTGATGCAAGTCCTTACGTGGATCGTGTGCTGACTTATGTGCGGTCTCGTTAGCTGTCCTATCGCGGCCACGAGGTGGTCGATCCGACCGGTCGGCTGTTTTATTTTTTGGCTGTGTAGGCTCTAAGGCCTCATTGTCAAATTCAGGCAACAGCTTGCGCTTTGGATAGCTCTTTGTGTGGTGACTGCCACTGTATTTTACTTCAGTGTCTAGCACTTTGTTCCATCTAGTGTTGAGTGTATTCTGCGCAGCCTTAAGCCTTTGCTTCTTCTTCTCCAGACTCCTTGCGGTGGCAATAAGCCTTCTATGGAGGTTCTCTTGTTCCAGGTGCTTTTCCGGGATGATGTGTGCATTGTCGTCCGGACTGTTCTCCTCTCCGGAGACAGGTTGATGAGCGTTACCCCAGGCGTCGCCGTGTTCGGACAGCGGCTCCGTACTATTGTCGCCGTCTGCTGGTTCATCCTGCTCTGTCGCTGGGTCCATGTGGTCGTCATTTCCATTGGAGTCGGCCGGGGTGTTATTTTTCTTGCGCTGTTTTTGCTGTTTTTGCCGAGGTGGGGTTTGGAGCGGCGCCTACGCCGTCGCTTTGGTTGCTTCTCGAGGGAGCTATCCTTCGCTGCATCCTTTCGTTCCTCGTCATTGTTCTCTTTGGGTGTATCCACCATATATATATCGTGTGATGAAGTGGCTGTCCAGCGCCCTGTGGGCGGTGGTTCCTGTTCGCCTCCTGCATCGTCGTCCATACCGTCGATGTCTTCGGAGCCGAAATCGAGCATGTCGGTTAAATCATCGACACTAGCAACTAAGTTGGTGGTGGGTGGGCAGCGAATTTCTTCGTCGTCCGCATCCCATTCTAGCCGGACATAGTTCCGCCAAGGGTCCCCTGACAAGGAGAGAGACTTTAATGAATTTAAGACATCGCCCAAAGGCGAGTGCTGAAAGATATCCGCGGAGGTAAACTCCATGATCGGCGCCCAATCAGATTCGATAGGCATAGACGTAGGCGGTTCGGGGCCTGTGGCCGGGGATGACTCCAAGGATCCGGTGACACAGGTCTCATAGGAGGTGAAGTTAGTATTCGGCTCTATGGCCACTGAGTGTGTGGCCTGCGAGGCTGGGTCCATCCACCCGTCCTTGGACGCCGTAATCGACTCCGGATCTAGGGCCGGAGTAGGCATAGGTGTGATCTCCCGAACACCGTCCGGCGGCAGAGCTAAGTCGTGCTCGTCGTGACTATGCGGCGCACCTGACATGGGCTCGAATCCGTCAAAGATCAAGTCTCCGCGGATGTCGGTGGTGTAGTTTAAATTTCCAAACCTGACCTGACGGCCAGGGGCGTAGCTCTCGATTTGCTCCAGATGGCCAAGCGAGTTGGCCCGCAGTACGAAGCCGCCGAATACAAAGATCTGTCCCGGGAGGAATACCTCACCCTGGATCGCATCGTTGGCGATGATCGAAGGAGCCATCAAGCCTTTATCATGACGGCACAGTGGAACTCTCAATGAAAGCACCAATGTCGGTGTCAAAACCGGCGGATCTCGGCTAGGGGGTCCCGAACTGTGCGTCTAGGCGGATGGTAACAGGAGACAAGGGACACGATGTTTTTACCCAGGTTCGGGCCCTCTCGATGGAGGTAAAACCCTACTCCTGCTTGATTAATATTGATGATATGGGTAGTACAAGAGTAGATCTACCACGAGATTAGAGAGGCTAAACCCTAGAAGCTAGCCTATGGTATGATTTTTGTTCGTCCTACGGACTAAAACCCTCCGGTTTATATAGACACTGGAGAGGGTTAGGGTTACACAGAGTCGGTTACAATGGGAGGAGATCTACATATCCGAATCGCCAAGCTTGCCTTCCACGCCAAGGAAAGTCCCATCCGGAGACGGGACGAAGTCTTCAATCTTGTATCTTCACAGTCCAGGAGTCCGGCCAAAGGTTATAGTCCAGCTACCCAGACACCCCCTAATCTGGGACTCCCTCGGTAGCCCCTGAACCAGGCTTCAATGACGACGAGTCCGGCGCACAGATTGTCTTTGACATTGCAAGGCGGGTTCCTCCTCTGAATACTTCATAGAAGATTTTGACCATAGGATAGTGTTTGGCTCTGCATAACAAGTTTCCACATACCACCGTAGAGAGAATATTATTTACATAAATCTAATCTGCTGACGTATTCCGTAGTGTGTCAACACACCACAGCCAAGTCTTTATTCGAATCATTTTTACTATCCCACCTCAGCGCGTTTTGCGAGGCGGTTTCCTTGGCATGTCCGGTCGAAGCAAAGATCGTGTCCCCTTTATTTACGGGATTTTCATCAATACATACGTGGGTAACCCACTTATGCCCGTTGGTATGTTCCCTCGATCAAAGGCGAGTCCCAAACGGCCACGGGGAGGGCACTTGGAATTCAACCTCTTATAAAGAGACCAAGGCCTTACTCCTTTCTTTCAATCTCAAACGAGTTCGCCCTTTGCCTCGAGTTCCAACACCCAAGGCCCCAGATTTCAGGCGCTTCGGACCTTCGATGATGTCCGATTCCGACCTTCGATGCCGATTGATGCCTTCCTCCGTCACGGAGGAGGACATGCTAAAGCTGAGAGAGGCCAGGTTCTTGACTGGCGAAATCCCGCATAGGCTGCCTGCGCAAGGGTAGGTCATTCCCACTCCCAAGCCTGGTGAGAGCGTGGTGTTCGTGTCTCACTTCCTTCGAGGGCTAGGCTTCCCGACGGATCCCTTCATGAGGGGGCTCATGTTTTATTATGGGCTGGAATTTCACGACTTGGCTACGGAGTCCATATTCCACATCTCATCGTTCATCGTCGTGTGTGAAGCCTTCCTCCGTATTAATCCTCACTCCGAAGATGATCGAGGGACAGCACGCGGAGTGCGGAGGCGCTGTTATAAGCAAGAATGCCGATGCTCCATGGCCCGAGGGCTCTTTTCAAGAGGAGTCCAGCTTATGGCAACAAGAGTGGTTTTACATCATAGTTCCCAGGGGCACCAAGTGGGCGGCGCCACCTACTTTTTGCTCGGGTCCTCCACCACGGCTAGCGTCATGGGTCAATAAGGGGCTGGACTGGGGGCCGGCAAAGGACGTTCCCCTGTTGCAGGGCCGCATCCGAGATCTCCTAGAAAGGGACATCAGTCTGGTCGTGGTGACGCAGGTTATGTTACTTCGCTGAGTTCTGCCCTGCAATCGTCGCCCCCTTCGCCTGTGGGAGTTCAACCCGGAGGGACCGCGAGCTCTCCAACATTTTCTTGGCATGACGCCCGTGGAGATGTACAAATTGTTCTTCGGACCACAAGTAGTGTGTCCGGATACTACGGAGGACGCAGGTCTAAGCTGCAATCGTCCGGAAACTCAAGTAAGTAGCCCTGTGCTCGGACATACCTTCCATCACAACATCGCCCTTAAAAGAGTTGCCCTTGAAACAGGAGTGGGTAGCGAAGGCGAAGTTAATCAGGTGTCCGGCCTCCCTTCCTGAGACCTCGCCGAATCCCGTGTTGACCAGGATGATGGAGATCGCGTCTTTGGAAGAGAATGAGGAGGGGGACATGGGAGCTACCGCCTCCTCGAAGGAGGCTGTTGGGAAAGGAGGAATCAAAAATTCCTCGACCTAGGGGAAGAAGAGGACCGCCTCTGATAACCCAGAGACCATGGTCCCAAAGCGGGGGAAGAAATCTTCACCAGAGGGTCCTGCGCCGGGGGATACCTCGGCCATACTGTGCCACCAAGGGGATCAGCCCTCCACCGAGCCATAAGTAGAGAGGGGAGTTTAAAATGAGAAAAATCCCTGTTTTATTTTTGAGGAAAATAACCGAAATTTTACCTTGTAGGTCAGATCTCAGCCCTTCTCAGCAGAGCTCATCCTCAGGGGACCTTCTTCTGGAGATGATGGAGAGCGGAACGCCTTCCCCTGCCGTACCGCCTTACGAGGCGGGCAACCCTAAGGTGTCATCGCGGAGGGTTTCTCCGAATCCGGCAGGACCAGAAGGCAGTCATATGGCCCCCCAAATCTCTCCTAGTCCGGCCTTTGAGAAAAGCCAGCGAACGAGTCCGGCACCGCCTGGTGCGCGATCGGAGGAGCTGAGGGATCTGCTAGGGCGAGCGTCTATCTCAGAGGAGCACCGTGCGTTGATGGGTATGGTGATTGAAAGGATTTCGTCCGCGGAAAGCGGGTTGCACGAGGCCGTCAGGAGTTTACTGACAGGCTTTGAGGTACGCGAAGTGATGTACCTTTTAACAGTTCCGCATATATAAAATGCGCCCTGTATAGATAGTAGCCCCTGAGAATCTATGTGTTGCCGAAGACGGCAGCACGCAGAGGATCATAGTCCCAGGTATAATGTTGCCGCCTTCTTATACAGGTGGCGAGGTGTCCGGTGGCTAGCCCGACTTATGAATTTGCCGAGCTAAAGCGGCAGCTTGACGTGGCAGATGCCGACATCGCGCTTGTCAACAAGCGGCTTGACGAGGCACAAGCTATGTAATTTCTCCGGAGACACCTGGTAAGAGGAGCTTCATGCCAGTATCTTACAATGCGTGTGCTTAATGCAGATGGTGCTGCCCGCTATGGAGAACCTTCGGGCAGAGCTTGCCCGAGCCAAGGAGCAAGCCAGAAAAAGCGATGCGGCTGCCCTAAAGGCGGTCGAGGAGCTGAAAGCCGAACAGGCTGCTCACTGCCGAAGCAAGGAGGAAATGGCCGAGATGGTTGTGAAGTTAAAGACCGCTGCAAGCTTCTTGAAAAAGAAAAGTAGGCGGAGCGGACAGACCTATAAAAGGCCACTATGGCGGCCAAGGATGCTCGCTTTGTGATGAGAGCTATGAAGGAGGAGCTACGTCAAGCCGGAGATATCGCGGCTGGAAAGCCCTTTATGCTGCGGATGAAGTTCGGGGATCCTAAATATGCTCCGTTGGACCGGATGTGGAGTACGGCGGACACTTATCTGGATTTGGCGGCGAGTGCCGCAGACGCGGGCGAACACTTCCTAGATCAAGAGGATCACGAAGTGGAAAAGCTTTTCTGGTCGCAGTTCCATAATCCTGAGCATCCACTTCCATTAACCGATCGTTTGGCTGAATGGGCCGAGCTGAATAGGTTATCCGGACTCGCCATGAAGTATGTCGTGGATCATCTGTGGCCGGAAAGGCCAAAGCCGAACAATTATTTTAGCTTGGTGCAGCAGTTCCTTGGTGCAGTGCCGCATATCAATGCGATGTAGAGGTCAGCATGCATAGAGGGTGCGCAGATGGCCCTTGCCCGTGTCAAGACATACTGGGCGGAGATGGAGGCCACCGCTGTTGCATCCCGAGACTCGGACGAAAGCCGAGTACCTGTCGAGCACTATTTTCAGGAAGTTCTGGAAGGTGCTCATTTAATAAAGACACAGTGCTCGAAGGATATTATGTTCGAATGACATTGATTATTGTAAAACAATATTTTGATAAATTGTAGAAGCTTTTTATACTTGTGCCTGCAAGTATTATGATGCCTCCTGTGCGGCCGTTTAAGATATATGTATATATAGTCTGAAAGATGGCAGTCGTCGGCTTCAGCCCCCACGCATATAATGCGGGGGTGTTCACAGAAGGCGCATTTTCACACTTGATCCAACGTCTTGATCCACAAAGGAGGTGATAGTGCAGCGAACTAGGCAATCGGACTATAATGCTTTATCACTTTCACTTAGCCATAAGAGTTTGACAGTGAGGCTACTATATAGCCCCTGGTGACATCGCGCTCACCCGAACTCAGGGCGCGTTTGTGTCTGGCCGGGAAACGGCCCTTCGTTAATGTGGAGGAATCCTGAAGATTCCGATAGGTCATCGAGTGGTTGACCAGTCTCACGCTATATCATGACAGTCAAATTTCGGCTTTCTCTACTGAGGTGCTCGCCTGGCTGAACCAGGGCACAATCGCAGTAGTTCTCCTGGTGTCGCCTTAGCTGATAGAGCGGAACGTAAGGCAGCAAAACACAGGAGCCGGGCAAACCCAACATTTGACCAAAGACATGATTCGGACCTGATGCATATAAGGCCAAACTCGCGATGCTGAACACTCCCTAAGGTATCCGGACTTTATGAAAACGGGCTGAGCAGTGCCCTTGATAATAAGCCCCTAGTGTCCAGGTACGCGCAACGTTCTGACGTGGCCACATGCCAAGACACCAGCTTCATCCTCGGTTATACGGAGAATCCGGGGGATGTGTATCAACAAGAGACAGTAAAAAAGGTTTACGCAGGGTCTTAATCTAAAAAGAATGCTTGGAACGGGTCCCTGCTGCACATCTGCGCCTGTGTCTCCGTTGTGCCGTATCCTGGACGGGTGTAGCACGGTGTTCATCTGTAAAAGAGAGGAAGTTAGTTGAAAAGGTTGTGCGAAATGTACATTATACTAAATAAACAAAGTATAATTCAAAAAACGAGTAAAATTGAGCCCTATTATCTCTTGTTTTACATGCGCGGAGCCCCTTGTAATGGGGTGTACGGCTATTAAGCCTTTATCAATTTTATGTTTACTCCGGACTCGTCTATCCGCGTCCGTGGTCTTAACGACCTATTTAGGTGCTTTGATTGACGAAGCCGCCTTAGTGTGTGGCTGTCAAGGCAGCCGCACAGTCTTCTGCGCGGGGAGAACACTCAATGTTTCCCTTTAGTGATATGATTCCTCATGGACCGGGCATCTTAAGCGTGAGAGATGCATAATGTGGTATTGCGTTAAAGCGGGCGAAAGCTTCACGTTCCAGTAGTGCTTGATAGCGACTTGAAAATGGGGCGATGTGGAAGGTTAGCTTTTCGCGGCGGAAGTTATCGGGGGAGCCGAACATTACTTCTAGCAGAATAGAACCCGTGCAACGGGCATCCGGGCCTGGCGTTACTCCTTGAAAGGAAGTGTTGCTATGGCGAATTTTTGTTGGGTCCATCCCAATTTTACGGATTGTGTCCTGATATAGTAGGTTTAGACCACTACCGCCGTCCATCAGGACTTGTGTAAAGTGGAGTCCGTCGATTATCGGATCTAATATCAGGGCAGCCCAGCCTGCGTTCCGGATACTTCTAGAGTAATCCTGATGGTCGAAGGTGATCGGTTTTAACAACCAGTGGCGAGACTCCTTTGGGATAGGCCGTGTGGCGCATATCTCGATGGGAGCCATTCTATTTTTCCCTTTAGTCACGTGAAGTAAGTTTACTATTTTGACTTCTTGTGGGAAATTCTTTTGTTTCCCGGTGCTCTGCTTGTGGGGTTCATCATCATCCCCGCTTGGTGTGTCGAGCCCCTTGTGTTCGGCGTTGAGTTTGCCGGATTGCTTGAAGACCCAACAATCTCTGTGGGTATGGTTTGTAGGCTTCCCGGGAGTTCTGTGGATTTGACATATCTTGTCCAAGATGTTGTTCAGGGTAGATAGCTCGTCCCTGTTATCCTTGAGGGGCAGCTTTTTCTGATTTTGCCGAGAGCTTTTGAATCCGGCGTTGACTGCCATGCTCTTCGGGTTGTTTCCCTTATTCTAGCGCTGGTCCTTGCTGCGTCGTGGTTTCCCATTTCCATCCCTAACTTCGGATGTACTTGGGTCGCTGGTGCTGCATCTTGCCAACCAGCTGTCCTCTCCCATGCAAAAGCGGGTCATGAGGCTTGTTAATGCGGCCATTGTTCTTGGCTTTTCTTGGCCGAGGTGTCTGGCGAGCCATTCGTCCCGAACGCTGTGTTTGAAAGCTGCTAAGGCTTCAGCGTCCGGACAGTCGACTATCTGGTTCTTTTTAGTAAGAAATCAGTTCCAGAGTTTTCGGGCTGACTCTCCGGGTTGTTGAGTTATATGGCTTAAATCGTCTGCATCCGGAGGTCGGACATAGGTCCCTTGAAAATTTGCCCGAAAAGCGTCCTCGAGCTCTTCCCAACTTCCAATGGTGTTTTCGGGAAGGCTTTTAAGCCAATGCCGGGCTGGCCCTTTGAGCTTGAGGGGTAAGTATTTAATGGCGTGGAGGTCATCTCCCCTGGCGATGTGTATGTCGAGGATATAATCCTCAATCCAGACTCTAGGGTCTGTTGTTCCGTCGTATGCCTCTATGTTTACGAGTTTGAATCCCGCTGGAAATTCATGGTCCAGCACCTCATCGGTGAAACATAGGGGGTGTGCAGCACCCCTGTATTTGGGTGTGCCGTGGTGTTCGGATATTTGTGGCATTGCATTGCATACTAGAGCTTGCTTTCTTGGCCCGTAAATAGACCTGGCTGGGCCATCCTTTTGATGCGAATCCTTGGGTGGATCGCGTGTTGGTTTGTGTGCGGCGCCATTTGCCGCTGTATGTTGGCCACGGGGTCGTCTATCCGACCGGATGGCTTCCTTTGATGTTGGGGGCTCTAGGGCTTCCTCATCAAATTCGGGCAGTAGCTTTCACTTCGGATAGCTCTTTATGTGGCGACTATCGCCGTATTTATCTGCGGTGTTGAGTACTTTGCTCCATCTGATTCGGAGTGTGTCTTCCGCAGTTTTGAGCTTCCGCTTCTGCTTTTTCAGGCTACGCGCGGTGGCGACAAGCCTTTTGTGGAGGTTCTTCTGCTCCAGGAACTTGTCCGGCATAAGGTCGTCTGGACTGTTATCTTCGCTGGGGACGGGGTGTTTGGTTTGTTTATCCAAGTTTCCTTGTTCGGCCGGTTGCTCGATGCCATGTTCATCGTCTGCCGGTTCGCCCTGCTCTGTGGCCGGGTCTATATGGCCGCTGTCTCTGTGGAGGCGGGGCTTGGAGCGGCGCTTACGCCGCTGCTTTGGCTGCTTTTCGAGGGAATGACCCTTCGTTGCGTCCTCCCGTTCTTCGTCATCGTTTCCTTTTGGTGTGTCCACCATGTATACATCATAGGATGGGGTGGCTGTCCAGTGCCCTATAGGCGCTGGTTCTTGTTCGTCTCCTACATCATCGTCCATACCGTCGATGTCTTCGGAGTCAAAGTCTAGCATGTCGGTTAAATCATCGACAGTGGCTACAAAGTGGGTGGTGGGTGGGCATCGAATTTCTTCGTCGTCTGCATCCCAACCTTGCTGACCATAGTCCGGCCAGGACTCTCCTGATAAAGAGAGAGATTTTAGTGAATTGAGAATATCGCCGAAGGGCGAGTGCTGAAAGATGTCCACGGCAGTGAACTCCATGATCGGCGCCCAATCGGATTCGATCGGTAGGGGGGCGGAGGGCTCGGAGTCCGGAGAGGAGTCCGGCACCTTGGAGTCACAGGCTTCGCAGGGGACAGGGCTGGTGTTCGGCTCGATCGCCGTAGAGATTGCAGCCCCCGAGGCGGTGTCCAGCCACCCGTCCTCGGTTGGCATAGTCGGCTCCGAGCTAAGGGTCGGAGCGGACACGGGTGCGGCCTCCAGGGCACTGTTCGGCGGCAGAGCTAGATCATGCCCATCGAGACAATGCGGCGCGCTCGGCTGTGGCTCGAATCCGTCGAAGATCAAGTCTCCGGGGATGTCGGCCGTGTAGTTCAAACTTCCAAATCTGACCTGATGGCTAGGGGCGTAACTTTCGATCCGCTCCAGATGGCCTAGCGACTTGGCCCGTAGTGCAAAGCCGCCGAATACGAAGATCTGTCCGGGGAGAAAAGTCTCACCCTGGACCTCATCGCTGTTGACGATCGGAGGAGCCATCGGGCCTAAAGATGACGAAACAGAAGAACTCTCAATGAAAGCACCAATGTCGGTGTCAAATCGGCGGATCTCGGGTAGGGGGTCCCGAACTGTGCGTCTAGGCGGATGGTAACAAGAGACAAGGGACATGATGTTTTTACCCAGGTTCGGGACCTCTCGATGGAGGTAAAACCCTACTCCTGCTTGATTAATATTGATGATATGGGTAGTACAAGAGTAGATCTACCACGAGATCAGAGGGCTAAACCCTAGAAGCTAGCCTATGGTATGATTGTTGTTCGTCCTACGGACTAAAACCCTCCGGTTTATATAGACACCAGAGAGGGTTAGGGTTACACAGAGTCGGTTACAATGGGAGGAGATCTACATATCCGAATCGCCAAGCTTGCCTTACACGCCAAGGAAAATCCCATCCGGACACGGGACGAAGTCTTCAATCTTGTATCTTCACAGTCCAGGAGTCCGGCCAAAGGTTATAGTCCGGCTACCCGAACACCCCCTAATCCGGGACTCCCTCATGAGGGACACAATGTTTACCCAGGTTCGGGCCCTCTCGATGGAGGTACTACCCTACTTCCTGCTTGATTGATCTTGATGATATGAGTATTACAAGAGTTGATCTACCATGAGATCGTAGAGGCTAAACCCTAGAAGCTAGCCTATGGTATGATTGTTGTTCTTGTCCTACGGACTAAACCCTCCGGTTTATATAGACACCGAAGGGGGCTAGGGTTACACAGAGTCGGTTACAAAGGAGGAGATCTACATATCCATGTTGCCAAGCTTGCCTTCCACGCCAAGGAGAGTCCCATCCAGACACGGGACGGAGTCTTCAATCTTGTGTCTTCATAGTCCAATAGTCCGACCAAAGGATATAGTCTGGCTGTCCGAGGACCCCCTAATTCTGGACTCCCTCAGTGGGCCTGAGCCATACCCATCTACCTGACAACCTATATAAGAAGGTGTTGGCCAGTGGAGTGAACCCTACCTCAGTTCACTCACTCCGTCTCACACAACCCTAGCTATCATCTACTATTACTCTCACTTTGCTGCTTCTGGCTATCCCATCCCAACGACCACGTGCACGGTTGATCGGGAGAGCAGGAACCTCCGGAACCTTTTCGTCTGAGACCCTGCCTGGGAGAACGACAATAAGGTTTTCGGGGAGCGTCAACGCGAATGCTCCCGATCCATCACCGACTGCCTCCCCTGCATCGACTTCATGGTTGACGATGAAGTCGCCAAGAAGAAGGCCTCGACTGATACTAAGGTTGCTGCTGCCACCGCAATGTTGGTCTGTCCAACCGAAGGGTATGACTCGTTCATCCCCTATTTGCTCGTTCATGTGCTGGCCGTACATATGACGTTCATAGATGTTTCAGTTCTATGTACTGTATGTGCTCACATGCTTAGGATTCGATATGAGATGCATACCGTATTTGCCATGCTTATCATTTACTCGTGGATTAGATTAGCCGAAAATGTGTTAATATTTCCAACACACCTGACACACTTGTGGACATCATTCGAGAGAGAAATGTATTTTGGCTGAGAACCCCCGCACGAAAAACAGAAACATTTATAGAAATGCATCTCTGAGCAGTTTTTGGATTAAAGTGTATCAGTTAAACAAGTTTGTGGATTAAATTGTGTGATTTTTGAGTTTATGGACTAGACTGTGATTTCTATCCAAGTTCATGGACTGGCGGGGCATTTCACTCCATTTCGGAGAAGGTTGCGTATGTAGATGACACTTTGGGGAGTATTTGGTGCCATAGAGAGGGTGCGATATGTCGGCAACTTAGCAGGAACATGTTCTTGTTCACCTTCGGCCAGGCATCGGGTACCAATTCTATTAATGTAGATGATTTTGGAATCATTGTGAATTCATCCTCTAAGGGCATACACCACTTAAACTTCCCTATCTTCATGGATCCTAAGTACTTGAAGGGAGGTCATATCACTTGCAGCACCGCTGGGTGGGCATTGTGAACCCTTCACAGGGTGATATCAACAAAAAATGTTGACATGCCTATTGATCATTTAGGAGTTTATGTCGTTGTTCAGTGCCTTGATCCTCGAATTAAACCGATTGATAACTGTAAGTGCAAATGGGTTAAGGGACTAATGTGCTTACTAGTGTACACATGAGAGATAGCCTTTTCGATAAGTAAGAGTGTCGAACCCAACGAGGAGCAGAAGGAAATGACAAGCGGTTTTCAGTAAGGTATTCTCTGCAAGCACTGAAATTATAGGTAACAGATACTTTTGTGATAAGATAAATTGTAACGGGTAACAAGTAACAAGTGTAAATAAAGTGCAGCAAGATGGCCCAATCCTTTCCGTAGCAAAGGAAAAGCCTGGACAAACTCTCATATAGAGAAAAGCGCTCCCGAGGACACATGGGAATTATCGTCAAGCTAGTTTTCATCACATTCATATGATTCACGTTCGGTACTTTGATAATTTGATATGTGGGTGGATCGGTGCTTGGGTGTTGTCCTTAGTTGGACAATCATCCCACTTATGATTAACTCCTATTGCAAGCATCCGCAACTACAAAAGAAGTATTAAGGTAAACCTAACCATAGCATGAAACATATGGATCCAAATCAGCCCCTTACAAAGCAACGCATAAACTAGGGTTTAAGCTTCTGTCACTCTAGGAACCCATCATCTACTTATTACTTCCCAATGCCTTCCTCTAGGCCCAAACAATGGTGAAGTGGCGTGTAGTCGACGTTCACATAACACCACTAGAGGAGAGACAACATACATCTCATCAATATCGAACGAATACCAAATTCACATGACTACTAATAGCAAGACTTCTCCCATGTCCTCAGGAACAAACGTAACTACTCACAAAGCATATTCATGTTCATAATCATAGGGGGTATTAATATGCATAATGGATCTGAACATATGATCTTCCACCAAATAAACCAACTAGCATCAACTACAAGGAGTAATCAACACTACTAGCAACCTACAAGTACCAATCTCAGACTTAGAGACAAGAATTGGATACAACAGATGAACTAGGGTTTGAGAGGAGATGGTGCTGGTGAAGATGTTGATGAAGATGGACCCCCTCCCGATGACAGGATTGTTGGTGATGACGATGGCGGTGATTTCCCCCTACCGGAGGGAAGTTTCCCCGGCAGAACAGCTCCGCCAGAGCCCTAGATTGGTTCCGCCAAGGTTCCGCCTCGTGGCGGCGGAGTCTCGTCCCGAAAGCTTTTTTCTGATTTTTTTCTCGGACGAAATATTACATATAGCAGAAGATGGGCACCAGAGGGCCACCAGGGGGCCCATGAGGCAGGGGGGCATGCCCCCCACCCTCGTGGCCAGGGTGTGGGCCCCCTCTGGTATTTTCTTGGCTCGGTATTTTTTATTATTTCCAAAAGTAAGTTCCGTGGAGTTTCAGGAATTTTGGAGTTGTGCAGAATAGGTCTCTAATATTTGCTCCTTTTCCAGCCCAGAATTCCAGCTACCGGCATTCTCCTTCTTCATGTAAACCTTGTAAAATAAGAGAGAATATGCATAAGTATTGTGACATAATGTGTAATAACAGCCCATAATGCAATAAATATCGATTTAAAAGAATGATGCAAAATGGACGTATCAACTCCCCCAAGCTTAGACCTCGCTTATCCTCAAGGGGAAGCCGATAACGATAAATATGTCCACATGTTTAGAGATAGAGGTTGAGGGAGTCCTGGATTAGGGGGTCCTCAGACTGCTGGACTATATACTTTGGCCGGACTGTTGGACTATGAAGATACAAGATTGAAGACTTCGTCCCGTGTCCGGATGGGACTCTGCTTTGCGTGGAAGGCAAGCTTGGCAGTTCGGATATGTAGATCTCCTCCCTTGTAACCGACTCTGTGTAACCCTAGCCCCCTCCGATGTCTATATAAACCGGAGGGTTTAGTCCATAGAAGAACAAGCACAATCATAGGCTAGCTTATAGGGTTTAGCCTCTATGATCTCGTGGTAGATCAACTCTTGTAATACTCATATCATCAAGATCAATCAAGCAAGAAATAGGGTATAACCTCCATCAAGAGGGCCCGAACCTGGGTAAACATTGTGTCCCCCGCCTCCTATTACCATCCGCCTTAGACGCACAGTTCGGGACCCCCTACCCGAGATCCGCCGGTTTTGACAGCGACATTGGTGCTTTCATTGAGAGTTCCACTGTGCCGTCACAACAAGGCTTAATGGCCCCTTCGATCATCGGCAACGATACGATCCAGCGTGAGGTTTTCCTCCCCGGACAAATCTTCGTATTTGGTGGCTTCGTACTGCGGGCTAACTCGCTTGGCCATCTGGAGCAGATCGAGAGCTACGCCCCTGGCCATCTGGTCAGGTTTGGAAGCTTGAACTATACTTCTGACATCCACGGAGACTTGATCTTCGACGGATTCGAGCCCATGATAGGTGTGCCGCACAGTCACGACGAGCATGACTTAGCTCTGTCGTCGGACAGTGTTCGGGAGATCACACCTGTGGCCACTCCGGCCCTCAATCCAGAGCAGAGCGCACCATCCGAGGACGGGTGGATGGACCCCGCCACGGAGGCCGCGCACTCAGCAGCGATGGAGGGAATGCTGACTTCACCTCCTATGAGACCTGTGTTGCCGGACACTTGGATTCGTCCCCGGCCATGGGCTCCGTACCGCCTGTGTCCGTGCCTATCGAATCTGATTGGGCACCGATCATGGAGTTTCCCTCCGCGGATATCTTTCAGCGCTCGCCCCTGGGCGACGTGCTAAATTCATTAAGGTCTCTCTCCATGTCAGGAGACCCCTGGCCGAATTATGTCCGGCTTGAGTGGGAAGCGGACGACGAAGAAATTCGTTCCCCACCCACCACCCACTTAATAGCCACTGTCGACGACTTAACCGACATGCTCGATTTCAGCTCTGAAGACATCGACGGTATGGACGACAATGCAGAAGACGAACAGGAGCCACCGCCCACAGGGCGCTGGACTGCCACCTCATCATATGATGTATACATGGTGGACACCCCCAAAGAAAGCGATGGCAATAAGGCAACGGAGGATAATCCCTCTGATAAGAAATCCAAGCACCGGCGTCAGCGGTGCCGCTCTAAGCCCGGCCATAGCAAAAGCAGTGACATCGGCACAAGAGACAATAACGCTGCAGATAGTGCCGGAGACAAAGACAATCACCTCCTAAGAAACAGAGGATGACACTTACATGTCCCTCTCCGAAGACGAGGTGAGCCTCGGCGACGAAGAATTTATCGTGCCTGAGGATCCCGTCGAGCAGGAGCGCTTCAAGCGCCGGCTTATAGCCACAGCAAAAACCCTGAAGAAAAAATAGCAGCAGCTTCAAGCTGAGCAAGATCTGCTAGCGGATAGATGGACCGAGGTCCTGGCAGCCGAGGAATACGAACTCGAGCGCCCAACCAAGAGTTACCCAAAGCGCAGGTTGCTACCCCAACTTGAGGAGGAAGTATTAAAACCTACACTACCAGCGTATGATGCGGCTGATCGGCCACCTCGTGGCCGAGACAGACTGGCATATCAGCCCGAAGTCCAGCCCGAACCCCGTCGCTAGTCAAACAAAAACACCAAGGCCCGGGGCAACACGCAGGACCTGCGAGACGTATTGGAAAACAAAGCAGGACATAAAGATCGATCTACGGATCACGAGGGCGCCCCCCAACACGTGATGACGACCGTCACGCCGGATATACTAAAAGCAAATCCGGTCGGGCCGAATACAGCAGACAAGACTCGTCTGAACTACGTCGTGACATAGCCCGGCATAGAGGCGCCGCACACCCCCTATGCTTCACCGATGAAGTAATGGATCATGAATTCCCAGAAGGGTTTAAACCCGTGAACATTGAATCATATGATGGTACTACAGACCCCGCAGTATGGATAGAGGATTTTTTCCTCCACATTCACATGGCCCGCGGGGATGATCTACACGCCATCAAGTATCTCCCGCTAAAACTCAAAGGACCGGCTCGGCATTGACTGAATAGCTTGCCAGCAAACTCCATCGGAAGTTGGGAGAACCTGGCAGACACATTCCTGGACAACTTCCAGGGCACTTATGTGCGACCACCGGATGCTGATGATTTAAGTCACATAATACAACTGCCCGGAGAGTCAGCCAGGAAATTCTGGACTCGATTCCTAACTAAAAAGAACCAAATTGTAGACTGTCCGGATGTCGAAGCCCTAGCAGCCTTTAAACATAACATCCATGATGAATGGCTTGCCCGACATCTCGGCCAAGAGAAGCCAAAATCCATGGCAGCCCTCACGACACTCATGACCCGCTTTTGCGCGGGCGAGGATAGCTGGTTGGCCCGTAGCAACAACACAACAAGCAACCCTGGCACATCAGAGGCCAGAGATAGCAACGGCAAACCTCGGCGCAACAAACACAAGCGCCGCAGAAATGGTGAAAATGCCAAAGATACGGCAGTCAATGCCGGATTTAGTGGCTCTAAGTCCGGTGAGCGGAAAGGGCCACTCAAAAATGACAATTCGGGTTCGTCCAGTCTGGACCGCATACTCGACCGCCAATGCCAAATTCATGGCACCCCAGGAACGCCAGCCAATCATACCACCAGAGAATGCTGGGTCTTCAAACAAGTCGGCAGGTCAGGCGCCAAAAACAAAGATGGGGGATCTCAAAGCGATGATGGCGACAAGGATCCCAGATCACCGAATACAGGAGGTTAAAAGAAATTTCCCCCGCAAATCCAAATGGTGAATGTGGTAAACAACACCCACATTCCCAACCCGGACCGGAGGCGCACCCTTAGGGATGTCGACTTAATGGAAACGGTCGTCCCACAATATAAACTAGGGCTGATCACCTTCAGCCGCACGGATCGTCCGGTTAACACTAATCAGGGCAATCCAGCCGCACTAATCCTCGACCCAATAATTAACGGGTTCCACCTCACACGAGTCCTTATGGACGGAGGCAGGAGTCTAAACCTGCTTTACCAGGACACAGTGCGCAAGATGGGCATCGATCATTCAGTGATCAAACCCACAAAAGCCACCTTTCGAGGTATTATACCAGGTGTGGAGGCCCGCTATACAGGCTCCATTGCCCTTGAGGTAGTCTTCGGATCACCAGACAATCACCGTGCCGAAGAGTTAATCTTCGACATTGTCCCCTTTCGCAGTGATTATCAGGCACTGCTCGGACGAACCGCGTTCACTCGATTCAACGCGGTGCCACATTATGCCTACGGTAAGCTCAAGATGCCCGGTCCACGCGGTGTCATCACGGTTAATGGCAAGGCCGAAATTTCCCTCGGTACCAAAGATTATACGGCTGCTTTAACCTCAAGTCAACGGCCAGGCTCTCGGACACCGCCAAAGGACTTCGACCTACTTCGTGGCAGGATAGCCCGACTCGTCCAGAGCTCAATTAAACACTCCGGCGAAGGCCAGGACAGGCCACATACCACGGCTCAACCGCTCTCCCGCACACAAACATTTCTTACATCTTTTTCGCAGGATCACCTTTGCGCCGACCAGGACAGGCGACATGGAAGCAGTTCGAACGCACAAGGGAATCCTTAGATATTCCCCTCGATGACCATCCGACTATACTCTGGATCCGCACACAGCTTCTTCCCCCTGGTCTCAGCAGGTTCCACAGTCATACCCCTTTTTTTATCTCATTATTTGTACTCATACGCATCGACATACTATTCAAATACAACATGTGGATTTATATGGCGCTTATCTGCTGATTATTTCTTATTGAAATTCTTTTGTCAAGTAGCATCCATACATCGCGATATGCCTTAAAATATGCCAGGGGCTTTGTTTTACCCATAATACGGCAATAAAGTCCGAACACCTTCATGGAATTTCAGCACCCCGAACTTATAGCATTATATGCATCAGCTCCGAATCATGTCTTGGGTCAAATGTTGGGTTTGCCCGGCTCCCATGTTTTGCTACCTTATGTTCCGCTATATTGGCTAAGGCGGCACGGGGAGAACTACTGCGATTGTGTCCCGGTTCTTCCGGACGAGCACCTCAGTAGAGAAAGCCGAAAACTGACTGTCATGATACGGCGAGAGCTGGTCAGCTGTTCGAGAGGTTGTAAAATCTTTAAGGATTTCTCCCGCATAATTCCATAACTAATGCAGCGTGCGATGGATCGGTTTTTCTTCCGATCAGGTGCTTATAGAGCCCCTCGTGCGGTCTTCTGAGCACCAGGGGCTGTGCCTACCTTCCTTTCCTAAAGCTCCTGTGGCTAAGTGAGAGTGATAAACCCCTATAGTCCTGATTGCCTGGTTCATTGTGCTGAACACCTCCGTCGAAGGACCCAAAACTGGGATAAAGAGTGATCAGGTTTATCCCGAACACCCCCATACTTCCTACGTGGGGGCAGAAGCCGATGACTGGCCAACTCTCAGGATTAATCTATAAAATGGCCGTGCAGGAGGATAAACTTTCATATAACAGGCAATAGAAATGACCTTGTTCAAACATTACAAAGGACAACATGATTTGCATTCATGGGAATATAATGTCCTTAGTGCATAGCTCCGCTGCAAGGTAGGATCCTTTCAGGACACTTTCATAATATAATTTGGGCTTGCGGTGATCCATCCCCTCTGGCGGTCCCTCGGTCATCAGCTTTTCAGCATCCATCTTCCCCAAATGCACCTTTGCGCGGGCGAAGGCCATTCGCGCACCCTCTATACAGACCGACCGCTTGATGACGTCAAGTCGAGGGCAGGCACTTACAAGCCGCTTCACGAGCCCGAAGTAGCTGCTTGGAATCGGCTCGGCGGGCCATAGTCGGATAATCAAATCCTTCATGGCCAGTTCCGCCGCCCTATGCAGTTCGATCAGCTGTTTCAGCTGATCGGCAAAAGGCACCGGATAATTCGGTGCTAGATACTGCGACCAGAAGAGCTTATCCGCAGTGTTCCTTTCTTCGGCTCGGTAGAATTGGGCGGCATCCGATATGCTGCGGGGCAGCTCCACAAATACCCCTGGAGAAATCCGAATTCAAAATTAGAAACATGATTTTCTCCTCAAATACTTGCTTTACATGGAAAAAAGCCTTACCCGCCGCGATCTTCCTCGACTCTTGGATCTCCTATAGGGTGCTTTGGGTTTCCCCCCGGGCATCGCTCGCGGCCTGATGAGCCTTGGTGAGTTCGGATTCTTTCTCCATTAAACTCTGCTTCAAGGTCTCGCATTTATTCACGGCCTCTTGAAGCTCCTGCTCAGCTTCAATAACCCTGGCCTCGTGCTTCTCACGAAGAACCTGCTCTGCGGCTGCTTTTTCCTCAGCCTCGGCCACAGCCTTTTTAAGAGCCTCGACTTCGGTCATCATCCCTAGCGCAAATCATGAAACATATTTTATCATACTAGAAATTCGTTCACAATAAACGCGAACAAGACTTGCGCATACCTTGTTTATCTCCCAACTGCTTTTTCAACTGGCCAAGATCTTCTTTGGCCCGCTCCAGACTTTGATTCAGTCCGTAGACCTCCGTAGTATGAGACGCAGCAGCCGCTACGGACGCCTGCTTATAAAAGAAGAGAGATAGATGTCATCAAGTGAGTTTTCCTGCGAACATAAATTTGATCCTCTGTCCGGTTCTTTCTTTCCCCGAACAGTGTATCAGGGGTTACCATCCATACCATGACACTCTTTGAAACCTCATAAAACATACCTCAAAGCCTCTTATAAGGCTGACACAGGCTTCATTCAGTCCACTCTCAGCAGACTGAATCTTCTCAATCACCGCACCCATAAGGGCACGGTGTTCATCGACGATGGAGGCGCTCTTCAGCGCCGCCAACAAAACATCCGGCACCTCTGGTTGGACAGAGGTTGCCGGTGGAACAGGCACGCCCCCTCCAGCCGAGGGAGGCCGCCTGCTCGATTCTGGGGCCGAATTCAGGATGGCCCCCGCCGTCGACTCCCATGGGAATCTTCTCCCCCATGTCTCCGGCCCCTGAAGTCTGACCTCCAGGCACCGCCTTCACGATTTCCCCCCCCCCTCCTTGGCCGGGGTCCTTCTGGGACGAAGCCTCGGTGTTATTCACATATCTGCGGGAAGGGGCCTTCGGGGGCGTCCCGCTCTCCATAGCATCCGAGCTCAGCAAATCCTCTAATGAGGATTGTTCGGTGCGAGACCTCGCCGGACTACAAAAAATATGGCTCAGGTTAAAATATTATGCCATGATGAGTCTCGACGCATAAACGTGTTCGGATTTTATATACTCACAAGTTCACCAGGGGCTAGGCCCTGGGATCCCATGCCGGGCTGCTGTCGGCGGCAGCAGTGGACTCTTCCAGAAAAGGAGTTTTTCCCCTTTTAGGCGACTCGGCCTCCAAGTGTATGGAGGCCGTCCTTTTCTTTCTTCCCCCCGCTGGGGATTCATCTTCCTCCTCATCCTCTTCGGAGGCAGAACGAGCATTGGAGCCTTCGGATATTGTGTCTGAAGTGCCGCGGCGACGAGGGCCACCCCGGGTCTTTTTGGCCTCCTTCTCGGCCTTCTTCTTCGGAACCTTGTAAGGCGCCAGGACCAGCATCTTCGTTAGAAGTGAGTCGGCCAGTTCTTCAGGCAGCAGGGTCGGACAGTGGATCCGCTCCGCCTTCTTTGTCCATCCCTAGGAGAGTTGTGGAAAACACATCAAGCATTTCCCTTAGGTTATGCGGATAAAACGTATGATGACTTACCGAGCTTGCAGGGCGGGACAGTTGGTACTCGCGGTCCCCGGCTGAGTACGGCCATGATTTGCCGGACTTGAAAAGCACCTTCCAGATATCTTTGTACGAAGAGCCAAAGAGCTCTCGCAGGGTCTGGTGCTTAGCCGGATCGAATTCCCATAGATTGCAAGTCCGGTGTTGACAAGGCAGGATCCGGTGAACTAACATCACCTGGACTACATTGACAAGTTCGATGTTCTTGTCCTCCATATCTTTAACACGCGTCTGGAGCACCGACAGTTCGTCGGACGAAGACCAGTTCAGGCCCTTCTTGACCGGGGACGTAAGCCGTAGAGGGGCTCTGGATCGAAACTCGGGAGCAGCAGCCCATTTCGTGCCGCGTGGCTCAGTGATATAAAACCATTGTTGCTACCACTCCTTGACGGAATCATTAAAGGTACCTGTTGGCCATGTGACGTTGGGCATCTTGCTCACCATAGCACCCCCGCACTCGGCATGCTCGCTGCTCACTACCTTGGGCTTCACATTAAAGATCTTCAGCCATAAGCCGAAGTGTGGCGAGATGCGGAGAAAGGCCTCGCACACGACGATGAATGTCGAGATGTTGAGGAAGGAATTGGGGGATAGATCGTGAAAATCGATCCTGTAATAATACATGATGCCGCGAATGAATGAGTGGAGGGGAAACCCTAGCCCGCAGACAAAGTGAGGGAGGAATACAACCCTCTTGTGGGGTTCCGGAGTAGGGACGATATGTCCCGCCGTCGGGAGACGGTGGCCAATTTTCTTGGCCAGATACCCGACCTCCCGAAGCTTTTTGATATCCTTCTCCCAGACGGTAGAGGTCATCCACTTGACTCCTACTCTGGTTTTGTACATTTTTGGAAGACCCCTGTGGGTGGAAAAGATGAACGCTCGGGCGCTGGAGCTCGAGCGGAGGGGAATGGATCACGAAGAGGAAAGCGTGGGTGCGGAAGGAAGTCCTTATTCCCTTATAAAGGCAGCAGGGATTCTGCGCCTCCCCACTTGCCTGGTAAACTCGCTTATTCCCCAAGCGCCGTGATTGATGGCGCGGTTGGGTTACCCACACCCGTATTGATGAGAATCTCGTGATAAGGGGACAAGATCTATGCTTCGACAAGACATGCCAAGAAAACCGCCTCGCAATATGTGCAATAGCTAGTTGAGAAAAACGGTTCGAATAATGACCGGGCCGTGGCGTGATGTCACGGTAAGAAATTTGTCGGCAGATTAGATTTGTGGGATATTATACTCTCTACGGTGATATCCGGAATTTTTTTTTGCAGAGCCGGACACGATCCTTGTGTTCAAAATCTTCTATGGAGTATTCGGAGGAGGAACCCGCCTTGCAATGCCGAAGACAATCTGCGCGCCGGACTCATCATCATTGAAGTCTAGTTCAGGGGCTACTGAGGGAGTCCTAGATTAGGGGGTCCTCGGACTACCGGACTATATACTTTGGTCGGACTATTGGATGAAGATACAAGATTGAAGACTTCGTCCCGTGTCCGGATGGGACTCTCCTTTGCGTGGAAGGCAAGCTTGGCAGTTCGGATATGTAGATCTCCTCCCTTGTAACCGACTATGTGTAACCCTAGCCCCCTCCGGTGTCTATATAAACCGGAGGGTTTAGTCCGTAGAAGAACAATCACAATCATAGGCTAGCTTCTAGGGTTTAGCCTCTACGATCTCGTGGTAGATCAACTCTTGTAATACTCATATCATCAAGATCAATCAAGCAGGAAGTAGGGTATTACCTCCATCGAGAGGGCCCGAACCTGGGTAAACATTGTGTCCCCCGCCTCCTGTTACCATCCGCCTTAGACGCACAGTTCGGGACCCCCTACCCGAGATCCGCCGGTTTTGACACCGACCGAGGTGTCGATAAAATAAAATACGGACATGAGGGCATCATGATCATTCTTATAACAACAACATATATGGATTTTGTCATATTATTTCTTATGCCAAAGTAACAATCTATTCTCAATATCAAGTATGAATCAGAAACTTCATTGAGAACTAACACACTATAATCTCAGTCATTGAGGCAATTGCAATTTATCATAACATCAGAAAGAGTCCATACAAGATCTTTTCAGCAAGTCCACATACTCAACTATCATTTAGTCTTTCACAATTGCTAACACTCACGCAATACTTGTGGTTACGAAGTTTTAATCGGCACAGAGAAAGATAGGGGCTTATAGTTTCGCCTCCCAACCTTTTACCTCAAGGGTAATGTCAACAATAATAGCCCATGCTAACTTACATCCAATTGGATATATATATATATATCCGGATCTTTGCAACACACTATGCTTACCAAAGGATAAAATGTAAAAAGGAAAGGTGAAGATCACCATGAATCTTTCATAAAGTAGAAGAAAATAGTAAAAGATAAACCCTTCGCAGAGGGAAGCAGAGGTTGTCATGCGCTTTCAGGGTTGGATGCACAAAATCTTAATGCGAAATAACGTCACTTTATATTGCCACTTGTGATATGGACCTTTATTATGCAGTTCGTCGCTTTTATTTCTTCCACATCACAAGATCATATAAAGCTTATTTTCTCCCACACTAATAAGTCATACATATTTAGAGAGAAATTTTTATTGCTTGCACCGATGACAACTTACTTGAAGGATCTTACTCAATCCATAGGTAGATATGGTGGACTTTCATGGCAAAACTGGGTTTAAGGATATTTGGAAGCACAAGTAGTATCTCTACTTAGTGCAAGGAATTGGCTAGCATGAGGGGGAAAGGCAAGCTCAACATGTTGGACGATCCATGACAATATACTTTATCTCAGATATAACGAAACATAACCTGAGGGGGTCCTGGATTAGGGGGTGTCCGGATAGCCGGACTATAACCTTTGGCCGGACTCTTGGACTATGAAGATACAAGATTGAAGACTCCGTCCTGTGTCCGGATGGGACTTTCCTTGGCGTGGAAGGCAAGCTTGGAAATACGGATATGTAGATCTCCTCCGATTGTAACCGACTCTGTGTAACCCTAGCCCTCTCTAGTGTCTATATAAATCGGAGGGTTTTAGTCCGTAGGACGAACAACAATCATACCATAGGCAAGCTTCTAGGGTTTAGCCTCTCCGATCTCGTGGTAGATCCACTCTTGTACTACCCATATCATCAATATTAATCAAGCAGGAGTAGGGTTTTACCTCCATCGAGAGGCCCGAACCTGGGTAAAAACATCGTGTCCCTTGTCTCCTGTTACCATCTACCTAGACGCACAGTTCGGGACCCCCTACCCGAGATCCGCCGGTTTTGACACCGACATTTGTGCTTTCATTGAGAGTTCCTCTGTGTCGTCATCTTTGGGCCCGATGGCTCCTCCGATCATCAACAGCGATGCGGTCCAGGGTGAGACTTTTCTCCCCGGACAGATCTTCGTATTCGGCGTCTTTGCACTGCGGGCCAATTCGCTTGGCCATCTGGAGCAGATTGAAAGCTACGCCCATGGCCATCAGGTCAGATTTGGAAGTTTGAACTACACGGCGGACATCCGCGGAGACTTGATCTTCGACGGATTTGAGACACAGCCGAGCGCGCCGCACTGTCATGATGGGCATGATTTAGCTTTGCCGCCGAACAGTGCCCTGGAGGCCGCACCCGTATCTGCACCGACCCTTAGCTCGGAGCCAACCGCGCCGATCGAGGACGGGTGGCTAGACCCCGCCTCAGGGGCCGCAATCTCTATGGCGATCGAGCCGAACACCAGCCTTATCCTCTGTGAAGCCCGTGACTCCAAGGTGCCGGACTCTTCTCCGGACTCCGAGCCCTCCGCGCCCCTGCCAATCGAATCCGATTGGGCGCTGATCATGGAATTCACTGTCGCGGATATCTTTCAGCACTCGCCCTTCGGCGACATTCTGAATTCACTAAGATCTCTCTCTTTGTCAGGAGAGTCCTGGCCAGATTATGACCGGCAGGATTGGGATGCGGACGACGAAGAAATTCGACGCCCACCCACCACCCACTTCGTAGCCACTGTCGATGATTTAACCGACATGCTAGAATTCGACTCCAAAGACATCGACGGTATGGACGACGGTGTAGGAGATGAACAAGAACCAGCGCCTATAGGGCACTGGAAAGCCACCTCATCATATGACATATACATGGTGGATACACCCAAAGAAGGCAATGGTGATGGAACAGCGGGGGATGACCCTTCAAAGAAGCAACCTAAGCACCGGCGTCAGCGGCGCCGCTCTAAGTCCCGCCAAAGCAAAAATGGTGATACCGGCACGGGAGATAATAACACCCCAGACAGTGCCGAAGACAACTCCCCCCAGCAAGATTCAGCGCATGAAGATGGAGAAGCCAGCCCCCTGAGAGGGCGGCAAACAAGGAGGAAGAGGATGATAATTACATGCCTCCCTCCAAAGACGAGGCAAGCCTTGGCGACGACTAATTTGTCGTGCCTGAGGATCCCGTCGAACAAGAACGCTTTAAGCGCAGGCTTATGGCCACGGCGAGTAGCCTTAAGAAAAAAACAGCAACAACTTAGAGCTGATCAAGACTTGCTAGCCGACAGATGGACTGAAGTCCTTGCGGCCGAGGAGTACGAACTCGAACACCCCTCCAAGAGCTACCCAAAGCGTAGGCTGCTACCCCGATTAGAGGAGGAAGCACATAAACCTACATCACCAACGCATGATGCGGCTGACCGGCCACCTCGCGGCCGCGACAGAGAGGCCCCTCGGCCCTCCACTCAAGCCGCACCCCGACGTCGCTCAAAAAATACCAAGGCATGGGGAAACGCGCTAGACCTGCGAGATATGTTGGAGGGCAAGGCAAGGCAAACAAGATCGATCTACGGATCGTGCGGGCGCCCCATGAAACGAGACGATAACAGTCACGCCGGATACAGTAAATCTGGCCCGGCCGAACACAGCAGACAAAGCTCATTTGAGCTACGTCGTGATATAGCCCAGTACAAACGTGCCGCACACCCACTATGCTTCACAGATGAAGTAATGGATCATCAAATCCCAGAGGGTTTCAAACCCGTAAACATTGAATCATACGATGGCACAACAGATCCTGCAGTATGGATTGAGGATTATCTCCTTCATATCCACATGGCCCGTGGCGATGATCTACATGCCATCAAATACCTCCCACTCAAGCTTAAAGGACTAGCTCGGCATTGGCTTAACAGCTTACCAGCAGAATCAATTGGTTGTTGGGAGGACCTGGAAGCCGCATTCCTCGACAATTTCCAGGGCACCTATGTGTGACCACCAGACGCCGATGACCTGAGCCACATAATTCAGCAGCCAGAAGAATCTTCCAGACAATTCTGGACACGGTTCCTAACCAAGAAAAATCAAATCATTGACTGTCCGGACGCAGAGGCCCTAGCAGCCTTCAAGCATAACATTCGTGACGAGTGGCTTGCCCGGCACCTAGGACAGGAAAAGCCGAAATCTATGGCAGCCCTCACGACACTCATGACCCACTTTTGCATGGGAGGAGACAGCTGGCTGGCTCGTAGCAATAACATGACCAAGAGCCCTGGTAATTCGGATACCAAGGACAGCAATGGCAGGTCGCGTCGCAACAAGCACAAGCGCCGCATTAACAGCGACAATGCTGAGGATACGGCAGTTAATGCCGGATTCAGAGGCTCTAAACCCGGTCAGCGGAAAAAGCCATTCAAAAGAAATACTCCGGGCCCATCCAGTTTGGACCGAATACTCGATCGCTCGTGCTAGATACATGGCACCCCTGAAAACCAGCCAATCACACCAACAGGGATTGTTGGGTGTTCAAGCAGGCCGGCAAGTTAAACGCCGAAAACAGAGACAAGGGGCTGCATAGCGACGACGAGGAGGAGCCCCGGCGGCCGAACAATAGTGGACAGAAGGGCTTCCCCCCACAAGTGCGGACGGTGAACATGATATACGCAACCCACATCCCCAAAAGGGAGCGAAAGCGCGCACTCAAGGACGTATATGCGTTGGAGCCAGTCGCCCCAAATTTCAACCCATGGTCCTCCTACCCGATCACTTTTGATCGAAGGGACCACCCCACTAGCATCCGCCATGGCGGATTCGCCGCATTGGTTTTAGACCCAATCATTGACGAATTTCACCTCACTAGAGTCCTTATGGACGGCGGCAGCAGCCTGAACCTGCTTTATCAGGATACAGTGCGGAAAATGGGCATACATCCCTGAAGGATTAAACCCACAAAAACGACCTTTAAAGGCGTCATACCAGGTGTAAAGGCCAACTGTACAGGTTCAGTTACACTTGAGGTGGTCTTCGGATCCTCGGATAATTTCCGGAGCGAGGAGTTAATCTTCAACATAGTCCCGTTCCGCAGTGGCTATCACGCACTGCTCGGACGAAACGCATTGGCAAAGTTCAATGCGGTGCCGCACTACGCATACCTCAAGCTCAAGATGCCAGGCCGTCGAGGAGTCATTACGGTCAATGGAAACACCGAACTCTCTCTCCAAATGGAGGAGCATACGGCGGCCCTCGCAGCGGAAGTACAAAGCAGCCTCTCAAGGCAATTCTCCAGTCGGGCTATTAAACGTCCGGACACCGTCAAGCGCGCCTGGAGTAACCTACAACAAGACCGCCTGGCACGTTTCGAGCAAGCGTAGCAATGCAGCCCCAACCCCAGCCCTCGCGAAACGGTGAAATCAGTGCTACGCGTGCATAATTACGCTCTGAAAATACCATGGGCACAGGGGGAGGGGCACCATCATGGCACGCCCGAAACGCAGCTTAACCGCACTTGGGGCTGCCGATTTTTGTCATTTTTTCTTACTTTCAGGACTCCACTCTCTGGAGGACCGGGTCGGCAGTACAATTGCCGCACAAACGATACACCAACCAGGGAAGCAGAAAGCTATGCCGCACTATGGAACTCTCAGGTGGTTTCTGTAACGAGCAGTATACCTGTTTCACATACCATTCCACAGCCTGCCCCTGGAGGGGAC
Organism: Triticum urartu; assembly: GCF_056163025.1. Lineage (NCBI taxonomy): Eukaryota > Viridiplantae > Streptophyta > Magnoliopsida > Poales > Poaceae > Triticum > Triticum urartu. The sequence continues at coordinate 69,276,246 of NC_141876.1, read as the reverse complement.
ATGTTAAATAGTCCCATCTCATGCTTACCGCACTATTTGTATCGTTCTGCTTTTGCAGCACCGTTTAAAATAAACAATGCTTAGCTTCAGCTTATTATTGCATTCTCTATTCATTCCTTTTTCAATATATATGTTCAGTCATGACATTTAGCACCCGTACACTTTGGTACGGTCAATACACCAGGGGCTCAAAGCACCCCATAATACGGCATGAGAAGTCCGAACACTTTCACAAGTGCGGCCCTCCGAACTTATAGCATTATATGCATCACCTCCGAATCATGTCTTTGCGAGTATGGTCACAAAGCCTCCAAGGTTGGTTGCTGTGGTCTCATTGTGCACGACAGGGCCGGGCATTGTAGCTTGGTTTTGGGGTAGAGGCTGTGCTGGGCTGTGTTTGGGCTAGCGTGCCCCTTTTTATAGGAAAAAGGGGACGGAGTCTTCCTTCGCACGCTTGTGAGAAATGACTATTTAGGATTCGATCACTGGCGCATGAGCGACAGGTTAGGTTGATAGGTTGGGCACCGACTGCCAAAAGGTGTTGGGTCACTGTGTGGCTATCTTGCACGAGAAGCTTGGCTGGGGTTTGGTTATGGTTTGGTGGGTTGGTTTGCGTAAGTTTATAGACCCGGCTAAGATAGGATTAGCCAATGGTCAGCCTGGCTCTGATACCAAGCCTGTGACGACCGGGTTTTCCGGGTATAAATTTCCAGAAAAGACCGTCGTGCTCATCAGCCCCAGGATTACTGTTAGCTGATGAGGCTCCAACTTGATACAGAAATTCCAAGAAAAATACAAAATATGTGGTACAAGACCATTCTGGCCTGTGAGTACAACAATTGGGTTTCTAGTGGTTGATGGCGGAAGCGGTTTGTGAGACATCAGTGTCTATGGGACTCCATTTCCCACAGGAACAGCTGACCAGGTTAACTCCTATCTTCGCGAGGCTGCTACCACCGTTACTTAGGTCTCGAGGCTGTCATCGCCACGCTCCTCTCCAAGCAGAAATCTGGCCAAGACAATAGCCAGGGACAAGCCAGTGAGTACTTCGAATGTACTCGCAAACATTAAGAACACAGGTATAATATAATTGATAAACATGCACTGAAAAATCCTATGATCACATCGTCAGTCATAAATTAAACATATTTTATGCATGCAAGCAGGTTATTTTCATGCAACGTGAATAAACAGTCATAGAGTGGGAATAAAATGCCGCAGTCGGGCATCTGAGCGACACCACATAAAGGGCTTTAAAAGAAATGCCACAGTCGGGCGTCTGAGCGACACCACATAAAGGGCTTTAAAAGAAATGCCACAGTCAGGCGTCTGAGCGACACCACATAAAGGGCTTTAAAAGAAATGCCACAGTCGGGCGTCTGAGCGACACCACATAAAGGGCTTTAAAAGAAATGCCACAATCGGGCGTCTGAGCGACACCACATAAAGGGCTTTAAAAGAAATGCCACAGTCGGGCGTCTGAGCGACGCCACATAAAGGGCTTATAAAGTAAATAATCACAATGAATATCCAGGAGGTAGAACCGTCCCAGGGATACTTGATAATATAAATAATGCAACGGGTTAGTCGATCACAAAATAATAATCATGGTCCTCACAAGTAACCAGTCGGTATCCAAGTTTGGTTTAACAATATCTCCTCCGAAGACCGTCACTAAGAACAACACTTGACCCATCCCAAACTGTCATCCTTAACCATGGACACGGTTATTCGAATAGGTTTTAATCTCTGCAGAGGGTGTACTCTTTACCCACGAGTAACGGATTCCTTTAGTCCATCGGGACTAATTCCGTCTACGGCCTTTTAGTTGAAAACACGCCTAACTTGCACACACCAGCTTAACTCATCGGTGTCTGGAATCACCCACGACACTTGTTAAGCAAAACTCTAAGTGGGGAGGCTACAACCTCGCGTAGCATGGGATCAAATTTATATCGCGCGCTCTAAGGGGTGGCCTCCCCTCTCGGTCCCAACCGGAAACACCCATGCCCCCTGACCAGGTGGCATGCCTACCGGCTACAACCGATATCTTCCACCATGGCCTCTCTGTACGGTGTGTGCTGGAAAGGGGTTGACGACTTACTGAACCATACCCTCCTTGCGGCAGGGACAAGTGGTAGTACAAAACAAGTATGGGGGTTTACTGGAACAAGACTCGATCTACGGTCGACTCAGGAGGTTTATAAATTCCCTGCATGACATGTATAACAAATATATTTCAACCAACAAAATCACCACTCAATATACCTTACCATGCCATACCGGACATAACCGTCCCGACGGGGACCGGCGACAAGCTCACTCCTACCCAAGGCAGAGGCTTTCCCGGATTTCTTTCCGGCATGCATGCAAGGCACATGAGGATGATTACCATCACAAGTATATTCATTTCCAACAGCAAGGAAATCACTAATATGCATTCATGCTCATGATCATATCACATGAAATAACAAGTTCTCCGATATAAGGTGGCGTTATAAACGTGTCAACTAACACACCAAAAATATTATTCCGGGGTTCAGAATGCTTGCCTTTCATGGTGTGGAGAGGTGGGGGTGTTCTCCAAAATTTTTGAAAGCTTCCTTCTCTCCCAAAAATCCTATTACCAAAAATATGCAAATAACACATATTTCAAAAACAGTACAAAAAAGTTGTTTGGAAAATTTTCAAATAAATCTTAAAATAAACTAGACAATATTTGAGAGATGTAGGAAAAAGAATAAATTCATTTGGAGTTATAATTAAAAAGTTATAGCCAGTCAAAGGTTTGGTCAAAATCTGTTATTTAAAATAAAACAGAAAAGAAAACGTTTCGAATAAACACGTACACGTCGAAAGCGTATTTTGGAAATGCGCTTCCACTTAACCCACGTGGACCGGCGCTGGGTCACTGACGGTGGGCCCGCCTGGCCCACTGGTCAGGTTTGACCAGTCGCCCGCGTCTTCTCCCTCCTCTGCCCGAGCGGGGCGGGGCTCCGGCGAGGCTCACCGGCGAATGACGGCACCGTTCGGGGAACGGAGGCCATCGGCGTGTTCAGGGGATCAAGACGGTCACTCCGGTGGTCGATATGGTCTCGGGGATGGACGGAGCTGCCGGTGGCGAGCTTCGCGGCGGATGGAGACCGTCGGGCAAGGTGATTTTTCTCCCGCGGTGTGTCCCGATCAAAATTGAGTAGTGGGAATGGTTCACGGGAGGATGAGGAAGCTCTTGGTAGAGAGAACGGAGAGGGGGAGGTACTAGAGGTGCCAGATTGGCCGGGGTGGTGGCGGCGGCAGGAGTTGCCGGAGATGACGAAGGAGGCCTCCCCGGGTCGAATGCGAGCTAGGGGAGTGCCATTGGGGTGGCCTGAGGTTGCCTGCGTTCTCGGGGAAGCTCCGGGGCCTCCTTTTATAGCTCGTCGGGGTCGGTTCCGCGGCGGCCGGATAAGAACGACGACGGACCGCCTTCCTGTAGTGGCAGGGCATCGTGGCGGCGACGAGCGCTAAGGGACACGCTTGCGGATGAGTACGCACTGCTCCAGGAGGCAGGTGGCGAGCGGGGGAGGCTCGGCGGCGCCGACATGAGCAGAGGCTGTCGGGTGGCTGCGGCGGCTAGCTCTTGGCCTGCCGGGGCGTGGCGAGGGGCGGCTTGTCACGTTGCGGTGAGAAGGGAGCGAGTGGCGTGGCTCTGCAGTGGTGGCAAGGCCAGGGGCGCGACGCGTCGGCTCGGGCACGGCACGTGCAAAACGCGTGCCAAACGCACGCTCTGCTCGCGCTCTGGGCACGCATGGGATGTGCTCGACACAATGCCAGAGCACGCTAGAGGTCGCGGTTGAGGCTGGGGAGAAACAGGGCTAGGTTAGGGTTAGATAGTGGGTGAATGGGCATGGTGGTTAGGTCAGGTGGCCAAGTTCACAATGTAAACTTGAATCCATGCCAGATCTGGCTATGCACATAGGGTGTTTGTCAAAATGCCAAGGGCATCTAGGCAATTCTTGGGGTGGCCGAATTCTCCAGATCAGGGTCTCCTTAGATGCAAGAGAGAGTGGTGAGGTTATTTGGACAAAAGGAGAAACTTGCTAGTGCATGTTTTGCAAAACTTCAATTCTGGACAGGATATAAATGGCATTATTTCATGAACCAAAAATATGCCAATGGGTGCATGCTCCTGGATTTAGGGGTTTGGTAGGGCTGTCTACAAGTAGGAGAAAGTACAAGATCATTGGAGCAAAATTAAATAGGGTTGTAGTAGCAATCACAAGGCTGGACCAGAATGAAAATGAGGTTGATTCACTCAAATTTTTCAAAGAACATCACAGGGTTTTTGCATAATGTTGAATCATATGCTACTACCAATATCCCATAATTTTGGTGGAGGCTAGAAAGAATTATTTAAATGGGTTGTAGTGCAAATTGCACTTTGGACCAGAGAAGGAAAAATTGATGCAGAGCTCAAAATATTACATAAATAAAATATATATTTGTGTAAAAGTGATTTAAAAACATCACATGACATCTCCAAATTTTGGTTGGAATTTTAAGTGAATTTATCAAATGGTTGTAGTTCAAATGTGGCCATATAACCTTGAAACACCATTTTTCAAGAAAATAAAGATCAAGCAAATTAATTATGTAATTAGTTATACTGATAAAAGAAAAGTTTTTCATGAGAGGTTAATCAAGTCCAACAACATAATTGAAAGGTTTTCACTCTGGGGAAAAACTCCATAATAACAAGGGAGAAAATGGTTCAAAAATCAAAAGGGAGCCCAGAAAATAAAAGTTTAATTTCCTGGCAAAATTTTAATGTAATAAAACAAGGCCAAAATTTTGGGGTGTCAGAACACTACCCCCCTTAAGAAAAAATCTCGTCCTCGAGATTTGTTAAAAGTTGTTTTAAGAAAAAACTATAAGCAGTAAAATGTGGTTACAGTGAGAGGGCAATAAGTGGTGTAAAACCACAGTGTGGAAACTGGTGCTGCGTGAAAAAAAATCTACGGTTCGGGACATAAAACGTGAGATTTCTACGCTGGATATAAATTTAGAATAACTTCTAAATTTAAATATACGCTGGTCGTACCCGAGAGCATGGTGCTCTCTCTGGCCGACAGGTGGACCCGGGGCCCATTGTCAGCCTCTTCTTCTCCCTCTAGATCTCTTCTTCCTCTCTCCCGCGCGCTTTCTCCACCGGCGACGCCTAGCGCGTAGGGCATCTAGGCCGTACCATGGCAGTGCGCGGCGTGCTAGCTGCCGGTGCAGCGTGCACTCACCTCGCGGGCTAGCGCGCTGTCGGCACTGCTCGCGGATTCGTCTCCAAACACCGGCGATCGGCGACGAGCGGCGTTGGTGGACTTCGCCCACCGTACACCGAGCTCGAGCTATAAAACGGCCGGGGTGCCCCTCTCTTCTTCCTCACACCTGGCCTCACTTCTCCTCCTCCTTCTTCCTCCATTACTGCTTACAAAAGCTCGGGTTAGGCTCTAATGGCGGAGGCGATGCCGGACTGGTTTGCGATCCTGATATGCGGAGGGCTGGCGACACTGCTGGGGCTCTCCGTGCTCCTGTGCGCGATGATCCTCGACGAGCGTCGCGACGCTGCTGCTCGGGTGTTGGCTCTCCGCAGTGGTGGTGATCACGAGGAGTAGATGGGGTGTGCCGGGTGCTAACCGTTGTTAGGGGGTGATTAGCTGGATGCAACACCGTTGCAAAGTTTTGCAAACAGTGTATGAGTCCGAATGATAATGGTTGAGAGTCTGCTGCCGTGGTGCTGGGTGAAATCATTTAATCCATGCCGTGAGAAGGTGCAGACGTAGCAACTCAGGGAAAAGAAATCTCACTCCAGGATTTTGCGAGAGAAAAACAGTTAATTTAAAGGAGTATAAACCACAACGAAAACTACACCCATTAATAGAAGCCAAATAATTGACTCGTCGTACAAACTCAGGGTATCACGCATAAGTCACACACATAAATAAATGTTGCAATAATGAACACTGCAGCAACGTCTAAAATGGAAACGGTAACTGGACGGGGTCCCTAGAAAACGTCTCTGGTACTGGGATACACTCCTCTTCTATCGGGGAAAGTGGATTGACCAGTCGATGCACGTGTCTCTCCTGGTCGGGCCTTAGTGGTCTGCCGATGGCGATCTGAGGATTTAAATCTGCGAGGCTCTGGAGATAACCCATCACACGTTGGGTTAAATGCTCCTGAGCGATGACGTACTGGACAAGGTTGGCTAGGACTGGGTCTCTCTCAATTCGTCCACCGGGAAAAGATGTCACTCCTCCGGGTGCTGCACGGCTCGGGAAGTAATAATACCCTCGTTCGCTGGCATAGGGTACCGCGAATCGAAGGCGAGCAAGCGCTTCGTATGCAACAGCTTCTATGGCCATATGTGGGGTTGGCATAGATTTCCCCACGAAGGAGACCTCCGTTGGATCTTGTTTTGAGTTTACGGGAGGGATGTGTACTGCTGCCCAATATCTCGAGGTGGAAGGGGTAATTCTTGATTTGAACAGCTCGTACTGGGGTGGCTGGGTAGCGCCCATGGTACTGCAGGTAAAATCCCGCAATATCTTGACAAAACTACCTGGGGTTGCATCTGGGTTCTCAGATAAATGCTAGGGCTCGGCATGGCAAGAAATGGTTGTGAGGGTGGTGCACAAGGTGAGAGGTGCTTGGCAAGGTCACGCGGTGGCCTTTTTATAGCACCGGAGCTGGGTCATTTTACCGAGGTGAATGCTAAAGAAAAATTTTCAGCTCTGTTCCAAGGGTCGGGGTCAAGCCACAGATTCACGCATTTCACTATAGTGATGTGTTACTGTGGGGTTGACGGGGTGGTTTTTGGTAACTATGCCCGGGATAGAAATCTTTTACTGCATACTGGCATATCCAGGCAAGGCTACTATTAAAACAGAGGCACGACAACAAGCGGCATTTAATTACAAAGCCACACGATTACAAAGCGAGGGTACACTGGGACTCGATACGACTCGGGTGACTTAGTCTACCTCGTTTACATCCAAGCGGGCGTGCCTTGAGGCTCCTCCACGGGTCTCGTCGTCGGAATTAGCTGGAGGGGGTTGAGGGGCTGCAGGCTCGGGGTAGCGATGAGGACCATTTCGGGGATTGTTGGCCACAATCCCGTTGGAGTGTGCTCCCAATATGCGACGAAGCACTTCTGGGGTTATCGCAGCACCTTGGCCGATGGCTGGGGCAGACCTCAGGGACTCGATCAGGTGTCCAAACAGCACGACTGGGTTGTCGGTGTCGGGCTCGATCTCTTTTCTTGGCGGGGCTCGACGAACCAGCTCTGCACGAGCTGCGATTAGATCAATAGTGATTTGATCGCACAGTTCCTCTAGTGCACTTACATAGCGCACTAGGTGCAACAATGCAGGATCCGTCTCGTGATCTCCGTTGGCAACTTGGGGTGGTCTACCATACCCTTCACGTCTGGGGTAGTAGTGGAACGAGCGACAGTTAACTCTGGGCGACAAGTGCCAGAGATGAACTATAGCCTCTCGAGCAGCTAGTTGGATGGCTTGAAGCTCAAAGGAAGTTGTCCTTCCAGTGAACCTGTAGGGGCGCTCGGGCTCTAGACCCCTACCGTAGATGTGTACAGTGGCCCAGAATTGACGGCTCTCACCGCTCATGGGTCCTTGGTACAAAACATATTCTAGGGGCTCTTCTAACGCATAGGCACGACGGGTGAGGTTTGCGAGTATGGTCACAAAGCCTCCAAGGTTCGTTGCTGTGGTCTCATTGTGCACGACAGGGTCGGGCATTGTAGCTTGGTTTTGGGGTAGAGGCTGTGCTGGGCTGTGTTTGGGCTAGCGTGCCCCTTTTTATAGGAAAAAGGGGACGGAGTCTTCCTTCGCACGCTTGTGAGAAATGACTATTTAGGATTCGATCACTGGCGCATGAGCGACAGGTTGGGTTGATAGGTTGGGCACCGACGGCCAAAAGGTGTTGGGGCACTGTGTGGCTATCTTGCACGAGAAGCTTGGCTGGGGTTTGGTTATGGTTTGGTGGGTTGGTTTGCCTAAGTTTATAGACCCGGCTAAGATAGGATTAGCCAATGGTCAGCCTGGCTCTGATACCAAGCCTGTCATGACCGGGTTTTCCGGGTATAAATTTCCAGAAAAGACCGTCGTGCTCATCAGCCCCAGGATTACTGTTAGCTGATGAGGCTCCAACTTGATATAGAAATTCCAAGCAAAATACAAAATATGTGGTACAAGACCATTCTGGCCTGTGAGTACAACAATTGGGTTTCTAGTGGTTGATGGCGGAAGCGGTTTGTGAGACATCAGTGTCTATGGGACTCCATTTCCCACAGGAACAGCTGACCAGGTTAACTCCTATCTTCGCGAGGCTGCTATCACCGTTACTTAGGTCTCGAGGCTGTCATCGCCATGCTCCTCTCCAAGCAGAAATCTGGCCAAGACAATAGCCAGGGACAAGCCAGTGAGTACTTTGAATGTACTCGCAAACATTAAGAACACAGGTATAATATAATTGATAAACATGCACTGAAAAATCCTATGATCACATCGTCAGTCATAAATAAAACATCTTTTATGCATGCAAGCAGGTTATTTTCATGCAACATGAATAAACAGTCATAGAGTGGGAATAAAATGCCGCAGTCGGGCGTCTGAGCGACACCACATAAAGGGCTTTAAAAGAAACGCCACAGTCGGGCGTCTGAGCGACACCACATAAAGGGATTTAAAAGAAATGCCACAGTCGGGCGTCTGAGCGACACCACATAAAGGGCTTTAAAATAAATGCCACAGTCGGGCGTCTGAGCGACACCACATAAAGGGCTTTAAAAGAAATGCCACAGTCGGGCGTCTGAGCGACACCACATAAAGGGCTTTAAAAGAAATGCCACAGTCGGGCGTCTAAGCGACGCCACATAAAGGGCTTATAAAGTAAATAATCACAATGAATATCCAGGAGGTAGAACTGTCCCAGGCATACTTGATAATATAAATAATGCAACGGGTTAGTCCATCACAAAATAATAATCATGGTCCTCACAAGTAACCAGTCGGTATCCAAGTTTGGTTTAACAATATCTCCTCCGAAGACCGTCACTAAGACCAACACTTGACCCATCCCAGACTGTCATCCTTAACCATGGACACGGCTATTCGAATAGGTTTTAATCTCTGCAGAGGGTGTACTCTTTACCCACGAGTAACGGATTCCTTTAGTCCATCGAGACTAATTCCGTCTACGGCCTTTTAGTTGAAAACACGCCTAACTTGCACACACCAGCTTAACTCATCGGTGTCTGGAATCACCCACGACACTTGTTAAGCAAAACTCTAAGTGGGGAGGCTACAACCTCGCGTAGCATGGGATCAAATTTATATCGCGCGCTCTAAGGGGTGGCCTCCCCTCTCGGTCCCAACCGGAAACACCCATGCCCCCTGACCAGGTGGCATGCCTACCGGCTACAACCGATATCTTCCACCATGGCCTCTCTATACGGTGTGTGCTGGAAAGGGGTTGACGACTTACTGAACCATACCCTCCCTGCGGCAGGGACAAGTGGTAGTACAAAACAAGTATGGGGGTTTACTGGAACAAGACTCGATCTACGGTCGACTCAGGAGGTTTATAAATTCCCTGCATGACATGTATAACAAATATATTTCAACCAACAAAATCACCACTCAATATACCTTACCATGCCATACCGGACATAACCGTCCCGACGGGGACCGGCGACAAGCTCACTCCTACCCAAGGCAGAGGCTTTCCCGGATTTCTTTCCGGCATGCATGCAAGGCACATGAGGATGATTACCATCACAAGTATATTCATTTCCAACAGCAAGGAAATCACTAATATGCATTCATGCTCATGATCATATCACATGAAATAACAAGTTCTCCTATATAAGGTGGTGTTATAAACGTGTCAACTAACACACCAAAAATATTATTCCGGGGTTCAGAATGCTTGCCTTTCATGGTGTGGAGAGGTGGGGGTGTTCTCCAAAATTTTTGAAAGCTTCCTTCTCTCCCAAAAATCCTATTTCCAAAAATATGCAAATAACACATATTTCAAAAACAGTACAAAAAAGTTGTTTGGAAAATTTTCAAATAAATCTTAAAATAAACTAGACAATATTTGAGAGATGTAGGAAAAAGAATTAATTCATTTGGAGTTATAATTAAAAAGTTATAGCCAGTCAAAGGTTTGGTCAAAATCTGTTATTTAAAATAAAACAGAAAAGAAAACGTTTCGAATAAACACGTAGACGTCGAAAGCGTATTTTGGAAATGCGCTTCCACTTAGCCCACATGGACCGGCGCTGGGTCACTGACGGTGGGCCCGCCTGGCCCACTGGTCAGGTTTGACCAGTCGCCCGCGTCTTCTCCCTCCTCTGCCCGAGCGGGGCGGGGCTCCGGCGAGGCTCACCGGCGAATGACGGCACCGTTCGGGGAACGGAGGCCATCAGCGTGTTCAGGGGATCAAGACAGTCACTCCGGTGGTCGATATGGTCTCGGGGATGGACGGAGCTGCCGGTGGCGAGCTTCGCGGTGGATGGAGACCGTCGGGCAAGGTGATTGTTCTCCCGCGGTGTGTCCTGATCAAAATTGAGTAGTGGGAATGGTTCACGGGAGGATGAGGAAGTTCTTGGTGGAGAGAACGGAGAGGGGGAGGTACTAGAGGTGCCGGATTGGCCCGGGCGGTGGCGGCGGCAGGAGTTTCCGGAGATGAGGAAGGAGGCCTCCCCGGGTCGAATGCGAGCTAGGGGAGTGCCATTGGGGTGGCCTGAGGTTGCCTGGATGCTCGGGGAAGCTCGGGGGCCTCCTTTTATAGCTCGTCGAGGTCGGTTCCGCGGCGGCCGGATAAGAACGACGGCGGACCGCCTTCCTGTAGTGGCAGGGCGTCGTGGCGGCGACGAGCGCTAGGGGACACGCTTGCGGATGAGTACGCACTGCTCCAGGAGGCAGGTGGCGAGCGGGGGAGGCTCGGCGGCGCCGACATGAGCAGAGGCTGTCGGGCGGCTGCGGCGGCTAGCTCTTGGCCTGCCGGGGCGTGGCGAGGGGCAGCTTGTCGCATTGCGGTGAGAAGGGAGCGAGTGGCGTGGCTCTGCAGTGGTGGCAAGGCCAGGGGCACGACGCGTCGGCTTGGGCGCGGCACGTGCAAAACGCGTGCCAAACGCACGCTCTGCTCGCGCTCTGGGCACGCACGGGATGTGCTCGACACAGTGCCAGAGCACGCTAGAGGTCGCGGTTGAGGCTGGGGAGAAACAGGGCTAGGTTAGGGTTAGATAGTGGGTGAATGGGCATGGTGGTTAGGTCAGGTGGCCAAGTTCACAATGTAAACTTGGATCCATGCCAAATCTGGCTATGCACACAGGGTGTTTGTCAAAATGCCAAGGGCATCTAGGCAATTCTTGGGGTGGCCAAATTTCCAGATCAGGGTCTCCTTAGATGCAAGAGAGAGTGGTGAGGTTATTTGGACAAAAGGAGAAACTTGCTAGTGCAAGTTTTGCAAAACTTCAATTCTGGACAGGATATAAATGGCATTATTTCATGAACCAAAAATATGCCAATGGGTGCATGCTCCTGGATTTAGGGGTTTGGTAGGGCTGTCTACAAGTAGGAGAAAGTACAAGATCATTGGAGCAAAATTAAATAGGGTTGTAGTAGCAATCACAAGGCTGGACCAGAATGAAAATGAGGTTGATTCACTCAAATTTTTCAAAGAACATCACAGGGTTTTTGCATAATGTTGAATCATATGCTACTACCAATATCCCATAATTTTGGTGGAGGCTAGAAAGAATTATTTAAATGGGTTGTAGTGCAAATTGCACTTTGGACCAGAGAAGGAAAAATTGATGCAGAGCTCAAAATATTACATAAATAAAAGATATTTTTGTGTAAAAGTGATTTAAAAACGTCACATGACATCTCCAAATTTTGGTTGGAATTTTAAGTGAATTTATCAAATGGCTGTAGTTCAAATGTGGCCATATAACCTTGAAACACCATTTTTCAAGAAAATAAAGATCAAGCAAATTAATTATGTAATTAGTTATACTGATAAAAGAAAAGTTTTTCATGAGAGGTTAATCAAGTCCAATAACATAATTGAAAGGTTTTCACTATGGGAAAAAACTCCATAATAACAAGGGAGAAAATGGTTCAAAAATCAAAAGGGAGCCCAGAAAATAAAAGTTTAATTTCCTGGCAAAATTTTAATGTAATAAAACAAGGCCAAAATTTTGGGGTGTCACAGTAGCGCTGGGAGAACTACTGCGATTGTGCCCCAGTTGAGCTGGGCTAAGCACCTCAGTAGAGAAAGCTAAAACTGACTGTCATGATAGGGCGAGAGCTGGTCGCTGTTCGTGAGGTTTCGAGTCCCTAAAGACTTATGCCGCTTAGAGCGAGGAGTCGGCTTTGTCCGGCCTAGGCATGTATAGTGCCCCGAACTCGGTCTTCCGAACACTAGGGGCTTCGCCGAAATTTAAAATTATAGAATTCTCTGGCCAAGTGAGAGTGATAACGCATTATAGTCCGATTGCCTTGTTCGTTGTGCTGAGCACCTCCCTCGAAGGACCCAAGAATGGGAAAAAGAGTGCTCAGGTTTATCCCGAACACCCCAGCACTCATGGCATGGGGGCTGAAGCCGACGACTCGCCATCTCTCAGACTTAATAAACGGCCGCATAGAAGGTAATATTTTAAATTAAAACAAGCGTTGCATAGCGCATATGAACGAGTTTTCAGCGCACAAGATAAAACAAACAAGTTTCACTCAAATATTACATCTTTAGAACATTCGTCCGCCACAAGGCGGGCGCCCTTCCGGACGCCCTCATAATACATCTTAGGGTGGCGATGCTCCTTGCCCTGCGGTGGCCCGTCCTTCACAAGCTTCTCCGCATCTATCTTGCCCCAGTGCACCTTAGCGCGGGCAAGCGCCCTACGGGCACCTTCGATGCAGACGGAGCGCTTGACGACTTCAAGCCACGGACATGCGTCCACCAGCCGCCTCACCAGCCCAAAGTAGCTCCCAGGCAGGGCCTCTCCAGGCCACAGCCGAACTATAAGGCCCTTCATGGCCTGTTCGGCCACCTTGTGGAGCTCGATCAGTTGCTTTAGCTGGTCGCTCAAAGGCACCGGGTGGCCGGCCTCAGCATACTGAGACCAGAACACCTTCTCCGTCGAGCTGCCCTCCTCGGCCCGGTAGAAAGCGGCGGCATCTGACACGCTACGGGGCAAATCTGCGAATGCTCCTGGAGAGCTCCGGACTCGGGTAAGTAACAAGTAATTCACTTTCACGTGCTTGCTTTGCATAAAGAATGCCTTACCTGCCGCTATCTTCTTCATCGCCTCAACTTCTTGGAGGGCTTTCTGGGCTTCGGCCTTGGCAGATTTGGCGCTTTCAAGGGCCGTCGCGAGCTCGGACTCTCGCGTCTTTGAGTCAAGATCCAAACTCTCATGTTTTTTCACGAGAGCCTGGAGCTCTTGCTGCACCTCGCCAACCCGCGCCTCATGCTTCTCCCGCTCGGTGCGCTCTGTGGCCGCCCTCTTTTCGGCCTCGGACAGCGCTTGCTTAAGGGTTGCCACCTCAGTCGTGGCCCCTAGGACACCAATAGCGATCCTGTCATTTTTTGCAACTGCATCTTTTTAAATATACTCCACAAGGTATTACTTACCTTCTTTTTCCTCGAGCTCCTTCTTGGCAAGGCCGAGCTCTTGCTCGGACCGCTCGAGGCTCCGCTTCAGCACATCCACCTCCACAGTCAGTGCGGCAGAGGCCAGCAGCGAAGCCTGCATATGCATATTGACTTAACTTTGTTAGACTCCTGCGAATGTTATTAGATCCTCTATTTGTTTTTTCTTTCTGAACGCCAAATAGAGCATCAGGGGCTACTGTCTATGTGGTAACATTTTCACATATTTTTCACATACCTCAAAGCCTGTTAGCAGGTTGGCACAGGCTTCAGTCAGCCCGCTCTTGGCGGACTGAACCTTCTGGATCACCGCACTCATAATAGTGCGGTGCTCCTCGTCGATGGAGGCGCCGTTAAGCACCTCCAGCAAATTGTCCGGTGCCTCCGGTTGGACGGAGGTCACCGGCATCATAGGCTTGCCCTTCTTACTAAGGGGCCACCTGCCGGACTCCGGAACCATTGAAGGTTCCGGTGCGGTGTCCGGCCCGGGGCCGGACTTGGAGCCCTTGGGGATTTTGTCCCCTTCACGCCTGGAGTCCGGGAGGTCGCCTTGCGGCGCCTCCAGGACCACCTCCTCCTGACTTGGAACCTTTTGGGACAGCACCTCGGCGTCGTCCGTAGGGCGAGGGGCGGTAGCGGTCAGAAGTGAAAAACTATTCACGTCCGACGAATCCAGGGAGGCGCTCGACGACACATCGAGCCAGGCCTTGGGCGGACTGCATAATTATATTCGGCGTCAGAAGATACTGTGCAATAAAGGAACGCCATGAGTCATTCTGGTATCTGGATACTTACGATTTTGCCAGGGGCTTGGCCCTGAGCGGCCACTCCTCTTCGCCGTCGTTGGCGTTGGTGGAGTAGTCCGTAGGAAGGGTCCTCCCTTTCTTGGACCCTCCGGCCTCCCCAGTTGGGGCGGCCTTCCTTTTCTTCTCTCCCCCTGCTGGGGAAGAAACCTCTCTTTCCTCCTCCTCGTCTTCATGGGAGGAGTCCGCCTCGGAGTCATCGGACGATGAGTCCGACTCCACCGGGCGCCGGGAACTCTTCCGGGTTCCCGTGGCCTTCTTCTTGGCCTTCTTCTCCGGCACCACGTAAGGTGCCGGAACCAGAAGCTCCGCCAAGCGGGCGTCCGCTGGATCTTTAGGCAAAGGAGCCGGACAGTTGACCTGTTCGTCCGTCCTCTGCCAGTCCTGTCAAAGGCATGGGGTCTTAGATCCTGCATAGAGTCAAACTATGAAAGACAAATATCTTGTAAGAGGTAAAAACAGCTTACTGCACTGGCTTGACGCTGCGCGCTGAATCCGCAATCTTCGGTGGCGGATGCGGGAGCCTCGGCACCCTTGAATAGCACCTTCCAGGCATCTTCGTACGTTGTGTCGAAGAGCCTGCTCAGAGTTCGATGCTGGGCCGGATTGAACTCCCACAAGCTGAAAGCCCGTTGTTGGCACGGGAGGATCCAGCGGATGAGCATGACCTGGACTACATTGACAAGTTTGAGCTTCTTGCTCACTAGGTTTTGGACGCATGTTTGGAGTCCGGTCAGCTCTCCTTTTTTACCCCACGGCAGACCCTTCTCTTTCCAGGAGGTGAGCCGCATAGGGATTCCGGATCAGAACTCGGGGGCTGTGACCCATGCAGGGTCACGCGGCTCGGTGATATAGAACCACCCCGATTGCCACCCCTTTATGGTCTCCACGAAGGAGCCCTCGATCCATAGGACGTTGGGCATCTTGCCCACCATGGCGCCTCCGCACTCCGCTTGGCGGCCGCCCACTACCTTCGGCTTGACATTGAAGGTCTTCAGCCATAGGCCAAAGTGGGGTTGGATGCAGAGGAAGGCCTCACACATGACGATGAACGCCGAGATGTTGAGGATGAAGTTCGGGGCTAGATCGTGGAAGTCCAGGCCGTAGTAGAACATGAGTCCCCGGACGAATGGGTGGAGAGGGAAGCCTAGTCCGCGGAGGAAATGGGTGAGGAACACCACCCTCTCATGGGGCCTGGGGGTGGGGATGAGCTGCCCCTCGTCTGGGTGCCGGTGCGCGATGTCATCAGACAAGTATCC
Organism: Triticum urartu; assembly: GCF_056163025.1. Classification (NCBI taxonomy): domain Eukaryota; kingdom Viridiplantae; phylum Streptophyta; class Magnoliopsida; order Poales; family Poaceae; genus Triticum; species Triticum urartu. Next base: position 69,260,468 of record NC_141876.1, on the reverse strand, counting down.
GGCTTTCCTCAGTTTCTTGATGTGTCCCTCCATGACGGAGGACACCATCCACTTGCCTCCCACTCCGGACATGGCTGGAGAAGGTTGAGGTGGGGAATGCGGACTTGGGCGCTGGAGCTCGAGTGCACGAAAATGGATGAGCAAAGGAGGAAGAAGGCGTGGGTGGAAAGGTGGATCCTTATCCCCTTATATGGGCGGACAAAACTGCGTGTCCCCACCAGCTTGGTAAAACTCGCTTATCTCCCAAGCGCCGTAATCAATGGCACGGTTGGGTTACCCACGCCTGTATTGATGAGAATCCCGGAATAAGGGGACACGATCTCTGCTTCGACAAGACATGCCGAGGAAACCGCCTCGCTAAACGCGCTGAGGTGGGACAGTAAAACAATTCGAATAAAGGCTCGGCCGTGGTGTGATGTCACGCTACGGAATACGTCGGCAGATTAGATTTGTGTAAATACTATTCTCTCTATGGCAGTATGTGGAACTTATTTTGCAGAGCCGGACGCTGTCCTTGTGTTCAAAATCTTCTATGAAGTATTCGGAGGAGGAACCCGCCTTGCAATGCCGAAGACAATCTGCGCGCCGAACTCGTCATCATTGAAGCCTGGTTCAGGAGATACTGAGGGAGTCCTGGATTAGGGGGTGTCCGGATAGCTGGACTATAACCTTTGGCCTGACTCTTGGACTATGAAGATATAAGATTGAAGACTTCGTCCCGTGTCAGGATGGGACTTTCCTTGGCATGGAAGGCAAGCTTGGCAATACGGATATGTAGATCTCCTCCCATTGTAACTGACTCTATGTAACCCTAGCCCTCTCCGGTGTCTATATAAACCGGAGGGTTTTAGTCCATAGGACGAACAACAATCATACCATAGGCTAGCTTCTAGGGTTTAGCCTCTCTGATCGTGTGGTAGATCCACTCTTGTACTACCCATATCATCAATATTAATCAAGCAGGAGTAGGGTTTTACCTCCATCGAGAGGGCCCGAACCTGGGTAAAAACATCGTGTCCCTTGTCTCCTGTTACCATCCGCCTAGACGCACAGTTCGGGACCCCCTACCCAAGATCCGCCTGTTTTGACACCGACATAACCCATTACGTTGTCTTCCTTGTCCAACATCAACTCTTTAGCATGTCATATTTTAATGAGTGCTCACAATCATAAAACATGTCCAAGATAGTATATTTATATGTGAAACCTCTCTTTCTTTTTTACTCCCTACTAATTGCAACGCTGACCAAAACTATGTTTGTCAACTCTCAACAACTTTTAATCATCATACTCTTTATATGTGAAGTCATTACTCTTCATAAGATCGATATGATCTCTTTATTTCTTTTTATTCTTTCTTTTTCTTTTATTCACTCAAGATCATAGCAAGATAATCAAGCCCTTGACTCAACACTAATCTTTATTATATATATATAGCTCACAGACTCAATTACATAAAGGTATCATAAAGAAAAACTCACAACTAGATCATACTAAAACTTTATTCTACTAGATCAAGATAATACCAAAAGGATCGAACTAAGAAAAATGGTAAAGATAGGAGTGTGATGGTGATACGATACGGGGGCACCTCCCCCAAGCTTGGCAGTTGCCAAGGGGAGTGCCCATACCCATGTGAGTATGTCTCCTTTGCTGGTGAAGAAGATGGTGGTGATGATGGGTAGTCGCACATCGAGCATAAGAGATCCTCCAACTTGCGAATAATTCCCATGAGTGCGACAATATGCTTATTCAACAAAATATTTTTACCTGTGAGATACTTGTTTTGTATATGAGCTAACTCAATCATCTTGAAAGCTTCGATCTCAGTTGGGGTAAAGAGAGGTGGAAGGGTGTCTTCTTCTGCTGCTGTCGGAGCTTGATCTTCCATAGTCTTCTTGATCCCATCATCTTTGTTGATCTCCTCGGGTTCTTCTCTCTTCGGCTCTATCTTCATCAGCCAAGCATTGTTGCCCTGATTGTTGGAGGAGGAGGACGACATGATGCCTGGCCTTCACGACTCTGACAGAAAACAGCTCGAAACAAGAATAGAGGATATTTGTGTGATACAGGAGTCAAAACCTTCGGGAGATTATATAATGAATTTTTACCAACCAAAATATGTATCATGCAAGAAAACGGAGTCCGGAGAGCGCACAAGGTGCCCACGAGGCAGGGGGTGCGCCCATGGGGGTAGGGCGCGCCCTCCACCCTCGTGGAGGCCTCGTGTCCTTCCCGGACTGCTTCTTATTTTCCTATTTTTCTAAATAATCCAAAACGGAGAAAATTTGCCATTAGAACTATTTTGGAGTCAGTTTACTTACCATGCCACGTACCTATTCCCTTTTGAGGTCTGAAACGTTCTAGAAAGTGTCCCTTATGTATTCCTCCGGGGTTACGGTTTCAATAATATTAGTTTCAACATTTATGGGATTACCTGAGATATAATGTTTGATTCTTTGACCGTTCACCACCTTCGGATTTGTGCCTTCAAAGTTATTGATTTTTATGGCACCGGAACGATAGACCTCCTCGATAACATAAGGACCTTCCCATTTAGAGAGAAGTTTTCCTGCAAAAAATCTTAAACGAGAGTTGAATACCAATACATAGTCACCTACATTAAATTCACGCTTTTGTATCCTTTTGTCATGCCATCTTTTAAATTTTTCTTTAAACAACTTGGCATTCTCATAGGGTTGGGTTCTCCATTCATCAAGTGAGCTAATGTCAAATAACCTGTTCTCACCGGCAAGTTTGAAATCATAATTGAGCTCTTTAATAGCTCAATATGCCTTATGTTCTAGTTCGAGAGGTAAATGACATGCTTTTCCATAAACCATTTTATACGGAGACATACCCATAGGATTTTTATATGCAGTTATATAGGCCCATAATGCATCATCAAGTTTCTTGGACCAATTCTTTCTGGATCTATTAACAGTCTTTTGCAAAATTAATTTGAGCTCTCTATTACTCAATTCTACTTGACCACTAGACTGTGGGTGATATGGAGATGCAATTCTATGATTAACATCATACTTAGCAAGCATTTTACGAAAAGCACCATGAATAAAATGTGAACCACCATCGGTCATGAAATATCTAGGGACTCCAAACCTCGGAAAAATAACTTCTTTAAGCATCTTAATACAGGTGTTATGATCAGCACTACTAGTTGGAATAGCATCTACCCACTTAGTAACGTAATCAACAGCAACTAAAATATGTGTATACCCATTAGAGGCAGGAAACGGTCCCATATAATCAAAGCCCCAAACATCAAATGGTTCAATAACAAGTGAATAATTCATAGGCATTTCTTGACGTCTACTAATATTACCAATTCTTTGACATTCATCACAAGATAAGACAAACTTACGGGCATCTTTGAAGAGAGTAGGCCAATAAAAACCAGATTGCAATACCTTATGTGCAGTTCTATCTCCAGCGTGGTGCCCTCCATAAGCCTCGGAGTGACACTTGCGTAGGATCTGTTCCTGTTCATGCTTAGGCACACAACATCTAATAACACCATCTACTCCTTGTTTATAAAGATGTGGGTCATCCCAGAAGTAATGTCTTAAATCATAGATAAACTTTTTCTTTTGCTGGTATGTGAAACTAGGTGGTATAAATTTAGCAACAATGTAATTAGCATAATCAGCATACCATGGAGCAGTACGAGAAGCATTTATGACATTTAATTGTTCATTAGGAAAGCTATCATCAATAGGTAGTGGGTCATCAAGAACATTTTCTAACCTAGACAAGTTGTCTGCAACGGGGTTCTCAGCTCCCTTTCTATCAATAATATGCAAATCAAATTCTTGTAGCAAGAGAACCCATCTAATAAGTCTAGGTTTAGCATCTTTCTTTTCCATAAGATATTTAGTAGCAGCATGATCAGTGTGAATAGTTACTTTAGAATCAACAATATAAGGTTTGAACTTATCACAAGAAAATACAACTGCTAGGAATTCTTTTTCGGTAGTAGCATAATTTCTCTGGGCATTGTCTAGAGTTTTACTAGCATATTGAATAACATTTAATTTCTTATCAACTCTTTTCCCTAGAACAGCACCTACAGCATAATCACTAGCATCACACATAATTTCAAAGGGTAAATTCCAATCAGGTGGCTGAACGATAGGTGCAGAAATCAAAGCTTTCTTAAGTATTTCAAATGCTTCTACACAATCATCATCAAAGACAAAAGGTATATCTTTTTGTAAGATATTAGTCAGAGGCCGAGAAATTTTTGAGAAGTCCTTAATGAACCTCCTATAAAAACTGGCATGACCAAGGAAACTTCTTATACCTTTGATGTCCTTAGGACACGACATCTTTTCAATAGCATCAACTTTAGCTTTATCAACTTCAATACCTCTTTCCGAAATTTTATGCCCCAAGACAATACCTTCATTAACCATAAACTGGAACTTCTCCCAATTCAAGATAAGATTAGTTTCTTCACATCTCTACAAGACTCGATCAAGGTTGCTCGAGCAATCATCAAAAGAAGATCCATAAACGGAGAAATCATCCATGAAGACCTCACATATCTTTTCACAAAAGTCAGAGAATATAGCCATCATGCATCTTTGAAAGGTAGCAGGTGCATTACATAAACCAAAAGGCATACGTCTATCAGAAAAAGTACCGAAAGGGCAAGTAAAAGTGGTCTTTGCTTGATCATCAGCTGACACAGGTATTTGAGAGAAACCAGAGTAACCATCTAGAAAGCAAAAATGTGTATGTTTGGATAATCCTTCTAGCATTTGATCAATAAAAGGTAAGTGGTAATGATCCTGTTTAGTAGCCTTATTTAATTTGCGAAAATCAATTACCATCCTATAACCTATAATAATTCTTTGTGGGATCAATTCATCTTTATCATTAGGAATGACAGTAATACCTCCCTTCTTAGGGATACAATGGACAGGACTTACCCACTGACTATCAGCAACGGGATAATAATACCTGCCTCAAATAGCTTTAATATTTCCTTTCTCACCACTTCTTTCATCTTAGGATTTAGTCGTCTTTGGTGATCGATAACTGGTTTGGCATCTTCTTCCAAATTTATTTTGTGTTGACATAAAGTGGGACTAACGCCCTTAAGATCATCAAGAGTATATCCAATAGCAACTCGGTGCTTCTTCAGAGTTTTCAATAATTTCTCTTCTTCTTTCTCTGAAAGGTTAGCACTAATAATAACAGGATATATCTTCTTTTCATCAAGATAAGCATATTTAAGAGTGTCAGGTAATGGTTTAAGCTCAAATACGGGATCACCCTTGGGTGGTGGAGGATCCCCTAGGATTTCAATAGGCAGGTTGTGTTTCAGAATAGGTCCCTGTTTAAAGAATACTTCATCTATTTCCCTTCTTTCATTCATAAACATATCATTTTCATGGTCTAGCAAATATTGTTCTAAAGGATCACTAGGAGGCACGGCAATAGAAGCAAGACCAATAATTTCATCCTTACTAGGCAATTCTTCATCACGGGGTTGTCTACGAAATTTAGAAAAATTAAACTCATGGGACATATCATCCAAACCAATAGTAACAACATCCTTTTCGCAGTCTATCTTAGCATTAACAGTATTCAAGAAGGGTCTACCAAATATAATGGGACAAAAGCTATCTTGTGGGGAACCAAGAACAAGGAAATCAGCAGGATATTTAGCTTTCCCACACAAGACCTCAACATCTCTAACAATCCCAACCGGTGAAATAGTATCTCTATTAGCAAGCTTAATGGTAACATCAATATCTTCTAACTCAACGGGTGCAATATAATGCATAATATCGTGATATAAAGAAATAGGTATTGCACTAGCACTAGCACCCATATCACATAAGACATGATAACAATGATCTCCTATTTTAACAGAAATAACAGGCATGCCTACCACATGTCTATGTTTATCTTTAGCACCAGGTTTAGCAATTCTAGCAGTCTCATCCCAGAAATAAATAACATGCCCATTGATATTATCAGCCAAGAGATCTTTAACAATAGCAATATTAGGTTCAACTTTAACTTTCTCGGGAGGTGTATAAGTTCTAATATTACTTTTATGAACCACAATTGAAGTTTCAGCATGATCCTTTATCCTGACAGGAAAAGGTGGTTTCTCAACATAAGTAGTAGGAACAATAGGATCATTATAAGTGATAGTCTTTTCTTCAACTTTAATAGGTTCAACTACTTTTACTTCTATGGGAGGATGATATTTAAACCACTTCTCCCTAGGGAGATCAACATGAGTAGCAAAGGATTCACAAAAAGAAGCTACTATCTCAGAGTCAAGTCCATATTTAGTGCTAAATTTACAGAAAATATCGGTATCCATAAAAGATTTAACACAATCAAACTTAGGTGTTATACCTAACTCCTTACCTTAGTAGAGATCCCAATCTTCAGAGTTGCATTTAATTATTTCCAATAAATTCCATTTGAATTCAATAGTCTTCATCATAAAAGAACCAGTACAAGAAGTATCAGGCATGGTGCGATTGTTGTCAGAAAGCCGAGCATAAAAAATTTGAATAATCATTTCTCTTGAGAGCTCATGATTGGGGCATGAATATAACATTGACTTAAGCCTCCCCCAAGCTTGAGCGATGCTTTCTCCTTCACGAGGCCAAAAATTATATATATAATTACGATCACGATGAACAAGATGCATAGGATAAAACTTTTGATGAAATTCCAATTTCAATCGCTTGTAGTCCCATGATCCCATATCATCACATAGCCTATACCATGTCAATGCATCTCCTTTCAAAGATAAAGGGAAGACCTTCTTCTTGATAACATCCTCGGGCATACCTGCAAACTTAAATAATCCACAAACTTCATCCACATAGATTAGGTGTAAATCGGGATGCAATGTTCCATCTCCTGCAAAAGGATTAGCTAGCAGTTTCTCTATCATACCCGAAGGAATTTCAAAGTAGACATTTTCATTTTTTAGTAGGTTCAGTAGGTTGAGGAGCAACTCTTTGCTCTAGTGGTCGGGGTGAAGATACCCCGAACAAACCCCTCAAAGGATTACTTTCCATAGTAACAAGTGACAGTAAATTTCAGCACATTATATAAATTTTTCCTTACCAAATTCCACCTACCAAAGGCGATTCACTCCCCGGCAACAGCGCCAGAAAAGAGTCTTGATGACCCACAAGTGTAGGGGATCTATCGAAGCCTTTTCGACAAGTAAGAGTGTCGAACCCAACGAGGAACAAAAGGAAATGACAAGCGCTTTCCAATAAGGTATTCTCTGCAAGTACTGAAATTATAGGTAACAGATAGTTTTGTGATAAGGTAAATGGTAACGAGCAACAAGTAATAAAAGTAAATAAGGTGCAGCAAGGTGGCCCAATCCTTTTTGTAGCAAAGGACAAGCTTGGACAATTTCTTATATAAAGGAAAACGCTCCCGAGGACACATGGGAATTATCGTCAAGCTAGTTTTCATCACGCTCATATGATTCGCGTTCGGTACTTTGATAATTTGATATGTGGGTGGACCGGTGCTTGGGTGCTGTTCTTACTTGGACAAGCATCCCACTTATGATTAACTCCTATTGCAAGCATCCACAACTACAAAATAAGTATTAAGGTAAACCTAAGCATAGCATGAAACACATGGATCCAAATCAGCCCCTTACGAAGCAACGCATAAACTAGGGTTTAAGCTTCTGTCACTCTAGCAACCCATCATCTACTTATTACTTCCCAATGCCTTCCTATAGGCCCAAACAATGGTGAAGTGTCATGTAGTCGACGTTCACATAACACCACTAGAGGAGAGACAACATACATCTCATCAAAATATCGAACGAATACCAAATTCACCTGACTACTAATAGCAAGACTTCTCCCATGTCCTCAGGAACAAATGTAACTACTCACAAAGCATATTCATGTTCATAATTAGAGGGGTATTAATATGTATAATGGATCTGAACATATGATCTTCCACCAAATAAACCAACTAGCATCAACTACAAGGTGTAATCAACACTACTAGCAACCTACAGGTACCAATCTCAGACTTAGAGACAATAATTGGATACAAGAGATGAACTAAGGTTTGAGAGAAGATGGTGCTGGTGAAGATGTTGATGAAGATGGACCCCCTCCCGATGAGAGGATCATTGGTGATGACGATGGCGGTGATTTCCCCCTACCGGAGGGAAGTTTCCCCGACAGAACAGCTCCGCCGGAGCCCTAGATTGGTTCCGCCAAGGTTCTGCCTCGTGGCGGCGGAGTCTCGTCCTGAAAGCTTTTTTCTGATTTTTTTTTCTCGGACGAAAGACTTCATATAGCAGAAGATGGGCACCGGAGGGCCACCAGGGGGCCCACGAGGCAGCGGGCGCGCCCCCAACCCTCATGGCTAGGGTGTGGGCCCCCTCTGGTATTTTCTTCGCTCGGTATTTTTTTTTATTTCCAAAATTAACTTCTGTGGAGTTTCAGGAATTTTGGAATTGTGCAGAATAGGTCTCTAATATTTGCTCCTTTTCCAGCCCAGAATTCCAGCTGCCGGCATTCTCCCTCTTCATGTAAACCTTGTAAAATAAAAGAGAATAGGCATAAGTGTTGTGACGTAATGTGTAATAACAGCACATAATGCAATAAATATCGATATAAAAGCATGATGCAAAATGGACATATCAACCACTAATAATATATATTCATCACTGAAGAAATTGGTGCGTCATTTGAAGAAATTGAAGTCAAGAATTGGGAACTCGAAGACTTCTCTTTTGTAGTTTCTTTCTTCTTTATTTAAGTCATAGGAAACACCATACTGTTAAAGGGGGTCTAGGTGATACATAGGCATATTTTGGAAGTGATGCTCACATTCAAACCTATCTATTTCTTTGAGTGAAGAGTTTGGAAATCTCTTGCAATGCAGTTGAGTTCCTCGGCAACTGAGATAAAGTTCTTCTGATCATGACGAAATTGGTCTGACTGAAGAGTTATGATTTCACTAGTGCAATTGCCTACCAAGTGAGAAAATTGAGAGTTCTGATGAATTTGTCGTTCCGACCATTGGTGCGCAAGTGCCAGCCGTCGAGTCGATCCTTATCCTAACAACGGTCGTGTCTGAAGGGTATTTATGTCTTATCATGTTGGGTTGCCCCCTGACTATAAATAGCCCCCCCCCTACGAGTAGTTGGCTGACTGCTCCAAGAGAGAGGTTGACAAGTGTCATTTGATAGCAACCCTTCCTCCGACGAACTTGATGTTTGAAATATGCCCTAGAAGCAATAATATTGTATTATTATATTTCCATGTTCATAATTAAGATTTTATATTTCATGTTATAACTGTTATGATCCTGGAATATGTGATTCAGTGGAAAACTCATATGCATGTGTGGAATGATAAACGGTAAAGAATAGTTTCCTAGTATTGCCTCCGAGACTAGCTCAAGTGTTGTTGGTGATCATGTTTTCTGGATCTTAGGATATCGTTAAGTGTAATGATAGTCCTAAAACAACATTGAGAGTATGACATTGGAAGAACGATCATATTGACTCAATCCAAACTTGTTTGTTATACTTTGAGATAATAACGTCTGAAATCAATTGTTATAACACAGAATGTTAAAATGTGTTTTTAGTTCCTCAAACCATGACAGTATCGTAGTCACTTCCTACCGTATGGTGGACTTTGGGGTTGCTCAAACGTCATTAGTAACATGGTGACCATAACGACAACTTGTGAGTTCATCGGAAAGTTTGATAAGGGACTAGATATCTCGAGAGTGGGATTTGCTCCTGCTACGATGGAGAGGTATTCTTAGGATCCTCTCGGTGTGACGACAATCATCATCGTCTGGCCAAACACAGGTGACTATGTCACGGGAATGTCAGAACATGTCAACGAGAAAGAAGAACAAAATCGGTAAAGAGGAGATCAGTATAATGAGCATGTTGATGACTCAGGAGGATATCGATGTATCTTCGGTTGCGTAAAGTATCACGGAGGAAAAGGGACATCCCATGATAACCAAAAGGTCCACTAGAATGTCATTCGTGTAATCATAGGGATCAATATGGACGTCCACGGTTCCGCTAACGGTCATTGAATGAAGGGGTTTCGTTCATGTCTACGTTTTACCGAATCTACAGGGTCACAAGCTTAAGGTAATCACGATCTGATTAGTGTTAGTAGGACGGGAATATCAAGGATTTATTTGTGGAATTGTTTCATTAATATTCAGAATAGTTTCCAGAGGAACCAGAAGCGTTCCGGGGTCACCGGAAGGGTTTCAGAGTTTATCACACAATACTGGGTATTCCTGATAAATAATATATAGGTGGAAATTTTTTCCGGTGATGTTAAATTAATAATAAAAGGCTCTAATAATTGTTAGGAGGGTTCACTACAAAAAAAGACACATATGTGACATTTGGGGCCGAACGAATTTTTTTTCTGTCATACTTATGACACTTCTATGACAATAGTTATGACAAAACACGGTATCGTCATAGATGTGATGGGGTCCTACTTCTATGACAAAAAATCATGACAGAAAATGGGCTTCTCATCTTGGGCGGGCCGGAGACGCAGCTGCATGACATTCTTTGGGCCGTCCATGACGGAAAAAACCATGGTAGAAGCGAGGGCGAGGAAAATATCGGGGTGTTCCCGGTTACGGTGGGTGGTCGGGGTCAAGCGATGCGTGTTTCTCTCGTACACGCACGCGCGTGGGTGCGAGGCGTTGGGCTCTAACTGAACCCGAGTGAGGTGTTGGTCTCTAACTGAACCCGAGCGATTGCACTGCAGGCTACGCGTTACTGAACCCGAGCGATCGATCTATGGCTGTTAACTGAACCCGATCGAGCGATTCCTTCGCTACTGCTGCTAACTGAAGCCGATCGATGCTGCCTCTGGATGAACAGTGAGTGTTGCTAGGGTGGGGTTTGGATGAATAGTTCCCGGTGGGGGTGGATGAACAGAACCCCGTGGTGTTGCCTCTGGATGAACAGTGAGCTTTGCTGGGGGGTTTGGATGAACAGTTCTCGGTGGGGGTGGATGAACAGGACACCGATCGTTTGAGCCGGTTGGGTCAGGAGGAACAGGACCCCATGGAGGGCAGGATGAACATGACCACCCCGTGGAGGGTCGGATGAACAGTAGACGGTGGAGGGCTGGATGAACAGTAGCCCGTGGAGGGGTGGTTGAACAGGAGCCCGTGGAGAGGGCTGGTTGAATAGTAGTCGGTGGAGTAGCGCGTGGTGGAGGCTAGATGAACAGGAGCCCATGGATGAACAGTCGCAGGTGGAGGCTGGAGGAGGTCGACGGTGGATGAACAGTAGCACGTGGAGGCTGGAGGGGGTTGACGGTGGAGATGAACAGTATCCCGTGGAGTCCCGTTTTGCGGTACACCACACCCCTCCCGATGAACAGGACCCCCGTTTCGACCGTAGCGCTCCAACACAAGTCTGTTTCCTCCGTTTTGTGGTACGCTACACCCCTCCCGATCAACAGGACCACCGTTTCGACCGTAGGAGGTCCGTTTCCTCCGTTTTGCGGTACGCCAGACCCCTCCAGATGAATAGGATCCCGTTTCGAACGTGGCCGGTCGAACACAAGGCCGTTTCCTCCGTTCTGCGGTACGTCGGGCCTCGTTTCCATCGGCTGTTCCGTCCAAGCTGGTTGGCTCCCACGCGTTCCATTGCCTCCCGATGAACACGACGCATTCTGTTGCCTCCCCATGAACACGACGACGACGTTGTTTCTCCGTTCCGACCCAGCCTTGTACACGAGCCCTGGCCGTAGGTACGTGTGAGTAGGCGTTCGAGACCCCGCCCGTATGTACGTACGTGGTCGTATTTACTTTCTTGCACCCTGGCCACTGTACGTACGTGTACATGCTACGTGCGTGCCTCTACTATGACACGTGCGCGCCTCTACATCGACCAGTATGTACGTACACGTTCGCGACCAGAATGACAATGCTACGTATACTTCGACCAGGTAGGTGCCGACTGTCAGGCACTTCCTTGCCTGCGAAGATGTAGCTGGTGGGTCCCAGCAATCACGGGGGCGAATCGTTTTTTTTTGCCCGGACGCACTTCCTTGCGTGCGAAGATGTAGCTGGTGGGTCCCAGCAGTCAGAGGGAAACGTTTTTTCGCGAAATACGGTGGCCTGTCCGGTGGGTCCCTACTATCAGGTGGAGGAATAATTATTTTGCACGTAATAAGGAGGCACTTCCTTGCTGCGGCCGTGGACCCAGCTGTCAGCCTCTCCATGTACAGTACTCTTCCGTTATCAGTCATTCCTTGACCATGTTGACCACGCCGCGCCGAGAGCACCAGGGTGGTGGACGACGGCGAGGCCTAGGAAGGGGAAGACGCGGCAGTGGAAGCCCGCCCAGAGAGGAGTACGAGGGTTCACTGGTTCGGCTGCGGTGTGAGGCTACCGTCGCCGCAGGGCCTCGCCAGCGGTGGGAATAGTAGGGGGCGGTGAGGCCTCCGCGGCAGCACAGCCGGCCACGGGAGGCAGGAGCATGCGGCACGACCGACCCTTCTTTGGGCGGCTGGAGCAAGAAGACCAGAGGTTGAAGAAGCACTACGGTCGTTGGATTGACATTGTACGGTCACTGGAGCTAGAATCGTTCATATTGACTAAGTTGACAAAGCACTCCGTCCCGTCAACTTAGTAGGCCCACAAGTCAGCCTCCCACCAAGGTGGGTCCCAACTAGCAGGGGGAGTATTCATTTTTTTGTGCGTAATAAGGAGGCACTTCCAGTGGGTCCGAGCTGACAGCGGGGGGAACGGTTTTTTTGTGAAATACGGTGGCCCGTCCGGTGGGTCCCAACAGTCAGGCGGGAAACGTTTTTTCGCCAAATACGATGGCCCGTCCGATGGGTCCCTGCTATCAGGTGGAGGAATAATTCTTTTCCGCGTAATAAGGAGGCACTTCCTTGCGGCTGTCGTGGACCCAGCTTGTCAGCCTCTCCACGAGAGTACTCTTTCGATGGAAGTCGTTCCTTGACCACATTCACCACGCGCATCGAGAGCACCAGGGCGGTGGACGATGGCGAGGCCTAGGAATGGGACGACGCGGAGCCGGGGAAGACGCGGCAGTGGATGCCCACGCGGAGAGGAGTATGAGGGTTCACTGGTTCGGCTGCGGTGTGAGGCTGCCGTCGCCGCAGAATAACAGGGGGTGTGGGTGAGTAGAGGGATGCCCTGGCCAGCGGTGAGAGTAGTAGGGGGCGGTGAGGCCTGCACGGGAGGCGGGAGCAGGCGGTCCCGCCGGCGCTAGATTTGGCGGCTGGAGCAAGAAGATCAGAGATTGAAGAAACACAACGGCCGTTGGATTGACATCCATCGGTTACGTCTCCTAGAATCGTTTGTTGATGTATATAATAACTAAAAAATCTTGCATGCGCGTCAACTTAATAGGCCCATAAGTCAGACCATTCCCTCTTTTTTTAATAATTTATATATAGCTCATTGCGACTTCTTATGCAATTTATTGCAATCCGTTTTTTTGGTTGGCCAGGGCCAATTTCGCATATTTTTGTGGGTTCCAAACTATTTTTAATACCGAAATGTTGAGCCAGATTTAAAGTACTTTGAAGATATATTCAAATTAGGTTAATGCCCAGTGAAATAGGAATCTGGAAATGTGAAAAAATTCAGAAATTATAAAGTAATTGCCAATTTGTCATTTGTTTCTATATTTACAAGCCATTTCATATTACTTTCAAGATTTGCAGGCGTCTTGAAAGAGTTGCAGCCCATCAGGGCATAGAAAAATAAGTAGGCCTGGATTGGGTATTCTTCAGAAAAAATAAACTGGGCTCATTTTCACAAAGAAAAAATAGCTGGGCTGGTCACATGGTGAACATAAAATATAAACCTGGGCTAGACGGGCCACAACCCAGTTCAAACCCTGCTCCGTCTCAACAATAACAAAAAAAATACTGCTCGAGCTGCTACGTCCCAGGTGTCAGCCGATCCTGTGTTGTTCTCTTGTCTATTGACTATATACGCTGACAATGTCGTGGGTCCCAGATGTGAGGAAAACACTAGGAGGAAGCATTTTATTTTTCCATACGCTGACATGGCGGGCCCTAATGTCATCCTCTACACGTACTTCTGCTAATTCCTGTTGTTTGTTGACCATGTTGACAACGCGAGAGGGCGGCACCGCGGCGAGCGCACCAAAGCATGCGGAGGACGACAGCGAGGCCTCAAACATCAGCGTTAATGATTTAGGAGACGGTGGGGCGGCGATGCGTGCGGTGAGGCGCAACCAGCCATGGGAGGCGGAAGCAGGCGGCCCCCCCAGCGCTGGTTTGGTTTTGGTGGCTGGAGGAAGACAGGACTGAAGAAACACGACAGATTGTAAACGCAGCAGGAGTACTTAACAACCTTAACTGAAACCAGCAGGGGCACTTAACAACCATAGCTGAAAGCAGTATGAGTACTTATACAGGTTCAACCGTACAAAGCACGCCTCGAACAGTGCTACTTTGCCTACAGTTAACCAAGGGTGAGGCCGCCAAGCCCCAGGACAAGGCCCATGCACCACCCCGCGCATCCACAACCTTTTGAAAGCGGCTTCATCTCGCAAGGTGGTCAATAAACAGAATATTCGCTTTAGATCCATGGAAAAGCAGGAACATAATCTTCTTTTCTATTCTCCAAGATGGACGGGCCTTCATTATTTGAGACCACCCATGAATAAGTATATTTTCACCTCCAAGGGGAATGGAGTAGGTCGACATAAACATCATGTTGTGACCAAGCGCAAGTCTGACCCGACCATGGTCAGGCATCTGTATAGGAACAATAGAACTGGGCAGTTTCTATTTCAAGAAGATCACAGCTGTAAAATTGTGTATAAGAAATAGTTTATGAACAACATATATAACAGAAAATAGCTCGTACCATAAGTTTCTCGACACAGTTGGACCTGTTCAACAAGTGCAGCAGTGGCACACATATCCCACGTGGCCTTCCACCATTGAAATGCCCCACAAGGACCTCAAGACGATCAATAAAGTGTAGGAACTTGTGGATGTCGTCCCAGTCAACTTCAGTGCCATCAGTAACAGCCGAGTTGTTACAGAATAACAAACGAGCTACCTGCTTAACTCTGAAAAAACCTACACATGCCACCAATTATAAGAAAATATTAGTTAGAAGTAGCATCTTCGTGAGAATAGGTGGATTAAGAAGTAATCGAGGCAACAAGCAAGAACCAGATACAAAACTAACATGGATGAACAATTGGAACGACGTCGGGGTGGAAGATCACAGTGAAGATGAGACCAGGTTCTGCTATTTCCATCAACATTCGTGCGCCAACTTTCAGTCCGTAACACTTGAGAAAGTTTATCCAAGTTCGGCCATAAAAAAAGCAACGATCTTCTTGGTTCATGAATCCAACTCGAAACTATTATCATTAAACTAGTGTATTCAGTTATGGCAAGGCCGAGCATCTTGAGTACATGTGTTCTGGCAGAGCAAGGAATGCACTGCAGGAAAAATAATATGAGAACACAATGTATTCCCTATATCCAAATCTAGAAATACTTTCCTCCATCATGTCAGTGTTGACGATGGTACTAGTACCTTTTATCCAAATATAGCAATCCAAATTTCCAAATTATTCAACATCATGTTCAAAAAACCCCACCCTCCCAGATAGAAAAGAGCATTCTAGGAACATACTATGCGCGTTTTAAAATCCTGTGTTAGGATCAGAAGGAACAAGTGTGGCGTCTTGCCGAGGGCGCAGAAACCTGTAGGGTCCTTCCACTTTGGGCACTGCAAATGAAACACACTAGATTCAGTAGGAAGAAAAATGCATCAACGACGGCGGCTGCCATCCTAGGAGTACCTGCGACCAATGGACTTGGATTTATCGGGGATGGATGAAGAATTCGTACCAGGTTCTCCATGAGAAAACCCTATGCAATCGCCGAGCGGGGGTTTTCTTTGAACAAGCAGACAAGGGAGAAGGGATTCAGGCCGAGTGAAATATTGCCACTTCGTCCGTCCAGCTTACTGCTGAAGCTGGAAAGGTGGGGGTTTTTGTGATTTGATGGCTCATTGGGCATTAATGCAGCGCTACGACCGGGGTGTGTCTACCATGCAGTTGCACTCTAATTTGGTGCATATGGCATGTGGACCCCGTTGCCGGATGCCTCACATATTAGCGCAAGGAAGTAGAAAGACAGGAGTAACTAGTTATTACACATAAATATATTTTTGACAGAGAGATATTCCCTCTGTAAAGAAATATAAAGATCTTTTATATCACAATTTTATACATAAGAGAAATCAAGGGGAATATATATAACATATATAATTATAAAAAATAGAGTTTTTTTAACACAGTATAGACGAGTTGGTGATGACGGTGTGCATGTCATCCTGCAATATAGGTCGTCCGATTTATATCTGACGGATAGGAAGGAAACTATGGCAATTTTGCAAAAAGGTACCCACACACCTCTCCGCATTTGCAAATAAGGCCTCCCTCGTTCATCCTTTTCTCTCACAAGATAAAATACTCATACAAATGCATCTTGATGTTACGTGCAATGCACGAGCATTATGGGGGTTCAGCTGAGAAATACTCAGACAGGCTCACGGTTCTGGACTTTGGGCCATAGGCCGGTGGGCTTGCATGTTTGGGGGCCCATGTGTTCTACCTCAGCAGTTTTCATATTGCAAGCGGTTGGTACGGCGCCAGTTTTAGATGCTGTCGCAAGGCGAATACACAAAATTGAATAAAGCACAGCAGCTGTTGGAATGAAATCAAACGACAGTTCCTAACCTACAATCAAAGTTGCAATTCTATCAATGATACTATCGTATTACTTATACACACAAGACACTTGTTTCACCATGCAAGAGTATTACATCAAAATCTCTCGGCGGATAGATCAGTTCGGCAGTACTGAAGAATTTCAAAGTTGATTTGGACCAGCTCTCCTTGCCGAGAAAGTTTGATTTTGACATCATCCCCTACCGCAAGATATGATTTAGATTTGAACCTTGACCATCCTTTAGCATCAATCATCATGCGACCATCCTTTGTACTTACGGTATATTGAGCAGGTTCATTCACACCAAGGCTGCGCATGGTAAGAGAAACTTGGCCGATGTCGGCCGGATTGTTGAACGACTCCCTCGTTGCTCTAGGAATTCTCTGTTTGCAAACAAGAAGACATACCCAAACAGTTAGATCAACACAGTGAATTATGCGAAACAACATGGAAATAAAAAAGAATGAAACACTTGGTGCAGGTGCCGAAGCCGCTGCTGCTACCGGAGATGGTGCTCCTTGTAGAGCTGGTGCCGGTGTTGGAGCAGGTGCCGGTGTCGATGCCCGATCATCTGGTAGATCAGCCTGATCTGCTGACGCGGTCGGTGCCCAATCCTCAGCTGGATCAGACTGAGCTGCTGCCGCTGTCAGTGCTAGAGCAACTGCCGATGCTCGATCCGTTGCTGAAGGTGGTACCGATGTGCGAGACAGCGGCGATCGTGTCTGGTCTGCTATGATCAGCTTTCTAACTTGACTAGGCTTCGTGACCGTGATCCAGTTTTTTTCTTCATTCTTTTAAATGCGAGAAGGACTAATTGTGGCATTTTTGTTAAACCAAACTGCAGTTCATCATAGGGATTCAGCTTGTACTCAGACAACAGACTGATCCAATTTTTTCCAGTAATATAAGTGATGGACAGTGCCTTTGTTACTGACACGACATAAGAAGTGAAACCTGCAAAAATAGCCATTGTAGAGCAAACCAAACGGTTTATTCTATGATGAATGTCACATGGCAAAACCTGCATCGTAAAATTGCAGGAAAAGAAAGAAAACATGACATTAAATCAATAAGATTTAGACAGTAAATCAATAAGATTTACTTGATGTGACACGAGTGAATCTTACCAGGAAATCACTATGTTGAAGTACTAAACAGAAGATTGATCGTCCAACTATGGGTGGCATGCAGGGGCCCCGCCTACTCCCACAAGTAGGACAGTCCAAAGGTCGTGACAAATCGTATGGACCGAACATCCATGGGACTAGAAATCCTGGTGGGTGCGATAAACCCTGCAATGCATACAGATATTGGATTGTAACCATAATTGATAAACCGTCCTCACAAAAAAGATGATCTGGATACTTCAAAATATACAGACTGAATTGAGTGGACAGATATTAACATAGACCATTCTCAGGACTGACCACACACCAAAAGCGGTAGTACTAATAAACAATACAGGGTTCACAAACACAAATCAAGTACTGAACAATAGTACTTACTACAGACAAGCAAAGTTGCACTAATTAAACTCTGCAGACTATTTCTTGCAACCGACCTATGGGATGAACCCCGCATAACTGGCTAGGCCATGGACTTCGTGAGAGATGTCTACATGCACCATCACCATCTTGTCAACCTTGGAGAACCTAACGGAGTGGTCTTTCCACTCATAAACATGATCATGAAGACAGGCCGCATCAGATTTGTTGGGAAGCTTTACAAGAACGACACCCTTCATAATCGAAGGCACAGCCAGGAAATTGTTGTGGTCAAGTACAGCCTCGAGAACACGCCTGACAACAATGCTACAGGAAAACACTAGTTCAGGACACATGGCGACAAGGACACAGCAGCTGGATAGTTTAGCAGTAGAACTCATCCTCAGGTCTTCCAGTTCACACGGCATGACTTTGAGAACTTCATCTCCACCGCAGACCTGGTTTTAATTCAAATAGAAACCATATTTTATTACTACCTCCGTTCAGAAATATAAGATGATTTTCGATATTATACTCTATATATGACTACATATACGCACAGGAATGAGTGAACAAAGACACTAGAACATGTCTTCAAAGGCATGAGAGCAGAGGGATTACTTGCAATATCCATAACACAAGTTACTGAGGGAAATATACCCTCTTCAAAGGTAGCATTGATGTTCATAAAGTACTCCCTCCGTCCCAAAATTCTTGTCTTAGAATTGTCTAGATACAGATGTATCAAGTCACATTTTAGTATTAGATACATCCATATCTAGACAAATCTAAGACAAGAAATTTGGGACAGAGGGAGTAGTTGAAAGTAATCTATAAGAAATCAGTGTCAACCTCTCGCATGTTTTGGTCAAAAGAGGAATTTAGAACCATCATTTGGCACACAAAATTCACATGCAAGATCACCCAGAAAATTGTACTACTAGTACTAGTACTGCGTGTTAGACGAAAAAACACAATCAAGATCGAGAAAAAGATTGTCAAGAAGAGATATTACCTGGACTTGCTTAATGAGGGATCTCGGAGAGGGGGTCTTAGACAGGGCGATGGCTTTGAGCTTGTCTGCGGTAGTCTCGGGCGGGGTGCTGGTGCTTCTTTATACCATGAGCCTCGACGGTTTTGTCCAGAGCCATAGACATCACTTCGGCTGGTGCTCCAGCGTCCATCAAGAAACTGTCAAATAGAAATAAAAGAAAAGAAACCATAATCACAAACCCAAAAGAAGAAAAGAGAGGGAGTTATAGGATCAGTCTCGGGGTTGCAAGACCGGGCCTTGGCCAGAATCAACACCATTGATGCGCTCACCTTTCCTTCTTTGGGAGAGAAGAACAATGGCAGAAGCAGGTCGGGGTTTTCTTCAAGAAACAAGGAACAAGATGAGGGAGAAGCGAGGGTTGGGTAGAGAGGAAGCTGAGAGAGAAGAGTGAAATGATGGTTTCTTCGTCCGTCCAACTTACTGCTAGAAAGGAGGGGGTTTTGTGATTTGACGGCTCATTGGGCATTACTGCGGCACTTCGATCTGGGTAGTCTATCGTCACTCTACTACGGAGTAATTTAGTGCATGGCTGGTGGACCCCGATGCTGGCTATCCCACACATCGGCGAAAGTGAGTAATTTAGTGCATGGCTGGTGGACCCCGGTGCTGGCTGTCCCACACGTCGGCGAAAGTGAGTAATTTAGTGCATGGCTGGAGGAGGATCCGCACGGTAGAGCATGTCCACTATTTTTCTAAAGAAAAAATGATTACAGCAAGCGTTTCCACTCTTACGACGGAGGAGTGCGAAACACGGCAGCCACTTGAACATACACAGTGCTCC
Source organism: Triticum urartu (assembly GCF_056163025.1). Taxonomy (NCBI): domain Eukaryota; kingdom Viridiplantae; phylum Streptophyta; class Magnoliopsida; order Poales; family Poaceae; genus Triticum; species Triticum urartu. The sequence goes on along the minus strand of NC_141876.1, from coordinate 69,240,326 downwards.
TACTACTAGGCATGTGCAGTGGTTCATACGTCAGTACTACATAATCTTGTTGCTAGTGTAGTAAGATATGACGACAACAAATGATGTTGTGTGCATGTCAACTATATGAACAGTAATATAGTAACATAGTACCACTTTCTCGACTGTCCGCTCGAGAATGAACGGTGAGATCAATGTTAACAGAACTAGGTCTACAGTGCACGGAGAGTATGGTGCTACAGTACTCCACGAAACATGAACCATATGAAGCACGAATAGTGTTAGGCAGGGTGTATGAAGGGTGCACGGGATGGGAGCAAAAGTTCCCTTCTTGACCCACTTTTGGGTGTTTGGCAGAGTGCATGAAGGGTGCATGAGTCCACACTAGTAGGTTAACATAAATACATGAAGAGGAAACAACTACTCCATCTAGGTGTGTAAGTCATCTTATGTTGTGCACTGCGACCAAGGCGGAGAGGAAAACGAGAAAACTTAATGTCTTTTTGCTAATTAATAGCATGCATGCAATGAACTAACCACTGCATGTCATGTTTATTAGTCTCAAGTCATTAAAAGCATGCACGGCCCACATCTCTTATTGGTTGATATGTCACAAAACAAGAAACGAGGAGGGAGTTAATGTACCGTGCCTAAGTGTTTTTGATTATTTGGTTTTCGTAAGGTGACTTACACACTATATTGAGATGAGAATGCAACCAAACACACCCACACGCTTTGTGCTGCAGTGAATGATCTGCAACGTCTGAGTTTGATCCAGCGGTCATGTTGCGCCGAGACATGGACATGCCCATGCAGACGGCGCCTAAACACCATCGAAGTCCCTCTGCTTCTCGAGGCACACGACGTTGGTAATGCAGGGGCGAAACGGATGAAAGGCAATGCAATCTACAGGAAGGCAGAGGGAGCCAGCCGAGGAGCGGGGAATATTTTGGTTTTCACCATGGTAAAACACCAGTCGACGACTTCTCACATCAGGGAGCAGTGGGTTTTACAGGCGGAGTCATCATGACTAATTGCTGTAGCGCCTGCTCCCACCAATCCAAACATTAAAAATCCTACCGCGCCTGCTCCCGCCAATCCAAAAATTAAAAATCCTGCAGCACTCAAACACCAGAGCAACGCTGTAGTGGATGTTTAAATTTACCTGCCGGCAAGTAGATAAAAAAAGGGGTGAAAAAACAAATGTGGCGGCAGCCTAGCTAATCGGTCGAACTAGGCCAACTAGCTAGCCACCGTGCTTCACTGATGTACTCGGCGGAAAAAGTGGTCTTTCGTGATTTGACGACTCATTTATTTACTTGCTTCAACGAAAACGCGCGGTAGGGCATCCCACGTCAGGAAGAATATATGCGTGCACCACCCGGGAGGACCCTGAAACAGTGCGGTAGGGTGTGCCATGTCTTGGCACGGAGGAAAAATGTGCATGTAAAAATTTACTGTATCAGACGTAGTACCTATGGTTCGACCTCGGGACCCAACCAGTCGGTCGAAAACACCCCACTAGCCACACAGCTTCATCATGCTAACATGGCACGGAGGATAGGTGTTGTTAGCTCCGTCTCGACCAGCCACAACATCTCTTGTTCTAGGCGATTCTTCTATTTTCCAAGCTTTTTTTTAGTTGTAATAACACCACGGCAAGCTAGCGCCGCTCTTCGTGTGTGCCCGTGCAAACGTTAGACGATGGAGAGAAGAGAGAGATCGTAGACCTGGGACCCACCAGTAAGTGAGTCAACAGTCATGCACGTGTAGACGAGGCACTCCCTCTACTCTACTCAACGTAATACTGTATAAAATCAAGTTATGGGACAAAGCCAACAACCGTTGTTGTTTCAGGCTATCGACTTACGCTTTGTAGTCCAGGTTGCCAGTTCGAATCTCGTCTTTTAGATTTTTTAGTTTTAAGTGTCGTGGTTCTAACTCTGACAGTGATGTAGGGGGTGAGTATGGAGAGGCTAGATCCTAGCTATTGGGAAGTTGTTACACGCGAGGTTTACGAGTTCAGGCCCTTCTCGGAGGAAGTAATAGCCCTACGTCTCGGAGCCCGGAGGCTGTCGACTGGATTATGCGTGTATAGATTACAAGGGTGCGAACCTCTCCTACTGAGGAGGGGGGTGGCTTATATAGAGTTCGCCGACCCCCTCCTGCCCTCAGTAATGCAGGGTTTTAAAGTACATTTAAGATGGGGCGTTACTGGTAACGCCTCTAATAAAGTGCTGTAATGACCATGAAGACTACTTAACAGCTGACCGTTTGCCTACAGAGTGACTGTAGATCTCCTGGCAGTCGAGTGAATAGCTTCATGGTCGAGTGGTAGCTTCTTGGTCGAGTGTCTTGAACCTGTCGAGTGGAGTACCTTCAAGTCGATTGATGGGTGATTTCTTCTGGGGATGTCCTTGGGTAAGACTCTTTGGGACGGGTCCGTGCTCCTACCCCAGGTACATAGCTTCATCATTAGCCCCCGAATGGATCGAGGTTAGAGTGGGGGAAGAGTTGGGGATCCTTTCCGACCGGTTCTTCAAGGTTGTAAGAGTGCCTCGCTTAGGGTCGGTTGTCGCGGACGACGTCACCAACCTCTTTCAGTCACCTTGATCCATTCCAGGCTCTTCGTCGAGTGAATATCCTTGCTTGCGACATGTCGAGTGTTGGTACGAGCAGGAGACTCTGTTTTTGGCAAGCAGTTCTGCGGCCCGCGGATCTCACGGGATTTGGATTTTGGGAAGCGCGCGGGACGGGAGTAGCCGCAGTAATCGGAAGTGAAAAAGCGGAAACTCCTCGATCCTCGTGTCGCCTTTTTCGCCACGTACTGCGCGCGCGTCTGTTGCGGGATTTGACTGGGCTGCCTGGGCCTACCGGTTAGTCACTCGGGAGCAGCCCCTTATAAGTTGCCGGCTCGGGGTTTCTAAGCCGCGCGCTTCTCTTCTGCTCCCTTCTTTCTTTCTTCCTCTCTCCCTTCGCCAGCTCTCCTGCGACCCTCGGCCGTACCCTAGCGCCGTTAGCCCGTGCGAGACCTCGCCGGCGACGATGGTGAAGGGCAAGACCACTGCTTTGGAGCGCGCGAAGAAGGCGGCGGCGGCGGGGAAAGGAAAGAAGTCTTCGCGAGGTGGATCTTCCTCCCGGACCACCCTGCCCAAGGGTTGGATTCAGGGCGATTGGATGCCATCGGTGCTCCGGCAGGAAGATCTCGACGACATGGTCGAGGGAGGAGCCATTCCCCACGAGGCCGCCCGTCTCCCGGGGAGGGAGATTGAGCCGCAACCCCGCGACGGTGAGTGCGTGCTCCTCGCCACCCACATCGACCGAGGGTTTTCTCTGCCTCCCCACCCATTCTTCCGGAGCTTCTTGAATTTCTTTGGAGCGCAGCTCCATCACTTTACCCCCAATTCCATAGTCTACCTCGCTGCGTTCATTTCCATGTGCGAGGCCTTCCTGGGTTGCCGTCCGCATTGGGGGCTTTTCAAGCATATCTTTACTTGCCGCTCCCAGTCGGTGAAGAAGGCCAAGTCGAGTGACGAGAAGACGCAAGTCATCCAGTTGTGCGGGGGTCTGGCGATCCAGACGAGGGGGAAGAGCTATTTCCCCTCTATCACCTTCCCGGAGTCGGTCCGCGGCTGGCAGTCGACCTGGTTCTACTGTCAGGACCAGGCGACCCCCGGGCAGTCGACCGGTCTTCCTCCTTTTTCACTTGACCGAGCCGAGAAGCCTATCTCTCTGAAGGTCACGTCGGAGGAAAGTGCCCAAGTCAAGGTATTGGCGGGTCGAGTGGTTGAACTTGTCCGTGAGGGGGTGACTGGGATGGACCTGTTAGAGGTCTTTCTCCAGAGGCGCATCCAACCGCTCCAGGCGCAAGACCATTCGATGTGGCTGTATTCTGGCCTTGACGACACCACTCGGATCCACCCGGAGGAGGTCACCGATGAGATGCTGGAGGGGTGGTTGTCAAGCATCACGGGGGACAAAGACAACCCCCGAGGAGCCAGAAGGGTGATTCCACTCGACAACTCATATGAAGTGGATCAGGTATGTCTTTGTGTCGGATATCTGGTCTTCTGTATTAGTCTTCTTTGTGTAAGTCCACTGACTTTCGTCCTGTCTGTTATCCTCCAAGCTACCACTGAGATGTACTCGACGCCCAACGGGGCACAAGGGCCGACCGAGGAAGGTGAGGGGAGCGGAGGCGAGAGCGGGGACGACCAGGTCGAGTGGGAGTCCGACAGTGAGGGAGAGGAGGGCGACGACATCTTCTCCAGTGAGGAGGAGGAGGAGGAGGCTGAACGCTCCCGCCCGGAGGGACGGTCCAAGCTCGCCCACGATCCAGCGCAGGAACGTGGCAACGCGGCCGCTCCTGTTGGTCAGTCGTCGAAACGCCCTCGGACTTCTTCTCCTCCGCCGACCGGGAAGGCTCCCAAGCACCCACGAACGGCGCCATCTAAGCCGCCCAAGGCCTTGCCCAAAATGAAGATAGCTGTTCCCACCATTTCGGGGTAACAACAACACTTGCTTTCCTTTGTCGACTGTGGACGGATCCTTGGTCGATTCACTGGGCCAACTGACTAACTTTCGAGATTTGCAGTGGTGCAACTTCTGAGGTCTTCGCCAGGAACGACGACCAAGAGATGGAGGACGCTGTCACCTCCAACCCTGGTACGATCACTGCCGTCCTGCTTACGAGTCGACTGAAGCGTTGGTCGATTGAATGTTTTCCTTGCAGCTCCTCCTCATGTTATCGACCTCCCGGACGACGACGACAACACACCATTGAGGGTGAAGAGGAAGAAGAAGGTGTTGGCTGGCAAGGCTCCGCAATCCACTCCCGCGCCTGAGGCTGCAGTTCGGGATGATGGCGAACCCACTCGGGCTTCCGTGACTTTCGCTGTTCCATTGATGAGTGCGCAGCCTTCAGCGTCGACTGCAGATCCGTCTTTGCTTTTTGCTGCGTACCCCGTCCCTGAGGACCAAGCGGCTGCTGCGAAGGAGGCTGTACGCCAGGCTGGAGTCATGATGGAGCAGGTAAAAGTGGCTTGGGAGGCTTGCCAGGCGGCTTACGACGCAAGCTCGGCTCTTCAGAGCAATGTCCAGGTCAGTCGACTTCAACACTTGGTCTGTTTTGGTATGTTCTTTGAAGAATCTCTTTTCCGAAGATCTTTAAGTTTGTACACCCACTGGGTGTTTTCTTTTTTGAACGAGTGGGGGCACGCTAAGTGCACCCACTGGGTGTAGTCCCTGAGACTACGGTCGACTGCTGGCGGTCGGCTGTAGTCTTTAAATTGAGTCGTAGTTGAGTTTCTTCGCTCTGTCTGATCGGGCCATGTCGAATGGAAGTCGACTGCGGGCAATCGACGTCTTTCTCTCTTTTTTTTACTGGGTGTAGGCTTATTGTCTCTCAGCTGCTCGGAAGCAACTTGTCTTTGACTCGACTTCAGGGGTCGGTCGGGTGGTCTTTGACTCGACTTCAGGGGTCGATCGGGTGGGATAGGAACCGGTGGGGGCACGCTAAGTGCACCCACTGGGTGTAGTCCCCGAGACTATGGTGGACTGCTGGCAGTCGACCGTAGTCTTAGTATTTATTGTGTTTGTTGCTGTTCTTCTTTTTTTTACTGAGATTGCAACTCCTCCCCTTCGACTTCAGAAGTCTTGTGATCTTGGAACCCGCTTGGCTGTCCTGGAGAAGCAGCAAATTCAAATGAACCTCGATCTGGAGCTGGCCAGGATGGAGCTGCAGAAGGTCAGAGACGGTGCCGCAGGTAAGACGCCTTTGTCGACTGGTTAGTTCTCAGGCTTGAGTATCTCTTCGCTTTCTCCGACTCAATCATCATTTTTGCAGAAAAACTGAAAGAAGCTCTGGCGAAGAAGGATCAGGACTTGGCTGCTGCCCGTAAGGAGGCTGATGACAAGACCGCTCTGGCCGCGCAGAAGCTGGCTTCGGTCGACCAATTAGAAGGGGAGAACACCAAGTTGAAGACCGCTCTGAAGGAAGCCAACAGGGAGTGTTCGCGTTGGAAGAAGGAGCACCTCACCCTGAGCGATAAGATGGAAAGCCTCGCTCGCAGGAGAGACGACCTGGAGAGCTACTTGAGGAGCTTTGCCAAGAAGCTATACATCAAGCTCGAAGGTGCACAATCAGTTCCGACTGGTTCTTTTTGTGTCGACTCAGTTTTATGAAATTTGACTTATCCTTGGGTCGTGCATGCAGAACTTTGCCAGAACTTCGAAGAGGAGACCGGGCGGATCGAAACAGGTTTGGATCCAATCAACTCTCCAGTGCAAGACGAAGCTGCTATGAACCTGCTCCGACTGGAATCCCGCGTTGACGGCGTCGTGGATTACTTGGCTCGACTAAAGGTCGCCATGACGCGGATCGACCCGACGCTTTGGCCAGAGTCCACGCTCCAGAACGATCTCGAGTCTCTGATGACTTGACTCAACGGAATCCCTGACCGAGTGCAAGAGTGGAAGAAGTCTTCAGCTCGGTGTGGTGCCGACGTGGCTTTGTCTCTGGTCCGCGTCCATTGCAAGGAGGTGCGGGAGGAGAAGCTGGCCGCTATCCAAGTTGCCAACACGAGGAAGCACAACTTCCAGGACTTCATGGAGACATTTATTGCTGCTGCTACCCGCATCGCAGATGGGATCGACTTGGATGAATTTGTCGCCCCTGCCAGTCCTCCTCCTCCTGAGGAATGAAAAAACTTGCCTCGGGATGCCGAGTGTATTTTGTAATCCGTTAAACTTTGCCTTAAATTTGTCTCGGAATGCCGAGTGGAAGTGTAACAGTTAAACTCTGCCGAGATGTGGGCTCAAGTACTTTGATCTGAGGTCTCTCGGATATTTTAGGCTTTATTTGAACTTGATTTGTCGTTGAATCTCTTTGTGGATGACCCGTCGAGTGGGATTTGATCTTCACTCGAAATAACTTTGTTTCTGTGGTGCAGCTCCGAAGGAGAAGGTGGCGGTCGACCTGCCCCTCGTCGTCCTTCGGAAATGAGAAGTGTTTCATACTTAGGTGAGCGCGGGACTGCAGCTAAGCCCCCGAGTGGGAGGTTTGCTCTCCACTCGGTTGGATTTTTCAAACTTAGGCGAGTGCTGACCGCAGCTAAGTCTCTTCGTAAGAGAACTTAGGCGAGTGCGGGACTGCGGCTAAGCCCCCGAGTGGGAGGTTCGCTCTCCACTCGGTAGGATTTTTCAAACTTAGGCGAGTGCTGACCGCAGCTAAGTTTCTTCGTAGGAGAACTTAGGCGAGTGCTGACCGCAGCTAAGTCTCTTCGTAAGAGAACTTAGGCGAGTGCTGGACTGCAGCTAAGCCCCCGAGTGGGAGGTTTGCTCTCCACTCGGTAGGATTTTCAAACTTAGGCGAGTGCTGACCGCAGCTAAGTCTCTTCGTAGGAGAACTTAGGCGAGCGCGGGACTGCAGCTAAGCCCCCGAGTGGGAGGTTTGCTCTCCACTCGGTAGGATTTTTCAAACTTAGGCGAGTGCTGACCGCAGCTAAGTCTCTTCATAGGAGAACTTAGGCGAGTGCTGGACTGCAGCTAAGCCTCTGGGTGGGAGGTTTGCTCTCCGCTCGGTAGGATTTTCAAACTTAGGCGAGTGCTGACCGCAGCTAAGTCTCTTCATAGGAGAACTTAGGCGAGCGCAGGACTGCAGCTAAGCCCCCGAGTGGGAGGTTTGCTCTCCACTCGGTAGGATTTTTCAAACTTAGGCGAGTGCTGACCGCAGCTAAGTCCCTTCGTAGGAGAACTTAGGCGAGTGCTGGACTACAGCTAAGCCTCCGGGTGGGAGGTTTGCTCTCCACTCGGTAGGATTTTCAAACTTAGGCGAGTGCTGACCGCAGCTAAGTCTCTTCATAGGAGAACTTAGGCGAGTGCTGGACTGCAGCTAAGCCTCTGGGTGGGAGGTTTGCTCTCCACTCGGTAGGATTTTCAAACTTAGGCGAGTGCTGACCGCAGCTAAGTCTCTTCGTAGGAGAACTTAGGCGAGCGCGGGACTGCAGCTAAGCCCCCGAGTGGGAGGTTTGCTCTCCACTCGGTAGGATTTTTCAAACTTAGGCGAGTGCTGACCGCAGCTAAGTCCCTTCGTAGGAGAACTTAGGCGAGTGTTGGACTACAGCTAAGCCTCCGGGTGGGAGGTTTGCTCTCCACTCGGTAGGATTTTCAAACTTAGGCGAGTGCTGACCGCAGCTAAGTCTCTTCGTAGGAGAACTTAGGCGAGTGCTGGACTGCAGCTAAGCCCCCGAGTGGGAGGTTTTCTCACCACTCGGTAGGATTTTTCAAACTTAGGCGAGTGCTGACCGCAGCTAAGTCTCTTCGTAGGAGAACTTAGGCGAGTGCTGACCGCAGCTAAGTCTCTTCGTAAGAGAACTTAGGCGAGTGCTGGACTGCAGCTAAGCCCCCGAGTGGGAGGTTTGCTCTCCACTCGGTAGGATTTTCAAACTTAGGCGAGTGCTGACCGCAGCTAAGTCTCTTCGTAGGAGAACTTAGGCGAGCGCGGGACTGCAGCTAAGCCCCCGAGTGGGAGGTTTGCTCTCCACTCGGTAGGATTTTTCAAACTTAGGCGAGTGCTGACCGCAGCTAAGTCTCTTCATAGGAGAACTTAGGCGAGTGCTGGACTGCACCTAAGCCTCCGGGTGGGAGGTTTGCTCTCCGCTCGGTAGGATTTTCAAACTTAGGCGAGTGCTGACCGCAGCTAAGTCTCTTCGTAGGAGAACTTAGGCGAGCGCGGGACTGCAGCTAAGCCCCCGAGTGGGAGGTTTGCTCTCCACTCGGTAGGATTTTTCAAACTTAGGCGAGTGCTGACCGCAGCTAAGTCCCTTCGTAGGAGAACTTAGGCGAGTGCTGGACTACAGCTAAGCCTCCGGGTGGGAGGTTTGCTCTCCACTCGGTAGGATTTTCAAACTTAGGCGAGTGCTGACCGCAGCTAAGTCTCTTCGTAGGAGAACTTAGGCGAGTGCTGGACTGCAGCTAAGCCCCCGAGTGGGAGGTTTTCTCTCCACTCGGTAGGATTTTTCAAACTTAGGCGAGTGCTGACCGCAGCTAAGTCTCTTCGTAGGAGAACTTAGGCGAGTGCTAGACTGCAGCTAAGCCTCCGGGTGGGAGGTTTGCTCTCCACTCGGTAGGATTTTCAAACTTAGGCGAGTGCTGACCGCAGCTAAGTCTCTTCATAGGAGAACTTAGGTGAGTGCTGGAATGCAGCTAAGCCCCCGAGTGGGAGGTTTGCTCTCCACTCGGTAGGATTTTCAAACTTAGGCGAGTGCTGACCGCAGCTAAGTCTCTTCGTAGGAGAACTTAGGCGAGTGCTGGACTGCAGCTAAGCCCCCGAGTGGGAGGTTTGCTCTCCACTCGGTAGGATTTTTCAAACTTAGGCGAGTGCCGACCGTAGCTAAGTCTCTTCGTAGGAGAACTTAGGCGAGTACTAGACTGCAGCTAAGCCCCCGAGTGGGAGGTTTACTCTCCACTCGGTAGTATTTTTCAAACTTAGGCGAGTGCTGACCGCAGCTAAGTCTCTTCATAGGAGAACTTAGGCGAGTGCTGGATTGCAGCTAAGCCTCCGGGTGGGAGGTTTGCTCTCCACTCGGTAGGATTTTTCAAACTTAGGCGAGTGCTGACCGCAGCTAAGTCTCTTCGTAGGAGAACTTAGGCGAGTGCTGGACTGCAGCTAAGCCCCCGAGTGGGAGGTTTGCTCTCCACTCGGTAGGATTTTTTTTTGAACTTAGGCGAAATGGGTTCGCGGCTAAGTCACCCACTGGGGGTTCTTGCATGTAAACAGAAGTGACAGCAATCATTGGAACACACTTGACTTTGATAAAAATGAACTGCGGAAGTTTCTCTTATTACATCTTTATGGGAAGGAGCTTAAGTATAAAAGGGGCGGAGTAGTTCCGCATTCCAAGCTCGCGGCTCGTCAATCTGGCGATCAACATTGTAGAGGTGATACGCTCCATTGTGGAGGACTCTGGTGATGATGAAGGGGCCTTCCCAAGTAGGAGCAAGCTTTTGTGGTTTCTGTTGATCCACTCGGAGGACCAAATCTCCTTCTTGGAAGGCTCGACTCTTCACATGTCGGGCATGGAATCGACGCAAGTCTTGCTGATAAATGGTCGATCTGATCATGGCCATCTCTCTTTCTTCTTCCAGGAGGTCTACTGCATCTTGTCGAGCCTGTTCTGCTTCATCTTCGGTGTAAAGCTCGACTCGGGGAGCGTTGTGAAGGAGATCGCTTGGCAGAACGGCTTCGGCTCCATAAACAAGAAAGAACGGGGTTCTTCCAGTCGACCGGTTAGGGGTGGTCCTTAATCCCCACAAAACTGACGGAAGCTCGTCGACCCAAGCACCTGCTGCATGCTTGAGATCACGCATTAGCCGAGGCTTTAGTCCTTTGAGGATCAGACCATTTGCTCTTTCAGCTCGACCATTCGACTGGGGATGGGCGACTGACGCATAGTCGACACGAGTGCCTTGAGAGGCGCAAAAGGCTCTGAACTGGTCTGAATCGAAGTTTGACCCATTGTCAGTGATTATGCTGTGAGGGACTCCATATCTGAATGTTAGTCCTCTGACGAAACTAATAGCAGTGCCAGCATCGAGGTTCTTGATGGGTTTAGCTTCAATCCACTTGGTAAACTTGTCGACTGCCACAAGCACATGGGTGAAACCGCTCCTGCCTGTTCTCAGAGGACCGACCATGTCCAGTCCCCAGACAGCGAAGGGCCAGACGAGTGGAATGGTCTTCAGGGCTGATGCGGGCTTGTGGGACATGTTGGAGTAGAACTGACACCCCTCACACTTGTCAACTATCTCCTTTGCCATCTCATTTGCTCTTGGCCAGTAAAATCCCGCCCGGTATGCTTTGGCCACAATGGTTCGGGAGGACGCATGGTGACCGCAGGTCCCCGAATGGATCTCATCAAGGATCATCTGACCTTCTTCCGGAGTTATGCACTTCTGACCGATTCCAGTCGCGCTTTCTCTGTACAACTGCCCCTTTATGACTGTAAAGGCCTTGGATCGGCGGACGATCTGTCGAGCCTCTTCCTCGTCCTCTGGGAGCTCTTTCCTTAGGATATACACGATGTATGGCATCGTCCAGTCGGGAGTGATGGCCAAGACTTCCATGATCAGGTCGACCATAGCAGGAACTTCGACTTCAGTCGGATCTGTGGCACTTTTCGGTCGTGGGGCTTCTTCTATGAAAGGATCTTCCTGGACTGATGGCGAGCGGATGTGCTCCAAAAACACGTTGCTGGGAATGGCTTCTCTCTTGGAGCCTATCTTTGCTAGATCATCGGCTGCTTGATTTTTGAGTCGGGGGATGTGATGAAGTTCCAACCCCTCGAATTTCTTTTCTAGCTTTCTCACTGCATTGCAATAACCAGTCATAGCCGGGCTTCTGACGTCCCACTCCTTCATTACCTGATTAACCACCAAATCTGAGTCGCCGTAGACCATGAGGCGACGGACGCCGAGTGAAATGACCATGCGCAACCCATACAGAAGTGCTTCATACTCTGCTTCATTGTTGGAGGAATCGAAGTGAATCTGGAGGACGTATCTGAGCTTTTCTCCTCGGGGGGAGACTAGAACTACCCCAGCACCGGAACCATTCAGCATCTTAGATCCATGGAAGAACATGGTCCAGTGCTCCGAGTGAACTTGAGTCAGAAGCTGCTGTTCAATCCACTCGGCGACGAAATCTGCGATTGCTTGGGACTTAATAGCCTTCTTTGCTTCAAACCTGATATCTAAGGGAAGGAGTTCAATCGCCCACTTGGCCACTCGACCAGCTGCATCTCTGTTATGCAGTATCTCTGACAGTGGGGCGTCGCTGACGACTGTAATGGAGTGGTCAGAGAAGTAATGTGCAACCTTCTTCGTGGTCATGTAAATCCCATATACAAGCTTCTGGTAGTGAGGGTATATTTGTTTTGAAGGGGTCAAAACTTCAGACAGATAATAGACTGGGCACTGAACTCTGAAGGCCTTTCCTTCTTCTTCCCGCTCGACCGTGTGTACTGTACTGACAACTTGTCCCGTGGCCGCAATGTACAGCAGCAGAGGCTCTTTGCTGATTGGGGCAGCAAGCACCGGCTGGGTGGAGAGCAGAGCTTTGAGTTCTGCAAACGCTGCGTCAGCTTCTGGAGTCCACTCGAACTTGTCAGACTTCTTCATCAGTCGGTAGAGAGGCAACGCCTTTTCACCGAGGCGAGAAATGAATCGACTTAAAGCGGCCAAGCAGCCTGTAAGCTTTTGGACATCGTGCACGCGTACAGGACACTTCATCCGGAGTATGGTGCCAATTTTCTCAGGATTGGCGTCGATCCCTTGTTCAGAAACGAGAAAACCGAGTAACTTTCCGCCTGGAACTCCGAATGTGCATTTTGACGGATTGAGCTTGATATCATACCTCCTGAGGTTGGCAAAGGTTTCGGCAAGGTCAGCTCGCAGGTCGGAACCTTTGCGTGACTTGACCACAATATCATCCATGTATGCCTCCACATTCCGACTGATTTCAGTGAGTAAACACTTCTGAATCATTCTCATGAACGTGGCTCCGGCGTTCTTGAGGCCGAACGGCATAGTGACATAACAGAAGCATCCGAATGGGGTGATGAAAGCTGTTTTGATTTCGTCAGGTCCATACAGACGGATCTGATGGTACCCGGAATAAGCATCTAGAAAAGACAATCTCTCGCATCCCGCAGTTCGAGTCGACTATTTGGTCGATGCGAGGGAGAGGAAAATGATCTTTCGGGCAGGCCCGATTGATATGTTTGAAATCAATGCACATGCGAAGTGACTTGTCCTTCTTGGGGACCATGACGACATTGGCGAGCCACTCGGAGTGGTAAATTTCTCGGATGAACTCTGCTGCTAAGAGCCGAGCCACCTCCTTGCCAATGGCTTGCTTCTTCTGGACGGCGGACCGTCGAAGATGTTCCTTCACAGGCTTGAATTTTGGGTCGACCCGTAGACGGTGCTCAGCCAGCCCCCTGGGAACTCCAGGCATGTCGGAGGGTTTCCATGCGAAGATGTCCCAGTTCTCACGGAGGAGCTGGATGAGCGCTTCTTCCTATTTGGAGTCAACCGTCGTTGAGATGTGAGTCGGGGCAGCATCGGGATCGGTCGGGTGAATGTCGACTGTTTTTGTTTCACTGGACGACTGAAAAGCTGATTCTGAAGCAGGCTTCTTGGCTCGTAGCAACTCGCTTGGGTCGGCAGTCTTTTGGTACTCTTGCAGCTCGACCACTGCCATCTGAGCATCCGCAATCTTTGAGCCCTTCTGAAAGCACTCTTCCACCTTCTTCCGATTGCCTGTGACAGTGATCACACCTTTGGGGCCAGGCATCTTCAGTTTGAGGTACACGTAACATGGCCGGGCCATGAAGCGTGCGTAAGCTGGCCTGCCCAAAATGGCGTGATAAGCACTTTGGAAGTCCACGACCTCGAATGTCAACTTTTCCTTACGGTAATTCTTTGAATCACCGAAAACCACATCAAGAGCGATGTGGCCGAGTGATTGGGCTTTCTTCCCAGGAATGACTCCATGGAAACTCATGTTACTGGTGCTGAGTCTGGACATCGGAATGCCCATTCCTTTCAATGTTTCAGCATACAGTATGTTCAGGCCACTGCCTCCATCCATCAGGACTTTAGTCAGTCGAGTGCCTTCAACAATTGGGTCGACCACCAAAGCTTGCCTCCCAGGGGTGGCAATGTGCGTCGGGTGATCAGACTGGTCGAATGTGATGGCAGTCTGAGACCACTTCAGGTAACTGGGTGTTGCCGGGGCAACCATGTTCACCTCTCGGTTAATGACATTCAGTCGACTTTTGCTTTCGACATCGGCAAAAATCATCAGGGTGGAATTGACATGGGGGTATCCATCGTCACTGTCTTCCTTGTCCTCGACTCTGTCCGACTCTTTTTCCTTATCCTTGGACTGTTTTCCTTGGAACTGCTGGATCAGGAGCCGGCACTGTCGAGTGGTATGCTTTGGGTAAATAAAATTACCCTCTTCATCCTTCTTGGTGTGGATGCGACATGGCAGATCCAAAACATCATTTCCGTCTTGATCCTTGACTTTTTTGGGATTCCAGGTGCCCTTGGGTTTTCCCCTGAAGTTTCCCTGGGCTACGGCCAGGGCCTCTCCAGGAGCGGCTGGCTCGGCCTTCCGTTTTCTGCTTCCGACTGGAATTGCCTCCAGTTTCCTGGGCGATTGCTTTCTTCTTGCCACTCCGGAGTCGATCTTCGTCTTCTCCGTTAGCATACTTGGTGGCAATCTCCATCATCCGATTCAGAGACATCTCTCCAGTTCGACCGAACTTCAGATTCAACTCTCTGTATTTAACACCTTCCTTGAAGGCACAAACTGCTTGATGGTCTGGCATGTTCTCAACCGAGTGATGCAGCGTGATCCACCTCTGGATGTATTCCCTCAGAGTTTCATTCGGCTTCTGCACGCAAGACCGCAGCTCGGTCAGGCCTGCAGGTCGCTTGCATGTTCCTTCAAAGGTTGTGATAAATACTCGGGAGAGGTCCTCCCAAGTGTAAATGTTGTTGGGTGCCAACTAATTTAGCCATGCTCTGGCCGAGCCCTCTAACATGAGAGGCAAATGCTTCATGGACACCTCGTCATTGCCACCGCCAATCTGTACAGCCACTCGGTAATCTTCGAGCCAGGTGTCAGGCTTAGATTCACCGGTGAACTTGCCGATTCCAGTCGCCAACCTGAAATTGGGAGGTATCACTGCGGCTCTGATGGCTCGACTGAAACACTCTGGCCCTGAAGCGCGTACTCTGCTGCTGGCAGGCGCATCTCTGTTGTGGCCTTCTCAATGAGCTCTGTTCCTGTCAACCAAACCTTGAACGAGGATGGATCTCGCATCAAAGCCTGGGTCTCTGGGGTCGACTGGAATCCTCTGCCCAACACTATGAGGGCGTCTGTCATCTTGCCGTCGAGGCGCATACGACCCACTCCTCGGGGGAGGGGTTGGCACTCGACGTCGATCATCACGGTTGAATCGGTGATCATACTGTTCATTCCTCCTGTACTGATCATGCTGGCCACCATGTCCCTCACGCCTCGGGGGCGATCTCGGGCTGTGAGCCGACTCGACTGTATCTGTTGCGACATACCGACTGTGGATCCTATCCCGCGACTGTGAGACAGCGGAATTCTGGTCTCCCGCCGCCCGGAGCAATGCTCTGATCTGTAACAAGCCCCTGCCAGCCTCTGACTGGGAGGGCTGAATCGATTCTGCTATACGGGCCGCGGCGGCCAGATTCTGAACTGGGGTTCGATATACCTGCGTCGGCGGGAAGAGCTGGCGTCGACTAGACTCGGGAGCCCGCTTACACGCTTGCTCGTCGAGTGCTCGCTGGAGATTCTCCAGTCAAGTGCGCTCGGCCAAGTTGGCCAAACGCGCGTCCTCCAAGGCCCGGGCCTCGGGGGTCTCTCCGACGATAGGAGTGCGGAGCGCATCCATGTTCCGGCGGCGAAGCTCCTCTCGCTGCAATGACGTGAGAGGTTCGGGGAGATACTCGTCGTGGGGATGCGACGGATCGCCCCCACCCGCGCCTCCATCAGTGCGAGGGAAACCAGGGGGACTGTGTGTTCCATCGACCGCCAGAACCTCAGCCGCTGGATCGCTGCTGTCGCACTCGGATGCGGTCTCCACGGAGCCAGTCGACAGTTCGAACAGGCCGTAGAGGGATTCGACGGGCTCGATGGCCGCGACTTGTGGGGCTGCCGATTGGCGGGCCACGGCGTGCCTCACCCACCGCTGAAGTCTGGACCGACCGAGCGCTTGCGCTGGTGGGAGACAGGGCGGGGAGACGATACGGGGCCGACCCATATTGGGTCGACGGTTGCCGCAGGAGGACGCCACGAATGCATGCGCGGAAATGTGTCGCACCGCGGGCGGGGAGCGCGTCGATGTCGAGCGGTGCCTCCTGAAGCCAGGCGGAGTCGTCGACGATGAAGGTGAGCGCGCCGAGACGGATCTCGCGGTCCCCCACCAAAACTCCGCAAGAAAACATGATCGAAGGGATCGAGAAAAATCACAACTTCTCCAACTAAGCGCTAAGATTCCTGCCCCACGGTGGGCGCCAACTGTCGTGGTTCTAACTCTGACAGTGATGTACGGGGGTGAGTATGGAGAGGCTAGATCCTAGCTATTGGGAAGTTGTTACACGCGAGGTTTACGAGTTCAGGCCCTTCTCGGAGGAAGTAATAGCCCTACGCCTCGGAGCCCGGAGGCGGTCGACTGGATTATGCGTGTATAGATTACAAGGGTGCGAACCCCTCCTACGGAGGAGGGGGGTGGCTTATATAGAGTTCGCCGACCCCCTCCTGCCCTCAGTAATGCAGGGTTTTAAAGTACATTTAAGATGGGGCGTTACTGGTAACGCCTCTAATAAAGTGCTGTAATGACCATGAAGACTACTTAATAGCTGACCGTTTGCCTACGGAGTGACTGTAGATCTCCTGGCAGTCGAGTGAATAGCTTCATGGTCGAGTGGTAGCTTCTTGGTCGAGTGTCTTGAACCCGTCGAGTGGAGTACCTTCAAGTCGATTGATGGGTGATTTCTTCTGGGGATGTCCTTGGGTAAGACTCTTTGGGACGGGTCCGTGCTCCTACCCCAGGTACATAGCTTCATCATTAAGTCCAAATTTGATTAATGACAAGTGGGACCCCCGTGTGTGTTCCGATATTTCAGTGTAGGATGGTTTTTTGCCCTGTTCAAGAATTCGTCCGATTAACCAGTTAGCTTGCCAATTAATCCCTACTCATAGGGTCACCGGGTAGCCGATAAACCGGTAAATCATCCGATTAATTGATTAAAGGGCCGATTAACTTGCCGATTAGCCTATTAATCCCCTACTCGCCAGCCGACCAAGTAGCTACCAGTTAACGATTTCCTCAACAATGGTTTTTTGAACAAACACTTTGTGTGGTTAGACAAGTAACGGCACAAGTTACACGTATTTTGCAAGTTTACGAACAAAAATGGCAGCGGCATAGAATATCACATCCACCCCGCAGCTTAGATGCTATGGTGATACGAGTTTTTACACTGTTGGAAGTGAGATCCAATGGCTTGGGAGTAGTCTTTGTAATTATGCGCGATTTCCAAACTCTCCAAAGGTTTTTTTGCAAATAAAACATTCAGGCCTCGTGTGTGCCGCTGCATCTTGGATCCAACGGCTCCCTGCTGCTCATATTAGGTGCTCCCCATAGCTTAATTACCCGCTACGGTGATATGAGCATCTAGGTCGTATGATCAGTGATCAGATGGCACATGCATAATACTTGTACTTTCTGCGCAATTCCCAAACTCTCTCTGCCGTATATTGCAAAAACATCCAAACCTCCTACTGTGGGCCGTTAGATCTCCGTGAACTCATATCACCATAAAATCTATGGTGCGGGAGCACCTCATATTCTCCCGTGCAAGAAAACATAAGGTGCTCTCGCAGCTTGGATGCTACGGTGATACGAGCTTTGAGGTCGTTTGATCTGAGATCCAATGGCATCTGAGCAGTCTTTGTGCTTGTAAGCAGTGGCTGAACTCTTTGGGGGCTTTTCTGCAAAAAACCATTTGAACCACCAAGGAGGCGTTGGGTCACAAATCCAACGGCTCCGAAGAGCTTGTATCACCAAAGCATCTAAGGAGTGGTAGCACATGATATTCTTACATACAGGAGAATATGATGTCCTCCTTCATCTTAGATGCTACGGTGATACGAGCTTCGAGGTCGTTGGATATGGGATCCAAGGGCATGTGAGTAGTTTTTCTACAAATTGTGTGCAATTCTCAAACTCATCAAGGTTTCCTGTAAAAATATTAAGACATAATGTGAGCTGCTATATCTCAGATCTACAAGCTCCAAGCAACTCGCATCGGCATATAGCATCTAAGGTATGGGGGGACATGATATTCTCCCGGGGAGGAGGGGTGGGGATGCACAACCAATCGGTGGTTGGGAGGGTGGGGACAAATATAATCTAAACAACCCTAAACAGAGCTTCACAATTTTATCTAAGGTCGAGGGGGTGACCCCCGACAATCATAGCTCCGCCTAATTAAACACAACATTTGCATGTACTGTAGTACTAGACTTAATATTCATGTTTCAGTTTCATGTTCGTTTTAAATATTGAATTGAGGACCATGCATGTCTTATATTTTACTCCCTTCATTCCTAAATATTAGTCTTTTTAGAGATTTCAAGTGGACTGGCACATACGGATGTATATAGACATATTTTAGAGTGTAGATTCACTCATTTTGCTCTGTATGTAGTCGCTTGTTGAAATCTCTAAAAGAATAATATTTAGGAACAGAAGGAGTATTTTTGAATTCGTGTCATACATGCATGATTTGGAAAAATAGATGCACTATACTTATTGGATTGTTGTTGTGTTCATGTGTGGGTTTCTCTCTGTGTGTGTGTGTGTGTGGTCATATGCTTGATACATACAAAGTTTTCTCACCTACATATTGTTCATCTTTTAAATTTGAATTTGCATTGCAAAAATTAGCAGGGATACCATGAAATGTGAAGTCCATGTTGAGATCACTATATCACAAACTCACTCTAATTCAACAACTCGTCATAAATCAATTACCACGTTAAGATTGGTATTTGCAAGGAAAATACGGGCATTGTAATACACATAGATTCGTTCGGAAACTTAAAAGGTTCCTTTTGTATTCTCGAATGGTAGGACCCAACGGCGTACCAGCCAGACCTTGGCTCGTGTTGATCCTAAAAAAATAAAAAATAAAAAAACCGGGCTCGTGTCCTTCTAGTGGCGTGCGTGGTACGCACATTAGGCAACCCCAACCAGTCGAGCCTCCGCGTTTCGAGTCGAAATATCTGGCGGCCAGAATTCCAGCCCTATGAAATTCCCCTCATGTCCCTGGTCCATAATGACTTCCGATGAACAACAGAGGGATGCTTTAGTAACTAGACAACGTTGTGTTCAAAAAAAGTAAATAGACAATGTTACCTACCGTGCCGAGCACGGTACAATTCCCTTGGTCGCCGCTCGCCAAGGTCACCCGCCAACTGCATTGCCTAGTACTACTACTACTACACCAGGATGAGCACAGCATTGAGCCTGTTTGTTCGTGCCTAGTACTTGAGTTAATATATCAGGAAATGCACTGGTACGGAGGGATTATCCTTTTGCTCTACATATATAACTTGTCTGAAGTCTAACTAAGCAAAATGTTTGACCAAATCCTTTCTTAAGAAATACAACAGGACAGATGTATGGCTTGAAAATTTATTGCATGATGCAGGTTATGATATTGTTTCGAATCCTAGATCTTAAATTTCAGAAAATCCAAAAGTGATCATAAATTCTTGAAACTGAGCATGGTCACGTGATATGGCACAAATATTACTTCGTAATTTTTTTCTTCAATTTGAGACAAGTTGCTTATGACAAGTTGCACAAATGAAGAGCCAAGGTGTTTTGGAACAAAGACCTGTCACGTTAAGGCGAACGCTTTCACTATTGAAACCGTGGGCGTTTACGTGCCGCCACGAGTCCCGCTTCTCATCGGCAGGTGCCGCCCGAGCAAGCGTGTGAGTAAACAGGAGGCGTGCGAGCAGACCGCTGTGTCGGTTGATAGGGAGGCGTGCGAGCAGACCGCTGTGCAGACTCACCGGGAGGCGAGCCCTTTGACCAGGCTCCGCCGCCCACCTTCGTCCCAACTGCTCCCACTTTTAATGTCGCCGACGCCGCAGTTTAAAATCAACCCCGCACTACCCGGTATCGCTACAATCTTCTCTCTTCCTCTTCGATTCTCCTATCGTCTACCTCCAACCAGCCTGACCTAAATGTACGCCATGCTGCATCACGATGGTCTGCCCTTAGTCTTCCAGTTTCCTGAGGAAGACACCCAACCGGAGTCTCAAGAACATAAGGCGCTTTGGGATGAGCTTGAACTGGCCTTGCGAGAAGACGTCGCGCCTGTCCCCGCTCCCGTTCCGGCTCACGTCGCCCCGACTGCGCCAGCGCCCATCCCCGTGGCATTGATGGGCTGGGAGCCGCACATTGTCGCTGAGCTTGATGCCACGGGGTTCCACAAGGTCCCCGCCGACTTTCACGTGCCCGTGCACCTGCCAGCGCATGCGCCTGTGCGTGCACTGGTGCGCACACCCGTGCCAGTGTCTGTGCACCTGCCAGCGCATGCGCCTGCGCGTGTACTGACATGTGTGCCCGTGCCGGTGCCCGTGCACACGAATGTCTCCGTCGTGCCGTTGACAGCGACTGTCCCCGCGCGGGTGCCAGTGCCCCCCTCAGCGGCATGGATGGCCGCCGTCGACCGCTTCCTTGCACCAACGCCAGTCGCCTCCTCCCGCCAGTTGACTCGCTCCTAGGAGACCGATGTCCAGAACATTGTGGACTTCCTTGAAGCTAGGGCCAACGTCCAGGAGTACGCCAACAACGGCACAAGATGCCGCCGTCGTCGTCGGTCAGTGGCCCGATGACACAGAGAGCATGGCAGAGGAGCCGCTTCCCACCGCAAGACGCCCCCGCCGCCGCCGCATAATCTAAATTTGCCATGAAAAACGTTCGGATTGACATGCTTAAAATCCGAACGTTTATCATTGTCGTTTATTTTAGATCGATCGTCATATAATTTAAAGTTGGAGTCAGACTGAACGAAATCTATGGTTTGATCGATTGAATGTTCTGCTAGAGCCGTATCAAATTAAATATAAAACATCATCAAGCCACATGTATTCCTTGTCATCCAACGACCTAGACTGCTTCAATGTCGAGCGCTCAACACGTTTAGCGTGTAGTTAATTTCATGCCAAAAATAGTGCTAATCACATAATAACACGCAAATAATATCCAACTTAATATCCGGATGCACTTAATATACTTCCAAATTAATGTGCATTGCACGTACACACTGACTAGTGCTGCTAGCACGTGAAACTAGTGTCGTAACTTATGAATGTGTCCAGATATGGTCAACGGCAACATCGCCCGCGAGTTCTTCGTGTTTGCCCGTGCGTCTAAACGCAGAAGGGGAGGAGAGAGAGAGAGAGAGAGCACACATGGAACCCACCAGTAAGTGAAGGCGAATAGTACTAAAAATAATATTACATGTTATCAATTAAATAGGTTGTGGTAATATAAAACATTATGTGAACAAAGGGAGGTACAACAAACATTGATGTTCTACGTATGTTGCCTATTGACGTGCGGCTTGAAGGCCCTGGTCACATGTTCGATCCTCGTCCTTTATTTTTTAATTTCTATATGGGTCCAAATTTGTTTCATGACATGTGGGCCCGTCGGTGTGTAGTTTGTAGCACTTTAATTTGTGGGTCCAAATTTGTTCCATTCTAAGTGGACTATCGGTGTGTAGTTTTGTAGCTTATTTATAATAATTAAAGAGAACAACAGAGTTTTTTGCAATAATACCATGGTGCGACGTTGAAGGCGAGAAAGGACGTGCGAGAGAGCGATGACCGAGCCAGAGGGAAATCAACTAGGGGAGTTGCGGGGGTTGCAACGGTGTTTCGAGTAGTTGTGGGCCGAATGCTACGAAAATATAATCTAAACCGACCGGAATAAATGCCTACACAAATTAATCCAAGGTTGGAGTGCCCCTTGCAATGTAAATAGCTCCGGCTTTGCGAGGGATGGAGAGGTAGCTTCAATGTGTGGAAGATACGGCGTGAGAAAGCAAGGTCAATCGAGAGACATATAGATAGAGAGACAAAGTGAGTGTGGTCCGACATTCACGGAACAAATATATATGCTCTGGAGAGATATTGTCCGATTGAGCTTTTGACAAGGGTGAGGGCTGTAAGATAGAGCTTGAGATATGATCCAGTCACAGACGTGTAGATATATTTTGTGCGTGGGAGGAAGCAAGGTCGATCGATCACATAGGGTCGTCGTGCGATCGAACGAGTGAGACGGGTTGGAGAGAGTGACCTAGATAGACAATGTGCATCAGAGAGTATACAATGTGAATAAGTCGAATTGGGCTCAAACATGGTGATATATCGTTTTTGTCCGAGAAAGAGCGAGGTCAATCGAGACATACAAAGAGAGAGAGAGAGGGGGGGGAGGGAGAGAGAGAGAGCGTGGCCCACCATGAGGTCGAAAGAGTGGGGGCGGCTTCAATGGACTGACCTAGATAGACAATATGTGTGAGAGAGTATAGAGTTTGTCGATCGAGGCCCAAACAGGGAGATATATCATTTGTGTGTGTGAAAGAAAACAAGGTTAAACGAGACTCAGATAAAAGATCGAGATTGAGCGAGTGTGGCCCGTCGTGCAGAAGAAAGAGTGAGACAGTATCGAGGGAGTGACCTAGATAGACAATGTGCGTGCGTGCGCACAAGAGGTTGGGGGCTAGATAGGCAATGCATGTATTTAGCGCGAGAGGGTGAGAGGGAGAGGGAGAGAGAGAGAGCTCGGCATGGGGTGCGATGGCGGGTGTGTGAGGTAAATACACTTCGTAACAGAGTGGAAAAAGGGGGGTTGTGTAGTTGAGAGAGTTAGAGATCAAAACATGGAGAGAAAGAATGGATGTGTGTTGGAAACCAATAGCTTCCTAAGGTGGTTAGGAGAGGAAGATTGACCAATACAGGAAGTATGTAGCGTGTGTGCGGGGGGGGGGGGGCTAAAAACAACATTTGAATGTAGATAGTACGAGACTTAATATCGATGTTTCAATTCGGTGTACATTGTAATATTTGAACTGAGGACCATGCATATGGGTAATTATTTTGAATTCATGCCATACTAGGTTTCGAAAAGTTGACATTGACTCGATTTGTTATGCTATTTTGTAGGTCATATGTTTGAATCCATCCAAAAGTTTTCTCACTACCATGATGTTCATCATATACATATGAATTTGTATTAAAAAAGTAGCGTGGATATACTGAAATGTGAAATCCATGTTAGAATTGGAGATCGCTATGTGACACACGCTCTAATTCAAATAACTAATTATGTGACACACACTATAATCCACGTTAGCGTGGATACCATTTTGATTTTTTTTTCAAATAACTCCTCATTAATTAATTTATAGTATCTCGTTTCGAATGACTAATTATTGCAAGGAAAACACGGGCATGGTAATACATACAGATTTGTTTGCAAATGAAAGAAGATTCGTTTGCATTCTCAAATGTAGGCGCACCAGGGTCATGTCGTGGTGGTCGCGTGTGTCAGACGGACACTTAGCACCCAGCCACCCACCCCTCTCCCTCACTCCCCCCTCCCCCCCCCCCCCCAAAAAAAAGGACGACGACAAAATAAGTTCGCGCTTCCACGTTTCGGATTGAAATATCTGGCGGCCCCAATTCCAGCCCTGCAAAATCTCCCTTCTCCACCGTCCCCTTCCGCGCCCAGATTGCTCAAATCCCTAATTTTCCGCCAACCCAAGCAAAGTTTGAATCACCCCTCGTCTCGTCTCTTTCCCCACCTCTGTGCCGGACGACGACGACGAAGACGGCGGTCGCGCTTCACCACCACATCGGAGCTACCTCATCTACGCCCTCGTCCACCGCACCGGGTGGTCCATCGACAACGTCGGCCATCGCAACCGACGTGCCTCACAGACAACGACTTCCACCACATCAGGTGTGCTTCACCGACACCGTCTCCCAGCTCACCGGGGCTACTTCCCCGAGCACATCGTCGCTCCTCCGCCCCCCGAGGCCACTGGGGCTTCACCAACGGTCTTGTCCACTGCATCGTAGCACTCTGCTGCCACTCAAGATCTGCATCCATGCGTGGCCAGCCAACGCCAGCGCATCACCCTCAACAGCTCTGAAGTGACCCGCACTCTAGCTAGGCGACGCTGGCCCGAACTAGGTATCCACACATCACTCCCCTGTGCACTATTCCGACGATGTTTGGATATCCTTTGACTGCTCTCTTAGCTTACACGCCTATCCAACTCTGACTTTAACTCTTATTTCTTCTGGAGATATCATCTGAAACAAGCAAATCCATTTTTTTAGTGAAGCATGACGGTGCTACGGGATCTGGTACACATCCCGCACACCCGTATAACCTTGTAAGTATCTGTCCTCCGGTACAACAGCAGGGTCGATTCCTCTTATTGGGTCAGCCATTCGCCGTGTCAAAAATGCAGAGGGGATGCAAGGAGCACAAGGCCTGCACATTCAAGCAAGTGGTAACATGGACTTGTACATGGAACATCCCTAGCGCAAGCAGAGCTGAAGTGAGCCTGTACAACGAGCTAGTGTAAGTCCTTGCATTTCATTTAATTCGCACTGGCATTCGTGTATGATTTGTGTGCAGTGGCGGATCCACGAATTCAAGTTACCAGGGGTGAACATTTAACTTAAAAAATACAAAGGCACTTGCACTCCAGAAATCAACATAACTTGAGAAATGTGAAGCTACATGCACTTTGAAAACCAACTAATGATCCAAAGTAGTTCAGATTATAAAAACTAAATGATGCAAGCAGCAAAAAACACAAAATTCAACATGGTGTATAAGGACTACAAACATGGTCTATACCTTCTTGAATTATTCGTTCTCTAGCTGAAATTATCGAAGTGTAATTGCACCTATGACCAGTGTGCAAACTGCATATCAATATATCTATCCTGCACAAGTATGCCAATAGTTTCAAACAACAGATTAGAAAAGTATTTATGCTACGTTGTCATGATATGGGGACTTTTGGGTAGATGGCCTCGACGTTTCCTCAAGCCATAATTTGCTTGTCATCAATGCCTGCAAATCTCTATGTCTCTCTCAACATAGCAGATCATCATTAGACACTAAATCCTTTAATGGGAGCTTGCAAAATGCTTTCATTAGATGCCTCATTAGTCACTATATGTTCATCACCAGGAGCATGTAAAATGTTTGCATCAAATCCTTCATTAGCAGTCTATTCATTAGACACTTCAGGCTCAAGAACAACATGAGCTTGGATGTTTGCACCGGAAACTTGATTAGATACATCAGATTCAGTCAGTTCAGTATTGATTGGGGGAGTTATAAAATAAGTAGAAATTGGTTTCATTTTCTCATAGATTCCCTACATACAAGAAGTTTTACAACACCGTCGGGTTTAACTATTGGCCAGAAATTGAAGTGTTGAAGTAGATATAATCTGGGATGTGATGTACCTGCTCATTGCGCATGCTACTCTTGCAAGCTGCGACTGTCCGTTTGCGCAAGCTCGATGTCATGCCCGTGCTGCCGCCGCTGCCTCCCACGCAGGCTACACCCAAGGTTGGATCTTCATCTTCTTGTCCTTCAGTTTGCTTGAAGCCCGGAGACCTCCATCCAACAAGGGCACAAGGAAATGTTGTGTCGGTCTGTCCAGCAGCGGCTAGGTTAGGAGCGAAATAGACTGGAGGCTGGAGCGGATGAATTGGGATTTTTCCTGTTGTCGATCGATATGGGAGGCGCTCGTTTGGGCCGCGAGCCTGCTATAGGGCCTGCCTTGCACTTATGTTATTGGCCTATCCAAATTGAAACATTTTTATTCATTTTTTACATTGCCTGCTCATGCGTTGGGACGAACAAAACTAGCATGGGCCAACCTGGACGACTCAAACTAGGTGCACACTTTTGAGCCACCCGAGGCGGCCGCCCATACCAGCCCCTATGGTGGCATCGCCCCTTTTTGCGTGTATGATCGATAGGGGTAGTGAAAAATATTCCAGTGGCGCTTTTGATTTACCCACAGAGTGGTTGAATTGCTTGTTTCTATGAACTGAGTTCGCCAATAATGTGAAGGATGCCAGTCTTTACATCCTAGTGTAGATTCCTTAGATCTCGATATGCCAAAAGTAATCGCATGAAATATACAGTAAAAGCCAGTGTGATGTGTGTGGCTACAACTAGTCTGACTACACGTCCTCATATAACATATCAAGGACGCACCATCTTACCAGATTAACCATTCGACTTACCAATGCAGTGTGGGAAGAAAGAAGTATTAGGACTGCGTATCCAAGCAATTGATGTCATGGACTCCTTCGTACAACCTTATAAGAAAAAAAGAAGTTGCAGTGTGCCTGTACAAAGAACTAGCGTAAGTTCAGTCACCTGCTTCTCAGAATTTTAGTTAGCCACTTATTGCAAAATTGTTCAATTACATTGCTTGGTTTAATTTAGTTTGCTACTGATTACATAATGCCACAGCCTGTTAATCCTATTATAGACTGCACCTATCTATGTGTTTGATACTTACTGTTAAGAATTACCTGTTTGCCTGAACTTAAATAGCTACTTTAACTGCTTTGCTGCTGCAACAACGGGTTACAATGATGTTAATAACTACTTTTCAGCATCGAATTGAAACTCTTTAATTCCTTGTTTGTTTAACTAGTTTGCTATTATAACTCCCAGTTGAGATGTTTTGCTAACTTCAACTTTTCTGAATCCAATTGGAACTTTAATGGCAAAACAGGTTAGCCCAAGATCAAAGAGCGAGGTCCCCATGGACGTTGTATCATCCCACAGCAGTGGCACCGGCCCAATCATGCATTATGAATTCCCAACTGCTGATGCTCTAGAGGCTAAACTAGTGGTAGAAAGAGATTCTGCTTCTGCACTTAGAGATGAAGTTGACATGTTGAGGAAGCAAACAGCACAATCAGTAGCAGTACTCAAGACAACCATTAAATATTTGGTGGATTTCAAAATGAAGCAAGCTGAGACTGACCACATTGTTAAGGTCCTGAAGGAAAAAAGGAAATTAAATTCGCACTTGGTAAATCATAGGTGAAATGTTCTTTCCATCATTGAATAACCTTTGTGTTGTTTGTTCATGTAATCAATCAAACCATTTGTTTTAGAGATCATGTAATAATTGTTTTTGTTTTTTGGTTTGTAATTTTATTTGCGCACAAGTCTGTATTAATTGATAAGACTCAGAGACATTTCATTTTGATTGATGTGCCAGACCTACAAATATGCCAATCGGGCTAAATGTGCATTCAGCAATAATAGTAGTATAGATGGACCATAAGTGGCACGCATGGGAAAGGGCCAAGATGTTGTAGTAGCTTGGCTAGAAAAAGGATGTTGTTGTAGCAAAGAAAAGTACTGCGGCCTGGCTTATTTATGTTAGTTGATATTATTGATCCATATACTCTATAAGTGTTTATATGTCTGTTAGTTATGTACATTCTTGGTTGATTCACTCGGTATTTGAATCTTGACACATCACTTGTGTACATATCTAAATGGGAGTACACATTATGCTGCGTGTGACATTTGAGTTGGACATGAAGTGTTCCAAATATTTGAATTCACCTTAAACTGGATTCTAGCTTCTAAATTTGAGTATCGGCATTTGTAAACCATATTTATATATGACAGTGGAATACATCTTTGTCGTCCTTTTGAAGATATATAAAAACACATAGAATGATTTATAAAGATTCGTATAGGAATACAAAATGGATTCGAATTTAGTTGCCAGGGTAAACGTGGATGCTTATTGTCCCAAAATTCGAAAGAAGTGGCAAAATGTCCACTCCCACGTCGGCTGCCCGAAGCCAAGTGTTTGGGAGATGGAAATTACTGTCTACCCATTACGCGGACAATCCATCGGCCCGATTTCCGCTGCTCTAAATAGGGGTAGGATAGTAACTTCAATAAGACGTGACACGGCCTCCTCTGAGCCCATTCCGACACGGTGGGCACCAAACATGGGCGGCAAAACACATTTGATTCAAGCTCATCCGAAAGACCTCTGTTTCTCCCTCCATTTCCCCATTCATACACGGTGGGCGGCAAAACAAACTCGACTTGGCCGAAATCGATGTAGCAAATATTTTCAATAGGGGCAGGTTTGTAACTTCACTCAAACGTGACAGAACTGTCCTACCTATCAGCCCCGTTCATACACCATGGGCGCCAACCATGGGCGCCAACCACCCTCTCCTCGCCCGAAATCGCTCTGGGCAAATATTGGCGAGATGCGAGATTACCGTCGTATCCCCAACCGACGAGACGTCCAAATTTTAAACGGGGGCTAAGTTTGTAACTTTCCCATATTACAAACAAGCGCGTCCCAAAAACATGGTTCCCCGTACCTCACCCTCCATTTTCCCATTCATAAACCGTCCGTGCTAGAACACCATCCCCACACCAGCCTCCGTCCGCCACCCCATCCATCGCCACCGTCCTCCACCACATCCATCGCCGCCGTCCTCCACCACATCCATCGCCACCATCCTCCACCATGCCGGAGTGCCTACCAAGACCGCACCGTCCACTACTAGATATGGACGATTCTCATCCACGGCGACGGACCAAGAGCCTTGCATCACGTCCTCTCGCTTCATCGGCGTCGTCGTCCTCTTTGCCGGGGCCGCTCACACGACCTTCTCTTCCACCGCAACGGGACTTATCCCCCGATGCACCTGTCTACCATCGCAGATCTGCTTCAACGCCACCGACAGCCATCGCACCCCCGATGCCTACACGGCGCCACAAGAGAGATGGTACTTCATATCTCCTCAACTTTTTGATCTGAACCAGAAAATAGATCTTAACTTGGTTACTCTACTTTCTTTTCAGCTCTTAGAATTTAGTTCTTAGTTCGAAGCAAACAATGGCTACTAAATTTCATTTCTCTGGTTTCCCCCTTTTATGATCACTATACGATCAGAATATGTGCTTCGTGTCATAATAGCACTGCTCGACCCATCAAGCTAAACAAGCTTAGTTGTTCAACGAATCTGGTATTATTAAAACAGATTCGTTTAATTGGTCAGACAAATGTTCCTAAATTAGTTTCGAAAATGCATGTTCGCCGCTCGGGTCTGTATCTCTACAGGGTGCCCACGGTGGGCCGGCCCACCCTGGGATTTTGGGTCGTCCCAGGCCCCGATTCCCCTCTATTCTGCTGCGCGCTTCCGATCTCTACTCGCCCCCAGCCGCCTGCCTCGCCAGCAACTTGCCATCCCCGGACGGCATGACTCTAGGAGGAGACGCCAGACTAACAGGAGGTCAGGAGCCGCTCGCCCAACAGCGTCACCACTGCCCGGGCGCACCTCCGTGCCTACCTTCCCAGTCCGTTCAGGTCTTAGGCGTGCAACACCCACTAAGCCAACCCGATTTATCCTAAGATAAGTCCTCAACACTCAGCAGCCACTCCTTATCACCCATTTTCTAATTGATTCATTACTCATTAGGCAGGACTGTCATTAGGTTTGTTGTGTGCTTAGTGCTACCTACACTTAATGGTTCAGATGTATTTTGGTAATCTTTAGTACATGTAAAGTTCACAGGGTTTTCAAAATTCCGGCCCTAGGAACAGACACTAGTCATTTTGGATTGTTGGTCGTAGTGACATTGACCCAGATTACTACTGCAAGCCAGGTTTGTTGAAAATTTTACTTGTCTTTCTTACTCATTCGATATAATATCCAATTATTCACGTCGATTAGTTGCAAACAATAAGTGCTAGACAAACTTCTTCATTCAGATTTTGGACGGTCTCTTACTGCAGTTACAATTCTGCATACTTGTCCTAGTGAGCTCACAAGTAAATGATTGATTTACTACATCTATGCTTGCCTTGTCATATTTGTTCTCAATATTCTTTTAGGGTGGACCACCCTATTTCTAAATACTGCAACCGTAGACATGGGTGAATAGTATTTCTCTATGTGATCTCTTCCATCATGTGTGGGCAATGAACACTGCATTGTATAGAAAGAAAGTGCCATTTCCAGCTTTTACATAGGCTTCGATCTTTTACATGGAATACAATCTTCCTACTTGCTTTGTGTCGCACTACCAACACTCCACCCTTGAAGCTAAACATTATGCCACTCATAATTCCTTAGTTTATTTGTTCAAATACGAATTTCATATAATTCTAATGTTCCTACTTCAGTTTTGAAATGTGTGTCTGCCTGTTATAGAGACATAAGGGGTTTGTATTTCTGTGTGTGGTCTGGTCAGCACGGTTGGGGGTGAACTTTGCATATGTAGGGGTTTATAGGGAGACACTCTTCGAGTTGAATCCGCAATGCATTCCATAGATAATCTGACTACTTTTTATGTTTTCATGAATCTCAGATTCTGAACAGCATCATAATGGTTATGAGCTTGCGCGCATGAAAAGAATAAAGCAGAACAATGCCATGGCTGACAAACTTGGCATTAAGGGACTGAAATCAAGTCTGGATGCAATGCAATGCAATGAAAACGCTCTCCACCTACAGATTCATGCTCAGAATATGATCCTGACAGTGGTTCTGAGCTAGAGGGAGACCTAAGTCAATGTAGCTCCCTAGTGGAGGAGTCAGAGGAAGATGCCCTATCTTATTCACCCATCAAGGTGCTTGCTCTAACTTTCCAAGGTTATATTTGTCGCACATATCTTGCAACTGATGCTTTGCATTGCTTCTACTTTGTTGAACTGCCATTAGCTTAGTTTACACATCATGTATGTGAATACGGCCTGCCTATCCATTTTCAGTACATATTCCATCTGTCATCATACCATATTTATCCATTCAAATGTTGTTCTTGTGTATCAGATGTTCAAAAGGAAGAGGGCGATTGCTGATCATGGAGGAGCACAAGCAAAGTATTTGGAAAAGGTAGTGGCACCTGATGAATTAAATATCCCATTAGGTGTAGTTGCAATATCACCTAACCCACAAAACACCCCAACTCTAGCAGACTCTAGCCGTACTACACTGGTCATTTCTGATGCCCCAACTCAGCAGACCCCAACTGCAGCAAACATTATGATTATGCCAGTTGACATAGCACCATCTCTACGACGCAAAACCCCCATTCCAGCAAAGAGTACACCAAATCTAGTTGCCAAATCCCTTTTCAAACCAGAGAGAGCCCCAATTGCAGCAAATAGGACCCTTGTTCCATTTCTTCCCAGTTTAGAAGACAAAGCTTATATTGTTGTCAGGAACTTTGTGCGCATCTTTCCTTCATGGAAAGATTATACCGCAGACATAGAAGAATTTCCAGTCTTCCTCCGCAACTTACACGTAAGTAATGTACTAATGTTATTCATGGTCATTACTGCATATGTTTCTGCTGACAGAAGACACAAGATTTCATTCTTTTAAATAGGCGAGGACCAAACTGGATTGTGAAGATGAGCAAGGGTTGGTTGCGCTTTTCAAGCACTCGTTGATGAAGTATCGTTCCTACCTGAGGCAAGCGCACTTCAATGACAAGCCTCTAAACAAAATTTCTGTAAAGTCTCTGATGCTACATTTATCCGACGGTGACTAGAATAATCCTATTACACATTGGTCTCGGCTGCAGCGTAAGGTACTATCTATGATATCACATCACAATTTGAACTACATTTCTGCATTTGCCTTAACGTCTCACTTGTACAAAAACTATTAGCAGAAGAACATTCGTTCTCAAGGGACCACAGAATCTCGCAACTATACTGCACACTGCATTTCTCTTGTGAGTACCTCTTGCCCTATATGACCATACTTACTTCCATAGCTGTTTGATTATGTAGCATCACTGCACATGTTAGCCTCGTTATCTTCCATTTGGTGGATATTATAAGATCTGTATGGACTCTTACATAAATTCAGAATCAACCCAATGCTTTTGAAGAGGTTTAGCTCTTCAGTCCTCTTGTAAGGACTGAACGTCGTCTATCACTATACTTACATTAACAGCTACTCCCTCCGTCCCATAATATAAGAACATTTTGTACAGTACATCAGTGTTCAAAACACTCTTGTATTGTGGGAAGAGGGATTGGTTCATTGTGTAGCATTCTGCATCTTATATCCCTCGCCCACCATTTACTAAAAAAGATCAGATCTATATTTAATCTTACCAAAAAGTAGAATACACAGACAATGCCAGTGCAGAAGTGTAGCCCATTGCTCTTGTCTGTACATTTTGTCCTGCAATGCTTGTACTTCCAGGGATTGGTAGTTGATTATGTAGCATCAATCTGCATCTTATCTTCATTATCCTCTATCCCTTCCAGTATTATCATATCTATAATTACTCTCTACAAAATGTAGAGTACAGGCAATGCTTATAAAGAAGATTATGTGCTGATATTCTTGAGTTATCCTTCCCTTGACATGGAGAAGGGCATTATAAAGCCAGTGTTAACTGTTAATGTAAGTCAGTCCTTCTAAAGCCTTTATCCTCAACTACTGTTTAATTTGCTCATACTCCTTATCGTTTACTGTTGTTTAGTTTGCTCTTTCTACCAAAATGCATGTTCGCCAGAACCGTAAGTTCTAAGTTTTACTTGTAAAAACAAATTCCTTATTCATACCATGCACATTACTCAATACTCCCTATATGTATGCTTGTTTTTGTGGATCTATAATCCAGTGTGTGGTGAAGCAGCCCATGTTTGCACCTTGTCATCTCCTGTTTTATCTTACTGATGTGGCTGATGATATGAACAACATGCCATGCACATTAACCAAAATAGATACAATGATTTTCTTTGCCCTTCATCTATGTTTGTTATGTTGACATGGTAATCCAGTAGTGTGGTGAAGCTCCCCGCATTATGAACAATGCCAAATTATGCTATTGATATTTTGAACTTACTCTTTATTTTCTAATTTGAAATTGGATGGAATTGACAGCACAGTTATCATCTTTGTTTATTCACGTGCAAAACCTGTCATCTCTCTGCTTTGTTTCAGGGTGATATGCCTGATGGCATGCACAAGTCTGCTGAAGGCTGTGCGACAAACCCAACATATATTGCAGCAAAGATGGCAAAACATCTTGAAGATAGCGAGACAACCCCAAAGTCTTGTCTTGATGCAATGTTCAAGTTACTTGAGACTAGCAGTCAGACAAGCTCACAGAATTCATTGTCTGAATCAGTTCGACTTCTTCAGTCCCAAGTTCTAGCAGAAAGGCATTCTGCAACTCAACTTCGACTTGAAGTCCTATCTCTAAGAAAGATTGCGGAGAACACCAATGAGAACCTCATCGCTAAACAGCTACACCTGGAAGCTATGACCGTCATGCTAGGCCGGTCTCACAGCCTTGCTCAGCAGCTTGCGCAGCAGTTCCTGCGCAAGGCTAACCTTTCTTGAGCTGTCTTGGAAGTGGTCTTGGTTCAGTATTATTTTGTTACGCTGCAATGGTGCCCAGTTTTTGTAATCTTCTTCTTCGTTGCGCTTTATGATCACTGGTGGCGAACTTCGATGCCCAGTGGATGTAATATACCATAAATCCTTTATTGTATAGTGTAGGTTTATTCTTAGTTACTAAGCCGTAATTTCTTTATTGTATAGAGTAGGTTTGTTCTTAATTCCTACTAGTTACTACCATCATTCGCTATCTGAAAAAAAATCAGATGTAGTCGATCGGGCCGAAACATTCGCCTCTAACGGGCCTGGTGTTTAGCAGGCCACAATTGGGCCGGCTTGCATCTTTCTTGGGCCCGAATGATTGGGGCCTTCACACTTTGCGCGAGGCCCACAACTTACACCGGCCTATATTTTAGTTGGGCCTTTTGTGGACCCAGCGCTTAGTTTGGCCCAGGTAGCGTTGGGCCATTAACAGGCTGAATATTGTACTGGCCTATTGCGGACCAGATGAAACCATTGGCCTTTAGCAGGCTGAAATGCATATTGGGCCTCAATTTTCATTAGTCGTCGACGGGCCTTCAGCAGGCTGAAATGTAGACCGGGCCTTTTTGGGCCCAGTTATATCACAGGCAGTTACCAGGCCAAAACATATCTCGGGCCTTAGTTGGCCCACTGATATCATGGGCCTTTAAGAGGCCGAAAGCTTAGTACATACATCAACGGGCCGAATTATGCGACAGGCCTTTAACAGGCCCAAAGTCACGTTGGGCTTAACTGTTGCCACCTTTATCACGGGTCGTTAGTGGGCCCGATGTCCCGTCCGACCATATATGGCCCATGGGAAGCACGGGCCATTCCGAGGCCGAAAGTCACACCGGGCTGAAATGGGCCCATGTCTACATCAGGCCTCTAACAGGCCGAAAGTCACTGGGTTGTAATTGGGCCAAAATATTCGGTGAAAATTAACGGGCTAGATCTGGCTTCGAGACGTAAATGGGCCCAAATATTCGGTGAACAATTAACGGGCCAGATCTGGCTTCGGGCCGTAAATGGGCCTTTATTAAGCAGGCCGTTATTGGGCTGGCCCACTAGCACCTGAGTAAGTACTACGGGCCTTTGAATGGGTTGGCCTTTTTAACCTATATGGGCCTCTGTTGGGCCGTGCCACGTGTCGACGTATCATAGGCGCTTTGGGTCCAATGAGTGGATGACATCTGTCCCAACGGTGAGGCGACACGTGTTTTCTCCAGCCAATGATGATTTTACATGTGGAAAATCCCCATTGGTCAGGGCTGTTAACGGGTTATCGGATCCAAAACCGGACCCGATAGCTTAACGGCGTTCCGTTACGGTGGATGCCACGTGTCGGTCACCCTTGATGAAAGCACTTCTGTGACGCGTGATTTATCATCATGGAAGTGGACACTTCTGTGATGATAATTTTGGTAATGTCATGGAACACTTCTACGACAGCACAGGTATGACTATCTTGATTCTGTCATAAATTTGTCATGGATGTACATGCATGATAGAAAATGGGACCTACTGTGACAAACACGTATCATCACAGAAGTGTATTTTTTTGTAGTGCTTTTATATTTAATTTAATATCAAAGGGCCTTATAAGGCCAAGTGGTGGAAGGATAATTTGGCCACTAGGGCCCAATAGTGGAGGCATCACCCCTTAGTCTTTTGGAGGCCAAGGGGAGACCTGAAAACTCCCTCCTTGGCCTGCCTAAGGGGCAAGGTTTCCTTCGCCCCTTGTGTCACCACTCCCCCTGCTCCAACCTATATATACTAGAGGTTTCAGGCACTTTTGAACGCACAATTTGTGGAGCCCCCTCTAGTTCATCTAGTTCTAGTTGGTCCTAGTTGACTAATTAGAGCTAGACCTAGTTCCTCTAATCCTCATAATTAGAAGCCCGGTGTGGTTCTAATATCCTCCCTCTAATTCTGCGGCAATGATTAGCTCTGGACATTGAAGCGCTACCGGATCGTGAAGACTATACGCTTGCAACCAAGTAGAGAGGTTGTGCTTTCGGTCTTTCGCTCGAGGGCGGTTCGCGGGATCGTCATCAATGGTTTGAGGGACTCCAAGTACAATCCACACCGACTCGTCTACTGATGACCCACAAGTATAGGGTATCTATCATAGTCCTTACGATGTCGGGCAGGCGAGCCCGATCAGGTCGAGGCTGCACCAAAGACAAGTCTCGAAACTCCCCTGGCAGGCTTGTCAGGGATGCCGAGGACGCCAACCCCACCAAGGCACCGCCGCTCCACCTCATAGCAACCCAAGTCGCTCATCAGTGTGATGTTGGGCCCTCGGGTGGCTAGGTGGCTGCCATTTGGTACGTGGCAGCCATTTTCTGAGGAAGATCACCCCAAAGTGACACCCGTCCAGAGGCGTGTCACGTAGTCAGGAGAATAGGTGGTTGAATAGCACGTCAAGGCTTACCGGGCTACTCCACGATGTGACACTACGCGGTGCATTTAATGCACCATGTCCTATCTGCAGAGTTAGGTATGATAGCCCTGTGGCTATCTAATTGCTGGATAATGACCATTTTGCCATTGTGGTAACCCCTTGACCTATAAAAGGAGGGTCATGGCTACCTTAGAGAGGATTCGGACCTTTATACACTCATACATGCGTAGCTGCTCTCGTCACAAGGCGACCTTGCCGGGCTTGAGCATCGCGTCTCCACCATGGTCCTTTCATCAATCCACCAAAGCAGGAGTAGGGTTTTATGCCTCGCAGCGGCCTGAACCTCGGTAAAAACTGCTCGTGTCATCATCGTCGTGCCGCTCTATGGCCTCCACCCTTTGTGCAGCGCGCCCTTCCCCCTTGCCGAACCACAAGGGGCCGATGGCCCCATAGGTGGCCGTGTTGAACCACGACATAACACTGTCATCAAATGTGATTATATCTGCAACAACTTGGCAGAGAGTTTTAACAACAAGGTGAAGCAGTTTATAAACTTGTCTCTGCATGACATGGTTGACCAAATAAGGATCATGACCATGCCTTTGTGGGAATTGAGAAGAAGGATTGGTGATTGTCTGCAAGGGAATAAGCTTCCTGTAGTGGTACAACATGTGGTCAACAGTAGAAGAAATGTTACACATTTTTCTGTTGAAAAATCTACAGTGTGGGGTGCTGAAGTTAGAGATACAAAGTCTGGAAGGCGGCATGTTGTTAACACTGAAATGCATGACTGCACTTGCATAGAGTGGAAACACACTAGGAAACCATGTGAGCATGCCATGCTTTTCTTGGCCTCCCGCCCGAATATAAACATGCACCAAGATTTCCATGAATATTACTCGGTGGAAAGATTCGAGTATGCAGCTTCAATTCCAGCACTTACAGATCAGTCTCAGTGGCCGGAAATGGAAATCGGATTTTCCATGTGTCCTCCCTTGACGAAAAAAGGTTGGCTGGCCTAAGGAGAGTGCATTCAAGGCATCGTTTCAGGAAGGTGAGAGTAGTAAGAAGGGAAAGAAAGATCCAAATCCTAAAAGGTCCCAGAAAGGTAACAAGAATAGAAGCAAGGTGTGCCAGGAATTTGTGCACCGAAAAGGATCTCCAAAATGCCGTTACACTCCTGAAAGGCCAACGTATGTTTCATGTTTGTGATGTTTTTTGATTTCGCTGTTTTTTCAATTACTAACCAATGACATGCTTAGTTTGCCAGGAGGAAGCATGCAGGCTAGCCCTTGGTTGCTGAAACATTGCAAACTGAAGCTAGTCCAGTGAAGAAAACCAAGAGCATTGGTGAGCTTTGTGCTATGAAATCAAGAGCAAGCTGTTGTAAGAAGTAGTGAAAATTATTGGTTTATGAGTCTCATTTTGTGTGATGTAATGCTACTTGTATTTTGATGTGTGTTGTACTTTGAAAACTATGCGCCATGTTCCAAATTTGAACTAGATTTCGAATTTGAACCAGCTTTCAAATTTGAGGCACATTTCAAATTTGTACTTTGATGTGTATTGATGTTCCATTGCATTCTCAACTTTTATTCACGTTAGGTGATCAATCCGAGCAGTTTTGTGAAGTAAAATACATATTCAAGAAAAATGAGCTCCAAAGCTAGGGTAAACAGACCTTTTTCTAAGTTTTTTTTCGACTTCTCCAAATGAACTAAAAAAATAACTTAACATATACTACGCAAATATAGGGCCCATGCGCAATATGGGATCGTTTGGGCAAACCATGCCATGGTTAACCCTAAACCCTAGCTCATTCCCCTTGAAAACCATACAACCTTGTCCGTGATAGCTAAGTTATGTGAAGGGAATTTGATGGAAATATATGTAGTCGTAATTTCTTATTTTTCCTAGCAACTTAGTAACATAAAATGACAATGTGCAGAAGTTTCATATTTTTTGATTATTTTTTGAGTTAGTTATGCTCAACCCTAACCGTTGAAACCCTCTCAAAACCCCACGCCATCTGGGCCATTGGATCACTGTTCGGGGACAGTTTGGATCAAGTGCTAGGGTTTGCCATGGTCGATCCATGAGAGGAGACTTGATTGGCTGGAGCGGACTTTTTTTGGGCAAGGCTGGAGCACAATGTGAGTAGGCCACCTGGCAGCGGCAGCAGGGACAATCGACAGCGGCCGCGGGCTGGACACCTTTTCTGAAACGCATTCATTCCTGGAGGCACTCGTCGGACCGATGGGCCGTCGTAGAAAGGCCCTAAGTCTCAGCCTGCCATGCATGCGCGCAGCGAGTCGACACAGATGCAGCTTTGTTGCATCAGGGCAATTAGTGCAGCCTAGGGATGCAGCTTTACCGACCGGCGCACCCCGTTTCAGTGTAAAAAATGCATACGGCATCGGTGGGCTATTATTGCCATTATCAATGCAGGCAGTGCCCCGATGAATGCATTCAAATGGGTGCGTCGCATCGATGAACGCATTCAAACGGGCACATCACGCCGTGGCTATTTAAACACCCCCGTCTACATCTTCCTCTCAACTCAATCTCACATCCTTCTGTGTCCCCTTCTTCTTCTTCTCCAAAAGCCAAAGCAGAAGCCAGATCTCGCCCGAGATAAGATGTGCCACTACGGCCTAACCTACCGTCTATTGGCCACCGTGTCGGAGATGCAGTACCCGGCCGGGGTCATCATGGAGAACACCCTACGCGTGTGGGCCATCTCAAGGTAGAGAGGCCCAATGGAGCTGGTGAACTTCTTCCTCGCTGCCGGCTACCGCCACCTCCCACGCGGCTCTTCGATCATGTTCCATGTGGACGAGGTTCGGGGCAATGGAGGGCTTTTGATTGGCCTCACTGCTCGCTTCACCAACCGCTTCGACGCCTACTTTCTCCTCGGCAAAGTCTTCTAGTGTGGGTGCGAGTTCATCGCCTTCACCACCCACAACATCTTCACCAACTTTGACAACATCTTCCCCACCACCAACGGCATGCACACTCTCCCCTACAACACCGAGGACGAGGAGTGAACATGGCGGTGGAGGCAGGACATGTTTAGTGTTGCCCAACGT
This sequence comes from Triticum urartu, assembly GCF_056163025.1. Classification (NCBI taxonomy): domain Eukaryota; kingdom Viridiplantae; phylum Streptophyta; class Magnoliopsida; order Poales; family Poaceae; genus Triticum; species Triticum urartu. The sequence goes on along the minus strand of NC_141876.1, from coordinate 69,201,727 downwards.
AGGGCTAAGCTATATGTAAGGGCGCTACTATAAGCCCTAATATTAATATCTATCTATGTAATGTGTCTCTTCACTATATATATGGGAATATATCAATGGATGTTCTGTTCGTGCAGTTTTTCTTAATATTAATATATCTATCTATGTAACATGTGTGTTCTATTGCTTGAAGTAGTCGTTCATGTGATTGAGATTAGTGTTGACCATTGCAAACATTAGGATAGCGGCTACTCGAGCATCTACATTCTTTTCTTGAACAAAAAGTGTTTGAAACCGATTTGTTTTGGTCAAACCAAACCAATGCAGTCAATTAAAAAATCTCACACCAAAATACGAGCTCAGTATGTTTAGAAAAATAAAACTAGAAAATTTAAGAATATTGGCGTTCATTTGAACCATAAAATTTAAATGTTGCAACAAATATTGGAAAAGAAAAAAATGTGAAAGGAAAAGAACAATGTACACATCTGGCAGCCCAGTAGATGGCCAAATTTGAACTTGTGTCATTCACTATTTTTAGAGATTTACATAAAGTAATTCAAATTTTAACTGCAAGTGTACTGTATTTTATTGCCAATTACTTCACTATTTCTGGGGTTTTCTGCGAAGCAAGTAACAGAAATATGATAAAAATTACACAAGTACATTTTTTGCATCTTATTTGTTCCACTCGCTTCACACAAAACACCCTCCTTTTGGCAATTGAGAAATTATTTTTATTGTAACAAAATTTGGGAAACTGTCTCTTTTGGAAACTATCTTTTCAGTGTTATGTTTTAAATACAAATCTCTGAAAATAGTTATGCAAATTAGTGAGGTCAAATAAGGATTTATATACATTTTTGTATTGGAGTTGGACCAACGGGAAATTGATTAGGAATTTCTAATGAAGTCATATATATATTAAATTTAAATTTAAATCAAAAATACATATTATAGCTTCGTGTATAATTACGAAAATTAGCTATTACATAGGCTTGCAGATATGATGAACTTAGGAACTTGAATCAACTCAACTGGATTTGAAATGAATGTTCTATGAATTTGTAAGTTTGACTAGAAATGGAAAATGTTATTTGACACTTTTCACGCAGGTTGAACATGCCGACCCAGGCTCTTAAGAAGATACGCACATGTGTTGCACTAGCTCAGCCCATGGGCTGGGATGCAACATCGCTGGCACACTCTTGAGGTCCCACTTGTCAGGACATCATCCAAGTAACGGTCAATGATGGGCTTTGACCCGATGGGATGCTTCATATGAGCATTTGAGAGGCCGTGGCCAAGGGACGAGAGGAAAAGTGAGGAGTGTTAAGGTGGCGGGGCAAAATTGAGCACAACTAAGGAACCAGGGGCACAAAAATAGAAATCCCTAACTTTTATTTACATGCTCTTCATTATCTGGCAAACCTAGTGTGACACTCCAAAAATTTTGATTTGGTTTTTATCAAAATCTTTATTTGATTTGAAGGAGGCTATTTAAATTTTTTTTAAACCTCTCCTTCTCATAACTTTTATGACAAATATTTTTGGTACTCTTCTCAACCTTGATTTTTGGTCTTGAGAGCTTTTCATTTTTGTCTTGACTCTACACAATTTATTTTTTTTGAAATCCATTCTATTAAAAAGAAACCCTAGGGATTATGGGTTTATTCTTTTCCCATTCAAAAATTTCCCCTTTTGTCATATCACATATTGACATTGCCTTCCAAAACCCATCCCTGCCTTGGATCAAGTCAAGACTCCCACCTCCAGCAAAGTTTCAAACCATTTTTGAGTTTTATTCAATTTATTTTTCCCTCAAAACTTTTTTTGTCAATTATTTTGGACCTAGGTGATTTACAAAGGAACCACAAGTTTCCTTTTGTGTTTTAACTCCAAACAAACTCCTTTGACTAGTCCTTAGTACCCTCAAGCTAGATCCATCAAGATCCACTTGTCCCCAGTTCAAAAATTTCAAAATTTGCCCACTTCAAGTTTGGACCAGATTTGTCATTTTTGGTGAAATTCACAATTTTTCTTTTCCTAAAAATCTGAGGAAAATCAGGCACCCCTAGATGCATTGAGAGGTCACCTCACCGAAGATCAGCTCCAGAAAGATTTCTCACATGCCAAAAAACATTTCATCAAACACCTGGCGTGCACTGTTTCTATCAAATTCAGAAAATTCAGACTACAGTTCAGACGACAGTGTCGTTTCTTTAGAACCACGGCATCCATCTCGCCAGCGCACACGTTGGCGTCTTGCTCCCTGCTCCTCCTCCTTATCCAGAGCGACGCAAGGTCGCTTGGCCGGGCGGGGGCGTCGGTGGCGACGTGGCTCGCCAGCTCCGGTGTCTTCTGCGGTGGCCGAGCCACCCATGGCGGCCAACAGAGGTCGGCCCTGCCTTTCGGCGCCGTCCGGCACCACCCAAGCCACCAGAGGCCTCCGCGTGTCCACCCCCCTCCTCTATGCACGCTGCGGCACCGTCTCCGTGGCCTGGCAAGCACAGGGCGTGCTCTTTGCCGCCGACGGGCCCGCGGAGCGCCGTTCCGTCGAAACCGCGGAGCAGGCCAAATCCAACCGAGGTGATCATTTGAGTGGAACCAGTGGACCATCACGTTGATACCCAACCACCTAAATCACCCGTCCGCCCACTGCATCGCCGTAATCGCCGCCGGAGTTACCCCGTTCTCGGCAACTGCCTTGGGCCGGCTATAAATAGCCATCCCGAGCTCGCCTTCGACCAGCACCACTCCTCCCACCCCTCCAGAGCCATGCCCACCCACTGGGAAGACCTCAGGGAGGCCTTCTTCTCCGTCTCCGGCCGCCCTGATCCACTTCGGGCTCCGGCGAGATCAGCTCCGGTGAGAGCAACCCCGCCTCCCATACCTTTTCAGCAACCTCCTAGTGCACCCACACTTCTAACCCATGCCCCAATTTGAAGCTTGCAGCTCTGTTTGGAGAGAATCAACCTCGCCCAAACCACCGTCCGCCGGAGTTGGGGCCGCCGTCGACGTGGTGCTCGCCGACGCTCAACTACACCACCCACAGGTGCGGAAGAACACCGTGAACCCGTAGGTACCCTCCGATCCCCCTGCCTCGCCGTGGATCGCCGCCGGTGACCACCGCGGCCCTCGGGCGCCAGTGCCCTGTTTTGGTTTTCAAACCCGACGGGTGGGACCCCCCCGTCCGCTTTTTCTCTTTTTCGAAACGTTTTCTAAAAACACCTTCGGGCAAAATACGTCTCCCTTCTGGACTGGCGTATTCTAAACTGAAACATTTTCTGTTTTTATAAAATAAACCCTGGAAACTTTCTGTTTCATTACAGAAAGGTCCTTGGACTAAAACCATTATAACTGCTTAACAAAAGGTGATTTTAACTTGATTCTTTTTTGTCATCTTTATTTTTCTGTCTAGTTTTTTTCATATTTATTTGAAAATTATTTGGGATACTTTTTGTGCACGCACGGTATTTACATAGTATCCGATTTTCTTTTAATACGTAGATACCGGAGGAGGTAAAGGAGACGCAAACTTCACCAAGCTAGACTCCGACTTCTCCGAACCAGGCAAGCATGTTTGAACCTTTGATATGATGAGTGTTTTGCATGTTTGCTCGAGTAGTTTTTCTCATGGCATGTTTATGTAAGCATTTGTGAATGTTATGTGCATGCAAGGCAAGCTATAGGTGAGCTTCGAAGTTCGATGTCTTCTTATGATGATAAGATAACATGATCATGTGGTGACATGATGGGTTGCAAGATGGTATTGTTGAAGCATGCCAGTTTTATGTCAATCGTTAACTCCAGTTCTAATGTGGGTCAAGTCTCAATCCCGTTCGTTCCCCTTCGTGCTGCCACATGTTTTCTGCAAAGAGTGTGGTTTAGTAAGTTGCAAACCTCTTTCCTTGTACACACCAAACAGAGGGACCGCGATGAGGGTTCCATGGCCCTGGATTAAAGCCCGTCATCTAGTCAGGGGGCATGGGTGTTTCCGGTTGGGACCGAGAGGGGGGCACCCCTTAGAGCGCGCGATATAAATTTGATCCCATGCTATTCGAGGTTGTGGCCTCCCTGTCTTAAGGTTTTTCTTGAACGTTGCCGAGGGTGATTCCTGGCAACGGAATGTGGAAAGGGTGTGTACTGGTAGACGTGTTTCTTCTAAAACACCGAAAACGGAACTAGTCCTTGTGACTACCGAAATCCGTTGGTTGTGGTTAAAGAGTACAAACTTTGCAGAGTCAAAACCATTCAAGTATCCCTGTCCACGAGCAAGGACTTGGACATCATCTCAGTGTCAGTGTCAGTCTCAGTGTCAAATCTCAGTGTCAAACCCCGTGACACTCTCCGGAGAATAAACATGAAACCGAGAGTGGTAAACTCGGCTGAAGGTTATTTATGTGAATGGACTAACCAGTTCATTATTATATGCTGAGTATTTCCTGGCGATGATTTAAATTCATGAGCTATTTAAATTCGAATGATAAACTATAAGCCATTTATGTGATGTCGCTCAGACGTTCGACTGTGGCATTATTGTTACTTACTTTTGATATAAGCCCTTTATGTGATGTCGCTCAGACGTCCAACTGTGGCATTATTATTACTTACTTTTGATATAAGCCCTTTATGTGATGTCGCTCAGACGTCCGACTGTGGCATTATTGTTATTTACTTTTGATATAAGCCCTTTATGTGATGTCGCTCAGACGTCCGACTGTGGCATCATTGTTATTTATTTTCATTATAAGCCCTTTTCGAGATGTCGCTTAGACGTCCGACTGTGGCACGTTCTGTTATTTACTTTTCAATATAAGCCCTTTATGTGGTGTCGCCTCGACGCCCGACTGCAGCATGTTAATTTGTTTCTACCTTTCGAGGCGTCGCTTCAGACACCCGATCAGTCTTCAGTTACTTTTATTGGGATTTCGGGAGGGCTACCGCCTGACTCCCTTTTATTTATCGTGCAGTGCAAATCTATTATTGACTGTGCATACTAATCTGCTCATGTGCATCATGTTTACATTTGTTATATCTTATGTCCGAACTATCTTGTGAGTACATTCAAAGTACTCACCTGGCTTGTTGATTTGGCCGATGTTGACGAAGGCGATCTTATGGATGAAGAGTTCGATAGCGAGTCCGACGCCTAGAGGAGTCCCAGTCAGTCACGTGCGACCCTGGAGTTGTCCACTTGTATTATATACGCTTCCGCTACCCGAATAAAATCATCAAGCCTCACTCCGACGCTTGATGAGCTGTAAGATTTCAGAGTCATGTCACCCACTTCACTGTGACTTACCCACCACCACCTTTATTACGAGTCAGTAGTTATGCCATCATACTATTGTGTCATATCCGCCTTTATATTAAATATAGGCGTGCTTGTAATGAATTGTTGAGTATCCTCAGGTCAACCATGTATAATACTTAGTACTGCTGGATTTCTGTATCAAGGTTTTGTTTGCCAGTAAGAAGAATTCTTCTGTACTGGTCAACACAAAGGTCGGCTTTTCAATAAATGTTTTATTGGAAAGGTGGTCCTAACAAACTTGGTATCAGAGTCAGGCTGACTGTAGGAAGCCACTAGGTGCGATCTCTAATCAGTTATTAGCTTGTTTTATTATTCTACATATTGTAGCAATTTTCTGTTGGTCATCATAAATTTATGATTTGACTATTCGGGATTTTGTCTACTTTTGTAGATGGCGAGCAACGATTGTGAGTCACAGGTGTTCGCCAATGTTCCTGAGGGGTTTATCAAGCTCCTCATCTCCATCACCAAGATCGCGATCGGGCCATCAGTCCGTCCGGAGTTCACACTTTACCGGCACAAGCTCAGTGACAGTTTGTCTATGTACCAGGCCGCAGTTCAGTTCAAGGGAGGACGCGCCAAGTTCCGCCGCTTCCGTTTCATCGGGAGGGCCATGCCTACGGAGAGGCATGCCATGCAGATGGCTGCCCGTGAGGCAATAGCTCGCCTCCGGGACGTTCTTCCTTCAATGAAAACTCGTCGCTACCGCTACCTCCCATGCCACGTGCCATACACTTGCCACTATGCATTCGCTTGCGCTAGGGGAGAGAGAGATGAGGCTATTGAGATGCTTATTGAGTACCTCAAGGCACTTGAGGCAGCTTTCGACAACCTCATGGACGACTTCGTAGCTGCTCGCATGGATTCCATCCATGGCTGCTCCGCCAACAGGAGGGAGCTCCTCCATATGGCACCACCACAGACGTTCATCTCGTCCTCAGCATCCTATACACCGGCCATCTTAGCCACCGCTCGCCGCCTGCCTACCACTGAGGAGTTTGACCAGGTCATTGCTCCTACTCCCGTCAGAGCTGCACCACCTACCGCGCCTGCACCAGCTCCTCAACCCAGTACTTCGTGCCTTGAGCCTATTAGCGAGGAGGAGATTGAGTCTCCAGCACCACTGGGTCTTACCCTCGGCGGGCCAAAGGAAGTCTTCACCATCTCCGACTGAGTATGCCTAGCAGTCGTGTGATGTACCAGCGTGTATGATATGTTTATATGTACATAGGTTTGGTGAGAAGTAGTTTGTGCGCGCATCATGTAGGATCTCGGAGAAGTGCACTAGCCTAAATAACATGTTAGGAATGTGTACGCACATCCTGAGTGATGTATTGTATAATTACGGCTTGCGTGTAAGATATGTACTGAGCGGTCCTTCTCCACGCGCAATCAAGTGTTTTCTTGAAAAATGTTGGAGTTCTTAAAATTTCCGCCTCTTTAATTATTTATTTTTGCCACTCAATTTTTCTCATGAGATTTGCAAAAAATACCCCATAGTGGAATATGCCTCGTCCCTGGACTCGTTCCATGCCAAATCCGCCGGAAGAAAATTATGGTGCCCAGACAAGTAACAACTTCACACAGGGACAGTCAAGTCAGCAAGGCAGTGAAACAACATTTTCTCAAGTATGCCGCCTTTATGAGCAAAGCCAGCAACAGCATCAAGAAATGATGAATCATGTTATCAATATGGGGAATCATCATGAACCATATCAGCAGCACTCCAAATTGTCTGAATTACAGAAGACGCGTCCCCCAACATTCTCTCACACTGATAAACCTCTTGAGGCCGATGATTGGCTTCGAGACATTGAAAGGAAATTAATTATTGCACAATGTTCAGACCGTGAGAAGGTACTTTATGCACCTCACTATCTCACGGGAGCAGCTGCATCATGGTGGGAGAATTTCCTACACATGCACCCCAATGAAAACAATATCACATGGGAAGATTTTAAAGAAGGATTTCGTGGGGCGCACATTCCCAGAAGCATTATGAAGATCAAGAAAAGGGAATTTGATGACCTCAAGCAGAGAAGCATGACAGTGACGGATTACAATAGTCAGTTCACCCTATTATCTCGTTATGCCAACGAAGAGCATATGACGGAGAACAAAAAGATGGAGAAGTTTCTGGACGGTCTGGCACCAACACTTAAATGCCAGCTGGTCGTACACACCTTTCCGGACTTCAAAACGCTTGTGGACAAGGCCATTACATTGAAAAATGAGCACCACAGCTTGGGGGAAATTCACAAGCAGAAAAGGGACCAGGTTACTCATGCTCACAACAACTGGCACAAGACTGACCCTCAGAAGATTGGGGCAAACCGACCCACAACCAATGTTCCGCGCCCAATCAAAAAAATTCATGCAAGGGACAAGGATTTTACATATCGCCCAGGCGTTACTTGCTACGCTTGTGGAGAGGAAGGACACTATGCTAAACAGTGCCCAAATCAAAGAAACTCGGCCCCAAAGCCGAACAACAATGGGAACAATTCAGCACCCAAACGTAACAACTTCAACCCCAATAACAATCACAAGAAGGGTCACCTGAACCATGTGACCAAGGAGGAAGCACAAAATGCCCCGGATATCGTACTTGGTACGTTCCCTGTCAACACAATACTTGCCACGGTTTTGTTTGATTCTGGAGCTTCTCACTCGTTCATTTCGAAGAGTTTTGCTTTGCAACATGATTTTTCGATACTCCCTTTGGAAAAATCCATGATCATCAAGTCCCCCGGGAATAAGCAAATCACTCAGAGTTGCTGCCAAGGTGTGGTTATTGAGCTCAAAGGACTAAAGTTTCAAGCAAACCTCATCGTATTGGAAAATAAAGGACTGGAGGTTATCCTAGGAATGGATTGGTTAACCACCAACAAAGGTTTTATCGATTGCTTCAATCGGACTGTAATCCTCACTCATCATCACGGGAAGACAATAAAAGTCGCAGCTCAAGAAAGACCAAGATCACGACAACCAAGATTGAACAAGGTGGACACCTCAGAGTTAAGCAAAGTTCTAGTGGTGTGTGAGTTCCCTAACGTATTTCCCGAAGAACTACCCGGCATGCCGCCAGACCGGGAAATAGAGTTCAGCATTGAACTAGCACCTGGAACCACCCCCATCTACAAGAAACCCTATAGGATGGCACCCTCCAAGTTGGTAGAATTAAAGAAGCAAATAAAAGAATTACTGGACAAAGGATTTATAGGAGCCAGCTCCTCACCTTGGGGTTCACCAGTATTATTTGCCAAGAAAAAGGGTGGGACACTGAGATTATGCATAGACTATCGAGCACTCAACATGGTCACCATCAAAAATAAATATCCGATGCCACGGATAAATGATTTATTTGACCAGCTCTCACAAGCCAAAGTTTTCTCAAAAATTGATTTAAGGTAGGATATCATCAATTAAAAGTCCGGACAGAAGATATCCCTAAGACAGCATTCACCTCCAGATACAGACTATATGAGTTTACAGTAATGCCGTTTGGACTAACAAACGCCCCCGCATATTTTGTCCACCTCATGAACAAAGTTTTTTATGAAATTGATGGACAAATTTGTTGTGGTGTTCATTGACGACATTCTGGTATACTCTAAGACACCAGAAGAGCATGCAGAACATCTCAGGATTGTACTGGGAGAATTAAGGAAACACCAATTATATGCCAAATTCAGCAAATGTGAATTTTGGTTAAGACAGGTTGGTTTTCTAGGCCACGTATTGACCCAAGAAGGTGTTGCCGTGGACCCAGAAAAAGTCAAGGCCGTACTTGGCTGGAAACCACCAGCCAACGTAACAGATGTCCGCAGTTTCCTGGGAATGGCTGGATACTACCGAAGGTTTATTGAGGGGTTCTCCACCATAGCGAAACCAATGACACAGTTACTCAAGAAGGAGAAGAACTTTGTATGGACTGAAGCTTGCGAGAAAAGTTTCCAAGAGCTCAAGAAGAAATTGACAACAGCACCAGTATTGGTTATACCAGACATACACAAAAGTTTTGAAGTGTATTGTGACGCATCCTGGAAAGGCCTCGGATGCGTGCTGATGCAAGAAGGCAAGGTAGTCGCATACGCTTCCAGACAACTTCGAAAGCATGAAGAAAATTATCCCACTCATAACTTAGAATTGGCAGCAGTCACTCATGCACTCAAAGAGTGGAGACACTTTTTGCTTGGGAATCGCTGTGAAATATATACGGACCACAAAAGTCTCAAATATATTTTCACACAGCCAGAGCTCAATTTACGGCAATGACGCTGGTTGGAATTAGTGAAAGACTATGATGTTGGCATCCACTACCATCCAGGAAAAGCAAATGTAGTGGCAGATGCTCTTAGTCGAAACCCCAGCTCGGACAACGACAGTCTACAAAACTTGAGACCTGAGTTTCAACAGGAATTCGCCAAACTCAACTTGATGATGGTCACGGAAGGCACTGTGTCAAATTTGGAAATACAACCCACCCTTGTGGAGAAGATTAAGAAAGCTCGGCATGGACACCCCAGCATCGAGGGCATAAAAATAAAAGTGAGTATGGGCAAAGCCTTAGAATTCATCGTAGGCAATGAGGGAATATTATGGTACGGAGACAGACTTTGCGTGCCAAATATAGAGGACCTCAAACGGCAAATCCTAACCGAAGGCCACACCGCCCCATATTCAATCCACCCTGGAGGAACCAAAATGTATAAGGACATTCAGGAAAGATTTTGGTGGCACGGTATGAAGAGGGATATAGCCACCTTCATTGCATGTTGCTATTCTTGTCAACGCATAAAAGTCGAGCACCAAAAACCAGCCGGACTACTACAGCCAAACAGGGTACCTGAGTGGAAATGGGACGAAATTGGGATGGATTTCATTGTTGGACTACCTCGGTCACAACACGGAAATGATGCCATATGGGTCATCACCGATAGATTAACCAAGGTGGCACATTTCATCCCAGTGAAGACAACCCACACCACTCAGAAGCTAGCCAAACTTTATCTCTCCCGTATAGTTTGTCTGCATGGAGTTCCAAAGACTATAATATCCGATAGAGGCACTCAATTCGTCTCGAAATTCTGGGATCATTTACAACAGGCTCTGGGAACTCAGCTAGCATTCAGTACAGCCTACCACCCCAGACTGATGGACAAACTGAATGCGTAAACCAAATTCTAGAGGACATGCTGAGAGCATGTGTCCTCACCTATGGAACCAGTTGGGAAGAAATCTTGCAATATGCCGAGTTCGCATACAACAACAGTTACCAATCCAGCCTACAAATGGCACCTTTTGAAGCCATGTACGGGCGGAGGTGTCGTACTCCATTAAATTGGTCGGAAACAGGAGACAGCCGTATCTTCGGCCCAGACATGCTCAAGGAAGCTGAAGAGAAAGTTAGACTCATCAGGGACCGACTCAAGACAGCTCAAAGCCGACAAAAGAGTTATTACGATCAGAAGCATCGTGAAGTCAGCTTTGAACCCGGTGAATATGTGTACCTACGAGTATCCCCTATGAGGGGCCTGCAACGGTTCAAGGTTAAAGGAAAGGTAGCACCAAGATTAATTGGACCCTTCTGTGTGGTTGCACGGAGAGGCACCGTAGCCTACCAGCTAGACCTACCCAAGGAGCTGTCAGACGTCCACGACGTGTTCCACGTCTCACAGTTGAGGAAATGCGTAAGCAACCCAGAGAAGCAAGTGTCACATGAGAAAATTGACATGCAACCAGACCTCACCTACAGGGAACGTCCAATAAAGATATTAGAGGAGTCTGAAAGAAGGACCCGTCAGAAAACAATTAAGTTCTTCAAGGTTCAGTGGAGCAATCACACCAAGGATGAAGCGACATGGGAAAGAGAGGACTCTCTCCAGGCAGAATACCCACACCTATTTGAGGATCAGCTGAAATCTCGGGGACGAGATTTTTCCTAAGGGGGTAGGTGTTGTGACACTCCAAAAATTTTGATTTGGTTTTTATCAAAATCTTTATTTGATTTGAAGGAGGCTATTTAAAAAAAAATCTTAAAACCTCTCCTTCTCAAAACTTTTATGACAAATATTTTTGGTACTCTTCTCAACCTTGATTTTTGGTCTTGAGAGCTTTTCATTTTTGTCTTGACTCTACACAAATTTTTTTTGAAATCCATTCTATTAAAAAGAAACCCTAGGGATTATGGGTTTATTCTTTTCCCATTCAAAAATTTCCCCTTTTGCCATATCACATATTGACATTGCCTTCCAAAACCCATCCCTGCCTTGGATCAAGTCAAGACTCCCACCTCCAGCAAAGTTTCAAACCATTTTTTATTTTTATTCAATTTATTTTTCCCTCAAAACTTTTTTTGTCAATTATTTTGGACCTAGGTGATTTACAAAGGAACCACAAGTTTCCTTTTGAGTTTTAACTCCAAACAAACTCCTCTGACTAGTCCTTAGTACCCTCAACCTAGATCCATCAAGATCCACTTGTCCCCAGTTCAAAATTTTCAAAATTTGCCCACTGCAAGTTTGGACCAGATTTGTCATTTTTGGTGAAATTCATACTTTTTCTTTTCCTAAAAATCTGAGGAAAATCAGGCAGCCCCTAGATGCATTGAGAGGTCACCTCACCGAAGATCAGCTCCAGAAAGATTTCTCACATGCCAAAAAACATTTCATCAAACACCCGGCGTGCACTGTTTCTGTCAAATTCAGAAAATTCAGACTACAGTTCAGACGACAGTGTCGTTTCTTCAGAACCGCGGCATCCATCTCGCCAGTGCACGCGTTGGCGTCTTGCTCCTTGCTCCTCCTCCTTATCCAGAGTGCCGCAAGGTCGCTTGGCCGGGCGCGGGCGTCGGTGGCGACGTGGCTCGCCAGCTCCGGCGTCTTCTACAGTGGTAGAGCCACCCGTGGCAGCCAACAGAGGCCGGCCCTGCCTTTCAGCGCCGTCCGGCACCGCCCAAGCCACCAGAGGCCTCCGCGTGTCCACCCCCCTCCTCTGTGCACGCTGCGGCACCGTCTCCGTGGCCTGGCAAGCACAGGGCGTGCTCTTTGCCGCCCACGGGCCCGCAAAGCGCCGTTCCGTCGAAACTGTGGAGCAGGCCAAATCCAACCGAGGTGATCATTTGAGTGGAACCAGTGGACCATCACGTTGATACCCAACCACCTAAATCACCCGTCCGCCCACTGCATCGCCGTAATCGCCGCCGGAGTTACCCCGTTCTCGGCAACCGCCTTGGGCCGGCTATAAATAGCCATCCCGAGCTCGCCTTCGACCAGCACCACTCCTCCCACCCCTCCAGAGCCATGCCCAGCCACTGGGAAGACCTCGAGGAGGCCTTCTTCTCCGTCTCCGGCCGCCCCGATCCACTTCGGGCTCCGGCGAGATCAGCTCCGGTGAGAGCAACCCCACCTCCCATACCTTGTCAGCAACCTCCTAGTGCACCCACACTTCTAACCCACGCCCCAATTTGAAGCTTGCAGCTCTGTTTGGAGAGAATCAACCTCGCCCGAACCACCGTCCGCCGGACTTGGGGCCGCCATCGACGTGGTGCTTGTCGACGCTCAACTCCACCACCCACAGGTGCGGAAGAACACCGTGAACCCGTAGGTACCCTCCGATCCCCCTGCCTCGCCGTGGATCGCCCCCGGTGACCACCGCGGCCCTCGGGCGCTAGTGCCCTATTTTGGTTTTCAAACCCGACGGGTGGGACCCCCCCCCCCGGTCAGCTTTTTCTATTTTTCGAAACGTTTTCTGAAAACGCCTTCGGGCAAAATACGTCTCCCCTCTGGACTGGCGTATTCTAAACTGAAACGTTTTCTGTTTTTATAAAATAAACCCTGGAAACTTTCTGTTTCATTACAGAAAGGTCCCTGGACTAAAACCAATATAACTGCTTAACAAAAGGTGATTTTAACTTGATTCTTTTTCTGTCATCTTTATTTTTCTGTCTAATTTTTTTGTCATATTTATTTGAAAATTATTTGGGATACTTTTTGTGCACGCATGGTATTTATGTAGTATCCGATTTTCTTTTAATACGTAGATACCGGAGGAGGTAATGGAGACACGAACTTCACCGAGCTAGACCCCGACTTCTCCGAACCAGGCAAGCATGTTTGAACCTTTGATATGATGAGTGTTTTGCATGTTTGCTTGAGTAGTTTTTCTCATGGCATGTTTATGTAAGCATTTGTGAATGTTATGTGCATGCAAGGCAAGCTACAGGTGAGCTTCGAAGTTCGATGTGTTCTTATGATGATAAGATAACACGATCATGTGGTGACATGATGGGTTGCAAGCTGGTATTGTTGAAGCATGCCAGTTTTATGTCAACCGTTAACTCCAGTTCTAACATGGGTCAAGTCTCGATCCCGTTCGTTCCCCTTCGTGCTGCCACATGTTTTCTGCAAAGAGTGCGGTTTAGTAAGTTGCAAACCTCTTTCCTTGTACACACCAAACAAAGGGACCGCGATGAGGGTTCCATGGCCCTGGATTAAAGCCGTCATCCGGTCAGGGGGCATGGGTGTTTCCGGTTGGGACCGAGAGGGGGGCACCTGAGGGAGTCCTGGATTAGGGGGTGTTCGGATGGCCGGACTATACCTTCAGCCGGACTCCTGGACTATGAAGATACAAGATTGAAGACTTCGTCCCGTGTCCGGAAGGGACTTTCCTTGGCATGGAAGGCAAGTTTGGCGATACGGATATGTAGATCTCCTACCATTGTAACCGACTTTGTGTAACCCTAACCCTCTCCGCTGTCTATATAAACCGGAGGGTTTTAGTCTGTAGGACAACATACACAACAACAATCATACCATAGGCTAGCTTCTAGGGTTTAGCCTCTCTGATCTCGTGGTAGATCTACTCTTGTACTACCCATATCATCAATATTAATCAAGCAAGACGAAGGGTTTTACCTCCATCGAGAGGGCCCGAACCTGGGTAAAACTTCGTGTCCCTTGCCTCCTGTTACCATCCGGCCTAGACGCACAGTTCGGGACCCCCTACTCGAGATCCGCCGGTTTTGACACCGACATTGGTGCTTTCATTGAGAGTTCCTCTGTGTCGTTGCCATCAGGAAGGATGCCTCGCCCCGTCTTTAAAGACGGCACCATTGCCAAGGGAGCTTTGGCTGTCGGCCAAACCCTCCGGCTAGGTGGTTTTCTTATGACCGCCTGTTCGGCTTCTGCGCCGACGATGACCTCTCGAGCCATCGAAAACAATCTTCATGTCTGCTTGGAACTTGCCGAGCAGTTAGATCCAATGGAGCTCTCCTCCATAAACGAGCTCTTGGATCGCATCGCCGCCGTGGGAGTCGCTACGGATTATGACCAGATTAGGCCTAAACCCGATCTGAGAGAGATTAACTCTCCCCAAGTCACCCATCACATTGCCGTGGTAGAGGGACAGTGCGGCGACCCTTCATCTATCTTAAGGACGCGCTACGTCCGGATTCCCGATCCCTCCAAGCCGGATACCCACGGAGGGGAGGATATCACTCAAGACCTGAACTTAGAGTCCGGCGACGGGCTGGATTCATTGGACAACATCCAGGAATCCAAATTTTCGAGTTCGGAAATTCCTCGGCCTCTCAGTCTTAGATTGGGTGAGGCTTAGGATTTAATTCCACCCACCCACCCGAACATAAGCGATCTATCCCAAATCAGGCAAGAGCCCGATGAAACAGTACATCATTACTGGGCCAGATTCCTCCTGGTTAAGAACAGGATAAAGGACTGCCGCGAGGAAGACACAATCTCAATCTTCTGCAATAATTGCATGGACAAGGGAATCCTCAACGCCATAAGTCGCCGTGATATTACACGCTTCGATGACTTGGCGTCCATTGTACGAAAGTACTGTGCGATGGAAAGCGTCTGGAAAATCAAAATAAAATTTTGGGACGATCCGGCCCTGATTACAAACCCAGTCCGAAATAAAAGGGTGCATCATCGCCCGACACTCGGGTCAAGCACCAAAAAGCAAAAACCCTCTACAGGGCATGGAACCATACTGGAAGGATGGCTTAATGGACCCTATAAAATTCACAGTACAGAGGACGCCACACCAACTCACAGCTTTAGAGCATGTTGGATACTCCGGCAGGTGGCCAAAATTGGCGAAGATCTCCTAATTCCGGAGGCCACAGAAAGCTACCCCAGAGACACCAATACGGTATTAACAGTCTTCGAGACTTTCGCATCAAATAATATGCGAAAAAGGACACTCCGCAGCCTTGTCGAAGTCTACCAAGTAGCAACAATAAACCCATGGAGTGGCACGGCTATTACCTTTAACGCCAGTGATGAACCTAAATTCCGAACAGCCCGAGCACCAGCCGCATTGGTCCTCAGTCCAATAGTGGACAACTTTCGTCTTACCAAGGTACTCATGGACGGCGGCAGCGGATTGAACCTCATTTATGAGGAAACCCTTCAAAAAATGGAAATAGACTGGAACCACATTGAGCAAAGCAGCACAACATTTAGAGGAATAATCCCCAGTCGGGAAGCGCGCTGTATAGGAAAAATCACACTAGATGTGGTGTTCGGCACGCCGGATAATTACAGGTCCGAAGATGTCACGTTCCATGTGGCTCCGTTCAGCACCGGTTATCACGCTCTGCTAGGGCGGGAAGCGTTTACAATCTTCCAAGCAATACCCCATTACGGGTACATGAAGCTCAAGATGCCCGGGCCTAACGGGATCATCACTCTCACTAGTGATCCGGACATAGCACTCCGCACCGAAAACAAGACAGCCGCACTGGCCCTCGAGGCACTATCCGAAGCCCTAGTGGCTGAGGAACTGACTGCGCTGCGCTCTACGGTGAATAGGGACGATGTGGTACTCGACAAAAGATCCAAGTCCACCTCCTTTAAACCGGCGGACGAAATAGTCAAATTCCAGGTCCATCCAACGGACCCCAATAAAACAGCTTCCATCGGGGCACATTTAGACCCTAATGTAGACGCCGCACTGCGAGAGTTCCTACGAGAGAATTGGGACATTTTCGCCTGGCACCCTTCAGACATGCCAGGAATCCGACGCAGGCTAGCCGAGCACAGCTTAAATATCCTAAAAGGATTCAAGCCTGTCAAACAAGCTCTTCGGCGTTTTTCCGAACCTAAGAGACAGGCCACGGGAAAGGAGCTAGCAAAGCTATTGGAGGTCGGATTCATTAGAGATATAAAACATCCGGACTAGCTAGCAAACCTGGTGATGGTACCAAAGAAGGACAAATCCTGGCGCCTGTGCGTTGATTTTCAAGACCTTAACCAGGCCTGCCCAAAGGATCCCTTCCCCCTCCCCCGCATCGATCAAATTATCGACGCCACCGCAGGACACGATTCGTTGTGTTTCCTCGACGCATATTCCGGCTACCATCAAATCAAGATGGCAGAATCGGACCAAGCCACAACGGCATTCATCACACCATACGGCCCATTCTGCTTCAACACAATGCCCTTCGGGCTCAAAAATGCCGGCGCAACATATCAGCGCATGATTCAAACATGTCTGGCAACCCAGATCGGCAAAACAGTGGAGGCATATGTAGATGATGTGGTCGTCAAAACAAGACATGTCGAATCTCTAGTAGACGACTTGAGCCTCACATTTGATAACCTCCGAACATACGACATCAAGCTCAACCCGGAAAAATGCATTTTCGGCGTTCCAGCCAGAAAGCTCTTGGGCTTCATTGTATCTGGTAGAGGAATTGAAGCAAATCTAGCCAAGATCCGAGCTCTATCACAACTGGATATCCCAAAGGACCTCAAACAAATACAAAAGTTAACTGGATGCCTGGCGGCTCTAAGCCGCTTTATCTCCCGCTTGGGAGAAAAGGCCCTACCCCTTTACCGCCTCCTTCGGCGCACCGAACACTTCGAATGGACGGATGCAGCCACGGCCGGACTCGACGAAATAAAAGCCATATTGGCAACAAACCCAGTCCTGGCCGTGCCAAACATTGGCGAACCAATGCTATTATACATTGCAGCAACACATCAGGTTGTAAGCGCAGTGCTCGTCGTCGAACGAGAAACGGACGGACACAAATTCCCCCTTCAAAAGCCGGTCTATTATGTGTCCACTGTCCTCACTCCATGCAAATCACGATACCCGCATTATGAAAAGATTGCGTACGCGGTATTCATGGCATCCTGGAAGCTGCGACACTACTTTCAAGAGTGTTCGATAACGGTAGCCTCGGAAGTACCACTTAACGACATTATAAACAATCGTGACACAACGGACCGGATTGCAAAATGGGCCATTGAGCTCCTCCCGTTCGACATAACTTATAAGCCACGGTGACCCATCAAGTCGCAAGTCTTGGCTGACTTTGTCGTAGAATGGACGGAGGCCGAACTCCCTAAAGAGTACGACACATATTCAAATTGGATCATGCATTTCGACGGCTCCAAGATGTTGGCCGGACTGGGGGCTGGCGTCGTTTTGACGTCCCCCACAGGAGACACAGTTCAATACGTACTCCAGATTATGTACACAGACTCCAACAATGCAGCCGAATATGAGGCCCTTTTACATGGTCTCCGGATGGCAGTATCCATGGGCATTCAACGCCTAGAGGTGCGCGGGGACTCGAACCTCGCAATATCCCAAATAAATGGAGATTTCGATGCCAAGGATCCAAAAATGATAGCTTACCGCAACGCCGTCCTAAAAATGTCAGCTCGGTTCGAAGGGCTTGAATTCCACCATATAGCTCGGGAAAATAATCAGGCGCCAGATGTCCTGGCACGCATCGGCGCAAAACGCGATGTAGTCCACCCCCCCCCCACATCTTCTTGGAAAGGTTGTTCAAGCCATCCGTAGTATGGGAAGGGGAGCCGAACAATAACAGCCTGGACCCAACCGCACTTCCCGACACCGAACATTCCGACACAATCAGAGGCTCTGCCAATGAAATAACACCTTCAGCCCACGTAATAATGGTCGTTATCGCCCCGTGGACAGAACCATTCCTCGTCTACCTTACTAGGTAGGAACTCCCTGAGGACCAAAATGAGGCACGCTGCATAGTGCGGTGATCCAAAGCCTACAAGGTCCACGAGGGAGAGCTTTATAAGAAAAGCACTACCGGAGTCCTTCAAAGGTGCATCTCCGAAGAGGAAGGGCGGAACCTCCTGGCTGAAATTCATGCCGGACTCGGCGGTCATCACGCGGCAGCTCGGTCCCTTGTAAGAAAGGCCTTCCGTATAGGCTTTTATTGGCCGACGGCCCGGGCAGACGCCCAGGACTTAGTCCAACGATGCACCGGTTGCCAGCTCTTTGCAAACCAAAGCCATATGCCACCCACAGCCCTCCAAACTATCCCCATCACTTGGTCCTTCGCGGTCTGGGGGCTTGACATGGTTGGACCCCTTAAAGGCGGAACCCACAAGCAAAAATACTTACTGGTCATGGTGGATAAGTTCACCAAATGGATAAAAGCCAAGCCTGTTAAGATGGACGAATCCGGACCGGTGATAGACTTTATATCCGGGGTTGTACACCGTTATGGCGTCCCCCACAGCATCATCACTGATAGCGGCACGAACTTTACGGCCGACGAGGTAAAACTCTGGTGCAAAAACATGGGCATCAAGCTCGATTATGCTTCCGTCTATCACCCACAAACTAACGGCCAGGTCGAACGTGCAAATGGTCTTATCATGAGCGGCATCAAACCCAGATTAGTGCGGTCCCTCAAGGAATCTAACACGCACTGGGTAGAGGAGCTCGACTCCGTATTCTGGGGGCCACGGACCATGCCGAATCGCACAACCGGATACACACCATTCTTTATGGTGTACGGCGCAGAGGCAGTTTTGCCTTGCGACATAATTCATGACTCACCGCGAGTGCACATGTACGAAGAAAGAGAAGCCAAGCTCGATCGGCGGGACAGCTTTGACGCATTGGAGGAGGAGCGTGACGTGGCAAAAGCCCGTTCCGCATTCTATCAACAGCAGGCTCGAAGATACCAAAGCAGAGAAGTACGGGCCAAAAATTACAACGTTGGCGAATTAGTTCTATGACTACCGGACAAGAAAAAAGGACAAACTCAAGCCCAAGTGGGAAGGTCCCTTCATAATTGACCAAGTCCTGACTGGTGGAGCGTACCGCCTGCGAGATGCATCGGATAACCGACTCGAGCCGAACCCAAGGAACGCAGCCCGTCTCCGAAGATTCTATGCCTAGCGGCGGACTCTGTGTTCGTCTCCTTCCTCTGTCCATTTTTTATATACTTTCTATCTTACATTTCTCTTCTTCTCTCGCTCTCTTATAGCTTTTAAAGGCTCATAAAGTGACGCGCTATCCGCGCTCATTAAACCTGGGGGCTTCTTTAAACAGAAGCTTATTTATACGGGCTTCATGCCCAACACATGTGTCGCACTTCCGCATGTACCTTTTATTCACCATTATATGCATCGATATGACTTAAGTTTTGGCCAAGCTGGGTTGCCTGGCTCCTGTGCTTACCCCTACGTTCCCGATTGTTCGGCTAGGTGGTAAAGAAAGCACCTCTGCGATTGTTACTGTCGGGTCAACCGGACATGTACCTCAAACTGGGTGAAGCCGAAAGCTAGCATTCTTAAGGGAATATTTGGTCGGTGAACTAAAGATGATCTTTTTTCACTTATTTATCTATACGCCCCCAGATGTTTTTCCTGCGTCTCTTTTCGCAGCATGGACATGCACTTTAGGGCATCCCTCCTAGGGAAAGGAACCCCTAACGGAACTATTCTCCCTGAAAGATGTTTCTTACTAACCATGTAATATAACATAACTAGTCGGGCACTTGTCTGTTCACGCACTAATGACCCCTACGCCTGGTCTCCATGCATTCCCCGGTTCTTATATAACCGCATGGGAATTCGGACACACTCCGGACCATCGGGTCCCGAGGCTGAAGCGAAAAGGTCGGCCATGACAAACGATCTATAATCCGGCTAGAAGGCATTATAAATGTCAATTAAATTACATAGTCATTCTGACTGATTGTATTCCTCTTCAATACCATCTAACAGGCTGTCTAATTTACAGTCCTGCTGGGAATACTTTGCGGCCAATTCTACTTGGCCGTATACTAAGCTTACAGGGATCTCCTTCCCATCGGGCCCCATAGGACCGACCTCGGCCATGTGGTTGGGGTCAGCCTTTGTGTACCGCGTCTTCACCATAGCCCAGGCCTCCCTAGCGCCTTGACGGCAGGCCGATATCTTCCACAATCGGAAGCGCTGCCGTGCACCGTTTAGCTTCTCCGCAAGCTCTCCAAGACCTTCGGGCATGGAGGTGGATGGCCACAGGGCCTGGGCGACGCCTTGCATCGCCTGCCGAACTCGATCGAGCAGTTGCGAGAGCTTGGGCAGAAGGTCACCCGTAGAACCGGGAATCTCCTCTGCAGGACGACCCGTTAGCACACCTACAGACATTGCTCTGTTAGTCGACTTCCCCGCCGAACTTTCTTTCAAAGGTTCGTTCAAGCACTTACTAAATATGCCGCGCTGAAGCCGCTAATTCTCCTTAATGGAGTCTGACAGCTGGGCACGAACATCTTTTAGCTCGACGCCCAGCTTGGTGTTGGCATCTTGGAGATCGTTCTTCTCCCGCCTCACCTTTGTCAGCACCTTCTCACCAGCCTTTAGCTGGCATAGGAGGTGTTGCCTTTCCGGATTCAATCCGGCGCCATCTGCAATTTCATTTGTCAGATTCGCACCCATGTCGTGCTTCGCAAAATACTTATTTTTCGAAGTGTATATTACCAGAGGGGGTCTCCTTGGGCTCCCCTGCCGCGGCTAGTGCGTCCTCAAGTTGGGCTTTGCACTCTTCCACCTCCTTGGACAGTAGGGAATTCTTTTCTATGAGAACCTGCATCACAAATGATCCTTAAATCTGTTATTCTAACTGTTTCAAGTCTCGGGGGCTACTGGTATATATATATATATATATATATAATTACCAAAATTTTCTTACCCGTATGTCTTTTACATATTGCTCCGTGGCTCTCGCTAGACCATTTTGAGCGGCGCGGAGGTACGCATCTCCCAAATTAAAGGCATCTAATGCCTCTTGGGAGAAACAAGCGTCGCGAAGAATTGTCCGGCGACACCTGTGGTTCATGGCACTCTCCACCTCAGAGTTGGTGGCAGACAACCTGTCCACATCCTCCGTCGGAGGAGCGTCCGGTGCGCACCTTGTGTTCACATCCACCTCCGGGCCAGGCTTTGGAGCCTCGCTGGTGGAGGCGCGGTTGGCAGCCTCTCCGGGTATAGTCCAGCGAGGTCTCTTTGTCCTGAAGAGAGCATGAGTGTTAATATGCCTCGCAGGTGTAACACCTGGGATAAGGGGGCGTGCCATACCTTTGCACTGACGCCTCAGTTCGGACTACACCTCTTTTCTGCCCACGGGGCCCTACGGCCCCTCGTTGGCTTGTCGCCGCAGGTTCGGCCTCCCGTCTCAAAAACCTCCCCTGCATAACTCGGTTGTAATCAGGAAACTGAAAACACGAGAGGGCGTACACCTATTCGGGATACTGGGACTTCGATCTCAGTTACCTGGGGGGCCGGGATTAGCCCCGGGTAATCGGCCGTAATGGCCACCAAGGCGTTGTCCTTGCTCAATTGATGGAACACTCCATCAATCAGCTCCACAGATATGTCCGGATCCTCTTGAGAGGCCGGGTCGAGGGACCGTACTGGGTCCTCGGGTTGTGGAGGAGGGCTGTTTATTTCCTTAACAGCCCGGCGCAGTTCCTGCGTTGAAGTCGTCAGACTGAATATTTAACAATGGGAATACAAAACGGATGGGCAAGTAAATGTGACCGCTTACCCAGCTTGGGGGATTGTGCATAGAGAATCCACCTTGTGGGTTGACGCGGAGAAATTCCTCCTCTTCTCCCTTGTACAAAGTGGACAAGATCTTCAGTAGAGCGGCAGCCGAATCCGGCCCCTTACGGCCGTAGCGGGTGGCGTCGTCCTCCCCGTTGGAGTCCCACATGGGGTGGCTTCTATACTGAAGCAGCTGCACCCCCTGCATGATGCATTCGGCCATAACCCCGATCATGGTCAGTCCGGAATGGGCTAACAATCTTATCCGGCCCATCAAGTAAATGATGTCCCTGTCACTTTCCCTCTGAGGGCTCCGTGGGTGCCAGCTTAGGCGCTTCTTTAAGGGAGCACTGTCGAACTCAGGGAGGCCGATCCGGACAGGATCCGGCAGTGGGACGTCCTCTATATAAAACCATTCCGAAGGCCAGTCTTCGGATGCCTTCTTTGGGGTTCCGGATAGATATCCGGTCCCGGCGATGCGCCACACTTCGGCTCCGCCCACTTGATATATGGACCCCTCCTTAGAGCGGGGCACAAGGAAGAATAACCTTTTCCACAGCCCGAAATGAGCCTCAACACCCAAAAACAGCTCGCAGCTACAAAGCCCGCAACATGCAATACAGAGGCAGGCGTGAGATTGTGTAGCTGGAGGCCATAGAACTCCAGGAGCCCCCGGAGAAACGGATGGATTGGAAATCCCAGCCCTCTTATTAAATAAGGGACAAGGCATACCCGCTCCCCTTTGGAGGGATTAGGGGCACTCTCTGCTTGCTTTCCACCATTATAGATGGCAAGACCGGCTCGAACCGGGATCATATAGGCCGGGGGGAGAAATCCCTTGGTCTGGAGCGTCACCAGCTCGCTATGCGGGATGGAGCATCTCTCCCAATATCCAGGCTGAGTGCTGGAAGGGCAAAAGGAGGAGTTGCGACGGTTGGCCATGGTGGAATGGACCTTTGTCGGATGCGCTCTGATGAACACTCCCGAAGGGGGGAAGATGTGGTTTGGATCTAAATCCTTGTCCCCTTAAATGGGCAGCTCATTTACGCGGCTAGGGGTGTGAATGTAAAAACACTCAGACTTTTGATATTCGTTTGACACGTGGGAGACGGCCATTATTGGGCATAGAAGCCAAGGAGTGCAACATCTACAAGAAACCGGACTTTATTCAGCAGGTACACGGAATTTGGAGGAGAACCCGCCTTGCAATTCCGAAGACAATCTGCGCGCCAGACTCATCGTCATTGAAGCCTAGTTCGGGGGCTACTGAGGGAGTCCTGGATTAGGGGGTGTTCGGATGGCCAGACTATACCTTCAGCCGGACTCCTGGACTATGAAGATACAAGATTGAAGACTTCGTCCCGTGTCCGGAAGGGACTTTCCTTGGCATGGAATGCAAGCTTGGCGATACGGATATGTAGATCTCCTACCATTATAACCGACTTTGTGTAACCCTAACCCTCTCTGGTGTCTATATAAACCGGAGGGTTTTAGTCCGTAGGACAACATACACAACAACAATCATACCATAGGCTAGCTTCTAGGTTTAGCCTCTCTGATCTCGTGGTAGATCTACTCTTGTACTACCCATATCATCACTATTAATCAAGCAGGACGTAGGGTTTTACCTCCATCGAGAGGGCCCGAACCTGGGTAAAACTTCGTGACCCTTGCCTCCTGTTACCATCCGCCCTAGACGCACAGTTCGGGACCCCCTACCCGAGATCCGCCGGTTTTGACACCGACAGCACCCCTTAGAGCGCGCGATATAAATTTGATCCCATGCTATTCGAGGTTGTGGCCTCCCCGTCTTAAGGTTTTTCTTGAACGTTGCCGAGGGTGATTCCTAGAAACGGAATGTGGAATGGGTGTGTACTGGTTAGACGTGTTTCTTCTAAAACACCGAAAATGGAACTAGTCCTTGTGACTACCGAAATCCGTTGGCTGTGGTTAAAGAGTACAAACTCTGCATAGTCAAAACCATTCGAGTATCCCTGTCCACGAGCAAGGATTTGGACATCATCTCAGTGTCAGTGTCAGTCTCAGTGTCAAATCTCAGTGTCAACCCCCGTGACAGTCTCCGGAGAATAAACATGAAACCGAGAGTGGTAAACTCGGCTGAAGGTTATTTATGTGAATGGACTAACCAGTTCATTATTATATGTTGAGTATTTCCTGGTGATGATTTAAATTCATGAGCTATTTAAATTCGAATGATAAACTATAAGCCATTTATGTGATGTCGCTCAGACGTCCGACTGTGGCATTATTGTTACTTACTTTTGATATAAGCCCTTTATGTGATGTCGCTCAGACGTCCGACTGTGGCATTATTGTTACTTACTTTTGATATAAGCCCTTTATGTGATGTCGCTCAGACGTCCGACTGTGGCATTATTGTTACTTACTTTTGATATAAGCCCTTTATGTGATGTCGCTCAGACGTCCGACTATGGCATTATTGTTATTTACTTTTGATATAAGCCCTTTATGTGATGTCGCTTAGACGTCCGACTGTGGCATCATTGTTATTTATTTTCATTATAAGCCCTTTTCGAGATGTCGCTTAGACGTCCGACTGTGGGACGTTCTGTTATTTACTTTTCAATATAAGCCCTTTATGTGGTGTCGCCTCGACGCCCGACTGCGGCATGTTAATTTGTTTCTACCTTTCGAGGCGTCGCTTCAGACACCCGATCGGTCTTCAGTTACTTTTATTGGGATTTCGGGAGGGCTACCGCCTGACTCCCTTTTATTTATCGTGCAGTGCAAATCTATTATTGACTGTGCATACTAATCTGCTCATGTGCATCATGTTTACATTTGTTATATCTTATGTCCGAAATGTCTTGCGAGTACATTCAAAGTACTCACCTGGCTTGTTGATTTGGCCAGATGTTGACGAAGGCGATCTTATGGATGAAGAGTTCGATAGCGAGTCCGACACCTAGAGGAGTCCCAGTCAGTCACGTGCGACCCTGGAGTTGTCCACTTGTATTATATACGCTTCCGCTACCCGAATAAAATCATCAAGCCTCACTCCGACGCTTGATGAGCTGTAAGATTTCAGAGTCATGTCACCCACTTCACTGTGACATACCCACCACCACCTTTATTACGAGTCAGTAGTTATGCCATCATACTATTGTGTCATATCCGCCTTTATATTAAATATAGGCGTGCTTGTAATGAATTGTTGAGCATCGTCAGCTCAACCATGTATAATATTTAGTACTGCTGGATTTCTGTATCAAGGTTTTGTCTGCCAGTAAGAAGAATTCTTCTGTACTGGTCAACAGAAAGGTCGGCTTTTCAATAAATGTTTTATTGGAAAGGCGGTCCTGACACCTAGCCTATTACACCTAGAAAGTGGTTTAATACTTGCTCTAGATAAAACAAACGTTAGTGTGTGTCGAGTTGTATCGATGGTCAATAGAATTTGAAGAGAATATAAATTCTATCTTTAGCTTCTTCTTGGGTTCGACACTCTCACTTATCGAAAAAGGCTACAAGCAACCACATATACTTGTGGGTTATCAAGAGCTTTTTCTGGCGCCGTTGTCGGGGAGCAATAGCGTGGGTGAATATTCTCGTGTGCGCTTGTTGGCTTTATCTCTAAGTAGATTTTACTTTATGTTCTAAGTTGCTTTATATCTTTAGTTATGGATATGGAACACAAAACGCCAAAAAATAGTAGTGCTTGTTAGTTGTTACTCATGGAGATCGGGAACCTCCTTAAACCCTCGATGTTTGTTATGTGGAAAACATTAAATACTACTTTGGTAATCCTGATAAATCCCCGTTCAACTTGATAATGGGAGATACTTTGGATCACCAGGAATACTTTAGGGATTATCGCTTGTCTCAGAAAGGGAAACACTTATGGGATCAAATTAAAATGTTGCATTGGTATGCTTAAAATTTGTGCTTAATATATGATTATACTTGTTGCTCTAAGATGAAGGCCCCACACCTTCCCTTTCAATGTGAATTTAATGATAATGAAACCTTGGCTTATTATGCTAATGGTGTATATGTGGAACAAATACAAGAATTTGTTGCTTTTAAGGGTGCTTATGAAATTGAATCTTTGTTTGAAAAGTATGATAACTATGATGATGTTGTTTACTAGTCTGAAAATTATGCTACACTTAAATATTGCTATGAAAAATGTAAATTCAATGATCATATTAATGAATTTACTGCAAGAATGTTTGTTGCCCCGGAAGAGACTAATATTTTGCTGGCTCCTATGGAAGAAGAAATTGATGAAATTGTGAGATCATTGGATGAAAAAGATGAGGAGGAGAGCAAAGAACAAAAGGAGGAAGAGCGGATTAGCTACCCGTGCCCACCTTCTAATGAGAGTAACTCTTTAACTCATGCATTGTTTAAATCCCCTTTGTGCTTACCGAACGATGAATGCTATGATCCCTTTGATTTGTTTGAAATGTCCCTTTTTTATGAACTTGATGCTTGCTATATTAATTATGCTTACGGAGATGAACTTGCTATTGTTCCTTATGTTAAAAATGAAATTGTTGTTGTTGCACCCACACATGATAGTCCTATTATCTTTTTGAATTCTCCCAACTACACTATATCGAAGAAGTTTGTACTTATTAAGGATTATATTGATGGGTTACATTTTACCACTACACATGATGATTTTAATAGATATAATATGCATGTGCTTGTTGATCCTACTTGCAATTATGATGAGAGAGGAACCACATCTCCACCTCTCTATGTTTCTAATGTGGTAAATTGCAAGAAACTGTTTATACTATGCATTGGCCTTTACTTTGTCTACATGAATTGTTCTTTTATGACATGCCAATGCACAGGAAGATAGATAGACTTTGTTGGTACATGATATATGTTGCTTTGTGCTCACTACTAAATTATAAATCATTGTTAATTAAAATTGGCTTTGATATACCTTGGGATTCGATTGGATCAATTACTTGATGACTTTATGCCTAGTAATGGATTTAAAGAAAGCGCTGCCTGGGAGACAACTCGAAGTTTTAGAGAGACATTTTATTATTTTCTGTGCTTTTAAAAGAGTTTTAAAACAAAAATATATAGAGGGGAACCTAAAAAAATTAAAAATAAAAGTGAAAGTGAGAAAGACGAGCACCGTTGAAGTGGGTGATATCCTTGAACTTGTGTTCATGCCCATGGAAACTTTGCAAATCTTGAATCATAGAAACTTTTCAAAAAAAATAATTATACCCTTCTACAAATCCATTGTACTATACAAATAATGTGCCAAGATTTACCTTTAGGGTGTTTAGATTGCTTGTTTGCTATGTGCAGTGTAGAAACAGACATTTTTCCTGTAGTGTTTGAATTTTCATATTTTACTGGAACGTGGAACAATTCTGAAATTTTTACACAGTACTGCTATGCAAAAAATTTATTACGTCCTAGTTTTTTAGAATTTTTATAGTTACATAAGTATATGTTCCATCTGCATCTTTATAGACTGTCCTGTTTTCAGATATTGTTGTTATAGTTTCTTTATCTGCTTGTGTTTGCAATTTTGCCAAGCCCCATTGATGTGGGAGAATTATAATTGTGTTAGCATACAATAGTTAATGTTTGGATTATAATTGTACAATGTTTTTATAGCAAGACATGATGGGATTTGATGTTATATGTACTAACCCCTCTAATAAAAGTTTGATTAAGTTTTGTGTGGATGAAGTGTTCGAAGGCCGAGGAGACATCGATATGAGAAGAATAAGAGGAAACAGTTCAAGATTGGGGATGCCTAAGGCACCCCAAGTAAATATTCAAGGAGACTCAACCATCTAAGCTTGGGGATGCCTAAGGCACCCCAAGTAAATATTCAAGGAGACTCAACCATCTAAGCTTGGGGATGCCCCGGAAGGCATTCCATCTTTCTTCCTTGACAATTATTAGTATGTCTCGGTTTTTGTTTTGTTCACATGATATACGTAAATTGTTGGAGCGTCATGTGCTTTTACTTTTCTTTTAGTGATGCACCATGCTGGTATCAGATAGTCCTTGGTTGATTTATATAATGCTCTTTGCACTTCACTTATATATTTTGAGTACGGCTTTATAGAATGCTTTATGTGCTTCACTTATATCTTCTGAAGTTTGGATGCTCTTTTCTCTAAATTTGGAACACTGTTAATTGTAGAATGCTCTTTTGCTTCACTTATATTTATTAGCGTGTGTATGAGTCTTTTGTAGAAATAATGAAACTCTCATGCATCACTTATATCTATTTAGAGAGTTAGCATGGTTGGTCACTCACATGGTTAGTCATAAAATCATGCATAAAATTTACATATGTTTGATTCCTTGCAATAGTGTTGCGATATTAAGAATGTAATATGTGGGTGAACTAGCTGATTATAATGGGTTAGTAAAAATATTGATATTAAAGTTCATGATTTCCGAAGCATGCACGTATAGCCTCTAGTTTGCAATGAAGTTTGAATGTAATTTATCATTGATTGAAATCATTTGTGTTGTTTGAACACATGATGGTTAACTCCTCCCAACCTCCCCTCTAGGGGCATGCGAGTAGTACTTTGCTTCAAGAGCTTCTAAACTTTCACAATAAGTACTTGAATTCTTATCACTAATGTGAGTTTGTGGACTATAAACACTCCCACCTATCCATATTTTGCTAGCCTCTTCGGTACCGTGCAATGCCCGTTCTCACCTCGAGACTTGGTGCAAACTTTGCCGGTACATCCAAACCCCGTGATATGATACGATCTGTCACACATAAGCCTCATATATCCTTCCTCAAAACAGCCACCATACCTAACTATTATGGCATTTCCATAGTCATTCTGAGATATATTGTCATGCAACTTTCACCATCACCATCTACATGACTTGAGCATTCATTGTCATATTGCTTTGCATGATCATATAGAGATGACATGATATTTTGTGGTGCATCCATCGTTCATCATTGTTATACATGTTACGCTAGATCATTGCACATCCTGATACACTGCCATAGGCATTCATATAGAGTCAGATTTTTTCAGATTATCGAGTTGTAAGTAACTAAAAGTGTGTTGATCATTATTAGTGCATTGCCCCAGTGAGGACATGAATGATGGAGACTAATGAGTCCTCGAAAAAGTGGTGATGGGCTCCATGAGACTGTTCTAAGAAAAGAGGCCAAAAAGAGCCCATAAAAAGGAAAAAGGGGAAAACAAAAAAATGAGAGAAAAAGAGAGAAGATGTGCTACTATCATTTTACCACACTTGTGCTTCAGAGTAGCACCATGTATTTCATATAGAGTTTTCATATACTTCATGATTATGCTAGTGGGATCTTTACATTATAGAACTTAGCTTGTATATTTCGATGACGAGCTTCCTCAAACGCTCGAGGTCTTCGTGAGCAAACAAGTTGGATGTACACCCACTTAGTTGCATGGAATCCCTACTCCTCGCATCGACTTGGATTGTAAGGCCTCTCCATTGCCTAATGATCCACCGAGTTGATGCGAGACTTTCTCCATATTTTTTCTTCTTATAAACCCTTACCATCATTCTCTATTCCATCCAAAGTGCAAAGTCCATGGCTCATGCTCGTGTATTGAGTGTAGTTAAAAAAGCTGAAGCAGAAAAAGTATGATACAATTGCTTGGTTCGACGCTGGGGTGCTCATGATATATACTTTATGCTAGGAAGACTAAGCATGCTAAGCTATAAGATTTTGTAGGGATAACGTTCTTTAGCATTCTTTATTTTGAATGGCATGATTATTTGTTAGTATGCCTGAGTATTGATGTCTTAATATCAAATTGATAGACTATTGTCTTAAATCACTCATTTCCTAATATTCATGCCATGATTAGATTATTTGATTAAAATTATGTTAGGTAGCATTTCACATAAAAAATTATCTTGTTCTATCATTTACCTACTCGAGGACGAACATGAACTAAGTTTGAGGATGCCGTTACGTATTCGTCGTATTTATAATATTTATTGTTTCAGGCCAATATTTTACTACTTTCACATACTTTTGGCAATAATTTATATTATTTTTAGACTAACATATTGATCCGGTGCCTAATGTTAGTTTCTGCTTTTTTGCATCTTTTTGTATTTCACAAAAAATTCATATCAAACAAAGTCCTAACACGATAAAAATTTACGGAGATCATTTATGAAATATAGTGATTTTGGAAGAAAGAATCAATGCAAGACGGTGCCCGGGGGCCCCACAAGCCACCTGGGCACACCCAGCTCCCTTGTGGCCAGCCCTTTGGTCGTTTGGAGCCCTTTTTCGACGCAAGAAAGCTAATTTTCGGAGAAAAACCCCTCAGAGTTAACCCTCCTCCCATCTAGGAGGGAGGCCAATCAAGGTGGGAGACTCCCCCCCTCCCCCCTTCTCCCGGTGGTGCCAGAGCGTCGTCGAGGGAACTATCGTGTGACTACGATCTACTCCAACAACTATGTCATATTCATCAACACCTCCATCACCTTCCCTCGTCTATTACCAGTGGTCCACTCTCCAGAACCAATGTACCCCTAGTTAAACATGGCACTTTATGCTACATATTATTATCTAATGATGTGTTGTCATCCTATGATGTTTGAGTAGATTCGTTTTGTCATGTGGTTGATTGGTGATCATGATTGATTCAAGTTTTATGTTTTATTTTGGTGTTATCCTATGATGCCCGCCGTGTCGCTCAAGTGTATGATGTTCCCACTCTAGGTGTTGCAATATATTCATGATTTGCATATTGTCAAGGTTGCTAGAGCGACAACAGATTAAACTCAGATAAGTAGGTAGTTGTGTACAAGAGCAAAGGAGACTTTACACTTACAAGCTATGATTGAGTTTTATCTTAATGATCTTTAGTAGTTGCAAATGCTTGCTAGAATACAAATCATAAGGCGTGTGATCCTAGCAAGGAACGTGTGTCAAGCTTATACCTCTCCCTCATATAAAATTGTAATGACAGCGATCAATCTACTTACCAATTGCCTAGGACATGCCTCTCACTTTTCTGTTGGAGATGCTCCGCGTTTCTTACACACGCCGGAGGCTTAAGATGGAGCCAGACAGAAATGCATACAACATTAACGTTAAAAATCATTGAGATGGAACCAGACACAAATGTGTACAACATTAACGTTAAAAGTCATTCAGATAAGTAGTTGATAGCTCAAAAGCTAAACCTCGATGTTATGAACCATCTCCATCTAGTTCTATTCGATGATGAGAGAACAGAATCACACACATTTGACACTTACAACACCACATCTAAATGACTGGGGTCACAGCGGCTATCAAGTCAGGCATCAGTTGAGCCTCCTGCACAATTCACCAGAACAGAAGGAAATCGACAAAATCAGAACAGTCTGGTAGAAAAAGAAAATGACGTGGACAAAAAGGAAATGAAAATACGAAATTCTCCCATGCCAATGCAGATTCAGGCACATTGACACATCGTTCGGCGTCATAGGCCAGAAATTTAGTTCATGCCAGTCATTTTTCCCACTCAATCCAGAGATCACCAGCCTTCCTTTGGCGATCAACTGGAAGTAGAAATAAGCTTAAGGTAGGATTGCATCTCCACATACAAATACCAGCGACCTACTATGATGCAAAAATGAACAAACCCCACCAACCAACATCCTTAATGGACTACCAATGGATAACCTTACTAGTTAAAGGTGCATCACGAAAATTCTTTCTTCACATGTGTTTATGTGGTGCATGTTCAGAAAACATGGGGGAGGTAGACAAACTCCTGACATACCTTTCTACTCTACTTTAGCACCTTCAAGAGCCTGAATGCACCAGTAGCAGCAGTGACAAAGCACCTTCTGGGTTGATTATTGCTTGTAAGTGGCGAGGTTCTTCGCACTGGACCAAGTTTATGATTTGGAGTTGTTGTAGATCCATTGGCTATTGAGTTACTCAGAGAGACATGGAGTTGTCCATGGTTAACACGAGACCTAGGATCTGAGCTTGCATGGGCTGGATACACCTTCAAAGGAACCCGAGCTTGTAACACTGATCTCCAATATGGGAAAAAGCTTCTCTTTGTATATGTGGGATCCCATCCTCCGCCTACTTTCTTTCTCACAGCCTGTGACATATTTCAGTAGAGGTACATCATAAAAAAATAGAAACATCCATGCTTCCAGCCAGTACCTCTCGCTTGAGATGTACTCCCTCCATCCCATAATATGATCTTATATTATGGGAAAGGGAGTATTATGTTGATCAATACACAACATTGGTGTTTCATCATTAGATATAAATGATCTTACTGCAGTGTAGTAATTAAGTAGCATGCTTAAGCAACATAAAAAGCTGTTGAACCAGCACAATGCATGGCACAAAAATGAGTACAGTCTTTAAAATAGTACCTGGAACCGAGATTAGACCAAGATGAGTACAGTCAGAAGTCAAGAAAACAGGCTTTAAAACAGTATCTGAAAGCGTTCATGGGATTTGTCAATTTGGGAAAATTTTACTTCCTCACGTATTCTTAAAAAAAGTTGATGTAAGATAAAATAAAATGAAAGGAAAGGGCACATATTCTTATAGCTTTCTTTCTTTTTGCTGCCACAATATCATTACTCGTTACTGAACACCATCGGTCTATAAAAACTAGATCAACCCCAGATTTGATTATCTTTACCTTCTTCTCTGCGGCATTCAGCTTGGCTGATTCCATAACTGCCATGTTTGCATCTGTAAGCCCTATTATCCAGTTTAAAAATAAGGGGAGAGATTAAGACTCAGTTTGTTAAACATAAAAAGAATCGCTTGAGCCCAACACACCTTTGCATGACTCTCCGTTTGACTTTCTGCAGTCATAAGGCTGGCTTCAAGAAGTTGAAGACAAAATAAAATAATCAGCAAAATAACCATTTATTCACATAGAAAATTATTGTGTGAAGCAATACAAAGAATAGTACAGGTTTATAGTGTCCATAAGATCTCCAGTAGGGCAAAATCCATACTCCTTGAGAATAGATGAAACATGTTGAAAGACCTCCACATGGGACACCTACATAACATACAAGAGTTGTATAAGGCAATATATCTGTAACATAGATCTACTGTATATACAATGTAGCAATTATATAACCAATTGTAAGCAGCAAGATGATGGAAAGAATTGTTTGGAGGAGAAAACTACAATTGTGCGATATGAGTTGGAAGGCAATAGAACAGTGCGCAAAGAGTTATCGCATTCAATTCACTACATGATAAACATACTCGGATTCATCTAGACTACTGTATCATGTCTATACAACAACAACAACAAAGCCTTTAGTCCCAAACAAGTTGGGGTAGGCTAGAGGTGAAACCCATAAGATCTCGCGACCAACTCATGGCTCTGTCACATGGATAGCAAGCTTCCACGCACCCCTGTCCATAGCTAGTTCTTTGGTGATACTCCAATCCTTCAGGTTCTGTGTATCATGTCTATCTTAAAGCAAAATCTGTTAACCTCCACAAGTTCTGTGTATTTAACTACACGTTATAATCTATCTAGACGCTTCAAAGGTACGAGTCAAGAACTGCATCACAATTCTGTATATTTAACTACACGTCACAGTTATTCAAATTCCAACTATTTCAAATCAATTTAATTGTTTTATTTTGGTTTCCCAAAGAGAAAGGTGTCAATTTCTTCAGGCTGTATGATCCAAATGAAGTGCAGACAAACTTAAAAAGGTTAGTCATGAACTGCATACACCTAGTGTTTGTTGAACTACATTGAACTGTCCTCCGGAATCACCGACAAGTTGCTGTAATGAGCTCCAACCCCCTGTTTCTTGGAGGACCTGGAGTTTCTAGGCTAAATAAAGTATCTTAAGCATAAATTTTCAGTCTAACATGGATAAAGAAGGCTCATGTCAACGCCTTTAATATACCCCAGCTCCAGCACCTAGAATTTTTGGAGCTGGGAGTCATGCCAAACAGCTGCCACCATAAAATATGGAAGTACTCATTTTACCAAATTATCTGCCACACATCCAGTAAATAAACAGAGAGAAATGACAAAAGCACATGTTCTGTATTCATGCACCATGCAATAGCATTAACCAAACACTTGATGTTGATACGGGCAATTTTACTGCTAAAAATGATACAAGGCAGTGACAAAACCAGAAAATAGAAACAAGTGAAGCCAAGAACAAACAAAATTGGCACTTCACACTATACTCATGTCAGATAATATTAATATGGAGAAGAGTGTTTCTGTCACCAATGTGTTCACTATTTATGCATGCATTAAGTATTCATTGTAAGACTCGCATTTCCATGACACAAATGCATATGGTACTGGAGAAGGAGCTAACATGCTCCTTCTACTTGTAGTGTGTGAATTCAATGCAGAAAGCATAAAAAATTGTACCTATCATGAACTCGTATAGCAATCTCCTTCGCAATGTAATAATATCAAGCAATGTCTTAGAAGATAAAGCACAAAAGGTGCTCTTATAGTTTGTTTGTCTGTTCGATGATGAAGATAAAAGGTGATCTTATAGTTTATTTGTTTGTTATCCATATACTCATCCACACCAGACAGGGGATCTGATGTGGTTGAGTATATGGATAACTAATAACAAGCTGATTGTTACTAATACTTTTGACATAGAACATTTCATTTAATAGCTATTATAACGGCATTACTCTCATCAATTATTTGCTCTTGTTTCATTATCTCTGCCATCACCTTTCCCAAGTGTTCAGAAATAAGAGGGGTTTGTATCCCATTGCATTATATGACAGGCTAAACATTACAGCAAGAATCAGCTATTCAACCAACAAACCGATGTAAAGTGGATGGAAACTTTCCGAATCTAAGTAGCACCTTGGGTTTGAGTTTCTTTCAATTAACAAGAACAGAATTCACAAACTACACATTCTCACACATATTATCAGGAAACTACACTTCTTTTAGCATGAGCTACAATGATAGGCCAACAGGTCAACCACTCAGTTCAGCAGAGCCACATGTGGTACGACATGTTATTCATAGTTGTCCAGCTGGTAAAATGTGCAGCTTTATGATAACATTAGCACAATAAGTACAAATCTGGTATAAGGGCTCGAAAAAGTATAGCATTATTAGTTTCAGTTGAGGTGAGAATTATCTTCTTGCTAAGACGGAGCAAGTATAACATTTTTATTTTCAGTTGAAGTGAAAATTATCTTCTTGCTAAGACTAGGGCATGTATTAAATATTAAGTGAAAGGCATCAGAGGTACTGCAGCCGCAATATACCGAAAACACCTTACCACAGAATGTGGTTGAATGTATGCAGAAAGATCTTCACCGGCATGGGAAATTACATCAACAAGCAGCCATGCACAATCGTTAAGCGTCTTCCTTTCCTCCAGAAGCTCCTGTACCATTCCAAGTGAACCTTTCTCGTTTCTCAAGGCATATGAATGCCTCATTATACACTTCTCGATGATTTCAAACCCATTTTTCTTACTACTGCCATTTATCTTGGAAGAACTAACCCCACGGATCTGCTCTTGAGCAGCCAGTAGTAGAACAGCAGACTGGATAATTTTTCCATCCTCAATATAATTCCAGAGCTCTTCGAGTAGATTATTTGTTTTCTCTGCAAGCAGTCTAATTGTGTCCAAGAAGATCTTCTGTAAAACAACAAGGAACAATAATCTAAGTCCATTCAGCATTCATATGCAAGCAAGCAATGTTGAATAATCTTTCTATATATCAATGTGTTTCCTCCTATCAAAGTAAATATGGATTAGGGACAATCTCCAAGGCAAAGAAAATAAAATTAATTACTAGCAACAGTTTTTGTATATTTTATTGATGAAGTTTTATCCTTTACTATAAGAAGATACACTGCACATGAAGCAAGACAAGAAGGATTAATAAATGTAAACTTTACTTTCTCTGACAAGTTGAGATGAAAGGATGCCCGGTACTTAGTATCACTAATTTCATTATAACCTGTCAGGGGTTTCTGACAGGTTGAGATGAAAGGATGCCCGGTACTCAGAACCATAGTTACTCTTTACGTCATGCTGCAAAAGTAGTAATTCGTATAGGGAGGGAAGTGAAACAGACTATTTCAGGTAGACACAGTAGATGAATAAGCTTGTAGACATATCCTCATGATTCTGGCTGTGAGAAGGATTGTCCTCCAGATTGTCCTCCAGATACTTATGCAGGCAAGTATTCTCAACTGCGACATGGAGCGGGAGTAGATTCTTGATGACATCATTGCCAACTGTGCGCACATTGGGTGATGCACCATGGCGTAAAAGCAGCTTGATCATGTCAACAGAGAACTTTTCAGCAGCTTCATGGAGCACGAAGTATCCATATTTGTTTATGCAGTTGGGATTGGCGTGCATCCCATAGAGCTCAGGTGCCATGCCCTCCAATACGACTTTTGCACATCGCAGGGCATTGAAACTGACAATGAAGGTTAAGGTTTGTGCGGTGATGGTAAGATAAGATGACATGCCCTGGCCTTCATAGTTCTCGAAAAATCGGAGGAAGCACCGGACACTATCCTTTACAAGGATGTGCTCCAATTTGGCATATATGTCCAAGAAGGCATCACCCACCCACTAGATGAGTCCGTCACAATTGAAAAAGGTGAAAGGCGTCAGTTATCCAACTAAAAACACCACAAAATAAACTGTCGTTTGGTCTATGGAGGTGCTGACAACAATTGAAACAACAAAACCTTGTAACGCAAGCAAGTTGGTGTACACTGAAGATAAAACCAAACATGAGGCACCAACAAGGAGAGAAGGAAAAGTAAGGGGATCTAAAGCTAGCATGGTTCAGGCATGCGAATCCACATGTTCCTATCCAAGGTTCATATATGACAACAACAAACATATTGTTTCAGTAGACTTAAGTACCCTATAATATTACAGGGTTAAACAAAATAACTAATGTAATGGAATGAGTCATCAATCAAATTATGTAAATGAAGGTAACACAGACCTTGGGAGCAGGGTCTGGGATGATTATGTCATTTGCCATGGACTTGGCGATCTTAATATCCCTTTCTAGCATAAGCTGAAAGAGAGAATGTCAGGAGTCAGCACTGGAAAAGAAAAAATAAGGCGAGAGGAATATCACACAGATGGATAGTTATCATACCTCCTCAACCTTTTCCAAATCAAAATCCTCAGTGATTTCAAAACAAGGGACAGGGGGCTTTGGATAATCATTTCTTACTGTGATTGCTTTATCTTTATCATCTTTGCCCAGGGCAAGTAACTCATTTTTCCACAATGCATTAAATTTTGATCCCATCCTTTCGTTTTCCTGAAACAAGGAAGTTTAATATTGAATTATGTTCCAAACAAGATTACTACAAGGGCCACTGAAATAAATCCAGGAAGACCCTGAGATAAAATGAGTCCTATCTAAAATGGATCGCGGATCACTGAAACATAAACATATGCTGCAAATAGAAAATGATGTATTTACTCTGTAAATCCAGAAATGTAACAATGCTAAGTGTGAAATGAAGGGCCGCACAAATTTCTCAGATACAAGTTGAACCAAGTGATAGAAACTCTGGTGCATAGACATTATGGAAATCCAGAAACCAAAAGTTAATTTGATGTTACAGTTGAACAAGTATAAACGATATTCACTGGTTAATGACTCCCACAAATAACTAAATTGGCCTTGCTGATGCCACCTGAAGGACAACGGGACATCTTCACATGCAAGGAACGACTACTAACTAAACAAAAAACAGTAGTTACATTTTGAGTATAATATTTACTTTCATATAAGAAACATGTCATGAATCAGTGCTTATATACAACTCGCAGAGTACATACACACAGATGGCTAGGAAGCAACACTGAGACTAAATACTGCGCCGACTAAACAAGGTGCAGGAAAAATTAAGCTTTTAGTCTAAGGTTCAGATTCGACATTTTGACATGAGGAACAGCACGGAATCTGAGAGCTGTAACCAACAGATGCTGACCCCGAACCATAAGGCAGATAGCTATTTCAAACTTGGCCTTACAAGAGGAGTTTCTTGAATCCCGGCCCATACTAGCCTAGCGTTTTCATCACGAGTCTAAAAAACCGTCGGGCTCAGGCCTTGTTCTCGTCCTCCAATCTGTACTGGCCAGGGAGAGCAAGGCCTGAGCTATCTGCCAAAACCAATCTCGTATTTCCAACCACTCAGAGCTCCTTTGATTCAAAGGAATTCTATAGGAATTCCGGAGGATTGAAATCCTTTGGAATTTTTCCTAAGTTTGTCCTTTGATTCATAGGATTGAATTCCATAGGAATTTTTCCAATGGAATCTTTTGTACTACATTTCATTGGAAATCTAACATCCACTCCAACCTCTTTTTACAGTTCCTTTGTTTTTCCCGTGAAATCAAACACTCCTTGATAATCCTATAGGATTCAAGTGGGCATGACACTCCAATCCTATACTTTTTCTATTCCCACGTTTTTTAAAACCTGTGAATCAAAGAGGCCCTCAGCATGGAGTGAGTGGGACAGGATTCCAGAAACCTCACTTCCTGACTCCTCCAAACAACACAAACCCTTCTCGGCCTTGCAGCAACCCCGTCGACCCCACTCCAACACCCCTGGCTCCAATTTAGCTGCGTATTTGATGATACATTTCTTCTGGTCTGCAAAGGATTCATCCGCTTCTTCTGATCAAGGAAAGATTCCATCTTTCTCAAGATACAGCCAATGGTAATGCATCAAATTTGTGATTTTTTTGTCACCAGTTCCGTTCTCTTGTACTCTAATTGCCAGGGTAGCTTGTTGTTCTTGCTTTTTTTAAATCTCAAAGTCAGGGCATCTCTTTGCAAGGAACTTGTGAATCGACGGTCAGAAAAAAGAAAATCAGTAAAAGTTGAGGAGAGGGGACGAGACATCAGCTCTTTATTAGAGAACCGTCACCGAGAGTTTTACAGATCGGAAATCAGATCAATCAAGAACGACGCGACAGCAATGATTTATCTAGGGATTTACAATCAGCTTTAGTCGACCGCAAACGTATCAAAGAAGGCCCGACCAACGATTTCATCAGAACCCTAGGGCAAGATTCGGCACACTTCATCACACACACAAACCACACATAACAGATCAGGTAGCAAACGAGAAGAGAAGGAAGAGCGGTGCGCGTGTGGCGCGTGCGGCGGGAAGAGCGGTACCTCGTTCCCGTCTCGCGGCGGATCTGGAAGGAGGCGAGGCGACGGCGCGTGTGTCGGTCGCTCGTCTCGCGCAGACATACTGTATGCGGCGGCTGGGAATGCGAGAGTGAGGAAAGGGGATGTGTGGTCGGAGGTGCTTATAGCACGCTGTATTTTTATTTTTATTTTTTTGAGTGGTTATATAGCACGCTTTATGGGATCGGCGGCGACGCTCACCAGGGCTGCAGGCCCATGCGGCGACAAGGAAAAACAACCAGCGATCGAAAGCCCAAAGTTTCCAGGATCGGGCGCCCATGCAGAAGGTTAATTGGCCGGCCCATTAAGCACGAGCTCGCTCGGGTCGCTCGTCCCTCGATCCCAGGTCGCTAGTTAACAATTCTCCAGCTTTTATGTACTTGCCACTATCAATTTCCGTTGAATAAAGTTTGGTAACACCCCCTCAAAAAAAAGGTTAACAATTCTAAAAAAAAGGTCGCTAGATTACTGTTCTTTTTTTTGTGAATAGTCGCTAGTTAATTGTTGACCACGACCATGGACTACTAACCAGGTTGTTGACTATTAACTTTCACAAAAAAGTTCATGGAAACTTCAAAAAATCTTAAATTCAAAAAAAAATCACGCATTCAAAAAATATTCATGAATTTGAAAAAACATTAAATTTGAAAAAATATCAAATTCAAAAAAATCATGGATTTGAAAAAAATGTGGATTTTCAAGAAAAAGTTCGCGAATAAAAAACGGCCAAAAAAGAAAAAGGAGTAAAACCAAAGAAAAATGGCCAAAGAAAACTTAAAGAAAAATAAAAAAACAGAGTGATCTTTTCAGGGTTGCAAGTTGATGCACAAACAAAGAGGAAAAAAAGAGTAGTAGCCACGAGGATAACCAAAGTGATCTTTTCATGATTTCGGATTCAACTATTTAATGTTGTGATTAGATTCATCTTAATTACTTTTCTAGTAGTTATGGATGCTTGCATGGAGGGTATAATCAGTAGGTATTTGTTCAAGTTAGG
Organism: Triticum urartu; assembly: GCF_056163025.1. Lineage (NCBI taxonomy): Eukaryota > Viridiplantae > Streptophyta > Magnoliopsida > Poales > Poaceae > Triticum > Triticum urartu. Next base: position 69,161,379 of record NC_141876.1, on the reverse strand, counting down.
ACAATACCTTAGCTCCGGTCCACCCACACAACACATATTAGGCAATGAACGTTAACTCAATGAACCGTGGTGAAAGTAATTTGGCCATATCCCCATGTGTACTCAATAGCATTTTAGTAACTAGAAGAAACACCATCGACTTGTTCTTAGCACAACCAAGGATTAGTCCACTTCCTGCACCTTGCTACTTTTGTTACTTGCTACCTTGTTACTATTTAGGGAAACGTTTTACGTCGGCTGGCCGGCCAAACGTTGGGCCGGTCGTACGCCACTGTGGGCGTCATGCGATAGAGCGTGGCTGTTACATGCGTCCCCCTGCGGGCCTCATGTTCCAAGCAACGACGGTCTTATCCCTTCTCGTTCCCCAATCTGCTAGCACATCTCTTCTATTCCAGCGCATCTCCAACTAGCTAACCCACACTCTCTTCACGTCCTTGCCATGAGCGCTGCTGCTCGAGGGGGGTGGAGAGATGCGCCCTGCTTGATTCGTAGGCGAGATCGCCAGCGTCGGAGGCTAGGACGCCATGGCCCTCGTGGTCATGGCACACCCTTGTTCCTCAGTCGACGAGGGCGCATGCTACAATTAGCGAGCGGCCATGCTACAACCGGTGCCACGCGTTGTCGGGACCAGCTGCGCGTATTGCTGGGACCAGGGGTCACCAGCGCTGGAAAGCTACTACAACTGGCTGCGTGCTGGATTGCTGGAACCAACGACCATGACAACATTTTTTGTTGCGACCGGCTTCTTGTTTTGCTAGTACCAGCCATAATTTTTACTATGACCCGTCGACGACAAGCATTGTTTTTGTTGGAACCAATGGTTTCTTTTGTTGGAATCATACACTAGTTTTGTTGGAACCATGCATTTTTGTGTGCTTTTTCTCTGACAAACGCCATTGTTTTTGCGGAATCATGTTATGTTTTGTTGGAAACATGCCATTATTTTGCTGGAATCACGCCTTGATTTTGCTGCAACCAGCGACCACAAGGATCGTTGTGCTGCCGCCGGTGAGTCGACCGGTGCCGCAGAAGAAGCATGCGCGGGAGATAGTGGTAGGTGGGGTGGAGGAGGCGTCATTAGCGCGGTGGATGGTCGAGCAGAGTTGTTGTTTTTCTCAAGTTGCTTACTACAAAGATGGGTAGAAAAACGTGTGTGCGTTGACTCAATCAAGGGCTATCTTGCGGCTGCTAACAAACTGGATCAAGGGCTGCTAGGCGACCGACCAAACATTAGATCGGTCGGTTGGCGTCTATCATCGCGCGACTATTTATCTTGTTACCAAATTATCTCTCAAAACTATCTTACATCATTTGTAGTAGAACCTTGCTCAAAACTACTTGTCAATTTCTTCTGCTCCTCATTGGATTCGACACTCTTACTTATCGAAAGGACTACAATTTATCCCCTTTATTTTTAGGTCATCAAAACTCTTTTCTGGTGCCATTGCCGGGGAATGTAACACGCTTGTAAGTTGAATTTGGTAAGAAAACTTTTATTGTGCGTGCTAATTTTTATTCTCATTTGCTACTATGAAAAACAATCCTTTAAGAGGCTTGTTTGGGGTGACATGTGCACATGTTGAAGTGGTTAGGAAGGAACCCTCACATGCTGAAAATATCTATTATTAGATTCCTCTTGGTATTTTGGAACAATTGCACACTAACCGTTATGCAGGAAATGGAACGGTTCATCATGATATGCACTTGCTTGTTATATATGAACTTTGTGGAATATTTAAGTTTGCAGGTTATCAAGGGATGAAGTAAAGAAGAAGATATTCCATTTATCTTTGGAGCAATGGTTTGGCATGGTTTAGCCTATTAGATAATCCGCACTGGTGGGACTGGAATTGACTGAAACTGGAATTCCATAAACAAATTCTATCCTATGCATCTCGTGATGGACAAACTATCTCTCAGATTTGGGGGAGGCTTAAGGACTTAATGCTCAAATGCCCCAATCATGAGCTCTCGTATTATTCATAAGTTTTATGCTAGGCTTTCTCTTCGCAATAAGGACAATTTTAATACTTCTTCAGTTGGTTCTTTTACGAGTACCCAAAATGATTTTAAATGAGATCTTATTGAAAGAATTAAACACAATGCTGAAGATTGAGAAGTTGACAAAGGTAAAGAGTCAGGTCTAAATCTTGAATATGATTGTGTTAATTCTTTTGTTGAAACTGATGCTTTTTCATGAGCTTAGTGCAAAATATTGACTTGATTTTGAGATAGTTGTCAACTTCTGTTAATCTATTGCTTCACATGTTGATCTCTCTAAGGAGAAATGGTTTAAATATCATGAACCCATTAAAGATATTTGTAAGGAGCTTATCATTGCTAATACTGAAATACAAGCTTATACTGTTAATCCTATTGTGCCCAGTGCTTACATTGAAAAAGCCTCATTTTCCTGCTACAATAAAGGAGCACTCTAGGGCTACAACTATGATTAATAAAAATCATAATAAGGCACCTAAACATTCTGAACAAATTAAAGTTGAACCTTCAATAGCCATGGTTAAAGATATTTTGGTTGAAAAGGTTGATGGGCATGTTTGTTTATTTTTGTGAGCAAGCTTCTAGAATCGCTAAGCATAATAAAGATGAAAGAGATAAATATGTTAGAGTTGTTGGCATGACCGTTGTTTCTGTTAAGATTGGTGATCATTGTTATCATGGTTTATGATATGGATGCTAGTATAAGTGTTGTTTCTTTCTCTCTCTCTGCCAAGAAGTAATGCATGATATTTCACATGTTGAGATAGAGGAGATTGATGTTACTATTAAGATTGCAAATAGTTTACCTCTTGGGATTGTTAAAGATGCTGAGTTATTTGTGGTGAGATCAAATATCCTGCTGATTTATTAGTATTTGGATCTAAACAAGATATTTTTTGTCCCATAATTTTTGGTAGACCCTTCTTAAATAATGTTGGTGTTGTGATTGATTGTGTTAAGTAGAAAGTTAAAGTTCAGTTTCATGAATTTAATATTTCTAGGTTCACCAAACAACATCATGCTAAAGATTTACCTCATGAGGACGTAATTGTTAGTCTTATTTCTATTGTTTTGCATCATACCGATCCTTTAGAGAAGTACTTGTTAGAACATGAGAAACACAAGTGTGGAAAAGGACAGTAACATTATCCCTTCTCTCTTTTTCTCTCCTTTTTTCTTTTTTTTTCTTTTATCTTTTTCTTTTCTTTTTTGGAGACTCCTTTTTTTGGGAGACTCTTTCTCTTTTTTTGAGACTCTTTTGGCCTCTCTCTTTTCTTTTCTTTTCTTTTCTTTTATAACCTCACACGGGGCAATGTTCTAATAATGATGATCATCACACTTTTATTTACTTACAACTCGATAAAACTAATACATGATGACTATATGGATGCCTTTGGCGGTGTACCAGGATGTGCAATGATCTAGCATAGCAAAGATATCAAAAAACGGACAAGCCATGAAAATATCATGCTAGCTGTCTTACGATCATGCAAAGCAATGTGACAATGAACGCTCAAGTCATGTATATGATGATGATGGAAGTTGCATGGCAATATATCTTAGAATGGCTATGGAAATGCCATAATAGGTGGGTATGGTGGTTGTTTTGAGGAAGGTATAAGGAGGGTTTTATGCACCAGCGAAAGTTGTGTGGTACAAGATATGCTAGCAATGGTGGAAGGGTGAGAGTGCGTATAATCCATGGACTCACATTAGTCATAAAGAACTCACATACTTATTGCAAAAGTTTATTAGCCCTCGAAGCAAAGTACTACTACGCATGCTCCTAGGGGGGAGGTTGGTAGGAGTTAACCATCGCGCACCCCCGACTTCCACGCAAAGAGAGACAATCAAGGATAAATTGTGCTCCAACTTCCTAGCATAACGATAGACTACATGTGCATGCTTTGGGAATCAAAAACCTTAACACCAATATTCTTACTAAACCACAATCATTCACTAGTACCTCTTGCTACTTCTTGAGCTTGCGTTGGTTTTTCCCTTGAAGAGGAAAGGGTGATGCAGCAAAGTAGAGTAAGTATTTCTCTCAGTTTGAGAACCAAGGTATCAATCCAGTAGGAGACAACGAACAAGTCACCGAATACCTGCAAAAACAATCAAACAACTTGCACCCAACGCGATAAAGGGGTTGTCAATCCCTTCACGGTTACTTGCAGAAGTGAGATCTAATAGAGATAGATAAATGGTAAAGTAAATATTTTTGGTATTTTTGGTTTATAGATCGGAAAGTAAAAGATTACAGAAATAGTAGATCGGAAACAAATATTGTAGATCGGAAACTTATATCATGGAAAATAGACCCGGGGCCATAGGTTTCACTAGAGGCTTCTCTCAAAATAGAAAATATTATGGTGGGTGAACAAATTACTGACAAGCAATTGATAGAAAAGCGCAAAGTTATGACGATATCTAAGGCAATGATCATGAATATAGGCATCACGTCCGTGTCAAGTAGACCGACTCCTGCCTGCATCTACTACTATTACTCCACACATCGACCGCTATCCAGCATGCATTGTTAACCCACAAGTATAGGAGATCAATTGTAGCCTCTTTCGATAAGTAAGAGTGTCGAACCCAACGAGGAGCTAAAGGTAGAACAAATATTCCCTCAAGTTCTATCGACCACCGATACAACTCTACACACGCTTAACGTTCGCTTTACCTAAAACAAGTATGAAACTAGAAGTACTTTGTAGGTGTTGTTGGATTGGTTTGCAAGAATATAAAGAGCATGTAAATAAAAACTAGGGGCTATTTTAAGTAAAGAAGCAATAAAGTTAGTATAGCGAGTGTGGAAAAGTGGTGGTAGGAGTTGCGAAATTGTCCCTAAGCAATTGACTATGTTACTAGACCGATAGCAAGTTTTATGTGGGAGAGGCCACTGCTAGCATGTCATCCCTGACTTGGAATTCTATGCACTTATGATTGGAACTATTAGCAAGCATCCGCAACTACTAACGTTCATTAATGTAAAACCCAACCATAGCATTAAGATATATTGGTCCCCCTTCAATCCCGTATGCATCAATTTCTATGCTAGGTTGAAGCTTCTGTCACTCTTGCCCTCCAATACATAGTCTTATCAACATACAACTAACCCTATGGTGTGATCCACGCGCACGCTCATATGATGGGCACCAAAGGATAGCAACATAACCACAAGCAAATTAAACCAATCATAGCAATTCACCAATTACAATAGGACAACGAAAATCTACTCAGACATCATAGGATGGCAACACATCATTGGATAATAATATGAAGCATAAAGCACCATGTTCAAATAGAGGGTACAGCGGGTTGCGGGAGAGTGGACCGCTGTAGATAGATGGGGGAAGGTGATGAAGATGTTGGTGAAGATGACGACGGTGTTGGTGAAGATTGCGGTGACGATGATGGCCCCGGCGGCGTTCCGGCGCCACCGAGAGAGAGGGGGAGAGAGCCCCCTTCTTCTTCTTCTTCTTCTTCCTTGACCTTCTCCCTAGATGGGAGAAGGCACTAGTAGAAAAAGGGTCTAATGTGAAGCACATTTGTGCCGGTTTGAATTTGAGCCGACACTAATGTGACCATTAGTGCCGGTTCCAACGGCTAGGCAGGCGGGCATCATTAGTACCGGTTCGTGGGCAACCTTTAGTACCGGTTCATGCCACGAACCGGTACTAATGAGGCTGTGTCAGGCTATGGTCAGGCTGGGGCTCCCACGAAGACCTTTAGTACCGGTTCATGGCATGAACCAGTACTAGAGTTTCTTAGTAAGCTGATTTTTAGTCCCACCTCGCCAAGAGAGAGGCAGTATGAGCGGTTTATAAGCCGTGAGTGCAGAGACAATGACGAAGAGGCGCAATGCTCACCTGCACGTTGCTTAGCTTCAAGCCTTTCAGAATAGCATAGATTGCACTGAGCCATGTGCAGTGCAGTCTACACTATTCCGAAAGGCTTGATGCAAATTAACCAGCATTGCACCTCTTTTTTATTTTTAATAACTTATCTGAACTCCGGACTTCTTGTGTTTTAAAGCGGTGTCATCAATTTCCAACACGTTCTGACATCATTTGCTGTTTTTCAGTCATTTACCGAATTGTTTAGAGAGCTAAATGACCGTGAAATTGAAAATCATTACAAAATGAACTGTGAAAATGTTGAAATTTGGCATGGTATCATCATTTCACCCGCATAGCATGTGCGAAAGAGTAGAGAGGGTCACGGCAAAAACTGGACGCACTTCGTGTACAAACTGGATAATGTCTTTCGGAGTATCAGGGTTTCGGACGAGAACTCATCTGTTACACGGGCACTTCAATGTTTTTTATACTTATTTGAACTCTGGACTTCTTTTGCGTTCAGTACGCAGCATTCAAACCGGCGTCATCAATTTCCAACACGTTCTGACATCATTTGCTGTTTTTCAGTCATTTACCGAATTGTTTAGAGAGCTAAATGACCGTGAAATTGAAAATCACTACAAAATGAACTGTGAAAATGTTGAAATTTGGCATGGTATCATCATTTCACCCGCATAGCATGTGCGAAAGAGTAGAGAGGGTCACGGCAAAAACTGGACGCACTTCATGTACAACATGGACAATGTCTTTCGGAGTATCAGGGTTTCGGACGAGAACTCATCTGTTACATGGGCACTTCAATGTTTTTATACTTATTTGAACTCCCGACTTCTTTTGCGTTCAGTATGCAGCATTCAAAGCGGTGTCATCAATTTCCAACACGTTCTGACATCATTTGCTGTTTTTCAGTCATTTACCGAATTGTTTAGAGAGCTAAATGACCGTGAAATTGAAAATCACTACAAAATGAACTGTGAAAATGTTGAAATTGGGCATGGTTTCACAAAATGAACCAGTACTAATGAGGTTATGGCAAGCTGTTTTTAGTCCCACCTCGCTCCCCTAACAAGCCTTTTACCATCTTAAATATGTTACTTCTCAAACTATCACAAGCACTTGGTCTTCATTGAACTCTATGTGTAGAATTTGTGTCCGCAATATGAGTCTTCATCGGTTTATAAATCGTTGAGGACTCATATTGACAATTCAGATTGTACACACAAAGATCATTGATGATCAAAGTATTTTTGATGTATAAGATCATATTGACAATTCAGACTGTAAAGAAATATAAGATCATGATCTAAGTGCTCTTATATTTTTTGCGTTCAGTATGCACCATTCAAAGCGACGCCATCAACTTTCAACCGTTCATGCCTTCATTTGCTATTTTTCATGCATTTAATGATTTGTTTTGAGAACTAAATGACCTGGAAATTGAAAAGCACTACAAATGAACTCTGAAAAAGTTGAAACTTGGCATGGTATCATCATTTCACCCACATATCATGTTCAAAAAAGTAGAGAGGGTTACGGAAAAAACTGGATGCACTTCGTTTACAGATTGGACAATCTCTTTCGAAGTATTCGGATTTCTGACGAAATTAAACTCATCTGTTACAAAGGCATTTTATTTTTTAAACTTATTACAACTCTAGAATTTTTGTGCATTCAGTATGCACCATTCAACTGCTAGGCGGGAGGAGCTCTTTAGTACCGGTTCCAACTGCTAGGCGGGAGGAGCTCTTTAGTACCGATTCGTGGCGAACCTTTAGCACCGGTTCGTGCCACGAACTGGTACTAATGAGGTTGTGTCAGGTAAGGCTGGGGCCCCATGAGCACCTTTAGTATCGGTTCATGGCATGAACCAGTACTACAGTTTCTTAGTAAGCTGTTTTTTAGTCCCACCTCGCGAAGAGAGAGGGACTATGAGCGGTTTATAAGCCCTGAGTGCAGAGACGATGAAGAAGAGGCTCAATGCTCACGTTGCTTAGCTTCAAGCCTTGAGGAATATGGTAGACTGCATGGAGCTATGTGTAGTGCAGTTTACACTATTCCGAAAGGCTTGAAGCTAATTAACGAGTATTGCACCTCTTTTTTATTTTTAATAACTTATTACAACTCCGGACTTCTTCTGTTATGGCAAAAACTAGTTGCACTTCGGCATTTCATTTTTTAAAACTTTGGTTATAACTCCAGACTTTGACCATCAAGTTTTAACCATCAAATTGGCATGGTATATAAAAATAAATGAATAGAAAAAAATAAATAAAGCAGAAAAGAAAAAATAGCAGAAAAGAAAAAAACTATAGCAGAAAAGAAAAAACTATATAAAAAAACTACTCAGAAATAAATAGAAGAAAATAAATATAGCAGAAAAGAAAAAAACTACTCAGAAATAAATAGAAGAAAAAATAAAGCAGAAAAGAAAAAAATATTTGCTATTTTTCATAGAAGAAATAAATAGAAGAAAATAAATATAACAGAAACGAAAAAACTATACAAAAACTACGCAGAAATAAATAGAAGAAAATAAAGCAGAAAAGAAAAAAACTATAAAAAAATTGGGGTGCTGCCCTGTGGGCCTGCTAGGCCACGGGCGTGCAATTACAGGCCCTAAAGGCCCAGCAGACTCATAAGGCAGCGCGCAGAAGTTAGGCCCACAAGCCTTCTATATAGAGGAGTTCAAAGAGGCAGCCGCGGCTGGGTTTATATACCAGTGCGGCTGCCCTTCGCCCGGCGAGGTGGGACTAAACTTTGTGCACCGCGGGGTGGCAGCGCTAGGCCTTTAGTACCGGTTGGAGCCACCAACCGGTACTAAAGGTCGGGCCTTTAGTACCGTTGGTGGCTCCAACCGGTACTAAAGGCTTACCGGTTGGAGCCACCAACCGGTACTAAAGGCCCATCCTATATATATAGCACTTACGAAAATTTCAGTTTTCATCCCCCACTTCGTCTCCAACCGCGCGCGCCGCTCGATCCCGTCGTCGTCGTGTCGCCGCCCGTCGCCCGCCGTCTGTCGTCGTCGCCCGTCGCCCGCCGCCGTCATCGCCGCGGCGCCACGCCCGGTACGTCTCTCCCGTACGCCGGCGCCCCCGCCCCGTACGTCGCCGCCCCCGCCCCCGCCCCGTACGTCGCGCGCCGCCCCCGTCCTGTACGCGTCGGCGCCCCCGCGGCGTACTGTGCATGCACATACGTACACACACACATATACATATACACGCAGTACACACACACATACGCACACATACACACACACATACACATACACATACAATTTTTTTTACTAGTTGAATAATTAATATAACTAGTTTATTTTTAGTAAGAAAATAATCGAACTACTTTATTTAGGTATATATATGAGATTTGAACTAGTTGAATAATTAATATAACTAGTTTATTTTTAGTAAGAAAATAATCGAACTACTTTATTTAGGTATATATATGAGATTTGAACTAGTTGAATAATTAATATAACTAGTTTATTTTTAGTAAGAAAATAATCGAACTACTTTATTTAGGTATATATATGAGATTTGAACTAGTTGAATAATTAATATAACTAGTTTATTTTTAGTAAGAAAATAATCGAACTAGTTTATTTAGGTATATGAGTTTTGAACTAGTTGAATAATTAATATAACTAGTTTATTTTTAATAAGAAAAATTTAGGTATCTGAGATTTGATGATCTAATTAAAATATTATTTGTTAATGAGTTTTTCTGTTTATTTAATTTTTTATATATTTTTAGTTTATATAAATGTTAGATTAATGTTGAATGTTAGATGAATTAGATAGAAAAGTTAAATATATAGTAATGTCAATTGTTAGAGATGAATATAGTTAGATATATTAATGTCAAATGTTAGATGAATATATATTTGAATTAGCTAGATATTAATTAATGTTAGATAGTAAAGTGTTTAATGTTTCACCTATATGAACATAGGACATGTCATCTGACGACGAAAAAGATTTCATTATGTGCGAACACTGTGAAGACCAGCGCGGCCTGTGCGACAGAAATTTCCTTGTTGATGGTAGGCGCTTCAGCATCAAATTGGATGGGACATTCGAAGTGGATACAGTAAGTCACAACGGCAATTATTATTTAAATGCAAAACTTATGCTTCATTTGCTTCAACTTATAATTTTAAAGCATGACTTATGCTTCATTTGCTTCAACTTATAATTTTAAATTTTCACTATTCTACTAGTGCACCCCCTGCCATGCAAGAATTTTTGTCTTGGATAAGATAGGTTTTAGTGCTATAGATGATATGGAGGTAAAGAGAGTTTACTTGAAGACCGAGCATGGGTATACTTTCAACGTCAAATTATATAATGGAGACACATACACCCATTTTGAATGCAAAACTTGGCAAGCACTATGCAAGGCTTATGCATTTGAGCCTGATATGGTTATCACCTTTCATATTCGTCCGGAAGATGATATTGAAGGTAATATAGACATCTGGGTCGATGTGCAAACGCCTCCAGTTCTACCATTATGTGAGTTTTTCTCAACCATGCATGCATATGTTTATGTCTTTGATACAGTTTATTCAAAAATAGTTGACAACTAATTTGTATTGTCAGCTTATTTCGATTCAAGCAAACATGTCCGGCGCTTGGTAGACAGGACCTACTACTGCGCCGGGGCTGAACTAAACTGTGAGGAGATAAGTCATTATGTTTCATGGCTTGAGGATCTTCATACTATCAAGACAAATTTTCTTTCTGAACTTAGAAATGTTAGTACTCAAAACGTGCGACCAATAGTGATCGTATTGAACTACAGTCACATATATAATCGAAAGATGGTAAGATTTTTACTATTTGTCCTTAGTGCATCTTTTGCATACATTATTTTTGAAGCTAAACTTTCATTGCTAAGTATATTAATTACTATACGATGTTCTTCAACAGGGACTCCCGATGACAGTTGTGCCTCAGTGGATCGAGACAAAAGGTCGCATGTCAATGGTTAGCTTACGACCAAGATTTCCTACATTGCACATGAGTGCATTCAGGATTTCTGAAAGCGAAGAATGCTTAGTAGTGAAAGATTGGAGCAAAATTGTTAACGATCACAGAGAAGTACTAGGGGGCAGCAAGGAGAGGCGCAACCCAAGATTAGGAGACAGATTCATCTGCATGCTCCAGTATGATGAATCAGGAGAGCTATACATGTTCTATGCTATTCTACCTGAGAGGGAGCAGTAGGAGTGATTTAGCTAGTTCATGCTCTTAGTACTTGTCCTCTCTCATGTCTGTATTGTCCCGAACTTAATTAATCTCAAATAGTGATTTGCTTGTGAACGCTTATAATATCATGACCATGTTGAACTCGACAATATGTTTGCTTCTGTTACAAGTGAATGTTTCTTCTTTAAGCTAGCTAGTGTTGATGATGATTAGATAGCGGTAATGACTATGATGATTAAATAGTGGTAATTAATGACGACTACGATGATTTTTAGCTAGCTAGTATATATATACTGTTGTTGGTGATGATATGATGCAAGAGTTTATTTATTTATTAATATGTGATGATGATGATGAGTTATTATATATATCATTTATGAAAGAAACCGCAAATTAGTTTGAACTGGATGGATCCTAGCTAAGTGATCAAGTATATATATATATATGCCATATCCATATCCATATCAAGTATAACAACTCATTATAACGTAAAACAATCCTAAATTAAATTGATAACACAAATTTAAATGAAAAATAAAAATACAACAAAAAACCCATAAACATTTAGTACCGGTTGGTGTTACCAACCGGTACTAAAGGGCTCCCGGCCCCCGGAGCTGGCTCGTGCCACGTGGTTGCCCTTTAGCACCGGTTCGTGCCGAACTGGTACTAAAGGGGGGGGGGCTTTAGTGCCCACACTTTAGTGCCGGTTACGGAACCGGCACTAAAGGGCCTTACGAACCGGTGCTATTGCCCGGTTCTGCACTAGTGAGGGTTTCCCGTTTGGTCCTTGGCTTCCATGGCATGGGAGGGGTGAGAGCCCCTCCGAGATTGGATCCGTCTCTCTGTCTCTCTCTGTTTCTGCGTTCCAGATTCTGGCCTTTCACCGTTTCTTATATTCCCGGAGATCCGTAACTCCGATTGGATTGAAATTTGAACACGATTTCTATCTGGATATTAGCTTTCTTGCGGCGAAAGAAGGGCTTCAACCGCCTTACGGGGTGTCCACGAGGGTCAGGGGCGCACCCCCTGCCTCGTGGCCCCCTCGGGCATCGTCTCGCGTTGATTCTTCTTCCTGAAAATCACATATATTCCAAAAAAATCTCCATTAGTTTTTATCCCGTTTGGACCCCGTTTGATATGGATTTTCTGCGAAACAAAAAACATGCAACAAATAGGAACTGGCACTAGGCACTCGATCAATATGTTAGTCCCAAAAATAGTATAAAAAGTTGCCAAAAGTATATGAAAGTTGTAGAATATTGGCATGGAACAATCAAAAATTATAGATACGACAGAGACGTATCAGCATCCCCAAGCTTAATTCCTGCTCGTCCTCGAGTAGGTAAATGATAAAAAAGATAATTTTTGATGTGGAATGCTACCTAGTATAATCTTGATCATATAATCAAATCATGGCATGAATATTAAGATACGAGTGATTCAAAGCAATAGTCTATCATTTGACATTAAGACAATAATACTTCAAGCATACTAATAAAGCAATCATGTCTTTTCAAAACAACATGGCCAAAGAAAGTTATCCCTACAAAATCATATAGTCTGGCTATGCTCCATCTTCACCACACAAAATATTCAAATCATGCACAACCCCGGTTTTAGCCAAGCAATTGTTTCATACTTTAGTATTCTCAAACTTTTTCAACTTTCACGCAATACATGAGCGTGAGCCATGGACATAGCGCTATGGGTGGAATAGAGTTTGATGGTGGAGGTTGTGTGGAGAAGACAAAAAGGAGAAAGTATCACATCGACGCGGCTAATCAACGGGCTATGGAGATGCCCATCAATTGATGTCAATGTGAGGAGTAGGGATTGCCATGCAACAGATGCACTAAGAGCTATAAGTGTGTGAAAGCTCAAATTGGGAACTAAGTGGGTGTGCATCCAACTTGCTTGCTCATGAAGACCTCGGGCATTTGAGGAATCCCATCATCGGAATATACAAGCCAAGTTCTATAATGAAAATTCCCACTAGTATATGAAAGTGACAAAATAAGATACTCTCTATCATAAAGATCATGGTGCTACTTTGAAGCACAAGTGTGGAAAAAGGATAGTAACATTGTCCCTTTTATTCTTTTTTTATTTTTTTATTTCTTTTTTTGGCGGGCTTCTTTGGCCCCCTTTTTTATTTAGGCTTCTTTGGCCTCTCTTTTTTTGGGGACAATGCTCTAATAATGATGATCATCACACTTCTATTTACTTACAACACAATATTACAACTCGATACTAGAACAAACATATGACTCTATATGAATGCCTCCGGCGGTGTACCAGGATGTGCAATGATCTAGCGTAGCAATGACATAAAAAATGGACAGGCCATGAAAACATCATGCTAGCTATCTTACAATCATGCAAAGCAATATGATAATGAATGCTCAAGTCATGTATATGATGATGATGGAAGTTGCATGGCAATATATCTCAAAATGGCTATGGAAATGCCATGATAGGTAGGTATGGTGGACTGTTTTGAGGAAGATATAAGGAGGCTTATGTGTGATAGAGCGTATCGTATCACGGGGTTTGGATGCACCGGTGAAATTTGCACCAACTCTCGAGGTGAGAAAGGGCAATGCACGGTACCGAAGAGGCTAGCATGGAAGGGTGAGAGTGCGTATAATCCATGGACTCAACATTAAAAAATTTATTAGCCATCGAAACAAAGTACTACACGCATACTCCTAGGGGGAAGGTTGGTAGGAGTTAACCATCGCGCGCCCCCGACATCCACACAAAGGATGGCAATCAAAAAATATCTCATGCTCCAACTTCGTTACATAACGGTTCACCATACGTGCATGCTATGGGAATCACAAACCTCAACACAAGTATTTCTACTAATCCACAATTACTCACTAGTATGACTCTAATATCACCACCTTTATATCGCAAAACTATTGCAAGGAATCAAACATATCATATTCAGTGATCTACAAGTTTTATGTAGGATTTTATGACTAACCATGTGAATGACCAATTCCTATCATCTCTCTAAATAGATATAAGTGAAGCAAGAGAGTTTAATTATTTCTACAAAAGATATGCTCACGCTCTAACAAATATAAGTGAAGCAAAAGAACATTCTACAAATGGCGGTTTTCTATGTGAGGAGAAACAGGCAATCCAAACTTCAAATGATATAAGTGAAGCACATGAAGCATTCTACAAAGCCATACTCAAAAAATATAAGTGAAGTGCAATGAGCATTCTATAAATCAACCATGGACTATCTCATACCAGCATGGTGCATAAAATAAAAGTGAAAACTAAATGCAAAAGACGCTCCAAGATTTGCACATATTGCATGAACGAAACGAATCTGAAAACATACCGATACTTGTTGAAGAAAGATGGGATGCCTTCCGGGGCATCCCCAAGCTTAGACGCTTGATTCTCCTTGAATATTTACTTGGGGTGCCTTGGGAATCCCCAAGCTTGAGATCTTGCCTCTCCTCCTTCTCCTTACATCGAGACCTCCCCGATCTTCAAACACTTCATCCACACAAAACTCAAAAGAAAGCTCGGTAAGATCCGTTAGTATAACAAAGCAAATCACTACTCTAAGTACTGTTGAAAACCAATTAATATTTTTTTATTGCACTGTAGCTACTATAATATAACTTTTCCATGGCTTAATCCACTGATAGAAATCGATAGTTTCATCTAAATAAGCAAACAATGCATCAAAAATAGAATCGGTCTTAAACAGGACAGTCTGTAGTAATCTGAACATTCACCATACTTATGGTACTCCAAACATTATGAAAAAATTAGGAAAAATAAACAATTTGTATATAAAGATAGTGTAAAAAGTTTCAGAACCATTTGAAGTTCCAGTAAAAAATGAAAAATCACGCACTATAGCCAAAGTTTCTGTCTTGCACCACACAAACCAACAAGCAATCTAAGCATCCTAAAGGCAAACCTTGGCACATTATTTTTATAACACAATGGAATTGTACAAGGGGATAATTATTTTTATTGAAAAGTTTCTGTAATTAAGATTCACAAAGTTTCCATGAGCATGAACAAAGTTCAAGGAGCTCTCCCACTTCAACAATGCTTGTCTCTCTCACTTTCACTTTCCTTTTTGAAAAGTTTTGGGTTCCCCTCTTTATTTTTTTGTTTTTAAACTTTATAAAAGCACACAATAGAAATAAATGACTCTCTAAAACTTCTGGGTTGTCTCCTTGGCAGCGCTTCCTTTAAAGCCATTAAGCTAGGCATATAGTGCTCAAGTAATGGATCCAACCGGATCCCAAGGTATATCAAAGCCAATTTTAATTAACAATGATTTGGCATTTAGTAGTGAGCACAAAGCAACATATATCGAGCAATGAGGAAGTCTAACTCTCTTCCTATGCATCGGCATGTCATAAAAGAACAATTCATGCACACATAGTAAAGGCCAATGCATAGTATAAACAGTTTCTTGCAATTTTATCGTATTGGAAACATGGAGAGGCAGAGATGTAGTTCCTCTCTCATAATAATTGCAAGTAGGAGCAGCAAGCACATGCATATTATATCTATCAAAATCATCATGTGTAGTAGTAAAATGCAACCCATCAATATAATCCTTAATAAGGGCAAACTTCTCCGATATAGTGTAGTCGGGAGAATTCGAAAAGATAATAGGACTATCATGCGTGGGTGCAATAGCAACAATTTCATGTTTAACATAAGGAAATATAGCAAGTTCATCTCCATAAGCATAATTCATATTGGCATCTTGGCCACAAGCATAGCAAGCATCATCAAAAAGGGATATTTCAAAAGAATCAAAGGGATCATAGCGATTATCATAGCAATCATCCTTCGGTAAGCACGAAGGGAAATTAAACAATGTATGAGTTGAAGAGTTACTCTCATTAGAAGGTGGGCATGGGTGATCAATCCGCTCTTCCTCCTTTTGTTCTTCGCTCTCCTCCTCATCTTTTTCATCTAATGAGCTCACAGTTTCAGTAATTTCTTCTTCCATAGTTTCCTGCAAAATATTATTCTGTTCTTGGACAATGGAGACTTTCTCAATAAATGCATCAATATCGTAATTGTATTCATAATTCTCATAACAATATTTAAGTATAGCAAAATTTTCAGATCTGTAAACAGCATCATAAAGATTTTCACACTCTTTAAACAAAGATTCAATTTCATAAGCACCCATAAAAGCAACGAATTCTTCTATTTGTTCCACATCATAGTAATCATATATACCATTAGCATAAGAAGCCAATGTTTTATTATCATTAAATTCGCATGAAAAGGGAAGGTGTGGAGCCTTCATCCTAGAGCAACAAGTATAATCATATCTCAAGCATAGTTCCCGCGCATACCAATGCAACATATAAATTTGATCCCATAATAGTTTCCCTTTTTGAGTCAAGTGATAATCCCTAAAGTATTCACGTTGATCCAACGTGTCTCCCATTATATAGTTGAATGGGGTTTTCTCAGGATTATCAAAGTAGTACATAATATTTTTCACATAATGAACATCGAGGGTTTTAGGAGATTCCCCATCTCCATGAGCAGCAAGTACACCTATTTTTTTTGGTATTTCGTGTTCCAGATCCATAACTAAAGATAGAGAACAACTTAGAACAGCAAATAAAATCTACTTAGTGATAAAGCAAACAAGCACACACGAGAATATTAACCCCACGCTATAACTCCCCGGCAATGGCACCAGAAAAAGGTCTTGATAAACCACAAGTATAGGGGATCAATTGCAGCCTCTTTCGATAAGTAAGAGTGTCGAACCCAATGAGGAGCTAAAGGTAGAACAAATATTCCCTCAAGTTCTATCGACCACCGATACAACTCTACGCACGCTTAACGTTCGCTTTACCTAAAACAAGTATGAAACTAGAAGTACTTTAGAGGTGTTGTTGGATTGGTTTGCAAGAATATAAAGAGCACATAAATAAAAACTAGGGGTTGTTTTAAGTAAAGAAGCAATAAAGTTAGTATAGCGAGTGTGGAAAATTGGTGGTAGGAGTTGCGAAATTGTCCCTAAGCAATTGACTACGTTACTAGACCGATAGCAAGTTTTATGTGGGAGAGGCCACTGCTAGCATGTCATCCCTGACTTGGAATTCTATGCACTTATGATTGGAACTATTAGCAAGCATCCGCAACTACTAACGTTCATTAATGTAAAACCCAACCATAGCATTAAGATATATTGGTCCCCCTTCAATCCCGTATGCATCAATTTCTATGCTAGGTTGAAGCTTCTGTCACTCTTGCCCTCCAATACATAGTCTTATCAACATACAACTAACCCTATGGTGTGATCCACGCGCACGCTCATATGATGGGCACCAAAGGATAGCAACATAACCACAAGCAAATTAAACCAATCATAGCAATTCACCAATTACAATAGGACAACGAAAATCTACTCAGACATCATAGGATGGCAACACATCATTGGATAATAATATGAAGCATAAAGCACCATGTTCAAGTAGAGGGTACAACGGGTTGGGGGAGAGTGGACCGCTATAGATAGATGGGGGAAGGTGATGAAGATGTTGGTGAAGATGACGGCGGTGTTGGTGAAGATTGCGGTGACGATGATGGCACCGGCGGCGTTCCAGCGCCACCGAGAGAGAGGGGAAGAGAGCCCCCTTCTTCTCCTTCTTCTTCTTCTTCTTCTTCTTCTTCTTCTTCTTCTTCTTCTTCTTCTTCTTTCTTGACCTTCTCCCTAGATGGGAGAAGGGTTTCCCGTCTGGTCCTTGGCTTCCATGGCATGGGAGGGGCGAGAGCCCCTCCGAGATTGGATATGTCTCTCTGTCTCTCTATGTTTCTGCGTTCCAGATTCTGGCCTTTCACCGTTTCTTATATTCTCGGAGATCCGTAACTCCGATTGGATTGAAATTTGAACACGATTTCTATCCGGATATTAGCTTTCTTGTGGCGAAATAAGGGATCCAACCGCCTTACGGGGTGTCCACGAGGGTCAGGGGCGCGCCCCCTGCCTCGTGGCCCCCTCGAGCATCGTCTCGCGTTGATTCTTCTTCCCAAAAATCACATATATTCCAAAAAAATCTCCGTCAGTTTTTATCCCATTTGGACTCCGTTTGATATGGATTTTCTGCAAAACAAAAAACATGCAACAAACAGGAACTGGCACTGGTCACTGGATCAATATGTTAGTCCCAAAAATAGTATAAAAAGTTGCCAATATATGAAAGTTGTAGAATGTTGGCATGGAACAATCAAAAATTATAGATACGACGGAGACGTATCATGCATCTAGAGTATTAAGTTCATAAAGAACGGATTAATGCATTAAGCAAGATGACATGATGTAGAGGAATTAACTCAAGCAATATGATGAAAACCCCATCTTTTTATCCTCTATGGCAACAATACAATATGTGCCTTGCTGCCCCTACTGTCACTGGGAAAGGACATCGCAAGATTGAACCCAAAGCTAAGCACTTCCCCCATTGCAAGAAAAACCAACCTAGTTGGCCAAACCAAATCGATAGTTCAAAGAGACTTGCAAAGATATCAAATCATGCATAAAAAAATTCAGAGAAGATTCAAATAGTATTCATAGATAAGCTGATCATAAATCCACAATTCATCGGATCTCGACAAACACACCGCAAAAAAGTATTACATCGAATAGATCTCCAAGAACATCAAGGAGAAGATGGTATTGAGAATCAAAGAGAGAGAAGAATCCATCTAGCTACTAGCTATGGACCCATAGGTCTGTGGTAAACTACTCACGCTTCATCAGAAGGGCAATGGTGTTGATGTAGAAGCCCTCCGTGACCGAATCCCCCTCCGGCAGGACGCCAGAATAGGACCCTAGATGGGATCTCACGGGTACAGAAGGTTGTGGCGGTGGAAAAGTGTTTTCGTGGCTCTCTCTGTTGTTTGTGGGATATATCAGAATATATAGGCGAAGAAACTAGGTCGGTGGAGTCACGAGGGACCCACAAGGGTGGGGGCGCACCCTACCCCTGGGCGCGCCCTTCGTCCTTGTGGCTGATATGTCTCCAACGTATCTATAACTTTTTATTGTTCAATGTTGTTATATTATCATTCCTGGATGTTTTATAATCATTTTATAGTTATTTTATATCATTTTTGGTACTAACCTATTGACATAGTGCCAAGTGCCAGTTGCTATTTTTTGCATGTTTTTTACATCGCAGGAAATCAATATCAAACGGAGTCCAAACACAGTGAAACTTTTTATGGATTTTTTATGGACTAGAAGACATCCAGTGGGCTGAAGAAACACCTGGGGGGGTGCTCCGAGGGGAGCACAACCCACCAGGGCACGCCTGGAGGCCCAGGAGCGCCCTGGTGGGTTGTACCCACCTCGGTTGCCTCCCGAACCGCCTCTTTACTCTATAAATACCCCAATATTCTATAAACCCTAGGGGAGCCGACGAAAATCAATTCAAGCCGCCACAAGTTCCAGAACCACCAGATCCAATCTAGACACCATCACAGAGGGGTTCATCATGTTAATTGGTGCCTCTCCGATAATGCGTGAGTAGTTCATTGTAGACCTACGGGTCCATGTCAGGACCGGATTTTCGGGATATTAATTTCCCGGAAAATGACCCTTGTGCTCACCATCCCCAGGATTACTGTTAGCTGATGAGGCACCAACTTGATACAGAAAACTCCAAGCAAAGTACATCATATGTAGTACAAGACCATTCTGGCCTATGAGTACAACAATTGGTTTCTAGTGGTTGATGGCGGAAGCGGTTTGCGGTTCATCAGCGTCTATGGGACTCCATTTCCCACAGGAACAGCTGACCTGGATAACTCCTATCTTCGCGAGGCTGCTATCACCATTGCGTAGGTTCTGGGGCTGTCATCGCAACGCTCCTCTCCACGCAAGAAATCTGGCCAAGACAATAGCCAGGGACAAGCCAGTGAGTACTTTGAATGTACTCGCAAACATTATGAACATAGGTATAATATAACAAAAGATAATCCTGCTCTGAAATATGCCATGATCACTAAGTCAGTCATAAATGAAAATCATGATGCATGCAAGCAGGTTAATCATGTCAAATATGAATATGCAATCAGAGAGTAGAAATAGAATGCACCGATCGGGTGTCTGAAGCGACGCCTCGAAAGGATAATAATGTAAAGCATGCCTCAGTCGGGCGTCTGAGCGACACCTCATAAAGGGCTTATATATATGTAAAAGATGTAACAAGCATGCCACAGTCGGACGTCTGAGCGACACCACATAAAGGGCTTATAAGTAATTTAAATAACAAACATGCCACAGTCGGGCGTCTGAGCGACACCACATAAAGGGATTATAAGTAATTTAAATAACAAACATGCCACAGTCGGGCGTCTGAGCGATACCACATAAAGGGCTTGTATAGGAATAATCACATTGAATATCCGGGAGGTAGAACCGTCCCAGGGATACTCAATAGTTCAAATAATACAAATGGTTAGTCCACAATAATAATAATCATAATCATCATATGTCATAAGTCATAATCAATGTTCTGGTTTAGTAGTTTTTCCTCCGAAGACCGACACTTGACCCATCCCAGACTGTAGTCCTTACCCATGGACATGGCTATTCGAATAGATATAATCTCTGCAGAGGGTGTACTCTTTACCCACGAGTAACGGATTCCTTTGGTCCATCGGGACTAATTCCGTCTACGGTCTTTTGATTGAAAACACACCTGCTCGCACACACGAGCCTAACTTATCGGTGCTTGGAATCACCCACGACACCCGTTAAGCAAAACTCTAAGTGGGGAGGCTACAACCTCGACTAGCATGGGATCACAAAATTTATACCGCGTGCAAACTAGGGGAGCTACCCCTTTGGCTACAACCGAAAACACCCATGCCCCCAGACCAGGTGGCATGCCTACCGGAGGCCTTCCGGTATCTTCCACCATGGCCTCTTTGTAGGGTGTGTGCTAGGAAGGGGTTGACAACTTACTGAACCGTACCCTACCTGTGGCAGGGACAAGTGGTAGTACGAAACAAGTATGGGGGTTACTGGAACAAGACTCGATCTATGGTCGACTCAGGAGGTTGAGGTATTCCCTGCATGATTAGCATAACAAACATATTTCAACCAACAGGTAGAATCACCACTCCTCATACCTCACCATGCCCTACCAGACACAACCGTCTCGACGAAGACCGGAGACAAGTTCGTGTCTACCCAAGACAGATACTTTCCCGGCTTTCGCCCGGTAGGCAAGAAAGGTATACGAGTGGGATTACTATCACAATCATATTCATTTCCAACAGCAAGATCTTTCATTATACACTCATGCGTATGATCATATCGTCTCATAAAATAACGAATGCTCCATGTCAAAGTGGCGTTGTAACCGTATCAAACAACCCACAAAAAATATTATGCCAGGGTTCAGAATGCTTGCCTTCAAAGTGTGGAGAGGTGAGGTGCTCTCCAAAACTTTTGAAAGTTATAATCTCCCCTCCAAATTCCTATTAAAAAATATTCAAATAACACATACTTTAAAAACAGTACAAAAAGTTGTCATAATTATTTTTGAAATAAATCTTAAAATAAACTAGGTGGAATTTGAGAGAGGTAGGAAAAAGAATCAATTCATTTGGAGTTTTATTTAAAAAGATATAGCCAGCCAAAGTTTCAGTCAAAATCTGTTTTTAAAATAAAACAAAAAAGAAAACGTTTCGGAGGGGCTTATGCTTTCTACTTGGCGAAAGCGTATTCGGCGGAATACTCTTCCACTTAAAACACGCGTCGGCGGGGCTGGGTCGCTGACAGTGGGTCCAGCGGGCCCACTGGTCAGGTTTGACCAGTCGTCCCCCACCTCCTTCCTCCTCTGTCCGAGCCGAGGCGGTGGCTCCGGCGATCGACGCCGGCGATTGGTGGCTCTTCGAGGGAATCCGAGGGCAGGGATGGATCCGCCAGTCCAGGGCGGTCCTCCCAGTGGTCGCCAGGTTGGCGGGGGTGGAGGGAGTCACCGGCGGCGAGCTCCGCGGCGGATGGAGGCTTCGGGAGGTTTGGGGGTTTGGGCTATGGTGGTTCCTGGCTGCGTTTGAGAGGCTGGGCAGCTCCGCACGATCAAAAGGAGTCGAACGGTGGTGCTGGAAGGGTGGGGGAGGCTCTGCTGGCGACGCACGACACCGGAGCGTGGCGGCAGCCGCACTGATCGGAGGCGAGGGAGAAGACTTCCCCCTGATGATTTGCTGGCTATGGGGGCTCCATGGGGATGGCCCGAGGTCGCCTGAGGGACTGGACGAGCTCGGGGACCCTTCTTATAGGCGATCGAGGTCGGTTCCGCGGCGGCAGTGGATAGGAACGCCGGCGAACCGTCGTTCTGTAGCTAGGGCGACGTGGAGGTGGTTGGAGCTGGTCGGCGCACTCCGACAAACTCCACACTGCTCAAGGGGTGAGCTGCCGCGCACGTGTGGCTTGGGCGGCGCCGTCCAGGGCAGAGGTTGTCGGGGCGGCGGTGGCGGCTTGCGGTGGCGGCGCTGTAGGGCGCCAGGAGGGGGCCAGGGTGGCCCTGCGGTGAGGGAGGGGTCGGGCGCGACGGCTGGGAGAGGGGAGACGCCAGGACGGGCGCGGGTAGGCGGTAGCGGGACGCGGCGACCCGCGCGCACGCACGTGCAAAACGCGTGCTCTGGCCGCGCCCAGAGCGTGCACGCCAACTGTTTGGCAAAATGCCAGGGCAAGATAGGAGGCTTGGGTGGAGCTGGGAATTAGCAGGTCTAGGCTAGAGGCATCAGGGAGCTTAGTGGACAAGGTTGCTGGTTCAGTGGATCAAGCTCACAGTGCAAACTAAAAGTTCATGTCAAACTGACCATGCACCCAGGGTGTTTGACAGAATGCCAAGGGCATCTAGGTAACTCTTGGGGTGGCCAAAATCTCCAGATCCTAGTCTCTTTAGAGGTAGCTGATGATGGCAAGGTCATTTGGGAAAAACCAGAAACTTGCTAGTGCAAGTTTTGCAAATCTTCAGTTTTGGACAGAAAGAAAAAGGCATGATTGCATGCACTTAAAATCCTCCAATGGGTCCACTCTCCTGGACTTAAGGGTTTTGCAGGGTGGTCTATAAGTAGGAAAAAGAATCATGGGTAAAAGAACAAGTTAAAATATGGTTGCAGTACAAATCACCAAGCTGGACCAGAATGAAGATGAGGTTGATTTACTCAAATTTTTCAAAGAACATCACTGGGTTTTTGCATAAAGTTGAATAATATACTACTACTAACATCCCATAATTTTGGTGGAGGCTTTAAATAAATATTTAAATAGGTTGTAGTGCAAAATTGCCAACTGGACTAGATATGAAAATTTGGGGTAGAGCTCAAAATATCCAATGAATAAAAGATACTTTTGCATCAAGGTGGTTTAAAAACATCACATGACATCCCCAAATTTTGGTGGGATTTTTAAATAAATTTATCAAAGGATTGTAGTGCAAAAGAGGCTCTAAGGCTTATGAAAAATCATTTTAAGGAATAAAGCTCAGAGAGAAATAATTATGCAAATAAATCCACTGATCAAAAGAAATTTTTTTCTTGAGAGGGTAAACAAGTCCAATAATATGTTTGGAAAGTTTTCACTTGGGGTAAAAACTCCATAATAACAAAGAAAAGAATGGCTCTGAAATCAAAAGAAAATCCAGAAAATAAAAGTTTAAATTTCTTGGCAAAATTTTAATTAATAAAACAAGGTAAATTTTTTGGGGTGTCACAGTCCATAGTTAGTAGTTAGATGGCTTCCTCTCTTTTTTTTGATTCTCAATACAATGGTCTCTTGGAGATCCATATGATGTAACTCTTTTTGCGATGTGTTTGTTGGGATCATATGAACTTTGAGTTTATGATCAGATCTATCTTTTTATCCATCAAAGTTATTTGAGTCTTCTTTGATCTCTTATATGCATGATTGCTTATAGCCTCGTATTTCTTCTCCGATATTTGGGTTTTGTTTGGCCAACTTGATCTATTTATCTTGCAATGGGAAGAGGTGCTTTGTGATGGGTTCGATCTTACGGTGCTTGATCCCAGTGACAGAAGGGGAACCGACACATATGTATCGTTGCTATTAAGGATAACAAGATGGGGTCTATTTCCACATAAATAGATCTTGTCTATATCATGTCATCGTTCTTATTGCATTACTTTATTTTTCCATGAACTTAATACACTAGATGCATGATGGATAGTGGTTGATGTGTGGAGTAATAGTAGCAGATGCAGGCAGGAGTCGGTCTACTAATCTTGGACGTGATGCCTATATAATGATCATTGCCTGGATATCATCACGATTATTTGAAGTTCTATCAATTGCCCAATAGTAATTTGTTTGCCCACCATTTGTTACTTTTTCTCGAGAGAAGCCACTAGTGAAATCTACGGCCCCGAGTCTCTTCTTTAATATATTTACCTTTGTGATCTATTTTCCTTTGC
The DNA here is from genome assembly GCF_056163025.1 of Triticum urartu. Lineage (NCBI taxonomy): Eukaryota > Viridiplantae > Streptophyta > Magnoliopsida > Poales > Poaceae > Triticum > Triticum urartu. The sequence continues at coordinate 69,136,823 of NC_141876.1, read as the reverse complement.
CTTTGTTTTCAGATCTATTAAACCAAAATACAAAAATACCTTGTTGCACTTTATTTTATTTGGCGTTCAATCTATCAACTTATTACAACTTTCTCATGCCCGTTTGCCAATTTCTGGCACCGTTACCTGTCGGATTCTGGGTTCCGACAAACCCTTGAGGTTTGAACTCTGGGGTGCACACGAAGAACTCTCTCTCCCTAGCCTGCTCTCGCAACGATCTCAAGGCCTAGCTCGCAGAACCCAAGGAACAAGAGACACGAGGGTTTATACTGGTTCGGGCCACCGTTGTGGTGTAATACCCTACTCCAGTGTGGTGTGGTGGATTGCCTTGTAGGCTAAGGATGAACAAGTACAAGGGATGAACCGCCTCCTGAGGAGAGGTGTTCTTGAGCTTGGTGAGCTGGTGTATGTGAGGGTGATCCGGATGATATGTCCCTGATCAGTTGCCTCCTATGGTGGTGCCTAGTCCTACTTATAGAGGCCCTGGTCCTCTTCCCGAATGTAGGCGGGAAGGGATCCCACAATGGCCAATTTTGAAGGGAGACAACTAGTACAAGTTATCCTGACAAAAGGTGGTCTTCGCCTGCCAAAGGCTCTGGTGGTGATGCAGTTGTGGGCTCCGCGATGACCTCCATCCCGCCGTCCTGCTGGTCTTGGTCTTGTTGCACCGATATGGAAACGTTTGCCTGATGCCTCGAGACTCCTCGTCTGCGCTTGCCTCTTTAGCACCAAAGTGGAAAAACTGGTACTCTGCGCTCGCTGGCTCCCGCCTGGCCTTGGTCGTCATGGCTCACGTCATGCGAACCTCGCGAGGTGCCCCTTGCATTGATATCTCTGCTCCTCGGGAGCCAGCCTAGTGAGGCTGCCCCTAAGGAGGTCTTGTGTCGTGCGCCTCGCGAGGCTTAGCCCATCGCGAGGGTCTTGAGTGGCTACTACTAAAGATGGGCCGTACCAGGCCGTTGGTGGAGCCACGCCGTGGGCCGTAGGCAGGCAAGTCTGGGTACCCTCGTTCCCAGGACGCCGACAGTATCCCCCGGGCCCAAGGCACGCTCGGACTTGGCTTCGAGGCAAAGCCAAAGGGCAAGTGTGGAGCGCCGCGGGCCACAATTGCATGTGGCCTTGATTAACGTGTGGCGATTGACGGGACGTGGGCGTCTTCGCTTCCCCATGAAGCCATGCTGCCTCGGCAACCGTTCGACTTGACGAGACCCTGCTGCAGAAGAAAACCATCATTACCTACGATCGTGGAGGTCGACGGTTGGACTCCTTCAGGCTTCAAATGAGGAGAGAGGCGGAGCCCCCGTCACTCATCTCTTTCTCCATTCCGCCTGCTTCTTCTTCTTCCTCCTTGCTTCACCGCCTTGCTGCGACAATCATGGCCCCGACAAAGAGGTTCTTGGCCGCAGAGAAGGGGAAGGCTCGCTAGGAGGGCCCCCGCTCGCCACCGCCTAAGAGGGGGCGCGATCGCCCCCGCAAGCACTCTGCCACCCCCGCAGTGGTCCCTCGCGGGCACGGACGAACTTTGGGTTCCGGCGCTATCCCTGGCGGCCGCGGCAGCGTCTCTTCACGCGACGGGAGCCGCTCGAGATGTGGCAGTCCCGCAAATGAAGGGAGGCACACCATGGTCGCCCGCCCCCCGGGCGCTTCCACTCGGTGGAGGTGCTGCCGGAGTTCCTCGTGTGGTCGGAGAACCCGACCAGCACGTGGCTTCAGCTTCTGCGCTCCTTTGTCAGCGAGCTACCAACCACGGGTCCTGGCGGCCTCTGGCTGCAGGCCGACGGCTGCTGCAGCAAGGCCTCATGGGTCGCGGTGGAGGTCTCCGTTGTGGGCAATGTAGCCCTGGCCCGGGGCTGGCAGACGTTTGCCCGCGCGCTCGGTCTGAGCAGGCGGTGCACCCTCCACTTCAAGTACGACGGTGCCGCGACCCTCTTCGTGAGGGTGTTTGGGGAAGACGGTCGCCGCGCTGGGTGCTGCCCTGAAGACAGCGATGAAGGCGATGTGCTCGGCCTTGGCGATGGCCATGACGAGGATGAGGGCAAACTCACCCTCGGCGACGGCCGCGGCTCATCCAGCCGCGGCGGCTCCTCCTCCGGTGAAAGCTCCAGCAGCGGCGGTTATGACCAGCCGCCACGTCGTTGGGCTCGCTTCGAGGACAATGGCGGGTCGTCCCGTCACCACGCCCCGGTGAAGTGCGAGGAGGGCTCTGGCTGAGTCTGGGGGGGGGGGGCTGGGGGCCGATCTTCGTGAGCAGCTGCGGGAACAGGAGCCGCTTTTGCCTGTCCTTTCCTTTCTTCCTGTATTCCAAGAAACAAGTATGGGGCCCTGCGAGAGCATGTAATGAACCGTAATGCTTATGCTGCTCATGCCATGTTTATCGTTTCTGGGTTGTGTTGTGGCATATATGCTTCGCGTAGGCGTAGATGGATAACTTAGCTTGATACATTCGAGGTAGTTTCCACCTCGTGAGGGCGCGCACCTCCTGGCATCTAGTGAGGCTTACCTACTGCCGACTCGGGAGTCGTTGACCTCGAGAGACATCGAGAAGCTGCGAAAATTCGTTAGGAAATCCTTATTCCTCCTTGCCTGAGGCCTTAGGCATGGGCTGATCATGGCCTAGCGCACCATGTCGCGGTACCCGTGGGGCACAGACTTAGAAGGGTGCGCCGACCACGACCAGGGGAGCGCGCACGCACACACCTGCCCCCAGCCCCCGCGCGAGGCATGCGAGGGAGAGCGTCGGGTAACTGCTGCCCTCCCTGGCGCAAAGCAAAGAACCGAGGGAAAATGCAGAGAGAAGAAAGGATTCAACCAAGCAATCGAGAAATGCCAGAACTTCAAATTCCATAAAAAGGGGTGCAAGCCAACTACAGAAAGCAAATGAACAGCCGCATCCGGCACCTAGTCTAGTCTACTCACCAGCGCGGAGCTAAGTGCTGCCACTAGGACGTGGGAGGGAGCCCCCGAGGCCCGAGGGCGGCACTCCGGAGACTCCGAGGCGTGTACAGCCCCACTCCTTATTACATGAGAGTGTCATGGGCGGAGACCTTCACATGCACTGGGCCTTGCTTCATGGGTAGAACTTCCGGAGGTGCTGGATGTTCCAGGCATTCCTAAATGGGCCCTCCCACATGGGTGAGAGCTTATGCAGCCCTTCCCTGGAGAGCACCCGCCTCAGGACGAGATCGCCCACCTCGAGCATCCTGGAGCGGATGCTGCGGCAGTGATACTGTCGCAACGCCTGCTGGTATCTTGCTGCCTGGAGCGAGGCTTGATGGCGGCGTTCCTCCCCCAGCACGAGGTCCATCCCTCGCATGGCGTACTGACATGCCTCATCAAACGCCAGGTCCCGCGCGGAGCGATGCCAGACCTCATGAGGGAGAACCGCTTCGGCTCCGTAGACGAGGAAGAATGGGGTCTCGCCTATTGGCTTGGTGGCGGTGGTGCGGATGGACCACGGTACAGACTGGAGCTCGTCGTGCTAGCCCCTGCCGCAGGCCTCGAGCTTCTTCTTGAAGGTCCTGGTCTTGAGGCTTCTCAAGACCTCTGTGTTGGCGCGCTCAGCTTGGCCATTGCTCCTGGGGTGTGCCACTGAGGTGTAGCATATCTGCGTTCCAAGGTTAGCACAATATGTCTTGAAGAGGCTGCTAGTGAACTGCGAGCCGTTGTCGGTGATGATGCGGTTAGGGACCCCAAACCGGCTCACGAGGCCCTTAATGAACTTAACTGCAGACCCGGCTGGGATGGTGCGGACGGCTTCCACCTCTGCCCATTTGGTGAACTTGTCGATGGCTACGTAGAGGTAGCGGTAGCCCCCAGGCGCTCGAGGGAACGGACCCAGGATATCCAGCCCCCAGACCGCGAATGGCCACGATAGTGGGATAGTCTGGAGGCCCTGGGCAGGCTGGTGGATTTGCTTTGCATGGAACTGGCAGGCCTCACAGGATCTTACCAGCTCGGTTGCGCCGTTGAGTGCTGTGGGCCAGTAGAACCCGCTGCGGAATGCCTTGCCAACCAGGGTGCGCGACGACGAGTGATGCCCACAATCTCCGCCATGTATGTCAGCTAGCAGCTCGCTCCCCTCTTCCTGGAGATGCACCGCAAAGAAACATCATTTGGTCGTTTTCTGTATAGCTCACCATCCTGGATGCAGTATGCCGTAGCTTGCCGGGCCATGCGCTCCGCGTCCTCCTCCTTCTCCGGCAGCGTTCCTTGCACCAGGTATGCCTTGAACTCCTCGGTCCAGCACCCCTCCTGAGGTTCGAGCGCCAGGAGCAGGCACGCTCCTGAGGTCGGTCCACATGCAGGGGCTCCCGAGGCTGGTGGCAGGGGAAGTTCCTCCTGAGGCGGCGCAGGCTCCGCGGCCGGGGGGGGTGGTGCTGAGGGCTTGAAGAGTCGCTCTTCGAAGACACCAGGCTCTTGGGGCTGATGCCTTGACGCCCTCTTGGCGATTTCATCAGCTTCCTTGTTTGTGCCATCGGGCACATGCTGCAGTTCCAGGCCCAAGAATTGCTTCTCCATCTTGCGTACATCAGCGAGGTATGCCTCCATGTGCTCGTCCCTTGGCTCGTACACCTTGTTGGAGAAGTTGACGAGGAGTTGAGAGTCGCCCTTGATGGTGAGATGCTTCACCCCCAAGGCTGCTGTAGCCTTGAGGCCGGCGATCAACCACTCGTATTCCGCGATGTTGTTGGAGACCTTCTCGCCCCGCTGGAAGCAGAGCTGCACAACATAGTATAGCTTGTCTTGGGTGGGCGAGATGAGTACGGCACCAGCCCTCGCGCCTTGGCGTGCGAAAGCACTATCGAAGTACATGACCCAGCCATCTGGCGCTTCGCTTCCTGGCGAGAGGGATCAGCTCTCGCCTGCTTCGGGCTCCGGAGCGTCAGTCCATTCTGCCACAAAGTTGGCGAGGGCGGCTCCCTTGATGACCCTGGTTGTGCTGAACTCCAGCTAAAACGCCTGTAGTTCGATGTTCCATTCGGCGACTGTTTGATACGTCCATTTTGCATCATGCTTTGATATGGATATTTATTGCATTATGGGATGTTATTACACATTATGTCACAATACTTATGCCTTTTCTCTCTTATTTTACAAGGTTTACATGAAGAGGGAGAATGCCGGCAGCTGGAATTCTAGGCTGGAAAAGGAGCAAATATTAGAGACCTATTCTGCGCAACTCCGAAAGTCCTGAAACTCCATGGAAGTCATTTTTGGGAAATATGAAAAATACTGAGCGAAGAAAATACCAGAGGGGGCCCACACCCTGGCCACGAGGGTGGGGGCGCGCCCCCTGCCTCGTGGGCCCCCTGGTGGCCCTCCGGTGCCCATCTTCTGCTATATGAAGTCTTTCGTCCGAGAAAAAATGAGAAGCAAGCTTACGGGACGAAACTCCGCTTCCACAAGGCGGAACCTTGGCGGAACCAATCTAGGGCTCCGACGGAGCTATTCTGCCAGGGAAACTTCCCTCCGGGAGGGGGAAATCATTGCCATCGCCATCACCAACAATCCTCTCATTGGGCGGGGGTCAATCTTCATCAACATCTTCACCAGCACCATCTCCTCTCAAACCCTAGTTCATCTCTTGTATCCAATTCTTGTCTCTAAGTCTGAGATTGGTACCTGTAGGTTGCTAGTAGTGTCGATTACTCCTTGTAGTTGATGCTAGTTGGTTTACTTGGTGGAAGATCATATGTTCAGATCCTATATGCATATTAGTACCCCTCTGATTATGAACATGAATATGCTTTGTGAGTAGTTACATTTGTTCCTGAGGACATGGGAGAAGTCTTGCTATTAGTAGTCATGTGAATTTGGTATTCGTTCGATATTTTGATGAGATGTATGTTGTCTCTCCTCTAGTGGTGTCATGTGAACATCGACTACATGACACTTCACCATTGTTTGGGCCTAGGGGAAGGCATTGGGAAGTAATAAGTAGATGATGGGTTGCTAGAGTGACAGAAGCTTAAACCCTAGTTTATGTGTTGCTTCGTAAGGGGCTGATTTGGATCCATATGTTTCATGCTATGGTTAGGTTTACCTTAATACTTCTTTTGTAGTTGCGGATGCTTGCAATAGGAGTTAATCATAAGTGGGATGCTTGTCCAAGTAAGGGCAGCACCCAAGCACTGGTCCACCCACATATCAAATTATCAAAGTACCGAATGCGAATCATATGAGCGTGATGAAAACTAGCTTGACGATAATTCCCATGTGTCCTCGGGAGCATTTTCCTTTATATAAGAAATTGTCTAGGCTTGTCCTTTGCTACAAAAAGGATTGGGCCACCTTGCTGCACCTTATTTACTTTTATTACTTGTTGCTCGTTACCATTTACCTTATCACAAAACTATCTGTTACCTATAATTTCAATGCTTGCAAAGAATACCTTACTGAAAACCGCATGTCATTTCCTTCTGCTCCTCGTTGGGTTCGACACTCTTACTTATAGAAAGAACTACGATAGATCCCCCATACTTGTGGGTCATCAAGACTCTTTTCTGGCGCTGTTGCCGGGGAGAGGAAGCTCCTTTGGTAGGTGGAATTTGGTAAGGAAAAATTTATATAGTGTGCTGAAATTTACTGTCACTAGTTACTATGGAAAGTAATCCTCTGAGGGGCTTGTTCGGGGTATCTTCACCCCGACCAGTAGAGCAAAGAGTTGCTCCTCAACCTACTGAACCTACTGAAAATGAAAATGTTTACTTTGAAATTCCTTCGGGTATGGTAGAAAAACTGCTAGCTAATCCTTTTGCAGGAGATGGAACATTGCATCCTGATTTACACTTAATCTATGTGGATGAAGTTTGTGGATTATTTAAGCTTGCATGTATACCCGATGTAGTTATTAAGAAGAAGTTTTTCCCTTTATATTTGAAGGGAGACACATTGACATGGTATAGGCTATGTGATGATATGGGATCTTGGGACTATAAACGATTGAAATTGGAATTTCACCAGAACTTTTATCCTATGCATCTTGTTCATCATGATCGTAATTATATATATAATTTTTGGCCTCGTGAAGGAGAAAGCATCGCTCAAGCTTGGGGGAGGCTTAAGTCAATGTTATATTCATGCCCCAATCATGAGCTCCCAAGAGAAATAATTATTCAAAAATTTTATGCTCAGCTTTCTGGCAACAATCGCACCATGCTCGATACTTCTTGTTTTGGCTCTTTTATGATGAAGACTATTGAATTCAAATGGAATTTATTGGAGAGAATTAAACGCAACTTTGAAGATTGGGATCTCGATGAAGGTGAGGAGTGGTATAACACCTAAGTTTGATTGTGTTAAATCTTTTATGGATACCGATGTTTTCCGCAAGTTTAGCACTAAATATGGACTTGACTCTGAGATAGTAGCTTCTTTTTGTGAATCATTTGCTACTCATGTTGATATCCCTAAGGAGAAGTGGTTTAAATATCATCCTCCCATAGAGGTAAAAGTAGTTGAACCTATTAAAGTTGAAGAAAAGACTATCACTTACAATGATCCTATTGTTCCTACTACTTATGTTGAGAAACCACCTTTCCCCGTTAGAATAAAGGATCATGCTAAAGCTTCAACTCTGGTTCGTAAAATTAATATTAGAACTTATACACCTCCTGAGCAAGTTAAAGTTCAACCTAATATTGCTACTGTTAAAGATATCTTGGCTGATAATATTGATGGGCATGTTATTTACTTCTGTGATGAAACTGCTAGAATTGCTAAGCCTAGTGCTAAAGATAAACATAGACCTGTTGTAGGCATGCCTGTTATTTCTGTTAAAATAGGAGATCATTGCTATCATGGCTTGTGTGATATGGATGCTAGTGCTAGTGCAATACCTATTGACTTATACAAAGAAATTATGCATGATATTGCACCTGCTGAGATAGAAGAAATTGATGTCACCATTAAGCTTGCCAATAGAGATACTATTTCACCAATGGGGATTGTTAGAGATGTTGAAGTCTTGTGTGGAAAAACTAAATATCCTGCTGATTTTCATGTTCTTAGTTCCCCACAAGATAGCTTTTGCCCCATTATATTTGGTAGACCCTTCTTGAATACTGTTAATGCTAGGATAGACTGCGAAAAGGATGTTGTTACTATTGGTCTGGATGATATGTCTCATGATTTTAATTTCTCTAAATTTAGTAGACAACATCGTGAAGAGGAATTGCCTAGTAAAGATGAAATTATTGGTCTTGCTTCTATTGCCATGCCTCCTAATGATCCTTTAGAACAATATTTGCTTGACCACGAAAATGATATGTTTATGAATGAAAGAAGGGAAATAGATGAAGTATTCTTTAAACAGGAACCTATCTTGAAACACAATTTGCCTGTTGAAATCCTAGGGGATCCCCCTCCACCCAAGGGTGATCCCATGTTTGAGCATAAACCATTACCTGATACTCTTAAATATGCTTATCTTGATGAGAAAAAGATATATCCTGTTATTATTAGTGCTAACCTTTCAGAGCATGAATAAGAGAGATTATTGAAAACTCTGAAGAAGCACCGCGCTGCTATTGGATATACTCTTGATGATCTTAAGGGCATTAGTCCCACTCTATGTCAACACAAAATAAATTTGGAGAAAGACGCCAAACCAGTTCGTGATCACCAACGACGGCTGAATCCTAAGATGAAAGAAGTGGTAAGAAAGGAAATACTAAAGCTTCTTGAGGCAGGTATTATTTATCCCGTTGCTGATAGTTAGTGGGTAAGTCCTGTCCAGTGTGTCCCTAAGAAGGGAGGTATTACTGTCGTTCCTAATGATAAAGATGAATTGATCCCGCAAAGAATTATTATAGGTTATAGGATGGTAATTGATTTCCGCAAATTAAATAAGGCTACTAAAAAAGATCATTACCCCTTACCTTTTATTAATCAAATGCTAGAAAGATTATCCAAACATACACATTTTTGCTTTCTAGATGGTCACTCTGGTTTCTCTCAAATACCCGTGTCAGCTGATGATCAATCAAAGACCACTTTTACTTGCCCTTTCGATACTTTTTCTTATAGATGTATGCCTTTTGGTTTATGTAATGCACCTGCTACCTTTCAAAGATGCATGATGGCTATATTCTGTGACTTTTGTGAAAAGATATGTGAGGTTTTCATGGATGATTTCTCCATTTATGGATCTTCTTTTGATGATTGCTTGAGCAACCTTGATCGAGTTTTGCAGAGATGTGAAGAAACTAATCTTGTTTTGAACTGGGAGAAGTGCCACTTTATGGTTAATGTAGGCATTGTCTTGGGGCATAAAATTTCTGAAAGAGGTATTGAAGTTGATAAAGCTAAAGTTGATGCTATTGAGAAGATGCCATGTCCCAAGGACATCAAAGGTATAAGAAGTTTCATGGGTCATGCCTGTTTTTATAGGAGGTTCATTAAGGACTTCTCAAAAATTTCTCGGCCTCTGACTAATTTATTACAAAAAGATATACCCTTTGTCTTTGATGATGATTGTGTAGAAGCATTTGAAATACTTAAGAAAGCTTTGATTTCTGCACCTATCGTTCAGCCACCTGATTGGAATTTACCTTTTGAGATTATGTGTGATGCTAGCGATTATGCTATAGGTGCTGTTTTAGGGCAAATAGTTGATAAGAAATCGAACATTATCCAGTATGCTAGTAAAACTCTAGACACTGCCCAGAGAAATTATGCTACTACTGAAAAAGATTTTTTAGCAGTTGTATTTGCATGTGATAAGTTCAGATCCTACATTGTTGATTCTAAAGTAACTATTCACACTGATCATGCTGCTATTAAATATCTTATGGAAAAGAAGGATGCTAAACCTAGACTTATTAGATGGGTTCTCTTGCTACAAGAATTTGATTTGCATATTATTGATAGAAAGGGGGCTGAGAACCCCGTTGCAGATAACTTGTCTAGGTTAGATAAATGCTTCTCGTACCGCTCCATGGTATGTTGATTATGCTAATTATATTTTTGCTAAATTTATACTGAAAGAAATATGCCCTAGAGGCAATAATAAAGTTATTATTTATTTCCTTATTTCATGATAAATGTTTATTATTCATGCTAGAATTGTATTAACCGGAAACATAATACATGTGTGAATACATAGACAAACAGAGTGTCACTAGTATGCCTCTACTTGACTAGCTCGTCAATCAAAGATGGTTATGTTTCCTAACCATGGACAAAGAGTTGTTATTTGATTAATGGGATCACATCATTAGGTGAATGATCTGATTGACATGACCCATTCCATTAGCTTAGCACCCGATCGTTTAGTATGTTGCTATTGCTTTCTTCATGACTTATACATGTTCCTATGAATATGAGATTATGCAACTCCCGTTTGCCGGAGGAACACTTTGTGTGCTACCAAACGTCACAACGTAACTGGGTGATTATAAAGGTGCTCTACAGGTGTCTCCAAAGGTACATGTTGGGTTGGCGTATTTCGAGATTAGGATTTGTCACTCCGATTGTCGGAGAGGTATCTCTGGGCCCTCTCGGTAATGCACATCACTTAAGCCTTGCAAGCATTGCAACTAATGAGTTAGTTGCGGGATGATGTATTACGGAACGACTAAAGAGACTTGCCGGTAACGAGATTGAACTAGGTATTGGATACCGACGATCGAATCTCGGGCAAGTAACATACCGATGACAAAGGGAACAACGTATGTTGTTATGCGGTCTGACCGATAAAGATCTTCGTAGAATATGTAGGAGCCAATATGGGCACCCAGGTCCCGCTATTGGTTATTGACCGGAGACGTGTCTCGGTCATGTCTACATTGTTCTCGAACCGTAGGGTCCGCACGCTTAAGGTTTCGATGACAGTTATATTATGAGTTTATGAGTTTTGATGTACCGAAGGAGTTGGGAGTCCCGGATGAGATCGGGGACATGACGAGGAGTCTCGAAATGGTCGAGACGTAAAGATCGATATATTGGACGACTATATTCGGACTTCGGAAAGGTTCCGAGTGATTCGGGTATTTTTCGGAGTACCGGAGAGTTACGGGAATTCGCCGGGAGAAGTATTGGGCCTTATTGGGCCATACGGGAAAGAGAGAGGGGCTGCCTAGGGCAGGCCGCGCGTCCCCCCAAGGCCTAGTCCGAATTGGACTAGGGGGAGGGGCTGCATCCCTTCCTTGTTTCCTACTCCTACTACATGGAAGGACTCCTAGTTGGACTAGGAAAAGGGGAATCCTACTCCCGGTGGGAGTAGGACTCCCCTAGGGCGCGCCATAGAGAGGGCCGGCCCTCCCCTCCTCCACTCCTTTATATACGGGGGCAGGGGGCACCCCATAGACACACAAGTTGATCCATGTGATCGTTCCTTAGCCGTGTGCGGTGCCCCCTGCCACCATATTCCACCTCGGTCATATCGTTGTAGTGCTTTGGCGAAGCCCTGCGTCGGTAGAACATCAAGATCATCACCACGCCGTCGTGCTGACGGAACTCCTCCCCAACGCTTTGCTGGATCGGAGCCCGGGGATCATCATCGAGCTGTACGTGTGCTAAGAACTCGGAGGTGCCGGAGTAACGGTGCTTGGATCGGTCGGATCGGGAAGATGTACGACTACTTCGTCTACGTTGCGTCAACGCTTCCGCAGCCGGTCTGCATGGGTACGTAGACAACACTCTCCCCTCTCGTTGCTGAGCATCATCATGATCTTGCGTGTGCGTAGGAAATTTTTTGAAATTACTGCGTTCCCCAACAGTGGCATCCGAGCCTAGGTTTTAGATGTTGATGTTATATGCACGAGTAGAACACAAGTGAGTTGTGGGTGATATAAGTCATACTGCTTACCAGCATGTCATACTTTGGTTCGGCGGTATTGTTGGATGAAGCGGCCCGGACCGACATTACGCGTACGCTTACGCGAGACCGGTTCTCCCGACGTGCTTTGCACAAAGGTGGCTAGAGGGTGACAGTTTCTCCAACTTTAGTTGAACCAAGTGTGGCTACGCCCGGTCCTTGCGAAGGTTAAAAGAGCACCAACTTGACAAACTATCGTTGTGGTTTTGATGCGTAGGTAAGATTGGTTCTTGCTTAAGCCCGTAGCAACCACGTAAAACTTGCAACAACAAAGTAGAGGACGTCTAACTTGTTTTTGCAGGGCATGTTGTGATGTGATATGGTCAAAACGTGATGAGATATATGTTGTTGTATGAGATGATCATGTTTTGTTAAAGTTATCGGCAACTGGCAAAAGCCTTATGGTTGTCTCTATATTGCATAAGATGCAAGCGCCAAATAATTGCTTTACTTTATCGCTATGCGATAGCAATAGTTGCAAGAGCAATAGTTGGCGAGACGACCGTGTGATGACACATTGATATAGATCAAGATGATGGAGATCATGGTGTCATGCCGGTGACGATAGAGATCATGACAGTACTTTGGAGATGGAGATCAAAGGCGCAAGATGATGATGGCCATATCATGTCACATATTTTGATTGCATATGATGTTTATCTTTTATACATCTTATTTTGCTTAGTTTGACGGTAGCATTTTAAGATGATCTCTCACTAATTATCAAGAAGTGTTCTCCCTGAGTATGCATCGTTGCCAAAGTTCGTCGTGCCCACACACCACGTGATGATCGGGTGTGATAAACTCTACGTCCATCTACAACGGGTGCAAGCTAGTTTTGCACACGCGGAATACTCAGGTTAAACTTGACGAGCCTAGCATATGCAGATATGGCCTCGGAACACGGAGACCGAAAGGTCGAGCGTGAATCATATAGTAGATATGATCAACATAGTGATGTTCACCATTGAAAACTACTCCATCTCACGTGATGATCGGTTATGGTTTAGTTGATATGGTTCACGTAATCACTTAGAAGATTAGAGGGATGTCTATCTAAGTGGGAGTTCTTAAGTAATATGATTAATTGAACTTAAATTTATCATGAACTTAGTCCTGGTAGTATTTTGCAAATTATGTTGTAGATCAATAGCTTGCGTTGTTGCTTTCATATGTTTATTTTGATATGTTCCTAGAGAAAAATTGTGTTGAAAGATGTTAGTAGCAATGATGCGGATTGGATCCGTGATCTGAGGTTTATCCTCATTGCTGCACAGAAGAATTATGTCCTTGATGCACCGCTAGGTGATAGACCTATTGCAGGAGCAGATGCAGACATTATGAACGTTTGGCTAGATCAATATGATGACTACTTGATAGTTTAGTGCACCATGCTTAACAGCTTAGAATCGGGACTTCAAAGACGTTTTGAACGTCATGGACCATATGAGATGTTCCAGGAGTTGAAGTTAATATTTCAAGAAAATACCCGAGTTGAGAGATATGAAGTCTCCAACAAGTTCTATAGCTAAAAGATGGAGGAGAATCGCTCAACTAGTGAGCATGTGCTCAGATTGTCTGGGTACTACAATTGCTTGAATCAAGTGGGAGTTAATCTTCCAGATAAAATAGTGATTGACAGAATTCTCTAGTCACCATCACCAAGTTAGTAGAACTTCGTGATGAACTATAATATGCAAGGGATGACTAAAGTGATTCCCAAGCTCTTCGTGATGTTGAAATCGACGAAGGTAGAAATCAAGAAAGAGCATCAAGTGTTGATGGTAGACAAGACCACTAGTTTCAATAAAAGGGCAAAGGGAAGAAGGGGAACTTCAAGAAGAACGGCAAGCAAGTTGCTGCTCAAGTGAAGAAGCCCAAGTCTGGTCCTAAGCCTGAGACTAAGTGTTTCTACTGCAAAGGGACTGGTCACTGGAAGCGGAACTACCCCAAGTGATTGGCAGATAAGAAGGATGGCAAAGTGAACATAAGTATATTTGATATACATGTTATTGTTGTGTACTTTACTAGTGTTTATAGCAACCCCTCAGTATTTGATACTAGTTCAGTTGCTAAGATTAGTAACTCGAAACGGGAGTTGCAGAATAAACAGAGACTAGTTAAGGGTGAAGTGACGATGTGTGTTGGATGTGGTTCCAAGATTGATATGATCATCATCACACACTCCCCTATACTTTCGGGATTAGTGTTGAACCTAAATAAGTGTTATTTGGTTTTTGTGTTGAGCATGAATATGATTTGATCATGTTTATTGCAATACGATTATTCATTAAAGTCAGAGAATAATTGTTGTTCTGTTTACATGAATAAAACCTTCGATGGTCATACACCCAATGAAACAAGTTCATTGGATCTCGATCGTAGGGATACACATATTCATAATATTGAAACCAAAAGATGTGAAGTTAATAATGATAGTGCAACTTATTTGTAGCACTGCCGTTTAGGTCATATTGGTGTAAAGCGCATGAAGAAACTCCATGTTGATGGGATTTTGGAATCACTTGATTATGAATCACTTGATTATGAATCACTTGATGCTTGCGAACCATGCCTCATGGGCAAGACGACTAAGACTCCGTTCTCCGGAGCGAGCAACTGACTTATTGGAAATAATACATACTGATGTATGCGGTCCGATTAGTGTTAAGGCTCATGGCAAGTATCGTTATTTTCTGAACTTCACAGATGATTTGAGCAGATATGGGTATATCTACTTGATGAAACATAAGTCTGAAACATTTGAAAAGTTCAAAGAATTTCAGAGTGAAGTGGAAAATCATCGTGACAAGAAAATAAAGTTTCTACGATCTGATCGCGGAGACAAATATTTGAGTTACGAGTTTGGTCTTCAATTAAAACAATGTGGAATAGTTTCACAAACTCATGCCACATGGAACACCACAGCATAATGGTGTGTCCGAATGTCATAACCGTACTTTATTGGATATAGTGCAATCTATGATGTCTCTTACCGATCTACCACTATCGTTTTGGGGTTATGCATTAGAGACAGCTGCATTCACGTTAAATAGGGCACCATCTAAATCCGTTGAGACGACACCGTGTGAACTATGGTTTGGCAAGAAACCTAAGTTGTCGTTTCTTAAAGTTTGGGGTTGCGATGCTTATATGAAAAAGTTTCATCCTGATAAGCTCAAACTCAAATCGGAGAAGTGCGTCTTCATAGGATATCCAAAGGAAACTATTGGATACACCTTCTATCACAGATCCGAAGGCAAGACTTTTGTTGCTAAATTCGGAAACTTTCTGGAGAAGGAGTTTCTCTCGAAAGAAGTGAGTGGGAGGAAAGTAGAACTTGACGAGGTAACTGTACCTGCTCCCTTATTGGAAAGTAGTACATCACAGAAAACTGTTTCTGTGACACCTACACCAGTTAGTGAGGAAGCTAATGATGATGATCATGAAACTTCAGAACAAGATACTACTGAACCTCGTAGATCAACCAGAGTAAGATCCGCGCCAGAGTGGTACGGTAATCCTGTTCTGGAAGTCATGCTACTAGATCATGATGAACCTACGAACTATGAAGAAGCGATGGTGAGCCCAGATTCCGCAAAGTGGCTTGAAGCCATGAAATCTGAGATATGATTCATGTATGAGAACAAAGTATGGACTTTGGTTGACTTGCCTGATGATCGGAAAGCCATAGAAAATAACTGGATCTTCAAGAGGAAGACGGACGCTGATAGTAGTGTTACTATCTACAAAGCTAGAATTGTCGCAAAAGGTTTTCGACAAGTTCAAGGTGTTGACTACGATGAGATTTTCTCACTCGTATCTATGCTTAAGTCTGTCCGAATCATGTTAGCAATTGCCGCATTTTATGAAATCTGGCAAATGGATAAACAAAACTGCATTCCTTAATGGATTTACTAAAGAAGAGTTGTATACGATGCAACTAGAAGGTTTTGTCGATCCTAAAGGTGTTAACTAAATATGCAAGCTCCAGCGATCCATCTATGGACTGGTGCAAGAATCTTGGAGTTGGAATATACGCTTTGATAAGTTGATCAAAGCATATAGTTTTATACAGACTTGCGGTGAAGCCTGTATTTACAAGAAAGTGAGTGGGAGCACTACAACATTTCTGATAAGTATATGTGAATGACATATTGTTGATCGGAAATAATGTAGAATTATTCTGCAAAGCATAAAGGAGTGTTTGAAAGGAGTTTTTCAAAGAAAGACCTCGGTGAAGCTGCTTACATATTGAGTATCAAGATCTATAGAGATAGATCAAGACACTTGATAAGTTTTTTCAATGAGTACATACCTTGACAAGATTTTGAAGTAGTTCAAAATGGAACAGTCAAAGAAAAGGTTTCTTGCCTGTGTTACAAGGTGTGAAGTTGAGTAAGACTCAAAGCCCGACCACGGCAGAAGATAGAAAGAGAATGAAAGTCATTCCCTATGCCTCAGTCATAGGTTCTATAAAGTATGCCATGCTGTATACCAGATCTATTGTATGCCCTACCACTGAGTTTGGCAAGGGAGTATGATAGTGATCTAGGAGTAGATCACTTGCCAGCGGTCAAAATTATCCTTAGTGGAATAAGGATATGTTTCTCGATTATGGAAGTGAAAAAAAAGGTTCGTCATAAAGGGTTACGCCGATGCAAGTTTTGACACTAATCTAGATGACTCTAAGTCTCGGTCTAGATACATATTAAAAGTGGGAGCAATTAGCTAGAGTAGCTCCATGCAGAGCATTGTTGACATAGAAATTTGCAAAATACATGCGGATCTGAATGTGGCAGACCCGTTGACTAAGATTCTCTCACAAGCAAAACATGATCACACATTAGTACTCCTTGGGTGTTAATCACATAGCGATGTGAACTAGATTACTGAATCTAGTAAACCCTTTGGGTGTTGGTCACATGGCGATGTGATCTAGATTATTGACTCTAGTGCAAGTGGGAGACTGAAGGAAATATGCCCTAGAGGCAATAATAAAGTTATTATTTATTTCCTTATTTCATGATAAATGTTTATTATTCATGCTAGAATTGTATTAACCGGAAACATAATACATGTGTGAATACATAGACAAACAGAGTGTCACTAGTATGCCTCTACTTGACTAGCTTGTCAATCAAAGATGGTTATGTTTCCTAACCATGGACAAAGAGTTGTTATTTGATTAATGGGATCACATCATTAGGTGAATGATCTGATTGACATGACCCATTCCATTAGCTTAGCACCCGATCGTTTAGTATGTTGCTATTGCTTTCTTCTTGACTTATACATGTTCCTATGACTATGAGATTATGCAACTCCCGTTTGCCGGAGGAACACTTTGTGTGCTACCAAATGTCACAACGTAACTGGGTGATTATAAAGGTGCTCTACAGGTGTCTCCAAAGGTACATGTTGGGTTGGCGTATTTCGAGATTAGGATTTGTCACTCCGATTGTCAGAGAGGTATCTCTGGGCCCTCTCGGTAATGCACATCACTTAAGCCTTGCAAGCATTGCAACTAATGAGTTAGTTGCGGGATGATGTATTACGGAACGAGTAAAGAGACTTGCCAGTAACGAGATTGAACTAGGTATTGGATACCGACGATCGAATCTCGGGCAAGTAACATACCGATGACAAAGGGAACAACGTATGTTGTTATGCGGTCTGACCGATAAAGATCTTCGTAGAATATGTAGGAGCCAATATGGGCATCCAGGTCCCGCTATTGGTTATTGACCGGAGACGTGTCTCGGTCATGTCTACATTGTTCTCGAACCGTAGGGTCCGCACGCTTAAGGTTTCGATGATAGTTATATTATGAGTTTATGAGTTTTGATGTACCGAAGGAGTTCGGAGTCCCGGATGAGATCGGGGACATGACGAGGAGTCTCGAAATGGTCGAGATGTAAAGATCGATATATTGGACGACTATATTCGGACTTCGGAAAGGTTCCGAGTGATTCGGGTATTTTTCGGAGTACCGGAGAGTTATGGGAATTCGCCGGGAGAAGTATTGGGCCTTATTGGGCCATACGGGAAAGAGAGAGGGGCTGCCTAGGGCAGGCCGCGCCCCCCCCCAAGGCCTAGTCCGAATTCGACTAGGGGAGGGGCTGCATCCCTTCCTTGTTTCCTACTCCTACTACATGGAAGGACTCCTAGTTGGACTAGGAAAAGGGGAATCCTACTCCCGGTGGGAGTAGGACTCCCCTAGGGCGCGCCATAGAGAGGGCCGGCCCTCCCCTCCTCCACTCCTTTATATACGGGGGCAGGGGGCACCCCATAGACACACAAGTTGATCCATGTGATCGTTCCTTAGCCGTGTGCGGTGCCCCCTGCCACCATATTCCACCTTGGTCATATCGTTGTAGTGCTTAGGCGAAGCCCTGCGTCGGTAGAACATCAAGATCGTCACCACGCCGTCGTGCTGACGGAACTCCTCCCCAACGCTTTGCTGGATCGGAGCCCGGGGATCGTCATCGAGTTGTACGTGTGCTAAGAACTCGGAGGTGCCGGAGTAACGGTGCTTGGATCGGTCGGATCGGGAAGATGTACGACTACTTCCTCTACGTTGCGTCAATGCTTCCGCAGTCGGTCTGCGTGGGTACGTAGACAACACTCTCCCCTCTCGTTGCTGTGCATCATCATGATCTTGCGTGTGCGTAGGAAATTTTTTGAAATTACTGCGTTCCCCAACATATACCACCTAGTTTCACATACCAGCAAAAGAAAAAGTTCTTTTATGATTTAAGACATTACTTCTGGGATGGCCCACATCTTTATAAAGAAGGAGTAGATGGTGTTATTAGATGTTGTGTACCTGAGCATGAACAGGAATAGATCCTACGCAAGTGTCACTCCGAGGCTTATGGAGGACACCACGCTGGAGATAGAACTGCACATAAGGTATTGCAATCCGGTTTTTATTGGCCTACTCTCTTCAAGGATGCTCGTAAGTTTGTCTTGTCTTGTGATGAATGTCAAAGAATTGGTAATATTAGTAGACGTCAAGAAATGCCTATGAATTATTCACTTTTTATTGAACCATTTGATGTTTGGGGCTTTGATTATATGGGACCGTTTCCTGCCTCTAATGGTTATACACATATTTTAGTTGCTGTTGATTACGTTACTAAGTGGGTAGAAGCTATTCCAACTAGTAGTGCCGATCATAACACTTCTATTAAGATGCTTAAAGAAGTTATTTTTCCGAGGTTTGGTGTCCCTAGACACTTAATGACTGATGGTGGTTCACACTTTATTCATGGTGCTTTCCATAAAATGCTTGCTAAGTATGACGTTAATCATAGAATTGCATCTCCATATCACCCACAGTCTAGTGGTCAAGTAGAATTGAGTAATAGAGAGCTCAAATTAATTTTGCAAAAGACTGTTAATAGATCTAGATAGAATTGGTCTAAGAAACTTGATGATGCATTATGGGCTTATATAACTGCATATAAAAATCCTATGGGTATGTCTCCGTATAAAATGGTTTATGGAAAAGCGTGTCACTTACCTCTCAAACTTGAACATAAGGCATATTGGGCTATTAAAGAGCTCAATTATGATTTCAAACTTGCCGGTGAAAAGAGGTTATTTGACATTATCTCACTAGATGAATGGAGAACCCAGGCTTATGAAAATGCCAAGCTGTTTAAAGAAAAAGTTAAAAGATGGCATGACAAAAGGATACAAAAGTGTGAGTTTAATGTAGGTGATTATGTTTTGCTATACAAATCTCATTTAAGATTTTTTGCAAGGAAACTTCTCTCTAAGTGGGAAGGCCCATACGTTATCGAGGAAGTCTATCGTTCCGGTGCCATAAAAATCAACAATTTCGAGGGCACGAATCCGAAGGTGGTGAACAGTCAAAGAATCAAGCATTATATCTCAGGTAATCCCATAAATGTTGAAACCAATGTTATTGAAACCGTAACCCCGGAGGAGTACATAAGGGACACTTTCCGGAACGTTTCAGACTCCGAAAAGGAATAGTTATGTGGTACGGTAAGTAAACTGACTCCAAAACAGTTATAATGGAAATTTTTCTTTGTTTTGAAATATTTAGGAAAATAGAAAAATAAGAAGCAGTCCGGGAAGGACACGAGGCTTCCATGAGGGTGGAGGGCACGCCCCCTGCCTCGTGGGCACCCTGTGCGCTCTCCGGACTCCGTTTTCTTGCACGATACTTCTTTCGGTCGGTAAAAATTCATTATATAATCTCCCGAAGGTTTTGACCACCGTATCACATGATTATCCTCTATTTTCCTTTCGAGCTGTTTTCTGCCAGATTTGTCAAGGCCAAGCATCATGTCGTCCCCCTCCTCCAGCAATGGTGACAACGATGCTTGGCTAATGAAGATATGGCTGAAGAGAGAAGAACCCGGGGAGATCAACAAGGATGATGGGATCAAGAAGGCCATGGAGGAGCAAGCTCCTGCAGCAGAAGACATCCTTCCACCTCTCTTCACCCCGACCGAGATTGAAGCTTTCAAGATGATTGAGTTAGCTCGTATACAAAACAAGTATCTCACACGTGAAAATATTTTGTTGAAGGATCATATCGTCGCACTCAAGGGCATTATCCGCAAGTTGGAGGATCTCTTACGCTCGATGTGCGACTATCCACCATCACCACCATCTTCTCCATCCCCGAAGAAGGAGATATAATCACATGGGTATGGGCACTCCCCTTGGCAACTGCCAAGCTTGGGGGAGATGCCCCGGTATCGTATCACCATCACACTCCTATCTTTACCATTTTTCTTAGTTCGATCCTTTTGGTAATATCTTGATCTAGTAGAATAAAGTTTGAGCATGATCTAGTCTTGAGTTTTGATTTATGATCTCTATTTGTAATCGAGTCCGTGAGCTATATAATAAAGATTAGTGTTGAGTCAAGGGCTTGATTATCTTGCTATGATCTTGAGTGAATAAAAGAAAAATAAAGAGTAAAAAGAAACAAAGAGATCATATGGATCTTATGGAGAGTAATGACTTCACATATAAAGAGTATGATGATTAAAAGTTGTTGAGAGTTGACAAACATAGTTTTGGTCATCGTTGCAATTAATAGGAAGTAATAAAGAAAGAGAGGTTCACATATAAATATACTATCTTGGACATCTTTTATGATTGTGAGCACTCATTAAAATATGACATGCTAAAGAGTTGATGTTGGACAAGGAAGACAACGTAATGGGTTATGTTTTGTTATATCTGAGATAAAGTATATTGCCATGGATCATCCAACATGTTGAGCTTGCCTTTCCCCCTCATGCTAGCCAATTCTTTGCACCAAGTAGAGATACTACTTGTGCTTCCAAATACCCTTAAACCCAGTTTTGCCATGAGAGTCCACCATACCTACCTATGGATTGAGTAAGATCCTTCAAGTAAGTTGTCACTGTGCAAGCAATAAAAATTGCTATCTAAATATGTATGATTTATTAGTGAGGGAGAAAATAAGCTTTATACGATCTTGTGATGTAGAAGTAATAAAAGCGACAGACTGCATAATAAAGGTCTATATCACAAGTGGCAATATAAAGTGACGTTCTTTTAAGATTTTGTGCATCCAACCCTTAAGCACATGACAACCTCTGCTTCCCTCTGCGAAGGGCCTATCTTTTACTTTTATCTCCTACCCTATGCAAGAGTCATGGTGATCTTCACCTTTCCTTTTTATATTTTATCCTTTGGCAAGCACAGTATGTTGGTACGATCCTGATATATATATCTAATTGATTGTGAGTTAGCATGAACTATTATTGTTGACATTTACCCTTGAGGTAAGAAGTTGGGATGAAATACCATAAGCCCCTATCTTTCTCTGTGTCCGATTAAAACTCCGTAACCACAAGTATCGCGTGAGTGTTAGCAATTGTGAAAGACTAAATGATAGTTGAGTATGTGGACTTTGCTGAAAAGCTCTTACATAGACTCTTTTGGATGTTATGATAAATTGCAATTGCTTCAATGACTGAGATTATAGTTTGTTAGTTTTCAATAAAGTTTCTGATTCGTACTTGACATTGTGAATAGATTGTTATTTTTATCATAATAATTCATATGACAATATTCATATATGTTGCTGTTATAAGAATGATCATGATGCCCTCATGTCCGTATTTTATTTTATCGACACCCCTATCTCTAAACATGTGGGCATATTTATCGATTTTGGCTTTCGCTTGAGGACAAGCGAGGTCTAAGCTTGGGGGAGTTGATACGTCCATTTTGCATCATGCTTTGATATGGATATTCATTGCATTATGGGTTGTTATTACACATTATGTCACAATACTTATGCCTTTTCTCTCTTATTTTACAAGGTTTACATGAAGAGGGAGAATGCCGGCAGCTGGAATTCTGGGCTGGAAAAGGAGCAAATATTAGAGACCTATTCTGTGCAACTCCGAAAGTCCTGAAACTCCACGGAAGTTATTTTTGGGAAATATGAAAAATACTGAGCGAAGAAAATACCAGAGGGGGTCCACACCCTAGCCACGAGGGTGGGGGCGTGCCCTACCCCCCTGGGCGCCCCCTGCCTCGTGGGCCCCCTGGTGGCCCTCCGGTGCCCATCTTCTGCTATATGAAGTATTTCGTCCGAGAAAAAAAATGAGAAGCAAGCTTACGGGACGAAACTCCGCCGCCACGAGGCGAAACCTTGGCGGAACCAATCTAGGGCTCCGGCGGAGCTGTTCTGCTGGGGAAACTTCCCTCCGGGAGGGGGAAATCATCGCCATCGCCATCACCAACGATCCTCTCATTGGGAGGGGGTCAATCTTCATCAACATCTTCACCAGCACCATCTCCTCTCAAACCCTAGTTCATCTCTTGTATCCAATTCTTATCTCTAAGTCTGAGATTGGTACCTGTAGGTTGCTAGTAGTGTTGATTACTCCTTGTAGTTGATGCTAGTTGGTTTACTTGGTGGAAGATCATATGTTCAGATCCTATATGCATATTAATACCCCTCTGATTATGAACATGAATATGCTTTGTGAGTAGTTATGTTTGTTCCTGAGGGCATGGGAGAAGTCTTGCTATTAGTAGTCATGTGAATTTGGTATTCGTTCGATATTTTGATGAGATGTATGTTGTCTCTCCTCTAGTGGTGTCATGTGAACATCGACTACATGACACTTCACCATTGTTTGGGCTTAGGGGAAGGCATTGGGAAGTAATAAGTAGATGATGGGTTGCTAGAGTGACAGAAGCTTAAACCCTAGTTTATGCGTTGCTTCGTAAGGGGCTGATTTGGATCCATATGTTTCATGCTATGGTTAGGTTTACCTTAATACTTCTTTTGTAGTTGTGGATGCTTGCAATAGGAGTTAATCATAAGTGGGATGCTTGTCCAAGTAAGGGCAGCACCCAAGCACTGGTCCACCCACATATCAAATTATCAAAGTACCGAACGCGAATCATATGAGCGTGATGAAAACTAGCTTGACGATAATTCCCATGTGTCCTCGGGAGCGTTTTCCTTTATATAAGAAATTGTCCAAGCTTGTCCTTTTCTACAAAAAGGATTGGGCCACCTTGCTGCACCTTATTTACTTTTATTACTTGTTGCTCGTTACCATTTACCTTATCACAAAACTCTCTGTTACCTATAATTTCAGTGCTTGCAGAGAATACCTTATTGGAAAGCGCTTGTCATTTCCTTCTGCTCCTTGTTGGGTTCGACACTCTTACTTATCAGAAGGACTACGATAGATCCCCTATACTTGTGGGTCATCACTCTTCCCATAGCGTTGGGGCTCCGGAGCACCCTCTCTAGTAGGTAGGCTAAGACGACCTTAATTGGGTGGCCCTGGAAGTAATGACGCAGCTTGCGCGAGGCCACCAGGAGTGCGAGCAGAAGCTTCTGTGGCATGGGATATCATGCCATTGCGTCCCGCAACACTGTGCTGATGAAGTACACCGGGTGCTCAACGAGGGCGAGAGCGTCGATGGAGCCCGAGGCCTCCGGAGGTTGGGGCGCCTCCTGAGGTGAGGGGACCTTAGGAGCTTGGTCACCCACCGGGGCCTCCGCAGGCCCAGAAACACCGTCTTGTAGGGCCTGATCATCTGCGGGCATTCTCGTGGCCTTAGCGGCGCCGTCTCGGCACCGCATCATCCCTGCTGAAGGTGCGGCATTATGAGGCGGGCTCTTGGCATGGCGCTCCTCCCGGACAGCCACCAACACCGCGCTGGTGGAGTGAGGCGTGGCGGCCAGGTAGAGCACCAGGGGCTCGAGGGGACGAGGCGCTACCATCACCAGTGGGCTGGTCAGGTATCTTTGAGGTCTTGAAACACCAGGTCGGCCTCCGGGGTCCACTCGAACAGGCCCTTCTTCTTCATCAGCTTGAAGAACGGCAGGGTGCGCTCCCCCAGCTTGGAGATGAAGCGCCCCAGCGAGGTCACGCGGCCTGCGAGCTTTTGCATTTCCTTGAGAGTTTGTGGCGGGCTCACGTCGGTTAGCCTCGACCCCCCTGTGCGACACGAGGAAGCCCAACAGCTTGCTGGAGGGAACACCGAACACGCACTTCTTCGGATTGAGTCACAGGTCCACCTGGCGCAGGCTGGCGA
Organism: Triticum urartu; assembly: GCF_056163025.1. Lineage (NCBI taxonomy): Eukaryota > Viridiplantae > Streptophyta > Magnoliopsida > Poales > Poaceae > Triticum > Triticum urartu. The sequence continues at coordinate 69,112,414 of NC_141876.1, read as the reverse complement.
AAGTCTCCTCCAGGTCCTGAATGAGGGTCCTTGCCTCCCAAGATTTTACCATGATGTCGTCGACGTAGGCTTCAGCATTTCTCCCGAGCTGCTGACCCAGGGCGATGTGCATCAGCCGCTGGAAGGTCGCCCCAGCGTTGTGTAGTCCGAATGGCATGCAGGTGTAGCAGTATACCCCACACGGGGTCAAGAAGGCCGTCTTCTCCACGTCCTCCACTGCCATCTTGATCTGGTGGTAACCCGAGAAAGCGTCTAGGAAACACAACAGGTCGCACTTAGCGGTGGAGTCGACGATCTGGTCGATGCGCGAAAGCACGAACGGGTCTTGTGGGCAGGCTTTGTTGAGGTTGGTGAAGTCGACGCACATGCGTTCCTTCCCGCCTTTCTTGGGCAAGACAACGGGGTTCACAGCCACTCCAAGGTCCACTCCTACGGTGCCCTCCGTTCTCACGCAAACATGAGGGGCCCCTACTGTAGGGTGTTGCAATATGTTCATGGTTCGCTTATGGTGGGTTGCGAGAGTGACAGAAGCTTAAACCCGAGTAAGTGGGGTATGACGTATGGGAGTAAAGAGGACTTGATACTTAATGCTATGGTTGGGTTTCACGACCTTAATGATCTTTAGTAGTTGCGGATGCTTGCTAGGGGTCCAATCATAAGGGCATATGATCCAAGTAGAGAAAGTATGTTAGCTCATGCCTCTCCCTCATATAAAATTACAAGAATGATTACCGGTAATTGTTATCGATTGCCTAGGGACAAATAACTTTCTTGTTGACACAAACCGTTTTTCTAAACACCTAACTTTTATTATCTTGCAAAGTACTTCTAGTTTTATTCTTGCAAAGTAGTTCTAGCATCACACCTACAAAATAGTTTCATACTTGTTTCCGATAAAGCAAACATCAAGTGTGCGTAGAGTTGTATCGGTGGTCAATAGAACTTGAGGGAATATTTGCTCTGCCTTTAGCTCCTCGTTGGGTTCGACACTCTTATTTATCAAAGAAGGCTACAAACGATCCCCTATACTTGTGGGTTATCAGTCTCATCACTGAGGGAAATACCTACTGATGACCCACAAGTATAGGGGATCAATTGTAGCTCTTTTCGATAATTAAGAGTGTCGAACCCAACGAGGAGCAGAAGGAAATGACAAGTGTTTTTAGCAAGGTAATGTCTGCAAGTGTTGAAATTGTAAGTAGCGGAGTAGTTTGCTAGCAAGATAATTTGTAATGTGCAAGTAACGATAATAGTAGCAAAGGTGCAGCAAGGTAGCCCAATCCTTTTGAGGCAAAGGACAGGCCAAAACGGTTTCTTATGACAAGCAAAGCGTTCTTGAGGGTACACGGGATTTTCATCTAGTCACTTTCACCATGTTGGTTCGATTTGTATTCACTACTTTGATAATTTGATATGTGGGTGGACCGGTGCTTAGGTGTTGTTCTTACTTGAACAAACCTCCTACTTATGATTAACCCTCCCGCAAGCATCCGCAACTACGAGAAACGTATTAAGAATAAATTCTAACCATAGCATTAAACTTTTGGATCCAATCGGTCCCTTACGGAATAGCACATAAACTGGGGTTTAAGCTTCTATCACTCTCGCAACCCATCATCTAATTGCTACTCTGATACGTCTCCAACGTATCTATAATTTTTGATTGCTCCATGCTATATTATCTACTATTTTGGACTATATTGGGCTTTATTATTCACTTTTATATTACTTTTGGGACTAACCTATTAACCGGAGGCCCAGCCCAGAATTGCTGTTTTTTGCCTATTTCAGTGTTTCGAAGAAACGGAATATCAAACGGAGTCCAAACGGAATAAAATATTCGGAAACGTGATTTTCTCACCGAATATGATCCAGGAGACTTGGACCCTACACCAAGGAACAGGAGAGGCGGTCACGAGGGTGGGGGGCGCGCCCCCTGCCTCGTGGGCCCCTCGAAGCTCCACCGACGTACCTCTTCCTCCTACATATACCTACGTACCCCCAAACTATCAGAATAGGAGCCAAAAACCTAATTCCACTGCCGAAACTTTCTGTATCCATGAGATCCCATCTTGGGGCCTGTTCCGGAGCTCTGCCGGAAGGAGGCCGTCATCACGGAGGGCTTCTACATCATCATAGCCTCTCCGATGAAGTGTGAGTAGTTTACCTCAGACCTTCGGGTCCATAGTTATTAGCTAGATGGCTTCTTCTCTCTTTTTGGATCTCAATACAATGTTCTCCCCCTCTCTTGTGGAGATCTATTCGATGTAATCTTCTTTTCGCGGTGTGTTTGTTGAGACCGATGAATTGTGGGTTTATGATCAAGTCTATCTATGAATAATATTTGAATCTTCTCTGAATTATTTTATGTATGATTGTTTATCTTTGCAAGTCTATTCGAATTATCCGTTTTGTTTGGCCAACGAGATTGGTAGTTCTTGCAATGGGAGAAGTGCTTAGCTTTGGGTTCGATCTTGCGGTGTCCTTTCCCAGTGACAGAAGGGGCAGCAAGGCACGTATTGTATCATTGCCATCGAGGATAACAAGATGGGGTTTATATCATATTGCATGAATTTGTCCCTCTACATCATGTCATCTTGCTTAAGGCGTTACTCTGTTTTTAACTTAATACTCCAGATGCATGCTGGATAGCGGTCGATGAGTGGAGTAATAGTAGTAGATGCAGGCATGAGTCGGTCTACTTGTCTCGGACGTGATGCCTATATACATGATCATACCTAGATATTCTCATAACTATGCTCAATTCTGTCAATTGCTCAAGAGTAATTTGTTCACCCACCGTAGAAATACCTATGCTCTCGAGAGAAGCCACTAGTGAAACCTATGGCCCCCGGGTCTATTCTCATCATATCAATCTCCATCACTTTATTATTGCTTTGTTTTTACTTTGCCTTTTACTTTTTACTTTGCATCTTTATATCAAAAATACCAAATATATTATCTATCCTATCTATCACATCTCACTTGTCGAGAAGGGATTGACAACCCCTAATAGCGTTGGTTGCGTTGAGATATTGTTTTGTGCAGGTGCGAGGGACTTGCGCGTTGCCTCCTACTGGATTGATACCTTGGTTCTCAAAAACTAAGGGAAATACTTACGCTACTCTGCTGCATCATCCTCTCCTCTTCGGGGAAATCCAACGCAGTGCTCAAGAGGTAGCAAGAAGAATTTCTGGCGCCGTTGCCGGGGAGGTCTTCGCTAAAGTCAACATACCAAGTACCTATCATAATCCCTATCTCTCGCATTACATTATTTGCCATTTGCCTCTCTTTTTCCTCTCCCCCACTTCACCCTTGCCGTTTTATCCGCCCTCTCTCTTCCGTTTGCCTTTTTCTCGCTTGCCTTTTGTTTGCTCGTGTGTTGCTTGTTTGTCACGATGGCTCTTCCAGGATTTGGTGACCTTCACCTTAAAAGGTTGGAGGAAATCGAAAACAATGTCAGGAAGTTTATGGTTTTGCAATTTGAGCATAATAATTTCTTTAGAAATGAGCTCAAGGAACGAAAAGGTTTTATGAGTTATATGAATAAAGATCTCGATGATATGTCCAAAGAATTTGATGGTATAAGAGCCCAAATTGCTCGTCTTGAAAAGATGACTGCTGAAATTTCGGATATGCAAGCTACCTTAGTCAATAAGATGGTCGCTAAACCGAATTCCTATGAAAATCAAGATGAAGATCTAAAAGTTATTGATGTGTCCCCTATTAAATCTTTGTTTTGCAATATGAATCTTGATGAAACTGAATATGATCTTCCCTTACCTAGAAGGCGTTCCAAAAATTCGGAGTATTTAGATCTTGATGATGAAATTGATGAAAGTGGGATTGAAAGAAATAAAACCCTAGATGTTGCTAAACCCACTATATTGGATTTCAAGGAATTTAATTATGAAAGTTTCTCTTTAATTGATTGGATTTCTTGTTGCAATCCGTGCTAAATTCTCCTCATGCTTATAGTCAAAACAAAGCCTTTACCGAACATATTGTTGATGCCTTGATGCAATCTTATGAAGAAAAACTTGAGTTGAAAGTTTCTATCCCTAGAAAACTCTATGATGAGTGGGAACTAACTATTAAAATTAAAATTAAAGATCATGAGTTTTATGCTTTATGTGATTTGGGTGCTAGTGTCTCTACTATTCCCAAAACTTTGTGTGATTTGCTAGATTTCTGTGATTTTGATGATTGCTCTCTAAACTTGCATCTTGCGGATTCCACTATTAAGAAACCTATGAGAAGAATTAATGATGTTCTTATTGTTGCAAATAGGAATTATGTGCCCGTAAATTTTATCGTTCTTGATATAGATTGCAATCCTTCTTGTCCTATTATTCTTGGTAGACCTTTCCTTAGAACGATTGGTGCGATTATTGACATGAAGGAAGGGAACATTAGATTCCAATTCCCCCTAAAAAAGGGCATGGAACACTTCCCTAGAAAGAAAATAAAATTACCATATGAATCTATCATGAGAGCCACTTATGGTTTGCCTACCAAAGATGGCAATACCTAGATCTATCCTTGCTTTTATGCCTAGCTAGGGGCGTTAAACGATAGTGCTTGTTGGGAGGCAACCCAATTTTATTTTAGTTTTTTGCTTTTTGCTTCTGTTTAGGAATAAATATTTGTTCTAGCCTCTGGTTAGATTTGTTTTTGTGTTTTAATTAGTGTTTGTGCCAAGTAAGACCGCTAGGATAACCTACGGTAATAGTAATTTGATTCTGCTGCAGAAAACAGAAACTTTGCGTGCACGAGAATAATTATGATAAATCACAGGAACTTGATTTTTAGTTGATTATTTTTTCTGTAGATCAATAAACAAATTATCTAGAACTTCATATTTTGGCTGAATTTTTCACGTTCCAGAAATTGGCGTTAGCTACAGATTACTACAGACTGTCCTGTTTTTGACAGATTCTGTTTTTCGTGTGTTGTTTGCTTATTTTGATGAATCTATTGTTAGTAAAATAGTTTATAATCCATAGAGAAGTTTGAATACAGTAGGTTTAACACCAATATAAATAAATAATGAGTTCATTACAGTACCTTGAAGTGGTGTTTTGTTTTCTTTTGCTAACGAAGCTTATGAGATTTCTGTTGAGTTTTGTGTTGTGAAGTTTTCAAGGTTTGGGTGAAATCTTTTGATGGATTATGGAACAAGGAGTGGCAAGAGACTAAGATTGGGGATGCCCATGGCACCCCCAATATAATCCAAGGACACCAAAAAGTCAAAGCTTGGGGATGCCCCGGAAGGCATCCCCTCTTTCGTCTACTTCCATCGGTAATTTTACTTGGAGCTATATTTTTATTCACCACATGATATGTGTTTTGCTTGAAGTGTCTTGTATTATTTGTGTCTTTGTTTGTTAATGTGCCAAAATAATCCTTGCTGTACACACCTTTTGAGAGAGCCATATCTGAATTAAAATTTGTTAGAATACTCTATGTGCTTCACTTATATCTTTTGAGCTATGTAGTTTTGCTCTATGTGCTTCACTTATATCTTTTGAGCGCTGTAGTTTTTGCTCTAGTGCTTCACTTAGATCTTTTAGAGCACGGTGGTGGATTTGTTTTAAAGAAACTATTGATCTCTCATGCTTCACTTAGATTATTTTTAGAGTTCCTAATAGCATGGTAAATTGCTTAATAATAATATGCTTGGCATTCAAGATTTGTGAAACTTTCTTTTGAGTGCGTTGAATACTAAGAAAAGTTTGATGCTTGATAATTGTTTTGAGATATGAAGATGATGATATTAGAGTCATGCTAGTTGAGTAGTTGTGAATTTGAGAAATACTGGTGTTAAAGTTTGTGATTCCCGTAGCATGCACGTATGGTGAACCGTCATGTGATGAAGTCGGAGCATGATTTATTTATTGATTGTCTTCCTTATGAGTGGCGGTCGGGGACGAGCGATGGTCTTTTCATACCAATCTATCCCCCTAGGAGCATGCGCGTAATACTTTGCTTTGATGACTTCTAGATTTTTGCAACAAGTATATGAGTTCTTTATGACTAATGTTGAGTCCATGGATTATACGCACTTTTCTTCCTTCCACCATTGCTAGCCTCTCTATTACCGCGCACCTTTCGTCGGTACCATACACCCACCATAAATCTCCCTCAAAACAGCCACCATACCTACCTATCATGGCATTTCCATAGCCATTCCGAGATATATTGCCATGCAACTTTCCACCGTTCCGTTTATTATGACACGCTACATTATTGTCATATTGCTAGCATGATCATGTAGTTGACATCGTATTTGTGGCAAAGCCACCATTCATAATTCTTTCATACTTGTCGCTCATGAATCATTGCATATCCCGGTACACCGCCGGAGGCATACACATAGAGTCATAATTGTTCTAAGTATTGAGTTGTAGTTGTTGAGTTGTAAAGTAAATAGAAGTGTGATGATCATCATTTTTTAGAGCATTGTCCCAAGTGAGGAAAGGATGATGGAGACTATGATTCCCACACAAGTCAGGATGAGACTCCGGACGAAAAATAAAAAAAAAAGAGAAAGAGGCCATAAAAAAAGAAAAGGCCCAAACAAAAAAATGAGAGAAAAAGAGAGAAGGGACAATGTTACTATCCTTTTACCACACTTGTGCTTCAAAGTAGCACCATGATCTTCATGATAGAGAGTCTCTCATTTTTTCACTTTCATATACTAGTGGGAATTTTTCATTATAGAACTTGGCTTGTATATTCCAATGATGGGCTTCCTCAAATTGCCCTAGGTCTTCGTGAGCAAGCAAGTTGGATGCACACCCACTTAGTTTCTTTTGTTGAGCTTTCATATACTTATAGCTCTAGTGCATCCATTGCATGGCAATCCCTACTCACTCACATTGATATCTATTGATGGGCATCTCCATAGCCCGTTGATACGCCTAGTTGATGTGAGACTATCTTCCCCTCTTTTTGTCTTCTCCACAACCACCATTCTATTCCACATATAGTGCAATATCCATGGCTCACGCTCATGTATTGCGTGAGGATCGAAAAAGTTTTGAAAATGTTGAAGTATGAAACAATTGCTTGGCTTGGCACCGGGGTTGTGCATGATTAAATACTTTGTGTGGTGAAGATAGAGCATAGCCAGACTATATGATTTTTTAGGGATAACTTTCTTTGGCCATGTTATTTTGAGAAGACATAATTGCTTTGTTAGTATGCTTGAAGTATTATTGTTTTTATATCAATATGAGCTTTTGTCTTGAATCTTTCTAATCTGAATATTCATACCACAATTGAGAAGATTTACATTAATTATGCCAAGTAGCATTCCACATCAAAAATTATCTTTTTTATCATTTACCTACTCGAGGACGAACAAGAATTAAGCTTGGGGATGCCTGATACGTCTCCAACGTATCTATAATTTTTGATTGCTCCATGCTATATTATCTACTATTTTGGACTATATTGGGCTTTATTATTCACTTTTATATTAGTTTTGGGACTAACCTATTAACCGGAGGCCCAGCCTAGAATTGCTGTTTTTTTTCCTATTTCAGTGTTTCAAAGAAACGGAATATCAAACGGAATAACTTCTTCAGAAACGTGATTTTCTCACCGAACGTGATCGAGGAGACTTGGACCATACGCCAAGGAACAGGAGAGGCGGTCATGAGGGTGGGGGCGCGCCCCCCCTAGGGGGCACCCCCTGCCTCGTGGGCCCCTCGAAGCTCCACCGACGTACCTCTTCCTCCTACATATACCTACGTACCCCCAAACTATCAGAACAGGAGCCAAAAACCTAATTCCACCGCCGAAACTTTCTGTATCCATGAGATCCCATCTTGGGGCCTGTTCCGGAGCTCCGCCGGAAGGAGGCCGTCATCATGGAGGGTTTCTACATCATCATAGCCTCTTCGATGAAGTGTGAGTAGTTTACCTCAGACCTTCGGGTCAATAGTTATTAGCTAGATGGCTTCTTCTCTCTTTTTGGATCTCAATACAATGTTCTCCCCTCTCTTGTGGAGATCTATTCGATGTAATCTTCTTTTTGCGGTGTGTTTGTTGAGACAGATGAATTGTGGGTTTATGTTCAAGTCTATCTATGAATAATATTTGAATCTTCTCTAAATTCTTTTATGTATGATTGGTTATCTTTGCAAGTCTCTTCGAATTATTCGTTTTGTTTGGCCAACGAGATTGGTAGTTCTTGCAATGGGGGAAGTGCTTAGCTTTGGGTTCGATCTTGCGGTGTCCTTTCCCAGTGACAGAAGGGGCAGCAAGGCACGTATTGTAGCATTGCCATCGAGGATAACAAGATGGGGTTTATATCATATTGCATGAATTTGTCCCTCTACATCATGTCATCTTGCTTAAGGTGTTACTCTGTTTTTAACTTAATACTCTAGTTGCATGCTGGATAGCGGTCGATGAGTGGAGTAATAGTAGTAGATGCAGGCAGGAGTCGGTCTACTTGTCTCGGACGTGATGCCTATATACATGATCATACCTAGATATTCTCATAACTATGCTCAATTCTGTCAATTGCTCAACAATAATTTGTTCACCCACCGTAGAAATACCTATGCTCTCGAGAGAAGCCACTAGTGAAACCTATGGCCCCCTGGTCTATTCTCATCATATCAATCTCCATCACTTTATTATTGCTTTGTTTTTACTTTGCCTTTTACTTTTTACTTTGCACCTTTATATCAAAAATACCAAAAATATTATCTATCCTATCTATCACATCTCACTTGTCGAGAAGGGATTGACAACCCCTAATCGCGTTGGTTGCGTTGAGATATTGTTTTGTGTAGGTGCGAGGGACTTTTGCGTTGCCTCCTACTGGATTAATACCTTGGTTCTCAAAAACTGAGGGAAATACTTACGCTACTCTGCTGCATCATCCTCTCCTCTTCAGGGAAATCCAACGCAAGCTCAAGAGGAAGCATACTCCACAATGCAGTCCCTTAGGCCCAAATATGGTGAAGTGTCATGTAGTCGATGTTCACATGACACCACTAAGGGAATCACAACATACATACTATAAAAATATCGAACACATATCAATTTCACATGATTACGTGCAACATGATTTCTCCTATGACCTCAAGAAGAAAATTAACTACTCACAAATGATAATCATGCTCAAGATCAGAGGGGTATTAAATAGCATATTGGATCTGAACATATAATATTCCACCAAATAAACCATATAGCAATCAACTACAAGATGTAATCAACACTACTAGTCACCCACAAGCACCAATCTATAGTTCCAGTAACAAGATTGAACACAAGAGATGAACTAGGGTTTGAGATGAGATGGTGATGTTGAAGATGTTGATGGATATTACCCTCCCCAAGATGGGAGAGTTGTTGGTGATGATGATGACGATGATTTCCCTGGCGGAATTGCTCCGCCGGAGGGCAAAAGTGCTCCTGCCCAAGTACCGCCTTGAGACGGCGGCGCTCTGTCCCGAAAGTCCTCTCCTTATTTTTTCTAGGTCAAAATGACTTATATACCAGAAGATGGGCACCGGAGGTGGGCCTGGGTGAGCACAACCCACCAGGGCGCGCCTGGGCTCCCTGGCACGTCCAGGTGGGTTGTGCCCACCTGGTGGGCCCCCTCTGGTACTTATTTGCTCCAATATTCTTCATATATTCCATAAAAATTCTCCGGGAAGTTTCAGCTTGTTTGGAGTTGTGCAGAATAGGTAGCCTGACGTAGTTTTTCCAGGTCCAGATTCCCAACAGCCGAAATTCTCCCTCTTTGTGTATACCTTGCATATTATGAGAGAAAAGGCATTAGAATTACTCCAAAAAGCATTATTATGGATAAAAGCATCATAAATAACAGTAGGAAAACATGATGCAAAATGTACGTATCAACTCCCCCAAGCTTAGACCTCGCTTGTCCTCAAGCGAAAACCGAAATCGAAAAACATGTCCACATGCTTAGAGAGAGAGAGGTGTCGATAAAAACAAAATACGGACATAGAAGCATCATGTTCATTATTATAACAGCAACAAACTTAAACATAATACTCTTATCATAGAACTTTATCATAGACTTCTCATGAATAAGTGACAATTCATCACACTATTGAAGTATAAAGCAAAACTCTATTAAAAACCAACAAACTATGTTCTCAGTCAACTTTGCAACTACAATTCATCATCTTTTCAGGAAGGGTCACGTGTCGGAGCCTTTAGGCAAGTCCACATACTCAACTATCATATAGTCTTCCATGATTGTTAACACTCACCGCGTACACATGAGCAAAATGTTTCAACCAGAGCTTGTAGTTTTGCCTCCCAACGTATTCACCTCAAGGGTGATGTCAACAATAATAACTCATGCTATCTATATTCAACTGGACAATGTGCCTAGATCTTTCCTCACCACATGATTCTTGCCAAAGGAGAAAATAGAAAGGAATAGAGAGAAAACTTTGACTCTTTGCATAAAAGTAAATACATAAAAGTAAAAGATAGGCCCTTCGCAGAGGGAAGCAGAGGTTGCCATGCGCTTATTTGTTTGTATGCTCAACCCCTTAATGCAAAAGAATGTCACGTTGCATTGCCCCTTGTGATAACGACCTTTATTATGCAGTCTGTCACTTTTATTCTTCACCATCACAAGTTTGTGCAACACTCAATTTTCTCTTACACTAAATGATCTCACACTTTTAGAAGCAATTTTATTGCCTTTTTGCACCGATGACAACTTAATTGAGGGATCTTGCTCAATCCCTAGGTAGGTATGGTGGACTCTTGAAAATAAGATTTGGATTTAAGGGGTTTTGGATGCACAAGTAGTATCTCTACTTAATGCGGAATTTTTTGCTAGCAAAGATAGGGGGCAAGCACCACATATTAAAGGATCTATGACAATATAACTTCTATGTGAATGTAAACAAACATGAATCATTAGGTTGTCTTCCTTGTCCAACATCGACAATTTTGGCATATAATATTTTGATGAGGGCTCACAATCACAAATGATTTCTAGGATAGTATATTTATATGTGAGTCTTCTCTTCCCTTATTAATTCTTTCATGAGTTGCATCATTGACTAATGCTATGTTTGTCAATCTCTAATAAAATTTTCTACTTATACTTTTCCTTATGTGGTGTCATCACCTACCATAAGATTAGCATATGATCCTTTTCATTTATTTCCTTTCTTTTTATTGTTTCCTTTCTTTTAATTGCAACATGAAAATAAAGAAAGCATAAACTCAAAAAAAAAACTTATTGTATATCTCGCACACGATTACAAGGATAGATCACTAAGCAAACTCTCGAATAGAAAGGATCGAACTAAAATTTTATTCATCTAAAGCAAAAGATCAAACTAAAATAAGTAAAGGTGGAAGATAGTGGGGATGATACGATACCGGGGCACCACCCCCAAGCTTGGCGGAAGCCAAGGGGAGTGCCCATACCCAATACTCAATTCTCTTTTGGTGATGAAGAAGAAGGTGGTGGTGATGAAGAAGAGATCTTGTCCTCGGATTTCCATGGCAGAGGTCCACCATCATTAGTGAAGGAAATATGCCCTAGAGGCGATAATAAAGTTATTATTTATTTCCTTATTTCATGATAAATGTTTATTATTCATGCTAGAATTGTATTAACCGGAAACATAATACTTGTGTGAAAACATAGACAAACCGAGTGTCACTAGTATGCCTCCACTTGACTAGCTCGTTGATCAAAGATGGTTATGTTTCCTAGCCATAGACATGGGTTGTCATTTGATTAACGGGATCACATCATTAGGAGAATGATGTGATTGACTTGACCCATTCCGTTAGCTTAGCACACGATCATTTAGTATGTTGCTATTGCTTTCTTCATGACTTATACATGTTCCTATGACTATGAGATTATGCAACTCCCGTTTACCGAAGGAACACTTTGTGTGCTACCAAACGTCAGAACGTAACTGGGTGAGTATAAAGGTGCTCTACAGGTGTCTCCGAAGGTACATGTTGGGTTGGCGTATTTCGAGCTTAGGATTTGTCACTCCGATTGTCGGAGAGGTATCTCTGGACCCTCTCGGTAATACACATCACTTAAGCCTTGCAAGCATTGCAACTAATGAGTTAGTTGAGGGATGATGTATTACGGAATGAGTAAAGAGACTTGCCGGTAACGAGATTGAACTAGGTATTGAGATACCGACGATCGAATCTCGGGCAAGTAACATACCGATGACAAAGGGAACAACGTATGTTGTTATGCGATCTGACCGATAAAGATCTTCGTAGAATATGTGGGAGCCAATATGAGCATCCAGGTTCCGCTATTGGTTATTGACCGGAGACGTGTCTCGGTCATGTCTACATAGTTCTCGAACCCGTAGGGTCCGCACGCTTAACGTTACGATGACAGTTATATTATGAGTTTATATGTTTTGATGTACCGAAGGAGTTCGGAGTCCCGGATTAGATCGGGGACATGACGAGGAGTCTCGAAATGGTCGAGATGTAAAGATCGATATATTGGACGACCATATTCGGACATCGGAAAGTTTCTGAGTGATTCGGGTATTTATCGGAGTACCGGAGAGTTACGGGAATTCGCCGGGGAGTATATGGGCCTTATTGGACCATACGGGAATAGAGGAGAGAGGCCAAAAGGAAGGAGGCGCACGCCCCCCCTCTGGTCTGAATTGGACAAGGGGTGCAGCCCCCTTTTCCTTCTTCCTCTCCCCCTCTTTCCTTCTCTCCTACTCCAACAAGGCAAGGAGGAATCCTACTCCCTGTGGGAGTAGGACTCCCCCCTTGGCGCGCCCTCCTCCTAGGCCGGCCGCCTCCCCCTTGCTCCTTTATATACGGGGGCAGGGGGGCACCCCATAGACACAACAATTGATCCCTTGGATCTCTTAACCGTGTGCGGTGCCCCCCTCCACCATATTCCACCTCGATAATACTGTAGCGGTGCTTAGGCAAAGCCCTATGTCAGTAGAACATCGACATCATCACCACGCCATCGTGCTGACGAAACTCTCCCTCAACACTCGGCTGGATCGGAGTTCGAGGGACGTCACCGGGCTGAACATGTGTTGAACTCGGAGGTGACGTGCGTTCGGTACTTGATCGGTCGGATCGTGAAGACGTACGACTACATCAACCGCGTTGTGCTAATGCTTCCGCTTTCGGTCTACAAGGGTACATGGACAACACTCTCCCCTCTCGTTGCTATGCATCACCATGATCTTGCGTGTGCGTAGGAAATTTTTGAAATTACTATGTTCCCCAACAGTGGTATCAGAGCCAGGTTTTATGCGTTGATGTTATATGCACGAGTAGAACACAAGTGAGTTGTGGGCGATATAAGTCATACTGCTTACTAGCATGTCATACTTTGGTTCGGCGGTATTGTTGGATGAAGTGGCCTGGACCGACATTACGCGTACACTTACACGAGACAGGTTCTACCGACGTGCTTTGCACATAGGTGGCTGGCGGGTGTCAATTTCTCTAACTTTAGTTGAACTGAGTGTGGCTACGCACGATCCTTGCAAAGGTTAAAACATCACCAACTTGACAAACTATCGTTGTGGTTTTGATGCATAGGTATGAACGGTTCTTGCTAAGCCCAGTAGCAGCCACGTAGAACTTGCAACAACAAAGTAGAGGACGTCTAACTTGTTTTTGCAGGGCATGTTGTGATGTGATATGGTCAAGACGTGATGAGATATAAGTTGTTGTATGAGATGATCATGTTTTGTTGAAGTTATCGGCAACTGGCAAAAGCCTTATGGTTGTCTCTCTATTGCATAAGATGCAAGCGCCAAATAATTGCTTTACTTTATCACTATGCGATAGCAATAGTTGCAAGAGAAATAGTTGGCAAGACGACCATGTGACGACACATTGATATAGATCAAGATGATGGAGATCATGGTGTCATTCCGGTGACGATGGAGATCATGACGATGCTTTGGAGATGGAGATCAAAGACACAAGATGATGATGGCCATATCATGTCACATATTATGATTGCATGTGATGTTTATCTTTTATACATCTTATTTTGCTTAGTTCGGCGGTAGCATTATAAGATGATCTCTCACTAAATTTCAAGATAAAAGTGTTCTCCCTAAGTATGAACCGTTGCCAAAGTCCGTCGTGCCCAGACACCACGTGATGATCGGGTGTGATAAGCTCTACGTCCATCTACAACGGGTGCAAGCCAGTTTTGCACACGCAGAATACTCAGGTTAAACTTGACGAGCCTAGCACATGCGGACATGGCCTCGGAACACTGAGACCAAAAGGTCGAGCGTGAATCGTATAGAAGATATGATCAACATAGTGATGTTCACCATTGAAAACAACTCCATTTCACGTGATGGTCGGTTATGGTTTAGTTGATTTGGATCACGTGATCACTTAGATGATTAGAGGGATGTCTATCTAAGTGGGAGTTCTTAAGTAATATGATTAATTGAACTTTAATTTATCATGAACTTAGTCCTGGTAGTATTAGCATATCTATGTTGTAGATCAATACCTCGCAATGTTTCTCCCCGTTTAATTTTGAGATGTTCCTAGAGAAAACTAAGTTGAAAGATGTTAGTAGCAATGATGCAGATTGGATCCGTGATCTGAGGTTTATCCTCATTGCTGCACAGAAGAATTATGTCCTTGATGCACCGCTAGGTGACAGACCTATTGCAGGAGCAGATGCAGATGTTATGAACGTTTTTTGACAAAAGCTCAGTATGATGACTACTTGATAGTTAAGTGCACCATGCTTTACGGCTTAGAATCAGGACTTCAAAGACATTTTGAACGTCGTGGACCATATGAGATGTTCGAGGAGTTGAAGTTGATATTTCAAGCAAATACCCGAGTTGAGAGATATGAAGTCTCCAACAAGTTCTGTAGCTAAAAGATGGAGGAGAATAGCTCAAGCAGTGAGCATGTGCTCAGATTGTCTGGGTACTACAATCGCTTGAATCAAGTGGGAGTTAATCTTCCAGATAAGATAGTGATTGACAGAATTCTCTAGTCACCATCACCAAGTTAGTAGAACTTCGTGATGAACTATAATATGCAAGGGATAACGGAAACGATTCCCAAGCTCTTCGTGATGCTGAAATCGACGAAGGTAGAAGTCAAGAAAAACATCAAGTGTTGATGGTTGACAAGACCACTAGTTTCAAAAGAAAGGGTAAAGGGAAGAAGGGGAGCTTCAAGAAGAACGGCAAACAAGTTGCTGCTCAAGTGAAGAAACCCAAGTCTGGACCTAAGCCTGAGACTAAGTGCTTCTACTGCAAAGGGACTGGTCACTGGAAGTGGAACCACCCCAAGTATTTGGCGGATAAGAAGGATGGCAAAGTGAACAAAGGTATATTTGATATACAGATTATTGATGTGTATTTTACTAGTGTTCGTAGCAACCCCTCGGTTTGATACTGGTTCAGTTGCTAAAGAGTAGTAACTTGAAACGGGAGTTGCAGAATGAACAGAAACTAGTTAAGAGTTAAGGGTGAAGTGACGATGTGTGTTGGAAGTAGTTCCAAGATTGATATGATCATCATCACAGACTCCCTATACTTTCGGGATTAGTGTTGAACCTAAATAAGTGTTATTTGGTGTTTGCGTTGAGCATGAATATGATTTGATCATGTTTATTGCAATACGGTTATTCATTAAAGTCAGAGAATAATTGTTGTTCTGTTTACATGAATAAAACCTTCGATGGTCATACACCCAATGAAAATAGTTCGTTGGATCTCGATCATAGTGATTCACATATTCATAATATTGAAGCCAAAAGATGCAAAGTTAATAATGATAGTGCAACTTATTTGTGGCACTGCCGTTTAGGTCATATTGGTGTAAAGCGCATGAAGAAACTCCATGCTGATGGGATTTTGGAATCACTTGATTATGAATCACTTGATGCTTGAGAACCATGCCTTATGGGCAAGATGACTAAAACTCCGTTCTTCGGAACAATGGAGCAAGCAACTGTCTTATTGGAAATAATACATACTGATGTATACAATCCGATGAGTGTTGAGGCTCGCGGTGGGTATCGTTATTTTCTGACCTTCACAGATGATTTGAGTAGATATGGGTATATCTACTTGATGAAACATAAGTCTGAAACATTTGAACAGTTCAAAGAATTTCAGAGTGAAGTGGAAAATCATCGTGACAAGAAAATAAGGTTTCCACGATCTGATCGCGGAGACGAATATTTGAGTTACGAGTTTGATCTTCAATTAAAACAATGTGGAATAGTTTCACAAATTCGTGCCACCTGGAACACCACAACATAATGGTGTGTCCGAACGTCATAACCATACTTTATTGAATATAGTACAATCTATGATGTCTCTTACCGATTTACCACTATAGTTTTGGGGTTATGCATCAGAGACAGCTGCATTCACGTTAAATAGGGCACCATCTAAATCCGTTGAGATGACACCATATGAACTGTGGTTTGGCAAGAAACCAAAGTTGTTGTTTCTTAAAGTTTGGGGTTGCGATGCTTATGTGAAAAAGTTTCAACATGATAAGCTTGAACCCAAATCGGAGAAATGCATCTTCATAGGATACCCAAAAGTTACTGTTGGTTACACCTTCTATCACAGATCCGAAGGCAAGATATTCGTTGCTAAGAATGGATCCTTTCTAGAGAAGGAGTTTCTCTCGAAAGAAGTGAGTGGTAGGAAAGTAGAACTTGATGAGGTAACTGTACCTGCTCCCTTATTGGAAAGTAGTTCATCACAGAAACCGGTTTCTGCAACACCTACACCAATTAGTGAGGAAGTTAATGATGATGATCATGAAACTTCAGATCAACTTGTTACTGAACCTCGTAGGTCAACTAGAGTAAGATCCGCACCAGAGTGGTACGGTAATCCTATTCTGGAAGTTATGTTACTAGACCATGACGAACCTACGAATTATGAAGAAGCGATGGTGAGCCCAGATTCCACGAAATGGCTTGAGGCCATGAAATCTGAGATAGGATCCATGTATGAGAACAAAGTGTGGACTTTGGTTGACTTTCCCAATGATCGGCAAGCCATAGAAAATAAATGGATCTTCAAGAGGAAGACGGACGCTGATAGTAGTGTTACTATCTACAAAGCTAGAATTGTCGCAAAAAGGTTTTCGACAAGTTTAAGGTGTTGACTACGATGAGATTTTCTCACTCGTAGAGATGCTTAAGTCTGTCCAAATCATGTTAGCAATTGCCGCATTTTATGAAATCTAGCAAATGGATAAACAAAACTGCATTCCTTAATGGATTTATTAAAGAAGAGTTGTATATGATGCAACCAGAAGGTTTTGTCGATCCTAAAGGTGTTAACAAAATGTGGAAGCTCCAGCGATCCATCTATGGACTGGTGCAAGCATCTCGGAGTTGGAATATACGCTTTGATAAGTTGAACAAAGCATATAGTTTTATACAGACTTGCGGTGAACCTGTATTTACAAGAAAGTGAGTGGGAGCACTACAGCATTTCTGATAAGTATATGTGAATGACATATTGTTGATCGGAAATAATGTAGAATTATTGTGCAAAGCATAAAGGAGTGTTTGAAAGGAGTTTTTCAAAGAAAGACATCGGTGAAGCTGCTTACATATTGAGCATCAAGATCTATAGAGATAGATCAAAACGCTTGATAAGTTTTTTCAATAAGTACATACCTTGACAAGATTTTGAAGTAGTTCAAAATGGAACAATCAAAGAAAGAGTTCTTACCTGTGTTACAAGGTGTGAAATTGAGTAAGACTCAAAGCCCGACCACGGCAAAAGATAGAAAGAGAATGAAAGTCATTCCCTATGCCTCAGCCATAGGTTCTATAAAGTATGCCATGCTGTGTACTAGACCTATTGTATACCCTACACTGATTTTGGCAAGGGAGTATAATAGTGATCTAGGAGTAGATCACTGGACAACGGTCAAAATTATCCTTAGTGGAATAAGGATATGTTTCTCGATTATGGAGGTGCCGGGGTACTGATCCACGGGCACCTATGGGACCGGCGGACCGGGTCCCTTTCGGTTCGGCGGGGGCGGAGATCGCGCAAAGAGCAAATCGAGGCGATACACGCAAGCGATTTACCCAGGTTCGGGCCGCACGGATGCGTAAAACCCTACTCCTGCTTTGTGGTTTGTATTGATTTCTTGCTCGGGAGCGCGAAGTGCTACAGTACACTTCAGCAGCTAACGAGACCGAGCGTGAGTGTTTTTCGAACCCCCCTCTACATTGCACACGGGCCTCCTTTTATATGCTCAAGGGGTCACCGACAGGTGGCAACGGAGGAAAAGGGTAAAAATGGAAAGGTGCTGCGGTAGGTACAGCTACCTGCTACAATGTATCATACCTAACCCTGACGGCAGGGGACAAGGGCCTTAAATGCCCTTCTGTGTTGCCTAAACAGTGCAAAAAGGGACTGCCAGGGGCGCCACCGTTCGCCATGATGGCGATCTTGTCAGCGCCGCTTGCCACCGCACGCCGTTGGCTGCACAGCCTCCCGCCACGTACGCTTGGAAGGGCCCCAGAGCGACACGTTGGTGGATGTGCTGGAGCGCAGGCCCAGAGGGGTGGCTTGCCGCGGCAAGCGCCTTGCCGCTGTCGTTGTCTTGTCGCGCCCGGGAGCTTGTCGCTCACCGGGCCTTGCCGGGACGCTTGGTGCGCCGCGGCAAGTTCCTTGAAGTGCCTTGGGTGGCCTTCCCGGCAAGCTCCTCTTGCCGGGTTCTTGGGATGCTTTTGTTAGCCTTCCCGGCAAGCTCCTCTTGCCGGGGTCTTGTCTTCTTGACTTGGATACTTTGTTCTTGAATGGCTCTAAAGGAACCACGGAGGACCTTGGCGGTCACCCGGCAAGCCTTGCCGCGGGATGCTGCGACTGCCCGTGCACAAGTTCGGGATACTAGGGTACCCCTACTCTAGTACACCGACAGGAGCCCCCGGGCCTGGGCCATACACGGTGCCGAGCGCTGTTGGGCCAGGCCCAAAACAGGGCACGGGCACGCGCGGCCTAGGTTACGCCGTATCTCACTCCGTATCCACCGCGCCCCCCCCCCCGAACGGCACGTGTTGAATGCGGCGTCGTGGGAGAGGTCGTGGGTGGTTTCTTTATTCGGAAATGCGGAACGTCCGCCCCCTCCCTCTTTATAAGCAGGGGAAACAGGGGTAGTTCGCCCACTTGCCCGGTGCCGTTCCAATCTCAGAAATCTCCGCCGCTCCCTCGCCTTCCAAAAGCAGAGAGAGAGAGAGAGAGCAGCGCTCCGCCCCCACATCGCCACCAGCACCACCAACGCCGTCGACCTCCTCCACTGCTTCCGCCATGGCTCCAAAAGCCGACAAGGGGAAGGCCGTGAAGTCGACCGAGGCGCAGCGGCTCATGGCGCTGCGGAAGGAGCGGGTCGTCTTCCCCCCCAAGCTTGGCGCGAAGGAGCTGAGGGAGAACTACTACCTTTTCTGGTCGGCGGAGACGCGAGCGCATCCGCGCACGCAGGTACTCCCCGCCGCCGCTTGGAAGAAAGCCCCAAACGGATACCCTTTCTTTGCTCTGTTCTTCTACTGCGGGCTCTGCCCGCCTTTCTCTGAGTTCTTCTGCGACATCATGAATACCTACGGATTCCACCTCCTTGACTTCACCCCCAATGCCGTTCTGACAATGGCAGTTTTCGCACATCTTTGCGAAAACTTTGTCGGAGTCCTTCCCAACTTAGCCCTCTTCCGCCACTTCTTCATACCCCGAGTAGAGAGAGGAGAATCTTTATCCGGCGGAATCGCCTGGATCTCAAGGGCCGGCAAGAAGGAAACGTATCTGGAGGGAGAATTCCGCGGCAAGTGGGAGGAGTGGAGGGCAGATTGGTGCTGGATTGACGAGGAGAGCCCGCAGCCATTCACCACTCGGCGCCGAACCCCAGTAGCACGCAGCAGCGATTGGAGTGACGTGGCCCCGGAAGATGACAGGCTGAAGATTGCCATCACCAGGATCCTGCGTCTCAGGCTTGCCGGGCTTACTGTTGGCGCTGTTGGCGCAGACTTCCTTCGCCGCCGCATCGCCCCCCTGCAGGAACGGGGGAGGCCCACTTGGGAGTTCAAGAACGCGGCAGACATCATGAGGCTGCGGCCGGGCCTCAATTACAACTTCACAGTCCTGGAGCTCAACGCGATGCTTCAGGAGCTCTTCAAGTATGACCCCCAACATCCCGAGGTTTTCAGGTTGCCGGGGGGCGTCATTCCGCTGTGCAACAATTCCTCGCTCGACCGCATCCGTGCAATGATGCCGGAGTGCGACTCGCATGGAATTGTGCCAACTTGGCAGGAGCCTGCAGACGACGTCGTGCAGCAGTTCTTCGACGACTTGGTGGAAGTGCCGATCCGCTCCGACGAGAAGGATGGCCTCACCCGCGACACCACCGACGCAGAGATGGCGCTCATTGCCACTAGGCTAGAAGAGGCAGCGGCAGCCGCAGCCGCGGGCGAGTTTGGATTCACTGTGGAGGAGGCCGATGCAGCGGAAGCGGCAAGCCGTGCCGAGCGAGGGGAGCCCGCCGGCATGAAGGAGCTTGCCGGGCATGGCGCTGAGCCGAGCGAGCCCGCCAAGGACATGAGCGGCTCGTTGGAAATCAACTCCTCTTCCACCTCGTCTTCAGACAGCCCACCCCAAGTAGAGCCTCCATCCCCACCAAGAAGGCGTCTCTGCAAGGCCGGTGACGTGGCGGAGCGGCAAGCGGGCCAACAGTCGCCACGCCGCGTGACACACTCCACCGCGGCAAAAACCGTTGCCGCGAGAGCGCCTCATGCTGCGACGGCAACTGGAGCGGAGTCTAGCCGGACCACCGCTTCAGTTCCTGCCACTGCTCACGCTGCGCCGACAGCCGGCGCGGGATCGTCTCAGACCGCCGCCACTGCTCCCGCCAAGCGGCCAAGGGAAGCTTCTCCTCCGCCTCCTCGTGCCGGGCGTGCGCCGGACTTCGACTTCTCCGCGTTCAGCTCCGACGAGGAAGAAGAAGAAGAGTAAGCTTCTCTTGTTGTACTTGTAGTTCTTCAATCCTTGCTGTTTGTCTTGTTTCTCACTTGCTTTTCCCTGAACTTGTTCCTCTTTAGGACTCTGGCCCAGAGAGCAGCAAAGAGGGCCAAGGTCCCGGTGATCGTCATCGAGGACGAGCCCACTGCGACAGCAGGTGGCGCGCCCGAGACAACCTTGCCGGACCCGGCGACCTTCCTCCAGGGCAGCCCCCAGCGTAAGCGTATGATTTACTTTCTGCTGCGAGGCGCGCATGGGTACTTGTCTTTGCTGATATCTGCTCGTTGATTTGTGTAGGAGCCGAGCAGCCCCACCAGGAGCCAAGGGAGAATCCCCCGACAAGGGAGAACTCTCCGGCAAGGGAGGGCTTCCCGGTAAGGGAGAAGTCTCCGGCAAGGGAGGGCTTCCCGGTAAGGGAGAAGTCTCCGGCAAGGGAGGGTTCTTCGGCAAGGGACAGCACCAGCGGCCCCCCGACGGCGGAGACCACGACTGCAGAACCTGGTGCAGGTACTCCTCTTGCTTCAAAACTTCCCTTGGGTCCTTCTTCTTTTGATCTTTTTGGGTTTTTGCTGGATTTTGCTTGACTCTTCTCCCCTTGCCGGCTATCAGACCCATCTGCTGCGGAGCGGATGGAGATCGAGGTCGCCGCCGAAGACGTAGCCAGCGCTGGTGACGCCGCTGGCATAGAGGCCGCCAAGGCTGGCGCCGTGGCGACTGGCGAGGGATCTGGCGATCGTACTGACGGCCCAGAGGCCGCAGGAGCGCCAGGCGCTACACCAACCGCCGACCCGTCCGCCGAAGCCGCAGCGCCAAGCACCGAGGAGCCCCAGCCGGGCGTCTACTTGAAGGCCGGCGAAGGCGTTTTCATCAACCTCCCCTGGGCGTCAAGCTCCAGGGCGCCGGTCGAGGGGGAGACCTTCGACGGAGAAGTGCTTGCCTCCGCGGGGTTGACGGTGGTTGACGCGCCAAGCAGCAGCAGCAACGAGTCTGAAGAGGAGCGGCTGCTGCGGAAGTTGCTGTCGCTCTACCGCGCGCGGCAAGCCAAGCTGGAGTCCTGCGAGGCGCTTGTCGCGAAGGCGGGAGCAGACATTGAAAAGCGTGCGGAAGAGCTCGGGGGTTTCCACCGGGAAGCCCTCCGATCCCTGGCGGAGGAGCGGGAGCAGCTCGCTGAAGCGCGGAAGGCCTTCCTCCTCGAGAAGGCCGAAGTCGAAGAGCGGCAACGACTTGCCGCTGTGAAGCTAGCCGCGGAGGAGGGCGAGCTGGCGCAGCGGAAGGTCAATCTCGACGCCCACGAGGAGGAGCTTGCCGTGCGCGAGGAAAAACTCAGCGGAGCCCTCAAGCAAGCAGAGGACGCTTCCACCGCCGCCGAGGCCGCCAAGAAGGGGTTGGAGACGAAGGTGGCGCAGTTAGAAGCCAATCTTACCGAGAAGGGCAAAGAGCTCAGCGCCGCCAATGACTCCAATGCGGGTCTTGAGTCGAAGCTAACCACTTTGACCAAGACTCTGGACATCGCCAAGAAGCGGGAGGCGACCTTGAAAGAAGAGATCAAGGCCGACAAGGCGCTGCTGGAGAGCATTGCCGCCACCCAAAATGCCTTCAGGAAAAATGTGGAGCACTGGACGGAGAGTCTTGTGGATGCTGCCACAGATATCGACAAGGAGCTGGCGCAGCTGGGGATGGAAGATCTCGGGTATCCCTCCGACGACAACCTCCAAACCAGCGCCAAGCTCGTCCTGTTCTTTAAGGGCGTGGCGACAGCCCTCCAGCGACTCCGGGAAAGGATCCCCAAGCAGCTGGCTGACGAGTCGCGCAAGATCTGCGCGGGAGCTCTTCAGAAAGTGTTGATGAAGGTGGCCTTCCGCAATCCGGGCCTCCGCCTCACCAACGTCCTCAGGACCTTGCCGCCGGAAGCTGATCTGGAGGAGCTCAAGGCCCTTGTCGCACCCATTGTGGACAAGGTGAGCGGGATCAAGAGGGTCGAAGGCGATCGCGTAGATTAGGCCTCCCATTTCTTCTTTCCTTGTCATTGTTTATTATGTTATGAAAACAATCTATTAGAGCTGCGACAAGCTATCTTTGTAATATAACTTTATTCTGGGCAATGATCGCAACGTTATTCCCTTTACTTGATTCCTCCCTTTGTATGTTTTTGCCCTATGCTTTTAGGGAGCTTGCCGGTGCAGGCACCTGAGCCGCGAGCACTGAGTGCGGAACGTCAGCAGCCTGCTGGCGGTGCCTCTACCGGCAAGAAACCTTGTCGCAACTAGTTGCAGCTCACTTAAGTTGTTGAGCGGACTCGAAACAAAGTAAGGGCGCTAGCGGCTCACTTAAGTTGCTGAGCGGACTCGAAACAAAGTAAGGGCGCTAGCAGCTCACTTAAGTTGTTGAGTGGACTCGAAACAAAGTAAGGGCGCAACTAGCTACGAGTTGGTTCCTCCATGCACAGGTTTTCCATACAAAGTGCGGTCGTTCAAGGGAGATAACTTAAAATTTAAAAAATTTGATTGCTCAAACTTTGGCAACTTAGCTTTTCTGTTGTTTGCTTCCCGGCGAGGCAGAACTTTTCTTGAACGACGCCTGGTCCATACCACTATCTTCTCCTTCCCCCCCGGAAAACTTGTGGGCGACGCAACCTTCTTTTCCTTGAGAAAAAAGAAAGGAGAGAAAATAGAAATATGGAGCCTTACGGCTCGTTATTGCTTACCGTGGTGTAGGTGCTGCACAAAGTGTCAGATCATATGTGCCAAAAATAGAAAGCATGAAATCGACAAAATGTGCGGAGCACATGAGCTTTACTTATGCACGGGGTCTGCGCCCGGCTTTGTACAAAGGATTACATGCAACAGCGGCAAGACTTGTACAAAAGGTGGTTGCCGGAACAAGTTCCGACAACCGCGCCTTACGGGTAAAACTTACGAAGATGCTCAATGTTCCAGGAGTTGCTCACCGAAATGCCATCTTCGGTCTCAAGGCGGACAGCGCCAGGCCTAGTGACTCGTTTCACCCGGTAAGGGCCTTCCCACTTCGGCGTCAACTTGTTGGAATTCTTGGCGGACTGAACTCGCCGAAAAACAAGGTCGCCTTCCTCGAGACTTCTGGCATTAACTTTGCGGCTATGGTAGCGGCGCAAAGCTTGCTGGTAGCGAGCAGCTCGCACAACAGCCTGAAGACGGTCTTCCTCAAGGAGCAGCGCGTCATCTTGTCGCAGCTGCTCTTGCTCAAGC
Source organism: Triticum urartu (assembly GCF_056163025.1). Lineage (NCBI taxonomy): Eukaryota > Viridiplantae > Streptophyta > Magnoliopsida > Poales > Poaceae > Triticum > Triticum urartu. The sequence goes on along the minus strand of NC_141876.1, from coordinate 69,088,161 downwards.
TCATCATAAGCGAGCACTCGAGGTGACCCGTATACGAGTTTCGTGGGGATAAATGCCTCTGCTCCATAAACTAGAGTGAAAGGTGTCTGGCCAGTAGCTCGATTTGGCGTCGTCCTGATCGACCAAAGAACCATCGGCAGCTCCTCGATCCAGTTTCTTCCGCACTTGTGCAGCCTGTCGAAAGTTCTGGTCTTGAGCCCGCGCAGCACTTCAGCATTTGCCCTCTCCGCTTGACCGTTGCTTCTCGGGTGAGCAACAGAAGCGAAGCAGACCTTGGCGCCAAGATCTTGGACGTCCTGCATGAAGGTGCGGCTCGTAAATTGTGTACCGTTGTCGGTGATTATCCTGTTAGGGATCCCGAAGCGGCAAACAATTGACCTGAAGAACTTGACTGCTGACTGTGCTGTCACCTTCCTCACTGGTTCCACTTCCGGCCACTTTGTGAACTTGTCGATTGCAACGTACAGGTACTCAAAGCCCCCGACAGCTCGGGGAAAGGGGCCGAGGATGTCGAGCCCCCAGACCGAAAATGGCCAGGATAAAGGTATCGTCTGGAGAGCTTGAGCTGGCTGGTGTATCTGCTTGGAATGGAACTGGCACGCTTCACACTTGGTTACTTGTGCAGTTGCATCCTGGAGGGCTGTTGGCCAGAAGAAACCTTGCCGGAATGCTTTACCGACAAGTGCTCTTGCGCCAATGTGGTGACCACATATGCCTCCATGTATCTCTGCCAACAGCTTCTGTCCGTCTTCCCGGTGAATACACTTCAATTTCACTCCGTTGAGTCTTCTTCTGTACAGTGTCTTGTCGACAAACTGGTACATACTTGACTGCCAGGCTACTCTTTCCGCTTCTTCTTGCTCCTCAGGAAGTTCTCCTGTCTAAAGGAAACGGACAATCTGCTGCGCCCATGCTGGAGCTTGTGGCTCGACAACAAGGACTAAAGGCAAATCTGCGGCTGCGGGAACGTCCGCTTCTACGGCAAGAACTTGCGGGTCTGCCGGAGCTTGACGTTCCCCGGCAAGCTTGCCGGAGCAAAACTCGTCGGGAGCTTCTGCTTCAACGGAACAAACCCTGGGGTTTGCCGGAGCAGACTGCTCGTCAGCGCTCTTAGCGTTGATCTTAGGGACTGCTACGGGAACATCCGCTTCTACGGCGAGAACCTGCAGCTCTGCCGGAGCGTGACGTTCCCCGGCAAGCTTGCCGGAGCAAAACTTGCCGGGAGCTTCTGCTTCAATGGAACAAACTCTGGGGTTTGCCGGAGCAGACTGCTCCTCAGCGCTCTTGGCGTTGATCTTGGGGACCTTCTTGGCGGCGGCTTCGGGAAGCTCTGCCGGCAAATAGTCACCAGAAACCAACTTCCTCTTCTTGCTCTGTCCAGTTGATGGCGTCACGGACGGTTGAGTCAGCTTGAGCACAAAGATCCCTAGTTCCATAGGTAACTTAAGTGCGGCGCACTTTGACAGGCCATCTGCAATGGCGTTTTGAGCTCTCGGAACATGTTCCATTTATAGGCCGTCAAAGTGCTCTTCTAGCTTCCTCACTTCGTCGACGTAAGCTTCCATCAACGGACTTTGATAATTCTTGTTCACTTGGCGGACGAGAAGCTATGAGTCACCCCTCACAATGAGCTTCTTGATCCCAAGGTCTACCGCGATCCTGAGACCGGCAAGCAAACCTTCATACTCTGCAGTATTGTTTGTTGCTTGCTCCTTGGGAAAGTGCATCTGGACTACGTACTTGAGGTGCTCTCCGGTGGGTGCGACAAGTAGCACGCCAGCGCCGGCGCCTTGCTGCGAAAAGGCACCATCAAAGTACATTAGCCACTCTTTGCTTACTTCCTTGTCGGGGATGCTCGTTTCTAGAATTTCTTCATCTGGTGTTGGCGTCCATTCTGCTATGAATTCTGCCAATGCTCTGCTCTGGATAGTTGAAGTACTTTCAAACTTGAGGCCAAAGCTTGACAGTTCCAGTGCCCACTCAACAATCCTGCCTGTCGCTTCTGGATTCTGCAGTATCCTCTTCAGCGGAAAGCGAGTGACAACTGTGATCTCATGTGCTTGGAAATAATGGCGCAGCTTTCTCGAGGCCATGAGAAGGCCGAAAAGCAACTTCTGCATGCCAGAGTACCTTAACCTAGCCCCCTGCAGAAGGGAACTGACAAAGTAAACTGGGCGCTGCACCATTTTCTTCTGTATCTCCTCATGCATCTGCGCAGATTCATCTTTGTCGGGACCAGAGCTTGTCGGGGAAGCCTCCTGCTTGTCGCTGGATGCGCTTGCCGTGGTTGCTGGCTCATCATCTGCCTCCCTCTCTGCTACTAACGCAGCACTAACCACTTGATTGGTTGCCGCTATGTACAGCAGCAACTTCTCTTGTGGCTTAGGTGCGACAAGTATTGGAGGGGAGGACAGGTATCTCTTTAAGTCTTGCAGCGCAGCCTCCGCTTCCGGAGTCCATTTCATTGGACCTGCCTTTTTCAATAATTTGAAAAATGGCAGGGCGCGCTCAGCAGACCTAGAGATAAACCTGCTGAGAGCAGCCACGCAACTGGCAAGTCTTTGTACATCCTTGACGCGCTTTGGTGCTTCAATCTGCTCAATGGCCTTGATCTTGTCGGGATTGGCTTCAATTCCCCGCTGAGACACGAAGAACCCGAGAAGCTTGCCGGAGGGAACTCCAAACATACACTTCTCGGGGTTGAGCTTGAGGCTGATCTTGCGCAGATTTGCAAAGGTCTCGTCTAAATCTTGGATCAAAGTTGCTCTGTCCTTGCTCTTAACCACTATGTCATCCATGTAGGCCTCCACATTTCTGTGTATTTGTGGCTCAAGAGCAACATGGACCACTCTTGCAAATGTTGAACCAGCATTTTTTAATCTGAAAGGCATCCGTATGAAGCAGTACGTGCCACATGGAGTAATAAATGCGGTCTTCTCCTCATCCTCTTCCGCCATGAAGATCTGATGATATCCTGAGTATGCGTCAAGAAACGAAAGCAAATCACATCCAGCTGTGGAGTCAACAATCTGGTCAATGCGCGGCAAAGGAAATGGGTCTTTGGGACAAGCTTTGTTAACATCGGTAAAATCGATACAAAGTCTCCATTTCCCGTTTGCCTTGTGCACGACTACAGGATTGGCCAACCACGTAGGATGGAGCACTCCTCTGACAAGGCCTGCTGCTTCCAGCTTCTTGATCTCTTCTGCAATGAATTCTTGGCGCTCCACTGCCTGCTTCCCGACCTTCTGCTTGACGGGCCGCGCATGAGGACAAATGGCAAGGTGGTGCTCAATCACTTTCCTCGGAACACCGGGGATGTCAGACGGTTGCCACGCAAACACGTCGACACTCGCCCGCAGGAAAGCAACGAGCGCGCTTTCCTATTTAGGGTCGAGAGTGGCACTGATGGTGAAGGTACCACCAGTGCCGTCCTCCTTGGCGGACACCTTTTTCGTCTCTGGCGGAGCTGCCATCGTCTTCTTACACTTGCCGGTGGAGCTCGATGGTGCGTCCTCGACGGCAGCGCAGCACTCCGAAGAGGTGCGCTTGCCGGAGTGGGCATCAGAACTCTTGCCGGACCTGGTCTTCTTCCCCCCGGGAGCTTCAGCGGCAAGTGACTTGTGATCTGCTGTGGCCGCTGCTTCCCGGTAGATCTTGTCGGCGCAGATAAGGGCATCCTTCTTGTCGCCAGGGACAGAGATGACGCTTATCGGGCCTGGCATCTTCAGCATGTTGTATGCGTAGTGAGAGGCTGCCATGAACTTGGCGAGTGCTGGACAGCCAAGTATCCCATTGTAAGGCAATGGAATATCGGCAACGTCAAAAGTGACCCTCTCAGTCCTGAAGTTTAGCTCGCTGCCAAATGTCACGGGCAGCGTGACCTTCCCCTTCGGCTTGCTCCTTCCCGGATTGATTTCTTGGAATGTGCCGGTCTCTTTGAGCTCGCTGTCAGGGATCTGGAGTTTCTGGAGTTCAGCGGAGGATATCAGGTTCAAGCCGGCCCCGCCGTCAACTAGCATGTTAGTGACCTTGAGGTTGCGGATAGTTGGTGAAACCAACATCGGCAAGCACCCGACCGCAGTTGTGCGATCAGGGTGGTCCTCAATGTCAAAGATGATAGGCGTGCTAGACCATTTCAGAAGCTTGCGCGATTCGATAGGTGGTTCTGCTGCATTGACTTCCCGCACCCATTGTTTGAGTTGGCGGTGCGAAGTATGCAGAGAAGCACCACCGTCAACGCACAAGACTTCTGTGGCTTTCTGGAACTCCTGCTCACTGGTCTCGACATCACCCATGTCTTCGTCGTCGTCGTCGTCTTCATCGTTGTCGCGGCCGCGGGGAGGTCTATCTCCTTGCCGCTGCTTGGCCTTGCCACGACGTCCTCCCCGGCCGGCGCGCTTCTTGCCGGATTCCCCAGCACCTCCTTGGGCCCTCTCCTTGTCGCGTCACTCGTACTTAGCCTTTTGCTGCTGGACAAGCTGCTCGACCTTCTTGCAGCTCTGGAGGTCATGGCCCTTGGTGCGGTGAATCTTGGAGTTCTGCTTGTCGGAGCCGTCCTGCTTGTCGGCGACCGCCACAGCCTGGCAGTTGGCGCACGCGGCAATCTCCTTGCCGGAGCTACCAACCTTGGCTTTGTTGGCGCCACCTTCGTTGCCGGACTGCTCAACGACTAGCACCTCTTTGCCTTTCTTCTTCCTGTTCCGCCGCCGGTTTTTCTTTGCCGAGGCAGCATCTTCGCTGTCAGATCCTCCTGCTCCTGCATTCTCTCCGGGGAGTCTCCTCCCTTCCTCAGCACGTGCACACTTGTCGGCCAGGGCATACAGCTCACCGACGTCTTTGATCCTGCACATCGCCATCTCCTCCCGCATCCTGCGGTTACGCACATTCTGATGAAACGCGCTGATGACCACGGCGGGGTGGACGTCTGGGATGTTGTACTGTACACGGCTGAACCTCTGAATGTACTTGCGCAGGGGCTCTCCTTCCTTCTAGACGAGCAGATGAAGGTCACTCTCTTGGCCATGAGGTTTGTGGCCGCCTGTAAAGGCGCCGACAAACTGATGGCATAGGTCTGCCCAGGAGGATATGGAGTTGTCCGGCAAGTGCATGAGCCAGGACCTGACATTGGGCTTGAGCACCAACGGGAAGTAGTTGGCAAGGATCTTGTCGTCCCGCCCCCCAGCAGCCTGCACCGTGATGGTGTAGATGCTGAGGAACTCCGACGGATGCGACTTGCCGTCGTATTTCTCTGGTACATCTGGTTTGAAATTCTTCGTATTGGGCCACTGAACTTGCCGCAGCTCACGAGTGAACGCAGGGCAACCTACCGCGTACGGCAAGTTGCCTGGTTCCCCTGGCGCATGCATGTCGACAGAGGGCCCAGCGCGCTGGTCTGATAGACGTCGCGCTTCTCTTCGGCGCTCGATGCGAGTACGAGCGTCCTCTTGCCGCCGTTCTTGAAGAACTTGGCGCTGATCGCGACGAGCTCGCGGATCTGACGACGCGGTGGAGTCGCTGTCGAGGTGGATCCGGCGAGTCGGCGATCTTGGCCTTCGGGGCGGAGAGTGCACAGAGGTTGCACCCCCACCGGTCTTGTTGCCACCGGCTCGTGCCTGGCTGACTGGCTGCGGCTGCGACGTGCTCGGCTGCCGTTGAGTGTCGCCGTTGGTGAAGCCGATGAGACTCTGGATGGTGGCCCTCCAGTCGTCGATCTTGTCCGCCGTTGGAGGGTAGTCTAGGAGCAGTTGAGCTCGCGCCAAAGCTTCTGCTGCAGTGGCGGGTGGTGGTGGCGAACGGTGCGAGGAGCGGGATATGCTCGGACTTCTAACCACGTTAGAAGGAGCAGTATCCCGTCCAGGCGATCGTGCCTCGCTCGTGCCAGCATGCTGGCGTGCATGGTGGTCCTGAGCGCTCCGAGATCCATCAGCTCGATCTTGATCTAGCAAACGCATGGTACCGTGAGTACCATGACGCTGCCAGTCCCGCGCCTCCTGGGATGGGCGCGGTGCATGTACGGACGCCGAGGTCTTGGAGTGCGCCCGGTCGTTGTGGGAGCCGGCTACGCCGCCGATGGGCAGCGCGGCCTTGTCCTTGGACCTGGCAGCACCGTGAGCTCCCTCGTCGACGCGCGTTCTTCCGCCGGCGCCCGCCCCATCAGCCGTTTGCTCCGGCGATGGTGGGTTCGGCGCGGACGGAGCAGCCGCCTCCGAAACCTTCTTCTTCGGCGGCATGTTGATGAAGATGATGAAGATCTAGCTCGCGAGAACGCCGGATCTGGTTCACACAACTTCGACGCCCCCTACCTGGCGCGCCAAAGATGCCGGGGTACTGATCCACGGGCACCTATGGGACCGGCGGACCGGGTCCCTTTCGGTTCGGCGGGGGCGGAGATCGCGCAAAGAGCAAATCGAGGCGATACACGCGAGCGATTTACCCAGGTTCGGGCCGCACGGATGCGTAAAACCCTACTCCTGCTTTGTGGTTTGTATTGATTTCTTGCTCGGGAGCGCGAAGTGCTACAGTACACTTCAGCAGCTAACCAGACCGAGCGTGAGTGTTTTTGGAACCCCCCTCTACGTTGCACACGGGCCTCCTTTTATATGCTCAAGGGGTCACCGACAGGTGGCAACGGAGGAAAAGGGTAAAAATGGAAAGGTGCTGCGGTAGTTACAGCTACCTGCTACAGTGTATCATACCTAACCCTGACGGCAGGGGACAAGGACCTTAAATGCCCGTCTGTGTCGCCTAAACAGTGCAAGAAGGGACTGCCAGGGGCGCCACCGTTCGCCACGATGGCGATCTTTTCAGCGCCGCTTGCCACCGCACGCTGCTGGCTGCACAGCCTCCCGCCACGTACGCCTGGAAGGGTCCCAGAGCGACACGTTGGTGGATGTGCTGGAGCGCGGGCCCAGAGGGGTGGCTTGCCGCGGCAAGCGCCTTGCCGTTGTCGTTGTCTTGTCGCGTCCGGGAGCTTGTCGCTCACCGGGCCTTGCCGGGACGCGTGGTGCGCCGCGGCAAGTTCCTTGAAGTGCCTTGGGTGGCCTTCCCGGCAAGCTCCTCTTGCCGGGGTCTTGGGATGCTTTTGTTAGCCTTCCCGGCAAGCTCCTCTTGCTGGGGTCTTGTCTTCTTGACTTGGATACTTTGTTCTTGAATGGCTCTAAAGGAACCACGGAGGACCTTGGCGGTCACTCGGCAAGCCTTGCCGCGGGATGCTGCGACTGCCCGTGCACAAGTTCGGGATACTAGGGTACCCCTACTCTAGTACATCGACAGGAGGTGACAAAAAAGGTTCGTCGTAAAGGGTTATGTCGATGCAAGTTTTGACACTGATCCAGATGACTCTAAGTCTTCATCTGGATACATATTGAAAGTGGGAGCAATTAGCTAGAGTAGCTCCATGCAGAGCATTGTAGACATAGAATTTGCAAAATACTTACGGATCTGAATGTGACAGACCCGTTGACTAAAATTCTCTCACAAGCAAAACATGATGACACCTTAGTACTCTTTGGGTGTTACTCACATAGCGATGTGAACTAGATTATTGACTCTAGTAAACCCTTTGGGTGTTGGTCACATGACGATGTGAACTATGGGTGTTAATCACATGGTGATGTGAATTATTGGTGTTAAATCACATGGCGATGAGAACTAGATTATTGACTCTAGTGCAAGTGGGAGACTGAAGGAAATATGCCCTAGAGGCAATAATAAAGTTATTATTTATTTCCTTATTTCATGATAAATGTTTATTATTCATGCTAGAATTGTATTAACCGGAAACATAATACTTGTGTGAAAACATAGACAAACAGAGTGTCACCAGTATGCCTCTACTTGACTAGCTCGTTGATCAAAGATGGTTATGTTTCCTAGCCATAGACATGAGTTGTCATTTGATTAACGGGATCACATCATTAGGAGAATGATGTGATTGACTTGACCCATTCCGTTAGCTTAGCACACGATCGTTTAGTATGTTGCTATTGCTTTCTTCATGACTTATACATGTTCCTATGACTATGAGATTATGCAACTCCCGTTTACCGGAGGAACACTTTGTGTGCTACCAAACGTCACAATGTAACTGGGAGATTATAAAGGTGCTCTACAGGTGTCTCCGAAGGTACATGTTGGGTTGGCGCATTTCGAGATTAGGATTTGTCACTCCGATTGTTGGAGAGGTATCTCTGGGCCCTCTCGGTAATACACATCACTTAAGCCTTGCAAGCATTGCAACTAATGAGTTAGTTGCAGGATGATGTATTACGAAACGAGTAAAGAGACTTGACGGTAACGAGATTGAACTAGGTATTGAGATACCGACGATCGAATCTCAGGCAAGTAACATACCGATGACAAAGGGAACAACGTATGTTGTTATGCGGTCTGACCGATAAAGATCTTCGTAGAATATGTGGGAGCCAATATGAGCATCCAGGTTCCCGCTATTGGTTATTGACCGGAGATGTGTCTCGGTCATGTCTACATAGTTCTCGAACGCGTATGGTCCGCACGCTTAACGTTACGATGACAATTATATTATGAGTTTATATGTTTTGATGTACCGAAGGAGTTCGGAGTCCCGGATGAGATCGGGGACATAACGAGGAGTCTCGAAATGGTCAAGACGTAAAGATCGATATATTGGACGACTATATTCGGACATCGGAAAGGTTCCGAGTGATTCGGGTATTTATCGGAGTACTGGAGAGTTACGGGAATTCGCGAGGGAGTATATGAGCCTTATTGGGCCATACGGGAATAGAGGAGAGAGGCCAAAAGGAAGGAGGCGCGCGCCCCCCCTCTGGTCCGAATTGGACAAGGGGTGCAGCCCCCTTTTCCTTCTTCCTCTCCCCCTCTTTCCTTCTCTCCTACTCCAACAAGGAAAGGAGGAATCCTACTCCCGGTGGGAGTAGGACTCCCCCCTTGGCGCGCCCTCCTCCTAGGCCGGCCGCCTCCCCCTTGCTCCTTTATATACGGGGGCAGGGGGGCACCCCATAGACACAACAATTGATCCCTTGGATCTCTTAACCGTGTGCGGTGCCCCCCTCCACCATATTCCACCTCGATAATACTGTAGCGGTGCTTAGGCAAAGCCCTATGTCAGTAGAACATCGACATCATCACCACGCCATCGTGCTGACAAAACTCTCCCTCAACACTCGGCTGGATCGGAGTTCGAGGGACGTCACCGGGCTGAACATGTGTTGAACTCGGAGGTGCCGTGCGTTCGGTACTTGATCGGTCGGATCGTGAAGACGTACGACTACATCAACCGCGTTGTGCTAATGCTTCCGCTTTCGGTCTACAAGGGTACATGGACAACACTCTCCCCTCTCGTTGCTATGCATCACCATGATCTTGCGTGTGCGTAGGAAATTTTTGAAATTACTATGTTCCCCAACAGTGGTATCAGAGCCAGGTTTTATGCGTTGATGTTATATGCACGAGTAGAACACAAGTGAGTTGTGGGCGATATAAGTCATACTGCTTACTAGCATGTCATACTTTGGTTCGGCGGTATTGTTGGATGAAGTGGCCTGGACCGACATTACGCGTACACTTACACGAGACAGGTTCTACCGACGTGCTTTGCACATAGGTGGCTGGCGGGTGTCAATTTCTCTAACTTTAGTTGAACTGAGTGTGGCTACGCACGATCCTTGCAAAGGTTAAAACATCACCAACTTGACAAACTATCGTTGTGGTTTTGATGCATAGGTATGAACGGTTCTTGCTAAGCCCAGTAGCAGCCACGTAGAACTTGCAACAACAAAGTAGAGGACGTCTAACTTGTTTTTGCAGGGCATGTTGTGATGTGATATGGTCAAGACGTGATGAGATATAAGTTGTTGTATGAGATGATCATGTTTTGTTGAAGTTATCGGCAACTGGCAAAAGCCTTATGGTTGTCTCTCTATTGCATAAGATGCAAGCGCCAAATAATTGCTTTACTTTATCACTATGCGATAGCAATAGTTGCAAGAGAAATAGTTGGCAAGACGACCATGTGACGACACATTGATATAGATCAAGATGATGGAGATCATGGTGTCATTCCGGTGACGATGGAGATCATGACGATGCTTTGGAGATGGAGATCAAAGACACAAGATGATGATGGCCATATCATGTCACATATTATGATTGCATGTGATGTTTATCTTTTATACATCTTATTTTGCTTAGTTCGGCGGTAGCATTATAAGATGATCTCTCACTAAATTTCAACATATTCCACCATATTCCACCTCGATAATACTGTAGCGGTGCTTAGGCGAAGCCCTACGTCAGTAGAACATCAACATCGTCACCACGCTGTCGTGCCGACGAAACTCTCCCTCAACACTCGGCTGGATCGGAGTTCGAGGGACGTCATCGGGCTGAACGTGTGCTGAACTCGGAGGTGCCGTGCGTTCGGTACTTGATCGGTCGGATCGTGAAGACGTACGACTACATCAACCATGTTGTGCTAACTCTTCCGCTTTCGGTCTACGAGGGTACGTGGACAACACTCTCCCCTCTCGTTGCTATGCATCACCATGATCTTGCGTGTGCGTAGGAAATTTTTGAAATTACTACGTTCCCCAACAATAAGAGGAAGAGTGAGTCTCACGGGTCCTGCAAACGGCAGCCAAACTTATACCTTTAAACCTTACCTCATATTCAAAGACTTGGTTTTGGAGATCGTAAATTTGGCTTTGAGGAAGTTGATTTGCTCGTTCAGGGTGAAGACGATGTCCTTCAAAGTCTTGTCATCCACCATGAGATCACGGGAAAGGTCTGCGATCATGAGGTGATTGGCATTGAGTCCATGCTCCACCATCCCCTTGCAGCGCAAGACATCTTGTTCCATAGCTTCAAGCTTGGCCTCCATGCTTCCCGTCCCCTTAGGACCTGGTACATCGGGGAGGTGAAGCACCCCCTCATGCATCTGAATGACTTGAGGGTGGTGGACCACCTCCCGCAAATATGGGTTGATGACGTTCTTGAAGAACTTGTCCTTGGAGGAGCTTGAAGCGGCCATGATAGATGGGATCTGACAGAAAACAACAAGAAAAGAAAACAGAAGATTTCTCTGCGATACGGTGGTCAATAGGTTCGGGGGGTAATATGAAGATTTTTTATCTTGGGAAACAAGCAAGCTGTAGAAAAACGGAGTCCGGAAGGTACCCTAGGTGGGCACAACCCACCTGGGCGCGCCTGGTGTCTTGTGCCCACCAGGGTACGCTTCCTGGAAGTTTCTTATTTTCCTATTTTTCTAAATATTCCAAAACTGTCAAAAAATATTTTTGCGGATTTTTCGGAGTCCGTTTACTTACCGTATCACGTACCTCCTTATTTTCACAATTCTGGAGTGTTCCGGAAGGACTCTTTTATGTGTTCTTCTGGTGTCATAGTTTGGATAATATTACTTTCAACATTAATGGGCGTACTTGAGATATAATGTTTTATTCGTTGCCCATTAACAACCTTCGGGTTAGTACCTTTGGCATTATTTATTTTGATGGCTCCAGAATGATAAACCTCCTCGATGACATAAGGGCCTCCCCATTTTGAGAGGAGTTTTCCTGCAAAGAATCTGAAACGAGAGTTGTACAAAAGAACATATTCTCCTACTTTAAACTCACGCTTTTGGATTCTCTTATCATGCCATCTTTTGACTTTTTCTTTAAACAACTTGTCATTTTCATAAGCTTGGGTTCTCCATTCATCTAATGAGCTAATATCAAATAACCTCTTTTCACCAGTAAGTTTGAAATCATAGTTGAGTTCTTTGATTGCCCAATATGCTTTATGTTCTAATTCAAGAGGCAAATGACAAGCTTTTCCATAAACCATTTTATAAGGAGACATACCCATGGGTTTTTTATATGCTGTTCTATAAGCCCAAAGTGCATCATCTAATTTCTTAGACCAGTTCTTCATGGACCTATTGACAGTCTTTTGCAAGATTAATTTAGTTTCTCTATTGCTAAGTTCAACGTGACCACTAGACTGAGGATGATAACGTGATGCAATTCTATGGTTAACATCATACTTGGCAAGCATTTTATGGAAATCACCATGAATAAAGTGTGAACCACCATCAGTCATTAAGTATCTAGGGACTCCAAACCTTGGGAAAATAACTTCCTTAAGCATTTTAATAGAGGTGTTGTGATCAGCACTACTGGTTGGAATAACTTCTACCCATTTAGTAACATAATCAACATCAACCAAAATATGTGTATACCCATTAGAGAAAGGAAAAGGTCCCATGTAATCAAATTCCCAAACATCAAATGGTTCAACAGCAAGTGAATAATTCATAGGCATTTCTTGACCCTTACCGATATTACCTATTCTTTGGCATTCATTACAAGATAAGACGAACTTATGGGCATCCTCGAAGAGAGTAGGCCAACAAATCCAGATTGCAATACCTTGTGAGCGGTTCTATCTCCAGCATGATGCCCTCCATAAGCTTTGAAGTGACATTTCCATAGGATTTGTCCCTGTTCATGCTCAGGTACACAACGCCTAATAATACCATCTACTCCTTCTTTATAAAGATGTGGGTCATCCCAAAAGTAGTGTCTTAAATCATAGAAGAATTTTTTCTTTTGTTGATATGTAAAACTAGGTGGTAAATATTTAGCAACAATGTAATTAGCATAGTCAGCATACCAAGGAGTGCTCATTTATTGCAGCTAACTGTTCATCAGGAAAACTATCATCAATAGGCAGTGGGTCATCAGGCACATTTTCAAGTCTAGACAAGTTATCAGCTACGGGGTTCTCAGTTCCTTTTCTATCAGTGGTATGTAAATCAAATTCTTGTAGCAAGAGAACCCAACGAATAAGTCTAGGTTTAGCATCTTTCTTTTCCATAAGATATTTAATAGTAGCATGATCGGTGTGAACAATTACTTTTGAATCAACAATATAAGGTCTAAATTTATCACAAGCAAACACCACTACTAAGAATTCTTTTTCAGTAGTAGCATAGTTTCGTTGAGCACTATCTAGAGTTTTACTAGCATAATGAATAACATTCAATTTCTTATCAACTCGTTGTCCTAGAACAACACCAACAACATAATCACTAGCATCACACATAATTTCAAAAGGCAAGTTCCAATCAGGTGGTTGAACAATAGGTGCAGAAATTAAGGCTTTCTTGAGTGTTTCAAAGGCCTCTAAACAATCATCATCAAAAACAAAAGGAATATCCTTTTGCAAAAGATTCGTAAGAGGCCTAGAAATTTTAGAGAAGTCTTTGATAAATCTCCTATAGAAACTAGCATGACCTAAGAAACTACGAATACCTTTAATATCTTTAGGACATGGCATTTTCTCAATTGCATCAACCTTAGCTTTGAACACTTCAATACCTCTTTCAGAAATTTTATGGCCCAAGGCAATACCTTCATTGACCATAAAGTGGCACTTCTCCCAATTCAAGACAAGATTTGTTTGCTCGCATCTCTGCAAAACTCGATCAAGATTGCTTAAACAATCATCAAAAGACTTCCCATAAACAGAGAAATCATCCATGAAAACCTCAACAATCTTTTCACAAAAGTCAAAGAATATAGCAGTCATACATCTTTGAAAGGTAGCAGATGCATTGCATAAACCAAAAGGCATACGTCTATAAGCATAAGTTCCAAAGGGACAAGTAAAAGTGGTCTTTTCTTGATCAGGTTGAGAAACAAGTATTTGTGAAAAACCAGAATATCCATCAAGGAAGCAAAAGTGTGTGTGCTTAGATAATATTTCTAGCATTTGATCAATAAAAGGAAGAGGGTAATGATCTTTTCTAGTTGCTTTGTTTAATTTTCTAAAATCAATTACCATTATATTCTATAACCTGTAACAATTCTTTGTGGAATAAGTTTATTCTTATCATTAGGAACAACAATAATACCTCCTTTTTTAGGAACACAATGAACATGACTTACCCATCTATTATCAGCTATAGGATAGATTATACCTGCTTCCAGAAGTTTTAATATTCCCGTTCTTACCACTTCCTTCATTTTTGGATTCAACCGATGTTGGTGATCAACTACGGGTTTAGCATCAGGTTCCATATTAATTTTGTGCTAACATAGAGTGGGACTAATTCCCTTTAAATCATCAAAAGTATATCCAATAGCAGCTGGGTGCTTCCTTAGAACTTTCAATAATCTTTCTTCTTCATGTTCTGAAAGGTTAGCACTAATAATAACAGGATATATCTTCTTTTCATCAAGATAAGCATATTTCAAAGTGTCTGGCAATTGTTTTAATTCAAACACAGGATCACCTTTAGGTGGAGGAGGACCTCCTAGAGTTTCGATAGGCAAATTGTGTTTAAGCAGAGGACGTTGTTCAAAGAAAATCTTATCTATTTCATTTCTTTCATGCATATGTAAATCATTTTCATGGTCTAGCAAATATTGTTCTAGTGGATTAGTAGGAGGCACAACAATAGAAGCAAGAACAATTAATTCATCATTACTAGGCAATTCTTTTTCATGAAGTTTTCTACTAAACTTGAAAAAATTAAATTCATGAGACTCATCACCAAAACTAACACCGATAGTTTGTTTCTCACAGTCTATTCTAGCATTAACGATGTTCAAGAAAGGTCTACCAAAGATAATGGGACATAAGTCATCTTGTGGGGAACCAAGAACAAGAAAATCAGTAGGATATTTTATTTTTCCCACACAAGACTTCGACATATCTAACAATCCCACACTACTACAGGATACTGCTAACGTGACACTACGATCAGAGACCCTTTGCCAAAACTGTGTGCGATGCAATAATCGCAAACAGTGGTGTAAAAAACCCGTCAAAAAGGTGCAAAATGTTTGCAATGATGGATGCATCAAACACGGTTAAGATTTTAGTTGCGTGTGCGATGCGGGGCATATGGTTAATCCATTCAAACTGTTTGCAATGAGGCAGAACAACAGAAAAGGCAGCCATAACAATGTGTGTGCAATGCAGGACACACGGTTAATCCATTTGAACTGTTCAACAGAAACGGGCAGCCATATCAATGTGTGTGTGCGATATATAGCATACAGTTAACTCAGACGAACTGTTTTCGATTAGGGAACACAACAGAAATGGTTCAACTTAACAAGATGTGTGTGATATGCAGCATACAGTTCACATGGATGAACTGTTTGCGATGAGCCAAAAGAACACAAACGAGTCGTGTAAACAAGATGTGTGTGATATGTGGCAAGTACAACCGACTCGAATGAACTGTTTGCGATGAGAAATTACAACACAGACGGTCAATACAGTTACTTCGTGTGTGATTCTGTGTGTACAAAAAACTTTGAAAAATGCAAACTAGTTGCTTGCGGTGGCTAGGAGTATCGCACACGATGCGTCTGCGAGTACTCATGTGCGATGATTAGTATGTTACACATACGTTTCCTTATGTGAGCATGTGTGTGAATTTGCAATATGGACAGTTAATATGCAAATGCCTTCTGGACATCGGGCACACGCTTAAACACAATGAACTGTGTATGATACTAATACTTTCCATGAAAATTTATGAACTTGGGTAACAACATTTGAGTAACATATATATAGTGGTTACACTATTCGACAAAAGGAGGATCTTCGTAACACGGTTTTGACAACCATATGGTCCATATCTACATACTTAACATAGTAACAACTATCACATTTTGAGAGGCTAAGGGCCAACAACCATATGGTCCATATCTACATACTTAACATATATAGTAACAACTAGCACATTTTAAGAGCCTAAGGGCCAACAACCACAACTATCCACTGGAAGCAGCTTCCTCACGGCGACTCGACATCTCGTCAATGAAAAGGAAGAGCCCTTCTATGCCTTGGTAGAGCAGGAGTAGAACAGTGTCTCCAATTTTCCAATATGGATGCATTGCCACGAGAAGGGAGAACTTGTTAATTTGAATGGTTCCATTTTTGCGGGAAATGCAGTACCTTGCAATCACTTTGGCGTTATTAGCAGGCACAAGTATAATTTGACCACGCCGAGAAATCGACCCAAGAACTGCTACAGGGGGCAATTTCTGTTGACATGTAGAATAAAAAACAATTGTAACATATCGTTGAAGATATATATAGTTTATGAGCATCAACATTAAAATAAGATTTTTACCAGCGCTTTGTGCACACAATTGGTCTTGTTCAGTGTGTGCACCATAGGTCTAATTAATCCCATCCAAAATCCAGCATTCATACGCTGTGCTATCTCTGTCAGATTATCAACAATGTTTATGACATGCTTCAAGTGCTTCCAGTGAAATTTGGTACATTTAGTAACATACAGATCATTCACTATGTATCCAACATATCCTGCTTAAAAGGTGGAAATGTATTATTTATTCAGAACATGGCAGAAGAATATATAGTGCGCATAAATTGGTAAACAGAATTTGTTACTGCCTAGGAAGAGAGTCAGAATATGATATCACAATTGGTTGCTTAAATAGTGATCAATTGGTTGCTTAAATAGTAACATGACAACATGGAGAAAATTGAAAGGACACTAACCTCGATCAGACTTTGATCGTCTAATGACGTTGGGGAAGTAAACATCCATGTTAATTAGACCAGGCTGTGGTGCACGCACTAGAATTTTAGTGCCAGCTTTCAGTTCATAACACTTAGACATTTTTCTCCAAAGATCCGCATTAAAATAGGAGTGACCATCTTTATCAAGTTTTACGCTAACCGTCATTGTAAATCCATGTTGCATTGTCAATATGACATCTTGGGAGTCATCAGCAAAGTAAAGCTCAAGATTTCCTTCTACTCCTGTTCTTGCAAAGCAAGGGATGTACTGCTTGAAATGAAAATTAAGGTCGTAAATTAGATATATTGAAATAACCGAGCAAGATGCAAATATGGGAGTAACTAATAGAACATATCCATATATAGATGCAAGCAAAGTACAAAAATATAGAATTAAAAATAGATAATGTAATAAAGATTTGATGCAAATATATAGATAATGTAGCAACAGACAGTATATGTTCACAAATTTAGGCCATGCCGACCGTGGTAGGTTGAGACTGAACATACCGAGCGCTCCCTGAAGTCATCCGGAATGGTGAGATAGAACTTCATTTCCGACTGGCCACAACCACAGTTTCCCGATTTGTGCTCCACTGTGCACACATGAATGAACACCCAAGAATCAGCTAGAACAAAAATGATTCCACGGCGATTTCCGCCGGTTGATTAATAGCGACGGGCGGACTGCGATAAGAGATGAGTGAATATTTCGCTAATTAAGTTGATTACCTTCTCCATGAGAAAAATCCCCGGCCCAATCCTGCAGAAAACCCCAGTCGACCAAAGTCTAGAATGTCGATGCAGATAGGCAGTGGAAAGTGGTGGAGGCAAAATCCGATGCCATTTGGAGCGTGACCTACGCCTGCCGCCAACAACCATCGAGCTTACGGTGCAGAGTTGCGGAGGAGTCCGTGGTGAGTGAGTGGGGTCGAAGTGGGCGAGGGTTTTATTTTCCTTTTGCATGTGTGAGTGAACACACATGGTTCGCAGAGGCGACGGAGATGAATCGTGTGCGATAGTAAATCACCGAGATTGAATGGGAATCCAAATTTCCTTTGTCCTTCATCCATGAGTTTTTTTTCTACGATGAACATAAACCCTGCTAATCACTGTGTTCAAATTTGACACTTTTCCGGGTTCATTTAGAATATTTAGGGGATTATGTGCATTTTGTAGGCATTAATGCACGTAATTCAAATTCAAACAATTGGTGCATGAAAGGGGGCACAAGAACGGTCTGGAAAAACCATACTCATGGCATTTAGTAATTTCTCAAGTCTTTTACAAGGAATGGGCAGAGATTTCAATGGAATGTGTCGGTGTACAAAAAGAGGGGTGCACTTTTGTACCCCTATACCTGTGCACGGGCAGTCAGAGCCGCGCCCACGGTCGCACCAAGCAGAGCAAGGGAGGTGAGCCGAAGTAAGACCAGAGCGCAAAATGGCCAAAGACAACACCAAGGCCAAAACCACAAGGAGCAGAGGGACGAAGCGGGCTCCCCCGGCAAGACCCTTGCCAGGGGCAGCTTCAGCAGCCCCGGCAAAACCCTTGCTAGGGCAGCTCGCCCCACACCTACAGAGCGAGTCACCCTTGAGCCCATAGCCTCTAAACATGGTTGACTATGTTGAGGCAAGGGCTCGGGAGACACCTCCTCGGTGGCATGCAGATCTTCGTCAAGATCATAAACATACAAGACCAGATGAGGACCAAAAGACGACGATCCTTGGCAGGATTCTTGCCAAGGAGACCCACGAGGCCCCCGGCAGGCGCCTTGTCGGGGACAACAGCAACGCCACGACAAGACCCTTGCCGGGGCCCCGGCAAGGCCCTTGCCGAGGGCGTCAATGGGGCCACCGCTAGGCCCGCGCCAAAAAAGATCCCACCGATCGTCCCCAAGAAGCTGCTAGCCCGACCAGCTGGGCACGCACCTACGTGGCGACGTTCGGCCTCTACGCCAACTCAGCATGCACCTGTGTGGTGGCATGCAAATCTTCGTGAAGGCCCTACCACCGCGCCACCTCAGCTGCCTGCCTGCCTACATGGCGCCACCGGCACCGCTGGCCAGGGCGCGTGTCAAAGCCAGGCGAGGCGGCAACGGACGGGATGGGCTCCGTTCCCGCCCCCGATAAAGCAAGGGGACACCTAAGCGATGCATTAAATGCATCTTGTCCTGTAATATGAGGGATAACCTCGCAACACTGTAGACCTTTCCACCTCCTGTGTGCCACTATGGCGACCCCTTTTTCCTATAAAAGGAGGCCCGAGGCGACCAGGAGGGGGATTCAGCTTTTTTGGACCTCGTTACACCCTGTAGCTAGCTCAAGAACTCTCAATACATCCACCAAAGCAGGACTAGGGTTTTATGCATCCTCACGGCCCGAACCTGGGTAAACGAACCGCGTGCTCTCTGTTAGATCCGCTCTTCTCTCAACCCCGCGCCCCGCCAACCGTAGTAGGGATTCTTGTGATCCCATAGGTGTCGTTTCCCCGACATCTATGGCGCGCCAGGTAGGGGGCACAGTTGTGAGAATCGGCTTTAGCAGCTAGTTCAACGTTTCTTCATCTCCATGGCTCCCAAGAAGAAGACGACCACGGCGATTGGTTCATCAGGAGCCGAACGGCCCGTCCCGACGCGGGCAAGCAGCGGTCCGGTCGCGGACAGGACCCGGGGCGTGCTACCTCTTGAGCTTGTGTTGGATTTCCCCGAAGAGGAAAGGATGATGCAGCAGAGTAGCGTAAGTATTTCCCTCAGTTTTTGAGAACCAAGGTATCAATCCAGTAGGAGGCCACGCGCAAGTCCCTAGTACCTACACAACACAAAGAGCTCAACGCAACCAACGCGATTAGGGGTTGTCAATCCCTTCACGGTCACTTACGAAAGTGAGATCCAATAGATAATATTTTTGGTATTTTATGTATAGAGATGAAAAGTGAAAAGTAAAAGACAAAGTAAAAAAGCAAAGCAAAATTAAAGTGATAGAGATTGATATGATGTGAATAGACCCGGGGGCCATAGGTTTCACTAGTGGCTTCTCTCGAGAGCATAAGTATTCTATGGTGGGTGAACAAATTACTGTTAAGCAATTAACAGAATTGAGCATAGTTATGAGAATATCTAGGCATGATCATGTATATAGGCATCACGTCCGTGACAAGTAGATCGAAACGATTCTGCATCTACCACTATTACTCCACTCATTGACCGCTATCCAGCATGCATCTAGAGTATTAAGTTGAAAACAGGGTAACGCTTTAAGCAAGATGACATGATGTAGAGAGATAAATTCATGCAATATGAAATAAACCCCATCTTGTTATCCTCGATGGCAACGATACAATACGTGCCTTGCTGCCCCTTCTGTCACTGGGAAAGGACACCGCAAGATCGAACCCAAAGCTAAGCACTTCTCCCATGGCAAGAACTACCAATCGAGTTGGCCAAACCAAACGGATAATTCGAAGAGACTTGCAAAGATAACCAATCATACATAAAAGAATTCAGAGAAGATTCAAATATTATTCATAGATATACTTGATCATAAACCCATAATTCATCGGTCTCAACAAACACACCGCAAAAGAAGAAGATTACATCGAATAGATCTCCACAAGAGAGGGGGAGAACATTGTATTGAGATCCAAAAAGAGAGAAGAAGCCATCTAGCTAATAACTATGGACCCGAAGGTCTGAGGTAAACTACTCACACTTCATCGGAGAGGCTATGATGATGTAGAAGCCCTCCGTGATGACGGCCCTCTCCGGCGGAGCTCCGGAACAGGCCCCAAGATGGGATCTCGTGGATACAAAAAGTTGTGACGGTGGAATTAGGTTTTTGGCTCTGTATTTGTTCGTTTGGGGGTACGTGGGTATATATAGGAGGAAGAAGTACATCGGTGGAGCTTCGAGGGGCCCACGAGGCACGGGGCGCGCCCTGGGGGGGTGCCTCCCACCCTCATGACCGCCTCTTCGATGCCTTGGCGTAGGGTCCAAGTCTCCTGGGTCTTATCCGGTGAGAAAATCACGTTCCAAAAAGGATTTTTCTGTTTGGACTCCGTTTGATATTCTGTTTCTTCGAAACACTGAAATAGGCAAAAAACAGCAATTCTGGGCTGGGCCTCCGGTTAATAGGTTAGTCCCAAAAATAATATAAAAGTGGAAAATAAAGCCCAATATAGTCCAAAACAGTAGATAATAGAGCATGGAGCAATCAAAAATTATAGATACGTTGGAGACGTATCAGGCATCCCCAAGCTTAATTCATGCCCGTCCTCGAGTAGGTAAATGATAAAAAGAGAATTTTTGATGCGAGTGCTACTTGGCATAATTTCAATGCAAAATTTCTTAATTGTGGTATGAATATTCATATTCGAAAGATTCAATACAAAAGTTCATATTGACATAACGAATAATAATACTTCAAGCATACTAATAAAGCAATCATGTCTTCTCAAAATAACATGGCCAAAGAAAGTTATCCCTACAAAATCATATAGTTTGGCTATGCTCTATCTTCACCACACAAGGTATTTAAATCATGCACAACCCCGATGGCAAGCCAAGCAATTGTTTCATACTCTAACTTTTTCAAAACTTTTTCGGTCTTCACACAATACATGAGCGTGATCCATGGATATAGCACTTATAGGTGGAATAGAATGGTGGTTGTGGAGAAGACAAAAAGAGGGGAATATAGTCTCACATCAACTAGGCGTATCAACGGGCTATGGAGATGCCCATCAATAGATATCAATGTGAGTGAGTAGGGATTGCCATGCAACGGATGCACTAGAGCTATAAGTATATGAAAGCTCATCAAAAGAAACTAAGTGGGTGTGCATCCAACTCGCTTGCTCACGAAGACCTAGGGCAATTTTGAGGAAGCCCATCATTGGAATATACAAGCCAAGTTCTATAATGAAAAATTCCCACTAGTATATGAAAGTGACATAACGAGAGACTCTCTATCATGAAGATCATGGTGCTACTTTGAAGCACAAGTGTGGTAAAAGGATAGTAGCATTGTCCCTTCTCTCTTTATCTCTCATTTTTTTTATTTGGGCCTTTTTTTGGCCTCTTTTTTTTCGTCCGGAGTCTCATCCCGACTTATGGGGGAATCATAGTCTCCATCATCCTTTCCTCACTTGGGACAATGCTCTAAAAATTGATGATCATCACACTTTTATTTTTCTTACAACTCAATAATTACAACTCGATACTTAGAACAAATATGACTCTATATGAATGCCTCCGGCGGTGTATCGGGATATGCAATGAATCAAGAGTGACATGTATGGAAGAATTATGAACGGTGGCTTTGCCACAAATACGATGTCAACTACATGATCATGCTAGCAATATGACAATGATGGAGCGTGTCATAATAAACGGAACGCTGGAAAGTTGCATGGCAATATATCTCGGAATGGCTATGGAAATGCCATGATAGATAGATATGGTGCCTGTTTTGAGGAAGGTATATGGTGGGTGTATGATACCGGCGAAAGGTGCGCGGTATTAGAGAGGCTAGCAATTGTGGAAGGATGGGAAAAAGTGCGTATAATCCATGGACTCAACATTAGTCATAAAGAACTCATATACTTATTGCAAAAATCTAGAAGTTATCAAAGCAAAGTATTACACACATGCTCCTACGGGGATAGATTGGTAGGAAAAGACCATCACTCGTCCCCGACCGCCACTCATAAGGAAGACAATCAATAAAAATCATGCTCCGACTTCATCACATAACGGTTCACCATACGTGCATGCTACGGGAATCACAAACTTTAACACAAGTATTCTTTAAATTCATAACTACTAAACTAGCATGACTCTAATATTATCACCTCCATATCTCAAAACAATTATCATGCTTCAATCTTCTCTTAGTATTCAACGCACTCAAAAGAAAAATTCACAAATCTTGAATACCAAGCATATTATTATTAAGCAAATTACCATGCTATTAAGACTCTCAAAATAATTTAAGTGAAGCATGAGAGATCAATAGTTTCTTTAAAACAAACCACCACCGTGCTCTAAAAGATCTAAGCGAAGCACATAGAGCAAAATTATAACGCTCAAAAGATATAAGTGAAGCACATAGAGCAAAACTACATAGCTCAAAAGATATAAGTGAAGCACAAAGAGTATTCTATCAAATTCTAATTCATGTATGGCTCTCTCAAAAGGTGTGTACAGCAAGGATGATTGGGGCACACTAACAAACAAAGACACAAATAATACAAGACGCTCCAAGAAAAACACATATCATGTTGGTGAATAAAAATATAGCTCCAAGTAAATTACCGATAGAAGTGGACGAAAGAGGGGATGCCTTCCGGGGCACCCCCAAGCTTTGACTTTTTGGTGTCCTTGGATTATCTTGGGGGTGCCATGGGCATCCCCAAGCTTAGGCTCTTGCCACTCCTTGTTCCATAATCCATCAAAAGAATTCACCCAAAACTTGAAAACTTCACAACACAAAACTCAACAGAAATCTCGTGAGCTCCGTTAGAGAAAGAAAACAAAAGACCACTTCAAAGTACTGTAATTAACTCATTCTTTATTTATATTGGTGTTAAACCTACTATATTCCAACTTCTCTATGGATCATAACATATTTTACTAACCATATATTCATCAAAATAAGCAAACAACACACGAAAAACAGAATCTATCAAAAACAGAACAGTCTGTAGTAATCTGTAACTAACACAAACTTCTGGAACCCAAAAAATTCTACCAAAATTAGACGACCTAGACAATTTGTTTATTGATCATCATCAATTGGAATCAATATTTTATCACGCTCTGATGATTTTTAATAATTCGGGCACTGAACGCAAAGTTTCTGGAAATTACAGCAAGATCAAATAACTATCATCCAAGAAGATCCAATAGGTCTAGCTTGGCACAAACACTAACTAAAACACAAAACCACATCCAAACAGAAGGTATATTGGTTATTTATTCCCTAACAGAAGAAAAACACAAAAAACTAAAAATAAAATTGGGCTGCCTCCCAACAAGCGTTATCGTTTAACGCCCCTAGCTAGGCATAAAAGCGAGGATAGATCTAGGAATTGCCATCTTTGGAAGGCAATCCATAAGTGGCTCTCATGATAGTTTAATATGGTAATTTTATTTTATTTCTTGGAAAGTGTTCCATGCCCTTTTCTAATGGAAATTGGAATCTAATATTCCCTTCCTTCATATCAATAATCGCACCAACCGTTCTAAGGAAAGGTCAACCAAGAATAATAGGGCAAGAAGGATTGCAATCTATATCAAGAACAATGAACTCTACGGGCACATAATTCCTATTTCCAACAATAATAACATCATTAATCCTTCCCATAGGTTTCTTAATAGTAGAATCCGCAAGATGCAAGTTCAGAGAGCAATCATCAAAATCGCGGAAATCTAGCAAATCACACAAAGTTTTGGGGATAGTGGAGACACTAGCACCCAAATCACACAAAGCATAAAACTCATGATCTTTAATTTTAATTTTAATAGTTGGTTCCCACTCATCATAGAGTTTTCTAGGGATAGAAACTTTCGACTCAAGCTTTTCTTCATAAGATTGCATCAAGGCATCAACAATATGTCCGGTAAAGGCTTTCTATTGACTATAGGCATGCGGAGAATTTAGCACGGATTGCAACAAGGAAATACAATCAATCAAAGAGCAACTTTCATAATTAAATTCCTTGAAATCTAATATACTGGGTTTAGCAACATCAAGATTTTTATTTCTTTCGATCCCACTTTCATCAATTTCATCATAAAGATCTTAATACTCCGAATTTTTAGAACGCCTTCTAGGTAAAGGAAGATCATATTCAGTTTCATCAAGATTCATATTACAAAACAAAGATTTGATAGGGGACACATCAATAAATTTTAGATCTTCATCTTGATTTTCATAGGAATTGGAAGAACACGCTTTAATAAAGGCATCTTTGGAAGCACGCATCCTAGCGGTTCTTTCCTTGCACTCATCAATGGAAATTCTCATAGCTTTGAGAGACTCATTGATATCATGCTTAGGAGGAATAGATCTAAGCTTTAAAGAATCAACCTCAAGAGAAATTCTATCTATGTTTCTAGCCAAATCATCAACTTTAAGCAATTTCTCTTCAAGCAAAGCATTAAAATTCTTTTGTGAATTCATAAACTCTTTAACACTATTCTCAAATTCAGAGGGAATCTTATTATAATTTCCATAAGAGTTGTTGTAGGAATTTCCATAATTATTAGAAGGATTACTAGGATATGGCCTAGGATTAAAATTCCCTCTATATGCGTTGTTACCAAAATTATTCCTACCAACAAAATTCACATCCATAGATTCATTATTATTCTCAATCAAAGTAGACAAAGGCATATCATTAGGATCAGAAGAAACACTCTTAGTAGCAAATAATTTCATAAGTTCATCCATCTTTCCACTCAAAACATTAATTTCTTCTATCGCATGCACTTTTTTATTAGAAGATCTTTCAGTGTGCCATTGAGAATAATTAACCATAATATTATCTAGGAGTTTAGTAGCATCTCCTAAAGTGATTTCCATAAAAGTGCCTCCCGCGGCCGAATCTAAAAGATTTCTAGAAGCAAAATTCAATCGAGCATAAATTTTTTGTATAATCATCCACAAGTTCAAACCATGAGTAGGACAATTACATATCATTAATTTCATTCTCTCCCAAGCTTGTGCAACATGTTCATGATCAAGTTGCTTAAAGTTCATAATGTCGTTTCTAAGAGAGATGATTTTAGCGGGAGGAAAATACTTAGAGATAAAAGCATCTTTGCACTTGTTCCAAGAATCAATACTATTTTTAGGCAAAGACGAAAACGAAGCTTTAGCACGATCTCTAAGCGAAAAAGGAAATAGCTTCAATTTAACGACATCATTTTTCTTTTGCATATCACATAAATCAACGAAGCTATTTAGATGAGTAGCGACATCTTCACTAGGAAGGCCGGCGAATTGATCTTTCATAACAAGATTCAACAAAGCAGTATTGATTTCACAAGATTCAGTATTGGCAAGAGGAGCAATCGGAGTGCTAAGGAAATCATTATTATTGGTATTGGTGAAGTCACACAATTTTGTGGTATCTTGAGCCATCGCGACAAGCAAGCAATCCAACACACGAGCAAACAAAAGGCAAGCGAGAAAAAGGCAAACGGAGAGGGAGAAGGAGAAGGAGAAGGAGAAGGAGAAGGAGAAAGAGAGGGCGAATAAAACAGCAAGGGTGAAGTGGGGGAGAGGAAAACGGGAGGCAAATGGCAACTAATGTAATGCAGGAGATAGGGATTGTGATGGGTACTTGGTATGTTGACTTTTTGCGTAGACTCCCCGGCAACGGCGCAAGAAATGGCTCGTTGACGGGAGTCAAATCTTGACTTGACTTCATGTAAGCCTCCCCGGCAACGGCGCTAGAAATTCTTCTTGCTACCTCTTGAGCTTGCGTTGGATTTCCCCGAAGAGGAAAGGATGATGCAGCAGAGTAGCGTAAGTATTTCCCTCAGTTTTTGAGAACCAAGGTATCAATCCAGTAGGAGGCCATGCGCAAGTCCCTCGTACCTACACAACACAAAGAGCTCAACGCAACCAACGCGATTAGGGGTTGTCAATCCCTTCACGGTCACTTACGAAAGTGAGATCCAATAGATAATATTTTTGGTATTTTTGGTATAGAGATGCAAAGTGAAAAGTAAAAGACAAAGTAAAAAGCAAAGCAACATTAATGTGATGGAGATTGATATGATGAGAATAGACCCAGGGCCCATAGGTTTCACTAGTGGCTTCTCTCGAGAGCATAAGTATTCTACGGTGGGTGAACAAATTACTGTTGAGCAATTGACAGAATTGAGCATAGTTATGAGAATATCTAGGCATGATCATGTATATAGGCATCACGTCCGTGACAAGTAGATCAAAACGATTCTGCATCTACTACTATTACTCCACTCATCGACCGCTATCCAACATGCATCTAGAGTATTAAGTTAAAAACAGAGTAACGCTTTAAGCAAGATGAAATGATGTAGAGAGATAAATTCATGCAATATGAAATAAACCCCATCTTGTTATCCTCGATGGCAACGATACAATACGTGCCTTGCTGCCCCTTCTATCACTGGGAAAGGACACCGCAAGATCGAACCCAAAGCTAAGCACTTCTCCCATGGCAAGAACTACCAATCTAGTTGGCCAAACCAAACGGATAATTCGAAGAGACTTGCAAAGATAACCAATCATACATAAAAGAATTCAGAGAAGATTCAAATATTATTCATAGATAGACTTGATCATAAACCCACAATTCATCGGTCTCAACAAACACACCGCAAAAGAAGAAGATTACATCGAATAGATCTCCACAAGAGAGGGGGAGAACATTGTATTGAGATCCAAAAAGAGAGAAGAAGACATCTAGCTAATAACTATGGACCCGAAGGTCTGAGGTAAACTACTCACACTTCATCGGAGAGGCTATGATGATGTAGAAGCCCTCCGTGATGACGGCCCTCTCCGGCGGAGCTCCAGAACAGGCCCCAAGATGGGATCTCGTGGATACAGAAAGTTGCGGCGGTGGAATTAGGTTTTTGGCTCCGTATTTGTTCGTTTGGGGGTACGTGGGTATATATAGGAGGAAGAAGTACGTCGGTGGAGCTTCGAGGGGCCCACGAGGCAGGGGGCACGCCCTAGGGGGGGTGCCCCCACCCTCGTGACCGCCTCTTCGATGCCTTGGCGTAGGGTCCAAGTCTCCTGGGTCTTATCCAGTGAGAAAATCACGTTCCAAAAAGGATTTTTCTGTTTGGACTCCGTTTGATATTCTGTTTATTCGAAACACTTAAATAGGCAATAAACAGCAATTCTGGGCTGGGCCTCCAGTTAATAGGTTAGTCCCAAAAATAATATAAAATTGGAAAATAAAGCCCAATATAGTCCAAAACAGTAGATAATATAGCATGGAGCAATCAAAAATTATAGATACGTTGGAGACGTATCAGGCATCCCCAAGCTTAATTCATGCTCGTCCTCGAGTAGGTAAATGATAAAAAGAGAATTTTTGATGCGGAGTGCTACTTGGCATAATTTCAATGCAAAATTTCTTAATTGTGGTATGAATATTCATATTCGAAAGATTCAATACAAAAGTTCATATTGACATAAAGAATAATAATACTTCAAGCATACTAATAAAGCAATCATGTCTTCTCAAAATAACATGGCCAAAGAAAGTTATCCCTACAAAATCATATAGTTTGGCTATGATCTATCTTCACCACACAAGGTATTTAAATCATGCACAACCCCGATGGCAAGCCAAGAAATTGTTTCATACTCTAACTTTTTCAAAACTTTTTCGGTCTTCACACAATACATGAGCGTGAGCCATGGATATAGCACTTATAGGTGGAATAGAATGGTGGTTGTGGAGAAGACAAAAAGAGGGGAATATAGTCTCACATCAACTAGGCGTATCAATGGGCTATGGAGATGCCCATCAATAGATATCAATGTGAGTGAGTAGGGATTGCCATGCAACAGATGCACTAGAGCTATAAGTATATGAAAGCTCATCAAAAGAAACTAAGTGGGTGTGCATCCAACTCGCTTGCTCACGAAGACCTAGGGCAATTTTGAGGAAGCCCATCATTGGAATATACAAGCCAAGTTCTATAATGAAAAATTCCCACTAGTATATGGAAGTGACATAACGAGAGACTCTCTATCATGAAGATCATGGTGCTACTTTGAAGCACAAGTGTGGTAAAAGGATAGTAGCATTGTCCCTTCTCTCTTTATCTCTCATTTTTTTTATTTGGGCCTTTTTTTGGCCTCTTTTTTTTGTCCGGAGTCTCATCCCGACTTATGGGGGAATCATAGTCTCCATCATCCTTTCCTCACTTGGGACAATGCTCTAAAAATTGATGATCATCACACTTTTATTTTTCTTACAACTCAATAATTACAACTCGATGCTTAGAACAAATATGACTCTATATGAATGCCTCCGGCGGTGTATCGGGATATGCAATGAATCAAGAGTGACATGTATGGAAGAATTATGAACGGTGGCTTTGCCACAAATACGATGTCAACTGCATGATCATGCTAGCCTATTAACCGGAGGCCACAAATACAAAAGGTGATGTAGAATTTAATGCGACGCCTTTGGAGGGCAACTAATGTAATGCGAAATTTAAGTGAACATGGAGCGATCCCACCCCCACCCCGGCGATCTCCACCCCCTTCCGGCGATCTCCTCCACTAGCCACTAAATTCTAGTTCCTTTCTAGTGGATCTCTTCGGCGCTCCGAGATCTACACGTTCATACCCATCTTCAATGGGTTCCATGGAGGGTTCCACCCTTGGCTTGGACTTCTCCAAGGGTTTGTCCTTTGCGGAGAAGGTTTTCAAATCTACGGGCTTTTCGGTACACCCCATGGAGGACTCCTACACCTTCACCATGGTGGTTTCATTTGGACGCCACAATTTTCGTTTGAACGAAGATTCTGTGGCTGCGGCTCTGGAAGCAGCTATTGGTGGTTCGGGCATTGATTTCATGGTGTTTTTGATAAAGGACAAGGTATTTGGATTTCAAGTCTCTTGCAAGGTTGTTGCCATGATTATTCTTCGCCTTCGGTCTTTTTCTTGCGATCAATTCAAATGTTACTTTCATCTGTGGATTAACGGTGGTCCTAATTGGAGTCGTGAGTTCAAGATCTAGAATTTGGAGTGTGATGCTGAGTGGATCCTAGTGAGTCCCTCCAAGAGACGTGTTGCACTTGGGGTTTTAGCCCTGCGTTCTAAGCCATCTAAGTCTTCCTTCAAATCTGCTCATTCAATTGGCAAAAAGCTCTCATTTGCAATTTTTCAGAGCTATGGTGCTTGTCAGGATTATCGTTATCTAGCTACAGAAAGTTGCATTCGTGATATTCAACAGGCGGGATACTCAATTTCTTCTCATGAGCGGGTTATTATTCGTCCAACATTGCCGGCGACTCTTCAGTGGATGTCGGCGAGACCATCTATCTCGTTTGGTACGGTGCATGATCTTAGGCCCCACGCTGATCGCACGCCACCCTTCTCGGGCGGGAATTCTGTTCCTTTGAATGAGGACGTGTCGGGCCATGTTGGGCCCGCTTCTGTGGCCTCGGAAGGCCTTGATCAGTCATCATCCTCCTCTGAGGTGGGTCGGGCTTCGCCGGTTTCCTTTGGGGAGTAGCTGGATATCCCCTCACCTCAACAAGCAAGGGATGATTTTGATAACTTAATTTCTGGTATGGTTGATGAAATTTCTACGTGTCAGAAGTGCCTTGAAAAGGGTCACTTTGCTTCTGCATGTACATCTACGCTTTGGTGTATCTCCTGCCTTCGGTCTGGTCATGTCAAAAAAGATTGTAACAAATTTGCTAGAATCTTGGGGCTCGTGTGGCAAGCCAAGCCCGTTAACATTCCATCTTCCAAGGCGCGCTGCGGGAATATCTCTCTGACAAATCCTTTACCAAACTTGGACCTCCCTTGCACTTCCGCATTTACACCATCGTCCAGTTCCATCAGCCCCGGCCCCAAGACACCACCGACCTCGCCGCCTGCAACCCCCCCCCCCCCACTCTTGCACTCGCCGTCTTTGGAGGCGGAGATCCCGACTCCGATGGCCAACTTTCCATCTAGATCCCCTGCGGTACGTACCTGCTGGTCACCATATCGTTGATGGTGGAGAAGATCGTCTGCCGCGAACCTTTGTGACGCCACATATCCCAATTGTGTGCCGCCATGAGGAGTTCATGCTTGCGGAGGTAATGCCTATTCCTCAACCAGATGAGATTGGTGCTGCTAGAGAGGAAGTAGTGCAGTGGTTGCAAGGGCATGGTGTTCATGTTCAGTCAGCCTAGCCTTGGGTCCGGTCTGTTGGGCTTTTTGAGCTTCGAGATGCTGCCGTCAGATTTTCTTTGCTGCAACTTCCGCCTCAGCCGCTGGGTAATGACCGTTTTGTGCGATTTATGAAGCATGACGAGGGGGAAAATTTTAGGGGCGTTCAGGGTTTTCGTCAGGGACTTCTTATGTTTCTTGGTATTCCGCTGGACCTTCGCAACACTGAATGCATTAGGGCAGCTGTGAATACTTTTGGCAAATTTCACCATTGGATCAGTGAGGACCCCTACTTGGTTCGCTCTTTGGTTTTTGCTTCATTCCCAGAGGATATTCTTGTGCCACGTGATGTGGTCTTCATGGATTTTGCGGCCTATGGTGGGGCGCGGGTTTCTTGGACTGCGCCTCTATACATTTTGGGGGCGAACTTTGCTGAGCAAATGCCCCAGGATGAAGATTGGATGCCCATCAATGGAAATCCGCATCCAGTTCCAGGTGTTCCTTTCCCTGAGTTACCCCCGTTCAACCTTCCTGCCTACCCCGCCTTGGGGTGGAATGCAGTCCCTCCTCCACCGCCAGAACCTGTGATCATTGAAGTGGCTGAGGACAATTGGGGAAATGGCCAAGACAATGCTGAGCCTGAACCTGTTCAAGATCAAGAATCAATGGTGGTGGATCTCTCTGCCCAACCAAGCTCTGCTACTGACCAAGATCCTCCCGTCATTGTGGTGGAGGACGATCTATCTGAAGCAACTATGTTGCCTGTAGTCAATGAAGATGCAGCAAACAGTTGGGCTATTGTGGTGTATCAGCCTCCTGCTGTCACGGAGGAGATTGCTCTACCTGCGATTCCTTTTGGGCCTCCTTTGCCCCCGGAGATGATTTGGAGGAGGTCTTTTGAGAACCTTCTGCAAGCTCCTGTAGCTTTCTCTGTGCCCAGGCCAGTGCTGCTGCAGCCTTTGTCGCCGGTTGTTCTGTCTAAGAGGAGCTGGGATTTGGCTTTCAGCGATTCGGACCTGCCACGACTTACATGGAGGGAAGAGGAGCCAGCCAGGCCAGTTGCCAGGGCGCTTTTTTCTGATCCTGTTGATGTGCAACCTGTGCAGGTTCCCCCTTCTGCTGCGGTTAAAGCTCGCAGGCCCCGAAAGACTCTGGCGCCAACTCCAATTGTCGACACCACAGTTCGACGCTGCACCAGAAGCTCGGCCCAGCGTGATGGTTTCAAGCCCACATTCCAAGAGCTCGCACTACAGCCCAAGAGAAAGAAGCCCAAGGCCAAGCCTTTCACGGCCCACATATATGAAGAGCCTGCTTCTGATGAAATTCCTCCTGCAACCCCTGTCAGTAGACTCCAAGAAGTTGGACGCGAGCTTCAGATTGATGCTGCTCTGCTATCTGTGGATGCACTTATGGTGGACCCACCTGCTGTAGCTTCGCCCTGATATAATGATTAGAGTGCCCCTGGCATATTGGGTTTCGCAAGCCCTTAACTTTGCTTTATCTTTATTTTTTGGCAATTTTCTGCTTCTGGAACCTTGGTGCTTGGTAATGTTGGGACAGACTAGACTGTGCTCTGTTAGACATGTGGCATTGTGTGCCATGTGGTTTCTGGTCTTTATCTTTTGCTATAATGAGTAATACTTGTAGAAACTGGAATGTTCTGTGTTGGAATGTAAGAGGCCTGAACTCTGAAGCTAGACAGAGAGCTGTTAGGCACAAAATTGAGGAAAGCCGATGTTCAATAGCTTGTCTGCAAGAAACAAAATGTGCTTCTTTTGACTCTACGACAATCAAATCTTTCTGCCCTAAAAGATTTGACTCTTTTGTCTGTTCTCCTTCAATTGGAGCCTCTGGTGGAATTATTGTTGTCTGGAATTCTATAGTTTTTAGTGGCATTATAATTGAAGTAAAGCAGTTTGCTGTGGTTGTTCAGTTTACTTCCAGGCAAAATAATGAAACTTGGACCCTTGTGGCTGTTTATGGCCCTTGTCAGGGTGTAGCCAGGGACAACTTTGCGGATTGGTTATACAACCTGGTCATACCTATCAATGAGCACTGGTTGCTACTTGGCGATTTCAATTTCCTCCGATCTGTGGATAACAGAAACTTACCTGGGGGGACATAAATGACATGTTCATTTTTAACGAGATTATTGGTCACCTGGGCCTCCTTGAGCTTCCAATCAAAGGCAGATCCTACACATGGTCCAATATGCAGGACACCCCACTTCTTGAGCAGCTAGACTGGTTTTTTACTTCTGTAGATTGGATTTCCGATTACCCCATGACTGAAGTTCTGCCCCTGGCTCGGACTGCATCCGATCATGTGCCTTGTCTAGTGTCCATCAAGACTTCCATTCCAAAATCAAATATCTTTAGGTTTGAAAACTATTGGATTGAACTGGAGGGTTTCATGAACTGTGTTGAATCTTCTTGGAAGCAGCCCTCTCGGAAAACACACATAACTGCTAAAATTGCAGACAAATTTAAATGTTTGAGAATGTGTCTTAAGAGATGGCAAATGAATATTTCCAAATTGAGGTTATTGATTAGCAAATGCAATCATGTCATCTTCCTTCTGGACGAATTAGAGGAGTGGGGGCCTCTCTTTATTCAAGAGAACAATTTCAGAAGAATTGTCAAAACCCATCTGGAAAAGCTCCTGCAGTTACAGTTTTTGTACTGGAAGAAACGATGCTCTATCTGGTACTTTAAGGTGGGGGGAGAAAACACTAAATTCTTCCATGCTATGGCCACTGAGAGGCACAGGAGGAACTCTATAGCTAGTTTAAGACTACCTGATGGAACTGTAGTCTCTGATCACTCCCAAATGGCTGGGATTCTCTGGAGTTGTTTTAAGAATAGAATGGGCACCTCTAGAGGGATTGTGATGGGTTTTGATTTGTCTACACTTATCTCTCCAGTGTCTGGCCTTGAGGTGCTCACTAGGCCTTTTGAAAAGGAGGAAATGGACAATGTGGTCAAGCATATGCCTGTGGATAAAGCACCTGGTCCTGATGGATTTAATGGTTTGTTTTTTAAGAAATGCTGGCACCTTATTTCTGGGGAATTTTATGAGTTAGCTCAGTCTTTTCATGAGGGAGTGGCTGTCTTAGAAAACATCAATAGTTCTTTTATTACTCTGGTGCCCAAAAAACTTTCCCCTGAGGAAGTGGGTGACTTCAGACCTATCTCTCTCACTAGTATGGGGCTTAAATTCTTGTCCAAAATGGCTGCAAATAGATTTCAAGCAATGATTATGCAGTGCATCCATAAGAACCAATATGGTTTCATTAAGACCAGAACAATACAGGACTGTCTGGGTTGGACTTTTGAATACTTGCATCAATGCCATCAGTCAAAAAGGCCAATAGTAATCCTCAAATTGGATTTTGAAAAGGCTTTTGACTCTATTGAGCATGAAGCTATCTTTCAAATTCTTAGATATAAGGGCTTCAATGATAAGTGGATTCTTTGGATGAAACAGCTTCTTACCACTGGTACTTCTTCTATTCTGCTCAATGGAGTCCCTGGGAGGAAGTTTGTTTGTAAGAAAGGAGTTAGACAGGGTGACCCTGTATCTCCCCTGCTATTTGTCATAGCTGCTGACCTGCTACAAATAGTCATTAATGATATGCACAGGAAGGGACTTCTGCATTTACCCATACCCTGCCATGATACAGACTACCCTGTGATCCAGTATGCAGATGATACTTTGATCATCCTCCCTGCAGTCAGGGCTCAACTACTGGCTCTGAAAGATATGCTACAGGTGTTCTCTCAGTCCACTGGTCTGGATGTCAACTATCGAAAGTCCTTTATTATTCCAATCACTGTTGATGATGCTGTAATGAAGGATTTGGCAACTGCTTTTGGCTGCAAAATTGGTACAATGCCATTTACTTACCTGGGATTACCTGTGGGGACCATAAGACCCAAAATGGTAGACTTCATGCCACTGGTTGACTGTATGGAGAGAAGAATGACTGCCAGTTCTTCTTTCCTTAACCAAGGAGAGAGGCTACAGTTTCTAAACTCTGCTCTATCCTCTTTACCAGTTTTCTTTATGGGTAGTCTTGCTCTCCCAGCTGGTATTCTGAAACAGTTGGAAAGAATTCAAAGACAGTGCTTGTGGAGAAAACATAGAGATGAGCCAGCCCCATCTCTGGCTGCTTGGGAACTAATATGTAGGCCAAAAAACAAAGGAGGTCTTGGTATTCTTAATCTGGGGGTTCAGAATGTGGCTCTCCTCCTCAAGCATGCCAGTAATTTCTTGAACAAACGAGAAATTCCTTGGGTATCCCTAGTTTGGGATTCATATTATTTTGAGAGAATGCCCCAGGGAACAAATGATTGTGGCTCCTTCTGGTGGAGAGATATTTGTAAAGTCATGCAGCATTTTGGGGACTGCTCCTGGGTGCAGATCAATGAAGGGGACACTGCTCTATTTTGGTCTGATAACTGGGACCTTGGCTCTGAAACATCTAGTTTGCAGGCAAGATTCCCAAGGCTTTTCTCGTTTGCCAAGGACCCCTGGGTCTCAATTAAGGATATTTTTAATACCCATGATCTGCACCAACTTTTTCATCTTCCCTTATCGGCTCAAGCTTTTGATGAGTTAAATCTCATAAAGGATTTAATGGACTCACACAGAAGAGACCCCAGCTCGAAGGCCTGTTGGTTCTGGCAGGGCTCTTCCAAGTTTTACAAACCCAAGATGTTTTACTCACACTCCTTTCAGACAGAGTCCTTCAATCCTTTGCTCTGTTGGATATGGAAATCCTCCTGTACTCTCAAAATCAAGGTCTTTGCTTGGATGCTTGTTATGGACAGGTTGAACACCAAGGATATGGTTCAGAGAAGACACTGGCACATGGAGGATGGTGTCCACTGTAGGCTATGCCCTTTGCAGGCTAGGGAAACCAGGGATCACTTGTTCTTCAATTGCAATTTCAGTGTAAGGGTCTGGAATTATCTGCAAATTGACTGGTCTGCCGGCACCTCCATGATTGAGCTGGTTACTCAGGCAAGGAGAAGTTTTGATAGGCCTTTCTTCTCTGAAGTGGTATTCATTGCTTGCTGGCATATTTGGATCATCAGAAATGCCAAAGTGTTCAGAAATGAGAGGGCAAGTTCCAATAAATGGAGATTTGCTTTCAGGCAGGATATTACCCTCATGCAGCATAGAATCAGAGCTGCTTACAAGGATGACCTGCTCAAGTGGATTTCTTACCTCCCCCCTTAAGCTAGTTTGGTAGGGCTTTGTTTTTTCTTCTTTCTTGGAACCTGGTTACTCCTTGTAATCAACTTGTTGTATCTGTTATTTTTGAATAAAGTTTTGATCTGCTGTGGGGGTTTTGACCCACAGTTCCCAGTCAAAAAAAACAGTAGATAATATAGCATGGAGCAATAAAAAACTATAGATACGTTGGAGACGTATCAGGGCGCGGCCCGCGAGCACCAACACCGCCCTAGCGGCCGGAGTCTGGAAGGCGACGACGTTCGTGTGCCTGGCAATGAGCCGCATGTCGCCAAATCCAAAGATGGAGCCAGGCCCTCCACAGGCGGCACGGGGCCTCCAAAGGCGTCGTCACACCGCCTGAAGGTGATGCGGCGGCCTCGAAGACTTTCACGCCAGTGCCCACGGCGCACTCCTCTCAGGCTGCGCGCGACGAATGGCATCATCACGCCGAAGATCCCGGGCGCCGCCGCGGGAAGAGTCCCGAACGTCACTCACGGGACGCAGAAGACCTACACGCTCGCCGAGGCACTGGCGAAGACGGCATGCAACCGCGGGGCCGTGATAGAGCTCCTTCTAACGTGGTTAGGAGTCGAAGCACGTCACGGTCCGCACAGGTTTCGCCACCACCGACGCCAGTAGAGGCCCTAGAACGCGCGCAGTTGCTCCTTGACTTCCCTCCTACTGCGAGGAAGCTCGACGAATGGAGGGCCACCATCCGGAGCCTTGCTGCCGTCGCCAACAAAGACGAACCAAGGCCAGTGGGCCCCTCGGATCGACGCTCCAGTGGAACACCACACGCTAGTGGCGGGAGGACTGGTGGCGCTGCGGCCACGGTACACTCTCCTCCTCCTCGCTAATTGCCGCGGACGTCGACCCGTCGCGACGACGCGTGTGACGACATTTCCATAGCGTCGTCCGACCCACGGACCCGCTGCGACCAACGCCAAGTCCTTCGGGAGCGAACCCATGAAGACGCTCGAACCACCATCGAGCGCCAGCGCGAAGCACACCACTAGTCAGACAGGCGAGCGGGGCCTGCTGTGAACCACCCGGCGCCGGTAAGCCCTGGAGGTTTACCTTACGAGGTAGGCTGCCCGGCTTTTACCCGTGAGCTGCGACAGTTCCAGTGGCCCACTCACCGCACCTTCAAGCCTGACGTTAGCGAGAAATACAACGGCAAGACCCATCCGTCGGAGTTCCTCAGCATCTACACCATTACGATGCAAGCTGCCGGAGCCCACGACGATAAGGTGCTTGCGAATTACTTTCCGTTGGCCCTTAAGCCCAACGCCATGTCATGGTTGATGCCCTTGCCAGTAGATTCTATTTCTTCTTGGTCGGATTTGTGCCATCAGTTTGTTGGCGCCTTTATGGGAGGTCACCAAGCTCATGGCCAAGCAAGCGATTTGCATGTCATCCCCCAGAAAGAAGGTGAGACTCTGCGCAAGTATATACAGAAATTCAGCCGGGTACAATACAATATCCCAGATGTTCATCCTGCCGCCATCATCAGTGCGTTCCATCAGAACGTACGCAACCGCAAAATGTGCGAAGAGCTGGCGATGAACAAGGTGAAGGATGTGGTGGAACTCTACGTTCTGGCTGACAAATGAGCCCGGGCTGAAGAGGGAAGGAAGTACCCCGGCGAAGATGCCGGCATGGAAACCGACTCTTCAGACGAAGATACTGCTGCCCTGGTGAAGAAAAGCTGACGCCGTAACAGGAAGCGTAAGGGTAAAACTGTGCTTGCCGTCGAGGGATCTGATGACACCGACACCGCTAAGAAAACCAAGGCGGACGACCCCGGCAAGGAGATTGCCCGATGCGTCGCCTGCTGGGCCTTGGCGGCTGCCGAGAAGCCAGGGAACTCCGACAAGCAATACTGCAAGATCCATCGCACCAAAGGCCATGACCTCCAGAACTGCCGACAGGTTGAGCTGGTTACCGAGAAGCAAAAAGCTGAATATAAAAGGCGGGACAAGGAGAAGGGCCAGGATGGTGCCGAGGGATCCGGCAAGAAGTGTGACGGCCAAGCAGGCCGCTGCGGTAAGGATAAACAGCAAGACAGGCCCGCCCGGGGCCGCGACAAGAAACAAGAAGACGATGATCACGAAGAGGATGACGAGTCCGGCGACCAAGAGTTCCAGAAAGCTACAGAGGCCATGTGCGTTGATGGCGGCGCCTCGCTGCATACTTCTCACCGCCAGCTCAAACAGTGGGCGCGTAAGATTACAACAGCAGAGCCGTCGTTTGATGCCCAAAAGCCGCTGAAGTGGTCCAGCACGCCTATCATCTTTGACACTGAGGATCACCCTGATCGCACAACTGCGATCGGGTGCTTGCCGTTGTTGGTTTCACCAACAATACGCAACCTCAAGGTGACAAAGATGCTAGTTGACAGCGGGGCCAGTCTGAACTTAATCTCGCCTGCCGTGATCAGGAAGCTGCAAATTCCCGACGGAGACCTCGAAGAAACGGGCACGTTTCAGGGGATCAAGTCGGGAAGGAGCCAACCAAAAGGGAAGGTCACGCTGCCTGTGACATTCAGGACTGATCTGAACTATAGGACGGAGAGGATCGTGTTTGATGTTGCCAAGATCCCCTTGCCTTACAACGGGATCCTTGGCCGCCCAGCGCTGGCCAAGTTCATGGCAGCATCACACTACGCCTACAACACATTGAAGATGCCGGGGCCTGTGACGATCATCACCGTCCCTTCTGACAAGAAAGATGCGCTGATTTGCGCCGACCAACTCTACCAGGAAGCAGTTGCAGCAGCCGCTGCTGCTGCCAAGGCACTTGCTCCTGCCACTGAAGCTCCGGGAGGGAAGAAGAAGACTGGTGAGACCTCTAGCACCCACTCCGGCAAGCGCACCTCTTCGGAGTGTAGTGTTCCCGTCGAGGACGTGCCAGAGAGATCCACCGGCAAGAGCAAGAAGTCCAGGGCCACGCCGCCGGAGACCAAGAAGATATCCGTCAAGGAGGATGGCATGGGAGGGGTTTTCACTATGAGCTCCACCCTCGACAACCAATAGGAAGGCGCGCTCGTCACCTTCCTGCGGGCGAATGTCGACGTGTTTGCATGGCAAGCATCCGACACCCCCGGCGTTCCCAGGGAAGTGATTGAGCACCACCTTGTTGTCTGCCCTCATGCGCGACCCGTCAAGCAGAAGGTCAAGAAGCAAGTTTGGAGCATCAAGAGTTCATCACGGAGGAAATCCGGAAACTGGAAGCGTCAGGTTTGGTGAGAGGAGTGCTCCATCCAACATGGCTGGCCAATCCAGTGGTAGTGCGCAAGGCAAACGGGAAGTGCAGACTATGTATTGATTACACAGATATCAATAAGGCTTGTCCCAAGGACCCCTTCCCATTGCCACGCATTGACCAGATTGTTGACTCCATGGCTGGGTGTGATTTGCTGTCATTCCTCGACGCCTACTCCAGTTACCACCAGATCTTGATGACAAGAGAAGACAAAGAGAAAACAACATTCATCACCCCATGTGGTACGTATTGTTTCATACGGATGCCTTTCAGGTTGAAGAGTGCTGGCTCAACATTTGCGAGGGCAGTCCAAATTGGTTTTGAACCCCAGCACCATAGAAATATGGAGGCCTATATGGATGATATAGTGGTCAAAACCAAGGACAGGACGACCCTCATACCGGATTTGGAACATACATTTGCAAACCTGCGCAAGATCAACCTCAAGTTGAACCCTGAGAAGTGCGTCTTTGGCGTCCCGTCTGGCAAGCTTCTCGGGTTCTTTGTGTCGCAGTGTGGGATCGAGGCAAATCCAGACAAGATCAGGGCTATCAAGAAGATTGAGGCGCCCAAGCGGGTCAAGGATGTGCGTCGGCTTGCTGGCTGCGTTGCCGCCATGAGCAGATTCATCTCCAAGTCTGCCGAGCACGCCCTCCCCTTTTTCAAGATTTTGAAAAAGGCGGACCCAATGGAGTGGACCCCAATACCTCTCCTCCATGCCAATACTAGTTGCGCCTAAGCCACAAGAACCGTTGCTGCTGTACTTAGCGGCAGCGAACCAAGTGGTCAGCGCCGCACTAGTAGCGCAGAGAGAAGTTGACGCCGAAGTGATAGCGACGACAGAGCCTGATGCCATTGGTGCAGAAACGACACAGCTAGTTGAAGTGTTGCCAAAGAAGAAGATGATGCAGCACCCGGTCTACTTTGTTAGCTCCCTCTTGCAGGGGGCTAGATCGAGGTACTCCGGTGTGCAGAAACTGCTCTTCGGCCTCCTTATGGCCTCGAGGAAGCTGCGCCATTACTTCCAGGCACACGAAATCACTGTCGTCACTCGCCTCCCTTTGCAACGGATACTGCATAATCCAGACGCAACTGGAAGGATTGTAGAGTGGGCA
The DNA here is from genome assembly GCF_056163025.1 of Triticum urartu. NCBI lineage: Eukaryota > Viridiplantae > Streptophyta > Magnoliopsida > Poales > Poaceae > Triticum > Triticum urartu. The sequence continues at coordinate 69,048,062 of NC_141876.1, read as the reverse complement.
CTGGAGCTGTCTAGCTTTGGCCTCAAGTTTGAGAGTACTTCGACAATTCAAAGCAGAGTCCTGGCGGAGTTCATTGCAGAATGGACCACGACGCCTGATGAAGAAGTTCAGGAGACCGCTCTCCCCGGCAAGGAGGAAAGTTGCGGCTGGATCATGTACTTTGATGGGGCCTTCTCGCTACAAGGCGCCGGGGCTGGCATACTGCTTGTCGCACCCACCGGAGAGCACCTCAAGTACGTGGTCCAAATGCACTTCCCCAGGGAGACGTCGACGAACAATACTGCCGAGTATGAGGGGCTGCTCGCTGGTCTCAGGATCGCGGCGGACCTCGAAATCAAGAAACTCATCGTCAGGGGCGACTCGCAGCTTGTCGTCAAACAAGTCAACAAGGATTATCAGAGCCCGTTGATGAAGGCCTACGTAGATAAAGTGAGGAAGCTAGAAGAGCATTTTGACGGTATACAGGCGGAGCACGTTCCCCGAGCGGAGAACGACATCGCCGACTACCTGTCAAAACGCGCTGCCCTCAAGCTACCTATGGAACCAGGTACATTTGTGCTTCGGCTGACTCAACCATCCGTTGAACCATCAACAGAGCAGAATAAGAGAAGGAAATCAGGGCCCGGCAAGTACTTTCCCGCCGAGCTCCCCGGAGCCACCGGCAAGGATATTGCCGGACACACTGAAACGGCCATAGGACGACTGGCTCCGACGGAGCATCAAGCTCTTGCCGTAGAGACGGCCGCCCCTATGGCAGAAGAAATGCCTTTAGTCCTCGCCGTCGAGCCTCAGGCTCCGGCACAGGCGCAGCATACCGTCCGATTCCTCCAAACAGGGGAACTTCCTGAGGAGCAGGAAGAAGCGGAGAAAGTAGCCCGTCAGTTTGCTATGTATCAGTTCGTCGATGACATCCTATACAGGAAAAGACCGAACGGTGTGAAATTGAAGTGTATCCCCTGGGAGGAAGGACTGGGGCTGTTGGCAGAAATACATGGAGGCGTATGTGGATCCCACATAGGGTCAAGGGCCCTTGCCGGCAAAGCGTTCTGACAAGGTTTCTTCTGGCCCACTGCCCTCCAGGATGCGACGAGACTAGTAACCAAGTGTGAAGCATGTCAGTTTCATTCGAAGAAGCTTCATCAACCAGCTCAAGCCCTTCAAACCATTCCTATCTCCTGGCCATTTTCGGTCTGGGGGCTCGACATACTGGGCCCCTTCCCCCGCGCTGTCGGGGGCTTTGAGTACTTGTATGTTGCAATCGACAAGTTCACAAAGTGGCCGGAGGTGGAGGCAGTGAGAAAGGTGACAGCCCAGTCAGGCGTCAAGTTCTTCAAGGGACTTGTATGCCGTTTCGGTGTGCCCAACAGAGTCATCACCGACAACGGCACATAGTTCACAAGTCGCACCTTCATGCAATATATCCAAGACCGCGGCAGCAAGGTTTGTTTCGCTTTCGTTGCTCACCCACGAAGCAATGGCCAAGCTGAGAGGGCAAATGCTGAAGTGCTGCGAGGCCTAGGAACGAAGACCTTTGATAGGCTGCACAAGAGTGGAAGGCATTGGATTGATGAATTGCCGATGGTTCTTTGGTCGATCAGGACGACGCCAAATCGAGCCACCGGCGAGACACCCTTTGCCCTGGTATACGGGGTAGAAGCAGTTCCCCCCACGGAACTCATGTACGGGTCACCTCGAGTGCTCGCTTACGACGAGCTTGAGCAAGAGCAATTGCGGCAAGAGGACGCAACGCTCCTCGAGGAAGATTGTCTTCGAGCAGCTGTGAGAGCAGCTCGCTACCAGCAAGCCTTGTGCCGCTACCATAGCCGCAAGGTTCATGCCTGAAGCTTTGAGGAAGGCGACCTTGTTCTTCGGCGTGTTCAATCGGCCAAGAATACCAACAAGTTGACGCCAAAGTGGGAAGGCCCTTATCAGGTAATACGAGTCACCAGGCCTGGTGCAGTCCGCCTGGAGACTGAAGATGCTGTTCCACTGAGCAATTCCTGGAACATCGAGCATCTTCGCAAGTTTTACCCATAAGGCGCAGCTTGCCGGGCCCCCCGCAAGCCACATTTTGTACAAGACTTACCGGCAAGGCATGTAACCCTTTGTACAAAGCCAGCTGCAGACCCTGAGCATAATGAAGCGCTGGCGCCCTAAGTTATAGCATGCATGCTAGGTTGAGTCTCCTCCTCGATTAGGGTTGATAGTACTTAGCGGCGACTAACCCCTGGTCTAGAGGTCGAGTATGCGTCTTTCTGTCCTCTTTGATTCACAGGGCACGTGGACACATCTACTAAGCCACTCAAGAAAAGAGGGGGGGACAGATCGGTGCTCCGACCTTGGCAAACCCAAGTTGCCTGGGGCTAAAGACACAAAGATCCAACCCCGGCAAGCCAAGATTGCCGGGGGCTGCAAACTCAGATAAGTCATTCATCTCCTGCCATGTATTTCTGTATGAATTGGGATGTATGAAACCTCGTTTATTTCCAGAATACCGTGCTCCCCTCTTTCCTGTGCCCAAGAATAAACCCCTGGGCCGGGATTTGGTCGTAGCTGTGGTAGAAGGGTAACGAACGAGGGGCCTAACTCTACTTCACCCATGTCTCCGCCGAAAGCGTGGGAATGGTCGACCGAACTAATGAGGGACGGCAAGGCCTGTTGCCGGGCGATGATGTTTATCTTAAAAATAACAAGGACTCGTTCCTTGGCGTGGGCCTTGCTCACGCACAAAGAACCCGGCAAACACCCCTTTTCATTTAAAAACATCCCATACAGGTACAGTTCATACAGAATGAAAAACATGAGCAAGGGGGGTTACAAGCTTTAAATTCTACTAAGGCCCAAAGGCTTACAAACTAAAAAAAGATAAGGTGCCCGTAATCCCTTTCTTGCCCCTCTCCTCAGGAGGCAGAGCAAGATGGCAAAAGGGCGAAAGGAGTGCCTAGGCGAGGTACGAGCAGCATAAGGCACCAGGAGAACATCCCAGCGGCCACCCCGACGAGAGGCTGGTGATGATGATGACGGGGAAGAGCTGGAAGACGAGCCAGCAGGACTGGCAATATGCGACGAAGGCGTCGGTGCCCGCGTACTCCGAGTTGACGGACCGCCATCCGCCTTCTTCGCCTTCCCCGCACCTCCTACGCCAGCCTCCCAAGGAGGCGACCCCAAGAAGTTCAAGGGGCTCGGTGCAGATGCTGCTGCTGCCAACGCCGCCCCAGGACGGCGGGACCGACACCTAGTCAGACCTGTCATCCTGCTGCCTACTACCCTCCTCGTCGCTGTCGCTGTCCTCCTCGTCACTCTCACTTGAGGAGGAATCTTCATCGTCGGAGGAGCTCTCCACGCAGCACTTTAGGCGAGTTCCAAGATCTCCAAAGACCTTGATGGAGAGCACGCCGCCCTCCATTAACTTGAAATAGAGGACGAGCCCCACCGTCAGGCTATGGATACGAGCGAACGTTTTCCATCCCCGACGAAGATACATCACACACGGAGCGGGGAAGTCGACGACGACCCGTGTACCGCCGGTCCCGCAGCCCCTCATATGCAATTTGAGGGTCCGGGGCGGATCGAGCTCCATCTCCTCAGCAAAGGGGGTGGGGAAACGAAGACGGCAGCGCGGTGGTCGGCGCAGCCTGATGAAGAACTCGCGGGGCTGGTCCCCAACATGGCCCTCCATCGCAGGAGGAGCGGAAGCACGGCCACTGCTCTGCCTCGTCCTCCTCTCCCCCGACCACCGCGGCGACCTCGACCACGCCCCCTCCCTCTTCCTCTCATGGCCGGCTTCGCCGCCTCAGGTTCGGGAGGAGGAGGGGCACGCTGGCGAGCTGCGACCCTCGCCGCCACCGTCGAAGGGCCCGCGCCTCCTCTTGTCATGGCAAGAGGAAGAAAGAAGCAGAGAAGAAGAAGAAGATGGATGATGGAAGGATGTGGAGTGCCGCTCCCCTCCCCTCTTTATAAAGAGGCAGAGTCGGGGGCTCGGCCGCCCCGTTCAACCAATCCAGTCACCAGGGGCACGGGGAATCCAGACCGACCCGCCGCTCCAATCAACGACGGCCTGGTTTCCCGCCCCCACTACTTGCCACCTGCATGGAGAACACGTGGCGAGCTAGCTGAACTGAGGAGATGGGTGAAGCGACCATTCCCCACCCCAAGCCATCCCAGTAAATGGGCCGCACCTCCCTCTTTTTATGGGGAAGACGCGAGCCGCCTCTTTACTCCGATGTGACGCATGGATGCGGGAATCACCCCACGCATGCCGCCCACGTCACGCACACCCCTCCACGCCGCGCCACGCACGCGGAATGTGGGGGGCACAACGCGCGAAAAGTTTTACCGCGGTAAAAAGCGCCCTGCCTGCCCGCGCACCGTTCTGGGCCTAGCCCAACAAACGCGTCGCGCTTATGTGTGGCCCAGGCCCGGGGGCTCCTGTCGGTGTACAAAAAGAGGGGTGCACTTTTGTACCCCTATACCTGTGCACGGGCAGTCAGAGCCGCGCCCACGGTTGCACCAAGAAGAGCAAGGGAGGTGAGCCAAAGTAAGACCAGAGCGCAAAATGGCCAAATACAACACCAAGGCCAAAACCACAAGGAGCAGAGGGACGAAGCGGGCTCCCCCGGCAAGACCCTTGCCGGGGGCAGCTTTAGCAGCCCCGGCAAAACCCTTGCCAGGGCAGCTCGCCCCACACCTACAGAGCGAGTCACCCTTGAGCCCACAACCTCTAAACATGGTTGACTACGTTGAGGCAAGGGCACGGGAGACACCTCCTTGGTGGCATGCAAATCTTCGTCAAGATCATAAACATACAAGACCAGATGAAGACCAAAAGACGACGATCCTTGGTAGGATTGTAGCCAAGGAGACCCACGAGGCCCCCGGCAGGCGCCTTGCCGGGGACAACGGCAACGCCACGGCAAGACCCTTGCCGGGGCCCCGGCAAGGCCCTTGCCGAGGGCGTCAACGGGGCCACCGCTAGGACCGCGCCAAACAAGATCCCACCGACCGTCCCCAAGCAGCTGCTAGCCCGACCAGCTGGGACGCACCTGCATGGCGATGTTCGGCCTCTATGCCAACTCAGCATGCACCTGCGTGGTGGCATGCAAATCTTCGTGAAGGCCCTACCACCGCGCCACCTCAGCTGCCTGCCTGCCTACATGGCGCCACCCGCACCGCTGGCCAGGGCGCGTGTCGAAGCCAGGTGAGGCGGCAACGGACGGGATGGGCTCCGTTCCCGCCCCCAATAAAGCAAGGGGACACCTAAGCGATGCATTAAATGCATCTTGTCCTGTAATACGAGGGATAACCTTGCAACACTGTAGATCTTTCCACCTCCTGTGTGCCACTGTGGTGACCCCTTTTTCCTATAAAAGGAGGCCCGAGGCGACTAGGAAGGGGATTTGGCTTTTTTGGAGCTCGTTACACCCCGTAGCTAGCTCAAGAACTCTCAATACATCCACCAAAGCAGGACTAGGGTTTTACGCATCCTCGCGGCCCGAACCTGGGTAAACGAACCGCATGCTCTCTGTTAGATCCGCTCTTCTCTCAACCCCGTGCCCCGCCAACCGTAGTAGGGATTCTTGTGATCCCATAGGTGTCATTTCCCCGTCAGAATACGTGGCAATAGTCAACCACAAACGCGTCATTTACTGGGTTATCAACTATAGAACTATGAAATATGTGCTTGAAAAACATGACGGCTGGCATGGTGCCATGGTATGGCCTCAACATGCCATGGTTAAAAGCTGAGAAGGTTTGATTTATGTCGTCATGCATGCCCTTCATAAATTGAACCATCGCCGAGGAAGTTCAATGCTTTCGAGAGGGAAATCACGAAGATTGAAGGGGAATCCAAATTTCTGTCCTAGTTTGTCATTCAGTTTTTTTCCAATGAACAACATACCGCCTCAAATGAAACGTGTACAAATTTGACATTTTTCCGAACTCATTTACCATATTTACATTTTCTAGGCATTAATTATGCACATAATTCAAATTCGAACAATCGGTGCATGAAAAGGTGCACAAGAACGGTCTGGAAAACCATGCTCGTGCTATTTAGTACATTATCATGCCTTTTCCAAGGAATGGGCAGATATTTCAAGGAAATGTGTGGCAATAGTCAACCATAAACGCGTCGTTTACTGGGTTAACAACTATACAAAAATGAAATACATGCATGGAAAAACACGACGCCTGGTGTGGTGCCATGGTATGACCTCACCGTGCCCTGGTAAAAATGTCGTCATGTGCGCCTTTCATAAAACGAACCATCATCCGAGGAAGTTTCATGGTTTCGAGGGGAAAATCACCAAGATTGAAGGGGGATCTAAATTTCCTTTGTCCTTTGTCCACGAGTTTTTTTCTATGATGAACATATAACCTACAAATCACCATTTTCAAATTTGGCACTTTTCCGGGTTCATTTGCCATATTTAGGGGATTATGTGCATTTCCTAGGAATTAATGCGCATAATTCAAGTTCAAACAATCGATGCATGAAAGGGTCCACAAGAACGGCCTGGAAAACCATGCTCGTGCCATTTAGTAAATTCCCATGCCTTTCACAAGGAATAATGGATAGATATTTTGTTGAAATGTGTGGCAATAGTCAACCACAAATGTTTGTTTGTTGGGTTTTCAACTATAGAAAAAATGAAATAAATGCTTAAAAACATGACGCTTGGCATGGTGCCATGGTATGACCTCACCATGCCCTGGTAAAAATTTGAGAAGGTTTGGCTTATGTCGTCATGCACGCCCTTCATAAATCGAACCATCACCGAGGAAGTTCAATGCTTTCGAGAGGGAAATCACCAACATTGAAGGGGAATCCAAATTTCTGTCCTAGTTTGTCATTCATTTTTTTCCAACGATCAACATACCGCTTCAAATGCAACGTGTTCAAATTTGACATTTTTCCGAGCTCATTTACCATATTTAGGGGATTATGTGCATTTTCTAGGCATTAAATGGACATAATTCAAATTCGAACAATCGGTGCATGAAAAGGTGCACAAGAACGGTTTGGAAAACCATGCTCGTGCTATTTAGTAGATTCTCATGCCTTTTACAAGGAATGGGCAGATATTTCAAGGAAATGTGTGGCAATAGTCAACCATAAATGCGTCGTTTACTCGGTTAACAACTATACAAAAAATGAAACACATGGTTGGAAAACATGACGGCTGGTGTGGTGCCATGGTATGGCCTCACCATGCCCTGGTAAAAATTGGAGAATGTTTTCCTTATGTCGTGATGCACGCCTTTCATAAAATGAACCATCATCCGAGGAAGTTTCATGGTTTCGAGGGGGAAATCACCAAGATTGAAGGGGGATCCAAATTTCCTTTGTCCTTTGTCCACGAGTTTTTTTCTATGTTGAGCATACAACCTACAAATCACCGTGTTCAAATTTGGCACTTTTCCGGGTTCATTTGCCGTATTTAGGGGACTATGTGCATTTCCTAGGCATTAATGCACATAATTCAAGTTCAAACAATCGATGCATGAAAGGGTCCACAAGAACGGCCTAGAAAACCATGCTCGTGCCATTTAGTAAATTCCCATGCCTTTCACAAGGAATAATGGATAGGTATTTTGTTGAAATGTGTGGCAATAGTCAACCACAAATATTTGTTTGTTGGGTTTTCAACTATAGAAAAAAATGAAAAAAATGCTTAAAAAACATGACGCCTGGCATGGTGCCATGGTATGAACTCACCATGCCCTGGTAAAAATTTGAGAAGGTTTGGCTTATGTCGTCATGCACGCCCTTCATAAATCGAACCATCACCGAGGAAGTTCCATGCTTTCGAGACGGAAAATCCCCAAGGTTGAAGGGGAATCCTAATTTCCGTCCTAGTTTGTCATTCAGTTTTTTTCCAATGATCAACATACCGCCTCAAATGCAACGTGTTCAAATTTGACATTTTCCGGGCTCATTTACCATATTTAAGGGATTATGTGCATTTTCTAGGCATTAAGGGACATAATTCTAATTCGAACAATCGGTGCATGAAGAGGTGCACAAGAATGGTCTGGAAAACCATGCTCGTGTTATTTAGCACATTCTCAGGCCTTTTACAAGGAATGGGCAGATATTTCAAGAAATGTGTGGCAATAGTCAACCAAAAACGCGTCGTTTACTCGGTTAACAACTATACAAAAAATGAAACACATGGTTGGAAAATATGACGCCTGGCGTGGTGCCATGGTATGGCCTCACCATGCCCTGGTAAAAGTTGGAGAATGTTTTCCTTATGTCGTGATGCGTGCCTTTCATAAATCAAACCATCATCGAGGAAGTTTCATGGTATCAAGGGGGAAATCACCAAGATTGAAGGGGGGTCAAAATTTCCTTTGTCCTTTGTCCACGAGTTTTTTTCTACGATGAACATACAACCTGCAAATCACCGTGTTCAAATTTGGCACTTTTCCGGGTTCATTTGCCATATTTAGGGGATTATGTGCATTTCCTAGGCATTAATGCGCATAATTCAAGTTCAAACAATTGATGCATGAAAGGGTCCACAAGAATGGCCTAGAAAACCATGCTCGTGCCATTTAGTAAATTCTCATGCCTTTTACAAGGAATGGACAGATATTTTGATGAAATGTGTGGCAACAGTCAACCACAAATGTTTGTTTGTTGGGTTTTCAACTATAGGAAAAATGAAATAAATGCTTAAAAACATGACGCCTGGCATGGTACCATGGTATGACCTCACCATGCCCTGGTAAAAAATTTAGAAGGTTTGGCTTATGTCGTCATGCACGCCCTTCATAAATCGAACCATCACCGAGGAAGTTCCATGTTTTCGAGACGGAAAATCCCCAAGGTTGAAGGGGAATCCAAATTTTCTTCGTTCTTTGCCCTGGAGTTTTTTCTATGACGAACATACACCCTGCAAATCACCGTGTTCAAATTTGGCATTTTTCGGGCTCATTTACCATATTTAGGGGATCATGTGCATTTTGTAGGCATTTAGCGCTTATAAATCCAATCCAGCTACAGGTGCATGGGTGTGATGTGAGGGACGTGGATTGCCGTTTGATCGCGGCGCATCCAACGGTTCACATGCGCGATCCGCGTGGCTGGGGTTCCGGCCGATCAGAACGCAACACACAATAGGCTCAGCGCACACTGTTTCTGGAAGCGACAGAGATGAACCGTGTGCGATAATGAACGAGCAAAATTGTAAGGGAAGCCAAATTTCTGTTGTCGTTTGTGGTTGAGCTCTTGAATACCACCGCACTGTACGGTTGCCCGGCCCCTCCGTCCCAGAGCTCTCTCCATGCGTCGTCCATGGCACCGCGGTGCACAGTAACTGCTAAGGAAGCGATGGCATCCTGCCGCGCCGCATTCCTCGCCGTCCGCGACCGCACACATGGTAAGGAAGCGATGGCATCTTGCCGCGCCGAGTTCATCGCCGCCGACGGCCAGACAATTACATGGGCGGACTTTGAGGCTGCCATGGCCGAATGGGTGGTGGATCTAGAGGCGGCCAAAGCCGCACAGAAGGAGCGGAAAAGGTAGAATGCAGTCAAGAAAAGAGAGTCCCGCCGCCACAAGAAAAAAGAGGCCACACACCATGGTGAGGAGAGCTTGGCAGAGATCGAAGCACGGTGGGCTGCTGCTACCTCTTGAGCTTGCGTTGGATTTCCCTAAAGAGGATAGGATAATGCAGCAGAGTAGCGTAAGTATTTCCCTCAGTTTTTGAGAACCAAGGTATCAATCCAGTAGGAGGCTACGCGCGAGTCCCTCGTACCTACACAAAACAAATAGCTCAACGCAACCAACGCGATTAGGGGTTGTCAATCCCTTCACGGTCACTTACGAGAGTGAGATCTGATAGAGATCATAGATAATATTTTTGGTATTTTTGGTATAGAGATGCAAAGTAAAATAAAAAGCAAAGTAAAAAGCAAAGCAATAATAAAGTGATAGAATATTAATATGATAGAGAATAGACCCGGGGGCCATATATTTCACTAGTGGCTTCTCTCAAGAGCATAAGTATTTTACGGCGGGTGAACAAATTACTGTTGAGCAATTGACAGAATTGAGCATAGTTATGAGAGTATCTAGGTATGATCATGTATATAGGCATCATGTCTGAGACAAGTAGACCGACTCATGCCTGCATCTACTACTATTACTCCACTCATCGACCGCTATCCAGCATGCATCTAGAGTATTAAGTTAAAGAAACAGAGTAACGCCTTAAGCAAGATGACATGATGTAGAGGGATAAATTGATGCAATATGATAAAAACCCCAACTTGTTATCCTCGATGGCAACAATACAATACGTGCCTTGCTTCCCCTTCTGTCACTGGGAAAGGACACCGCAAGATTGAACCCAAAGCTAAGCACTTCTCCCATTGCAAGAACTACCAATCTAGTTGGCCAAACCAAATGGATAATTCGAAGAGACTTGCAAAGATAACCAATCATACATAAAAGAATTCAGAGAAGATTCAAATATTGCTCATAGATAATCTTGATCTTAAACCCACAATTCATCGATCTCAACAAACACACTGCAAAAATAAGATTACATCAAATAGATCTCCACGAGAGAGGGGGAGAACATTGTATTGAGATCCAAAAAGAGAGAAGAAGCCATCTAGCTACTAACTATGGACCCGAAGGTCTGAGGTAAACTACTCACACTTCGTCGGAGAGGCTATGATGATGTAGAAGCCCTCCGTGGTGGATTCCCCTTCCGGCGCAGCTCCGGAACAGGCCGCAAGATGGGATCTCGTGGATACACAAAGTTGCGGCGGTGGAATTAGGTTTTTGGCTCCATATCTAATCGTTCGGGGGTACGTATGTATATATAGGAGGAAGGAGTACGTCGGTGGAGCAACGAGGGGTCCACGAGGCAGGGGGCGCGCCCTAGGGGGAGGGCGCGCCCCCCACCCTCGTGGCCACCTCCTGGCTTTCTTGACGGGGGGTCCAAGTCTCCTGGATCATGTTCGGTGAGAAAATCGCGTTCCCAAAGATTTCATTCCGTTTGGACTCCGTTTGATATTCCGTTTCTTCGAAACACTAAAATAGGCAAAAAACAGCAATTCTGGGCTGGGCCTCCAGTTAATAGGTTAGTCCCAAAAGTAATATAAAAGTGGAAAATAAAGCCCAATATAGTCCAAAACAGTAGATAATATAGCATGGAGCAATCAAAAATTATAGAAACGGTGGAGACGTATCAGCTGCCGCCTACAAGGCCGGGAAGGAGAACGCCGGCGTCTAGCCAGCATGCCCTGATGGCAGCATGTGAGAAGTAGTTTAAGTTTGTAGTATTAGAGCAAATTACCAGTAGTACTTTAAGTTTGTAGTATTAACGTACAATGTCGGTAAGAGCATCCTTTGAGGGCTTTGAGCGTTGATTAGCATGTGTGCCTGTGTGCATTTTTTTGCGTTAATCATTAGAAGATCACAAAACACATGGTTTCTATGCTGTACCCGTCTGTGTTTTTTGCATTAATGACCCATAAGTCACTTACCTGTGCGATATTTCCTAATAAACCAGGCGTACCATTGACCAAAAAATCAAGTACACGTGTACATTTTTTGGACAAGATCTACCAACTTTCTTTTTTCTCGCACACGAGTATTTTACGCGCTTCGTCTGTGTTGTGTGTTTCCCCCGCCCAAGTATCAAGTTTCACACCGAAATTTTCATTAGGCGCGCGATGTCGATGTCAAAACCGGCGAATCTCGGGTAGGGGGCCCCGAACTGTGCGTCTAAGGCTAATGGTAATAGGAGGCGGGGGACACAATGTTTACCCAGGTTCGGGCCCTCTCGATGGAGGTAATACCCTACTTCCTGCTTGATTGATCTTGATGATATGAGTATTACAAGAGTTGATCTACCATGAGATCGTAGAGGCTAAACCCTAGGAGCTAGCCTATGATTATCATTGTTGTCGTCCTACGGACTAAAACCCTCCGGTTTATATAGACACGGTAGGGGACTAGGGTTACACAGAGTCGGTTACAAGGGAGGAGATCTACATATCCGCATTGCCAATCTTGCCTTCCACGCCAAGGAGAGTCCCATCTGGACACGGGATGAAGTCTTCAATCTTGTATCTTCATAGTCCAATATTCCGGCCAAAGTATATAGTCCGGCTGTCCGAGGACCCCCTAATCCAGGACTCCCTCAGTAGCCCCTGAACCAGGCTTCAATGACGATGTGTCCGGCACGCAGATTGTCTTCGACATTGCAAGACGGGTTCCTCCTCCGAATACTCCATAGAAGATTTTGAACACAAGGATCATGTCCGGCTCTGCAAAACAAATTCCACATACCACCGTAGAGAGTACAATATTCCACGAATCTAATCTGCTGACAACTTTTCATAGCGTGACATCATGCCATGGCCCGGTCATTATTCTGACCGTTTTTCTCAACCAGCTACTGCACATATTGTGAGGCGGTTTTATTGGCACGTCTTGTCGAAGCAGAGATCGTGTCCCCTTATTGCGGGATTCTCATCAATACGGGTGTGGGTAACCCAACCGCGCCATCAATCACAGCGCTTGGGGAATAAGCGAGTTTACCAGGCAAGTGGGGAGGCGCACAGTTTCTACCGCCTTTATAAAGGGATAAGGATTCCTCTTTTTTTACCCATGCCTTCTTCTTCCCCTGCCCATCCATCCTCACGCACTCGAGCTCTAGCGCCCAAGTTCTCGTCTTCTCCGCAAAGTCATTCCAAACATGTCCGGAGCGGGAGGCAAGTGGATGGTCTCCTCCGTTATGGAAGAGGACATCACGAAGCTTCGGGAAGCCGGATACCTGGCCACAGATATTGCGCACCGGCTCCCAGATGCAGGCCAGATCATCCCTACTCCTGAACCCCATGAGAGGGTTGTGTTCCTCCCCCACTTCGTTCGCGGACTGGGATTTCCTCTTTACCCATTTGTCCGTGGGTTCATGTTCTACTACGGGTTGGACTTCCATGATCTGGCCCCCAATTTCATCCTCAACATCTCGGCGTTTATCATTGTGTGCGAGGCATTTCTCCGCATCAGGCCCCACTTCGGCCTATGGCTGAAGACCTTCAACGTGAAACCGATGGTGGTGGTTGGCCAGCAAGCGGAGTGCAGAGGCGCCATGGTGGGCAGGATGCCCAATGTCACTTGGCTCGAAGGCTCCTATGTGGAGACTGTGAAGGGGTGGCAATCCGGGTGGTTCTACATCACCGAGCCGTGCGACACCAACTGGGTGGCGCGTCCCGAATTTCGATCCGGTATCCCCATGCGGCTCACCTCCTGGAAAGAGAAGGGCCTGTCCTGGGGTTCGTCGGTGGAGCTGACCGGACTCCAGAACTGTGTCAAAAATATGATAAGCAAGAAGATCAAGCTTGTCAACGTGGTCCAGGTCATGCTCTTCCGCCGGATACTTCCGTGTCAAAGGTGGGCATTCAATATGTGGGAGTTTGACCCGGCCGAGCACCGAACGCTGCGAGAGCTGTTCGACACGACGCACCAAGACATTTGGAAGGTGATGTTCAAGGGCGCCGGTGTACCTCCTTCCCTTACCGAGGATCGCAGACTCAGTGCAAAGCGCCCTGCCAATCCGGTAAGCTCTTTATATCTCAAAAGATGTTTCTTTTCCCCGTATAATTGTGCGAGGGATCTGAGCCTCCACGCTGTTTTAACAGGAATGGGTAGCGACGGCGGAGCAGATGGACTGTCCGGCTCCACTGCCCGAAGATCCAGCAACGACTCTCTTAATGGAAATGCTGGTTCCGGCGCCCTATGGGGCGCCGGAGAACAATGCCAAGAAGAAGGCCACGGGGACCCGGAATGGTCTCCGGCGCAAGGTTGTATCAGACTCATCGTCCGAACAAACTGAGGCGCGCTCTTCCCCCAAAGACGAGGAGGAGGAAGAGGAAAGCTCCCCCCCCCCCCGCCGGGGGAGAAAAGAAAAGGAAGGCCGCCCCAACTGGGGAGGCCGAAGGGTCCAAGAAGGGAAGGACCCTCCCTCTGGACCACTCCACAATAGCCGCCTACAGCGACGATGAGTGGTTGCTCAGGGACAAGCCCCTGGCGAAGTCGTAAGTATCCGGATATTATAATAGTTCGGGTATTTTTGCTTTATTGCTTCTTATACCACGTCGAACATGATCGTGCAGTTCGTCCAAAGCCCACATCGACGTATCCTCTTCGGATGGGTCTTTGGGCCCGTCGGTGATGAACAGCGATTCGCTCCCGACGGCCACCTCCCCCCGGCCCACGGACAACACCGGGGTGTTGTCTCAAAGGATACCGGCCCAAGGGGAGATAATCCTGGAGGCGCCCCAAGGCGACATCCCAGACGCCGGGCGCGTGGGGGTAGGACTCCCACGGGTTCTGATGACGGGGGCCGCCACAAGCTTGGCTCCCGGCCGGATACTGCGCCGGAACCTTCAGTGGTTCCGGATTCTGACAGGCGACCCCTCGCTAAGGGGGGCGAGCCGTCTGTGCCGATGACCTCGGTCCACCTAGAGGCATCGGACAACTTTTTGGAAGCGCTTCAAGGCGCTTCCATTGACGAAGAGCATCGCGCCATTATGAGTGCGGTGGTCGAGAAGGTTCGGTCCGCCAAAAGCGGATTGACCAAAGCCTGTGCCAGCCTCCTAACAGGCTTTGAGGTAAATAATCAAATTATGAGAGATTGTCATAGTATAGACAGTAGCCCCTGATGCTCTGTTTGGTGTTCGGAAAGAAAGGCCGAACAGAGGATCAAATAACAATCGCAGGAGTGTAATCAGAATATGTCTATGTGAATAAGCAGGCTTCGCTGCTAGCCGCTGCCGCTCGTACTGCGGAGGTGGCTAGGCTGAAGCGGGACCTTCAGCGGTCCGAGGAAGAGCCCGGCCTTACCAAGAGGTGGCTCGAAGAGAACAAAGGTAAGTGATACCCCGTTTTTATATTGATAAAGAGAAAGTGGTTTGTAGATTATAGGATCGTCATGAATTTGCTAGGGGGCACGACTGAAGTGGCGGCCCTGAAGAAGGCGCTGTCCGAGGCCGAAGTCAAAGCGGCCATGGAGTGCACCAAGCGCGAGAGGCAAGAGGCCCGCGTCGGCGAGGTTTAGCAAGAGCTCCGGGATTTCGTCAAGAAATACGAGTCCCTGGAGCGTGAATCTAAGATGCAAGGGTCCGAGCTTGCGAAGGCCCTCGAGAACGCACAAAATGCCAAGGCCGAAGCCCACAAGGGCCTCCAGGAGATTCAGGCGGTCAAGAAGATAGCGGCGGGTAAGGCATTCATTATGCGAAGCAAGCATGTGAAGGAAACTTTCCTTTTACTTACCCGAGTTCAGAGCTTTCCAGGAGCGTTCGCAGATCTACCCAGCAGTGTGTTGGATGCCGTGGAGTTCTACCGGGCCGAGGAAGGGAGCTCGACGGAGAAGTTGTTCTGGTCTCAGTATACTGGGACCGAACATCCAGTGCCCTTGAGCGACCAGTTGAAGCAACTGGTCGAGCTTCACAAGGCAGTCGAACAGGCCATGAAGGGCCTCATAGTCCAGATGTGTCCTGGCGAGCCCCTGCCTGGCAGCTACTTCGGTCTGGTAAGGCGGCTTGTGAATGCCCGCCCACAGTTTGAAGTCACTAAGCGGTCCGTATGCATTGAGGGTGCGCACAGGGCCTTTGCTCGTGCAAAAGTGCACTGGGCGAAGATGGATGCCGAAAAGCTGGTGAAGGAGGGGCCACCGGAGGGCAAGGAGCATCACCACCCCGAAATGTATTATGACAGTGTCCTGAAGGGTGCCCGCCTTGTGGCGGAGGAATGTGCTAAGGATGTAATATTTGAATGGATGTACTCATGTGATCCTGTAATATGAAAACAAGTTCATGTGTGCTATATAACACCGTGTTGATTTAAAATATTCCCTTCTGTGCGGCCGTTTATAAAATCTGAGAGTTGGCTAGTCGTCGGCTTCTGCCCCCATGTAGCTAGTACTGAGGTGCTCGGGATAAACCTGATCACTCTTTATCCCAGTTTTGGGTCCTTCGAAGGAGGTGTTCAGCACAACGAACCAGGCAATCGTACTATAAAGCTTTATCACTCTCACTTAGCCATAGAAGTCTACAATTTTAAATTTTGGCGAAGACCCTAGTATTCGGAAGGCCGAACTTGGGGCGCTATGTATGCCTAAATCGGACAAGGCCGACTCCTCGCCCGAAGTGGAAAAAATCTTTAAGGATTTGAGACCTCTCGAACAGCGACCAGCTCTCGCCGCATCATGACAGTCAGTTTTCGGCTTTCTCTACTGAGGTGCTCGTCCGGAAGAACCGGGACACAATCGCAGTAGTTCTTCCAGTGCTACCTTAGCCGATATAGCGGAACATAAGGTACCAAAACATAGGAGCCGGGCAAACCCAACTATTGACCCAAGACATGATTCGGAGCTGATGCATATAATGCTATAAGTTCGGGGTGCCGCACTGTTGAAAGTGTTCGGACTTTTCGTGCCGTGTTTTGGGGTACACTGAAGCCGCTGGCGTATTGAACGTACCAGAATGTACGGGTGCAATTTGTCGTAAATAAACACACTACTAGGAAAAGGGCTATAGATGGAATGGACACTAATGGTGCACCTGTCATGTGGTGCGCCACTACTATATAGCAGTGGCGCACCATGTGCTGGTGCGCCATTAGTGTGGAAGACACTAATGGCGCACCTGGCACATGGTGCGCCACTAGTAACATTTTTTTCCAAACATACTAATGGCGCATCATGGCACGGTGCGCCATTACTAGTGCTAACTAGTAATGGCGCACCGACCACACAATGCGCCACTACTGTTGTTTTTTTTATTCTTTTTTTTGCAAAACTACTAATGGCGCACCGTGGCACAGTGCGCCATTACTAGTTTAAACTAGTAATGGCGCACTGTGCCACGGTACACCATTAGAATATATAGCTTTTTATTTTTTATTTTTTTTATTTTTTTATATCCGGTCCCCCTCGCCGCCGAGCACCCCCCGCACCATCTCCCCCGCTCCACCGGCCGCCGACCCCCCGCACCCTCCCCTACTCCACCGCCGCCGATGACCCACCGCACCCTCCCCCTCTCCACCGGCCGCCGCCGCCGACCCATGAACTCATGATATTTTCAAATAATAAATTTGTTTCATATTCATAAATATTTTCAAATAACAAATTTGATGATATTTTTTAAAAAATTATTACTGTTTTTATAAAAAATATTACTGTTATGATTTAAAAAAGTTTGAACATATTTAAACACAAATAAATATCAAACAACATTTTAAATGCATAAAAACAAAAATTGGGGAGCCTGGGAATCAAACCCAGGACCTCCTACTATGTGTGCTGCGTGCTGACCAGTCGGGCTAGTGGGCGTGTTCTGATGGAGATAGGGTTAGGTGGGATATAACCTGACCAGTCGGGCTAGTAACTAAAACAAAATTCTAATGGCGCACCAGGGGGAGGTGCGCCATTAGAATCGTCGTACTTATGGCGCACTAGGGGGAGGTGCGCCATTAGAACCCTCCCCCACTCCACCTATTCCCCTCGCACTGTGGCCTTCCTCCCTCCCTCGCCAGATCCCCCACTCGACCCCAACCGTACGCCGCCGCCCCCTCTGTCCGCCGCGCCTGCATGCCGTCGGCGACGCCGCCGCCGCTGTGGTCTTGCGCTGCCCCGACGCTGCCGCCCCGACCCCCGCGGGACTCCACCCCCGCTGCCCCCGCGCCCCCCGAACGGGATCGGCCGAGCGCGCGCCGCCCGCTCCTTTCCTCTCCTCCTCCCCCCGACGAGCGAGGGCCTCCTCCGGCCCCTGCAGCAGCCGGCGAGCGCGGCCCCGACGCACCGACCCCGCCTGCCCCTGCCGTCCTCCGCCACCGACCCCTGATCTCCTTCGACCGCCGCGAGCGAGGACCCGGACGAGTAGGTACTAAAGGATCCACCTTTCCTCTCCTTCCGTTCGCTCCCTACTGTTGTCTCACCGGATTTCCCTTCCCTTCCCCAGTTCCTCGTCTCTGGCGCTGCCGCAGGCACCATTCCGACGACCCCCCTTGGGCTCCGCTGCCGGATCCAACTCCTCAACCATCGCAGGACAGCACAGGTACCCCAGTTTCTGTTCATGTCTCAATAGTATCCATGTTGATAATGCTAGGTAGATCGACTGAGTGTAGCAATTGTGTGCCACCAATCCACTTTTCTGGAAAATACTTGCTAGAAAACCATCTGAAACATGTGATGCTTGCTACTGTATAATATAGGAGTATGTATGAAGAACTGCCACTTAATAGTAAGTATGAATTGTGTTGTACAAACTATGAATTGTGTACCCACTGCTCATTGGAGTATGAAAGTTGTCAGCAGTTGCTTATGCTAGAGAAGTACTCGTGAAAATTTAGCCATACTCCAGTGAGTACTCCATGGAGTTACTTACTCCAGTAGCTTAATTAAGTGCAATTGATTCACTTACTCCAGTAGCTTAATTAAGTTGCAGTAGTGCTTGTAAGTTTGCAAGTTTTGTGTACTGTACTGCTTGCATCAGTACTTTTGTGTAATCTGACCTATAAATTTTCCAAGCTCTGTTATGATGAGCAGAGTTTTTACTTGCTACTTTCAGTTTCTCTCATTCCTTGGGAAAAGTTTTCCAAGTTCTATTATGATGGTGCACTATTGGACACATACAGTAGAGAAGCGTTTTTAGTTGTTATACTTTCAGTTACCGTCACTGCTTGGGAAAGGCCGAATTGCATGCATTCAGGTCTGCAGTTGATAATGTATCATCATAATTAAGTTCCTTCTTTTTGCCTGCATTGTTGTATGCTCCTATGAAGATCCAAATGTATCATCATAATGTAGGTTCTGTGTTGTGTGATTCTTCATGTTGAGAACTTCAGCTTTTTCAGTTATTGCACTTATGCAGGTTTTGTGGGAGTGGTTATGTGTCATGCATGTGTTTGCTAGGATCAGACGGTTATAGTGAAAGGCTTCTGTATAAAGAAAAGAAAATGTGATCATGGTGAATGAATTATGTACACTAGTTAGAGCATTAGTGTGGTTTGCTGGTGAGAAGGGAATCAAGGGATGCACATTGTGGGGGTGATGCTTACTAACACTTTGACAAACAGATTCAGAATGTGCTGGACTATATGTTCATTGGTACTACTTGTGATGTTACTGCTGTACTACTTGGGAATTTTGTCAACTTGTGATGCTGCTGATGTACCCCGAGAGGCCCTTGAGTTTGCCGGAATGTCGATTAACTTCCGTTCCGGTGAATTCGGGTACTCCATATGTCCTATTTTCAGCAAAGGTCATGCTGAAATTTTCCGTGAATTTTAGCATGACTTTGCTAAAAATAGGACATATGGGGTACTTGCGACTAATGCATGGGCCGGGGTATCTTAGTACTTAGTTAAGTAGGATCAACTGCCCCGCCATTCTTGCTGCATAGGTGGCAATAGAGCCAAGTGATTAGTGCCAAGTGATTAGGCCCAATCTAGGGTGCCTCGGCATCGATAAACCCTAAATGATGAAAACTTAACTTAGCATTTAGGGTGCCTCGGCGTCGACAAACCCTAAATGATGAAACCTTAGCTTCTATAGGGTGCCTCGATGTCGATGAGAACCTAAATGATGTACGCTTAGGCCTTTAGGGTGCCTCGGCGTCGACAAACCCTAACTGATAAAAGCTTAGCTTTTAGGATGCCTCGGTGTTGACAAAGCCTAAATGATGAGACCATGATCTTGTTCCTTGACAATAACCAACTTTTTGACCAAACTTTTTTCCTATTTAGAGTGAAACATGGCCCACAATGATGAGGCCGGCGGTTCGCGCGACAAGCAATTCTGGGAGCTGTCCCAGGAGATGGAGGAACAACCTCATTGCTATGAGGACGCCGCGGAAGACACCGATCCTGACTACACAACCCCTAGTGGCGTCGGGGATGACACCACTGATGGTGCCGCCGAGGATGCCACCACTGATGATGGCGGCGCAGGCACATATGGCAGCCAACCGAAGAAGCAATGGAAGGACCGATGCCCGAACGCGCTCCGCACCATCAAGGAGGAATTTACTCAAGTGGACTCCGACGGGCATCCAATGGAGCCCAAACATATAGTCAAGGGGTACTCGGTTCAGCTCGGGTGCATTCTCGGGAGCACAGTCTCGATCAACACCGAGAACCTTAGGAATAAGGACCAAGGGAATTTGCGCAACCTCCTCTTCATGAAGCTGCACGAACGATACAAGTTCCCCGCTGAATTTGAAAACACACGCCTCTTAGGGAATAAAGTGAACAGTGCCGCCCTCACGAGGATGAGCAAGGCCCTGTCTACTTGGAGAAGCGTGGTGAAGAGAATGATTGAGAAAGGTGATAGTTATGAGAAGATCAAGGCGAAAAATCCTTCGATCAGCGAAGAGGACTACAAGGAGTTCAAGATCAAGTGCGAGAGCAGTGCAACCTCCGAATCAAGTCAGTGGGGGAAATAAATGCGGGAGTTGAACTTAGGGGAACACAAACTCGGTCCTGGCGGTTACAGAGTGGCGGAGCCTATATGGGACAAGGAGGACGTGGAGAGTGCCGAGCAAGGCCTACCGCCCCGCTTCGAGAAATACAGCAGTGACAAGCAGACCAGGAACTATGTCAGGGCCCGGTACAAGGAGGACCCAATAACAAAGGAGCTTACCACGGATCCGAAGACCAGGGCGCTTGAGCTTGTTCTGGCGAAGGAGACTGAAAGTAGTAGCGCGGGGTTGTCTCAGAGCACCCCTGCTTGGGATAGCACTCTAAATAGGGCGTTGAACGTAATGAAAAACAAGGACAAGCTCACTAAGCCGTCGTCAGCTGGTCGTGTGGCCGGCAAAGGCTTGTCCACAAAATGGTCGTCATACTATACCGCTGGTGGGAGAAAGGAGAAAAAGACCAGCTCGGAAAGCCAGTCGCGCGAGGTTGAAGCACTCAAGGCACAAGTGGCGAGGATTCCGGAGATTGTCCAAGAGCAAGTGCAACAACAACTGGGATCGACGCTCACCAGCATTATGCCTACCTTGATTCATGGGATAACGACGTGGATTGCGGGTGGCCAACAGGGGCCGCCCCTGATTCCCAGCTTCACGGCCAGCAACTCGCACAACGCGCAGGAGGCACCATCGGTGTCTCCGGCGGTGGCGGTATTGGTGTCTCCGACGCCGGCACGGCCGGCATTGGAGCTTAATGCACCCGGGTGTACGCCGGCCGGCACCTCGCTAGCAAGCGGCCCCTCCGTCAGTTGCACGCCCGCCGTTGGCGGTGCCTCGACATTAGCCGAGCTCGACGCCATCATCACGGTAACTAATTAAGCCTCTCGGCCGAGGACTTCATCTCCTTGCCTTTGACTGGGCATCCCTGATGCCCTACATGTTTTCGCAGGGTGCCACCGACGTTCCGTGCACTCTCCTGCACTTCGTGAAAGACGAGTTGGTCGATGTCACCAAGGGCAAAATCGTTCAACCGGGGAACCCCGTGTTCCACGGTAAACCGATGCCACCCACCGTGTATAGGGTTCAACTGGTTCGGGTGCTGCCAGGCTGTGACGAGTTGTTACCCCCGATTCAACCTGCCGGGGCCGACGAAGATGAACTGATGACCCTCAGCGCCTGCCTAAGCTGGCCCCTGCTTTGGCCTAAGAGCCAAATTCGTTTGGGGGCGGGGGACACCACCCCAAAGACAACACCGCCAGTCATGCCGGTGCCAAGCCATGGCAAGACCGCCGCAACGCTACCGGACATGCCGGACATCCCTATGGCACAGGATCCGAACATGCATATGGCACAGGATCTGGACGACGACAACAACGACAACGACGACGGCCATACATTTAGCAACATCGAAAAGTACTTTGCTGAACATGGGTACGATGACGAATTCTGCGGGCCTCTTTCTCAAGAACCCAACCAAGACGACCGCGGTCTAGCTGGTACGGCGGAGAAACCCAGTTGCAACAGGCGTCATCTGGCGTTCAGTTCTCAGGAGACGCCTCCAGCTGCCGACTTCACCGAGCCTCAGATAGCCGAGGTGCCAAATATTATCAGCCCCAACACACTCAAGAAGGCGGTCTGTGAGCAGAACTCAGTCCCATTACAACAGAAGAAGAAGGGACGGAAAAGAAAGAGTAACAAGGGTGCGAGCCAGTCGGCACCGAGTACAATCCGTGCTCAGGACGGGCCACCTTCACCTAAGGATATCTCGAGGAGGGTGCATGTGGCGGGTAGGGCGATGCTACCGACAAATATGCTCAATGCTGCAACCGGTGCTATGCGGAGTCTGCACAACAGTGTTCTTTCTTTGGAGAAGCAGCGTCTCAGAGAGAATGATGTGGCATACCCGGTTTTCGTGGCCAAGGTGCCAGAGGGCAAGGGCTTTGTGGATGGCGACATCGGGGGTACGATCGTCCTGTGGTTTGATGACATCTTTGCTATATTTAACCTTCATCCGCTGCACTACACCTTCGTTCGGCTATTTTCGCTGAGTATGGAGTTGCGGATCATTAGAGCCAAGACCCCGGACATCGTGATAGTCGACCCCTTCTACATGCGTGCCAAGCTCTTGGGCAGCGCTGGGGACCGCCAAGTCGCGAGTTCACACCTCGAAGGCGTCATTCTGGCAAACCCAGATAAGGATAACTTCCTCGTGCCTTACTTTCCCGAGTAAGTCGTCCCCTCAACCGCCCCGTAACATATGATTTCTTAGATTTCGATCGTTCTTTTTTTTCTAACATTCCGTGTTCTGTGCAGTGACACACATTGCACACTCATCCTCTTAAGCCCGAAATATTCCATGGCCACGTATTTGGACCCAAACCGTGACTCCAAGATGGACTACACAAATATCAAGAAAGTTCTTGATGATGTTCTCCCCGGCTACGCCAAATCTGGAGGCACCTTAACTAGGCCAGTTCGTAGGTACGGCAGGCACGTGTTCGGCCACAATACGACGTTCTCCTGCGTCAAGCAGCCGCCTGGCGTTCAGAAGGATGCCTACTACGCCCTCCATCACATGTGGGCGATCGTACGGGACCATCATCACCTTCTGCTACCAGATAATCTCAAAGATTGGGCCGCGAGCTTGTCGGCAATCCAGGACGCGGACATCAGACAAGAATTCTTTCGCATCCAGTCGGACTTGGTGGAAATCATCCATCAAGATGTCCTTCATACCTCGGGGCATTTCTACCTTAGAAATCAACCGTCCAACAGTGAGATAGACACAACGCTACAAATGCAGGCTGACAATGCCCGTGATTTCATGACCATCACGACAGACGGCGGCTTCATCCATGCTCCAGTCCCATGAGTCGAGTCGAAAGTAGTGATGCTATGTGTAGTTCTGAAACATTGATTGGCTCATGTTGTAATTAAACTTTAATGAATTGTATGTCTCTTTGGTTTGGACAGTCGTTCAACTTAGATGTAATCGATGCTATTTATTAGTAGGACCATGAATCATGCTATTAATGTCTTGCTTTTCTCTTCCAATCCTTTTGTTGCATACTTATATATTGCTTATGTATTCTCTCTTGTTTGGCTTGTGCATAGAGATGCCGTCGTATGTCGTGTACAAGGGTAAGGTTCCCGGAGTCTACGACGACTGGGAGGAGTGTCGGAGACAGGTTCACCGTTTCAGTGGTAACAGTTACAAAGGGTACACCACTAGGGCGGAGGCGGAATCTAGATACGCCCGCTATCTAGCGGGAGAGAGGAGGGAGCGTTGGAGGAACCGGATGAAGACCAGTTTCATCGCGATGATGCTCATCGTGATGACCGCAGCTCTCTTCTATGTGATGGTAGTTTAGATGATCGATATCGACTTGTAATGTGAAGACAAACTCACTACTCGCAGTCTCGAGACTTGTAGTGTTCTATCTTTGTTCGGTCTTTTGAATTCGGAGACTAATATGATGAATTCTATTCGGAGACTAATCTTCTATTGTATTCGATGAATCTGCTGTTGTTGTGTGCTGCTGTCTATATTCTGTCCAATAATATATTTTGTGACCTGCGCAAAAATCAGGAAAGTAAAAAATATAAAACCTAATATTCATACTAATGGCGCACCACACAAGACACTAGTGGCGCACTGTGATAATCACACTAATGGCGCATTACCTACTGGTGCGCCATTAGAATGCCAAAGCACATGGGTACATATGGCCCCCTGGGAGGCATTCTAATGGCGCACTGCAGGCTATACTAATGGTGCACTACGTGGTGCAGCATTAGAACACCAGATACTAATGGCGCACCAGTGGTGCACCATTAGAATTTAATTCTAATGGCGTGATGCCAGTGGCGCACCAGTAGTGCGCCATTAGAAGGCAAAATCGGTGCGCCACTAGCATGCCTTTTCCTAGTAGTGACAGACAAGGAAAAAAGATGAAGAAATGTAATAATAAGCTAATGCTGTATATTATTATTTAAATGATACGTCAAAGCATATGTGTACAAGTAGTGCGATAAGCAAAAAAATAGGACTATTTGACATGTCCTATCCAAGGGCGAGCTGCGTGTGGGTATGTAAAACAGGTATAGCGATCGTTATCATAGACCACCTGGGGATTCCCTTGTGCGTCAGAGGTTCTTGCTTCCTTGGTGTTTCCTTCCCGTGATGGGTCCGGTAATCAGACTATTGTGAAGGGCTTTCAGAGAATAGGGTCCTGAAAGAAAGAAAAAGGTAAAGATATACGGGCCCTAAGGCGGTTGAGCCGCACTGTGGGCCGTGCCGTAGCCGTGCCTCCGCCTATGCCCATGGTATTTTTAGTGCATAATTATGTATGCGCGGAACAAATTTCGTCGCTTAACTGGGGCTAGGACGGAGGCTGAATTTCTAGGCGAGCTCTGGGCGTGCCAGGCGATCCTGCCGCAGGTTACTCCGGACTCGCTTGAAGGTGTCCGGGGGCTTCATCGCTGAATTGGCGGTTTGCCTTAAAAGGCTGCTTTGTACTTCTGCTTCTAGGGCCATAGTGTGCTCCTCCGTTCGGAGCAAGCGCTCTGTGTTTCCGTTAACTGTTATCACCCCGCGAGGTCCTGGCATTTTGAGCTTGAGGTATGCATAATGCGGTACCGCATTGAATCTAGCAAATGAGGTTCGTCCAAACAGTGCATGATAGCCACTGTGGAAGGGGACGATATCGAAGATTAACTCTTCGCTTCGGAAGTTGTCTAGAGATCCGAAGACCACTTCTAGTGTGATTGAGCCAGTGCAGCATGCCTCTACTCTTGGTATGACGCCTTTAAAGGTGGTCTTAGTGGGTTTGATCCTCGAGGGGTCGATACCCATTTTGCGCATTGTGTCCTGATAGAGCAGGTTCAGGCTGCTGCCACCGTCCATAAGGACTCGAGTGAGGTGGAATCCGTCAATGATGGGGTCAAGGACCAATGCGGTAGAACCGCCATGACGGATGCTGGTTGGGTGGTCCCTTCGATCGAAAGTGATCGGACAAGAAGACCATGGGTTGAATTTTGGGGCGACTGCCTCCATCGCATAGACATCCCTTAGTGCACGCTTCCGTTCCCGCTTGGGAATATGGGTTGCCTATATCATGTTCACCGTTTTCACTTGGGGAGGAAATTTCTTTTGTACTCCTGTGTTCGGCGGCCGGGGCTCCTCTTCGTCGTTGCTATGCAGCCCCTTTTCCTTGTTTTCGGCGTTTAACTTGCCGGCTTGTTTGAACACCCAACATTCTCTGTTGGTATGGTTGGCTGGTTTATTGGGGGTGCCGTGAATTTGACACGAGCGATCGAGTATGCGGTCCAAACTGGACGGGCCCGGATTGCTTCTTTTGAACGGCTTTTTCCGCTGACCGGAGTTGGTGCCCCTGAATCCGGCATTGACTGCCGTGTCTTCAGCGTTGTCGCCGTTATTGCGGCGCTTGTGTCTGCTGCGACGTGGCTTGCTGTTGCTATCTCTGGCATCCGAGTTACCGGAATTTCTTGATGTGTTGTTGCTGCAAGCCAGCCAGCTGTCCTCGCCCGCACAAAAGCGGGTCATGAGTGTCGTGAGGGCTGCCATGGACTACGGCTTTTCTTGGTCAAGGTGTCGGGCGAGCCACTCGTCGCGGATGTTATGCTTAAATGCCGCTAAGGCCTCGGCATCTGGACAATCGACAATTTGGTTCTTTTTAGTCAGGAACCGAGTCCAGAATTTCCTAGCTGACTCCCCGGGCTGTTGGGTTATGTGACTTAAGTCATCAGCATCCGGTGGTCGCACATAAGTGCCTTGGAAATGTTGGAAATATGCCCTAGAGGCAATAATAAATTGATTATTATTATATTTCCTTGTTCATGATAATCGTTTATTATCCATGCTAGAATTGTATTGATAGGAAACTCAGATACATGTGTGGATACATAGACAACACCATGTCCCTAGTAAGCCTCTAGTTGACTAGCTCGTTGATCAATAGATGGTTATGGTTTCCTGACCATGGACATTGGATGTCGTTGATGACGGGATCACATCATTAGGAGAATGATGTGATGGACAAGACCCAATCCTAAGCATAACACAAGATCGTGTAGTTCGCATGCTAAAGCTTTTCTAATGTCAAGTATCATTTCCTCAGACCATGAGATTGTGCAACTCCCGGATACCGTAGGAATACTTTGGGTGTGCCAAATGTCACAACGTAACTGGGTGGCTATAAAGGTGCACTACGGGTATCTCCGAAAGTGTCTGTTGGGTTGGCACTAATCGAGACTGGGATTTGTCACTCCGTGTAAACGGAGAGGTATCTCTGGGCCCACTCGGTAGGACATCATCATAATGTGCACAATGTGACCAAGGAGTTGATCACGGGATGATGTGTTACGGAATGAGTAAAGAGACTTGCCAGTAACGAGATTGAACAAGGTATCGGGATACCAACGATCGAATCTCGGGCAAGTATCGTACCGCTAGACAAAGGGAATTGTATACGGGATTGATTGAATCCTCGACATCGTGGTTCATCCGATGAGATCATCGTGGAACATGTAGGAACCAACATGGGTATCCAGATCCCGCTGTTGATTATTGACCAGAGAACGTCTCGGTCATGTCTGCATGGTTCCCGAACCCATAGGGTCTACACACTTAAGGTTCGATGACGCTAGGGTTATAAGGAATAGATATACGTGGTTACCGAATGTTGTTCAGAGTCCCGGATGAGATCCCGGACGTCATGAGGAGTTCTGAAATGGTCCGGAGGTAAATATTTATATATGGGAAGTCCTGTTTTGGTCACCGGAAAAGTTTTGGGTTTTACCGGTAGTGTACCGGGATCACCGGAGGGGTCCGGGGGTCCACCAAGTGGGGCCACCAGCCCCAGAAGGTTGTGTGGGCCAAGTGTGGGAGGGGACCAGCCCCAGGTGGGCTGGTGCGCCCCCCACCAAGGCCCAAGGCGCAGGGAGAGTGGGAGGGGGCAAACCATAGGTCCAGATGGGCCTTAAGGCCCACCCTAGGTGCGCCCCCCCCTCTCTTCCCCCTTGGCCGCACCCTGGATGGGTTTTGGGGGCTGCCGCCCCCCTAGGGAGGGAACCCTAGATGGGGGAGCAGCCCCTCCCCTTCCCCTATATATACTTGAGGTTAGGGGGCTGCAACACACACGATTTGATCTCTCCCTGGTGCAGCCCTACCCCTCTCCCTCCTCGTCTCTTGCGATGCTTGGCGAAGCCCTGCTGGAGTACCACGCTCCTCCACCACCACCACGCCGTTGTGCTGCTGCTGGATGGAGTCTTCCCCAACCTCTCCTTCTCCCCTTGCTGGATCAAGGCGTAGGAGACGTCACCGGGCTGTACATGTGTTGAACACGGAGGTGCCGTCCGTTCGGCACTAGGATCTCCGGTGATTTGGATCACGACGAGTACGACTCCTTCAACCCCGTTCTCTTGAACGCTTCCGCATATCGATCTACAAGGGTATGTAGATGCACTCTCCTTCCCCTCGTTGCTAGTTTCTCCATAGATAGATCTTGGTGACACGTAGGAAAATTTTGAATTTCTGCTACGTTCCCCAATAGTGGCGTCATGAGCTAGGTCTATTGCGTAGTTTCTATGCACGAGTAGAACACAAAGTAGTTGTGGGCATTGATTTTGTTCAATATGCTTACCGCTACTAGTCCAATCTTGATTCGGCGGCATTGTGGGATGAAGCGGCCCGGACCGACCTTACACGTACTCTTACATGAGACTGGTTCCACCGACTGACACGCACTAGTTGCATAAGGTGGCTAGCGGGTGTCTGTCTCTCCCACTTTAGTCGGATCGGATTCGATGAAAAGGGTCCTTATGAAGGGTAAATAGCAATTGGCATATCACGTTGTGGTTTTTGCGTAGGTAAGAAACGTTCTTTCTAGAAACCCATTGCAGCCATGTAAAACATGCAAACAACAATTAGAGGACGTCTAACTTGTTTTTGCAGGGTATGCTATGTGATGTGATATGGCCAAGTAGAATGTGATGAATGATATATGTGATGTATGAGATTGATCATGTTCTTGTAATAGGAATCACGACTTGCATGTCGGTGAGTATGACAACCGGCAGGAGCCATAGGAGTTGTCTTTATTTATTGTATGACCTGCGTGTCATTGAACAACGCCATGTAATTACTTTACTTTATTGCTAACCGGTAGCCATAGTAGTAGAAGTAATAGTTGGCGAGCAACTTCATGGAGACACGATGATGGAGATCATGATGATGGAGATCATAGTGTCATGCCGGTGACAAGATGATCATGGAGCCCCAAGATGGAGATCAAAGGAGCTATATGATATTGGCCATATCATGTCACTATTATTTGATTGCATGTGATGTTTATCATGTTTTTGCATCTTGTTTACTTAGAACGACGGTAGTAAATAAGATGATCCCTCATAATAATTTCAAGAAAGTGTTCCCCCTAACTGTGCACCATTGCGACAGTTCGTTGTTTCGAAGCACCACGTGATGATCGGGTGTGATAGATTCTAACGTTCACATACAACGGGTGTAAGACAGATTTACACACGCGAAACACTTAGGTTGACTTGACGAGCCTAGCATGTACAGACATGGCCTCGGAACACAAGAGACCGAAAGGTCGAGCATGAGTCGTATGGTAGATACGATCAACATGAAGATGTTCACCGATGTTGACTAGTCCGTCTCACGTGATGATTGGACACGGCATAGTTGACTCGGATCATGTAATCACTTACATGACTAGAGGGATGTCTATCTGAGTGGGAGTTCATAAGATGAACTTAATTATCCTGAACATAGTAAAAAAGATCTTTGCAAATTATGTCATAAGCTCGCGCTTTAGTTCCACTGTTTAGATATGTTCCTAGAGAAAATTTAGTTGAAAGTTGATAGTAGCAATTATGCGGACTAGGTCCGTAAACTGAGGATTGTCCTCATTGCTTCATAGAAGGCTTATGTCCTTAATGCACCGCTCAGTGTGCTGAACCTCGAACGTCGTCTGTGGATGTTGCGAACATCTGACATACACATTTTGATAACTACGTGATAGTTCAGTTAAACGGTTTAGAATTGAGGCACCGAAGACGTTTTTGAAATGTCGCGAAACATATGAGATGTTTCGAGGGCTGAAATTGGGATTTCAGGCTCGTGCCCACGTCAAGAGGTATAAGACCTCCGACGATTTTCTTAGCCTGCAAACTAAGGGAGAAAAGCTCAATTGTTGAGCTAGTGCTCAGATTGTCTGAGTACAACAATCATTTTGAATCGAGTGGGAGTTGATCTTCCAGATGAGATAGTGATATTTCTCCGAAGTCATTACCACCAAGCTGCTAGAGCTTCGTGATGAACTATAATATATCAGGACATATATGATGATCCTTGAGATATTCGCGATGTTTGACACCACAAAAGTAGAAATCAAGAAGGAGCATCAATTGTTGATGGTTAGTGAAACCACTAGTTTCAAGAAGGGCAAGGGCAAGAAGGGATACTTCATGAAACGGCAATTCAGCTGCTGCTCTAGTGGAGAAACCCAAGGTTGAACCCAAACCCGAGACTGAGTGCTTCTGTAATAAGGGAAACAGCCACTGGAGCAGAATTACCCTAGATACTTGGTAGATGAGAAGGCTGGCAAGGTCGGTAGAAGTATATTGGATATACATTGTGTTAATGTGTACTTTACTAGTACTCCTAGTAGCACCAGGGTATTAGATACCGGTTCGGTTACTAAGTGTTAGTAACTCGAAATAAAAGCTGCGGAATAAACGGAGACTAGCTAAAAGGTGAGATGACGACATGTGTTGGAAGTATTTCCAATGTTGATCAAATATCGTACGCTCCCTCTACCATCAAGATTGGTGTTTGCGTTGAGCATAGACATGATTGGATTATGTCTATCGCAATATGGTTATTCATTTAAGGAGAATAATGGTTACTCTGTTTATTTGAATAATACCTTCAATGGTCTTGCACCTAAAATGAATGGTTTATTGAATCTCGATCGTAGTGATACACATGTTCATGCCAAAAGATATAAGATAGTAATGATAGTACCACCTACTTGTGGCACTGCCACGTAAGTCATATCGGTATAAAACGCATGAAGAAGCTCCATGTTGATGGATCTTTGGGCTCACTCATTTTTGAAAATTTTGAGACATGCAAACCATGTCTATTGGTGTATATGCATGAAGAAACTCCATGCAAATGGACCGTTTGGACTCACTTGATTTTTGAATCACTTGAGACATGCAAATCATACCACATGGGCAAGATGACTGAAAGCCTCGTTTTCAATAAAATGGAACTAGAAAGAAACTTGTTGGAAGTAATACATTTTGATGTGTGCAGTCCAATGAGTGCTGAGGCATGTAGTGGACATCGTTATGTTCTTACTTCACAGATGATTTGAGTAGATGTTGAGTATATTTACTTGATGAATCATGAGTCTGAATTATTGAAAGGTTCAAGTAATTTCAGGGTGAAGTTGAAAGATCATCGTGACAAGAGGATAAAAGATCTATGATATGATCATAGAGATGAATATCTGAATTACGAGTTTGGCACAGAATTAAGACATTGTGGAAATTGTTTCACAACTAATATAGCCTGGAACACCATAGTGTGATGGTGTGTCCGAACATCATAACTGCACCCTATTGGATATGATGCATACCATGATGTCTCTTATCGAATTACCACGATAGTTTATGGGTTAGGCATTAGAGACAACCACATTTAATTTAAATAGGGCACCACGTAACTCCGATGAGATGACACCGTATGAACTATGGTTTAGAGAAACCTAAGCTGTCATTTCTTAAAAGTTTGGGGCTGCGACGCTTATGTGAAAAAGTTTCAGGCTGATAAGCTCGAACCCAAAGCGGATAAATGCATCTTCATAGGACACCCAAAACAGTTGGGTATACCTCCTGTCTCAGATCCGAAAGCAATAAGGGATTGTTTCTAGAATCGGGTCCTTTCTCGAAGAAAAGTTTCTCTCGAAAGAATTGAGTGGGAGGATGGTGGAGACTTGATGAGGTTATTGAACCATCTCTTCAACTAGTGTGTGGTAGGGCACAGGAAGTTGTTCCTGTGGCACCTACACCAATTGAAGTGGAAGCTTGTGATAGTGATCATGAAACTTCAGATCAAGTCACTACCAAACCTCGTGGGATGACAAGGATGCGTACTACTTCAGAGTGGTACGTAATCCTGTCTTGGAAGTCATGTTGCTAGACAACAATGAACCTACGAGGTATGGAGAAGCGATGGTGGGCCTGGATTCCGATAAATGG
Organism: Triticum urartu; assembly: GCF_056163025.1. Lineage (NCBI taxonomy): Eukaryota > Viridiplantae > Streptophyta > Magnoliopsida > Poales > Poaceae > Triticum > Triticum urartu. The sequence goes on along the minus strand of NC_141876.1, from coordinate 69,016,301 downwards.
CTCGAGGCCATAAAATCCGAGAGAGGATCCATGTATGAAAACAAGGTGTAGACTTTGGCAGAATGGCTCGATGGTCGTAAGGCTGTTAAGTACAGATGGATTTTAAAAGGAAGACGAACAATGATGGTAAGTATCACCATCAAGAAAGCTCGACTTGTCGTTAAGATGTTTTCTGATAAGTTCAAGGAGTTGACTACGACGAGACTTTCTCACTCGTGGCGATGCTAAGAGTCTGTTGGAATTATATTAGCATTATTTATGAAATCTTGCAGATAGGATGTCAAAACATTGTTTCCTCGATGATTTTCTTGAGGAAAGGTTGTACAACTGGAAGGTTTTGTCAATCCTGAAAGATGCTAATAAGTATGCAAAGCTCTAGCAATCCTTCTAAGGACTGGAGTAAGCATCTCGGAGTTGGAATGTATGCTTTGATGAGATGATCAAAGATTTTGGGTGTATATAAAGTTTATGAGAAACTTGTATTTCCAAAGAGGTGAGTGGGAGCACTATAGAATTTCCGATGAGTATGCGTTGTTAACATGTTGTTGATCGGAAATGATGTAGAATTTCTAGAAAGCATGCAGAGTTATTTGAAAAGTGTTTTTCAATGGAAAGCCTGGATTAAGCTACTTGAACATTGAGCATCAAGATCTATAAGGATAGATCAAAACGCTTAATGGTACTTTCAAATGAGCACATACCTTGACATGATCTTGAAGGTGTTCAAGATGGATCAGTCAAAGAAGGAGTTCTTGCCTGAGTTGTAAGGTATGAAGTTAAGACTTAAAGCTCGACCACGGCAGAAGAAAGAGAAAGGACGAATGTCGTCCCCTATGCTTTTGTCATAGGCTCTATACGGTATGCCATGCTGAGTACCGCACCTGAGGTGTGCCTTGCCACATGTCTAGCAAGAGGGTACAAAGGTGATCCAGGAGTGGATCACTAGATAGCGGTCAAAATTGTCCTTGGAGTAATAAGGACATGTTTCTCGATTATGGAGGTGATAAAGAGTTCGGCGTAAAGGGTTACATCGATGCAAGCTTTAACACCTATCTGAATGACTCTGAGTAGCAAACCGGATACGTATAGTGGAGCAACCATTTGGAATAGCTCCAAGTGGAGCGTGGAAGCAGCATTTATAATATGACCTAGAGATTTGCGAAGTACATACGGATCTGAATGTTGCAGACCCGTTGACTAAAACCTCTCTCCCAAGCAAAACATGATCAAACCCAGAACTCATTGAGTCTTAATCACATGATGATGTGAACTAGTTTAGTGACACTAGTAAACTCTTTGGATGTTGGTCACATGGCGATGTGACCTGTGAGTGTTAATCACATGGTGATGTGAACTAGATTATTGACTCTAGTGCAAGTGGGAGACTGTTGGAAATATGCCCTAGAGGCAATAATAAATTGATTATTATTATATTTCCTTGTTCATGATAATCGTTTATTATCCATGCTAGAATTGTATTGATAGGAAACTCAGATACATGTGTGGATACATAGACAACACCATGTCCCTAGTAAGCCTCTAGTTGACTAGCTCATTGATCAATAGATAGTTACGGTTTCCTGACCATGGACATTGGATGTCGTTGATGATGGGATCACATCATTAGGAGAATGATGTGATGGACAAGACCCAATCCTAAGCATAGCACAAGATCGTGTAGTTCGCATGCTAAAGCTTTTCTAATGTCAAGTATCATTTCCTCAGACCATGAGATTGTGCAACTCCCGGATACCGTAGGAATACTTTGGGTGTGCCAAACGTCACAACGTAACTGGGTGGCTATAAAGGTGCCCTACGGGTATCTCCGAAAGTGTCTGTTGGGTTGGCACGAATCGAGACTGGGATTTGTCACTCCGTGTAAACGGAGAGGTATCTCTGGGCCCACTCGGTAGGACATCATCATAATGTGCACAATGTGACCAAGGAGTTGATCACGGGATGATGTGTTACGGAACGAGTAAAGAGACTTGCCAGTAACGAGATTGAACAAGGTATCGGGATACCGACGATCGAATCTCGGGCAAGTATCGTACCGCTAGACAAAGGGAATTGTATACGGGATTGATCGAATCCTCGACATCGTGGTTCATCTGATGAGATCATCGTGGAAAATGTAGGAACCAACATGGGTATCCAGATCCCGCTATTGATTATTGATCGGAGAACGTCTCGGTCATGTCTGCATGGTTCCCGAACCCGTAGGGTCTACACACATAAGGTTCGATGACGCTAGGGTTATAAGGAATAGATATACGTGGTTACCGAATGTTGTTCAGAGTCCCAGATGGGATCCCGGACGTCACGAGGAGTTCCGGAATGGTCCGGAGGTAAAGATTTATATATGGGAAGTCCTGTTTTGGTCACCGGAAAAGTTTCGGGTTTTACCGGTAGTGTACCGGGACCACCGGAGGGGTCCGGGGGTCCACCAAGTGGGGCCACCAGCCCCAGAAGGTTGTGTGGGCCAAGTGTGGGAGGGGACCAGCCCCAGGTGGGCTGGTGCGCCCCCCCACCAAGGCCCAAGGCGCAGGGAGAGTGGGAGGGGGCAAACCGTAGGTCCAGATGGGCCTTAAGGCCCACCCTAGGTGCGCCCCCCTCTCTCCCCCCTTGGCCGCACCCTGGATGGGTTTTGGGGGCTGCCGCCCCCCTAGGGAGGGAACCCTAGATGGGGACGCAGCCCCTCCCCTTCCCCTATATATACTTAAGGTTAGGGGGCTGCAACACACACGATTTGATCTCTCCCTGGCGCAGCCCTACCCCTCTCCCTCCTCGTCTCTTGCGATGCTTGGCGAAGCCCTGCTGGAGTACCACGCTCCTCCACCACCACCACGCTGTTGTGCTGCTGCTGGATGGAGTCTTCCCCAACCTCTCCTTCTCCCCTTGCTGGATCAAGGCGTAGGAGACGTCACCGGGCTGTACGTGTGTTGAACACGGAGGTGCCGTCCGTTCGGCACTAGGATCTCCGGTGATTTGGATCACGACGAGTACGACTCCTTCAACCCCGTTCTCTTGAACGCTTCCGCATAGCGATCTACAAGGGTATGTAGATGCACTCTCCTTCCCCTCGTTGCTAGTTTCTCCATAGATAGATCTTGGTGACACGTAGGAAAATTTTGAATTTCTGCTACGTTCCCCAACAGGAAACTGTCAAGGAATGTGTCTTCCAAGTTCTCCCAACTGCCGATGGAGTTTGCCGGCAGGCTATTCAACCAATGCCGAGCCGACCCTCTGAGTTTTAGTGGGAGGTACTTGATGGCATGTAGATCATCACCGCGGGCCATGTGAATGTGGAGGAGGAAATCCTCAATCCATACCGCGGAGTCTATTGTACCATCGTATGATTCGATGTTCACGGGTTTAAACCCTTTTGGGAATTCGTGATCCATTACTTCGTCGGTGAAGCATAGGGGGTGTGCGGCGCCTTTGTGCCGGGCTATATCGCGATGCAGTTCATACGAGTCTGGTCTGCTGTATTCGGCCCGACCGGATTTGCTTTTAGTGTATCCGGCGTGACGGTAGTCGTCACACGTTAGGGCGCGTCCCCGTGATATGTAGATTGATCTTGTATGTCCTACTTTGTTCCAATACGTCTCACAGGTCCTGCGTGTAGCCCCGGGCCTTGGTTGACTGGCGAAGGGGTGCGGGCTGGACTTCGGGCTGATACGCCGCTTTCTCTAGGCCACGAGGTGGCCGGTCAGCCGCATCATACGCTGGTAGTGCGGGCTTTAGTGCTTCCTCCTCGAGTTGGGGTAGCAACCTGCGCTTTGGGTAACTTTTGGTTGGGCACCCGAGTTCATATTCCTCGGCTGCCAGGACCTCGGTCCATCTGTCCGCTAGCAGATCTTGATCAGCTTGAAGCTGCTGCTACTTTTTCTTCAGGCTTTTTGCTATGGCTATAAGCCAGCGCTTGAAGTGCTCCTGCTCGACGGGATCCTTAGGTACGATTAATCCTTCATCACCGAAGCTCACCTCGTCTTCGGAGAGGGGCATGTAATTGTCATCCTCTGATTCTCCGTCTGTCGCCTGTTCCTGAGGGCTAGCTTGCCCGTCCTCCCGCTCGAAGCCTGGCTGGGGAGGATTGTCTTTGTCTTCGGCACTATCTGCAACGTTATTGTCTCTTGTGCCGGTATCACTGCTTTTGCTATGGCGAGGCTTAGAGCGGCGTTGATGATGCTGGTGCTTGGATTGTTTCTCGAGGGGATTATCCTTCATTGCCTTATCGCCATCGCTTTCTTTGGGGGTGTCCACCATATATATGATGAGGTGGCTGTCCAGTGCCCTGTGGGCGGTGTTTCCAGTTCTTCTCCTGCATCGTCGTCCGTACCGTCGATGTCTTCGGAACCGAAATCAAGCATGTCCATTAAGTCGTCGACAGTGGCTATTAAGTGGGTGGTGGGTGGGGAACGAATTTCTTCGTCGTCCACTTCCCACTCAAGCCGGACATAGTTCGGCCAAGGGTCTCCTGACAAGGAGAGAGACCTTAATGAATTTAGAACGTCGCCCAAGGGAGAGTGCTGAAAGATATCCGCGGAGGTGAACTCCATGATCAGTGCCCAATCAGATTCGATAGGCGCGGACTCGAGCGGTTCGGAGCCTGTGGCCGGGGACGAATCCAGGGGTCCGGTGACACAGGTCTCATAGGAGGTGAAATTAGTATTCGGCTCTATCGCCGCTGAGTGTGCGGCCTCCGTGGTGGGGTCTATCCACCCATCCTCGGATGGCATGATCTGCTCCAGATTGAGAGCCGGAGTAGCTGCAAGTGTGATCTCCGAACACCGTCTAACGGTGGAACTAAGTCGCGCTCGTCGTGACTGCGCGGCGCACCTGACATGGGCTCGAATCCGTCGAAGATCAAGTCTCCGCGGATGTCGGCCGTGTAGTTCAAGCTTCCAAACCTAACCTAATGGCCAGGGGCATAGCTATAAATCTGCTCCAGATGGCCAAGCGAGTTGGCCTGCAGTGCGAAGCCGCCGAATACGAAGATCTGTCCAGGAAGAAAAACCTCACCCTGGACCGCATCGTTGCCGATGATCGAAGGAGCCATCAAACCTTACCGTGACGGCACAGTGGAACTCTCAATGAAAGCACCAATGTTGGTGTCAAAACCGGCGGATCTCAGGTAGGGGGTCCCGAACTGTGCGTCTAAGGCTAATGGTAACAGGAGGTGGGGGACACAATGTTTACCCAGGTTCAGGCCCTCTCGATGGAGGTAATACCCTACTTCCTGCTTGATTGATCTTGATGATATGAGTATTACAAGAGTTGATCTACCACGAGATTGTAGAGGCTAAACCCTAGGAGCTAGCCTATGATTATCATTGTTGTCATCCTACGGACTAAAACCCTGTAACGCCCTCGATGCGGCTATAGCTCCCACGTGTCGAGGCACGACTTAGAGACATAACCGCATTGAAAGCAATGTCGCAAGTCAGGCAATCATTACAACATCCCATGTAATATATAATAAAAGGGGGAGATACATAGTTGGCTTACACTCGCCACGTCACATCAAAGTACATAAATAACATCCATCATACAAACACTCATGGCCCGACTACGGCGCCAAAATAGAAGAATAACCCAACAAGCGACAAGGCCCTGAATCGAACCCCAACTAGGCACCACTACTGATCATCAGGAAAAGACACGTAGTAACACTGAGATTCCTCGTCGAACTCCCACTTGAGCTCGTAATCGTCACCTGGAGCGGAATCACCTGGACCTGCATCTGGAGTTATAGTATCTGTGAGCCATAGGGACTCAGCAATCTCGCATCCTCGCGATCAAGACTATTTAAGCTTATAGGAAGGGTAAGGCAATTATAAGTGGAGCTGCAGCAAGCGACTAGCATATGTGGTGGCTATCTTATTCGCAAAAGAGAGTGAGAAGAGGAGGAAAAGCGCGAGCGAGAAGCTAGAAGGCAACCTACGCAAACATTACTCCAACACCGTGTCCACTTCCCGTACTCCGCCGAGAAGAGGCCATCACGGCAACACACTTAGTTGATTCATTTTAATTAATTAAGGTTCAAGTTATCTACAACCGGACAATAACAAATTCCCATCTGCCCATAACCACGGGCACGGCTTTCGAAAGTTCAATCCTTGCAGGGGAGTCCCAACTTAGCCCATGACAAGCTCTCACGGTCAACGAAGGAATAGACCTCCTCCCAAGACGTTCCGATCAGACTCGGTATCTCGGTAATTCAAGACACTTCGACAGGTTAAAACAAGACCAGCAACACCGCCCGAATGTGCCGACAAATCCCGATAGGAGCTGCACATATCTCTTTCTCAGGGCACACTCAGATGAGCGCTCCATACAACTAAAACCAAACCTCGAGTTTCCCCGAGGGGGCGCTGCACAGGACTCTAGTTTGGACCAACACTCAGAGGAGCACTGGCCCGGGGGGGTTAAAATAAGATGACCCTTGAGTCTGCAGAACCCAAGGGAAAGAAAAAGGCTAGGTGGCAAATGGTAAGACCAATGTTGGGCATTGCTGGAAAAGCTTTAATCAAGGCGAACTATCAAGGGGTTCCCATTATAACCCAACCGCGTAAGGAACGCAAAATCCGGGAACATAACACCGATATGACGGAAACTAGGGCGGCAAGAGTGGAACAAAACACTAGGCGGGAGGCCGAGCCTTCCACCCTTTACCAAGTATATAGATGCTTTAAGATAACATGGCAATATAATGATATCCCAACAAGTAAATAAAAGATGTTCCAACAAGGAACGGCCTCCAATCTTCACCTACAACTAGCAACGCTATAAGAGGGGGCTGAGCAAAGCGGTAACATAGCCAATCAATAGTTTGCTAGGACATGGTGGGCTGGAGTTTCAACATGTCAATAGGTAGGCTGACAAGCAAAAGGTAGGCATCGTAGCATTGGCATAGCAAAGAGCGAGCAAACTAGCATAGCAAAGATAGTAGTGATTTCGAGGGTATGATCATCTTGCCTGCACAGTTGTCAGAGTTGACTGGATCCTCACAAGCAAACTCAACGGGCTCCTCGATAACGAACTCATCTCCCGGCTCTACCCAAACAAGACAAACAAGCAACAAGGATACAATCAACCACGTGCAAGACCAAGCAATATGATGAAATGAAGATATGCTATGCGGGATGCGATGTAGGATGCAAAATGCAAGATATGACAGGAAATGCATGAACCTGGCCTCAACTTGGAATTCCAAGGGTTCCACTGAAAAGATGGGATGAAATCGCTTGAAAACGATATAAAGTATGCCGGAATCGGAGTTACGGTTTGGAAATGGCAAGCGTTTTAAGAATGACACCGGTCTGCGATTTACAGCAAGTAGGCACCTAAATACAATGATATGAACATGCTACAGCCACCAAATATGACAACAAAATACATGGCAGGGATGCACACAAGTTGCTTAACAAAAGACTAACACTGAGCCTCGGCCAATTCGTCCATTATGAGGTTAAAACAAGCATGGCAAAAACGCAAATGCAAAACAGATTCCAGACTTAGTGAAATTAACACTTGTCTGAAATTTCAGATCACGAAGCCCACTTCGGAGCAGCAAAACAACATGATACATGACCTGATTAAGACTAGTAAGAACATGGAATGGAGCTACTAAACAAGCTTAACAAAAGGCCCAAAGTGACCTGTGGCCAAAAGGGATCACAAAATCTACTAACAGGCACACGAACATAGCTAAAAACACAATCAGTTTTCAGACTTAGTGAAAACTGAGACATGCTGAAATATAACTCACAAAGGCATGTAAACGAGATCGATGCACTCACCACGGTGCAAGTCATGGCAAGGCAAGCATACATCCATTAATAAGGCACAAAATACAAGCTAGACAGGGCAAGAACAATGGCATAGTATGCACGGATCAACTACAATAACATCGGCAAAATCGCAAACAAGTTGACGAACTGCCCAGATTCACCACGAAGCAAAAGTAGAGCTCGATTGACTCAAGATGGATTGCTCCATAATTGCAAACAAAGACACGGATGGATAGAGCATAACATGATTAACAAAACTCCTTTACTGATCATCCTCAAAAGAGGCACAGATCACTAGGATACAAGCTGAACATATGGCATCATGAACTAAATAATCCCAGACTTAGTGAAAACAACTAAGTCTCTGAAAACAGATTTCCCGGGTGCCTCACTTTGTAAGCTTGCACAAGTCACCACACACATCCTAAAAATGCATGGGTTGCACCACTGGAAAGAACACAAAAACCTTAACAAAACATATGAGGACTCACAGGCATAGCATGCACACAATAATCATGGCAAAAATGACAAAAGTCTAAGATGAACTAGCAGATCTGACAATTAACTCACGAAGCCTCCTTCTAACAGCATTTTGGGCATAAAGATGAACTCAAATGAAAATGATGCAATGGAATGAAATGATGTACTCGTCGAGGCGAACATTTTGATATACTATATGTCCAAAACGGAGCTACGGATGCGGAGATGTGGCAGGTCAAAGTTAGCACAAAAAATTAGGGTTCGGGAGCGAAAGTCAACCGAGATATTTCGGATCTGAGATCCAGATCGGGCACGGGAACCGATGCACGCCGGAGTTGGACTTGAAGCTCACCGGAGTTGAGGTCGAGGTCGCCGGAGACGCGGGATCCGGCCGGTCAATGTAGAGGACGACGGGGCGGCGGCCGTGGCGCACTTCCCGAGGCCGGCGGCGGCGGCGCGGGGCCGGCTCGGACGGGGGCGCGCGCCAGTGGATGGAGAGGCAGCGCGGCTGCGGCGGCTGCTCCGGCCACCGGAGCCGGAAGGGGCGGCGGCGCTGGAGGCGGAGAGGAGCGGGGGCGCTCAGGCGCGGTGGCGGCGCACGGGGGCCGGGCGTGGGCCAGGCGGGCTCGGCGGCGGCGGGTGTGGCCGGTGCCACGTGTCGCGACGCGGGTGGCTGCGGGGCGGTGGCGGACGTGTCCGGCTAGGCTCCGGACATGTCCGTCGGCGCGGATCTGTTTTTTTTTAGGTTAGGGCGGGGAGAGATCCGAGATCCGAAACGGGGGGGCTATTTATAGGCATAAGTGGAGCTAGGAGAGTCCAAATGAGGTGCAATTTTCGGCCACGCGATCGTGATCTAACGCTCTAGATGATGGAGCAGAGTTTGGTGGGTTTTGGGCCAAATTTGAGGGGTGTTGGGCTGCAACACACACAAGGCCTTTTCGGTCCCTCGGTTAACCGTTGGAGTATCAAACGAAGTCCAAATGATACGAAACTTGACAGGCGGTCTACCGGTAGTAAACCAAGGCCGCATGACAAGTCTCAGTCCAATCCGGAAATGTTTAATCCCCACACACGAAAGAAACTAGAATTGACCACCGGAGGAGAACGAAGCGCCAGAATGCAAAACGGACAACGGGGAAAATGCTCGAATGCATGAGATGAACACGTATGCCAATGCAATGCACATGATGACATGATATGAGATGCATGAAAACGAAAACAACACACGGAGACAGAGACCCGAACCCGAGAAATAAATATAACTTAACGCCGGAAACGGCAAGAGTTGGAGTACAAATTGGGAAAATTACATCCGGGGTGTTACAACACTCCACCACTACGAAAAGATCTCGTCCCGAGATCTAGGACTGAAAGAACTCCGGGTACTCAGAACGGAGGTGATCCTCGCGTTCCCAGGTAGCTTCACGGTCGGAATGGTGTGACCACTTGACTTTGAGAAATTTGATTGACTTGTTGCGAGTCTTGCATTCAGTCTCTTCAAGAATAGCAACTGGGTGCTCACGATAAGAGAGATCTTCTTGGAGCTCAATGTCCTCGAAGTTGACAGTGCGGTCAGGAGTCTTGAAGCACTTTCGAAGCTGAGAGACATGGAACACGTCGTGAACATTTGCAAAGTTTGAAGGAAGCTCGAGCTGATAGGCGAGGTCGCCTCTCTTGCTGACAATCTTGAAAGGTCCCACGTATCTAGGGGCAAGCTTCCCTTTGATACCGAAGCGACGAGTACCTTTCATAGGAGAGACACGGAGGTAAACATGACCTCCGATCTCGAAAGCCAAATCACGGTGCTTACTATCATAGTAGCTCTTCTGGCGGGATTGCGCTGCTTTGAGGTTATCACGAATGACTTTGCACATTTCTTCTGCCTCTGTGATTAAGTCATTACCCAAAAGCTGACGTTCACCGGTTTTAGACCAGTTGAGAGGGGTACGGCACTTCCTTCCATACAGAATTTCAAAAGGGGCCTTGCCCGAACTTGCTTGAAAACTATTGTTGTATGAGAATTCAGCATAAGGAAGACAATCCTCCCACTTCATGCCGAAGGAGATCACACAAGCCCTGAGCATATCTTCAAGAATCTGGTTGACACGCTCGACTTGACCGCTTGTTTGAGGATGGAAAGCAGTGCTGAAGCGGATGTTCGTGCCCATGGCCTTCTGGAAAGAATCCCAGAACTTCGAGGTAAAGATGCTGCCACGGTCTGAAGAGATCACTTGAGGAATACCGTGCAGAGAGACAATACGAGAGGTATAGAGTTCCGCCAATTGAGCTGCAGTGATCGACTCTTTGATAGGCAGAAAATGAGCCACTTTGGTGAGCTTGTCGATGACAACAAATATAGCATCATTGCCACGCTTGGACTTTGGAAACCCAGTCACGAAGTCCATCTCAATGTGGTCAAACTTCCATTCTGGAATGGCAAGAGGTTGGAGGAGACCTGCTGGTCTTTGGTGTTCTGCCTTCACTCTTCTGCAGACATCACATTCATTCACGAATTGAGCGATCTCGCGCTTCATTCGAGTCCACCAATAAACTTGCTTGAGGTCTTGATACATCTTCGTGCTCCCAGGGTGGATGGAGAGGAGAGAATTGTGAGCCTCGTTCATGATCATTTTACGGAGGTCACCTTTGGGTACAACAATTCGATCCTCGAAGAAGAGAGTGTCCTTGTCATCAAGGCGGTAGCACTTGTACTTGGACTGACTCTTGGCAATCCCAATCTTCACCTTTTTCACCATAGCATCAAGAAGCTGGGCTTGGCGAATCTGGTCTTCTAAGGTAGGAGAGACTTGAAGGTTGGCGAGGAAACCTTGAGGGACAACTTGCAGATTAAGTTTGCGAAAAGCTTCACAAAGCTCGGGTTGATAAGGCTTGAGAATCAGACTGTTGCAGTAGGCCTTTCTGCTCAAAGCGTCAGCAATCACATTGGCCTTTCCTGGAGTATACTCGATACTCGGATTATACTCTTGAATCATTTCGACCCATCGAGTTTGCCTGAGGTTGAGATTAGGCTGAGTGAAGATGTACTTGAGACTCTTGTGATCAGTGAAGATGTCCACTTTTCTTCCCAATAGAAGATGTCTCCAAGTCAAAAGAGCATGCACAACTGCCGCCAACTCGAGATCATGAGTGGGGTAGTTCTTCTCATTAGGCTTCAGCTGGCGAGATGTATAAGCAACAACTTTCTTCTCTTGCATCAATACTGCGCCAAGACCTTGGAGAGAGGCATCACAAAAGACCTCGTACGGCTTGGATTCATCAGGCGGAGTCAGAACTGGAGCAGTGATCAACTTCTCTTTCAAAGTGTAATGCCCCGGACACACCCGCCGGTGGTCGTTACTCCTAGCGGGATCTAGACTGGCCCCACAGATCAATACTAGTCTTTTCTGCGCACTTTGTCCTCACTCATGCGCACCCGGGATCAACTTCCCGGTCGGTCACCCATCCTGACACTACTCCAAGCTGAGCACGCTTAACTTTGGAGTTCTGTCCGAATGGGCTACCAGAAACGAAGGAATTCCTTATTGATATGAGTAGTCTATCATCCCTAATAAGCCAGGCCATCACATACACCCCCACTCAGAGGAACCGACGTCCTCGTCGGGCCACAGGAACGTTCCCTCTTGGCACAAACGTCTGTGCTTCCAGTCCGGTACATGTGCCATGCCGGGTGCCACGACGAGTCACAAACGTCATGAACAACATGACCACACACCTGTCCGCAACCATCCGTGTAACCGCGAGGGTCGGCTCTGATACCAACTTGTAACGTCCTCGATACGGCTATAGCTCCCACGTGTCGAGGCACGACTTAGAGACATAACCGCATTGAAAGCAATGTCGCAAGTCAGGCAATCATTACAACATCCCATGTAATATATAATAAAAGGGGGAGATACATAGTTGGCTTACACTCGCCATGTCACATCAAAGTACATAAATAACATCCATCATACAAACACTCATGGCCCGACTATGGCGCCAAAATAGAAGAATAACCCAACAAGCGACAAGGCCCTGAATCGAACCCCAACTAGGCACCACTACTGATCATCAGGAAAAGACACGTAGTAACGCTGAGAGTCCTCGTCGAACTCCCACTTGAGCTTGTAATCATCACCTGGAGCGGAATCACCTGGACCTGCATCTGGAGTTATAGTATCTGTGAGCCACAGGGACTCAGCAATCTCGCACCCTCGCGATCAAGACTATTTAAGCTTATAGGAAGGGTAAGGCAATTATAAGTGGAGCTGCAGCAAGCGACTAGCATATGTGGTGGCTATCTTATTCGCAAAAGAGAGTGAGAAGAGGAGGCAAAGCGCGAGCGAGAAGCTAGAAGGCAACCTACGCAAACATTACTCCAACACCGTGTCCACTTCCCGGACTCTGCCGATAAGAGGCCATCACGGCAACACACTCAGTTGATTCATTTTAATTAATTAAGGTTCAAGTTATCTACAACCGGACATTAACAAATTCCCATCTGCCCATAACCGCGGGCACGGCTTTCGAAAGTTCAATCCCTGCAGGGGAGTCCCAACTTAGCCCATGACAAGCTCTCACGGTCAACGAAGGAATAGACCTCCTCCCAAGACGTTCCGATCAGACTCGGTATCTCGGTAATTCAAGACACTTCGACAGGTTAAAACAAGACCAGCAACACCACCCGAATGTGCCGACAAATCCCGATAGGAGCTGCACATATCTCTTTCTCAGGGCACACTCAGATGAGCGCTCCATACAACTAAAATCAAACCTCGAGTTTCCCCGAGGGGGCGCTGCACAGGACTCTAGTTTGGACCAACACTCAGAGGAGCACTGGCCCGGGGGGTTAAAATAAGATGACCCTTGAGTCTGCAGAACCCAAGGGAAAGAAAAAGGCTAGGTGGCAAATGGTAAGACCAATGTTGGGCATTGCTGGAAAAGCTTTAATCAAGGCGAACTATCAAGGGGTTCCCATTATAACCCAACTGCGTAAGGAACGCAAAATCCGGGAACATAACACCGATATGACGGAAACTAGGGCGGCAAGAGTGGAACAAAACACTAGGCGAGAGGCCGAGCCTTCCACCCTTTACCAAGTATATAGATGCTTTAAGATAACATGGCAATATAATGATATCCCAACAAGTAAATAAAAGATGTTCCAACAAGGAACGGCCTCCAATCTTCACCTGCAACTAGCAATGCTATAAGAGGGGGCTGAGCAAAGCGGTAACATAGCCAATCAATGGTTTGCTAGGACATGGTGGGTTAGAGTTTCAACATGTCAATTGGGAGGCTGACAAGCAAAAGGTAGGCATCGTAGCATTGGCATAGCAAAGAGCGAGCAAACTAGCATAGCAAAGATAGTAGTGATTTCAAGGGTATGATCATCTTGCCTGCACAGTTGTCAGAGTTGACTGGATCCTCACAAGCAAACTCAATGGGCTCCTCGATAGCGAACTCGTCTCCCGGCTCTACCCAAACAAGACAAACAAGCAACAAGGATGCAATCAACCACGTGCAAGACCAAGCAATATGATGAAATGAAGATATGCTATGCGGGATGCGATGCGGGATGCAAAATGCAAGATATGATAGGAAATGCATGAACCTGGCCTCAACTTGGAATTCCAAGGGTGTCACTGGAAAGATGGGATGAAATCGCTTGAAAACGATATAAAGTATGCCGGAATCGGAGTTACGGTTTGTAAATGGCAAGCGTTTTAAGAATGACACCGGTCTGCGATTTACAGCAAGTAGGCACCTAAATGCAATGATATGAACATGCTACAGCCACCAAATATGACAACAAAATACATGGCAGGGATGCACACAAGATGCTTAACAAAATACTAGCACTGAGCCTCGGCCAATTCGTCCATTATAAGGTTCAAACAAGCATGACAAAAACGCAAATGCAAAACAGATTCCAGACTTAGTGAAATTAACACTTGTCTGAAATTTCAGATCACGAAGCCCTCTTCGGAGCAGCAAAACAACATGATACATGACCTGATTAAGACACGTAAGAACATGGCATGGAGCTACTAAACAATCTTAGCAAAATACCCAAAGTGACCTGTGGCCAAAAGGGATCACAAAATCTACTAACGGGCACACGAACATAGCTAAAAACACAATCAGTTTTCAGACTTAGTGAAAACTGAGACATGCTGAAATATAACTCACGAAGGCATGTAAACAAGATCGATGCACTCACCACGGTGCAAGTCATGGCAAGGCAAGCATACATCCATTAATAAGGCACAAAATAAAAGGTAGAAAGGGCAAGAACAATGGCATAGCATGCACGGATCAACTACAATAACATCGGCAAAATCGCAAACAAGTTGACGAACTGCCCAGATTCACCACGAAGCAAAAGTAGAGCTCGATTGACTCAAGATAGGTTGCTCCATAATTGCAAATAAAGACACGGATGGATAGAGCATAACATTATTAACAAAACTCCTTTACTGATCATCCTCAAAAGAGGCACGGATCACTAGGATACAAGCTGAACATATGGCATCATGAACTAAATAATCCCAGACTTAGTGAAAACAACTAAGTCTCTGAAAACAGATTTCCCGGGTGCCTCACTTTGTAAGCTTGCACAAGTCACCACACACATCCTAAAAATGCATGGGTTGCACCACTGGAAAGAAGAAGAAAACCTTAACAAAACATATGAGGACTCACAGGCATAGCATGCACACAATAATCATGGCAAAAATGACAAAAGTCTAAGATGAACTAGCAGATCTGACAATTAACTCACGAAGCCTCCTTCTAACAACATTTTGGGCATAAAGATGAACTCAAATGAAAATGATGCAATGGAATGAAATGATGTACTCGTCGAGTCGAACATTTTTATATACTATATGTCCAAAACGGAGCTACGGATGCGGAGATGTGGCAGGTCAAAGTTAGCACAAAAAATTAGGGTTCGGGAGCGAAAGTCAACCGAGATATTTCGGATCTGAGATCCAGATCGGGCACGGGAACCGATGCACGCCGGAGTTGGACTTGAAGCTCGCCGGAGTTGAGGTTGAGGTCACCGGAGACGCAGGATCCGGCCGGTCAGTGTAGAGGACGACGGGGCGGCGGCCGTGGCGCGCTTCCCGAGGCCGGCGGCGGCGGCGCGGGGCCGGCTCGGACGGGGGCGCGCGCCGGTGGATGGAGAGGTGGCGCGGCTGCTCCGTCCATCGGAGCCGGAAGGGGCGGCGGCGCTGGAGGCGGAGAGGAGCGGGGGCGCTCGGGCCCGGTGGCGGCGCATGGGGGCTGGGCGCGGGCCAGGCAGGCTCGGCGGCGGCGGGTGTGGCCAGTGCCACGTGTCGCGACGCTGGTGGCTGCGGGGCGGCGGCGGACGTGTCCGGCTAGGCTCCGGACATGTCCGTCGGCGCGGATCTGTTTTTTTTTAGGTTAGGACGGGGAGAGATCCGAGATCCGAAACGGGGGGGCTATTTATAGGCATAAGTGGAGCTAGGAGAGTCCAAATGAGGTGCGATTTTCGGCCACGCGATCGTGATCTAACGCTCTAGATGATGGAGCAGAGTTTGGTGGGTTTTGAGCCAAATTTGAGGGGTGTTGGGCTGCAACACACACAAGGCCTTTTCGGTCCCTCGGTTAACCGTTGGAGTATCAAACGAAGTCCAAATGATACGAAACTTGACAGGCGGTCTACCGGTAGTAAACCAAGGCCGCATGACAAGTCTCAGTCCAATCCGGAAATGTTTAATCCCCACACACGAAAGAAACTAGAATTGACCACCGGAGGAGAACGAAGCGCCGGAATGCAAAACGGACAACGGGGAAAATGCTCGAATGCATGAGATGAACACGTATGCCAATGCAATGCACATGATGACATGATATGAGATGCATGAAAACGAAAACAACACACGGAGACAGAGACCCGAACCCGAGAAATAAATATAACTTAACGCCGGAAACGGCAAGAGTTGGAGTACAAATTGGGAAAATTACATCCGGGGTGTTACAAACCCTCAGGTTTATATAGTCAACGGAGGGGACTAGGGTTACACATAGTCGGTTACAAGGGAGGAGATCTACATATCCGCATTGCCAAGCTTGCCTTCCATGCCAAGGAGAGTCCCATCCGGACACAGGACGAAGTCTTCAATCTTGTATCTTCATAGTCCAACAGTCCGACCAAAGTATATAGTCCGGCTGTCCGAGGACCCCCTAATCCAGGACTCCCTCACGCGATTTCAGAATTTATTCCTCCAACCACATCCCCTTCCCCTCAGTATCTCCCCCCCCCCCGCCCTCCCTCGTGCCTCCCCTACCGGCATCTCAAACCGCCGCTGCCGCAACCACAGCTTCAACCACATCTACATTCTGCTCGGATCCAGTCAGGTAACCCACCGATCTCTATCACGTCCCCGTCCTGATTGCTTAAATGGCGCCTGCGAAACATCCTCATGCCTCCGAATCCCCCCGCCAGGAGCTGATGGCGGTCCATGGCGCAATGGCCGCTATGCATGTTGACACAGAGGAACAACTCGCCTCTGCCACCGCCGCCGCCGACATGGTGCAGGCTCTGGCCCAGATGAAGTGCCCCAGCGACTACCCCCCAGGACTTAACAAGTAAATTCTGACCAGCTAAATCTTACCAATACTACTTGCAACAGCTATGATTTGTACGGTTGATGTATTAAGCATGTTCGTGCCTTGTTTATTTCAGTACTACACACTGTGTGATGTTCAAGTATTACCGTGTCCAGCTCAATTTCACCAATACCAACAACAAACTTATAATACATGACTCAGGATATCACTAGAGATGCTGCCCATTTGCTATTTTTAGTGGATGCTAACCCTGTTGCACTTAACATGCCTGTCCGGTTCTAGTTGTCATAAGGTCAAGGTACAACTCCGGGTTGTCCTTTTACCGAGGGACACGGCTATTCGAATAGATCAACTTCCCTGCAGGGGTGCACCACATAACCCAACACGCTCGATCCCATTTGGCCGGACACACTTTCCTGGGTCATTCTCGGCCTCGGAAGATCAACACGTCGCAGCCCTACCTAGGCACAACAGAGAGGTCAGCACGCCGGTCTAAATCCTGTGGCGCAGGGGTCTGGGCCCATCGCCCATTGCACACCTGCACGTGGCGAGGGCGGCCGGAAGCAGAACTAGCCCCCTTAATGCAAGAGCAGGCTTACGTTCCAATCCAGCGCGCGCCGCTCAGTCGCTGACGTCACGAAGGCTTCGGCTGATACCACGATGTCGAGTGCCCATAACTGTCCCCGCGTAGATGGTTAGTGCGTATAGGCCAGTAGCCAGACTCATATCAAATACCAAGATCTCGTTAAACGTGTTAAGTATCCGCGAACGCCGACTAGGGCCAGGCTATAACACCCTCGATGCGACTATATCTCCCACGTGTCGAGGCACGACTTAGAGGCATAATCGCATTGAAGGCATATGTCGCAAGTGAGGTAATCTTCACACAACCCATGTAATATAATAGGGGAAAGAGATACATAGTTGGCTTACAATCACCACTTCACCCAATTACATGAATAAAGCATTACATCAATCAGATACAATCAAGGCCCGACTACGGAGCCAAAATAAAAGAAGAACCCCAAATGCGACAAAAGGTCCCCGGTCGACCCCAACTAGGCTCCACTACTGATCAACTGGAAACGGAACAACACAAAGGACAAGATCTTCATTGAGCTCCTCCTGAGCTTGGTTGCGTCATCTGCACGGACTCATCGGCACCTACGAGCTGGTTTTGGAAGTATCTGTGAGCCACGGGGACTCAACAATCTCGCACCCTCGCGATCAAGACTATTTAAGCTTATGGGTAAGGTAAAGGTATGAGGTGGAGCTGCGGCAAGCGACTAGCAAGTATGGTGGCTAACTTATTCGCAGAAGAGAGCGAGAAGAGGAGGCAAAGCACAAGCGAGAAACTAGAGAACAACCTGCGCAAACATTACTCCAACACCGTGTCCACTTCCCGGACTCTGCCGAGAAGAGGCCATCACGGCAACACACTTGGTTGATTCATTTTAATTAAATTAAGGTTCAAGTTATCTACAACCGAACATTAACAAATTCCCATCTTCTAGTAACCGCGGGCACGACTTTCGAAAGTTCAATCCCTGCAGGGGAGTCCCAACTTAGCCCATGACAAGCTCTCACGGTCAACGATGGAATAGACCTCCACCCGAGACATTCCGATCAGACTCGGTATCCCGGTACAACAAGACATTTCGACAGGGTAAAACAAGACCAGCAACACCGCCCGAATGTGCCGACAAATCCCGATAGGAGCTGCACATATCTCTTTCTCAGGGCACACTCAGATGAGCAAGACGTCGGGTAAGCCAGCCCAGAGTTGCCCCTGGTAGCCTCGGACGGACATCGCTCAGTTGGACCAACACTCAGAGGAGCACTGGCCCGGGGGGGTAAATAATGATGACCCTTAGGCTGGCCGACCCAAGGGAAAGAAAAAGGCTAGGTGGCGAATGGTAAAACCAATGTTGCGCATTGCTGGAAGAGCTTTACTTAAGGCGAACTGTCAAGGGGTTCCCATTATAGCCCAACCGCGTAAGGGACGCAAAATCCGGGAACATAACACCGATATGACGGAAACTAGGGCGGCAAGAGTGGAACAAAACACCAGGCATAAGGCCGAGCCTTCCACCCTTTACCAAGTATATAGATGCATTAATTAAATAAGATATATAGTGATATCCCAACAAGTAAACATGTTCCAACAAGGAACAACATCTCCATGTTCCAACTAGGAACAAACTTCAATCTTCACCTGCGACTAACAACGCTATAAGAGGGGCTGAGCAAAGCGGTAACATAGCCAATCAACGGTTTGCTAGGACAAGGTGGGTTAGAGGCTTGGTTCAACAATATGGGTGGCGTGATAAGCAAGTGGTAGGTATCGCAGGATAGGCATAGCAAAAGAGCGAGCAACTAAGCAAGCAAAGATAGAAGTGATTTCGAGGGTATGGTCATCTTGCCTAATCCCGCAAGGAAGAAGAACGAGTCCATGAAGAAGACAAACGGACGTAGACGAACGGTTCCTCACAAACGCGACGTTATCGGAACCAACCCGAAGAAGCAACACCGGAAAAGAAACACACAACATAGTAAACAACCACGACATGAACATGGCATGATGCACAATCAAGTATGATGCATGTCCAGTTTAATGATACATGGCATGGCAAAATGCACAAACAATCCTACAAATTAAGTGGAGCTCAATATGCAACGAGTTGCATATTGACAGAGCACCACATCAATTATTTAGTTCGATCTCGTTTATGTACCCAACAATATTAAATGTTGTTAAACATGGCAAGAGGGTGAAGCAAAGTAAAACTACCTATCTAGTCAAGTTTAAATGAGGCCGAAAGCAACGAACAACAATTCCGGTAAATCCCCATAGCATATTTTAGATTTGGTACTGTTCTGCCCTAAACACAATTTTAGAGTTGTTTAACATGCAAATAAAGGTCACCATGTTAAACTAGGCAAAATTCTACCCCATTTACATATAAAGTTTATTAAATTTGGAGCTACGGTTAATTAGTTATGAATTAAATCATTTTAGCATGGCATAGGAGCAAATTTTCACAAACAGCAATTTAATCATTTTAACCATGGATGAAAATTGCATATTATGAAACTAGACACAATTTTAAGCAAGTTTCATATATAAATCATTTTAAACCGATGCACGAATTGTGAGTTATTATATGCATGAACATGAGGGTCTTTTCTGTAAAACTGCGGTCTCAGGATAAATAGACAAATCCACAGATCCTGAAAAAAAAACATCAACGGGCTGAATCTGGACAGGAAGCCCAACAAAGGAAAAAAAAAAGGACGGGCGCTGGGGTGGCCTCACCATGGGCCTCGGCCCGTCTTGGCAGAGGAGGCCAGCGGCGCTGGGCCTTGCGCGGCACAGGGGAGCGGCTGGGCCGGCGGAGAGGAATCCGACCCACGCGGGAGTCAACGCGAGCGGGCGCGAAGCCCGTCTCCTCGAAGTGATGACGGCGGCGGCATAGCGCGGCTCCGGCGAGGGCGCCGCACGGGGAAACAACGACAGGCGCGGCCGGCGATGTAGGGAACGGGCAGATCCAGGCGAGGGGTCCCGGATCCGGTGGAGGCGCGCCCAAGAGGTGACCGGCGTCGACGTATGGGCTTCGGGGTCGGGCGGCCATGGCGGATCCTGCAGGGCGAGGGAGAGAGATGAGAAGGAGAGGGAAAGGGAAGGGCACAGGGCGGCGAAGGGAGGTCCGGCCTGGGGTCGAGGTCACCGGCGGATGCTGCGGCGTGCTCCGGCGAACGAGGTAGACGAGGCGACGGAGCACAGGCGCTCGGGATCCTCCCCGCGGGAGGAAGATGGGGTGCTGGGGCGGAGGAGCTTGTGCCTAGATCCAGCCCAAGGTGGGCCGGTTGTGGGCTCGGGCGGCCGCGCGGGGTGGAGGAGGCTGAGAGGCGACGTGGCGGGCTCCTAGTGGATGTAGGCGGCGGCGTTGGTGGCGGCTACCCACTCGGGCGGCGCCAAGTGGTGAAGCAGGGGTGGCCGGCGCCGGAAATTGAGGAGAGGAGGTGGGAGGCGGCTGGCTGATGATTGGGGGCGCGGATTTCAAGGAGGAGGAAGGAGAAGGCCAAAATGGCAAGGGGGGCTGCTATATATAGCAAGAGGAGCTAGGGTTGGGGGTTTTAGTCCGTTCCGGAGCCGTTCGATCTCGATCGGACGACCCGGAGCGGAGGGGGGTTATATAGGTGGGCTAGTGGGCTGTGAAGAGAGGTTGGGCTGAGATGAGAGGGGAGGAGTGCAGCCAGGCAACTGTTTCCGAAAACCAAAAACGTCCGATGACAAGACCGGCTATACTGCCGCTATAGTTTAACGGTTGGGCTAACAAACAAAGTCCGAATGTGATGAAACTTGGCAGGCGGTCTACCTACACTATAGCAAGACCGGACGCCAACTCTCATCCCATTCCAGAACATTTCCCGGCCACTTATAAAATAATATTTCGGACATGCCGCGGGCGCGTGCAAGTGTGTCTGGGCTCAGAACGGACAACAGAAGGAATGAGGAGACCGGGACGGATGCAAGTTTTGAAAACATGATGATGCAATGCACATGATGACATGACAAGATGCAACACGCAAGCAGATGACATGGCAACGACGGCGAATAACTAGAGGACACCTGGCACATCGGTCTCGGGGCGTTACACAGGCCCACCTCTCTCCTAGGTGGTCTCAACCTGCCCTGTCGCTCTGCCACAAAGTAACAGTCGGGGGCCGTCGGGAACCCAGGCCCACCACTACCTGGATGGAGCCACCTGCCCCTTCAGCCCCCAACTCCAAACAGTATCATAAGTAATGTAACAGTATAAAGTATATAGCATATACCCGTGATCACCTCCCGAAGTGATCACGGCCCAGTAGTATAGCATGGCAGACGGACAAGAGTGTAGGGCCACTGATGATAATCTAGCATCCTATACTAAGCATTTAGGATTGAAGGTAAGGTATCAACAGTTGTAGCAATAATGACATGCTATGCATCAGAATAGGATTAACGGAAAGCAGTAACATGCTACACTACTCTAATGCAAGCAGTATAGAGAAGAGTAGGCGATATCTGGTGATCAACGGGGGGGCTTGCCTGGTTGCTCTGGCAAGAGAGAGGGGTCGTCAACACCGTAGTCGAACTGGGTAGCAGCGGCGTCGGTCTCGGTGTCTAGCGAGAGAAGAGGGGGAAGAAACAATAAATATAATGCAAACAAATGCATGACGATGCATGACATGACAAAGCGTGATGCTAGGTGTGCCCTAACACGGTACGAGGTGGTACCGGTGAAGGGGGGAAACATCCGGGAAATTATCCCCGGTGTTTCACGTTTTCGGACAAATGAACCGGAGGGGGAAAGTTGCATGTTTGCTATGCTAGGGATGTGTGGCGGACGAATGGGCTGCGTATCCGGATTCGTCTTGTCGTTCTGAGCAACTTTCATGTACAAAGTTTTTCCATCCGAGCTACGGTTTATTTTATATTAATTATAAAAGATTCAAATCATTTTTAGGATTTATTTAATTATTTAAATTCAACATTGTCTAGAACAGTGCATGCTGACATCAGCATGACGTCAGCAAAGTTGACTAGTCAACTGACGTGTGGGTCCCGTTCATCATTGACTGTTTAATCTAATTAGGGTTTAATTAAACTAACTAGTTAATTAGATTAAGTAAACAGGATTAATTAACTTAATTAATTCATTCATTAATTAATTAATTTAATTACTATTTATTTTGCTATATATTTTTATTCATTTTTTCATTTTTTAATCGTTTTGGGCGTGGGCCCCGTTAGTCATAGGCCCAGGGGGCCTTAGTGGGCACCGGGCTATCAGGCGCGGAGGCGTGCGGGCAGCCGCAGTGATTGTGGGCGCCCGCCCGGTAGGAGGAAGCAGACGACGGTGATGTGAGCGGCCGCAGGCAGGAGGGGCACCGCAGGTGGTCGACAGCGAGCGACGCCGGCGGAGGGTGGCGCTAGTGGTGTAGAGCCAGCAACAGGGGGCGGTCCACGGCACGGTTGCGCGGGCGGCAAGAGGAGGAGTAGCGCGCGGCGCGTGTAGGCGTGTCGCTCGGGCGTGGACGGGACGCTACATAGGCGGGCAGAAGCGAGGACGCCGGTGGCCAGAGGCGGCCAGCGGGCGAGGTGGAGCAACGGGCAGAGGTGGCGGCCTCGGCCGCGAGCGACGGCCGCAGGGGAAGCGAGTAGTGACGGTACTACGAGCAGGAGCGGTCACAGTTGCAGGCGGGCACGAGCTCACGGAGAGCTCCGGCGCGACGACCGAACACAGGGACGGTGCAACAACGGCGGATCCACACAGAAGAGCGAGGGGAGCAGGGCTCACAGTGAGCCGTTAGGGGTGCGTGGCGGGCTCGGGGAGGCACAGGAGTGGTCCGGCAACGGCGGGGCGATGTCGGGCGGCGTTGAGGCAGCGGGGACCCGCGACGGGGTCCGGCGTCATCGCGGGCTCAGGGCGTCGGGGGCGTCGATTGCCCCCGACCGCATCCATGTAGGAGGAAGGGTTGAGGAAGCAGGCGACGACGGGATAGCTCCGGGCGGCGTCGGCGACGAGGCACCTGCGCCCGATCCAGAGCGAGGGGAGGCAGAGGGGGAGTGGGGGCGAGCGACGTGGGAGTGGGGGGGAGTGGGTGGAGCGATCTAGGTCACCGGGGGAGTGGGGTGGGTTGTAGGCGCAGTTGGGCCGGGGGGAGGGAGTTGGGTCGGCCTGGCTGGGCCATGGCCCAGTTTGGCCAAGCGGGATTTCTTTCTATTTTTTGTTTTTGTTTTTTTATTCTTTTATTGTTTTCTATTTTAGTTTAGTTCCTCTTTTACTTTAGTTTTATAAACTATAAAATTAGTCCCTAATTTAGTGTTAGTAAATAGCTACTGCCACATAAGTTTGGGCAACAAAATAAAATAGTTTAATATTTTAATTATTGTAAGATGCATTCAACTAAATGTTTTTGCTACTAGTTAAAACATTTTAGAGTATTTTACACGTTTATAAAAGTGTGGTTTCTCCACCATACTTATGCATTATTTGGCTCACTCCGAACATTTTAGTTTTAATATTTGAAAACTTTTATTGTTTGCCCTGATTTTGAATTTTGAATTCGAACCGGTTTCGAGCTAACGCGAGATTAACAACAGTAACAGTGGTGACAAGGCATCATTACTAGAGGGTTACTGTAGCATGATTACCCGGGCGTCACAATTCTCCTCCACTACAAGAAATCTCGTCCTGAGATTTAAAAGGCGTAAGGGGGGCACTCTGGTTAAGAAATCCTTGGGAGGGTACTCGTTGCTAGATGCTCTTCTCAAATAGGTCGATCCATTACGTTGATGTCTTCATTTCTTTGCTTCAGGTCATCATGATGAAGTCGGCATCCTTTCTCCGGGAACTCCATCGTACATACGACAAGGGGTAACTTCGGAAAACGGACCGCTACAATGTTGCTTATCTGGTAGATAACAGCAGGAAAGGTGGCGGAAGTAACTCTCGAATTGAAACTTAAGAAATCATCGAGAGCAAAGTAAGAAGGTGCAAAATGGAAGTTTCAAGTGGGCAGGCTATAGTTCGATGCCCGAAATAGGGCATGAAAGGGGTTCAAGGCAACAGGAACATGTATTGTGTTTGATACCCGAATTGATGATCTCTAAGAAGTGGCTCATGAATTTACATATGATGCCACGCGCAAGGAACAACCTTAGGATCAGGGGTGTACAGAATAGTCAGGTTTTGATCCTGTGGAACTGTGGGTTATGGACCCACCATGTGTTAAAAGTAGAAAGAGTGGTGACATATTACACGGTCATGATAGCGAAGTGGGTCAGAGCTTAGCCTGTCAGTTATGTTGGCAACAACGTCGGTACCAAGGGCGAGGGACGAGGAGAACCATTTTCCTGCTCGTTGAACGAGGCGGACCAGCAGGCAAAGTTCTCGTCCATCGGCGGTTACCGGAAAGACATCAACAGTAGAAACAGGGTCTCACTGACAGAATTGTACACCGAGGTGTTTACATAAGCAGGAGAATATTACTGCTTAGATCATATAGACCTCAATAAAGGTTAAACCAAGCAATGGAAAGGAAAATATGATTATCAGATTAAACAGAACAATGGAAAGGAAAAATGTATTTAAACACATATTTCAGGGGTATATCCTTCCCAAGGGCAAATAGGGCATGATATCCATGACGGGATATAATGTAGAAAACCCTTTAGGAAAGGGGGGGAGAACTTTCATGACATTACCCATACAACGGTGTTAGGATAATTGATGAAGAAAATGAAGCATGGTGCTTCAAATGTTCTTTTTGAAGTTCGGAGTACCACATACATGTTTCGAGATAGCATTGACAAGGTCTTCAAGCTAAGGTCAGACCTTGGATACACAAAGGATCCATCAGGACAAACTTATAGAATAAGTCTCACAATTTCCTCATGGAAGCACGGATAACCTTACTGAAAAGGAAACAATAACAGTAGGTCCTCCGGCCAGGTGTGCTGGGCATGACGTCACCTTACTGGGTCATAAAAGAACATTGTTATTACCCTTGGAAATATATTCCAACCATCATATCTGGCCGGGATTCAGATCTGGTCGGTGTTAGGATACCTCAGACTCAAGGTGCCTGAGAAGAAAAGGTGTAACACACATTGACTAGATGATAATGTAAGATGCTTGGAAATGAACTATGGAAGCGAGTTCCAAAACAAGAGTTCGTCATTTAACCAAGGAGAGGACGAGGAGGTGGCTGATGGACTCAGCGTCAATTCCTTGAGATTTCCAAAAGGATGGATTTCCACAACTATGTGAATAAGGAGATAACATTTGTCAGATCAGATGACATAATGAGGTATGCTTGAGGAAAACATACACAATTAAACATTGGTTGAAAGGTGCACCCGAATTATGGGGTTAGGTAGCATGATCAATGTTAGAACGGTGGTTCAGCAACCGATAGGCTAAGAATGAATTATCGATCATTAACTCCAAAGCAATAGGGTTGCTAGAAGTGCAGAATCCATACAACACCGTTCACTTGTGGGTACTCCGGTTGGAATCAACATGAGGACCAAGAAAGAATGGTGATGGTGAGAAGTATCATTATAGCAAGAATTCTTAAGAGGTGGAGCAATTCTCACAACATCCTTGATATAAAAGGTGGTAATATTCCAAGGTAAGGAAGAACAACTGCTAGTTAGCAAGGATCCCAAGGTATAACACAAAACACGAACAAGTTTGTGTTGAACGGAAGGCAATAAAGTGGTCGATGATAACACAAATCATCGAGGGCAAGGATGGTATTTCTCATCATGAATTCGAGTGGTATCCTGGAAGGAGTTAAAATGTTGATGATGATCACAACAAATTTTGTCGAGAGGCTCCATGAGGATGCAATCCCTCGGCGATGACATCAAGCCAAGGGAATGGTGAAGCAGAAGGTTATTGTAACCATAGATAAGATGCCATCTCAGAATTCTGAGTTGTTTCTCAAGACAAACAATATGATGGTGAAAGTTCGATGTAAGCTTAGAGCACTATCGGGATTGTGTCCCGAGGATGAAGGACATAGGTAGAATGGTCAAGCAGTCAGCCTGACAATGATGATGTGGTCAATCAGTTGAGAATGACACGATCGAGTACAAACTCGTATGCATTGAAGATTACTAAGAGTTGTTGAATCTCAGTGCGAACTCGATTCAGTTATCGATGTCTTTGAGTGTTAAATTACTCAGAGCCCATGAAAAATTGGAATCAATGAGAATGTAGCACTTGATAATGAACTCATAAGAAGTTATGCAGTTCCGTGATAATCTTGAGATACCAGGGGGTAATACTTGACGACAAATCAAAGTAGAGGTTGGTCTGGGGTATTACTCCGCAGAAGACAAGTGCTTAATCTTGCACGAGAAATGGTACTTAAAGGAGAACATTGTCGGAACCACGATTGCAAAAGGCTAGATCCCAGATATAAGATGAACTTATACCAAAGGAATAATTAATTAAGAGAAGCTTTAATGATAAGATCTACATCATGTCCATGGGCATGAACGCAAGGTTCAAGGTCGACTCCCACTTCTTCAATGCATAACCTTTCATTCACAACTCTAGTTAAAAAATGATTTCAGTGTCAAAACCTACCTGGTGAATTACCAGAGGAGTATGACCCGTGAAAACTTTCGGGTTCACACAGATTAAGAAAGGCATAGGTTCAACCCATCGGGGCAACTTAGAACATATACCATGAACTTTAGGGTCAATTAACACGTGCTCGAAGCAGAGCATGGTTGACAAGGCATATGATATAACTTGCCAAAGGCAGAAGACATAATTTACCAAAGGCATTATGTATCAGGGGAGAAACTCTCAAGGTTATTGGAAATGAAGGACACGGTCGGATAATAACCAAGCAAATGGTCTCGCGGACCACAAGGAACCTGATGTGAGTATCGCTACTCAATCAGAAGGGAAAAGAATGCAAGGTATCAGATTATAGAAACCATTGCCTAATTAATTCAAATCTCAAATGCAAAGGAATTGCGATTTCCAAATCAAGGGATCAGAAGCAAACACTCTGATTAAGGATGGATAAGTTGAGTAGACTTAGGGGGTACAACCGACGGCAATTCGGTTGGTCGAGAACCAGTTCATGTTTAAAATGACATCTGATCCAGAAGGATGAATTCTAGGATTTCGACTAAGGATTGCGGGCATTCACCACCTATCAAATCAAAGGCTGAAAATGATAATGACAAGGGATACTAATGAATATTGCTAGACATTTGGAACGCAACCATAATGCAAGCAGACAAGTATTTTCACAGCAATAGCTGGAAGAGAATTACCAGAAGACCGGATAGTATATCAATGTACCTTGTGGATCATATGATCAACTAGTAATGAACAGTTCCTCGATAAGGGTGAAGAATTATTCATAGGGGTATTCATGCGGCAAGGAACTGCAAGGCAGTAGGCACAAAGTATTCTCGGAACAATAGAGAAAACTTCGGGGTATCTGGTAACAACAAGAATCAAGGGGGGATGATCGTATGAATGGCAACTGTAAGTAGTTATCCATAAGGATTTATCGATGGTCGGGAGTAGCAAAAGGGGTGGGCACAAAGTCTCGAGAGAATATCGAAGAGTATCTTCGGAATCTTCGTGTAGCAGGACATCATGTGGGATGAAGGGGCTCTCCAGGAGAAGTAGTTACGAGAACCTAGAGTTAGATTTAGTAAAATCGTTTAACCTGAATAGAAGAGAGATTAGAGTCCCAGAGTAAGGATCGAGGAGTAAAAGATCCTAATACCACCCAAATGGCGACGTGGGCCCGTAAGGCACACAGCCATGTTAGTAAAAAGTTTTGTAATGTCTAGACTCAATTTCGGCCAAGGAGTGTGGAAGGGGGATTCCTACAGGCAATCGGCTCTGATACCAACTTGTGATGCCCCCGATTCAATCGTACACTAATCATACACGCAAACGTGTACGATCAAGATCAAGGACTCACGGGAAGATATCACAACACAACTCTACAAATAAAATAAGTCATACAAGCATCATATTACAAGCCAGGGGCCTCGAGGGCTCGAATACAAGAGCTCGATCATAGACGAGTCAACAGAAGCAACAATATCTGAGTACAGACATAAGTTAAACAAGTTTTCCTTAAGAAGGCTAGCACAAACTGGGATACAGATCGAAAGAGGCGAAGGCCTCCTGCCTAGGATCCTCCTAAACTACTCCCGGTCGTCGACAGCGGGCTGCACGTAGTAGTAGGCACCTCCCGAGTAGTAGTAGTCATCATCGACAGTGGAGTCTGGCTCCTGGGCTCCATCGTCTGGTCGCAACAATCGGGTATAGAAAAAGGGGGAAAGAGGAAGCAAAGAAACCGTGAGTACTCATCCAAAGTACTCGCAAGCAAGGAGCTACACTATAAATGTATGCATTGGTATCAAATGGAATAAGGCTATCATATGTGGACTAAACTACAGAATGCCGGAATAAGAGGGGATAGCTAGTCCTATCAAAGACTACGCTTCTAGTAACCTCCATCTTGCAGCAGGAGAAGAGAGTAGATGGTAAGTTCACCAAGTAGCATCGTCTAGCATAATCCTAACCAATAATCCTCCCCTCGTCGCCCTGTGAGAGAGCGACCACCGGTTGTATCTGGCACTTGGAAGGGTGTGTTTTATTAAGTATTCGGTTCTAGTTGTCATAAGGTCAAGGTACAACTCCGAGTCGTCCTTTTACCGAGGGACACGGCTATTTGAATAGATCAACTTCCCTGCAGGGGTGCACCACATAACCCAACACACTCCATCCCATTTGGCCGGACACACTTTCCTGGGTCATGCCCGGCCTCGGAAGATCAACACGTCGCAGCCCTACCTAGGCACAACAGAGAGGTCAGCACGTCGGTCTAAATCCTATGGTGCAGGGGTCTGGGCCCATCGCCCATTGCACACCTGCACGTTGCGAGGGCGGCCGAAAGCAGAACTAGCCCCTTAATACAAGAGCAGGCTTACGTTCCAATCCAGCGCGCGCCGCTCAGTCGCTGACGTCACGAAGGCTTCGGCTGATACCACGACGTCGAGTGCCCATAACTGTCCCCGCGTAGATGGTTAGTGCGTATAGGCCAGTAGCCAGACTCAGATCAAATACCAAGATCTCGTTAAACGTGTTAAGTATCCGCGAACGCCGACCAGGGCCAGGCCCACCTCTCTCCTAGGTGGTCTCAACCTGCCCTGTCGCTCCGCCACAAAGTAACAGTCAGGGGCCATCGGGAACCCAGGCCCACCACTACCTGGATGGAGCCACCTGCCCCTTCATCCCCCAACTCCAAACAGTATCATAAGTAATGTAACAGTATAAAGTATATAGCATATACCCGTGATCACCTCCCGAAGTGATCACGGCCCAGTAGTATAGCATGGCAGACGGACAAGAGTGTAGGGCCACTGATGATAATCTAGCATCCTATACTAAGCATTTAGGATTGAAGGTAAGGTATCAACAGTTGTAGCAATAATGACATGCTATGCATCAGAATAGGATTAACGGAAAGCAGTAACATGCTACACTATTCTAATGCAAGCAGTATAGAGGAGAGTAGGCGATATCTGGTGATCAACGGGGGGGCTTCCCTGGTTGCTCTGGCAAGAGAGAGGGGTCGTCAACACCGTAGTCGAACTGGGTAGCAGCGGCGTCGGTCTCGGTGTCTAGCGAGAGAAGAGGGGGAAGAAACAATAAATATAATGCAAACAAATGCATGACGATGCATGACATGACAAAGCGTGATGCTAGGTGTGCCCTAACACGGTACGAGGTGGTACCGGTGAAGGGGGGAAACATCCGGGAAATTATCCCCGGTGTTTCACGTTTTCGGACAAATGAACCGGAGGGGGAAAGTTGCATGTTTGCTATGCTAGGGATGTGTGGCGGACGAATGGGCTGCGTATCCGGATTCGTCTCGTCGTTCTGAGCAACTTTCATGTACAAAGTTTTTCCATCCGAGCTACGGTTTATTTTATATTAATTATAAAAGATTCAAATCATTTTTAGGATTTATTTAATTATTTAAATTCAACATTGTCTAGAACAGTGCATGCTGATGTCAGCATGACGTCGGTAGAGTTGACTAGTCAACTGACGTGTGGGTCCCGTTCGTCATTGACTGATTAATCTAATTAGGGCTTAATTAAACTAACTAGTTAATTAGATTAAGTAAATAGGATTAATTAACTTAATTAATTAATTAATTAATTTAATTACTATTTATTTTGCTATATATTTTTATTCATTTTTTTCATTTTTTAATTGTTTTGGGCGTGGGCCCCGTTCTCATAGGCCCATGGGGCCTTAGTGGGCACCGGGCTATTGAGCGCAGGGGCGTGCGGGCGCGGGCGCAATGATTGTGGGCGCCCGCCCGGTAGGAGGAAGCGGACGACGGCGATGTGAGCGGCCGCAGGCAGGAGGGGCGCTGCAGGTGGTCGACAGCGAGCGACGCCGGCGGAGGGTGGCGCTGCTGGTGTAGAGCCAGCAACCGGGGGCAGCCAAGGCACGGTTGCGCGGGCGGCAAGAGGAGGAATAGCGCGCGGCGCGTGCAGGCGTGTCGCGCGGGCGTGGACGGGACGCTACATAGGCGGGCAGAAGCGAGGACCCCGGTGGGCAGAGGCGGCCAGCGGGCGAGGTGGAGCAGCGGGCAGAGGCGGCGGCCTCGGCCGCAAGCGACGGCCGCAGGGGAAGGGAGTAGCGATGGTACTGCGAGCAGGAGCGGTCGCAGTTGCAGGCGGGCGCGAGCTCGCGGAGAGCTCCGGCGCGGCGACCGAACACGGGGACGGTGCAACAAGAGGGGATCCACACAGAAGAGCGAGGGGAGAGGGGAGCAGGGCTCACAGCGAGCCGGTAGGGGTGCGTGGCGGGCTCGGGGAGGCACCGGAGTGGTCCAGCGACGGCGGGGTGATGCTGGGCGGCGTCGAGGTAGCGGGGACCCGCGACGGGGTCCGGCGTCATCGCGGGCTCAGGGCGCCGGGGGCGTCGATTGCCCCCGACCGCATCCACGTAGGAGGAAGGGTTGCGGAAGCGTTCGACGGCGGGATAGCGCCGGGTGGCGTCGGCGACGAGGCACCTGCGCCCGATCCAGAGCGAGGGGAGGCAGAGGGGGAGTGGGGGCGAGCGACGTGGGAGTGGGGGGGAGTAGGTGGACCGATCTAGGTCACCAAGGGAGTGGGTTGGGTTGTAGGTGCAGTTGGGCCGGGGGGAGGGAGTTGGGTCGGCCTGGCTGGGCCATGGCCCAGTTGGGCCAAGCGGGAGTTCTTTCTATTTTTTGTTTTTGTTTTGTTTTTTTATTCTTTTACTGTTTTCTATTTTATTTTAGTTCCTCTTTTACTTTAGTTTTATAAACTATAAAAGTAGTCCCTAATTTAGTGTTAGTAAATAGCTACTGCCACATAAGTTTGGGCAACAAAATAAAATAGTTTAATATTTTAATTATTGTAAGAGGCATTCAACTAAATGTTTTTGCTACTGGTTAAAACATTTTAGAGTATTTTACACGTTTATAAAAGTGTGGTTTCTTCACCATACTTACTTATGCATTATTTGGCTCACTCCGAACATTTTAGTTTTAATATTTGAAAACTTTTATTGTTTGCCCTGATTTTGAATTTTGAATTCGAACCAGTTTCAAACTAACGCGATATTAACAACAGTAACAATGGTGACAAGGCATCATTACTAGAGGGTTGCTGTAGCATGATTACATGGGCGTCACAGTCCGCTTCCTAGAAACGGACGGCAAAGGATTGTGCCGTCCGCCATCCGAGGCCAGCAGACGGCAAAGACAACGGACGGCAGTGCGGTGGCGTGAGAGCCTTTAGGGGGTTAACGGCGCTCTTTGCCGTCCGCTGACGGACGGCAAAGAGCTCAGCTCGGCCAGCACCGAGAAGCTGCCACATGTCCAGCTATGCCATCCGCCAGCCGATGGCAAAGAGGTTTGTATCTTTGCCGTCTGCTGGCAGACGACATAGCTGGTCACTTTGCCGTCTGCCAACAGACAGCAAAATGACCAAATAGGCAGCCAGTGTTCCCAATTTGCACAGGTGACTGCCACATGTCCTCTTTGTCGTCTGCTAGCAGACGGCAAAGAGGCTATATATCCCCTATTTTTATTTAAATCCAATTAATTAGACATGGTTTCAAACACAGATATACATGCATACATATCCAACAACATGTTTAACAACATATTTCATCAAATCCAACAACATAGTTCAACAAAGTCCAACGTATCCATATATACATAACCAGAAACAAGTTTCCAACAACATATCCATATAGACATACATATCCAAACAAGTTTTCATAAACAACAAGGAAGCATCAGAAGAATAGTACACTCCATGAATCCAAGCTTCCTCATGTAAAGAAAATCTGCAAATTGGGAAAGATGAAAGTTAGAAGAAGAAGAAGAAGAAGAACAAGACTAGTTAGAAGAAGAAGAAGAAGAGCAAGATTATTTTCTTCTCTTTCTTTTTCTCCTCTCCCCTTCTTTATCTTCTTCTTCTTCTAACTAAGGTAGGTAAAAATGCCATTTTATTGCTAAGCTAGGTAAAAATG
This sequence comes from Triticum urartu, assembly GCF_056163025.1. Taxonomy (NCBI): domain Eukaryota; kingdom Viridiplantae; phylum Streptophyta; class Magnoliopsida; order Poales; family Poaceae; genus Triticum; species Triticum urartu. The sequence goes on along the minus strand of NC_141876.1, from coordinate 68,983,294 downwards.
CTAAGTGTAGGTCATTTTAGAGCTAAGCTAGGTAAATAGGTCATTTTGGAGCTTAGTAAGGTTATTATGTCATTTTCAAGGAAAATAAGCTAAGTCTATATCGTTTTGGAGGTAACAAAGATTATCATGACATTTTTGACCTAAGTATGCTAAGTATGTCATAAATGTACTGAATAAGCTAAGTATAGCTCATTTTTTATCCAACTTAGGTAATTATGCCATTTAGGAGGAAAATAAGCTAAGTATCCATTTGTAAAGCAAAACACTACAGAAAACTTACCCTCATCACAACAAATGTGAGGAAGATCGCAACTAAGGTAACAATTGATCCAACGGCATAATGATACCAAGCCTCATTATCAATGGCATATTTTCTAATCTTCTTAAGCTTTAGGCGCATTGCATCCATCTTCAAGCGCATTGCATTCATCTTCATCTTGTGATCATCGATGACATCGGCAACATACTCCAATGTCATCTTCTCTTCTTCAATTCTTTTATTTTTTCTTTCAAATACTCATTTTCTTTTTCAACTAAATTTAACTTCTCGACAAGAGGGTTGGTTTCAAATTCTGGTTCACATACCTCCTAGATTAAAATATCTCTATGTCAACTTGATGGCCATAATTGTCATAAATGTGAAATGCAACAAATAATTATGAAAGAGAATTTACCACATCCGAATCATAAAGCGTGCGAGGGCCGACGGGGACGGACATCAAGACCATGCCACTATGTATAAGAAACAATCATACAAAGTAAGAAAATCATACATACCAACTATATAAATCATACAATCATACAAATAACTATATAAATCAAGTACAACATAAAATTTTAAATACCTAATAATCACTATCGTTAATGACGTGCTCATCATCATCATTAATAAATCCATCATCATCATCACTATCGGTAATGACGTGCTCATCATCATCATTAATAAATGCATCATCATGTGGAAGGCCACCTTTACATAATCGTTCAAGCATTGACAGGTCATCTGCAGCAGTAACTTCTTCTTGCGGCTCTTCTTGTTCCGGCTCAGGGGTGAAGTCGAATTCACTATTGTTGTCTACTTCAATGTTCTGGGGTGGAGTAGAGCGGTTCTTGAAACATTTTTTTGGAAAGACGTGTTTCTTGGAAGAATTCTCCTTTGTCATATGTGTCTTGGATAATGTGAGGTTCATAATCCTCTTCATAGGGGGGGTGGTCTAACACGTGGAGGCACTTCATAAACGACATCCCAACCACTGAGATTTGGATCACTTTGACAGGCCCACGGTAGATAGAAAATTTGGGTTGCCTGTTGACCCGTAATATAGACATCGGGAACATCCAAATGGGTGCTTTGTTTGATTTCGACTAGCCCTATATGTTCATGAGTCCTTCTAGTCTCCCTTGGCTGGAACCAATAACATCTGAAGACTACGACGTTTGGTGGATTTTCACCATAGAATTGAAGTTCATAAATTGCTTCAACTCTTCCATAATACTCGATACCTCCTTCATCGATAGTAGAGACACAACAATTTGTAGACTTTCGGTCGGCCATAGATAGCTCTTTGTCATAGGTACGAAATCGAAACCCGTTGATGTTGTATTTGTCAAATGAACGGACCTTATAGTCAAAACAATTAGCTACTTATCTGAATTCGGCATCCATAATATTTGAATTAGCCTATAAGTTTAATACAAAAGGATTGTTGCATTAGTCGCAAATTAGCCAAAGAAATGAAAGGGTCTAATGGAAATTAACGTTTTTTGAACCAAGAGATGAAACCGGGATATTGGGCTCCTTGCTTTGCCAGAAGCTCATACTCTTCGACGAAATCCTTTTGGATCACCGCTCCATACGAGAATATGACGACGTATCGACTGCATCAAATATCCAGGAATAAGAGAAATTTAAAGGAATTAGATGTTGCGAAACAATGTACCGAGATCTTACTCGATGTACGGCCGCACTTCTCTTAGGTTGTTGAAGAGATACAGCGAAATGGTCCGCCATTCTTCAACATCCAATGATACTGGTTTCCAACCACTGGCTGGTGCGAGATTCCCTTTGAATAGGCTAAGGTTGGATTGACCCTTTTTAGGGTCATCGGCATTGTACCGAGGCTTCGGATTATGCAAATGACGATTTTTGGCTTCGTAGTGTGCTGTCACGAAGTTTGCCGCCTCCTCAGTGATGAATGCCTCGGACATCGATGCTTCTATTCTACGTTTATTTTTACATTTTGCTCGAAGCGTCTTCTGCATCCTCTCAGTTGAGTAGCACCAACGATTTTGCACGGGCCCCCCCAATCGTGCCTCGGTCGGGAGATGCAAAATCAAGTGTTGCATTGGATTAAAGAAGCTTGGCGGAAAGATCATCTCTAACTTGCAGATCAACTTCGGCGCCAACTGTTCCATTTCTTCTAGGAGGCCAGGCGATAGTTCTTTCACACAAATAACACAGAAGAAATAGCTCAGCTCTGCCAGTACTAGCCATTCATCCTTAGGGATGAAGCCACGCAACATCACCGGCATTATCCACTCAATACATATGTGCCAATCATTACTTTTTAGACCAAATATTTTCAATTTTTGAAGACTCGCTCCCCTCTTTAGATTTGCTGCATACCCATCGGGGAACATCAACTACATTTTCACCCACAAAATAATTTCCTTCATAGCTGGCCTTCCAAGATTGGACCATGCCTTTCATTTCGTCCAGTTCCCCTTTCCTTTCGGTTCTTTCATGTTTTGTAACGATCTAACACATAGCTCCTCTTGCTCGACTCTAGCCTTAGTATTATCCTTTGATTTCCCCTCTATACCGAACAATGTACCAAAATGGCTTCGGCGATATTCTTTTCACTGTGCATCACGTCGATGTTGTATGGGAAAAGGAGGTCTTTGAAGTAAGGCAGATCCCAGAAGCATGTGTGAGTCCAGGCGTGTTCCTTATTATACCCCTTGAAATACCCTGGACGCTCTGGATCTGGCTCGAGAGCGTTTAAATGATCTAGGGTCTATTGGCCTGTCAACGCAGGTGGTGCAGAGTGTTTGACAACTCTACCTTTGATGAAATTCTTCTTGTCTTTCCTGAACTTATGGCGAGGATGTAGAAACGGTCTATGAAAGTTGAAGCAACTATACGTGTGCCCTGCCGTCAGCCAATGAAACTCAAGAGCTCCCTTGCATGTGGGGCACGGGAACCTTCCATGCACACACCAGCCAACGAATAGCACATACGCCGGCAACTCATGCGTCGAGTACATGTACTAGGCACGCATTATGAAGTTCTCTTTGCTAAAGGCGTCGTATGTCTTGAGCCCATTATCCCAAACTTCTTGCAATTCGTCCTTAAGCGGCTGCATGTACACATTCATATTCTTCCCCGGATAGTAGGGCCCTGGAATTATCAACGTCGGGAAAATGTTCTTTCTTTGCATAATCTGCCCGAGGGGAGATTGAGTGGAATGACAAATACGGGCCAACAGCTGTATGGGGCTGCCATCTGACCAAACACACCGAACCCATCTGTGCTGATGGCGACTCGAGAATGCCTTGGATCTGCCGTTTTTCCTTATGTAATGCATCGAAGCGCTTCCACGCTTCACCATCCGATGTGTGCACCATCATCACATTCCCATCTGCATCTAGTTCGGTTCTTTTGCCCGTTTTGTGCCATGTCATCTGTCTGGCTGTCTCTTCGACCATGAAAAGACGTTGAAGTCTTGGTACGATTGGCATATACCGAAGAACATTAACGGGTATTTTGGTCTGCGTCTTCTCACCCATATCGTTGTCTACCACAACATACCTAGAAGAATTGCAAATGGGACAATAGTTCAAGTCCTCATACTAAAGCCTAAATAAGACACATCCTTTCTCACAGGCATGTATCTTCTCATAGGGCATCTTAAGAGCACGGAGGATTTTGTCTGACTGGTATAGATTTGGAGGTAGCACATGGCCTTTGGGTAGAAATCACCCGAATACTGTCATCATCGCATCGTAGCATTCTCTGCCCAAGTTGAATTGAGCCTTCAAAGCCATTATTTGTGAGATGGCATCCAGCTGACAAAGCTCAGTGTGCTCGTGGAGAGGACATTTTGAGGACTCCAACATTTCAGTGAAGGCCTTTGCTAAAAGAAATATGCCCTAGAGGCAATAATAAAGTTATTATTTATTTCCTTATATCATGATAAATGTTTATTGTTCATGCTAGAATTGTATTAACCGGAAACATAATACATGTGTGAATACATAGACAAACAGATTGTCACTAGTATGCCTCTACTTGACTAGCTCGTTGATCAAAGATGGTTATGTTTCCTAACCAGAGACATGAGTTGTCATTTGATTAACGAGGTCACATCATTAGGAGAATGATGTGATTGACATGACCCATTCCGTTAGCTTAGCACCCGATCGTTTAGTATTCTGCTATTGCTTTCTTCATGACTTATACATGTTCCTATGACTATGAGATTATGCACCTCCCGTTTACCGGAGGAACACTTTGTGTGCTACCAAACGTCACAACGTAACTGGGTGATTATAAAGGTGCTCTACAGGTGTCTCCAAAGGTACTTGTTGGGTTGGCGTATTTCGAGATTAGATTTGTCACTCCGAATTTCAGAGAGGTATCTCTGGGCCCTCTCGGTAATGCACATCACTTAAGCCTTGAAAGCATTGCAACTAATGAGTTAGTCATGGGATGATGTATTACGGAACGAGTAAAGAGACTTGCCGGTAACGAGATTGAACTAGGTATTGAGATACCGACGATCGAATCTCGGGCAAGTAACATACCGATGACAAAGGGAAGAATGTATGTTGTTATGCGGTTTGACCAATAAAGATCTTCATAGAATATGTGGGAACCAACATGAGCATCCAGGTTCCGTTGTTGGTTATTGACCAGAGACGTGTCTCGGTCATGTCTGCATAGTTCTCGAACCCGTAGGGTCCGCACACTTAACGTTTCGATGATAGTTATATTATGAGTTTATATGTTTTGATGTACCGAAGGTTGTTCCGAGTCCCGGATGTGATCACGGACATGACGAGGAGTCTCAAAATGGTCGAGACATGAAGATTGATATATTGGAAGCCTATGTTTGGATATCAGAAGTGTTTTGGGTGAAATCGAGATTTTACCGGAGAACCGGGAGGTTATCGAAACCCCTCGGGGACTTAATGGGCCTTAGTGGGCCTAGGTGGAAGAGAGAAGAGGCGGCTAGGGCTGGGCCGCGCGCCCCTCCCCCCAGTCCGAATAGGACAAGGAGAGGGGGGCGGCGCCCCCCCTTCCTTCTTCTCCTCCACTCTTTCCCCCTCCCAAGTCCTAATCCAACTAGGAAAGGGGGGAGTCCTACTCTCGGTGGGAGTAGGACTCCTCCTGGCGCGCCTCCTCCCTGGTCGGCCGCACCCCCTTGCTGCTTTATATATGGGGGAAGGGGGGCACCATAGACACAACAATAGATCGTTTGATCTTTTAGCCATGTGCGGTGCCCCCCTCCACCATAGTCCACCTCGATATTACTGTAGCGGTGCTTAGGAGAAGCCCTGCGTCGGTAGAACATCAACATCGTCACCACGCCGTCATGCTGACGAAACTCTCCCTCAACACTCGGCTGGATCGGAGGTCGAGGGACGTCATCGGGCTGAACGTGTGCTGAACTCGGAGGTGTCATACGTCGGTACTTGATCGGTCGGATCGTGAAGACGTATGACTACATCAACCACGTTGTGCTAACGCTTCTGCTTTCGGTCTACGAGGGTACTTGGACAACACTCTCCCCTCTCGTTGCTATGCATCACCATGATCTTGCGTGTGCGTAGGAATTTTTTTGAAATTACTACGTTCCCCAACATTTGCAGATTCCTCCATCTCCTCATCTGAGTCCCAAGCATCGTCAAAGTCTTGCACCATATCTGGGGTCCTGGTACCATGCTCATCGGTGCGACGACGAACCACCTTGGCTCTGGCACATTGGGCAGACTCACCATGTAATGTCCAGACCGTGTAACCAGGCGTAAAACCAAACTTCTGCATGTCTTTATTTACTCATTTCAAGCTCGTCCCTCCTTTTATAGTTGTCCCAACGGGCACAGGGGCACCAGCTTAATTCCTGGCCATTTGCAAATGCGGCTCTAACAAACCCCTTGGTTTTTGTTAACCATTCCTCGGTCCAAACTTTCTGACTAGTGTAACCGGTGTACATCCACGCACGATCACTCATATTGACTTCCTACTAGGCACACAAGAAATATATACATAATTAAGCAAACCATATCCATCAGTTAATGGAGTTTGTCAGTTTTACTACGTCCATGCAACCTACACGCTAATAGGTAAAAATAGGTCCTAATCCCACCCGAGTATGTGTAGATTGGGTTCGTTTTCCCATGCTCTGCTCCAGATCCGATGCAAAATTTTGGTAGCACCTCCCCGTTGTTCTCCTGATACACGTCTCGGCAATAAGGAGAGAGGGTGTGTACCCGGAGAACAACAGGGAGGCACCGACGAAATTCTGCATCGGATCCAGAGCAGAGCATACAGGAAAACAAAGCCAATCTACACATACTCGGGCTGTCCATGGATAACGTTGGACAATTTGAAAGAATCATGATTATAAATATGCAAATACATGCATATTTATAGATGTAACCCTTTCGGACGGGAGACGCATAGTGGTTACGCATACTGATGATTGACACCTATAGCTAGCAAGTTTCATTGGCACGAAGACCGGAACAGAGCAAATGAAGGGGGGAGGAGGAGATGTCATTTGTGCTCACCAACGAATGTAGGGGCGGAGCTCGTCGAACACTAGACCCTCGCAGCAACGAAATAACTGCACATTTAAATCCAAAGATGAGTAACATAGCGACCACTTAACCCGCTCGTCCCCGGGTAAACTAAATAGCAACTACCATCGGTGCAAGTTATATGAGCTGGTCGGCGTTGAACACTAGACCCACATCCCACAAGTGAAGCCGGCGCCCGGCATCCCGCAACAGTAGTTCTGGTGGCCAATGACGGTCGAACACCTTGGTGAATTTGCCGAGTAGCCTCTGCGATGAGGATTAAAGCCAAGTTTTGAAATTTCAAACAACCAAACCGACTTGAGTTAGTTTGGGTGTATCAACACTACAAAAAGGAGACACATCCGTGACATTTTGGGCCGAACGAATTTTTTTTCTGTCATACATATGACACTTCTATGACGATACTTGTGACAAAACCCGGTATCATCATAGATGTGGTGGGCTCCTACTTCTATGACAAAAAATCATGACAGAAAATTGGTTTTTCGTCCTGGGCGGGCTAGAGACTGTTGGGGAACGTAGTAATTTCAAAAATATTCCTACGCACACGCAAGATCATGGTGATGCATAGCAACGAGAGGGGAGAGTGTGATCTACATACCTTGTAGATCGACAACGGAAGCGTTTGGTTGATGTAGTCGTACGTCTTCACGGCCCGACCGATCAAGCACCGAAACTACGGCACCTCCGAGTTTTAGCACACGTTCAGCTCGATGACGATCCCCGGACTCCGATCCAGCAAAGTGTCGGGGAAGAGTTCCGTCAGCACGACGGCGTGGTGACGATCTTGATGTACTACTGCTGCAGGGCTTCGCCTAAGCACCGCTACAATATTATCGAGGACTATGGTGGCTGGGGGCGCCGCACACGGCTAAGGAATAGATCACGTGGATCAACTTGTGTCTTTGGGGTGCCCATTTCCTCAGTATATAAAGGATGGAGGAGGAGGAGGCAGGCCAAGGATGGTGCGGCCAGGATGTGGAGTCCTACTAGGACTCCAAGTCCTAGTAGGAGTCCACCAAGAGGGGAGGAAGGGAGAAGGAAGTGGAGGAGAAGGAGAGGTGGCCGGCCCCCTTTTCCCTAGTCCAATTCGGACTAGAGGGGAGGGGGGCGCAGCAGCCCCTTGGCCCTTTCTCCTCTTCCCACTAAAGCCCATCAAAGCCCATTGCTTCTCTCGTAACTACCCGGTACTCCGAAAAATACCCGAATCACTCGGAACCTTTCCGATGTCCGAATATAGTCGTCCAATATATCAATCTTTACGTCTCGACCATTTCGAGACTCCTCGTCATGTCCCCAATCTCATCCGGGACTCCGAACTCCTTCGGTACATCAAAACTCATAAACTCATAATATAACTGTCATCGAAACCTTAAGCGTGCGGACCCTACGGGTTCAAGAACAATGTAGACATGACCGAGACACGTCTTTGGTCAATAACCAATAGCGGGACCTGGATGCCCATATTGGCTCCTACATATTCTACGAAGATCTTTATCGGTCAGACCGCATAACAACATACGTTGTTCCCTTTGTCATCGGTATGTTACTTGCCCGAGATTCGATCGTCGGTATTCCAAATACCTAGTTCAATCTCGTTACCGGCAAGTCTCTTTACTCGTTCTGTAATACATCATCCCGCAACTAACTCATTAGTTGCAATGCTTGCAAGGCTTAAGTGATGTGCATTACCGAGAGGGCCCAGAGATACCTCTCCGACAATCGGAGTGCCAAATCCTAATCTCGAAATAAACCAAACCCAACATGTACCTTTGGAGACACCTGTAGAGCTCCTTTATAATCACCCAGTTATGTTGTGACGTTTGGTAGCACACAAAGTGTTCCTCCGGCAAACGGGAGTTGCATAATCTCATAGTCATAGGAACATGTATAAGTCATGAAGAAAGCAATAGCAACATACTAAACGATCGGGTGCTAAGCTAATGGAATGGGTCATGTCAATCAGATCATTCACCTAATGATGTGATCCCGTTAATCAAATAACAACTCTTTGTCCATGGTTAGGAAACATAACCATCTTTGATTAACGAGCTACTCAAGTAGAGGCATACTAGTGTCAAAACTTGCATCAACGTAACTTTTTACGACGAACCTTTTTGTCACCTCCATAATTGAGAAATATTTCCTTATTCCACTAAGGATAATTTTGACCGTTGTCCAGTGATCTACTCTTAGATCACTATTGTACTCCCTTGCTTAACACAGTGTAGGGTATATAATAGATCTGGTACACAGCATGGCATACTTTATAGAACCTATGGCTGAGGCATAGGGAATGACTTTCATTCTATTTCTATCTTCTGCCGTGGTCGGCTTTGAGTCTTACTCAATTTCACACCTTGCAACACAGGCAAGAACTCTTTCTTTGACTGTTCCATTTTGAACTACATCAAAATCTTGTCAAGGCATGTACTCATTGAAAAAACTTATCAAGCGTCTTGATCTATCTCTATAGATCTTGATGCTCAATATGTAAGCAGCTTTACCGAGGTCTTTCTTTGGAAATTCCTTTCAAACACTCCTTTATGCTTTGCAGAATAATTCTACATTATTTCCGATTAACAATATGTCATACACATATACTTATCAGAATGCTGTAGTGCTCCCACTCACTTTCTTGTAAATACAGGCTTCACCGCAAGTCTGTATAAAACTATATGCTTTGATCAACTTATCAAAGCGTATATTCCAACTCCGAGATGCTTGCACCAGTCCATAGATGGATCGCTGGAGCTTGCATATTTTGTTAGCACCTTTAGGATTGACAAAACCTTCTGGTTGTATCATATACAACTCTTCTTTAATAAATCTATTGAGGAATGCAGTTTTGTTTATCCATTTGCCAGATTTCATAAAATGCGGCAATTGCTAACATGATTCGGACAGACTTAAGCATAGATACGAGTGAGAAACTCTCATCGTAGTCAACACCTTGAACTTGTCGAAAACCTTTTGCGACAATTCTAGCTTTGTAGATAGTAACACTACTATCAGCGTCCGTCTTCCTCTTGAAGATCCATTTATTCTCAATTGCTTGCCGATCATCGGGCAAGCCAACCAAAGTCCATACTTTGTTCTCATACATGGATCCCATCTCAGATTTCATGGCCTCAAGCCATTTTGCGGAATCTAGGCTCACCATCGCTTCTTCATAGTTCGTAGGTTCGTCATGGTCAAGTAGCATGACCTCCAGAACAAGATTATCGTACCACTCTGGTGCGGATCTCACTCTGGTTTACCTACGAGATTCGGTAGTAACTTGATCTGAAGTTTCATGATCAATATCATTAGCTTCCTCACTAATTGGTATAGGTGTCACAGAAACAGATTTCTGTGATGAACTACTTTCCAATAAGGGAGCAGGTACAGTTACCTCATCAAGTTCTACTTTCCTCCCACTCACTTCTTTCGAGAGAAACTCCTTCTCTAGAAAAACTCCGAATTTAGCAACAAAAGTCTTGCCTTCGGATTTGTGATAGAAGGTGTACCCAACAGTCTCCTTTGGGTATCCTATGAAGACATATTTCTCCGATTTGGGTTTGAGTTTATTAGAATGAAACTTTTTCATATAAGCATCACAACCCCAAACTTTAAGAAACGACAACTTTAGTTTCTTGCCAAACCACAGTTCAGATTGTGTCATCTCGACGGACTTAGATGGTTCCCTATTTAACGTGAATGCAGTTGTCTCTAATGCATAACCCCAAAACGATAGTGGTAGATCGGTAAGAGACATCATAAATCGCACTATATCTAATAAAGTACGGTTATGACGTTCGGACACACCATTACACTATGTTGTTCCAGGTGGCGTGAGTAGTGAAACTATTTCACATTGTTTTAATTGAAGACCAAACTCGTAACTCAAATATTTTACTTCTGCGATCATATCGTAGAAATTTTCATTTTTGTTACGATGATTCTCCTCTTCACTCTGAAATTCTTTGAACTTTTCAAATGTTTCATACCTTTGTTTCATCAAGTAGATATACTCATATCTGCTCAAATCATCTGTGAAGATCAGAAAATAATGATACCTATCGCGAGCCTCAGTATTAATCGGACCACATACATCAGTATGTATGACTTCCAACAAATCCGTTGCTCGTTCCATTGTTCCGAAGAATAGAGTCTTAGTCATCTTGCCCATGAGGCATGGTTCGCAAGCATCAACTGATTCATAATCAAGTGATTCCAAAAGCCCATCAGCATGGAGTTTCTTCATGCGCTTTACACCAATATGACCTAAACGGCAGTGCCACAAATAAGTTGCACTATCATTATTAACTTTGCATCTTTTGGTTTCAATATTATGATTATGTGTATCACTACGATCGAGATCCAACGAACTATTTTCATTGGGTGTGTAACCATATAAGGTTTTATTCATGTAAACAGAACAACAATTTATTCTCTTACTTAAATGAATAACCGTATTACAATAAACATGATCAAATCATATTCATGCTTAACGCAAACACCAAATAACACTTATTCAGGTTCAACACTAATCTCGAAAGTATAGGGAGTGTGCGATGATGATCATATCAATCTTGGAACCACTCCCAACACACATTGTCACTTCACCCTTAACTAGTCTCTGTTTATTCTGCAACTCCCGTTTCGAGTTACTACTCTTAGAAACTGAACTAGTATCAAATACTGAGGGGTTGCTATAAACACTAGTAAAGTACACATCAATAACATGTATATCAAATATACTTATGTTCACTTTGCCATCCTTCTTATCTGCCAATCACTTGGGGTAGTTCCGCTTCCAGTGACCAGTCCCTTTGCAGTAGAAACACTTAGTCTCAGGCTTAGGACCAGACTTGGGCTTCTTCACTTGAGTAGCAACTTGCTTGCTGTTCTTCTTGAAGTTCCCCTTCTTCCCTCTGCCCTTTTCTTGAAACTAGTGGTCTTGTCTACCATCAACACTTGATGTTTTTTCGATTTCTACCTTCGTCAATTTCCGCATTATGAAGAGCTTGGGAATCGTTTCCGTTATCCCTTGCATATCATAGTTCATCACGAAGTTCTACTAACTTGGTGATGGTGACTAGAGAATTCTGTCAATCACTATCTTATCTGCAAGATTAACTCCCACTTGATTCAAGCGATTGTAGTACTCAGACAATCTGAGCACATGCTCACTAGTTGAGCGATTCTCCTCCATCTTTTAGCTATAGAACTTGTTGGAGACTTCATATCTCTCAACTCGGGTATTTGCATGAAATATTAACTTCAACTCCTGGAACATCTCATATGCTCCATGACGTTCAAAACGTCTTTGAAGTCCCGATTCTAAGCCGTTAAGCATGGTGCACTAAACTATCAAGTAGTCATCATATTTAGCTAACCAAACGTTCATAACGTCAGCATCTGCTCCTGCAATAGGTTTATCACCTAGCGGTGCATCAAGGACATAATTCCTCTGTGCAGCAATGAGGATAAACCTCAGATCACGGATCCAATCCGCATCATTGCTACTAACATCTTTCAACACATTTTTTCTCTAGGAACATATCAAAATAAACATATGAAAGCAATAACGCGAGCTATTGATCTACAACATAATTTGCAAAATACTACCAGGACTAAGTTCATGATAAATTTAAGTTCAATTAATCATATTACATAAGAACTCCCACTTAGATAGACATCCCTCTAATCCTCTAAGTGATTACGTGATCCAAATCAACTAAACCATGTCCGATCATCACGTGAGATGGAGTAGTTTCATTGGTGAACATCACTATGTTGATCATATCTACTATATGATTCACGCTCGACCTTTCGGTCTCCGTGTTCCGAGGCCATATCTGTATATGCTTGGCTCGTCAAGTATAACCTGAGTATTCCGCGTGTGCAACTGTTTTGCACCCGTTGTATTTGAACGTAGAGCCTATCACACCCGATCATCACGTGGTGTCTCAGCACGAAGAACTTTCGCAACGGTGCATACTCAGGGAGAACACTTCTTGATAATTTAGTGAGAGATCATCTTATAATGCTACCGTCAATCAAAGCAAGATAAGATGCATAAAAGATAAACATCACATGCAATCAATATAAGTGATATGATATGGCCATCATCATCTTGTGCTTGTGATCTCCATCTTGGAAGCACCGTCGTGATCACCATCGTCACCGGCGCGACACCTTGATCTCCATCGTAGCATCGTTGTCGTCTCGCCAAGCTTGTGCTTCCACGACTATCGCTACCGTTTAGTGATAAAGTAAAGCATTACATCGCGATTGCATTGCATTGCCGATAACTCGGTTACAAAACATGATCATCTCATACAATAAAAATCAGCATCATGTCTTGACCATATCACATCACAACATACCCTGCAAAAACAAGTTAGACGTCCTCTACTTTGTTGTTGCAAGTTTTACGTGGCTGCTATGGGCTTAAGCAAGAACCAATCTTATCTACGCATCAAAACCACAACGATAGTTTGTCAAGTTGGTGCTGTTTTAACCTTCGCAAGGACCGGGCGTAGCCACACTCGATTCAACTAAAGTTGGAGAAACTGTCACCCGCAAGCCACCTATGTGCAAAGCACGTCGGGAGAACCGGTCTCGCGTAAGCGTACGCGTAATGTCGGTCCGGGCCGCTTCGTCCAACAATACCGCCGAACCAAAGTATGACATGCTGGTAAGCAGTATGACTTATATCGCCCACAACTCACTTGTGTTCTACTCGTGCATATATCATCAACATATAAAACCTAGGCTCGGATGCCACTGTTGGGGAACGTAGTAATTTCAAAAAAATTCCTACGCACACGCAAGATCATGGTGATGCATAGCAACGAGAGGGGAGAGTGTGATCTACATACCTTGTAGATCGACAACGGAAGCGTTTGGTTGATGTAGTCGTACGTCTTCACGGCCCGACCGATCAAGCACCGAAACTACGGCACCTCCGAGTTTTAGCACACGTTCAGCTCGATGACGATCCCCGGACTCCGATCCAGCAAAGTGTCGGGGAAGAGTTCCGTCAGCACGACGGCGTGGTGACGATCTTGATGTACTACTGCTGCAGGGCTTCGCCTAAGCACCGCTACAATATTATCGAGGACTATGGTGGCTGGGGGCGCCGCACACGGCTAAGGAATAGATCACGTGGATCAACTTGTGTCTTTGGGGTGCCCCTTGCCTCAGTATATAAAGGATGGAGGAGGAGGAGGCCGGCCAAGGTTGGTGCGGCCAGGATGTGGAGTCCTACTAGGACTCCAAGTCCTAGTAGGAGTCCACCAAGAGGGGAGGAAGGGAGAAGGAAGTGGAGGAGAAGGAGAGGTGGCCGGCCCCCTTTTCCCTAGTCCAATTCGGACTAGAGGGGAGGGGGGGCGCAGCAGCCCCTTGGCCCTTTCTCCTCTTCCCACTAAAGCCCATCAAGGCCCATTGCTTCTCCCGTAACTACCCGGTACTCCGAAAAATACCCGAATCACTCAGAACCTTTCCGATATCCGAATATAGTCGTCCAATATATCAATCTTTACGTCTCGACCATTTCGAGACTGCTCGTCATGTCCCCAATCTCATCCGGGACTCCGAACTCCTTTGGTACATCAAAACTCATAAACTCATAATATAACTGTCATCGAAACCTTAAGCGTGCGGACCCTGCGGGTTCGAGAACAATGTAGACATGACCGAGACACGTCTCCGGTCAATAACCAATAGCGGGACCTGGATGCCCATATTGGCTCCTACATATTCTACGAAGATCTTTATCGGTCAGACCGCATAACAACATACGTTGTTCCCTTTGTCATCGGTATGTTACTTGCCCGAGATTCGATCGTCGGTATTCCAAATACCTAGTTCAATCTCGTTACCGGCAAGTCTCTTTACTCGTTCCATAATACATCATCCCGCAACTAACTCATTAGTTGCAATGCTTGCAAGGCTTAAGTGATGTGCATTACCGAGAGGGCCCAGAGATACCTCTCCGACAATCGGAGTGACAAATCCTAATCTCGAAATACGCCAACCCAACATGTACCTTTGGAGACACCTGTAGAGCTCCTTTATAATCACCCAGTTACGTTGTGACGTTTGGTAGCACACAAAGTGTTCCTCTGGCAAACGGGAGTTGCATAATCTCATAGTCATAGGAACATGTATAAGTCATGAAGAAAGCAATAGCAACATACTAAATGATCGGGTGCTAAGCTAATGGAATGGGTCATGTCAATCAGATCATTCACCTAATGATGTGATCCCCTTAATCAAATAAAAACTCTTTGACCATGGTTAGGAAACATAACCATCTTTGATTAACGAGCTAGTCAAGTAGAGGCATACTAGTGACACTCTGTTTGTCTATGTATTCACACATGTATTATGTTTTCGATTAATACAATTCTAGCATGAATAATAAACATCTATCATGAAATAAGGAAATAAATAATAACTTTATTATTGCCTCTAGGGCATATTTCCTTCAGAGACGCAGCTGCATGACATTCTTTGGGCCGTCCATGACGGAAAAAACCATGGTAGAAGCGAGGGGGGGTAAATTTCAGGGAGTTCCCGGTCACGGTGGGAGGTCGGGGGCCGAGCGATGCGCGTTTCTCTCGTACACGTACGCGTGTGTGGGTGAGGCGTTGGCTCTAACTGAACCCGAGCGAGGCGTTGGGCTCTAACTGAACCCGAGCGATTGCACTGCAGGCTACGCGTTACTGAACCCGAGCGATCGATCGATGGCTGTTAACTGAACCTGATCGAGCGATTCCTTCGCTACTGCTGCTAACTGAAGTCGATCGATGGGATGAACAGTGAGCGTTGTGGGGGGGGTTGGATGAACAGTGAGCGCCGGCGTTGCCTCTGGATGAACAGGACCCCGTGGTGTGGTGGAGGGCTGGATGAACAGTAGACGGTGGAGGGGTGCCCGTGGAGGGGTGGATGAACGGGACCCCGTGGTGTGGAGGGCTGGATGAACAGTAGACGGTGGAGGGGTGGTTGAACAGTAGCCGGTGGAGTAGCGCGCATTGGAGGCTAGATGAACAGGAGCCCGTGGAGGCTGGAGGAGATCGACGGTAGACCGTGGAGGCTGGAGGAGGTCGACGATGGAGATGAACAGTATCCCGTGGAGTCTTGTTTTGCGGTACGCCACACCGCTCCCGATGAACAGGACGCCCGTTTCGACCATAGCGCTCCAACACAAGTCTGTTTCCTCCGTTTTGTGGTACGCCACACCCCTCCCGATCAATACGACCCCCATTTCGACCGTAGGAGGTCCGTTTCCTCCGTTTTGCGGTACGCCACACCCCTCCCGATCAACAGGACCCCCATTTCGACCGTAGGAGGTCCGTTTCCTCCGTTTTGCAATACGCCACACCCCTCCCGATGAACAGGATCCCGTTTCGAACGTGGCCGGTCGAACACAAGGCCGTTTCCTCCGTTCTGCGGTACTCCGGGCCTCGTTTCCATCGCCTGTTCCGTCCAAGCCCTCTCGATGAACACGACGCATTCCGTTGCCTCCCCATGAACACGACGACGACGTTGTTCCTCCATTCCAACCCAGCCATGTACACGAGCCCTGGCCGTACGTATGCGCGAGTAGGCGTTCGAGACCCCGCCCGTATGTACACATACGTGGCCGTATTTTCTTTCTTGCACCCTATCTGTTGTACGTACGTGTACAGGCTACGTGCGCGCCTCTACTACGACACGTGCACGCCTCTACTACGACACATGCGCGCCTCTACTACGACACATGCGCGCCTCTACATCGACCAGTATATATGTACGTACACGTTCGCGACCAGAATGACAACACTACGTACGCTTCGACCAGGTGGGTCCCGACTGTTCGGCACTTCCTTGCGTGCGAAGATGTAGCTGGTGGGTCCCAGCAGCCAGGGGGGCGAATCGTTTTTTTGCCCGGACGCACTTCCTTGCGTGCGAAGGTGTAGCTGGTGGGTCCCGGCAGTCAGGGGGAAACGTTTTTTTCGCGAAATACAGTGACCCGTCCAGTGGGTCCCCGCTGTCAGGTGGAGGAATAATTAGTTTGCATGTAATAAGGAGGCACTTCCTTGCTGCGGCCGTGGACCCAGCTGTCAGCCTCTCCACGTACAGTCCACGTCCGATGGAAGTCGTTCCTTGACCACGTTGACCACGCCGCACCGAGAGCACCAGGGTGGTGGACGACGGTGAGGCCTAGGAAGGGGACGACGGGGAGCTGGGGAAGACGCGGCAGCGGAAGCCCGCGCGGAGAGGAGTACGAGGGTTCACTGGTTCGGCTGCGGTGTGAGGCTGCCGTCGCCGCAGGGCCTGGCCAGCGGTGGGAATAGTAGGGGGCGGTGAGGCCTCCGCGGCAGCACAGCCGGCCACGGGAGGCAGGAGCATGTGCCACGACCGGCGCTGCTTTGGGCGGCTGGAGCAAGAAGACCAAAGGTTGAAGAAGCACTACGACTGTTGGATGGACATCGTACGGTCACTGGAGCTAGAATCGTTCATATTGACTAAAGTTGACAAAGGCCCCTGTCCCAGTCAACTTAGTAGGCCCACAAGTCAGCCTCCCACCATGGTGGGTCCCAGCTAGCATGGGGAGTATTCATTTTTTGTGCGTAATAAGGAGGCACTTTCGGTGGGTCCGAGTTGACAGCGGGGGGAACGTTTTTTTCACGAAATACGCTGGCCCGTCCGGTAGGTCCGAGCAGTCAGGGGGAAACGTTTTTTCGCGAAATAAGGTAGCCCGTCCGGTGGGTCCCTGCTGTAAGGTGGAGGAATAATTATTTTGCGCGTAATAAGGAGGCACTTCCTTGCGGCCGCCTGGACCCAGCTGTCAGCCTCTCCACGTACAGTACTCTTCTGATGGAAGTCGGTCGTTGACCACGTTGACCACGCCGCGCCGAGAGCACCAGGGCGGTGGTCTGGACGACGGCGAGGCCTAGGAAGGGGACGACGCGGAGCCAGGGAAGACGCAGCAGTGCAAGCCCGCGCAGAGAGGAGTATGAGGGTTCACTGGTTCGGCTGCGGTGTGAGGCTGCCGTCGCTGCAGAATAACAAGGGGTGTGAGTGAGTGGAGGGATGGCCTAGCCAGCGGTGGGAGCAGTATTGGGGCGGTGAGGCCTCCGCGGCAGCACAGCCGACCACCGGAGGCAGGAGCAGGCGGCACGACCGGCGCTGCTTTGGGCGGCTGGACCAAGAAGACCAAAGGTTGAAGAAGCACTACGGCCGTTGGATGGACATCGTACGGTCACTGAAGCTAGAAATGTTTATTATTGACTAAGTTGACAAAGCCCTTGGTACGCTCCAACTTAGTAGGCCCACAGGTCAGCCTCTGAAACGGTGTGCCCAGATGTCAGGGAAGGAATCATTTTTTGGGCAGCCGAAGCTAAGAATATCCGAGATTGAAGAAGAAGCACGACATCCGTTGGATAGACATCCAACGGCCACTGCTTCTAGAACCGTGTGTTGACTATAATAAGTTGACAAAGCCTTGCATACGCGTCAACTTACTTTTTTTAGGGGACGCGTCACTTAGTAGGCCCACAAGTGTGTGGCAGAGAACTTATAGCCCATTTGCGTTTTGTAAGAATGTATAGCCCATTTTGGAATTCTAATGGAATTTACAATAGCCCATTTATAGTTCGTTAAAAGTATAGCCCATTTTCTAGCTAGGACAATGATTAATAATTTCAACCAACCGTTGAAGATAGAATTCAATAAAATTTCCCACATTTTGATGGGCTCTGAAATATTTTTATCCCGAAATTTCTAGTCAGATTAAATATAAATTTGTATTACGTAAAAATCCAACGAAACATTGCATGCGCAACAATGAAAATTTAAGATTTTTAAAATCCATAAATAATATTTTATAAACTAATCTCGTGTTTGGTGTATTTTTTATAGTTACTACCCAGTTTTTATAATTACATCCCATTTATTATTTTTAAAGCCCATTTTCCTGTTAAGCCTAATGCATCCCTCCTAGGAAAGATTTGCAGCCCAGCGGGGCAGAGAATAACAAGTTGACCTTGCCTGGGTATTCCTCAAAAAGACGTATAGCTGGGCTAGCCATTTTCATCTTGAAAAAATTAGTATCTGGGCTGGATATCTGGCCTGGGCTAGACGGGCCACAGCCCGCCCAGTTAATACCCTGCTCTCCTCTAAACAACAACGAAATCATCGCCAAGAAAAACTCTGCAGTGCTCACGCCTCAAAAACACAAATACTGCTCAAGCTGCTTGGTCCCAGCTGTCGGCCGCACCTTGTGCAATTCTCTCGTTTATATTGACTACATAGGTTGACAATGGTGTGGGACCGTGATGTCAGGAAACCAGGAGAAAGAAAAAAAATAGTTGTACATAATAAGGAGGCACTTGCGTACATACGGCTATGGACCTAGTGGGTCCCTAGTGTCATCCAGTCAAAATAAAGTCATCTCCTGAATCCTCATGTCCGTTGACGATGTTAACAATGCTCGGTGCCACGGCGAGCGCAACAACTCGGAGGACAACGGAAAGGGCCTCGCGGGCCCTATGGATGGTCTGATACAGCGCCCGCTACTCATTCAGGAAGCCAGGATCATCGGACACCTATGAGCACCTTCGAGAAACTGAGACGGCATGAAACGGTAAGGCCGCGCTTGGGAGCTCTGGTTTATTTCAAACCTGTATTAACATACAAGTGTAATTTACTCATCATCAAAAACAACCCGTAAAATACAGGCGTAATGAAACCGAGGGCCCGAGGTATGTAAGTAAAACCAGCGGGTTACACGTGTAATTTGAGAGACTAGTGTATATTTTACGAGCACTGCTGTATGGACGACATTACCAGACGATACATGCATGACGTGCGTATCATGCCATCCATAGGCAAGGCTGAAACAGCAGCTAACGGCTGGATTAGCAATCGTCCGAGTGTCGTTCAGCGTTTTTATCGTGTGTCAAGTACTTCCGATATTTTACTAGTCGAAATCGATCAACCAAGCGCCTTCGCCCGAGACCATCTGCTTTAATTTACAAGCGTCAGTTTTACAAGCGGTTTTGGTTGGAAAACGACGATCCAATCATGGCCTAATATCATGAGTTGGTCGGAAGATCATATGGTTTCACGTCTAACCTACCCGAGTTGTCGTATAGGCTATGAATGAAACATCAGACGATGAACTTCTTGAGCACGGAAACAACAGAAGAGGATGATCTTCTTAACAAGCAAATCACTGGCATTAGATCGACATGCAAAACAATACGAAGCATTATTCTCAGGAGGCACGGTGAACAGCTCGTGATGCCGCAAGCCACAACATTCCAAGCTCAACTTTGCAATCAAACACAAGGCCTGGCATTACATAGACAATATTTAGAACAAACTCTTAACACAGGAATATCTCAGTAGAGTAACTATTTACTTCTAAACTGAACACAGGAATAGGGAAAAACACTCGACGCTGCTCACAGCAAGGGCGTCCCACTCAAAAATATCAAATGCATGTCTTCTGGCTAACATCAATGAGCAAATTTTGACAAGGTTTTCCAATTCCAATATATTAAACTAACGTCTTCTTGCTAACATCAATGATTAAACTTTGACAAGCTTTTCCCATTCAAAATATGTAATGCCTATGATCGTGGAGTCCTGCCATAGGTTTTGTACTTATTTGGGCACTTTTTGCCCAGGGCACTCCACGTGTTGTTAAATTGCCAATGGTCTCTGCAGACTAGTCATGTCATCGGTGTCTAATAATACTCTGTAAAGCTTCTCGGTCATTCCTTCTATAATGTAGCGCAAACAGTGACTGCTTCTTTCTGCAAAGTGGAACGACCAACTAGACCCAGTAATGCAGCAGTTTGCCTTACACATTGGCTCCTTTTGTGCAGTTCAACTAAAATCGAAGTCGGAATAAACCGAGCTTTAATTTTGATATCCCTGTAAGCAACAATAGGTATAAGGGAAACAATTACTAAGAAATAACGGTTGATGACCTGTACTCCCAGAATAAAAGCATCTACTGGTCTACTTTATCTTAATGGGAAACAAAGCAGAAGAGTAGCAATTCTCCATCAGTGTGATTCATTCATATTGACTAAGACATTATCTTAACAATGCCTTGTTTCAACATGTATAAAGAACGACAAAGCTTATAAAGGGGGTGTCGGTGTTCTGGGAACGGGGGTCCCCAGACTTGCCTGCCTGCAGCCTACGGCGTGGTTCGAGTGGGGGCCCAGCGCGTCCCATCTTCATCAGCTCAAGCTCAAGACCCTCGCGAGGGGCCAAGCCTCGTGGGGCGGACGATAGGAAGCTTCCTCAGAGGCAGCCTCGTCAGGCAGGCTCGCGAGGAGGCGGAGAGATCAAGGCAGGGGTACCTCGCGAAGAGCCCGTGACGCAAGCCATGACGATCGAGACCAGGCGGGCGCCGGCCTACGCAGTGTCCTTGTTTACTCTTTGGTGCAAAGGGGGCAAGCACAGGCCAAGGCACCGGGCAAAGGTTGCCATTCCGGTGCAACGAGACCAAGACCAGCAGAGCAGTAGGACGGAGGTCACCGTGGAGCCCAAGACGGCGTCATCACCAGTACTTTTGGCAGCCGAAGACCACCTTTGGTCAGGATAACTTGTACTAGATGTTCCCCTTCGAAATGGCCAATTATTGGCGCCCTTCCCGCTCATTATTTGGGGAGAGGCCCAGGGCCTCTATAAATAGAGCTAGCCACCACAGAGTAGAAAGGAGAGGAGAGATCTGGTAGAACCCTACGGAGAGAGAGATAGGCGACTGAACTCACCCTAGCAGTTCATCGCACCAGCTCAAGAACACCTCTCGCGAGGCTGTTATTCCTTTGTTTTGTTCATCATCAGCCCCCTGAGGCAATCCACCACACCACACACTGGAGTAGGGTATTACACCACAACGGTGGCCCGAACCAGTATAAACCTTGTGTCCCTTGTGTTGTTCGTTGTTTCCAGCTTAGATCACACGAGGATATTGGACGTAGATCGGTAGGGGAGTGATCTCCGCGTGCACCCCAGTGTTCGAACCTCAAGGGTCTGCCGGAACCCGAAATCCGACATTTGGCGCGCTAGGTAGGGGTGCGCCGGAGTCCTCCCTCCTGACGACCCGCTCTCCCCCGACATCGCATCCCGCCCTCATGGCGGACAGCGTGCCGCCCGCTCCAGCAACGGATGCCGACACGAGGGCCAGGGGGCTCCGGGCCTTGGCCCCCGCCTTGCGACAGGTGCAGTGGCCGCGCAAGTTCAGGCCCGAGATGCCGTCACGCTACGACGGCGTGACGGACCCGATGATTTCTTGCTGGCGCGACGGACCCTTCAACCCCATTGGTTCGGGCACGCTCCCGATGCTGTGCACCCCCACCATCTGCCAAGTGGCCGTCAGCAGGACCCTCATCGACGGTGGTGTCGGCCTCAACATGCTCTCGGTGGAGGCCTTTAGCCTCCTCCATGTGCCACTGGAGCGGCTCCAGCCCAGCAGGCCTTTCTCGGGCGTCGGAGCCGGTTCCACCACCTCCTTGGGACAGATCCGCCTCCCAGTGACCTTCGGCACCTGCGACAACTTCCGCACGGAGCTGATCGACTTCGACATCGCCCCCATTGGCCTCCCCTACAATGCCATCCTCGACTATCTGGCCTTGGCTCGGTTCATGGCAGCAACTCACCCGGCGTACAACCTCATGAAGATGCCCGGGAGCAGCGGCGTCCTCACCGTATCAGGAGACATAAGGGATGCGCTGCAGGTGCTCCATCTTGTTTTCAGGGCGGCCGCGGTGGCGCAGCCCACTAGCACTGACGCCCTTGAGCCCAAGGGGCTGCACCGGCTAAAAAGAAACAGTTGTTCACTCAAGACAAGGCGGAAACCAAGCAGGTACCAGTCGACGAGGATGGGTCCACTGGCGCCACCTTCACCATAGGGGCCAACCTCGAGCCCGAGCAGGAGAAGGCCCTGATCAGGTTCCTGCGCGTGAACAAGAAGGTGTTCGCGTGGGAACCAGATCAGTTAGCGGGGGTCCCAAGGGAAGTGATTGAGCATCACCTCAACGTGTGCCCCAATGCACGCCCCGTGAAGCAGAAGGCAAGGCGGCATTCTACTGAGAAACATGCTTTCATCGTTCAAGAGACCCGGAAGCTAGAGGCGGCAGGGGTTATTCGCGAGGTCCGCTACCCTCATTGGCTGGCTAATCCATTTCCGCTCCCCCGCATCGACTAGATAGTCGACTCCACCGCAGAGTGTGGCCTATTGTGCTTCCTGGATGCCTTCTCGGGCTATCACCAGATCAAGATGGCAGTAGAGGACGTGGAGAAGATGGCTTTCCTGACCCCGTGTGGAGTGTACTGCTATACGTGCATGCCATTTGGGCTGCGCAACGCGGGCGCGACCTTTCAGCGGCTGATGCACATCGCCTTAGGCCGGCAGCTCGGGAGGAATGCTGAAGCTTACGTCGATGACATTGTGGTGAAGTCTCGTGAGGCAAGAACCCTGATACAGGACCTGGAAGAAACCTTTGCAAGCCTCAACGAAGTGGACCTACGGCTCAACCCGGAGAAGTGTGTGTTTGGAGTCCCCTCGGGCAAGCTCTTGGGTTTCCTCGTATCCCACAGGGGCATCGAGGCCAACCCGAGAAGTTCAAGGCAGTCGAAGACATGAGCCCGCCGAGGACCCTTAGAGAAATGCAGAAGCTCACCGGGCGTGTGACTGCGCTGGGGCGCTTCATCTCCAAGCTGGGGGAACGAGCGCTGCCCTTCTTCAAGCTGATGAGGAAAAATGGCCCCTTCGAATGGACTGAAGAGGCCGACAAGGTATTCCAAGACCTCAAGAGGTACCTTACCAGTCCACCAGTGATGGTAGCTCCGCGTCCTCGGGAGCCCCTGGTGCTCTACCTTGCGGCCACCCCCTACTCCGCTAGCGCAGCCCTGGTGGCGGTCAGGGAGGAGCGCTATGCCAAGGCCGCGTCGACCGTCCGAACTGAAGCAAAGCAGAGCTAGGAGGGCCTCGCGAAGGCCGCAACCGCAGCTGGAAAGGAACAGCCGCAACAGGAGAATGTACCCGGAGCAGGAGAGGCCCCTTCAGGCGACCAAGCACTGGGAGCCCCACCGTCTCAAGAAACACCTCGGCCTCCGGAGGACGCAAGCTACGCTGGCACCCTCAACCTCGTCGAGCATCCCGTGTACTTCGTTAGCACGGTGCTACGAGACGCAAGGGCACGGTATCCCATGCCTCAAAAACTCCTCCTCGCGCTACTAGTGGCCTCACGCAAGCTGTGCCACTACTTCCAAGGACATCCCATCAAAGCCGTCTCAGCATACCCCTTGGAAAGAGTGCTCAGAAGCCCCAACTCAGCTGTAAGGGTTGCTGAATGGAACACTGAGCTACAGGCATTTCAGCTAGAATTCAGTACAACCAGAGTCATCAAGGGAGCCGCACTTGCAGATTTCGTGGCAGAATGGGCAGAAGCGCCGGGTCTCGAGGCAGGCGAAGACCGATCACTTTCCCCGGGGGGTGAAGCACCGGACGGCTGGGTCATGTACTTTGATGGGGCGTTCTCCCGACACGGTGCGGGAGCTGGCGCAGTGCTTGTGTCCCCTACCCAGGACAAACTCTATTACGCCGTACAACTCTGCTTCCAGCACGGAGAAAAGGTCTCCAACAACATAGCGGAGTAGAAGGCCTAATAGCAGGCTTGAAGGCCGCTATTGCCTTAGGGGTAAAGTGCCTCGTCATCAAGGGTGATTCGCAGCTCCTCGTCAACTTCTCCAACAAGATATACGAGCCAAAGGACGAGCACATGGAAGCCTACCTCGTTGAGGTTCGCAAGATGGAGAAACAGTTCTGGGGGATGGAGTTGCAGCATGTGCCTCATGGCACCAATCGGGAGGCCGATGACATTGCCAAAAGGGCGTCCAGACGGCTGCCTCAGGAGCTTGGCGTCTTCGAGGAGCGGCTCTTCAAACCCTCGGCGGTGCCGCTACTGTCGAGCACGGCGCAACCAAGGGAGGAGCTCCCTCAGCCGCCTGCCTCAGGAGCCCCGGTCTACGGCCCAGCCTCAGGGGCATGCCTGCTCCTGGCATTAGAGCCTCAGGAAGGGTGTTGGATCCCGGAGCTCAAGAACTACCTGATGCAAGGGACTCTGCCGGAGAATGAGGAGGAAGCGGAGCGTGTGGCGCGGCAGGCCACGGCTTATTGCATCAGAGATGAAGAGCTCTACAGGAAGTGACCAAATGACGTGTCCCTACATTGCATCTCCCGAGAGCAAGGGAAGGAGCTACTGGCAGACATACACGGCGGAGACTGTGGGCACCACTCGTCGTCACGGACCCTCGTCGGCAAGGCGTTCCGCAGTGGATTCTACTGGCCCACGGCGCTCAACGACGCCGTTGAGCTTGTGAAGGATTGCGAGGCCTGCCAGTTTCACGCTAAGCAGATCCATCAGCAGTTCATCGCACCAGCTCAAGAACACCTCTCGCGAGGCTGTTCTTCCTTTGTATTGTTCATCATCAGCCCCCTAAGGCAATCCACCACACCACACACTGGAGTAGGGTATTACACCACGACGGTGGCCCGAACCAGTATAAACCTTGTGTCCCTTGTGTTGTTTGTTGTTTCCAGCTTAGATCACGCGAGGAGATTGCACGTAGATCGGTAGGGGAGTGATCTCCGCGTGCACCCCAGTGTTCGAACCTCAAGGGTCTGCCGGAACCCGAAATCCGACAGGGGGTGATGCTGAATTTGTTGTAAAAAAGCAACGAGCATCATGTCTGGGTTGGTCCCATTTTTGTTCACTACTTAATGCGAAAAGACAGCAATACAATAGCTTCAATTCATCATTTATTTAAAACAGTACCAATACAAGTAGCACAGCATCTCAAAACACACTACACGATCATGTGGATGAAGGCAAGTACCAACCTGTCATGACGCACACAAGATCACGTACGAATCTGCCAACATGAATAGGAAATCCAATCTCGTTTTGTGCAGTTGCACTGAAATCAAGCAAAGTGTTTCGCGTAGCAAAGCAAAATGTCACAATAGCAACAAGTTGAATAGATATCCCTGTATAAACAGAGGCAAAAAAGGAATCAATTACTGGCTAATAAAGGAGGATGAAACATGCAGCCACAAAAATGGTAATCCCGCCAATCCCTAACAAGTGTTGCAGTTTTGAAATAAGATTCAGTAGTTAATTCTGAGAGTGGCATCAATTACTGGCTTATAAAGGGGGTGATGTTGAATTTGTTGTAACAAAGCAACAAGCATCATGTCTCGGTTGGTCCCATTTTTGTTCACTACTTAATGGGAAAAGACAGCAATACAATAGCTTCAATTCCTCATTTATTTAAAACAGTACCAATACAAGTAGCACAGCATCTCAAAGCACACTGCACAATCATGTGGATGAAGGCCTGTACTGACCTTTCATGAGACGACCAACATAAAATACGAATCTACCAACATGAATAGGAAATCCAATCAAGTTTTGTGCAGTTGCACTGAAATCAAGCAAAGTTGCCGGTGTGACATTTAAGTTTTCTATAGCAACAAGTTGAATAGATATCCCTGTTTTAAGAGGCAAAAAAGAAAACAATTACTGGCCAATAAAGGAGGATGAAACATGCGGCCACAAAAATAAGCATCTACCTTATCTTGATGGAAAACAAAGTATAGGACAGTAGCATTTCTAAAACGGTTGCATTGATTCATATTAACAGAGAAATTCTTTTAAAACAGATCAGTAGTTAATTCTGAGATTAACAACATCAAAATAGCTGCATGGGACATGCTAGCACCATGTGCGTCCACACGTATAAATGGGTGATGCAGAGTATGTAGCCAAGCAGCATATATGCACTGGTCCCATATTTCTTCTCTTTGAACCTTCTTCCTATGTGAGGACAGCAAATCTAGTCGTGCACAAACTACCCGACCCCCAGTTTCTTTCCCTTTTCAACAAAGAGATCGGTTCCTTACAGATGTGTGTATTAGGTTGCCCCCTTTTTCCCTTTTCGACCTACAAAGCGGCTGGATAGCCAGTCTATACTACTTTCCGCCCCTCCTTTCCTCATTGAACCACGTCCTAGATTCTTGCTCCAGCCCACCGCACCCTTCTTTCCTCTTTGAACCAAGACCTAGATTCGACTACAGATCGGAAAAGATCCACATGCAGCTAGAGCAACGACGGTTTCAAAGAAACTTATACCTTAGGGTCGTCGGGATGTGGCAAGGCGTGCAGCGGGAGGCCGGATCTGCCCACACTATGTACGGCGGCGAGGAAGAAGGGTTCGGTGGCCCTCCCGCACAATCGCTGGGTGAAAGAGAACAGCGCAGCCGGCAGTGTATTGCGTCCCTCGCCGAAGGCGATAGAGTGAACGCTGCACCTCCTCCCCTTCCCATTGCGACGGGATACGGACGCCTCCTTCACCAGCTGTGAGGGGGGAGAGAGAGACAAGAGGCCAACGCAGTCTTGTTTAGATCTGGTGAAGAGAGGGTGAGAGACTATGAATATAGCAAACCCTAGCAAATGAACGTTGAGCCTCCAGCGTGTAACATATATGTAGTGCAGCGAGCGTGTGGAGAGTGCAAACCCTAGCGAACAAGCGCTGAGGCTCCTGCTTATATATATACTACTGTAGTACGGACTGAGCTCCGGTGCCTTCACTGCACCTGCTTTTGGCTGTATGACAGGTGAGCCAGCCACATTTTGGGCCCACCTGTCGTAAAACCCTAGCAAAAATTGCACCAATGTGAAAGACGATTGCGTCTCCAACGCAACCAAGGTGAATTGACGAAGCATATCATCTTTGTGCGTAACAAGCAAAGAGCACTGATGGAAGATAGCTTGTTTTCCGTCGAAAATCGATCAGCTTCACCAGCCGACACAACCATGAGGCGCAACCATGAGCATCGATAGGTCATCGTGGTGATGCATCATCCATTTGGCATCAAGTTTGGGTGAGGCACCTAAGAAGTTTGACAAATCCTCACTATGGTCTGTTTCTTCTTAGTAATCAAGCTCGAGGAAGGAAGAACCATGTGGCAGAGGACAGTGAGGCGGAACAACAATGACCATCCAATTTTGTGCAGTTCCACTAAAATTGAGGAAGACATGCCCGGGTATGGAGACACGCATCGCTGTTTCCAAAAATATAAAAAAGGGTTAGCAACAACATCTCAATTGTCAATAAGAATTAATGAAAAGTACACCAACAAACAGAAGCATCATAATTATCTTGATGGGAACTAAACCAGGATACCCGAGAAAAAAAGCATTTCTTTATTTAACCAGTGATAGTACTACCACCATATGGATAATGACCGCACAACCACCATGTACTTTTTTTCAAAACAACATGTATACCTCCACCGAGGCATAAATCAGGACAACTTTTTGAGTGGCATTTCCTTTATAATAGCACTAGTAGGTGATGTTGGACCAGCCGACGAACCCTAGCTACTATGCATGGGGAGCTGGGGAGTAGTCGCATAGAAGAAAACCCGCACGCAGCGACCTGGGGAGCTGGACCGGTACAAGAAGTTATACCTCAGGTGGGCGAGATGTTGTTTAGGCGGGCAGGCGGGATCTGCCCACACAACGGCAGCGAACAAGGGCGCGGAGGATCTTCATCCGCGCCAGCGCCGGCTCCGAGAGGACGGTGCGCATCGGCTTCCTCCGTCGCCGACGGCGACAACGTCAACGCTGTACCTCCTCACCTCCCGCAGCGGACGAGATTCGTCCGGATCTGTGACCACCGGTGAGGAGAGAGATAGAGTGGACACTGTCATCTTGTTTTGATATGGAGAGGGTGAGAGAGCGAGACGCGAGAAACTCTATCAAACAAGAGGCTATAATGGAGTAAAAAATCTCTCCATAGCAGTGGTTTTAAATAGAATATGCGCGTTCCCGGAAAAAAGAAACGAAAACTGGCGGACAATTTTTTAAGGGTCTGTCTAGGACACATCTAGATGTGACATAGTTATGTCACATATAAGTTGATGTCCACTCTGTTTGTGGTCTTTTCCTAGTTTTTTTTTGTTTCTTGTTGCTACATTATATACTTGTGGGAGCTTAGATGTGATATCCTTAAATAACATCTAGATGTGAATTAGACAAACTGATTTTCTAACGTACCAAGAAAGAAAACTCGATCAAAAACACGCCCCCGCTTCCAGGTCGCGAGAGTCGTCGCGCACACACACATAGACATAGACATGCATATCTGTGTTTACGTAAAATTCCATTTCCATCTCCATCTCCAATCATATTTGTCCAACTGGCACATTATTTACGTTGTTAATTATATACGCGGCAATATTAACGTACAACATCTCTTGTTTGCGCACGTCCGGTCCTGACCAACCCGAACCCTCTTCATCACTCACGCGTGCTTCCCGCCCGAAACGGTCAGTGTCGCATTCATGCCCGGCCAGAGCGGACGCGACCTCTCACTGGCACCGGCATTGATTGCGGCGCGCCGGCCGAGAGAGTGTCGCCCGCGCCGCTTCCAGGTGCACGCGGCTACTCCACGTTCAAAGGTCGCAATAACCGGCTACAACATGCGCGATCTCTTCCAGTAGTAAGTTCTTGGGAGTCCGTGCTACAGCTAGCTGTCCTCCCCCAACTCGTCAATCTCTTCCAGTAGTGCTAGTACTCCATGGCGCGATCCATCGACAAGCAGGCGGGTAAGTTATGATATACTACTCGGTTTGCAGTGAGTGGCATGCCGAGCGACCGTGTGGGGTCGAGCCATGGAGGAGGGTGAGACACGAACACGACAGACGTGATTTAAACGTTGGTTTTTCTTGATGGCGCGATCCAACGAAACGAAACATTGGTTTCTCTCCGTTTCCATTTTTTCTCCAGAAAAACGGAAACTTTTCCACTCCATTTTCATTCCTATTCCAAGGTTTCCCCGTTACAACATTCCATCAAATACAAAGGAAAACTAACACGCATGCTGATGCATCTCAATGATTCACAAATCATAGCCAATATTTACTTCACAACTAAAGAAAAAAGTTGTGAGAGCGTGTACGATAGAAAAACTACTGATGGGGTCACTACGACTTAAACCTTAAACCCTAAACATGATTTAATTTCCTAGCCAGGTAGAACCTATCGAAGGAATGTGCTAGAGGGAGATTCTTTAGTGAGAATGTCAGCAACAATAGAAGCAGCACTCTTTGGTTCTCCACCTTCTGGTACCTCTTGTTCCATAGCACTTTCCATGTCGGGAAGGAAAGACGGCTGGCACCCTCGGATCATACGATGCTTTTGTGCAGTTCCACTAAAATCGACCTGAGCATCCCTGATGGCAAAGATATTGAAGAAGTGTGATTCAAATAATAGTACTGGCACTAGTTCATGAGACATAAACTCATCACAAATAGAAGCCGGTAGAAGTAGAGAAAGATCAACATGGAGATGGAGCTACAGCAGTGGAGCAAGTCGGCTCCAAAAGGAAGATGGACTACCTGGGACGTCAGGCTGTAGCTAGAAGGGCGGTTGGGACACGGCATCGGCCCATACTGCGGTGACCCCCGATTGGGACGCATCGACTGTGGGTTTTCTCCCTCGCCGATGTCGACTGCGTCTACGCAGAACATTGTTCCCTTCCCCCAGCTGCGGGATCAGGCCCGTCGTTCTATGCTTGTGAAGAGAGAAACCCAAGCAAGCAGGCTTGTAGCTTAGGCTCCTGCTAGTGTATATATAGTGGTTTTCTTTTTCTCTCCATATCAACCATTTTATATTGCGTATGTGTCATTCAAGAGTGAAATGATGGTTGCTTCTTCTGACTAACTTACGGTGTGATTTGACTGCTCCTTAGTGGCCCCTACACGTACTCCCCCTACGTGTATGCAACAGTCACACGTACACATGGATGCAAAAACGCGCGCGACGCCCTAATGCATGCATTTCCGAGCACACGACGGAACACACACGGTCACGCTCAAGTGCTCAACCTACACGTGCATGCACACACACACTCAGTCAGGGTGAGCTAGTGACCGTATGAACACCGGAAAATATATATATTGATCGTAATGAGCATATTACGAAGTCCACTGACCGTATTTTTACAAATATACAGTGACAGACAGTGTATTTATCTCGTATGAAATTAAGCCATATTAACCGGAGAGGAGGCAGCATGGACTAGCATTACTTTGTTGTGTCCTGTCAACTTGCCGAACGAGGAGAAGGTTGCAGGACGGGAGAAGCTTGCGCGCGGTGGCTCGCAGGACAAGGAGAAACTTTTGAATAATGCAAGCTCTCCCTCGCTCAGGCGGTGGACGTGCAACAGTTAATTCGGTGTCAGATTGCCAAAAGCACACACTATACTACTAGTGCTATTATTGTTCGACTTCCCGAACAGCCAAGCGCAAAGTTTACTAGTACTACTACTATAGTCCATAAAGGTATGTACTATACTAGTACTAGGAACCGGATGGAGGAGCGTCTGCACTCTTATTATAATTTTAAAATGTGATAAAGCAATCTTCAACACATTTGGTTCTCTTCGAGGGTTCTCGCATGTGATAATGGAAGTTGATTGCATGGAACACTCGCCACAATTCTCGCTTAATTCTGGCTCATATCCTGTTACAAATAGTAGCGCTCAGTAATATTTCCTCTTTTTTTGTTATTCAGCATGTAAACAGGTCAGCAAACCTTGCGGCGCATCTTCGTGCGAACCGTGCTTGCTGCACTTTGAATGTGGCCGAGAGCTAGCTTGATGAAACACCTCGCTTCCTACTTCTTTTTTTGCGGGGTACCTCGCTTCCTAGTGACCAGTGTCTTGGCTGATCGTCCTAAGAATGCTTATATATGAATAAAGCTCTCTCATATACCCGTAAAAAATATTAAGCCATATTAACCGGAAAGGAGGGAGTATGGACTAGCACTACTTTTTGGTGTGTCCCGTCAACTCGCAGAATGAGGAGAAGCTTGCAGGACAAGGTGAAGCTCGGTTACGCCTTTTGACTAATGCAACCGACCCTCGGTGGACATGCATCAGTCCATTCGGTGTCAGATTGTCAGAGGCATACACTGTAGTACCCAACATGCGGAGTACCATCATTGTTCGACTTCACGAAGGGGTGAAGAGCCAAGTGCAGTAGTACGCGTACTTGGTTTTGCACCTTCATACTACTCCACCCTCTGTCACAGTTTACAGGGCGCGCTTCATTATGATGCATTTCTCTCAATGCATTTCCACCACGAGAGAGACTTTAGACGCGTTTGGTTTAATGCTTAATTAATTAGGGCGTGGTAACCGCAATCAAGTCCACAATTTTCTCTCCATGTACTGTACTACTACGGAGTGCATGCATGTGTGTACCCGGGGTGGAAGCACTGCATGCATGTGTGTACGCATTATTCCCTCTAGTAATAGACGTCGTGCTATAACTACCAATGCTATTTTTCAGGCTGATCGCTAGTCTCCTTGGTCCCATAGATTTTTTTCTTTTTTCTGAAGCGCGCTGTATAAACAGTGACAGATGGAGTAGTATGAGCGGATTCAAAGAAGAGCGTATTGATGGTTGCTTCTTAAGAGCAACTTACAGTGGGAAAGGTGGGGCTTATGATTTGACTGCTCATTACTCACTATTAATGCGGCGCAACGACCGGGCTGAGTCTCCCATGCGGTTGTGCACTACCCCCTCGGTTCTTAAATATACTCCGGAGTATTTGTCTTTCTAGAGATTTCAACGAGTGACTACTCAAATATTTGTCGTTTTAGAGATTTCAAATGGACTGGCACATACGGATGTATATAGACATATTTTAGAGTGTAGATTCACTCATTTTGCTCCGTATGTAGTCACTTGTTGAAATCTCTGTTAATACGAATAGAATATTTAGGAACGGAGGGAGTACACATACGAAGCAAAATGAGTGAATCTACACTCTAAAATATGCCCGTTTGAAATTTGTAAAAAGACAAATATTTAGGAATGAAGGAGTATAATTTCGTGCATGGCACATGGACCCGGATGATGAAGAGGCTTCTGGCAATGCTATCAAGCTTCCATCATTTGTTTACATAATTGACGTACTATACAAATAATTTTCCAGCGACATGAAATTGTACAATGGTGTGAGCTTTCAGCTTTTGTTTCGCGTGTCTTGCCATCGATGCTCTTTTGAAAACAATAAAAAAACTAACTTCCTTGCTAATGCATGTCAATTATTAGCAGATCAGAGCTAATAATTACATCACAACCGAAGACAAAGTTGTGAGAAGGTGTTAAATTAAAATTGATCCATTCTTTCATTGGCAGCAACGTCCCCCCAGCTCTTTCTAAATCAACAAGGCATGTTGGGAAAAAAAGTAGTTGTCTGGAGCATGCAACATTTCGATCATTTTGTGCAGTTCCACTAAAATAGAGCTGAGCGTCCCTGTTCCAAAGATATCAAGTGTGATTACGATAATAGAGGACTGCTGATGAAACAATAAACACACAAATAGAAGCCAGCCACCTTTGCAGTCTCTCTTAAGACTAACTAGTTGGAGAAGATTAGGCTCGGAGTTGGATGAGGATGATAGAGCAAAACCAATATCCCTTTGTGCAGTCGCACTAAAATGTAGAGACGTTGCCCGTGTGACATTTTAGTACAACTGCACAAAACACTCTTAAGAAAAAAGTGATTTGTGCAGTGTACCAAAAGGTCGCAATAGCAACGACGTGAAATGGATAGCCCTGTTTGCAAAAAAGAGGTAGAAAGGAAACAATTACTGGCCAATAACAGTTGATGACACATGCGGCGACAAAAAAGAAGCATATTCCTTGTCCTAAGGGAAGATAACAACATGGTTGTGTTTGTCTAAAACGGTGTGAGGACGAGAATGCAATATGGAAAGTACGCCGGACGAGCTACGTTTTGGGCAAAGAACTATGGAAGATCCACATGCAGTGACGTGGGAAAACGGGCAGTGGAGCAAGGCCGGAGGGGATACCTGGAGGTCGTCGGGATGTAACTAGGTGAGCGGCGGTGGGCGGAATCTGCAAGCAGGTGGCGTAGGCCCTGCCGCGCTGGAGCTTGGTCAGAGAGAACGGCGTGTACCGCAGATCGGGACGTGCTACCTCGGCGCCGTCGAACGGAGAAAGATGCACTTCCTCCCTTTCCCCCAGTGGACGGGATGCGGTCGGATCAGTGACCAACGGTGAGAGAGAGAGAGGCCACCGCACTCCCTTTCCCCCGGCGGACGCGAAGCGGCCGGATCAGTGACCAACGGTGAGAGAGAGAGAGAGAGGCCACCGCACTCCCTTTCCCCCGGCGGACGGGATGTGGCCGGATCAGTGACCAACGGTGAGAGAGAGAGGCCACCGGAGCCTTGTGTGAGATACTCTGAAGAGCGGACTACCTTTTCCTCCATAAAAATCGTTTTATATTCTGTGTACGTGCCATTGAGCGCTATAACTTTATTTAAAAATAACGCGGCGACGCGTCAAGTCGAACTTTGTTTCGTGCACGCATGGTACACGACCTCCCTAGGTAAACAATAGCTACAGGCATTCAAATTAGCACGTGGTCTGCCATTTCGTAAAGAAATGAGCTCCACCGTGTACCCGCGCGGGTGTGGCTGGGCACGAAGCGTGAGTACGTGCACGGTGCACCTATTCTCTTCTTGTATACGTACACCACCTACGTGGGGTTGTGTGAGAGAGATACAAACCTACAGAGATATAGTGTGTGGGTTCTTGAGAGTTTTTTTTGTGGGGGGGTCAATCAAAAAATTTAACATATGCAATGTGTGTGAAATAGAGTCCTGGATATAACATATATATAGAGGGGGTGATCCACGAGAAGAGAGTGGAGGTATCATCGGCTTGAGGTGTCCATAGAATCAAAGAGAGGGATGATGTGTGTGTGTGCGCGCGCAATCGATAAAGAGTGCCATCGAATTTGTGTGTGCCCACGTCAAAGATATAGACTGGTTGGCCTACTGGAACGTGAGATGGGACATGTGCAGTTTGTCTCTGTGACATGGATACCTACCTGCAGCGCTCGACTATCGGTGTGTGGTGTGGGAAGAGGGAGGCCCAATTAAGTATAGAGGTACAATGGCTGGTATATGTGTGGAGGAGGAGAGAGGCCTGCCTCATGTATTAAGGAGATCGATCTGCCTCATGTATTAAGGGAGATCGGTCGACATCCATGCATATGTGCAGGAGATGAATAAGGTTGGGAGAGAGACAGAGCTAGAGTGTTGGAGGGGTGGTAGTGGAGTTGCTTCTAACAAATGGTGGGATAGGCTTGCTAGACAAACGGAGGGCACGCCCGCAATATCAATAAGAGAGGAGATGGCTGCTTGTTGTCTGTGCACGTGCGTGTCAGAGACGGGTCAGGAGGCATGCATGAATGATGAGGGGGGACGATGTGGCTGTGGTAAGCAGACGTAACTACATAGGAAGATCAATCTCCCTTTGTAAGAGAAAGGAGAGACATAACTTGTGAGGTACGTCGATCGATGGGGGGGTAGTTAAAGTCAATCTAGGTATATGTTGGGAGATCGATCGGTATACATGCAAGTGTGTATTAGAAGCAAATGAGGCACGAGGAGAAGGATAGAGAGAGAGGGATGCATGTAGGAGGTGGTACGAGAGGCATACTATATCGAGGAGGAGTGTGCGAGTACGAGAACGATGAAAAGAGTGGTGGGAGTGAGGCATGGACGGTGACAAGGGAAGAGGGGAAGCTTGTGTTTGTGCTAGGCACACCTGGCTAGAGAGGCATATCGATCGATGTGTGCCGTAAACAAGGAGCTGGGGGCCTACACACACCGTGGGTGAACGACCTAAAGTGAAAAGACGAATTTGCGCGATGGAGCTAGAGAATGCTGAGGGAGGGTGAGAGGGATGCGGGCGTGTGCATGCACAAGAGAAAGTTAGCGCTAGCTACAAAGATAAGAGGGTTGTGTGGGTGTAAAAGACGAATAGAGATCATATATACTTCATTATAAAAAGCAAATTCAGATATTTGTAAGAATTTATCATAGTGTTTCAAACCGACGGATGTGTGAATATATATAACGGTGATACACATGGTGTGGTTATGAACATGGTATACTACATTTAATATATTTTATCTCTACTCTTATAAAAACGGAGTTGTTGATGATGGTGTGCCTGCCATTCTGCATTATAGGCCGTTTGATTTATATCTGGCGGATAGCAAGGAAACTATGATGGTTGAAGTTGGCAACAATCATGATTGTAGATTCTTATTGAAATAGAGAAACGAATTCAAATTTAGTTCGAATTGCAGCAGTAGTATAGACATTTGGAATGCACTAAAATGTTGGTATGAGTAGGTTACATGCATTATACAGCAAGCGAAAAAATTTAATCGGACATAACATGGATTCATACTCCCTCCTTCCATCTATATAGGGCGTAATGAGGTTTTTAGGACCGCCTTTGACTATTGACAAGATTAATAGTACATGACATGCACAACGTGAAAATTATATCATTGAAAGAACCTTTCACGGACGAATTTAACGGTGTGCTTTGTGTAAGTTGCATGTCATATATCATTGCTCTAATATTTGGTCAAAGTTAGCATCGAAAAACGCATTAGGCCCTATATAGATGGAAGGAGGGAGTAGCTTTGAATAGCATTTGTATAGTAAAACGGGGCAAGACCCTCTCTTTGTGTGGTGTGAATAGTTTTATTTTTTTCATTTTCTTTTTGGTTGAGGGAAGTGTGAATTGATTTGGTACGTACAAGTACAATATTACTACACGTTAGGCTTGTCCCTAAAATTCAACCCGCGTCTTGTTATATCCCGAAAATTCAGATATCGTGCTCCCAAAATTGGCGCCTTCACAACCCGCGCCTTGCTATCCCGAAATTACAACGCGCGCAAAAACTCCCTCCAGCTGCCAAATCCCGACACGCAAAATCCCCCTTCTAACCCCGAGCCGAAAGGGCCGCTAGTTCAAATCGGTGGGGGGTACTTTTGTAACACATCCTACATTTTGGACAAGCGCGTTCCTAAGTCATGCTTCACCCCCTCCCATCGCCCCCTTTTCGCCATTCGAAATCCCAGGCCACCATAACCTCTCCGCTCCAGCCGCGAAACCCCACCCTCCTCCGTCTGCCACGTCACCGCTGCCCAGCTGTAACGCCCACGATGCGGCTATATCTCCCACGTGTGAAGCATGACTTAGAGGCATAACCGCATTATAAGCAATGTCGCAAGAGGGGTAATCTTTACACATCCCATGTACTGAATAAGGAAAGAGATACATAGCTGGCTTACAATCGCCACTTCACACAATACATGAATATAGCAATACATCATCCAGATACAATCAAGGTCCGACTACGGAACCAAAATAAAAGAAGACTACCCCTAATGCTACAGATCCCCGATCATCCCAACTGGGCTCCACTACTGATCAACTAAAACGAAACGACACAATGAACAAGATCTTCATAGAGCTCCTCCCTGAGCTCGGTTGTGTCACCTGCACGGTATCATCGGCACCTGCAAGATGGTTTTGGAAGTATCTGTGAGTCACGGGGACTCAGCAATCTCACACCCTCGCGATCAAGACTATTTAAGCTTATAGGTAGGGAAAAGGTATGAGGTGGAGCTGTAGCCAGCACTAGCATATATGGTGGCTAACATACACAAAAGAGAGCGAGAAGAGAAGGCAAAGGCACAGTCGAGAAACTATGATCAAGAAGTGATCCTAGAACAACCTACGTCAAGCATAACTCCAACACCGTGTTCACTTCCCGAACTCCGCCGGAAAGAGACCATCACAGCTACACACGCTGTTGATGCATTTTAGTTAAGTTAAGTTTCAGGTTTTCTACAACCGGACATTAACAAATTCCCATCTGCCCATAACCGCGGGCACGGCTTTCGAAAATTCAA
Organism: Triticum urartu; assembly: GCF_056163025.1. Lineage (NCBI taxonomy): Eukaryota > Viridiplantae > Streptophyta > Magnoliopsida > Poales > Poaceae > Triticum > Triticum urartu. Next base: position 68,945,578 of record NC_141876.1, on the reverse strand, counting down.
AACCCTGCAGGGGTGTCCCAACTTAGCCCATCACAAGCTCTCACGGTCAACGAAGGATATTCCTTCTCCCAGGAAGACCCGATCAGGCTCGGAATCCCGGTTACAAGACATTTCGACAATGGTAAAACAAGACCAGCAAAGCCACCCAGATGTGCCGACAAATCCCGATAGGAGCTGCACATATCTCGTTCTCAGGGCACACCGGATGAGCCAGATGTTGGGTAGGCCAGCCCAGAGTTGCCCCTGGTGGCGCCGGACATCGCTCAGGTTGGACCAACGCTTAGAAAAGCACTGCCCCGGGGGGTTAAAATAAAGATGACCCTTGGGTTGGCCGACCCAAGGGAAAGAAAAGGCTAGGTGGCAAATGGTAAAACCAATGTTGGGCCTTGCTGGAGGAGTTTTATTCAAGGCGAACTGTCAAGGAGTTCCCATTATAACCCAACTGTGTAAGGAACGCAAAATCAAGGAACATAACACCGGTATGATGGAAACTAGGGCGGCAAGAGTGGAACAAAACACCAGGCATAAGGCCGAGCCTTCCACCCTTTACCAAGTATATAGATGCATTAATTAAATAAGAGATATTGTGATATCCCAACAAATATCCATGTTCCAACAAGGAACAAACTCCAATCTTCACCTGTAACTAGCAACGCTATAAGAGGGGCTGAGCAAAGCGGTAACATAACCAAACAACAGTTTGCTAGGACAAGGTGGGTTAGAGGTTTGACATGGCAATATGGGAGGCATGATAAGCAAGTGGTAGGTATCGTAGCATAGGCATAGCAAAAGAGCGAGCATCTAGCAAGCAAAGATAGAAGTGGTTTCGAGGGTATGGTCATCTTGCCTAAGATCCCGCAAGGAAGAAGAACGAGTCCATGAAGAAGACAAACGGACGTAGTCGAACGGATCCTCACAAACGCGACGTGATCGGAACTAACCCGAAGAAGCAACACCGGAAAGAAGCAAACAACATAGTAAACAACCATCACATAAATCATGGCATGATGCACAACCAACTATGATGCATGTCCGGTTTACTGAGGCATGGCATGGCAAAGTGCAACAAACAAAACTACAAATTAAGTGGAGCTCAATATGCAACGGAGTTGCATATTGAAGAAAACACCACATGACTTATTTAGTTCTCTCTCGTTTAGGTACTCAACAATATTAAATGTTGTTAACATGGCAAGAGGTGGAGCATAAGTAAACTAAACATTTAGGCAAGTTTAAATGAGGCCGGAACAACAAGCAACAATTCCGGTAAAACCTCATATGCATTTATCAATTTGGTGCAACAACAATTTTAAACATTTAAATGTTATTATTATGATGCAAATGACATGTGCAAGTTTATGCAATTTTATTAAAAGTTGATAAGAGAATTATGAAGCATTTGTCACCGTGGTGGAAAGAAAGGGCGCCACAGCGACGATAACAAAACGGTGCCATGGCAACGTTCCGGTTCCGGTAACTCGATTGAGATGCCGGTGAAAAAGATGGGGCGTGAGCGAGTTGAGCAAGATGGTGGGGTGCTCCCGACTACCGGGTTCCCACGGGTTAGTGGCATGGAAATGAGTGACAAAACGGACACGGTGCAGACAAAGGGGGCATCTCATCCGACATGCATTCATTCGTTCACGGGCGTCGTCTCGGGGTTATACCTTCAAGGCGAGACTTTTTGGAACGGATCAAGTTCGTAGCAGAAGTAGACGTTCTCGCCACGTTTGTAGTGGTAGTAGTTGTACTCATGCCGTAGTGGAAGTAGTGGTTCACGTTGATGGTAGTGGCACATAGCAATCGTGGACGAACTTGGAGGGTCATCGTTAGTCGTTCACGGGTCTTCGGCAATGGTTGTGGTACATGTTCTGTAGAAGTACGGACGGCAGTAGGAGTACATGTTTATCGTTGCACAGGTTTCCATAGATGTTCGGGGTCACGGCGAGGAACTTGATGCATCGCTGAACTTGGCGTCCGAGGAATCCCGCGTAGCCGTACACGAGTCGTAGTCGAACTTGACGGTTCCGTTACACGATTATTTGGAGACGATAATGGTGTACGGGTCTTTTGGCCCTGATAGCCGTACACACATCCGAAGAGGAAACTCGACGTTCCGATGCGGTGTAGGGGTACATGCTGATGGTCGTCGTGGTACTTGGCGTTTCGTTCAACACTCTTTCGAGCATCCGTGTGATCTTGTCGATGGTGTACTTGGCGATTTCCAAAGCGACTTTGACGCATCCATTCATAGAGATACTTGGCGGTTTCGTTCAGTCGGTCTTGCCGGTCTCGGTAACGTAGTTGTACAATAGCATCATCGAACTTGTCAAACCCAAACTCTTGGAGGACCGTCGTGGTACTTGGTGTTTCGTGTAACTGGCGTCCTTTTGACCTTGAGAGAGAAGAAACAGCACGCCCACAGCGCCCGATGGGGATGGTCCTGCAGCAACAGGAGGTCGATGGCCGAGCAATAGCAAGACGAAGAGCTCGACGGCCTGGACTCACCGGTCGGAATGATGAAGGGGTCACTGGGTGGCGCAGGGACGAAGCAGCATCGAACGGCGAGGTGGATGTGCTGCCGGTGCCCCGCGGAGGCAGCAAGGCCAGGGAGGCGCAGCAGCGAAGCACGGCTCGCGAGCAGAGGAGGAAATCATGGCGATGGTCATGGTCTCCGGCGGTGACCGGACGCGAGGAGGCACTGTCTCGGGCGACGAGGTAGCTCGAGGAGGACCTCGGGAAGGGAGGTGCACGGCCGGAGGGAGGAGGAGCAGCGGACGACAAGAGGAGCCGAGCGCACGGGAGGCCGGTCCGGGCGCCATGGCGAGACGGCGACGCAGAGGCGCGAGGCGAGCAGCTGGAGCGACAGCTGACGAAGGCGCGACGAGGTGGAGGTGGAAGAGGCGCTCGGCGGGTCGAGGTTGAGCTCGCGCGCGAGGGCAGAGTGTGAGGGCGCGGGGCTCCTCCCTGGTGCGTGAGGAAGAGAGCGAGAGGAGGGGGGTTTCGAGCAGAGCGCTGGAGGGAGATGGGGATCGAGGAGATGGCTCCTGGCGGCGGTGAGGGAACGAGGGAAAGAGGGAGTAGCAATGCGGGAGGGGTTAGGGTAAGCAGCGGGGCTGATTGGGCCTGGCCTTGGGCCGGCGCGTGAGGGAGGGAGGCCCAGCTGGGCTAGAATGGCTGCTGGGCCTCTTCTCTCTCTCTCAGAAATAACTTATTTTCTTTTAGCAAAAGAAAGAAAGAAAGAAAAGAGAGAGACATGAAAGATTAGGGAAGGAACCTAGGCAACAGATAATTTTCTTGAGGTCGCAAAAATGTGCTTGTTCCGAGAAAAATAGAAAAGGCCAAGATTGAGATATTTAAATTCAAACTCATTTGATTTAAATTCAAATGATTTGAATAGGAAGTGAGGGTTGGGAAGGTCCAAAATGTTCGGATTTTTGGTGGAGCTCCGAAATATGATGAATGAATTTATGGACAAAGTTTGAGGTCAAGATGTGAGATAACAAAGGCCTGGGGAATTACTTGCAAGTGTGTTTTGGTGATTCCAAATTAATAGAATATTTATAATAGCTCCCTAAATATTAGGAGGATATGTTATAAAGAGAAGTCACTCTTTCCTCGATTTAAATGGATTGAAGATCCACACAATTTATTTAGTTGAGATGCAAAAGATTTATGACATGATAGCATGATGACATGATGCAAAGCAAAAATAAAAGGAGCAAGCAAAAATGAAACACACGGAAAAACCCGGAACCTATGGAAGTCTTCTCGAGCATCGGCTTGGGGCGTTACACCAGCCGGAGCCTCTTCCCCGACGACGTCGTCCATCACAACAGCTCGACGTTCCTCGTCCACCTCCCCGGATGAGGATCCGCCGTCCATCTCGCCGTCCCGCCGGTTCAGCCGCCCCATCCTCCACCTCCAAGGAGCTGCTTCGACGATCGCCTCGTCTATCGCGGCTGCTCCATTCCCACAGCGCCGCCTTAACCTGCTCCACCGGAACCGCAACATCCTCACCGACTCCTCGGACGAAGCCAAAGCCTACTCGGCACCACCAAAGAGGTTGTACACTCATCGCATTGCACCTTCTCCTTAACTCGACCTCCCGGCGCCGACGGTGCTCCATCCCGCACCCCCATGGAGCGGCTACCTTGAAGTCGGCGCCGCGGGCGACATCTCCATGGCGGCTCTCCCCCAGTGCGAGGCCCCTTTGGCGGCGGTGTCCATACCAGCGGATGTGCTGCTGCTGCTCCAGCTCTTGCTCGATCGCTCGTTCGCCCAGCTGCTGCTGCTGCTCCCCCCTCGCTCGTGCTGCTGCTCTGCTCCAATTAAGCCACACTTCATTCGACTGAATCAAATTTTGGGTCAGTCGATTTTCAGGGGTTGGGGGGGCTCGCCAGAGTTAAGGAAGAACCACCCGCAGCGGGGACGGGGGCTCGCCGGAGAGGTACCCCACTATCTATCTTAGGGTTCAGGGTGGGGGCGGGGGGCCTAGAGGGCTGGCTGGGGCGGCGGTGGCGAGTTGTTTTGGGGTGGCGAGGCGGCGCTGGGGCCGGCGGTTCGGCCGGTGGTGGCCGGCGGCTCAAGGGGGTGCAGGTTGAAGATGAATTGCATGCCCTCCCTAAACTACATGTCAAGTGCCTCTCTGCTACCATTGCGTTCAGTTTCGACAGTAGCATTCAGATTCCGCAGTAAATTTCAGTTTCGACAGTTAAGTTCAGAGTCAACAGTTTTTACCTCATCTGTTGTAGTCAGGTGGTTTTTGGTGATATTAATTTTACATCCATTTTACATCATCTATTGGAGATGCTATTAGAATCCCACTTGAGATTGACAATGTCTGTCTTGTGCTGCTTCAGCATTGACATCTTACGGCTCACCAGAACTGCTCCAACGACAGAAGATCCATCACAACAGAGCAGTGCCCTGGACGCCGTTTACAGATTCCTCAGATCTTCCTCCACACCTCCGTCAGCCACCTCTGCCTCAACTGCTTCAGCGACCAACCCAATGATGCTGAGGTCGACACGGCTACGGCAAAGAGGTTGTACACTTGTTGCATCACTTATTACTATACATTCATGTCGATCCATTAGGGCTATTTTGGTTCAACGGAAAAACATCGATCTACTGGTTGTTACCATCACTCTAAATTTCTGCATGCTCTCGTTACATAATCTCACCATATTTTTTTCATATACATGTCAGATATTGTACACAGTCATGCTGAACATGTAGAGAAAAAGAGAAGAGTTTTACGCGGTAATACAATGTCATGCAGACATCGCTCCATGGTGGGTTCAATGGCAAACCCTCCCCACCCCTCTCCAGATTGTAATCCAGAGGAAGATATCTATTCTGAGACGGATTCGGACGCTGCTGACCACTCCTATTTACCCCCCAAGGTGTTTGCTCTACCTTGGCATGATGATGTTAGTCATATCATGCATATGTTGCCTTGCAGTGCCTACTTTTGACATCATATATCTCATCTGCTTAGTTTAGACATGTTCTGTAATGCCACCTGTTTAGTTTCTATATCATATATGGGAATTATGCAGTCTCATGTCTTTTAGCTAGCCATAATATATGTGAAATGTGCAATGTCATCCTGTTTAACCAGGCATCATATATTTGAATGATATCTTGCCCATCCTTTTCTTCATTACATTTCCATTTGTCGACAATGTTTGTACATTAAACTACTCTTCCTGTGAATCAGCCATTTGGGTGGGAGATGGAAAAATCTGGAGTGAAAACAAGGCCTTCAGAGCAGACAGTGCTACCTGTCGAAGCAGATCTCTTGTTGGGTCCCGATAGCTCCTCAGAGATGGATTCAGAGACAGATGGCCAGTCATATTCCCCCACTGAGGTGTATGCTCTAACTTGGCACGGTTATACTGCTCATATCATTCATACGGTGTCTTGCATTGCATAGTTTAGACATCATATACACAATATTCAACACCATGTTCTTAGTTCAGACATCATATCGAATGCCCTCTGTTTAGCATATAAATCACATATGTGAATTAAATGATGCGATCCTGATTACTTAGATAACATGTAGGTGAATTATGTCATGTGATCATGTTTAGTTATTCATCATATCTTTCAATTATTTATGCTATGCTATCCACTTTAGATAGACATCATATATGTGAAATTATGTCATGCTATCTATTTTAGTTAAACAATATACATGTCAACTATTTCATGCCCTCTTTTTTCCACACTATCTATTGCATCTGTCTCTCATACAATGTCTGTACATTCAACTATGTTTCCTGTTTATCAGCCATTTGAATTGGAGCGGGTGATGCCAGTATCTAGCGGACTAAAAACACGGTCTTCAAATAAAACAGTGCTACCTCTTGGTGGAGATAGCACCCCGATTGTACATGCACAAGAACCAGCCCTACCACACATAACCCAAACTCTCACAGATTGTACCCCTACTACGATGGACAGAGAACCAGCTTCACCCAATCTAACCCCAGCCGATAGTAACCCAGTTCCTGTTGACACAGCACCATCTCCACCACAGAGCTCACAAACAAGAGCAGTTAGTAAGGCAGCTCCAGTGCCCAAAGGGACAGTACTATCACGGCGAACCCCAACTCCACCAGTTAGTACGCCTATTCCTGTGGAGGAAGTACAACCAGCTAGTCGTAGTTTAGCATTTATCACATTTGATGTTGTTAAATCGTATGTGCGTATCTTCCCATCTTGGAAATATTATACTGAAGATGAAGGAAAATGCCAGTTGCAGGTGTTTGTCCAGGAGTTATGTGTAAGTAATGTTATTCATGGCAATTACTTTGCTTCGTCCCATACATCCTACCTCCATGATGGTTATAATACAGCAAATTTTCCCATTTTTCTCTATAGAGAAGGACCGATTTGGAAACTCAGGATGAGGTAACCTGTGCTAATACCTCTGCTATCTTCAAGAATGCTTGGTGGCAGTATCGGAATTACCTGAAGAAAACGTACTTCACCGGCAAAGAAACTCATCAAATTCCCTTTCGTTCTCCTGAGACACATTTACTAGACGATGACTGGGAACGCCTTGTTCTGTACTGGTTCCGAACCAAGAATGTGGTAAGGTCTATGAGCTCATTTTCTATTTTTAAGTATTATATTCTTACGTCTTACTGTACTTTGTTCATGTAGAACAAGTGCCTAAACCTGAAGAACAACTGTTCTAATTTAAGATTCCATTGCTACCATAGGACATAGATATATGTTTGTTTGATGCTTTTAGTATGTACTAGTACTTGACAATAGAAGACTTGGTAGTTTAATCCTGCCCACCTTACTAATGAACTGGTTCACTGAAATGAGTTTCATATACTAGTACATGCTAAACTTGTTATGTGTCTGCTTGTTTCTTCTTTTAGAATGCTGACAGAATATTGGGGAAGAGTGCCTTATTAAGCAACGGTAAAGGAAGTAATGCAGATAAGGTTCAGGATAGTGACACATCCTGTCTTGGTTTAGTGTTGGAGTTACTGGCCACTACCGCTTGCATAAGCTATTCAAACTCACTGTCTGAATCAGTTCGGTTCCTTGAGTCTCAACTACAAGCTGAAAGACATCGATCAGCTGTGCTGCGACAAGAAGCGGAAGGACTGTGGAAGTCCCTGGAGCATTTAGATGCATACTTTCTGGTGCAACATCAAGCATTGGAGGATTTTAGCGCCAAACAGGACAAAGCTAATCAGCTTGCTAAGCTTATTGCCAGCATGGTGGATACCCAGGATAACGTTTCTTGAGCTCTTCTGAAATTGTTTCAGTTATGCTCTTGTTTTGCTGCTGCGTTTATTTGCACTGGTGGCCAATTTTGACGGCCAGTGTATATGATATGCTGCTTTGTTCCCTATATTTGCACTGGTGGCGAACTTTGATGCCTAGTGGATGTAATATGTGTAATAGCCGTGATAGCCTAGCGTTAGTTGCTTGCTTATTTATTTCCTTGTTGTCTTGTTTATTTGTTTGCTTGTAGTCATTGCAGTTCTTTTTCCGCGGTTAACTAGTGGCTGCAATAACCTATTTTTTAAAACTAGGCCACAATAACCATGGGCTAATATTTACTGTAGTGACACTGGGCCTCCTACGGGCCATAGAAACAGTGGGCCTTCTACGGGCCATAGAAACAGTAGGCCTTCTACGGGCCGTAGAAACAATGGGCCTTCTACGGGCCGTATCATCAATGGGCCTTATACGGGCCGTATGATCGATTGGCCAAACATGGGCCAATAACATGTCGCATTATGGCCGTAAATGGGCTAGAGTTGGAATCGTCCGTTCATGGGCCAACCGTAACGGGCCATCGTTAATAGGCCGTATTTGATGACGCTATGAAAACGGCCCAACGTATTAACGGACCACAAACGGGTCGACTGTAACCACGGGTTGAATTTGGCCCACAAGCAGAAAATGACAGTAACGGGCCGTAAGTAAATGAATGCTGGAAATGAGCCCAAGAATAAATGGGCTCTGAGAAGGCCGAAAGATAACATGGGCTGGAAACGGCCCAATGGAATAACGGGCCGTTAATGGGTATAAAGTGATACACTGTTCATTACGGGCCAGTTTCGCCATGGGTCGTTAATGGGTGTAAAGTGATACACTGTTCATTACGGGCCAGTTTCACCACGGGCCGTTAATAGGCCAAGAGTTACATAGGGCCTCATATGGGCCGAAAGACATCATGGGCCAGAAGTGAAAACGGGCTGGAATCATATTGGATGGCCCAGTTGACGCTACTGGGCCTAATTCGGATAGGGCGTAACGGGCCTTGGGTTAGCGGGCTGTAAATGGGCTATATGCGAACAGGCCGTTAACAGGCTTTCCATGGGCCGGGCCGCCACCTTTTGACCAAGTCAAACGGGCCGGCCTTTTCACAGGAATGGGCCTCTGTTGGGCCGTGCCACGTGTCGACGTATCATAGGCACCTATCTAACCCACTGATGAGCTGACACGTGTTTTGTCCGGCCAATAAGAATTTTACACGTGGAAATTTCCCATTGGTCGGGGCTGATAACGGGTTATCGGATCCAAAACCCGACCCGATAGCTTAACGGCGTTCCATTACAGTGGATGCCACATGTCGGTCACCCTTGACGAAAGCACTTCTGTGACGCGCGATTTATCGTCATGGAAGTGGACACTTCCGTGATGATAATTTTGGTAATGTCATGGAACACTTCTACGACAGCACAGGTATGACTATCTTGATTCTGTCATAAATTTGTCATGGATGTACATGCATGACAAAAAATGCGACCTACTGTGACAAACACGTATCATCACGGAAGTGTATTTTTTTTGTAGTGCAAGTTTCAACACTTAGCTTTCAGTCGTCATCTCTGAGGCTTCCAGACAAATTCGCAATGGTGTTCGACTACCATCGACGCCGAGAACTGTTGCTGCTGGACGCAGGACCCCTGCGTCACTTGTGGGACGTGGATGTAGTGTTCGACACCGACGACCACATGTATCTCGCACCGAAGATACTTGCTATTTAGGGTTCCATCGACACCGAGGAACCCCTAACCCACTCGTCCCCGGGAGCCCTCGGGTATGGCAACCCACTAGCTCCACCATCTATCCCCTCGGCAACCCTCTTCCTTTTTCCCCTTTTCCTCTTCTTCTACTTATTCTTCTTTCCCCTCCCACCTCCTCCTCCTCCTCCTCTTCCTCTTCTTCTTCTTCTTCTTCTTCTTCTTCTTCTTCTTCTTTTTTCTTCTCCCTCCTCCTCTTCATCCCTCCTCCTCCTTCTACTCTTCTTCTTCTTCTAAACTAAAACTAAAACTAATCTAAAATAAACTAAACTAAAACTAACTAAAACTAAACTAAAACTAAAACTAAACTGAAACTAAAACTAAAATAGAAACTAAACTAAAAGAAACTAAAAAAACTAAACAAAAAAGGGGGAAGAACTCACCTGCAGGGGATCGCTGGTGGAGGAGGCGCGGGGCGGCCAATGGATGGGCCGCTAGAGGAGGTGGCGGCCTGGTGGAGGGGGAGGCCGGACAGCCGCGGCGGGATGGGCGGGGGACAACACACGGAAGGGGGCGGGGCGGCTGGGCGAGGGGGCGGCGGCGGGCGGCGGCGACTGGGCGAGGGGGCGGCGGCGGTGCGGTGGAGGTCGGGGTGCCGCAGGGGATGGGTGCGGGGCGACGGGGCAAGGGGGCGGCGGCGGGTCGTCGGGGAGAGAGACGAGAGAAACACACACACATACACACACAGAGAGAGAGAGGGCGGCTGGGGTGGGGCTCGACCTGTTAGTTAGGTCAACTCTTTGCCGCCCGCCATCCTTTGTCGTCTGCTAGCAGACGACGAAGACGGGGTCCGTTAGGTTTTTTCTATGCAGCTCGTTAGTGGGGCCCACCTCTCTCTTTGCCGTTCGCCAGCTGACGGCAAAGATTCTTTGTCGTCCGCCAGCTGACGGCAAAGATTCTTTGCCGTCCATTTTCTGTAAGCGGACGACAACGACCTTCTTTGTCGTCAGCCAGAAGACGGCAAAGAAAAGGCAGACGGCAAATAAGCTAATTCCAGTAGTGGATGTACATACGAACGGAAACGTTTAGCGGGGACTGACTATGTGGGATGTACTTGCGACCGGAAACAATTTCGCCGTATAATTGTATTTTTATCTCTACTGTACGTATTTCCGTATTTGAGCGCTCGTCGGTCGCACACGACCTCATTTTGCCGAGCGTGTGTGCTAGGATGGCATATCCCCGACGGTTTCTGCGTTGTGTGGGAAGGACCCCCCTATCGCCCACACTCACTTGGCGATGGTTCCAAATGTCGTCGTGGAAAGGGGTTAAAAACCGTTTGTATAGGACCAACGCGTACCAGTGTAGTGTTTGGGCTCATTTAATGCTTTTGTCCTAATCCGGCAGAGTTAGGTATGATAGCACTGTAACAACTATTCACCCTATGTAATTACCATTTTGCCATTATGGTGACCCCTTAGTCTATATAAGGAGGTCCATGGCTACGTTTACAAAGGTCGAAACACTGCTCAATTGCACTACGTAGCTACACTTCCCATGCACCTTGCCGGCAAGCTGCGCTCTCTTGTAATCTGAGCACAAACACATCCAATACACTAAAGCATGAGTAGGATTTTACGCCTCACGGCGACCCGAACCTGGGTAAACTCAGTGTGTGATTGCTGGATCTGCTCTTTGTGCTCGTCTATCCCCACAGCTGAATCACGAAGGGGTCTTTACTAGTCCCATAGATTTTTGTACCTCGACAGATTACAATGGGGGAGATGAGTTGCTACTGGGAGTGTAGGTGTACTGGTGTAGATGGGAATGAGAGCCCCGTAGCCCTCCCCTGAAGGAAATATGCCCTAGAGGCAATAATAAAGTTATTATGTATTTCCTTATATCATGATAAATGTTTATTATTCATGCTAGAATTGTATTAACCGGAAACATAATACATGTGTTAATACATAGACAAACAAAGTGTCACTAGTATGCCTCTACTTGACTAGCTCGTTGATCAAAGATGGTTATATTTCCTAACCATAGACATGAGTTGTCATTTGATTAACGGGATCACATCATTAGGAGAATGATGTGATTGACTTGACCCATTCCGTTAGCTTAGCACTTGAACGTTTATTTTGTTGCCATTGCTTTCTTCATGACTTATACATGTTCCTATGACTATGAGATTATGCAACTCCCGTTTACCGGAGGAACACTTTGTGTGCTACTAGACGTCACAACGTAACTGGGTGATTATAAAGGTGCTCTACAAGTGTCTCTGAAGGTACTTGTTGGGTTGGCGTATTTCGAGATTAGGATTTGTCACTCCGATTGTCGGAGAGGTATCTCTGGGCCCTCTCGGTAATGCACATCACTTAAGCCTTGCAAGCATTGCAACTAATGAGTAGTTGCGGGATGATGTGTTACGGAACGAGTAAAGAGACTTGCCGATAACGAGATTGAACTAGGTATTGAGATACCGACGATCGAATCTCGGGAAAGTAACATACCGATTACAAAGGGAACAACGTATGTTGTTATGCGGTTTGACTGATAAAGATCTTCGTAGAATATGTAGGAGCCAATATGAGCATCCAGGTTCCGCTATTGGTTATTAACAGGAGACGTGTCTCGGTCATGTCTACATAGTTCTCGAACCCGTAGGGTCCGCACGCTTAAAGTTCGATGACGGTTATATTATGAGTTTATGTGTTTTGATGTACCGAAGGAGTTCGGTGTCCCGGATGAGATCGGGGACATGACGAGGAGTCTCGAAATGGTCGAGACGTAAAGATCGATATATTGGACGACTATATTCGGACATCGGAAAGGTTTTGAGTGATTCGGGTATTTTCGGGAGTACCGGGGAGTTACGGGAATTCCTATTGGGCCTTAATGGGCCATACGGGAAAGGAGAGAAAGGCCCCAAAGGGTGGCCGCACCACTCCCGATGGGCTGGTCCGAATTGGACTAGGGAGGGGGCGCCCCCTTCCTTCCTTCTCCTTTTCCCTTCCCTTTCCTTCCCTCCTACTCCTACTACATGGAAGGGCTCCTAGTTCTACCAGGAAAAAGGGAATCCTACTCCTGGTGGGAGTAGGACTTCCCTAGGGCGCGCCATAGAGAGGGCCGGCCCTCTCCCTCCTCCACTCCTTTATATACGGGGGCAGGGGCACCCCAAAGACACAACAATTGATCTCTTGATCTCTTAGCCGTGTGCGGTGCCCCCCTCCACCATAATCCACCTCGGTCATATCATAGCGGTGCTTAGGCGAAGCCCTGCGTCCGTAGAACATCATCATCGTCACCACGCCGTCGTGCTGACGGAACTCTCCCTCAAAGCTCGGCTGGATCGGAGTTCGAGGGACGTCATCGAGTTGAACGTGTGCAGAACTCGGAGGTGCCGTGCGTTCGGTACTTGATCGATCGGATCGTGAAGACGTACGACTACATCAACCGCGTTGTGCTAACGCTTCCGCTTTCAGTTTACGAGAGTACGTGGACAACACTCTCCCCTCTCGTTGCTATGCATCACCATGATCTTGCGTGTGCGTAGGAAATTTTTGAAATTACTACGTTCCCCAACAGTGGCATCCGAGCCAGGTTTTATGCGTTAATGTAATATGCACGAGTAGAACACAAGTGAGTTGTGGGCGATATTAGTCAGACTGCGTACCAGCATGTCATACTTTGGTTCGGCGGTATTGTTGGATAAAGCGGCCCGGACCGACATTACGCGTACGCTTACGCGAGACTGGTTTTACCGCCGTGCTATGCACACAGGTGACTAGCGGGTGTCAGTTTCTCCAACTTTAGTTGAACCAAGTGTGTCTACACCCGGTCCTTGAGAAGGTTAAAACAGGCACTAACTTGACAAACTATCGTTGTGGTTTTGATGCGTAGATAAGAATGGTTGTTTCTCAGGCCGTAGCAGCCTCGTAAAAACTTGCAACAACAAAGTAGAGGATGTCTAACTTGTTTTTGCAGGGCATGTTGTGATGTGATATGGTCAAGACGTGATGAGATATAAGTTGTTGTATAAGATGATTATGTTTTGTTGAAGTTATCGGCAACTGGCAGAATCCTTATGGTTGTATCTTTATTGCATAAGATGCAAGCGCCAAATAATTGCTTTACTTTATTGCTATGCGATAGCAATAGTTGCAAGAGCAATAGTTGGCGAGACGACCATGTGATGACACATTGATATAGATCAAGATGATGGAGATCATGGTGTCATGCCGGTGACGATGGAAATCATGACGATGCTTTGGAGATGGAGATCAAAGGCACAAGATGATGATGGCCATATCATGTCACATATTTTGATTGCATGTGATGTTTATCTTTTATACATCTTATTTTGCTTAGTTCGACAGTAGCTTTATAAGATGACCTCTCACTAATTATCAAGGTACAAGTGTTCTCCCTGAGTATGCACCACTGCGAAAGTTCTTTGTGCTGAGACACCACGTGATGATCAGGTGTGATAGGCTCTACGTTCAAATACAACGGGTGCAAAACAGTTGCACATGCGGAATACTCAGGTTAAACTTGATGAGCCTAGCATATAACAGATATGGCCTCGGAACACTGAGACCGAAAGGTCGAGCGTGAATCATATAGTAGATATGATCAACATAGTGATGTTCACCATTGAAACTACTCCATCTCACGTGATGATCGGACATGGTTTAGTTGATATGGATCACGTGATCACTTAGAGGATTAGAGGGATGTATATCTAAGTGGGAGTTCTTAAGTAATATGATTAATTGAACTTAAATTTATCATGAACTTAGTCCTGGTAGTATTAGCATATCTATGTTGTAGATCAATAGCTCGCATTTAGCTCCCCTGTTTTATTTTTGATATGTTCCTAGAGAAAACTAAGTTGAAAGATGTTAGTAGAAATGATGCGGATTGGATCCATGATCTGAGGTTTATCCTCATTGCCGCACAGAAGAATTATGTCCTTGATGCACCGCTAGGTGACAAACCTATTGCAGGAGCAGATGCAGATGTTATGAACGTTTGGCTAGCTCAATATGATGACTACTTGATAGTTTAGTGCACCATGCTTAAACGGCTTAGAATCGGGACTTCAAAGACGTTTTGAACGTCATGGACCATATGAGATGTTCCAGGAGTTGAAGTTAATATTTCAAGTAAATACCCGAGTTGAGAGATATGAAGTCTCCAACAAGTTATATAGCTAAAAGATGGAGGAGAATAGCTCAAGCAGTGAGCATGTGTTCAGATTGTCTAGGTACTACAATCGCTTGAATCAAGTGGGAATTAATCTTCTAGATAAAATAGTGATTGACAGAATTCTCTAAGTCACCATCACCGAGTTAGTAGAACTTCGTGATGAACTATAGTATGCAAGGGATGACGAAAACGATTCCCAAGCTTTTCATGATGATGAAATTGATGAAGGTAAAAATCAAGAAAGAGCATCAAGTGTTGATGATTAACAAGACCACTAGTTTCAAGAAAAGGGCAAAGGGAAATAAAGGGAACTTCAAGAAGAACGGCAAGCAAGTTGCTGCTCAAGTGAAGAAGCCCAAGTCTGGACCTAAGTCTGAGACTAAGTGCTTCTACTGCAAAGGGACTGGTCACTGGAAGCGGAACTGCCCCAAGTATTTGGCGGATAAGAAGGATGGCAAAGTGAACAATGCTATATTTGATATACATGTTATTGATGTGTACTTTACTAGTGTTTATTGCAACCCCTCGGTATTTTAAACTGGTTCAGTTGCTAAGAGTAGTAACTCAAAACGGGAGTTGCAGAATGAAAAGAGACTAGTTAAGGGTGAAGTGACGATGTGTGTTGGAAGTGGTTCCAAGATTGATATGATCATCATCGCACACTCCCTATACTTTCGGGATTAGTGTTAAACCTAAATAAATGTTATTTGATGTTTGCATTGAGCATGAATATGATTTGATCATGTTTATTGCAAAACGGTCATTCATTTAAGTTAGAGAATAATTGTTGTTCTGTTTACATGAATAAAACCTTCTATGGTCATAAACCCAATGAAAATGGTTCGTTGGATCTCGATCGTAGTGATACACATATTCATAATATTGAAGCCAAAAGGTGCAAAGTTAATAATGATAGTGCAACTTATTTGTGGCACTGCCGTTTAGGTCATATTGGTGTAAAGCGCATGAAGAAACTCCATGCTGATGGGCTTTTGGAATCACTTGATTATGAATCATTTTGATGCTTGCGAACCATGCCTCATGGGCAAGATGACTAAGACTCCGTTCTCCGGAACAATGGAGCGAGCAACTGACTTATTGGAAATAATACATACGATGTATGCAGTCCGATGAGTGTTGAGGCTCGCGGCGAGTATCGTTATTTTCTGACCTTCACAGATGATTTGAATAGACATGGGTATATCTACTTGATGAAACATAAGTCTGAAACATTTGAAAAGTTCAAAGAACTTCAGAGTGAAGTGGAAAATCATCGTGACAAGAAAATAAAGTTTCTACGATCTGATCGCAGACACAAATATTTGAGTTACGAGTTTGGTCTTCAATTAAAACAATGTGGAATAGTTTCACAAAATCGTGCCACCTGGAACACCACAGCATAATGGTGTGTCCGAACGTCATAACCGTACTATTATTGGATATAGTGCAATCTATGATGTTTCTTACCGATTAACCACTATAGTTTTGAGGTTATGCATTAGAGACAGCTACATTCACGTTAAATAGGGCACCATCTAAATCCGTTGAGACGACACCGTATGAACTATGGTTTGGCAATAAACCTAAGCTGTCATTTCTTAAAGTTTGAAGTTGCAATGCTTATGTGAAAAAGTTTCAACCTGATAAGCTCAAACCCAAATCAGAGAAGTGCGTCTTCATAGGATACCCAAAATAAAATGTTGGGTACACCTTCTATCACAGATCCGAAGGCAAGATATTCATTGCTGAGAATGGATCCTTTCTAGAGAAGGAGTTTCTCTCAAAAGAAGTGAATGGGAGGAAAGTAGAACTTGATGAGGTAATTGTACCTGCTCCCTTATTGGAAAGTAGTTCATCACAGAAATCTGTTCCTGTGACTACTACACCAATTAGTGAGGAAGCTAATGATGATGATCATGTAACTTCAGATCAAGTTACTACCGAACCTCGTAGGTAAACCAGAGTGAGATCCGCACCAGAGTGGTACGGTAATCCTGTTCTGGAGGTCATGTTACTTGACCATGACGAACCTACGAACTATGAGGAAGCGATGATGAGCCCAGATTCCGCGAAATGGCTTGAGGCCATGAAATCTGAGATGAGATCCATGTATAAGAACAAAGTATGGACTTTGATTGACTTGCCCAAAGATCGGCGAGCCATTGAAATTTTCAAGAGGAAGACGGCCGCTGATAGTAGTGTTACTATCTACAAAGCTAGAATTGTCGCAAAAAGGTTTTCGACAAGTTCAAGGTGTTGACTACAATGAGAGTTTCTCACTCGTATCTATGCTTAAGTCTGTCCGAATCATGTTAGCAATTGCCACATTTTATGAAATCTAGCAAATGGATAAACAAAACTACATTCCTTAATGGATTTATTAAAGAAGAGTTGTATATGATGCAACAAGAAAGTTTTGTCAATCCTAAAGGTGCTAACAAAATATGCAAACTCCGGCGATCCATCTATGGACTGGTGCAAGCATCTCGGAGTTGGAATATATGCTTTGATAAGTTGATCAAAGCATATAGTTTTATACAGACTTGTGGTAAAGCCTGTATTTACAAGAAAGTGAGTGGGAGCACTACAACATTTCTGATAAGTATATGTGAATGACATATTGTTGATCAGAGATAATGTAGAATTATTCTGCAAAGCATAAAGGAGTGTTTGAAAGGAGTTTTTCAAAGAAAGACCTCGGTGAAGCTGCTTACATATTGAGCATCAAGATCTATAGAGATAGATCAAGACGCGTGATAAGTTTTTCAATGAGTACATACCTTGACAAGATTTTGAAGTAGTTCAAAATGGAACAGTCAAAGAAAGAGTTCTTGCCTGTGTTACAAGGTGTGAAACTGAGTAAGACTCAAAGCCCGACCACGGCAGAAGATAGAAAGAGAATGAAAGTCATTCCCTATGCCTTGGCCATAGGTTCTATAAAATATGCCATGCTGTGTACCAGATCTATTGTATACCCTACACTGTTTTTGGCAAGGGGTACAATAGTGATCTAGGAGTAGATCACTGGACAACGGTCAAAATTATCCTTAGTGGAATAAGGATATGTTTCTCGATTATGGAGGTGATAAAAAGGTTCGTCGTAAAGGGTTACGTCGATGCAAATTTTGACACTGATCCATATGACTCTAAATCTCAATATGGATACATATTGAAAGTGGGAGCAATTAGCTAGAGTAGCTCCGTGCAGAGCATTGTTGACATCGAAATTTGCAAAATACTTACGGATCTGAATGTGGCAGACCCGTTGACTAAACTTCTCTCACAAGCAAAACATGATCACACCTTAGTACTCTTTGGGTGTTAATCACATAGCGATGTGAACTAGATTATTGACTCTAGTAAACCCTTTGGGTGTTGGTCACATGTTGATGTGAACTATGGGTGTTAATCACATGGTGATGTGAACTATTGGTATTAAATCACATGGCGATGTGAACTAGATTATTGACTCTAGTGCAAGTGGGAGACTGAAGGAAATATGCCCTAGAGGCAATAATAAAGTTATTATTTATTTCCTTATATCATGATAAATGTTTATTATTCATGCTAGAATGGTATTAACCATAAACATAATACATGTGTGAATACATAGACAAACAGAGTGTCACTAGTATGCCTCTACTTGACTAGCTCGTTGATCAAAGAGGGTTATGTTTCCTAACCATAGACATGAGTTGTCATTTGATTAACGGGATCACATCATTAGGAGAATGATGTGATTGACTTGACCCATTCCATTAGCTTAGCACTTGATCGTCTAGTTTGTTGCTATTGCTTTCTTCATGACTTATACATGTTCCTATGACTATGAGATTATGCAACTCCCGTTTACCGGAGGAACACTTTGTGTGCTACCAAACGTCACAACGTAACTGGGTGATTATAAAGGTGCTCTACAAGTGTCTCCGAAGGTACTTGTTGGGTTGGCGTATTTCGAGATTAGGATTTGTCACTCCGATTGTCGGAGAGGTATCTCTGGGCCCTCTCGGTAATGCACATCACTTAAGCCTTGCAAGCATTGCAACTAATGAGTTAGTTGCGGGATGATGTGTTACGAAACGAGTAAAGAGACTTGCCGATAACGAGATTGAACTAGGTATTGAGATACCGACGATCGAATCTCGGGCAAGTAACATACCGATGACAAAGGAAACAACGTATGTTGTTATGCGGTTTAACCGATAAAGATCTTCTAGAATATGTAGGAGCCAATATGAGCATCCAGGTTCCGCTATTGGTTATTGACAGGAGACATGTCTCGGTCATGTCTACATAGCTCTCGAACCCGTAGGGTCCGCACGCTTAAAGTTCGATGACAGTTATATTATGAGTTTATGTGTTTTGATGTACCGAAGGAGTTTGGAGTCCCGGATGAGATTGGGGACATGACGAGGAGTCTCGAAATGCTCGAGACGTAAAGATCAATATATTGGACGACTATATTCGAACATCGAAAAGGTTCCGAGTGATTCGGGTATTTTCGGGAGTACCGGAGAGTTACGGGAATTCGTATTGGGCCTTAATGGGCCATACGAGAAAGGAGAGAAAGGCCCCAAAGGGTGGCCGCACCCCTCCCCATGGGCTGGTCCGAATTGGACTAGGGAGGGGGGCGCCCCCTTCCTTCCTTCTCCCTTTCCCTTCCCTTTCCTTCCCTCCTACTCCTACTACATGGAAGGGCTCCTAGTTCTACTAGGAAAAGGGGAATCCTACTCCTGGTGGGAGTAGGACTTCCCTAGGGCGCGCCATAGAGAGGGTCGGCCCCCCTCCTCCACTCCTTTATATACGGGGGCAGGGGCACCCCAAAGACACAACAATTGATCTCTTGATCTCTTAGCCGTGTGCGGTGCCCCCCTCCACCATAATCCACCTCGGTCATATCGTAGCGTTGCTTAGGCGAAGCCCTGCGTTGGTAGAACATCATCATCGTCACCACGCCGTCGTGCTGACGGAACTCTCCCTCAAAGCTCGGCTGGATCGGAGTTCGAGGGACGTCATCGAGTTGAACGTGTGCAGAAGTCGGAGGTGCCATGCGTTCGGTACTTGATCGGTCGGATCGTGAAGACGTACGACTACATCAACCGCGTTGTGCTAACACTTCCGCTTTCGGTCTATGAGGGTACGTGGACAACACTCTTCCCTCTCGTTGCTATGCATCACCATGATCTTGCGTGTGCGTAAAATTTTTTTGAAATTACTACGTTCCCCAACATCCCCTTATATGTACAGTGAGGTCTAGGGTTTTACAGGAGGTAGATCTAATTATAGCCGCCGCCATGCTGACTTGGGGGCTAAGATGATCCTTAGACATGTATTCGTTGCTCCAGGGTCCTTCTTGTCGCTAGCTCTATGGTGGGCCTTCTGGGCCCCTTGGTAGGCATGTTGTCGGCCTCCTTGCGGAGAAGCCACCCCCGGTTTGTTACACCTTCACTCCCTGATGTTTGCATGTGTTACCCCAACATGTGGGACTAAGTGCCATGTCACAACAAAACTATCAACTGATTGGCCAAGGGTGAACGGTATTGGAAGTTCAGGGTTGTGTCCTAACCGATTTTAGCGTTTGGGTTTGTAAACAAAATTAGGGCATGAGTTCAGGAACAACCTTCTGTTGTCCCAACCTATATCGCCGCCATTGCTCTTACAACTCATCACAGGAAACACGAGAGAAACAAAACTTAGGAGAAGGGGAATGAACATACTTGAGGGCCTTTGCTAGAAAAGAGAGAATGTAACGCTGCGAGCAGTAAGGTTGTTCTGAGTTTTCAAGTTTATCATTAGATATTGGTTTTCATGGATACTTTCTGGTTCTCATCTTGACTCAGAATTAATGCTCAACGAACTTATTTAGGCGGGAACTCAGACAGCGCGAGTCTGGCAGGGCCGGCCTATTAGCGAGTGTACTTTAGTGCAGAATAATGAAAAAACCCCATAAACTAGTGCACACGTGAGTGATCGAACACAAAACATCTCGGTAGTATCGCGGGTGGCTACCCACGAGGCTCCTGAGCCTTACTGACTAACAGGCAGTGTGCACATTTAAGAACTAAGGAAGTGGCAGATCCGAACATTTTCTTAAATTTCAAACGCGAACATTTTTTCTTTTCATGAAATGCAACATTTCCCAAATTTGTGAAGATTTTTTTCTAAAAAACTCATACATTATTTGAATATATGAGCAAAGAGAAATTTTCTGTAACTCCGAGCAAAAATTGGAAACACGGTCATTTTTGGAGTCTATGAACAATTTTTTAAACGATTACAGTTTTTGAATACTCAAAGAATTTATTGAAAATGAGAACATTTATTCGAATTAGCGATCATTTTCAAAAAAAACATGAACATATTTTCAAATTTTAACCATTATTATGAAATCACGAACTTTTTGTGAAATGTTTCGAAGAAAAGAGAAGGAGAAGACAGAAACAGAAAAATGGAAAGCGAAAAACGAAAAACGAAAAAGAAATAACAAAGAAGAAAAGCAGAAAATCCAGTACAGAAACAAACAGTAAAAATCATGTAAAAAACCGGACAGAATCTTTCAGAATGTTCCTTTTTTTTATCAACTTCCCTAACGTTCCTGAAGCGGTGGCCTGTGTTAGCGTCATAAGTGGGCCGGCTCACTTCGTTCCCGCCTGTGCGATACTCGGGAGCAACTGGTTAACGAGCGCTTTTTCAAGAGCCTCGCAACGATCAACGTCATTTGACGCGCTCACAGTCATTTGTCACGTGTCGCACTCTGGACGTTTCATTCGGATTTTGTTTATTTTTTATTTTTCCGCACGTGTTTTCGGCTTTTTAAACGGTTTTTTTCGGGTTTTTTTGATGTTTCGGTTTTTCCTCGGTCTTTCTTAGCTTTTCAATTAAAAAAAATTCGGAATTTTTTCGCAAAAAACGCGTTTTCTTTTTTTTTATGAAAGTCACGGTTTTTCTTTCGCGAGAGGACACGGTTGTGCTTTAGCGAGAGTCACGGTCGTGCCTCTCGGAAACAAAAAAAAAATGTGTTTTCTGTTTTTTTTTCTTTCGCGAGAGTCATGGTTTTGCTTTCGCGAGAGGCACGGGTGTGCTTTCGCGAGAGTCACGGCCATGCCTCTCGGAAAGGGAAAAATAAAACGCGTTTTCTTTTTTTGTCGTTCGTGAGAGTCACAGTTTTGCTTCCGCGAGAGGCACGGTTGTGCTTACGCGAAAGTCACGGCCGTGCCTCTCGGAAAGGAGAAAAAATACGCGTTTTTTATTTTTTTTCTTTCGCGAGAGTCACGGTTTTGCTTTCACGAGAGACACGGTTGTGCTTTCGCGAAAGTCACGGCCGTGCCTCTCGGAAACGGAAAAAAAAACGTGTTTTCTGTTTTTTTCCTTACATGAGAGTCACGGTTTTGCTTCCACGAGAAGCACAGTTGTGATTTTACGAGAGGCACGGGCGTGCCTCTTTCGGAAAGGAAAAAAAACCGTGCTCCCGGTTTGGTTTTTTCGTCCGGTTTTTTTGTTCATTTTTTTCGTAAAAAAAAGTTCATCAAAACCTATCAACATGGGATCTAGTTTTGAAGATCTCGACGCGAGAAATTCAATGGTGAAAACGGTTCGAGATTTGGACGCACGGTTTAAAAGATAAAACGTTTTGAATAAACGGACCTACGAAAAAAAGAAAAACTCCCAGGTTGCGACAAGTGGCGCGCTGCATGTGCGCCACTTGTCGCGGCCTGGGAAAGTGGAGTGTTCTTTAATTAGTGATTTCGGCGACACTCCAGCAATTTGACGTATCGTGCGTGGGGAGCTCCTATACGGCGCCTGTAGCGCCCCACGAGGCCCCCCACGCTGGGCTGGCCCAGGAAACGCGCAGACTAGCGAACGCAGCTCGCAAAAGGAAAAACTCCCAGATTACGACAAGTGGCGCGCTGTATGTGTGGCACTTGTCGCGGCCTGGGAAAGTGAAGTGTTCTTTAATTAGTGATTTCAGCGATACTCCAGCAATTTGACGCATCGTGCGTGGGGAGCTCCTATACGGCGCTGCAGGCGCCGGTTCGCGCTCCTGGCGCCTGCAGTGCTCGTGCGTGCGTGGGGAGCTCCTATACGGCGCTGCAGGCGCCGGTTCGCGCTCCTAGCGCCTACAGCGCCCCACGAGGCCCCCCACGCTGGGCCGGCCTAGAAAACGCGCAGACTAGCGAACGCAACTCGTAAAAGGAAAAACTCCCAGATTGCGACAAGTGGCGCGCTGCATGTGCGCCACTTGTCACGGCTTGGAAAAATGGAGTGTTCTTTAATTAGTGATTTCAGCGATACTCCAGCAATTTGACGCATCGTGCGTGGGGAGCTCCTATACGGCGCTGCAGGCGCCGGTTCGCGCTCCTGGCGCCTGCAGCGCCCCACGAGGCCCCCCACACTGGGGCGGCTCAGGAAACTCACCACGTCTGAGTTCACAAACAAGCGCAAGCAGCCACATGGGCTACCTGCCGTTTCGTATTATTATTAGAGTCAAATACTTAATAACAAGGTCGCAGCACCATTTTATTACACAGAACCATTCATCTACTGTATCACTTAAATTTTTTCAATTATTTCAGAAAAAGATCATGATTTTGAAAAAAAGTTCTTCATTTTGAAAGAAAAGTTCACAGACCTGAAATAAGTTCATCGATTTTACAAAAAAGGTTCATCAAATTAGAAAAATCTACAGAGATTTTGAAAAGAAAAAATAATCAAATTGGAAAAACGTTCATCAATTTTGAAAAACGTTCATCAATTTTGATAAAAAAAAAGTTCAACAGTTCATCGAATTTGAAAATAAAGTTAATCAATTTTCAAAAAAAGTTCATCAAATTTGAAAAAAGTTCACCAAATTAAGAAATGTTCATGAATTTGGCAAAAAGTTCATCAAATTTGAAAAAGGTTCATCAATTTTGATAAAAAGTTCAGTGATTTCGAAAATGTTCTTCGAATTTGAAAAAAAAAGTTCATCAATTTTCAAAAAAGTTCATCGTATTTGAAAAAAGTTCATCAAATTTGAAAAAAGCATCATATTTGAAAAAATGTCATCAAATTTTGTTTAGAAAAGTTCATAAAATTTGAAAAAAGTTCATCAATTTTCAAAAAAGTTCATCGTATTTTCGAAGAAAGTTCATCATTTTTTTAAAAAGTTCATTGTATTTGAAAACAAGTTCATATTGTTTTAGAAAAGTTCACAAAAATTGAAAAGAGGCCATGCATTTTTGAAATGTATTTTGGAGAAAAAGTTCACCGGTTTACAATCACCCTTTTAAAACATAAAAAAACAGAAAACGAAAAATGAAAAAAGAAAAACTGAAAAGGGAAAAGAAAGAATAGGAAAGGTAGAAAGTTCAATTATAACAGAACCCAGTCGGTTTACGTGGTGGTTGCACATGTAATTTGCTCGATGAGGTCGCGGGTTTGAATCAAG
Organism: Triticum urartu; assembly: GCF_056163025.1. NCBI lineage: Eukaryota > Viridiplantae > Streptophyta > Magnoliopsida > Poales > Poaceae > Triticum > Triticum urartu. Next base: position 68,921,422 of record NC_141876.1, on the reverse strand, counting down.
AGCAGCGCAGTTCGCTTGAGTTTTTCTTTTTTAAACACAGAAGAAAAACCTAGATGTGCCGGCCCAGCTGACGCGCCTGCAGGCGCCGGTTTGCAGAAACAACAGTAACCGGCGCCTGCAGCGCCAAATAGGAAATGCCTCGTGCGTCATATAGTGAATTCCATAATACTTTTTTGCGGCAAGGGGAACCTCCAGCCAAAGCCCAAGCCGTAACCGGTCAGCTGCAGTGACAAATAGGCCCACACTCAAAAGGAATAAAGAAAACCTGGATTCTCCTGGGCCGCGGTAAGCCAGCTAAATACCGGGGCTTTGCTAAAAAAAAAGCTAAACACCGGGGCTTTGCTAAAAAAAAAGCTAAACACCGGGGCTTTGCTAAAAAAAAAGGCTAAACACCAGGGCGGTTAAGGACTTCCAGCGAGGAAAGCCACGCACGCGACGCCGTCTCGGTTTCTACCTGATTTTCCGCTATATAAGGAGGCACGGGGACGGACGGTTCCGCCACAATCGTGCTAGATTACTTTGCTCATTGTTACTTTGAGACCGCTCCAAAAGGAAGTTGCTCTACTCTGAGAAGAGGGGCTGAATAACTCCATCGATTCCGATGGGCGCCACTGCCAGCCGCTCGTCGCCGGCGGTCAAGAATACGCGCGTCGTCACCGTCCCTGTCGCCAAGTACCTCGAGATGACGACGGTTGATACGGTCGACTTTTGCGGCAACCTGTGGCACGTCAACGTGCACCCTAGGGGCCACCTAGGGTGCGTCATGGTCACCTGCGTCGACAAGCAAGACCCATGCTCGGCCTCGGCCACCGACGTCTCCATTGAAATCCTGGACGAGACTGGCCAGCACACCATGTTCCACAGCGAGTACGGACACATGCTGGTCAACATGAGGGAGATGGAGGCGTCCTCTTGCGTCGACGGCGATGGCGCCTTGACCGTCCGGTGGACGCTGTCCGTGAACCAGCAGTCAACCGAGTGGCCACTTGGAAACTTGTCCACTTCCAAGGTCGAGGCCGTGGACTTGGAGCCCGCCATGGCCGGGCACTGCACTTTCACCATCAACAGCTTCTCCAAGCTCAAGGCGACGCTGCGGAGCTCCGAGTGCGCCTACTCCAAACCCTTCAGCGTAGGCGGTATCACATGGTTCCTCAAGATCTACCCCAATGGGTACCGGCCCGACGAGGAACGCGTGTCCGTGTTGCTAGTCCGTGACGATGACCACTACCGACCGGCAACGACGGCCCAGTTCAACTTTGAGTTTGAGGGGGTCGCCAATTATGAGTCTAGTAAGATGACACACACGTTCAACGATGCCAGCTACGAAGTCGAATATAAGCTGCCGCCGCTCAACACTGCTGCCGAACACGACCCCCTCATCATCCGATGTCGTCTCACCATTATAGGGATGGAGACGCCGAGCTTGCTCTCTTCCATGCTTTAGGTTCCGACCGCCACCCCGAGACAGTTTTAACTCCTTCTTGAGTTTTTTTTTCTTTTGCGGGTGAGCTTGAGTATTTGTTAAATGCGTACGTATTAGGTTTTTATTCTTGTGATGCTTGTGCTCGGATCCACCAAAGGGTTTTGATCTATCCTTGTATTCTAAAACTTAAAGGAGCCCGCCTGCTATTTTGTATCCATTTACTCTTGGAAGAAAAATCCATATAGCAATGTGTGTGCACCGGTGTCTTCTATGCTAAATAAATGATAGGGAGCGAAAGTCAGATTTTTAAGAAGCCCAGCATCCTTTTAGAAGTTGCGTCTGAAACGTCGTCTGGACCCTAGGATATTAATCACAAATCGCGAACACCACCTCCCCATCACTTCTATGTCGTCCTTTCCCCACTTCTGCCTTTTTCCTCCACTCCTCTGCCCAAACTCACATACACGATCAGATCCCTAGCGAGATGCTCCGCCGACGCGCATGGTCTAGGAAGACGACAACGAATCATCGGCGGGAGGTGCTGTCCACGGGGAGCGACGACGGGACGGCGGAGGCTTAAAAATCCTTTTTTTCATGGAAGATAATTTGGTGCTTGAGGTGCGCTCCAAATTTCAGATCATTTGAATACATGAGTAGTTCTTAAAAAAAAAATTGGGTCAGAACAATAGATGAATAGTAAATCTTTTTCACAGACCCCAAATTTGTCTTTATTGCCGAGAGCTACTCAGTTGTCCAAATGATCTGAAATTTTGAACGCACCCCACACATCAAATTATCTTCCATGCAAAAAAAGCATAACCTTCTGATTTTTCTAGTATTTTCTTTTTTGTATTTTCTCTTCATCGCGAGTGCAGATGAGCCTGGACACCGAGTCACCTCATCCAATTCTTTGTTCATAATTGTTTTTTTACACACACGGCAAATTTCTCATACAAACATGAAATTTTAAATTAAAATACCATGGTAATTTTTATTATGAATCTGCCATGGCACATTCTTCGTTCATAATTTGTTCTTTTTTAACCAAGGCATATTTCCCATACAAACATGGAAATTTTAATTAAAATACCATGCATGGCAATTTTATTATTATGAATCTGCCCAGGCAAATTCGTTTGTTCATGTTACATTTATTGTCACGGACCATGGCAAATTTAGTTACGGATCACGGCAAATTTAGTGTACAGACCATGACATATGCATCTACCATGGCAAATTTTTTACATAATTTGTGTTATTTGTAGATACACAACAAATTTTTGTTAAAATACCATGGAAAATTTTAATTTACAAAGAAGGTAATTGCAGCTTCCTCCACATTTTCGCATCCGGGCTTGGGACCGGCAAAGGAGTGTTAAACCACAACAATACAAAACACACAAATCATTCAGCAAAGCATACAGGCCACACCATCAAGCAAATGTAATACACATAGTCACACAAGCACACACCCAATCAAGCGCTTGCACACAAGAAACGGACATACATAGGGGCACATCACACACACACAATGCACACAAGAAATAGACAGAAACAGTCAAACAGACATAGATAGGGGCACATCACACACACACAAACACAATGAAGCGTGTGCACATAAGAAACGGAAAGAAACAGACATATAGATAACTTATTTATAGGCAGCAGAGAAGAAAAAAGAAAGGAACACACCCGTACCATGAGAAGAGCCCAGAAAATTCGGCCCAAACAATCCAACATACAAAACTGATACATGGCAAACAAGGAGACACAATCGAAACCAGAAAGCACACGTCGCCTAAGATGGAAACAGTCAGAGCATCAGGAGACAGTCAAAGCAGTGGACTCTAAAACAAATCCAAAACGTGTTGTACGTGTAGACCTCTCCACCTAAAAAGATCACGCACAGAAGTAAAACCAAAGCACCACATGCGTCATGCTGAGAAGGCACCGTAAAAAAAAGCAAAAAGGGAGAAAAATCGAACCCTTATAGGCCTAGATTCTTAGTTGCTCGCTTCCTTTGGTATCGTATAAGAAAAACACTGACCCCGTACAACTTCAGAAAGGAATCAGTAAGTTTATAACAAGGAAGGATGCATTTTAAAGCTAGATGCTAACAAATCATGTGAAGATTCACTATTCGATTAGGACAGTAACCTAAACTGTGTAATTTCTATCGACACTCGTAATGCAAACAATACAAAGAAGGTAACTGCAGCTCCCTCCACATTTTCACACCCGGGCTTGGGACCGGCAAAGGCAGTGTTAGGCCACAACAATACAAAACACAAGTTTACAAACCACACCATCAAGCAAATGCAACAATACACAACCAATCATTCAACAAAGCATACAAACCACACCATCAAGCAAATGCAATATTCACACAGTCACACACGCACAGTCAAGCCACACACATATTCACCATCAAGTCACACACAGTCAAGCACACACACAGAGAGTCAAGCAACACACACAAAAAAATTCACAGAGTCACACACATAGAATGGAGCGCTTGCACACAAGAAACAGACATAGAAAGGGGCACAAACAGAAAGCTAACACATGCAAGACCAAAGTAAACTCAGAAAGCTATAAAGAATTTCTAGAACTTGAATGAGTAAACCGATTTCTCTAGAGGGGTGAGGATGATTCAGATCTTCGTTCCTGAAAATAGGAAGCTAGTTAGAGGCCAATTACCATCAAACATAAGAGGAAAAATTACAACAACATAAATATACTCAAACCATACTTCGTTCTGCTTGGACTTCACCATTGACATTGATTGATCATTTTCATCATCACTGCTGGAGCTCTCTTTAGAACTGTCATCATCACCACTGCTTTCTTTCTTGGCAACCTTAGAGACTGGCATGGCACCACTAGAAGATGGATCCTGGGATAGAATAAGAAATGCAATATAAAGCAAAATCTTCAAATGAAAAGGCAAACACCAAAAATTAAGTACCTTAGGCTTCTTTAGTGCAGACTCTTCGTCACTCTCATCAGAACTATCATCAGAATCATCCTTGGACTGCAAATGTTGAATTACAACAAGATCAATTAATGTACAACAAATATCACAGAAGACAATGCTTTCAAGAAAATAAAATTTTAAAAATAATGCGTACATGTTCACTCTTTTTCTCTGTTGTCAGAGGCCTCTTAGCAGGAATAGTAGATTTTGCTGGCTGCAAAACATTGGAAGGAATTTTAAACATTGCACAAAAAAGGTGACCATGAGTAAGCAAGTAACAGAACACTTACTTCATCTGAATCTGAATCCGAGTCATTATCTGAGCTACCACTAGATTTTTCTTTCTTTACAGAAATTGTTTGAGCAGTGATATCCTAGACATAGAAAGTAACCGCATTAGAAAGATGGCATAGATAAAAGATCTGCTACCAGCAAAACAATGTTTAATAAATACAAATATCACAAAAGAGAAGTTACCAAGAGTAAACAAGTACAACAGAGAACTTACTTCTTCAGTATCTGAATCTGAGTCAGAATATGAGCTATCACTAGATTCTTTATTCTTTTTAACAACAACAACCTTGGAAGATTGAACTGGTTTAGCAGTGGTATCCTTGAAATATATTGAAAATGTTAGTATCACATTATAAAGATAGAATAATGAAGCCTTAGTTTTCATATAACTAGTGGACTGATACCTCCTCAGAGTCAGAATCAGAACTTTCACTGGATTCTACCACTTTCTTGGCTACTGGTTTTTTAGTGGCCATATCCTGCAAACGGTTTTCCAGTTAGGACTAAGAAATATGAGTACTCCACAGAATTAAACGACGAGATCAGCGGAATGGTAAGTGCAAGAAATATGTTTTATGCTTTTGTACTCAGTTATCTCACATAGACATGCATTGCTAGAAATATGATTCTTACCCCATCTGACGAATCGTCAGAATCACTGTCAGAGCCATCCAATTCCTTGTTTTTCTTTTATGCAGTAGCAACCGCATAATTCTTCACTTCAGTAGCTGGCTTCTGAAAACCAATGAAGTGAAACATGGTGAAATCAGGCAAAAAGATAATTAAAATGCTATTAAATGATGAAGCTTCCACTTCAAAGTCGGTAGGTAAATGAATACCTCAGAGTCAGAGCTTTCAGAATCAGAACTTCCATTGGATTCTTCAATCTTCTTGGCTGCTGCTGGTGCTTTAGCGGGAAGCATATCCTGCATACATTGCTACACTCAATACTAACATAATATTGCTAGTGCAGACTGGCACTACTCCGCAAAATTTAAACCATGATAGCAACAATGGGAAGTATGAGACCGAGCACACGGAGTCCTCATTGTCTCAGATATGTGAGGTACAAACTTGTTAACCTCATCTGATTCATTATTCATATTACGGTGCTAGGTGGTTGAGTTCAGAACTAGGTGGTTGAGTTCAGAACTGAGTGTACCCATATGTTATGTTCATATTTTCGGAAAATAAGATCAGCTCAAGTTCATTAATAGTTTGTTTGGGTGCAGTAATGAGCAGCTATACAGGATCACCAAAGCATAAGATATCTGCAAGAGGCAAAAACTAACCGTCCAGCACCGCGTTTGCCACATCAGTTGCCTCCGCACAAGTAGGCCTTAGGTTTGTCCGTCATACTGTCCACAACACGAGTAACAACAGCATGCTTTCTAGCCATGTTGCACTTGTGCAGAGCAGACTTCTGAAATAATAAGAACACCTAAAGAACAAACAAAGTAGTATTCAATAGAGACCCTTGATTTTTATTTTAAAAAAGAGCAAATCTAACAAAGCACATAAAATCATCGCTAAGCTTCATGCAAATGGGAAAAATACATGTTAATCAAGCAAAATGCCTTAACAACTGCCAAGGGCACTCACAATGATTGGCTATTAGCACGTTATCATAGTCAAAATGCTGATGTGGCACTGTAATAATTAAGAAAGAACGAGAGTGGAGCTGTATGTTCATATAGATGCGGCTCTTAACTCGTTTTCTTGCACTCCCTGTTTTCGTTCTTTAATTTTCTCTACAGTGCAATATCATTTAGATACGACCCTTAAGAAACAATGCATTGGAGTGATTCTCTCTAATTTTTTTACTACTAGGACGACACATTAAGATATAATGCATTGCGAAGGTTGAGATAACCTTTTCAGGTGGCAGATCAATTCCAAGGTTTCCTCTTGAAAGAATTATACCATCTGCTTCTTCTAGGATCTCGTCAAAATGGTTCAAGCCCTGCAAGGAATAAGGAATCAATAGGTGGTAAACAAATCAAAGTTGCTCAGGAATGTTGAAATAATATCTTGAAATTACCTCCACATTCTCAATTTTGGCAAAAAACAGAGTTTGACTAAGATCACCTAACTTTGAGAGGAACTCACGTGCCTATTGCAGGAAAAAAACTCTCAACGTTAGGAGCATTTAAAGTATGAAATGCAAACAAACATGTGATACTATTCAACAAAATAGCAATATAAAAAATTCAATCTGTTGGGAAAGATGGCACTGTGAAGTATTACACTCTAAATATTGACATAATGAGTTACTTACTTGCTGCAATCTTCTGCATGCATTGTATAAGAAAGAGAGAGAGGAAGTCAATCTTGTTTGGAGCACCTCATTTTTTCATAACCTGAAAGTGGTTCATGCTCATAAAGTCGTATAATGGGTTACAGGAAGGAGCTCCAGTTTCACGAAAATAATATTTTTTTAACATGTAAAGTCTAGTCGCCAAGTTAATACAAGGAGTAAGGGAGATTCTTGGGAGGAGTTCCTTACATCTTTATCCTCATCAGATAGCGTGGGCATGTCGATATGGATCGAGCAGTGCAATGTGAAGACATAATCACAAAAAAAAATCAAAAAAGAATAGTTAGTCAACACTAAACAAGCTAGCAGTAATAGGTGTGTTACCTATGATCAGGAACTACCAATACGAAGTTAGCATACATGATTATTCGTCAAGATATGAGTTCACATTCAACAAACAGCAATCAATCATGCCCCAACAGTGTAAAACACAAGTTATACAACCAATCATTCAACAAAGCATACAAGCCTGTAACATCCCAAATTTTCAATTTGAAATGTTATACATTATATCATCATGCATATCATTTTTATTTTGCTTTGGGTTTTGATCCTAGAAAAATCCTAAGCAACTCAAGGACCCACGGAGAGAGTTGGGGATTTCGTTATTTACATATTTGAGTTTTCTCAAATTATGTAAACAGGATCATTTGATTTTATTTATTTTATCATCAATTATTTCTATTACAAAAATATGAGAGAGGGAATAAAATGACTTTCCCAAAATATAGAAATATTGAGGATTTAATAAAAAAATCAAATAAGTTTTATTTCGGAGTTTTTCGGTATTTTTAATTGAATTTAGGAAAAATGCGCGTTTTTCAAAGTTGTAGTTTGGGCCCAGATAAATGTTCACTTTATCGGGCTTGATTTTAGAAACCCGGCAAAATTTATTTCATGATTTTTGGAGTCCGTTTAGTATTTCTTTTTATTTTTCTTCCGAGCAGATTTTTTTTAAAAAAAACCCGGAACCGACTACGGGCCGTACTCGGCCAGGACTCCCTGGCCGGGGCCTTTATAAGGCGCCCGAGGCCCGAGCCGAGAGAGAGCCCAGCCGCTGCCGCCTAACCCTAGCCCCGCCCCAGCCGCCGCCGCGGCCGCCCGCCGCCGCCGGAGTTGCGCGCCGCCCGAGGTTCGCCGCCGCCTCGTTTTCCGTGATGTTTAAAAACTAATCTGTTCGTACTTTTTCTTTTTCGTCGGATTTTTCGCGGTTATTTTCTGATCGCGATTTCTGATCCGATTTTAGTATAACTTTTCGCTCGTTTATCGGAATCAGGCGATTCAAGCGCCTGGAGTTTCGTCTCGAAACCCTCTTTCCGAATAATCAACTTAAACATGTTTTTGCTACTGTAAAATTTTCCCTAGATCCAAATTACTAGAACGAAGTTGTTTTCTTTCGCCGTTTGATTTCTTTTGCTTCGTTCGATTTGATTCTTTTTGCAAACCAGGGTTCTTAAGTTGAACTTTCTGGTTAGATCTCTTATTTGAGTTTTACCTGTGCATTAGATGAGTACTTATTGTATACCTGTTGTTTGTCTGCGATAGAATACCCGGAGTGCGCCGCCTGTTACTTCGAATCTCTATGTTACGCGGATCATCAGCAAGGCAAGTAACACTTTGATCATACCTTTTCTACAATCCAGTTTTATTGCATTAGATCAATCCTCACACATTGCATGATTAGGATCTAATTAAATTGTAGGATGGGAAGTAGATGAGGTAGTACCTATTGCCTGTTTTTTTATCAAACCTTTGGGAGTTACTTCTACGTTTGCTTATTTTGCCATGCTATGCTAGTAGACGTGGATTGGGTGTGATATCCATGACAGATGTGAGATTGATAATTAAGGGTTTATCTAAGGTGGCAACCTAACACACATCTGGGTGGATTGAGGCACCTGGGGTTTTCAGGACTTGCCTGTTTTTATTTGGACCGCCACCTAGGCCCAAAGGGATCATGAGATTATTCATACTAGAAACTTCCGTGTGCAGCCACAAGCCATTATGGGCTCTGGCATAGTTGACTAAGTTGTGCGAACTCTTACAGGGTAGACTAGCAGATGTAGGGGAAAGTAGGTGTACCGGTCTATCCGTCGTAAGGTGCTAGCGCTTCTGAAAGACTGTGTCTCGGTCATCCGTCTTCTCAAACACCCTGTAGTGCGAGAAACCAAACGGAGGCGATCGAGTCTTGTGGGGAAAAGTGCGCAAACCTCTGCAGAGTGTAACAAACTAATCATGGTTAGCCGTGTCCCCGGTTATGGACATCTTGAGTATCTAGTACCTGGATTATCATGTGAATCTCAACATGTTACTCTAAATTAATTTTGTGGGGTTTTAATGATGTTACCTAATTGGGATTGAGAATGCTGTCAACCATTCTCAATGTTTAACAACCACCATGATAGTAATTAATTTTATTCCTTTGAAGTAGGGAAAAATTGGCTCTACGCAAAACTGTAACCATAGAGCTTTCCACCAGCCAAATATGCATATAGTATAGCTGTTGCATTCCATTACTCTCTATGTGTTACCTTGCTAGCATATTCCATGTGCTGACCCGTTTTCGGGCTGCAACGTTAATGTTGCAGACTTTTCAGACGACGATTGAGGAGTTTTAGGTCGTGGTTCTATACTCAGTGATGCCGTTGGAGTTGATGGACTCACTTATCTTCCAAGCCTTCCGCTGTTATCGTTATTAGATGGCCTTAAGCCATATTTATTGTAATAAGTTCTCTTCTGAGACACTCGATGTAATAAGTGTGTGATTGCTACTCTGCTATAAATCCTCCGAGTACCGTGTGGTGTCAGCATTACTGATCCAGGGATGACACCAGAGCACAGAGATCAGACTGTTTGATGTCTGGTCGCTACAGAGATGGTATCAGAGCACACGCTGACTGTAGGACACGACCACTAAGCTAAAGACGTAGATCACTATTCACTCTCTTCTCTTCTGACTTCTCATCTTTTCTACTCTTTAGGATGGCAGATGCAAGGAACAAGTTCACACAACCGGATGAAGATACACCCTTTGGACGCCACTTGAAGGAAGTCACTAGATACCTGAACATAGGAGTACCAAGCTTCACGGGAACCTACAACGCCAATTTACCTAAAGAAGAGCGCTGGATGATTCAAGTTCAAGTTCCAGGAAGGACGTTCATGCCAATCACTGAGCCCATAGAGTTTTCTTTTGATGCACCAACTTGGAGTCTAGGAAAGAGCATGGCAGCACACATCGCCATGGGACGCATTGGAGAAGTCTACCGCAAGGATCTTAAGGATACTATCTACCAGATTTGTGGGCGCCGAGATGAACACTGGGAGATGATCAGCACCAGGAAAGATAGATCAATTGCAGCTTTTATTCAGGACTTAAACCAGCACATTCGACAACAGGAGAATCAGATGTGCGCCGACATGATAGATCTGAAGAAGGCTAAGACTAGAATCAAGGAACTAGAGGAAGAACTCAAGGCTACACGCGAAGATTATGAAGAAGAAATTGAAGTATTGGTGGAGAAAAATGACGATCTGATCAAGAAGATTGGAATATTTATGGGAGGCCCGACACCAGTAGATGAAGACGAAGAACCCAAGGAGATTAGCCCGGAAGACTACATCATCATTGACGACACCGACTCGGAACAAGATAGTAGCGATGATGACTATGTGGATGAAGCAGGAGCAGATATCATGGAGTCTACAACCGTAGAATATTTCTAGTAGACCACCTCATCAGTAGTAGTAGTCCACCATGTAAATATAGTAGTCCGAGCACTTTTGCGATAGTTAGATCGATTGTATGCCTTTGTTTGATTGAATGAAGTGAATTGTGTGCTTTTTGCCTCATGTGCATATGGGTAGTGTTTTCTCTTTAGACCCCCTCTATTCTTATATCTCATCTTTTCTAAACCCTCAGATGCCTCCGAGACATGACCCCGGATTTGCCTTTCTGCCGGAGCTCACCCAGTTGATCCAGCAGCAGAACCCCTTGATGCAGTTGCTAGTTCAGAATCAGAATCAAGGGAACAACAACAACAACAACCCACCACCACCACCACCTGTTGACCACTTAGCCCGTTTTTTTAGACTGAATCCGCTGGTGTTTTCCAGTAGCACCGAGCCGATAGTAGCAGATGATTGGCTGCGCAAGATAGCTAGGGAGTTGACCACAGCAAGATGCGTAGATGCGGAGAAGGTGAAGTTTGCCGCACATCAGTTAGAAGGACCCGCAGCATCTTGGTGGGAGAATTTCACAGCCACCTTCCCAGTCGACACTGTCACATGGGACCAGTTTCAGCAGGCTTTTCGTACTGCCCATGTTTCAGCAGGAGCAATGGCCATGAAGAAGCGTGAGTTTCGTAACTTGCGCCAAGGAGGACGGACAGTTGGCCAGTATGTGGAGGAGTTTAGTAAGCTAGCACGTTATGCCCCAGATGACGTTGCTACAGATGCAGCTAAGCAGGAGAAATTCCTGGAAGGACTGAATGATGAGTTGAGTATGCAGTTGATGGTAGCCACCTTCAACAACTACCAGGAGTTGGTAGATCATGCTCTTATGATTGAAGGGAAGCAGCAGCAAATTGAGAACCGCAAGAGGAAGTATGGACAAGGAAAGTATAATTCAGGAGCTCAGCAGAAGCCTCGTTTTACCCCTAGACCGGGAGGACAATTTCAGCATACCCATGCAGTAGGTAGCTCGCACAATCACAATGGCACCAAGAATGGTAATGGGAATGGAGGAAGCAATGGCCATAACCGCAACACCCCATCAACCCCAGCCAAGAAGGACTTGAGCCACGTCACTTGCTATAAGTGTTCGAAGCCGGGACATTATGCAAATGACTATCCTGAAGGATAAAACGGCAATGGAAACTCTGGAAAGAAGCCGAACCCTTTCAACAGGGGACAGGTGAACCATGTTAATGTGGAGGAGGTTGAAGCTCAGCCCGATGCAGTAATAGGTATGTTTTTTGTTAAGTCATTTACTGCACTCGTTCTTTTTGATACTGGTGCATCGCATTCATACATATCAAGGGGATTTGTGGAAAAGTATAGCCTGCCCACTAGGATTCTTAAAACACCTATGCTAGTAAGCTCACCAGGAGCGGAGTACATGGCCAGTCAAGGATGTTTTCAAGTGCCATTAAGTATAGGAAGGCATGTTTTCCCAACGGATTTAATTATTTTGGAATCCCAAGGTCTGGATGTGATTCTTGGTATGGACTGGCTGTCGATGTATCGAGGAAACATCGATTGCGCCAGTAAGACAATTTTACTCACAACGCTAGAAGGAAGAAGGATCAAGTATGTATCCCGACATGCGTCAAACAGGACACAAGTAAATTCCTTATCAGGAGTTGTGCAGGAGGAAGTACCAGTGGTAAAGGATTTTCCTGATGTATTTCCCGAAGAGTTGCCAGGCATGCCACCGGATAGAGACATTGAGTTTTTGGTTGAGCTTTTGCCAGGCACTGGGCCAATATCGAAGAGACCATATAGGATGCCAGCAAAAGATTTGGTGGAAATTAAGAAGCAGATTAAGGAGTTACTGGATAAGGGATATATTCGCCCAAGTTCTTCGCCTTGGGGATCACCAGTACTTCTAGTGGAGAAGAAGGATGGATCGTTAAGGATGGTTGTTGACTATCGAGGATTGAACGAAGTAACAATCAAGAACAAGTACCCGCTACCAATGATCAATGATCTGTTTGATCGATTGCAAGGAGCTAAAGTGTTTTCCAAGATCGATTTGCGATCAGGATACCACCAGTTGAAGATTCGAGAACAGGATATACCTAAGACAGCATTCACCACAAGATATGGACTGTATGAGTATACCGTTATGTCATTTGGACTGACTAACGCGCCTGCCTATTTTATGAACATGATGAACAAAGTGTTTATGGAGTTTTTGGATAAGTTCGTCGTAGTGTTCATTGATGATATCCTGGTATATTCGAAGAATGAAGAGGAGCATAAGGAACATTTGCGTTTGGTACTTGGAAAGATCAGAGAACACCAATTATACGCCAAGTTCAGCAAATATGAATTTTGGTTGAAGGAATTAGGATTCCTCGGACACGTTATATCTGGAGAAGGTATAGCAGTTGATCCCGCTAAAGTTGAAACCGTGACCAAGTGGGAAGCCCCAACTACCGTTGGAGAGATCCGGAGTTTTCTTGGACTCGCAGGATACTACCGGAGATTTATTGAGAATTTCTCAAAGATCGCGAAACCTATGACGGAGTTGCTGAAGAAGGATACCAAGTTCAAATGGACTGAGGAGTGTGAGGCTAGTTTCCAGGAGTTGAAGAAACGCTTGGTTACCTCACCAGTGTTGATTTTGCCAGATCAAACCAAGGATTATGAGGTGTATTGCGATGCTTCACGTCGAGGACTTGGAGCAGTGCTTATGCAGGAAGGAAGAGTTGTTTCATATGCTTCACGACAACTGAAGCCCCACGAATTGAATTATGCCACGCATGATTTGGAGTTAGCAGCCGTAGTGCATGCATTGAAGACATGGAGACATTTCCTCATTGGAAATCATTGTGAGGTGTACACGGATTATAAGAGTTTGAAGTACATTTTCACGCAGAAGGAGTTGAACCTCAGACAAAGGAGATGGTTGGAGCTTATCAAGGATTATGATATGAAATTACATTACCATCCTGGAAAAGCTAATGTAGTAGCTGATGCATTAAGCCGCAAGAGCCATGTCAATATGTTAATGACGGGAGAAATACCCAAGGAGTTAGCAGAAAATTTTCGTGAACTATGTTTGGAAATAGTTCCGAGAGGCTATGTAGCAGCATTGGAGATTCAGTCAACTTTGATGGATAGAATCAGAGAAGCTCAGAAATCTGACAAGGAGATTGCTTCCATAAAGGAGAAGATGAAAGAAGGAAAAGCTAAAGGATTTCGTGAGGATGGGCATGACATCCTATGGTTTGAAGACCGTGTTTATATACCCAATAACCCAGAAATCAGAAAGTTGATTTTGCAAGAGGCACATGATTCACCATATTCGATTCACCCAGGAAATACCAAGATGTATTTGGATTTGAAGAATATTTTCTGGTGGACCGGAATGAAAAAGGATATTGCGGAGTATGTAGCAGTTTGTGACGTATGTCAGGGAGTAAAGGCAGAGCATCAGAAGCCAGCAGGATTGTTGCATCCATTGCCGATACCCGAATGGAAGTGGGATAAGTTAGGCATGGATTTTATCACGGGATTACCAAGGACTCGTTCAGGCTATGACTCGATTTGGGTTGTAGTTGATCGATTGACGAAGGTAGCTCATTTCATCCCAGTAAAGACCACTTACACCAGTGCTAAGTTGGCAAAGATATACATGACCAGGATCGTATGTTTGCATGGAGTTCCGAGGAGCATCGTATCAGATAGAGGAACCCAGTTTACCTCAAAGTTCTGGAAGCAGTTGCATGAGACTTTGGGTACTAGGCTAGAATTTAGTACAGCTTTTCACCCGCAGATAGATGGACAAACCGAGAGAGTCAATCAGATTTTGGAGGATATGCTGAGAGCTTGTGCGCTAGATTATGGATCTAGTTGGGACGATAATTTGCCATATGCAGAGTTCTCTTACAATAATAGCTATCAGACCAGTTTGAAGATGGCACATTTCGAAGCTTTATACAGAAGGAGGTGCAGGACACCGTTGTCATGGGACGAAATTGGAGACCGTCAGTTGTTTGGACCAGATCTGATTAAAGAGTCTGAACAGAAGGTGAAGTTGATTCGCGATAGGCTCAAGGTAGCCCAGTCCAGGCAGAAGAGCTACGCAGATTCTAAACGCAAGGAGACAGTTTACGAAGTTGGAGACAGAGTTTATCTTCGAGTATCCCCACTTCGAGGGATTAAGCGCTTTGGAGTTAAGGGGAAGTTAGCGCCACGATTTGTAGGACCATATCGAGTTTTGGAGCGTATGGGAGAAGTGGCCTACAAGTTGGAATTGCCAGAAGTATTGGCAGGAGTGCATGATGTGTTCCATGTTTCTCAGTTGAAGAAGTGTCACGTGGAGATGGCTGACATACCCTTGAGAGACACAGTGCCATTAGAAGCAATTCAGTTGGATAACAATTTGACCTATGAGGAGAAACCAGTCAAGATCCTTGAGTTTGCCAGTCGAGTTACTCGCAACAAGGTTATCAAGTTTTGCAAAGTTCAGTGGAGCCACCATACAAAGGATGAAGCCACCTGGGAGCGAGAGGAAGATTTGCTCAAAGACCACCCTCACCTATTTTCTAGCCAACCCGAATCTCGAGGGCGTGATTCATCTTAAGGGGGTAGGTTTGTAACATCCCAAATTTTCAATTTGGAATGTTATACATTAGATCATCATGCATATCATATTTTATTTTGCTTTGGGTTTTGATTCTAGAAAATCCTAAGCAACTCAAGGACCCACGTAGAGAGTCGGGGATTTCGTTATTTACATATTTGAGTTTTCTCAAATTATGTAAACAGGATCATTTGATTTTATTTATTTCATCATCAATTATTTCTGTTACAAAAATATGAGAGAGGGAATAAAATGACTTTCCCAAAACATAGAAATATTGAGGATTTAATAAAAAAATCAAATAAGTTTTATTTCGGAGTTTTTCGATATTTTTAATTGAATTTAGGAAAAATGCGCGTTTTTCAAAGTTGTAGTTTGGGCCCAGATAAATGTACACTTTATCGGGCTTGATTTTAGAAATCCGGCAAAATTTATTTCGTAATTTTTGAAGTCCGTTTAGTATTTCTTTTTATTTTTCTTCTGAGCGGATTTAAAAAAAAAACCCGGAACCGACTACGGGCCGTACTCGGCCAGGACTCCCTGGCCGGGGCCTTTATAAGGCGCCCGAGGCCCGAGCCGAGAGAGAGCCCAGCCGCCGCCGCCTAACCCTAGCCCCGCCCCAGCCGCCGCCGCCGCCGCCGGAGTTGCGCGCCGCCCGAGGTTCGCCGTAGCCTCGTTTTCCGTGCTGTTTAAAAAAAATTGTTCGTCGTTTTTCTTTTTTATCGGATTTTTCACGGTTATTTTTTGATCGCGATTGCTGATCCGATTTTCGTTTTAATATAACTTTTCGCTCGTTTATCGGAATCAGGCGATTCAAGCGCTTGGAGTTTCGTCTCGAAACCCTCTTTCCGAATAATCAACTTAAACATGTTTTTGCTACTGTAAAATTTGCCCTAGATCCAGATTACTAGAACGAAGTTGTTTTCTTTCGCCGTTTGATTTCTTTTGCTTCGTTTGATTTGATTCTTTTTGCAAACCAGGGTTCTTAAGTTGAACTTTCTGGTTAGATCTCTTATTTGAGTTTTACCTGTGCAATAGATGAGTACTTATTGTATGCTTGTTGTTTGTCTGCGATAGAATACCCGGAGTGCACCGCCTGTTACTTCGAATCTCTAGGTTACGCGGATCATCAGCAAGGCAAGTAACACTTTGATCATACCTTTTCTACAACCCAGTTTTATTGCATTAGATCAATCCTCACACATTGCATGATTAGGATCTAATGAAATTGTGGGGTGGGAAGTAGATGAGGTAGTACCTATTACCTGTTTTTTTATCAAATCTTTGGGAGTTACTTCTACGTTTTCTTATTTTGCCATGCTATGCTAGTAGACGTGGATTGGGTGTGATATCCATGACAGATGTGAGATTGATAATTAAGGGTTTATCTAAGGTGGCAACCTAACACACATCTAGGTGGATTGAGGCACCTGGGGTTACCAAGACTTGCCTGTTTTTCTTGGACCGCCACCCAGGCCCAAAGGGATCATGAGATTATTCATACTAGAAACTTCCGTGTGCAGCCACAAGCCATTATGGGCTCTGGCATAGTTGACTAAGTTGTGCGAACTCTTACAGGGTAGACTAGCAGATGTAGGGGAAAGTAGGTGTACCGGTCTATCCGTCGTAAGGTGCTAGCGTTTCTGAAAGACGGTGTCTCGGTCATCCGTCTTCTCAAACACCCTGTAGTGCGAGAAACCAAACGGAGGCGATCGAGTCTTGTGGGGAAAAGTGCGCAAACCTCTGCAGAGTGTAACAAACTAATCATGGTTAGCCGTGTCCCCGGTTATGGACATCTTGAGTATCTAGTACCTGGATTATCATGTGAATCTCAACATGTTACTCTAAATTAATTTTGTGGGGTTTTAATGATGTTACCTAATTGGGATTGAAAATGCTGTCAACCATTCTTAATGTTTAACAACCACCATGATAGTAATTAATTTTATTCCTTTGAAGTAGGGAAAAATTGGCTCTACGCAAAACTGTAACCATAGAGCTTTCCACCAGCCAAATATGCATATAGTATAGCTGTTGCATTCCATTACTCTCTATGTGTTACCTTGCCAGCATATTCAATGTGCTGACCCGTTTTCGGGCTGGAACGTTAATGTTGCAGATTTTTCAGACGACGATTGAGGAGTTTTAGGTCGTGGTTCTATACTCAGTGATGCCGTTGGAGTTGATGGACTCACTTATCTTCCAAGCCTTCCGCTGTTATCGTTATTAGATGGCCTTAAGCCATATTTATTGTAATAAGTTCTCTTTTGAGACACTCGATGTAATAAGTGTGTGATTGCTACTCTGCTATAAATCCTCCGAGTACTGTGTGGTGTCAGCATTACTGATCCAGGGATGACACCGGAGCACAGAGATCAGACTGTTTGAGGTCTGGTCGCTACAAAGCCACACCATCAAGCAAATGCAATATTCACAGAGTCACACACACAGTCAAGCCACACCGAGTCACACACACACAGTCAAGCCACACACACACACACATAGTCAAGCCAGACATATTCACCATCAAGCCACACAGTCAGACACACAGAATGGAGCACTTGCACACAAGAAACAGACATAGATAGGGGCACAACAGAGAAAGCTATAAAGAAATTCGAGAACTTGAATGAGTAAACTGATTTCTCTAGAGCTGTGAGGGTGATTCAGATAAAGCTATAAAGAAATTCAAGCACTGTGAAGTAGCAGCAACATGAGGAATTATATGGTTTTGCACTCTAGTAAAACTTTCTGCCTAAGCACCCCTGAATACACATAACAATATATGGGAACATAAGCAAAGCAAGACAAGAATTAAGCAATTGAAAAGAACATAAGCAGTAACACCCTGGACATCCAACAAGTAGAATAAGAATCGACATAGGGTCAACAATCCAATTTCAATCAGAATAACCGATCTGGACAACGCAACGTTTGAGATCTGAACATCCATCAACTAGTATCAAAGGGCGCATGCGTTTGAGATGTGAAAGAAAGTAACCGATGAACAGCGCATGTGATGGAACAGAGGAACCGATCTGAACGAGCGTGATAAACCATAATCCAATTTCAAAAGCAGACGCGAACATCTGCCCGACGCGAACAAGAAATGCAGGAACGTGAGTGCCTCTCAGATAACAGAAGCGCACGCAGAAGTTTCTCAAACAAACTTGCTAGTTTGCAAACCAGACGACCCAAACCGACCGAACGCTCGCTTGCTTCCTCCATGGATACCCCGACGAGACGGCACGAAGAACACGCGAGAGCATTGGTGTAACGAACCCAGCAGCAACACAGGGGATCGAGCAGAATCAAATCAGACGCGATTGCAAACGGACTACGGCGAGAACGAGCTAGCAGAATCAGAGGAGATTCTATCTAAGCTGACGACGGCGAGGACAAGCAGAATCGAATGAACCAGACGCGATTTCTAATCTAAACGAACTACAACGAGGACGAGCAGAATTGAATGAACCGGACGCGATTTCTAAACGAACGAGAGGGAGGCCGAGCAGAATCGAAAGAACCATACGCGATTTCTGAAAGAACGACGGCGAGGACGAGCAGAATCGAAAGAACCAGACGCGATTTCTGAACGAATGACAGCAAGGACGAGCAGAACCAAATAAATCAAGAACCCCGCAGATGAGCAAAACCAAATCTGGTTCTTCTAATCCGAACGGACGAATCGAGCGAGGATGAGCGAGATAGAACCAGGCGCGAGAGGAGGCGAGGCACCAGTCGACGACGAATCGAGGCGAGAGGCATGGCGCGGACGAAGAGAGGGGGAATGGCCCGGACGAAGAGAGGAGGAGCTGGCCGGCCAAAGGGCGCGCCTTTATAGCCGCGGCAGAGGCGGTTGCGGCAGCCGGCGCCTTGTTCTTGCCGGACACGGCTTCGGCGAGGTGGCGTGCGTGGCGTGGCGGCGGATATAGAAGGAAAGTGGAGCTGGTGGGTAGCCGTTGGGGCTGGATCCGGAGCGGGTGGGCAGGACGAGGTCGGTGGCAGTGCTTCCGTCTCCGTCCCGAATTGGGGACGGACAGGGAAATTTCCAACTAGGGTACTCGGGACAGGAAAACTTTCAAATTTGTTCTTTTTTACTGCTGAAAAAATGTGTTCGGGTTAGAAAAATGCTACTACTGCCAAAAAAGAAAAGAAATAAAAACGCCACGTTCATAGGTGCTACAGGGAACGAAAACATTCACAATTTCGTTAGCACCAACTTAAGTGTCAATTTTATTTTATTTTTGCCCGGCTAGGGCACGTATCCGAGTTGAACGAAAACTCGTCTCGCCCGATAGTGTGCGCAGGGTGTGAACCCTAACTTCCACTGCTTCCCTCCCCCTCCTCGCCTCTCCTCCCCTTCGCCGCCGTCGGGCAAAGCCCAGTCGGTGTAGGCGGCGGCGGGGCGTTTCTCCCTCTCGATAGTGTGCGCAGCGTGGGACGGCACTGTGTCGGAGGTGTGGCAGCAGCAGGTCAGACGGGCGTGCCGGCAGCGTGGACATGGCATGGATGCGGCGGCTGCGCAGATTCCTAAGGTGCAGTGGTGCGTTCTTGGCGGGCCAGCGCTGGTCTGGATGGCGATGGCCCTGCCGGTCTGGTGTGTTGAGTGCCGCGAGTCGGGTAGGCATTGGCCAAAGGTCGCGGCCCTGCCTTTAGGCGGTCATGGTTGTTGGCGAAGGGGGTGTGCTAGTAGTGGTGGCCCGGATCCATCGAGGGATCTGGCCAGGTGTGCAGGGCGTGGTGTGAGGGAGCTGCTTGAGGTTGTCCGTGGATCCGGCTAGCCTTGGTTGCTCCTCGTGGCTCCGGTGGGCGGAGGGCTAGGTCGTGGCAGGGATCTCCCCTTGCCTCGGTCTGGTTCGGCCGTTGCAGGGTGGCTACATCGGTCGGCGGGCCAGCCGCTACGGCTTGCACAGTGGCGGTTTGGCAGCAGGGTGCGGGTGCCGGTGGTTCCTTTCTTGTTCTGTCGGCGGTGCAGGATGCTCATGCGGCGGAGATGGCCAAGACTGGGAGCTCGTGCTTGGGCAGATCAGTTTTGGGCTCAGGACGGGTCGGATCTCTGCTCCGGGTAGATGATGGTGGGCCCGATCCGGGTGGTGCCCGCGACCAAAGAGGTCCCTTTGCTCGTGGGTACGGTGGTTGCTGGTGGTGGTTGGGGCATCGCGAGTCCATCGGGCACATCGGTGTCGAAGACCACGGACATGGCATTGTAAGAGCGTGCTCAACGGCGACCATCGATAGTGACGGAACTCCTCAGCTTCAAATAGTGCAAAGGAACTCCCAAATATTTCAAGGAAAAAGTCCCAATTTTAACACAGAAAATTTGTGAAAGCAACTTGGAAGAAGCATCATCAAGATTAACACTCAACAAATCACACTTATCATAATTAATCTTCATACTAGATATCTGGTCAAAACAAGAAAGCAACAACTTTAAGTTTCTGGCGCATTCAGGATTAGGATCAAATAAAAGCACCGTATCAGCAGCATATTGAAGACTGACTAAGCTATCAGGTACTATATAAGGAATAATCCCATAAATAACATTAGTTCTCACAGCTTTCGCTAACATCCTAGAGAACACATTAGCCACAAGGTTGAACAACATGGGGGAGAATGGGTCCCCTTGTTTCAAGCCTTTCCCACCAACACAATAATGTCCATTGGTGTCATTAATACGAACACTAAAGGAGCTATTTTGGATGATGGACAAGACCCACATAATCCACTTATTGCCAAACCCTCTAGAGGTTAGCATCCCCACCAAGAAATCCCAGTTAACCCTATTTTAAGCTTTCTCGTAATATAATTGAGGATAACCCCAGGCTTGCCAGAGTTATATAGTTCATAGATGGCCTCGGGCTGTGACCACACTTTTTAGAGTGAATCTTCCTCGGACAAACGCAGACTGACACGGATAAAGTAATCTTTGTCCCACAGGTGACACTCTATTAGCCATAGCTTTGCTAAATATTTTTATAGAGCAATTACTAAGGCATATAGGCATGAATTTCTTCATATCCTTAGCATCGGGTTCCTTAGGGATCAATGTGACAATAGCATAGTTGAGCCTCTGGATATCTATAGAGCCATCCTCAAAATCCCGAACCAAGGCCATGAAATCCTTTTTGATTAAATCCCAAAAAGTTTGGTAAAACAGGAAAGAGAGGCCATCAGGGCTAGGGGCTCCATTAGCATACGAGCCCATAATGGCCTCTTTGATTTCCTCCTCAGAAAAGGGTTTTCCTAAACTAATGTTTTCTTCTTGGAATACCATTTCATCATCAAACCAAAAATGGCCACTCGAATGAATATTCGTCTTAGGTTCGTATCCAAGTAAGTTTTTATAAAAATTAGTGGCAACCTCCAACATATCTTTAGTAGAATTGACATGGCCATCTAGGTTGTTCAAACTGAAAGGTGATTTTTTTTCTCCGACGTTGATTTACCACAACATGAAAATAAGCCGTATTCCTATCCCCTTCTATAATTTTTTTAATCTCTAGACCTCTGCCACATCGCAGTTTCTTCTTTTTTCCAGATATCACCCGGCTCCTCTTTGTTCTCTTTCATTCTGAGGATATCCTCAGGAGAAGATCTGTTTTGCTCAGAGAAAACATTTGGAATATCAAATTCTTGGGTTAGTTATCTTTTCTTCATCTTCATAGCTTTCTCCATATTTATACTCCACCCTCACCTTTTGTCTGGACAACTTAGTTTTAAATTGCCATGTGTCAATAGCAGAATCAAAAGGAGAGGGGGTATTCTAGATTTTATGCACCAGAGTAATAAACTCAGGGTGACTAAACCACAATTTTTCAAATCTAAACAATCTAGAAGTAGGAGTGTTGTCTTCTCCGGTATCGAAAAGAAGGGGAGAATGGTCACTGCATACTGTAGGTAAAGCACATAAGGTGGTAAGAGGGAAATGGGCATCCCAATTAGTGGAAGAAAAAACCATATCAATGGTAGCAAAGATAGTGTTGTCCTGATTATTACTCCAGGTAAAAACCCTGTTAGCCAGTTTTGTTTTCATAAGGCCCCATTTGTTGATCCAATCATTGAACATGGGTCCAGAGAATAACTCCATCACATACAATGCTTTCTTGTTGTCTTATTGCATGTCCATGATGTACATTTTGCACAAACCACCAAAGGCAAGTCACCAACTCTTTAAATTGTGTGCTTAACGTATGACCTGAATATCCCATACACTTGCTCTGATAACACTGATATGGCTTAACTGAATTTTATTAGCACTAACAAAATTATAGATCTAAATGCTAGTATCTAGAAGTTAGAATGCTATGCGTTCCGAGTAGAACCTGTGCCAGATTTTTTTCAAGTGTATCTCAGATGAATATGCCTAACCAACCATAACTTTGTACACTTTTGTACTAACTTCAGTTGTACTCCTACCTTTCAACACTAAGAAACAATATTTGTACTGAATAATATTGATGGGTCTCTCCCCTCCTATGATCCTATCTCCATCCAGCATTTTAACAAGTTCGTCGAGGAGCACTTCACTTGCCGCGTGCCGTGCATCCTGGAAGCCTGCGAGGTGTACCTCGACGGTCATGCCCACGACAACATGTACATATCAGAACCCTGACATACATGAAGAACGGCCAAGAGGGAGCATTCTTCGTTTCACTTTATTAATCATGAACCCTGACATACATTTAGCTGAAACCAATCTTACCAGATTGGACGTACAAACTAGAGGCAAAGATACATGTCCATCAACACATTTATTTTGTTTGAATATCACCGAGCTAACTTACAGTAACGAACATGAACACAATTATTCATGCACTCATGTGCATGCTTGTAATTCAATCGCCGAGCCAGGTGGGCAATTTAGAGTGCATGTTCGGAAATTTTCTTGGCATTCCTTAAGGTTGCGCCAACACGGCGCTTTGCCCGGACGTGAGACGTAGTAGTAGCACCCTTTGGAACCGGTTTCTCTACTGGGATCGTCCCAGTTCCTTGGGATGCACATTTTCACGTTGATTTTGCCTTCATGTAACGGTGAATCATGATATTAGTAGCCTATCAAATAGACAATAGATGCAGTGTTCCTTAGTGCACAGTGTGGCAATTGTTTTCTCCAGACAATGAACAGAACAGTAAGAATGCAGTATATGTATGCTTACACTGTCCAACTGTTGCGAGATACCCGATAAGCAGAATAGTAATCAGCCTGCTCCCCTTCATAGTTGTTCTTCACCTCTTTTCCTGAACTAATGAACCATACGAGAGTTAGATCCAGGATAATGGTCATGCCCCCTCTCAACTTCTATAGAAGCTACAGTACTATAATATCTTGGCTAAAAGAAAGACTAGCAAATTCAGTACATGACTGGCAAGTGAGAAATGGCTGTGCTAACACTTGGCAGATCGCACGACTGTAGCGCGCATATACAGATCAAGTTCTTAACCATTGATGTATATGTATAGTAAGATGTGTACATGATCCTTGTAAGGAATGTTCCCAATTATAAATGCACTCAAACCAGCAAGATATTTTTACCTATGTGGTAATGAAGCGGAGGCGCGTTGCGGTCATCGATCGAGCTCGATCAGGCCGTCGCTGGAGTTGATGACCCGCAGGAGCTCGAGGGACTGACGGAGCATAGGAGGAAGGAGGCTTGGAGGAGAGTGGAGAGAAATCGTGGTGATAAATAGAGAGGATTTGGAGGGGAAGGACTTTGGGCTCCAGCTGGAAGCAGCTCGGAATGGCCCAACATGGCATTCATGAGGGTGAAATAGGAGAGGAGAGAGCTACAAGAGGAGGCTAACGTGGACGCTTTTGGTGTCATGCATGACACGGATCGCACATCTACAAGATCGCACATGTTGGGGTGGGACATATGATAGTTGAGACAGCATGTGTGGGTTGGGAGGCAGCGTTTTGGCTCTGTGGGTTCGAAGATTTCAGCGTGGTCTGTGCCATGGTATCAAGGATGACGAAAGGCAACTGATTTCCTTCTCTGATGGCCGATCGCATTAGCTTGTCAATATTTCATCCCGCGGGTGCGTGGGAGGGGACATGGATCTGCATGCGCGTCGATGGTGGTGGCGGGATTAGCAACGAAGGCGATGGAGGGTTTGTTGTGAAAGTTGTTCCACAAGCACCAGTGTGGAATGGATTAAAAGGAAACTCCCTTGACAGGATGCTAATAGTATTTCTGCTAAGTATACTATGAAAAGAGGACAAGCTGAACATCACACGGTTACATAGTTTTCTGAACTACGGATATTAAATTTCTTGTCCAGGGTGGAATTAGTTATTCCTTGTCGGGTGATTATCGTCAGATAACTAATCATTTATTGCCGGAGGGATGTAGTACATGATGGTAATGTGGTGGCGCTGTTTTTCTCTAGAGGTTTGCTGTAGAGGAATGAATCAGGGGCTCAAACTCCCGGTTGGACTAAGGGCATCTCCAACGCCGCGCCATTCAACCCGGCATTGCATATGTCCAAGGACAAGGCCGCACGTCTGAATTCTTGCATACCAACCAGAACCTGGGAGAGGCTTGTGGGTGTCCGGACCTCCACCACGTAGGACTTCGACAACCTCGGCCCACTCAAATTCCCTCTCTCGAACTACTTTTCTCCCACTCTGTCAATTCCCCCTTCTCTGTAACCCCCACCCCCACCACTTTACTCTTCAAATGCGCGGGAGTTCTCAAAATCGGGATTTAAAAAATGTTCAAGTTTTCAAAAAAGATTCACAGTTAAAAAAATGCTCACGTTTTCAGAAATTGTTCTAGATTTCAAAAAATGTTCACGTTTTCAAAAATTATTCACAATTAAAAAAATCATGGTATATAAATTTTTTGTGTTTACCAAAAATGTTATCATTTTCAAAAAATGCTCCCGCCTTCAAAACAATGTTTGTGATAAATGTTCGCATTTTCAAATATTTCTCACATTTTAAAAATGCTTGCTTTTTCAAAAAAATGTTTGTGTTTTGAAAAAATCACAATTTCACGAAGGTTCGGATTTTTAAAATGTTTTTCAAAGAATCCTTCACTTTTTTAAAATGCTCTAAAATAATAGCCCATATTTATTTTTGTTTTTGTAGAAAAGACTATAGTTCCAAAGCTACTACAGGATTGTCGCGCTACAGTAGCACGCCTCATTATAGGACCAGATCGCATGAAGCACATCATGTGAAAAAGCACAGTTGTGCTTCACAGTGAAGCACAACTATGCTTTTCGTTGTGCTTAAGTGAATAGCATAGTTGTGCTTCATAGAAAAGCACAGTTGTGCTTCCACATGAAGCAGATATGTGCTTTTCGAAAAGTGAAAATATAATTGTGCTTCTCGAAAAATGAAAAGCATAATTGTTCTTCTGGTGAAGCACAATTGTGCTTCCTGAAAAGTAAAAAACACAATTGTCCTTTTTTAAGTGAAAAGCACAATTATGCTTTCTAAAAAAACATAGTTGTGTTTTTTTTTCAAAAAATTGAGAAGTACAATTGTGCTTCCAAAAACAAGTGAAAAAACCCACTTGTGCTTCTGGTTTCCGGTTATTTTTTTAGTTCCTAGTTTTTCTAGGGTTTTGTTTTATTTTTGTTTCCTTTTTTGTTTTTTTAATTTCCCTATTTTCCTTTTTTAGAAAAAAATCGTCCAAACCTATCAACATGTGATCAAGTTTCGAACATCTCGATGCAAGAAACGAAATGGTGAAAAAGGTTCGTGATTTGGACGCATGGTTCAAGGGATAAACCATTTCGGAAAAACAATGAATGGAAAAAAACACAAAACTCTTAGATTGCGACTAATGTCACAAAAACAGTGAGCCACTTGTCACCACAAAAAGAAGGTATGGGTGACCTTTGTGACAAGTACCCTCTAACTAGTGATCTCGGGTGTGTTAGCTCTTCCTCGTCATGTTTTTTTTAGATGCTCATCATGTTCCTCTTAACAACGTCTTAGTAATTTGGGGCACAGGCCGAAATGCAAAATAAAGTTATACAGTTTTGAAGAACCATTTGGGTATAAGAAAAGACCATACCTTCAAATTTGAAAGAACAGCTATGTTTAAGTATGTTTAATGCGTGATCAACTACTCCTCAGAAAGAGATCTATTAACCTACGCCAAACAAGGCGCTCGTGGCCTAATGGATAAGGCATTTGACTTCTAATCAAAGGATTGTGGGTTCGAGTCCCACCGAGCGTGATTATTTTTATGTTATTATTTCTGATATTTTTTCCTTACGTACACTTCTCCAAAAAATTGTACAAATACATACAATCTATGTTATTACAGTATTTTTTTCTTACCTACAATTCTCCATTTCTTTTGTACACACACACTATATGTCGCTAGCAAAATACATGATAGAGACCATGAAAAAAAAACATGATATGGATCCTGGCTCGACATTCATAGTCGTATAACTCGGGGCGGGCTTGATCGCACAGTGGATGTCATAGGAGACATTGTTCTATATGAAAGGCCCAGCGGGCTAACAACTATTATATCAAACCCCACACACAACGTGGTTTCAAAATTATTTACTTTAGTGTAATGCCGTCCACTCTAAGTTTGTTGGTTAGTGAAACCGAGGCCCTTGGTTCGCTCGATTGGGTGAGTTGTTGGCAACTAGGGTTTCCATCCCGTTCCACCTATCCCTTCCTCTTCCCTCTTGCTACCACCCTAGTCGATCATCGGGCAATCCAGTGCTGGCACTGGTGACGATGGCGGCGAGGAGCTCGTAGCTCCGGCCCCTCACGGAGGAATGCAGATCCTATGGCGGTGACGTCTTTCGGCAGGAAACGCTCGCCGGAGGTTGCTGGTCGGAGGCTCAAACGCGTGGTGGTGAGTTACCAGCATGAGTTGGTCGGGGTACGGAGCTCCCCCCGCGCTAGATCTAGAGACTAGAGGTACAAGCTCCTCCCTTTTGCTTAATCTCTCCCACCGTTCTCAACAGCTTGCCATTTCGACCGCCGACCCTGGTGCTTGTGGGTACTGGTGAAGGTGCCTAGGGACATGGGGAAACCCTGGTTGGTCCATCCGCCCATCTATGGCGACGGCCATGGCCACCGCTTTCCTCTTGGAGGCGCCACCAAGGTCCCTCCCCTCTACCCCAACGTCACTCCTGGGTGAAAACCCGATATCCGTCTCGAATTAAGCGGTGGTGGCGCCATGTGCGTCATGACCTTCTAGGAGGCGCCGTCTATGCCGTTCGGGTGCTCAAATTTGTGGTGCCGCAAGTGGCGGGACTTGATAGCTTGGGTTTTGAGTTGGCATGGAAGAGCTGAGTGATGCATGTGACGGCATGTTTCTGGATAGTTCTCTCCAGTGGCGGCTCGCGTTGCTCAGTTCCGACAGTGCATCATCCGAATCCGGGTGGAACGGGATAGGGTTCCCCTTCTTGGGGTACATGGGGCAGTTTACCAAGAAACACAAACCTGGTTGCTTAGTGTGAATCTGCACAAATATATCATAAATAACATGTCAATTTTAATTTAAATACAATAGCAAATTTTCACTATGAATCTTCACAAATTTTGTTCATACTTTTTATTTGTGTTTTGTTCATTCTATTTTTCAATGCTAATTTTTGCAATGTCATTTTTCAAACATATTTTTTTGCCAAGGCAATTCTGGGAAATTGCCATGTGAGCATTATTAGGCCAACCACTCAATGGCGGCTAGGGGTCTATACCCGTTTACAGAAGTTGCAGCTCAGCTGAGGATAATGACTTTATATAGTCATTTCAGAGAGTTGATTGCAAAAACCACCATAGTCTGGGCTAGATTTGCTGGAAACATGGGTTTTTAGATTTGTGACAAAGAACACCAATTTTTAGCCTAATACTAGCAAATAAGCCTGTGCGTTGCGACGGGTGAAAAACAAACACTTCCTAATCTAATAACCATGAATCCAAACTTCAATAGGTCCATGTCCTTTATTTCAACACATGGCATCCCATGTTTCTATTTATCTTTTTTCCCACTCTCATGACGCTAGCCTCAATGTTGACATCAACACAACACGTTTGAATGTTGTCAATCTTAAGTCGTCTCTTTCTCGGCATACGATGCAAATGAGCCCGTGCGTTGCAACGGGTGAAAAAACACTCACTTATCTAATAACCATGAATTCATAGGTCCGTGTCCTTTATTTCAACACATGGCATCCCATCTGTGTTTCTGTTTATCCTTCTTCCCACTCTCGTCGACGCTGGCCTCAATGTTCACACCATCACAACACGTTTGAATGTTGTCAATCCTAAGACGTCTACCTTTTGGCATAGGATGATAAATCTATTTTCTGTGAAGTTTTGACGAGGCGTGCATGCATGGTTATTGATACTGTTTTTTCCCATCCTAGTTTTGCCAAAGTGTTTATTTTCAATTCGGAGCGGCACCGATACGAAGGAAAGACTGATCATGCACTATTGATTAAGGTTTCATTGTAAATAGCATTTTTTTAAATGGTTAACAATTAAAAATAATATCATATTCAGATTCTACATATTTTTCTAATCAAATTTCATATATAACATGTTAAATTTGGAGTTAGGGTTAAAAAGCTATGAATTTTTAAAAAATCGATTAATATGTACTATACGGGTTTATTACAAAAACTTAAGGGGGTTTTTCTACAAAATATCATGATGGACTAAGAATACCTATTTCTTTAATTAGTAGGTAGTATAGATAGCACATATGCCCGTGCATTGCAATGGGAGAAAAACACATCGTGCATTCGAACTTAAGCAAATATCCACTCTAAAGTCCAGTCAACTACTCGTTTAACTAAAAGTATACACTTGGATTTCAAATGTTGCAATTTTATTGATTATTTTATCTAGTTGGATTAAAGATAAAATCAATCATCACATGTCTAGATTAAACAACTTATTAATATGGCATTGTGAACATTGATATTATTTTTATAAATTTGGTCAAAGTAGAGATATTTTGACTTCAGACAAAACTTATATGCAGATTAAAAAGAACTGGAGGGAGTAACTAGCAAAAGATGAAGATATACTTGTTTGGCGTCCTTGACAACCTTATGCCATCAGAGGCGGGGAAGCATTAACGAATACACCTACCTCGCACTAACCAATTGTTTTGTGTAATAATCCAGAAGCAAGAGTCCCTAGGCAATTATTTCATATGCATATAAAAGTGAATGGCTCAAAACAGTTCTAAGCAAGTCCTATAAACGCCCATATCTGTCAAATTAGCCTCTATTAGCGTTTCAACCAGGACGTAAATAGTTAACAAAAGGGATTATATTTTTCCATGACAGTGAACATAACTGTCTATGCTCTCTATTTGCCCTTTCCACTTTTCTTCAGGTTTTCATCAATACCTTCTGAGATCAAAGAATCTGAACAACTGCTATCTTCTAATGCATCTTAAGAAGTACTAGACTCCTATGTATGCAACATATGGGACGCTCCTGGAACGACTCTTTCTACATATCCATGCAAAGATAGAAATCGAGCGTATTTACGAAAAGTAATAATACCCCTATACTTTGGGAGCTCCAACACCAACGACAAAAGCTTGCCATATTCCCGCAAAAAAAATTGCTTGCCACATCTCTTACAAAGAAAGAAGAAAGGGTGTAGGGAATGAGATGCGTAAATTAGAAACAGGCTGTACCTCTCCTCACAAAAGTCATTGGCAGTCCACCATGACAGGAAACTAATTCTTCCGTCAAAGAATAAATTTCTTGCTTGCCCGTGTTACCAATTTCAGCATTTACATCACCTGAATGCACCTCTTCTGGGGACAACCTTATCTGCATCATAACTCGTCATCTAAGTCCCCAAATCTGATACTAACTCGTTTAGCAATCGTATAGATACAAATCCATCCAATTAGTTTCCAAGCAATCTTGGTTGGTGTAGTAGCAAGGGCAAGGGACAGACGGGACAGCTTCACCAAAGAGCGTTGCATCTTGGCATTGATGGAAGATTTGGGCAGCAGGAGGGATGCGCTGTTGCCGTTGGCTGCTAGATGGAACGGCCGCAGGGCGTAGCTGGTGGGATGCGCTGCTGTCGTCGCCTGGTAGTCCTAGGATGCAACGGCCTCGGCTGTATGTAGCAGTCTGCAGGTGAGATGTGTTGCCGCTGCCGTAGTTGCCTGCTAGTTGCAATGGCCATGGGGTGTGCGCCGCCATCTCGATGGACAGAGTAGTTGGTATGTAACGGCGGCTATGGCGGAGGTATAATTATAGGAAATTATATAGCGAGGAGGCGGAGGTGACGACGGTTGCGAACTCTGCCTAACGCATCGAGGAGATCCCTCGGGTCGGGGAGCACACAGATGGTTCGCGGAAGTCAATTGCTGCCGCGCCTGGCCAGTGCCTCCTGCAGTGCTAGCCAGATTGCAGATGCGTGTGCTAGCCATGGCCTCCTGGATTGGGTCGATTGCTATCGCTGCCATGTACGTGCTTCATGACGCCGCTGATTTTAGACACAGTCGATCCCGATTTTAGAGCAACGACGGCGGATTAGCAGGCACTGTTTGATCGTGGAGGCAGCAGTGGACGGTATAAATAAAGAGGGAGAGGAGGAGAGATTGATCACGGGACGACATACGAAAACCGGGCTTGAAACCTGCAGCAGTCCAGATGACGGACGAAGAAAGGTTTTACCCAGCATGTCACTGCGGGTTGAATTACCAGAAAACAAAAGGATTTTTTTTATAAAAACGCCACGACGGTGAACCCGGAGACTCACTCCGTGCTTTATTATTACTAGTAAAAAGGTGCCCATGCGTTGCAACGGGGCATACATATTTGAATGATACAACACCATATGAACCCCCTGCAAAAACATCATATAGATCCTCATCTATCTCAGGTGGCATTGTCAAATTCAATTTACCATTAAACTACTATTCTTCTTCTCTTCCTCCTTCTCCTTCACCGCAACTCTTCATGTGCTGGTTGGGCTTGAGTTTTAAACTATAGCATTATATGAGGCAAATATGTGCTACAAAAATATTACATGTGCTTAAACAATAGAATGTGAGATCCACAATAAGGCATAAGAAATTGTGTAGAAAGCTCTTTTATTGTAGTGGCAGTCGATCTAAATACTGAGATACGACGATATGCATCTGCTTGCTTTCCATGTGGGCTGGATTAATTCCCCTTTGCTTTTTATTTAGATTTGCAAAGGCTACTGAAGATGGTGTATCATTAACATGCAATGGCCAAAATTAGATTTTTCAGAAAATAAAGTAATGCATCTGGTAAAAATTTGAACTACTCTGCCCTCCATGTTGCTACACTGCAATTTTGGCACGCTGGTGTCTTGTACCTGGCACTCGCAAGAAAAGAGTGATGTGATATTCTATCGGACACATTGGACTCAGTTTTTTGTTGGCGAAGGTAAGGAGTTGGTGTTGGCAACGAAGAGAAGATCCACAATTTGATATAAGCACAAAATGTGTAACTTAAAAGCTAATAATACTATCTCATTAAACCATCATTTTGTCAACCATTAAATATATAGGATGCCAGTTTGGGACACCTATGTGATAGCTTGGCTTATTAGGGATGATAGACTACTCATATCAATAAGGAATTCTTTCTTATCCAGGAGCCCATTCAGACAGAACTCCAAAGTTAAGCGTGCTCAGCTTGGAGTGGTGTCAGGATGGGTGACCGACCGGGAAGTTGCTCCCGGGTGCGCACGAGTGAGGACAAAGTGCGCAGAAAAGACTAGTATTGATCTGTGGGGCCAGTCTAGATCCCGCCAGGAGTAACGACCACCGGCGGGTGTGTCCGGGGCGTTACAAGTTGGTATCAGAGCCGACCCTCGCGGTTACACAGATGATTGCGGACAGGTGCGTGGTCATGTTGTTCATGACGTTTGTGACCCGTCATGGCACCCGGCATGGCACATGTACCGGACTGGAAGCACAGACGTTTGTGTCAAGAGGGAACGTTCCTGTGGACCGACGAGGACGCCGGTTCCTCTGAGTGGGGGTGTATGTGATAGCCTGGCTTATTAGGGATGATAGACTACTCATATCAATAAGGAATTCCTTCTTTTCCGGGAGCCCATTCGGACAGAACTCCAAAGTTAAGCGTGCTCAGCTTGGGAAGTTGCTCCCGGGTGCGCACGAGTGAGGACAAAGTGCGCAGAAAAGACTAGTATTGATCTGTGGGGGCAGTCTAGATCCCGCCAGGAGTAACAACCACCGGCGGGTGTGTCCGGGGCGTTACAACCTAGGTGCCTTGGATGACACTAAGATCTGTGCGTGTGTAATTAGTATTAGCATTGATGGATAAATCTTATTAGGAAAGAATTATTGCTTGATATGGACACTTAATACCTGCCCAGATTAGATAGATAGAGAAAATCAGTAATAAATGGCCCATGTTTTAAGTCCATGCATGTCTCATCGTACGTGCATCATTTTGCATATAATGAAGGTCATACGTTGAATAAATCACTAGGTATATACATACATAACCCAAAATATCTTAGGTATATATGTTTTGTACTCGAAATATTTTGATTATATATTAGATACCTATATGTCACGTAGCCGGATATATTCGTAGCCATGTTTTACTTTAGATATATGTCATGTAGACTGGGTATGTACAATATTTTCCAAGATTTTTTTACACAACCGGGTATATAAGTGTGTCGATACATTGGGTATTTCCACTTGACGTATATACGTCGACCGGGTATTATAATATTTTCTTCAGTAGGTATTGGATAGTTAGGAAAAAAATAAAATGCAATTAGTCAAATAACAAATTCTTGGGTATATACGTACCCGCGTTTGTACATACTTTTGTTAGTAAGTATAAGATACCCATTTTAGATAATTGGAAAACAAATAAATGTAATAGTTTTTTAAAAAATAAATTATTGAATATATACATACCTACGTATGTCCATAATTTCGTTGGTAGGTATTAGATACCTGTATTAGATAGTTAGGAAAAAAACACACGTATTAGATACCTGTATCAATTCTAAAAAATCAATATTATAACGTTTTATTGTATGGCAAGTCTTGCATGCCTAATAATTAGAAAAAACAAATAAAACGTAAGGAGGGAAAGTCTTGCATGAAGAATAGTTAGGAAACAAATTAAATATAACACGGTTTCCAAAACAATTAAGGTGCCCACGCATCTAGGTGCCCCAAACAATTTACCTATATATATATAAAGAGAGAGACTTAACCTAAGTAACACTATAGAAATAATTCTTAAAAGGTCAGATACACATTCTTCATGAAACCAGGGACTTACAAAATCAAATCTTTGGACAAATCTTTCACTGGTGTAAATGCACGCGACAATCAGCTAGGAACTCCCAGGGATCCTTCCTAGTTGATTTGGTGCTCATCCGAAAAAAAAGTTGCAGCCGATGCTAGCATGGTTAGCATGCATATCCAGCAGCCTCCCCTCAAATCTCTATCAAATATAAATAAAACTCCAGCAGCTTCTAGTCGGTAGCAGCAACAATTTCATCATTAAAAAAAAGCACAAGTCCTCGTCGAGGAGCTTATCTCACCGCTCCTTATCCACACACATCGCCTTACCTAGCGCGGTCGCTCCGCCTCCATCCATGGCTCCATCTTCCTCCTCCTGCTACCTCATCAGTCACCACCCGCTCCTCTGCTCCATCCACCTAACCACTCGCTGCTCTTCTCTTCTATATAGCCCGCAAGGGCGGCTTGGCATCGCCCCGCCCCTAGTTCCCTCCTCCTGGCCGTGCTCCACCACAGAGCCCCTGATCTCCCGTTGGTGACCTCTCCGAGCCGATGATGCACTCCACACCTGGAGTGCGCGGCCGCGTGGCCCAGCAAATACTCCCCCCGCCCTGTCGGTGCCGCACCAGGAGGGTCCCGGGGACCAGCGAGCACGGTCAGGTCGGTGCTGATGCACGACACCGAGGCGGCAAAGCCGAGGGAGGCACCGGTTGCGCCGGGCACAGCCACCAGATATTCCCGGGCGATGACTGGCGCGGCTCCTGAGCTCGGGCGCGGCCTCACGGGCACGCGGCCATGGGCGACGACGGCGCAGCTTGCGAGCTCGGGGTGCGGCCTCACCGTGCTGCTCGCTAGAGTGGCAGCACCGCTAGCAATGGAGACGTAGGAGGAGGCATCGCCTCGGCGAGCGCGAGGCCGTAGAAGATGTTGAGCGTCGCCCCACGTCGGCGGCCATGGGGGTGGGGAGGTCGGAGGAGGCAGCAACGGGAGTGGAGGTCTCGTCGGCGGCCATGGCGGATGCCCTCGTGGTGGCGCTGGCGCTCTGTTCGTTGGCTCTGTCTAGTTTCTCTTTTTAGGACAAAGAAGAGAGAGGGAACGTGGATACGTGGTGATTTGTCAACATGCCCGAGATCCCGCCGCCAAGCTCGACCATAGCCAGGATCTTCCCCTTCGGCATCCCCCCGTACCCTCCCGCTCATCTGCAAAGTCGCCGTCGCTCCCTTTTTTTCCGTCGCTCAAGCTCCCAGCACCGACGGCCACTCTGTCTCTACATGTATGTATGTATGTGTGAGCCTTCCTCGTCAGAGATGTTTTTTGATTGATGATGCATGTATGCTGCAGGTCTCGTCTTTTTTCGTGCTTTGGCTTGTTT
Organism: Triticum urartu; assembly: GCF_056163025.1. Taxonomy (NCBI): domain Eukaryota; kingdom Viridiplantae; phylum Streptophyta; class Magnoliopsida; order Poales; family Poaceae; genus Triticum; species Triticum urartu. The sequence continues at coordinate 68,886,489 of NC_141876.1, read as the reverse complement.
GATTCATGCAATTTGAGAACGTATTTAAGTTGCTATGATATGATCTAAAAAAGCAGGGTGGGACTATTGATTTAAAAAGGAGTACAAAATTTTATCACATGGAGCAACTATTTTGATAGCGGCCCATAACAGAAACTTAAATTCTGGCCCATGAGACTTACGAAGCTCCAGACCACGTACCAAACGACGATGTACGAAACTTTTCACGGTAGATGTGAAAAGTACCACCTCGAATATATGCTTTAAATTCAAACTGAAAGCGTAAATTCACGGAAAGAAGCGTACTGTGACGGTGAACCCACGAAGTCAATCCGTACTTTATTATTAGGGATAGATTATTATTACTAGTAAAAAGGTGCCCGTGCGTTGCAACGGGGCATACATATTTGAATGATACAACACCATATGAATCCCCTGCAAAAACATCATATAGATCCTCATCTATCTCAGGTGGCATTGTCAAATTCTTTTTACCATTAAACTACTATTCTTCTTCTCTTCCTCCTTCTCCTTCACCGCAACTCTTCATGTGCTGGTTGGGCTTGAATTTTAAACTATAGCATTATATGAGGCAAATATGTGCTATAAAAATATTACATGTGCTTAAACAATAGAACGTGAGATCCACAATAAGGCATAAGAAATTGGGTAGAAAGCTCTTTTATTGTAGTGGCAGTCCATGTAAATACTGAGATACGACGACATGCATCTGCTTGCTTTCTGTGTGGGCTGGATTAATTCCCCTTTGCTTTTTATTTAGATTTGCAAAGACTACTGAAGATGGTGTATCATTAACATGCAATGGCCAAAATTAGATTTTCCAGAAAATAAAGTAATGCATCTGGTAAAAATTTGAACTACTTTGCCCTCCATGTTGCTACACTGCAATTTTGGCAAGGTGGTGTCTTGAACCTGGCACTCGCAAGAAAAGAGTGATGTGATATTCTATTGGACACATTGGACTCAGTTTTTTGTTGGGGAAGGTAAGGAGTTGGTGTTGGCAACGAAGAGAAGATCCACAATTTGATATAAGCACAAAATGTGTAACTTAAAAGCTAATAATACTATCTCGTTAAACCATCATTTTGTCAACCATTAAATAAAGAACATTAACAAAGGGAGCATGTAATTCTTGCTGATGAAGTAATAGTTTTTTTTGGAAATACTGATGAAGTAATAGTTTATTCTGCAAAAACATGCTACTATTGTCATAAGTAAGGCAAAACCACCAACAATAATGTGATATATATATATATATATATATATATATATATATATATATATATATATATATATATATAGGGTAACGTTATTCTAAGCGTGAGTGTAGAATAGCTTATTCTACACCCCCTAATAACGCTATATACAAAATCTAGTAAAACGATGTACAAAATGTAGTAATTCGGAAAATATTTTTTTTTATCATCCAAGTTTGTAATTTATTATATTTTTACGAAAAATACTATATTTTACTTAGTGTGTTACTATATTTTGTATGTACCGTTACTGGGGTGTAGAATAAGCTATTCTACACTCACGCTTAGAATAGCGTTACCCTATATATATATATATAGAGAGAGAGAGACTTAACCTAAGTAACACTATAGAAATAATTCTTAAAAGGTCATATACACATTCTTCATGGAACCAGGGACTTACAAAATTAAATCTTTGGACAAATCTTTCACTGGTGTAAATGCACGCGACAATCAGCTAGGAACTCCCAGGGATCCTTCCTAGTTGATTTGGTGCTCATCCGGAAAAAAAAGTTGCAGCTGATGCTAGCATGGTTAGCATGCATATCCAGCAGCTTCCCCTCAAATCTCTATCAAATATAAATAAAACTCCAGCAGCTTCTAGTCGGTAGCAGCAACAATTTCATCATTAAAAAAAAGCACAAGTCCTCGTCGAGGAACTTATCTCACCGCTCCTTATCCACACACATCGCCTTACCTAGCGCGGTCGCTCCGCCTCCATCCATGGCTCCATCTTCCTCCTCCGGCTACCTCATCAGTCACCACCCGCTCCTCTGCTCCATCCACCTAACCACTCGCTGCTCTTCTCTTCTATACAGCCCGCAAGGGCGGCTTGGCATCGCCCCGCCCCTAGTTCCCTCCTCCTGGCCGTGCTCCACCGCAGAGCCCCTGATCTCCCGTTGGTGACCTCTCCGAGCCGATGATGCACTCCACACCTGGAGTGTGCAGCCGCGTGGCCCAGCAAATACCCCCCCCCCGCCCTGTCGGTGCCGCACCAGGAGGGTCCCGGGGACCAGCGAGCACGGTCAGGTCGGTGCCGATGCACGACACCGAGGCGGCAAAGCCGAGCGAGGCACCGGTTGCGCTGGGCACAGCCACCAGATATTCCCGGGCGATGACTGGCGCGGCTCCTGAGCTCGGGTGCGGCCTCACGGGCACGCGGCCATGGGCGACGACGGCGCAGCTCGCGAGCTCGGGGTGCGGCCTCACCGTGCTGCTCGCTAGAGTGGCAGCACCGCTAGCAATGGAGACGTAGGAGGAGGCATCGCCTCGGCGAGTGCGAGGCCGTAGAAGATGTTGAGCGCCGCCCCACGTCGGCGGCCATGGGGGTGGGAAGGTCGGAGGAGGCAACAACGGGGGTGGAGGTCTCGTCGGCGGCCATGGCGGATGCCCTCGTGGTGGCGCTGGCGCTCTGTTCGTTGGCTCTGTCTAGTTTCTCTTTTTAGGACAGAGAAGAGAGAGGGAACGTGGATACGTGGTGATTTGTCAACATGCCCGAGATCCCGCCGCCAAGCTCGACCACAGCCAGGATCTTCCCCTTCGGCATCCCCCCGTACCCTCCCGCTCATCTGCAAAGTCGCCGTCGCTCCCTTTTTTCCGTCGCTCAAGCTCCCAGCACCGACGGCCACTCTGTCTCTGCATGTATGTATGTATGTGTGAGCCTTCCTCCTCAGAGATGTTTTTCGATTGATGATGCATGTATGCTGCAGGTCTCGTCTTTTTTCGTGCTTTGGCATGTTTGATTCATGCAATTTGAGAACGTATTTAAGTTGCTACGATATGATCTAAAAAAGCAGGGTGGGACTATTGATTTAAAAAGGAGTACAAAATTTTATCACATGGAGCAACTATTTTGATAGCGGCCCATAACAGAAACTTAAATTCTGGCCCATGAGACTTACGAAGCTCCAGACCACGTACCAGACGACGACGTACGAAACTTTTCACGGTAGATGTGAAAAGTACCACCTCGAATATATGCTTTAAATTCAAACTGAAAGCGTAAATTCACGAAAAGAAGCGTACTGTGACGGTGAACCCACGAAGTCAATCCGTGCTTTATTATTAGGGATAGATTATTATTACTAGTAAAAAGGTGCCCGTGCGTTGCAACGGGGCATACATATTTAAATGATACAACACCATATGAATCCCCTGCAAAAACATCATATAGATCCTCATCTATCTCAGGTGGCATTGTCAAATTCTTTTTACCATTAAACTACTATTCTTCTTCTCTTCCTCCTTCTCCTTCACCGCAACTCTTCATGTGCTGGTTGGGCTTGAATTTTAAACTATAGCATTATATGAGGCAAATATGTGCTACAAAAATATTACATGTGCTTAAACAATAGAACGTGAGATCCACAATAAGGCATAAGAAATTGGGTAGAAAGCTATTTTATTGTAGTGGCAGTCCATCTAAATACTGAGATACGACGATATGCATCTGCTTGCTTTCCATGTGGGCTGGATTAATTCCCCTTTGCTTTTTGTTTAGATTTGCAAAGACTACTGAAGATGGTGTATCATTAACATGCAATGGCCAAAATTAGATTTTCCGGAAAATAAAGTAATGCATCTGGTAAAAATTTGAACTACTCTGCCCTCCATGTTGCTACACTGCAATTTTGGCAAGGTGGTGTCTTGTACCTGGCACTCGCAAGAAAAGAGTGATGTGATATTCTATCGGACACATTGGACTCAGTTTTTTGTTGGCGAAGGTAAGGAGTTGGTGTTGGCAACGAAGAGAAGATCCACAATTTGATATAAGCACAAAATGTGCAACTTAAAAGCTAATAATACTATCTCGTTAAACCATCATTTTGTCAACCATTAAATAAAGAACATCAACGAAGGGAGCATGTAATTCTTGCTGATGAAGTAATAGTTTTTTTTGGAAATACTGATGAAGTAATAGTTTATTCTGCAAAAACATGCTACTATTGTCATAAGTAAGGCAAAACCACCAACAATAATGATATATATATATATATATATATATATATATATATATATATATATATATATATATATATATATATATAGGGCAACACTATTCTAAGCGTGAGTGTAGAATAGCTTATTCTACACCCCTAGTAACGCTGTATACAAAATCTAGTAAACGATGTACAAAATGTAGTAATTCGGAAAATATTTTTTTTATCATCCAAGTTTGTAATTTACTAAATTTTTACAAAAATTACTACATTTTACCTAGTATGTTACTATATTTTGTATGTACCGTTATTGGGGTGTAGAATAAGCTATTCTACACTCATACTTAGAATAGCGTTACCCTATATATATATAGAGAGAGAGAGACTTAACCTAAGTAACACTATAGAAATAATTCTTAAAAGGTCAGATACACATTCTTCATGGAATCAGGGACTTACAAAATTAAATCTTTGGAGAAACCTTTCACTGGTGTAAATGCACGCGACAATCAGCTAGGAACTCCCAGGGATCCTTCCTAGTTGATTTGGTGCTCATCCAAAAAAAAAGTTGCAGCCGATGCTAGCATGGTTAGCATGCATATCCAGCAGCTTTCCCTCAAATCTCTATCAAATATAAATAAAACTCCAGCAGCTTCTAGTCGGTAGCAGCAACAATTTCATCATTAAAAAAAAGCACAAGTCCTCGTTGAGGAGCTTATCTCACTGCTCCTTATCCACACACATCGCCTTACCTAGCGCGGTCGCTCCGCCTCCATCCATGACTCCATCTTCCTCCTCCTGCTACCTCATCAGTCACCATCCGCTCCTCTGCTCCATCCACCTAACCACTCGCTGCTCTTCTCTTCTATACAGCCCGCAAGGGCGGCTTGGCATCGCCCCACCCCTAGTTCCCTCCTCCTGGCCGTGCTCCACCGCAGAGCCCCTGATCTCCTGTTGGTGACCTCTCCGAGCCGATGATGCACTCCACACTTGGAGTGCGCGACCGCGTGGCCCAGCAAATACCCCCCCGCCCTGTCGGTGCCGCACCAGGAGGGTCCCGGGGACCGGCGAGCACGGTCAGGTCGGTGCCGATGCACGACACCGAGGCGGCAAAGCCGAGCGAGGCACCGGTTGCGCCGGGCACAGCCACCAGATATTCCCGGGCGATGACTGGCGCGGCTCCTGAGCTCGGCGTGGCCTCACGGGCACGCGGCCATGGGCGACGACGGCGCAGCTCGCGAGCTCGGGGTGCGGCCTCACCGTGCTGCTCGCTAGAGCGGCAGCACCGCTAGCAATGGAGACGTAGGAGGAGGCATCGCCTCGGCGAGCGCGAGGCCGTAGAAGATGTTGAGCGCCGCCCCACGTCGGCGGCCATGGGGGTGGGGAGGTCGGAGGAGGCAGCAACGGGGGTGGAGGTCTCGTCGGCGGCCATGGCGGATGCCCTCGTGGTGGCGCTGGCGCCAGGATCTTCCCCTTCGGCATCCCCCCGTACCCTCCCGCTCATCTGCAAAGTCGCCGTCGCTCCCTTTTTTTCCGTCGCCCAAGCTCCCAGCACCGACGGCCACTCTGTCTCTGCATGTATGTATGTATGTGTGAGCCTTCCTCGTCAGAGATGTTTTTCGATTGATGATGCATGTATGCTGCAGGTCTCGTCTTTTTCCTGCTTTGGCTTGTTTGATTCATGCAATTTGAGAACGTATTTAAGTTATTACGATATGATCTAAAAGAGCAGTGTGGGACTATTGATTTAAAAAGGAGTACAAAATTTTATCACATGGAGCAACTATTTTGATAGCGGCCCATAACAGAAACTTAAATTCTGGCCCATGAGACTTACGAAGCTCCAGACCACGTACCAGACGACGACGTACGAAACTTTTCACGGTAGATGTGAAAAGTATCACCTCGAATATATGCTTTAAATTCAAACTGAAAGCGTAAATTTACGGAAAGAAGCGTACTGTGACGGTGAACCCACCAAGTTAATCCGTACTTTATTATTAAAAAATTAGGGATAGATAGGGAAAGATTTTGCAAAAAAAAAGACTTGGCGGCTTTTGCCCTTTTAATGAAGATTGTGGAAGGTGGGTCCCACTCATCAGGAGCCGACTTGGCAAAAAAAGCCAGGTGCACGGTTTGACTAGTCTCTCTTTCTTCGCCGACGGCTTTCTACCCATAAGCTGCCGCCATGTATGGCTCCGGTCGTCCACGTCCTCGTCAGGCTCAAGGCGGTCGTTGTCCTGGTCGAAAGTCCACTACCGGAGAGGTGCAACTACAGGCCAACACCGACCAGGGGGAGGAGAGGAGGAGGACCAGGGTCCGGAGTGGCAACACGATTGGGAGGCGACGGCGACGCTCGGACGCGGCAACCCGTCCTCCTTGGGGCGGGGAGATCGAGACCAAAAGCACGAGATCTAGATGGATGCGGCGAGGCGGCGACCCGGGGTCTTCACCTTGGTCGCGGTGCTTGCTGGCTGAAGGGGCACGGCGGTTCTATCACGATGGTTGCCATCACGATGAGCAAGCCGCCGCTCCAGCTAGTCTTTGCCGCCCCTTCCGGCCGCTCCGTGACCTCCCAGCGCCCGAGCCTCGTCGACCTCGGTGCTGGACGACGCAGGAATGGCGACGCGGACGGCAGCTAGCACCGGGAGCCTCGTCCAGCGAGCGCCGAGTCAGCTTCGCCGTGGCCGACGGCGTCAGCTCGCACCAGCACGAGCTCCATCTCCTTCCACGCGGGCGCCGCCCAGCGGTGCCGGTCGCAACAGGCGTCGACGAACTCCAAAAGCGCGTCCCTGAACTCGCTGAGCCAGCAATCGGCGCACCGCTCCGCCAGCACGGCGAAGGCGTCGACCGTGCCAGGCCGAGGAGGAAGTATCGTCGTCTGAGAAGACCTTCCGGAGGTCAGGATGCTCACACCGCCGCCGGCGCTCCCGATGACGATGGCTTCACCAAGATGGCCGACGGGACCTTGCCGAGGAGCGGGGAGCACAGATAGTTTTCTCCCAAAAGATGATTGACTAGTCAAAGGGCTTATGTGGCATTTTTTTTACCACATCACCCTGTCCGGCGGGACCTTGACGAGGGGCGGCGGGTCTAGACGGGGAACGCAGAGAGTTTTTTTTTCGCAGAAGAAGATTGACCCGTCAAAGCGCTTACGTGGCATTTTTTTTGCCACATCACCTTGTCCGACGGGACTCATCTGTCATAATCGTCATCAAAATGGTTAAAAGTCATCCATCAGTGTTATTTGCAAAAGATTAGACCTAAAATTAGTGTGTAAACTTGTGTTTCCTGCAAATCTAGCCTATAACCTGTAATATGGTGGTTTTGTGCAATTAACTCCATTTTAGAGGGGTTTTTCGCGAATACGCAAGTTGCGTATCATTTCATTGATAGGTAGAAAGCAAGAGTTATAGGGGCCCAGTTACAAACTCCAACACTAGCGGGAGAGCATGCAACTAGGATGAGCAAGAGATCGAGATGCTCGGCCCGGAAAACAGAGCAGAGGCGCGCCTAGGGCGGCTCGAATTGGGTGATCGCGGCGAGCCCTCTGGCCCCAGCCAAGGCCCAGGTCCGTGACTCGTCGAGGATGCCTTGCGTCACCAGGTCGGCGGATGGGCAGGCGGAGTCAAAAAACACGACGTTACAGTGCCTCCAAATGCTCCAAGCAGTAAGGACGGCGAGGGAGGCGAAGCCTTTGCGAAGCGAGTGCGGGGTGTTGAGGGTGGCGGCGCTCCACCAGTCAATGAATCTGTCCTGTGCCGTCGGGATCGCCGCGGTGAGCCTGAAGCTCGAGAGCACGCGGTGCCATACTTCGCGGGAGAACGGACAGCCGACCAGGAGATGGTCCATTGTCTCGAGGGTCTGGTCGCAGAGGACGCAAGTAGGGCTGTGGGAAAGCCCATGGCAGGCGCTGTGCTCCGCGGTCCAGCAACGGTCGAGGGTAACTAGCCAGATGAAGACCTTGTAGCATAGCGGGGCCCACGTTTTCCAGATCAGCTTGGCGTGCGGCGACGAGGTGGAACCAAGAAAGAGGGCATCGTAGCAGGACTTGGCAGAATATATGCCCAAGGACGTCCAGCACCAGCGGATGGCGTCAGGAGCGGAGGAGAGGGGGATGTCGCGGACGCGACGCCAGAGCTCCAAGTACTGAAGAGCCGCAATGGGGCCAAGTGCCCCTTGGATGTCCTGGGTCCAAGAGCGAAGATGGAGGCCGTCCGCCACAGAGCGGGCTTTCCGGCGTCGTTTGGTCACGAGGGCAAGAATCGCCGGTGCAAACTCGGCCACGCACTGTCCCTGGATCCAGTGATCAGTCCAGAAGCGGCAGGTATGGCCATCGCCAATGATCCAAGTGGTAGACGCCCTGAAGATCGCGCGGACCTCCGCGTCATGGGGGAGCTGGAGGTGTTTCCACGGCCGGTTGTGGTCATTGTGCTGGAGCCAGAGCCAACGGACCCGGAGGGCAATGCCCACATGAAAGAGATCGCGCACGCCAAGGCCGAGCGGCATGCACACCCTGCGCAAGTTGACAGGGCAGCATCCTGACGCTGCGTCCTTGCGCCTGTGCCACGGAAAGTCTCGGATGACCCGGTTGGCGCGCTTGAGGGTGCTAGCATTTAGAGCGATCGCCGCCAAGATGTGAGTAGGCATGGCAGTGAGGACGTGGCGAGCCAGAGCAAGTCTTTTGCCCCTAGAAAGCAGGGCGGCTCGCCAGGTGGGCAGCTTCTTCTGAAGGCGAACAATGAGTGAATCGAAGGCAGAAGATGGCAGCTTTGAGAGTGACAATGGGAGACCCAGGTAGGTGATTAGGAACTGGGCAATGGGGCAGGCCAGGGTGGCGCTCACCTCCGCAGACAGCTCCTCGGAGCAGCGAATGGGAGAGATGGAACACTTGGCGTAGTTGCTATGGAGGCCGGAGGCCACCCCAAAAATCCGGAGTATCTCGCGCACCGCGTCGAGGTCGTGGGCATCCGGATGGCAGAAGATCACCACATCGTCCGCGAAGAGGGACACGCTAGAGGACGTGTATTGTAGAGTGAGGCGTCTGAGGATACCACAACGGACGGCGTGCTGGATGAGGGAGTTGAGTATGTCGATGACGATCGTGAAAAGCATCGGGGAGACCGGATCCCCCTGACGGAGGCCCTTGGCATGGGGGATGGGTGGCAACTCCATTTCAGAGGTAAAAACTCAAAGTAGAAGTACCACAGTGTGACGGTAAAATGGCAGTAAAAGGACCATGTCGTCTTCTCGCCCACTTGCGTACCGGTTGGCCAGAATACATGGAGCCGCATGATCTTGATCAGATGGTGTAGAATGCGTGCCGGACAGTGAAGACCTAACTGAACTTGATCTTCAGAGAGCGGAGCAGCATGGAGCATGACATGTACTCTAGTTGCAAGGTGTCGCTGCCCAGGTGACGGCCTCGGCAGTTGCACACTCAGACGTACCAGTCGACTGGGACGGCGTAGCAGCTTTACTGCCCCAATGATAGCGTCGTCAGAGCCACGACTCCAACAGGCCCCCCAGGCCTTTTTTTGGCACCGACACCTAAAAAACGGCACAGTCGCGTTCCAGGAGCCCAGTTTTCATCGGTTAGGGCTGAAACTGGCGTCGACGGACCCAGACCGAATCCGGCGCGCTGGGGGCGCCTGGGCGATCGTTTTTTGTGCAAAATAACAGTGGGCTCACCGAGTCAGCGACTCACGTCTCGTCGTACTCACATCACCTCGGTTTCCCATGGGGAATCAATGCCAAGGCTGCTGCCGGTCAGCCTTCCATTGATTCCTCATGGACGGCGCTCGGCGACGCGCCCCCTCCTCGTCACGCGTACACACGATGCTACCCTCCCGGCCGCTATATAAAGCAACGCCTCCCTCGCCGGTGGACACACCCACCCGCAGCCCCTCTGTCCCCGTGCACAGCCATCGCCGACGAGCCCTCTTTCCTCTCCCTCCCCGTTCACAGCCGCCGCAGTCGATGGGCGAAAGCTGTAACACCCACGATGCGGCTATATCTCTCACGTGTCGGGACACGACTTAGAGGCATAACCGCATGGTAGGTATGTTGCAAGAGAGGTAATCTTTACACATCCCATGTACTGAATAAGAAAGGGATAAAGAGTCGGCTTACAATCGCCACTTCACACAATACATAAATATATCATACATCATCCAGAATACAATCAAGGTCCGACTACGGAACCAAAATAAAGAAAGACAACCCCAAATGCTAGATCCCCGATCGCCCCAACTGGGCTCCTCTGCTGATCATTCGGAAAAGAAACACAGTAATGGCCCGAATCCTCGTCGAACTCCCACTTGAGTTCGGTAGCATCCCCGGCACTGGCATCATCGGCACCTGCATCTGTTTGGAAGTATCTGTAAGTCACGGGGACTCAGCAATCTCACACCCTCGCGATCAAGAATATTTAAGCTTAAAGGTAGGAAATGGTAGTGAGGTGGAGCTGTAGCAAGCACTAGCATATATGGTGGCTAACTTATGCAAAAGAGAGCGAGAAGAGAAGCAAAACATGGTCGAGAAGCTAACATGATCAAGAATTGATCCTGAAGCTACTTACGCTCAAACATAACACGAGACCGTGTTCTCTTCCTGGACTCCGCCGAAAAGAGACCATCATGGCTACACACGCATTTGATTCATTTTAATTAAGTTAGGTGTCAAGTTCTCTACAACCGGATATTAACAAATTCCCATCTGCCCATAACCGCGGGCACGGCTTTCGAAAGTTCAAAACCTTGAAGGGGTGTCCCAACTTAGCCCATCACAAGCTCTCACGGTCAACGAAGGATATTCCTTCTCCCAGGAAGACCCGATCAGACTCAAAATCCCGGTTACAAGACATTTCGATAATGGTAAAACAAGACCAGCAAAGCCACCCGAATGTGCCGACAAATCCCGATAGGAGCTGCACATATCTCGTTCTCAGGGCACACCGGATGAGCAAGACGTTGGGTTGGCATAGACCCTGGTTGCCCAGGGGGCGCCGGGCATCGCTCAGGTTGGACCAACACTTAGAGAATCACTGGCCCGGGGTTTAAAATAAAGATGGCCCTTGAGTCCGCGGAACCCAAGGGAAAAAAGGCTTAGGTGGCAAATGGTAAAACCAAGGTTGGGCCTTGCTGGAGGAGTTTTATTCAAAGCGAACTGTCAAGGGGTTCCCATAACACCCAACCCCGTAAGGAACACAAAATCAAGGAACATAACACCGGTATGACGGAAACTAGCGCGGCAAGAGTGGAACACAACACCAGGCATAAGGCTGAGCCGTCCACCCTTTACCAAGTATATAGATGCATTAAAGTAAACAAGATATAATAATGATATCCCAAAAAATATCCGTGTTCCAACAAGGAACAAACTTCTAACTTCACCTCAACTAGCAACGCTATAAGAGGGGCTGAGCAAAGCGGTAACATAGCCAAACAACGGTTTGCTAGGAAAGGTGGGTTAGAGGCTTGACATGGAAATATGAGAGGCATGATAAAGCAAGTGGTTGGTATCGCGGCATTGCAATAGAGCGAACAACTAGCAAGCAAAGATAGAAGTGATTTCGAGGGTATGGTCATCTTGCCTGCAAAGTTCTTAGAGTTGACGAAAGCTTGATCCTCGTTAGCGTACTCAATGGGTTCCTCGATCACGTACTCGCACTACAAAAAAAAGACACATCTGTGACATTTTGGGCCAATTTTTTTTTTTCTGTCATACATATGACACTTCTATGACGATAATTGTGACAAAACCTGGTATCATCATAGATGTGGTGGGCTCCTACTTCTATGACAAAAAATCATGACAAAAAATGGGCTTTTCGTCCTGGGCAGGCCGGAGACGCAGCTGCATGACATTCTTTGGGCCGTCCATGACGGAAAAACCGTGGTAGAAGCGAGGGGGAGGAAAATTTCGGGGAGTTCCCGGTTATGGTGGGAGGTCGGGGGCCGAGCGATGCGCGTTTCTCTCGTACACGTACACGCGTGGGTGCGAGGCGTTGGCTCTAACTGAACACGAGCGAGGCGTTGGGCTCTAACTGAACCCGAGCGATTGCACTGCAGGCTACGCGTTACTGAACCAGAGCGATCGATCGATGGATGTTAACTGAACCCGATCGAGCGATTCCTTTGCTACTGCTGCTAACTGAAGCCGATCGATGCTGCCTCTGGGATGAATAGTGAGGGTTGCGGGGGGGGGGGGGTTGGATGAACAGTGAGCGGTGGCGTTGCCTCTGGATGAACAGGACCCCGTGGTGTGGTGGAGGGCTGGATGAACAGTAGACGATGGAGGGGTGCCCGTGGAGGGGTGGTTGAACAGGACCCCGTGGTGTGGAGGGCTGGATGAATAGTAGACGGTGGAGGGGTGGTTGAACAGTAGCCGGTGGAGTAGCGCGCGTTGGAGGCTGGATGAACAGGAGCCCATGGAGGCTGGAGGAGGTCGACGGTAGCCCGGGGAGGCTGGAGGAGGTCGACGGTGGAGATGAACAGTATCCCGTGGAGTCCCGTTTTGCGGTATGCCACACCCCTTCCGATGAACATGACCCCCGTTTCGACCATAGCGCTCCAACACAAGTCCGTTTCCTCCGTTTTGCGGTACGCCACACCCCTCCCGATCAACAGGACCCCTGTTTCGACCGTAGGAGGTCCGTTTCCTCCGTTTTGCGGTACGCCACACCCCTCCCGATCAACAGGACCCCCGTTTCGACCGTAGGAGGTCCGTTTCCTCCGTTTTGCAGTACGCCACACCCCTCCCGATGAACAGGATCTCGTTTCGAACATGGCCGGTCGAACACAAGGCCGTTTCCTCCGTTCTGCGATACTCCAGGCCTCGTTTCCATCGCCTGTTCCGTCCAAGCCCTCTCGATGAACACAACGCATTCCGTTGCCTCCCCATGAACACGACGCATTCCGTTGCCTCCCCATGAACACGACGACAACGTTGTTTCTCCGTTCCGACCCAGCCATGTACACGAGCCCTGGCCGTACGTATGCGCGAGTAGGCGTTTGAGACCCCGCCCGTATGTACACATATGTGGCCGTATTTTCTTTCTTGCACCCTGGCCGCTGTACGTACGTGTACATGCTACGTGCGCGCCTCTACTACGACACGTGCGCGCCTCTACATCGACCAGTATATATGTACGTACACGTTCGCGACCAGAATGACAACGCTACGTACGCTTCGATCAGGTGGGTCCCGGCTGTCAGGATCCCGTGGTGTGGAGGGCTGGATGAACAATAGACGGTGGAGGGGTGCCCGTGGAGGGGTGGTTGAACAGGACCCGTGATGTGGAGGGCTGGATGAACAGTAGATGATGGAGGCGTGCCCGTGGAGGGGTGGTTGAACAGGACCCCGTGGTGTGGAGGGCTGGATGAACAGTAGACGGTGGAGGGGTGGTTGAACAGTAGCCGGTGGAGTAGCACACGTTGGAGGCTGGATGAACAGGAGCCCGTGGAGGCTGGGGGAGGTCGACGATAGCCCGTGGAGGCTGGAGGAGGTCAACGGTGGAGATGAACAGTATCCCGTGGAGTCCCGTTTTGCGGTACGCCACACCCCTCCCGATGAACAGGACCCCCGTTTCGACCATAGTGCTCCAACACAAGTCCGTTTCCTCCGTTTTGCGGTACGCCACACCCCTCCCGATCAACAGGACCCCCGTTTCGACCGTAGGAGGTCCGTTTCCTCCGTTTTGCGGTACGCCACACCCCTCCCGATCAACAGGACCCCCATTTCGACCGTAGGAGGTCCGTTTCCTCCGTTTTGCGGTATGCCACACCCCTCCCAATGAACAGGATCCTGTTTCGAACGTGGCCGGTCGAACACAAGGTCGTTTCCTCCGTTCTGCGGTACTCCAGGCCTCGTTTCCATCGCCTGTTCCGTCCAAGCCCTCTCGATGAACACGACGCATTCCGTTGCCTCCCCATGAACACGACGCATTCCGTTGCCTCCCCATGAACACGACAACGACGTTGTTTCTCCGTTCCGACACAGCCATGTACACGAGCCCTGGCCATACATATGCGCGAGTAGGCATTCGAGACCCCGCCCGTATGTACACATATGTGGCCGTATTTTCTTTCTTGCACCCTGGCCGCTGTACGTACGTGTACATGCTACGTGCGCGCCTCTACTACGACACGTGCGTGCCTCTACATCGACCAGTATATATGTACGTACACGTTCGCGACCAGAATGACAACGCTACATACGCTTCGATCAGGTGGGTCCCGACTGTCAGGACCCCGTGGTGTGGAGGGCTGGATGAACAATAGACGATGGAGGGGTGCCCGTGGAGGGTTGGTTGAACAGGACCCCATGGTGTGGAGGGCTGGATGAACAGTAGACGATGGAGGCGTGCCCGTGGAGGGGTGGTTGAACAGGACCCCGTGGTGTGGAGGGCTGGATGAACAGTAGACGGTGGAGGGGTGGTTGAACAGTAGCCGGTGGAGTAGCGCGCGTTGGAGGCTGGATGAACAGGAGCCCGTGGAGTCTGGAGGAGGTCGACGGTAGCCCGTGGAGGCTGGAGGAGGTCGACGATGGAGATGAACAGTATCCTGTGGAGTCCCGTTTTGCGGTACACCACACCCCTCCCGATGAACAGGACCCCCGTTTCGACCGTAGGAGGTCCGTTTCGTTCGTTTTGCGGTACGCCACACCCCTCCCGATCAACAGGACCCCCGTTTCGACCGTAAGAGGTCTGTTTCCTTCGTTTTGCGGTACGCCACACCCATCCCGATCAACAGGACCCCCATTTCGACCGTAGGAGGTCCGTTTCCTCCGTTTTGCGGTATGCTAGACCCCTCTAGATGAACAGGATCCCGATTCGAACGTGGCCGGTCGAACACAAGGCCGTTTCCTCCGTTTGCGGTACGCCAGGCCTCGTTTCCATCGCCTGCTCCGTCCAAGCCCTTCCAATGAACACGACCACGCATTTCGTTCCGGCCCAGCCGGTTGGCTCCCACGCGTTTCGTTGCCTCCCGATGAACACGACGCATTTCGTTGCCTTCCCATGAACACAACGCATTCCGTTGCCTCCCCATGAACACGACGACGACGCTGTTTCTCCGTTCCGACCCAGCCATGTACACGAGCCCTGGCCGTACGTATGCGCGAGTAGGCGTTCGAGACCCTGCCCGTATGTACGTACGTGGCCGTATTTTCTTTCTTGCACCCTGGCCGTTGTACGTACATGTGCATGCTACGTGCGCGCCTTTACTACGACACATACGCGCCTCTACTACTACACGTGCGCGCCTCTACATCGACCAGTATATATGTACGTACACGTTCGCGACCAGAATGACAACGCTACGTACGCTTCGACCAGATGGGTCCCGACTGTCAGACACTTCCTTGCCTGCGAAGATGTAGCTGGTGGGTCCCAACAGTCATGGGGGCAAATCGTTTTGTTTTTTTACCCGAACGCACTTCCTTGCGTGCGAAGATGTAGCTGCTGGGTCCCAGCAGTCAGGGGGAATCATTTTGTTTTTTTGTCTGGACGCACTTCCTTGCGTGCGAAGATGTAGCTGGTGGGTCCCAGTAGTCAGGGGGCGAATCGTTTTTTTGGACGCACTTCCTTGCATGCGAAGATGTAGCTGGTGGGTCCCAGCAGTCAGGGGGAAACATTTTTTTCGCGAAATACGGTGGCCCGTCCGGTGGGTCCCCGCTGTCAGGTGGAGGAATAATTATTTTGCGCGTAATAAGGAGGCACTTTCTTGCTGCGGCCATGGACCCAGCTGTCAGTCTCTCCACGTACAGTCCACGTCCGATGGAAGCCATTCCTTGACCACGTTGACCACGCCGCGCCTAGAGCACCAGGACGGTGGACGACGACGAAGCCTAGGAAGGGGACGACGCGGATCTGGGGAAGACGCCGTAGTGGATGCCCATGCGTAGAGGAGTATGAGGGTTCACTCGTTCGGCTGTGGTGTGAGGCTGCCGTCGCCGCAGAATAGCAGGGGGTGTGGGTGAGTAGAGGGATGGCCTGGCCAGCGGTGGGAGTAGTTGGGGGCGGTGAGGCCTCCGCCGCATCGCTGCCGGCCACGGGAGGCAGGAACACGAGGCACGACCGGCGCTGGTTTGGGCGGCTGGAGCAAGAAGACCAGAGGTTGAAGAAGCACTACGGTCGTTGGATGGACATCATACGGTCACTGGAGCTAGAATCGTGCATATTGACTAAGTTGACAAAGCCCTCCGTCCCCGTCAACTTAGTAGGCCCACAAGTTAGCCTGCCACTATACTGGATCCCAGCTAACAGGGGGAGCATTCATTTTTTTGTGCGTAATAAGGAGGCACTTTCTTGCGTGCGAAGATATAGCTGGTGGGTCCGAGCTGTCAGCGGCAGTAACGTTTTTTTCGCGAAATATAGAGGCCCTTTCGGTGGGTCCCTGATGTTAGGTGGAGGAATCATTATTTTGCGCATAATAAGGAGGCATTTCCTTGCGTGCGGCCATGGACCCAGTTGTCGGCCTCTCCACGTACAGTCCACTTCAGATGCATGTCGGTCGTTGACCACGTTGACCAGGCCGCGCCGAGAGCACCAGGGCGGTGGACGACGGCGAGGCCTAGGAAGGAACAACACAGAGGCAGGGAAGACTCGGCAGTTGTTTCCCACGCGGAGGGGAGTACGACTGTACGAGGGTTTACTGCTTCATCTGCCGTCACCGGAGAATAACAGCAGGTGTGGGTGAGTAGAGGGATGGCTAGGTCAGCGATGGGAGTACGGTGGGGCGGTGAGGCCTACGCGGTAGCAGAGCCGGCCGTGGGGAGGAGGGAGCAGGCAGTCCCGCCGGCGCTTGTTTGAGCGGCTGGAGCAGGAAGAGCAGAGATTGATGAAGCACGACGGCTGTTGGATGGCCATCCAACAGTCACTGCTTGTGCGTCAACCTTTTTTTAGAAAAGCCTCAAATCTGTGGAAAACAACATACAACCCATCTGCCATTATTTCTAATAATTTACAGCCCATTTGCTAATTATTAAGGTTTTTTTGGAGCCCATATTCTTTTTGTTAGCATTACAGCCGATATTGTGGCCACGGTTTTTAATCCTGAAATTTCGACTCACATTCAAACTGATTTTAAAAATAAACGTATATCAATATAAAATCCAACAAATTCTCCACGCATAAAAATTAATGTAATTTAAAATCTCAAAATGAAAAAAAGATATTTGAAACTAATTGCCGGTTTGATGTGTTTTAAAAATGTACAACCCATTTCTTATTACTGATGGGCCATTTTCTCGGCCAGCCGAATGAAAGCTCTCCTCGTCTTGAAAGATTTACAGCCCAACAGGCCTGACAAAGCGACATACTTGGAAAATCACAAAAAACTGGGCTGTGACCGTGGACCCAGCTGTCAGCCTCTCCACGTACAGTACTCTTCCGATGGAAGTTGTTCCTTGACCACGTTGACCACGCCGCGCGGAGAGCACCACGGCGGTGGACGACGACGAGGCCTAGGAAGGGGACGACGCGGAGCCGGGGAAGACGCGACAGTGGAAGCCCGCACGGAGAGGAGTACGAGGGTTCATTGGTTCGGCTGCGGTGTGAGGCTGCCGTCGCCGCAGGGCCTGGCCAGCGGTGGGAATAGTAGGGGGCGGTGAGGCCTCCGCGGCAACACAGCCGGCCACGGGAGGCAAGAGCAGGCGGCACGACCGAAGCTGCTTTGGGCGGCTGGAGCAAGAAGACCAGAGGTTGAAGAAGCACTACGGCCGTTGGATGGACATCATACGATCACTGGAGCTAGAATCGTTCATATTGACTAAGTTGACAAAGCCCCCCGTCCCCGTCAACTTAGTAGGCCCACAAGTCGGCCTCCCACCAAGGTGGGTCCCAGCTAGCAGGGGGAGTTCATTTTTTTGTGCGTAATAAGGAGGCACTTCTGGTGGGTCCGAGCTGACAGCGGGGAACGTTTTTTTCATGAAATACGGTGGCCCGTCCGGTGGGTCCCAGCAGTTAGGGGGAAACATTTTTGCCGCGAATACTGGTGGCCCGTCCGGTGGGTCCCTGTTGTCAGGTGGAGGAATAATTATTTTGCGCGTAATAAGGAGGCACTTCCTTGCGGCTGCCGTGGACCCAGCTGTCAGCCTCTCCATGTACAGTACTCTTCCGATGGAAGTCGGTCGTTGACCACATTGACCACGCCGCGCCGAGAGCACCACAGCGGTGGACGACGGCGAGGCCTAGGAAGGGGACGAAGCGGAGCCGGGGAAGACCCGGCAGTGGATGCCCACGCGGAGAGGAGTACAAGGGTTCACTGGTTCGGCTGCGGTGTGAGGTTGCCGTCGCCGCAGAATAATAGGGGGAGTGGGTGAGTGGAGGGATGGCCTGGCCAGCGGTGGGAGTAGTATGGGGACGGTGAGGCCTCCGCGGCAGCACAGCCAGCCACGGGAGGCAGGAGCATGCAGCACGACTGAAAGCACAAGTGCTCCCTAGGTGGTTTTGGTAATTGATGACAACATATCTCTTGTTGGACTAATGTTTCTATCTAGTATGTTTCAGATAAGTTCAACAATGGAGTGGCATGGACTAAAGGTTGTGGGAACTCCTTCAAGATGCTAAGGACAAAGGATTGGCTAAAGCTTAAAGCTCAAGACTCTTCATTTTACATTTTAGTGATCCAAGATCACATTGAGTCCATAGGAAAAGCCAATACTATCAAGGAGGGATGGGGTGTTGCTTAATGAGCCTCTTGCTTCATGTGCTTAATGATATGCTCCAAAATCCTCAGCTACTTTCCCACTTCCACATATGACCTAAACCCTAAGCCAAACTCGGTCCTACCGATTCTTTCTATCCGGCGCCACCGAGTTTCACTTGTCATAAGCCACTGCCAAACCCTAGCAATTCGGTTCTACCGATAGGGATCTCGGTCTCACCGAGATGGGATTGCAAACTCTCTGTTTCCCTTTCGTAACTTCTCAGTCTCACCGAAAGAGCGAATCGGTCCCACCGAGATTGCAGTGTAAACTCTCCGTTTCCTTTTTGTAACTTTTCGGTCCCACCGAAAGAGCAAATCGGTCCCACCGAGTTTACCTGACCAACTCTCTGGTTAGCTTATTACCAAACTCGGTCTCACCGAGTTTGTGTAATCGGTCTCACTGAGATTACGTTATGCCCAAACCCTAACCATATCGGTCCTACCGAGTTGCATGTCAGTCCCACCGAAAATCTCTAACGGTCACTAGGTTTACCTTTTCGGTCCGACCGAGTTTGTTGATTCGGTCCCACCGAGATTGGAAAACTGTGTGTAACGATTGGATTTTGTGTGGAGGCTATATATACCCTTCCACCTCCTCTTCATTCGTGGAGAGAGCCATCAGACTAAGCCTACACTTCCAGCATCCTATTTCTGAGAGAGAACTACCTACTCATGTGTTGAGGCCAAGATATTCCATTCCTACCATATGAATCTTGATCTCTAGCCTTCCCCAAGTTGCTTTCCACTCAAACCTTCTTTCCATCAGATCCAAATCCTATGAGAGAGAGTTGAGTGTTGGGGAGACTATCATTTGAAGCACAAGAGCAAGGAGTTCATTACCTACACACCATTTTTTACTTCTTGGAGAGTGGTGTCTCCTAGATTGGCTAGGTGTCACTTGGGAGCCTCCGACAAGATTGTGGAGTTGAACCAAGGAGTTTGTAAGGGCAAGGAGATCGCCTACTTCATGAAGATCTACCGCTAGTGAGGCAAGTCCTTCGTGGGCGATGGCCATGGTGGGATAGACAAGGTTGCTACTTCGTGGACCCTTTGTGGGTGGTTGCTTCTTCGTGGACCCTTCGTGGGTGGAGCCCTCCATGGACTCGTGCAACCGTTACCCTTCGTGGGTGGAGCCCTCCGTGGACTCGCGCAACTGTTACCCTTCATGGGTTGAAGTCTCCATCAACGTGGATGTAGGATAGCACCACCTATCCGAACCACGGGAAAAACATCTGTGTCTCCAATTGCATTTGAACTCTCCAAACCCTTTCCCTTACATTCTTGCAAGTTGCATGCTTTACATTCCGCTGCTCATATACTCTTTGCATGCTTGCTTGATATGTATTGTATATGTTGAAATTGTGCCTAAAACTCCACTTAAACCGAAAAAGATTAAAAAATTGCAACTTTAGCACTAAGTGTCTAATCACCCCCCTCTAGACACATCTACTTCAAGGTCCTACAAGTGGTATCAGAGCTTTGGTCTCCATTGCCTTGGTTTAATCACCATTGGAGGAAGATGGATGTGTCTACTTTAGGGAGTCTTAGACATAGAGTGCCTATTCTTGATGGAGAGTATTTTCATGAGTGGAAAAATGAAATGCTTGTAATCTTCAATCAATATCATTTGAACAAGTATATTTCTAGTCCTTGTGCACCTCATATTGATCCTTTGCATCCTACCCTAGATGAAGATATTGACATGATTCACAATCTTAGAACTATTGAGCTCATCATTAGAGGATTGCCCAAAAATTTGATTGCTAGTTTGCCTACTCTTAATTGTGCCTATACTATATGGAAATTTCTTGAGGAACGATTTCCCGATCATTCCTTGAAAAATTTGGATGAAATTCTCCATAAATCTATTGCCTTGAGTAAGATGAACTCTAGTGATCCTAGTTTTGGTGATTGTCTATTTGAGCTCACCAATCTCAAGCATGCTAAAGGAGATGTTGGAATCATTAGTGATATTATATTCGAAGCTATAAGAATTCATAAAAGTGACCACTTTGATGATCATTTATCTAATGAATTACCCTCTCTAGGAAATGATGAGTCACAAGATCATGATGAACATGGATACTATGATGATGATGATGATGATAGTGACTTTGATCTTGACGATGCAATGAGACATTTTGGTCTTACGGCAAATCTTCGGGGATATGCGTCAGGAGGAAAGGAATGGGTTCTTGATAGTGGATGTACTGATCATATGACTGGAGATGAAGAGATGTTCCGTGAGATTGCTGAAAATGACGGCCCTCGGAAATATGTCACCTTTGGTGATAATTCAAAGGGTAAAGTGGTTGGCCTTGGTAAGGTGGCCATCTCACATGATAGTTCCATTCAAAATGTCATGCTCGTTGAATCACTCGGCTACAACTTACTTTCAGTATCTAGACTTGCTGATTTCGGTTTGAATGTCCTATTTACTGAGGTAGATTGCCAAGTTTTTCGTCGAGACAATCATAAAATGGTCTTTACCGGTATGCGTAGAGGTGATCTTTACATTGTCGATTTCTCTAAAAAGGCTCAACCTAAAACTTGCTTTATTGCTAAATCCTCAAAAGGTTGGTTGTGGCATAGACGACTAGGTCACGTTGGCATGAGAAACCTTGACAAGCTTATTAAAGGAAATCATATCCTTGGAGTTAACGATGTCATATTTGGTAAGGATAGACTTTGCAGTGCTTGCCAAGCAGGTAAACAGGTTGGAGGAAGGCATCCTGTGAAGAACATCATGACCACAAGAAGGCCACTTGAGCTACTTCATATGGATCTTTTTGGTCCCAACGCCTACAAGAGTCTCGGTGGAAATTCTTTTGGTCTAGTTATAGTTGATGATTTTTCAAGATTTACGTGGGTGTTCTTTCTTAATGACAAGTCGCAGGTCCAGAAGATCTTCAAAAACTTCACTAGGAAGGCCCAAAATCAGTTTGACGTGAAGATCAAGAAGGTTCGGAGTGACAACGGAACGGAGTTCAAGAACGCAAATGTGGACACCTTTCTTGACGAAGAAGGGATTTCACACGAGTTCTCGGCTACGTACACACCTCAACAAAATGGAGTTGTTGAGAGGAAGAACCGGACGCTCATCGAAATGGCAAGAACGATGCTTGATGAATACAAGACGCCGAAGCACTTTTGGGCAGAAGCGGTTGAGACAGCTTGTCACGCAACAAATCGCTTGTATATTCACAAGCTACTCGGCAAGACGGCATACGAGCTCCTCACCGGTAACAAACCCCAAGTTGGATACTTTCGAGTATTCGGCTCAAAGTGCTACATTCTTGACAAGCATCGTCGTTCAAAGTTTGCTCCTAAATCTCATGAAGGTTTTCTACTTGGTTATGGCTCAAACTCTCACACTTACCGTGTCTACAACAATTTCACCCGGAAGGTTGAAGAGACGGTAGATGTGAAGTTTGATGAATCTAATGGCTCGCAAGTAGAGCAACTGCCAATTGATGTAGGAGACAAAGACCCTTCAAAAGCAATCCAAGACTTGTCCATTGGCAAAGTTCGTCCAACGGAGGTGAAGGAGAGTACTTCATCCGTCCAAGTGGAAGCTTCTACTTCACGACAAGGTGAACCAAGAATCGTCACAGAAGCATCCACAAGTGGGACACACCAAGATGAAGAAGACAAGGAAATGCATCAAGACGAACATCAACAACCTCCTTCTCCACCACGACAAGAGAACGACGACATCAACAATGAAGAAGGCCAAGAAGAAGAACAAGATGAAGAAGATGTTCAACGAAGACCCAAGCAAAAGCTCTCACGAGTTCGAGCAAGAATTGCCAAAGATCATCCCGTCGAGCAAATCCTCAATGATATACAAACCGGGAGAATCACTCGCTCAAAGACTCGTTTAGCTAACTTTTGTGAAAACTATTCATTCATCTCTAGCATTGAACCTATGAAGGTTGAAGAAGCATTGGAAGATCCGGATTGGATAAACGCTATGCATGAAGAGCTACACAACTTTGAGAGAAACCAATTTTGGACATTGGTTGAGAAGCCCGACAACAACCACAACATCATTGGTACCAAATGGGTGGTTCGCAACAAAGCACGTCTCGTCGCCCAAGGGTACACACAAGTCGAAGGTATGGACTATGGTGAGACATATGCTCCCGTTGCTAGACTTGAGTCCATTCGCATCTTACTTGCCTATGCTAATCACCATAATATCACCTTATACCAAATGGACATTAAAATTGCTTTTCTAAATGGTGAAATAAAGGAGGAAGTTTATGTCAAACAACCTCCCGGCTTTGTCAATCCTAAGAAACCTAATCATGTTTACAAACTTCACAAAGCTCTTTATGGTCTTAAACAAGCTCCTAGAGCATGGTATAAATGCTTGACCAAGTTCCTTACTACAAGTGGTTTTGAAATTGGTAAAATTGATTCTACTCTTTTTACTAAAAGGGTTAATGGAGAACTATTTGTATGCCAAATTTATGTTGATGATATCATATTTGGTTCAACTAACCCTCTCTTTAGTGAAAAGTTTGGAAAGCTAATGTCAGAGAAGTTTGAGATGTCTATGATGAGTGAACTCAAATTCTTTCTCGGTTTGCAAATCAAGCAAACTAAGGAAGGTACATTTGTCTCTCAAACAAAGTATACCAAGGACTTATTCAAGAAGTTCAATATGCAAGAATGCAAAGGTATGTCTACACCCATGCCTATTAGTGGACATAATGATTTAACCAAAGATGGTGAACCGGTTGATCAAAAGGTTTATCGCTCTATGATTGGTTCATTGTTATACCTATGTGCTTCACGTCCCGATATTATGCTAAGTGTGTGCATGTGTGCACGATATCAAGCTGCTCCTAAAGAATGTCATCTTAAGGCTGTGAAAAGGATAGTGAGATACTTAATCCATACACCAAACTTTGGCATTTGGTATCCTAAGAGATCTTCTTTTGATCTCGTTGGCTATTCCGACTCGGATTATGCCAGAGACAAGGTTGATAGAAAGTCCACTTCGGGTACTTGTCAATTTCTTGGTAGATCTCTTGTGTCTTGGTCTTCCAAGAAACAAAACTCTGTATCCTTATCCACCGCCGAAGCGGAATACATTGCCGCTGGTTCATGTTGTGCTCAATTACTTTGGATGACCCAAACTCTTAAAGATTATGGAATCTATGTGAAACATGTTCCACTACTTTGTGACAATGAAAGTGCTATCAAAATTGGTCATAATCCTGTACAACATTCTCGAACTAAGCATATTGAAGTTCGTCATCATTTCATTCGAGATCATGTTGCTAAGGGTGGCATTAATCTTAAGCATATTCGCACCGATAAGCAATTAGCGAATATATTTACTAAACCTCTTGATGAGAAAGTGTTTTGCAGGTTGAGAGGTGAATTAAACATCATTGATGCTTCGAACTTGGAGTAGGAACTCCATTGGATACATGCAAGACATGAGCTTATGACTAATCCATGATATATCTCTTATGATGACTATCTTATGTCTTGGATATATTTGTACCTTGCATGTTTTCTAACCCATGTAGGTGCTTGGTTGAATCTAATTCCATGAGATTGTGACTCACTCACATCTTGAGCAATCTTTACATCACCAAGTCTCTACACAAGGGTGGTTGAAGACAAGGAAGCACAGAACCATTCAAACATATCCTTTGACAAATTCTATGTTGAGCTTCATGATTGTCATTTTTGGATACACAAGTGGTCCTCCTTGCAAGAACTAACCCATGTAGGTAGATGAACTCACACTCCAAGTGGTGCTCCCAACTCTTGATGAGCTACATCAACCCTGAGCACCCACACAAGTTCAACTACATGAGCAAGAACCACACCACCACCCAAGGTATGTTATTCCATCTTAGAGAAGCTTTACTCCAAGACATGAGTCAAAGCAACTCAACAAGATGTGAATACATCAAGATGCTTAAACGAAAAATGGTAACCCCATTTTGAGCTTAAACGATGAGTATGACCTATGATCAAGTGTTCTCACTTGACTCCTAAGTCAATATACTCAAACATAGATGACTATGTCACCGCCCAACTCTAGATGAAGTTCTCTTATGTTCTTTCTTTGTGTTATTGCATTTGTCTCATGCGTGTTTATTTTTCTTTCTCTTTTTTTAAAAAAAAACAAGAAAAACTTCATCTAGATCTTTCAGTTTCTTCTCTTTTCTTTTTGCTTTTGTTCTGCATTTTCTGCATTTAATTCCTTGCAAATCCTTCAGGTAATTCATTGCAAATCTTTGTGAGATCCTACATGTCTAGTGAGCTGAGGTGACAAGTGTTTTTCTCTGTGTAAACTCGGTTTCACCGACTTGCAATTTTCAGTCCAACGGAATCTTTTCGGTACCACCGAAATATGCCACTCGGTGCCACCGACTTTGCAATCAGAAAAACAGTTTGCCACTTGTTCTACATTTCTTCTGATCCAGCTCCACTCAATGAATCTTGTCCTCTACAAGCATCACAATTTTATCCTTTGCTTTGTGCTGAGTCTCAAGGACCAAACCTATATGACGGATTCCAGAAAGCCCTTCTTGGAAATTGATGTCAAAGGGGGAGAAAGAGATCATATCAAAGCTCAAGGGGGAGAGAAAGTCTCAAGGATCCCAGATGTTGTTAAGGGGGAGAGAGAGATTTCCCAGATGTTATTAAGGGGGAGAGAGAGATTTCCAGGGAGAGAAAATACTCAAGGATCCCAGATGCTTGATGTTCAAGAGGAGAGATGTCACATGTCTTTTTGGGGGAAAGACATGTTCATATACGCTTATTTGCATTAAGTTCTATCCAGTTGTATCTTTCAGCTCTGATTTTCTGTTTCCTATCTTCTCCCAATATCCCATGTAAGATTCAGGGGGAGCAAGACACCTAAGGGAAAGAAATCAGTCAAATTCATTGCATATCTTTACTCTTGGGGACATGTTGAATTCAATGTAGTACCTAGTACTTACTCTCTACATGTCATCCCAGTCTTGGTACTCTTGTGGTTTCTTTTGTTTGCCCTGGCTAGTGGATGTACCTGTGTTATCTAACTTTGTTTGTGCAGGTTCATTCCATCCTAAGCCAACCAAAGACTACAAGGTAAGTGTATGCATCAAAATCATGAGTATGAGGAATTCTTGCTTATGTACATACTGTTTGCAAGAAGGACTCATGAGCATGAAGGTATGAAGGTATTTTCCTTGATAATCTTTTACTCTGATGCATATGGCCAAGATACATGTAACACTTTGCCTACTCTGTCATGATTATGCTCTCACATGCTTCTATATTTTATATTCATATGATTGCATTCATGTAAGGGGAGCCTATGTTTGTTACATGTCCTTCCAAATCTTTACTTGTTGTTCTTTATATCTTTATCTAAAGCTTTGATGTATGTTGCCATCAATTACCAAAAAGGGGGAGATTGAAAGAACAAGTGCTCCCTAGGTGGTTTTGGTAATTGATGACAACATATCTCTTGTTGGACTAATGTTTCTATCTAGTATGTTTCAGATAAGTTCAACAATGGAGTGGCATGGACTAAAGGTTGTGGGAACTCCTTCAAGATGCTAAGGACAAAGGATTGGCTAAAGCTTAAAGCTCAAGACTCTTCATTTTACATTTTAGTGATCCAAGATCACATTGAGTCCATAGGAAAAGCCAATACTATCAAGGAGGGATGAGGTGTTGCTTAATGAGCCTCTTGCTTCATGTGCTTAATGATATGCTCCAAAATCCTCAGCTACTTTCCCACTTCCACATATGACCTAAACCCTAAGCCAAACTCGGTCCTACCGATTCTTTCTATCCGGCGCCACCGAGTTTCACTTGTCATAAGCCACTGCCAAACCCTAGCAATTCGGTTCTACCGATAGGGATCTCGGTCTCACCGAGATGGGATTGCAAACTCTCTATTTCCCTTTCGTAACTTCTCGGTCTCACCGAAAGAGCGAATCGGTCCCACCGAGATTGCAGTGTAACTTTTCGGTCTCACCGAAAGAGCAAATCGGTCCCACCGAGTTTACCTGACCAACTCTCTGGTTAGCTTATTACCAAACTCGGTCTCACCGAGTTTGTGTAATCGGTCTCACCGAGATTACGTTATGCCCAAACCCTAACCATATCGGTCCTACCGAGTTGCATGTCAGTCCCACCGAAAATCTCTAACGGTCACTAGGTTTACCTTTTCGGTCCGACCGAGTTTGTTGATTCGGTCCCACCGAGATTGGAAAACTGTGTGTAACGGTTGGATTTTGTGTGGAGGCTATATATACCCCTCCACCTCCTCTTCATTCGTGGAGAGAGCCATCAGACTAAGCCTACACTTCCAGCATCCTATTTCTGAGAGAGAACTACCTACTCATGTGTTGAGGCCAAGATATTCCATTCCTACCATATGAATCTTGATCTCTAGCCTTCCCCAAGTTGCTTTCCACTCAAACCTTCTTTCCATCAGATCCAAATCCTATGAGAGAGAGTTGAGTGTTGGGGAGACTATCATTTGAAGCACAAGAGCAAGGAGTTCATTACCTACACACCATTTGTTACTTCTTGGAGAGTGGTGTCTCCTAGATTGGCTAGGTGTCACTTGGGAGCCTCCGACAAGATTGTGGAGTTGAACCAAGGAGTTTTTAAGGGCAAGGAGATCGCCTACTTCGTGAAGATCTACCGCTAGTGAGGCAAGTCCTTCGTGGGCGATGGCCATGGTGGGATAGACAAGGTTGCTACTTCGTGGACCCTTTGTGGGTGGTTGCTTCTTCGTGGACCCTTCGTGGGTGGAGCCCTTTGTGGACTCGCGCAACCGTTACCCTTCGTGGGTGGAGCCCTCCGTGGACTCGCGCAACCGTTACCCTTCGTGGGTTGAAGTCTCCATCAACGTGGATGTAGGATAGCACCACCTATCCGAACCACGGGAGAAACATCCGTGTCTCCAATTGCGTTTGAACTCTCCAAACCCTTTCCCTTACATTCTTGCGAGTTGCATGCTTTACATTCCGCTGCTCATATACTCTTTGCATGCTTGCTTGATATGTATTGTATATGTTGAAATTGTGCCTAAAACTCCACTTAAACCGAAAAAGATTAAAAAATTGCAACTTTAGCACTAAGTGTCTAATCACCCCCCCTCTGGACACATCTACTTCAAGGTCCTACAACGACCGGCGCTACTTTGGGCGGCTGGGGTAAGAAGACCAGATATTGAAGAAGCACTACGGCCGTTGGATGGACATCGTTGACCACGCCGCGCTGAGAGCACCAGGGCGGTGGATGACCACGAGGCCTACGAAGGGAACGACACGGAGCCGGGGAAGACACGGCAGTGGCTGCCCATGCGGTGGAGAGTACGAGGGTTGACTGGTTCGGCTGCCGTCGCCAGAAAATAACAGGAGGTGTGGGTGAGTAGAGGGATAGACAGGCCAGGGATGCGAGTATGATGGGGCCGTGAGGCCTGCCCGGCAGCACTGCTGGCCACGGGAGGGGGGAGCAGGCGGTTGCGACGGCGCCGGTTTGGGCGGCTGGGGAAGGAAGATCAGAGACTGAAGAAGCACGATTGCCGTTAGATTGACATCTAACAGTCTGACGCTGGTAGAGTCGATTGTTGACTAAGTTTCTTTTTTGAGAAACCTTGTGTACGCATGAACTTAGTAGGCCCACAAGTCAGCCTCCAAATCTGTGGCAGACAACATAAAGCCCATTTGCTATTTTTTATAATTTGCAGCCCATTTGCTAATTCTTAAGTAATTTATTACAACCCATTTTCTGCCTAGGACCACGGTCAAAAAGTTCAACCTTATTTTGCATATTTCGGTGGAGTCCAAACTGTTGTAATCCCGAAATGATAAACATTTTTTTAAGAACTTATTGATTTGCCAAAAAAAATCGTTTTGTTTTTGTAAGCAAATAAGACGTGGGACAATTGAGTTGGTTTAAGGGAAAACCAATGGTAAAAAAATCAGCGCTTAGTGGGAAAAAACAACAAAAATAAGGATGTAAATATGAAAAGGGAATTTTATGTGTTTTCAATATAATGATACATGTATATGAACTAGTAAAACTTTCAGTAGAGATTAGAAAACGGATGTAGGACATGCGTTTCAAGAGGAAAATAGAACTGGGCTGTGTATTTGATTCAGTAAAAAAACTACCTACGGATGTTGTAAGACAAAATATAACTAATGTTGGCGGGCCAGAGGCCAGTAGGTACCTGCTGGATCTTTGTGCCCCATTGTCGTCGTGGGCTGGGCCCGTTAAAAACAAAACCAACCCTGGGCAGTCTACAGCCCAGTTGAAACTTGCTCGACCTGAAAAAACAATATACGTGCTCAATAAACGAGAGAATTCTGCAAGTACAGACTGATAACTGGGATGCAGCATGGATATTGTTTTTTTATCATGATAATAAGTGCATGCACTTGTTTCGAAAAAATGGAGAACTGGGAATTCGAACGGTGGGTGCTTATGCTACCCATCAAATAAAAATCAGGTGCCTGAAAATTCGTTTTGAAACAAATGATTCAGCTTTATATCCACGTCGACCCTCCGCAAATGCAAGTTCATACCAAAAGATCGTTAACAACAATACCAACTTGCGGACGACAAGGTAGTACAACTACCAATACCAAACTAACTTATAATCTTTTTACTCTGGCCCTAGTGTTTGTCTGGTAGAAAATCTTGCAGAGGACCAGCTCCCGCTCCTTCTCTTGCTCCAGGTCCCCGAGGTGGTACTGGTGCATCACCCAGTTGGTCCTCTACTGGTCAAAGTTCTTGTTGGTGTGCAGCACCAGAACCTTTTTTGTTGCCCGTCTGTCGGCCGTTGACCATCACCGGCAAGGTATTACCGGTCTTGTGCCACATCGCGTGCATGCCGCACTCCGACTGTATCTTACGACGCATCCACGTGCTTTTGAACGCCCTGGATTTGCGCTGGAAGAAATGCTTCCTTAGGCCACTCAGTGTGATACCTGCAGTATTGTGGAATACAGGTTTTAGTGTACCTAGTTGGTATTTTCATAACATTTTTGGCATGTTGCAGTCACTTGTTTCACTTTTTATTAACTGTCAAATTGTAATTGCTTCACCAGGTCTGTGTCTAAAAAGATAAATAGAGCTATAAACAAAGGAATATGTTTGTGCAAGTAGATGGCCGATCGGTGTCTTACCTGGAAGTTTATCAGGTTGGGTGTAGCATATGCCGTGCTCGCTGTCGATGGTTGGTATGAACAAATCGATGAGAGACTGAAATCTCGCGCTGTCAGCACTCACTTTGGCCTCAAGGTGCTCGATCAGCTCCTGATCCGTGGGATCGAACTTGACGCCAGCAGGCAACACCGACCAGTCCTTCTTCGACTTGCATCGGTAATTCCAGTTATATGGTACTCAATGTATGATACTGTTTTAAGTGAATGATGAAAGATTCGACAGATAAGTGGTACTCCAAATCTCTAGATATGGTGATTTATGAAACCCATGGTATGATGTGTAAACACAGCCCCCCTCGCAAATGGAAGTTGCATAGCACAGTAATCATCGCCGGTGATATGATCGATGATTGGTTGGATGATCGGATAATTGAGCCCGAGGAACAAGGAGTGGTTGCCTAGGCTGTAAACCCGCCTCCAGTTGAATACGCCTGGCCCAACGGAGCTGGGATCTTTCTCGAACACGAAGCAGCCATAGCCATCAATGTCACGAACGCCCCACGCATTGTACTGCATGTGGTTTGATGTAATGGTTTGGTCAATTTGGTACGTGCGAATGAGCATCAAATGACCGCCGTCAGCTGAACAAGCGATAAACCACCACCCATCGGCTGGTATGATTCCAGGTCCTGGAATCATGAAGACCAGCGCATTTGCGTCTGCTGCAACAATTCAAATTGGAGACCAAAAGGACAAAAATAAACAATCATGTTTAGAGTATGTGTGGAATTAAGATTATTATAACAGTGACACATATCATAGACAGAGAATTGCAATGCCGTGGTCATAATCATACCCCACGTTAAAAAAATAAGCCAATGGCTTTCATATTCTAGCAATATGTCATGGTTCAAACATCATGTAACAATGAGAGGAAAACAACTATGACAACGCCTACTCATATTCTACCATAGCACTTACTACTACCGTTCTCATATCAACTCTAAGCAATAACATGCGTTGTTATAAAAATCTTGTAAACGAGAGTAACATATAGCAATCATGATGTTATGCTCATAATATGTATTCTAACAATCATTAGATGCC
The DNA here is from genome assembly GCF_056163025.1 of Triticum urartu. NCBI lineage: Eukaryota > Viridiplantae > Streptophyta > Magnoliopsida > Poales > Poaceae > Triticum > Triticum urartu. Next base: position 68,855,326 of record NC_141876.1, on the reverse strand, counting down.
AATTGTTCTCATATCAACTCTAACAATAACATGTGTGGTCATAAAAATCTAGGAAATGAGAGGAACATATAGCAATGATGTGGTTATAGAGATGCTATGCATTCTAAATTTGTAACAAATGAACAAGCAGTTGTATTCATAAGGTCAAGATGAGATGAGATAGAACAATTACACAACGATAGATTCCACCAGTATAGGCAGCCAATCTGTGCGTCGACCACGTAAACGATGCCATCATGGACTATAGCATCAGACAGAAATGTTGCCTCAACAGGATTGATGATGAGCCATAACCATGTATGGCGACCGGATTCCAGATAGACTAATCCCATGTTGAATAAGGCAATGAGTTTGTAATCCATGTAGTCTTCTGATGGTGTGGTCACTTCGCAGATTACAACTTTCTGCAAATAGAGGTCGAGCCAAAAGCTTGATGCGTCTCATGCGTAGTAGGCAGGAGTGTCTGGCGGGCCGCGAGGCTCGATGGAGGCGGTATCCAACGATGGAAGGGTGATCTCTCGCTGGGTGTAGATATCCACGAGACGCCACGGACTACCGGTGTGGTGGATGAGGATGATCCAGTTGGCCTTAATGCCCGCCCAGTAGTGGCCGCGCATGAAGGACAGGTGGACGGGTAGTGGTAGCATGTCGAGGGGCACCACGGCAACCTCCGTAGGATCGTCAAGTCAGTGTCTGGGCCACCTGCGAGGATCGGGCATCAGCAAGCAGGGTGTCTTGAAAAGAGCCGGCCGGTTGTAGACGAGTAGACGGTACAAAGACACCGAGCATGCGGCCAAACGGACGGTGCTGAGTAGGTCCATACGACTACAGATCTGCTCCAAGAGAACATCGGGGAGGGAATTCCAATCGCGGCTCTGCGTGTCAGTCGGTTCTGCCATTGGGCTTTTTAGTTCCTGCGAGCCAGCGGGGAAGTGGATTCAGGCGGGCGAGCGAAGAAGCTTCTCCTCGTGTGGCCGAGCAGTGAGCGGGGGCATATGGTACACGCGAGCTACCAAGGAAGATGGCGCGGGCGGGCGAGCAGTGAGCGGAGGTAAATGGTGTGCGGCCGACGATGGGGAAGAGTGGAGGAAGAAGAAGAGATGGCAGTACTGGGTAAGGCTGATTTAGTAACACCAACACGCTGGTTCAGCTTATTAATTACGTGTCCCATCTGCTGTAGCGTGTATTGTCACTTCACTGCGAAAACTAGTTGAATAGTTCTCTCTGACCGAGATGGGGAATAATGGATCGCGAGGACTTCCTTTCTACAGTATCCCTATGCCTCCACGCTCACTTCACTCATTTTGCTCCGTACCTAGTCACTTGTTGAAATCTGTAGAAAGACAAATACTTCGTATTTGGAAACAGAGGGAGTATCACCATATGGAGGGAACAAAGGAAGCTTGAAATATGAACATGTCAATGGGAGGGAGTAAGCCCCATGCATGCATGCATGCATGCAACATGCAACACTCACACGTACACATGGACGCTCGCAACACTCACACACCCATGCGGCACACAGCACACGACGCAACACACACACTCACGCTCAAGTGCTCAACCTACTCCCTACGTCCGTGAAAGACTGTACATTTAGAGATTTACACATTGACCAGGGCATAATTAACGCCCAAAAGTAGCAGACTTATGTGTGCATGCGACCATTGAGATAAGAAGATTAAATGAAGGCCGTTGCATGCTGTAATTAAGGATAGAAAGGTAGCCTATACCTACAACACAAGTTGGTGCATTAGTCAATCAATATCGATTTAGATTAAAGGCTAAATGCATTGGAAGTGTATATGTACATCATGTACTACACTCTTTGTTTTATAGCCGATGTACACTCTTTGTTGGAAGACCGAGGGAGGACACGTGCATGCACTCACATACATAGCCAGGGCGGTTCGCGCGCAAGGGTTGGCCTCGTGTCGCGCCTGCGTAAAGTTTTGTTTAACTGATTTCTTTGCTCTGCCAACTGACAGGTGGGACCCAGAAACCAGGTGACAATTTAACTAGTCAACAAAGTGCCACGTCGACTATGTGGCCGGTCAGTAGGGTGCAATACGGTGCTCTACGATGAGCTAGTGATCGTATAATCGCCGCAAAACTATATATAGTGACCGTAAAGAGCGTATTGTTACATACGTTGACCGCCAGTGTATTTTTCTCGTTTCAAATTAAGCCATATTAATCGGAAAGGACGCAGTATGGACTACTACTACTAGTACTAGTACTGCTTTGATGTGTCCCGTCAACTCGCCGAACAAGGAGAAGCTTGCTTACTACGCCTCTCCCTCGCCCACGCGCGTGGTGGTTCGCAGGACGAGGAGAAGGTTTTGACTACAACACCCTCTCCCTATCCCTTGCCCTCGCCCTCACGGTGGACGTGCAGCAGTTCAATCGGTGTCAGATTGCCAGAAGCATATTGTACTGTAGTATCATCATTGTTGGACCTTCCGAAGAGGCGAAGATCCAAGTGCAAGGTTCACACGAGTACGAATTGTTAGACCTCCCAAAGAGGCAAAGAGCCAAGCGCAAGGTTTTATAGGAGTTGTTGTCCTAGTAGGAGTGTACTACAACTATAGCGAATGATGCTACTGTATGATGCCGCCACGTCACGTATATCCAAAACTGTGCCACCTTTTTTTCTCAAAGAGCATGTTGGAGCCCGTGCAACAACTACACAAGTTGCACGTACACATAACACATTTACTAGTAATAAATTCTAAAGGACAAATGCCAGTATGCCACACAAGTTCATCTCCAATTCATGTGATAAATTTGTGCACGACTAGTCTACATATATTCACAGCGCTACCGTTCACAATTACCGTACTCCACTTACACGTTATAGATGGGCTACATGTCCTCCTCCAGGTTCCAGTCCCAGGTGTTCTTCATGGATGGCACGATCCATAGCGGTGGGCAATGGGAATCATTGTCGCAGCTTTCTAGTCCGGTTCCACACGATGGAGACTCATCCAAGCTGAAGCGGCATAAATCAGGGATAGCGTGTCCCAGCATGTCGTTCATCCGGCGGTGCGCACTGAAGACACAACCATGCTTCATGAACGGCAGGCCTTCCGTGTCATGCACGGAAGGTGGCATTTGCTTCACAACGGGGTAGCTGTCCCCGATGAAAAGCGAGTACTCTCCAAGAGTGTTCCTCGGCACCCATGTAGCATCACGGGGGTCGAACTCGGCGCCGTTCATCTGGTACACGCGACATCCCAGATCTGGACACATGGTGACGTACATAGTCAAGGTCCATGCATAATAATGTTGTGCTCAAATATGGCGGTCAGTAATACTATGCAGCAAATAGTACTACTCCGGTATAGAGGAATTAAAATAACCGGCTTATTATATATAGCCACTCTTGGCTACATGGATGAGATAGTAAGACATGGAAAAACAAAAATGGTGGCAGCTAGTGGGTTCAAGTTTTCAAGGGCCTAGCTAGCTATACACGTTCTCCAAGGTAAAAAGTACTCCTACTAGTACTACAAAGTATACTACTAGTACAACAATGAAAGAGAAGGCGAGAGGGTTAAAAAATGGAATACCTGGGTAGATGGTGACAGTACGATCGTGGTAGATTGTGTGGCCATGTTGCATATCAGTGGTACCATGGGTAATGACTGCTAAGATAGTTGATCACAATATGCCAAAGTCATCAGCTACAAGGTTCCAGGTTAGACCGAATCACGGATGCAAATGCACATCCAGGATCGGCGATCTTATTTTGATCGGGGGATGACTGGTCCCTGCAAAATAATGGAGTACCGTTAGGGATGCAAATGATGCTTTGTGCATTCCGTTTGTAATCTCCTGTACCGTAGGATGGCAACCAGATGAAACAAGTCCCCTGGCCTATCACCGCGAAGATGCGTCCTAGATGGCGCACGGCGTCTTCGAACATGTAGGGGTACAAATCTGCCGCCGCCAACATGCGCCAGCCTCTGCCGTTACTGCCTCTTGCATTGATGGCAATCCTTATGTCGAACACCGCGATGAGATAGTAATCGTCGTAGCCGCGTCGCTTTGTCGGTGGGTCCGCAATTGCTATCTTCTTCAATCTCATGTAGGCATCATCATACGTATTCAAGCCCAGCCAGTCTGGAAGGCCGATCCCAATGGTGGAGAAGGGGTCTACCGGAACGGCCGCACTGTTGTGTATGTTGTGCAAAATGATGGTGGTATCCGGCCGGAGGTATGCAAGCCAATCTTCGTTGGCACCGACCCAGACCTATATATAATACGGTGGGCAGCGGACAAATTATGGGATGGAAATGGAATAACTAAGTACTACATGATCAAACTCCATTACTGACCTGCTCATCGGACAAAATCCGACTACCTCTCAACATCGGCAACTCCAGCGGAGTCAACGTGCAACCATGGCCAGGGAGCGGTGGATTGTTCGAAGGATTGTCCCATAGAAGAACGTTCTCCTCGAGGACGCATGGAAGACCAACAAGCATGGCCTTTTCCCAAGCCTGTTTAAGCAGCGTCTTGAAAAAGTTGGTGCAGGAAGCACCAAGTATTGCGGCGGTGAGGACGTCGGAGCGGCGTGTGATTTCTCCCACAGGATCGTCATCCAAGGTCTCCCAGCCCCGACGAGGAGGAGAACCGCCTGGCGAATCCATGGGAGCAGCGACGAACTGCCTTCTCTTCGGGGGGAGGGGAACTGGCGAGGAGGAGATAAGAGCGTAGTAACCGCAGGGCCTCGTCCCTTCCAACTGTAAATCGTTCCTCAGCGAAGGGGTGAGGCTATTGTTTACTACTAGCACTCCCTCCGATTCTTTTTACTCTGCGCATAAGAGTAGACCCGGATACCAAGGCAGGGGCTCGCTGCGTGCTTTCTGGATGGAAATACCCCTGGCGCATGGATGGGGGGAGCTAGCAGCTATAAATGCCCCATGCAGCCCATTGGCTGTCCGCCCGTGTTCTCCTCTCTCTACATGCTGCATGGATGTGTCCCTCTCTCTCACATGACTGCATGCGGTGGCACTGGCCTATGAGAAGCTCGCGTGGAGATAGCAATCTTCTCTCCAGAAGAGATTTTTTTGAAAGAAAGGGATTATGGAATGTTATGGGATTGCATTATACTATGAATAATAGCACTAGTAAGAAATTTTTGGCACTAGGTAGTAGTTTTTGGCGTGGATTAAGAAATTTTGGGTATGTTTTTGCCATTTTTTGTACACGCCAACTAGTGTCAAAAAACGTCTTACATTATGTGACGGAGGAGTATGTACTCGTACTGTAGCAGTACTAGTACTACTTTTCTCAACTAGTAGTGCGATGTACTGTACTTCTAGTCTAGTCTAGTATAGTGCACCAGTTTTGAACTCTTGAATCTCAGGGCCAAGGAGCTACAATTGGAAGTGGAGGGTACTACTGTTCTCTAGAACTATCATTGTACTATCAATGCAGGGGAAGTACACCTGCGTAGTGGCCTAGTGGGTACTCTCGGTGCTCTATTCAGCCGCTCCTCTCACGTAGCTGGCCAACTCAGCCGCTCCTCTCACGCACACACTAGCAGCCTGTTTATCAGCGATGGTTACTGCGGGGGCAGAACATTTGAGTTATTCGATACAGCGAGACTAGGCTTTTCGCTTCCATTTGTGGAGGTGTAATGGATCTCGTCGAACTTTGTTAGTAGTTCCTTCTTTATGAATGAGATGAAGCAAAGCTTTTGCCTCCATTTCGAAAAAACACGTCAAGAGGAATTTATTTTATAGTAGAGCTGATAATGGAGTGAAGTCCATGCGTGCAACGCCACAAGCTACAGAGTATAGTAGTAGAGCACTTTACGTACAGAGCCATATTGCACAGTTCCCAATGCCCTGCCAGGCTTTTCCGGCTCCTCGGGCTTAATTGGGAGGCGCTAGTTTAAATATGCTACTAGCTGATGAGGAAGCTGCAACCGAGGTGCAGCTAGGGCGAGCACGCGAGCCACGGGATGCTGGGAAGGAAAACCCATTCACGTGGCTAGGCTGTCCAGTGCACCCAGATTGTGGGGCCGCATGTTCGTTTGACTTCAAAAGTCAAACTACCCGTGTAAAATATTGGCTCGCAGCGAAGTGTAGTAGTACTATTTTTTTAAAGGCTGCCGTGCGTTCGGCTGGGATCGAACCCACAAAACGAGGTATACACTCCCGCGACCACTAGTAGTACTCGTTGGAGTACAACGCAACCTAGAATCGCCTTTTGTCGCTAGTAGTACGTACATTGTTCCTTACAAGAAACCCCTAAAATGCCAAGAAACTACTACCACTTGCATACGTGGCAGACTTAAGATAAGACTACCTTATCAACCATTGTACATGCTCTTACCAACAAAAATCCTCGACTGACCTCCTACCTCCGGCCCGTCCACCTAGTCATCCTTGGCCATGGGACGCAGCTACCGCCGCCGGCAGAAGGCGAGGTCAAAACCGCCGGCGGTGCGGAGGCCATGTTGCGGCAGCCCGGATGCCAGCTCCGTCCGGCGCTCGCGGCCACTAGCTAGCCAAGATAGCTCCGTCTAGCTGCTTGTCTGCAAGGTTTGCTAGCTAGATTGGCATGGCAGCGCGGCGGCTTGCTTGCACGCGCCGCGCTAAGGCCAGCCATCTGGCTCGAGCGAAGGCCAGTGCGGCGGCTTGCTCGCTCGTGAGTCACGCTCGGGCCAGCCTGCCAACCCGTGCGGAGGCTAGCGCGGCGTCCGGCCCGTCCGGTGGAGCGGCGGCCAACTCGCTCATCACCGGCGCCACCGACGAACACGCATCAGTACTGTTTGAAGTAATGTTTAGGAAAAATAATGATTTGAGGGGGAATAACATGATAGAAGGTCAGATGTGGGTCCCTTGTGTCAACGGTCAAACAAAATGTGTTGGTTTAAGCTGCCTCGTCAGCACGGACGTGTGGGCCAACCCTGTCATAAATGGGTTTAAACGAACCTAATCGGTAGGAGTACTAGGTAGTTTTTGGCGTGGATTAAGAAATTTTGGGTATGTTTTTGCTATTTTTTGTACAATAGATTCTTCCTAGGGCTGGTTGAAAGTGGTAGTTTTTTGTTAAATACTCTACATATTGTAAGTAGGAGTGAAAGTTAAGCTTTGGAAGCCAATAAGCAAGGTTAGTTACATAGTGCATATGTGTACATGATTAAAAGTAAATATCAACCATGAGTGACTAATATCTTGATGGAAAACTCGAGACTATGGAATACTAGGAAAAAATGCATGGTTGGAAATACTAGCAATGTTCATGTCCATTGCAACGAATCATAATTAGAATAATACTTATTCACAAACTTGGTACAAAACACTCTAATTTTGATATACATATGTCACTAGAGATATATTATGTTTCAATTAGAATATATTCCTTGGGCTGTTTTGGTGAGGTCAGGGAGGGATGCGGTTGGTTTTAAGATACTAATTATGGGTTTTTCTGCAAATTGGTAGACAAGTGGGATGTTGGTGAGAAAAGGCAACAACTTACCTCACAATCGTTAGATGTAGATCTAATGGTCAGATACGACGGATGACAAACACACCAGCATCACCAACTTAGTCTTGTGTAGGAGTACTAGCAAGATCCGTGCATTGCATGGAACATCAAGATGCATTTTTTTATAAAACACTTGTTGTGATTGACCCTTGCGGGAGTAATCCCATGTGTAAAAACTAATGATATCTCGAGAAATATGAGATAAGGTGAAGAGGAGTGGGGTGTGGTGGTGGTTGGTGGTCGGACTGAGCGAAGGCATGGGGATTGACGACGCCGGCAGCGGCCACTAGGCCAGTTTGTTCCAGAGGCTTTCTTTCTTAATTGCTCAACGATGAGGTTTGTTGGAGATAAGGATGAATGAGGGAAGGCCTTGTCTGCAAATGTGGAGAGGGGTGCGGGTATCTTTTAGTTTAATTTCCATCCGTCAGATATAGATCAGATGGTCTATATTGCAAGATGGCACACGTACCATCATCACCAACTCGGTTTTTTATAAGAGAAGAAATATAAGTGTGGAGATACAAATGTATTATCGATACTTGCTTCCGTAAACTAGCATCTACATTCTATTCAACGCCTCAGCATGTGGGGCCTTAGCACAATGACTTCTCGACTGTGTAAAACAAAGATTTTCCCGTCGCCGACAAGGAGGGGGTGACGGCGGCGCGCTTTTTGGCTTGCTCTAGTCCTAGTAGTCATACTAGGTGGTCTAAGCACGTGTAGATTTATTCTTTTTCACATCTCGTGTTCGCCGTACTGCCACGACTGTTGATGAATAGACGGTAAGTTATTCACGGGGAAACCCTTGTTGAGCGTGTTTGCGAGAGAGAGAGATAGTGTGCATGTGTGATATGTTAGAGACTGAGGCAATGATAACAGATTCTTTGTGTCTATGTGTGTGGAGGATAGATAGAGAAATGTACATGGGGCTTTGTGTTGTGTAAAGTGGAGACACATATACATAATTAGAGAGTGAGTGTGTGAGATACACATGCGGACATGAGGAGAGATGAGGATCCAGATAAATGGGTGTTTGTGCGTGTCTGTGTGTGTTTGTGCACGCGTTTGTGTGTGAGAGGGAGAGAGTGTATGTGGGGTAGAGAGACCACTGATGATGTAAACCTAGTATAAGGGACGGGGCAATGGTGTGACATGTGTAGTAGCGAGATAGCACGGGTGCGGGCGGGGGGAGCAAACTACTTGGAAGAGACATCGAGTGTGTCTGTGGGAGAGGGGTGTGAGAGCGAGAGAAAGAGAGAGCTAGCGACGGGGAGAGAGAGGGAGGAAGAGAGGGGGCGAGAGGGGTCGTTTGTGTCCATAAATGGCGTATAGATAGGGAGACAATGTTGATGTTGTCCGAAATTGGCCTATGAACAGAGACGCAAGGGCAGCGAGTCATCGTGTGTGTGATAGGGACTTCATGAGAGATCTAGAATAGATGGTGTAGAGAACAATGTGCGAAATCGAGAACGATTATACATTAGGGAGCTGTGCAAAGAGTCACGACATATATGTATACAGGGAAGGAGCTGGGGCGGGTCCGCATGTGGGAGAAATAGAAAGAGGAGAGTGGTGCACAAGGATACAAAGTGTGCTTGTTTGCAGTGGGTGTGTGTGTGAGGTGAGTGCGCGAGAACCACATAACTAGGGAGATAGACGTTTGGGGGCGACGTTTTGTGTGTATGGGAAATATACACTCTACATAGTGCGTGTGCTTGGGTAAGAGAGATAGCGGGAGACCTAGAGAGTGAGGGAAGAGATGTGTGCATGCCCGAGAGACAAAGTGATAGAGACCTATGTTGGGGTCCAGACTTTACAAGAGAGAGGGGTGTTAATGTGCTCATGTGTTGGTGTTTGGGGGAAAGAACGACTTCTCTATGTGTGTGTGTGTGGTGGTGGTGGGGGGGGTTGACTTCAGATAAAGAGTGAGGTGTCTATATTTGAGGGACTTTAGCATAATTGAGATATTGTGCACTTATGGTTGATCGATTTGTTTCACAATTTGTACTATGAGATAACGATACTTTTGAACATGCGTGATATACCTTGATGAACCAGAATTACAAACCTAAGATTGGAATTTTGGAATTCGACTCCATCATTAGCTTTTGTAATTCATTTAAACGGAGGTACATTTTTTAAGTCGAGATTTCGTGATTTCAAATTCATATATCAAACCTAGAGATATACACATACGGGCATGTTCAAACTTTATAATCATCCACTTTATTCATACACATACACATTTTTGCTTTTGTCATCATATTTAGGATAAACACATTTGGAATTTCATTTGAATTGGACCGTATGATGGTATTTTCTTGTAGTAGCTCAATGATCCATATTTGAATTAAATGGACAATCTAAGTTTCGAGTTGGAGACATTGATTTTCAAAACTTGCACATTTTTTTGCGTGCAAAACAAACAAATTGTCGGTCATGATATCATAGTCGTTCGTACGAGAGCAGAATACTTATAATTTTAGGCGCCAAAAGCTTTCAAACTTCCCGCTCACATCGAAATATCACGTGCCCGAAAGTTTAGCCCTGTGATATTCCTGTTTTACCCCTGCCACATGAACGGAAAAGGGCTGCTTTGGTAACTCCCTTGTTTTCCCCTCTTTGCCCCCCTCCCCTTCCCCTCCTCGACTCCCCCAACCACGGCAAGCCGCCGAATCTAGTCCTCCGCCGCAACGGTGGACCTCACACCCCGCCGGATCTACCTTCCGCACCTTGGAACCCCCAACTGCCAACTCACCACTTCACCAGAGCCGCTTCAGCGACTGGCTTGTCCACCGCTCCAGATCTCCTTGACCGACATCATGGTCCACCGCACCGGATCTGCTTAACCGGCGCCCTCGTCCACCACAGCATAGTCCCTTCACTGACTCCCTCATCCGCCCCTTCGTTGGCCCTTCATACAAGCCCTCGTCCGCCGCAACAGATCCGCCTCACCGAAAGGACTGTACAACACGCCCGCCGAAGCCTTCGTCCACTGCACCGGACCCGCTCCACAGACGCCATATTCAACTCCACCGGCCCTGCTTTACCGACGCCGCAGCCTCATCAGGTTATTTCGATTTGTACTCCTTCGGTTTTTCTATTTATCGTGCAACTGTTCACTTACCACAGATGAGATTTCTTGTATGTCGACAGGCGTCGCAACCGTAGCACTAGAGCCGCTTCAGCGACGGCGACAGCCGGCCCAAACTCAACCGCAACACGAGCACCATCGATGATCCTTAGCTATCAAGTATGACAACGATACCCATATGCCACCGAGAATCAGGTACTATTATCCAACGGCCGGCGCCTACGTTCACTTTCCTAGCATAAGCACCGCACCTTTGAATTTCTTCAGGGCATCATTCAGTTTTTCATGAGACCCGTTATTCTGCTTGCACCTGTAGGGCCATACTTCTGGTAGTGAACATGTTACATGTGCTAAATTACATACCGGTGCACATATAGTTAATATGCTTTAGTTTTGTTCTGATGCCACCTGTTGGTTCCATCAGACTGCTTAATGTTCTCTATGCTTAATTACACATCAGCAAACTAGCATGTGGTTCCGCTGCTTTTTGTTTGTTTACCCTACATTTTCTGATGCTAGCTATTACATCACTACTCTGAGCCTCTGTTCATTACTTGTTTGTGTGTTCTTGATCTTCCCAAGTTGCATGACTAATTTGATGCTTCTATTAATTATGGAGCTGCCAACCCCATCAAGCAAAATATTTGTTCTTTTGGGGCTGGCACCTTGAACAAGCATAAAAATAGAGGGAAGCAGATATATTGTCGTGTATGCACACACCCTTCTTTCATTAGTTTAGATGAACCATTGATGATCAACTCGGACCAGTGCATGCGATTAAAATTAATTTTACCTAAATAGATGGTGCAGAATAAACTACAACAACTAGATTTGCAACCACGGGATGCTGACGATATCTTCAAAGAACATTGCAACAGCAGCTAGGCTTCACAACAACATATGGTAAGCTAGTGTGTTTTAGTACATGTGAAATGTAATGCGAGTGGGCTGCTTTCTTGGCTTGTGCCCTCAACGTGTAATCCTACTGAATTACAAATAGTTTAGTTGTCTGCTTTGCTGTATTGCTTGATTCGAATGCTTATTTGTTGTTACGCTATACCTGAGTTGGCCAATATGTCAGCAGTGCCTGCTGTACTATCGTAAAGAAATGCATGCCTATTTCATTTGAGTCCTTAACTTTTCCTCTCAACTTCATCACAAGACTGTCTTCGTAGTTTATATGAGGCCACATTGTTAAGTGCTTTCTCAGATTATTTCAACTGCTTAGATGTCTTGGCAACTTAAATATAGCGGTTGTACACTCCCTTTCAACTAGGGATGTCAACTGGGTCCCATTTAATCCCGATTAAAGTCCACTAGTGGTATGATAGTTCAAAAGAGTTTTTTTTTGAGAAAAATGAACTAGGGAGGTAGCAAAAACTAACTAGTTTCAACTTACCATTTTTAACTAGTGAGAAAAATGACTGGCGGATGTCGCTTATTTGCCACTTACATCCCTAGTTTCATCTTACCATTTTAATTTCTTTTCGGCTGATACTGCTTCGAACCATTTAAATATAGTTTGCCATGGTCGGCAATAATTCGTCTGTCGTTTACCATGTAAGCTTACTGCCTGGATCATACGATAACTATCTCTTACTGATGTCCAGCGGAAACCTTTCAGGATGCTGTTCACACTAGGACACATTGTACAACCCCAGAATCTATTTGTGGAAGCAGTGCGCCATCCATGTTACCATATGGTAGCAGTTCAGAGGCAACACCGCCGGAGAGCAGTCCGAGCACAGATATTATAGTGCTTGAGGATCTACTAGAGGCAGAAAGAGATGGTGTGGCTGCCATGAATGAGGTAATCTTTATCTTGAGGCTGGAAATTACGGAATTAGCGGCACGCATTATGCAAGCAACCCAAGAATTGGAGGAAGTAAGAATGTTGCATTTGAAGACGGAGGAGGCCCTGCTGTTTCTGCTATATGAAGCCCAAGGTAATCCTGGTTCTTCTTTAGATACCAGTTCAAATTGTCATTAGATTATTGTACTTGCATGTTGTGTCATGTCTCTGAATGGATTATGTTGCAAGACCCCCTATGTTGTCCATGTGTTGTAATGATCAGAATTTTTAGGCGAGGTAATCCTCAGTACTTGTATGATTGACATAAGGTGAACTGTTTTTCGTGTGAGCATATTGTATTGGATGAAATAATTGTTTGACTCAGAGTGTATCCAACCTACTGAATTCGAAGATCACGACATTTCTAAATCATAGTCATATATAAAGGTGGAATAAATCTTTGTTGTGGTTTTGAAGAAATAAATAACAAAACGTATAATTATCTGTGGATATTCGTAATTGAATACAAATTGGATTTGAATTTAGTTTGCCAGGTCCCAGGGCAAACATGAATGTTAATTCTCCCAAGTTTTGAACAAAGCAGCTAAACACCCACTATAATTTGTGGGCTGCCCGAAGCAAGTGTTTGCGAGATGGAAATTAATTACTGTCTACCCCTAACACTTGAGATCCGTATCGATCGGATTTACACTGCTGTCGATAGGGGTAGACTAGTAACTTCAATCAGACGTAACACGACGGCCCCTGAGCCCATTCAGACACGGTGGGCGCCAAACATGGGCGGCAAAACACATTTGATTCAAGCTCGTCCAAAAGACATGTGTCTCTTCCTCCATTTCCCCATTCATACACGGTGGGCGGCAAAACAAACTCTCCTCGCCCGAAATCGATGTAGGCTAATATTTTAAATAGGGGCAGATGTGTAACTTCCGTCAGACGTGACACAACCGCCCTACCTGTCAGCCCCATTCATACACCGTGGGCGCCAACCGTGAGCAGCAAAACACCCTCTCCTCGCCCGAAATAGTTACCGGCAAATATTTGGGAGATGCGAGATTACCGTCCTATCCCCAACCGACGCGATGTCCGAAATTTTAAACGGGGGATAAGTTCGTAACTTTCCCCCATTTCAAAGAAGTGCATCCCAAAGTTTGAGATCCCCTCCCCTCCATTTCCCCATTCATACACCATCGGCGGCACAACAACCTCCGCACTACGGCCAGGCTACTCCGTCCGCCACCCCATCCTCCACCTTGCCGGAGCCGCTACCCCTACCCCGTCGTCCACTGCAAGAGATGGACGTCTCTCATCCACGGCGCTGGACCAGGATGCTTTCATCGCCTCCTCTCGCTTCATCGGCGCCGTCGTCCACCTTGTCGTTGCCGCTCCTACGACCGCCTCGTCCACGGCAACAGGATATATCCCCCGACCCGGCCGTCTGCCGTCTGAAGTCTTCTTCCCCGCCGCCGACAGCCATCGCACCCGCAACACCCTCAACATATCGGCATGGGCCTACACGGCGTCGCAAGAGAGGTGGTACTCTTCCATATGTGCTTAAGTTATTGATCTCACCCGGAAAATAGATCGTAATTTGTTTACTGTACTTTTCTTGTCCGTACCAAATCGTAGTGGCTAGTTGAAAGCAAACATTGGTTGCGAAGTAGCTTTGTCCGGTTTGCACTTTCAGATCCGCCATGGCACGGGCACTATACTCGTAAAGCTTATGGTTTCCCCCCTTTATATTCACTACCATCATCGTAGGTGCTTCGTGTCGTGCTAGCACTGCTCCTCAAGACCTCAACCCAAAGCTTACGTGTTGAAATATGAATCTGATATGATGCTCATATCACTAAAACAGAGAATGTTTAATTGGTCACCTAATGTTCCTATATTTGTTTCGAAAAGCATGTGCGCCACCCACTGGTCCAGCTAGTTCCACTCTCCTGATTTTTCTCTTGATGCTTAGGGTTTTCCCCTTTTATCTATTCTACTATGATCTGCGTAGGTGCTTTCAGTCGTACTAGAATTACTTCACCCTTCAAGCTAAACAACACAACACTCAGAATTCGAAAGCTTAGTTGTTCAAATATGATTGTGATATGATACTGATATTAGTTAACCGACACATTTAATTGGTTAGCTAAAGGTCCCACTTGAGTTTCCAAATGCATGTCGCGACATATAGAGAGACAACATAATTGCATTTCTTTGTCACTTGTTGACCGTACTTTCTTGTCCATACCAAATCTTAGTTGTTATTTCAAAGCAAACATCGGTTGCTAACTACCCTCTGCGCGGTTTGCAGCTTCAGATCTGCCATCCCACTGCCATGGTCAACACTGTACTCATCATGCTTATGTTTTCCCCATTTTATGATGACCACAATCAGCCTACGTGGTTTGTGTCATAATAGCACTGCTACACCCATCAAGCTAAACAAGCTTAGTTGTACAAATTCATATATGATATTAGTAAAACTGAGAGATGTTTAATTGGTTAGCTAAATGTTCCTATTTTAGTTTCGAAATGCATGTGAGCCACAAATGGAGAGACCAGAAAGAATAGTATTTCTCTGTGCGCTCTGGTTCATCATGGGTGGCCAACCGACATTGTATTGAAAGACTTGTAATATCTTCAATCTGCTTGCTCTTCTGCTCTTCTTTAAGATGATAATCTTCTCTTGCGGTCGACTGGTCAAGTCGAGTTGTTCTCCCTTAGTATATTTTGAATCTGTCAGGTCAGGTCGACTTGTTCTTCTTTACTATATGTTGAAGCTATCATCTGCGAAGTGTTATCACTTATGGAGCTCTCATATTTTGAGTAGTAGGCCACATTATATTAATGCACACAACAAATTACAGCATGCATGGCATCTTTTAAAAGAATTGCAGAGATAGCACAAAGGGGTTTATAGGGAGGCAGTATTGGATTAGAATCACTTCTGCATTACAAAGAAAATCTCACTTGTTTTTATGTTTTCATGCATGTCAGATATTGAACATTATCAAAATGAATATGAGAATGTGCGCACGAGAGGAATATTGCAGAACGATCCACTGGCTAACAAACTTGGCATGGTGGAGGATGGCCTATCTTATTCACCCATCAAGGTGCTTGCTCTAACTTTGTAAAGTTGTATTGGTCGCACATATTTTGCATCTGACCTCTTGCATTACTTCTACTTTGTTACACCATCTGCTTAGTTTAAGCATCATATATGAGTATATGCCATACCTATCCATTTTCTGTACCTATTCCATGTGTCGTCACACTATGTTTTTCCAGCCAAATGTTGTTCTTTCGTAATAGATGTCCAAAAGGAAGAGGGTGAGTGCAGATCGTCAAGGAGTACAAACTAGGTATTTGGAAAAGGTAGTGATACATGTTAAATCAGATAGATCAGCAGCCACAGAAAACACAAGCCCAACTGTACCACACTTTACCCCTACTCCAGTGGCCAAACCCCTATTAGAACTGCTAGGAGCCAGCGTCAGGTACTGTCTATGATATCAATTCAAAATTTGAACTCCTAAATTTCTGCTTGTGCCTTACCTTCTCTCTTGTATGAAAACTAATTTCAGATGAATCTCCTTGCTCAAAGGATCATACGATCTCAAAAAAATAATGGGCGCTGCATTGCTCTTGTCAGTACCTCTCTCCCTTTTGCCTTGTAACGATGTACTTAATTAATTGCTATTTGATTATGTATCATCAGTCCGCACCTAAGCTTCATTATCCTTTGTTTCTTCCAATATTATTTGATCTATATTTACTCTTTGCAAAATGTAGAATAATGGCAACGCTTATAAAGAATTTTCTTTGGGAAATTTATTGAATTATCCTTCCATCAACATGGAGAAGGGCTTTTTCCAGCCCGTGTTAACATGTAATGTAAGTTCATCCTTCTCAAGCCTTCAAACTTTGTTCTAATATATATTTGGATAGGCATCATTTCCTCCACTGCTGTTTGCTTTGCTGTTTACATCTGATTGGATGTTTGCAACAACTACCAGATTGTAGTTGTAAAAACATGTTCCTTATGGAGAACAGATCCATTTATTTTCTTATATAATTGTGAAACCTGTTACGTGTCTCCTTGTTTCTCTTTCAGACTCGTATCTCTTACGCCAGGAAGAACTTTAGGGAAGATAGTGAGCCAAACCATCTTGAGGACAGCGAGATGACCCCAAGGTCCTATCTTGATGAAGACAGTGAGTTGAAGCTACTCACCAGCAGGTGTGAGACAACCTCTATGCAGTCGCTGCCTCAATCAGTTCGACTTCTTCAGTCTCAACTTAAAGCTGAAAGGCTTGCTTCAGCTCAGCTCTGACTTGAAGTCAAAGATGCAATGAAGATGTTAGAGGACTGCCGTGCGCACCATCATGCCTTAAATCTAGTGTTGATGCATCTATCGTTGACACAACTGTGGTCTACTCAGCTTCTTCAGCTGTTTGGGGGCCCGACCTGGCCAGGCCTAGTGCCTTCTGAAGTGCTCTCAGTTTTGTATATTCTTTTGTCGGCGCGTTTATTTGCACTGGTGGCGAACTTTGATGCCCAGTGGATGTAATATGTGTGATAGCCGTGATAGCCTAGCGTAAGTTGCTTGCTTATTTATTTCCTTGTTGTCTTGTTTATTTGTTTGCTTGTAGTCATTGCATTTCTTTTTCTGTGGTTTGCTAGTGGCTGCAATAACCTTTTTTTAAACTAGGCCACAATAACCATGGGCTAATATTTGCTATAGTGACACTGGGCCTCCTACGGGCCGTAGAAACAGTGGGCCTTCTACGGGCCGTAGAAACAGTGGGCCTTCTACGGGCCGTAGAAACAGTGGGCCTTCTACGGGCCGTAGAAACAGTGGGCCTTCTACGGGCCGTAGAAACAATGGGCCTTCTACGGGCCGTATCATCAATGGGCCTTATACAGGCAGTATGATCGATTGGCCAAACATGGGCCAATAACAGGCCGCATTATGGCCGTAAACGGGCTAGAGTTGGAATCGTCCGTTCATGGGCCGACCATAACGGGCCATCGTTAATAGGCCATATTTGATGATGCTATGAAAACGGCCCAACGTATTAACGGCCACAAACGGGCCGACTGTAGCCATGGGCTGAATTTGCCCCACAAGCAGAAAATGACAGTAACGGGCCGTAAGTAAAGGAATGCTGGAAATGAGCCCAAGAATAAATGGGCTCTAAGAAGGCCAAAAGATAACATGGGCTGGAAACGGCCCAACGGAATAACGGGCCGTTAATGGGTATAAAGTGATACACTGTTCATTACGGGCCAGTTTCACCATGGGCCGTTAATGGGTGTAAAGTGATACACTGGTCATTACGGGCTAGTTTCACCACGGGCCGTTAATAGGCCAAGAGTTACATAGGGCCTCATATGGGCCGAAAGACATCATGTGCCATACATGGGCCAAAAGTGAAAACAGGCTGGAATCATATTGGGTGGCCCAGATGACGCTAATGGACCTAATTCAGATAGGGCATAACGGGCCTTGGGTTAGCGGGCTGTAAATGGGCTATATGCGAACAGGTCGTTAACAGGCTTTACATGGGCCGGCCCGCCACCTTTTGACCAAGTCAAACGGGCCGGCCTTTTCACAGGAAGGGGCCTCTGTTGGGCCGTGCCACGTGTTGACGTATCATAGGCGCCTTCTGTCCAATGAGCGGATGACATCTGTCCCAACGATGAGCTGACACGTGTTTCCTCCAGCCAATGATGATTTTACACGTGGAAAATCCCCATTGGTCGGGGCTGTTAACGGGTTATCGGATCCAAAACCTGACCTGATAGCTTAACGGTGTTCCGTTACGGTGGATGCCACGTGTCGTTCACCCTTGACGAAAGCACTTCTGTGACGCACGATTTATCGTCATGGAAGTGGACACTTCCGTGATGATAATTTTGGTAATGTCATGGAACACTTCTACGACAGCACATGTATGACTATCTTGATTCTGTCATAAATTTGTCATGGATGTACATGCATGACAAAAAACGCGACCTACTATGACAAACACGTATCATCACGGAAGTGTATTTTTTTGTAGTGTCGTCTCCCGGCTCTACCCAAAGCAAGAACACAAGCAAAGGATCAACAATCAATCATGGTGCAATGCACAATCAACATGATGCAAAACATGACATGATATGCGAGATGTGATATGCAATGCATATGCGTGCTCCGGAAGGAAAAAGATGAACAAGGCATCAACTTGGCAAACCAAGTGTGCCGCTGGAAAGATGAGATGATTTTGGTCGAAATCGATATAAAGATCACCGGAATCGGATGCACGGTTTGCAAATGGCAAGCAAAACAATAATGGCACAATTCTGCGATTAACAACACGATGCCATCTAGAATGCAACAAGAAACTAAGCTACTACACTCCAACATAACAACAAAGCACATGGCAGTGATCTACTCAACATGCTTGACAAAACATGAACACTTAGCTACGGCTAAAACACAATAGAACAGGTTCAAACAAGCATGGAAAAAGTGCAAAAGTTATCAGCATCACAGACTTAGTGAAAATACTAACATGCCAGAAAATAACATCAGGAAGCCATGTTTAGAGCAAGCCAACCACATGCTACAGGAACATATCATAGAAAACAAAGGCATGTCATTAATCTACTAGATGCATAGATCAAAAGTCCCTTACTGATCATGAGCCAAAAAGGCACAGAAGATATTGTGGCTTCCATGTAAACATAGAAAGTTTCGTTAACAGATTCAGACTTTGCAGAAAACAGAGCATGGCATAGAAAGAATTATGAAGGCATCTTTGCGAGCTCAAATCACTCATCACAAAGCCTTGCATGACACAACAAGCATACCTACAGCAAGAAGACATGTACATGAAGCTAACCATGGCAAGAACAAGTTCATAGCATGCTTGGATCAACAAAAACAACCATGGCAAAATTGATTAACATGTAAACAATCTGCCAGGAAAATTTTATAGCAAAAGTAGAGCAAGTTTAATACATGCTAGGGCACTCCATAATTGTAAACAGGGGCATGGATGGATAGACGATAACCATATGTCCAAAACATCCTTACTGAAGGTACTCAAAATAAGCATGGATCTCACTGTAGCATCATGGTTACATGGCATAAAAATAACAGCAGAACAAGGACTTAGCAAAATCCTAAGTCCCTGAAATCAGGAATATCACAAAGACTACTTTGCATGCTTGTGCTAGTCACCACATTGATCAAAAAAATACATGGCAAGCACCCCTGTAAATATGGCATGGCATAGTCCAAAACACATGTAGAGCTCATGCCCATATGATGCACACAACAAATGTGATAAAAATGACAAATTCTCATACTCTGATAAGTAACAGCACATAACAATTTATAGCACTCTTGCATCAACGATTTGGGCATCAAGATGGACTCAAACAAGCATGTCACAATGGAATGAAATGAACAACATCTCCCAATGAACATTATGGTATATCATGTGCATGAAACGGAGCTACGGTCATGAAGTTATGATGCAATGAACATGGCCTGAAAATGTTACAGAGAAAAGACTTAGAGATATTTTTACCCTCTGGGTCTAGGGTTCTTCAGCACGGAAGTTGAGGAGGCCGGTGGATCTCGCCGTATCCGGGAAGGAGAGGTCCGGCGATGGAGGAGGGGGTTCGCCCGAGTGCTCTGGGCCTCGCCGGAGACGCGGATCCGGCCGGCGAGCAAGGAGGTGGGGCGGCGCCGGAGTGCGTTGGCGGCGGGGACGCAGCCCGGCGATGAAGGAGGTACGGCAATAGAAGCAAGACCAATAATTTCATCCTTACTAGGTAATTCTTCTTCACGGTGTTGTCTACTAAATTTAGGGAAATTAAACTCATGAGTTGTCGGTGTCAAAACCGGCGGATCTCGGGTAGGGGGTCCCGAACTGTGCGTCTAAGGCGGATGGTAACAGGAGGCAGGGGACACGATGTTTACCCAGGTTCGAGCCCTCTTGATGGAGGTAATACCCTACGTCCTGCTTGATTGTTCTTGATGATATGAGTATTACAAGATTTGATCTACCGCAAGATCAGAGAGGCTAAACCCTAGAAGCTAACCTATGGTATGATTGTCTGTTGTCCTATGGACTAAAACCCTCTGGTTTATATAGACACTGGAGGGGGCTAGGGTTACACAAGTTCGGTTACAAAGGAGGAGATGTACATATCTGTATTGCCAAGCTTGCCTTCCACGCCAAGTAGAGTCCCATCCGGACACGAGACGAAGTCTTCAATCTTGTATCTTCATAGTCCAACAGTCTGGCCAAAGGATATAGTCCGGCTGTCCGGAGACCCCCTAATCTAGGACTCCCTCAGTAGCCCCTGAACCAGGCTTCAATGACGATTAGTCCGACGCGCAGTATTGTGTTCGACATTGCAAGGCGGGTTCCTCCTCCGAATACACCATGGAAGACTTTGAAATACAAGGATAGTGTCCGACCATGCAAAATAAGTTCCACATACCACCATAGAGAGAATAATATTTTCACAAATCTAATCTGCTGACATGTTTTGATAGCATGACATCACGTCACGACCCGATAATTATTCGAACCGTTTTTCTTAACCAGCTCCGCACATAACGCGAGGCGGTTTCCTTGACACGTCTTGTCAAAGCAGAGATCATGTCCCCCTTATCACGGGATTCTCATTAATACAAACGTGGGTAACCCAACCGTGCCTGTTGGTATGATTCCTAGATCTGAGGTAAGTCTCAAACGGCCACGAGGAGGACGCCTGATATTCACCCTCTTTATAAAGGGGACAAGGCTTTTTCTTTTTTCCCTCCCACGCTCAATCGAATCCTTCCCCCGCCTCGAGTTCTAACACCCAAAGCTCAGGTCAGGTGCTTCGGACCTTCAACTATGTCCGGATCCAACCTTGAAGGTTGGTGGATGCCTTCCTCCGTCACAGAGGAGGACATCAAGAAGTTGAGAGAGGCCAGATATCTGACCGCCGAAATTTTGCATAGTCTGCCCGCCCGAGGGCAGGTCATCCCTACTCCCGAACCCAACGAAAGTGTTGTGTTCATCTCCCACTACCTCCGAGGACTAGGCCTCACTCTGGATCCCTTTGTTAGGGGTCTCATGTTCTATTACGGGCTGGATTTTCACGATCTGGCCCCGGATTCCCTTCTTCAGATCTCGTCATTTATTGTTGTATGTGAGGCCTTCCTCCGCATTACCCCTCACTTCGGCCTGTGGCTCAAGACCTTCGATGTGAAGCCGAAGATGATCGAGGGGCAGCACGCAGTGTGCGGAGGTGATTTAATAAGCAAAATTGCTGACGCTCCATGGCCAGAGGGTTCCTTTCCAGAGGTGTCCGGATTGTGGCAGCGGGAGTGGTTTTACGTCACAGCTCCCCGAAGTGCCAAGTGGGTAGCTGCCCCCACCTTTTGCTCGGGCCCCCTACCACAACTGATGTCATGGGTCAGCAGGGGCTGAGCTGGGATCCAGCAAAGGACGTGCCAATACTGCAGAGCCGCCTCCGAGATCTCTTTGAGCGTTCAGTCTGGTTATGGTAATGCAAGTTATGCTAGTTCGTCGAATCCAGCCTTGTAAACGCCAGCCCCTCCGCATGTGGGAGTTCAACCCGGAAGTACCGCGTGCTATTCAGCATTTCCTAGGCATGACGCATGAAGAGATGTACAAATCGTTCTTCGGACCCCAAATAGAGTGACCGGACACCACTGAGGACGTGGGCCTGAGCTGCAACCACCCCGCTGCCCAAGTAAGTAATCCCATGCCGAACCTGCTGTCCTTTTATTCATCATGACATCATTCTAAAGAGCCGCCTTTTGACCAGGACTGGATAACAAAGGCGATGATGATCAGGTGTTCGGCCCCCCTTCCCGAGGGCTTGGACAATCTGGTACTGGACAAGATGCTCGAGCCGGCGCCTTATCCAGTGTCCTCAAAGGAAGATGATGGGGGGAATAAAGAGGGCGAAAGCGGGCCTCACTCGCTACTTATTACAACCGGGGGAATGAGCACCTCCGCGAGGGAGGACAATTAGAGGGAGGAATCTGACATTCTCTCCGCCCGGGGAAGGAAGAGGACTACCTCTGAAGATCCGGAAACTAAGGTTTCCAAACAGGAAAAGAAATCTTCATCATAGGTTCCTGCCTCGGAGGGTATTCTTATCGCACAATGTCCGTGTGGGGATCAGCCCTCTACCGAGCTGTAAGTAATCAAAAAGTACTTAATAGTGAAAACATCCTACCTTACTTCCGAAGACAATAACCGATGCTTATAAATTATAGTCCGGATTGTAGCCCTTCTCGACAGAGTTTGTCTTCGGGGGATCTTCTTCCGGAGATGATGGAGAGCGAAACGCCTCCCCCGGACACCCCGCCTCAAGAAGCAGGCGACCTTGAAGTGCCGTCGCGAAGGGTATCTCCGAATCCACTAGGGCCGGAGGATAGCCCTTTGGCTACCCGGAATCCCCAGTATCCGGCTCCTAAGGAGAGCGGCAGCACGGGTCTGTACAATGTGCGGTTGGACGCGCTAAAGGATCTTCTGGGGCAAGTGGCCGTCTCCGAAGCACATCGTACGCTAATGGGTACGGTAATTGAAAGGATTTTATCCACTGAAAGCGGTTTGCATGCAGCCTTTATGAGTCTGCTGAAAGGCTTCGAGGTACGTGAAATAAAGTATGTTTTTAACAGTACCGCATACGTTAGGTATGCCCTATGCAGATAGTAGCCCCTGAGACTCTGGTTGTCATCGAAAATGGCGGCAAACAGAGGATCATAGTCCCAGGTAACAACCAGACCGCCTTTATGTGCAGGTGGCTGAAGCTCCGGTGGCTAGCCGGACTGATGGGTTTGCCGAGCTAAAGCGGCAACTTGATGCGGCAGACGCCGACATCGTGCTTGTCAACAAGCGGCTTGACGAGGCACAGGGTGAGTGATTTTTCTGGTGATCGTCACATAATAAGAGTAGCATGATGCCGGTATCTTTAATGTGTTGTGACTGCAGATGGAGCTACCACCGTGGAGACCCTTCGGGCGGAGCTTGCCCGAGCCAAGAAGCAAGCAAGGAGTAGCAATGCGGCCGCTCTAAAGGCAGCCAGAGAGTTAAGGGCCAAACAGGGCACGCATTGCAAGAGTAAGGGAAAAATAGCCAAGATGGCTGTAGAGTTAAAAGATATCGCTGACCGTTACCAGCTTCTTGAAGAAGAAAACCGGGCGAACGCGACGGACCTGGAGAAGGCCCTGGTGGCTGCCAAGGAAGCCTGCTCCAAAATTAGAGCGACGAAGGAGGAGCTGAATCAAGCTGCAGATATCGTGTCTCGGAAGCCCTTCTTGTTGCGGACTAAGTTCGGATATCCGAAGTATGCTCCTCTGGACCAGCTATGGAGTTCTACGGACGCGTACATGGATCTGGCTGCAAGTGCTGCTGATGCGGCCAAGTACTTCAAGGATCAGAAAGTTCCCGAAGTGGAAAAGCTATTCTGGTCACAGTTTCACGCTCCCGTCCGTCCGCTGCTATTGAATGAGCGATTGGCCGTGTGGGCCGAGCTCCATAGGTTGTCCGGACTTGCCATGAGGTCCGTTGTGGATCACCTGTGGCCGGGAGGGCCAAGGCCGAATAGCTACTTTTGCTTAGTGCAACAATTCCTTGGTGTTGTGCCACGCATCGATGCTGTAAAGAGATCGGCGTGCATAGAGGGTGCGTGGATGGCCTTTGCCCGTGTCAATACATACTAGGCGGAGATGGAGGCCACCACTGTTGCGACACAGGGTTCGGCCGTAGGCCGAGTGGCTGCCGAGCACTACTTTGAAGAAGTTCTTGAAGGCACTCGTTCGATAGAGGCTCGGTGCTCGAAGAATGTTATGTTCAAGTGACATGTATTCCCATTGTAAAAACAATGTTTTATTGAATTATCAAGGCTGTATTTATACTTTTGCCCGAAAGTACTATGGTGCCTCCTGTGCGGCCATTTATGTATATATATGTGTATAACCTGAAAGCTTGCAGTCGTCGGCTTTCGCCCCCACGCATATAATGCGGGGGTGTTCGCAAAAGATGCATATCCACACTTGATCCAACGTCTTGGTCCGCTAGGGAGGTGATAGCGTAGTGAACGAGGAAATCGGACTATATTGCTTTAACACTTTCACTTAGCCATAGGAGTTTGATAGTGGGGCGACTATATAGCCCCTGGTACTTCTGCGCTCGTCCGAATACGGGGTGCATACGTACATGACCGGGAAACGACCCTTCGTTAATGCGGAGGAATTCCGAAGATTCTGATGAGTCATCGAGTGGTTGACCAGTCTCTCGCTATATCATGACAGTCAGTTTTCGGCTTTCTCTACTGAGGTGCTCATCTGGATGAACCAGGGCACAATCGCAGTAGTTCTCCCAGTGCTACCTTAGCCGATATAATGGAACGTAAGGTACCAAAATGTGGGAGCCGGGAAAACCCAACATTTGACCAAAGACATGATTCGGAGCTGATGCATATAGGGCCAAACTCGCGACGCCGAACACTCCCTAAGGTGTTCAGTCTTTATAACATATACCGGGCTAAACAGTGCCGTTAATAAGAAACCCCATGTGTCCAGGTACGTGCAAAATCCTGGCGTGGCCACATGCCAATAACGTCAGCATCCTTCTCGGTTGTGTGGAGTATCCGGAGGATGTGAGCAACAAGAGACAGTAAAAAAGGTTTACGCATTGTCTTAATCTAAAAAGAAACCTTTGGGCGGGTCCCTGCTGCACGTCTGCGCCTGTGTCTCCATTGTGCCGTGTCCTGGACGGGTGTAGCACGATTGTCATCTGCAAAAGTAAAGAACTTAGGTGAAAGTTGCCATGCCAAAAAAAGAAGAGTTGGTTATTATCAATGAACTATCAAAATTCAAGAGAAGCCAAGTTGAGCCGGGTTGGGCCTGATTACACGCGGGAAGCCCCTGGTATCGTTTATGAGGGTTTAATCACCAAACCAATCTCATGTATATATGGTGGAATGCCGGATTCATTTGACCGTGTCCGTGGTCTTGACGACCTACCATTTTTCTGGGTGGTGAGGCCGTCTAGTTTGCGGCTGCTAGAGCCACCGCATATTCTTCCATACGTGGGAAACATTCGGTATTTCCGCTAACTGAGATGATGCCACGTGGACCGGGCATCTTAAGCTTGAGAAAAGCATAATGCGGTATTGCGTTAAAACGAGTGAAAGCCATTCTTCCGAGGAGTGCTTGATAGCCACTTCGGAATGGGGCAATGTGAAAAGTTAACCTTTCACTTCGGAAGTCATCGGGAGAACCGAATACCACCTCTAGTAGTAGAGAGCCCGTACAGCAGGCCTCTTGGCCTGGTATTACTCCCTTGAAGGTAGTATTACTGTGGCTTATTTGTGTCGGGTCTATCCCCATTTTGCGGACTGTGTCCTGATATATCAGATTTAGATCATTCCCGCCGTCCATGAGGACTCATGAGAAATGGTACCCATTTATTATTGGGTCTAACACCAAGGCTGTTAGTCCTTCGTGTCGGATATTTGTCTCGTGATCCCTACGATCAAAAGTGATCGGGCAGGCCAACCAGGGGTTGAACCTAGGGGTGACGGGCTCCATGGCGCGTGTGCCTCGGAGTGCATGCTTGCTTCTCCTCTTTGTCACATGGATCACGTTTACTGTTTTAACCTCTGGTGGGAACGTTTTTTGTCCTCCGGCACTTTGCTGGCGAGGCTCATCCTCGTCTTCGCTTGGTGTCTCTTCCCCTTTGTGTTCGGCGTTTAGCTTACCGGCCTGCTTGAAGACCCAACATTCTCGGTGGGTATGATTTGTAGGTTTGTCTGGGGTGCCATGAATCTGACAGAGTTTGTCAAGAATTTTGTTTAGGCCAGATTGTCCTTCTCTGCTTCCTTTGAAAGGCTTTTTCCGCTGACCTGGTCGGGAGCCCCTGAATCCGGCGTTTACCGCTGTGTTATCTGGGCTACCTTCTTTAATTCGACGCTTGTTTTTGTGGCGTCGTGGTTTACCATTGCCATCCCTGACTTCGGATGTGCTTGGGTCGCTAGTGCTGCTATGGGCCAACCAGCTGTCCTTGCCCGCACAAAAGCGGGACATGAGGCTTGTTAGGGCTGCCATTGTTCTCGGTTTTTCTTGACCGAGGTGTCTGGCGAGCCATTCGTCTCGGATGTTGTGTTTAAAAGCTGCTAAGGCTTCAGTGTCCGGACAGTCGATGATTTGGTTCTTCTTGGTGAGGAACCTGTTCCAAAGCTTTCGGGCGGACTCTCCGGACTGTTGGATTATATGACTTCAATCATCTGCATCCGGAGGTCGGACATAAGTCCCTTGAAAATTGGCCCGAAAAGCTTCCTCGAGCTCCTCCCAACTTCCAATTGAGTTTTCGGGGAGGCTTTTCAGCCAGTGCCGAGCTGGCCCTTTAAGCTTGAGGGGCAAGTATTTAATGGCATGGAGATCGTCTCCACGAGCCATATGAATATGGAGGATGAAGTCCGCTATCCAGACTCCAGGGTCTATGGTTCCATCGTACGCCTCTATGTTCACCGGTTTGAATCCCTCTGGGAATTCGTGATCCAGCACCTCATCAGTGAAATATAAGGGGTGTGCGGCACCCCTGTAATGGGATGCGCCATGGTGTTCGGACGGTTGTAGTATTCAGTGTTGGTTTTGTACCGTAGCGCGCTTCCTAGATCCATAGATAGATCTGGTCGCGCCGGATTTTTGACGCAGGTTCTCACGTAGATCGTGTGTTGACTTATGCGCGACTTTGTTAGCCGCTCTATCGCGTTCACAAGGTGGTGGATCCGGCCGGTTGGCCGTATCGCTTTTCGACTGTATGGGCTCTAAGGCCTCATCGTCGAATTCCGGTAATAGCTTGCGCTTTGGATAGCTATTTTTATGGTAACTTCCACCATACTTTGTTACTTTGTTCCACTTGCTGTTGAGCGTATCTTGTGCGACCTTGAGCCTTTGCTTCTGTTCCTTCAGGCTCCTCGCTGTGGCAATAAGCCTTCTGCGAAGGTTTTCTTGCTCCAAGTGTGTTTCCGGGATGATGTGTGCATCTTCGTCCAACTGTTTTCTTCCCCATACGGGGTTTGATGAGGCTTATCCTTGGCGTCGTCGTGGTCGGACATCGGATTCGTACTATGTTTGCAGTTTGCATCTTGATCGTGCTCTGCCACCGGGGTGGTGCAGTCGTCGTTTATTCTAGAGTCGACTGGACTATTATTTCCTCTTGCACTGTTATCGCTGTTTTTGCTATGGCGGGACTTAGAGCGGCGCCGCTGACATCGGCGCCGGGGTTGCTTGGAGGGGGCATCCTCCGCTGTCTCTTTGCCATTGCCCTCTCTGAGTGTATCCACCATGTATACTTCATGTGATGAAGTGGCGATCCAGCGCCCTATGGGCGGTGGTTCCTGTTCGTCTCCTGCATCGTCGTCCATGTCGTCGATGTCTTCGGGGTCGAAGTCGAGCATGTCGGTTAAGTCGTCGACAGTGGCTACTAAGTGGGTGGTGGGTGGGCAGCAAATTTCTTCGTCGTCCGTATCCCATTCTAGCCGGACATAGTTCGGCCAAGGTTCTCCTGACAGGGAGAGAGACCTTAATGAATTTAGCACATCTCCGAAAGGTGAGTGCTGAAAGATATCCGCGGAGGTGAACTCCATGATCGGTGCCTCGTCGGATTCGGCAGGCACGGATGTAGGCGGCTCGGAGTCCGTGGCCGGGGATAAATCCAGTGGTTCGGCGACGCGGCTCTCGAAAGGGGTGAAGTCAGTATCTGGCTCTATCGCCACTGAGAGTGCGGCCTCCATGGCGGGGTCTATCCCTCCACTCTCGGATGGCGCGATTTGCTCCGGATTAACGGCCGGAGTAGCCGCGGATGCAATCTCCCGAACACTGTCCAACGGCAGAGTTACGTCTTGCTCGTCGTGACTGTGCGGCGCGTCCGGCATGGGCTCGAATCCGTCGAAGATCAAGTCTCCGCGGATGTCGGCCGTGTAGATCAAGTTTCCAAATCTGACCTGATGGCCAGGGCCGTAGCTTTCAATATGCTCCAGATGGCCAAGCGAATTGGCCTGCAGTGCGAAGCCGCCGAATACGAAGATCTGTCCGGGGAGGAAAGCCTCACCCTGGACCGCATCGCTAGTGATGATCGAAGGAGCCATCGAGCCTTATGGTGACGACACAGTGGAACTCTCAATGAAATAACCAATGTTGGTGTCAAAACCGGCAGATCTCGGGTAGGGGGTCCCAAACTGTGCGTCTAAGGCGGATGGTAACAGGAGGCAGGGGACACAATGTTTATCCAAGTTCGGGCCCTCTTGATGAAGGTAATACCCTACGTCCTGCTTGATTGTTCTTGATGATATGAGTATGACAAGAGTTGATCTACCGCGAGATCAGAGAGGCTAAACCCTAGAAGCTAGCCTATGGTATGATTGTCTATTGTCCTATGGACTAAAACCCTCCGGTTTATATAGACACCGGAGGGGGCTAGGGTTACACAAGGTCGGTTACAAAGGAGGATATGTACATATCTGTATTGCCTAGCTTGCCTTCCACGCCAAGTAGAGTCCCATCCAGACACGAGACGAAGTCTTCAATCTTGTATCTTCATAGTCCAACAGTCCGGCCAAAGGATATAGTCCGGTTGTCCGGAGACCCCCTAATCCAGGACTCCCTCATGAGTCATATCATCTAAACCGATGGTAACAACATCCCTTTTGCAATCTATGGTACCATTAACAGTGTTCAAGAAGGGTCTACCAAATATAATGGGACAAAAGCTATCTTGTGGGGAACCAAGAACAAGAAAATCAGCAGGATATTTAGTTTTCCCGCACAAGACTTCAACATCTCTAACAATTCCCATTGGTGAAATAGTATCTCTATTGGCAAGTTTAATTGTGACATCAATATCTTCTAACTCAATAGGTGCAATATCATGCATGATTTCTCTATATAGGCTAATAGGTATTGCACTAGCACTGGCACACATATCACATAAGCCATGATAACAATGATCTTCTATTTTAACAGAAATAATAGCCATGCCTACCACGGGTCTAGGTTTATCTTTAGCACAAGGTTTAGCAATTCTGGCAGTTTCATCACAGAAATAAATAACATGCCCATCAATATTATCAGACAAGAGATCTTTAACAATAGCAATATCAGGTTCAATTTTAATTTTCTCAGGAGGTGTATAAGTTTTAATATTGCTTTTACGAACCACAGTTGAAGCTTTAGCAGGATCCTTTATCCTAACAGGAAAAGGTGGTTTCTCAACATAAGAAGTAGGAACAATAGGATAATTATAAGTGACAATCTTTTCTTCAACTTTAATAGGTGCAACTACTTTTACTTCTATGGGAGGATGATATTTAAACCACTTCTCCTTGGGGAGATCAACATAAGTAGCAATGCGACGCACATGATGACATGATATGATATGCATGACATGGACAAAATGCAAAACAAAGACAAAACCCAACCACGAAGGGAATCTCATAACTTAAAGCCAAAAATCGCAGTGTTGGAGTTACAAATATGGCAAGTTACATCTGGGGTGTTACAACACTCCACCACTACAAAAGGATCTTGTCCCGAGATCTAGGACTGAAAGAACTCCGAATATTCGGAACGGAGGTGGTCCTCGCGTTCCCAGGTGGCTTTTTGGTCGGAATGGTGTGACCACTTCACTTTCAGGAATTTGATAGACTTGTTGCGAGTCTTGCGCTCGGTTTCTTCAAGAATAGCAATGGGATGCTCATGATAAGACAGGTCTTCTTGGAGATCAATCTCTTCGAAGTTGATGGTGCGCTCGGGACTCTTGAAGCACTTGCGAAGCTGTTACACATGAAATACATCGTGCACGTTTGCGAAGTTGGACGGAAGCTCAAGTTGATAGGCGAGATCGCCTCTTTTGCCAATGATCTTGAAAGGACCCACGTATCTAGGGGCAAGCTTCCCTTTGATACCGAAGCGACGAGTGCCTTTTATTGGAGAGACGCGGAGGTAGACATGGTCTCCGATCTCGAAAGCCAAGTCACGGTGCTTGTTATCATAGTAACTCTTCTGGCGCGATTGCGCGGCTTTGAGATTTTTACGGATGACTTTGCACATTTCTTTAGCTTCTGTGATTAAGTCATTGCCAAGAAGTTGGCGTTCACCAGCCTCTGACCAATTAAGAGGGGTACGACACTTTCTGCCATAGAGAATCTCGAATGGGGCCTTGCCCGAACTCGCTTGGAAGCTGTTGTTGTGGGAGCACTCGGCATATGGAAGACAATCTTCCCACTTCATACCGAAGGAAATGACACAAGCCCTGAGCATATCTTCAAGGATTTGATTGACTCGCTCGACTTGGCCACTAGTTTGAGGATGGAAGGCTGTGCTGAACCGAATGTTGGTGTCCATGGCCTTCTGGAAGGCGTCCCAGAACTTAGAAGTAAAGATGCTTCCACGATTTGAAGATATCAACTGTAGAATGTCGTGCAAGGAGACAATCCTGGAGGTGTATAGCTCTGCCAACTGAGCTACTGTGATAGATTCTTTGATTGGAAGGAAATGAGCCACTTTAGTAAGCTTGTCGATGATGACAAAGATAGCATCATTTCCACGTTTGGACTTGGGAAATCCAGTCACGAAGTCCATCTCAATATGATCAAACTTCCATTCTGGAATAGCAAGAGGTTGGAGAAGACCAACTGGTCGTTGGTGTTCTGCTTTCACTCTTCTGCAGACATCACATTCATTCACGAACTAAGCAATTTCTCGCTTCATTCGAGTCCACCAATACGACTGCTTGAGGTCATGGTACATCTTTGTACTGCCAGGGTGAATGGATAGAAGGGAATTGTGCGCCTCGTTCATAATGACTTTCCTTAGATTGCCTTTAGGAACCACAATTCGATCCTCGAAGAATAGAGTGTCCTTGTCGTCAAGGCGACAACACTTGTACTTGGGTTGGCTCTTGGCAATCCCAGTTTTCACCTTCTTCACCATGGCATCAAGAAGTTGTGCCTCACAAATTTGATCTTCCAAAGTAGGAGAGACTTGGAGGTTGGCAAGAAAGCCTTGAGGAACAACTTGGAGATTCAGTTTGCAGAAAGCTTCACAAAGGTCTGGTTGGAAGGGCTTGAGAATTAAGCTGTTGCAGTAAGCCTTCCTGCTCAAAGCATCTGCAATGACATTGGCCTTGCCTGGAGTATATTCAATACTCGGATTGTATTCTTGAATCATTTCAACCCAACGAGTCTGCCTGAGGTTGAGGTTGGGTTGAGTGAAGATGTACTCGAGGCTCTTATGATCAGTGAAGATGTCCACTTTCCTTCCCAACAAGAGATGTCTCCATGTTAATAGAGCATGGACAACTGCCGCCAACTCGAGGTCATGACTGGGGTAGTTCTTTTCGTTGGGCTTCAACTGACGAGAGGTATAGGCCACTACTTTCTTCTCTTGCATTAACAAAGCACCAAGACCTTGCAGGGAAGCATCACAGAAAACTTTGAATGGTTTGGATTCATCAGGAGGAGTCAAAACAGGAGCTGTGACTAACTTCTCTTTGAGGGTGTTAAAAGCAATGTCACATTCAAGCGTCCAGACATACTTAACATGCTTCTGGAGGAGGTTGGAAAGAGGCTTTGCAATCTTAGAGAAATTCTCAATGAATCTTCGACAATAGCTTGCAAGCCCAAGAAAGCTGCGGAGCTGCTTGACATTCTAAGGCGGTTCCCAATTCACAATTGCAGACACCTTCTCAGGATTAATGCTACCTCTTTTAGCACTGCGTTGGTTTTCCCCGAAGAGGAAGGGATGATGCAGCAAAGTAGCGTAAGTATTTCCATCAGTTTTTGAGAACCAAGGTATCAATCCAGTAGGAGGCTACGCACGAGTCCCTCGTACCTGCACAAAAGAAATAAATCCTCGCAACCAATGCAAATAGGGGTTGTCAATCCCTATAGGGCCACTTACGAGAGTGAGATCTGATAGATATGATAAGATAATATTTTTGGTATTTTTATGATAAAGATGCAAAGTAAAATAAAGGCAAAGTAAATAGCAAAGTAAATAACTAAGTAGTAGGAGATTAATATGATAAAGATAGACCCGGGGGCCATAGGTTTCACTAGTGGCTTCTCTCGAGAGCATAAGTATTCTATGGTGGGTGAACAAATTACTGTTGAGCAATTGACAGAATTGATCATAGTTATGAGAATATCTAGGTATGATCATGTATATAGGCATCACGTTCGAGACAAGTAGACCGACTCCTGCCTGCATCTACTACTATTACTCCACTCATCGACCGATATCCAGCATGCATTTGGAGTATTAAGTTAAAAACAGAGTAACACCTTAAGCAAGATGACATGATGTAGAGGGATAGACTCATGCAATATGAAGAAAACCCCATTGTCGGATTTCGGGTTCCGGCAGACCCTTGAGGTTCAAACACTGGGGTGCGCGCGGAGATTTCGCCTCCTACCTACCTGCACCCCTCCGCCATGCTAGGATCTAAAACTACGGAAAAAACAACACAAGAGACGCAGGGTTTATACTGGTTCGGGCAACCGTTGTGGTGTAATACCCTACTCCAGTGTGTGGTGTGGTGGATTGCCTCTTGGGATGATGATGATGAACAATACAAGGAAGAATAGCCTCGCGAGGGTCTGTTCTTGGCTAGGGCGATGAACTGCTCGGAGGAGTTCAGCCACCTTTCTCTCTCTCTCTCTCTCTCTCTCTCTCTCTTTCTCTGCTTCCTCCAACCGACCGAACCCCCTTGCTATGTGGGTGGCTGGTCCTATTTATAGAGGCCCTGGTCCTCTTCCCAAATATCGAGCGGGAAGGGAGCCAACAATGGCGGGATAATTTGAAGGGGGACAGCAAGTATCAGCTATCCTAACAAAAGTAGTCTTCGCCTGCGCAAAGCTCTGGTGATGACGCCGTCTTGGGCTCCACGGTGACCTCCCTCTCGTAGTCCTCCTGGTCTTGGTCTCGTTGCACTGAAATGGCAACCTTTGCCTGATGCCTCGGTACTCCATGGCTGTGCTTGCCCCCTTTGCACCAAAGAGGAAAGGAGGACGCTGCGCGGGCTGGCACCCGCCTGGCGCCCTGAGTCGTCATGGCTTGCGTCACGGGCACCTCGTGAGGTACCCCGCCTTGATCTCTCTGCCTCCTCGTGAGCCAGCCTAACGAAGCCGTGCCTGAGGAAGCTCCGCGTCGTCCGCCCCGCGAGGCTTGGCCCCTCGCGAGGGTCTTGGGTTTGCCTTGGGCCCCCCTTTGAGCCACGCCGCAGGCCGCAGGTAGGCAAGTCTGGGGACCCCCGTTCCCAGAACGCCGACTGTAGCCCCCGGGCCCAAGGCGCGCCCAGACTTGGCCGTGCAGGGAGGCGGAAGGGCAAGAGCAAAGTGTCGCGGGCCCTAATAGCCTGCGGCCTTGGGCGCCACGTGGCGGTTGATTGGACGTGGGCGGCACTGTTCCCCCACGCCCTCCTTATTTTGCGCCATGCTAGGCGGACCCGTAGTCGTACACAGCCGTTCCCTTTTCTGTTGCTCGAGTGCCCTCTGTCCTTCCTCCGCTCGAACTCCGGTTTCTGTTTTCAACTCAATCTCGAACCTCCCTCCCCCCTTCCCATCGCCATGGCTCCGACGAAGAAGGGGAGAGGAAAGAAACCCGTGTCTCCGCCTTGCCCGCCGCCGTCGGCGGCCCCCGCCGAGGGCTTGGGCAAGGTCAGCTTGGCTCTGGCCACCATCTTCAATGAATGCGGGAGGACGACGGCCTGGCCCGCATCCCACTTCTCCATCGACAGGACAGCCACCGAGGTCCCGTATCTTGCCGACGCCCTGTGGGCGGGTCTGGTTCCTCCCTTTTCTGATTTCTTCAACGCCGTGCTTTCCCACTATCAGATCCACATGATGCATCTGGGTCCTGAATCCATCACCCTCCTTTCGGTCTTTGCTTTTGTTTGTGAAGCTATGGTGGGCATCCCTCCTTCGGTTGCCTTGCTGCGCCACTTCTTCTCGTTGCATCTTGTCGACCCTACCCAATGCTGGGCTTGCGTGAGCTTTGTTGCCGCGCCTGAGACGGCAGCCTCTGGGATTGACTTCAAGCTCCCCCTGCCCGCGGTTGGGTTCCGTGAGCGGTGGCTGTATGTGTACGCAGGGGTGCCCAGCCCCCTGCTATTGGAGCCGACCTCACCTGCCGTCCCCAATTCGGGCTGGGGCCAGGAGACGCTTGAGAGCCCTCGGCTCATCTTTGTCTGGCGCCGCTTCACGCTCTTGAGGTGGCTTGGCATGACAGCGCCCAAGGTGGTGAAGGAGTTCCTGCTATGCCGCGTTGCTCCTCTTCAACGCCACTCTCGCCGGATGTGGGCCTTCCGTGGGCGCGAGGATCGTATGAGGCTCCAGAAAGAGGACCTGACTCCTGAGGTGCTGAGGACGACGCTCTTGACCCTGGCTGGGGACCCCAACCCGGCAGCGTCCGGCAGGGAGGGGCCTTGTTGTACCTCTGCCAGAGCAGGGGCGACTTTGTGAAGCATATGCCTGTCTTTGATGAGTGGGGGCCGCGCCCCGCCGGCCTTCAGGGGCCTCGTGAGAACCCAGTGGTGGTGACTGCCCTTCCAATCGGCCAAGGCGACTCATCCTCGAGCGGTGGAGCAGGGAGGCATGAGGCGCCAGAGGCCGAGGGGGCTCCCGACGTGGTGACAGCGCCGGGCGAGGCTCATGAGGAAGCAGCTCTTGGGGCCCGTGCCGCTGAGGCTGAGGGTGACGAGCAGCTGCCCTCAGTGCCTGCGACTGGGGCCCCTGAGGCTCCAGCTGCTTCTCTTGGGGAGGTGATTGGCAGCGCACATCAGGCAGGCGCCCCTGCCGCAGATCGCCTTCACGCTCCGTCTTTGTCGAAGGTTGATCCATGCGCCCAACTCTTGGGCCGGTTCCGCGTGGACTTTGGGGCTCTCCGGAAGAGAAGGGAGGCCCTGGGTGACGATTACCCTTGTCGCCTGCTGAAGCATAGGAAGTACTTCGCCACTGATGAGTAAGCCTTCTCCTTTCCCAGCCCCCGATCCTTCTGTTGCTCTTACTGGCTCTTGCTTCGCAGGCCCCTTCCAGCCGAGCTTTCGGAGACGGCCGAGGAGCCGTCCCTCTTGACCTCGCCCCCTGCACCGTCCTCAAGCGCTCCGAGCAGCGGAGCCCTTGTGGTGAGGGCGATTGAAGAGGTGAACCATCCCAAGGCATATCGTGGCCCCGCGCACCTCGCGATCCTCCTTCGCGGGCCTTCTCGTGGCATAGCTAGCCTGCCATGGGCTTCTCGCCTGGTCGTGGACTGCGATTGGCTGAGGCGCTTCCTGTGCTCTTCTCCTGAGGACGGGCTGGCCCCAGGCCAGGCTTCTGACGCGGCGTGCCCGGCCGTCGCGAGGGTGCCAGCCCCCAGCCCCCAGCCCGGAGGGGGAGTGCTGACTCGCGGCCCCCGGTGCTTGATTGGGGCAGATGATGGTGTGGAAGACGTGCTCGAGCACGCTCGGGAGCATCACGCTCTCCGCCAAGGATTCCTTCGAAGGGCGACTGACGCAGTGAGCCTGCTTGGTGAGGAGCTTGCTGATGAAGACACGCGCCTTGAGGCCGAGGGCCTGCGCCTGGCTGCAGAGAGGCGCGAGCTGGAGGGCGCCATCGCCCTTGCGCACCGTCAGCGTGATCTTGATGAAGCAGAGGCCAAGGCGTCGTTGGTGGCCTCTCGGGAGGCCCGGTCTCGGGCCGCTGAGGAGGCTCGGGAAGCTGACCTTCGGCGAACGGCTGCGGAGGAGCGGGCTCGGGAGCTTCTGGCCTGGTGCCACTCGCTGGAAGAGCAGGTGGAGCTGCGCGAGGCAGCCCTCGCGTCGATGAAGGTGGCCTCTAGCGACTCAGCAGAGCTCCAGAAGCGTGAGGAGACGCTGACGCTGGAAGCCGCCGAACGTACCCGCGAGTACGAGCGTCTGGAGACGAGGGAGCGCTTGGTGACGCAAGCGGAGGATGATGTTGCTGCACAGGAAGCCCGCGTCCTGGAGGAGGTCGGACATCGAGTGGCGATGGCGCATTTGAACCTTGAGCACGAGTTCGAAGAGAAGCTGGGGTTGATTCGGGCCGAAGCTGAAGGCAGGACTGCCGCCTTGAGGGCCAAGCTGGAGGAGGTGACGCGGCGGGCCGATGCTTCCCAGGCCGCCCTTGAGGTGGCGCAAGGTGAGCTAACCACTTCCCAGGCCAAGGTGCTCCTTCTTCACCAGCGGGTGGAGGAGGCTGAGGCTGTCGTGCGCCAGAATGCGGACGAGATACGTCAGCGGCGGATCCTGGAGCACGAGCACGGCCCCATGCTCACCACGCTCCGGGAGAGAGCCAATGTGGCCTTGGGCAACATCTGCGAGGAGGCCGTCGGCGAGCCGCACGCAGTCAACTATGCTGGCAATCTTCAGTTCTTCACTGACGTGGTGACGCAGCTAGAGGCGCGGTCGATCAGGGCTGACAGGTTGGTGGAGGAGAGGAGCCGCGCCCTGCTCAGGCGCGCCTTTTCTCGCATCTTCAGCCACCTTCGGAACATGGATCCCCACTTTGATTTTGACGCCGTCATTGCCCCAGTCCCCCAGGCCGTCCGAGGCGAGCTGGCGCACTGGGTGGAAGACAATGTGGACGCTCTTATCAGGGCCTTCGCCTCGGACAACGGCGACGTGATCGTGGCGGCTGACGAGGGCGGCGTGATGGACGGCTCTGACGCCGTTGGCGGCAACGCGGACAGCGATGGCGAATTCAGCGACGCCAGCAATGGCTCTGGTAGTGCTCCTGAGGACGCATTGGGGGATTCATCCGACTGATTGTGCATTGTTCTTGCTTCCTTACCCTGCATGAATAGAACTCAGGTTTTGGCCTGATAGCTGTGAGAGCATTTTGGAGGGGGAGCCCCTCATGTAAAACTTGTGTTTATCGTATCAGTAGAAGCTACATCGCCCATGCGCCCGCGCCAAGTGGCTGGCTTAAGCGACGCGCTGGTCGACTAGTTTACCTTTGTTCCGTGCTGGCCCTGAGGCAGCCCGCGGGGGGTTGCGGTGTCCTGAGTGTCCCCTGATTGAATCCGTAGGATCTGTAGTAAAACACCCTCCTGAGAGGACGCGGCGGCGGCAGTCTGGGCTGCGCGCAAGCTAGGCCTGACCTGGCTCGCGAGGGGCTCACGAGGGGAGGCAGCTGAGGCGAAGCGGTAACCAAAACGCGAGAAATCGCTCGAACGAGACTAAGCACCCCTTCCCCGAACACACGCAAATCTCAAATTGGAATCCAACTTGAATCCAGCGGGGGAAAGCGACAACCAAAGGGAAGGGCAATGAAAGCAAACAAAAGGCCGCGTCCGGCACCTAGTCTAGTCTTGGACGTCTTCTCACCAGCGCGGAGCTAAGTGATGCCACTAGGCGTGGGAGGGAGCCCCAGGGCCTGAGGCCGGCACCCCTGAGACTCCGGGGAGTGTACAGCCCCACTCATTATTACGTGAGAGTGTCACGGGGCGGCGAGCTTCACAGGCACTAGGCCTTCTTCACAGGTACTGGCCTTGCTTCATATCGCCAGATGAGGGCCCCGCCTTGCGCCACACTCTAGTGCCATCAACGACGACCGGAAATTAGGACGCCGCCGATGGGGTAGAGCGGTCGCCAGCGGTTCCCCCGACGACCACGGGTCCTCCGTCGGGGGCAGGCCCTGGGGCACCTCCCCAGCGGAGGGCCTACCTCCTGAGAACACCTTGCTCCGAACACCGCGGTGGTGATGTCGAATCCCCGCCCCTCTCCTGCAGCCCCCCTGCGCCCTCCTCCCGAGGGGTAGGAGACTGTGGGAGCGGGGCAGCTGCCCGCTGTGGCAACCTGCACCTCCTGCGATCCATGGTTAGCGTATGCCTGCTGAAGAATTAGCGGTACCCGATAATCGTTGCCTCCAGCATCCCTAGTGGGACCGTCCCGAGACTCCTGGAAGGGCTCCGCTTCTGGCGCCTCGTCCCCCCAGCTTGGGCTGAGGAGCGAGCCTTGTTCGCCCTCGTGCGGGTGTCCTTGGTCCATCATGTGGGGCACGTACTCCTTTGGCGCTGTCATCCTGAAGGCCACGCCGTAGTGTTCTGCATGCCACGCGGTCCTGCCTGACGCGCCTACCGTGGGTTGGCAGCGCGGCTGTCCACTGGGGCCGTGGGTCGCGTCGAGTCCTTCTTCTTCACGGACCAGGAGCGGGGGCAGCACCGCCGCCGGTCCGGTGCTGACAGCCTCGCTGGTGTTGGAGTAGCCTTGGAGCCCACGGGCGCGCGTGGGGCCCCCGCGCGGGCCGCCCTGGGTTGGAGATGGGAGCTGGGTGCAGAAGGGGTGAGCCCCCGAGGCGGCGAAGCCCAGGAGCTCTGCCACCCGCTCCAGCAACACGTCGCGGCCGCCCTCCAGTAGTCTGCACTGCAGCAGCTCTCGGGCCACCGTGAGCGCGGCCCTCGAGTTCGCTTGCTCCCGGCGGGTGTACGGTGTCGTGGTCGCGGCGTGATTGGAGGCCCTTGCTGCCGACCGCGCCTGCCGCGGTGTGAGAGCTGTCGAAGCCTGTCCGCGTCGCTCGCGGCGCGAAGCGCCCTGCGGACCGCGAGCTGCCTGGGGCACGGGGTCACCCGAGGCGTGCGGCTCTGCGCGGGCGGGCCATGCCGCCCATGGGTCTGGGTTGCCCTCCTGGTCGCCGGGCATGGTGATGACGGCGCGACGGGGCACGGAGCGGTGGAAGACGAATTCCGGCAGACCCTTGAGGTTCGAACACTGGGGTGCGCGCGGAGATTTCGCCTCCTACCTACCTGCACCCCTCTGCCATGCTAGGATCTAAAACTACGGAAAGAACAACACAAGAGACACAGGGTTTATACTGGTTCGGGCCACCGTTGTGATGTAATACCCTACTCCAGTTTGTGGTGTGGTGGATTGCCCCTTGGGCTGATGATGATGAACAATACAAGGAAGAACAGCCTCGCGAGGGTCTGTTCTTGGCTAGGGCGATGAACTGCTCGGAGGAGTTCAGCCACCTTTCTCTCTCTCTCTCTCTCTCTCTCTCTCTCTCTCTCTCTCTCTCTCTTTCTCTGCTTCCTCCAACCGACTGAACCCCCTTGCTATGTGGGTGGCTGGTCCTATTTATAGAGGCCCTGGTCCTCTTCCAAAATATCGAGCGGGAA
This sequence comes from Triticum urartu, assembly GCF_056163025.1. Classification (NCBI taxonomy): domain Eukaryota; kingdom Viridiplantae; phylum Streptophyta; class Magnoliopsida; order Poales; family Poaceae; genus Triticum; species Triticum urartu. The sequence continues at coordinate 68,815,705 of NC_141876.1, read as the reverse complement.
GAGAGCCAACAATGGCGGGCTAATTTGAAGGGGGGCAACAAGTATTAGCTATCCTGACAAAAGTAGTCTTCGCCTGCGCAAAGCTCTGGTGATGACGCCGTCTTGGGCTCCACGGTGACCTCCGTCTCGTAGTCCTCCTGGTCTTGGTCTCATTGCACCGAAATGGCAACCTTTGCCTGATGCCTCGGTACTCCATGGCTGCGCTTGCCCCCTTTGCACCAAAGAGGAAAGGAGGACGCTGCGCGGGCTGGCACCCGCCTGGCGCCCTGAGTCGTCATGGCTTGCGTCACGGGCACCTCGTGAGGTACCCCGCCTTGATCTCTCCGCCTCCTCGTGAGCCATACTGACGAGGCTTGGCCCCTCGCGAGGGTCTTGGGTTTGTGTTGGTGAAGACGGGCCGTGCTGGGCCCCCCTTTGAGCCACGCCGCAGGCCGCAGGCAGGCAAGTCTGGGGACCCCCGTTCCCAGAACGCCGACACCCATCTTGTTATCCTCGATGGAAACAATACAATACGTGCCTTGCTGCCCTTACTGTCACCGGGAAAGGACACCGCAAGATTGAACCCAAAGCTAAGCACTTCTGCCATTGCAAGAAAGATCGATCTAGTAGGCCAAATCAAACTGATAATTCGAAGAGACCTGCAAAGATAACCAATCATACATAAAAGAATCCAGAGAAGATTCAAATATTATTCATAGATAGACTTGATCATAAACTCAAAATTCACCGGTCTCAACATACACACCGCAAAAAGAAGATTATATCGAATAGATCTCCACAAGAGAGGGGGAGAACATTGTATTGAGATCCAAAAAGAGAGAAGAAGCCATCTAGCTACTAACTATGGACCTGTAGGTCTGAAGTAAACTACTCACACTTCATCGGAGAGGCTATGGTGTTGATGTAGAAGCCCTCTGTGATCGATGCCCGCTCCGGCGGAGCTCCGGAACAGGCCCCAAGATGGGATTTCGTGGATACAGAAAGTTACTGCAGTGGAATTAGGGTTTTGGCTCTCGTTCTGATCGTTTGGGGGTACGTGGATATATATAGGAGGAAAAAGTACGTCGGTGGAGCAACAGGGGGCCCATGAGGGTGGAGGGCGCGCCCCCTACCTCGTGGCCTCCTGTTAATTGGCTTGACGTAGGGTCCAAGTCTCCTGAGTTGTATTCGGTGAGAAAATCACGTTCCCGAAGGTTTCATTCCGTTTGGACTCCATTTGATATTCCTTTTCTTCGAAACCCTAAAACAGGCAAAAAACAGCAATTCTGGGTTGGGCCTCCGGTTAGTAGGTTAGTCCCAAAAATAATATAAAAGTGGATAATAAAGCCCAATAATGTCCAAAACAGTAGTTAATATAGCATGGAGAAATCAAAAAGTATAGATATGTTGGATACGTATCAAGCATCCCCAAGCTTAATTCCTGCTCGTCCTCGAGTAGGTAAATGATAAAACAGAATTTTTGATGCGGAGTGCTACTTGGCATAATTTTAATGTATTTTTTCTTAATTGTAGTATGAATATTCAGATCTGAAAGATTCAAGACAAAATTTCATATTGACATAAAAATGATAATACTTTAAGCATACTAACTAAGCAATTATGTCTTCTCAAAATAGCATGGCCAAAGAAAGTTCATCCCTACAAAATCATATGGTTTAGTCATGTTTCATTTTCGTCACACAAGAATGCTATCATCATGCACAACCCCGATGACAAACCAAGCAATTGTTTCATACTTTAGTAATCTCAAACCTATAAACTTTCACGCAATATATGAGCGCGAGCCATGGACATAGCACTATAGGTTGAATAGAATATAATGAGGGGGGTTATGTGGAGAAGATAAAAAGGAGGAAGTCTCACATCAACGAGGCTAATCAATGGGCTATGGAGATGCCCACCCATTGATGTTAATGCAAGGAGTAGGGATTGCCATGCAACGGATGCACTAGAGCTATAAATGTATGAAAGCTCAACAAAAGAAACTAGTGGGTGTGCACCCAACTTGCTTGCTCACGAAGACCTAGGGCACTTGAGGAGGCCCATTGTTGGAATATACAAGCCAAGTTCTATAATGAAAAATTCCCACTAGTATATGAAAGTGATAACATGAGAGACTCTCTACTATGAAGATCATGGTGCTACTTTGAAGCACAAGTGTGGCAAAGGATGGTAACATTGTCTCTTCTCTCTTTTTCTCTCATTTTTTTCCTTTTTTTGGGCCTTTTCTCTTTTTTATGGCCTTTCTCTTTTTTTGGGCCTTCTCTTTTTTTATATGGCCTTTCCTCCTTTTTTTATATTCCTCACTTGGGACAATGCTCTAGAAAATGATGATCATCACACTTCTATTTATTTACAACTCAATGATTACAACTCGATACTAGAACAAAGATGACTCTATATGAATGCCTCCGGCGGTGTACCGGGATATGCAATGAACCAAGAGTGACATGTATGAAAGAATTATGAACGGTGGATTTGCCACAAATACTATGTCAACTACATGATCATGGTAAGCAATATGACAATGATGAATGTGTCATGATGAACGGAATGATGGAAAGTTGCATGGCAATATATCTCGGAATGGCTATGGAAATGTCATAATAGGTAGGTATGGTGGCTGTTTTGAGTAAGATATAAGGAGGTTTATGTGTGAAAGAGCGTATCATATCACGAGGTTTGGATGCACCGGCGAAGTTTGCGCCAACTCTCAATGTGAGAAAAAGCAATGCACGGTACCGAAGAGGCTAGCAAGGATGGAAGGGTGAGAGTGTGTATGATCCATGGACTCAACATTAGTCATAAAGAACTCACATACTTATTGCAAAAATCTACAAGTCATCAAAAACCTCGGTACTACGTGCATGCTCCTAGGGGGATAGATTGGTAGGAAAAGACCATCGCTCGTCCTCGACCGCCACTCATAAGGAAGACAATCAAATAACACCTCATGTTTCAAATTTGTTGCATAACGTTTACCATACGTGCATGCTACGGGACTTGCAAACCTCAACACAAGTATTTATCAATTTCACAACTACTCAACTAGCACGACTTTGATATTATTACCTCCATGTCTCAAAACAATCATCAAGCATCAAACTTCTCTTAGTATTCAACATACTCATAAGAAAGTTTTATTATTAATCTTGCATACCAAGCATATTAGGACTTTAAGCAAATTACCATGCTATTAAGACTCTCAAAATAATCTAAGGAAGAATGAGAGATCAATAGTTTCTATAAAACAAATCCACCACCGTGCTCTAAAAGATATAAGTGAAGCACTAGAGCAAAATTATATAACTCAAAAGATATAAGCGGAGCACATAGAGTATTCTAACAAATTCCAAATCATGTATGTCTCTCTCAAAAGGTGTGTACAGCAAGGATGATTGTGGTAAACTGATAAGCAAAGACTCAAATCATACAAGACGCTCCAAGCAAAACACATATCATGTGGTAAATAAAAATATAGCTCCAAGTAAAGTTACCGATAGAAGTAGACGAAAGAGGGGATGCCTTCCGGGGAATCCCCAAGCTTTGGCTTTTAGGTGTCCTTAGATTATCTTGGGGGTGCCATGGGCATCCCCACGCTTAGGCTCTTGCCACTCCTTGTTCCATAATCCATGAAATCTTTACCCAAAACTTGAAAACTTCACAACACAAAACTTAAAGCAGAAAATCTCGTGAGCTCCGTTAGCGAAAGAAAACAAAAGACCACTTCAAGGTACTGTAATGAACTCATTCTTTATTTATATGGGTGTTATACCTACTGTATTCCAACTTCTCTATGGTTCATAAACTATTTTACTAGCCATAGATTCATCAAAATAAGCAAACAACACACGAAAAACAGAATCTGTTAGAAACAGAACAGTCTGTAGTAATCTGTAGCTAGCGCAAGATCTGGAACCCCAAAAATTCTAAAATAAATTGCTGGACGTGAGGACTTTTTCTATTAATTATCTGTAAAAATAATTAACTAAATAGCACTTTCCAAATCAAAATGACAGCAGTTCTCGTGAGCGCTAAAGTTTCTGTTTTTGCAGCAAGTTCAACAAGACTTTCCCCAAATCTTCCCAACGGTTCTACTTGGCACAAACACTAATTAAACACAAAAAACACAACCAAAACAGAGGCTAAATAATTTATTTATTACTAAGCAGGATAAAAAAGCAAGGAATAAAAATAAAATTGGGTTTCCTCCCAACAAGTGCTATCGTCTAACGCCCCTAGCTAGGCATAACAAGCAAGAATAGATCTAGGTATTGCCATAATAATAAGATAGATTGTTAAAACTCATTTCGTATTCTCTATGTTCAGCAGCAAGTTTTCTTTGAGGCAAGCAAAAGTAATCAAAAGGGCTAAATTTTTTGGGACAAAAGTCTCCAAGATCAACCTTGGGAGGTATAGGTTCCTCCTTTGGTCCTTCATATTGCACAACCAATTCATCATTATAAGCATTCTTTTGACAGAACTTTGTGAGCCTATATTCAAGAGAATATCCCAATTCATTATCTCTAATAGTAAAATCATCATTAAGTTCAGAAATTCTATCAACTAAAACATTGGTAGGAACCCTTTTTCTAAGATTTTCATTGAAAGCAACATAGTCTAAAGATTGAAAACGCATTATTTCTTTTGATCAAAGAGAATACTCTCTATGGGAAGACGGCAAGCGTCCACCCTATAATGCGCAAAGATTTCTTTGGCCTCTTTTATTATGAATCGAAACTCATGAGCCAAAAAGATAGTAACGACACGCTTAACAGAAGAATGCTCAATATTAGAAAATTCTAGGAAAATCCTTTGTATAGAAGGATGCATGTGCATGAATTGTCTCTCAAGTTCAACTACAAGCATGGCAATAGCGTCCGCAAGACTACTAGTTCTATGAAGAATAGAACTACCCATAGAAGGTAAAGCACCGGCACAAGTAAAGAAATCTTGAATAACTCCTTTTCCAATAATATTACCACTACCAACACGGAATCTTTTTATATGTGAGATATTGGGTTCTTTCGTAGGAGCATCAAAATTATTATCGACAATAGTATCCCCAATTTCAGACATAGAGGCAGAGGGTAAAGAACTAGCCATAACGACAAGCAAGCAAACTAACACACAAGCAAACAAAAGGCAAGCGGACAAAAGGGGGCAAATAGAGAAAGAGAGGGAGGATAGAGAGAGAGGGCGAATAAAACGGGAAGGGTGAATTGGGGGGAGAGGAAAACGAGAGGCAAATGGCAAATAATGTAATGCGGGAGATAAGGGTATGTGATGGGTACTTGGTATGTTGACTTTTGCGTAGACCTCCCCGGCAACGGCGCCAGAAATCCTTCTTGCTACCTCTTTTAGCACTGCGTTAGTTTTCCCCGAAGAGGAAGGGATGATGCAGCAAAGTAGCGTAAGTATTTCCCTCAGTTTTTGAGAACCAAGGTATCAATCCAGTAGGAGGCTACGTGCGAGTCCCTCGTACCTGCACAAAACAAATAAATTCTCGCAACCAATGCAAATAGGGGTTGTCAATCCCTATAGAGCCACTTACGAGAGTGAGATCTGATAGATATGATAAGATAATATTTTTGGTATTTTTATGATAAAGATGCAAAGTAAAATAAAGGCAAGGTAAATAGCAAAGTAAAGAACTAAGTAGTAGGAGATTAATATGATAAAGATAGACCCGGGGGCCATAGGTTTCACTAGTGGCTTCTCTCGAGAGCATAAGTATTCTACGGTGGGTGAACAAATAACTGTTGAGCAATTGACAGAATTGAGCATAGTTATGAGAATATCTAGGTATGATCATGTATATAGGCATCACGTCCGAGACAAGTAGACCGACTCCTGCCTGCATCTACTACTATTACTCCACTCATCAACCGCTATCCAGCATGCATCTAGAGTATTAAGTTAAAAACAGAGTAATGCCTTAAGCAAGATGACATGATGTAGAGGGATAGACTCATGCAATATGAAGAAAACCCTATCTTGTTATCCTCGATGGCAACAATACAATACGTGCCTTGCTGCCCTTACTGACCGGGAAAGGACACCGCAAGATTGAACCCAAAGCTAAGCACTTCTCCCATTGCAAGAAAGATCAATCTAGTAGGCCAAACCAAACTGACAATTTGAAGAGACTTGCAAAGATAATCAATCATACATAAAAGAATTCACAGAAGATTCAAATATTATTCATAGATAGACTTGATCATAAACCCACAATTCATCAGTCTCAACAAACACACCGCAAAAACAAGATTACATAGAATAGATCTCCACAAGAGAGGGGGAGAACATTGTATTGAGATCCAAAAAGAGAGAAGAAGCCATCTAGCTACTAACTATGGACCCGTAGGTCTGAAGTAAACTACTCACACTTCATCGGAGAGGCTATGGTGTTGATGTAGAAGCCCTCCGTGATCGATGCCCCCTCCGGTGGAGCTCCGGAATAGGCCCCAAGATGGGATCTCGTGGATACAAAAAGTTACAGCGGTGGAATTAGGGTTTTGGCTCTCGTTCTGATCGTCCGGGGGTACGTGGATATATATATATATATATATATATATATATATATATATATATATATGAGGAAGAAGTACGTCGGTGGAGCAACAGGGGGGCCACGAGGGTGGAGGGCGTGCCTGGGGGGGGGCAGGCGCGCCCCCTACCTCGTGGCCTCCTGTTAATTGGCTTGACGTAGGGTCCAAGTCTCCTGAGTTGTTTTCGGTGAGAAAATCACGTTCCCGAAGGTTTCATTCCGTTTGGACTCCGTTTGATATTCCTTTTCTTCAAAACCCTAAAACAGGCAAAAAAACAGCAATTCTGGGCTGGGCCTCCGGTTAATAGGTTAGTCCAAAAAAATATAAAAGTGGATAATAAAGCCTAATAATGTCCCAAACAGTAGATAATATAGCGTGGAGAAATCAAAAATTATAGATACGTTGGAGACGTATCAATTAACAGCAATGCCCTTGGCGGGGATGATATGGCCAAGGTAGAGAACCTCATCAAGCCAGAACTCACACTTTGAAAACTTCACATAGAATTGATGCTCTCTGAGTTTGTCGAGTACCAATCTCAAATGCTTGGCATGATCCTCCTTGTTTTTGGAAAAGACCAATATATCATCGAGATACACCAAGACGAAATCATTTGTGTAAGGGTTGAAGATGAAGTTGATACGTCTCCAACGTATCTATAATTTTTGATTGCTCCATGCTATATTATCTACTGTTTTGGACATTATTGGGCTCTATTATCCACTTTAATATTATTTTTGGGACTAACCTATTAACCAGAGGCCCAGCCCAGAATTGCTGTTTTTGCCTGTTTTAGGGTTTTGAAGAAAAGGAATATCAAATGGAGTCCAAATGGAATGAAACCTTCAGGAACGTGATTTTTAGCAAGATTATGATCCGAGAGACTTGGACCCTACGTCAAGAAAAGAAACAGGAGGCCACGAGGTAGGGGGCGCGCCTACCCCCACCAAGCGCACCCTCCACCCTCGTGGGCCCCCTGTTGCTCCACCGACATACTCCTTCCTCCTATATATATCCACGTACCCCCAAACGATCAGATACGGAGCCAAAACCCTAATTCCACCGCCGTAACTTTCTGTATCCACGAGATCCCATCTTGGGGCCTGTTCTGGAGCTCCATCGGAGGGGGCATCGATCACGGAGGGCTTCTACATCAACACCATAGCCTCTCCGACGAAGTGTGAGTAGTTTACCTCAGACCTACGGGTCCATAGTTAGTAGCTAGATGGCTTCTTCTCTCTTTTTGGATCTCAATACAATGTTCTCCCCCTCTCTTGTGAAGATCTATTCGATGTAATCTTCTTTTTGCGGTGTGTTTGTTGAGACCTATGAATTGTGGGTTTATGATCAAGTCTATCTATGAATAATATTTGAATCTTCTCTGAATTATTTTATGTATGATTGGTTATATATGCAAGTCTCTTCGAATTATCAGTTTGGTTTGGCCTACTAGATTGATCTTTCTTGCAATGGGAGAGTGCTTAGCTTTGGGTTCAATCTTGCGGTGTCCTTTCCCGGTGACAGTAAGGGTAGCAAGGCACGTATTGTATTGTTTCCATCGAGGATAACAAGATGGGGTTTTCTTCATATTGCATGAGTCTATACCTCTACATCATGTCATCTTGCTTAAGGCATTACTCTGTTTTTAACTTAATACTCTAGATGCATGCTGGATAGCGGTTGATGAGTGGAGTAATAGTAGTAGATGCAGGCAGGAGTCGGTCTACTTGTCTCGGACGTGATGCCTATATACATGATCATACCTAGATATTCTCATAACTATGCTCAATTCTGTCAATTGCTCAACAGTTATTTGTTCACCCACCGTAGAATACTTATGCTCTCGAGAGAAGCCACTAGTGAAACCTATGGCCCCCGGGTCTATCTTTATCATATTAATCTCCTACTACTTAGTTATTTACTTTGCTATTTACCTTGCCTTTATTTTACTTTGCATCTTTATCATAAAAATACCAAAAATATTATCTTATCATATCTATCAGATCTCACTCTCGTAAGTGGCCCTACAGGGATTGGCAACCCCTATTTGCGTTGGTTGCAAGGATTTATTTGTTTTGTGCAGGTGCGAGGGACTCGTGCGTAGCCTCCTACTGGATTGATACCTTGGTTCTCAAAAACTGAGGGAAATACTTACGCTACTTTGCTGCATCATCCCTTAATCTTCGGGGAAAACCAACGTAGTGCTCAAGAGGTAGCAAGAAGGATTTCTGGCACCGTTGCCGGCGAGGTCTATGCAAAAGTCAACATACCAAGTGCCCATCACATACCCTTATCTCCCACATTACATTATTTGCCATTTGCCTCTCGTTTTCCTCTCCCCCACTTCACCCTTGTCGTTTTATTCGCCCTCTCTCTCTATCCTCCCTCTCTATTTGCCTCTTTTTGCCCGCTTGCTTTTTGTTTGCTTGTGTGTTAGTTTGCTTGCTTGTCACGATGGCTCAAGATAATACTAAATTGTACGACTTCACCAATACCAATAACAATGATTTTATTAGCACTCTGATTGCTCCTCTTACCGATGCTGAATCTTGTGAAATTAATACTGCTTTGGTGAATCTTGTCATGAAAGATCCGTTCTCCGGCCTTCCTAGTGAAGATGCCGCTACTCATCTAAATAGCTTCGTTTATTTGTGTGACATGCAAAAGAAGAAAGATGTGGATAATGATATTGTTAAATTGAAGCTATTTCCTTTTTCGCTTAGAGATCGTACTAAAGCTTGGTTTTCGTCTTTGCCTAAAAATAGTATTGATTCATGGAACAAGTGCAAAGATGATTTTATCTCTAAGTATTTTCCTCCCGCTAAGATCATCTCTGTTAGAAACAACATTATGAATTTTAAGCAACTTGATCTTGAACATGTTGCACAAGCTTGGGAGAGAATGAAATTAATGATACGTAGTTACCCTACTCATGGTTTAAATTTGTGGATGATTATACAACATTTTTATGCCGGATTGAATTTTGCTTCTAGAAATCTTTTAGATTCGGCCGCGGGAGGCACTTTTATGGAAATCACTTTAGGAGAAGCTACTAAAATCCTAGATAAAATTATGGTTAATTATTCTCAATGGCACACTGAAAGATCTACTAATAAAAAGGTGCATGCAATAGAAGAGATTAATGTTTTGAGTGGAAAGATGGATGAACTTATGAAATTATTTGCTAATAAGAATGTTTCTTCTGATCCTAATGATATGCCCTTGTCTACTTTAATTGAGAATAATAATAAATCTATGGATGTGAATTTTGTTGGTAGGAACAATTTTGGTAACAACGCGTATAGAGGAAATTTCAATCCTAGGCCTTATCCTAGTAATCCCTCTAATAATTATGGTAATTCCTACAACAATTCTTATGGAAATTATAATAAGATTCCCTCTGATTTTGAATCTAATATTAAAGAATTTATTACTTCGCAAAAGAATTTTAACGCTATGATTGAAGAAAAAATGCTTAAGATTGATGATTTGGCTAGGAACATTGATAGAATTGCTCTTGATGTTGATTGTTTGAAACTTAGATCTATTCCACCTAAGCATGATATCAATGAGTCTCTCAAAGCCGTGATAATTTCCATTGATGAGTGCAAAGAAAGAACCGCTAGGATGCGTGCTAAGAAAGATGCCTTTATAAGAGCGTGTTCTTCTAGTTGCTATGAAAATAAAGATGAAGATCTAAAAGTTATTGATGTGTACCCTATTAAATCTTTGTTTTTCAATATGAATCTTGATAATGATGGGACTGAATATGATCCACCTTTACCTAGAAGGCGTTCCAAGAATTCGGAATTTGTTGATCTTGATGTTAAATTTGATATAAGTGGGATTGAAGAAATTAAAACCCTAGATGTTGCTAAACCCACTATTATGGATTTCAAGGAATTTAACTATGAAAATTGATCTTTGATTTATTGTATTTCCTTGTTGCAATCCGTGCTAAATTCTCCTCATGCTTATAGTCAAAATAAAGCGTTTACTAAACATATTGTTGATGCCTTGATGCAATCTTATGAAGAAAAACTTGAATTGGAAGTTTCTATCCCTAGAAAACTTTATGATGAGTGGAAACCAACTATTAAAATTAAAATTGAATATCATGAATGCTATGCTTTATGTCATTTGGGTGCTAGTGTTTCCACGATTCCTAAGACTTTGTGTGATTTGTTAGGTTTCTGTGATTTTGATGATTGCTCTCTAAACTTGCACCTTGCGGATTCCACTATTAAGAAACCTATGGGAAGAATTAATTATGTTCTTATTGTTGCAAATAGGAATTATGTGCCCGTAGATTTTATTGTTCTTGACATAGATTGCAATCCTTCATGTCCCATTATTCTTGGTAGACCTTTCCTTAGAACGATTGGTGCAATTATTGATATGAAGGAAGGAAATATTAGATTCCAATTTCCATTAAGGAAAGGCATGGAACACTTTCCGAGAAAGAATATTAAATTACCTTATGAATCTATTATGAGAGCCACTTATGGATTGCCTACCAAAGATGGCAATACCTAGATCTATTCTTGCTTGTTATGCCTAGCTAGGGGCGTTAAACGATAGCGCTTGTTGGGAGGCAACCCATTTTTTTTATTCCTTGCTTTTTGCTCCTGTTTAGTAATAAATAATTTATCTAGCATATGTTTTGGTTGTGTTTTTTGTGTTTAATTAGTGTTTGTGCCAAGTAGAACCATTGGGAAGACTTGGGGAAAGTCTTGTTGAACTTGCTGTAAAAAACAGAAACTTTAGCGCTCACAAGAACTGCTGTCATTTTTATTTGGAGAGTGCAATTGAAGGAAATATGCCCTAGAGCCAATAATACAGTTATTATTTATTTCCTTATATCATGATAAATGTTTATTATTCATGCTAGAATTGTATTAACCGGAAACATAATACATGTGTGAATACATAGACAAACAGTATGTCACTAGTATGCCTCTACTTGACTAGCTCATTGAATCAAAGATGGTTAAGTTTCCTAGCCATAGACATGAGTTGTCATTTGATTAATGGGGTCACATCATTAGAGAATGATGTGATTGACTTGACCCATTGCGTTAGCATAGCACTTGATCGTTTAGTTTGTTGTTATTGCTTTCTTCATGACTTATACATGTTTCCTATGACTATGAGATTATGCAACTCCCGTTTACCAGGGGAACACTTTGTGTGCTACCAAACGTCACAACGTAACTGGGTGATTATAAAGGTGCTCTACAGGTGTCTCCAAAGGTTCTTGTTGGGTTGGCGTATTTCGAGATTAGGTTTTGTCACTCCGATTGTCGGAGAGGTATCTCTGGGCCCACTCGGTAATGCACATCACTATAAGCCTTGCAAGCATTGCAACTAATGAGTTAGTTGCGGGATGATGTGTTACGGAACGATTAAAGAGACTTGCCGGTAACGAGATTGAACTAGGTATTGAGATACCGACGGTCGAAACTCGGGCAAGTAACATACCGATGACAAAGGGAACAACATATGTTGTTATGCGGTTTGACCGATAAAGATCTTCGTAGAATATGTAGGAGCCAATATGAGCAACCAGGTTCCGCTATTGGTTATTGATCGAAGACGTGTCTCGGTCATGTCTACATAGTTCTCGAACCCGTAGGGTCCGCACGCTTAAAGTTCGATGACGGTTATATTATGAGTTTATGTGTTTTGATGTACCGAATGAGTTCGGAGTCCTGGATGAGATCGGGGACATGACGAGGAGTCTTGAAATGGTCGATACGTAAAGATCGATATATTGGACGACTATATTCGGACATCGGAAAGGTTCCGAGTGATTCGGGTATTTTTAGGAGTACCGGGGAGTTACGGGAATTCGTATTGGGCCTTAATGGGCCATACGGGAAAGGAGAGAAAGGCCTCAAAGGGTGGCCGCACCCCTCCCCATGGGCTGGTCCGAATTGGACTAGGGAGGGGGGTGCCCCCTTCCTTCCTTCTCCTTTTCCCTTCCCTTTCCTTCCCTCCTACTCCTACTACTTGGAAGGGCTCCTAGTTCTACTAGGAAAGGGGGAATCCTACTTCCGGTGGGAGTAGGACTTCCCTAGGGCGCGCCATAGAGAGGGCCGGCCCTCCCCCTCCTCCACTCCTTTATATACGGGGGCAGGGGCACGCCAAAGACACAACAATTGATCTCTTGATCTCTTAGCCGTGTGCGGTGCCCCCCTCCACCATAATCCACCTCGATCATATCGTAGCGGTACTTAGGCGAAGCCCTGCGTCGGTAGAACATCATCATCATCACCACGCCGTCGTGCTGACGAAAATCTCCCTCAACACTTAGCTGGATCGGAGTTCGAGGGACGTCATCGAGTTGAACGTGTGCAGAACTCGGAGGTGCCGTGCGTTCGGTACTTGATCGGTCGGATCGTGAAGACGTACGACTACATCAACCGCGTTGTGCTAACGCTTCCGCTTTCGGTCTACGAGGGTACGTGGACAACACTCTCTCCTCTCGTTGCTATGCATCACCATGATCTTGCGTGTGCGTAGGAATTTTTTTGAAATTACTACGTTCCCCAACAGTGGCTTCCGAGCCAGGTTTTATGCGTTGATGTAATATGCACGAGTAGAACACAAGTGAGTTGTGGGCGATATAAGTCATACTGCTTACCAACATGTCACACTTTGGTTCCACGGTATTGTTGGATGAAGCGGCCCGGACCGACATTACTGGTACGCTTACGCAAGACTGGTTTTACCTCCGTGCTATGCACACAGGTGACTAGCGGGTGTCAGTTTCTCCAACTTTAGTTGAACCGAGTGTGGCTACGCCTGGTCCTTGCGAAGGTTAAAACAGCACCAACTTGACAAACTATCGTTGTGGTTTTGATGCGTAGGTAAGAACGGTTCTTGCTAAGCCCGTAGCAGCCACGTAAAACTTGCAACAACAAAGTAGAGGACGTCTAACTTGTTTTTGCAGGGCATGTTGTGATGTGATATGGTCAAGACGTGATGAGATATAAGTTGTTGTATAAGATGATCATGTTTTGTTGAAGTTATTGGCAACTGGCAGAAGCCTTATGGTTGTCTCTTTATTGCATAAGATGCAAGCGCCAAATAATTGCTTTACATTATCGCTATGCGATAGCAATAGTTGCAAGAGCAATAGTTGGCGAGACGACCATGTGACGACACATTGATATAGATCAAGATGATGGAGATCATGGTGTCATGCCGGTGACGATGGAAATCATGATGATGCTTTGGAGATGGAGATCAAAGGCACATGATGATGATGGCCATATCATGTCACATATTTTGATTGCATGTGATGTTTATCTTTTATGCATCTTATTTTGCTTTGATTGACGGTAGCATTATAAGATGATCTCTCACTAAATTTCAAGATAAAAAGTGTTCTCCCTGATTATGCACCATTGCCAAAGTTCGTCGTGCCCAGACACCACATGATGATCGGGTGTGATAATCTCTACGTCCATCTACAACGGGTGCAAGCCAGTTTTGCACATGCGGAATACTTAGGTTAAACTTGACGAGCCTAGCATATGCAGATATGGCCTCGGAACACTGGAGACCGAAAGGTCAAGTGTGAATCATATAGTAGATATGATCAACATAATGATGTTCGCCATTGAAAACTACTCCATTTCACGTGATGATCGGTTATGGTTTAGTTGATATGGGTCACGTGATCACTTAGATGATTAGAGGGATGTCTATCTAAGTGGGAGTTCTTAAGTAATATGATTAATTGAACTTAAATTTATCATGAACTTAGTCCTGGTAGTATTAGCATATCTATGTTGTAGATCAATAGCTCGCGTTTAGCTCCTCTGTTTTATTTTTGATATGTTCCTAGAGAAAACTAAGTCGAAAAATGTTAGTAGCAATGATGCGGATTGGATCCGTGATCTGAGGATTATCCTCATTGCTGCACAAAAGAATTATGTCCTTGATGCACCGCTAGGTAACAGGCCTATTGCAGGAGCAGATGCAGACGTCATGAACGTTTGGCTAGCTCAATATGATAACTACTTGATAGTTTAGTGCACCATGCTTAACAGCTTAGAATCGGGATTTCAAAGACGTTTTGAACGTCATGGACCATATGAGATGTTCCAGGAGTTGAAGTTAATATTTCAAGAAAATACCCGAGTTGAGAGATATGAAGTCTCCAACAAGTTCTATAGCTAAAAGATGGAGGAGAATAGCTCAAGCAATGAGCATGTGCTCAGATTGTCTGGGTACTACAATCGCTTGAATCAAGTGGGAGTTAATCTTCCAGATAAAATAGTGATTGACAGAATTCTCTAGTCACCATCACCAAGTTAGTAGAACTTCGTGATGAACTATAATATGAAAGGGATAACGAAAACGATTCCCAAGCTCTTCGTGATGCTGAAATCGACGAAGGTAGAAATCAAGAAAAGCATCAAGTGTTGATGGTAAAACCAGTAGTTTCAAGTAAAGGGACAAAGGGAAGAAAGGGGAACTTCAAGAAGAACGGCAAACAAGTTGCTGCTCAAGTGAAAAAACCCAAGTCTGGACCTAAGCCTGAAACTGAGTGCTTCTACTGCAAAGGGACCGGTCATTGGAAGTGGAACTACCCCAAGTAATTGGTGGATAAGAAGGATGGCAAAGTGAACATAGGTATATTTGATATACATGTTATTGATGTGTACTTTACTAAAGTTTATAGTAACCCCTTAGTATTTGATACTAGTTCAGTTGCTAAGAATAGTAACTCAAAACTGGAGTTGCAGAATGAACAGAGACTAGTTAAGGATGAACTGACGATGTGTATTGGAAATGGTTCCAAGATTGATATGACATCATCGCACACTCCCTATACTTTCGGGATTAGTGTTAAACCTAAAATAAATGTTATTTAGTGTTTGCATTGAGCATGAATATGATTGGATCATGTTTATTGCAATACGGTTATTCATGTAAGTTAGAGAATAATTGTTGTTCTATTTACATGAATAAAACCTTCTATGGTCATACACCCAATGAAAATGGTTTGTTGGATCTCGATCGTGGTGATACACATTTTTATAATATTGAAGCCAAAAGATGCAAAGTTAATAATGATAGTGCAACTTATTTGTGGCACTGTCGTTTAGGTCATATTGGTGTAAAGCGCATGAAGAAAATTCATGCTAATGGGCTTTTGGAATCACTTGATTATGAATCAGTTGATGCTTGCGAACCATGCTTCATGGGCAAGATGACTAAGACTCCGTTCTCTGGAACAATGGAGCGACCAACAAATTTGTTTGAAATCATACATACTGATGTATGTGGTCCGATGAATATTGAGGCTCGCGGCAGGTATCATTATTTTCTGATCTTCACAGATGATTTGAGAATATATGAGTATATCTACTTGATGAAACACAAGTCTGAAACATTTGAAAAGTTCAAAGAATTTCAGAGTGAAGTGGAGAATCATCGTAACAAAAATAAAAGTTTCTACGATATGATCGTAGAAGTAAAATATTTGAGTTACGAGTTTGGGCTTCAGTTAAAACAATGTGAAATAGTTTCACTACTCACGCCACCTAGAACACCACAGTGTAATGGTGTGTCCGAATGTCGTAACCGTACTTTATTAGATATGGTGCGATCTATGATGTCTCTTACCGATTTACCACTATCGTTTTCGGGTTATGCATTAGAGACAGCTACATTCACATTAAATAGGGCACCATCTAAATCCGTTGAGACGACTTCGTATGAATTATGGTTTGGCAAGAAACCAAAGGTGTCGTTTCTTAAAGTTTGGGGTTGCAATGCTTATGTGAAAAAGTTTCATCCTGATAAGCTCAAACCCAAATCGGAAAAGTGTGCCTTCATAGGATACCCAAAAGAAAATGTTGGGTACACCTTCTATCACAGATCCGAAGGCAAGATATTCATTACTGAGAATGGATCCTTTCTAGAGAAGGAGTTTCTCTCGAAAGAAGTGAGTGGGAGGAAAGTAGAACTTGATGAGGTAACTGTACCTGCTCCCTTATTGGAAAGTAGTTCATCACAGAAATCTGTTCCTGTTACTACTACACCAATTAGTGAGGAAGATAATGATGATGATCATGTAACTTCAGATCAAGTTACTACCGAACCTCGTAGGTAAACCAGAGTGAGATCCGCACCAGAGTGGTACGGTAATCCTGTTCTGGAGGTCATGTTACTTGACCATGACGAGCCTACGAACTATGAGGAAGCGATGATGAGCCCAGATTCCGCGAAATGGCTTGAGGCCATGAAATCTGAGATGAGATCCATGTATGAGAACAAAGTATGGACTTTGATTGACTTGCCCATTGATTGGCGAGCCATTGAGATTAAATGGATCTTCAAGAGGAAGACGGACGCTGATAGTAGTGTTACTATCTACAAAGCTAGAATTGTCGCAAAAGGGTTTTTGACAAGTTCAAGGTGTTGACTATGATGAGAGTTTCTCACTCGTATCTATGCTTAAGTCTGTCCGAATCATGTTAGCAATTGTCACATTTTATGGAATCTGGCAAATGGATAAACAAAACTGCATTCCTTAATGGATTTATTAAGGAAGAGTTGTATATGATGCAACCAAAAGGTTTTTTCAATCCTAAAGGTACTAACAAAATATGCACGCTCCAGTGATCCATCTATGGACTAGTGCAAGCATCTCGGAGTTGGAATATACGCTTTGATAAGTTGATTAAAGCATATAGTTTTATACAGACTTGTGGTGAAGCCTGTATTTACAAGAAAGTGAGTGGGAGCACTACAGCCTTTCTGATAAGTATATGTGAATGACATATTGTTGATCGGAGATAATGTAGAATTATTCTGCAAAGCATAAAGGAATGTTTGAAAGGAGTTTTTCAAAGAAAGACCTCGGTGAAGCTGCTTACATATTGAGCATCAAGATCTATAGAGATAGATCAAGACGCTTGATAAGTTTTTCAATGAGTACATACCTTGACAAGATTTTGAAGTAGTTCAAAATGGAACAGTCAAAGAAGGAGTTCTTGCATGTGTTACAAGGTGTGAAGTTGAGTAAGACTCAAAACCCGACCATGGCAGAAGATAGAGAGAGAATGAAAGTCATTCCCTATGCCTCAGCCATAGGTTCTATAAAGTATGCCATGTTGTGTACCAGACCTATTGTATACCCTGCCCTAAGTTTGGCAAGGGAGTACAATAGTGATCTAGGAGTAGATAACTGGACATTGGTCAAAATTATCCTTAGTAGAATAAGGATATGTTTCTCAATTATGGAGGTGACAAAAGGTTCGTCGTAAAGGGTTACGTCAATGCAAGTTTTGACACTGATCCAGATGACTCAAAGTCTCAATCTGGATAGATATTGAAAGTGGGAGCAATTAGCTAGAGTAGCTCCGTGCAGAGCATTGTTGACATATAAATTTGCAAAATACATACGGAATCTGAATGTGGCAGACCCTTTGACTAAACTTCCCTCACAAGCAAAACATGATCACACCTTAGTATTCTTTGGGTATTAATCACACAGCGATGTGAACTAGATTATTGACTCTAGTAAACCCTTTGGGTATTGGTCACATGACGATGTGAACTATGGGTGTTAATCACATGGTAATGTGAACTATTGATGTTAAATCGCATGGCAATGTGAACTAGATTATTGACTCTAGTGCAAGTGGGAGACTGAAGGAAATATGCCCTAGAGGCAATAATGAAGTTATTATTTATTTCCTTATATCATGATAAATGTTTATTATTCATGCTAGAATTGTATTAACCAGAAACATAATACATGTCTGAATACATAGACAAATAGTATGTCACTAGTATGCCTCTACTTGACTAGCTCGTTGAATCAAAGATGGTTAAGTTTCCTAGCCATAGACATGAGTTGTCATTTGATTAACGGGGTCACATCATTAGAGAATGATGTGATTGACTTGACCCATTCCGTTAGCATAGCACTTGATCGTTTAGTTTGTTGCTATTGCTTTCTTCATGACTTATACATGTTCCTATGACTATGAGATTATGCAACTCCCGTTTACCGGAGGAACACTTTGTGTGCTACCAAACGTCACAATGTAACTGGGTGATTATAAAGGTGCTCTACAGGTGTCTCCAAAGGTACTTGTTGGGTTGGCGTATTTCGAGATTAGGATTTGTCACTCCGATTGTCGGAGAGGTGTCTCTGGGCCCACTCGGTAATGCACATCACTATAAGCCTTGCAAGCATTGCAACTAATGAGTTAGTTGCGGGATGATGTGTTACGGAACGAGTAAAGAGACTTGCCGATAACGAGATTGAACTAGGTATTGAGATACCGACGATCGAATCTCGGGCAAGTAACATACCGATGACAAAGGGAACAACGTATTATGTTATGCGGTTTGACCGATAAAGATCTTCGTAGAATATGTAGGAGCCAATATGAGCATCCAGGTTCCACTATTGGTTATTGACCAGAGACATGTCTCGGTCATGTCTACATAGTTCTCGAACCCGTAGGGTCCGCACGCTTAAAGTTCGATGACGGTTATATTATGAGTTTATGTGTTTTGATGTACCGAAGGAGTTCGGAGTCCCGGATGAGATCGGGGATATGACGAGGAGTGTCGAAATGGTCTAGACGTAAAGATCAATATATTGGACGACTATATTCGGACATCGGAAAGGTTCCGAGTGATTCGGGTATTATCGGGAGTACTGGGGAGTTACGGGAATTCGTATTGGGCCTTAATGGGCCATACGGGAAAGGAGAGAAAGGCCTCAAAGGGTGGCCGCACCCCTCCCCATGGGCTGTCCAAATTGGACTAGGGAGGGGGGCGCCCCCTTCCTTCTCCTTTTCCCTTCCCTTTCCTTCCCTCCTACTCCTACTACTTGGAAGGGCTCCTAGTTCTACTAGGAAAGGGGGAATCCTACTCCCGGTGGGAGTAGGACTTCCCCAGGGCGCGCCATAGAGAGGGCCGGCCCTCCCCCTCCTCCACTCCTTTATATACGAGGGCAGGGGGCACCCCAAAGACACAACAATTGATATCTTGATCTCTTAGCCATGTGTGGTGCCCCCCTCCACCATAATCCACCTCGATCATATCGTAGCAGTGCTTAGGCGAAGCCCTGCGTCGGTAGAACATCATCATCGTCACCACGCCGTCGTGCTGACGAAACTCTCCCTCAACACTTGGCTGGATCGGCGTTCGAGGGACGTCATCGAGTTGAACGTGTGCAGAACTCGGAGGTGTCGTGCGTTCGGTACTTGATCGGTCGGATCGTGAAGACGTACGACTACATCAACCGCGTTGTGCTAATGCTTCCGCTTTCGGTCTACGAGGGTAAGTGGACAACACTCTCCCCTCTCGTTGCTATGCATCACCATGATCTTGCGTGTGTGTAGGGAATTTTTTGAAATTACTATGTTCCCCAACAGCTATTTAGTTAATTCTTTTTGCAGATGATTAATAGATAAATTCCTCACGTCCAGCAATTTATTTTAGAATTTTTGGGGTTCCAGATCTTGCGCTAGCTACAGATTACTACAGTCTGTTCTATTTTTGACAGATTCTGTTTTTCGTGTGTTGTTTGCTTATTTTGATGAATCTATGGCTAGTAAAATAGTTTATAAACCATAGAGAAGTTGGAATAGAGTAGGTATAACACCAATATAAATAAAGAATGAGTTCATTACAGTACCTTGAAGTGGTCTTTTATTTTCTTTCGCTAACGGAGCTCATGAGATTTTCTACTTTAAGTTTTGTGTTGTGAAGTTTTCAAGTTTTGGGTAAAGATTTGATGGATTATGGAACAAGGAGTGGCAAGAGCCTAAGCTTGGGGATGCCCATGGCACCCCCAAGATAATCTAAGGACACCTAAAAGCCAAAGCTTGGGGATGCCCCAGAAGGCATCCCCTCTTTCGTCTACTTCTATCGGTAACTTTACTAGGAGCTATATTTTTATTTACCACATGATATGTGTTTTGCTTGGAGCATCTTGTATGATTTGAGTTTTGCTTGTTAGTTTACCACAATCATCCTTGATGTACACACCTTTTGAGAGAGCCATTCATGATTTGGAATTTTTTAGAATACTCTATGTGCTTCGCTTATATCTTTTGAGTTATATAATTTTGCTCTAGTACTTCACTTATATCTTTTAGAGCACAGTGGTGGATTTGTTTTATAGAAACTATTGATCTCTCATGCTTCACTTAGATTATTTTGAGAGTCTTAAATAGCATGGTAATTTGCTTAAAATCTTAATATGCTTGGTATACAAGATTAATTATAAAACTTTCTTATGAGTGTGTTGAATACTATGATAAGTTTGATACTTGGTAATTGTTTTGAGATATAGAGATGGTGATATTAAAGTCATGCTAGTTGAGTAGTTGTGAATTTGAGAAATACTTGTGTTGAAGTTTGTGATTCCCGTAGCATGCACGTATGGTGAACCGTTATGTGATGAAGTCGGAGCATGATTTATTTATTGATTGTCTTCCTTATGAGTGGTGGTTGGGGATGAGCGATGGTCTTTTCCTACCAATCTATCCCCCTAGGAGCATGCCCGTAATACTTTGCTTTGATAACTTGTAGATTTTTTCAATAAGTATATAAGTTCTTTATTACTAATGTTGAGTCCATGGATTATACACACTCTCACCCTTCCACCTTTGCTAGCCTCTCTAATAGCGCGCACCTTTCGCCGGTATCATACACCCACCATATACCTTCCTCAAAACAGCCACCATACCTACCTATTATGACATTTCCATGGCCATTCCGAGATATATTGCCATGAGACTTTCCACTGTTCCGTTTATTATGACACACTCCATCATTGTCATATTGCTTAGCATGATCATGTAGTCGACATCGTATTTGTGGCAAAGCCACCATTCATAATTCTTTCATACATCTCACTCATGAGTCATTGCATATCTCGGTACACCGCCGGAGGCATTCACATAGAGTCATATTTTGTTCTAAGTATCGAGTTGTAATTGTTGAGTTGTACGAAAAATAAAAGTGTGATGATCATCATTATTAGAGCATTGTCCTAGTGAGGAAAGTATGATGGAGACTATGATTCCCCCACAAGTCGGGATGAGACTCCGGACGAAAAATAAAAAAGGAGAAAGAAAATAGGCCATAAAAAAGAGAAAAAAAAGAAAAGGCCCAAATAAAAAATGAGAGAAAAAGAGAGAAGGGACAATGTTACTATCCTTTTACCACACTTGTGCTTCAAAGTAGCACCATGATCTTCATAGTAGAGAGTCTCTCATGTTATCACTTTCATATACTAGTGGGAATCTTTCATTATAGAACTTGGCTTGTATATTCCTATGATGGGCTTCCTAAAATTGCCCTAGGTCTTCATGAGCAAGCAAGTTGGATGCACACCTTCTTAGTTTCTTTTTGAGCTTTCATATACTTATAGCTCTAGTGCATCCGTTGCATGGCAATCCCTACTCACTCACATTGACATCTATTGATGGGCATCTCCATAGCCCGTTGATACGCCTAGTTGATGTGAGACTATCTTCCCCTTTTTGTCTTCTCCACAACCACCATTCTATTCCACCTATAGTGCTATATCCATGGCTCACGCTCATGTATTGCGTGAAGATTGAAAAAGTTTTGAGAATGTCAAAAGTATGAAACAATTGCTTGGCTTGTCATCGGGGTCGTGCATGATTTAAATATTTTGTGTTGTGAAGATGGAGCATAGCCAGACTATATGATTTTGTAGGGATAACTTTCTTTAGCCATGTTATTTTGAGACGACATAATTGCTTTGTTAGTATGCTTGAAGTATTATTATTTTTATGTCAATATGAACTTTTGTCTTGAATCTTTCGGATCTGAATATTCATACCGCAATTAAGAAGAATTACATTAAAATTATGCCAAGTAGCAATCCGCATCAAAATTCTGTTTTTATCATTTACCTACTCGAGGACGAGCAGGAATTAAGCTTGGGGATGCTTGATACATCTCCAACGTATCTATAATTTTTGATTGCTCCATGCTATATTATCTACTATTTTGGACATTATTGGGCTTTATTATCCACTTTTATATTATTTTTGGGACTAACCTATTAACCGGAGGCCCAGCTCAGAATTGTTGTTTTTGCCTGTTTTAGGGTTTTGAAGAAAAGGAATATCAAGCGGAGTCCAAACGGAATGAAACCTTTGGGAACGTGATTTTTAGGAATATTATGATCCCGGAGACATGGACCCTATGTCAAGAAAAGAAACAGGAGGCCACGAGGTAGGGGGCGCGCGTACCCCCACCAGGTGCGCCCTCCACCCTCGTGGGCCCCCTGTTGCTCCATCGACGTACTCCTTCCTCCTATATATATCCACGTACCCCAAACGATCAGATACGGAGCCAAAACCCTAATTCCACCGCCGTAACTTTCTGTATCCACGAGATCCCATCTTGGGGCCTGTTTCGGAGCTCCGTCGGAGGGGGCATCGATCACGGAGGGCTTCTACATCAACACCATAGCGTCTCCGATGAAGTATGAGTAGTTTACCTCAGACCTACGGGTCCATAGTTAGTATCTAGATGGCTTCTTCTCTCTTTTTGGATCTCAATACAATGTTCTCCCCTCTCTTGTGGAGATCTATTCGATGTAATCTTCTTTTTGTGGTGTGTTTGTTGAGACCGATGAATTGTGAGTTTATGATCAAGTCTATCTATGAATAATATTTGAATCTTCTCTAAATTCTTTTATGTAAGATTGGTTATCTTTGCAAGTCTCTTCAAATTATCAGTTTGGTTTGGCCTACTAGATTGATCTTTCTTGCAATGGGAGAAGTGCTTAGCTTTGGGTTCAATCTTGCGGTGTCCTTTCCCGGTGCAGTAAGGGCACCAAGGCACGTATTTTATTGTTGCCATCGAGGATAACAAGATAGGGTTTTCTTCATATTGCATGAGTCTATCCCTCTACATCATGTCATCTTGCTTAAGGCATTACTCTGTTTTTAACTTAATACTCTAGATGCATGCTGGATAGCGGTTGATGAGTGGAGTAATAGTAGTAGATGCAGGCAGGAGTCGGTCTACTTGTCTCGGACGTGATGCCTATATACATGATCATACCTAGATATTCTCATAACTATGCTCAATTCTGTCAATTTCTCAACAGTAATTTGTTCACCCACCGTAGAATACTTATGCTCTCTAGAGAAGCCACTAGTGAAACCTATGGCCCTCGGGTCTATCGTCATCATATTAATCTCCTACTACTTAGTTATTTCCTTTGCTATTTACTTTGCCTTTATTTTACTTTGCATCTTTTATCATAAAAATACCAAAAATATTATCTTATCATATCTATCAGATCTCACTCTCGTAAGTGGCCCTATAGGGATTGACAACCCCTATTTGCGTTGGTTGCGAGGATTTATTTGTTTTGTGCAGGTGCGAGGGACTCGCGCGTAGCTTCTACTGGATTGATACCTTGGTTCTCAAAAACTGAGGGAAATACTTACGCTAGTTTGCTGCATCATCCGTTCCTCTTCGGGGAAAACCAACGCAGTGCTCAAGAGGTAGCAGAAGTTCATCATGCGAGAGAACGTTGCAGGAGCATTAACAAGGCCAAATGACATGATAGTATATTCATAAGAACCATAGCTTGTTCTGAATGCTGCCTTGGGAATATGTTGTTCACGAATGTGAATCTGATGATAACCCATACGGAGGTCAAGCTTGGAGAAAACTTGGGCACCTTTGAGTTGCTCAAATAGCTCATTGATGTTGGGAAGTGGGTACTTGTTCTTTGTTGTTTTCTTATTCAATGGACGGTGGTCGACACAAAGTCGGTCCGTGCTATCCTTCTTCTTGACAAAAAGAACACCACAACCCCATGGAGATGAACTCGGTCTGATCAGACCCATACGCTCTTGTTCATCGAGTTGTTTCTTCAGCTCCTTCAACTCTTCTGGTCCAAGCTTGTAAGGGCGTTTGCAAACAGGTTCCGTGTCAGACTCAAGATCGATAATGAATTCAACTTGCCGGTGAGGAGGCATTCCCGGAAGCTATTCTGGAAAGACGTCTTGATATTCACAAACGACTGGAATCTGAGAGATGGCATTCAACTCGCCCTTCTCATTGAGAGAAAATAGTCGAATGGTATCATCACGAGCGGCATAGATGATCACATCCTCAGACGAGTGTGTCAATTGAATCTGCCTGGCAGCACAATCAAGCTGAGCCTTGTGCTTAAAAAGCCAGTCCATGCCGAGAATTAGATCAATATCCGAGTTACCAAGAACAATTGGAGAGGACATAAATTTATAGTCACCCATCTTGATAGAAACATCTGGGACCATAGAGCTAGTGTTCATGAATTAACCCAGAGAGACAACTGATAACTGCCTAGGCAAATCTTGGAAAAGCAACTCATGCTTAGATGCAAATGGTCTTGAAATGAAACAATGCGATGCACCAGTATCAAAAAGGACTTTTGCAGGAATATCATTAACAGGAAGGTTACCCGTGATCACTTCTGAAGAATGCTCTGCCCGAGCTGCGTTCATCATGTTGACCTTAGCAGACTTGGAATTATGCTTGACCACTGCATTGCTGGCGGATCTCACAGGAGGAGGCGGCGGAAGGCGCCTTTGGTTGAAGCATTTGTTTGCATAGTGCCCTTTCTGCTGACACTTGTTGCAAGTAACCTCTAAGAGCGGATGTGATAAGGAGCACTTGACCTTGGAGCACGAGACTGAGCTTTGTTCTGATAGCCTAGGTTGCGTGGGTGGGAAGATCCACTGCCACTTTTGCTCTTCTGCTGATAAGGCTGACGAAACGGAGGAGGAGGAGGAGGAGGCATCCAGGACTTCTGTTGCTTAGCTGCCACTTGAGTTGAAGAAGAAGATTGAACTGCATCCCTGACTCTCTTCTTAGAAGCATCACACTTGAGCTGAGTAGCCTCTTGCTTTAGTGCCATGTTGTAGAATTCATCATACTTAGTCGGGTCGAGAAGCACGACAGCTAATTGCAGATCTTCTCTGAGGCCACCTCTGAATTGATAAATCATGTTCTTCTCATCAGGGATATCTTGTTTAGCGAAGCGAGCGAGCCTCTGAAACAGGATATTGTATTGGTAAACAGACATGCTGCCTTGCTTGAGATTGAGGAACTCCTTGCGCTTACTCTCAGCAACACTTTGTGGAATGTGGTGAGCTTTGAAGTCTCGGCGGAAATCATCCCAGGTAATCACACGACCTCCTCTGGAATCTCTGTATTGTTGATACCACTCAGCAGCTTGATCCTTGAGTTGAAACGAAGCAAACTTGACAAAGTCCTCAGGCCTGACATTGCTACACTCGAAATGTTTGCAGATATCCATGAGCCAGTCGTCGTCGTCTGTGGCCTCGACACAGTTGCTGAAGGACTTCAGCTGGTTTGCGAGGAACTGATTGAGGGTAGCAAACTGAGTTTGATTGTTGCCTTGGCCTTGATTTCCTTGGTTGCCTTGCCCTTGGTTGCGCTCTTGCAAGAGTTGCAAAAGAATCCGAGTGATGGCGTTGGTGGCTGCCATGACAGCTTGATTTGCCTCCAGAGGTGGAGGTGGTGGCGGAGGGTTCGGATTCTGACGCGTTGGAGGAGCCATCCTGAAGAGGTTGACATCCGTTAGCATCTCGAAAGACATATATTCAAGCTGAATCAATGGATCGAAATTGCAACATAAAGTCTTAACATTCGAACAAGAATGAACGAATGAATTCCAAAGTAAATCATCACACTTCCATTAAGTTGAGAAGCCACATAGATAAAGGTAGATGAATAAAGCAACAAGGTACGGATATGAACAAATACGTGGTAAGGATTACCCAATCACAAACCAAATATCTGTGGGAAGAAATACTAGAGCTACTTGAATTCCCACCTATGAAACTCCCGAAACTTTCTGGTTATGCAATCAGGTGTTGGGGATACAGGGGAAGCATAATATCTCACCCAAAACTAGCAAATCCTACATCCAACTGTATCCATCCCTCAACACATAACCAAGAAACCTTCGGAAATCATTTACCTCAACCTTCGAAAAGCATCCGTTATATGAGTTATGGCAATACTCCCGAACTCCTGCCCCAGTACTGGATGGCGTCAAGGTTATCTCACCAACAACTGCATAAAAGAGATTTTCGATGTCGGCGAACTCAGGTATTCCAGAACTGCAACGATAAAATTGTGACGACAACACCTCGGAGCTCAACTCCCCGGGACACTGCCACAACCCCTAAATGTTAGGAGGCACCAAGAACAATGTTCTCGTCACAAAACCATCGGAACAATTCCAATATACCCGCGTGATCCTAAAAAAAAATCGTGAAATTTGAGGAGAGAAGAGTCAAAACTCTACGTCAGGAGGCCTCACCAGAGAGACGAAGGGACCAAGGAGTAAAAAGAAACCTACTCTCCTATATATATAATCCTATAAGACTCAAAACATTTTTTTCTAGACTCAACAACGTCAGCGATTCGATCAAACAGGGGGCTCCTAAGTCGGGGAAGGCTCTGATTACCAACTTGTAACACCCACGATGCGGCTATATCTCCCACGTGTCGGGGCACAACTTAGAGGCATAACCGCATGGTAGGCATGTCGCAAGAGGGGTAATCTTTACCCATCCCATGTACTGAATAAGAAAGGGATAAAGAGTCGGCTTACAATCACCACTTCACACAATACATAAATATATCATACATCATCCAGAATACAATCAAGGTCCGACTACGGAACCAAAATAAAGAAAGACAACCTCAAATGCTAGATCCCCGATCGCCCCAACTGGGCTCCTCTACTGATCATCCGGAAAAGAAACATAGTAACGGCCCGAATCCTCGTCGAACTCCCACTTGAGTTCGGTAGCATCCCCGGCACTGGCATCATCGACACCTGCGTCTGTTTGGAAGTATTTGTGAGTCATGGGGACTCAGCAATCTCACACCCTTGCGATCAAGACTAGTTAAGCTTAAAGGTAGGAAATGGTAGTGAGGTGGAGTTGCAGCAAGCACTAGCATATATGGTGGATAACTTACGCAAAAGAGAGCGAGGAGAGAAGCAAAGCACGCTCGAGAAGCTAACATGATCAAGAAGTGATCCTGAAGCTACTTACGCTCAAACATAACACGAGACCGTGTTCTCTTCCCAGACTCCGCCGAAAAGAGACCATCACGGCTACACACGCAGTTGATTCATTTTAATTAAGTTAGGTGTCAAGTTCTCTACAACCGAATATTAACAAATTCACATCTGCCCATAACCGCAGGCACGGCTTTTGAAAGTTCAAAACCCTGCAGGGGTGTCCCAACTTAGCCCATCACAAGCTCTCACGGTCAACAAAGGATATTCCTTCTCCCAGGAAGACCCGATCAGACTCGGAATCCCGGCTACAAGACATTTCGACAATGGTAAAACAAGACCAGCAAAGCCACCCGAATGTGCCGACAAATCCCGATAGGAGCTGCACATATCTCGTTCTCAGGGCACACCGGATGAGCCAGACGTCGGGTTGGCATAGACCCTGGTTGCCCAGGGGGCGCCGAACATCGCTCAGGTTGGACCAACACTTATAGAAGCACTGGCCCGAGGGTTTAAAAAAAAGATGACCCTTGAGTCCGCGGAACCCAAGGGAAAAAGTCTTAGGTGGCAAATGGTAAAACCAAGGTTGGGCCTTGCTGGAGGAGTTTTATTCAAAGCGAACTGTCAAGGGGTTCCCATAACACCCAACCACGTAAGGAACGCAAAATCAAAGAACATAACACCGGTATGACGGAAACTAGTGCGGCAAGAGTGGAACAAAACACCAGGCATAAGGACGAGCCTTCCACCCTTTACCAAGTATATAGATGCATTAAAGTAAACAAGATATAATAACGATATCCCAACAAATATCCGTGTTCCAACAAGGAACAAACTCCAACTTCACCTGCAACTAGCAACGCTATAAGAGGGGCCGAGCAAAGCGGTAACATAGCTAAACAACGGTTTGCTAGGAAAGGTGGGTTAGAGGCTTGACATGGAAATATGGGAGGCATGATAAAGCAAGTGGTAGGTATCGCGGCATTGCAATAGAGCGAACAACTAGCAAGCAAAGATAGAAGTGATTTCGAGGGTATAGTCATCTTGCCTGCAAAGTTCTCAGAGTTGACGAAAGCTTGATCCTCGTTAGAGTACTCAACGGGTTTCTCGATCACGTACTCGTCTCCCGGCTCTACCCAAAGCAAGAACACAAGCAAAGGACCAACAATCAATCACGGTGCAATGCACAATCAACATGATGCAAAACATGACATGATATGCGAGATGTGATATGCAATGCATATGCGTGCTCCGGAAGGAAAAATATGAACAAGGAATCAATTTGGCACACCAAGTGTGCCACTGGAAAGATAAGATGATTTCGGTCGAAATCGATATAAAGATCACCGGAATCGGATGCACGGTTTGCAAATGGCAAGCAAAACAATAATGGCACAATTCTGCGATTAACAGCACGATGCCATCTAGAATGCAACAAGAAACTAAGCTACTGCACTCCAACATAACAACAAAGCATATGGTAGTGATCTACTCAAGATGCTTGACAAAACATGAACACTGAGCTATGGCTAAAACACAATAGAATGGGTTCAAACAAGCATGGAAAAAGTGCAAAAGTTATCAGCTTCACAGACTTAGTGAAAATAATGACATGCCAGAAAATAACATCAGGAAGCCATGTTTAGAGCAAGCAAACCACATGCTAAAGGAACATATCATAGAAAACAAAGGCATGGAGTGAATCTACTAGATGCATAGATCAAAAGTCCCTTACTGATCATGAGCCAAAAAGGCACAGAAGATATTGTGGCTTCCATGTAAACATAGAAAGTTTCGTTAACAGATTCAGACTTTGCAGAAAACAGAGCATGGCATAGAAAGAATTATGAAGGCATCTTTGCGAGCTCAAATCACTCATCACAAAGCCTTGCATGACACAACAAGCATACCTACAGTAAGAAGACATGTACATGTAAACATCCTAAGTCCCTGAAATCAGCAATATCATGAAGGCTACTTTACATGCTTGTGCTAGTCACCACATTTATCAAAAAAATATGGCAAGCACCCCTGTAAAGATGGCATGACATAGTCCAAAACACATTTAGAGCTCATGCCCATATGATGCACAAAACAAATGTGACAAAAATGACAAATCCTCATACTCTGATAAGTAATAGCACATAACAATTTATAGCACTCTTGCATCAACGATTTGGGCATCAATATGGACTCAAACAAGCATGTCACAATGTAATGAAATGAAGAGCATCTCCCAATGAACATTTTGGTACATCATGCGCATGAAACGGAGCTACGGTCATGAAGTTATGATGCAATGAACAGGGCCTGAAAATGTTATAGAGAAAAGACTTAGAGATATTTTTACCCCTCCAGATCTAGGGTTCTTCGGCACGGAAGTCAAGGAGGCCGGTCGATCTCGCTGGATCCGGGAAGAAGAGGGCCAACAATGGAGGAGGGGGTTCGCCGGAGTGCTCTAGGCCTCGCCGGAGACGCGGATTCGGCCGGTGAGCGAGGAGGTGGGGCGGCGCCGGAGTGCGTTGGCGGCGGCGACGCAGCCCAGCGACGAGGCGGCGAGCGGCGAGCCACGGCCGGAGCAGGCGGCAAGCGGCACAGGAGGAGCTGGGCGGCGGAGAGGCTCGGGCGCGCGGGGCGGCGGCGCCGAACTGGGCCCGCGGGGGCCGACTGCGGGACGGGCGGGCCGGACGGCGGAGGCGGTGGCGCTTGCCACATGGCGGCATGCTATTGGGTGCAGGCGGCGACGGAATTCGTCCGGTGGCCGGACGTGTCCGGTGGCGGCGGGGGCGATTTTTAGGGTTTTGGACCCGAATTTGGAGGAGGGTGCACATATTTATAGCTAGGAGGAGGTAGAAGTGTCCAAATGAGGTGTAATTTTCGCCCATGCGATCGTGATCCGACGGCGGACGACATGGAAGTGGATTGGATGGGTTATTGGGCCGTTTTGGAGGGGTGTTAGGCTGCAACACACACGGGGCCTTTACGGTTCCTCGGTTAACCGTTGGAGTATCAAACGGAATCCAAATGGCACGAAATTTGACAGGCGGTCTACCGGTGGTGTACCATGGCCGCTTGGCAAATCCCGGGCCATTCTGAGAATGTTTAACACCCGCTCACGAAAAGAGAAAAATGGGGGACTCCGGTGCACGTAGGAGTGTCAGATTGCAAAACGGACAACGGGGAAAATGCTCGGATGCATGAGACGAACACGTATGCAAATGCGATGCACATGATGACATGATATGATATGCATGACATGAATAAAATGAAAAACTAAGACAAAACCCAACCACGAAGGAAATCTCATAATTTAAAGCCGAAAATGGCAGAGTCGGAGTTACAAATATGGCAAGTTACATCCGGGGTGTTACAAAAGGTTCCCAGGCGATGGGGCGGCGGTGAATGGCTTCGGCCGCCGCTCTCTGCACGAGTGGGAACTCCATCTCCTGCACGAAGCCAACTACCCGGCGCCTCCCGACATGCGCGTGCCGGGGCGGTGGAGGCTCAGCGCCGGGGGCGTCCCCACCCCCCTGCTGCCCGACGTCACGCGCCCGGACTACTTCCGCACCGAGATCGAGCGTGCACGGGCGTCTTTGACGGAGGAGCAGCGGGCCCTCCCGAAGTACGCCGCTGCCAACCACGAGGCATGGGCGGCGTACTTCGAACGCCGACAGGCGGAGCGGGTAGCCTCCACCAACAATGCGCCGGTGATGTGGGGGACCAAAAACAGCAACGGCCGCCGCCTGTGGTGGGGCGCCCCCGGCTGCACGGTCCACGCCGTCCTCGAGCACCTCGAGGGCGGAAACGAGCCTCCGCTAACGTACCCGGCCGCCCCGGTTCCCCGCCGGAGTGGCGGCCAATGGATGCCGAGGAGGACCGGCTCCTCTTCCTCCTCCTCTTCCTCCTCCTCCCACTCCTCCGGGTCACCGGCGCTCTTCAGTGTTAAGGCCGAGCCCGCGAAAACGCCGCTTGGTCGGCGCACCCGCAGCACCGGCATCGTCATCAAGGAGGGCGGGCGTGCCTCCTCCTCGGCTCCTCCCCGCCTCCTCAAGTCGAAAATGGAGTCGGGGCTCGCCGCCGTGAAGACGGAGCCGGAACTCGACAACGAGGAGGCCATGAAGTGGGCGCGGGAAGATTGGGCGCGGCTCGAGAAGGAGCGCCAGTGCCGCGCCCTGGCAGAGATCGCCGCGCGCCGCCGTGAGCGCGAGGAAGGGGACGTCATCGTGCTTGAAGAGAACGACGACGACACGCCGCCACCGGCCAAACCTGTCCGCCAGGGCGATCCCGGGCAAGGGTCCAGCAGCGTGAAGAAGGAGAAGGACGACGGCGGCGAAGAAGACGACTACGCCGCGCTCAGCGAGTTTTTTATTTAGTAAATTTTAAGTTTTCTATGAAAAAAATTGTGGAACGCCGAAATTTATGTTTTGTTTACCGAATCTTTGTAATGTTTGCCGAATTTATTTTCAAAAATATTTAAAAAAGGGCGACTGGGGGCGACCCTGGGACGGCGGCTGGGAACCCGATCGACCCCAAACCGATTTTTAGCGCCGGTTCGCCCCCAGACGACGATTTTCCGAGCCCCCTAGGGCCAACGGCTGTAGATGCTCTATCTTTTTTTAGAAAAGGAGGACGACCCCCGGCCTCTGCATCTGGGCGATGCATACGACCATTTTATTAATTATTGACACAAGACCGTACAGAGTCATACAACAATAAGTCTAAAGCCACCAAAACAAGCAACAACTGTCGCTATCCCTATCCAGTTGATGTAGGGGCGCTGAAAGTCTGGGCCTAATACCAAACAGACCACGCAGCCAAACCTAACGATCTAAAGACTTGAGGTCCTACCCAGGACCTGCCTGGGATGGGCACCCACCAGTCCGGCGTGCTTCTCAACCAGGACCCCTGCCGGGTATGAGGCCGCCGCAGCCGCCTGCCACCAATCCATCTTCAGAGCTGTACTGTTGCACCGACCTTGCCAGGCCTATCCGCCATCAACGCCACCATGACGCCAGACAGCTTCCACCTCCTGCACGAGTCCATCTCCGCGCATCATACGCCGAGTCTCCACAGCGCCACGCCGCCGAGATCCGCCACCGTCAATGTGTAAGATGAAGCACCGCTCCACCAAAGTCACCGTCCTCTAGTCCCTCGAGCCCGTGTGCACCTCCAAGATTGACGCCCCCAGGGGGGAAACGACACCAGAGAGCCGCCGTCATCCGATCTACTGATCTAGGGTTTCCCCCGGAGGTAGCAGAGAGTGGCCTTGAACTTCTCCACGACGATGCCTTCAGGAAGGGAACGACGCAGACAGCGTCGCCATCGCCGGCCTTGGCAATCGCCAATAGCAGGTTTTCACCCGGATTTGATCGAAGATCTCCATCCCTCGTGCACGGGTCGCCAAACCGCCGGGCACGCACCACCGGAACCACGAGCCGTCGGCCGACCCCAAAGCGTTCGCGCCGCCGCGAGGTCAGCTTTGGCTGGGGCGCCGGCAGCATCCCCGACCCCCGGCCCATCCCACCACCTCCCCCCGGAGCTGAAGAAGAGGAGGGGAAGGCCGAGGCCGCCACTGCTGCGCCGACCCCTCCGCCAGCCATGGCGGAGGAAGCCGCCCGCAGCCCGCACCGCCCGCAGCCCGCCCCAACCGGATCTGGATCGAGCCGCCGCCGTCACCACACCAGCCGAGCACCACCGAGGAGCAGCCCATCACGCCACCCGCACACCCGCGCACCATCCTGCGCCGATGAGGGGCCGCGCCGCGGCACCCCGCGAGAACACCGTGACCAGATCCAGGTCGGCCGGCCCGCGCCAGCCCTCCCGAACAAGGCGATGAAGATGCTCTATCTGTTCATGCCTAGGTACGAGAACCTCACCGCCGGTGTGGAAAGGAGTCGCAGACACACCCTAGCTTGCATGGGCCGCTTGCAACAGCGCACGGCATGCTCGCTCCGGAATTCCCCTAGGGAGATAGCTAGCATTGTTGAATCTGAATGTAATCATCATAGTTGATCAATGAAAAGTTCCTTTTCCGTAAAAAAAAAAGTGTTGTCCCACATCATGCCTACTCACACGGGAGCCTCAAGTCCAACAACGGCGTCACGATATCATCTTGCTAGCCACCAGAGTACATAGCTGTCAATGATATAAACTCAAGCCCGAACATATGGTTAATAAAAGGACAGCAGCGTTCAGATCCAAAAAAATTAAATTTTTTGAAATCCCCAAACATTTTCTAAAGTGCGAACACTATATGAAATTTCGAATACTTTGAAAAAATAACATTTTTTAAACATAAGCAGTTTTTAAAAAGCAAACAATTTTTGATACATAAAAAGTTTGACAAAAAAGAGGGAACAATTTTTGAACCCTGAACATATTTCACAAACTTTTAGAAAAAATGTTTTTAGATTTTTTCATAAATTCAAAAAAATCGGAAATTTTAAAAATGATTGTGCATTTCATAAATTGTTCAAAATTTCAAAAAAATGTTCCTGTTTTCTATTTTTCATCACAAATTGAAAAATGTTTCATGTTTTTAGAAATTGTTTGGAATTTTCAAGTTCTGTGATATTTTTAAAAACTGTTTGTGATTTCAAATTGTTCACATTTGTCAAAACATGTTTGGAATTCCAAAGGTTCTTCACATGTTTTGAAATTTTTTTGGGTTTTCAAATATTGTGTCATTTTCCAAAAAAAAATGGTTTTGGAATTCATAAATTATTTGGGTTTAATAAATCAGCATTTTTCAAAATTGTTCACATTTTTTAAGAAATGTTTCAATTTTCTAAAAATGTTTACACATGTGAATCCTCCTGTCTGTTCTTATTGAGGTCACGCTATCTGCCGTCATGAGCAGCCTTCGGAGTGAGTGGCTAGCCGCTGGCGCTCTCTGTGCGTGACCCCGAGTTTGAGTCCTGTAAAGCACTTTTTGCTCAGTAATTTTTCGTCGCTCGTTATAGAAGACAAGTGGCTTTGTGTAGTTCAAAACAAAATTGTCACTACAAAATATTAAAATTTTATTATCATACGAAAATGAAAAACAAAGAAACAAAAACGGAAAGGAAAAAAAACAGAGCAGCGTGAGCGACTGCGCTAATGGGCCAGGCCGATTCATGCTAATGTCCAGCCAGCTGGTCAACGATGCTAGTATTTGACTAAACATGTCAGCGAATACCAGCTAAACCTCCTCAAGGTTCAAAATAGACTAGGATCACGAAGTTCGATGTGCAAATTTCTGGAATTATAAGTTCAGGGTTCGATTTAACTTTTGTTTACAAGTTCAAGGATTGTTTCGGACTTTTTCCCGTTGTCGCCGCTCGGGCTTAGTGCAACTCAGCCGTCCCTCAAGAAGCTCTCTAGGAGCATTTTTTCAGTGTCGGCGGTTGAAAAATTTCCCACCCCACGACGTCAATTAGCGCTGGATTTGGCGAAAAATCTGGCCGGCAATCCCACCCCATTCCCAAGATCCTGGGGGGGCAACTGGGGGAGAAGAGAGAGTGTTTTGCATGCGGTTGGGCTCGCCGTCAGCCTCCCACTCCCTCTCTCCTCACCTTTTCCTCTGGGGCCAACCCACGTACTTCTCTCTTCTCTTCTCCTTTTCTCCACGGACGCCCTGCACGCCCCAGGGTCCAGCTTCCCGTCCGGCGACCTCGCCGCCCATCCAGCATCGCCGTGCACCGTAGCAGCAAGAGCCGGTCGGGCATTCCCTGCCCCTCGCCGGTGGCCACGAAGGGCACGTCCACGACGCTCCTCGCCGAGATGCATAGCTCGCCGAGATCGGCGCTGGCGAGGGGCACGCCGTCGTACTCCACCACCGCGCCCACCGGCTCAAAGCAGTGCCGCCACACGTTGCCGTTCTTGACGCGCAGGTCGAGGTGGAAGGTGGCGGGAGCGCCGGCGCGCCTGTCGAGGCCATCGAAGACGGCCGCCCGGACACCTCCTCCCGCCCTCCCGAGCTCGTGTGTCGGCGCCCCTGCTGCTGCGGTGGAGCGGCTCATACCAGCAGCTCCGTCTTCCCGCTCCCAGACGCGTCGCCGAAGAAGGCCGTGACGCGGGGCTCGGCGTCGAGCGCGCGGAGATGTCGCAGAGGGAGCGTGCCGCGCGGAGTCATGCGCGGGCGCGGAGAGCCGCGCGGGCCACGGAAAGCCACGGCGAGCGCCTGGTCGTGTGATCACGGCTGCTGCTCGGCGTAGGGCCGGGCCCGTGCTCGAGCTCGGCTGCTCGCCGAGGGAGCGCGCCGCGCGGAATCGCGCGCTGCTGCGAGGGCAGGGAGGAGGACGGGGAGGGGAGAGAGGAGAGGACACGGGTGCGCGCGCCGCGACGTCGAGGCGGGCGAAGAGGCGGGAGCTGGCGCGGCATGAGGAGGCGGAGATGGGGAGGGAGCGGGGCGGGAGTGAACGGCGGTTTCGGCCATGGCATCTAGGGAGCGAGGAAGAGAGAAGGGGGGGGGTGAGGTGTCGCGATGCATGCGAGCAGGCAGGAGCCGTGATGGCTGGAAAAGTTCTCGACCCCATGCCAAATACTTCGCCGGGCCAAGCCCAAGAGGCAAAAAAAATGCCGGCTAAGGGACGCAACGGCTGGAGATGCTCTTAGTGGACTCGCCCGGCCGGCACCGAGGGCGCTTTCCCTTCTTCGTGGTGTATCTATACGGCAGGTGGTAGGGGACGTAGTGATGGGGTTGTATGTAGGTGCCAATATTTTTTCCTCAAAAAATAAGGATAATATGCACAGTCATATACTTATTTATTACTCAAAACCCAACGGCAGAACAACATTGATTCGAAAATAAAAAATAAGGACGCATGCCTCAAGACATAACTCCACTAGACAGCTAATCCTATTATAAAAGATAAAAAGAAAATAAAAATACAATACTCCTAGGCTAAGACTTTAAGAAGGAATTGCCGCATGTGTGTCGATGATTATGAGTCTAACCCAAGGTCCAGCTCGGGATTTTTATTATCAAAGCCAAGCTTCGATCCACCTCCTTCAGCAAGGGTACGACGTAGGCATGCGTCGACATAGCTTGATCGGAGATCTAGTGTTTCCATTGGAGTGCGCATGCTCGTCGTTGAAGTTGCATATACTCAACACTTGTCTGGCAACCGACACCTCGTTACTCGGATACCGTAGGAGGAGAAACCGGAAGACAATGCCGTCTCATATTTTTCTGGTCTCCCGTCACTGCCGCACCACCTTCGTTCCAGCAACAACAAGCAAAACATGACACCTTCGTCAAATCCACCATGCAGCACCTGCCGACAACATGCATGAATTGATGTCTCCACATGAGACGTCGTGCATAGCACCCACCGGAGACTTCACCTGTCGGTGATAGGCATGACATGACACCTCGAGAAGAGATGCATGTGTCACCCGCCGAGCTGCATCGAACCTGATCGACTGGTGGAGGTGGCGCCCCATATCCCCGCCAGCCTCAGAGGTTGTCACCACCATGAGACCCAGCCACCACGTCATCCACATGACCATGGAGGTCGCCGTCGTCGAAGAAGCCGGACCGCCGCCCCATCGCCCAACTCCTGCATTCACATTAGAAAGCAACAACATGTTGGATTTTGTCGGATTTATGTAGTATTGTTGTTCATTCATCAACTAATAAGGATACTCGAGTGGTAGAACATAGCCAAATAAGAGTTTGCTAACTCACATTTTGACGAGTGACCTTTGAGTATTTCAATCTAAATTCCGCCTAATGTATTAAATAAGGACAAATTACATGTGACAAGCATGGGCGATAATTTGAATATGGTTTTTGTTGCTTGGAAATTTGAATATGGTTTTGGCATCAACACTTGATAGTTGAATTGCGATAAATTGATAAATAATGTGAACAAGAGATGATTCCCACATGAGTAAGTTATATAAGATATCTACAATAATAGAAAGTAAGTGTACCAATAGCACCGACATATTGCAAGAGAGACAAAAGATTGGAGGTAATTGCATGGTGGGGTCCATTCTCTATTTTGCTATCAGTGTGCATACTTCATATTGAACACTATACTTGGTGGTGTTATGTGTGCGGTAACATTTAAAGTAATCCAAAAGAATCTGCTCGCAGAAGGTAAATTGAGACTTAGTACCAATCAACTAACTTTCATGCAACTTTGCAAGTTTAGCAAAATACATGTTCTAACATCACCCCAAAAGTGTAGATGATAGTCTAAACTTAGACAAAGAAAATTCCAAAGGCAAGGCAAAATACAAGATAGTACAATAGTTAAATGCAATCCGAGTCATACAACTAAACGCACAGCCAAGCTATGAATCCAGTCAGAAACTAACAGAACATTAGAATGCTCAAATGTTCAGTTCTTAAATCAAACAACAACCAAAAGAAGGGCTTGATTTACTACTTCTCAAACTAGGACCAAGAAGCAAAAAAAAATGTTAAGATTCAATTCTTAACAGGGGACCATAATGAGTAACCAGCGCCAATAAGAGGGCAACAAAATAAGTTTCATATGTTATCATATGACTATTTACACTCATAGATCTAGGAGAACCAGAAGTCCATATCAAAATATAAGTAAGGTTCAATATTACAGCCATCACACTATCACTAACATCGGTTTCATACTAAAGCGACATGACCTCTCCTGCATTACAATGCACGCCACCACGAGTTCATATTAGACACATAAGGTCCGACATTTCTTAACTTAAGGATAATAAAGGGGACTTTCTCAAACATTGTCGAGCAACTGGGCCTTACATGATTTGAGACCCAGTCGTAGACGAAGCTTTCACACATGCCACTCTCCTAACATTCTTGTGAAGATCAATACAAGTTCACCAAAGTAGCAGATGAGAATTGCAAGCAAATGATCATGAAACCAGACCACAATGAACAATCCAAAAATAAATGTCATCACCGTTGAGCCATTGAAAACCACAACATATACCTTGCAAATACTCTATAATATATCAGGAACTGATAGTCATCCCACTTTGCGATTATGCAGATGGACGCAACCAAAAACAAGGATAACATTGCCAAAGTATCTAATATGAGAAAAACCTTGAATGCATGTTTTTTTCCTTTCTCTGGGCTATAACATCCAAGCATAGTAAACCCACACATAAAAGTGATGGCTGATATAAGAATTGCCACTAGAGAGGTATTTGTAGTATATGTCTGAGTTAAGGACTTCACATTTTTTGTGGATACGTTGGTTGTTGTGATTTAGTTTGCTCCCTCATATGGCAGATTGAAGCAACATCTTGCGGGTGAGCGTCAAGAAGTAGCAAGCACACTTTGTTCTACAAGGAATCAAGAAAAGACGCAATGTTAATTAAAGTGTATCACACGGCTCTACAACAGATTTCAACAATGGTATGTTTACCTAATCTATGGTTTTTGCATGATTGAATGCAAAACGCAACTCCCAAGCAGGTGGAAGCACCCGTCTTGTCGACGATGTTTGTATCAATGTCAGGATGAGACAACAACATTGCAACAATATTTGGATCATTGTCTTATTTTGCCATTTTTGGTCGCTTTTCCATAATTGTTTTACATTGTAACTTGTTTTGATATAAAACAATTGTTTTTATATTGAACTTTTATATTTATTTTAAAGTAAGTGTACGATATTACAATTTTAGTTTATATAATTTCTTTTACTTAACCAAATAACAATGTTTCCAAATAATAGTTATATTATTTATTGTTATGCAATTGTAATTTATATTATTGAAAATTTTGATTCTGTAAAATTTTAATTGTATTACATACCAAAAATTCTCTTTTTTCGAATTAATTCTCTAATATTGCACAATGCATTGCATATATACATACATACATACATACATATATATATATATATATGTGTGTGTGTGTGTGTGTGTGTGTTCATATATCTTTTAATATTATGAATATCATCGTAGATATTTCTAGATCATACACACACTAAAAAGTATTCTATTAGTGGTTCCTAGAGTATATGAGGCAACCATATTGACAAAACTACTAGGGCATATCAAGCGTGACTTACAAACCGGGACTAATGTGCTTCACATTAGGCCCTTTTTCTACTAGTGCACGTCCTATTCTTCATCAAGTCCGGGCGAGGAAGACTAAGACATAGGACACAAACGTGCCCATGTCTGTTTCCCATGTCCTACTCCTCGTCGGTGTCCGCTGCCTGGCCATGGACGTCGCCGGTGGAGGTGAGATCCATGATGGACATGGACGGGCCAGCCCTATGGTCGTTGCCACCCATGCGATCTCCATTGCTTGCAAGGTTGTGTACGGGAGAAGCTCTTGTGTGCAACTATACCATCAATGAGCATGAGTATAACATGGAGTGTTATCTTTGTGATGGTATCTATCCTCCAGGAGCGACATTTGTCAAGACCATCTCTGATCCAATAGCTGGCCAAAACAATTCACTTTGCTATAGACAAGAAGGTGCTAGAAATGATGTCGAGAGGGCATTTCGAGTGCTCCATGCATGTTGCAATTGTTCGTGGACCTACTAAATAATTGGATGGAAAGACATTGTGTGTGGTAATGACAACTTACGTGATCATGCAAAACATGATTGTGACAGATGATGATAAGACAGTTCACCAGGGTCTAGATTTTCAACAAATGGGTGATCTTGTCCAGCTTCCATAGCAGAAACCGAAGGCATTTGAGCAATTTCTCCAAATTTATCATTAGATTCGCATTCGAGGAACTCATACACGACTTCAGAATTATCTGATTGAGCATTTGTGGGTGTTTCATGTGAGCAATTAGAACATGTGTCCAAATAATTGGAATTCAAATTTGAACCATTTTATTTCAAAAATTCATGTTTGGATCGTAATATTTATATTTGAATTGTTGTTCCATTGGAATATTCATCTTTGAGTTATTGATGTACTGTGTTATTTAGCTTTGATTGTTTTCATTGTTAGGAGTAGGAAAAGAAAGGAGGGGATGAACATTTGAGGATAGGGTTGGATATCATTCGCTTTGCCAGGGCGTCCATTTGATGATCCTCATTAGGGCATATCCAACGCGAATCACCAAAGCGTCTACAATTGTCCATAGCCAGCCGCCCAGACACATTTAATCATCCAACATTGATCACCGAATCGGTTTCGACCGGTCGATGTTCAAAATCCCACATATTGTCCCCAAATCGGGAGGGGGAGGGGGGCTATAGGGTAGTTTGGGGTTATAGGGGAGTTTGGGTGGTCCGCCCGGCCCATTATTAGTTGAACCATGTCTCCTCACAATCCATGTTCACCTGACCCGCTGCAAGTCACAATCGACAATCCGAAACTAAGGGATGTCGTTGGGTGGATCCGTCTGACCAGCTGTCCACATAAATATCCAAACGTGTTCGCGAACATTTGTTCACCTGACCCTAGGTAAATCTTCTATTTACTTATTTTTACTTCTTTTGCGGGGAAAATCTATCATTTATTGGCTGGGATTTTATTTCTTTCATACGACCCTCAGGTGTAGGGAGGTCTAAGTACTTTTTCTTAAGGGTGCGGCTAGATCTTAGTCATCTCAGTCAAGTGACAGAACGTATAAAAAAGAAGAAATAAAAAATTCTGATTTTTTTTGCACGGATCTCTATGTAAGAGCTCACGGATATATCATAGACTATTTCGTTAAAGTCCATACGGCTCAGATTTAGCAATCCCATTTGTGTATTTTACTTTAAAATTTGCCAACAGCACCATGTTCATAAGTACATAGCGTATCGAATCCAACAATAATACTGTATTTCGTTCGGTCATCTCACTTGTAGCAAAACATTTCCTGGTGGGCCAGGCAACTCGGCGGGACAACGTGCCCATACGCAACCCCATACGCGTTCCGGCAAAAGGACTCGGCCGGTCGCCGCCGCTCCCCGTAGCCCAGCCAAACGTTCCGCATGGTGATTCCGGTGCACGGCTGGCTCGGGCTGCAGTCGAACCGCACCGCCACCGGCGTCGCCGACGTCCCCTCGACGTCCGTGTATGACACGTTGGTGATCTTGATCCCCGATCCCTGAAACAAAGGCACACTACATTGTGTCAGCAGCATTCCCTGAAAATGCAGTGTTGTGATCTTGAGTTGGGTGCTACGACACCTCGGTGGGGCAGCTGACGTTGCCGGGGCAGTAGTTCTGGTCGACGATAATCGGGTTGCGGACGTTCCTCATGACCACGTCCGAGAAGGCGACGCCGTCGACGAGCCCGCTGTTGGCCTTGGCCCACGACTTGATCCGCAGCCCGTTGGTCGTCCCGGCGAGCGTCACGGCCTTCACGGTGATGTTCCGCACGGCCACCTGCTCCGGCGTGTCTCCCAGGCTCCCAATACTGGCAATGGCATATACACCACATCAGGGAATAGATTAGACACATATCCGGAGTGGATGGACAGGGTTGGACCTCGTCACTCACCTGATGCCGTGCCCAGGGCCGC
This sequence comes from Triticum urartu, assembly GCF_056163025.1. Taxonomy (NCBI): domain Eukaryota; kingdom Viridiplantae; phylum Streptophyta; class Magnoliopsida; order Poales; family Poaceae; genus Triticum; species Triticum urartu. The sequence continues at coordinate 68,773,626 of NC_141876.1, read as the reverse complement.
ACGTGACGCCCTGAATCCAGACGTCCGACGAGCCCTCGACCATGGAGATGCAGTCGTCGCCGGTACCGACGACAGCGTTCCGGATGGTGATGTCGCTCGACTGCTTGATGTGGATGCCGTCGGTGTTGGGGCTGTCCCCCGGCGCCGACACCACCGTGTCCACTATCGCCACGCCGGTGCTCGCCTGCACGGTGACGTGTATGCCCGCGCTGTTCACCGACGTCAGGCCTTGGATCACCACGTTCCTCGACCGGTAGATCGTCAACGACTGCGACGGAGCATCCCCAAATCATTCGGGTTCATGCATTATCACTGACACACTCATTTTCTGAAAGAAAGAACACGTACTGACCCTGGTGGCGGCGGGGCAAGAGGAGCCGCCGCCGGCTCTCCGGCACGCCCAGTACGCCTGGCCCCTGCCGTCGAGCGTGCCTCCGATGACGGACACCCCGTCCACGTTCTGGAACACGATCCAGAGCTGCGCGCCGGCGTACGGCACGGGCGCGAGCACCGTGCCCGCGATGCTCACGGCCACCGCGCCGCTCCTGCACGGCCCGCTGAACCTCGCCCTGGAAACCAAGAACTCGCCTGCCGGCACGACCACCGCGGCCGGGCCCTCGCCTTCCGTGCCGCACGCCGCGGCCCACGCGCGGAGGAACGCCCCTGCGCAGTCTGTCCGGCCGTCGGCCACGGCGCCGTAGTCGACGACGCTGTAGGACGCCGCGGAGGCGAGCGACACGCACAGGTGGGCGAGGAGAGCAAGGCTGGTGCGCCGTCGTGCCGGCATCGGGCGGTAGCGTCTCGTGAGTCTGCGCGCGGCCGGAGATGCGTGTGTCCACGGAGCATTTGCGCTCGTGACTTGCAACTTTGCAGGTTGTTGGTGGATTGGATTGCCGGCAGCTCGGGAGTTGTGTTAAGCAACATGGTTGATGGGGACGTGGCTTTTGTGCAGGACAAGAGTTTCGTGCCTTGTAGTGTTTCTGGAGCGATCACTTGTAAGATTGGGTTCGTGCCTTGGCAACTTCGGGAGTCGTGTTAAGCAACGAGATCGATGGGTACGTGGCCGCTTGGCGTTTAGCTTCGAGCGTGCACGATGAGTGTTTCTCGAGCGATCACTTGTAAGATTGGGTCATGTGCAGAGTGCGCATGTTGCTACATTTGGCCTCCCATTTTTGGATATTCATAAATTCTGATAACTTGGTCTTCAATGCGGATCAATTTAGCAGGTATAGCTTCACCAGCTTCACCAGGTATAGCGACTGCACAGTATCGGCCAGCGAGTGAACAATACCTGCGAGAGCTTGGACGCCCCCGTGCGCCATGCGGCCGCGATCGTCGGAAAGCGCATGATGGCCATCCGCGTGCGCCACACGGTCGCCATCGTCGGCCTGCACGTTCTGGCCATCCTCTAGGATGGCATAGCCGACGTCGTGGCCGTCCTCCGTGAGCGCCTGCAGGTGGCCATCGCCTGCCTCGACGTGGCCGTCCTCTGCGAGCGCATGGCCGACGCCGCGGCGTTCCTCCGTAAGGGCTTGGACGGCGCCGTCGCCTTCCTCCTCTTGGCTGGCGGTGTCGACCACGAGCGCATGGCCATGTCCGTCGCCGTCCGCACCTAAGGTCTCTTTGTTGTAGATTACTTCATCTTGACTATTTGACAAAAAACTATCACATTAGGGGTTGCCGTTCCATAGAACTACCACATTTAAAAAAGTGACTGATAACTATCAAATTTTTTTAATTTTGTGACTAAAAATTGCCACTTTTGAAAAATGGTCAGTTTAGACAATTTGAGCACGTTTATGACATGCGGGACCCATCTGTCAAGGCTGACGTGGCGGCAAATTCAACTCCGTTCATTTTGACCGTTGAGCTGACCGTTATGACAGGTGGGCCCACACATCATTCTTCTTCTTCCTCTCTCTATCTCGCTGCCGAAGCTAGTCGCTGCCGTTCGTCTCGCCGCTGTGGCCACGGCCCTACGGCTGCTCTCCTGCTCCTAGGCGCCGCCGCTACCGCCGTTGTCCCCGCTGTTGCCCTCTGCTTCCCGCGCCGGCGAGCCCCTGGCCTCCCCTGCCTGCTGCCACGGAGCTCCTGCCCCGCGCCCCCTGCTGGCTTGCTGCCGTTGCGGCTTACCGGCCCGGCCGCCGCAAACTGCCCGCGCTGCCCGCCGGCCTGCGTGCCCCGCCACAGCCCCACTGCTGCTTGGCTCCCGCCTCTGCTGCCGCCATGCGAACCCTCCCCGACCCGCGCTCACGACTCGCCCCGCCTCCTCCTCCCAGTGCCGCACCGCCCCCTGCAGCCCACACACGGCCGCGCTCGGCGGTCGGCCAGGTCCGCATCTACCATCGAGCAGTAGCTCGCAACATCGACAGCCGGCTCCGGCGACGAGCTCGTCCGCAGGGACCCGTTTACTTTTACTAAAAAACCGAAAAGGACTTGATTGCTTTTTTATAAAACTTGCAAGGATCTGATTGCTTTTTTAAAAGTTATAGGGACCTGGTTGTTTTTATTTTTTTTAAAGGGTCCGACGTATGGGCCCCACCTGTCATAACGGTCAGCTTAACAGTCAAAATAAACGGAGTTGACTTTGCCGCCACATCGGCCCTGACAGGTGGGTCCCGCATGTCATAAACATGCTTAAATCGTCTAAACTGACCATTTTTCAAAAGTGGTAGTTTTTAGTCACAAAATTAGAAATTTTTGGTAGTTATCAGTCACTTTTTTGAATGTGGTAGTTCTGTGGGACGGTAACCCCTAATGTGATAGTTTTTTTGTCAAATACTCCTTCATCTTTGATTGGTTGGCTCTCTCCCCACAAGCACGGGTTGAATCCATCCTTGGCCATGGGAACCAGCAGATTGGGAGAGCAGGTGACTTGCCTCTTCCAAGTCACGCTGTACCCTAAGGGCATCTCCAGCCGCGCCCACAGGAAGGCCTCCCCAGGCGATTTTTTCGCGCCGGCGCCGAAAAAACGGCCCAGTCACGCCCCCAGGAGCCCGATTTTCGCCGGCTTGAGCCGAAAACAGCGCCGGCGGACCCAGCCCGAACCCGGCGCGCTGGTGTTGGGGAACGTAGTAATTTCAAAAAAATTCCTACGCACACGCAAGATCATGGTGATGCATAGCAACGAGAGGGGAGAGTGTGATCTACGTACCCTTGTAGATCGACAACGGAAGCGTTAACTTGGTTGATGTAGTCGTACGTCTTCACGGCCCGACCGATCATGCACCGAAACTACGGCACCTCCGAGTTCTAGCACACGTTCAGCTCGATGACGATCCCCGGACTCCGATCCAGCAAAGTGTCGGGGAAGAGTTCCGTCAGCACGACGGCGTGGTGACGATCTTGATGTACTACTGTCGCAGGGCTTCGCCTAAGCACCGCTACAATATTATCGAGGACTATGGTGGAAGGGGGCACCGCACACGGCTAAGAATATGATCACGTGGATCAACTTGTGTCCTTAGGGGTGCCCCTTGCCTCCGTATATAAAGGTTACAGGGGGGGCCGGCCGGCCAAGAGGATGCGCGCCAGGAGGAGTCCTACTCCCTCCGGGAGTAGGACTCCCCCCTTTCCTAGTTGGAATAGGATTCGCGGAGGGGGGGAAGAGGAGAGAGAGGAGGAAGGGGGGCCGGCCCCCTCTCCTTGTCCTATTCGGACCAAGGGGGGGAGGGGCGCGCGGCCCATCTCTGGCCACCTCTCCTCTCTTCCACTAAGGCCCACTAAGGCCCATATACCTCCCGGGGGGGTTCCGGTAACCTCCCGGTAATCCGGTAAAATCCCGATTTCACCCGAAACCCTTCCGATATCCAAACATAGGCTTCCAATATATCAATCTTTATGTCTCGACCATTTCGAGACTCCTCGTCATGTCCGTGATCACATCCGGGACTCTGAACAACCTTCGGTACATCAAAACGCATAAACTCATAATATAACTGTCATCGAAACCTTAAGCGTGCGGACCCTACGGGTTCGAGAACAATGTAGACATGACCGAGACAAGTCTCCGGTCAATAACCAATAGCGGGACCTGGATGCCCATATTGGTTCCTACATATTCTACGAAGATCTTTTATCGGTCAGACCGCATAACAACATACGTTGTTCCCTTTGTCATCGGTATGTTACTTGCCCGAGATTCGATCGTCGGTATCCTATACCTAGTTCAATCTCGTTACCGGCAAGTCTCTTTACTCGTTATGTAATACATCATCCCACAATTAACTCATTAGTTTCAATGCTTGCAAGGCTTAAGTGATGTGCATTACCGAGAGGGCCCAGAGATACCTCTCCGACAATCGGAGTGACAAATCCTAATCTCAAAATACGCCAATCCAACATGTACCTTTGGAGACACCTGTAGAGCTCCTTTATAATCACCCAGTTACGTTGTGACGTTTGGTAGCACACAAAGTGTTCCTCTGGCAAACGGGAGTTGCATAATCTCATAGTCATAGGAACATGTATAAGTCATGAAGAAAGCAATAGCAACATACTAAACGATCGGGTGCTAAGCTAATGGAATGGGTCATGTCAATCAGATCATTCAACTAATGATGTGATCCCGTTAATCAAATAACAACTCTTTGTCCATGGTTAGGAAACATAACCATCTTTGATTAACGAGCTAGTCAAGTAGAGGCATACTAGTGACACTCTGTTTGTCTATGTATTCACACATGTATTATGTTTCTGGTTAATACAATTCTAGCATGAATAATAAACTTTTATCATGATATAAGGAAATAAATAATAACTTTATTATTGCCTATAGGGCATATTTCCTTCAGTCTCCCACTTGCACTAGAGTCTATAATCTAGATTACACAGTAATGATTCTAACACCCATGGAGCCTTGGTGCTAATCATGTTTTGCTCGTGGAAGAGGCTTAGTCAACGGGTCTGCAACATTCAGATCTGTATGTATCTTGCAAATCTCTATGTCTCCCACCTGGACTAGATCCCGGATGGAATTGAAGCGTCTCTTGATGTGCTTGGTTCTCTTGTGAAATCTGGATTCCTTCGCCAAGGCAATTGCACCAGTATTGTCACAAAAGATTTTCATTGGACCCGATGCACTAGGTATGACACCTAGATCGGATATGAACTCCTTCATCCAGACTCCTTCATTCGCTGCTTCCGAAGCAGCTATGTATTCCGCTTCACACGTAGATCCCGCCACGACGCTCTGTTTAGAACTGCACCAACTGACAGCTCCACCGTTTAATGTAAACACGTATCCGGTTTGCGATTTAGAATCGCCCGGATCAGTGTCAAAGCTTGCATCAACGTAACCATTTACGATGAGCTCTTTGTCACCTCCATATACGAGAAACATATCCTTAGTCCTTTTCAGGTACTTCAGGATGTTCTTGACCGCTGTCCAGTGATCCACTCCTGGATTACTTTGGTACCTCCCTGCTAGACTTATAGCAAGGCACACATCAGGTCTGGTACACAGCATTGCATACATGATAGAGCCTATGGCTGAAGCATAGGGAACATCTTTCATTTTCTCTCTATCTTCTGTAGTGGTCGGGCATTGAGTCTGACTCAACTTCACACCTTGTAACACAGGCAACAACCCTTTCTTTGCTTGATCCATTTTGAACTTCTTCAAAATCTTGTCAAGGTATGTGCTTTGTGAAAGTCCAATTAAACGTCTTGATCTATCTCTATAGATCTTTATGCCTAATATGTAAGCAGCTTCACCGAGGTCTTTCATTGAAAAACTCTTATTCAAGTATCCCTTTATGCTATCCAGAAATTCTATATCATTTCCAATCAGTAATATGTCATCCACATATAATATCAGAAATGCTACAGAGCTCCCACTCACTTTCTTGTAAATACAGGCTTCTCCAAAAGTCTGTATAAAACCAAATGCTTTGATCACACTATCAAAGTGTTTATTCCAACTCCGAGAGGCTTGCACCAGTCCATAAATGGATCGCTGGAGCTTGCACACTTTGTTAGCTCCCTTTGGATCGACAAAACCTTCCGGTTGTATCATATACAACTCTTCTTCCAGAAATCCATTCAGCAATGCAGTTTTGACATCCATCTGCCAAATTTCATAATCATAAAATGCTGCAATTGCTAACATGATTCGGACAGACTTAAGCATCGCTACGGGTGAGAAGGTCTCATCGTAGTCAACCCCTTGAACTTGCCGAAACCCTTTTGCGACAAGTCGAGCTTTGTAGACAGTAATATTACCGTCGGCATCAGTCTTCTTCTTGAAGATCCATTTATTCTCAATTGCTTGCCGATCATTGGGCAAGTCAACCAAAGTCCACACTTTGTTCTCATACATGGATCCCATCTCAGATTTCATGGCTTCAAGCCATTTTGCGGAATCTGGGCTTACCATCGCTTCTTCATAATTCGTAGGTTCATCATGATCTAGTAGCATGACTTCCAGAACTGGATTACCATACCACTCTGGCGCGGATCTCACTATGGTTGATCTACGAGGTTCAGTAGTATCTTGTTCTGAAGTTTCATGATCATTATCATTAGCTTCCTCACGAATTGGTGTAGGTGTCACAGAAACAGTTTTCTGTGATGCACTACTTTCCAATAAGGGAGCAGGTACAGTTACCTCGTCAAGTTCTACTTCCCTCCCACTCACTTCTTTCGAGAAAAACTCCTTCTCCAGAAAGTTTCCGAACTTAGCAACAAAAGTCTTGCCTTCGGATCTGTGATAGAAGGTGTATCCAATAGTCTCCTTTGGATATCCTATGAAGACACATTTCTCCGATTTGGGTTCGAGCTTATCAGGTTGAAGCTTTTTCACATAAGCATCGCAGCCCCAAACTTTCAGAAACGACAACTTTGGTTTCTTGCCAAACCATAGTTCATAAGGCGTCGTCTCAACGGATTGATGGTGCCCTATTTAACGTGAATGCGGCCGTCTCCAAAGCATAACCCCAAAATGATAGCGGTAAATCAGTAAGAGACATCATAGATTGCACCATATCTAGTAAAGTACGATTACGACGTTCGGACACACCATTACGCTGTGGTGTTCCGGGTGGCGTGAGTTGCGAAACTATTCCGCATTGTTTCAAATGTACACCAAACTCGTAACTCAAATATTCTCCTCCACAATCAGATCGTAGAAACTTTATTTTCTTGTTACGATGATTTTCAACTTCACTCTGAAATTCTTTGAACTTTTCAAACACTTCAGACTTATGTTTCATTAAGTAGATATATCCATATCTGCTTAAGTCATCTGTGAAGGTGAGAAAATAACGATATCCGCCACGAGCCTTAATATTCATCGGACCACATACATCAGTATGTATGATTTCCAAAAAATCTGTTGCTCTCTCCATAGTACCGGAGAACGGTGTTTTAGTCATCTTGCCCATGAGGCACGGTTCGCAAGTACCAAGTGATTCATAATCAAGTGGTTCCAAAAGTCCATCAGTATGGAGTTTCTTCATGCGCTTTACACCGATATGACCTAAACGGCAGTGCCATAAATAAGTTGCACTATCTTTATCAACTCTGCATCTTTTGGCTTCAACATTATGAATATGTGTGTTACTACTATCGAGATTCAATAAGAATAGACCACTCTTCAAGGGTGCATGACCATAAAAGATATTACTCATATAAATAGAACAACCATTATTGTCTGATTTAAATGAATATCCGTCTCGCATCAAACAAGATCCAGATATAATGTTCATGCTTAACGCTGGCACCAAATAACAATTATTTAGGTCTAATATTAATCCCGAAGGTAGATGTAGAGGTAGCGTGCCGACCGCGATCACATCGACTTTGGAACCGTTTCCCACGCGCATCGTCACCTCGTCCTTAGCCAATCTTCGCTTAATTCGTAGTCCCTGTTTCGAGTTGCAAATATTAGCAACAGAACTAGTATCAAATACCCAGGTGCTACTATGAGCATTAGTAAGGTACACATCAATAACATGTATATCACATATACCTTTGTTCACCTTGCCATCCTTCTTATCCGCCAAATACTTGGGGCAGTTCCGCTTCCAGTGACCAGTCTGCTTGCAGTAGAAGCACTCAGTTTCAGGCTTAGGTCCAGACTTGGGTTTCTTCTCTTGAGCAGCAACTTGCTTGCTGTTCTTCTTGAAGTTCCCCTTCTTCTTCCCTTTGCCCTTTTTCTTGAAACTAGTGGTCTTGTTGACCATCAACACTTGATGCTCCTTTTGATTTCTACCTCCGCAGCTTTCAGCATTGCGAAGAGCTCAGGAATAGTCTTATTCATTCCTTGCATATTATAGTTCATCAGGAAGCTCTTGTAGCTTGGTGGCAGTGATTGGAGAATTCTGTCAATGACGCAATCATCTGGAAGATTAACTCCCATGAATCAAGTGATTATTATACCCAGACATTTTGAGTATATGCTCACTGACAGAACTGTTCTCCTCCATCTTGCAGCTATAGAACTTATTGGAGACTTCATATCTCTCAATTCGGGCATTTGCTTGAAATATTAACTTCAACTCCTGGAACATCTCATATGCTCCATGACGTTCAAAACGTCGTTGAAGTCCCGGTTCTAAGCCGTAAAGCATGGCACACTGAACTATCGAGTAGTCATCAGCTTTGCTCTGCCAGACGTTCATAACATCTGGTGTTGCTCCAGCAGCAGGCCTGGCATGCAGCGGTGCTTCCAGGACGTAATTCTTCTGTGCAGCAATGAGGATAATCCTCAAGTTGCGGACCCAGTCCGTGTAATTGCTACCATCATCTTTCAACTTTGCTTTCTCAAGGAACGCATTAAAATTCAACGGAACAACAGCACGGGCCATTTGTCTACAATCATACATAAACAAGCAAGATACTATCAGGTACTAAGTTCATGATAAATTTAGGTTCAATTAATCATATTACTTAAAGAACTCCCACTTAGATAGACATCCCTCTAATCCTCTAAGTGATTACGTGATCCAAATCAACTAAACCATGTCCAATCATCACGTGAGATGGAGTAGTTTCATTGGTGAACATCACTATGTTGATCATATCTACTATATGATTCACGCTCGACCTTTTGGTCTCCGTGTTCCGAGGCCATATCTGTATATGCTTGGCTCGTCAAGTATAACCTGAGTATTCCGCGTGTGCAACTGTTTTGCACCCGTTGTATTTGAACGTAGAGCCTATCACACCCGATCATCACGTGGTGTCTCGGCATGAAGAACTTTCGCAACGGTGCATACTCAGGGAGAACAATTCTTGATAATTAGTGAGAGATCATCTTATAATGCTACCGTCAATCAAAGCAAGATAAGATGCATAAAAGATAAACATCACATGCAATCAATATAAGTGATATGATATGGCCATCATCATCTTGTGCTTGTGATCTCCATCTCCGAAGCACCGTCATGATCACCATCGTCACCGGCGCGACACCTTGATCTCCATCGTAGCATCGTTGTCGTCTCGCCAATCTTATGCTTCCACGACTATCGCTACCACTTAGTGATAAAGTAAAGCATTACAGAGCGATTGCATTGCATACAATAAAGCGACAACCATATGGCTCCTGCCAGTTGCCGATAACTCGGTTACAAAACATGATCATCTCATACAATAAAATTTTGCATCATGTCTTGACCATATCACATCACAACATGCCCTGCAAAAACAAGTTAGACGTCCTCTACTTTGTTGTTGCATGTTTTACGTGGCTGCTACGGGCTTAAGCAAGAACCAATCTTACCTACGCATCAAAACCACAACGATAGTTTGTCAAGTTGGTGATGTTTTAACCTTCACAAGGACCGGGCGTAGCCACACTCGGTTCAACTAAAGTTGGAGAAACTGTCACCCGCAAGCCACCTATGTGCAAAGCACGTCAGGAGAACCGGTCTCGCGTAAGCGTACGCGTAATGTCGGTCCGGGCCGCTTCGTCCAACAATACCGCCGAACCAAAGTATGACATGCTGGTAAGCAGTATGACTTATATCGCCCACAACTCACTTGTGTTCTACTCGTGCATATAACATCAACATATAAAACCTAGGCTCGGATGCCACTGTTGGGGAACGTAGTAATTTCAAAAAAATTCCTACGCACACGCAAGATCATGGTGATGCATAGCAACAAGAGGGGAGAGTGTGATCTACGTACCCTTGTAGATCGACAACGGAAGCGTTAACTTGGTTGATGTAGTCGTACGTCTTCACGGCCCGACCGATCAAGCACCGAAACTACGGGACCTCCGAGTTCTAGCACACGTTCAGCTCGATGACGATCCCCGGACTCCGATCCAGCAAAGTGTCGGGGAAGAGTTCCATCAGCACGACGGCGTGGTGACGATCTTGATGTACTACTGTCGCAGGGCTTCGCCTAAGCACCGCTACAATATTATCGAGGACTATGGTGGAAGGGGGCACCGCACACGGCTAAGAATATGATCAAGTGGATCAACTTGTGTCCTTAAGGGTGCCCCTTGCCTCCGTATATAAACGTTCAAAGGGGGGGGGGCGGCCGGCCAAGAGGAGGCACGCCAGGAGGAGTCCTACTCCCTCCGGGAGTAGGACTCCCCCCTTTCCTAGTTGGAATAGGATTCGCGGAGGGGGGGAGAGGAGAGAGAGGAGGAAGGGGGGCCGGCCCCCTCTCCTTGTCCTATTCGGACCAAGGGGGGGAGGGGCGCGCGGCCCATCTCTGGCCACCTTTCCTCTCTTCCACTAAGGCCCACTAAGGCCCATATACCTCCCGGGGGGGTTCCGGTAACCTCCCGGTAATCCGGTAAAATCCCGATTTCACCCGGAACACTTCCGATATCCAAACATAGGCTTCCAATATATCAATCTTTATGTCTCGACCATTTCGAGACTCCTCGTCATGTCCGTGATCACATCCGGGACTCCGAACAACCTTCGGTACATCAAAACGCATAAACTCATAATATAACTGTCATCGAAACCTTAAGCGTGCGGACCCTACGGGTTCGAGAACAACGTAGGCATGACCGAGACACGTCTCCAGTCAATAACCAATAGCGGGACCTGGATGCCCATATTGGTTCCTACATATTCTACGAAGATCTTTTATCGGTCAGACCGCATAACAACATACGTTGTTCCCTTTATCATCGGTATGTTACTTGCCCGAGATTCGATCGTCGGTATCCTATACCTAGTTCAATCTCGTTACTGGCAAGTCTCTTTACTCATTCTGTAATACATCATCCCACAATTAACTCATTAGTTGCAATGCTTGCAAGGCTTAAGTGATGTGCATTACCGAGAGGGCCCAGAGATACCTCTCCGAGAATCGGAGTGACAAATCCTAATCTCGAAATATGCCAACCCAACATGTACCTTTGGAGACACCTGTAGAGCTCCTTTATAATCACCCAGTTACGTTGTGACGTTTGGTAGCACACAAAGTGTTCCTCTGGCAAACGGGAGTTGCATAATCTCATAGTCATGGGAACATGTATAAGTCATGAAGAAAGCAATAGCAACATACTAAACGATCGGGTGCTAAGCTAATGGAATGGGTCATGTCAATCAGATCATTCAACTAATGATGTGATCCCGTTAATCAAATACAACTCTTTGTCCATGGTTAGGAAACATAACCATCTTTGATTAACGAGCTAGTCAAGTAGAGGCATACTAGTGACACTCTGTTTGTCTATGTATTCACACATGTATTATGTTTCCGGTTAATACAATTCTAGCATGAATAAGGGCGCCGGGGTGAGCTGTTTTGGCGCGAAAAAGACGCGGGCCAGCCGTGTCAGCGCCTCGGCGCCTCGTCTTCCCCCTACGGCCTCGGTTACCGTGGGGAATCAATGGCAAGGCTGCCGCCGGTCAGCCTTGCCATTGATTCCTCACAGGCGGCGCGTCACGGGACGGCGCGCCGACGCCTCCCCTCCCTCACACGCGTACACACGGGCGCGGCCCGGCTATAAAAGCCGGCGGCCTCCACTCGCCTGTGCCCACACCAGCCCCGCCCCTCGCCGCCGTCCAGCCCCTCCCTCTCCCTGCCTCTCCCGAGCGCCGCCGCCCAGCCCCTCCCTCTACCTCTCCCGAGCACGCCCAGCCCCGCCGTCGCCATGGCAGAACGCTTCCCCGGAGACGAGGCGGCGGCCAACGGCTTCGGCCGCCGTTCGCTCCGCGAACAGGAGTCCTGGCTCCTGTTCTAGGCGAACATCCCGGCGCTGCCGGACATGCGCGCCGGGTCAACGGGGTGGAGACTCAGCGCCGGGGGAGTGCCCATTCCCCCGTTGCCCGACGCCGTGGCGAAGCCGAAGTACTTCGCCGAGGAGGTCGAGATCGTGCTCGCGACCCTCACCGACGCCCAACTCTCCCTCCCCCAGTACCACCGACAACCACGCAGCTTGGGTGGCATATTTCGAGCGCCGCCAGCAGCAGCGATTGGCGTCCACCAACGGCGCGCCGGTGGTCGGCGACCGGCAGAACAGCGAGGGGCGCCACCTCTGGTGGGGCGTCCCCGACCGCACACTCGAGGGCGTGCTCACGTACCTCGAGGGCGGCAACGACCCGCTGTTGGCGTACCCCCCGGTGAGGGTGGCCGCCCCGGTGCAGCGCCGACGCGTCGGGCCATGGGCGCCAAGGAGGTTCGGCGCTTCCTCTGCTTCCTCCTCATCACGCTCTTCTTCACACTCCTCCGTCTCTTCGGTGCTACTCGGCGTCAAGGCCGAGCCCGCGGCAGAGACGCCGCTCGGCCGGCGCACTCGCAGCGCCGGCATCGTCATCAACGAGGGCGGCCGGCGCGCCTCCTCCTCGTCGGCTCCTCCGCGCTTCGTCAAGCCAAAGACGGAGCCGGGGCTGGCGCCGGTGAAGGCGGAGTTCGACGACGACGACGCGGCCCTCGAATGGGCGCGCCAGGACTCCATTGCGATGGAGAAGGCACGCCGGGAGAAGGAAAAGGAGCGCCAGTGCGCCGCCCTACGCCGCTTCGAGGAGCGCCGACGCGGCCGCGAGGAAGGCGGGGTCGTCGTCCTATGCGACAGCGACGACGACGACGATGCGCCGCCGCCTGTTCGCCATGGCGACGCCGGGCAGGGGTCCAGCAGGGGCACCTGCGTCAAGGAGGAGAAGGCCGACGACGACGATGGCGGCGACGGCGGCGACGACTTCAGCCCCTTTCTTTTTTTTAGATTAGGTTAGCGTAATGTTTGGACGAATTTCGCCGAAATTTGCCATGTTTGGCCGAAATTTAACTAGTTTTTATCATAACTTTGCCCAATGGTTCTTTTTTTAATACGCGCCTGGGGGCGGCCCTGGGGGCCGACGGCTGGGGACCGACTCGCCCCCAGGGCCATTTTTTGCGCTGGCTCACCCCCAGGCGGCGCTTTTAGACGCCCCCTGGGGGGCCAACGGCTGGAGATGCCCTAAGCCCCTATATCAGCCATCCAAATGAGATCCAACGGACAATATTGAGCCAAACCAAAAATATCGCCCGGACTTGTGGTTACACAATGGCACCTAGTTCTCGCTTGGTATCTCACAACGTCGATGGGTCAAGTTAACGTTGTAGTCTTGTACTCTTGTAGTCTTGTAGACGGACTCGCTGCTACCGCAGCCAGCAACCAGCTGTACGGGAGGCGAACAGGGACTCCGGGGAGAATTGCATCGACTGGTTGTCGGGTGGAAGGTGCGACATATGCCAACGGGTGGCTTATCATTGTGGGAGCCAGTAAGACGTCGCCGGTGCCTGGAAACGGGATGAGGCGAAGACATGCACGCCGGCGAATCTTACCCAGCTTCGGGGCTCTCCGTGGAGATAACACCCCTACTGCTGCTCTGCGGGGTCTCCGCATGGTCACTAGATGAACAAGTAGCTACACGGTGCTCCTTGAGCTGTTTGGCGAGAGGAGGAAGAAGGGCACGGCTTGCTCTCTTCTCCTCCCTATGTGGTGTCTGAAACTAGCAGGGATTGATCTCTTTTTGCATGGACGCCCCGGGGGGTTTATATAGGCCTACCTCCCGGGGGTACAATGGTAATCCGGCTGGGCGCGGGGCCCAGCTGTCTGTGTCTACGCTCTCCGGCTTCTGCGCCGGCTGCCGGGGCCCGCCGGCTAGTGGGTCCCGCCGGCTGCCGGCTCCTTGGTCGACAGGCAGGCCCCACTGTCAGGGCCTTGTCGGCGGCTGGTTACTGTTGCTCAATCTTGGTGGCGAGGGCTTCGCTGAAGTGGGCGTGGCTACAGTGCCGCCGCCCGGTGGGCGACCACTGTAGCCTCACCACGTCTTGTCTCCTTAATGGGGCGTCTTCTTCGAGGGAGGTGGCAAGCCGGCTGTGGGGGGCCGGCTCTATCTTGGGCCGACTGGGGGAGGTCTGGCCGCCTTCGGGTGTCTCTCTGCCCGAAGGGGCCCACCGCCCGTGGGCTGTACTGGTAGCCCGTCGTGGATGACATCAGGGTCAACGTGGCAACAGTGCTGCGCCGGATGGGTCATGGCCACCCGTACGGCGCACTGTGCCAGGCGTGCTCCAGGATTCTGGGGTGGCAGGCTTCACTGCAGCCACGCCCCGTCACATCGCCGTTATGTGGATGCAGACTTCGAGGGTACGATCTTGACCGCTTTATGGGAGCCGGCTTCTTGGAGTCGGCCTTCTCGCGGCCGGCTTCTCGGAGCCGGCCCTCCCGCGGCTTCTCTTCATGAGGGCTGAAGTCGGGCCGCCTTCCGATAGCCGGCAAGGGGAAGGCGGCCCTGTGTCTTGGATTCTTGAGGGCCGAAGTCGGCTCGTAATTTTTTCAGAAGGGCCAGGGGGGTCGGCTAGGCTACCCATGGTTATTTACTCCGACAGTAGTCCCCGAAGCTGATCGAGCTTCGAGGTTGACAAAGGGACGAGAAGCTAGGTCAGCTTCCTATCCCTAGGGGCCGGCTTTGCTCGTGCGCGCCGTCTTCGGAAAAGCCCCGTTTCTCGTAGGCGGGAACGCGGGTCACGTGGCGAGGAAATCCTGCCAACGCACGCGCGCGACGGGACACCGTCGCAAGCCCGGGCCCGCCACTCGCAGGCCTTGGTCCGAGTGCGGATCTTCTGCGGCCCACACGGACCGCTCGCCTTCCCGCGGCGGTTTTATTCTGCCATCAAGGCACAATAATCGCAGGACGTGGGGGAGTGGGCAAAGTTGATCCCCACGTTCCCCCACGCCGCGCAGTCTATAAGTAGTAGGAGGAGGGAGAGCAGTTGAGGCTCGCGCGCTCTCCCTCACTCCACCCCTCCTCGCCCTCCTTCTTCTTCCCTTCGCCGCAGCAACTCTTTGCCGCGCCGTTCCGTCGTTGCTTCGTCTTGCTCCCCGCCGCATCGCTCCCATGGCGCTGTCGAGCTCGTGGGATGGCTCCAACGTCCACGAGGACCACATCGAGTTCCTCCGCTGGACGCGGTGTCTGCCCGGCGAGAACCTTGTGCGGGTTCGTCAAGCGCCGGCGAGGGAGATTTCGCCGGCACTGGAGGAGGGCGAGCGGGTGATCTTCTGCTCGCACTGCCTGCGCGGCTTCGGCCTCCCGGCGAGCGGATTCCGTCGAGCCTTCCTCGAGTTCTACCACCTCCAGCCGCATCACCTCACGCCCAACGCGGTGATGCTGCTGTCGGCCTTCGTCACCTTGTGCAAGGGCTTTATTGGAGTTCTCCCCACGCTCGAGCTCTGGGGGGAGTTCTTCCAAAGCAAGCTCGGCACCGTTGTCGCGGGCGTGCCCGCCCCCTGCAGAGCCTTCGTTGCCATGAGGCGGGCGAGCGAGAACAATCCGTTCCCGTCCATTCCGTTGATCCAGTCGGTGAAGCTTTGGCAGAAGTCTTATTTCTACATGAAGAACGTCGCCCAGCAAGGCGACTACGTCAACCTGCCGGATTACGTAGCCGGCCTGCCGGCTGGGAGGCAGCCTTCGTGGAGCTATCGGGCCAGGTCGCTGTCTCAGGTCGGGAACGCAGCCGTCTCCCGGCTTCGGGTGATGATCCAGTCGGAGGGCCTGACCGGAGCCGACTTGGTGGCCGCCTTCGTGGAGCGCCGGGTTCTTCCGCTCCAAGTCCGGCCTCACATGATCTGCCAAATGAGCGGCCGCTTCGACCCGTGCCGGCTGAGCACCTGGGAGATGCCTCACGCAGAGGTGTCTTACATGGTGAATTATGTCTCCAACTGCAAGCTCGCCGAGGATTGGCGATACGGCAAGGAGCCGTATTCCCGTGCCAACCCTCCGCCTGCCGTAAGTTCTTTCTTCTTTTCTTCCTTTTTGTAGCCGGCCTCATGATAGCTGACTTTTGATCAATTGGTTTGCCTTTTGCAGAACCCTCTTCTCCCTCCGACAGCCGGGGCCGCGGGGGTAGAGCGCTAGCTCCTCTCCGACCGCACGGTGGATGACGCCGACGATCCGGACCTGGGAGCGGCCGCCATGGAAGACGCCATCGTGGGGGAAGGCGACGAGGCCGAAGGCGCGGGACTCGGGGCCAGCTTCGAGGACTGGCCGGATGACGACGAGGTCGAAATCGCCCCGCACCGCCAGCCAGCGCCCGATCATCAAGGCGCGGGCTCGTCTGCCGTGCCGGCTGCCCGTGGCGGCGCGCAGAAGCTTCGGGCCGCGTCGACCTTCTTCGGCAGCCGGCCGAAAAAATCCAAGGTCTCCACGGCGGCGACCAAGCGGGATGAGGCGGCCGCGAAGGCGGCCCGCTTCCGCAAGGCGGTGAAGCAGCCGCAGGCGATCTCTGCGTAAGTCGTCGAATGTCTTGCGTATATATTTTTTGTCTTCTTCGTCCGAAACTCTTCTAAACCTTTCTTTTCTTGCCGGACAGGGCGCCGCTTTCTCTCGAGCGAGGTCCTGGCGGCTCTGTAGTCGGGCCGACTGGGGGGTCCTCAAGCTCCCGCTGCGTGGATCCCCGCGCCGACCTTAAAGAGGCCACGGAGCGGAACGCGCGGGAGGCCGGGAGGAGCGGGAGGCGGCGGAGCGAAGGACCGCCCAGGCGACGAAGGAGCAGGCCGACGCGGCGGCCAAGGCTCGGACGAAGGCGGCAGCCGCGGAGACGGAGGCGGAGGCCTCGCACAACCAACCTCCGCTGCTCGTTGTTCCCCTCCGCGTCGTGGCCCTCGACGTTCCCGTGCCCCCGTCGGAGGAGGTCGACCAAGGCCCGCCGGTGATGGAGAGGCGGGAGGACCCCGTGATCTTCGTGGAGGGGGCGTCGCAGACGGCGCTGACTGGAGCGGGCCAAAGCGGCCAATCAGCTGCGGCGCCAGAGCAGCCATCCAGGGGCGAGCCGGCAGCAGGGGCCGGCCTCGAGGTGCAGCCGGCATTGCGCCGGCGCGCAGGGGGTGGCGCCTCCGCGCCGGAACCGCACCGAGCAGCGGGCGCCAGCCAGACGGTGGAGGCCCTGGAGACGGCCAGCGTCAGCACGTCCGAGTGGACTCCCAGCGGGGGGACAAGCGAGCTGAACGCGGCGGCCCAGGAGGTCCGGAACCGGCTTCAAGCTTAGGCCGCCTCACTGCAGCAATACACTCAAGAGTTTCTCTCGACGCGGGCCGTCATCCGGGTGAGTCTTCTGTCCTTGGTTATTTTGCTCTTTCGATTTCTTCCGTGGGGGCGCGTCAGCGCACCCACTGGGTGTAGTCCCTGAGTTCCGAATCGGCTGCTGCGCAGGCGGCTCGGAACTTACTAGGTCCTGTCAACCATCTTATACCCGCCTCCTGTCTGTTCTTTCAGGAGTATCATAACCTCCGCGCTGCTGCCTTCAACTCCCAGGCTCAGGAGCTGGGCCGGAAAACTGAAGACCTGATCAGCAGCCGGAGTGCGTACTTGGTTTCGTTCATCTCCTGTGGGGGCGCGTCAGCGCACCCACTGGGTGTAGTCCCCGAGATTCAGGCCAACTGCTGAGCAGTCGGGTCGGATCTTCCCTGACGACTTCACCTTATTGGTCTTTCTTTTGTCTTTCGTGCTCGCAGAAGCCAATGCCGACTTGAGGGGGCAGCTCAGCGAAGCGCAGGCCGCCCTCCGTGCCAAGGAAACTGAGTACGACGCCTTGGTCCTGGAGTGTGACCGCCTGGCCAAGAAGCTGGCTGACCAGGAGGAGAGCCACAAGGCGGCCCTGAAGAAGGCGCAGGATAACGAAGCCGCCCTGAAGGCCGAGTTCGAGACCGAAGCGGCGGGCTGGGCTGAGACCAGGCAAGCACTGAATGAAGGCTTCGGCCGTATTGAGGATTTGATCGACGGTAAGCCGCCTTCCTCGCTCCTTGCATGCCCCTTGCCGCCTGATTTGTGTTTTGACTTGTGCTGCTTTTTATTCTTTGTGCAGACTACTTTCCCGGCTACTCCGTCTTTGCTGCCCAAACCATCGAGACCCACCGCGAAGCGCGCCGTCAGGCGGGGGCTGACATCGCGCCGGACGCGAGTCGGACGCTTGAGGAGCAACTCTTGGCGGTCCAAGCACGGCTGCAGCCGGCTCATCGTATGCTCCGCCACCTCCAGCGCGCCGGGGCACGGGTGTTGGCCGCCCTCTGGCCAAGCGAGACGATTCCCCGCACCCCGAGTCGGACTGCCGACTGGCTGGAAGTTGCGGTTGGCCGCTTTGAGGCTTGGAAAGCATCAGCGACCCGGCTTGGAGCTAGGCGGGCGTTGGAGTTCGTCCGAGCTTGGTATCCGGGGCTGAACCTGTACCAGCTGCGCACCTGGCGGCTGGAGGCCGACGAAGAGCTGGAGGAGGTGCGGCCGGCTATCGCTCAGCGCGCTTCGACGATCGCCGAGTGTACTCACATCAGCGTCTTCGCTCCTGAAATTAATGATGACGGCGTTGCCCGGCCGGAGGAGTGGTTCGGGCTGGACCCGGCAGCGGGTGAAGACTCGGCAGAGGAGATCGCCTCCAGCGATGAAGGCGAAGACGACGAAGGAGAGGAGGGCGAAGATGTTGAGCCGGCCGGTGAAGCAGCCAGCCAGCCTCAGCCTGATCGTGCCTCCAGCAACGAGGCGCGTGCTAGCGCGCCCTCTGCGGGAGGCGGTGATCATGCCGAGGTTCGCCAGCTGGCCACTCCTCCGGCCGGTACTGCCGTCTCCACCGACCTGCCCGACTCGCCAGTCGCTCCCTTGGCTTAGTCTGCCGTCCTTGTTTTTTCCTGCTTGTTGCCTTTTGAACAACTTTATTAAACTTGCGCAGTTCCACCCACTGGGGGTGTATTCGAACTATATTGAATGCTGGCCTTTTGAAGGTCTTTTATGTAAATATTATTGCGTGTTTGGTTTCCATTCATGTATGCTTTTTATCCTTAGGCTGTTTCCTTTGCCGCCTTCCCCTTCTGGGAAGGCAAGTACTCGAGCTTTCTTAGATTGTAGCGAGGTGAATGGAAGCCGGCCGGCCGGCTACTCTGGTAGCCGGTCGGGGATGGGAGAAAAACCGGCTTTTGTTATATTAGTCCGTTAGTCCCTAGCCGTTTTTCTTATGGGCACCCGTTCCTGCCCCTAACTCTTGTCAGCCGGACAGCCGGTTCTTCGAACTGCGACTTTTGGCAAGAGAAGGCTTGGGAGCCGGCACACTACTTGTCTGACTGCGGGTAGGACTTCTAATATAACTCCAGGCGGCTAGTCCCCGGGCCGACTAGTCGAACCCGGTGCCGGACGGAAAAAAGTGAATGCAATGACAAGGCCATAAGCATGATACTTTTCACTCATAGACAAAAGATGGAAGTCCCCGAGATCTCCTCAGGGGGCCTATTGTCTCGTACTTAGTACAAAAGTTAGCATGATACATACTGCATTTCAACTGTAAAACCTTCGGAGGAGGTTGGCGTTCCATGGTCGTTCCGACTCCTTGCCGGAGTCGTCTCTCTTTCGTGCCTTCGGCTTCTGCGCATCGATCAGGTAGTAGGAGTCGTTGCCTAAGGCTCTGCTGATGATGAAGGGGCCCTCCCAAGGGGCCGATAGCTTGTGCTAGCCGGCTGTTTGCTGGATCAGCCGGAGCACAAGATCGCCCTCTTGGAAGGATCTTGGCTTGACCTTCCGACTGTGGTAGCGGCGCAGGCCCTGCTGATAGATGGTGGACCGGCTGAGGGCTAACAGCCGGCCTTCTTCCAGCAGGTCGACGCCGTCTTCTCGTGCTTCCTTGGCCTCGACTTCTGTGTACATGGTTATCCGAGGCGAGTCGAACTCGGTGTCAGTTGGGATGACCGCCTCGGCACCATATACGAGGAAGAAAGGAGTGAAGCCGGTTGACTTGTTTGGTGTAGTGCGCAGACTCCAGAGGACAGCCGGCAGCTCACCGAGCCAATAGCCGGCTGAACGCTCCAGTGGTACGATCAGTCGGGGCTTGATGCCAGAGAGGATGAGGCCGTTGGCTCGCTCGACCTGGCCGTTTGACTGCGGGTGGGCGACGGACGCTAGGTCCAACCGGATGCCTTGCGTCGCGCAGAAACGTGCCAAGGCTCCCTTGGCGAAATTCGTTCCATTGTCGGTGATGATGCTGTGCGGCATGCCGTACCGAGTTGTTATATCTGCGATAAATGTCACGGCAGTCGGCCCATTCAGCTTCTTGATCGGCTTTGCCTCAATCCATTTGGTGAATTTGTCCACGGCGACAAGCAGATGTGTCATGCCGCCGCGCGCCGTCTTGAATGGGCCCACCATGTCTAGTCCCCAAATGGCGAAGGGCAAAGTGAGGGGAATGGTCTTGAGTGCTGAAGCCGGCATGTGTTGCTTGGAGCTGAAGAGTTGGCACCCTTTGCAATGTTTAACTAACTTCTTGGCGTCATCCAAAGCAGTCGGCCAAAAGAAACCATGGCGGAAGGCTTTGGCGACGAGTGATCTTGAGGCCGCATGGTGGCCGCATTCTCCTTGGTGGATGTCTCTGAGGATTGCAATGCCCTTCTCTTGCTCAACGCATCGCTGGAGGACTCCAGTGACACTGCGCTTGACGAGTTCTCTGTTGAAGATTGTGTATGCTCCGGCTCGGCATTGGACTTCTCTTGCCTCTACTTCGTCAGCCGGCAGATCTTGGTTTATTAGGAAGTTGAGGATGGATTGAGCCCATGACGGAGCTGTGACTTCTTCTATTGCCAAAACGGCTACTGCGACCAGGGCAGGCGGGCTGGGCGGTGAAATGCTGGAGTCGGCCGCTGCCTGTTGTGTTGGTGTAGTCTCCGGGACGACTACCGCAGTCCTCGAGCCGGGTGAGGCAGTCCCCGGGTCAGGCGTAACTACGGAAGTCCCCGAGCCGCCTGCTGATACCCCCTGGCCGACTATCGAAGTCCCCAGGTCACCTGCTTGGTTCTTCGAGCCGGCTGCATCGGGGTCAGGCGGCATGAAGATGGAATCGGACTCTGGAGACGGTTTGATAGATGGCTTGAGGAGGTGTTGTAGAGCGACACCGGTTGGTATTGCTTGCTGAGTGGAGCCTATTCGAGCCAGGGCATCAGCTAGCTCGTTGTCGGCTCGTGGTATGTGGAGGAACTCGCATCCTTCAAAATACCCGTTGATCCGCTGAACAAGGAAGCGGTAGCTTGCCATATTTGCGTCCTTGGCATCCCAGTCGCTGGATGATTGCTGGACCACCAAGTCCGAGTCACCATAACATAGGATCCGGCGAATGCCAAGTTCTTTGGCAAGCCGGAGCCCGTGTATGAGCGCCTCGTACTCGGCCACGTTGTTGGAGGCGGCAAAGTGAATTTGCAGCGTGTATCTAAGCTTGTCGCCTTTGGGAGAGGTGAGGATGACGCCGGCTCCCAAGCCAGTGCGCATCTTGGACCCATCAAAGTGCATGCGCCAATGAGTGGAGTCGGGAGCCGGCGGTAGGTACTGGGTCTCGGCCCAGTCGACGAGGAAGTCGGCCAATGCTTGGGACTTGATGGCGGTGCGAGGCTGGTAGAAGATCGTATAGGGGGCCAGCTCGATGGCCCATTTCGCCACCCGGCCGGATGCATCCCGGCTGCCTATGATCTCGGCCAGCGGGGCGGTGCATACAACCGTGATGGGATGCTCTTGGAAGTAGGGCTTCAGCTTCTTGGCGGCGAAGTACACGCCGTAGCACATCTTCTGGTAGTGCGGGTAGTTCTGCTTCGAGGTAGATAGCACCTCGCTCAAATAGTACACCGGCCTCTGGACCGGCTGGGCTCAGCCTTCTTCTGGGCGTTGGACTACGATGACGGTGCTGACCACCCGGCTGGTTGGAGCAATGTAGAGGA
The DNA here is from genome assembly GCF_056163025.1 of Triticum urartu. Lineage (NCBI taxonomy): Eukaryota > Viridiplantae > Streptophyta > Magnoliopsida > Poales > Poaceae > Triticum > Triticum urartu. The sequence continues at coordinate 68,751,494 of NC_141876.1, read as the reverse complement.
GCATGGGCTCTTTCTCAGTCAGCGCCGCCAGGAAAGGCGGCATGGCCAGCATCTTCTTCAGCTCGTGAAAAGCTTGATCAGCTTGGTCATTCCACTCGAAGTGGTTGGTCTTCTTCATGAGGTGGTAGAGGGGAAGAGCTTTCTCTCCAAGCTAGCTGATGAAGCAGTTCAAGGAGGCCAAGCATCCGGTAAACTTCTGGACGTCTCGAAGTTTGGTGGGAATCGCCATTCTCTCAATGGCCTTGATCTTTACTGGGTTGCATTCGATGCCGCGTTCGGAGACCAGGAAGCCTAGGAGCTGGCCGGCTGGCACTCCGAACACGCATTTCTCGGGGTTAAGCTTGATTTGGAACCGGCGTAGGTTCTCAAATGTTTCCTTGAGGTCTTCCAGCAAGGTGTCGCGCTTCTCCGTCTTCACCACAATGTCGTCTACGTAGATGTGGGCATTTCTGCCGAGTTGCTTGAGGAGGCACTTCTGCTTGCAACGCTGAAAAGTGGCACCGGCATTTCTCAAGCTGAATGTCATAGTCAGGTAGCAGAAGGCTCCGAATGGCGTGATGAAGGCGGTCTTCAGGCGGTCTGCCGGATCTAACTTTATCTGGTGATACCCTGAGTAAGCATCCAAGAAACTCAACAGCTCGCATCCGGCCGTGGAGTCTATCACTTGGTCAATCCTTGGCAGGTCAAAGGGATCTTTGGGGCAGGCCTTGTTGAGGCTCGTGTAGTCTATACACATGCGCCACTTGTTGTTCTTCTTTAGCACGAGGACCGGGTTGGCGAGCCACTCTGGAAAGAATACTTCCATAATGAAGCCGGCTGCCAGAAGCCGGGCTATCTCCTCTCCCACAATCCTGCGTTTCTCCTCCAACAGTCGGCGGAGGGGTTGTTTGACTGGCTTTGCGTCTTCTCGGACTATAGTTTGTGCTCGACGAATTCCTTCGGAATGCCCGGCATGTCCTTGGGGGACCATGCAAAGATGTCCCGATTCTCATGGAGGAAATCGGCGAGCTCACCTTCCTATTTGCTGTTTAGGTTTGCCCCGATGACGGCAAACCTCTCTGGTGCTCGGGGTCAAGAGGTATCTTCTTCGTCTCCTTGGCCGGCTGGAAAGATCTTTGAGCATCATTCTCCTTGGGATCGGGGGACAAGGTCGACCGCTTGCCGGCCATGGCCACGACTCGGTCCAACATCTTCTTTTCTTCGGCAATCACAAGGGACTCAGCTAGCCGACTGCTGTCTTCTGCGCACTCAGAGGACTTCTTGTAATCGCCGGCTATGGTGATGACGCCTTTGGTGCTCGGTATCTTCATCTTGAGGTATGCATAGTGGGGAACTGCCATGAACTTAGCCAAGGCAGGTCGGCCAAGCAATGCATGGTAAGGGCTCTCCAGGTCTACCACTTCAAACCAGATCGCTTCCCGGTGGAAATGCTCCTTGTCCCCAAAAAGTACATCAATCTTGATCTTGCCAATGGGGGCGCAGGACAGGCCGGGTACGATGCCATGGAACACAGTCCGAGTAGGCATGAGTTGCTTCGTCTTGACATTCAGCTTCTCCATGGTGTCACGGTACAGGATGTTGATGCTGCTCCCGCCGTCTATCAGCACGCGGGAGAATCGGGCAGCGCGTCTATCCGTTGCAAGGGTGGCATCCAAAACCAACGCATAAGAGCCGGGAGACGGCACCACCTCTGGGTGGTCGGTCCGGCTCCAGCTGATAGGTTTTTCTGACCAGTGCATGTGCTCGGCGAGGTTGGCAGCGACCATGCTGACTTCTTGGTGCTCTCGGCGCTTGCTACGCCATTCTTCGGGCGGACTTGTAAAGATGACATACGCGGCATGCTCGTCGGGGAACTCGTCGTGCACGGCTCCGACTGTGGGCCGAGCGGCCGGCGGCTGCGGAGCCGGAGGCGGCGGACCGGCAGGCGGAGGCGGTGCGAGCCCTTCTCCTTTAGAGATTCGGGTGAGCCAGTGGCACTTCCGGGTCGTGTGGTTGGACGGCTTCGCACCGCTGTGGAACTTGCACGGGGCGTCGAGAGTCTACTCGTAGGAGAAGGCCGGCTGCCAAGCCGGCTTGCCGCCCCTCTGCTTCTTGGGTGCGGGCCGCGCTTCAGGCTGCTCGTCTTCGACTGTGGCCACCTGCCGACTGGTGGAGGGCGGCACCGAGCCCTTGCGCTTGTGGTTGTTCTGGTGTGGGTGTCGGCCGGAGTCCCCAGCCGGCGTCTTGAGCGCCGGGTTGAGTACCTTTCCGGACGCGTCTACCCGGAGTTCGGTCTTCATCGAGGAGTCGGCGGTGGCGTACTTGTCCGCTATGATCAGAAGCCCGTCGAGGGTAGTCGGCTCGTCGCAGAGGAGCTTGTGCTTGAGGAGGGTGGCTTCTCGGCACCCGGCAGTGAAGTATTCTATGGCTTGCACCTCGTGCACCCCTTCGCAAGAGTTGCGAAGCTAGGCCCAACGCGTGAGGTAGTCGCGAGTGGACTCTGCGGGGCCTTGCACGCACAAGGAGAGCTATCTGGGCTTGGGAGCCCGCTTGTAGGTGCTGGTGAAGTTGCGGACGAAGGCTTCTGTGAAGTCTAGCCAGCTGTTGATGCTGTATGGCTTGAGGCTGTTGAGCCAGGTCCGCGTCGTGCCCTGCAGCATGAGGGGCACGTACTTCATGGCAACGCGTCTGTTGCCGTTGGCTATGTTAACCGCCGTGGAGTAGTCGATCAACCAATCTTCCGGCTTCACGGAGCCGTTGTACTTGGGCGTGTCTCTTGGGAGCGAGAACCCTTTGAGGAAAGGCTTGTCGCGGATGCGGGGGCCGAAGTAAGGCGGGCCGACATCGTCTTCTTCTTCTAGCGCCAGGGATCGCGCCAGGCGATCGATCCGATGGCGGGCGTCGTTCTTGCCAACTCCTTTGCGGCGACCTAGCCGGCCGCTGAGAGTCGGATGCGCAACAGGCAGCAGGGTGGGATATCTCTCTCCACGGGGCCGGGACGGAGGCAGGTTGCCCCGCCACTCCATGGCCCGGGGGTGGCCTTCTGCGTCTCGCTCGATGGAGATTCGGGTTCGGCTTTGGCTGGCAGACGGTTCTTTCTCGCGCCGCGTGCGGGTTTTACCCGTAGTCGGTGTCCGGGACGTCGCGCCGTGATCTCGGCACGGGGGAGGGCTTTCCGCGCGGGCGTCGGCTTTGTGCCGCTGCGCAGCTGCATCGATCAGCTGCTGGATGCGTCGGGTCATGTGGGGGAGTTCTTCGGCCCCCAGTCCATCTAGCTCGTCTACGGCCGCCTGGGCGGCGCGCAGGTTCTCGAGTGGAGTAGCGTAGACTGGGCGGTCGACTCCTAGCGTATCGGCGACGACAGCGCCGCGCTGTCTGACAACGCCGGCCCGGCTAGGCCCGCCTGGGGGCGGCGTGCCAAAGGCGGCGCGGTCGGCCTCGCGTCGGTGGGCCTCAGCGAGGCGTCTCATGGAAACCAACTTCCGGCCCTCCGCGAGGAGGGCAAGGCAGCAAGCTTCCAGTGCTTCAGCGTCGGCATCGGCCGGGAGGGGGATGGACAAGTCGTGGACCACCGCGTGCGGGGCGTCGTGGGCGCTCTCGTCAGAAGCGCCACCGTGGCCGATGACCATCACCTCGGTGGTGACAGCGTCGCAGCCATCGGCCCGGGGAAGCGGGTCGTTGTAGATTGCGACGTTGGTGGGGAACGCGTCGAGTGAGGCCGTGTCGGAGTCGACAGGCATCGGATCGGTGGAGCCAACCGACTCCAAGTCCACGGCAGGCTCGCCGGAGATGTGGAGCTGGCCGAGGAGGTTGACGAGGTGGTCGGCGCCCGCGTCGGAGGCGAGCTCGTCAGAGATGAGAGTCTTGTCAAGGAGATCGGCGAGGCTGCTCGCCGTACAGATGTTGGTGACGCCTTGTAGCACGTCGTGGCAAGCGCCATCGGGCGTGCCGGGCTGGCTACGCTCGCGGGGGAGGAAGTGGGTTCCCGTCCAGAATAGGTCTCCGGACGGCGGTGTACCTGACCCCACGGTGGGCGCCAAATGTCAGGTGGTAGGTGCGACATATGCCAACGGGTGGCTTATCATTGTGGGAGCCAGTAAGACGTCGCCGGTGCCTGGAAACGGGATGAGGCGAAGACATGCACGCCGGCGAATCTTACCCAGCTTCGGGGCTCTCCGTGGAGATAACACCCCTACTGCTGCTCTACGGGGTCTCCGCATGGTCACTAGATGAACAAGTAGCTACACGGTGCTCCTTGAGCTGTTTGGCGAGAGGAGGAAGAAGGGCACAGCTTACTCTCTTCTCCTCCCTATGTGGTGTCTGAAACTAGCAGGGATTGATCTCTTTTTGCATGGACGCCCCGGGGGGTTTATATAGGCCTACCCCCCGTGGGTACAATGGTAATCCGGCTGGGCGCGGGGCCCAGCTGTCTGTGTCTACGCTCTTCGGCTTCTGCGCCGGCTGCCGGGGCCCGCCGGCTAGTGGGTACCGCCGGCTGCCGGCTCCTTGGTCGACAGGCAGGCCCCACTGTCAGGGCCTTGTCGGCGGCTGGTTACTGTTGCTCAATCTTGGTGGCGAGGGCTTCGCCGAAGTGGGCGTGGCTACAGTGCCGCCGCCCGGTGGGCGATCACTGTAGCCTCACCGCGTCTTGTCTCCTTAATGGGGCGTCTTCTTCGAGGGAGGTGGCAAGCCGGCTGTGGGGGGCCGGCTCTATCTTGGGCCGACTGGGGGAGGTCTGGCCGCCTTCGGGTGTCTCTCTGCCCGAAGGGGCCCACCGCCCGTGGGCCGTACTGGTAGCCCGTCGTGGATGACATCAGGGTGAACGTGGCAACAGTGCTGCGCCGGATGGGTCATGGCCACCCGTACGGCGCACTGTGCCAGGCGTGCTCCGGGATTCGGGGGTGGCAGGCTTCACTGCAGCCACGCCCCGTCACATCGCCGTTATGTGGATGCAGACTTCGAGGGTACGATCTTGACCGCTTTATGGGAGCCGGCTTCTTGGAGTCGGCCTTCTCGCGGCCGGCTTCTCGGAGCCGGCCCTCCCGCGGCTTCTCTTCATGAGGGCTGAAGTCGGGCCGCCTTCCGATAGCCGGCAAGGGGAAGGCGGCCCTGTGTCTTGGATTCTTGAGGGCCGAAGTCGGCTCGTAATTTTTTCAGAAGGGCCAGGGGGGCGGCTAGGCTACCCATGGTTATTTACTCCAACACTGGTCGCGGATGGTGTGCACCGGCGCTGCATGCACCTCAGCTTCATGTTTGCCTGCTTCTGGATGTTGTGCCTGAAGGAAATATGCCCTAGAGGCAATAATAAAGTTATTATTTATTTCCCTATATCATGATAAATGTTTATTATTCATGCTAAAATTGTATTAATCGGAAACATAATACATGTGTGAATACATAGACAAACAGAGTATCACTAGTATGCCTCTACTTGACTAGCTCGTTAATCGAAGATGGTTATGTTTCCTAACCATAAACAAAAGAGTTGTTATTTGATTAACGGGATCACATCATTAGGAGAATGATGTGATTGACATGACCCATTCCATTAGCTTAGCACCCGATCGTTTAGTATGTTGCTATTGCTTTCTTCATGACTTATACATGTTCCTATGACTATGAGATTATGCAACTCCCGTTTGCCGGAGGAACACTTTGTGTGCTACCAAACATCACAACGTAACTAGGTGAATATAAAGGAGCTCTACAGGTGTCTCCAAAGGTACATGTTGGGTTGGCGTATTTCGAGATTAGGATTTGTCACTCCGATTGTCGGAGACGTATCTCTGGGCCCTCTCGGTAATGCACATCACATAAGCCTTGCAAGCATTGCAACTAATGAGTTAGTTGTGAGATGATGTATTACGGAACGAGTAAAGAGACTTGCCGGTAACGAGATTGAACTAGGTATTAAGATACCGACGATCGAATCTCGGGCAAGTAACATACCGATGACAAAGGGAACAACGTATGTTGTTATGCGGTCTGACCGATAAAGATCTTCGTAGAATATGTAGGAGCCAATATGGGCATCCAGGTCCCGCTATTGGTTATTGACCGGAGACGTGTCTCGGTCATGTCTACATTGTTCTCGAACCGTAGGGTCCGCACGCTTAAGGTTTCGATGACAGTTATATTATGAGTTTATGAGTTTTGATGTACCGAAGGAGTTCAGAGTCCCGGATGAGATCGGGGACATGACGAGGAGTCTCGAAATGGTCGAGACATAAAGATTGATATATTGGACGGCTATATTCGGACACCGGAAGTGTTCCGGGGAAGTTTCGGATAAAACCGGAGCACCGGGGGGTTACCGGAACCCCCCGGGGGGTTAATGGGCCTCATGGGCCTAAAGTGGAGAAGAGGAGGGGCTGCCAGGGCAGGCCGCGCGCCCCCTCTCCCCCTAGTCCGAATTGGACAAGGAGGGAGGGGCGGCGCGCCCCCTTTTCCTTCTCTCCTTCCCCCTCTCCTACTTGGACAAGGAAAGGGAGGGGAGTCCTACTCCCGGTAGGAGTAGGACTCCTCCTGCGCGCCTCCTACTAGGGCCGGCCGCACCCCCCCTTGGATCCCTTATATACGGAGGCAAGGGGCACCCCTAGACACACAAGTTGATCCACGTGATCATATTCTTAGCCGTGTGCGGTGCCCCCTTCCACCATAGTCCTCGATAATATTGTAGCGGTGCTTAGGCGAAGCCCTGCGACGGTAGTACATCAAGATCGTCACCACGCCGTCGTGCTGACGGAACTCTTCCCCGACACTTTGCTGGATCGGAGTTCGGGGATCGTCATCGAGCTGAACGTGTGCCAAGAACTCGGAGGTGCCGGAGTAACGTTGCTTGGATCGGTCGGATCGTGAAGACGTACGACTACATCAACCGCGTTGTCACAATGCTTCCGCTGTCGGTCTACAAGGGTACGTAGATCACACTCTCCCCCTCTCGTTGCTATGCATCACCATGATCTTGCGTGTGCGTAGGAATTTTTTTGAAATTACTACGCTCCCCAACAGTGGCATCCGAGCCTAGGTTTTATGTGTTGATGTTATATGCACGAGTAGAACACAAGTGAGTTGTGGGCGATATAAATCATACTGCTTACCAGCATGTCATACTTTGGTTCGGCGGTATTGTTGGACGAAGCGGCCCGGACCGACATTACGCGTACGCTTACGCGAGACCGGTTCTCCCGACGTGCTTTGCACAAAGGTGGCTAGCGGGTGACAGTTTCTCCAACTTTAGTTGTACCGAGTGTGGCTACGCCCGGTCCTTGCGAAGGTTAAAACAGCACCAACTTGACAAACTATCATTGTGGTTTTTATGCGTAGGTAAGATTGGTTCTTGCTTAAGCCCGTAGCAGCCACGTAAAACTTGCAACAACAAAGTAGAGGACGTCTAACTTGTTTTTGCAGGGCATGTTGTGATGTGATATGGTCAAAACATGATACTAAATTTTATTGTATGAGATGATCATGTTTTTTTAACCGAGTTATCGGCAACTGGCAGGAGCCATATGGTTGTCGCTTTATTGTATGCAATGCAATCGCGTTGTAATGCTTTACTTTATCACTAAGCGGTAGCGATAGTCGTGGAAGCATAAGATTGGCGAGACGACAACGATGCTACGATGGAGATCAAGGTGTCGCGCCGGTGACGATGGTGATCATGACGGTGCTTCGAAGATGGAGATCACAAGCACAAGATGATGATGGCCATATCATATCACTTATATTGATTGCATGTGATGTTTATCTTTTATGCATCTTATCTTGCTTTGATTGACGGTAGCATTTTAAGATGATCTCTCACTGGTTATCAAGAAGTGTTCTCCCTGAGTATGCACCGTTGCAAAAGTTCTTCGTGCTGAGACACCACGTGATGATCGGGTGTGATAGGCTCTACGTTAAAATACAACGGGTGCAAAACAGTTGCACACGCGGAATACTCAGGTTATACTTGACGAGCCAAGCATATACAGATATGGCCTCGGAACACAGAGACCGAAAGGTCGAGCGTGAATCATATAGTAGATATGATCAACATAGTGATGTTCACCATTGAAACTACTCCATCTCACGTGATGATCGGACATGGTTTAGTTGATTTGGATCACGTGATCACTTAGAGGATTAGAGGGATGTCTATCTAAGTGGGAGTTCTTAAGTAATATGATTAATTGAACTTAAATTTATCATGAACTTAGTCCTAGTAGTATTTTGCAAATTATGTTGTAGATCAATAGCTCGCGTTGTTGCTTCCCTGTGTTTATTTTGATATGTTCCTAGAGAAAATTGTGTTGAAAGATGTTAGTAGCAATGATGCAGGTTTATCCGCATTGCTGCACAGAAGAATTATGTCCTTGATGCACCGCTAGGTGACGGACCTATTGCAGGAGCAGATGCAGACGTTATGAACGTTTGCTAGCTCAATATGATGACTACTTGATAGTTTAGTGCACCATGCTTAATGGCTTAGAATCAGGACTTCAAAGACGTTTTGGACGTCATGGAGCATATGAGATGTTCCAGGAGTTGAAGTTAATATTTCAAGCAAATACCCGAGTTGAGAGATATGAAGTCTCCAACAAGTTCTATAGCTAAAAGATGGAGGAGAATCGCTCAACTAGTGAGCATGTGCCCAGATTGTCTGAGTACTACAATCGCTTGAATCAAGTGGGAGTTAATCTTCCAGATAAGATAGTGATTGACAGAATTCTCTAGTCACCATCACCAAGTTAGTAGAACTTCGTGATGAACTATGATATGCAAGGGATAACGGAAACGATTCCCAAGCTCTTCGTAATGCGGAAATTGACGAAGGTAGAAATCGAGAAAAACATCAAGTGTTGATGGTAGACAAGACTACTAGTTTCAAGAAAAGGGCAGAGGGAAGAAGGGGAACTTCAAGAAGAACAGCAAGCAAGTTGCTGCTCAAGTGAAGAAGCCCAAGTCTGGTCCTAAGCCTGAGACTAAGTGCTTCTACTGCAAAGGGACTGGTCACTGGAAGCGGAACTACCCCAAGTGATTGGCGGATAAGAAGGATGGCAAAGTGAACATAAGTATATTTGATATACATGTTATTGATGTGTACTTTACTAGTGTTTATAGCAACCCCTCAGTATTTGATACTAGTTCAGTTGCTAAGATTAGTAACTCAAAACGGGAGTTGCAGAATAAACAGAGACTAGTTAAGGGTGAAGTGACGATGTGTGTTGGAAGTGGTTCCAAGATTGATATGATCATCATCGCACACTCCCTATACTTTCGGGATTAGTGTTGAACCTGAATAAGTGTTATTTGGTGTTTGCATTGAGCATGAATATGATTTGATCATGTTTATTGTAATATGGTTATTCATTTAAGTAAGAGAATAAATTGTTGTTCTGTTTACATGAATAAAACCTTATATGGTTACACACCCAATGAAAATAGTTCGTTGCATCTCGATCGTAGTGATACACATAATCATAAATTTGAAACCAAAAGATGCAAAGTTAATAATGATAGTGCAACTTATTTGTAGCACTGCCGTTTAGGTCATATTGGTGTAAAGCGCATGAAGAAACTCCATGTTGATGGGATTTTGGAATCACTTGATTATGAATCACTTGATGCTTGCGAACCATGCCTCATGGGCAAGATGACTAAGACTCCGTTCTCCGGAGCGAGCAACTGACTTATTGGAAATAATACATACTGATGTATGCGGTCCGATGAGTGTTAAGGCTCACGGCAAGTATCGTTATTTTCTGAACTTCACAGATGATTTGAGCAGATATGGGTATATCTACTTGATGAAACATAAGTCTGAAACATTTGAGAAGTTCAAAGAATTTCAGAGTGAAGTGGAAAAACATCGTGACAAGAAAATAAAGTTTCTACGATCTGATCGCGGAGACAAATATTTGAGTTACAAGTTTGGTCTTCAATTAAAACAATGTGGAATAGTTTCACAAACTCATGCCACATGGAACACCACAGCATAATGGTGTGTCCGAACGTCATAACCGTACTTTATTGGATATAGTGCAATCTATGATGTCTCTTACTGATCTACCACTATCGTTTTGGGGTTATTCATTAGAGACAGCTGCATTCACGTTAAAAGGGCACCATCTAAATCTGTTGAGACGACACCGTATGAACTATGGTTTGGCAAGAAACCAAAGTTGTCGTTTCTTAAAGTTTGGGGTTGCAATGCTTATGTGAAAAAGTTTCATCCTGATAAGCTCAAACCCAAATCGGAAAAGTGTGTCTTCATAGGATACCCAAAAAGTTACTGTTGGGTACACCTTATATCACGGATCCAAAGGCAAGACATTCGTTGCTAAGAATGGATCATTTCTAGAGAAGGAGGTTCTCTCGAAAGAAGTGAGTGGGAGGAAAGTAGAACTTGATAAGGTAATTGTACCTTCTCCCTTATTGGAAAGTAGTTCATCACAGAAATCTGTTCCTGTGACTACTACACGAATTAGTGAGGAAGCTAATGATGATGATCATGTAACTTCAGATCAAGTTACTACCGAATCTCGTAGGTAAACCAGAGTGAGATCCGCACCAGAGTGGTACGGTAATCCTGTTCTGGAGGTCATGCTACTTGACCATGACGAACCTACGAACTATGAAGAAGTGATGGTGAGCCCAGATTCCGCAAAATGGCTTGAGGCCATGAAATCTGAGATGGGATCCATGTATGAGAACAAAGTATGGACTTTGGTTGACTTGCCCGATGATCGGCAAGCCATTGATAATAAATGGATCTTCAAGAGGAAGACGGACACTGATAGTAGTGTTACTATCTACAAAGCTAGAATTGTCGCAAAAGTTTTTGACAAGTTCAAGGTGTTGACTACGATGAGAGTTTCTCACTCGTATCTATGCTTAAGTCTGTCCGAATCATGTTAGCAATTGCCGCATTTTATGAAATCTGGCAAATGGACAAACAAAATTGCATTCCATAATAGATTTATTAAAGAAGAGTTGTATATGATACAACAGAAGGTTTTGTCAATCCTAAAGGTGCTAACAAAATATGCAAGCTCTAGCGATCCATCTATGGACTGGTGCAAGCATCTCGGAGTTGGAATATACGCTTTGATAAGTTGATCAAAGCATATAGTTTTATACAGACTTGCGATGAAGCCTGTATTTACAAGAAAGTGAGTGGGAGCACTACAACATTTCTGATAAGTATATGTGAATGACATATTGTTGATCGGAAATAATGTAGAATTATTCTGCAAAGCATAAAGGAGTGTTTGAAAGGAATTTTCCAAAGAAAGACCTCGGTGAAGCTGCTGACATATTGAACATCAAGATCTATAGAGATAGATCAAGACGCTTGATAAGTTTTTTTTCAATGAGTACATACCTTGACAAGATTTTGAAGTAGTTCAAAATAGAACAGTCAAAGAAAGAGTTCTTGTCTGTGTTACAAGGTGTGAAATTGAGTAAGACTCAAAACCCGACCACGACAGAAGATAGAAAGAGAATGAAAGTCATTCCCTATGCCTCAGCCATAGGTTCTATAAAGTATGCCATGCTATGTACCAGATCTATTGTATACCCTACACTGATTTTAGCAAGGTAGTACAATAGTGATCTAGGAGTAGATCACTGGACAGCGGTCAAAATTATCCTTAGTGGAATAAGGATATGTTTCTCGATTATGGAGGTGACAAAAAGGTTCGTCGTAAAGGGTTACATCGATGCAAGTTTTGACACTAATCCAGATGACTCTAAGTCTCAATCTGAATACATATTGAAAGTGGGAGCAATTAGCTAGAGTAGCTCTGTGCAGAGCATTGTTCACATAGAAATTTGCAAAATACATACGGAGAATGTGGCAGACCCGTTGACTAAACTTCTCTCACAAGCAAAACATGATCACTTTTTGGGTCTTAATCACATAGCGATGTGAACTAGATTATTGAATCTAGTAAACCCTTTGGGTGTTAGTCACATGGAGATGTGAACCAATCACATAAAGATGTGAACTATTGATGTTAAATCACATGGCGATGTGATCTAGATTATTGACTCTAGTGCAAGTGGGAGACTGAAGGAAATATGCCCTAGAGGCAATAATAAAGTTATTATTTATTTCCTTATATCATGATAAATGTTTATTATTCATGCTAGAATTGTATTAACCTGAAACATAATACATGTGTGAATACATAGACAAACAGAGTGTCACTAGTATGCCTCTACTTGACTAGCTCGTTAATCGAAGATGGTTATGTTTCCTAACCATAAACAAAAGAGTTGTTATTTGATTAATGGGATCACATCATTAGGAGAATGATGTGATTGACATGACCCATTCCATTAGCTTAGCACCCGATCGTTTAGTATGTTGCTATTGCTTTCTTCATGACTTATACATGTTCCTATGACTATGAGATTATGCAACTCCCGTTTGCCGGAGGAACACTTTGTGTGCTACCAAACGTCACAACGTAACTGGGTGATTATAAAGGAGCTCTACAGGTGTCTCCAAAGGTACATGTTGGGTTGGCGTATTTCGAGATTAGGATTTGTCACTCCGATTGTCGGAGAGGTATCTCTGGGCCCTCTCGGTAATGCACATCACATAAGCCTTGCAAGCATTGCAACTAATGAGTTAGTTGTGAGATGATGTATTACGGAACGAGTAAAGAGACTTGCCGGTAACGAGATTGAACTAGGTATTAAGATACCGACGATCGAATCTCGGGCAAGTAACATACCGATGACAAAGGGAACAACGTATGTTGTTATGCGGTCTGACCGATAAAGATCTTCGTAGAATATGTAGGAGCCAATATGGGCATCCAGGTCCCGCTATTGGTTATTGACCGAAGACCTGTCCCGGTCATGTCTACATTGTTCTCGAACCGTAGGGTCCGCACGCTTAAGGTTTCGATGACAGTTATATTATGAGTTTATGAGTTTTGATGTACCGAAGGAGTTCGGAGTCCCGGATGAGATCGGGGACATGACGAGGAGTCTCGAAATGGTCGAGACATAAAGATTGATATATTGGACGGCTATATTCGGACACCGAAAGTGTTCCGGGGAAGTTTCGGATAAAACCGGAGCACCGGGGGGTTAGCGGAACCCCCCGGGGGGTTAATGGGCCTCATGGGCCTAAAGTGGAGAAGAGGAGGGGCTGCCAGGGCAGGCCGCGCGCCCCCTCTCCCCCTAGTCCGAATTGGACAAGGAGGGAGGGGCGCCCCCCCCTTTTCCTTCTCTCCTTCCCCCTCTCCTACTTGGACAAGGAAAGGGAGGGGAGTCCTACTCCCGGTAGGAGTAGGACTCCTCCTGCGCGCCTCCTACTAGGGCCGGCCGCACCCCCCCTTGGATCCTTTATATACGGAGGCAAGGGGCACCCCTAGACACACAAGTTGATCCACGTGATCATATTCTTAGCCGTGTGCGGTGCCCCCTTCCACCATAGTCCTCGATAATATTGTAGCGGTGCTTAGGCAAAGCCCTGCGACGGTAGTACATCAAGATCGTCACCACGCCGTCGTGCTGACGGAACTCTTCCCCGACACTTTGCTGGATCGGAGTCCGGGGATCGTCATCGAGCTGAACGTGTGCCAAGAACTCGGAGGTGCCGGAGTAACGGTGCTTGGATCGGTCGGATCGTGAAGACGTACGACTACATCAACCGCGTTGTCACAACGCTTCCGCTGTTGGTCTACAAGGGTACGTAGATCACACTCTCCCCCTCTCGTTGTTATGCATCACCATGATCTTGCGTGTGCGTAGAATTTTTTTTTGAAATTAATACGTTCCCCAACAGTGCCCATGCACTAGCTCCTGCAGCTTCACCAACCCTTGAGAGCGCGCAACCTCGTCTGGTCAGGTGGACCACCTCGGTCGCTGCCGTCACCAGCGTCGAGGCCACATCAGCCTCGGTGGTCGCCACGGTGAGCAAGATGGCATGACTCTGCTCGTCCATCACTGTAGGTGCATGCGCCGACCTCGCCGTAGATTGTTGCTGCTCCAACCTAGGATCAAGGATAAAACTCACGCTCCATTCGCCAAGCCGCAAACTTCATATTTTTTGCTGTGTGCTTGAGAACGGCCAAGTCCCAAGCTGTTTGGTTGGTTTGGATCAATATTGTCCGTTGGATCTCATTTGGGTGGCTGATACAGGGACGCAAAGTACATCGCGACTTGCAAGAGGCAAGTCACCTAATCTCAGTCCGGATGAGACTGTCATAAATGACTTTGCATCAGTGGTTGCTAGAAGAAAAATTCAAGGGGCTCCATCTTTTATTTTCACCCTAGGCCCTCGAAATCTCAGAATCGGCCCTGCCGAACAGACCAATACAATAAGGGTCCACTTTGAAGATGCCCTAACTTTTCCTTGCAGATAACAATAAGCTGAGCGTGGTTCAAGTGATACCACTTCAAATTCGTTGTCGACATTTTTCGTAGGGCATTTCCAGTCCGCAGATCATCAGTTACTGCTCTTCTCAATTTACAAGACCAATTCATGCATGACAGTCTAAGCACGTGTATATGCGCATTTTGTCATCACGTTTTTGCGGCCGTCCATAAGACAACAACCAATCAGAGGATGATAAAACAAGAAACCATGACACTGTTCCAATCATATTTGTTGACTATATATTGTTTACGTGTATATTTGTGTGTAGGACTCATTTTCTGTTTCCTTTATATAGTTAAGGTTGTAGTCCACCTCTGTATTTATATATACGTGCCTGGTACACCGATCAATACATCGAGATTACACAGCCCATATCTTGTCCTTCTACATGGTATCTATCACAGCACGATCCTAACCCTAGCCGCCGCCTCCGCGCCGCCGCCGCCGCCCCTCCTCCCCGCCGCCGTCACCAGCCGCCGCCGCCGCCGCCACCCTTCTTCCGGTTGCCGCCGCCGCCGTTGGTCACCGCCGCCTCTCCCACCACCTCGCTCGCCGCCGCCGCCTCTCCAAGGCCGCCGCCGCCGCGGGCTCCCGCTTCCGTCTCCCTCACCCGCGCTGCTAACCTCCCCCTCCCCTCCCACCCGCGCCGCACCCCGTCTCCCTCCACCCGCGCCGAACCCTAGCCATGAGCTCCTCCTCGTCCACCGTTTCCAACCCGTTTGCCGGTCCTGATGTCACTCTCGTCCGCGACCTCAACATCCACGAGCGCGTTCCAGTCAAGCTTGATCACACTACCGCCTCCTACTCCGCTTGGAAGCGGTATTTTTCGCTTGTGTTCCGTGAGTACCTCCTGCACGGCCACGTGAACGGCACCGTGGACTCGGCGCTCATGATCCATGACGAGGAGTGGATGATCCTCGACGCCACCATCATCCGCTGGTTCTACCTCACCATCTCCAGCGACCTCTTCCACACCGTGGTGAACGATGAGGACGACGCCTATGCGGTCTGGACCAAGCTCAACGGCCTCTTCACCGACAATCGGCTGCAGCGCAAGGTCCTGCTCTATGGTGAGTTTTACGGGTGCCAGCAACTTGACTCATCCATCGATGATTTTTGCATGCGCCTCAAGAAGCTCGCCGATGAGCTCCGTGATCTCGGGGAAAAGATCGGCGACGAGCTCCTCATCAGCACCCTTTCCAGCGGCCTCAACGAGGACTTCGGGAACGCCGCCTCCAACCTCACCCTCATTCCGGAGCCCACCTTCGCGAAGGTGGTCGCGTATCTCAAGTTGAAGGAGCGCCGGATGCGGGTGGCACGGACTCGCGCGACCCACACCACCCTCGTCGCAGGCACCCGCGGGGGTTCGGCCCCGCCACCGCCACGCCCGACGCGGCCCCAGCCGGCGGCGCCCGCCTTCCCTCCCGGGTTCCCGCCCGCACCGGCCGCCCCCTTCCCGCCGCCCCAGCCGGCGGCCAACGGGGGGGGGGGGGGGGTCGTCGTGGTGGCCGCAAGCAGGGGGGCGGCGGCGGTGCTCAGGGAGGAGCGCCCCGCCCGCCACGGCAGGCCCCTCAGCCGGCCCCGTGGTACGCCGGCCAAAACCCATGGACCGGCGTTGTCCACGCCTACTCCATGCCGGTTCCTCGGGCCCCTGTCCAGGGCCTTCTCGGCACTCGGCCTCAGCCACACCAGGCGTACTACGCCGTGCCGCAGCCCTACGCGGCGCCCTACGGTCAGCAGCCGCCGCTGCTGCCCCTGACGGCTGCGCCTCCTCTCCCGCTGGCACCGTGGGACCCGGCCCTCCTGGCGGCTCTCCACAACGCTCCCTCCCCGTCCAGCTACACCGGCGGCGGCGATTGTACATGGACAGTGGCGCCACCACTCACATGGCGGCGTACCCCGGTAACTTTCACATCGCTCATCCTGTCCACACCTCCAACCGCATCACTGTCGGTGATGGCCCTTCCCTTCCCATCACTCATATTGGTCATATATATTTTCCGTCTAACTCCACTCCTATATCCAAGTCTAATATCCTCGTTTCTCCTGAACTTATTAAAAATCTTGTTTCTGTCAGCCCCGACGAGCTCTACCCGGTTCACTCCGCCACCTCCACCACTTCCGCCGCCCCTGTCG
Organism: Triticum urartu; assembly: GCF_056163025.1. Classification (NCBI taxonomy): domain Eukaryota; kingdom Viridiplantae; phylum Streptophyta; class Magnoliopsida; order Poales; family Poaceae; genus Triticum; species Triticum urartu. Next base: position 68,734,996 of record NC_141876.1, on the reverse strand, counting down.
CTTTCGCCACCGGAGTGGATCTTTGGCATGCTCGCTTGGGTCATCCTAATCCTGCCACCCTTCGCCACATACTTCGGAGTTTTTCTTTCATGTGTAATAAGAACGAGGATCACTCATGTCATGCATGTCGCCTCGGCAAACATGCTTTTCTTCCGTTTAGGGCTTCTTCTTTTGTTGCATCATACCCGTTTGAGTTAATTCATAGTGATGTTTGGACCTCTCCTGTTGCCAGTAATACGGGCTTTATTTATTATCTTGTCATACTTGATGATTTTTCGCATTATGTGTGGACCTTCCCGTTGCGCCGCAAGTCGGATGTTATATCCACTCTCGCCGCGTTCTACTCCTATGTTCTCACGCAGTTTGGTCGTCCCATTCTCGCGTTGCAGACAGACAACGGGAAGGAGTTTGACAACCTCGCCGTTCGTAATCTTCTTACCACACATGGCACGATTTTTCGTCTCACTTGCCCGTACACCTCGCAACAGAACGGTCGTGCTGAGCGCATCCTTCGCACTCTCAGTGACTGCGTTAGGACTCTTCTCTTTCATGCCAATGTGCCTCCACGCTTTTGGCCTGACGCTCTCGCCACCGCTTCTCTCCTCATCAACATCCGCCAATGTCGTACTCGCGGGAACTTTACACCTCATCATCTTCTCTTCGGTGCACCCCCCTCTTATGATGGGCTTCGCATCTTCGGCTGCCTTTGCTACCCTAGCATCGCCGCTACTGCGGCTCATAATCTTGCACCCCGCTCCGTCGTCTGCATCTTTCTCGGCTACCCACCCAACACTAAGGGCTATCGCTGTTATGATCCCGTCTCCCATCGTGTTTTCACCTCTCGACACGTTTACTTTGATGAGATGGTGTTTCCGTTTCAGCAGCAAGTACCCCTGGTCGTCTCGTCACCGCCGGCCACCGGCGGCCCTTCGACGACTCTGTCAGGCGGACGGTTCCGTTCGGCCCGCGGACCGCCTCCGGGCTTTGGCGGTCCTCGCGCCCTCACGCCGGCGCCCGCCCCCTCGGCCTCCTCGGCCGGCTCTGACGGCGCCCCTGGCGCCCCTCCCTCACCCGCTGCGGGATCGGGCACGGCCGCCTCGACGCCGGCCGCCTCGCCGACCCCGACGCCGGCTCCCTCGCCGGCCCTTACGCCGGCCGCCTCGCCGGCCCGGACGCCAGCCGCCTCGCCGACTCCCTCGCCGGCCGCCTTGCCAGCCGCCTCGCCGGCCCCGACGCCGGCCGCCTCGCCGGCCCTGACGCCGGCCGTCTCGCCGGCTGCCTCGCCAGTGGCTCCGTTGGCGCCCTCTGGCCCCGTCACCCGCGCTCGTACCGGCGTTCATCGTCCGAGCCTCCGGTACATGAGTGACGAGTATGTCCTCGCCGCCTCCACTGCGGAGCCGTCGCCTCTTCCCGTGTCCGCTCGCGCCGCCCTCCGTGATCCTCACTGGCTTGCGGCGATGCACGAAGAGTTCGATGCGCTCCAACGGAACCGCACTTGGACACTGGTTCCCCGGCCTCCTCGCGCCAACGTCATCACCGGCAAGTGGGTCTTTCGCCATAAGACCCGCTCGGATGGCACTCTCGAGCGCTACAAGGCTCGCTGGGTGGTCTGTGGTTTTCGCCAGCGCGCTGGAGTGGACTTCACCGAGACGTTCGCCTCGGTTGTAAAACCGGGCACGATCCGCACCGTCCTCCAGCTCGTCGTGTCCCGCGGCTGGCCCGTTCATCAGATGGATGTCTCCAACGCCTTTCTCCATGGCCATCTTGAGGAGCAGGTGTATTGTGAGCAACCCACCGGTTTTGTCGACGCCTCACTTCCCGGCCATGTGTGTCTGCTGTCCCGCTCTCTTTACGGGCTCAAGCAGGCACCCCGCGCCTGGTACCAGCGGATCGCCGGGTTTTTTCAGACACTGGGCTTTAGCGTTACTTGCTCGGACGCCTCGCTGTTTGTCTATCGCCACGGTGACATGACTGCATACTTGCTGCTTTACGTCGACGACATCATCCTGACTGCCTCCTCCGCAGCTGTTCTTCAACAGATTACTCTCCGGCTGCGTGACGAGTTTGCTATTAAGGACCTGGGTGCTCTACATTATTTCCTTGGCATTGAGGTCGTTCGCCGCCCGGACGGTTTCTTTCTTCATCAGCAGAAGTATGCACATGAGCTTCTTGAGCGTGCCGGTATGCTCAACTGTCACCCTGTTGCTACTCCTATTAACACGAAGGCCAAGGTCTCTGCTCTTGAGGGCTCGCCTGCGTCGGATGCTCCTTTCTACCGGTCTATTGTCGGCGCTCTTCAGTACTTGACTCTCACTCGACCGGATCTTCAGTATGTTGTTCAGCAGGTGTGTCTTCACATGCACGCCCCTCGTGACTCTCATTGGACTCTCGTGAAGCGGATCCTTCGCTACATCCGCGGCACGATGACCCTCGGGCTGACACTCACGGCGTCTACTTCTCTGGAGATGGTGGCCTACTCCGATGCTGACTGGGCTGGCTGCCCTGACACTCGTCGGTCCACCTCTGGCTACTGCGTCTACCTCGGTCCTTCACTCGTCTCGTGGTCGTCTAAGCGACAACCCACAGTTTCGCGCTCCAGCGCGGAGGCTGAGTACCGAGCTGTGGCCAATGCCGTTGCCGAGTGCACCTGGCTACGACAGTTACTGCAGGAGCTGCATCACGACGTTTCCCAGGCTACGGTTGTCTACTGTGACAACGTCTCTGCGGTGTACCTCTCCGCCAACCCCGTTCATCATCGCCGGACTAAACACATCGAGCTGGACATTCACTTTGTGCGCGAGCAGGTGGCTCTTGGACGCATGCGGGTTCTCCATGTGCCGACCGCTCAGCAGTTCGCTGATGTGATGACGAAGGGACTACCGACTTCTACTTTCGAGGAGTTTCGTTCCAGTCTTTGCGTCACTGGCGCCGCTTCGACTGCGGGGGGGTGTTGAGTATATTGTGTACGTGTATATTTGTGTGTAGGGCCCACCTCCTGTTTCCTTTGTATAGTTAAGGTTGTGGTCCACCTCTATACTTATATATACGTGCCTGGTGCACCGATCAATACATCGAGATTGCACAGCTCATATCTTGTCCTTCTACAATATTGCATGACACATCATTGTTCAGCAAGTTCAGATACTACAAAGCAGCAGCACCAAATAACTGAATGTAACATTTTTGTTCACACACATGGCATACAAATAAATTGTTGAATTGGGGAGCCAGAAGAACTACAGCAACCCACCTTCAATTCTCCAAGTCCAACATCATAGGGCTCAATTCAACTGAGCACCACTTGGATCCGTCCCGTCGAACAGCCGATGCCATCGAGAACGGCGAGTCTCTCCTCGTCGCACCACGCCGTCTGCTGGCTCACCACCTCCCAGTCGCAGCAGGGCCCCCTGTCCTCGACGCGTCCATGCTTGAGCAGAGCGACACGCCGCAGCGCCGTGGATGCCTCCACGGCGAACCTCACAAGGCGCGTCTGTCTCTCCGTCCTCTGGAAGCCAATGACAACCAGCTCCTTCAAATGGTGATGGCGCGAAGCCGAGGTCTCCCCCGGTATCTCCTCCTGACTCGGCTCGTCTTCGCCATGGGAGACATGGACATAAAGGCTCTCAAGTAACGGCGCTGCCTCGATGAGCAGGCGTGGCCATGAGGCGTCCCATGAGGAAGGCACATCGGCGACGAGCAGCCTTCTCAGGCACGACATTATTCCAGAGAAGGGAGTCGTCGGCACGATCCACATCTCTGGCCCAGTGAACCGCAAGACGAGATCCTTCACAGTGATAGCGCACCGGAAGAAGAGCACGAGCACCAGAATCAAGCAGTCTCGATGGAAACGGTTTAGGGCAGCCAAACTGTCCCCTTCCAGTCGGCCAACCGAGCAGGCGAGGCTCACGCGCGCAAGGCACGGGACGGCGGCGGGGGAGCAAAGCAGCACGCAACCGTGCAGGCTGGCGAGGCTCTCGAGCTTCGGGAGAGACCGGATCTCGACCACCATGTGCTCGCCGTCGACTACAAGCTCCCTGATTTCCGATCCAGGCGCGTCCAGGACCACCCTGCCGGTTCTTATCTTGAGCTTGCATGACAGGAGGTGTAGCACTTGCAGCTGCGGGCAGTCGGCGACCACTGCCTCGTATGCGGCCGGCGGCGTGGGAGCCGGCAAGTCTCGCAAGACGAGCATGGTGAGCGCGTTGAATCCCCGGAGCGGCGGGGGCAAGCAGTTGGCAAGCTTGAGGCTTCGCAGTCGGGACTGGCCGGGCTTCCTGCTGATGAGGCCAAGAGGGAAGCTGTAGGCCGGCGGCTCCGGATACGCGATCGGCCCTGTCGGCGTGGCAACAAACTCTAGATCCCGGACGACCCAGGAATAGACGGCGTCCACGACCAGGCGGTTGATGGAGGACGAGGTGCTGTAGGCGAAGACCTCGAGCGACAGCCTCTCCACGCGCCGGCGAGCTTGGCTGGCCAGGAGGCTCTTGACGGAGCGGACCATGGATCGCATGGCGCGGCGCTCGTAACGGGCGGCGATAGCCTCTAGATGCCACCTGTCAGACAAGGTCGAGCTGATTTTCGAATCCCTAGCGTCGTCGCGGAGGCGGAAGCACCGGTGATAGCGCGGCGGCAGTTTGTCGGTGACCTTGAGGTCCAGGAAGGGGACCTCGCGGGCCAGGCCGGCCCAGCGCCTGGAGAGCGCCGCGGCGCCGAGCGCGGTGCGTGTGTCCAGGCGGCGCAGGATATCAAGGAGGAGATCGTCGGGGAGGGCACCGAGGCGGTCCTCGTCCGCGTGCAGCCGCCGGCGGTGGGAGCCATCCATCCTGGCCATCTATCGTACTCGATCGGCGGGGTGGGCTTGCGACTATATCAAGCGGCGATTTCCTTTCTCGTCTGAATCCGACCCGGATTAAGGTAGTTTTTTTTTTGAGAACGTCAGCATTATATACTCCCTCCATTCTATAATGTAGTGCTTCCTCTATCCACGTGCTTCAACTTTGACCGTAAATTTAACTATCAAGACCGATTGCGGCGGGAGCAAAAATTATATCAGTGAATTCGTATTTGAATGAAGTTTTCAACTATATATTTTTTTCTCCGGCCGCAGTTGGTCTCGTAGGTTAAATTTATGGTCAAAGTTGAACCTCGGGAAACGCGGGCGCACTATATTTTGAAACGGAGGGAGTAGTATTAACTACTAGTAATCATATACGTGCAAGTGCATGTATTTAAAATAAAATTGATCCTTATTCAGTTTTCACACTGGTATAAATGTGAACACATAATTTTAGTGATCTAAAACGTCTTATATTTGTTTAGAGAGGGGGTATTTTTTATTCAAAATTATTGCTACTATAGAGATCTTATTTGAAGATGAAACCATTCAAATATATTCACTTGATTTTTTTAAGGGAATATATTCCCATCGTTCACGGCAAACATCAATAGAAAAAACTCCATATTGCTATTTCAAACGGCTTAAATAACTTCCACTATACATTGGAAAACTGAAAACATGTCTATGCTTATATGATTGACTTACAATTCCATGCATGATTTGATTCCATTGTTTGATACTTCATCCAATTCTAACTCTTCTCTATAACTGAAAATCAACCAAGCAAAACAGAAAAGAGAAACAAAATATAAGAAAATGAGTAAACCTTATCTCACTTCGACGCAAAATCATGGATGATTGTGGGCGCCCAGCCGCTGATTATGTAAAATTACCTAGAAGGTTCAGCTCTGATGGTTCTGCAACCATCTTGTCTGGATATAATAGTTCTAGGGACAAACCTAAAAACTTTATTAGATGCCCTTGATGCATTGTAAGACCTTGCTGTGTTAGCTCGAACAGCCCAACTGTATGGACATGTAAATCAGGTATCGACATGAAAACATGGACGAAGATTCTATATATTGTATGGACATGTAAATCAGGTATCGACAAGAAAACATGGACGAAGATTCTATATATTTTGTAGGTGAAAAATAAATTTCAGTTAGTAGTTGCCGCAAGTATATATGTATTGAAACATTCGACATACAGTATGTTATATCAATAGTAAAAGTTCAAATTATAACATTGTACAAATAGTAAGATATTTGCTCAAGATAACACATCAATTCACAAAACGAAGTCCCAAAAAGGTAGATCATCCTTCTGCATATCAAAATCATACGATTAGAATCCATTAATCTTCAGAAATATATACTTGTTTTATCTAATTCAATCATCAAAAGCATATCGTTCCAGGAATAGGAGTTAATCTGAAGCATGCGTCTTGTTCTTAACCTCTCTTTGGCTGCTCTCTTCTCCTTCTAGTTGATCTGTTGAGATCCTTTTCCAGAAGCACATTCAGTAGAAGGAGAAAAATATACTTTGAAGGAGAACCGTATTTTGATATAAGAAAACAGCACAAATTCAGTACAGGTAAGATTCAGTAGCTCCTGGTGTTTCGAGCCATTTATGCAACTCGGAAATACAACAAAAGATAACCAGGACTGAATAATTGCACAAGGAAAAGAGTAGAAAGTGTCCAGTAAATACAACTTGGCACACAATCTAGCTTACGAACAAATGAAGAGATTGAAAGGAAGTATTGCTACATGCATATATAATGAACATACAGTGAAGACATGTCACAAAGCACAGGTCAGTGAATTTGAACATTGTTCTTTATGTAACTTTTAAAACTAAGAACAAAGATTGGAACCATTTGTAATGAGTAAGAAGCCAATCCTTGAATTTTGGAAAATGTACAGTAAAATAATTAATCGAAGTTCAATGCAAAATAGAAAGATGTCCATTAAGAGACATACTCCTTTTCCAGGTTCCTTATGATCACATTTAGCACACCATCGATGTTAATAAGCTCATCGCAGCCTTGGGATCAAGCCCGTGGATTATAACTTTATAAGAGATCAGACATTTGACACTTTAGTAAAATGATGCTTCATGAACAGCTACATGCATATGTATCAGTCTGAAAGTGACACCTCCAGATTGCAAAAGTTTGTGACCTCTTGAGTTACAAATTTACAAGCACAAGGATGAAGAAAATATAAAGGGAAAGAAGAGAACAATGCACCAAGCTGCGTCTGTGTGACTACTGTAGCAACTAGAAGTGTAATCATGCATCAGCAAGTCTTCCGAAAACCTCTCCGATTACAATAGGTGGTTAAGGCCCGGTTTAATCTCCAAAGTGGCAAAGCTAGTAGATAGTACATTTAGTGAGAAAATAATTACAGAAACAGTCTTTAGAAATGCATGTTTCAGTTCAGAGTAGTTGTTTCAAGAAACCAAACAACAATTCCATTAAAAAATGCCAACTACAAATTGAGTAGCGGGCTTCAGAATTCTCGGAAGTCAAAATTGATTCATGCAATCTGTACACACTTGAAACCTACATCCCGTAGTCCGTGAACAGTTGAAGAAACTTGATATATGCAATCTGTACACACTTGAAGCAGTCAAGCAGCAAGCAGAAAACTGAATATGAAGCTTGCAATGGTTTACGAAAAGAAAAATCACATGAGTATGAGTACACTGAATGACCGAACTGAAAACTGAACATGAAGCATACCCGTCCATGGTGTTTCATGGAACCAGATTTCCTTCGCCCGTGGGGATACACCGAACTGGTGGCTTGATGTTAGGTGTTAAGGTAAAATAAACCTGATCAAAGTTCGCCCGCGTGGCGGCGAGGGCCCCAATGTGGCGGTGGTGGCGACCCGCTTTTGCATCCGTGGGGCAGCAGCCGACCCGCGCTTGTGTCCGTGTGGCAGAATCGAAGAAGCGGCGGGGCGATCCGCATTCGCGTCCGTGCGGCAGAAGAGGAGAGCAGCCGACGGCGGCGGCGATCCGCTCGCGTCCGTGGGGAAGCAGCGGTGGGTGTGACGTTGACCGTGCGTAGCCGTTCGTCTGGCAGAAAAGGAGGAACGGCGGGTAGCCATGGAGACAGAGCGAAGGTGAAGGAGATCAGCGCTAGCAGAGGAGTGGTGGGCGAGATGGCGCAAGCAGAGGAGGAGCGCTTGCAGATGAGGAGCGGCGACCGGTGGGCGGCGGGGTCAGAAGGCGTGCAGGCAGTTTCTATTTTTGTTCAGGTGCGGCATGCGGATAGTTTGATGATGACGAGCGGTACGGGGATTAGATCGGTTGATTAGTGGCTTGTTGTGTTAAACACATAGATGTTTTAGACCCTTGGATCAGCTAGATGAACGGTTCTGGTTATTTGGATCTGCCCTTTTCTTTTTTTTATAGGGGTAGTATAGATAGTACGTAGATAGATAGATAGATTAAACAAGAGGTAAATACACCAGTGATGCTAGAACTTGTCATGAATGTGCATTTTAGTGCCTGAATTTGCAAAATACATTGAACTGGTTTTATAACTTGGCATGGACGTGCATATACAATTCAAATGGTGTTTGTATACGTCCACGAAGCTGAGGAGGGGCGCCAGCATGCCATGGGGCCCGCTGTCGGTGCCAAGGATGCGTGGCCTGGTTTTTTTGCGAAAAACCTCTGAAATTGTTTTCTTTCAATAAGGCTCTCAGGGAGAAATTGACAAATTATAAAATAAAAATTAGGTGTATAACTATAAGATAAAAATTACAACTCGTGTGCTCGATCAAACCAACAACGTACCAGTCGAGTGCGTGCGGCTAGCCACTCGACAATTTCCCATTTGCTGATATTTAGTGATTCATAACCTTTATAAACATTTGGCCGAACAAAATAAATAAAGAGAATTTAATAATCCAAAGAAAACGGCATCAGATCTATGACCGAACATGGGACCAAAGCTTGTAGATCAGGCACGGATGCCACTCCAACCAATGAGCTGTCATGTATCAAAAGTACAAGTACTTTTTATGACTATATAACAAACATAATTTAAAAAGAATGCAAAAATATTCATGTCATTTTAAAAAGAATTGAGTGTTATTTTAAAACATATTCATAAAATTGAAAATATTTATGAATGATTAAAATAAGATTATAGTATTATTCATGTGGGTATTTCAAAAAAATATTATTTATGTCAGGATCCGCAGTCTAATGGCGGACTAGACTTGTATTTTTTTAGAAAACACACAAACTTATATACTATATAAACTTTTCAAAACAACATAGTTTTTTGCTAAAGCATGAACACATTGATATACTAAAGAAATAGTTTATTAGAAAAGTGGAAATTTTAAACTTATATGGGAATTTATTTAAATATATGAACGTTTCTAAAATTAATTCCATATTTTATTAATAGCTAACATTTTAAAATTATAAAATATATTCTTAATTCATAATTTTATTATGTGTTTTTATGTTAAATAATTGCATAGGTTTTTGATGAAATTATATGAAATTTTTAACGTAATTTGTTTTAAACATATGTACATTGTTTGTAACGCGATAATAACTTACGTATTTTTAAAAAATGAAATGAAAAAGAACAAACCTGTTCAAAATTGAGCCACATTGTGGTTCGTTTTAGCCACACGGGCTCGTTATGATATAAAGCTAAATTTATCATTTTGCCATTCGGTGTTGTCGGTTGGAGTGGTATGTGAGGCCGCTATATAGCCCTCGGTTGCAGGTTCAAATCAATGTCACTATATTGCTGAAATAAATATTTTTAATTTATGTTGTTCAGCTTTATGTTTATAAAGTATATGAATCCTTTCTTGACACTAAATTTGAACTGGTAAGCAATCCAACCAATTGAAAAAAATAGATTAATATTTGTTTCAATTTAAGAGTTTCTCTTTGAGGGCCTTTTTGTAAGGAAAAAATATTTTAGGAGGTTTTCCAAAAAAGCCAGGCCACATGCCTTATCCCTTACATCCTGACGTGCCTCATGAGCATCATGGACGTATAAAAACAACATTTGAACTGTATATGCATGTCCATGTCAAGTTATGAAACCAGTTCAATGTATTTTACAAATTCAGGCACCAAAGTGCATATTCATGGCAAGTTCAAGCACTAGTGATGTATTTACCTCATTAAACAAACAATACTACACCTACGAAAGCAACGTACGAAGAGTTACGTAAGAGGTAAATACATTGGGAGTCTTAGAACTTGCACGCGACGGTCAGTTTAGTGCACAAACTTGTAAAATACGTGATTTTGGTTATCGAACTTGCGTAAGCGTGCAAATACGGTCACATATCCCGTACGCGGACGTATCCGATGCTTGCTTGGCAGGCCAGAGTGTGCAAGGCCCACTGTCAATGACAAGATGGCACTCGGTGCGACATGTTCTTACTTAAAACAGCCTCGCCTTTGTTTATTTGCAGAAAAACAATCATCATTGGTACCAAAAATACGCTCCAGCGAGGAGCGAAATACAGAAGCGCGGGTGGTGGGTCTTCGGTCTAGCTAGCTCAGGTACGCACAAGAAAGACCCAACCATTGCAACAGGAACATTTACGTGTCTAACATGAGATACAATTTCACTTATACTGAAAACATCCGGGATTATCAACTAAATATGTGTCGTGCACATGACGTGACTTAATATGATGTTCGACACATGTTCTTGCGTAAAAGTAGAGTCAACAGTTTATGAAATATAAACTTGTGTATTACATAAAATATATTTATTTAATATAGACATTTAAAATGTTATTAAATAAAAAATAATGAATACAAAAAGAATTATACACTCGTGGCTTATATTTAAATTATACAGAATGATGAATACAATATTTATTAAATATTTATGAATATTCACTTGTGTATAATTTTTAATCATGATTTATATTCAAAAAGAATATATAATTTACATATTAGACACGATTAAATATTCATAACAAGACTTTAGATTTTATATTATGAATATTTTACTTATACAAACATAAGATTTTAAAAACGTGTGTATAATTATTGAAATTCTTGTATAATTAAAATAATATTTATGAATAGTAATTATAAAAATACTTATATTATTATGACACAATTTTTTTAATTAACAATATTATCTTAAAATAATACATGAACAAAGTTTTCTGCTTCAAAAGTTTCAAAAAAACGAACAGGTGCAACTATACATACATTTTTTAATTATTACTATTTTTAAAATTGTTATTTTTATTTTTAAAGTTATTCTACAAATTTTGAAAACAATGTTTTTACAATTATGAATATTTAAAAAATATTTGTATTATAATTATGCAAATATCTTTTACAATTCATAAATATTATTTTAAAATAATAAATGAACAATATTTAAAAGTCATTTTATTATTGAGATTATAATTTACATACTACATATCTATTAATCTGTAAAAAAAAGGAGAGCAGATGCAAAATAGGCCGCACAAAATGGAACCCATTTCTGCTACACGAGCTCCTTCGTTATAGTACAGTAAAGCAAAGTTATACTACGTGAACATCCACAGGATTGGGTTGGAGTGGCTTGGCCGGATTGTGTTCTCGCCTTAGGCGTGTGTTCTAGACTGGGCGACACACTTCTTCGTATTTAAATTTCGCTATATACTGATAAGTGGGACCCACCAGTTGTTAATTTTTCACAAATAAAAAAGGCTATGGGGTTTTGTGCAAAAACACGCTGCGCTGAGCGCCATCTGTTGCTGACAGCAGGCAGCCAAGCATCGGATACGCCCATGTACGGGATATGTGACCGTATTTGCACGTCCGCACAAGTTCGATGACCAGAATCACATATTTTACAAGTTTGTTCACCAAACTGACCGTCGCGTGCAAGTTTGAAGACTTCCGATGTATTTACCTCGTTACGTAACCTACCTAACAAATCTATCGCCCTGCTGATTTTCACCCGTGTGGTCCCTGCCACACTCTTCCGTCCAATCCCAATCCTACACGTTGCCTGTTACGTAAAATCTGTACGTAACTTTACCTAGGTGAAGCATTGCTCACAAACAAAGACTCCGGCATGCAATCCGGAGAGAAAAAACACATGGAGCACTAGAGTTGACGGCTGCGCTCGTGGCCTTTTCACCTGAACCTGCAGCAGTCATGCATATACTGAGATGGCCGGAGATGGTGCTGTAGAATAGCCTTGTGCATCTTCCGCCCCGAAGAAGATTGACTCCTTTTATCCTCTTCGTCTCCATGTCAACAGCAACCGCCCACACTTCACTGTCTGGAAGATGGTGCTTGGCCAAGAGGCAGACGACCTTGTTTTCGTGCAAGCTCAACATGGGCATACCCACGAAGAGGTGACCAAAAGCCGGCTCGTCGTCCAACTCCAAAGCCTCAGGCCGCAGCAGCGCGTCAATGTCGACGCCGTCGACCACTGGAAGTTCATAATCATAGAGCACGGAGTCCTTTTGCCAGGCATCCAGTTGCTGCCAAGGGCTCGTGGCCGTGGTGGTGGTGGTCCAGGTGGAAACGGACCAACCCGGGGAGGAGGAGGGGCAGACCACCTCGACGAACCTGATGCGGATTGTGTCGCCGGACAAGTCAAATGCGATGTCGCGAGGTTGCGGCCAGTAGTCGATGCCCGGCCGGGGGAGATCTGCAGATGGCAGCCGGATATAGTGAAGCTCAGGGTGTTCGCCGCCGTCAAGGACGTTGCTGCAGAAAAGGATGCCGTCCCACACGTCGATGAACGCCATGGCGCCGCCACCGCCAACCACGATCGCCTTGCCCGGTGTGTAGTCGCCAAAGTCGACGGCTTCGTCTGCCAGTGACGATAAGACGGGCTTCTTGACTGTCCAGGCTCGCGTCTCGGAGCTGAAGACGTAGAGGTCGAACTCTCCATTCTCCGGCATGGCTAGTGCAGCGACGTGGTAGGCTCCGCCGCCGCCATGAGACAGGAGGCCGACCGCACAGATTTCGTTGACCAAGCGCGTGCCGCTCGGTTGCGGGATCAGATAGAGCGACGGAGCGGCACAGGCGGCGCCGCCGGGCTGTTAGATGTAGTATTCTGGGAACGGCCATAGCTTCATGCGTACGGCCATGGTGAGGAGGACGAGGCCGCCGTGGGCGGAGAGGACGAGAGGCTCCTCGGTGAAGTGGGTGCCGGTGGCCCAGGCGAGCACGTAGGAGACGCGGGGCGGGCGGGCGACGAACAAGGTGGCCCGCAAAGTGCTTTTTACCGGAGCCGGGAGCTACCGGTGGACCATCCACCATATATTTACTTTGTGATTCGTGCATTAGGGACCCAGTGCATGTGTATAGCATTTTGTATTGGGGTAACTATCTCATGTATCTCTGTTAATAGTCTAATCTGTGTCAGATAAGTGGGTCTCTGTCAATAATAGAATAAAAACTATTCCCAGTGTAAAGTACGCATGCATGCAGTAACTTTTCTGTCTGTCCCCACAACTCTAATCCTGCCTTTTATTTTCTCCTTAGCAATTTCATTCATTCATATCATTAAAACTATAATCCCATTTTAGAAATATTTTATATATTTGAACTCATGGCGCCAAGACCTTTAGAACAAGATCAATCTTGAATACATTTAAACATGATTAAGTTTCAACGTTTCAAATGAGTGAAATCAGTTTTCTGAAATAAAGTGAAATAAGTTCTTTGAATTGAGTGAAACCATTTTTTTGAAATGTTTTTTGTTTAACTTGTTATTTAAAAAATATGAAACTTGTTATTTAAAAAATATTAAGCTGATTATTTCCAATCAGTTTAAAAAATAAGTGAAATCTATCTTTGAAACAAGTGAAATTGTTATTTCAACTTAGTGAATGTAATGTGTTTTTCTGGAACTAGTGAAATGAGTGAAACCTATCTTTCATAATTAGGTTAATCATTTTTTTAAACAAGTTGAATATAGTTTTTTAATTGAGTGAGTGAAATGTGTTTTCTGAAATTAGTGAATGTGAGAAATGAGATTCTTGAAAAAAAAATATTGATTGTCATGTGAAATTATCTATTTCAATGTTTGAAACTGATTTTTATGATGAGTGTAATCTGTTTAATGAAGCGAATGCTTTTTAGAAATAATTGAAATCAAAATTTTCAAATGATTGAAATAATTTTCCTTGCAAAACGAGTGAAATCGGTCTCTTAATGATTGAAGCAAGTTTTTGGAATAAGTGAAATTATATTCATAAATGAATGAAGCGAGTGAAGTTAGTTTTTGAGTGAAATTATATTTTTAAATAAGTGAAATTATATTCTTAAAATGAGTGAAATCAGTTTTTAAACATGCGTGTTTTTTAAAGCAGTGAATGTTATATGAAACAAGTAAATCGGTTTTTGGAAGGAATGAAATCAGCTTAAAGATATGGGTAAAATAAAAAAATTAAATGCATGAAATTTGTCAATTGAAATGAGTGAGTTCGTATTTTTTTAAATGAGTGAATTGTTATTTTGAATTGACTGAAATGGTTTTTGGAGGTGAGTGAAATTTGTTTGCCAATTTGAGTGAAATCTGTTTTGTGAAATCAGTGAAATTGAAACTAGTTCAAATGTATCCATAATTGATCTTATTTTGAAGATCTTCTCGCTATGAATTCAAATATATAAAAATATTCAAAATTGGAGTTTTCATTCAAAAGATATCTATCATCCAAAATTTCACAATGAAATTAAAAGGTAGTCTTTTGATGGGGAGATAGAGAATTTTTTATCATGCATGCAACCGGTCTTCTATGAATATTTTCTCTCTCTCCTGATAAAAGCTGACAATAGAATGCAAAGGACCCACATGTATTCTATGTATTTTCAATTCTGTCTCTTATATATTAAAAAAATGGTTTGAATCTTTAAAACAACGTCAACGGTGGATGTCACACCGGTAGGTACCGGTTCCGGTAAAAAAACTTAGTCGCAAGGTGGCCTGGATGGCCATGGCGCGGTGTTTGTCGTTCGGGTCGGTGGTGTGGTACCTGGCGGTGGTGGCGTTTGTGCGCTCGCCGAAGAAGGGCTTGCTGTCAAGAAGGCAGCTCTCGGGAGGATCGGCGGCGGCGCCGGCATCGACGTCGGGCGGAGTCAGCGAACCCAGCAAAATCCCCGCTGCAGGAGCATGATGCGCATCCATCCTAGCTAGCTTCGTCTGGATTGGAATTTCTCTCGCATGGATCTTGACCATCGCCAGCCAGATCGGTTGGGGTTCTGAACCGTACATGCATCATGCATGCACGTGGCTTGGCTAGCGCACGTAACGAAAGGAATGCGTATGGATAAACGGATATTCCTTTTTCTTCCAAGTGAACAATCAGACCAGGTTCGAACCGTACCAACGTTTTTTTTAACAGGTTTGCTATTTCACATCTAGATGTGAAATAGCTATCTCACATCTAAATCCAGAACCGTCAGATTATCTGTCTTTAATATTTGTGCATAACGTGATGGTCTAGTTGTCGTGCTCGCTCGCGGCGCGTTGTCTCCCTGTCAGGTCGTTGCTAGTGCGTTGTCTCGCTTGCTGCCTGTGTGCTCGTTACTAGTGCGAGGTCTTGTTGGTTTTCACAAGCAGGTCTATGCTGGATCGTTGCTAGTGCGAGGTTCCGTTCCTTTTTCCATTTCCATTCACAAGTCTGTGTTACACCTTGTCCTAGTTCATTTTCTTGTACGCTCCCATTTGATTCCCAGTATTTGTTTTTTTTTGTTTCTGTTTTATTTTCCTTTTTTCTATTATTTTTTCTATTTCATTATTTGTTTTAAATCATGAATTATATTAAATTCATGATTTTTTGTTTTATTTATATTTTATATTTTATATTTTCCATTTTTTATTTTTATCCGTTTAAAGTTAATGAACTTGGTTTTACTCTGTCATATGTTCGCTTAAAATGTCCTACAAATCTTGATTGTGGGTTATTTTGGCATGCGTTGTGTCGCGTCGTGTGTTTGGTGCTCATCGACTTGTTCGTGTGTGCATCTTTTGTTGGCCGTTTTTGTAGCGTGGTCTGGGATCCCGTTTCGGATCGGTTTGCTAATGATCATCTAAATGAGGGTTAACAATATTTCATCTAACTCATATATCATTAGATACACATGATTCTGAGTGATGTTCTTTGTCTTTGCGCTGTGTTGTTTGTTTGTCCTTCGTGAAGCAGTGAGACCCGATATGGCATTTTCCAGTGGGCCGTTATTATGTTTTGTGTATGGTTTTTTTGTGCAAGGCAACGTGTCCTTCTATTCACGGTTTTCTTTTATTTTTTTGCTTTTGATCGTGTATCTAGATAGGAGTGTAACTAGAATTTTTGTTTTCAGATTTGCTAAATCTAATCTAGATGAGTTTTAGCTCATCGACGTCTATAATTGTTTGATTTGTTTGCTTTAATGTTCGCACAAACTCGATCATGCACGCATCTGTCAACTTATTCTGTTTTGTCGCGCGCCCTCTTGTCTCGTCTGTTTTGTGTCATCATGACCCCGCATTTATTTTCACATGGGCCCATATATGTCATCATTTGGGGGTCTCGATCATGAAGCTTATCCCCCATCTTCTCACTGACCGACCTTTGACCCCTGTTATTTATTTTCCATCCTAGTTATAGGTCCATCCTTGACATGTGACTGGCATGTAGTTTGTTTCATTCTAGTTACAAGTCGACCATTAACTAGCAACTAGGATCGTAGTTTCGTAGTTGTCCCAGGTGCAAGTCCATCCTTCGACTCACTGCTGGAGCATGTGTATTTGTTTCTCATCCCAGTTGTAGGTCCACCATTGACACACGACTAGGACTGTAGTTTGTTTCATCCTAGTTGCAAGTCAACCTTTGACTCGCAACTGGGCTCATAGTTTCCTAGTTATCCCAAATACAAGTCTACCCTTGACTCCTTGCTGGAGCAGGTGTTTTTATTTTTCATCCAAGTTACAGGTCCATCATTGACACACAATTGGGCGTGTAGTTTGTCTCATCCTAGTTGCAAGTAGACCCTAGACTCGCAACCAGGCTCATAGTTTCGTAGTTGTCCCAGGTGCAAGTCCACCCTCGACTCACAACTGGCTCGTAGTTTCGTAGTTGTCCCAGATACAAGTCCATCCTCGACTCCTTACTGGAGCATGTGTTTTTATTTTTTATCCAAGTTGCAGGTCCACCATTGACACACAACTGGGCGTGTAGTTTGTCTCATCCTAGTTGCAAGTAGGCCCTTGACTCACAACTGGGCTCGTAGTTTCGTAGTTGTCCCAGGTGCAAGTCCACCCTCGACTAGCAACTGGGCACATAGTGGTCAGACTTGCAAGCCCACCCTCAACCCGCAACTAGAGCATGTGTTTTTGTTTTTCATCCCAGCTGCAAGTCCACCCTTGACTCGCAACTAGACCCATAACTTGTTTATCCCAGTTGCAAGTCAACCCTTGATTCGCAACAAGCTCATAGTTTTGTAGTTGTCCCAAGTGCAAGCCCCCTCGACTCACAATTGGGCTTGTAGTTGTCCAAGTTGCAAGCCCGCTCTCTACTCACAAACTAGAGCATGTGTTTTGTTTTTCATACTAGTTGCAAGTCTACCTTTTGATTGCAACTAGCTCATAACTTGTTTTATCCCAATTGCAAGTCGACCCTTAACTCGCAATTGGGCTTGTAGTTTCATAGTTATCCCAGTTGCAAGTCCACCCTTGACTCGCAACTGGGCTCGTAGTTGTCCCAGTTGCAGGTTCATCATTAACACACAACTGGGCATGTAATTTGTCTCATCCTAGTTGCAAGTCGACCCTTGACTCGCTACTGGGATCATAGTTTCATAGTTATCCCAGGTGCAAGTCGATCCTCGACTCGCCACGGGGCTCGTAGTTTTCACACTTGCAAGTCCACCCTCTAATCGCAACTAGGTTCATAGTTATCCGAGTTGACAGTCAACCCTTGACTCGCAACTGGAGCCTATGTTTTTGTTTTTCATTATAATTGCAAGTCCACCCTTGACTCGCAATTGGGCTCATGGTTTGTTTCAACCCAATTGCAATTTGACCCATTAATCGCAACTGGGCTCGTAGATTCATAGTTGTGCCAGTTGCAAGTCCGCCCTTGACTCGCAACTAGCTCGTAGTTGTCCCAGTTGCAAGCCCACCATCGACTTGCAACTGAGCATGTGTTTTGTTTTTATCCCAGTTGCAAATCCACGCTCGACTCGCAACTGGGCTTGTAGTCTGTCATTTGTCCCAGATGCAAGTCCACCCTTGATTCACAAATAGTATCATAGTTTTGTGTAGTTGTCCCAGTTACAAGTCCACCCTTGACTTGCAACTAGGCCTATTCTTTGTTTCATCCCAGTTGCAAGTCCACCCTTGACTCGCGACTGGGCTTGTAGTTTTGTAATTGTCTCTGTTGCAGTTCCACTCCCGAATCGCAACTAGGCTGATAGTTTTCTTGTTGTCACTGTTGCAAGTCCACCCTCCGACTCACAACTCGGTTGTTTGTTTTGTCATGCACCCTCGACTCGTAGATGGCATCATAGTATTGTGTAGTTGTCCCCGTTGCAAGTACGTCCTCAACTTGCAACTAGACCATAGTTTGTTTTCATCCTAGTTGCAAGTCCAGCCTTGACTCGCAACTTCAGCATGGTTTTGTTGTTGTCCCAGTTGCAAGTCCAGCTCCGACTCACAACTGGGCCGTTTGTTTTGTTCCCAAATACAAGTACACCCTCGGCTCACAACTCGCATAGTAGTTTTGTGTAGTTCCCAATTGCAAGTCCGCCCTTGACTCGCAGCTAGGCCATTGTTTGTTTCATCCCAGTTGCAAGTACACCCTTGACTCGCAACTGGGGTTGCAGTTTTGTAGTTGTCCCAGTTGCAAGTCCACTATCGACTCGCAACTCAGCCCATAGTTTTCTTGTTGTCCTTGTTCCTCCGACTCACAGCTAGGCCTTTTGTTTTGCTAATTGCAGTGCACCCTCAACTCGCAACTGGCATCGTAATTTTGTGTTGTTCCGGTTAAAGTCAATGCTCGACTCACAACTAGGCCGTTGTTTGTTTGCATACCAGTTGCAAGTCCACCTCGACTCGCAACTTGGGCATGATTTTGTCGTTGTCCTAGTTGCAAGTCCAATCTCTGACCCGCAACTGGGCCATTTGTTTTTATCTCGGTCGCAAGTCCACCCTCAATTCACAACAGACATCGTAGTTTTGTGTAGTTGTCTCAATTGCAAATCCACTCTTGACTTGCAACTAGGCATGTTGTTTATTTCATCCCAATTGCAAGTCCGCCCTTGACTCGCAACTTGACTCGTAATTTTCTAGTTATCTCAGTTGCAAGTCCACCCCCGCTTCGCAATTGGGCCTATACTTTTTTTGTTGTCCCTGTTGCAAGTCCACCCTCAGACTCGCAACTGGGTCATTTATTTTGCCAGTTGCAAGTGCACCCTCGACTTGCAGCTAGCATCGTAGTATTTGTGTAGTTATCCCGGTTGTAAGTCCATCCTCGACTCTCAACTATGACATAGTTTGTTTTCATCCCAATTGCAAGTTCACCCTTGACTCGTAACTTGGGTCATGGTTTTGTTATTGTCCCAGTTACAAGTCCAATCTCTCACTCACAACTGGTTTGTTTGTATCCATCCCAGCTGCAAATTCACCCACGATTCACAATGGGCATCGTAGTTTCGTGTAGTTAATCCAGTTGTAAGTCCAACCTCGACTCGTAACTAGGCCCATTATTTTTTTCTCCTAGTTGCAAGTCCACTCTCGACTTGTAATAGGGACCATTGTTTGTTTCTTAAAATTCTTCTTGTTTTTTCTTCATTTCCTTACCTTTTTATAATTTCTAAATCTGTTTCAAAATATGAATATTTCGGAAATTTGTGAACATAGTTTGTGAATCGGCGAACATTTTTTTAATCTGCGAACAAATTTTGAATATCGTGAATATTTTTCTACTTCGTGAACATTTATTGAGTGTACAATCAATTGTTCAGTATGAGTTTTAAAATAATTTAGTGCATATTAGAAAAATGTTCACCATATATTAAAAAAGTTCATCGTATATTAAAAGAGGTTAAGTGTGTACTAAAAAATGTTAAGTGCATATTAAAGAAATGGTCATTGTGTATAATTAGCAAAATTCATCATATATAAAAAAGCTCACTGTATATTAAAAATGTTCAATTTATAGTACAAAAAGTTAGTGTATATTCAGAAGATGGTCATCGTATGTTAAAGGATTGTTCACCGTATATTAAAACAATTTTTTATTCATTAAAAAAATTCTAATTTGAAAGCATTTATGTAAATTCATGAATAATTTTTTTTGTGAAAAAACAAAAAAAAAGTGATAACGCAAAAAAACAACAACAAATCCTGTTAGCCTATTAGAAGCTAGCGATCAGAGACGTACTTGTAAAAGTTTGCTACCGGACGCATAAGCTACATCGAGCACTGCATCATGTACATCGAGCAATGCATAGGCTACAGCCATCGCACATGCATTGTGCACAACTAGCTAGCTATTAGATACACATATGGTGGGACGTGCGGGGCGAGATGTTTTTTTTTTGGGAGGCTTTGACAAACTAAATCAAACAAACAAGACAAACAATAAAATAATAAGATAATGCTGACACTATACTTAGATGTGAGATATTATCTCACATCTAGATGTAACATAGACGGACCCTTTAAAGTATTTCCGTGCCGACGTTTTTCTTAGGTATTTGAAAAAGCATTTTTTTAACATCAGTACAGACACAAGCGCTCATATACACGCGCATAATCCACGTTGTGCGAATCGTTTTCCCCTGACCTAGCCGCCGCCAGGCGACAAGGCAGGCGACCAGCCTACCACCGATCTTCACCGGCGAGATCGCTGGTCCTCTCTCCCTCCGTCTGCTGCTTCGGTGGCGGGAGGGAGGGGGGCCCCCGTTCCTCCGCTCTGTAGTTAGGTTTTGGTTTTGTATGTCGTGATGCGTCGTTGGGGTGGTGGGTGCGGCGCCCAGACGAATAAATCTGCCTCAGCTCCACTCCCACACCGGCGATGTCCTTCATGGCGGCGTCTCGAAGTTGATGGCATCGTGTGTTTGCCAATCCTTCAGATCGGCGAAGTTAGGGTTCATGGATGGTGTCGGCGAGGCGGCGGTGGCGACTCCATCAGGTGTGTCTCTCCTTCTGCTCTGTCCCCGTTGCTGCGGCGTTATCTCCGACGTCATGGTGGAGCAGGGAGGTTTTATCATCCGGGAGTACGCGCAGACGGTGGCCTGCGCAGTTGACAGCTGGAAGATGGTGCATCATGTGCTGGGTGTGTGGTTGGAGGCTGACAGTTCTGGTTTTCTCCTCCGACGTTGTAGTCGTGTGGGGATGTCAGGTCTGGAGTTCGATGGCGTGTCCGGGGACACATTGCCCCGGTCTGATTCTTTCAACGACAATGGTTTTGCTTTTGGCAAACTACTTTGGAGGTCCATAAAGCTGCAGATCAGCGATGGAGCCGCGTCGAGCTCGGGTGAAGAGGTGATCTGTCTTCTCTCTCTTGGTGGTCGCTTCGGTGGTGCCGAAGGAGAGGGACAGGCACTGGTTTTTTGCGTAGGATTATCCTAACCTTTTAGTACTGTAATGTCGGTGTTTACGTGTCTTGTAACCGGGTCTTTATTTTATGAATGAGAAACGTATTACCTTGCAAAAAAATATACACGCGCATACACTCACCTCTATGAACGCACACACGCACACCCTACCCATATGAGCATCTCCGAAATACTGAACCGGCATATCATCTTGAAATTTACGAAGTCGAGCACCAGAATTTGAACCCTGGTGGGCTGGGGATACCACAGTCCCTCTAACCATCCAACCACAAGTTGGTTCGCAAAAAAAGTATTTTTTTCTAAAATAACAGTTTTTAAACCTTTATGCCTTAGGTATTTTTTCCGCAGCATCTTAAAAAGAGGTATTGGCCTCTTTTTATAAACCAAACTAGTTTTGGCAGACTGAACTATTCATTGCCAACATTGAATATTGAGGTTCTACATTACCACAGTTTTAAATATACATTGCACCCAAACTAATCATGGTGTTTTAGATACTAAGGTTTTGAAAAGATTTTGGCTAAATTAAGCATAATTAATTTTTTGACGACACTCGCCCGGGCTGCATTCCTTTATTTCAACGGATATGCTGATTCAATTAGTTAAACATATCAATCAAGTTATATGATAATGTGCATCTCTTATTTCATCATTGGAAGCCATTTTGGTCATTACAAAACAACAGATAGACATATTGTAGGCTGGAGTAGAGCACATGGGATTTGCCGAAAGTCAAACTTTGCTAAGTTTGACCAAATTTATATTAGAAATTATTAGCATCTATAATATCTAATAAATATAGTATGAAAATATATTCCAAGATGAATGTAATGATATTGGTGTTGTTATGTGAATGTCTATAATTTTTTATATAAACTTGGTCAAAGTTGGATGAGATTGACTTCGGACAAACCTAATATGCAGAGTAAAAAGGACCGGAGGGAGTACTAGCAAGTTGAGGTGGCTTTCGGCAAAACTGTCTTCCCAAGCTCGGGAATAGAGATTTGGAGTTTTTCTACTCTCGATTGAGTTTCTAGAGTAGGGAGAGAAGTGAGGCCTTTTGATCTACAAATATATCCAAATTTGAGTGTTAAAATTGAAGATTTGGAGCCTCTGCCTTGTACTTGATTCATCGCTACAGTGGAGGGTTGCTCGCTGTCTATCCTTTGATTTGGTGTTTCTTTTGTCATATTGGTTACTTTTTAAGTGCTTGTTTGCTATTCGGACATGTTGCTCCAGTATAGTTTGATTGGGTTGATATTGGAGGCATGACATGCGTGAATTTTTTGATACATTGACGTTTATGTTGGGGTATTGATGTTTTTGTGAGCTGCTCTCGCGTGTATGTTGTTGGTGGACATTACATAGCTTGGTGTTTGTGGATTTTATTATATGGTTCAGATTTCTGCATGTAGACAAGGTTGCTATTCCGGTTGCTTCTTGCCGCCCCTCTACGCTTACAAATTATAACCGTATGATTTTACACAAAGATTCGATATCTCAAAACAAAAAAACAAACAGAAAATTCAAAAATAAAATCCACAAGAACAACCACGGGAAATTGTTGTCGTTAATTATGGTTTAACTATTTCTCAATCAATTGAGAATGAGCAAATCCGCTAAAATTACTAAGCACTACTTTGGGCTACATGTAAGGATCGCTTTGAGATACACCAAGCAATGATTAATGGATTTGGTAGCATTACCCGCCTCCAAAAAAACCTTGGATTTGGTAGCACTGCACACTCCCGCGACTGTGCAAGGTGTTAGTAGTAGTTCACGAACCAATCAAGCAAGAGAATTATTTACAGAAACCAATGAATCGAGGAGACGCGCACGCTTCTACGGCCGGCCGGCGCTCCGGCGGCTCGGTCGTCAGAAGCAGCTCGGCGGCGTGACCTCTCCGGACACGGACCCGGCGGCGTTCCGGCACCTGGCCTGCGCCGGCCGCCTGTGCCGGTACGTCAGCCTGATGTTCTTGAGCCTGATCCCGCTGCAGGGGTTGGTGTCGCTGCAGTCGAACTTCACGGCCACGGGCGTCCTCGACGTGCCCTCGATGTCCTCGTACGACACGTCGCTGATCTGCACCCCCGAGCTCTGCATGTACAGACAACAACAGAGTTCGTGATACAGTCGAAGCCGATGGCTTCACGCGTACGGAGCTTGAGATGAAGATCGATGCTGCGCAATGGTGGCATCTCTTAGGGTACGTACCTTGCCTGGGCAATCGACTTTGCGGCTGCGGGGGCAGTAGTTCTGGTCCACGAGGATGGGGTTCGCCACGCCGTGCATCGTGACCTGCGAGAAGGAGACGCCCGTGACGGAGCCTGGGTTGGGCATCCCCCACGTCTTGATCCGCAGGCCGTTCGTCGTGCCCGTCAGCACCGCCCTCTCCACCGTCACGTTCCTCACCCCCTCCTCGCCGGGCTGCCCTCCCATGCTCCCGATGCTGCCACCGTCCATCCAACGCAAACACGAAACCAATGCTATCAAACGCTGCCCAAACGAAATCACAAGCAAACATAATAATGGATGATGCATGAACTGGCAACTGAAGGTGGCACCTGATGCCGTGGCCCGGACCGCACTTGATGTCCCTGATGAGCACGTCGGAGGTGCCTGGCCCCAGGGAGACGCAGTCGTCGCCGGTGCTGAACGTGGTGTTGAGGATGGTCACGTGGCGGGAGAGCTGGGCGTGGATGCCGTCGGTGTTGGGGCTATTGGCTGGCGCGACCATCCTGACGCCCTGGACCGTCACGCCGGTGGAGTCGAAGATGGCCATGTGGACGTTCTTGCTGTCGAGAAGTGTTAGCTGCTTCACGCTCACGCCCTTGGACTGGCTAATGTCCAGCGTCTGCAGGTGCATGTACGTAAGGCGTCCGTCACAGGGAAACCGAACCCAATTGCATTGCATAGAAATAACCGAGAAAAGGTCATGTCATCACTCACCGTGGGGCCCTGCCCGGTGCACCTGCCGGACTTCTTGCACGCCCAGTACTCCTGCCCCTGCCCGTCCAACGTTCCACCGCGGAGCGCCAGGCCGTCGGCGTGGTGGAACATGATCCACGCCCTGCTGTCCACGGTCGGCGGTGCGAAGACGGTGCCGTTGCGGTCGATGGCCACGACCACGCCGGCGCTCCGGCAGGGGCCCTTGAAGTAGACCCGGCTGAGCAGGAACCTGCCCGCCGGCACGCGCAGCACCGGCCGGGACCCGGAGCTCCCCGTGTCGTTGCACGCTGCGCCCCACGCGGCCTGGAACGCCCCCGCCGAGTCCGCCGCGCCGTCGGGCCTCGCGCCGTAGTCCACGACATTGTACTCGGCCTTCACCGTCGTCAACGTCATCAGTGCCGTCAACACGACCAGCAGTAGCGGCAGCCTACGGCCGCTCATCCTCTCGGCCTTTTGTTTCGGCGATTGGAGGATATCTCCCTGAGCTTATGATGATGATACTCGATCAGGTGGGTAATTGTGGTATTGCAACCCTGCGTTCATGGCATTAATATGCAGCTGCGGATTGAGATTGACGGAGGTACGTTGCTAATCGTGGATTTGGGTGTTTAATTACGTCACGGCAAAACACCATTAAAAAAGGTGTCCGTGTCCTGCAACACAACGGTAAACGAGAGGATAAACCAGCTGCAGTTATGCTAAAAAAAAACAGCTGCAGTTTGCCGCTTTGACCCTTGGAAGATCAATCAATAGACTAATAATAGTAGTACTAATCGTTAAAAAAACAATTAATAAGAATTAAACAAGAAGCAAACCGTCATCCGCCTCCTTCTAGTATTGATCGTGTCTCGGCGTCCTCCCACTCGCTTGCTGCCCGTTGCACGGCGCGACTGCTCGCTGCTGGTCTATGTAGGTCTGGGGCAGCAACAACCTCTGCTCAAGTGCTCATCCGCAAGTTTATTCATCTCATCCCCAATTCCTAAACTCCCCTAGGTAAACACAAGGACGGGGAGGGCGACCACACCACCGCCACCAGCGCACCCCTTCTACTGCGCTGCCGACGGGCGAAGCCCGGTCGCCGCCGCCGGCGGCGGGGCCCCTCCTGTCTCTTCGTGTGGGGTGGCCAACGCAGGCCGACAGCCCCGGACCTGGTAGTCGCGCTTCCGTGCGGCTCCACCGTGCAGCGTCGCATCGACGCTGGTGGTGGCGCGCGGGTGCGGTGGCGGCGTGACGGGCCACGCCCAAGTGGTGCACGGGCGGTGTGGTGAAGGCGGGCTGCCAGATCCAGACGCGGTGGGTGCGGGTTGCGGGCGGTCATCTTCGCGGTGGTGGTCTGTTGGCGGAGGTGGCGGCACAGTGGTGTGGGTCTCACCCTTCTCCTCTGGTTTCGGTTGGGGGCTGGAGGCGGGCTGGGGCTGGTGGCGGTGGATGTGTGCTAGTCGGATCTGGCGCTTTTCTTCGGCGGGCGGCGCGGGTTGGGGCAGCGACCCGGCGGGGCAGCCGCTCCAGCCATGGGCGGCGGCGGCGAGGTGGCTCGGCCCTCTGGGCATGGCGGCTTCCATTAGCTGTGTCGGTATCACGGCAGTTCGGCGGGTCGGCTGCGGCGACGACAGCTTGTTTTCCGGCGTCGGCTCGTTTATAGGCGGCCCGTTTCGACCTTCGGTCCCTTTCCTCGTCATTGGGTTGCTACCGTCATCGAAGGTTCAGCCCTCCGTCTGGTACGGTCCATCACTCGTCGCGCTCGGTAGCAGGACTGACCACGTCTCGTGCCCGACAGCATGACCGACCTCGTCTCGCGTCCGGTAGCATGACTGACCTTGTCTCGCGCCCGGCAGCAGGACGAGTCGATGGAGGCGTTGGGCGCAGCCCAGGGGGTGCGAAAGGTGGGTCCTTTCCGCCCACATCTTTGGTTGGGATAGCGGTGGGTCTCGAGTGAGGTGGTGTCTAGGTCTTGGCTGTCGGGGCGGCTGCCCTGGTGGTGGTTCCGCGGTGCTCATGGGCAGAGCCCGTGGTTAGGTGCTGCTCAGTGGCCATGATCGTGTGGGCGGCATGGTCACGGGGGTGTGGTGTTGAGTGTTGGCCGGGGTGAAAACCTGTTCTATCTTCGCGGACCGGCGGCGGCGAAACTCGTTCCCGTCTTGAAGGCGTCGTTGCGGCTTTCATTGCCCGTCGTGTTGCTCTAGAGGAAACTCTGATCCTCGGGTCGGGAGGTGGCGATGCTCCGGTGTCGTATCCTTTCTGAAGGTGCCGACTTGGAGTCCACGGTTCGTCGTATGTGGCTTCATCTCTTCACGGTGGCGTGTTCACAGTTGAGGGTCCCGGTTGCTCTTGTAGCGCTAGGGTTTTTTTTGCTACGCTCAGCGTCTATGTACCCTATATTTGGTGTGTTCGTGTGTAGTGTTGATGGGTGTTTATATCGGGTTGTTGAGGATCATTGTTTTATACTCTCTCTGCTTCTTTTTAGTCCGCATATAAGGTTTGATCAAAGTCAAGCTTTGTAGAATTTGACAAACTTTATATTAAAAAAATATAAACATTAACAATATAAAATCAATATTATCAGATGCATCATGAAACGTATTTTCATACTATATAGTTTTAGTATTGTGGATGTTCATATTCTTTTATATAAATTTGGTCAAATTTTGTATAGTTTGACTTTGATCAAATTTTATATGCGGAGTAAAAAGAAACGAAGGGAGTATATAAAGTGAGGCAAAAGCCTTTTTCGATAGATAAACACAGACACTCAGGTACTGCTCGGTTTGGTTTGCCTGAACCTCTCCGGTGCATATTCCTTAATTGAGTCCTTGCTGGGCTTGGTGCCAAATCAGTTGAAAATACGCAATCCGTAGTACTACTACTGTATCAAGCATGTGCTACTGGTTTTAACAAAGAAATTATAGAATTTGTGTGGCACATTACTGGTAGGTTAATTTGTATCATTTGTATCATTATCGGATCACTAAACGGAGGTATGAGACATGCAAGACAATTGTCTGGTAACCTCCTCCTTGGTGCGATGAGGTTACTAGAGGCACACATAGATAGCTAACAATAAAACTAGAGCAAACATAACGAATAGAGCACACATAAAAGTATTAACCACACATTAAAACAATTTTAACATGGTAGGATAAGTTTTAAACCAAACTGCACCACAGAATATAGTCTTAAACCTTAACAAGCAACATACAATATGCAACGGGCAACAAGAGCTCTCTAGGCAGTCACGACGAAGGCATCGTCGTGCTTCTTGCACTTGGTGACCATCTCCACACCGTCGTCGTTGAAGACGATCACCTTCAGGGTGTCGGGAGTCAACAACTTGAAGGGCACCATGTACCTGATCCTGATCTGGTGAACAACGGCGAAGGGGGCCCGACCCTGAACAAGGGTGACCCTGCTGTCGATCACCTGGACTGTGACCCTCCAAACGCAGCCAGTGTTTGTCTTGAGCCTAAACTCCTTAGAGACGATAAGGAAGTGCTTCGTGGAGTCCAGAGGCAAACGCAGGCTCTCCAACTTCGGAGTAAGGATCACCTTACAGAAGTGGGTTAGCCCTGCCTTGTCATGGTAGTGCCTGTAGTTCATACTCTTGGCGCTAGGGAGATCCTGCACCACCACGTCATCCTCCAACAGTGGCATGACCACCTAGCCCTTGTCCAATGGCGGCACGACCTCCTTGCCCTTATCCAATGGCGGCACAACCTCCTTGTTGTTATGCATTATAAACAACATGAAGTTCAAAGATCAACATTCATTCCTATCGGCCTAACGCTCCTATATTTTGAAGGAAATATGCCCTAGAGGCATAATAAAGTTGTTATTTATGTTTCCTCATATCATGATAAATGTTTATTATTCATGCAAGAATTGTATTAACCAGAAACTTGATACATGTGTGAATACATAGACAAAACAAAGTGTCCCTAGTATGCCTCTACTAGACTAGCTCGTTAATCAAAGATGATTAAGTTTCCTAACCATAGACATGTGTTGTCATTTGATGAACGGGATCACATCATTAGGAGAATAATGTGATGGACAAGACCCATCCGTTAGCTTAGCATAATGATTGTTAAGTTTTATTGATATTACTTTCTTCATGACTTATACATATTCCTTTGACTATGAGATTATGCAACTCCCGAATACCGGAGGAATGCCTTGTGTGCTATCAAACGTCACAACGTAACTGGGTGATCATAAAGATTCTCTACAGGTATCTCCGAAGGTGTTTGTTGGGATGGCATAGATCAAGATTAGGATTTGTCACTCCGAATATCGGAGAGGTGTCTCTAGGCCCTCTCGGTAATGCATATCATGATAAGCCTTGCAAGCAATGTGACTAATGAGTTAGTTACGGGATGATGCATTACGTAACGAGTAAAGAGACTTGCTTGTAACGAGATTGAACTAGGTATGAAGATACCGACGATCGAATCTCAAGCAAGTAACATACCAATGACAAAGGGAATGACGTATGTTGTCATTGTGGTTTGACCGATAAAGATCTTCGTAGAATATGTAGGAACCAATATGAGCATCCAGGTTCCGCTGTTGGTTATTGACCGGAGATGTGTCTCGGTCATGTCTACATAGTTCTCGAAACCGTAGGGGCCGCACGCTTAACGTTCGATGACGATTTGTATTATGAGTTATGTGTTTTGGTGACTGAAGATTGTTCGGAGTCCCGAATGAGATCACGGACATGATGAGGAGTCTCGAAATGGTCAAGAGTTAAAGATTGATATATTGAACGATAGTATTCGGACACCGGAATGGTTCCGGAGTGTTTTGGGTATTTATCGGAGTACCCGGGGGGTTACCGGAACCCCCCGAGGGAAGTAATGGGCCCTATGGACCATAGGAGGGAGGCAAGGCAACCCACAAGGAGGTGCCCCCCCATGGGGAGTCCGAATTGGACTAGGGGAGGGGGCGCGGCCCCCCTTTCCTTCTCCCTCTCCCTCTCCTTCCCCCTTTCCCCCTCCGATAGAAGGAAGGGGGCCGAATAGGACTAGGAGTCCAAGTGGGATCCCCCCACTTGGCACGCCCTAGGCCGGCCTCCTCCCCTCTCCCTCCTTTATATACGGGGAGGGGGGCACCCCTAAGACATATCAATTGTTCTTAGCCGTGTGCGGTGCCCCCTCCACCGTTTACCCCTCTGGTCATATTGTCGTAGTGCTTAGGCGAAGCCCTGCGCGGATCACTTCACCATCACCGTCATCACGTCATCGTGCTGACGAAACTCTCCCTCGACACTTTGCTGGATCAAGAGTTCGAGGGACGACATCGAGCTAAATGTGAGCAAAACTCGGAGGTGCCGTACGTTTGGTGCTTGATCGGTTGAATCGAGAAGACGTTCGACTACATCTACCGTGTTAAGCTAACGCTTCCGCTTTTGGTATACGAGAGTACGTGGACACACTCTCCCCCTCTCGTTTCTATGCACCTCCTAGATAGATCTTGCGTGATCGTAGGAAATGTTTTTAAATTGCATGCTACGTTCCCCAATAGTGGCATCCGAGCCAGGTCTATGCGTAGATGGTATGCACGAGTAGAACACAAAGAGTTGTGGGCGATCATAGTCAACTGCTTACCACCAACGTCTTATTTTGATTCGTCCGTATTGTTGGATGAAGCGGCCTGGACCAACCTTACATGACCACGTTCATGAGACCGGTTCCACCAACAGACATGCAACTTGTTTTGCATAAAGGTGGCTAACGGGTGTCTGTTTCTCCAACTTTAGTTGAATTGAATTTGACTACGGCCGGTCCTTGTAGT
The DNA here is from genome assembly GCF_056163025.1 of Triticum urartu. Classification (NCBI taxonomy): domain Eukaryota; kingdom Viridiplantae; phylum Streptophyta; class Magnoliopsida; order Poales; family Poaceae; genus Triticum; species Triticum urartu. The sequence continues at coordinate 68,704,842 of NC_141876.1, read as the reverse complement.
AGGTGAAAATAGCAAACTTGACGAAACATCGTTGTGGTTTTGATGCGTAGGTAAGAACGGTTCTTACTAGAAGCCCATAGCAGCCACGTAAAACTTGCAACAACAAAGTAGAGGATGTCTAACTTATTTTTACAGGGCATGTTGTGATGTGATATGGTCAAGACATGATGTGATATACGTTGTTGTATGGGATGATCATGTTTTGTAAAAGTTATCGGCAACTGGTAGGAGCCTTATGATTGTCACTTTATTGTATGAAATGCAATCATCATGTAATTGTTTTACTTTATCACTATGTGTTAGCGATAGTTCTAGAAGCAATAGTTGGCGTGACGACCACGACGCTACGATGCAGATCAAGGTGTCAAGCTGGTGACGATGGAGATCATGACAATGCTTTGGAGATGGAGATCAAAGGCACAGGATGATGATGGCCATATCATGTCACATATTTTGATTGCATGTGATGTTTATCTCTTATGCATCTTATTTTTTTAGTATGGCGGTAGCATTATAAGATGACCCCTCACTAAATTTCAAGGTATAAGTGTTCTCCCTGAGTATGCACCGTTGCGACAGTTCGTCGTGCCGAGACACCACGTGATGATCGCGTGTGATAAGCTCTACGTTCACATACAACGGGTGCAAGACAGTTTTGCACGTGCGGAATACTCAGGTTAAACTTTATGAGCCTAGCATGTACAGACATGGCCTCAGAACACTGAGACCGAAAGGTCGAACATGAATCATATAGTAGATATGATCAACATAGAGATGTTCACCATTAAAAACTACACTACTAGGAAAATTCTTATAGATAGAAGTGTACCAGTAGCGTTTGTTTATGACCCCACGCTACTAGTAGTTAGTAGTAGCGTTGGGTAGAAAGAGCGCTACTGGTATTCATTAGCAGCAACGCTTGTTTCCTAGTACCATGCTACTGCTAAGTGTAACACACCACACCCTCTGATCAATAAATATTAGCAGCGCTGGTCGTCTAACCGGCGCTACTGTTAGTTTAGGATCTATAGCGCCTGTTTACCTAAATGCGCCACTGCTATTTCTTCTATCGGTAACATTTTACCAGTAGCGTGTTATCCTAGCCCGCGCTATAGGTAGTGCGATACCTAGCCGTAGATATTTTGCGGGCGCCCATAGCAGTAGCGCGACCGGGCTACTGCTATGGCCACCAGCCACCTACCACTTCCCCCCCCTTCTTCCTCCCCACTCTTCTTCCTCCCCCTTCCTTTATCCCCCTTTCCTTGCACCTTGCTTATTCCTTTCAATGCTCCCCCTCCTGCCCCGCATGTTCGAGACCTGCTTTGCAAGAAGATGACTAGCGACAGAGCTGCTTCTAGAGAGGAGGCCAAACTGGCGCAACTGGAGGTAGACTCGATGACTCCTTTGTATGATGGTTGCGATCCCAATGTGACCCGCTTGAGTTTCACACTAGAACTTCTAAAGACGAAGGCAAAAAACAAATGGACGGATGCAAGCCTGGATGAGCTTCTGAAGTATCTAAAGAAGGTTCTTCCCGCGGGAAGCCCGTGTCCTACTAGTGTCGAGGAGGCAAAGAAAATCGTGTGCCCTCTTGATCTGCCACACATTAGATATCACACATATGCATCAATGATTGCATCATATATCAGAACGAGCATGCGGAAAAAACCATCTGTCCAAAGTGCAATGCTTCACGATATAAAAAGGCCGGAAAGAAAGCTCCAAAAAAAGTTGTATGGTACTTTCCAATCACTCCGTGTCTACAGCGGTATTTCGTAGATCCTAAAGAAGCAAAGCTTATGCGCTGGCACGCGGAGAGGGTGAAGCCAGAAGACGGAGATGATCTCAAGCTGAGACACCTCGCAGATGCTAGCCAGTGGAGAGCATTAAATGCTGAATTTGATTTTTTGCAAATGATCCAAGGAACATCGTGCTTGGCGCTAGTAGTGTCGTGGATATAGGACATGGGTATCCTCATGGGGGTAGGCCGCGGCCCATCATGGGAGGTGGCCCAGCAGGCCGACTTAAACAGTTTGAATAAGACCTGGATTCCTATCCGTCTTGTAATAGAAAAGAGACTAGTCCTAATCCTACTAGGACTCTACATGTAAGCCAATCCCTTCAACTTATATAAGGAGGGGCAAGGCTCCCCAAGGGGGAGAGACAAGTTTGACAAGTTAGGTTTAGACAGACAATTCAATAGCTCTCGAGGTAGAGCACCCTTGTAATCGTGATCATGATCAATATCAATGAAGCAAGATGTAGTCTTTTACCTCCACCGTGAGGGGCCAAACCTGGGTAAAACCTTGTGTCTCTCGTCCCGTTCAACTCCTCTCAAGCTACCACATAGATGCGTTGGCCTCACGACTAAGTCCTCACACTAGGATATCTGCCGTGACAATTTCACGACAGTTGGCGCCCACCGTAAGGCCCCGCACGGTGGTGTTAGGTTCTTGGAGAGATTTCTTCGAGAATCGAAGAGTTCGCAATTTTCTGGATGAAGAAAGGATATACATCAACGACGAACAGTCGGAAGAGCATATACAAGATTGTGATCAGGAGAGAACTAGGGTTGCGTGGGCTCCACGCCGTCGTCCGGAAAAATCACAAAGACCGAGATTAAACTTTCCGTTACAGTTTTTCCTTCTCGGTTTACGCGGCGGATACATGGAGGCTGACGTGAAGCAATCCCGCGCAATGGTCAAGTCGCTATAGTCCTTGTTTTCTTCCAATCGACCTAGTTAGGCACACGTACATGCAAAGGGTCAGATCAGCTACTGTGTCCTCACATGAAGACCTGCAAAACAATGGGAAGAGCCAACAGTAGCAATGGTACTATTTCAATTAGTACTCTGCCACGTGATGGCTAAGTTGATCTACAACTCCAAATTTTTTATTGGCCAAAACTGCTACAAGGGGAAGCAACCAGATGGGATCTACCTTGGCAAATTCATACAGGAAATATACACCAAGAAGGCTGTCACGTGGTCACAAGGCAAAACACCAGGGATTAGCGAAGTAAAAAGAGAATAGAAAAGGGGGCCACGAGCCCACGACCCGGAGGACACGAATGGGGGATGGTCAAACCGATAACGACCAGGACGAGCACAAGGATGAGGGGATCGACTCCGACTCTGCGGCCTCGCCGTCCCATCACCGCGGAGCCGCCGTGCCGTTCTGAGCCGCCTACCTTCCGAGTCGCCATGCAGTGACCCGCCTCATTCCGCCGTTACTCTGAATCGCCTGAAGCCGCCCTACATCGTCACTTGCCTTCAACTCATGGCTGGTTCCGCCCTCCATCTCTATCATACTGCAGTTGCTCGCCTCGCTGGCGCTCTTCGGCCTCATCGGCTTCCAAGCGCCACAGGCCGCCTCACCAGTGCGTTGAGCTACTCTTTTATGCCATCGAGGCCTGTTGTCAAAAAAAAGGAACTGAAGGTATTCTCCGATGTGCTACGGAGATCTCATTATACTGCACTGGATACTTCAGGCCGGGTTACCAGTGATTAAGCAAATACAAGGAAGGCTATACATGTTGGAGAAACAACTCTATAAGTCTAATGATGTCATGAGGAGGAGTGCCTGAACTCTGTAGGTTTTAATGCTCTCATAAAGGTTGTAAAATTTGATAAGAAAATAGGCAGTTTTCCGATTAAATTAATCCATGAATAAATCATGAGCATGACATTGACAGCATTGACAACACACTGGTTACGATCTAACAGAGCATGTACTACGCATATAGTGGAAACATCTACGCATATCGCTAGTACTACTACAACAGAAAGAAACATGAGAGGGATAAACGATGTATACCCTCCAATCGGCCATGCGGCGGCGGTGGCGGCGGCAGTAGCCGCGGCATCCTCGCCGGCCTTCTTGTCGGCCTCGGCCTTCTCAGCGGCGGCACGGTCGGCGTCGGTCGACATGGTGATGACGAAGGTGATGTGGACGTAGATGAACAGAAGCGAGCAGTCGCGTAGTCGCTACCCAAAAACCTAATCGCCCCTCTCCCGTACAGGATCCGGAGAGGCTGGGTTTCGGAGGCCTGCTCTCCCGTCAACCGTGTACGCGGTGAACGGGACAGAGTCGCCGGCGGCAGTAGCAGCAGAGGAACGACGTGGGCGTGGAGGCGGAGATGCGTTCTGTTGGGGAACGTTGCAGAAAACAAAAATTTTCCTACGGTTTCACCAAGATCCATCTAGGAGTTCATCTAGCAACGAGTGATTAGATGCATCTACGTACCTCGTAGATCGCGAGCGGAAGCATTCAAAGAACGGGGATGATGTAGTCGAACACGACGTGATCCAAATCACCGAAGATCTTAGCACCGAACGGACGATGCCTCCGCGTTCAACACACGTACGGAACGGATGACGTCTCCTCCTTTCTTGATTCAGCAAGGGGGGAAGAGAGGTTGATGAAGATCCAGCAGCACGACGGCGTGGTGGTGGATGCAGGGCGTCACAGTAGCAGGGCTTCGCCTATACTGCGAGAGAGAGACGTAACGGGGAGAGAGGAAGCACCAAAGGCTGAGGTATGAAGTCCTCCCTCTCCTCAACTATATATAGGAGGGCCAAGGGGGGGTGGTGCGCAGCCTAGGAGATCTAATCTCCTAGGTGCGGCGGCCAGGGGAGGGTTTCCCTCCCCCCCAAGGCACCTCGGGGTGCCTTCCACCACTTGGACTCCTCCGTGGTGGAAACCCTAGGCGCATGGGCCTAGTAGGGCTGGTGCCCTTGGCCCATATAGGCCAAGGCGCACCCCCTACAGCCCATGTGGCCCCCCGGGACAGGTGGCCCCACCCGGTGGGCCCCCGGGACCCCTCCGGTGGTCCCGGTACAATACCGATAACCCCGAAACTTGTCCCGATGGCCGAAACAGCACTTCCTATATATAATTCTTTACCTCCGGACCATTCCGGAACTCCTCGTGACGTCCCGGATCTCATCCGGGACTCCGAACAACATTCGGATTACTGCATATACATATCTTCATAACCCTAGCGTCACCGAACCTTAAGTGTGTAGACCCTACGGGTTCGGGAGACAAGCAGACATGACCGAGATGACTCTCCGGTCAATAACCAACAGCGGGATCTGGATACCCATGATGGCTCCCACATGCTCCATGATGATCTCATCGGATGAACCACGATGTCGAGGATTAAACAACCCCGTATACAATTCCCTTTGTCAATCGGTATGTTACTTGCCCGAGACTCGATCGTCGGTATCCCAATACCTTGTTCAATCTCGTTACCGGCAAGTCACTTTACTCGTACCGTAATGCATGATCCCGTGATCAACCACTTGGTCACCTTGAGCTCATAATGATGATGCATTACCGAGTGGGCCCAGTGATACCTCTCCGTTATATGGAGTGACAAATCCCAGTCTCGATCCGTGTCAACCCAACAGACACTTTCGGAGATACCTGTAGTGCACCTTTATAGTCACCCAGTTACGTTGTGACGTTTGATACACCCAAAGCACTCCTACGGTATCCGGGAGTTACACGATCTCATGGTCAAAGGAAAAGATACTTGACATTGGAAAAGCTCTAGCAAACGAACTACACGATCTTTGTGCTATGCTTAGGATTGGGTCTTGTCCATCACATCATTCTCCTAATGATGTGATCCCGTTATCAATGACATCCAATGTCCATAGCCAGGAAATCATGACTATCTGTTGATCAACGAGCTAGTCAACTAGAGGCTTACTAGGGACATATTATGGTCTATGTATTCACACGTGTATTACGATTTCCGGATAATACAGTTATAGCATGAATAAAGACAATTATCATGAACAAAGAAATATAATAATAATGCTTTTATTATTGCCTCTAGGGCATATTTCCAACAGTCTCCCACTTGCACTAGAGTCAATAATCTAGTTACATTGTGATGAATCGAACACCCATGGAATTCTGGTGTTGATCATGTTTTGCCCTAGGGAGAGGTTTAGTCAACGGATCTGCTACATTCAGGTCCGTATGTACTTTACAAATCTCTATGTCTCCATCTTGAACATTTTCACGAATGGAGTTGAAGCGACGCTTGATGTGCCTTGTCTTCTTGTGAAACCTGGGCTCCTTGGCAAGTGCAATAGCTCCAGTGTTGTCACAAAAGAGTTTGATTGGCCCCGACGCATTGGGTATGACTCCTAGGTCGGTGATGAACTCCTTCACCCATATTGCTTCATGTGCTGCCTCTGAGGCTGCCATGTACTCCGCTTCACATGTAGATCCCGCCACGACGCTCTGTTTGCAGCTACACCAGCTCACTGCTCCACCATTCAACATATACACGTATCCGGTTTGTGACTTAGAGTCATCCAGATCTGTGTCGAAGCTAGTGTCGACGTAACCCTTTACGACGAGCTCTTCGTCACCTCCATAAACGAGAAACATGTCCTTTGTCCTTTTCAGGTACTTCAGGATATTCTTGACCGCTGTCCAGTGTTCCTTGCCAGGATTACTTTGGTACCTTCCTACCAAACTTGCGGCAAGGTTTACATCAGGTCTGGTACACAGCATGGCATACATAATAGAACCTATGGCTGAGGCATAGGGGATGATACTCATCTCTTCTATCTCTTCTGCCGTGGTCGGGCATTGAGCTTAGCTCAATCTCACACCTTGCAAAACAGGCAAGAACCCTTTCTTGGACTGATCCATTTTGAACTTCTTCAAAATCTTATCAAGGTATGTGCTTTGTGAAAGACCTATGAGGCGTCTTGATCTATCTCTATAGATCTTGATGCCTAATATATAAGCAGCTTCTCCAAGGTCCTTCATTGAAAAACTCTTATTCAAGTAGGCCTTGATGCTGTCCAAGAGTTCTATATCATTTCCCATCAAAAGTATGTCATCTACATATAATATGAGAAACGCTACAGAGCTCCCACTCACTTTCTTGTAAACGCAGGCTTCTCCATAAGTCTGCGTAAACCCAAACGCTTTGATCATCTCATCAAAACGAATGTTCCAACTCCGAGATGCTTGCACCAGCCCATAAATCGAGCGTTGGAGCTTGCACACCTTGTCAGCATTCTTAGGATCGACAAAACCTTCCGGCTGCATCATATACAACTCTTCCTTAAGGAAACCATTAAGGAATGCCGTTTTGACGTCCATTTGCCATATCTCATAATCGTAGAATGCGGCAATTGCTAACATGATTCGGACGGACTTTAGCTTCGCTACCAGTGAGAAAGTCTCATCGTAGTCAATTCCTTGAACTTGTCGATAACCCTTAGCGACAAGCCGAGCTTTATAGATGGTCACATTACCATCCGCGTCTGTCTTCTTCTTGAAGATCCATTTATTTTCTATGGCTCGCCGTTCAACGGGCAAGTCAGTCAAAGTCCATACTTCGTTTTCATACATGGATCCTATCTCGGATTTCATGGCTTCTAGCCATTTGTCGGAATCCGGGCCTGCCATCGCTTCTTCATAGTTCGAAGGTTCACTGTTGTCTAACAACATGATTTCCAAGACAGGGTTGCCGTACCATTCTGGTGCGGAACGTGTCCTTGTGGACCTTCGAATTTCAGTAGGATCTTGATCAGAAGTATCTTGATCATCATCAATAACTTCCTCTCTAGTCGGTGCAGGCACCTCAGGAACATTTTCTTGAGTTGCGCCATTTACCGGTTCAAGAGGTAATACTTCATCAAGTTCTACTTTCCTCCCACTTACTTCTTTCGAGAGAAACTCTTTCTCTAGAAAGGATCCATTCCTGGCAATAAAGATCTTGCCTTCGGATCTGAGGTAGAAGGTATACCCATAAGTTTCTTTAGGGTATCCTATGAAGACGCATTTTTCCGACTTGGGTTCGAGCTTTTCAGGTTGAAGTTTCTTGACATAAGCATCGCATCCCCAAACTTTTAGAAACGACAGCTTAGGTTTCTTCCCAAACCATAATTCATACGGTGTCGTCTCAACGGATTTCGACGGAGCCCTATTTAAAGTGAATGCGGCAGTCTCTAAAGCATAGCCCCAAAAAGATAGCGGTAAATCGGTAAGAGACATCATAGATCGCACCATATCTAATAGAGTGCGATTACGACGTTCGGACACACCATTACGCTGAGGTGTTCCAGGCGGCGTGAGTTGTGAAACTATTCCACATTTTCTTAAGTGTGTGCCAAATTCGTGACTCAAGTATTCTCCTCCACGATCTGATCGTAGAAACTTGATTTTCCTGTCACGTTGATTTTCAACCTCACTCTGAAATTCCTTGAACTTTTCAAAGGTTTCAGACTTGTGTTTCATTAAGTAGACATACCCATATCTACTCAAGCCATCAGTGAGGGCGAGAACATAACGATAGCCACCGCGAGCCTCAACACTCATTGGACCGCACACATCAGTATGTATGATTTCCAATAAGTTGGTTGCTCGCTCCATTGTTCCTGAGAACGGAGTCTTGGTCATTTTTCCCATGAGGCATGGTTCGCACGTGTCAAATGATTCATAATCAAGAGACTCTAAAAGTCCATCTGCATGGAGCTTCTTCATGCGTTTGACACCTATGTGACCAAGGCGGCAGTGCCACAAGTATGTGGGACTATCATTATCAACCTTACATCTTTTGGTACTCACACTATGAACATGTGTAGTAATACGCTCGAGATTCATTAAGAATAAACCATTGACTATCGGAGCATGACCATAAAACATATCTCTCATATAAATAGAACAACCATTATTCTCGGATTTAAATGAGTAGCCATCTCGTATTAAACGAGATCCTGATACAATGTTCATGCTCAATATAGGCACTAAATAACAATTATTGAGGTTTATAACTAATCCCGTAGGTAAATGTAGAGGTAGCGTGCCCACGGCGATCGCATCGACCTTGGAACCATTCCCGACGCGCATCGTCACCTCGTCCTTTTCCAGTTTTCGTTTATTCCGCAGCTCCTGCGGTGAGTTACAAATATGAGCAACGGCACCGGTATCAAATACCCAGGAGTTACTACGAGTACTGGTAAGGTACACATCAATTACATGTATATCAAATATACCTTTGGTGTTGCCGGCCTTCTTGTCCGCTAAGTATTTGGGGCAGTTCCGCTTCCAGTGACCCTTCCCTTTGCAATAAAAGCACTCTGTCTCAGGCTTGGGTCCATTCTTTGACTTCTTCCTGACAGCTTGCTTGCCGGGCGCAGCAACTTCCTTGCCGTCCTTCTTGAAGTTCTTTTTACCCTTGCCCTTCTTGAACTTAGTGGTTTTATTTATCATCAACACTTGATGTTCCTTCTTGACTTCTACCTCTGCTGATTTCAGCATAGCAAATACTTCAGGAATGGTCTTTACCATCCCCTGCATATTGAAGTTCATCACAAAGCTCTTGTAGCTTGGTGGAAGCGACTGGAGGATTCTGTCAATGACCGCGTCATCCGGGAGATTAACTCCCAGCTGAGTCAAGCGGTTATGTAACCCAGACATAGTGAGTATGTGCTCACTGACAGAACTATTTTCCTCCATCTTACAGCTGAAGAACTTATCGGAGACTTCATATCTCTCGATCCGGGCATGAGCTTGAAAAACCATTTTTAGCTCTTCGAACATCTCATATGCTCCATGTCTCTCAAAACGCTTTTGGAGCCCCGGCTCTAAGCTGTAAAGCATGCCGCACTGAACGAGGGAGTAGTCATCAGTACGTGTCTGCCAAGCGTTCATAGCGTCTTGGTTCTGTGGGACGGGTGGATCACCTAGCGGTGCTTGTAGGACATAATCTTTCTTGGCAGCTATGAGGATGATCCTCAGGTTCCGGACCCAGTCCGTATAGTTGCTGCCATCGTCTTTCAGCTTGGTTTTCTCTAGGAACGCGTTGAAATTGAACACAACGTTGGCCATCTGATCTACAGGACATATTGTAAAGATTTTAGACTAAGTTCATGATAATTAAGTTCATCTAATCAAATTATTAATGAACTCCCACTCAGATTAGACATCCCTCTAGTCATCTAAGTGTTACACGATCCAAGTCAACTAAGCCGTGTCCGATTAACACGTGAGATGGACTAGTCATCGTCGGTGAACATCTTCATGTTGATCGTATCTTCCATACAACTCGTGTTCGACCTTTCGGTCTCTGTGTTCTGAGGCCATGTCTTCACATGCTAGGCTCGTCAAGTTTAACCCTAAGTGTTTTTGCATGTGTAAAACTTCTTACACCCGTTGTATGTGAACGAAAGGATCTATCACACCCGATTAACACGTGGTGCTTCGAAGCGACGAACTGTAGCAACGGTGCACAGTTAGGGGAGAACACTTCTTGAAATTGTTGTAAGGGATCATCTTATTTACTACCGTCGTTTTAAGTAAACAAGATGCAAAACATGATAAACATCATATGCAATCAAATAATAATAGTGACATGATATGGCCAATATCACATAGCTCCTTTGATCTCCATCTTGGGGCTCCATGATCATCCTGTCACCGTCATACTCATCGACATGTAAGTCGTGATTCCTATTACAAGAACATGATCAATCTCATACATCACATATATCATTCATCACATCCTTTTGGCCATATCACATCACATAGCATACCCTGCAAAAACAAGTTAGACGTCCTCTAATTGTTGTTTGCATGTTTTACGTGGCTGCTATGGGTTTCTAGCAAGAACGTTTCTTACCTACGCAAAGACCACAACGTGATATGCCAATTGCTATTTACCCTTCATAAGGACCCTTTTCATCGAATCCGATCCGACTAAAGTAGGAGAGACAGACACCCGCTAGCCACCTTATGCAACTAGTGCATGTCAGTCGGTGGAACCTGTCTCACGTAAGAGTACGTGTAAGGTCGGTCCGGGCCGCTTCATCCCACGATGCCGCCGAATCAAGATAAGACTAGTAACGGCAAGCATATTGATCAAAATCAACGCCCACAACTACTTTGTGTTCTACTCGTGCAAGAGAACTACGCATAGACCTAGCTCATGATGCCACTGTTGGGGAACGTTGCAGAAAACAAAAATTTTCCTACAGTTTCACCAAGATCCATCTAGGAGTTCATCTAGCAACGAGTGATTAGATGCATCTACGTACCTCGTAGATCGCGAGCGGAAGCGTTCAAAGAACGGGGATGATGTAGTCGAACACGACGTGATCCAAATCACCGAAGATCTTAGCACCGAACGGACGATGCCTCCGCGTTCAACACACGTACGGAACGGATGACGTCTCCTCCTTTCTTGATCCAGCAAGGGGGGAAGAGAGGTTGATGAAGATCCAGCAGCACGACGGCGTGGTGGTGGATGCAGGGCGTCACAGTAGCAGGGCTTCGCCTATACTGCGAGAGAGAGACGTAACGGGGAGAGAGGAAGCACCAAAGGCTGAGGTATGAAGTCCTCCCTCTCCTCAACTATATATAGGAGGGCCAAGGGGGGGTGGTGCGCAGCCTAGGAGATCTAATCTCCTAGGTGCGGCGGCCAGGGGAGGGTTTCCCTCCCCCCCAAGGCACCTCGGGGTGCCTTCCACCACTTGGACTCCTCCGTGGTGGAAACCCTAGGCGCATGGGCCTAGTAGGGCTGGTGCCCTTGGCCCATATAGGCCAAGGCGCACCCCCTACAGCCCATGTGGCCCCCCGGGACAGGTGGCCCCACCCGGTGGGCCCCCGGGACCCCTCCGGTGGTCCCGGTACAATACCGATAACCCCGAAACTTGTCCCGATGGCCGAAACAGCACTTCCTATATATAATTCTTTACCTCCGGACCATTCCGGAACTCCTCGTGACGTCCCGGATCTCATCCGGGACTCCGAACAACATTCGGATTACTGCATATACATATCTTCATAACCCTAGCGTCACCGAACCTTAAGTGTGTAGACCCTACGGGTTCGGGAGACAAGCAGACATGACCGAGATGACTCTCCGGTCAATAACCAACAGCGGGATCTGGATACCCATGATGGCTCCCACATGCTCCACGATGATCTCATCGGATGAACCACGATGTCGAGGATTAAACAACCCCGTATACAATTCCCTTTGTCAATCGGTATGTTACTTGCCCGAGACTCGATCGTCGGTATCCCAATACCTTGTTCAATCTCGTTACCGGCAAGTCACTTTACTCGTACCGTAATGCATGATCCCGTGATCAACCACTTGGTCACCTTGAGCTCATAATGATGATGCATTACCGAGTGGGCCCAGTGATACCTCTCCGTTATATGGAGTGACAAATCCCAGTCTCGATCCGTGTCAACCCAACAGACACTTTCGGAGTTACCTGTGGTGCACCTTTATAGTCACCCAGTTACGTTGTGACGTTTGATACACCCAAAGCACTCCTACGGTATCCGGGAGTTACACGATCTCATGGTCAAAGGAAAAGATACTTGACATTGGAAAAGCTCTAGCAAACGAACTACACGATCTTTGTGCTATGCTTAGGATTGGGTCTTGTCCATCACATCATTCTCCTAATGATGTGATCCCGTTATCAATGACATCCAATGTCCATAGCCAGGAAATCATGACTATCTATTGATCAACGAGCTAGTCAACTAGAGGCTTACTAGGGACATATTATGGTCTATGTATTCACATGTGTATTACGATTTCTGGATAATACAGTTATAGCATGAATAAAGACAATTATCATGAACAAAGAAATATAATAATAATGCTTTTATTATTGCCTCTAGGGCATATTTCCAACACGTTCTGTTTCGTGGCGGCTAGGGTTGGCAGCGCCCCACATATATATGTGCGGCTGCGGGTGGAGAAACGTGGGCCGAACCCACGTCCAAGTCGGTAGCCCATGATCCGACGTCTCAGATCGTGGCCCCACCTGTCAAAGACTCTCCGTTCCTGACCGGCAAAAAGAAGCGCATAGGAGTGAGCTCGGCTCGGCTCAATCCCGCAACCCGCGGTGCGTCATGACGAGGCGTGGCAAGGCGAGCGGAGGAGGAGGAGTGCGCGAGGGCCTCATCTCTTCTCAAGCTCCAATAGCATGAGGAAGAGAATCCCTTATAAACCACTCCAACTCTCCTTCCACTTCCAGGGTGGGACTAAACTTCCCACCATCTTGTCATGCCACCTACATGGGCCCTTAGAGATCAAATCTGAAATTGTCATATGGGCTCTAGGCCCATCTCATATTTCAACAATCCCCCACCAGATCTCAGGGGCCCAGTTTGTCCTTTGTTCCAAACGCTGTTTTGATATACCAGCAGCTCAGTGGAGACCGATTAAGGTTGAGCTCCACCTAGACCAAGTAGTTACACTCCTTCACAACTGAACAATGGACTATGCCTTGAATTGTCAGTTTGGCGTCAAGAAGTTTCACCACAAGTCTCACTGATATGAGGCTGCCAAAGGCCGACCCCTCGGGTGGAGCATATTAGTCACACTCCTGGCCTGTTCATGCATATAAGCCTCGGAACACATTAAGACAATAGTCATCCTTCCATACAGTTTCAGAGAGTATTGCATCTCCAATGGAGTGGGTTAGTAAAGTTACTCTCCTCAGTTCACCACTGGCTTGTTTTCCCAGGTCCTACTTCACGGGATCTCCGATCACATAGGTTGGGTTACTACCATGGCAACTCATGTGGGTCTCATACCCATCTCCCTTGATGCGTTATCTATCACAACACGTGATAGCCCTTTAGTAAAGGGATCCGCCAGATTCTTAGCCGTTTGAATATAATCCAACGCTATCACTCCGGAGTTCCTCAATTTTCTGACAGCTTTCAATCTCATTCTTTTGTGTTTGTTGGACTTCATGTTGTCCTTTGAACTCTTCACCTTGACAATATCTGTTTGATTGTCACAGTTCATATGGATGGCCGGAACCGGCTTCTCAACCACTGGCAAGTCCATCAACAGATCTCGAAGACATTCCGCTTCGCCACCCGATGTGTCTAATGCTGTTAATTCTGCTTCCATTGTCGATCTTGTTAAGATCGTTTGCTTGCAAGACTTTCAGAAAACAGCACCACCTCCAAGAGTAAATATATACCCAGTTGTGGCCTTCATCTCATCAGCATCAGAGATCCAATTCGCATCACTATACCCTTCAAGTACCGACGGGTATCCGGTATAGTGAAGTCCATAGTTCATAGTACCTTTCAGATAGCGCATAAATCTCTCAAGAGCACGCCAATGTACATCACCCGGTTTGAAAACAAATCGGCTCAGTTTGCTAATAGCAAATGCGATGTCAGGTCTCGTTGCGCTCGCTAGATACTGTAGTGAACCAACAATCTGAGAGTATCTCAATTGATCTATAGCTGTGCCTTTAGACTTTCGAACCAGCACACTAGAATCATATGGTGTTTGAGATGGTTTGCAGTCCGAATATCCAAAATGACTCAACACCTTCTCAACATAATGGGATTGCAAAAGTGTAATCCCACCCTCATCATCTCTCAATAGCTTGATGTTCAAGATAACATCAGCCACTCCAAGGTCCTCCATCTCAAAGTTCTGAGATAGGAAAGACTTAACTTCCTCGATCAACTTGAGATTAGTCCCAAATATCAGTATGTCATCAACATACAAACACAGTATAACTCCTTCGCCCCCACCATAGCGATAGTATACACATTTGTCAGCCTCATTAACAACAAAGCCAACAGATGTCAACGTTTCATTAAACCTGTCATGCCATTGCTTAGGCGCTTGTCTCAGGCCATACAAAGATTTCAGCAACTTACACACCTTTCCTTCCTGACCATCCATCACAAAGCCATCAGGCTGTTGCATATAGATTTCCTCCTTTAGCTCTCCGTTCAGGAAAGCCGTCTTAACATCCATCTGATGAATGAGAAGACCATGCGAGGCCGCCAACGAGAGTAATACTCGAATGGTGGTCAGTCTGGCCACAGGTGAATAAGTGTCGAAGAAATCTTCTTCTTCTTTCTGGGCGTAGCCCTTGGCCACAAGCCTAGCCTTGTACTTTTCTATCATACCATCGGGCCTAAGCTTCTTCTTGAACACCCACTTGCATCCCAATGGTTTGCAACCATAAGGACGTTCAGTAAGCTCCCAAGTCCCGTTAGCCATGATAGAATCCATCTCGCTACTGACCGCATCCTTCCAGTAGTCAGCTTCTGGAGATGCATACGCTTCTGAAATAGAAGTGGGATTATCCTCCACGAGGTATATGAAGAAATCATCACCAAAGGTCTTTACAGTCCTTTGTCTCTTGCCCCTACCAAGGGATTCCTCATTATCCTCCTCAGGATTTTCATCATGTGTTTGATTATAATATTCCATCGGAATGACAGGTTCAGGAGTCTCCTCAGATTCCTGTCTAGAAGTGCTTTGTACATCTCTCATGGGAAAAATGTCCTCAAAGAATGTAGCATCTTTAGACTCCATAATTGTACCGACTTTCATGTCAGGTACCTCAGATTTCACTACTAGAAATCTATAGCCAACACTATTCATAGCGTAGCCCAAATTAACACAGTCCACAGTCTTTGGTCCAAGCTTACGCTTTTTGGGGATCGGCACATTAACTTTCGCCAAGCAGCCCCAGGTACATAAGTACGAGAGTGTTGTCCTTCTCTTGGTCCACTTCTCGTAAGGAGTGATCTCGTTATCCTTTGTCGGAACTTTATTCAGGACATGATAGGATGTCATTATAGCCTCCCCCACCATGCCTTGGATAAACCCGACGTATCTAACATGGCGTTAACCAAATCAGTTAGAGTACGGTTTTTCCGCTCGGCAACCCCGTTTGACTGGGGTGAGTAGGGAGGCGTCCTCTCATGAATAATGCCGTGTTCCGCACAAAAGGCATCAAACTATTTCGAGAAGTACTCTCCACCACGATCTGACCGGACTCGTTTAATTTTCTTTTCAAGTTGATTCTCAACTTCTGCCTTATAGATTTTGAAGTAGTGTAGAGCCTCATCTTTAGTATTTAACAGATACACATAGCAATATCTAGTGGAATCATCTATCAAAGTCATGAAATATTTCTTTCCACCTTTAGTCAACACACCATTCATCTCACAAAGATCAGAATGTATGAGTTCCAGTGGCGCCAAGTGTCTCTCCTCTGCTGCCTTGTGAGGCTTGCGAGGTTGCTTAGATTGCACACACGAATGGCACTTAGAACCTTTGGCTAAAGTGAAACTCGGGATTAAATTCGATTTTGCTAGCCGCGTCATAACACCGAAACTAATGTGACAAAGACGTGAATGCCATACTTCAGATTCAATAACACTCAAATGAATATTGTTCATGACTTTATTACATAGATCTGCAAGAGAAAGGCGGAACATGCCTCCGCATTCATAACCCTTTCCAACAAATAGTCCATATTTCATAACAACTAATTTATTAGACTCGAATACCAACTTAAACCCTTCTCTACATAGAAGGGAGCCACTAACGAGGTTCTTCTTGATGGCGGGGACATGCTGCACGTTCTTCAGCTGCACGATCCTTCCCGAAGTAAACTTCAGATCGACCGTGCCAACACCAAGAACAGAAGCACTCGCGCCATTCCCCATCAGTACGGACCCATGACCTGTGGCCTGGTAAGAAGAAAACAATGAAATGTCAGCACACACATGAACACCTGCACCTGTGTCGACCCACCAATCGGTGGACGGCCAAACTGAAAATACAGCAAATAAATTACCGTACCCAGATGCACCACTCTCATTGTTGCTCACAATTATATTGACAGACTTGGAGTCCTGCCCTTGCTTCTTATACTTGTTTGGGCACTTGTTGTCCCAATGTTCAAGCGAACCACAAGTAAAGCAACCCTCATCCTTCTTGTTCTTCTTGAAGGTCTTCTTACCCTTCTTCTTAAAGTCGGCACTCTGTTGGACACTGTTCTTTCCCTTGGGCTTGTGAGAATTGGAGTTCTTCTGATGCACCATATTGGCCACAGAAGTTCCTTCGACCCCTTTTCCGTGCGAGTCCTTTGCCCTTGAATTCTGCTCAACACTCAGATGGCCAATGACATCCTCCACAGAGAATTCACGCCTCTGATGTTTCAGAGTGGTGGCAAAGTTCCTCCAGGAATTGGGAAGCTTAGCGATTATGCAGCCCGCGACAAACTTGCCCGGTAACTCGCACTTAAGAAGCTCAAGCTCCTTAACAATGCATATTATCTCATGAGCCTGCTCCAATACAGGACGGTTTTCAACCATCTTGTAGTCGTGGAACTGCTCTATAATATACATCTCGCTCCCTGCATCGGCAACCCCGAACTTAGATTCGAGCGCCTCCCACAAGTCCTTGGCAGACCGCACATGCAAATATGTGTCAACCAGCTTATCTCCAATCACGCTCAGAACTGCCCCGAGGAACACGATAGTGGCCTCCTTGAACGCCTTCTCCTGATCAGGAGCGATCGTTCCTGTGGGAGTCACACCGGCGACCCAGAACACGTTCATGGCAGTGAGCCATAAGGTGGTTTTAGTCTGCCAACGCTTAAAGTACGTCCCCGTAAACGGCGACGGTTTCAGTGCAGCAGCAAAACCAGAATTCGAAAAACTCCTACACATATTAGGTTTTTGGATTGATAAGAAAATAGGCAGTTTTCTGATTAAATTAATCCATGAATAAATCATGAGCATGACATTGACAGCATTGACAACACACTGGTTACAATCTAACAGAGCATGTACTACGCATATAGTGTGAAACATCTACGCATATCGCTAGTACTGCTACAACAGAAATAAACATGAGAGGGATAAACGATGTATACCCTCCAATCGGCCATGCGGCGGCGGTGGTGGCTGCAGTAGCCGCGGCATCCTCGGCGGCCTTCTTGTCGGCCTCGGCCTTCTCAGCGGCGGCACGGTCGGCGTCAGTCTACATGGTGATGACGAAGGTGATGTGAACGTAGATGAACAGAAGCGAGCAGTCGCGTAGTCGCTACCCAAAAACCTAATCGCCCCTCTCCCGTACAGGATTCGGAAAGGAGGGGTTTCGGAGGCCTGCTCTCCCGTCAACCGTGTACGCGGTGAACGGGACGGAGTCCCCAGCAGCAGCAGCAGAGGAACGACGTGGGCGTGGAGGCGGAGATGTGTTCTGTTTCGTGGCGGCTAGGGTTGGCAGCGCCCCACATATATATGTGCGGCTGCGCGTGGAGAGACGTGGGCTGAACCCACGTCCAAGTCGGTAGCCCATGATCCGACGTCTCAGATCGTGGCCCCACCTATCAAAGACTCTCCGTTCTTGACCGGCAAAAAGAAGCGCGTAGGAGTGAGCTCGGCTCGGCTCAATCCCGCAACCCGCGGCGCGTCGTGACGAGGCGTGGCGTGGCGTGGCGTGGAGTGGCGTGGCGTGGTGTGGCGAGGCGAGCGGAGGAGGAGGAGTGCGCGAGGGCCTCATCTCTTCTCAAGCTCCAATAGCATGAGGAAGAGAATCCCTTATAAACCACTCCAACTCTCCTTCCACTTCCAAGGTGGGACTAAACTTCCCACCATCTTGTCATGCCACCTACATGACATATGGGCTCTAGGCCCATCTCATATTTCAACAAAATTTGCATCTCTGCTATGACTGAGTTGGCTTTATCAAAATACGACCTGGAGGGACCGATAGATATGCGCATAGCACGTCGTCCCGTGGTTTGGCCTACTGCAGCATGTCGAAGCTAAAAAGGAATCAAGATGATAGCCCGTGCGTGCCTCTGCACTGGCTCCACCTTGAAATTTTTTGACTTCAATCGTGGCCGGTTTCGCCAACATCGTGACCTTCTTCGAGACCGATCAAGCTGGCTTGCACTGCGCCATCTTCTGTTTGGCAGTTTTTTGGTTACACGTCTTCAAAAATTCCAGCTTCTGTCGCCGGCTCGAACCGTCAGTTGGGTTACCGATTTGTGACTCCTACGCGGGATTGTCTACTGCTCACAGCGGTCGACCACAACGGTCCGCTGGCTTATGCCACATCATAAAAACAAGCTAAGTCACTTTTATATTTAAATTTCATTTTTTCCAGTCAATTAAATATATCCGACACCTTTGAGTTAATCTCGGGGGCTATCGTTTCTTCTCATAAAGTTGACTCGTAAGGTTACCAAAGAGGACTACTTGCCACGATGCACAGTTCAAACATGGGTGCCCTACATATCATCGAAATAATTTTATGTTCGTTCCTTACTAAGTCAGATGCAACTCGTAACCGGCCAAGTAGTGGGTATGGTATTGTCAATTGACTCTAATGCCGATCATGGACTTTGTCGACCCTGAACATATCATATTCCATGAAAAAAAGTCCACACGAAAGCCTACTTAGTCGATTCGAATGATTAACAACTTGAACACAAGTTGACAAAGTCATTGAAATTATTATTTAATTTTGTTTTATACATCATGAACGGTGTAATGCATTCATGTGTTCTATTTCAGGAACAAAGTGCCTCAAGACGACTCCTCGGGGGCTACAAATGATATATGTGCTATTGGGATTGGAAAAAATTCGGAAAGACCCGGCTTGGAGAAAGAATCCAGCCTGGGGGGACAACCCGGCAACATCAACACCGACGCTTCATGACCCGGCAAGCTCTTCATCCACATTTCGGCATCCATTACGTCAACGACCCAGAAAAAAGCTCCGCGTTCAAGGAAGACAAAAGCATCAACAAAATCAAGACCTTCCGCCCAACTCTTCGAGTCACCCGAAAGCTCGGGGGCTACTGTCATGGATATAGGACACGGGTATCCTCATGGAGGTAGGCCGCGGCCCATCATGGGAGGTGGCCCAGCAGGCCGACTTAAACAGTTTGAATAAGACCTGGATTCCTATCCGTCTTGTAATAGAAAAGAGACTGGTCCTAATCCTACTAGGACTCTACATGTAAGCCAGTCCCTTCAACTTATATAAGGAGGGGCAAGGCTCCCCAAGGGGGAGAGACAAGTTTGACAAGTTAGGTTTAGACAGACATGTCAATAGCTCTCGCGGTAGAGCACCCTTGTAATCGTGATCATGATCAATATCAATGAAGCAGGATGTAGGCTTTTACCTCCACCGTGAGGGGCCGAACCTGGGTAAAACCTCGCGTCTCTCGTCCCGCTCAACCCCTCTGATACGTCCATTTTGCATCATGCTTTTATATCGATACGTATTGCATTATGGGCTGTTATTACACATTATGTCACAATACTTATGCCTATTCTCTCTTATTTTACAAGGTTTACATAAAGAGGGAGAATGTTGGCAGCTGGGATTCTGGGCTGGAAAAGGAGCAAATATTAGAGACCTATTCTACACAGCTCCAGAAGTCCTGAAACTTCACGGAAGACGTTTTCGGAATATACAAAAATACTCGGCGGAAGAGATTCACCAGGGGGGCCACACCCTGCCCCCGAGCGTGGGGGGCGCGCCCTACCCCCCATGGGCGCGCCCCCTACCTCGTGGGCCCCTTGGTGGCCCTCCGGTGGCCATCTTATGCTATATGAAGTCTTTCGATGGGAAAAATAATAAGCCATCTTCTCGGAGGAAACTCCGCCGCCATGAGGCGGAACCTTGGCGGAACCAATCTAGGGCTCTGGCAGAGTTGTTCTGCCAGGGAAACTTCCCTCCCGGAGGGGGAAATCATCGCCAGCGTCATCACCAACGCTCCTCTCATCGGGAGAGGGCAATCTTCATCAGCACCATATCCTCTCAAAACCCTAGTTCATCTCTTGTATCCAATTCTTGTCTCCAAGTCCGGGATTGGTGCTAGTAGGTTGCTAGTAGTGTTAATTACTCCTTGTAGTTGATGCTAGTTGGTTTATTTGGTGGAAGATCATATGTTCAGATCCTATATGCATATTAATACCCCTCTGATTATGAACATGTTTATGCTTTGTGATTAGTTACGTTTGTTCCTGAGGACATGGGAGAAGTCTTGCTATTAGTAGACATGTGAATTTGGTATTCGTTCGATATTTTGATGAGATGTATGTTGTCTCTCCTCTAGTGGTGTTATGTGAACGTCGACTACATGACACTTCACCATTATTTGGGCCTAGAGGAAGGCACTAGGGAGTAATAAGTAGATGACGGGTTGCTAGAGTGACAGAAGCTTAAACCCTAGTTTATGTGTTGCTTCGTAAGGGCCTGATTTGGATCCATATGTTTCATGCTATGGTTAGGTTTACCTTAATACTTTTGTTGTAGTTGTGGATGCTTGCAATAGAGGTTAATCATAAGTGGGATGCTTGTCCAAGTAAGGACAGTACCCAAGGACCGGTCCACCCACATATCAGATTATCAAAGTACCAAACGTGAATCTTATGAACGTGATGAAAACTAGCTTGACGATATTCCCATGTGTCCTCGGGAGTGCTTTTATCTATATAAGAGTTTGTCCAGGCTTGTCCTTCTCTACAAAAAGGATTGGCCCACCTTGCTGCACTTTATTTACTTTTGTTACTTGTTGCTCGTTACAAATTATCCTATCACAAAACTATCTGTTACCACTTATTTCAGTACTTGCAGAGAATACCTTGCTGGAAACCGCTTATCATTTCCTTCTGCTCCTTGTTGGGTTTGACACCCTTACTTATCGAAAGGACTATGATAGATCCCCTATACTTGTGGGTCATCACCCTCTCAAGCTACCACATAGATGTGTTGGCCTCACGACTAAGTTCTCACACTAGGACATCTGTCGTGACAATTCCACGATAAGTAGTGATGGCATGAATCCGTTTGGCAACCAGAACACCAATCATAGCACATGGCACGTGTTTGTATGGATGTAAAACCTCCCCCTAGTTGTGCATGAAGGAAAAATACATACACATGGCTATGCTTATTCAAGGGCCGAGACAACTGGGAAATGATATAAATCTGTATCTCGGGTTACTGAAAGAGGAGCTACAGACCTTATGGACAATGCCGGCCAAGACATGGGATGCAAGAAAAGGAGAGTATTTCTACATAAGAGTCGCGCTGATCACGATGGTGTGCTACCTCTTGAGCACGCGTTGGTTTTTCCCTTGAAGAGGAAAGGGTGATGCAGCAAAGTAGCATAAGTATTTCCCTCGGTTTTTGAGAACCAAGGTATAAATCCAATAGGAGGCCACACGCAAGTCCCTCGTACCTACACAAACAAATAAGAACCTTGCAACCAACGCAATAAAGGGGTTGTCAATCCCTTCACGGCCACTTGCAAAAGTGAGATCTGATAGAGATGATAAGATAATATTTTTGGTATTTTTATGATAAAGATTAAAAGTAAAGATTGCAAAATAAACGGTGCCAGAAATAACTTGTTGACGGGAGATTAATATAATGGAGAATAGACCCAGGGTCCATAGGTTTCACTAGTGGCTTCTCTCAAGATAGCATAAGTATTACGGTGGGTGAACAAATTACAGTCGAGCAATTGATAGAAAAGCGAATAATTATGAGAATATCTAGGCATGATCATATATATAGGCATCATGTCCGTGACAAGTAGACCGACTCCTGCCTGCATCTACTACTATTACTCCACACATCGACCGCTATCCAGCATGCATCTAGAGTATTAAGTTCATAAGAACAGAGTAACACATTAGGTAAGATGACATGATGTAGAGGGATAAACTCAAGCAATATGAAATAAACCCCATATTTTTATCCTCGATGGCAACAATACAATACGTGTTGTTTCCCTTTCTGTCACTGGGATCGAGCAACGCAAGATTGAACCCAAAGCTAAGCACTTCTCCCATTGCAAGAAAGATCAATCTAGTAGGCCAAACCAAACTAATAATTTGAAGAGACTTGCAAAGATAACAAATCATACATAAAAGAATTCAGAGGAGATTCAAATATTGTTCATAGATAATCTTGATCATAAACCCACAATTCATCGGATCACGACAAACACACTGCAAAAAGAGTTACATCGAATAGATCTCCAAGAAGATCGAGGAGAACTTTGTATTGAGATCCAAAGAGAGAGAAGAAGCCATCAAGCTAACAACTATGGACCCGAAGGTCTGAGGTAAACTACTCACACATCATCGGATAGGCTATGGTGTTGATGTAGAAGCCCTCCCTGATCGATGCCCCCTCCGGTGGAGCGCCGGAAAAGGCCCCAAGATGGGATCTCATGGGTACAGAAGGTTGCGACGGTGGAAATAGGGTTTCGTGGTGCTCCTCGATGTTTTTAGGGTATATGAGTATATATATAGGCGAAGGAAGTCGGTCAGGAGAGCCACGAGGGGCCCACGAGGGTGGGGGGCGCGCCCAGGGGGGCAGGCACGCCTCCCTGCCTCGTGGCCTCCTCGGTTGTTTGTTGACGTCCACTCCAAGTCCTCTGGATCACGTTTGTTCCAAAAATCACGCTCCCGAAGGTTTCATTCCGTTTGGACTCCGTTTGATATTCATTTTCTGCTAAACACTAAAATAGGCAAAAAACAACAATTTGCACTGGGCCTCGGGTTAATAGGTTAGTCCCAAAAGTAATATAAAAGTGTATAATAAAGCCCATTAAACATCCAAAACAGAATATATAATAGCACGGAACAATCAAAAATTATAGATACATTGGAGATGTATCACGGTGCAGGACTATCTCGGTTACGACTATCTCTCCGGCGAGGTGTGCCACGGATATTGCGGATGCATGAGGTGCATGGATGATACAACTTCTCGGCAGCTATCGAAAGATGGCGGGTCTTTGAAAATCGTGTACATGGGGCATTAAAGATGGCTCGAGAAGGATGACCCATGGAGAAAGCATGGAGATCTATTCAATGGTAAGGCTGAGCATCGAGGTCCTCCACGTAAGCGTAGCGGTGCAGAAATATATGAGTTATTGAAGAACTGGGAAGAGTGCCCCTCGCCGTGAAAGACGAAGAAAAAGGCACCGGAGCCCCTGCTGAAGGTATGGAAGACGAGATCTGTTTTCTGGGACTTGGAATACTGGCCCAAACTCGACATGCCTCATAGCCTTGATCAAATGTGTATCACAAAAAATATCCTTGAGAGTTTGCTTGGAACATTGATGAACATGCCGGAGAGGACCAAGGATTGGCCGAAGGCAAGAAAAGACTTGGAATTTTTGAATATCAGGAAAGATCTCCAAATGCCCGGTAAAAAGTCGTCATAGGAGACCGAGATGGAAGATATGGGCAAAAAAGTAAACAAGAAGGAAGAACAATATTGCCCCCCCCTCTTGGTTCACCTTAGATCTGAAGGAGGTCGATCAATTGTTCAACTGCCTTGCCGGAATCAAAGTTAGTTCCGAATACTGTGGGAACATAAGCAGATATCTGGACACTAAGAAAAAAAGGTTCAGTGGGATGAAGTCTATGGCTTCTCGGGTGGAAGCTAGAAAGGGTTTGATAGCAGAGTGAAAGCCGAAGCTAGTTACTTGAGATTCATAACACAACAGGGGATTCAGAACCAGTGCCGCAAGAACAACTACATAATACTGCTTTTGATCATCGTGGTCGCTCTTATCTTCTATGCAGTCATATCATAGTCTACATAGATGATGAAACATGAGTATGTGACCATGTAGTTGCATGTATTGGGAACTTGTAATGACTTGTAACGCTATTTCGAGACATGGGTTTGACCATGATTGATGATGATGAGATACTTGAGACATGTCGAGACTTCTAATAACTTTGGATCATCGATGACTCACTTGCTTTTCAATGAATATGCATGTTAATGTATAAATGGTGGATCTGTTTAAATGTGTATAGAGCCAAAATGCAAAAAAATAACTACAAAAGTTAGTAGTGGCATGGGGGTAAAGTTTACCAATAGCACTGAAATAACAGTAGCGCTGGCTAGCTATGCGCGCTGCAGACAGGTATCAGTAGCGCTGGAGGGAAGAGCGCTACATCTAGCTTCAGCTACCAGTAGCGCTAGGACAAACAAGCGCTACTGCTAAAAAATAGATGTAGCGTCGTAGCAGCAGCACACCTGCCAGTGCTACCAGTAGCAAAAAAACCAGCGCTACTAGTAAGGGTTTTCCTAGTAGTGCTACTCCATCTCACGTGATGATCAAACATGGTTTAGTTGATATGGATCACGTGATCATTTAGATGACTCGAGGGATGTCTATCTAAGTGGGAGTTCTTAAGTAATATGATTAATTGAACTTAATTTATCATGAACTTAGTCCTGATAGTTTTTGCATATCTATGTTGTAGATCAATGGCCCGTGCTACTATTCCCTTGAATTTAATGTGTTCCTAGAGAAAGCTAAGTTGAAAGATGATGGTAGCAACTACACAGACTGGGTCCACAACTTGAGGATTATCCTCATTGCTGCATAGAAGAATTATGTCCTTGATGCACTACTAGGTGAAAGGCCTGCTGAGGGAGTCCTGGATTAGGGGGTCTCCGGACAGCCGGACTATATCCTTTGGCCGGACTGTTGGACTATGAAGATACAAGATTGAAGACTTCGTCTCGTGTCCGGATGGGACTCTACTTGGCGTGGAAGGCAAGCTAGGCAGTACGGATATGGATATCTCCTCCTTTATAACCGACCTTGTGTAATCCTAACCCTCTCTGGTGTCTATATAAACCGGAGGGTTTTAGTCCGTAGGACAACAACAATCATACCATAGGCTAGCTTCTAGGGTTTAGCCTCTTCGATCTCGTGGTAGATCAACTCTTGTAATACTCATATCATCAAGAATAAATCAAGCAGGACATAGGGTTTTACCTCCATCAAGAGGGCCCGAACCTGGGTAAAACATCGTGTCCCCTGCCTCCTGTTACCATCCGCCTTAGACGCACAGTTCGGGACCCCCTACCCGAGATCCGCCGGTTTTGACACCGACATTGGTGCTTTCATTGAGAGGGCCGCAGTGTCATCGCCGTTAGGCTTGATGGCTCCTTTTATCATCGATAGCGATGCAGTCCAGGGTGAGACTTTTCTCCCCAGACAGATCTTTGTGTTCGGCGGCTTTGCACTACCAACTCGCTTGGCCATCTGGAGCAGATCGAAAGTTACGCCCTTGGCCACCAGGTCAGGTTTGGAAGCTTAAACTACACGGCCGATATTCGCGAAGACTTGATCTTCGACGGATTCAAGCCTCTGCCTTGTGCGTCACGCAGCCACGATGAGTACGGTTTAGCTCTACCATCAGACAGTGTTTGGGAGATCGCACTGGCAGCCGCTCCGACCCTCAATTCGGAGCCAGTTGCGCTGTCCATGGACGGGTGGATGGACCCCGCCACGGAGGCCTTACCCTCAGCGGTGATCGAGCCGAACATAGACCTTACCCTGCACAAGAGCCATGTTGTTAGACTGCCGGATCCTTCTCCGGCCATGGACTCTGAACCGCCTGCGCCCGTTCTCAGCGAATCCGATTGGGCACCGATCATGGAGTTTACCTCGACGGATATTTTTCAGCACTCGCCCTTTGGTGACATACTGAACTCATTAAGGTCTCTCTCCTTGTCAGGAGGATCCTGGCTGAACTATGTCTGGCAAGATTGGTATGCGGATGACGAAGAAATTCGCTGCCCACCCACCACCCACTTAGTAGCCATTGTCGACGATTTAACCGACATGCTCGACTTCGACTCCGAAGACATCGACGGTATGAACGACGATGCGGGAGACAAAGAGGAACCACTGCCCACAGGGCACTGGACAGCCACCTCATCGTACGATATATACATGGTGGACACACCCAAATAAGGCAATGGCAATGAGACAGCGGAGGATGACCCCTCCAAGAAGCAACCCAAGCGCCGACGTCAGTGGCACCACTCTAAGTCCTGCCAAAGCAAAAGTGGTGATACCAGCACAGGAGATAATAACACTCCGGATAGTGCCGAAGATGGCAACAATCCCCTCCAGCACGATCTAGGACAGGAGGATGGAGAGGCCAGCCCTCCAGAGAGAGTGGCGGATGGAGAGGCAGAGGATGATAATTACATGCCCCCCTCCGAAGATGAGGCAAGCCTCGATGATGACGAATTCGTCGTGCCAGAGGATCCCGTCGAACAAGAGCGCTTCAAGCACCGGCTTATAGCCATGGCAAATAGCCTTAAGAAAAAGCAGCAGCAGCTTCAAGCTGATCAAGATCTGCTAGCTGACAGATGGACAGAAGTCCTTGCGGCCGAGGAATATAAACTCGAACGCCCCTCCAAGAGTTACCCAAAATGCAGGTTGCTACCCCGACTGGAGGAAGAAGCGTATGACGTGGCTGATCGGCCACCTCGTGGCCGCGATAGAGAGGCATTCCAACCAAAAGCTCAGCCTGCACCCCGACACCATTCAAATAAAAAGGCATGGGGAAATACGCCAGACCCGCGAGACGTATTGGAGGACAAAGTAAAACACGCAAGATCGATCTACGGATCGCGGGGGCGTGCCACTACGTGAGACGATAATCGTCACGCCGGATACAGTAAAAGTAAATCCGGCCGGGCCGAGCACAGCGGGCAAGACTCATTGGAGCTGCGTCGCGATATAGCCCAGTACAGAGGCGCCGCACACCCCTTATGCTTCACAGACGAAGTAATGGATCATCAAATCCCAGAGGGTTTCAAACTAGTAAATATAGAATCATACGACCGCACAACAGATCCTGCGGTATGGATCAAGGATTTCCTCCTGCATATCCACATGGCACGCGGTGATGATCTACACGCCATTAAATACCTCCCACTCAAACTCAAAGGACCAGCTCGGCATTGGCTCAATAGCTTGCCAGCAGAGTCCATTGGCTGTTGGGAAGATCTGGAAGCCGCATTCCTCGACACCTTTCAGGGCACTTATGTGCGACCACCAGATGCCGATGACTTGAGCCACATAATTCAGCAGCTAGAGGAATCGGCCAGGCAATTCTGGACATGGTTCCTAACAAAGAAAAATCAAATCATCGACTGTCCAGATGCAGAGGCCCTAGCAGCTTTCAAGCATAACATCCGCGACGAGTGGCTAGCCCGGCACCTTGGTCAGAAAAAGCCGAAATCTATGGCAGCCCTCATGACACTCATGACCCGCTTTTGTGCGGGAGAAGACAGTTGGCTGGCTCGCAGTAATAACATATCAAAGAACCATGGTACTTCGGATACCAAGGACGGCAATAGCAGGTCACGTCGCAACAAACATAAGCGCCGCATTAACAGCGACAATACCAAGGATACGACAGTCAATGCCAGATTCAAAGGCTCTAAACCCGATCAGCGGAAAAAGGCATTTAAAAGAAGCACTCCGGGCCCGTCCAATTTGGACCGTATACTCGATCGCTCGTGTCAAATACACGGCACCCTCGACAAGCCAGCCAACCACACCAATAGGGACTGTTGGGTGTTCAAGCAGGCCGGCAAGTTAATTGCAGAAAACAAAGATAAGGGGCCACATAGCGATGACGAGGAGGAGCCCCGGCAGCCGAATACCGAAGGACAGAAGAGGTTCCCCCCACAAGTGCGGATGGTGAACCTGATATACGCAACCCACATCCCCAAGAGGGAGCGGAAGCGTGCGCTCACGGACGTATATGCGTTGGAGCCAGTCGCCCCAAAGTTCAACCTCATTGTCCTCCTGTCCGATCACCTTCAATCGCAGGGACCACCCCACTAGTATCCGTCATGGCGGATTCGCCGCACTGGTCTTAGACCCTATTATTGACGGATTTCACCTCACTCGAGTCCTTATGGATGGCGGTAGCAGCCTGAACCTGCTTTATCAGGACACGGTGCGCAAAATGGGTATAGACCCCTCAAGGACCAAACCCACAAAAACGACCTTTAAAGGCGTCATACCAGGTGTAGAGGCCCATTGCACAGGCTCAGTCACACTGGAAGTGGTCTTCGGATCCCCGGATAACTTCCGAAGCGAAGAGTTAATCTTTGATATAGTCCCGTTCCGCAGTGGTTATCATGCACTGCTCGGGAGAACCGCATTTGCGAGATTCAATGCGGTACCGCATTATGCATACCTCAAGCTCAAGATGCCAGGACCTCGGGGGCTCATTACAGTTAATGGAAACATAGAGCGCTCTCTCCGAATGGAGGAGCACACTGCGTCCCTCGCAGCAGAAGCGCAAAGCAGCCTCTTAAGGCAATCCAGTAGTTCGGCGTTTAAGGACGCGGACACCTTCAAGCGCGCCCAGAGTAATCGGCAACAGGTCCGCCTGGCACATTCCGAGCTCGCATAGCAATGCGGCCCCCACCCCGGTCCCAGCCAAACGGCGAAATCCGTGCCACGCGTACATAATTACGCATTAAAAATACCATGGGCATAGGCAGGGAGGGGGGCACGATGGTGGCATGCCCCAAGTCGCGGCTTAAACCACACTAGGGGCTTCCCGCTTTGTTATTTTTCTCTTTCAGGACTTCAATCTCTGGAAACCCTGTCCGGCAGCGTGATTGCCGAACACATGATGCAGCATCCAAGGAGGCAGAAAGCTACGTCACACCATGGAACTCCCAGGTGGATTATGATAACGAGTGAAATACTTGCTTTAATATTATTCCTCAGCTTGCCCTTGGAGGGGACATAGTCCTACTTTTTGCTTATCACACTACCTGTATCATTCTGCTCTAACACACGTTCTTTAATAAACAATGCATTGCATTAAGGCTTTTATTGCATCCTTCTTTATATATATATAGGGTGGGTCTATTATGATAACACACTTAAGAGTCTTATTCTAATAACACCATCTTATTCTGATAACACCCGCCTAAACCACTGAACCGACCCGACGTGAATTGCATGCACCAAAAAAAGAACCCACCCCATCGGCCCATCTCCCCCACTCCTCCCTCGACCCCTCCACCTTCCTCCCACATCCCCCGATCCACCAACCCACTGCCGCGCGGCACCTTCCCCGGCGCGGCGTCCCACCCGTGCTGCCGCACCAACCTTCCCACCTTCTCCCGCACGGCCCGCCCCACCTGGAGCTATCGCCCCCATCCTTCCCACCTTCTCCGGCGAGGGGCACCCACCCGAGCAGCAACTCCACCTTTTCCCACCTTCTCCGGCCGTAGTTCCTCGGCTGCTGCCCAGCATCATCGGAGCGCCGCCTCCCTCCCTCAACCCGTCGCCACCTCCATCCGCTTCCACTGACCGCGGATCCGTGGGTGGTGGCGCCGGCCACCACAAACCGTGCCCCGGATCTCGCCTCCCACGCCGGCCCAATCTCCATTCCATGCGCCTCACCCCCCTCCCCTGGATCCTCGGTCGGCCGCCCTCAACCACTTCATACGGGCGCAGCGCCGGAGGCCACAACCCCTCGCCGTTACCCGCAAAACGCCGGATTAGGCCAGCCAACTCCCCCCTGCCGTCTGGGCTGCTCCACCTCGCCCCATCTGTAACTCCGACCTGATCCGTCCTTTCTGGTGCAGTGCACAAACCGCTGCACTGCAGCCCAGCGCTCCACCACCTGCAGATTGCCTCACCGGCATGCATAGGGTCATGCTCAACTACATCACTACCACCTTAGTGTTGTTCGGGAGGACCCGTTCTGCATCTTTTTCAGTTTAGTTCTCTAGCTGAATCATGTCACCGCCTGCCTTTAGTTGCAGTCACTAGTCTCTTCTATTTTTGTAATTTTGCTAGCTAGCTACCTTCTGCTCGGCCCTGAGAGATGGTCGCCATCATTAGCTCATTGCACGCTGCCGAGAGCCGATTGGTGGAGCGCATTTTGATTTTAGTTAGTAGCTGAGTTGTTAGACGGAGAATGAGTTACTGTCAGAGAGACCCATCGTATTCGGTTGACAACAGAGATATGCTGAATGTTCCTGATTTTTACCCTGTTCCCTTTATGTATGTTTGCACGTCGTTTTTCTTGCAGGGAAGAAATGGGCCGATCCTGCCGACTTTGGTAAAAGGACGGTGCCTGTTTTCAAGTGCTGGTTTTTACCATAAAATCCATGAGCGATCAGTCAGATGTGTGAACTAACGAAATTTTTTGTGTGTTTAGTGGGACCTCGGTAGGATCCGTTCTGCATCTTTTTCTAGCAGCACACGGAAGTTCAGTTTAGTTCGCTCGCGAAGGTTAGTCCGCGAGTTCTTGTGTTTTTTCTAGCACTGCAGTGAAGTTCAGTTTAGTTTGCTCGTGAGGGATCCCAAAAGTGCACTGCACTTCACTACATATCGTCGTTTAGCTCTGGACGATGCGAGCATGCAGTACGGACGACGATGCCGTGCAGTTCACCGTCTGAATCACAAACCAGGTTTGTTACTATTCAGAAGCATTTTCTAGTGTTTTTCAGAAAAAATGATGACTTGTTTTGGGTGCAGTGCAGTTCAGAAGCTTCCGTGCAGTACGGCGACCACGGACGTGCGGCTCATTCGCATTAGATGCGGCTCAGTACTCCTGTGGATGCAGTTTGTGGGCGTGTTGGGGATGACGGCAGCAACGCAGCCCACCACAAAAATGTGAGTGACGGCGAGGATGGGCTTCCGTTTCACTGCTGCAACTTTTGGTGCTGTAGCGTTTGTGCACCTCGCACGGGTCAGAAACTTGGGCTTGCAGTTCAGGGCTCCGCGGTTTTGCTAAATTAGAAAAAGGAAAAAAAGAAAAGAAAAATGCAGTTCCATTATGTATCTTTTGTTTGTGGTCGAGGCTACCTTGAAAAAGATTCACGTTAAAAATATCTAAAAGAGATGAAGTCCATTATGAGAACCTGGCTGGTTCACTGTGTAAAAAACCGTTGATGATGTTCACTGTTTTGATCTTCTTGTGGATCACATTACTGTTTCTTGCACTACACTTCCCTTCTTGTGTGCAGTTATGTGGTTGTGGGTGTGCAGCTCGTTGCTGGAATTCTTGGAACCGGATCCTCTAACATTAAGAAGGAATGTTAGAGAAGCTACAATACTAACTTTCCTTCTTTCTATTCATATGATTATGTCTAAAATGATTTAAATTAATTTGCAATTTTATGATCTACCGTATACATTTATAGTAATTATATGCAAACAAATTGATGGTGAAATAAAATTAAATTTAAATTATTTATATTTACAGTAAATACCAACACTAAACAACCTATTAATTATCTACTAACAGTCCCTAACTTTCCTTCTTCATTTTACACTAGCCTAACACTATAGCACGGTGACATTCCTTCTCAATGTTAGAGGATCCGGTTCCGGGATTCTTACGGTCCGGCAGGTGAGGCATTGCAATGCAGTTATTTTTCATGTTATATACTTCAAGAAGAAATATGATGTGATTCATTTTGTGGTGGTTGGCGGTTCACTTTGTGAAAAAAGGAGAAAAGGAAAATCCTGTGAGAGGTTCACTTCTTTTCAAACAAAATGAATTTAGAAAACATGCAAATGCAGTGCACTCTTGTCTACAAAGAAAGTACACTACGAAGGACTCTTCAGTACGGTCCATTTCAAAGAAAAATCATTTACAAAACATGCAAATGTAGTGCATTTTGGGTCTAAAAAATGTCCAATAGGAAGGAGTTTTCAGTACACTCCATTTAAACAAAATGCCTTTAAAATCACATGCAAATGCGGTGCGCTTTAGTCTTGAAAAAAGTCTACTACGAAGGACTTTTCGTGCAATCCATTTAAAAAATGGATTTAAAACAATACGAAGTTCAATTGCCCATCCGATGCAGTGCGGTTTTCATTCAGAAGCAGTGCAGTCGGCCGTATGATGTTGTTCATCCCGTAAGTGCAAAAAAATTGTTACGGAAGCGGAAAAAAAGTAATGCGAATCACTTCTTGATAGTGTTGTGGTTCATTTACACCCTATGTGAAGTGCACTCTATTTTCTCGTCCTTCAAAAAATTATGTTTGAATAAAAGAAACCATGCAGTTCTCTTACACGTCTGATGCAGTGTGGTTTTTCGTCTGATGCAGTGCCGTTTTTAGTCGGATGAAGTACTCACGTCGATTTGGGTGTCGCGAAAAACAGAGTATCCGCATTTCGGTAAATTTAAAATTCCTCTTAAACCGTAAAGAATTACAGAGAGTGTTCTATATGAAAAAGTTGCGCCCCGTCGATATCTTTCCAACGGCGTATCGTTTGAATCATTCCGATCAGCGGTTTGCAAAAATTTTGCGAAAAACGGCCGCTGCCACTCGTCGT
This sequence comes from Triticum urartu, assembly GCF_056163025.1. NCBI lineage: Eukaryota > Viridiplantae > Streptophyta > Magnoliopsida > Poales > Poaceae > Triticum > Triticum urartu. The sequence goes on along the minus strand of NC_141876.1, from coordinate 68,671,857 downwards.
CCGTCGCATGATTTTCAAAATTAACTTAAAACCATAAGGAATCTCAAAAACATTTCAACATATGAAAGTTGCGCCTCGTCCATAGCTTTTCAACGGTATATTACACGCCTTATTTCGACAAATGGTTAAAAAACTGAAGCAAAAACAGTACCAAAAATTTGAAAAAATTTGAAAAACAGAATTCCGCGATTTAGTAAATTTGAAACTTCTCTTAAACCATAATGAATTAGAGAAAACAATAGTTATCAAAAAGATGCGCCTCAACGATATCTATCCAACGGTGTATCATTTGCCTCATTTCGACGAGCGGTTTAGAAAAAAACGCGAAAAAACGCTCGCTGCCACTCTTTGTGGGCCGCACCATTTTTGAAACTGCTCTTAAACCGCGGGGAATCTCGAAAAGTGTTCAACATGGCAAAGTTGTGTCTAATCCATAGCTTTCCAACGGTATATTACACGCCTCGTTCCGATAAGCGGTTAAAAAATTAGAGCGAAAACAGTTCCGAAAAAACACTACGCGTAGGTTTTTCCGACACGAAGTTCACGAGTCTCTGTAATGCAGTGCTCTTGCTAAAGAAAGTGCAGTGCCCTCGCGTTGAGCATGCAGTGCGGAAGTGTTATCAGAATAACTATTCTGATAATATTATCAGAATAGACAGGCTGTATATATATGTGTGTGTGTGTGTGTGTGTGTGTGTGTTCATTATTGACACCTTCCAACCGTACACTTTGGTACGACCAATACACCAGGTGCTTAAGTACCCCACAATATGGTGTGAGAAGTCCGAACACTTTCACAAGTGCGGCACCCCGAACTTATAGCATTATATGCATCAGCTCCGAATCATGTCTTTGGTCAATAGTTGGGTTTGCCCGGCTCCCATGTTTTGGTACCTTACGTTCCGCTATATCGGCTAAGGTATCACTGGGAGAACTACTGCGATTGTTCCCCGGTTCAGCTGGGCTAAGCACCTCAGTAGAGAAAGCTAAAACTGACTGTCATGATAAGGCGAGAGACTGGTCGCCGTTCAAGAGGTTTTCGAGTCCCTAAAGACTTATGCCGCTTAGAGCGAGGAGTCGGCCCTGTCCGGCTTAAGGCGTGTATCGCGCCCCAGATTCGGCCTTCCGAATACTAGGGGCTTCGCCGAAATTTAAAATTATATAATTCTATGGCTAAGTGAGAGTGATAACGCATTATAGTCCGATTGCCTTGTTCGTTGTGATGAGCACCTCCCTCGAAGGACCCAAAAATGGGAACAAGAGTGCTCAGGTTTATCCCGAACACCCCAGCACTCGTGGCATGGGGGCAGAAGCCGACGACTAGCCATCTCTCAGATTTGATAAACAACCGAACAGAAGGTAATATTTTAAATTCAAACAAGCGTTGCATAGCGCATATGAACAAGTTTTCATGAATACAGGATTACACAAGCGGGTTTACTCAAATATTGTATCTTTGGTACACTCATCCGCTACGAGACGGGCACCCTCAAGGACACCCTCATAGTAGATCTCGGGGTGGCGATGCTCCTTGCCCCCCGGCGGCCCTTCCTTGATCAGCTTCACGGCGTCTAGCTTGGCCCATTGCACCTTCACACGGGCGAAAGCCCGACGTGCACCTTCGATGCAGACGGACCGCTTGACGACTTCCAGCCGTGGGCAGGTATCCACAAGCCGCCTCACCAGGCCGAAGTAGCTGTTCGGAAGGGCGTCACCAGGCCGCAGCCGGACTATAAAGCCCTTCATGGCCTGCTCGGCCGCCTTGTGTAGCTCGACCAGCTGCTTTAGTTGGTCGCTCATAGGCACCGGGTGTTCGGTCCCAGTATATTGGGCCCAGAACAACTTCTCCGTTGAGCTTCCCTCCTCGGCCTGGTAAAACGTTGCGGCATCCGACACGCTGCGGGGCAAATCTGCGAATCCTCCTGGAGAGCTCTGGATTCGGGTAAGTAACAAGTAATTTACTTTCACATGCTTGCTTTGCATATAGAATGCCTTACCCGCCGTTATCTTCTTCATCGCATCAATCTCCTGGAGGGCCTTTTGGGCTTTGGCTTTGGCCTTGGCCCTCTTTGCGCTCTCGAGGGCCACGGCAAGCTCAGACTCTCGCGTCTTCAAGTCAAGCTCCAACGCCTCGTGCTTCGTCACGAGAGCATGGAGCTCTTGCTGCACCTCGCCCACCCGTGCCTCATGCCTTTTCCGCTCGGTGCGCTCCTTGGCCGCTTTGTTTTCGGCCTCAGATAGCGCTTGCTTCAGGGTCGCCACCTCGGTCGTGGCCCCTGGCAAATTTACGATGATCCTGTCATTTTGCAATCGCATTATTTTTATACATATCCATAGACTAGGTACTACTTACCTTTGTTCTCCTCGAGTTGCCTCTTGATAAGGCCGAGCTCTTCCTTGGACCCTTTAAGGTCCTGCTTCAGTGCAATGACCTCCGCAGTCAGTGCGGCAGAGGCCAGCAGCGAAGCCTGCATACGCATATAGACATACTTATATTAGACTCCTGCGATATTTTTTGATCCTCTGTTCGGCTTTTCTTTGTGAACACCGAACAGAGCATCAGGGGCTACTGTCTAGGCGGTAATATTTTCCCCATATTTCAAAAACTTACCTCAAAGCCTGTTAGAAGGCTGGCACAGGCTTCAGTCAGTCCGCTCTTGGCGGACTAAACCTTCTGGACCACCGCACTCATAATAGTGCGGTGCTCCTCGTCGATGGAAGCGCTGCGAAGTGCTCCCAACAGATTGTCCAGTGCCTCTGGATGGACAGTGGTCACTGCACAGGCGTCTTGCCCCTCTTGGAAGGAGGCTGCCTGCCCGAGTCCGGAACCACTGGAGGTTCCGGCGCGGTGTTCGGCTGAGGGCCGAACTCGGAGCCCTCGGGGGCCTTGTTCCCTCTACTCCCGGAGTTCGGAAGGTCACCTTGAGGCGCCTCCGGGACTGTCTCCCCTCGACCCGGTGCCTCTTGAGACAACACCTCGGTGTTGTCCGTAGGGCAAGGGGAGGTAGCGGTCGTAAGTGGATCGCTATCCATATCCGACGAGTCCAGGGAGCCGTCCGACGAGGATACGTTGATACGGGCTCGGGACGGTCTGCATAATCACGATTCGGCGTTAGGAGAAGCAGTGCGACAAAGGAATGCTATGAGTTACTCTGGTATCCGAATACTTACGAATTCACCAGGGGTTTGGCCCTGGGCAGCCACTCGTCTTCGCCTTCGGCGGCGGTGGTGGAACTGTCCGGAAGGAGAGTCCTTCCCTTCTTGGACCCTTTGGCCCCCCAGTTGGGGCGGCCTTCCTTTTCCTGTCTCCCCCGACTGGAGGGGGAGCGTCTTCATCTTCCTCCTCGTCTTCGTGGGAGTGCGCTGAGGAGTCCTCGGATGATGAGTCTGATATCACCTGGCGCCGGGAACTCTTTCGGGTTCCCTTGGCCTTCTTGGTCTTCTCTGGCACCTTGTAAGGAGCCAGAGTCAGCATCTCCGTCAGGAGAGCGTCTGCTGGGCCTTCGGGCAAAGATGCCGGACAGTCGATCTGTCCGGCCGTCTCCTACCAGTCCTGTCAAAGGTACGGGAGCTTAGATCCTGCATAGAGTCAAACTATGAAAAACAAGTATCCTGTAAGAGGTAAAACAGCTTACCGTGTTGGCTTGGCGCTTCGCGCAGAATCCGTGATCCTCAGTAGTGGGAGGGGGAACATTGGCGCCCTTGAATAGCACCTTCCAGGCATCCTCGTGTGTTGTGTCGAAGAGCCTGTTCAGAGTTTGGTGCTGGGCCGGGTCGAACTCCCACAAGTTGAAAGCCCGTTGTTGACACGGGAGGATCCGGCGGATGAGCATGACCTGGACTACGTTGACGAGTTTGAGCTTCTTGCTCACCATGTTTTGGATACATGTTTGGAGTCCGGTCAGCTCTCCCGAACTACCCCAGGACAGGCCCTTCTCTTTCCAGGAGGTGAGCCGTGTGGGGATGCCAGATCGGAACTCGGGGGCCGCTGCCCATGCAGGGTCACGCGGCTCGGTGATGTAGAACCACCCCGATTGCCACCCCTTTATGGTCTCCACGAAGGAGCCCTCGATCCATGTGACGTTGGGCATCTTGCCCACCATGGCGCCTCCGCACTCCGCCTGGCGGCCGCTCACTACCATCGGCTTGACATTGAAGGTCTTCAGCCATAAGCCGAAGTGGGGCTTGATGCGGAGGAATGCCTCGCACACGACGATAAACGCCGAGATGTTGAGGATGAAGTTCGGGGCCAGATCGTGGAAATCTAGGCCGTAGTAGAACATGAGCCCCCGGACGAATGGGTGGAGAGGGAATCCCAGTCCGCGAAGGAAATGGGTAAGGAACACTACCCTCTCGTGGGGCCTGGGGGTGGGGATGAGCTGCCCCTCATCTGGGAGCCGGTGCGCGATGTCGTCGGGCAGGTATCCGGCTCTCCTCAGCTTCTTGATGTGTCCCTCTGTGACGGGGGAGACCATCCACCTGCCTCCCGCTCCGGACATGGTTGGGGAAGGTTGAGGTGGGAAATGCGGACTTGGGCGCTGGAGCTCGAGTGTGCGAAAATGGATGAGCAAAGGAGGAAGAAGGCGTGGATGAAAAGGTGAATCCTTGTCTCTTTATATGGGCGGACGAAACTATGCGTCCCCACTAGCCTGGTAAAACTCGCTTATCCCCCAAGCACCATAATCGATGGCGCGGTTGAGTTACCCACGCCCATATTGATGAGAATCTCGTAATGAGGGGAACATGATCTCTGCTTTGACAAGACGTGTTAAGAAACCAGCTCGCGTTATGTGCGGGGTAGTTAAAGGAAACGGTTCGAATAATCACCGAGCCATGGCATAATGTCATGTTGCCAAGAGGCGTCAGCAAATTAGATTTGTGTAAATATTATTCTCTCTATGTGGTGTGTGGAACTTATTTTGCAAGATTGGACACTATCCTTGTATTCAAATTCTTTCGTGGTGTATTCGGAGGAAGAACCCGCCTTGCAATGTCGAAGACAACACTACGCGTCGGACTCATCGTCATTCAAGCCTGGTTCAGGGGCTACTGAGGGAGTCCTGGATTAGGGGGTCTCCGGACAGCCGGACTATATCCTTTGGCCGGACTGTTGGGCTATGAAGATACAAGATTGAAGACTTCGTCTCGTGTCCGGATGGGACTCTACTTGGTGTGGAAGGCAAGCTAGGCAGTACGGATATGGATATCTCCTGCTTTGTAACCGACCTTGTGTAACCCTAACCCTCTCCGGTGTCTATATAAACTAGAGGGTTTTAGTCCGTAGGACAACAACAATCATACCATAGGCTAGCTTCTAGGGTTTAGCCTCTCCGATCTCGTGGTAGATCAACTCTTGTAATATTCATATCATCAAGAATAAATCAAGCAGGACGTAGGGTTTTACCTCCATCAAGAGGGCCCAAACCTGGGTAAAACATCGTGTCCCCTGCCTCCTGTTACCATCCGCCTTAGACGCACAGTTCGGGACCCCCTACCCGAGATCCGCCGGTTTTGACACCGACACCTGCTGCAGGAGCAATTGCTGATGTTATGAACGTCTGGCAAGCTTGATCTGATGACTACTTGATAGTTTAGTGTGCCATGCTTTACGGCTTAGAATTGGGACTTCAAAGACGTTTTGAACGTCATGGACCATATGAGATGTTCCAGGAGTTGAAGTTAATATTTCAAGCAAATGCTCGAGTTGAGAGATATGAAGTCTCCAACAAGTTCTATAGCTGCAAGATGGAGGAGAACAGTTCTGTTAGTGAACACATACTCAGAATGTCTGGGTACCATAACCACTTGACTCAGCTAGGAGTTAATCTTTCGGATGATAGTGTTATTGATAGAGTTCTTCAATCACTGCCACCAAGCTACAAAGGCTTTGTGATGAACTATAATTTGCAAGGGATGGAAAAGACTATTCCTGAGCTCTTCGCAATGCTCAAAGCTGCGGAGGTAGAAATCAAGATGGAGCATTAAGTGTTGATGGTTAACAAGACCACTAGTTTCAAGAAAAAGGGCAAAGGAAAGAAGGGGAACTTCAATAAGAATGGCAAGCAAGTTGCTACTCCCGGGAAGAAGCCCAAGTCTGGACTTAAGCCTGAAACTGAGTGCATCTACTGCAAAGGAACTGGACACTAGAAGCGGAACTGCCCCAAGTATTTGGCGGATAAGAAGGATGGCAAAGTGAACAAAGGTATATTTGATATACATGTTATTGATGTGTACCTTACTAATGCTCGTAGTAGCGCATGGGTATTTGATACTGGTTCTGTTGCTCATATTTGCAACTCGAAATAGGGGCTATGGATTAAACGAAGATTGGCTAAGGACGAGGTGACGATGCGCGTCGGAAATGGTTCCAAGGTCGATGTGATCGCCGCGGCAAGCTACCTCTACATCTACCTTCGAGATTAGTTTTAGACCTGAATAATTGTTATTTGGTGCCAGCGTTGAGAATGAACATTATATCTGGATCTTGTTTGATGCGAGATCGGTATTCATTTAAATCGGAGAATAATGGTTGTTCTATTTATATGAGTAATATCTTTTATGGTCATGCACCCTTGAAGAGTGGCCTACTTTTGTTGAATCTCGACTGTAGTGATACACATATTCATAATATTGATGCCGAAAGATGCAAAGTTGATAATGATAGTGCAACATATTTGTGGCACTGCCGTTTAGGTCATATTGGTGTAAAGCGCATGAAGAAACTCCATGCAGATGGACTTTTGGAATCACTTGATTATGAATCATTTGATGCTTGCGAACCATGCCTCATGGGAAAGATGACTAAGACTCCGTTCTCCGGAACAATGGAGCGATCCATTGACTTATTGGAAATAATACATACTGATGTATGCAGTCCGGTGAGTGTTGAGGCTCACGGCGGGTATCATTATTTTCTGACCTTCACAGATGATTTGAGCAGATATGGGTATCTCTACTCCTAATGAAGCAGTTGGTAGCCTGGTACTCCGGTTTTATTTTCGTCCGGTTTTATTTCATCCCACCTCCCACTACTGACTTTTTTCTTAATTAATAACTCCACCCTCCTGCTGGTTTTTTGTTTTTTTCTAATCTAATTCAATATATTGATCCTTCCTTAGTCACAATGCACTTACATGTAGCCCCGACAGATCGTTTTCCATATGAAATAAAACACAATCATCAATCAATCCTTGGTTCTCTTTTATAGGACTTGTTGCCATACATGGCCCATGCGATAACTTCCATATACCGACCCCCTCCCCAGATCGCGTTCTTTTTCCCATGCCACCATCGACGATCTGCTCTCCCATTTCCGTTGTCCTCCCCATGTTGTGAAGTTCCAACGCACAACTACACGAACACCAGTGACATAGAAAACCACCGCCTCCTCCTCCGCGACACCGCCTACTCTATTTTTTCCCTCTGTGTGGCGACCTGAATGGAAGGCGGTGGATCTGGGATGCGCCTGGTTCCACAAGACGTCAGGCGCAAGGAAGGATGGAAAACCACCGGCTGGATGGCCAAGGGTGGCCCATTGAAGGTTTGAAACCTCCTATGGCGTAATTTTGTGCAACCTGCATGAAGATTGTAGGAGCTATCCATATGGTCGTTCCATCAGCAACAAGTACGTACTGGATAGCACATAATTTGAAATTCTTGACGGAGTTGACTGACCATGACTTTGACTCTCACAATGTTGCATGTTCTTTGAAGTTGACTGGTGGCGTTTTTAGGTTATTACTACCATGAAGATGAGAGGAACATTGAGAAAAATCCTTTCCCTAAAAAATGGATGGGAGGAATATCTTGGTCTATGATTTCATGATGAATAGGACCCTGAGAAAGCAGTGGATGATGCCCCGTTGATTCTCTTTGAATTTGGCTACAGTGGGAATGTGTATAGTCAGGCTTGGAGTGAGCGCTCCATGCATGTGTGTCAGTGGCACTCAGAGATTGGTTGTGCCGCTCTTGTGAGGGTGTGTGGGAGTGGTGGGCTCGAGACAGGCCAATCTCATGAGCAGGTGCGAAGATGAGTTGCACAAGAGAAACATTAGTGGGATGAAGCCAAACCTTTATTTTTTTTCTAATATGAATTATCCTCCCTTCTTAGAAAAACATGTTTTGAGTAAAGTTATCTTTACTGTAGACATATATTGACAATTAATCAAGTATCAACATCATTGCATGCTTATTGTGTGGAATGTGTGTCCCAATGTTGACAGAAGGTATAAAAAGATTGTCTTGGAATTATTATTTTCTTGGGAAGATATTGCCCTGAATTCTCATTTCTCATCAGAAATTTAGTATCCATTTTCGTTGATCTTATTTGCAACATGTACAAGTCAGTAATAATCTAAGGAGATGCCCTAGCGGAGAAGATTATGATAGTTCGACAAGAAACTTTGTACTGTCGTGCAAGGTAGAGGTAGGAAAAATAGGAGATAAAAGCATGCATGGTGGGAGAAGGAAGTCGAGTGTCGCGTGGTAGCTCAGACATGGAGTGTGGAAGAAAGACAATGACGAGATGTATGTACCTACTAGATCATGACCATGAGATATCATCCCATAAAAATGGCCTTTGACTCTCATGTCACATGAATTTTCTCTTTGTATATATATTTGTTAGTCCGTGGCAACGCACGGACACTTAGCTAGTATCTACTTAATGAAACACAAGTCTGAAACATTTGAAAAGTTCAAAGAATTTCAGAGTGAAGTGGAAAATCATCATAACAAGAAAATAAAGTTTCTATGATCTAATCGCGGAGGCGAATATTTGAGTTACGAGTTTGGCCTTCATTTAAAACAATGTGGAATAGTTTCACAACTCATGCCACCTGGAACACCACAGCGTAATGGTGTGTCCGAACAGCGTAATCGTACTTTATTAGATATAGTGTGATCTATGATGTCTCTTACCGATTTACCACTATCATTTTGGGGTTATGCATTAGAGATAGTTGCATTCATGTTAAATAGGGCATCATCTAAATCCGTTGATACGACACCGTATGAACTATGGTTTGGCAAGAAACCTAAGCTATAGTTTCTTAAAGTTTGGGGTTGCGATGCTTATGTGAAAAAGCTTCAGCCTGATAAGCTCGAACACAAATCGGAGAAGTGCGTATTCATAGGATACCCAAAAGAAACTGTTGGGTATACCTTCTATCACAGATCCGAAGGCAAGATATTTGTTGGTAAGAATGGATCATTTCTAGAGAAGGAGTTCCTCTCGAAAGAAGTGAGTGGGAGGAAAGTAGAACTTGATGAGATAATTGTACCTCCTCTCGAATTCGAAAGTAGCTCATCACAGAAAACCATTCCCGTGATGCCTACACTAATTAGTGAGGAAGTTAATGATGATGATCATGAAACTTCAGATCAAGTTACTACCGAACCTCGTAGGTCATCCAGAGTACGTTCCGCACCAGAGTTGTATGGTAATCCTGTTCGGGAAGTTATATTACTAGACCATGACGAACCTGAAGGAAATATGCCCTAGAGGCAATAATGAAGTTGTTATTTATATTTCCTTATATCATGATAAATGTTTATTATTCATGCTAGAATTGTATTAACCGTAAACTTAGTACATGTGTGAATACATAGACAAATAGAGTGTCCCTAGTATGCCTCTACTTGACTAGCTCATTAATCAAAGATGGTTAAGTTTCCTAGCCATGGACATGTGTTGTCATTTGATGAACGGGATCACATCATTAGAGAATGATGTGATGGACTAGACCCATCTGTTAGCTTAGCTCTATGATCGTTTAGTTTATTGCTATTGCTTTCTTCATGACTGATACATGTTTCTATGACTATGAGATTATGCAACTCCCGAATGCCGGAGGAACACCTTGTGTGCTATCAAATGTCACAACATAACTGGGTGATTATAAAGATGCTCTACAGGTGTCTCCAATGCTATTTGTTGAGTTGGCATAGATCGAGATTAGGATTTTTCACTCCGTGTATCAGAGAGGTATCTCTAGGCCCTCTCGGTAATGCACATCACTATGAGCCTTGCAAGAAATGTGACTAATGAGTTAGTCATGGGATGAAGCATTACGGAATGAGTAAAGAGACTTGCCGGTGATGATCGAATCTCGGGCAAGTAACATATCGATGACAAAGGGAACAACATATGTTGTTATGCGGTTTGACCGATAAAGATATTCGTAGAATTTGTAGGAACTAATATGAGCATCCAGGTTCCACTATTGGTTATTAACCAGAGATGAGCCTCGGTCTAGTATACATAGTTCTCGAACCCGTAGGGTCCACACGATTAACGTTCGATGATGATATGCATTACGAGTTATGTGATTTGATGTACCGAAGGTTGTTCAGAGTCCCGGATGTGGTCACGAACATGACGAGCAGTCTTGAAATGGTCGAGACATAAAGATTCATATATTGGAAGGCTACATTCGGATACCGGAATGGTCTGGGTCGTTTCGGATAAGTTTCGGAGTACCGGGGGTTACCGGAACCCCCCGGGAAGTTATTGGGCCTCATGGGCCTAGTGGTGGAAGAGAGTAGGCATGCCAAGAGGTGGCGCCCCCCCCCCTAGCCCGAACCGAATTGGACTAGGGCTAGACCCCCCTTTCCTTCTCTTCTTCCTCTCCTTCCTTCTTCTCCTACTTGGACTAGGAAAGGGGGAAACCTACTCCTACTAGGAGTAGGAATCCCCCCCTTGGGCGCGCCCCTTGAGGCTGACCCTCCTCCTCCTCCCCTCCTTTATATATGGGGGAGGGGGCACCCCATAGACATACAAGTTGATCTTTAGCCGTGTGCGGTGCCCCCCACCACAGTATTACACCTCAAACATATTGCCGTAGTGCTTAGGTGAAGCCCTGCGTCGGTAACTTCATCATCACTGTCAACACACCGTCGTGCTAACGGAACTCACCCTTGGCCTCAGCTGGATCAAGAGTACGAGGGATGTCACCGAGCTGAACATGTGCAGATCACGGAGGTGTCGTGCGTTCGGTACTTGATCGATTGGATCGCGAAGACGTTCGACTACAAAAACCGCGTTACTTAACGCTTCCGCTTTCGGTCTATGAGGGTACGTAGACACACTCTCCCCTCTTGTTGCTATGCTTCTCCTAGAAAGATCTTGCGTGATCGTAGGCAAATTTTCTGAAATACTACGTTCCCCAATAGAACCAACAACTATGAGGAAGCGATGCTGAACCCAGATTCCGTGAAATGGCTTGAGGCCATGAAATCTGAGATGGGATCCATGTATGAGAACAAAGTATGGACTTTGCTTGACTTGCCCGATGATCGGCAAGCCAAAGAAAATAAATAGATCTTCAAGAAGAAGACTGACGCTGATGGTAATGTTACTGTCTACAAAGCTCGACTTGTTGCGAAAGGTTTTCGACAAGTTCAAGGAGTTGACTACGATGAGACCTTCTCACCCATAGTGATGCTTAAGTCTGTTCGAATCATGTTAGCAATTGCCGCATTTTATGATTATGAAAACTGGCAAATGGACGTCAAAACTGCATTCCTTAATGGATTTCTTAAAGAATAGTTGTATATGATGCAACGAGAAGGTTGTGTCGATCCTAAAGGTACTAACAAAGTGTGCAAGCTCCAGCGATCCATTTATGGACTGGTGCAAGCATCTCGGAGTTGGAATATATGCTTTTATAGTGTGATCAAAGCATATGGTTTTATACAGACTTTCGGAGAAGCCTGTATTTACAAGAAAGTGAGTGGGAGCTCTATAGCATTTCTAATATTATATGTGGATGACATATTGTTGATTGGAAATGATATAGAATTTCTAGATAGCATAAAAGGATATTTGAATAAGAATTTTTCAATGAAAGACCTCGGTGAAGCTGCTTATATATTGGGCATCAAGATTTATAGAGATAGATCAAGACGCTTAATTGGACTTTCACAAAGCACATACCTTGATAAAGTTTTGAAGAAGTTTAAAATGGATTATTCAAAGAAAGGGTTCTTGACTGTGTTACAAGGCGTGAAGTTGAGTCAGACTGAATGCCTGACCACTGCAGAAGATAGAGAGAAAATGAAAGTCATTCCCTATGCCCCAGCCATAGGTTCTATCATGTATGCAAGGCTGTGTACCAGACCTGATATGTGCCTTACTATAAGTTTAGCAGTGAGTTACCAAAGTAATTCAGGAGTGGATCATTTGACAGCGGTCAAGAACATCCTGGAATACTTGAAAAGGACTAAGGATATGTTTCTCGTTTATGGAGGTGACTGACGGTGTCCTGGACTAGGGGTACTCACCATGTCGTCTTTCGGTCAATTAGATTGGGCCGAGGACCCCCATGGCCGTATACTCATGGGCCAGTTCGGACAGCTGCCGCATACAAGGAAGATTCCACAAGACTTGGTGGTCAAGACAAGGACTCCTCCCCCACTGGCGTATTCGGCTAGGACTCTTGTTATCCTAGGTCTCTGGTGCATTATATAAATCAGGGCCAGGCTAGTCAATAGATATACAAACAATCATAATCATAGGCTAGATTCTAGGGTTTAGCCTCTATGATCTCGTGGTAGATCAACTCTTGTAAATACTCATATCATCAAGATCAATCAAGCGGGAAGTAGGGTATTACCTCCATCAAGAGGGCCCGAACCTGGGTCAACATTATGTCCCCCGCATCTTGTTACCATCCGTCGTAGACGCACAGTTTGAGATCCCCTACCCAAGATCCGTCGGTTTTGACACCGACATTGGTGCTTTCATTGAGAGTTCCGCTGTGTGATCGGCAAAAGAATCGATGGCTCGTCTGCAGGTCAACTGCGATGCCGGCATCTTTGTCGCCGGCTCGACTGGTCACCTTGGCTCGACCGAGGACCGTGCTCCATCTCCGATCGTCATGTACAGATGAGGGCCTTCATCAACATCAACTCTGATCTCTATCAAGATCATGGAGCAATCATCCATGGAGCTCGGGGACTCAACGTCAACATTGCCCTCGGGCGACCGTGCTGTTTTTCCGAACAGTGAACTTGTATCCACAGCCACCACCTCTTAGAGAGTCGCTTTGAAGATCCCTTTGGTGGAAATATGCGGAATTGAGTCTACAACAACCATGCAAAATTTTGTCGAGTTCCGATGGAGGAATCTCTGACAATCTACGATATACCGGAGCCCTGTCAAATCTGAACAGGAATGTAGACGAGTTTAGGGCGTGGTCTCCAGCACCTAGCTTGGACGTCCTTTGGAAGATCCAACCGTTGATCGGCTGTGGAATTCCTATATCTAACACCTCTCAAAATATCAGCTCGATCCGACCGTCCAAACTCCGGGAACCTTCCGATTAGTGCATCACTTTTCGGGTATGTTTTCTGCTTGAATACGGATCCGACCCGAACTCATGTTTCTTTATGAACATGATATGGGACAACCTTCTTAAAGGAATTTTCTCCCTAGGGTATTGTGCGTTGTTTTTAAACACGTGCCCATAAAACTTTAAGCCTCCTCTGACGTAATCTTCACTATCATGCTGGTGTCAAACCAGTCTGGCAATACTGCTCCATGACTACCGACCTGCGCTAGACACGTCGTCACCTTTTGAGCCGAGCTCAACTTCTTCGGATCATCATCTCGGCGAGCGAACAAGAGTTCGGAATCAACAAGGATAAATCATCACCAACATCACCGCCCCATGGAATACACAGAGCGGGAACACAGGCATCGTCGCATGGTCACTTCATCTAACCGGCATTGACTGCGTCACAAGTTACGACCTGCGTCGGCATGGCCGCACTGTTGCTTATTCAAGTCGATGTCCAGCACGCAGAACTGCTTCAACACATCGGCTGACACGACAATTGCAACGTCTCCTTACCGACCTGCTCCGTCTCCTCGGCTAGACCGAGGTCTTCACCATCTCTTCATCAACTTACTTCAGAGACTTCAGCGTCACCAGCCGACCAGCTTCATCACATTAGCTGGACCACGGGCTTTTCCTCGACGAGCCAACCTTTGCTAGCATCGCCATGCCACCGCTCCATCACCCATCAGGCAATGGGTGTGCGGATCAAGCCCTAATTTTGGGAGTAACCTTTCTCCAGATTGCTACAACAGATAAACCAGGTGCTATCAATCCTGTTATTTTTTTTCTTGTTTGGGTTTATTTTTCCCAAGGAATTATTACTCCGGTTTGTTTCATCATCTATACACAGGTCTATCAAATGGTGGCCGCATTAACAACAGCCGCGTGGTGGTTCAGTCAGTTTTCATATACAGTTCGGCGAATGCCGCATCTGGAACTCAGACCGGACTGCGAATTCGAATTTGGCCATGCCTTCACCACGTCACACCGACACCCTACATCGACATGACTTCGGCGCCAGTCCACATCTCTTTCAATAAATTATTTTTGCGAAAAGCAATTATCATTTTTGTACCGTACTATTTTATGTGTGTAGGTGATCGACTCCGACTGTGTCACGTAGTCTCTTCGGCAAGCCGATGTCGTCATCCCAATCGGCGTAAATCGGCTCGCGTAATCACCTTGTTGGTCGTGTTGCCATACCGGCGTGTTCGGTTGCCTCGGGGACTTCGGCATCGCCGAGAGAGCTCTACCTCATCGAGTGTTCGGTGCACAGGCCATATTTCTTTTATTACTCACTTTGCATAAATTATTGATTATGCAACATTTTTTTATTATTCCTATTATCTCCGGCTTGCACTATTTTCTGTGCACAGATAGATATTTCGGGCAGCGCTGTCACCGCGGCGTATCGACGTACCACGTCACCTCGGCTGACCGGGGGCTTCGTCATCACTTCATTAACACACGCTGGGGGCTTCGGCGTCACACTACCGGCCTGCTCCGTCGCCACGGTCGGACTGGGTTTTTCACCTCGCCCATCGACTATGTTGTGTCACCACTTCATCAAGCCGAGTTCTTTACTCGGACATCTCGGGACCGGCTTGGGGGCTGGGATCTCGTCCCGCCACAATCTCGGCCTGCGTCATTAACATCGAGCACATTAACCAGCTAAGTCGCTTTCATGCTCAAAAACTTTCAGTTTTAAATTTTGTTCGGTTCGACCAAGCATTATACTTTTCGGCACAAAGTTGTTTGTGACAAAGTTCCTTGTCAAAACTTTGTTTGTGACTCGCATATTCAAATACCCCGTTTATTTGGGGGCTCCCTTGATGGAGCTTTTCCTCTTGCATATGATTATACTTGTACGGCTTCGTTCCTTATTCGTGTATTATGCCACAATATGCACCATATTGACCTAAGCGATTTGCAAGCTGGGTTGCCTGGCTCCTAAGCTTACCCCTACGTTCCCGATTGTTCAGCTAGGGAGTAAAGGGAGCACCTCTGTGATTGTCACGACCGGGTCATCCGAGCTCTGACCTCAGACTGGGTGAAGCCTAAAGCTAGCGCTCTTATTGTTTTCAACCATGGTCGGCACACAACAGAACTCATGAGTACAAAAAATCTATTGCACAAGTCTCATAGTAATAATGAGCACCGAAGAAAGGTATCGGTGGGGGTACTATTTTCTTCGAAGATGCTTCTTACACTTCGTTAGTAATATAGCATAAGTTCCCTGAGCGCGCTTTGTCTGTTACAGCCTTATGGCCTGATTGTCTGGTCATCGGAAACACCATCGATACTCTCGACAGGCGGAGTACATGAAACTCTTCGGCCCTTGGCCGAAGAGGGAGAAGCCGACGGTCGGTTAAGACGCGTTTAAAGTTCGGGTGAACACATATATGATATAAGTACTTCGATACATACAATCATTATACATAAAATTCTTTTACCCAAGTCACTTGGGGGCTCTTAAAATTTATATATGAGCTATAAATGTGTTTTCTTCTTGGTCGTTGTCAAAACACGACAGAAGCACATTTTTTTTCTTTTTTTCTTTTCTCTTCCAATTTTTGGATTGGCACCAAACACTTGATCTTGTTCAGACGTCATGTTTTTACTGACGTTTTTTGGTTTTCCAAACTTTTGGCACTTTTAAACTATTTGTGTGTTTTCAGCACAAGTCTCGCAGTGCAACGCCGGACACCTTAGAGATTCGGCAAAAACATTCTCGGATATTGCTATATATGCATCGGTTTCGAATTGTGTCTTCGGTCAATAGTTGGGTTGCCCGGCTCCTGCGCTTGCCTCCTACGTTCCGCTTTGTTTGGCTAGGTGTGCAAAGGGAGAAACACTGCGATTGTGCTTCCAGCTCACATGGTAAAGCACCTCAGTGGAGAAAGCCAAAAACTGACTGTCACAATAAGCGTAAACTGGTCAGCGATCCGATGACTATGTTAAATGATGGTCCATTTATAAACATTGGCCGAAGTGTTTACGGCTTGACCTCGACTGTCGCCGAACACTACCGGGGGCTAGTAACTGGCCTCCCAAACTAAATCCTCAATATTTTGCTCTTACATTAGAGCTAAGGTTTCATGATCATGCTTAGCATGACAACCCAAAGTAAGGAACCGATAGCGGGACTATTTTCTTTGGAAGCCATTTCTTATGTTAAACAGTAATATAACATATCTCTCTGCATACCTTTGTTTATAAAACCGTATGGCCAGATTGCCTTGTTTGTCGTAAATCTTTGCGCTCATAAAGGCTTTATAAAGTAGGACAAACACGCCTCGGCTACTGGCCGAGGAGGTGGAAGCCGATGGTCGGTCAACAAAATTTTGTACAATGCGGATCCGAGCATTAATGACGTAAAGTACTTGGATACATAGAGTCATTACACATAATTTGTGATTTTACTATGGATATCTATCCTTAATTCGGCCACCCGTGACCGCATTAAGGCTCGGGGGCTACTGGGCTTCGGGCTTATTATTTAGAAATATTAAAGGGGCACATCGATCCCCTGATCTGGTGTTGCCACCCGACCACTGTCTCAGGGGCTACTGCATTGCCTGTCCAATGCAGTAAATTTTAAGTGCAATACAGTTTCTGAGGAGATTTTGATCCTCAGATTGGTCGGCCGCACCCAACCCGAGTCTCGAGGACTGAGCACGCCGCTTTTTGTGTCCCGAAGTATTCTGCCGAGCTAGGACTTGATCCTTAGGCCGATTTTGCAAATCAACCTGAGTCTCAGCGGTTACTGGGATCAGCAGTCTTACGTCATCCTTCAGGTGCATCTTGGGTTTTAGACGGATACAGACCTTGAGGGCTACTGGCTATATATCTCGGCAGAGAATAAATTGCACCAGTAAAAAATATTGACAAAAAATCGACCCATAGTCAGGGTGGTGCACCACCTCGGAAGTAGTCCGGCATAAAGCTCAAGCGCGAGTGGCTGGCTCCATAGAGGGCATTTCCGGCATTAAGCTCGGCTAAACTCCTTCGACTTTTTTGAACCAAGGTGATATGACACCTCGGATATAGTCCGGCGTTGGAGCCCGGATACAGTCGGGCGTTGGAGTTTGGACATAGTCCGGCGTTGGAGCTCGGATACATTCCGGTGTTGGAGCTCGGAAAGCGGTCCGGCGTTGGTGCTCGACTGCAAAAGATACCTCGAATGCAGTCCGGCGTTGGAGCTCGGACGCAAGAGGACGCTGCCGCCCGGGAACAACTTCAAACCCGAGATGTGGCATAAAAATAACAAGGCATTGATAAAGGCCGAAGACTTAAAGGGCTCCTCGGATACCCGACGTGTGAGATCTTCAGATTTAGCTCGGCAATCCTCAAGATAGAAGATGGGAAGATTTGTTGAACCAGTTTTCAAGACCGACGACCGAAGACAAAGAACAGTTCGGAAGAACCGAGGAGCGCCTCCAACTTGAAGACCGGTTCAGGGGGCTACTGACGGTGTCCTGGACTGGGGGGTACTCACCACGTCGTCTCTCGGTCAGTTAGATTGGGCCGAGGACCCCCATGGCCGTATACTCACGGGCCAGTTCGGACAGCTGCCGCATACAAGGAAGATTCCACAAGACTTGGTGGTCAAGACAAGGACTCCTCCCCCATCGTTTCGGCTAGGACTCTTGTTATCCTAGGCCTCTGGTGCATTATATAAACCAGGGCCAGACTAGTCGATAGATATACAAACAATCATAATCATAGGCTAGCTTCTAGGGTTCAGCCTCTATGATCTCGTGGTAGATCAACTCTTGTAATACTCATATCATCAAGATCAATCAAGCAAGAAGTAGGGTATTACCCCCAACATTGTGTCCCCCGCCTCCTGTTACCATCCGCCTTAGACGCACAGTTCGGGACCCCCTACCCGAGATCCACCGGTTTTGACACCGACACCCGGGTCGTCAGCGTGGCTATTGTCGTGGAGCGAAAGGAGGCAGGCAAGGAGCATCTGGTTCAAAGGCCGGTTTATTATATCAGTGAGGTTCTTATTGAGTCCAAGCAGAGATATCCACACTAGCAGAAGCTCGTATATGGGGGTGTTCTTAGCAAGCCGGAAGCTTAAGCATTATTTTCTGGGTCATCCCATCACTGTGGTCAGTTCTACTCCTTTGGGAGACATCATCCAAAACAGAGGAGCGACTGGCCGGGTTGCCAAGTGGGCTATTGAGCTTGGACCTCATGGGTTGAAGTATGTGCCTCGCACTGCTATAAAATCTCAGGCGTTGGTGGATTTCATCAACGATTGGACAGAGCTGCAGATGCCTGAGGAAAAGCCGGATAACACATATTGGATGATTCATTTTGATGGGTCCAGGCAATTGGAGGGCTCGGGGGCTGGAGTTATTCTTGCTTCCCCTCGAGGTGACAAATTTTGTTATGTTCTCCGTTTGATGTTTCCTTGTACTAACAATGTAGCTGAGTATGAAGCTTTGCTCCATGGCCTTCGGATGGCTAAGGAGATGAATTTAAGCCGGGTTAAATGCTTCAGTGATTCAGACTTGGTGGCTCAGCAAGTCTTTGGTACTTGGGATCCTAAGGATCCACTCATGGCAGCTTATCGGCGAGAGGTGGATATCATAGCTGGTCACTTTAAGGGTTATCAAGTGGATCACATTGATCGAAGGAAAAATGAAGCGGCGGATGCCTTAATCCGGTTAGGTTCTCAACATAAACCGGTGCCGCCTAATGTATTTCTTGACGTCTTGCATAACCCATCGGTCAAGTTACCCACGGAGGAGGATTTAGCTATTCCTGACCCGGAAGCTCAGTTGGTGGCGGCTCTGCACGTAATCCCAGATTGGACAGTTCCTTATTTGGCTTACATGACCCGAGGCGAGTTACCCAAGGATGAAACTTTAGCCAGGCAGATAGCTTGGTGGTCTAAGTCAATGACAATTGTTAATGGAGAATTACATCACTGCAGTGTTACATGGGCGTTTCAACGTTGTGTTTCTCCAGAGGAGGGCTGTGAGATCTTACGAGAGGTCCATGAAGGAGATTGTGGTCATCATGCCGGTTGAAAATCCCTTGTGGCTAAAGCTTTCCGTCATGGGTTCTATTGGTTAACAGCTCATGCCGATGTGGAGGACCTTGTCAGTAGGTGTGATGGATGTCAGAAATTTGCAAGACGATCTCATGTGCCGGCTCAAGAATTGAGGATGATTCCAATTGCTTGGCCGTTTGCAGTCTGGGGGCTTGATATGGTTGGGCCTTTCAAAAGATCCAAGGATAAGAAGACCCACCTATTGGTGGCAGTTGACAAGTTCACCCAATGGGTAGAGGCAGAGCCGGTTAGTAAGTGTGACGCAGCAACGGCGGTTCAATTCATGAAGAAGGTGATCTTCCGTTTTGGCTTTCCACACAACATTATCACAGATAATGGCACTAATCTTTCTAAAGGTGCTATGGAGGAATTTTGTCAGTGAGAGCATATCCGGCTTGGTGTATCATCAGTGGCTCACCCTCAATCCAATGGTCAAGCTGAGAGAGCAAATCAGGAGATCTTGAAGGGTATCAAGCCCCGACTTATGGTCCCCTTGCAGAGGACGCCGGGTTGTTGGGTAGAGGAGTTACCTTTCGTGTTATGGAGCATCAACACCATCCCAAACAGATCTACGGGCTACACGCCTTTTTCATGGTTTGTGGAGTAGAGGCAGTTCTTCCTAGTGACATCCGTCATGACTCGCCTCGTGTGGCGGCTTATGTTGAAACTGACAATGAAAAAGCACGTCAAGATGCGCTAGATCTGTTGGATGAGGAGCGTGATATAGCAGCAACTCATTCGGTGATTTATCAGAAGACTTACGCCGTTATCACAGCCTCCGGGTTAAAACCAGAGCTTTTCAAGAAGGTGACCTGGTGCTCCGGCTTATCCAAGACCAGACAGATATGCATAAGTTATCCCACCTTGGGAAGGACCCTTTGTGGTCAGTAAGAATCTGAACAATGGGTCATACTATCTTGTTGATGTTCGTGACCACAAGGACTCACGCACGTCGGAGGAGGAGACCCGCCGGCCCTGGAATATCGCTCAACTTAGGCCTTACTATACTTGAGCCACCGGCTCTTCCAATGTACATATTTTGACAATGTATATACTATGATCAATATAATAAAGCTGGCATCCCTGCTAAAGTAGGGCTTCTGTCGTTTTTTCATCTCTGATTAATAAGTCTTCTATGACTTGGGGGCTTTTGCTTTATACAGCACAATTATAATAACCCTCTGATCCGGCTTATAAGTCATATACATACATGAAGAAAAATTTGGGACCAAAGAGGGTCTGTGGCAAAAGCACGGCTCAAACATGGGTACCCCTTGAGCACAGCTCATAATGTCACTAGGGGGCTCTTTTTTCTAAAGAACAATGAGTTCATAACCTTGTGATAGGCTATAAAATCCAGGCTTGGAAGCTAGGTGTCTTCACCTAAAAACTCGGGTTATCCTGCCTGTATGCCAGCTGCTTCTCCATCAGGTAATCCTGATTGACTCATCGAACTCTTAACAGTCATATTTGAACTTGTTAAGGTTAAAACAATGGATATCATGAGAGAGCATGGTTTTACGGATAGCAAGGAGAAGCTCAGGCTATAAAGTCGCCTTCCTTGGAACTTGGATAAATCGGCCTGTGATGTTTGATAGCGACTCTGACCCCGCGTACTCCTGACAAGTCTATCTTTCAATAAGAACTGAACTTCTTCAGGTTAAAATGTCGATTGGGTATTGTGAGTGCCGGCTCACGGAAAGCGCGTACCTTCCAGTGGCTAATGCTAGTTTCATTGAAGAAGATATTTTGGCTTGGCGGCCTATGAAAGCCTTGGATTTTTTTCTGTTGTTGTTTGATTTGAATATCTTTTTGAAAATTTTCTATTTTGATAATACCTGGCTGAGAGCCATTAAGGTTTATAAAACCTTCTGAGTTGTATATGACAATATCCGGTGTTTATTGACCCGGTTTGGTTTTGACTATAAGTT
The DNA here is from genome assembly GCF_056163025.1 of Triticum urartu. Taxonomy (NCBI): domain Eukaryota; kingdom Viridiplantae; phylum Streptophyta; class Magnoliopsida; order Poales; family Poaceae; genus Triticum; species Triticum urartu. The sequence goes on along the minus strand of NC_141876.1, from coordinate 68,650,516 downwards.
GCCAGTATGAGATATAAATCCGGTGTTTATTAACCCGGCCTGATTTTTTTTCGACTACAAGTCGCTAACAAGGACTCAAAGTCAATATTCCGGTATTTATTAACCCAGCCTGGTGTTCGTTCGTGAACCGGCAAAGTATGATAACTACCAGTCTCCAAAGTCTTGGGTTATGGCCCTTACTACACTGGTTTGATGAAATCAACCATGTGATCAAATATCACAGGTATGAAATATTTTTCAGGTATATATGATTATTATTCTAACCAGCTTTGGTTAAAATTCATGATAAAGTTTATCTTTGGGCATTATGACCCGTCCAGCGGTAAACCGCCAGGACACATTTTCTATATTCAATGCAGGAGCAAATTCGAAAGTACCCACAAGGGCTGAATCGCATACATTCATATCATAGAATAAGTGAGTAGCGCAACTATGCACGATGGCGTAACAGAACAAGGAGTTTAAGTATTAGCCTATTACAAGGCACGTTGAGCCCAAGGAAAGATAAGATGTTTATGATAAACCGGAGCCGGGTTATGCATCTTGGCTTGGCTGATTCGACGTTTCCGCATCATCCCTTGTCGGTTCATCCATAGCTTGGAAATTGGGTTTTGCCAGTCAAAGCCTTGAAGGGCGACGAATTTAGCTTCATCATCAATTAAACTGGCTGGGTTAATCTCAGGGGTGAAGGTGTGCTCCCGAATTGGCGGAATTAAATCCATCACTTTATAACTGGGAGTCGCCATCTTTTTATTAGCAGAGTCAAAACCCGGCTGGTACTTGGTAACATTGGTTTCTTCGCCAAGGATGGTAGCATGGGGACGGATTTCCTTCACACAGGCAGCAAAGTCTTCTTGGTCAAAAGGAGTCACGTCTTCCTTAAAGTTGGGGTACCCTTTGGCAGCGTCCACTGGGTCTAGCTCCGGTACCCAGGCTTTGGAGCGGCTTAGAGCAGTTAAGGCTCTGGCTCTCGCACAAGACCGCTTAATCTCTTGAAACCTAGCGGGGAAGACAGACAACTTCTTTAAAACATCGCTCAATAAGCTTGGCTCCTGGTTTACTGGGAAGATGGTGGCAAGGGTTCGCTGAACTCCAATGTATAATTATTCCAGGAGAGTATAAACCGCCTTCAGCTTCACCAGAGTATCTTGGTTCAGATTACGGCTCTGGGGACCTGTGCAGTTTACACAATGGGTTAAGTGCCGGCTTATGGTATATCAACAAGGATTCACTTTCAAATAAAGTAATAAGAAGACTTACCAAAGATGGCAGAAACCATATGAGACACACAGTTCTTTAAACCGGTGAGCTCAGCGGTAACCTTTTCCAAAGCTGCTTCAGCCTTCTCCGCCCGCTGATTCAGAACAGTTTTTTCTTGAGCCCAAGCCTCCTTCTCCGCTACAAAGTTTGTCTTCAGTTTTTCTGTTTCAGAAACGCTGAACTGGAATTTAGATTCAGCTTCCCGGGTCTCAGTTTCTTGAGCAGCCAGCCGGGTCTTCGCATCAGTCAGTTGAGAATCCAAGTCAGTCATGGCGGTCTGTAGACAAGCATAGATGTGTTAAAGTATATTCCAATAAAGGTCATATTGATTAAAGTCCCAAGCACTTTGCAAAGCAACACCACTTGGCACTTGGGGGCTAATGTCTGCCAAAACAATTCTTAAATGCAGAAATGACTCTTCTAAAAAAGTCCCAAGTGTTTTATAGGTAACAACGCTTGGCACTTGGGGGCTAATGCATGATATTCAGAAGGATTTTCCCTCTTGAGCTGGATAAAGATATTAGCAGTTTCGACTGGTTCATGAAAGTTATGAAGCTAAGTACCGGTTCATTCATGATGATTAAGCCGGCCCTTGGGGACTACAGGTACTAAAGTATGCTATCAGTTAAATCCGGTTAAATATTTTAAACCGGAATCGGGAAAATCTAGGTCAGAACATCAAGCTATATTTCAAGTCTACAGATCATTCAAGTTTATCATAATCAGAAGACTTGGGGGCTGGCAGAGCATATAAACTTACGAAAGCCGGAGAGCATACCTCATATTTTAGTCGCAGCTGTTTGACCATCTCAATTTCAGAGTCACGGTTGGAATGCACGTGACTAAGATAGCCAGATAGCACGTCACTAATACTCAGGTGAGCGTAGTGCGAGATGTCAAACCTTACTTTTTGCCTCTCCAAGACCTCTTGCTTGGTGGAGTGTCTCGCTAACACAGTTGGATTTCCCGGTTCAACAAATCCAGTCCCAGTGATTAAAATATCATTGTTATGAGCGTCTGGCAGGTTAGCTAAGCCTGACGGCTCAGTAGTGCATGGATTGAGGACAGTCTCGTCAATAGATGACTCAGGGAGATCTGAGTGAACGTTGGCAGCAGGGTTTTCTGGTGCTTCAGGTTGTTTCGTGGCAAGAGTCGGCTGCACCGGTTCAGCGACTTTCGGATCGTCAGCCGGTTTGGCCACCTTGGCCTTCTTGGGCTTTGCTTGACTGCTAAGGAGAATTTAAAAAAGTCAATATAACAATACAAGCATAAAGGTGTGGAAGAAATGATAGTTATCTTTACCCGGGGGCGGTCTTAAAAGTCGGCAGCTGGTTTGGGAGGAATCACCGGAGGAGGAACGAGCAATCTCCTGTAAAGAAAAATGGAATTATGGTTGAGTGATTTATAAAAGAGAGTCGTTCATCGGAGTTAAGAGATAAAAGGACCTCATTCTGGCATTTCCGCGGAGTTTTCGGTAAGCCAGAGGGCGGCTCATTGTCTTCACTAGTCCGGGCCTAACGGCAGCTCTCATGTTGCTGTTTTTTCAAAAGAAAAAGAGGATCTCAATAAGCCAAGGGGTGTGAAAAACTTACTTTCCGGGTTACCCGCCGAGGTTTATGCCTTGGCAAAGGTTCTGAGTCGGAGGAAATAGTTACCTCTTCTTCTACTGCTTGGCTGGCCCCCGTGTCATCCTGGTAATAGTCAGTGTCAATAAGGTTGTTAAAAAGCAGGCCAAGAGAGTCAAGGGATACCTCCAACTCAGAGGTGTCATCCAGCTTGTGTAACTCAGAGGCAGTTGATTTCTTTTTAGATTTTCTAGTTGTCTTCTTGGCGGCTATTGCGGCGGCTCTAGCTTTTTTGGCAACCTCATGATCGTATTTGGCTTTCCAAAAGTCAGATTTAGCCTATAGGAAAATAACAGGTTGAAACTCATGCAAATAATTAACTACCAAAGGAAAAGGAGTTAAGGGGATTTACCTCTGGTGCTGGGTTAAGTTTGGAGAAAGGATTTAATCCTACTTTGCTGCAGTATTCATACTTGCTGTCGACAAGGGTAGTTGACATTTCAACAATGGCTTCTTCGGTCAGACGAAGGGAGCTATGACGTAATGGATCATCTGTTCCTCCAATATAGTTGCACATCAAATCAGATCGGCGGCTCAGAGGGATGATCCGCCATGCGATCCAACAGCGGATCAAGTCAACTCCAGTTAAGCCGTTTCCCAGCAAGGCTTGAACTCTTTTGATGGTTGGTTGAAGTTTATTGCATTCAGCGGCAGAGAGTTTATCGAGGAGCGAATATTTGGCGTCAAGACACTCAGCACGATAACCCGACATTGGTTTTTCATCAGCCAGCGATGTATCTTTGCAATAGAACCAGGTTTGGTTCCAATCCTTGGGATGGCTTGGCAAGACTACTAGAGGAAAGACATCATCCCGTCTGCGCTGAATTGAAATCTCGACAAGTTCTAAACTGGGGCCGTTGGTATACTCATTCTCGCGGTTCAAGTAAAAATACTCTCTGAAGAGTTCAACAGTAGGTGCTTCTTGAAGATAAACCTCGCAGAAAACTTGGAAATTACAGATGTTTGATATGGAATTGGGTCAAATGTCTTGCGGATGAAGCTTGAAAAAATGCAGGACCTCTCTGAAGAATTTTGAGCCGGGCGGTGAAAAACCCCGGTTCATATGATCAATAAAAACGATGATTTTTCCATCTTTTGACCGAGGCTTTTCTTCGACCGGGTCAGGGGCATGGTAGGACATAACACTCTTTTCTTGTAAATACCCAATGGTGACAAAATCCTTCAGGGTGTCCTCAGTGACTGTGGAAGGGACCCATTTGCAAACTATTGTCGTCTTTGGCGGCATAGCGAAAGGACAAGCTAAAAAGGAAGTAATTTGCCAGTTTAAGTTAATTGGTGGACTTACAAGTTAATGATTGCAATACAGATGCGTAATGGCGGCTTAAATAAGGGCTAATGGTATATGAAGGAAAAATAAGCCAGCATGGTAAGCCGCCATGACTAAGGAGATTCAAAAATTGCCAGTGATAAAAAAATTGTTAAGTACTGAGGTAAACAAGTTTCACAGATTGCAGATATTGCTTTGGATCAACGGCTGTTCAGAAAAGAAAAATAAATCTAGACCTAAAAATCAGTACAGATGAGTTCATGAGCTTGCACAAGGTTTTTATTCCAAGAAAAGGGGATCCTACTGGTATTGAAAGTGGAACTAAAACAACTACCCCATTGGTTTTACGCCATTTTCAGATCAAGAAGTTCATAGCACAGCATGGAGGATGAACTACGACAAAATATGAAGAACACAGAGGAGCTCGCGAACCCTAATGTGAATCTAAGGTATGGAAAGGTCGAAACTTACGGATGCAGATCTACCGCGGAGGGTCGCCACTGTTCTCTGGATCAACTCAGGCTGATGCGGCGGCCGAGGTTGAGGAAGATGAGGTGCTCTGCGACGGCGACGGAGTTCGAGTGGCAGAAGGGTTGTGGGAGGAAGAAGATGCTGGAAAGGGGGAGAATGAGGAAGACCAGTCGTACGTATTTATAAGGAGACAGGCGAACATGCAGGTGCGAAAAATGAGGAGAGCAAATGAAGGTTATCCAGCTAGATGGGCGCCTCGATTTTCGGAAAGACATTAAGGTAAAGATCCATTGAAGGTGATGTCATTGCAATTTCTGGAAATATTGGGAGGTGACGTCATGGCGGGTTATGAGGTTTTCATAGATAAGAGAAGGAAGGATTATTTTCTAGGTCTTGAAGATTGACATGAACAAGTTCAAATCAACCTGGGGCCTAATGTTGGGGATATAATTATTTGGTATGACCCGCCCAGGAGGGGCCGGGTCATCCCCATGAAGACTTATCATTATGAAGCCCAAGATTGCACGATGGTTCATAGATAGGCTTAGTAGTGGGACCATACCCAAAGGCGGCTTAAGGCCCATAAGCATAAACCGCCATGTAGGTAAAACTTGTAATATAAGGCATGTAAGATACGTCACCGAGCCGGACACGTTGTATGAGCCGACCGGGACTCTGTAGGCCGCAGGACGTCAACCCGTGTATATAAGGGGATGACCCGGTGACGGTTTAGGACAGGAAACAACAGATTCGAGAGCCGGTCAAGCGTATTCGCTCCCTGCTCATCGAAACCCTAGCAACTCCACATACACATAAGGGGCCAAACCAGTATAAACTCCTTGTGTCCTTTGTCCTGATTAACCCCTTTAAGCTAACCTCAACGCGATGGCTCCACGACTAAGTCCTATCTCTAGGACATCTGGCATGATATTTCCACGACAATTACACTGTGGTGTTCCAGGTGGCGTGAGTTGTGAAACTATTCGACATTGTTTCAACTGAAGGCCAAACTCGTAACTCAAATATTTCGTCTCCGTGATCAGATCGTAGAAACTTTATTTTCTTGTTACGATGATTCTCCACTTCACTCTAAAATTCTTTGAAATTTTCAAACATTTCAAACTTGTGTTTCATTAAGTACATATACTCATATCTGCTCAAATCATCTGTGAAGGTCAGAAAATAACAATACCCGCCGCGAGTCTCAACACTCATTGGATCGCATACATCAGTATGTATTATTTCTAATAAGTCCGTTGCTCGCTCTATTATTCCGGAGAACGGAGTCTTAGTCATCTTGCCCATGAGGCATGGTTCACAAGCATCAAGTGATTCATAATCAAGTGATTCCGAAAGCCCATCAGCATGGAGTTTCTTCATGCGCTTTACGCCAATATGACCTAAACGGTAGTGCCACTAGTATTTTGCGCTATCATTATCAACTTTGCATCTTTTGGCATCAATATCATTAATATGTGTATCACTACGATCAAGATTTAATAAACCATTCACCTTGGGTGTATGACCACAGAAGGTTTTATTCATGTAAACAGAATAGCAATTATTCTTTGACTTAAATGAATAACTGTATTGCAATAAATATGATCCAATCATATTATGCTCAACGCAAACACCAAATAACATTTACTTTAGGTTCAACACTAATCCTGAAGGTAAAGGGAGTGTGAGATGGTGATCTTATCAACCTTTGGAATCATTTCCAGCACACATCGTCACCTCGCCCTCAACTAGTCTTTATTCATTTTGTAACTCCTGTTTCGAGTTACTAATGATAGCAACTGAACCAGTATCAAATACCCATGGGCTACTATGAATACTAGTAAAGTACACATCAATAACATGTATATCATATATACTTTTGTCCACTTTTCATCCTTCTTATCCGCCAAGTATTTCGAGCAGTTCTGCTTCTAGTGACCATTTCCTTTGCAGTAGAAGCACTCAGTTTCAGGCTTGGGTCTAGCTTTGGGCTTCTTCATGGGAGTGACAACTTGCTTTCCATTCTTCTTGAAGTTCCCTTTCTTTCCCTTGCCCTTTTACTTGAAACTAGTGGTCTTGTCAACCATCAACATTTGATGTTTTTCTTGATTTCTACCTTCATTGATTCCATCATCACGAAGAGCTTGGGAATTGTTTTCGTCATCCCTTGCATATCATAGTTCATCATGAAGTTCCAGTAACTTGGAGATGGTGACTACAGAACTCTGTCAATCAATGTCTTATCTGAAAGATTAATTCCCACTTGATTCAAGCGATTATAGTACTCAGACATTCTGAGCACATGCTCACTGGTTGAGCTATTCTCCTCCATATTGTAGGCAAAGTGCTTGTCAGAGGTCTCATACCTCTCGACTCGGGCATGAGTCTGAAATATCATTTTCAGCTCTTGGAACATCTCATATGCTCCATGGCGTCCAAAACGTTTTTGAAGTCCCGGTTCTGAGCCATAAAGCATGGTGCACTAAACTATCAAGTAGTCATCATACCGAGCTTTGTCAAACGTTCATAACGTCTACATCTGCTCCTGCAATAGGTCTGTCACGTAGCGGTGCATCAAGGACATAATTCTTCTATGCAGCAATGAGGATAATCCTCAGATCACGGATCCAGTCCGCATCATTGCTACTATCATCTTTCAACTTAATTTTTCTCTAAAAACATATCAAAATAAACGGGGAGCTATAACGTGAGCTATTGATTTCCAACATAATTTTCAAATATTATCAGGACTAAGTTCATGATAAATTAAAGTTCAATTAATCATATTACGTAAGAACTCCCACTTAGATAGACATCCCTCTAGTCATCTAAATGATCACGTGATCCATATCAACAAAACTATGTCCGATCATCACGTGAGATGGAGTAGTTTTCAATGGTGAACATCACTATGTTGATTATATCTACTATATGATTCATGGTCGTCCTTTCGGTCTTAGTGTTCCGAGGCCATATCTGCATATGCTAGGCTCATCAAGTTTAACCCGAGTATTCTGCATGTGCAAAACTGGCTTGCACCCGTTGTATGTGAACGTAGAGCTTATCACACCCGATCATCATAAGGGATCATCTCATAATGCTACCGCCGTACTAAGAAAAATAAGATGCATGAAAGATAAACATCACATGCAATCAAAATATGTGACATGATATGGCCATCATCATCTTGTGCCTTTGATCTCCATCTCCAAAGTACCGTCATGATCTCCATCGTCACCGGCATGACACCATGATCTCCACCATCTTGATCTTTATCAACGTGTCGTCACATGGTTGTCTCCCCAACTATTGCTTTTGCAACTATTGCTATCGCATAGCGATAAAGTAAAGCAATTATATGGCGCTTGCATCTTATGCAATAAATAGACAACCATAAGGCTCATGTCAGTTGCCGATAACTTCAACAAAACATTATCATCTTATACAACAATTTATATCTCATCACGCCTTGACCATATCACATCACAACATGCCCTGCAAAAACAAGTTAGACGTCCTCTACTTTGTTGTTGCAAGTTTTACGTGGTTGCTATGGGCTTCTAGCAAGAATCGTTCTTACCTACGCATCAAAACCACAACGATTTTTCGTCAAGTGTATTGTTTTAACCTTCAACAAGGACCGGGCGTAGTCATAGTCGATTCAACTAAAGTTGGAGAAACAGACACCCGCCAGCCACCTATGTGAAAAGCACATCGGTAGAACCAGTCTCATGAACATGGTCATGTAATGTCGGTCCGGGCTGCTTCATCCAACAATACTGCCGAATCAAAGTAAGACATTGCTAGTAAGCAGTATGACTATTATCGCCCACAACTCTTTGTGTTCTACTCGTGCATATAACATCTAGGCATAGACCTGGCTCTGATGCCACTGTTGGGGAACGCAGTATTTCAAAAAAAATCCTACGATCACGCAAGATCTATCTAGGAGATGCATAGCAATGAGAGGGGAGAGTGTGTCTACGTACCCTCGTAGATCGAAAGCAAAAGCGTTAAGTAACGCGGTTGATGTAGTCGAACGTCTTCGCGATCCAACCGATCAAGTACCGAACACACGACACCTCCGCAATCTGCACACGTTCAACTCGGTGACGTCCCTCGTACTCTTGATCCAGCTGAGGCCGAAGGTGAGTTTCGTCAACACTACGACGTGTTGACGGTGATGATGAAGTTACAGACGCAGGGCTTCGCCTAAGCACTATGACAATATGACCGAGGTGTAAAACTGTGGAGGGGGGCACCGCACACGATTAAAGATCAACTTGTGTGTCTATGGGGTGCCCCCCTTCCCCGTATATAAAGGAGGGAAGGAGGAGGAGGGCCAGCCACAACGGGCGCGCCCAAGGGGGGAATCCTACTCCTAGTAGGAGTAGGATCCCCCCTTTCCTAGTCCTAGTAGTAGAAGAAGGAAGGAGAGGAAGAAGAGAAGGAAAGGGGGGCTGCCCCCTTAGCCCTAGTCCAATTCGGTTTGGGCTAGGGGGCGCGCGCCACACCTTGGCCTGCCTCCTCTCTTCCACCATTAGGCCAATGAGGCCCAATAACTTCCCGGAGGGGGTTTCTGTAACCCCCGGTACTCTGAAACTTATCCGAAACGACCCGAACCATTTCGGTGTCCGAACGTAGTCTTTCAATATATGAATCTTTATTTCTCGACCATTTCGAGACTCCTCGTCATGTCTGTGATCACATCCGGGACTCCGAGCAACCTTCAGTACATCAAATCACATAACTCATAATACATATCGTCATCGAACGTTAAGCGTGCGGACCCTACGGGTTCAAGAACTATGTAGACATGACTGAGACACATCTCTGGTCAATAACAAATAGGGGAACCTGGATTCTCATATTGGTTCCTACATATTCTACAAAGATCTTTATCGGTCAACCCGCATAACAACATATGTTGTTCCCGTTGTCATTAGTATGTTACTTGCCCGAGATTCGATCGTGGTATCATCATACCTAGTTCAATCTCGTCACCAGCCAGTCTCTTTACTCGTTCCGTAATGCATCATCCTGCAACTAACTCATTAGTCACATTGCTTGCAAGGCTTATAGTGATGTGCATTACCGAGAGGGTCCAGAGACACCTCTCCGACAATCGAAGTGACAAATCCTAATCTCGATCTATGCCAACTCAACAAACACTATTGGAGACACCTGTAGAGCATCTTTATAATCACCCGGTTACGTTGTGACATTTGATAGCACACTAAGTGTTCCTCCGATATTCGGAAGTTGCATAATCTCATAGTCATAGGAACATGTATAAGTCATGAAGAAAGCAATATCAATAAACTAAACGATCATAGTGCTAAGCTAACGGATGGGTCTAGTCCATCACATCATTCTATAATGATGTGATCTCATTCATAAAATGACAACACATGTCCATGGCTAGGAAACTTAACCATCTTTGATTAACGAGCTAGTCAAGTAGAGGCATACTAGGGACACTCTGTTTGTCTATGTATTCACACATGTACTAAGTTTCCGGTTAATACAATTCTAGCATGAATAATAAACATTTATCATGGTATAAGGAAATATAAATAACAACTTTATTGTTGTCTCTAGGCCATATTTCCTTCAGTTTTTGGGTTTGCATCCGATATTTCCTCTTTTCCCTTCCGTCGCAAACCGTTCCCTCCGGCGAGTAATCCATCTGCCTCCGGCCGCACTTTGCCGCACGCACAGGCACACCACTCCCGCCCCGATGTCAAGCATTGGACATGGAAGGGGTGGACGAGGGGGCCGCGGCGGCTCGCCGTCGTGCAAGTGCCGCCATGATGACGAGGCCGGGAGCTCCTCCCTCCATCCGTCGGTGGAGGAGTGGTGCAAAGTGCAGGCGTGGGAGCGCGATGCGCTGTCCCCCAGCCGTGGCCAGCGGGCATGGCAGAACTTCGACCGCATCCATAAGATCTTATGGTCGGCGACCAAGCGCCTATGAGAGGCGAGGCACGCGTTCTTCGAGGCGAAGGAGGCGGTCGCTGCTGGAGAAGAAGGTGTCACGGCGCGGCTGGAGGTGGCGAAGGAGGAGTACGACTACGCCTTCGTCCAACTCTTTGATGTAGTATCATCTCGTCATCAAGAAGGATGGTCATGAATAGTTAGATTTAGATTTTAAATCTCGTATGTGCCAAGTTTGTGATGAACTCTGGCTTAATTCCACCGAAGTATCGTGGCAGGAGTAGCTTGTTTAAATTATACAATACACTTTACGTTTGTTTATAAATACGATATGCTACTCACTATGTGACCAGTCTAAGAGCATCTACAATCGGGCGCCCCAAACCCGTCTTATACGCCCAAACGGGTCGCCCGGTCACTGACCGATTTTCTGATCCAGACGGGCCCCTCAAACGGGTCTCAAATGCCCGGGCTGACTGTCACTCTTCATATCCAGCCCAAATATGGGGTCGAGGTGGATATGGGGCGCCCGGGCATGCCCGCCAAGTAGGACTGACAAAGCGGTCCCACGCGTGGCTCGTCCGGAAGCCCGATGATCTGACGGATGCCTCCTTCGCCACGGCGGTGTGAACGCTGTCGTGGTTCTAACTCTGACAGTAATGTAGGGGGTAAGTATGGAGAGGTGAGGTCTTAGCTATGGAGAGGTTATAAAGACGCAAGGTTTACGAGTTCAGGCCCTTCTCGGAGGAAGTAAAAGCCCTACGTCTCGGAGCCCGGAGGCGGTCGACTGGATTATGTGGGTATGAGTTACAGAGGTGCGAACCCTTGTCTCGGAGGAGGGGGTGGCTTATATAGAGTGCGCCAGGACCCCGGCCAGCCCACGTTACGAAGGGTTCAATGTACATTAAGGCAGGGCGTTTCTGGTAACGCTAGTAATAAAATGCTATAATGACCATAAAAGCTACTTAATGACCGACCGTTAGCGTGCGGGGCGCCTTTAGGTCTCCTGGCCGTCGAGTGGTTGGGTCTTGGTCGAGTGATTGCTTCTTGGTCGAATGTCTTCGAGTCTGTCGAGTGGGACACCTTCAAGTCGATTGAATGGTGATTTCTTCTAGAGATGTCCTTGGGTAGGGCAGTTAGGGCAGGTCCATGACCCTTCCCTAGGTTCATAGCTTCATCATTAGCCCCCGAATGGATCGAGGTTTGAGTGGGAAAGGAGTTGAGGACCTCTCCGACTCGTTTTTCATGCCGTGAGCATATCTTGCTTCGGATCAGCGGACCCGAGTGATGACAGCAACTTCCTTTTCAGTCGCCTTGATCCATTCTTAGTTCTTCGTCGAGTGAGTTTCTTTACCTGTAAGGCTCCGAGTGACGGTGCGGAGGAGATCATTTAGTCTGACAAGTTTGTTTGCTGCCCGCGGATTTAATGGGATCTGAATTTTGGGAAGTGCGCGGGACGGGGGAGGCCGCAGTAATCGGATGGGATAGAGCGGAATCGCCTCGATCCCCGCGCCACCTTTTTCGCCACGTATCGCTCGCGCGATCGTTACGGGATTTGACGGAGCCGTCTGGGCCTACCAGTCAGCCACTCGGAAAGCGGCCTCATATAAGGCGTTGGACCGGAGTCCCCCGAACAGTGCGCCCCATTACCTCTTCTCCTCCTCACGCCTCTCTGCTGCGCTCGCTCTCGCCCCAGCGCCACCGCACCGCACGCGTCTCGTCGGCGACAATGGTGAAGGAGAAGACAGCGGCTCTGGAGCGGGCGAAGAAGGCGACAGCGAAATCGAAGGGGAAGGCGACGAGCCGGCGCGGATCTTCCTCGCGGACTGGTCTGCCGAAGGGTTGGATCTAGGGCGAATGGATCCACTCGAGGATCTCCCAAGAAGACCTCGATGACCTGGCCGATGGAGGGCTGCTCCCCTACGACTCGGCGCGGCTTACAGGGAAGGAATCCGAGCCGCAACCCCGGAGGGTGAGCGCGTTCTTCTTGCCACCCACGTCGACCGTGGGTTTTCCTTGCCTCCTCATCCTTTCTTCCGAGGGTTTCTGAACTTCTTTGGGGCTCAACTCCATCATTTTACCCCCAACTCAATCGTTTATCTTGCCGCGTTCATTTCCTTGTGTGAGAACTTCTTGGGTTGTCGACCTCACTGGGGTCTTTTCAAGCATATTTTCACTTGTCGCTCCCAGACAGTGAAAAAGGCTAATCCGAGTGACGAGAGGACCCAAGTGATCCAGATGTGTGGGGGTCTTGGCATCCAGACAAGGGGAAAAAGCTCTTTTCCGGCCATGATTCTTCCCGATTCAGTTCGCGGATGGCAGTCGACCTGGTTCTACTGCAAAGACCAGTCGACGCCAGGGCAATCGACCGGCCTCCCTCCCTTTACCATGGACCGAGTGGAAAAACCCTCCCCTTTGAAGGTGCTCCCGGAGGAGAAGGCGCACGTGAAGGTGTTGGTCAACCGAGTGGTCCAGCTCATTTGTGACGGGGTCACTGGTATGGATCTCTTGGAGGTCTTCCTTCAGCAGCGCATCCAGCCTCTCCAAGCCCGAGACCACCCAATGTGGATGTATTTGGGTCTAGAAGACTCCACTCGGATCCACCCGGAGGAGGTCGATGATGACACGCTGGAGAAGTGGCTGTCGAGCATTACCGGGAACAAGGACAACCCCAGAGGAGCCAGGAGAGTTCCCCCATTCGACCAGTCTCGTGTACCAGAGCAGGTCTGATTCTGAGTTTTTGCTTGTAATCTGAATTCACTCGCGCAGCTGTCTGTATTGCGTCAACTGACTTTGTTCTCCCTGCTTTCTTTCAGGCCATTATTGAAATGTATTCAATGCCCAACGGGGAGCAAGAGCAAGCTCTGGAAGACGAGGCGAGTGGTGGTGAAAGTGGCGAGTGGACTTCCGATGGTGAAGGGGATGGAGGAAGCGACGACTCAAGTGATGAGGAAGAAGTCGAGCCGCCTCCTCGCATAGAGAGGCGATCCAAGCTTGACCAAGATCGGCCGAGCGCCCGTGACAAGGCAACTGCTCAGACTGGTCAGTCTTCGAAGCGTCCTCGGATCTCTTCACCAACCACGACCGAGAAGGCGCCAAAGCACCCCAAAGTTGTAGAACCGAAGACTCGGAAGGCGCTGCCAAAGATCAAGATCGTTATCCCTGTCGCCTCCGCGTGAGTGTTTCTCCTTGTATTCACTCGACGCTCCGCGCTGTTTATTTTTCTTGTTTTAACTGGCCGAGCTTTGGAATTGTTAGCGCTGCCACTTCCGGGACCTCAGCTTACAGGGATGATGATGAGGTGATGGAGGATGCGGTCACTTCTAATCCGGGTATGATTTCTGCCATACTATCTTTCTTTGGTCGATTCATCTGCATCGTGCATCATTGGGTGACGTGATTTTGGCAATTTGAACTTGGTACAGCTCCCAACATTATTGACCTCCCTGATGATGATGAAGATCCCGAGAGGTCTTTGACGAGGAAGAGTAGGCGAGCTCCTGTAAGTGAGGCGCTGCAGTCGACGCCGAGGACGGAACCAGTCGTTCAGGACACTGGTGACATCAATCGAGGTTCTGTTACCTTCGCGGAGCCCCTGTCGAGTGCCTTGCCTTCTTCTTCGACTGCTCAGGCCCCTGTCGACCCGCCTTCACTTTTTGCAACTCACCATGTCCCGGAGGACGAGGTGAATGCTGCTAGGGAAGCCATACGCCAGGCGGGCATTATGATGGAGAAGATGAAGACGGTGCGGGACGCTAGCCAAGCCGCCTATGATGCCATCTCGGCTCTCCAGAGCAATGTTCAGGTTAGTTGGTCGCTGCTTGTTCTGTTAGGATATGCTATCTAAAGATTCTTTCCTGAAATCTTTTCATCTGTACACCCACTGGGTGTGTCGATTGAATTTTTTGGTCTTTGTATTTTGTCGAGTAAAACCGAACTGGTAGTTTGTTTCTTCCGCTCGATCCGGTCGAGTGGAATCAGAACCGGTGGGGGCACGCAAAGTGCACCCACTGGGTGTAGTCCCCGAGACCGCGGTCGACTGCTGGCAGTCGACTGTGGTCCGAGTTCTACTTTGTCTCTCTCTTTTTTTTGAACTCGACTCCGGTGGGCCGGTTGAGTGGAGTCAGAACCGGTGGGGGCACGCAAAGTGCACCCACTGGGTGTAGTCCCCGAGACTATGGTGGACTGCGGGCAGTCGACTATAGTCTTAGTATTTGTCATTTTTTGCTATGGAATAATTTCTCCCCTTTGATTTCAGAAATCTTGTGATCTTGGAGCTCGCTTCGCTGATTTGGAAAGTCAGCAGATTCAACTGAAACTTGACTTGGAGCTGGCCAGGACAGAACTGCAGACGCTCAGAGACGACGCCGCCGGTAAGACAAGTCTGTCGACTGGTCAGTTTTAGGCCCGAGCACCCTTCTGCTATTTCTGAATCAATCATCATTTCTTTGCAGAAAAACTGAGAGAGGCTTTGGCGAAAAAGGATCAGGATTTGTTTGCTGCTCAGAAGGAGGCTGACGACAGGACCGCTCTGGCCGAATAGAAGCTGGCTTCAGTCGGCCAGTTGGAAGAAGAGAATACCAGGCTGAAGACTGCTCTAAATGAAGCCAACAGGGAGTGCACACGTTGGAAGAAGGAGAACCTCAACCTGACCGAAAAGATGGAAGGCGTCGCTCGTAGGAGGGACGATCTGGAGAGCTACCTGAGGAGCCTTGCCAAGAAGTTGTATATCAAGCTTGAAGGTGCACATTTAGTTTCGACTGATTTTTTTTTGTGTCGACTCAGTGTATGAAAATTGACTTATCCTTGGATCGTGAATGCAGAGTTTTGCCAGAACTTTGAAGAGGAGACTGGGCGGATCGAACCAGGTTTGGATCCAATCAACTCTCCCATGAAAGATGAAGCTGCCATGAATTTGCTCCAACTGGAATCTCGTATTGACGGTGCCGTGGACTACTTGGCTCGACTGAAGGTCGCCATGTCACGGATCGACCCGGCACTTTGGCCAGAGGCTACGCTCCAAAACGATCTCGAGTCTCTGATGACTCGACTTAACGGAATCCCTGACCGAGTGTAGGAGTGGAAGAAGTCTTCTGCTCGGTGTGCCGCTAATGTGGCTCTGTCCTTGGTTCGTGTCCACTGCAAGGAGGTGCGACAAGACAAGCTGGCAGCAATCAAGGTCGCCAACACCCAGAAGCATGACTTCCGAACCTTTATGGAGACTTTCATCGCTGCAGCCACTCGGATAGCCGACGGTGTCGACCTGGATGAGTTCGTCGAGCCTGCCAGCCCTCCTCCCGCGGAGTGAACAAACTCTTACGTCCCACCTTAAATTTGCCTCGGAATGCCGAGTGGTTTTTGTAACCGTTAAACTTTTCCGGGCCGCATGCCCGAGTACCTCGATCCGTGATCCAGAACCTTTAGGATTTTATCTGAACTTGGTTTACCGTTGAATATCTTTATGAATCTCCTGCTGAGTGAACCCAATCTTTATTCGAGACAACTTTCTGTATTCGCAGCACAGCTTCGAAGGAGGGGGAAGTAGTCGACCCATGCCTTGTATTTGTGGCGAAGCTCCCCAGGGGTGGGCGGCGGTCGACCCACACCCTGTTACTGCAGAGTGGGACGGAGCGCGCATTGTATTTGTGGCGAAGCTCTCCAGGAGAAGGTGGCAGTTGACCTGCCCCTCGTCGTCCTTGAGGATTGAGATGTGTTTGGGAGAACTTAGGCGAGTACTGGACTGCATCTAAGCCCCCGAGTGGGAGGATTGCTCTCCACTCGGTAGGGTTTTTTCAAACTTAGGCGAGTGCCTGACTGCAGCTAAGTCTCTAGGTGGGAGAACTTAGGCGAGCACTGGACTGCAGCTAAGCCCCCGGGTGGGAGGGTTGCTCTCCACTCGGTAGGATTTTTCAAACTTAGGAGAGTGCCTGACTGTAGCTAAGTCTCTGAGTGGGAGAACTTAGGCGAGTACTAGACTGCAGCTAAGCCCCCGAGTGGGAGGGTTGCTCTCCACTCGGTAGGATTTTTCAAACTTAGGCGAGTGCCTGACTGCAGCTAAGTCTCTGAGTGGGAGAACTTAGGTGAGTACTGGACTGCAGCTAAGCCCCCGAGTGGGAGGATTGCTCTCCACTCGGTAGGATTTTTCAAACTTAGGTGAGTGCCTGACTGCAGCTAAGTCTCTGAGTGGGAGAACTTAGGCGAGTACTGGACTGCAGCTAAGCCCCCGAGTGGGAGGGTTGCTCTCCACTCGGCAGGATTTTTCAAACTTAGGCGAGTGCCTGACTGCAGCTAAGTCTCTGAGTGGGAGAACTTAGGCGAGTACTGGACTGCAGCTAAGCCCCCGAGTGGGAGGGTTGCTCTCCACTCGGTAGGATTTTTCAAACTTAGGCGAGTGCCTGACTGTAGCTAAGTCTCTGAGTGGGAGAACTTAGGCGAGTACTGGACTGCAGCTAAGCCCCCGAGTGGGAGGGTTGCTCTCCACTCGGTAGGATTTTTCAAACTTAGGCGAGTGCCTGACTGTAGCTAAGTCTCTGAGTGGGAGAACTTAGGCGAGTACTGGACTGCAGCTAAGCCCCCGAGTGGGAGGATTGCTCTCCACTCGGTAGGATTTTTCAAACTTAGGCGAGTGCCTGACTGCAGCTAAGTCTCTGAGTGGGAGAACTTAGGCGAGTACTGGACTGCAGCTAAGCCCCCGAGTGGGAGGACTGCTCTCCACTCGGTAGGATTTTTACAAATTTAGGTGAGTGCCTGACTGCAGCTAAGTCCTCAAGTGAGAGAACTTAGGCGAGTATTGGACTGCAGCTAAGCCCCCGAGTGGGAGGATTGATCTCCACTCGGTAGGATTTAAACTTAGGCGAAGCGGATTCACAGCTAAGACACCCACTGGGGGATTTCTTACGCAAACAAAAACAATAATAATCACTGGGAAAATTATAACGCTCTTGTCTTTGATAAATAAACTACAGGAGTTTTTCTTATTACATCTCGTCCGAGTGAGAATTCAAGTATAAAAGGGACGGAGTAGCTCCGCATTCCAGGCTCGTGGCTCATCAATCTGGCGATCGACATTGTAGAGGTGGTATGCTCCATTGTGGAGGACTCTGGTGACTATGAAGGGGCCTTCCCAAGTAGGAGCAAGCTTGTGTGGTTTCTGCTGATCCACTCGAAGGACTAAGTCTCCTTCTTGGAAGGCTCGGTTCTTCACGTTTCTGGCATGGAATCAACGCAAGTCTTGCTGATAGATGGTCGATCAGATCAGGGCCATTTCTCTTTCTTCTTCTAGGAGGTCGACTGCGTCCTGCCGGGCTTGTTCTGCTTCATCTTCTGAGTAGAGCTCGACTCTGGGAGCGTTGTGAAGCAGGTCACTTGGTAAGACTGCCTCGGCTCCGTAGACCAGAAAGAATGGGGTTCTTCCGGTCGATCGATTCGGGGTTGTCCTCAATCCCCAAAGGACTGATGGGAGCTCGTCGACCCATGCACCTGCTGCGTGCTTGAGATCGCGCATCAATCGGGGTTTCAGTCCTTTGAGAATTAGGCCATTTGCCCTTTCTGCTTGTCCATTCGACTGGGGGTGAGCAACCGAAGCATAGTCGACCCGAGTGCCCTGAGAGGCGCAAAAGGCCCTGAACTCGTCAGAATCGAAGTTTGACCCATTGTCCGTTATGATACTATGCGGAACTCCATATCTGAATAACAACTCTCTGATGAAACTGATAGCGGTGCAAGCATCGAGATTCTTGATAGGCTTGGCTTCAATCCATTTGGTGAACTTGTCGACTGCTACCAGCACATGAGTGAAGCCGCTCCTGCCTGTTCTCAGTGGCCCAACCATGTCCAGCCCCCAAACAGCGAAGGGCCAGACGAGTGGAATGGTTTTTAAGGCTGACGCGGGCTTGTGCGGCATATTGGAGTAATACTGACACCCTTCACATTTGTCGACTATATCTTTAGCCATCTCATTGGCCCTTGGCCAGTAGAACCCCGCTCGGTATGCTTTAGCCACAATGGTCCGAGAGGACGCATGATGACCACAGGTCCTCAAGTGGATATCGTTAAGGATCATCTGACCTTCTTCTGGTGTGATACACTTCTGGCCGACCCCAATCACGCTTTCCCTATATAACTGTCCCTTTATGACTGTAAAGGCCTTGGATCGACGGACGATCTGTCGAGCCTCTTCCTCGTCTTCTGGAAGTTCTTTCCTTAGGATGTACGTGATGTATGGTTCTGTCCAGACGGGAGTGATAACCAGCACTTCCATTATCAGATCGACCACAGCTGGAACTTTAACTTCAGTCGGATCCGTGGCGCTTTTTGGCTGCGGGGCCTCTTCCGTGAAGGGATCCTCCTGGACTGATGGTGTGTGGATGTGTTCCAAAAACACATTGCTGGGAATGGCTTCTCTTTTGGAACCTATTTTTGCCAAATCATCAGTTGCTTGATTTTTCAGTCGGGGTATGTGATGAAGCTCTAACCCCTCGAATTTCTTCTCCAGCTTTCTCACTGCGTTGCAATAACCAGTCATGGCTGGACTTCTGACATCCCATTCCTTCACCACCTGATTAACCACCAAATCTGAGTCGCCATAGACCATGAGGCGACGGACGCCGAGTGAGATGGCCATGCGCAACCCATATAGAAGTGCTTCATATTCTGCTTTGTTATTGGAGGAATCAAAATGAATTTGAAGAACATATCTGAGTTTATCTCCTCTAGGGGAGACCAACACCACTCCGGCACCGGAACCACTCAGCATCTTGGAGCCGTCGAAAAACATAGTCCAATGCTCTGAGTGAATCTGAGTCGGCAGCTGCTGTTCAATCCACTCGGCGACGAAATCTGCGATTGCTTGGGACTTGATAGCTTTCTTTGCCTCAAACTTGATATCAAGGGGAAGGAGTTCAATCGCCCATTTTGCCACTCGACCAGTTGCATCCCTGTTATACAAGATCTCCGATAATGGAGCGTCGCTGACGACTGTAATGGAATGATTAGAGAAGTAGTGAGCAACTTTCTTGGTGGTCATATAAATCCCATATACGAGCTTCTGATAGTGAGGATATCTTTGCTTCGATGGGGTCAAGACTTCAGAAATATAATATACTGGGCGCTGAACTTTGAAGGTTTTCCCTTCTTCTTCCCGCTCGACCGTAAGTACCGTACTGACGACTTGTCCTGTGGCTGCAATGTAAAGCAGCAAAGGCTCTTTGCTGATTGGGGCAGCAAGCACCGGCTGGGTGGAGAGCAGAGCTTTGAGCTCTGCAAACGCTGCATCAGCTTCAGGAGTCCACTCGAACTTGTCAGACTTCTTCATCAATCGGTAAAGAGGTAATGCCTTTTCACCGAGACGAGATATGAATCGACTTAGGGCGGCCAAACAACCAGTAAGCTTCTGGACGTCGTGCACTCGCACAGGGCTTTTCATTCAGAGTATAGTGCCAACTTTTTCTGGATTGGCGTCGATTCCTTGTTCGAAAACGAGAAAACCGAGTAACTTTCCGCTAGGGACTCCGAATGTACACTTTGATGGATTAAGCTTGATATCATACCTCCTGAGGTTGGCAAAGGTTTCAGCAAGGTCAGTCAGCAGGTCGGAACCCTTTCGTGACTTGACCACAATATCATCCATGTATGCTTCCACGTTCCGACTGATTTGAGTGAGTAAACACTTCTGAATCATCCTCATGAATGTGGCTCCGGCATTCTTGAGGCCGAACGGCATGGTAACATAACAGAAGCACCCGAATGGAGTGATGAAAGCTGTCTTGATCTCGTCAGGTCCATACAGACGGATCTGATGGTACCCAGAATAGGCGTCTAAGAAAGACAGTCGCTCACATCCCGCAGTCGAGTCGACTATCTAGTCGATGCGGGGGAGAGGAAAATGATCTTTCGGGCAGGCCCGATTGATATGTTTAAAGTCAATGCACATGCGAAGTGACTTGTCCTTCTTGGGGACCATGACAACGTTGGCGAGCCACTCGGAGTGGTAGATCTCTCGGATGAACTCCGCTGCTAAGAGCCGAGCCACCTCTTCGCCAATAGCTTTTCTCTTTTGGACGGCGGACCGTCGAAGATGTTCCTTGACAGGTTTTACTTTTGAGTCGACTCTCAGGCGATGCTCAGCCAGCTCCCTGGGAACACCAGGCATGTCAGAAGGCTTCCATGCGAAGATGTCCCAGTTCTCACGGAGGAACTGGACGAGCGCTTCTTCCTATTTGGAGTCGAGTGTTGTCGAGATACGAGTCGGGGCGGCGCTGGGGTCGGTCAGGTGGATGTGAGCTGTCTTCGTGTCGCCAGTCGACTAGAAAGCTGACTCTGTAGCGGGCTTCTTGGCTCGCAATAGATCACTCGGGTCTGCAGTCTTTTGGTATTCCTGCAACTCCACCACTGCCATCTGTGCGTCGGCGATCTTCGAACCCTTCTGAAAACATTCTTCCGCTTTCTTCCGATTGCTTGTAATGGTGATCACACCTTTGGGGCCAGGCATCTTCAATTTGAGATACACGTAACATGGTCGGGCCATGAAGCGTGCATAAGCCGGCCTGCCCAAAATAGCGTGATAGGCACTCTGGAAGTCTACAACTTCAAATGTCAACTTTTCTTTGCGGTAATTCTTGGAATCACCAAAAACCACATCAAGAGCAATCTGGCTGAGTGATTCAGCCTTCTTCCCAGGAATGACTCCATGGAAACTCATGTTGCTGGCACTGAGTCTGGACATCGGAATGCCCATCCCCTTCAACGTCTCAGCGTATAATATGTTCAAACCACTGCCACCATCCATCAGGACTTTGGTCAGTCGAGTGCCTTCAACAACTGGGTCGACCACCAAATCTTGCCTCCCAGGGGTGGCGATGTGCGTTGGGTGGTCGGACTGGTCGAATGTTATGGCAGTCTGAGACCATTTCAGGTAACTAGGTGTCGCCGGAGCGACCATATTCACCTCTCGGTTAATAACTTTCAGTCGACTTTTGCTCTCAACATCAGCAAAAATCATCAGGGTGGAATTGACTTGAGGGTATCCCTCATCACTGTCCTCTTTGTCCTCGACCTTGTCCGACTCCTTTTCCTTACCCTTGGGCTGCTTGCCCTGGAACTGCTGGATCAAAAGTCGACACTGCCGAGTGGTATGTTTCGGGTAAATAAAATTACCCTCTTCATCTTTCTTCGTGTGGACGAGACACGGTAAGTCCAACACATCATTTCCCTCCTGGTCTTTAACCTTTTTGGGGTTCCAAGGCCCTTTAGGTTTCCCTTTAGACTTTCCTTGGGCCAAAGCTAAAGCTTCTCCGGGAGCCGCTGGCTCGGCCTTCCGCTTCTGCTTCCGATTGGAATTGCCTCCGGTTTCTTGGGCGACTAACTTGAGCTTGCCACTTCTGAGTCGATCCTCATCTTCACCATTAGCGTACTTGGTGCCAATCTCCATCATCCGATTCAGGGACGTATCTCCGGTTCGACCGAATTTCAAATTTAGCTCTTTGTACTTGACGCCTTCCTTGAAGGCACAAACTGCTTGGTGGTCAGCCACATTTTCCACCGAGTGATGTAACCTGATCCATCTCTGGATGTAATCCCTCAAAGTTTCATTCGGCTTCTGCACACAAGACCGCAGTTCCGTCAGTCCTGCGGGTCGCTTGCATGTGCCCTCAAATGTGGTGATGAACACTCGGGAGAGATCTTCCCAAGTGTAAATGCTGCTAGGTGCTAACTGGTTTAGCCACGCTCTGGCCGAGCCCTCCAACATGAGAGGCAGGTGCTTCATGGCCACTTAATCATTGCCGCCGCCAATCTGGACGGCCACTCGGTAGTCCTCAAGCCAAGTATCAAGCTTGGACTCGCCAGTGAACTTACTGACTCCAGTCGCCAACCTGAAATTGGGAAGAATCACAGCAGCCCTGATGGCTCTACTAAAGCACTCTGGCCCCGAAACATGTACTCTGCTGCTGGCAGGCGCATCTCTGTCATGGACTTCTCGGTGAGCTCTGTTCCTGTCGACCAGGCCCTGGACGAGGATGGATCTCGCGTCAAAGCCTGGCCCTCTGGGGTCGACTGGAATCCTTCGCCCACCACTACGAGGGCACCTGTCATCCTGCTGGCGAGGCACATACGACCCGCTCCTCGGGGGAGGTGTGGGCACTCGACGTCGACCGTCACGATCGACTCGGTGATCATACTGCTCATGGTTTCCATACTGGTCGCGCCAGTCTCCACGTCCCTCACGCCTCGGGGGCGATCTCGGGCTGTGAGCCGACTGGACTGTGTCCGCGGCAACAGATCTGTTGTGAATTCTGTTCCGCGACTGAGAAACAGCGGAATTCTGATCTCCTGCTGCCCGGAGTAGCGCTCTGATCTGCAGCAAGCCTCTGCCAGCCTCCGACTGGGAAGGCTGAATCGACTCCTCTATACGGGCCGCAGCTGCTAAATTCTGAATCGGAGTCCGATATACCTGCGGGGGCGGGAAGAGCTGAAGTCGACTGGATTCGGGAACCCGTTGTCGCGCACGCTCGTCGAGTGCTCGCTGGAGGTTCTCCAGTCGAGTGCGCTCAGCCAAGTTTGCCAGGCACGCGTCCTCCAAGGCGTGAGCCTCGGGGGTTTCTCCAACGATAGGAGTGTGCAGCGCATCCATGTTCCGGCGGCGAAGTTCTTCTCTCTGCAGCGACGTGAGAGGCTCGGGAAGATACTCCTCATGGGGACGCGACGGGTCGCCTCGTCCTGCGCCTCCGTCGGTGCGGGTAAAACCGGGGGGACTGGGCGGTCCGTTGACCATCAGAACCTCCGCCGCTGGATCGCTACTGTCGCACTCGGATGCAGTCTCTTCGGAGCCAGTCGAACATGCCGTAGAGGGATTCGTCGGGCTCGATCGCCGCGACTTGAGGGGTGGCCGACTGACGGGCCACCGCGTGTCTCACCCACCGCTGAAGTCTCGACCGACCGGAGCGCTTGCGCCAGCGGGAAACGGGGAGGGAGGACAACACGGGAGCTGACCGGTAGGGGGTCGACGGTTGCCGCAGGAGAACGCCGCGGACGCACGCGCTAAAGTGCGTCGCCCCGCGGACAGGGAGTGCGTCCACGTCGAGCGGAGCCTCCTGAAGCCAGGCGGAGTCGTCGACGATGAACGTGAGCGCGCCGAGACGGATCTCGCGGCCCTCCACCAAAACTCCGTCGAAAACCATGATGATTCGGGTCGGAAAAGATCGCAACTCCTCCAACAAAACGCTAAAACACCGGCCCCATGGTGGGCGCCAACTGTCATGGTTCTAACTCTGACAGTAATGTAGGGGGTAAGTATGGAGAGGTGAGGTCTTAGCTATGGAGAGGTTGTAAAGACGCAAGGTTTATGAGTTCAGGCCCTTCTCGGAGGAAGTAAAAGCCCTACGTCTCGGAGCCCGGAGGCGGTCGACTGGATTATGTGGGTATGAGTTACAGAGGTGCGAACCCTTGTCTCGGAGGAGGGGGTGGCTTATATAGAGTGCGCCAGGACCCCGGCCAACCCACGTTACGAAGGGTTCAATGTACATTAAGGCAGGGCGTTTCTGGTAACGCTAGTAATAAAATGCTATAATGACCATAAAAGCTACTTAATGACCGACTGTTAGCGTGCGGGGCGCCTTTAGGTCTCCTGGCCGTCGAGTGGTTGGGTCTTGGTCGAGTGATTGCTTCTTGGTCGAGTGTCTTCGAGTCTGTCGAGTGGGACACCTTCAAGTCGATTGAAAGGTGATTTCTTTTAGAGATGTCCTTGGGTAGGGCAGTTAGGGCAGGTCCATGACCCTACCCTAGGTTCATAGCTTCATCAAATGCCGCGTGGCGCCGCTCCGGGTCGCCGCGCGAGAGCAAATCCGCCTATTTAATCAGGTCAGAGTCCCGCAACCCTAGTCCATCCACCTCCCCCGCTCCGTGCCACTTGTCTGAGCCCATCCACCTCATTCATCTCCCGCTCCGACGTTCTACCCACGCCCCGGCGCTTTCCCACACTTAGACGGTTCGCCATGGTCTGGACGAAGATCTCCTACTACGCAATGCTCACGTTGGAGCGCTGCCAAGATCCAGTAGAAGATCAGGACGAGAAAATTTGCGCGCACCGCCCGCATCGCTGCCAGGCTGCCTCCGGACTCGCCAGAGCCGGAGGAGGAGCAGTCGGGGTAAGAGGAGGAGGAGGAGATGACTCTGATGGAGGTGGAGGAGCCAGACCAGCAGGTGCCGGCCATCAACTAGAAGCAGGCGGATGCGGAGTTCGCCATCGCCCAGTCCGACGAGATGGCGAAGCAGCAAACCATCCTGGAGTCCATTCAGGATGAGGCCTATGTGGAGGCCAACCGAACGTTCCTCCGGCAGGAGCAGGAGGAGTCCGACGCGCTCTTCGCCGAGCTCGACGCGAAAATAGAGGCGGAGGAGGCCGGAGCAGAGCAGCTGGAGGAGCCGGAGCTACAGCTGCCGCCCATACTGCCGGAGCTGGGAATGGAGATCGTCGTGATCTCCAACGAGAAGTAGCTAGGATCGACGTAGTATGTAGGTTCTACTTCTTTTGCATGTCTTTGTATGGATATAAGAATCTAGTATGAAAGTAAAATTTGAGGCATGCTCAGTCGGACACGTCCGCGGGCGTTTGAGCGGTTATATTTGTCATAAGTGGATGCAGATGCTCTTATTACTTCTGTGAAATTTCCCCGTTCTCCTTCCGCTCACTGTTTAGTTGACCAGCATAGGTGTTCCAAATCCACCGACCGACCAGTGGGCCCCAGTCCCGCACTCCCTCAGAAAAAAAAAGCACTCCCGTCACCATAGTCCAGTCCACGCTCCGGCTCCATCCCCGAAACCTCGAACCACGCCACCGCCCCACTCCGACTTCCACCCCCAAACACGCTCGCCGACCGCGACCGGGAGGCGCCGGGATCCACGGGGAGCTCCACCGCCCCGTGCTTGACCGGTAAGTTTGACGGCCGGCTGGCTGACAACGACGGCGAGGCTGCAGCGAGATCGACGATCGGCTCGGCTCTGCTGGGCTGGCCGCGACGGCGAGCTCGCGACACGGGATCGGTTGGCGGCCGCGACGCTAACGACGGCGGGACGCTGAGGTAACCTTCATCCGCGCTCTCACCGTTCCCGGCCACTGCCAGCAACTCAGCTTCCACCCTCCGCTTTGCTGCGGCCGGTCAAACGCCCCCGTACCGATTTCACTTTCCCCTGATACGTTTCCATGTTCTGTGCCGCGGGCAGCCAAATCCGAGTCTCGCTGCAGCCCTCGACTTCTGTCCGTTAGATGGATCCGTGAGCGGCAAATTTGGTTTGCCAACGCGTTGTTCTGATCCAGATTCCTTTTATGGAGTTTTGCCTTCCACTGATCTCCATGTAGTGTGCATCTTAATTAAGTAGGGCAAGTATTAATTATGATGTGCTCATTCGGATACATTAATGCTAGGGCCATTGGTTATCTTTTTTTGTTATAGTTTAATGCTTGTGCATTGCTAAAATCAGTATGCTCTGTTGGGATTTACTCCCTCCGTAAAGAAATATAAGAGTGTTTAGATCATGTTTGGTTTACATATATCTTGCCAAGATTTTCATTGTTTGTCGCATGTTTCATTTTAGGCAGTGAGCAGGCTTCATGGTAAACTCTCGACCTTGAAGCAGAGAGTACACTAGATGGCCATTCGGTGGTTGTATGCTGCTCTGGTCCAAATCCTTCTCTGCCTTGTGCTCTGCCAGCCATGCTATGGCACAGTAACTGACATCCAATGCCTGAAGAGGGTGAAGGCATCAGTTGATCCAAACAACAAGTTGCATTGGACATTTGATGACAACAAAGAAGGATCCATATGCACTTTTAACGGCGTGGAGTGCTGGCATCCTAATGAAAACCGGATTCTTTCTCTTCGGCTTAGCAGCATGGATCTGAAGGGCCAATTCCCTGATGGACTGGAGAACTGTAGTAGCATGACTTCGCTGGATCTATCAAGCAACAGCCTTTCCGGGCCAATCCCGGCTGACATCTCAAAACGGCTTCCATACATTACAAACATTGATCTCTCATATAATAGCTTCTCAGGGGAGATTCCAGAATCGCTAGCTAACTGCACCTATCTCAATGTTGTCAGTTTACAAAATAACAAGTTGACTGGAGCAATCCCAGGGCAGTTTGCTGGTCTTTCTCGCTTAACCGAGTTTAATGTTGCTAACAATAAATTGTCAGGCCAGATCCCATCATCTTTGAGCAAATTCTCATCATCCAATTTCGTAAATCAAGACCTCTGTGGGAAACCTTTGAGCGGTGATTGCACTGCCTCTTCAAGCAGTCGTACAGGGGTGATTGCTGGTTCTGCTGTTGCTGGTGCAGTCATCACTTTAATCATTGTTGGTGTGATTTTATTCATTTTCTTGCGGAAAATGCCTGCCAGAAAGAAGGAAAAGGACCTGGAAGAAAATAAGTGGGCGAAGTCTATCAAGGGAGCAAAAGGAGTGAAGGTATGCCACCCCACCCACCCCACCCCACCCACGGGATCTTGAGATGCTATTTTAGTTTTGTATTTATATTTTTTTAATAAATGTTAGCCGTCCTTTGTTTCTAACTGACAAAATCTGCCGCGTCTTGTCCCACAAAAAGATGTTTCATCTTTGTGAAGATCCAGAACTGGAGATACCAAATTATCAGTATCTATTATTATCAGATTAATGTTTTTGCGAAATACAAAAGCAGAATATTCTTATACATATATCTTTTGCCTTGAAAAATAACCTGTATCATGTTTAACTAGAAGTATAGCTGTCAGCCATTTATTTGAAGCACCAGACGTATCGAAAACATGACTTATCAGCTTAGGCATACATTCTTTTGGTTGGCTACATTGTCACATGTGTTTCTGTAAATTCTCATTACAGGTATCAATGTTTGAAAAATCAGTTTCAAAGATGAAATTGAATGATCTGATGAAGGCAACAGGTGATTTTACCAAGGAAAACATTATTGGAACTGTTCATTCCGGAACTATGTACAAAGCTACACTTCCTGATGGTTCATTCCTTGCTATCAAGAGGTTGCAAGATACTCAACATTCAGAGAGCCAATTCACATCCGAGATGTCAACATTGGGAAGCGCTAGGCAACGCAACTTAGTTCCACTATTAGGTTACTGCATTGCTAAGAAAGAGAGGCTCTTGGTGTACAAGTACATGCCCAAGGGTTCACTCTATGATCAACTGCACCATGGAGGCAGTGATAGAGAGGCTCTGGCATGGCCGTTGAGGCTAAAAATTGCCATTGGGGCTGGTAAAGGGTTGGCGTGGCTTCATCACAGTTGCAACCCCCGCATTCTTCACCGCAATATTAGCTCCAAGTGCATACTACTTGATGATGACTATGAGCCTAAGATTTCAGATTTTGGCCTGGCAAGGCTTATGAATCCAATCGACACCCACCTGAGCACATTCGTCAATGGCGAGTTCGGCGACTTGGGTTATGTAGCTCCTGAGTACACGCACACCCTTGTCGCCACGCCAAAAGGGGATGTCTATAGTTTTGGTGTAGTCTTGCTTGAACTGGTCACCGGTGAAGTGCCCACGCGTGTATCAAAGGCCCCAGAAAATTTCAAAGGGAGTTTGGTAGATTGGATAACATACCTATCAAACAACTCTATACTTCAAGATGCAGTGGACAAGTCCATGATCGGAAAGGACAATGACCCCGAGCTGCTTCAAGTTCTGAAGGTCGCCTGTTCCTGCGTGCTTTCTGCTCCAAAGGAAAGACCTACAATGTTTGAAGTGTACCAGCTTCTGAGGGCTGTTGGGGAGAAATACCATTTTAGCGCCGCTGATGATGAACTGGCGCTCCGACCGCAGGATGCTGACTCTAAGAAGCTGGATGAGCTTATTGTGGCGAAATAGACGGGTCTGTCTGGTACGTTGATGCTGGGTGTTTGTTGTATCTTGTGAATGGTCAGGTTGAGATGGTAGTAATGTACTAGTACTATCTGGACTCCTACGCTAGCTAGCGAAGCCATCGGAAGCTCAATCAATGTTCATGGTCCTGGAAATAGCATGTTGTTGTAAGATGTGTATGACCTGTGAGTTCCACGTTATAGCATGTTGTTGTAAGATGTGTATGACTTGTGAGTTCCACGTTCTGTACTTGCTCAGTCTGTAGTGCATCTTTGGGATTATGTAACTGGTCCTGACGTTTTTGTAGAAGTACGTAGTTTGCAGTGCTCAGTTTGATGTGCTCTTTAGCATTTTTTTCCTTATTGTTACTATTTGCTTATGAAATCGCTACTTTTTACAGAGGGAGTACAATGGTGATAGTGCCTATCCCTGAACTGCCCTAGGTCTATAAACTTAAAGTTACTCCCTCCGTTCACTAACTTCTTTTTTCTGAATCGGATGTGTGTATATATGTTTTAGTGTGTTTGTTCAGCCATTTCAGCCTGTATGTAGTCTATATTGTAATATCCAAAACAAATGGAGGAAGTAGCAAATTAGAACAAACATGTGTGGTATTAACATTGGGATTTTAGGAATAAGGTATATATCTGCTGTATTTGAGGTAGGTAGTGCAGTTTTTCTAGAAGGAAAAACAATTAGCAATTACTCCCTTATTTCCAAAATATTTGAAGTTCTAGATTTCTCCTAAGCCATACATATTTTAGTTTGACCAAGTCTATAGAAAAATATACTAACATATACAACATCAAATAAGTCTTACTATATGGTTGATGTTGGAGATGTTGATAAACTTGAAGAGCTTTGGCTTAGTACAAACTTAGAACTTCAATGGAATGGAGAGAGTACCTTCAATGTTGTTCTCTTCCCCATGAATTATCGACACAATATGGGTAGCCAAAAAATATACATCTCGTTTGTTCTAAATAAAAAAGATTAAGGAAAATCGAAATCATAAGTCAAATTGATGACATCACACCATGTAAGGAGATTGGACTTGAAAGTTTGACCCAATCGGTATCTGAGTTTCAAAACGAAGTGCAATAACACTGGCACACAACAAAGTGCAATAGCTAACCACCGGAGATGATGGGCCTGCTCTAAGTCTAAAACAGTTAAATATGCCACTAGAAAGGTGTTACCTGTGTATATGTTTTTCATAGAGTAATACTTGTGTATGTGTTTGAACCAATGAATTTACGATGGATCCAGCAAAAAAAAAGCAGGTGAGGGCACGTCCTAGTTCCAGCAAAAGTGGACGTTGGTTCCAGCATGATGGTGTTCCGGCTAGGGACTACCAGTTCGGGGGGTCCTGCCCGAGATCTGCTGGATTTGGCTCCATCACAACATGTCGCCTCGCCGGTTGTAGCATTTTGCGCCGCTAGATGTAACTCCGCCGTGTGCCCCATCGATTGTAGCAGATTTGTAGTAAAAAAGTCGTCGCCACCACATCGATTGTGACTCGCCAGGGATGGATGTAGCAAACTGCCGTCGCCATAGTAGCAAAAAGCAGACACAATTGCAACAAAAAAGTTGCAGCTCGCCTCCCTTCCCTTGCCGGTCGCAGCTCCCGCCTGTGAGGATGATTGGAGAAGAGATGTATTTGGTGCTTAGAATGGGGAAGGATTGCATGGATGAGAATGCCCACAGAGCAGCTCGTGGGGCCCACGGCGCACGTGAGCGATCTGACGAGCGTCGGATTGACGCGGATCGCACGACTCACGCGCGACCGGTGGAGTTTTTATCCGATCGACCGGATGAAATCGTTTACCATCAAACAATCGTAGCACACAACAATTAGGAGGGATCGCGCGACTTACGGGTGTGTCACATTCACACGCGTGCCGGCCAGGCAAACACGACATCAGGTCCGTTCGTCCGATTGGGGGTAGAAGCATATACAGTTATCCTTTCCCCTCATGTGAACTGTGTTCGAGAGCGGCGAACAAGGAGAGATCTCGGTCCCCCGCTCCCTTACGACCGGATCTGCAGTCTCTTCCCTCTCCGGTGATGGGAGAGTGGAGCGACCTCGGATCTATGCCCTAGGCGTGTAGATAGTAGGTTAGGGATCTCGGCAATGTGGTCATGGTGGTAGTGACGGTGACACAAGGGAATAAATGTCTTTAATATTCTCCCCCCACCTCGGTGAGGCCACTTGTGGCGCGCCTGATAAGCTTCTGGCGGTTGGTGCTTGTGGATCTACGGATCCAGCAAGCTTTTGTGCTCCAGGCATGGACGTCGTGGTGGAGGCAATGATTACGATGTGGGGATTTTGTTCCTTAGCTTCATCTTCGTCACATCGAGGTTGGCTATGGCTTTGTTGTGGAGCTCGTGGGGAGGGTACAACAGCGACCAGTATCTGGTGTCGGGAGAGGCTGCTGCCTATTTAGGAGGTGGTTTTGCGCCGGCAGGCATGGCACAAGGGCCCCCGGTTCAACGTCTTTACCGAAAAAGGCTCGCGCTCCACTTTATATATAAAGCAATGATCACCATACAAACCGACACATACAACTCACTCCCACAACACACACACTCAAGGCAAAGATACAAGGGTGTATAAGAACAGCTAGATCGTCCCATCCACTCTAAGAAACTACATGTAGGCAGAGAGAGCATCACTTGGAGTCTCCGAAGACCTCAACCGTGAGTGAGTCACCGCAAAGAGAGAAAGTTGTGCACGACAAGCCGAACACTCCAAGACGGTGCCTTCAAGAAAGGCACGACACAAGAGTATCATCACCATCCGATCCCGCGATCAAGGTTTTCCTCGGAGCAATCGGAGCATGTAGAGGAGCGTGACGACGCCTTCAAGAAAGAGGCGACGTTACCGTCGGCTTGGCAGAGCCAAAGCAGGTTTTCACCCTGGGAAGTCCTCAAAGCCACCGAGGTGAGGCACAGCAAGCCAGGCCCACCGCACCCATCCCTCTGGTTGTCGCACCCTGACCACCACACCGCCCGCACGATCATGGCAGCCAGCTCACACCCGAGCCGTGAGCTACGCCCATGAGCCCACGCCTCCCACCTCCAGGGCCGCCGCCCCGACACCCATGGCCCCGACACCATCCCCAACCGAGGCTTGCAGCCATGACCGGCAAAGAGACGTGCGGGAAGGCACCTCCTTCCCTGCCCCTGGACGCCCCCCAGGTCCGAGGCCCACCCCTGGGCCGGCCGCACTCGGCTGCCAGCGCCCCGTCCTGCCAGGCCGTGCAAGACCGAGCTCCCCGGTGCGCCACCTGACGGGAGGTAAGGATGGTTCCATGGCCCTCCCGTCCTCGGATCCATCCCTCAACAGTGGCCATCGCTGGGAAAGGTCCAGCCCTATGTTGCAACATGTGCAAGCTCAGCGGGGCTGGATTGGAGCCGCACTCGGACCGGCACCGTGGCTGGACAAGACCTCACCAATGGCCGCCATCCACCACAAGCATCCACACAGCCGGACGGCGAGGTGCAACGGCGACCCGAGCCGGCACCCGCCGAGCCACCCAGGCCTCCGTTGAGCCCGCGCCACCCGCGGCGCAGCCGCCGCCAGATCTGGGCGCTCCCAAACGCAGCCGCCAGCAACACCACAGCCACCTCCGCCGCCGCTGAGCCGCCCGCGCAAGCATTTGGCCAGGTCATCGCCGCCCCGCGCCCCCTGCTCGCGCCGCGCCTTCGCCTGCCCGCACCACACGCGACCACACGGAGAGGGGAAGACGCCCCCCCCCCCACACATCGCCGGAGCCGACTGGGCTTCGCCTGGCCGAGCTCGCAGGCGGCGGCGGGGGAGGGGAGAAGGGGAGGAGGAGGGGGTCCCGGCGGCGGCGCTAGGGTTTCTCCCATGACGCGCATCGCGAGAGCGTCCGGGTTCAACATCTTTGGCTTTGACAGCTTCGACATATCCAACATTTTCTTCCTCAGGGCGCCGGTCCTTCAGGGCCTTTTTCTTGATGACTTCCCGTCAGCCTGAACAAACAAGGCCAGGCCGGCTCCAGCAACGGAGGCGCTGCGGCGATGCGCCATCCAGTGGAAGGCGATGGCCGGTTCCGAGGATCTATGTTGTAGTTTTTTTAGGGGTTGCTTTGTAATGTTTGAAGTTGATGAGTATAACTGAGGGTTTTTTCGCAACAAAAAGAAAGAATCCATCCGATGGACGCAACTATTCTCAACTCAAGCTCAAATGAGCTTGTATAAACAGTAAAATCGTAAAAAGAAAAAAAAATCTGAACCTTCTTTGTAAATTGTAAATCGTAAAAGTTCATCCCGCCGGCCATGCCACAGAAGAATCTACTCAAAATTCCCCTCGCCGTGTGGAACGCAGCACAACAAGTGTAATTGAACTCTCCGGATGTACTTCCTCCGTTCCAAATTACTCGTCACAGAAATTGATGTATCTAGAACTAAAATACATCTAGATACATGCATACCTGCGACAAGTAATTCGGAACGAAGGGAGTAACTGTGATTGGATGAGCCATCTATGTAAATACTTCCGTGACCATCAAGCAGAAGTTGATCCTTGGCGCCATGATCGCCGGATCGCCATTAGTGTTGGCCTGCTTCTCTGAATTGCATGTGTCATTGTGCACACGTTCAGAGAATCAGAGATGTGCAATTGTGTCGTAGTGTTGGGAGATCCATTAGACTGCCGATGACATGTTGTTTACAGATGCTCTGTTGTTATTGAGCTTTAGTGCATAATTTATGCTGTTTTTCCTAAATCCTCAACTGATGATAAATACGCAGAGTACAAAGTTCTAAGCAACAGAAATCTGGAGTATGGATGAATCGATGGTTAAAAATGTCATGCTGGTGCAGATTTCATGAGAACTTATAGATTTGATAATGGTACTAGTAGTCCAGTACAACAACTGAACTTTGTTCATGTAGTTCAGTGTATGTGTTTCCACCATCTTTTCCTGTGCAAATTTCTTTTCCTGTGAAATGGGTAAATTGCAAAAAATATTGACACTTTAGGCAAGGTTTGCAGGAACCACGCGTTTACGGAATTGTGCCAAAAAGTATTAATTTTTTTCATACTTTTTTTTGAAAAAACACTGGTTGCTTGTTTGAACCGTTTTAAGTATGTTTATGACATGGGGTCTTGCTTTTGCTGACGTGGCGTAACGGTTCGCAGGCGACGCCGTTAGACAGCCGGTTTTACACCAACACCCTTTTTGGAAAAATGAAAAAGCAATCGGGTCCTTGGCCCTGAAAATAAAAGCAATCAGGACCTTCATCTCCCACCGGTCCGGTGGGATTGCTCCGGTGCTAGCACTGGGCGGCGGCGGCGGAGCCCGATGTGGCCATGTGGGGCACGACATAGGGCGGCGATAAAGCTCTGTCGTGCGCCTCCCTACCCGCCCACCATATGCAGCAGCAGCGACGGGAGTGCGCAGCAGCAGCGGCGACGGACGCGAGCAGCAGCCGCGGCGGCGCCGGATGTGAGCAGCGGCGGCGGCGGTGGACA
The DNA here is from genome assembly GCF_056163025.1 of Triticum urartu. Taxonomy (NCBI): domain Eukaryota; kingdom Viridiplantae; phylum Streptophyta; class Magnoliopsida; order Poales; family Poaceae; genus Triticum; species Triticum urartu. The sequence goes on along the minus strand of NC_141876.1, from coordinate 68,616,564 downwards.
GGAGCAGCAGCGGCTGCGCCGGACTCGCGTGGGCACGAGCAGTCGCGCCGGCCGCGAGTAGCAGCAGTCACGCCGGCCGCTCGTGGTGGCGAGCAACGGCACCGGCCACGAGCAGCAGCAGCCGCGCCGACCGCGTGTGGGTGCGAGCAGCGGTGCCGGCGGCTAGGCGGCGAAGCTCCAGGTGAGCTGCTCAGAGTGGGGCATGGCGGAGCTCGTGGCCCGGCTGGCGCAGGGGAGCTGTTGCTGGCTTGCACGCCAGCGAGCTCGAGCTCCATTGGCCGGCGCAGGGGAGGCCCAGCCGACATAGTCAACGGTGGGAGGAGGAGATGGAACCTTATCGTCGACTCTTTTCTAAAAAAAAGGAGGGAGCTTTTGGTAAATATATATCTCTAACGACGTCTAGTGTAAACAGTTTCGCCATGTCATCATTTATGGGACCCCATGTCATAAACGTACTTAAAACGGTCCAAACGAGCAACCAGTATTTTTTGCAAAAAAATTTATAAAAAATAATGCTTTTTGGCACAATTTCGTAAATATGTGGTTCCTGCAAACCTTGCCTGAAGTGTCGATATTTTTTGTAATTCACTCCTGTGAAATAGATAGAAAAAGAAAGTCATGTATTTTATTTTAAGTTAGCTTCACATGGTATAGTATGGTACCGGCCGGATCTTTGCCCCCAATTTTATAGAACTTCCTATCGCTCGCGTCGCCTCTAGGAGGCGGCCCTGCCACCACTGGAGGAGGCCGGCGAGCAAAGCTCGCCCGACGAACAGCGGACCTTCCTCCTCTCCTCGCGAGAGGATCCTCTGGCCAAAACATCATGGCGAACCTGGTCGCCCGGCGTGGAGGCGGAGTGGGCGTGATGGGGCGGCGGCCCGATCGGATTCCGGCGGCGGTTGTGCCTCCACGGCTGCGGGGGCAGCGTGGGGACGGCCATGGCAGCTGGCGGCAGCGGATCTGGGCCCCCCACCCAAGATTGGTTCCCCTCCAGATGGTGTGGGCTCAGGCGCCGGCTTGGCGGCCCTGAGCGGCGGTGGGCGCGCGTCGAGGTTGCCCCACTCATCGGCATGGTTGGGGTGGCCAGAGGTGTGTGCGTGAGGCCGGCATCGTTCGGGTTCGGCTCTGGCGTGCACGGCGGTGGGAATCTGGCAGGCGACGTCCAGCTGTGAATCCCGGTAGCGTCATCTCCGACTCAATCTGCTTCGGTTCGTGCTAGTTCCAATACCTATCCGGTGCTACCTAGACGGATCTGGCGGGTGGGCATGGATCCGGGGGAAACTCCAGGCCGATGTGGCGGCCGCACCGAAGTCGATGTCCTCGGCGCCGATTCTCTTCCTGGAGGCTTCGGTGTGGATCCTACGCCCCCACCTCTGCCATGAGCGGAGGTGAAAGCCTCTGTTCCTCTGTTTGGGCGACGATGGCACTTTGGTGTTGTGTTCCTTCCTGAAGGCGTCGGCCGAGGACTCCTCAGGGTGGTGGAGTTGCTGGTAGTTCGGAGTCGACGCGAGATGGCATGTAGGTGGAGCGGTGTGGCATCAACAATATCATCTACGGTGGGTCTCGTCGGCATGGCGCAGTGGAGACTCGGCGTACGATGCGCGGAGATGGACTCGCGCAGGAGGAGGAAGCTGTCTGGCGTCGTTATGGCGTCGACGACAAATAGACCGTGCAAGGTAGATGGAGCAGTACAACTCTGAAGATGGATTATTGGCAGGTGGCTACGGCGGTCTCATACCCGGCAGGCGTCCTGGTTGAGGAGTGCGCCGGACCGGTGGGTGCGCCATACCCGGCAGGCGTCCTGGATGAGACATCTGGTTTTAGATGCTAGGTTTGGCTGCGAGGTCTGTTTGGTATTAGGCCCAGACTATCAGCATCCCTTCATCATTTGGATAGAAATAACGACAGATGTTGTCTAGACGTGACTTTAGTCTTGTTATTGTATTAATTTGTAATGTCTTGTGTAAATAATTAATAAAGTGACTGCATACATCGTCCAGATGTAGAGGCCAGGAGTCCTCTTCCATTTCTAAAAAAAAGAACGGCCGGATCTTCCACACATCGAGCCATGAAAGAAGACCTGCAGGGCAGCAGGGGGAATGAAGACATGTTGTTTACATATGCTCTATTGTTATTGAGCTATAGTGCATAACTAGAAAGGTTGGTCGTACTGTGCTGCGTCGCTGGTCTTGTTGGATTTTCATTAATGAAAATACTCACTCTATTTTAAAATATAAGGTGTATTAGTTTTTTAAAAAGTCAAATCTGTTTGAATTTGATCAAATTTGTAAAGAATTATATCAAAATCCATAATATCAAATCATTAGATTCATCATGAAATGAATTTTTATATTTTATTTATTTAGTATTGTGGATGTCGATATTTTTGCCTTTGAATTTGGTCAAAGTTAACAAAAAATTGCTTTTCAAAAAACTAATAAACCTTATATTTTGGAACCGAGAGAATATTTAGTTTGGCGAGTGGAGGAGATGATGAAGTGTGTTTTATTTTTATTTATATAATCCATTTTTTGGTGGCTCTTTCGTAGTGAGATTCTATGTTATTTGCTAATCAACTCATATTTATGTGTGAAAATTTATGTGTCGGTGTCTGCATGTATTATATTGGTGTTGTAGTATCACATGATGGCACTTTTTTTATAAGTGATGATAGGGTGCGTGGGATTGATATGTTTTTTATAGGCCGGTTGCTCCTAATTAAACTGAAAAATCATAGGCCCGCTCAAAATACTGAACCTAATCCAAAATTTAATACCTCAATAGAATGGAAGGGCTCGCAAATTAGGGAGCATGGTGAATTAAAAGAACTGAATGAGAGAGTTCCTTGAGAAATTGTTGACCCGGTGAAAATTGAATGACCCAATTCTAAATTGGACACCTCAATTGAATATGAGACCTTAGAAATTAGGAAGCATTGTGTATTAAAAGAATTAAATGTGAGATCTTCTTGAGAAATTGTTGATCCAGTCAGAATTGGATGACTCAATTCTAAATTGGAGACCTCAATTGATTATGAGGCCTTAAAAATTAGGACCTCAATCAAATGAAAAAGCTCCAAAACAGAAATCGACCCTGCAAAAAAAATAGCAATCCAGAGTAATGGATGAATTGATGGTTAAATGTCCTGCTTGTGCAGATTTCATGAGAACTTTATTCGTAAAAAAAAGATTCATGAGAACTCATAAATTTAATAAGTGTACTGGTAGTCTAGTACATCAATTGGACTTGTTCATGTATATACCAATGTATGTGTTTCCACCATCTTTTCATATGCAAATTTCTTTATCAAAAAAGGCTTTCGTCCCGCTTTATATTATAAAGCAACTGCCCAAGCCAAATATCCGACAAAGTTCACAAACACACACACACATAAAGTCTCACACACGCAGAAGTCTCACACAGAGGATAATCAAAGGGTTAGTGCTGAGGGCACGGCTCAACAAGCCTTGAAAACCAGAAAAAAAAACACGCACAAATTTCTTTACTGTGAAATATTGCCTCCGTCAGGAAATAACTAGGAAGGTGTTACTTGTGTACATGTTTGAACTAATGATTTTGCATCCTCCCTTGACAGGCCCACAAGGCCACAATGGTCTTAGAACATTTTTCTATAGACGTTTGGCACAAACTTGAATAAACAAGGACTTCTATTACAAAATTTTATGCCTATTCTAGTTTTTTTCAGTGTAAATTTACTTTTGAGAGTTGAAAAGTGAACCTAGAAGCTCATAAGTTAGCCAAGCATTCTCTTTTGTTAGGGCTGGGACGCCATGTCTGATATGGCCAATCCCATAACCCAAACTGTATCCCGATTATGAATGAATAAAGCTTGGTTTGTCTCAAAAAAAATTATAAGCCCACAATTACAATCTTATTCAGTGAAACACAGAAAGAAGTCATCATTCCATGGACTCACACTCACGACTCATGCAAGAGCAACCAACAGCTTGCCTACATTTCTCCCAGAAAACAGACCCACCAGAGCCTCGGGCGCCTTGTCGATCCCTCGGGCGACGTCCTCCACAACGGCCACCTTCCCTGCCTTGATGTAGGCGGCCATCTCCTCCTCGAACCTGGGGTACAGGTGGTGGTGGTCCATGCAAGAGAAGCCCTCCACCCGGACGCGCTTCGGGATGATGCACCACAGGTTGCGCACCCCCTGGTGCTCCGGCAGGTTGTACTGCGAGATCATCCCGCACGCCACCACCCTCCCGCCCGGCCGCATGTGCAGCAGCGCCGCGTCCAGCGTCGCGCCGCCCACGTTGTCGAAGTAGACGTCGATGCCGTCGGGGAGGCGCCGCCCGAGCGCCGCGCCGAGGTCATCCCCCTCCGACTTGTAGTTGAACGCGTCGTCGAAGCCCATCTTGCTCTTCAGGACACTCACCTAACAAACAACAAAGTTCATCGTCTGGTGGCATGAATTGAAAAGAGGTTGCCTGGTCTCCCAGGTTGTTTTGAACATTTTTAACACTCTGATCACTTTCTACGCTCGTGGACCATGTCCAAGCATTTTTATCGCTCCTCACTCTTTACACCATGTGCACAGGGAAAATGAAAAATGCGCTTTGGTTTCTGGGTGTATATACATCTGATATGGAAAAAAAAGTCAAAAAAGTTTAGAAGTTTTTTAAAATAAATTTGACTTTTTTTTGCACTAGTATATAAATTTTCACGGATAAAAAACCAGCGCTGACTTCAGGGAAGAAAAACAACAACGGGGTGTTTCTTTTTGTGGAATTTTTTCTACAAGTATAATGGAAGGTCAAGCTTATTTCAAAAACATTTTCAGAATTTTTGTACTTCTTACTTAATTACTAGTATTTTTTCATATAGGGTGTATATACACTAATAATAGACCAAAAGTTTCTATCCATGTACACAGGGAGATGCTTGTAAAAAATCCTCTTTTGGTTAAGCAGTGATGATTTCTATAGGAGAGGTGACTAAGTAAAGAACTAAGCTATACAAATAACATGTTTTTAGGTGACCAAGACAGACGAAGATTCCGAGCAACCGATAATTAAGAGCATGTGCAATATTGCTATCTTAGGAATGCCACGTAGGATAAATAATGAGGTGGAGGAGAGCGAACTCATAAGAAAAAGCTTGTCTTCTCTTATTTAAGGGAAGACAAGAGATGATCTCTTAGCACAATATATCTCATCACATTTGTAGGAATAGCTAGTTATCAAAGATAAAGTTAAGAGATGATCCATTGTAGACGTTTTTCTTTGTTAAATCAATACAAGAATTAAGATAAAATTATCTTATCAATCATTATACATGTCTAAAAGAACCGTAAGAAAATTCCTTATGTGATCAAACCTTCTCATCGGAGCCGGCACTTCCAACCACATAGCATCCAGCGATCTTGGCGAGCTGTCCAACGACCTGACCGACCGCGCCAGACGCTGCCGACACAAAAACAGATTCACCTTGCTTTGGCTTGCCAACCTGAAAAAGTCCAGCATATGCAGTGAGCCCTGCCAAGCCTGCAAGCAGCATCAATGTTGCATGATCATCAAATGTATTATAAGCAGCAGTGAGGAGATTACTGCTAGTACACAAAAGAGCATACAAAAGGGTCTAATCCCAATCGGTTCTAGAACCGTCACAAATGAAAGTGATGTCTCGGATTTATTGTTATATTTATATTCAAAATGGACTTCTAAAACACCATGAATCATGTGAGAAATCTTTTGCAAATATATATATATATATATATATATATATATATATATATATATATATGCAAATTTCACAGACGTAGCGTGCACAGGCTATACTAAATGGTTGTTTTCCATGAAATAGTTTGAATATTGACTCAACTCATCGTCCCAGTAACCCTCCACTCACATATATCCAAACTGTTAGAATAAATCGAGGCGCTCTGTCGATCATTTGAGGACCAAGCAATCATACGAGCACGACACCGAGATTTGTTAACGAGGTTCACCGATATGGCTACATCTCCGGGGTCTGACTATGGACGCTCCTCCCCGTGACACCGTCACAATACCGCACACCGGTCACCCGGTCGCCGGCACATGCCGCCGGCTCCCCCTTGCGTGCCTGTGCTATTATGTTGGCATAGGTTACATCATGTGTCTACCCTCGCTATATAAGAGAGGCCTAGGATACAGGTTCCTACTATAGGACACGACTCCACATTTATTAAACACAATACAACTCAGAGTCCAACTGTAACCTACCTTGTACACTATATTCGACACAACTCCAACAAACTTCGCCTTGGCAAATATACTCCACCATCCTGGATTTGTCCATGCGTCAAACTTTCATGTACATTGGACTTGAACTTATTCCATGAGAATCGCTGCTACTCCAAAGACTCCATATGACTCCACCTGCAACTTGTAGTCCCTCTTTTTCTTGACCACAGTCAACGCTCGAGCGAAATTAAGTTTTCCTTACTCTAGTTTATGCTCCCAACTTCCAGAATATCCGTCAACGCCATCACACACCGATCATTGACCTGCATGAAAGTGAACAACTCACATATTGGGTGTCACACATAAGAGTTACCTGAACTCAACATCACCCCTCTTCCTTGACCGTCTGTCTGAAACTTGAAGGAATTTCACCATTGTTTGTAGTCATCCCGAGTCAAATTCACAGTTGTCTCACCACATGTATGACCACCAGAGCCCTGGCCCGTCTCCATGTCCCGTGCGTACCACATGCCTCGCCGCTATTACCGCGTCGAGCCTCCGCTGTCCCGGTCGAGTCTCAAGGGCCGCGAACCCACACCACTCAATCCCCACTGCAGAGTACCACCGGTCATCACCGACCGATGACGAGTTTCACGCTTCCATCAGACCACTGGGCTCCAGTCCGAACTGCATGTCACTCGCTTTTTCCCACTTGCTGAATAGGCTTCGATTCCCTGGATCCTTACACTGTAGCCCCTCAATCCAACTCCACCTTCAACGTGACTTCATGATAGATGATCAGTCCACCCTCGCGCCCCGTCGACTTCAATCTCACATGTGCACCGTTTTAAATCAACCCCGCGCCATAGTCTTGTCGAAGCCGCACAAGCCTCGGGCATGCGCACCACGTGTTTCCACGCCCAGAAGTCGGTCACCATCAGCATCACGCTCCTACATCGTCTTCGCCGATCCCACCACCATCTTCTGTACCAACCGACTTGCGTTGATCCATCATACTATCTAGTCCGACCCAGCCGAACTCGTTCGACTGTATGACACGCTCGAGGCTTCCAAATCGTCTTCCGCGAATTTTCATCCATCACATGACAATTCCATCTTAGCTGACATGACTTCCTGCAACTCCTTCAAGCATCACTGTCGCGCCAACAATCTTTCTCCCATGTCTGCCATAACCCAAGGTTTTCAGTTCCACAAACTTCTCCACCTCAAACCTGACACCCATTGACGCCCTGGTTCTTTGTACGGCTGACTTTGTAAAAAATACTTGAGCAATCTCCCCGTGATGCACAAGTACACGACAGAACATGCGTGTACTACTAACAATTGCAACCAAAAAACTTTTGATCTTCATGTGTAGTAGCTCTAGCTCAACCTCCAATGCTGGATGTTGCTTGTCAATGTCTCCTGCTAAATCCGATGGATCCCAACGTGAAGAATTTTTTCCATCGCCAAATTGACCTGTCTCCTACCTTTCTGTGTCACATGGGGACTCGGTCCTTCCTTTTTTTTGTCTCAAACAAATCTCCGTCACGTATGTAACAGCAGCGTCTCTCCAGCCCTCCTGCGTACATCACCATGCACCAAGGCACATCACGGCCTGGACAGCTCCCTCGCACGCGACGCACCTGCAGCGGCACACTGGGCCAGGACCGCCAGCCTGCCTGCACCGCCCAGCCACCACACAAGTGCCACAGCCCACAATGGGCCTCAGCTTGCTTCGGCTTGCACTTTGCCTGCTGGACCTGCCCACCCCACGCACAGATCGATCGATTCCGATCAAACCGATTGTGTCACAAACTCGTCTGCTACACGTGCCGCCGCCGTCGCTTCATGTATGCGCTGTTGAGCTATACGCTCGCCCGACAGATCCATATCAATCGATCGCCGCATGTCTGCTGTTGTCACACCCACACGCGCCTCCTGATCGCTTCCTCCAATCAACAACCCAGCAGCCTCCGAACAATCTAATTCATGATATCACTTGTTAGAATAAATCGAGGCACTTTATCGATCATCCGAGGAGAACACGACACCGAGATTTGTTAACGAGTTTCACCGATATGGCTACATCTTCGGGGCCTGACTACGGGCGCTCCTTCCCGTGACACCGTCACAATACCGCACACCGGCCACCCAGGCGCCGGCACATGCCGCTGGCTCCCCCTTGCGTGCATGTGCTATTATGTTGGCATATGTTACATCGTGTGTCTACCCTCGCTATATAAGAGAGGCCTAGGATACAGGTGTCCTACTATAGGACACGACTCCACATCTATGTAAACACAATACAACTCAGAGTCCAACTGTAACCTACCTTATACACTATATTCGACACAACTCCAACACAAACGAACCCTAACTTCTAACTTCTAGCTTGTCTTTTCTCCACCGCTGCTCCCAACCACTTTCCACCCCAAATTTAACCCACTAGCGCCCCTTCTTTTCAGTCTTGCCCCCATTTTAAAACACATTACATATTAGTTTTGTCTTGAGTCTAATTTTATAAATTTGATCAAGTTTACAAACAAAATCAATATATACAATACCAAAAACATAATATGTAATGTTTATTAAAAATATCGGTCTGGTATTTCGGATGTTGATATTTTCCATGTGAACTTGATTAACCTTTACAAAGTTTCACTCATAATAATGCTAATATCAATGTATTTCTAAATGGAGAGAACTGTGAATTCTCAAAGGTTTCAAAAAAACGTTTGGAACGAGTGTTTTTTCATACTTCGTGTCCGCATAGATATTCACTCACCAAGAACACCTGTGTAGTGTGAGAGTGGCAGCTCGGGGTGGTTGATCTTGAACAGGCCCTCCGTTTGGGTGATGAGGGTGTACTCCTCCCATGCACTCATCCCCCAGACGAGGTCACCGGTGTCGAACTCCGGGTGCGTCGAATCGAGGACCTCGCCCACCGTGAAATTGACCAAGGCCTGATGATCATCCAAATATATATGCAAGATCGGTCAGCCCCGAAACTCCGACGAGATCAAGGGTAAAAGAGCAACCTGCATTACCTCTCCAAGCACGAAGTCCTCGGCCGGCACGGCGTCGCCGTCGTCGTGCTTGGTCATGCGGCCGCGCATCCACGGGTCGCAGGACAGGTACAGGTTCTTGACCACCACGGCGGGCGTCGACCCCTCCGGCACCCGCAGCCGGACGTCGGAGGTGACGACCACCTCCATGTCCTCCGCCGTCGGGTAGCCTGTCACGTGCCTCCTCAGCACCACCTTCTTGTTCGTCGTCACCTCGTCGCCATGGCCGGCTATGTCGATCTTCGTCGGGCTAGCCATTAAATTTATGGCGCTTCGAGTTATCTGAGCTTCAGGGTTTAGCAAGGTGCTAAATATACTGATGTGCTATGTCACCGTGCGAGTGCAATGCGCGCTACGCTACGGTTATATAGACGAAGCTCATAATGAGTGTGTAAGGCAGACAGGCGACGGGTTGATATGTGTGTATTGTACGCGTGCGTCACCCGTGACGGTATGACTTTGCCCCAAATATCTTTCTTGCCATTTTCTTCACGTTGCAAGTTAGACCTGCACATCCCGTGCGTCAAAAGCGAAAAGGTTAGATCTGCAAAAAAAAGAGGCAATTGCATGACACTCACACGTCATGACACACGTATGTGCATTTCCCATATATCATTGAAAACATGGGTGGCACAAGACAATACCCCCAACTTACAGAGTATGCTAAGGAATTTTTTTCAACAACCAGCCTATGGGGTTATGTGGTTGGATGATTAAAATGATGGTTACGTACTCCGAGCCCATTGAAGATTAAATCACATCCCTAACACCATTTACGTCTCGTTAAGGCAAAATACACTTAAGTGGAGGGGCATGCATGTGAGCACGCATGCATTTGTAGGTACATCAGTGACCGCACGGCAGTGGTAGTACTATGAGTAGCAGTAGTTATATACTAAGAGCAACTCTAGCAGAGTCGCCATATTCATAGTCTGCATAAAACATATGGAGCACGCTTCATAATGTTTTAAAGGTTGCGGAGGCTGTGCACAAACATAGAGTCCCCATAATGTGGCCTCCATAATATATATATTTTTGTTTCTTCTTTCTACTCTACTACTCCAATTGAGATCAAACAATTCAACAAATATCATTACAAACCATTAAATTAAGTACAACAAATAAGCCAAATGCAACAAATAATTCAATCAATTTTTTAAGAAAATAAATAAATTTAAACACACTATCTCCCAGCTAGCTTCTAATGATGCTCGGTGAGATCCTTATTCAGCTGGTCATGGGAGGCCCGGTCTTCAATCTTTCAGTATGTCTTCCAAAAAAACCCAACTCTGCCTTACGTAAAGTTGCCAGAGTACGATTAACCTCTGGATTTGAAATCACTGCTTATATATCTGGTATTGGCCATAATTTACAAAAACATTCTGTAGTATTTGTAAGAGGAGGAAGGGTTGGTGTGAGATATCACATTATTCGAGGAACCCTAAATGTTGTCACAGTAAAGAAACTGCAATTATTTAGTATATTCATACAGTCACCGAGGAACCTCCGATATACTCTCTCCGTTCCTAAATATTTGTCTTTTCAGAGGTTTCAAATGGACTATCACATACGGATGTATATAGACATATTTTAGAATGTAGATTCACTCATTTTGCTCCATGTATAGTCACTTGTTGAAATCTCTAGAAAGACAAATATTTAGGAACGAAGGGAGTAGTTGGCTGTCAGTCTTGGCGAGCATGGGTGCATCAATCATAGGTTTTTTTTTTGAGAAATAAGTGCACCAATCATAGGTGACTGGACTCTCAAGATCGCAAACGTAAGCATTTTTTAGCCCATTCATTTCTTTGTTTTTTAATTGTTTATTTAAGAAGAAGAGGTTATGGACAAAAGAGCAAAAGGAACAAAGAGAAAAGATGTGCTTTGGCATCTCTAGTCGATCCTCTAAAAAGTTATAGAGTAAAAGTTTAGTTTTATTCCTCTAACCGGCACATAGCCGATCTCCTAAATCTGTTAGAGGAGTAAAAAATTTACTCCTTGGCCTCCCCGGTTCATAAAAATACTCCACCGCAGCCGCCTGGAGTAAAAGGTTACTTCACGTGAAGGCCCCCTTGTAGCCAGCCGGCGACTCCGTGAAGCCCCTTTGTCGACGGTGACAACCTCGAGCCTTGTCGGCGTCCTCGCGGTGGATCTGCTCGGCAACAGCATCTGCAACTCAGACGATTCCCTGCAACACATCGCACTAAACCTCATCCTCGCCAGCCGCGGCACCTCCTCGGTGGCGCTCTCCTTGTTCTTGTGGCTGGTCTCCACCGACCCTACCGTTGACCGCAAGACCACACCACCCACCACGGCTTCACGCACCACGGCTCCGCCTTGTGCAGCATGTCGCCGCCAGAGCGCGCATGCTAGTGGCGATGGCGCATTGAGTCGGAGCTGAAGCTTCACGCGCTACGTAGGAGTTGGAGTAGGAGTGGAAGAGGCCGCAGCGGCGATGGTGTGGTCACCATCGTTGCCGCAAAAGCGCAATGCATAAACCAATTGTAAGTTCTACCCCGCTAAGTTTAGGGGATCGCCTAAAATCAACCAAAATTTAGAGTAAAAATACTGCACATGGTTTACTCGGCCATTTACTCCTCAATATTTTAGGGGATTGGCTAGAGATGCCCTGAGGCTTTAGACATATGAGGATGCCATGCATGGAGAACGAACGAACCCAGGGTAGCTACGAAGCATTTGCACTCCACGCCACCAGAGCTGGATGCGAAGTTCAGGTGGCATCCCGTTTGCTCTGAATGCAATGTCGATCTGTCCAAACAGAAGCGTCATCGGCAGAATCTCCCTCCGTAAGCGTCATCTTATATAAGATCTTATATTGTGGGACGGAGGGAATAGATGCTAAATAGCATCGCAGATCCTGCTTCCTTGCATGCTCTTTCAGGTTTCTACCGTGTTCCTTGCCTCCTCCTGGAGACTTCAAGCTGGAGCTAGCATAGCTACATGCTGGACGCCGGCTATTGTCGCTGCCAAATGGTAAGGGAGCAAGACACTGATCTGCTTATAGCTTCACAAATGATTCGTCCAGGTCATAATACATCAATTTCAAAATTTCTACTCTCTCTGTTTCCAAATATAAGTCTTTCTAGAGATTTCACCAAGTGACTGCATACGGAGCAAAATGAGTGAATCTACACTCTAAAATATGTCTACGTACATCCATATGTTGTATTCCATTTGAAATGTCTAAAAAGGCTTATATTTAGGAACGGAGGGAGTAATATATATACCCCACCTATATTGCAAACGTAACGAGCATGACATTTGTCAGGAGGAGGATTTTAGTGTGCTAAAGCGTACATGTAAATTCCCAATTTGAAAGCACGGTCCTAAATTTGATTCATCATCACAGGGGAAATTATATTTGATTGGTGCTTATTGAAGGCTTCAAAGTAGCAGGCCTGAATTCTAGATGACTTTAGAGGTAAAAGAAATGCGTAAATACTTAATTTAGGTATGGTTCAGAACGTAAAAAAAGAGTCTTCATCGACCAACAAACTTCAAAGCCGAAAACCTCAGTGTAGAAACTATGGATGGGTTTCTTCTGCCTCCATGAGCTCACATGGGATTCAAACATCCCAAACTCATTTCTCTGTGGTATATATGACAAAAACTCCCGAGGATGAAGTGTAAATCTAGTGAACGTAGACTATAACAGCTGGCGTTCTTGCTCTATGCTCCGAAAGGAATGAAACGCCACACAGAGGGTGTTTAGGAGATCCGAGATCAGGAGAATCATGGCAACCCATGAGCTGATGGAGTGTGATGTCTCACCAACTGACACGCTATCCAGGAAGGGAATAGCCACGGAGGTACTTGGAATCGACTCCTGACTCACGGCACAGCGCAACCCTGCCAGTTCGTGCAATCTGCAAAATGCATGGCCAAGGAGGGTAAAGGATCGACTACAAATAACCGTTCAAAAATTTGCAGTTGCTAAACTACAACTTGCATTGGACTACATGCGTGCTCCACAATCAAGGAATAACTAATCCGCTGCTGAACACAAATTATGGATATTATGGTGCATTTGCAAAGTGAACCGTTCAAGAGCTTCAAAAAAAGTGAACCTTCAGTACGAACCTCACAGATGCCGTAGGGCTCAAGCAACCTTTGTAGTGCAACCATTTTATCAAGGTCTCCAGTAAGCTGCATGACAATAATGTTATTGCTTGTTAAGACAAATTATTGATGCCACTAACTATATTGTCCTTGCAGGACTCTTTTGCAAGATTCAAGAAATAGAGGAAAATGGAAAGGGTAGGATCGCAATGTCCGGCCTTATTGAATTGTAGGATTAAATACAATAAGAATCCCAACAAAAGGGTGTTTGATTACGCCATAGGAAAAACAAGGAAATCATTGCACGAGCTTTGAGTTAATGGAAATGTTTCTATGAAATACCAGCAAGTGAATTCTTATGAGATATTTATATAAATACAGTTTATGTCAAATTTTGTTCTTCAAATGGATTACAATTATGTCAGACATACGATTTGCCGGTATAGCCATAGATACATGACACTGAAACAATCTATAAAGGCCCACATTGTTGCATATCTCTATTATCCAACTTAAATCAATATTAAGAAATACTACCATATATTTCAAAATAGCAGCAGATATATACTGAAATTTTTATCAGGCTAGTTGACAGCTATGCGGATAATGCTCCAAGTAAAGGCTGTGTCTGATTAATGTTCATATTTCTGCTGTCTACAATCAACATGTCTAGATTGAATTAAGAAAATGCTTAGATAAAACCAACTGATTTATCTACCAACAAAAGAATATAAAGTCCTAAATCTAGTAGTTGGACCCAAGAGGGTAAAGTAATTATTACCTGAAGAGTTATTGTGTGGCCTGATACATCAACCGTTTTGGCCCTGAAAACATCCTCAGCAATATCCAGGATTTCCCTGCGAGCTGAGGTGTTGCCAGCGACCTTTATGATCATTAACTCTCTAGCCGCAAATGGTAAATGTGTAAGATCTTGAACCTGAGAAACCAAGATGAATTTGAGTTAACCTTACATATGAAACAACAATCATAGAAACCACACATTGATAAGTTGACCTCATAAACATCGATGAGCTTGTAAAGTTGTTGTACTAGCTTGGCGATAGATTCATCATTTCCAGGAACGACAGTGGTGATGCGAGAAGTGCCCGTTTTTTCAGCTGGGCCAACAGCAAGACTCTGTCAAAGTAATGGATACAACTTTTAAGCATTTACTGCAACCATGTAACCTGCAATGACCTAACCGAGTCAACATAAGATATATATAGGCGGAAAACAAACCTGAATATTGTAGCCCCTCCGGGCAAAGACACCCGTTGCAACATTAAGAACTCCAGGGGAATCATTCACAAGGATTGACAAAGTATGTGAACAAAACCCTGTAGGCTAAAGAAAGAAAAGTATGCCAGTTATTTTCCAAATGGGTATTAAAATTGCAATTGTAGTTCAATGCAAACAAATTTTAAGAATTTTAGTGTTCAAGTACACTTCAAGGCTCTTGCCACTAATTTTCAGCAACACAGCAGCTCTAGTGAAAGAAGAATGCAAGAACTTACATCACTGTCAGTCATGGCACCCCAATGAGCATCAAGAATTTGATTCATCGAGAAGCTTTCGTAAGGTTCCACTGGATAAACATCGCCCTAGTAATAAGAACGTAAGATTATATAAAAATTCATACAGCTGCTGTTGCAAATTGGAGCAAATAGTATTTGCAATAAAATTGTTCACACAAACATAGCCAAGGTCATTTCTAACCAGTGTTTGTGAAATTGTAGTTATTCTATAAGATAGCCAACTTCTTACTACTTTCAAATCAAGACTAACAATTCAACATAATGCTGGTATTGGGAATGATACAGCAATTTAAATAATACACCAACTTCTGCTTTTGTCCTAAACTGGTAGGCATAAATAGATAAATCTAGCTAATCACATCAGTATTCACTGCATATAAGATGCACTTGCACGGATCAATATTGGTAAATAATCTACAGAAACTATTTTGCCCTTACAAACACAGATTGAAAAGAATAATCAACAACATCAATGCAGTAAAGAACAACTCTTATTATAAAGAATAGAAGTAAATTACGCATGTTGATTTTCGTTGAACACATAAAAAGAATTCACACAACACAATAAACCAGGTCAAAATAAATGGAGACAGTGTTGTTGCAGACTTGCAGTGCTGAAGAAAAGATAAATACATGCTACAAGAATTATATGAATGATAAGAACTATCATTCCTTACCTGGGATGATTCCTCAGAATCCCCACTGGTTGTCTTTGCAGTGCTTAGTGTAGATTTTGAAGGCATTTTTACTTCAAGATCAGGATAGGAAGCTACGGAGAACCTCCAAAAAGGAGCTGTTTGTCCCATTTTCTCACGCCGCAAAGCTATCTGTTACATTAGTATGGCCCATTAGATATAGTCAAGAAGAAAGCATGATATGGTATTAATCTTTCTAAGGAGTATAACCTTGCCAGTTCTGGCAACTTCTTTGATCCCGAATTTGCTCAGGTTCCTCTGTACAGCAGCAATTTTTCCAGGATCGCCGGTTACCTTTGGCATGACTCAAAAACAGAGAGCATACTTTGCTTTAATAAAAGACATACGAGTGATAGTGTAATTGATCTGCAAGATACGACACATCACGGATTTTACCTCAACAGTTAGTGTATGGTCTGAAAGATCAACCACTTTGGCTCTGAAAATGTCAACCAAACCCATCACCTGCATGTATGAGTATTGAAATAAGCAAAGAATACCCAAACTGTACTTCCATTACCTCTCGGACTGAAATATGTAAATTGAGCATCACATGCACAGATTAAAATCTCTAGATAGCATGCTTGCAAAAGGCATATATACACTTTTACCTCGAGCCGCTGTTCTGGCTCTACGTTTAGTTTTATAAGCATGAGCTCTCTTTCAACTTGCGGTTCCTTTGATAAATCATCAACCTGTTCAATCAATATACAAGACTATGAATTTCAGATACTGCGATGACAGGAACAAGCACAGAAACTGACACGAGTGATTCCACTAACTACATGTTACTATTAGTTAGCAAACTTTTGCAATATTCACGGGATACTGGAATAAGAAAATGCTGACCTGTATAACATTGACAAGTTTGTAGAGCTGCTCGACGACCTGTGTGAGTATTTTCTCTGTTCCTGACACTACAATGGTGAACAGCGCCTTGTCCTTGTTCAGCCCAACCGCCAATGACTCGATGTTGTACCCTCTTCTGGCGAAGACCCCGGCAATCCGATTGATCATCCCACTCTCATCCCCGACAAAAACTGATATCGTGTGGCGCTTTACAACCCTATAAATAGAGGTTGAAGGGGGAAAGGAATCCTAATAGATCAATGGCAAGGCGCAGCGAAGAATCAAAGAATAAAGTCGCTCAGGATTCAAAAATGGTCCACGGAAAGGGAGAAGGCTTACGAGCGCCTGGGGTGGGGTGGCACCGGCGCGACGCCATCGGTGGCCGGAGTAGCGGCCGCCGCGGCGACGGGCACGAGGCGCAGCCTCGGTCTGACCGAGATGGACACGGGCGGACGATGCGGCGGCTGGTGGTGATGGTGGGACCCAGTCCCGACCGCGGCGAGGTGAGGAGTTACCGCGGCGGCGGCGGCGGCGGTCATGGGCGGGACCGCGGAAGGGTGGAGGAGATCGTGAGGTGGTGGGGTTTTGGGGATGGTTCGGGTCCCGAGGAGAGGACGGTTGGCGTCGGCAGTTTCGGGCTGGGTTGGCTGTATCTGTGTGGGCACGGCCGGAATGGATTGTTCGGAAACGGTCCCGGCCGCAAACTTCTGTAGGCTTCTGGGTTCACTCCTGTACTAGTTTTTTTTTTTAAAACATCATTACAGGCACAAGTGCTTATATACACGCGCATACCTTATCTCTATGAGCACTTCCGAAAGACTGAGCCGACATATCATCTTGAAATTTACGAAGTCACCCTAGGCATCTCGTCGTCGACGCGAACGTCTCCTTTCACTGAATGTGCATCGCTGGAAATCCTGAAATAAATCTAAATATAAATGCGAGCACCAGAATTTGAACCTTGATGGGCTGGGATACCACACCCCATCTAACCATCCAACCATAGATTATTTTTTTTACAAGGCAAAAACTTTATTTCTCAAATAATAGCGAGATCATTTACAATAAGATGAGAAATAAAGTCCGGGATAGCATCTTCCCAGAACTATGAAGATCTATTCGTTAGAGATGATTTAGCTATGCAATCAGCTATATCATTTGCTTCACGAGGGCATTTACTTACTTCATATTTTGCATAGTTCAGCCCCATCTCTTTTATCTCCAGGAGAATAGCCGATTCATGCCCAAGGAAAGCTTCAGAATTGAGAGCATCAACTCCATTTAGGCTATCCGACTCAGTGTGTAGTTTGTTGCAACCAATCTTGGCTGCTAAATAGAAACCATTCTGAATAGCAATCATCTCTGCCACGTCCACTGACACCACATGTGGTATGAACCAGGCAGCAGCAGCAATAAACTCATCATGTTCATCTCGTGCCACTGCTCCTGTTCCTGCCAACATATTTTCTGCACTAAAAGATGCATCAACATTAACCTCAACCGTTCCTCTCAGTGGCTTATGCCACATATGATCACGCTTCACCCCCGACTGACTAGGTGTTAGTGAGCGAGTAAAATTTGTCGCTAGAACCCGTATTGGTATAGCAGTTTGGTGCGGCTGCCGGACTGTCTCGCCTTTGACACTTTGTCGTCGTTGCCACCAGATGTACCAGCTTCCCACCGCGGTTAACTTGGCCACAGACAATGCGTTTTTGTATCGTGTCGCTCTACAAGAGTAGCCAATGTGACTGAGCCCGACCGGTCTTCCGCTACAACCTTCTGTACTTCTTCATCAAGTCCCAGCTCTTTCCAGATATTCATCGCTCTTTCACATGTAAATAAACAATGTTGTGCATCCTAAAAACCTGTATGGCATATCGGGCATTGTCCCGTGACTGGTATATGGCGGCCTGCTAGAGTACCATAGCAAGGTAGGACTACCCTGATTACCTTCCATACAAAGTGCTTCACTTTTCCAGGAATTCGGAGTTCCCATACACGCTTCCAAATATGACTCGGCCGACTTCCTTGTGCTGCATTTTGACTTTCTATACGCCCAAACTAGTGCTGGAATTGTACATGGTAGGCCGATCGTATAGTAAATACTCCTGATCGGTTATGATGCCATGATACGAAATCTTCCATCACCTGCACCCGAAGAGGTATTTGTAATATCCGATGGACATCAACTAGCCAAAAGACAACCCGGATCAACCTCTCATCCCACTGCCCAGTATATGGATCAATTAATTCTTCAACCTTGCTCAACGTAGTTACTCCCCTTGGAGTTGTAATTTTCCTTGTTTCACTAGAGGGAATCCAAGGATCATTCCAGATGTTGATCTGCGATCCCGTACCCACATGCCAAATACATCCTTTCTTAAATGTTTGTATACCAGATACAATGCTTTGCCAAGTAAACGAAGAACCCTTCTTTGGGCCAGCCATGAGTATATTGCCATCAGGGTAGTACTTTGCACCTAGAACTCGTGCACACAAAGATTCGGGATTCTGGAGTAAACGCCAACACTGTTTTGCTAATAAAGCAAGATTAAAACTGTGAAGGTCTCTAAACCCCAAGCCACCCTTACTCTTCGGAATGCATAACTTCCACCGTGCAAACCAGTGCATCTTCTTCTTGTCCTCACTGTCCCCCACCAAAAACCTGCAATCTCATCTGTAATTGCCTTGCATATGTTCTTTGGAAGTTTGAAAACCGACATAGCATAAGAGGGGATTGCTTGAGCTACCGCCTTCAACAATATCTCTTTCCCCTTCATTGAGGGCACTTTTTCCTTCCAACCTTTAATTCTCTGGCAAATTCTATCAATAAGATGCTGAAAACAATCACTCCTATCCACCCCTACCATGGTGGGGAGCCCCAGGTATTTATCTGTTAATGCCTCAGTTAGAATATCCAGATTTGTACAAACCTCTTCCCTAACAAGCACGCTTGTATTTGGACTGAAAAAATGCTAGATTTAGGTGTACTTACACACTATCCACTACTTCCACAATATACTTCCAGAACTCTCTTCAGTGTGCTTGCATTCTGGACATTTGGTTTCATAAGAATCAGCGAGTCATCTGCAAAAAGTAAGTGGGATATAGATGGTGCATCTCGGCATAGTCGTATACCTTCAATTCCTCCCACTTCTTCTTCATGAGTCAATAAGCTAGAAAGCCCTTCTGAACAGATTAAAAAATAGGTAGGGAGATAGTGGGTCTCCCTGCCTTAAACCTCTGAAAGGTATGATCTCCTCTGTTTCCACTCCATTGAATCTTATTTTGTATGTGACTGAGGAGACACATTGCATTATCATCTCCACCCAAGCCGGGTAAAATCCCAATTTCAACATCATTTGTTTGAGGAAACCCCATTCTACTCGATCATATGCCTTCATCATGTCCAATTTTACTGCACACATCCCATTAGATCCATGGGTCTTCTTTTTTATTGCATGAAAGCATTCATAAGCTACCAACACATTGTCAGTTATGAGTCTTCCAGGAACAAAAGCACTCCGTGTTGGAGATATTACCTCTGGAAGTATCTTCTTAAGTCTATTTGCAAACATTTTTATATGATTTTATAAACCACATTGCATAAACTAATTGTTCTATACTATGTGATTATTTCCGGGCTATCAACCTTAGGAATTAGCACGATATTCATTTGGTTCCATCCATTTGGTATTTTCCTATTATGAACTACCTCTAACAGCTCATCAGTAAGCTCCTCACCTAGGATGTGCCAGAACCATTTGAAGAAAATAGCATGCAGTCCATCGGGTCCGGGTGCCTTCATATCTCCAATCTGAAAGAGGGCCTTGCGCACCTCCTCTCGTGAGTATGGCGCTAGCAAGAGGGTATTCATCTCTGCAGTGACTTTCGGTTTTACCGTATGCAGCCAGGGCTGGTCCTGAGATTTTGGGGGCCCGGGGTGAAAGTATAATTTGGGGCCCCTTGTTATAAACATAATATGCATATCTTCAAATTTTCTTGTAAGATTCTTCGATGAAAAATCACTTGTGATTGTGTGAATATCAATATCATCCAATAGTTTGTTATCGATGCATAATGTTGCCTAACCATTTAAGCTCTTTTAGTTCATTGTTTATCCCAAATGGTTCTTCAATAATTTTAAATTTGAAAAGCTTCTTTTAGCTGATGCAACAATCACATGCACCATAAATCTGAACAATCTTTCAACACAGTGAGTTATATCCTTTCTTCAATGAAGTGATTCATATCAACCAAAACAAACAGATATGTAACATGCAAAAAAAATCATCCGCAGCTTATAGAATTTCTTCATGGCAACTACTTTTATCAAATTCTTTCTTTCTCAAAGCACAAAGTTTTACTTTAAACTGTATGGAATAGTACTATTGACATACCTGAGATTGATTAGATCGGCGTCAGTCATTGGACGCTCGGCGATGATGTGATGTGGATTTCTGGTGGCAGACACTCGAGGATGTACATGTTCGCTCAGGCCGGCAATGCCAATTTTCTGGGGTAGGTGATGTTCATGCTGTGTCGTCGCCGCATACAGTGCCCGGAGACTGATAGATGCTGTGGGATCGGGTAGGCTAGGATTGACGGCGGAGGGAGGAGATCACCTTCTCCTTGGCTCGAGGAACCAGCGCCGACGGCCATGGTGGAGTCGTCAGCGTGGGGTTGTGTGTGCGCTAGGGTGGATGCAGTGGAGCTTCCCATCGGCTCGTGGTAACCCTAGATCAGTAGGGATGTTGGTGGGGGTCAGCGGTGCACGGTCCCGTCGAGCCGTTGGGCTCGAACGGAAAAGAGATCAACCTAACAGAGACTAGTCACCCCTAAGCGATTTGGGATCTGGAGTTTGGAGCTTGCGGAGAACAGAGAATAGAGGGAATTAGGGATGACCTCACGTCACACAATCGTTTATTTTTCTTTTGGAGGGAGAATGTCTCACGATAGTTATGGAATAAAGAGAATGAGCCGACGTGATTTACGTGTGTACGCTGATTTGTTTCCGCATGATCGTACCCTGATTTATGTGCGTTCGCTGCTACCTTCCTTCTTGGGCTGGGCTACTTCTTTTTTCTACGTGAAGCTATGGCCTGCTACTATACTTACCTTTATACGTATATTACACCTGGGAGGGGGCCCCTAGATCTTGGGGGCCCGGGGCGGCCACCCCCTGCCCCCTCAGGGCTGGCCCTGTATGCAGCAAGCCTTGGTCATATTCTGTAACATCGGAAGTAAACAGACCAGAGAAGTAATTTGAAATAAGCGGGCTGAGGTTATCATTACCCTCAACCCACCCATTATTATTATCTCTCAATTTCTTAATCAAGTTCCTTCTCTTCCTAGCCGAGGCAGAGTGATGAAAGTACTGGCTATTACGATCACCTCTATGAAGCCATCTAACATTGCCTCGCTGGGCCCAAAATATTTCCTCTTGATCTAATAATTTTTCAATCAGTATTGATAATTCCTTTTGCCTCGACCGAACCTCATCGGTAAATGGAGCTTGCATCAACTTTTCCAACTCCTTTTGTGCTTTATTCAAGCGAATTCGAGGACCTTTAAGGACTCTTCTGTCCCATTCATGCAAGTCAAGGTGGACTGCATCAACTTTTCCTTTCAAAGTGGTATGTAGGCCTCGATGATGTGCCTTTTGCCATGCCGTTTTTATAATTTCTTCCACAGTTTCTTCTTCCATCCACCTTGCTTCAAAGCACCGCTTATATTGTGGTTTTGCAGCTGCCACCCCCGCAAGGTACTCCGTGTCCAGCAATATGGGCCTATGATCAGACTTGTCCATTTCCAAATTACATAGAGCTGCATGTGGGTGCATACTCATCCACATGTTGGTTCGCACTCCTGTACTAGGCTGGAAGCCCATTTTGAACTAAAAAACAATCAGACCCCCTAAAAACGTAATGTCCCCTAAAAAATTGAAAATCATACCAATTTAGGATTTCTCCAGGAATTTTTCCTTTGGTGCCGTTCGGAACAAAGGAATTACTATCCTACATTCCTTTGAAATTCCGATGGAATAGCCTATTTCATAGAAATTTTGGAGGAAATCAAGCATGAGTTCCAACCTCATGTTTTCTTCTCGTTGTGTGTGCAACTCCTGTGCTTTTTGGATGTGGCACCACCAAACGACAATTTTGTAGTTTTTCTATGGCTTTACTTCATGTAGAAACTCAGGATATGTGACATCTCAATTCATGTGTTTTTCATATCCCTATATTTTGAATTCTTGTGTTCCAAACGAGGCCTTAAACTGGAGTCATTTCTATCTCACCTATTCTCTTCTCTTCCACTAAAAAAATCTCACCTCACCTCTCTCTCTCTCATTAAACCTTTCACATTTTTTGAATACCCACATGCCATCCTCTTTGTTCCTCTACTTTTCTACTCCCAATCTTGGTCTTTTTTTTGCGGGAACCCAATCAATGCCTAGATCGTTTCTGCAAAAAAACAGGCTCTACCTTTATCAGGTACTTCCCTCCCCCACATAGGATTTAGAGAAGGAGAGAGAAGCTTACTAACGATTGTTGTTAGAGATGCCCTTAGGCGTGATGACCCACAAGTTTAGGGGATCTATCGTAGCCTTTTCGATAAGTACGAGTGTCGAACCCAACGAGGAGCAGAAGGAAATGATAAGCAGTTTTCAGTAAGGTATTCTCTGCAAGCACTAAAATTGTCGGTAACAGATAGTTTTGTGATAAGGTAATTTGTAACGGGTAGCAAGTAAATAAAGTAAATAAGGTGCAACAAGATGGTCCAATCTTTTTTGTAGCAAAGGACAAGCCTGGACAAACTCTTATATGAAGGAAAGCGCTGTCGAGGACACATGAGAATTATCGTCAAGCTAGTTTTCATCACGTTCATATGATTCGCGTTCGGTACTTTGATAATTTGATATGTGGGTGGACTGGTGCTTGGGTACTGCCCTTACTTGGACAAGCATCCCACTTATGATTAACCCCTATTGTAAGCATCCGCAACTACAACAGAAGTATTAAGGTAAAACTAACCATAGCATGAAACATATGGATCCAAATCAGCCCCTTACGAAGCAACGCATAAACTAGGGTTTAAGCTTCTGTCACTCTAGCAACCCATCATCTACTTATTACTTCCCAATGCCTCACTATAGGCCCAAACAATGTTGAAGTGTCATGTAGTCGACATTCACATGACACCACTAGAGGGATGACAACATACATCTCATCAAAATATCGAACGAATACCAAATTCACATGACTACTTATAGCAAGACTTCTCCCATGTCCTCAGGAACAAACATAACTACTCACAAAGCATATTCATGTTCATAATCAGAGGGGTATTAATATGCGTCATGGATCTGAACATATGATCTTCCACAAAGTAAACCAACTAGCATCAACTACAAGGAGTAATCAACACTACTAGCAACCCACATGTACCAATCTGAGGTTTGGATACAAAGATTGGATACAAGAGATGAACTAGGGTTTGAGATGAGATGGTGCTGGTGAAGATGTTGATGGAGATTGACCCCCTCCCAACGAGAGGATCGTTGGTGATGACGATGGTGATGATTTCCCCCTCCCGGAGGGAAGTTTCCCCGGTAGAACAGCTTCGCCGGAGCCCTAGATTGGTTCCGCCAAGGTTCCGCCTCGTGGCGACGGAGTTTCGTCCCGTGAGCTAGCTTATGATTTTTTTCCTTGACGAAAGACTCCATATAGCCAAAGATGGGCATCGGAGGGCCACAAGGGGCCCACGAGGCAGGGGGCGCCCAGGGGGTAGGGCGTGACCCCCACCCTCGTGGACGGTGGGTGGCCCCCCTCTGGTACTTCTTTCACCCAATATTTTTTATATATTCTGAAACGTGCTCCTGTGAAGTTTCAGGACTTTTGGAGATGTGCAGAATAGGTCTCTAATATTTGCTCCTTTTCCAGCCCAGAATTCTAGCTGCCGGCATTCCCCCTCTTCATGTAAACCTTGTAAAATAAGAGAGAACATGCATAAGTATTGTGACATAATGTGTAATAACAGCCCATAATGCAATAAATTTCGATATAAAAGCATGATGCAAAATGGACGTATCAACTCCCCCAAGCTTAGACGTCGCTTGTCCTCAAGCGAAAGCCGATATTGAAAAATATGTCCACATGTTTAGAGACAGAGGTGTCGATAAAATAAAATACGGACATGAGGGCATCATGATCATTCTTAGAACAGCAACATATATATATATATATATATATATATATTTTTTCATATGATCTCCCATGCTAAAGTAACAATTCATTCACATACTCAAGTATGAATCAGAAACTTCATTGAAAACTAACAAACTATAATCTCAGTCATTGAAGCAATTGCAATTTATCATAACATAGGAAAGAGTCAATATAAGAGCTTCTCAGCAAGTCCACATACTCAACCATCATTTAGTCTTTCACAATTGCTAACACTCACGCGATAGGGGCTTATAGTTTTGCCTCCCAACTTTTTACCTCAAGGGTAATGTCAACAATAATAGTTCATGCAAACCCACATCCAATTAGCCATATATATCAGGATCTTTCCAACACATTGTGCTTGCCAAAGGATAAAATGTAAAAAGGAAAGGTGAAGATCACCGTGACTCT
The DNA here is from genome assembly GCF_056163025.1 of Triticum urartu. NCBI lineage: Eukaryota > Viridiplantae > Streptophyta > Magnoliopsida > Poales > Poaceae > Triticum > Triticum urartu. The sequence continues at coordinate 68,591,504 of NC_141876.1, read as the reverse complement.
TATATGAAGTAATAGACAAGAATAAAAGATAAGCCCTTCGCAGAGGAAAGCAGAGGTTGTCATGTGCTTTTATGGTTGGATGCACGAAATCTTAATGCAGAAGAACGTCACTTTATATTGCCACTTGTGATATGGACCTTTATTATGCACTCCGCTGCTTTTATTTCTTCCACATCACAAGATCGTATAAAGCTTATTTTCTCCACACTAATAAGTCATACATATTTAGAGAGCAATTCTTATTGCTTGCAACGGTGACAACTTACTTGAAGGATCTTACTCAATCCATAGGTATATATGGTGGACTCTTATGGCAAAACTGGGTTTAGGGATATTTGGAAGCACAAGTAGTATCTCTACTTGGTGCAAAGAAATTGGCTAGCAAGAGAGGGAAAGGCAAGCTCAACATGTTGGATGATCCATGACAATATAAATTATCTCAGATGTAAGAAAACATAACCCATTACGTTGTCTTCCTTGTCCAACGTCAACTCTTTAGCATATCATACTTTAATGACTGCTCACAATTATAAAAGATGTCCAAGATAGTATATTTATATGTGAAAACCTCTCTTTCTTTATTACTTCATATTAATTGCAACGATGGCCAAAACTATGTTTGTCAACTCTCAACAATTTTTATTCATCATACTCTTTATATGTGAAGTCACTACTCCCCATAAGATCCATATGATCTCTTTATTTCTTTTATTTATTTTCTTTCATTGTATTCCCTCAAGATCATAGCAAAATAATCAAGCCCTTGACTCAACACTAATCTTTATTATATATATATATATATATATCTCACGGACTCGATTACATAGAAGGATCATAAAGCAAAAGTCACAACTAGATCATACTAAAACTTTATTCTACTAGATCAAGATATTACCAAAAGGATTGAACTAAAAAAGGTAAAGATAAAAGTGATGGTGATATGATACCGAGGCACTCCCCCAAGCTTGGCAGTTGCCAAGGGGAGTGCCCATACCCATGTGTTTATGTCTCCTTCTTCGGGGGTGGTGATGTGATATTTTTGGCCATGATGCCCCTCAAGATACGATTCTCTTCTTCGAGCTTACTGACTTGCTACTTGAGGTCCATTATTTCCTTACGGAGCTTGAATGTGATGGCTAAATCTCCCTTCACCCAAGGATGTTGCATAGCTGCGGGAGAACAAGTAACACTCTTTTTCATATTTTCATAAGAAAGAAATCTAACATTGGAAGGGATGACCGAGTTTGGAATAGCCGAGCTCTGTAGTTCTCCCATAGTGAATCCCGCTTGGAAATGAGAAGTAACTTCCTCATCCTCCTCCATGGCATCTATCCTTTTCAAACCGACCTCCATCTCTTCCTCAGTTGATGGCCCAAAGTGGTCAGCATTGCTGTTTGCTCTTGGCCCCGGTGTCGGATGAGATACCCGACTCTCCCCGACTGACTCTTGAGAAGACATCTTGATCTAAATCTACAGCAGAAACAACTCAAAACAAAGGCAGAGGATATTTGCGTGGTACGGTGGTCAAAACCTTCGGGAGATTATATAATGAATTTTTACCGACCTAAAGAAGTATCGTGCAAGAAAATGGAGTCCGGAGAGCACACGAGGTGCCCACGAGGCAGGGGGCGTGCCCAGGGGGTAGGGCGCGCCCTCCACCCTCGTGGAAGCCTCGTGTCCTTTCCGGTCTGCTTCTTATATTCCTATTTTCTTAAATATTCCAAAACAGAGAAAAATTGCCATTAGAACTGTTTTGGAGTCAGTTTACTTACCGTACCACGTACCTATTCCTTTTTGGAGTCTGAAACGTTCTGGGAAGTGTCCCTTATGTATTCCTCTGGGGTTACGATTTCAGTAACATTAGTTCAACATTTATAGGATTACCTGAGATATAATGTTTGATTCTTTGACCGTTCACCACCCTCGGATTTGTGCCTTCGAAGTTGTTGATTTTTATGGCACCGGAACGGTAGACCTCCTCGATGATGTAAGGACCTTCCCATTTAGAGAGGAGTTTGCCTACAAAAAATCTTAAACAAGAGTTGTATAACAATACATAGTCACCTACATTAAACTCACGTTTTTGTATCCTTTTGGCATGCCATCTTTTAACTTTTTCTTTAAACAGTTTGGCATTCTCATAGGCCTGGGTTCTCCATTCGTCAAGTGAGCTAATGTCAAAAAGCCTCTTCTCACTAGGAAGTTTAAAGTCATAGTTGAGCTCTTTAATAGCCCAATATGCCTTATGTTCTAGTTCAAGAGGTAAATGACATGCTTTACCATAAACCATTTTATACGGAGACATACCCATAGGATTTTTTGTATGCAGTTCTGTAGGCCCATAATGCATCATCAAGTTTCTTGGACCAATTCTTTCTAGATCTATTAACAGTCTTTCGCAAAATTAATTTAAGCTCTCTATTGCTAAGTTCTACTTGACCACTAGACTGAGGATGATATGGAGATGCAATTCTATGATTAACATCATACTTAGCAAGCATTTTACGAAAAGCACCATGAATGAAATGTGAACCACCATCAGTCATTAAATATCTAGGGACTCCAAACCTCAGAAAAATAACTTCTTTAAGCATCTTAATAGAGGTATTATGATCGGCACTACTAGTTGGAATAGCTTCTACCCACTTAGTAACGTAATCAACTGCAACTAAAATATGTGTATACCCATTAGAGGAAGGAAAAGGTCCCATATAATCAAAGCCCCAAACATCAAATGGTTCAATAACAAGTGAATAATTCATAGGCATTTCTTGACGTCTACTAATATTACCAATTCTTTGACATTCATCACAAGACAAGACAAACTTATGGGCATCCTTGAAGAGAGTAGGCCAATAAAAACCGGATTGCAATACCTTATGTGCATATCTATCTCCAGCATGGTGTCCTCCATAAGCTTCTGAGTGGCACTTGCGTAGGATCTGTTCCTGTTCATGCTCAGGTACACAACGTCTAATAACACCATCTACTCCTTCTTTATAAAAATGCGGGTCATCCCAGAAGTAATGTCTTAAATCATAGAAGAACCTTTTCTTTTGCTGGTATGTGAAACTAGGTGGTATAAATTTAGCAACAATGTAATTAGCATAATCAACATACCATGGAGCAGTACGAGAAGAATTTATGTCAGCTAATTGTTCATCAGGAAAGCTATCATCAATAGGTAGTGAAAGTGCTAGTGATCGACTAGAGGGGGGTGAATAGGCGATTTTTATGAAAGTCTTCAAAACATGGAAGTTTCGAAGACAACCGATAGAAATAAACCTATTACCATGCAGCGGAAGGTAGACTACACTAGGCAAACCATAGTCAAGTATTCAATGAAGTGAAAGCGCAATGACTAATAGCAGCTAGGCAGTAAGGATCAGGTAGGAAGATATTGTGAAGCCAATCAGAACAAGCAGTCACTCAGTGAAGACAGAAGATAATGCAATCATACAATGACTTCACAAGGACCAACAGTAAATAAAGGGAAGGGAAGGATGAAACCAGTGACTCGTCGAAGACAATGATTTGTTGGACCAGTTCCAGTTGCTGTGACAACTGTACGTCTGGTTAGGGAGGCTGAGATTCAACTCAGAAGACCTCGTCTTCACCTTATTCCCCTTGAGTTAAGGACACCCAGTCCTCACCCAATCACTCTGGTAAGTCTTCAAGGTAGACTTCCAAACCTTCACATACTTCGTTCACCGGCGATCCACAATGACTCTTGGATGCTCAGAACGCGACGCCTAACCGGCTGGAGGATTCACAGTCCTCAAGTGTAATAAGTCTTCAGATCACACAGACAGGAAGACTTAAGTGATGCCTAACACTCTTTGGCTCTGGGTGTTTAGGGCTTTATCCTCGCAAGGAATTCTCTCTCAAAGGCTTCGAGGTGGGTTGCTCTCAAACGACAAAAGCCGTACTCTAACTCTGAGCAGCCAACCGTTTATGGTTGTAGGGGGTGGGCTATTTATAGCCACTAGGCAACCCGACCTGATTTGTCCGAAATGACCCTGGGTCACTAAGGAACTGACACGTGTTCCAACGGTCAGATTTCAAACACACACGACAACTTCACTTGGGCTACAAGCAAAGCCGACTTATCCAACTCTGGACAAGATTTGCTCTCATAGTCTTCACTTGAAGAGATAGGATTTTGGTTAAGCATCATTCAGTCATTCTGACTGGTTCTCTTGGACCCCACTTAACAGTACGGTGGTTCCTATGACTCAACAAAGAAAAACACAGAACGACGAAACTGCTAAGTCTTCGCGCTCCATAGTCTTCACGCGATGTCTTCTCTTGTCATAGTCTTCAATGTGAATGTCTTCACATACCACCTTTGACTTCAATGTCCTCATACATTTTTAGGGGTCATCTCTGGTAGGAAAACCGAATCAATGAGGGACTTCTACCTGTGTTATCCTATAATTCTCACAAACACATTAGTCCCTCAACTAGGTTTGTCGTTAATACTCCAAAACCAACTAGGGGTGGCACTAGATGCACTTACAGGTAGTGGGTCATCAAGAACATTCTCTAACCTAGACAAGTTGTCTGCAACGGGGTTCTCAGCTCCCTTTCTATCAATAATATGCAAATCAAATTATTGTAGCAAGAGAACCCATCTAATAAGTCTAGGTTTAGCATCTTTCTTTTCCATAATATATTTAATAGCAGCATGATCGGTGTGAATAGTTACTTTAGAATCAACAATATAAGGTCTGAACTTATCACAAGCAAATACAACTGCTAAAAATTCCTTTTCAGTAGTAGCATAATTTCTTTGGGCACTGTCTAGAGTTTTACTAGCATATTTAAAATTTAATTTCTTATCAACCCTTTGTCCTAGAACAGCACCTACAGCATAATCACTAGCATCACACATAATTTCAAAGGGTAAATTCCAATCAGGTGGTTGAACAATAGGTGCAGAAATCAAGGCTTTCTTAAGTATTTCAAATGCTTCTACACAATCATCATCAAAGACAAAAGGAACATCCTTTTGTAAGAGATTAGTCAGAGGCCTGGAAATTTTTGTGAAGTCTTTAATGAACCTCCTATAAAAACTGGCATGACCAAGGAAACTTCTTATACCTTTAATGTCCTTAGGACACGACATCTTTTCAATAGCATCAACTTTAGCTTTATCAACTTCAATACCTCTTTCAGAAATTTTATGCCCCAAGACAATACCTTCATTAACCATAAAGTGGCATTTCTCCCAATTCAAGACAAGATTAGTTTCTTCACATCTCTGCAAAACTCGATCAAGGTTGCTTAAGCAATCATCAAAAGAAGTCCCATAAACGGAGAAATGATCCATGAATACCTCAACAATCTTTTCACAAAAGTCAGAGAATATAGCAGTCATACATCTTTGAAAGGTAGCAGGTGCATTGCATAAACCAAAAGTCATACGTCTATAAGCAAAGGTACCAAAAGGGCAGGTAAAAGTTGTCTTTTCTTGATCCTCTTTTGACACAAGTATTTGAGAGAAACCAGAATAACCATCTAGCAAGCAAAAATGTGTATGTTTGGATAATCTTTCTAGCATTTAATCAATAAAAGGTAAAGGGTAATGATCCTTTTTAGTAGCTTTATTTAATTTGCGGAAATCAATTACCATTCGATAACCTGTAACAATTCTTTGTGGGATCAATTCATCTTTATCATTAGGAACAACAGTAATACCTCCCTTCTTATGGACACAATGGATAGGACTTACCCACTGACTATCAGCAACGGGATAAATTATAGCTGCCTCCAGAAGCTTTAGTATTTCTTTTCTTACCACTTCTTTCATCTTAGGATTTAACCGTCGTTGGTGATCAACAACCGGTTTAGCATCTTTCTCCAATTTTATTTTGTGCTGGCATAAAGTGGGACTAATGCCCTTAAGATCATCGAGAGTATATCCAATAGCAGCACGGTGCTTCTTTAGAGTTTTCAATAATTTCTTTTCTTCATGCTCTGAAAGGTTAGCACTAATAATAACAGGATATATCTCTTTATCATCAATATAAGCATATTTGAGAGTATCAGGTAAAGGTTTAAGCTCAAACATGGGAACACCCTTAGGTGGAGGAGGATCCCCTAGGATTTCAACAGGCAAGTTGTGTTTCAAAATAGGACCCTGTTTAAATAATACTTCATCTATTTCCCTTCTTTCATTCATAAACATATCATTTTCATGGTCTAGCAAATATTGTTCTAAAGGATCACTAGGAGGCACGACAATAGAAGCAAGACCAATAATTTCATCTTTACTAGGAAATTCTTTATCATGGGGTTGTCTACAAAATTTAGCAAAATTAAACTCATGAGACATATCCCCTAAACCAACAGAGACAATATCCTTATTACAGTATATCTTAGCATTAACAGTATTCAAGAAGGGCCTACCAAATATAATGGGATAAAAGTCATCTTGTGGGAACCGAGAACAAGAAAATCAGCAGGGTATTTAACTTTCCCACACAAGACTTCAACATCTCTAACAATCCCAACTGGTGAAATAGTATCTCTATTGGCAAGCTTAATTGTAACATCAATCTCTTCTATCTCGGCAGGTGCAATATCATGCATAATTTCTTTTTATAAGGAATGAGGTATTGCACTTGCACTAGCACCCATATCACATAAGCCATGATAGCAATGATCTCCTATTTTAACAGAAATAACAGTCATGCCTACAACAGGTCTATGTTTATTTTTAGTGTCAGGTCTAGCAATTCTAGCAGATTCATTGCAGAAGTAAATAACATGCCCATCAATATTATCGGCCAAGAGGTCTTTAACCATAGCAACACTAGGTTCAAATTTAATTTGCTCAGGGGGTTTAGGTGTCTTAATATTACTTTTGTTAACCACGGTTGAAGCTTTAGCATGATCCTTTATTCTAACAGGGAAAGGTGGTTTCTCAATATAAATAGTAGGAACAACAGGATCATTATAAGTGATATTATTTTCTTCAACTTTAATAGGTGCAACTAATTTTACTTCAATGGGAGGATTATATTTAAACCACGTCTCCTTAGGGAGATCAACATGAGTAGCAAAGGATTCACAGAAAAAGCTACTACCTCAGAGTAAAGTCCATATTTAGTGCTAAATTCACGGAAAGCATCGGTATCCATAAAAGATTTAACACAATCAAACTTAGGTGTTATACCTGACTCCTTACCCTCGTCGAGGTCCCAATCTTCAGAGTTGCGTTTAATTGTTTCCAATAAATCCCATTTGAATTCAATAGTCTTCACATAAAAGATCCAGTACAAGAAGTATCGAGCATGGAGCAATTACTGAGAGAAAGCCGAGCATAAAATTTTTGAATAATCATTTCTTTTGAGAGCTCATGATTGGGGCATAAATATAACATTGAATTAAGCCTCCCCCAAGCTTGAGTGATGCTTTCTCCTTTGCGAGGCCAAAAATTATATATATAATTGCGATCACGATGAACAAGATGCATAGGATAAAACTTCTGATGAAATTCCAATTTCAATCGTTGGTAGTTCCATGATCCAATATCATCAAATAGCCTCAACCATGTCAATGCATCTCCCTTAAAAATAAAGGGAAGACCTTCTTCTTGATAACATCCTCGGGCATACGTGCAAGCTTAAATAATCCACAAACTTCATCCACATAGATTAGGTGCAAATCGGGATGTAATGTTCCATCACCTGTGAAAGGAATACCTAGCAATTTCTCTATCATACCCGAAGGAATTTCAAAGTAAACATTTTCAGTAGGTTCAGTAGGTTGAGGAGCAACTCTTTGCTCTACTGGTCGGGGTGAAGATACCCCAAACAAGCCCCTCAAAGGATTATGTTCCATAGTAACAAGTGACAGTAAATTTCAGCACACTATATAAATTTTTCATTACCAAATTCCACCTACCAAAGGCACTTCACTCCCCGGCAATGGTGCCAGAAAAGAGTCTTGATGACCCACAAGTGTAGGAGATCTATCGTAGCCTTTTCGATAAGTAAGAGTGTCGAACCCAACGAGGAGCAGAAGGAAATGATAAGTAGTTTTCAGTAAGGTATTCTCTACAAGCACTGAAATTGTCGGTAACAGATAGTTTTGTGATAAGGTAATTTGTAACAGGTAGCAAGTAAATAAAGTAAATAAGGTGTAGCAAGATGGCCCAATCCTTTTTGTAGCAAAGGAGAAGCCTGGACAAAGTCTTATATGAAGGAAAGCGCTCCCGAGGACACATGGGAATTATCGTCAAGCTAGTTTTCATCACGTTCATATGATTCATGTTCGGTACTTTGATAATTTGATATGTGGGTGGACCGGTGCTTGGGTACTGCCCTTACTCAAGCATCCCACTTATGATTAACCCCTATTGCAAGCATCCGCAACTACAACAGAAGTATTAAGGTAAACCTAACCATAGCATGAAACATATGGATCCAAATCAGCCGCTTACGAAGCAACGCATAAACTAGGGTTTAAGCTTCTGTCACTCTAGCAACCCATCATCTACTTATTACTTCCCAATGCCTCCCTCTAGGCCCATACAATGGTGAAGTGTCATGTAGTCGACGTTCACATGACACCACTAGAGGGATGACAACATACATCTGATCAAAATATTGAACGAATACCAAATTCACATGACTACTTATAGCAAGACTTCTCCCATGTCTTCAGGAACAAACGTAACTACTCACAAAGCATATTCATGTTCATAATCAGAGGGGTATTAATATGCATCATGGATCTGAACATATGATCTTCCACCAAGTAAACCAACTAGCATCAACTACAAGAGTAATCAACACTACTAGCAACCCACAGGTACCAATCTGAGGTTTGGATACAAAGATTGGATACAAGAGATGAACTAGGGTTTGAGATGAGATGGTGATGGTGAAGATGTTGATGGATATTGACCCCCTCCCAATGAGAGGATCGTTGATGATGACGATGGTGATGATTTCCCCCTCCCGGAGGGAAGTTTCCCCGGCAGAACAGCTCCACCGGAGCCCTAGATTGGTTCCGCCAAGGTTCCGCCTCGTGGCAGCGGAGTTTCGTCCCGTGAGCTAGCTTATGATTTTTTTCTCGACGAAAGACTCCATATAGCCAAAGATGGGTACCGGAGGGCCACCAGGGGGCCCACGAGGCAGGGGGCACGCCTAGGGGGTAGGGCGCGCCCCCCACCCTCGTGGACGGTGGGTGGCCCCCTCCGGTACTTCTTTCGCCAAGGTTCCGCCTCGTGGCGGTGGAGTTTCGTCCCGTAAGCTTGCTTATGATTTTTTCTCGGACGAAAGACTTCATATAGCAGAATATGGGCACCGAGGGCCTGCCAGGGGGCCCACAAGACAGGGGGCGCGCCCAAGGGGTAGGGCGTGCCCCCATCCTCGTGGCCAGGGTGTGGGCCCCCTCTGGTAAATTCCTTCGCTAGTATTTTTTATATATTCTGAAATGTGCTCCCGTGAAGTTTCAAGACTTTGGAGATGTGTAGAATAGGTCCCTAATATTTGCTCCTTTTCCAGCCCAGAATTCTAGCTGCCGGCATTCGCCCTCTTCATGTAAACCTTGTAAAATAAGAGAGAATAGGCATAAGTATTGTGACATAATGTGTAATAATAGCCCGTAATGCAATAAATATCGATATAAAAGCATGATGCAAAATGGACGTATCAAGGCGCATGTAGTTCAGTTTTGTGCTAGACTTCTTTTAAACATTTTTTAACTTCATGTAGCCCAAGTGAGTGAGAGAGGAGGAATTGGAGCAGTGTACTAGTTCACTTTATGCCCTCCGTGGCCATCAAGAATTGCTAACATGGTCGGAGATGCGGTCGGCCTGGATGTGCACGCAAAGGGTTATGCTTTTTGGTGATTGTTTGAGGTTCAGGGCGTGGATCAAGGTTGATGAGTCATTAATTATATGGGCTCAATACGAGAAGGCAAGAGTGAAAGAAATTGAATTCTTTGATATCCAATATGAGAACATGCCCTACCTTGGCTTCTCATGCAGCCTACTAGGTCATGCTAAGTTATCGTGCCTACTCCGAGAGGGAGAGATGAATTTGGCCGGTCACATATCATGAGTCTCTTGCATTCATATCGAACATGAATACGAGTCTTTTAAATCTGACGGGACTAGTCACTACAAAAAAAGATATGTCTTGTGATGATACACATTTTTCATAACAAATCGCCTTTATCATAATAGGAGATGGGGGAGTGCTCCTGCCAGCGATTGACATGAGCATGCCCTTCCACCCCGAAAGCCGTGACCGGATGTGGTCAAGAATGCATTGTAATTGCATGGAAGCCAACTATTTGGCCACCAAAATTTTGAAGAACATCATCCAGGTTGATGTTATCACATCGAATAGGGGCATCTGAAGACTTGGAGGGTTTTATGCTTAGGCTCGTCGCGATGGCGAAATCATGGAGCAACAACATCAGGGCATTGATCTCCTACCGATTAGGGTTAGCGGAAAAACCGACATCATCGGCGTAGAGGCATACTCTAAGCTTGATCCCTTGATCAGGCAGTCGCGCAAAGAGCTCCATCTTGGTTGCAGCCTTGAGTAACTGCTTCATGGGGTCAATGGGGATGATGAAGAGCGGCGGCGGCAGAGGGCCACCCTACTTCAGTCATCTACAATGCATGCTACCTCTTGAGATTGTGTTTGTTTTTTCCTTGAAGAGAAAAGGGTGATGCAGCAAAGTCGAGTAAGTATTTCCCTCAGCTTTTGAGAACCAAGTTATCAATCCAGTAGGAGACAACGCACAAGCCACCGAATACCTGCACAAACAAACACCAACTTGCACCCAACGCGACAAATGGGTTGTCAATCCCTTCACAGTTATTTAGAAATAGAGATCTGATATAGATGGATAAATGATAAAGTAATATTTTTGGTATTTTTGGTTTATGGAACAGAAAGTAAAAGATTGCAAATAAAGTAAATAGGAAACTAAAATTGTACATCGGAAACTTATATGATGGAAAATAGACCCAGGGGCCATAGGTTTGAAGGAAATATGCCCTACAGGCAATAATAAAGTTGTTATTTATATTTCCTTATATCATGATAAATGTTTATTATTCATGCTAGAATTGTATAAACCGGAAACTTAGTACATGTGTGAATACATAGACAAACAGAGTGTCACTAGTATACCTCTACTTGACTAGCTCGTTAATCAAAGATGGTTAAGTTTCCTAGCCATGGACAAGAGTTGTCATTTGATGAACATGATCACATCATTAGAGAATGATGTGATTGACTTGACCCATCCGTTAGCTTAGCACGATGATCGTTTAGTTTGTTGCTATTACTTTCTTCATAACGTATACATGTTCCTATGACTATGAGATTATGCAACTCCCGAATACCGGAGGAACACTTAGTGCGCTATCAAATGTCACAACGTAACTGGGTGACTATAAAGATGCTCTACAGGTGTCTCCGATGGTGTTTGTTGAGTTGTCATAGATCGAGATTAGGATTTGTCACTCCGTGAATCGAAGAGGTATCTCTGGGCCCTCTCGGTAATGCACATCACTATAAGCCTTGCAAGCAATGTGACTAATGAGTTAGTTATGGGATGTTGCATTATGCAATGAGTAAAGAGAATTGCCGGTAATGAGGTTGAACTAGGTATTGAGATACCGACGATAGAATCTCGGGCAAGTAACATACCGATGACAAAGGGAACAACGTATACTTTTATGCGGTTTGACCGATAAAGATCTTCGTAGAATATGTAGGAACCAATATGAGCATCCAAGTTCTGCTATTGGTTATTGACCGGAAGTGAGTTTCGGCCATGTCTACATAGTTCTCGAACCCGTAGGGTCCGCACGCTTAACGTTTGATGATGATTAGTATTATGAGTTTATGTGTTTTGATGTACCGAAGGTAGTTCGGAGTCCGGGATGTGATCACGGACATGACGAGGAGTCTTGAAATGGTCAAGACGTAAAGATTGATATATTGGACGATGTTATTCGAACACCGGATGAGTTCCGGGGGTCACCGGATAAATATCGGAGTGCTGGGGGGGGGGGGGGGTTATCGGAAACCCCGGGGAACTAATGGGCCAACATGGGCCTTGTGTGAGAGAGAGGGGAGAGGGCCTAGGGCTGGCCGCGGCCCCCCTTGAGGAGTCCGAATTGGACTAGGAGGGGCGGCGCCCCCTGATGAAGCTATGTACCTAGGGTAGGGTCATGGATCTGTCGAACATACCCTCCCCAAGGACATCTCTACAAAGAATCAGAAGCAGTCGAAGAGAAACCATCATCCACTCGACCACCAAAAGATGTGTTCACTCGACCACCTTGAAGACACTCGACCACCAGAAGATGAGAAGCCCTTCACTCCGCAACGGTCGGGGTTTAAACCATAGCTTTATGGACATTTATAGCACTTTACTTCGGACGTTACCAGTAACGCTCCTCCTTTATGAACATTGAACCCTGTGTAATGGAGGGGAGCTGGGGTCCTGGCGCACTGTATATAAGCCACCCCCTCCTCTGGGACAAGGGTTCGCACTTTCTGTAATTCACACACATATATCCAGTCGACCGCCTCCGGGCTCCGAGACATAGGGTTGTTACTTCCTCCGAGAAGGGCCTGAACTCGTAAAACTCACGTGTACAACTCCTCCATAGCTAGGATCTTGCCTCTACATTCCTACCCCCCTATTCTACTGTCAGTCTTAGAACCACGACAATTGGTGCCCACCATGGGGCTGGTGTCTTAGCGACTTGTTGGAGAAGTTGCAATTTTTCCGATCCCCTTCATCATGGTTTCAGGCGGAGCTTTGGCGGAGGGCCACGAGATCCGTCTCGGCACGCTTGTGTTTGTCGCCGACGCTTCAGGAGGCTCCACTCGACGTCGACGCTATCCCCGCCCGTGGGGTGACGCACTTACGCGCGTGCGTCCGTGGCATCCTTCTGCGGCAGCCATCGACCCAGTATCAGTTGTCTCCAGCAGCTTTCCCCCTCCCTGCGGCCCGCCGGAGCAAACGTTTCGGTCGGTCGAGACTTCAGCAGTGGGTGAGGCATGCAGTGGCCCGCCAGTCGACCACCCCTCAAGTCGCGGCGATCAAGCCCGAGGAAACTCTCTACGGCCTGTTCGATCTGTCGACTGGCTCCTTAGAGACCGCATCCGAGTGCGACAGCAGCAACCCAGCGGCTGAAGTTCTGATGGTCAATGGACCACGCAGCCCTCCTGGCTTCACCCGTGAAGACGGAGGCGACGGGAACGGCGATCCGTCGCGCGTTCATGAAGAGTACCGCCCCGAACCCCTCTCTTCGCAGCAGAGGGAGGAACTTCGCCGCTGGAACATGGACACACTGCATACTCCTATAGTTGGAGAAACCCCTGAGGCCCAGGCCTTGGAGCAGGCGCGCTTGGCCAACTTGGCTGAGCGCACTCGACTGGAGAACCTCCAGCGCGCGCTCGACGATCGCGCTCGGCAGCGTGCTCCCGAATCCAGTCGACGCCAACTTTTTCCTCCTCCGACTCAGGTATACCGAACCCCGATCCAGAATCTAGCAGCAGCTGCCAGGATAGTGGAGTCGATTCAACCTTCCCAGTCGGAAGCTGGCCGAGGTCTGGTACAAATCCGAGCCTTGCTCCGGGCGGCGGGAGAACAGAATACGGTTGTATCCCAGTCGCGGAATAGGATCCATAGCAGGTCCGTGGTTGCGGACACAGTTCAGTCGGCCCATAGCCCAAGATCGCCCCCGAGGCGTGCGGGACGTGGAGATCGATGAGATTAGTACAGGAACCGTGAGCAGTATGATCACCGAGTCGATCGTGATGATTGTCGTCGAGTGCCCACTCCTCCCCCAAGGAGCGGGTCATACGTGCCTCGGAAACATGAAGACAGAAGCCCTCAGAGTGTTGGGCGAGGTATTCCAGTCGACCCCAGGGAGCCAGGCTTTGATGCAAGATCTATTCTCGTTCAGGGTTTGGTCGACAAAAACAGAGCTCACCGAGAAGGCCATGACAGGGGTCCGCAAACCAGCAACAGAGCGCTTGTCTCAGGTCCAGAGTGCTTCAGCGGAGCTATCAGAGCTGCAGTGATTGCCCCCAACTTCAGGTTGGTGACTGGAGTCAGTAAGTTCACTGGTGAGTCCAAGCTTGACACTTGGCTTGAAGACTACCGAGTGGCTGTCCAGATTGGTGGCGGCAATGATGAAGTGGCCATGAAACACCTTCCTCTGATGTTGGAGGGCTCGGCTAGAGCATGGCTGAATCAGTTGACGCCTAGTACTATTTATACTTGGGAAGATCTCGCCCGAGTGTTTGTCAGAACATTCGAGGGCACTTGCAAACGGCCGACAGGTTTGACAGAATTACAGTGTTGTGTTTAGAAACCGAATGAAACTTTGAGGGATTATATCCAGAGATGGATCACCCTACACCACACGGTAGAGGATGTGTCAGATCATCAGGCAATTTGTGCCTTTAAGGAAGGTGTCAGGCATCGGGAGTTGAATATGAAATTCGGCCGGACAAGAAATATGACTCTGGCTCGGATGATGGAAACTGCCACCAAGTATGCCAATGGTGAAGAAGAAGAACGACTCCGGAGTGGCAAGCACGAAGCAGTCGCCCAGGAAGCCGGAGGAGGAAACTCCGGTCGGAAACAAAAGCACAAGGCCGAGCCAGCTGCTCCTGGTGAATCCTTGGCTGTGGTTCAAGGAAAGTTCAAGGCGAAGCCCAAGGGGCCGTGGAACCCCAAGAAAGTAAAAGATCAAGATGGAAATGACGTGTTGGATTTGCCGTGCCACATCCACACCAAAAAGATGAAGAGGGTAATTTCATTTACCCGAAGCACACCACTTGACAGTGTCGGCTCCTAATCCAGCAATTCCGAGAGAAACAGCCCAAGGAAAAGGAGAAGGAAGCAGACAAGGCTGAGGATGAGGAAGGGGGTGATGATGGTTATCCCCATGTGAATTCCACTCTGATGATTTTTGCTGACGTTGAGAGCAAAAGTCGATTGAAAGTCATCAATAGAGAAGTGAACATGGTCGCTTCGGTGACACCCAGTTACCTGAAATGGTCACAGACCGCCATTACATTCGACCAGTCTGATCATCCATCACACATAGCCACCCCCGGGAGGCAAGCACTGGTGGTCGACCCAGTGGTCGAAGGCACTCGACTGACAAAGGTCCTGATGGACGGTGGCAGTGGCCTGAACATACTGTATGCAGAGACGTTGAAGGGAATGGGCATTCCGATGTCCAGACTCAGTGAAAGCAATATGAGTTTCCATGGGGTCATTCCAGGCAAGAAGGCTGCATCCCTCGGTCAGATTGCGCTCGACGTGGTTTTCGGTGATTCAAAAAATTACCGCAAAGAAAAGTTGACATTTGAAGTTGTGGATTTCCAGAGTGCTTATCATGCCATTCTGGGCAGGCCAGCTTATGCACGTTTTATGGCTCGACCATGTTGCGTGTACCTCAAATTGAAGATGCCTGGTCCCAAAGGGGTGATCACTATATCTGGTAATCAGAAGAAGGCAGAAGAGTGCTTCCAAAAGGGCTCAAAGATCGCCGATGCTCAGATGGCCGTGGTAGAATTGCAAGAATACCAGAAAAACGCAGATCCGAGTGATTTGTTGCGAGCCAAGAAGCCAGCCACAGATTCAGCATTCCAGTCGTCTGGCGAAACGAAGTCGATTCACATTCACCCGACAGACCCCAATGCTGCTCTGACTCACATTTCAACCACACTCGACTCCAAATAGGAAGAAGCGCTCATCCAGTTCCTCCGTGAGAACTGGGACATCTTTGCATGGAAGCCTTCTGACATGCCGGGTGTTCCCAGGGGACTGGCTGAGCATCGTTTGTGAGTCGACCTAAAAGTGAAACCAGTCAAAGAACATCTTTGACGGCCCACCGTACAGAAGAGAAAGGCAATCGGTGAAGAGGTGGCTCGGCTTTTGGCAGCTGAGTTTATCCGAGAGATTTACCACTCCGAGTGGTTAGCCAATGTTTTCATGGTCCCAAAGAAGGACGACTCACTTCGCATGTGCATTGATTTCAAGCATATCAATCGGGCCTGCCCGAAAGATCACTTTCCTCTCCCTCGCATCGACCAGATAGTTGACTCGACTGCAGGGTGCGAGCGTTTTTCCTTTTTGGATGCCTACTCCGGGTACCACCAGATCCGTCTGTACGGACCCGATGAGATAAAGACAGCTTTTATCACCCCGTTTGGGTGCTTCTGTTATGTCACAATGCCATTCGGTTTGAAGAACGCTGGAGCCACATTCATGCGGATGATTCAGAAGTGCCTGCTCACTCAGATCAGTCAGAATGTGGAAGCATACATGGATGACATTGTGGTCAAGTCACGTAAAGGTTCCGACCTACTGACTGACCTTGCTGAAACCTTTGCCAGCCTCAGAAGGTATGATATCAAGCTCAATCCATCAAAGTGCACGTTTGGAGTTCCGGGCGGAAAATTACTCGGTTTCCTTGTTTCCGAACGAGGAATCGATGCTAACCCAGAGAAAGTGGGTGCTATACTCCGAATGAAATGCCCCGGCGTGTGCATGATGTCCAGAAGCTTACTGGTTGCTTGGCCGCCCTAAGTCGATTCATTTCTCGCCTCGGTGAAAAGGTGCTGCCTCTTTACCGACTGATGAAGAAATCAGATAAGTTCGAGTGACCCCAGAAGCTGATGCAGCATTTGCAGAGCTAAAAGCCCCGCTTTCCACCCAACCGGTGCTTGCTGCTCCAATCAGCAAAGAGCCTCTACTGCTTTATATAGCAGCCACTGGACAAGTCGTCAGTACAGTACTTACAGTCGAGTGGGAAGAAGAAGGAAAATCTTATAAAGTTCAGCGCCCAGTTTATTATATTTCTGAAGTCCTGACTCCGTCAAACCAGAGATATCCGCACTATCAGAAGCTTGTCTATGGGATTTACATGACCACGAAGAAGGTCGCACACTATTTCTCTGATCACTCTGTTACAGTCGTCAGCGACGCTCCATTGTCAGAGATTCTGCACAACAGAGATGCAACTGATCGAGTGGCAAAATGGGCGATTGAACTCCTTCCCTTGGATATCAAGTTCGAGGCAAAGAAAGCTATCAAGTCCCAAGCAATAGCAGATTTCCTCGCCGAGTGGATCGAACAGCAACTACCGACTCAAGTTCACTCAGAGCACTGGACCATGTTCTTTGACAGATCCAAAATGCTGAATGTTTCTGGTGCTGGGGTAGTACTGGTATCCCCCCGAGGAGACATGCTCAGATATGTCCTCCAGATTCACTTTGATTCCTCCAACAATGAAGCAGAATATGAAGCACTCCTGTATGGGTTGCGCATGGCCATCTCACTCGGCGTCCGTCGCCTCATGGTCTACGGCGACTCAGATTTGGTAGTCAATCAAGTGATGAAGGAGTGGGACGTCAGAAGCCCAGCCATGACTGGTTATTGCAACGCGGTGAGGAAGCTGGAAAAGAATTTTGAGGGGTTAGAGCTCCATCACATACCTCGACTGAAAAATCAAGCAGCCGATGACTTGGCAAAGATAGGTTCCAAGAGAGAAGCCATTCCTAGCAATGTGTTTTTGGAGCATATTCACACGCCGACAGTTCAGGAAGATCCTTTTACTGAAGAGCCCCCGTAGCCTAAGAGCGCCACAGACCCGACTGAAGTTGAGGTCCCAGCCATGGTCGACCTGATCATGGAGGTTCTGGCCATTACTCCCGACTGGACAGTGCCCTACATTGCGTACATCCTCAGGAAAGAACTCCCAGAGGATGAGGAAGAGGCTCGATAGATCGTCCGTCGATCCAAGGCCTTTACTATGATAAGAGGACAACTGTTCAGGGAAAGCGTGACTGGAGTCGGTCAGAAATGCATAACACCAGAAGAAGGTCGAATGATCCTCAATGACATCCACTCAGGGACCTGTGGTCACCATGCGTCCTCTCGGGCCATCGTGGCTAAAGCATACCGAGTTGGATTCTATTGGCCACGAGCAAATGAAATGGCGAAAGATATAGTCGACAGATGTGAAGGCTGCTAGTTTTACTCCGGCATGTCTCACAAGCCAGCATCAGCCCTGAAGACCATCCCCTCATCTGGCCCTTTGCTGTTTGGGGACTGGATATGGTTGGATCACTGGCAACTGGCAGGAGCGGCTTCACTCATGTGCTCGTTGCAGTCGACAAGTTTACCAAATGGATCGAAGCTAAACCTATCAAGAACCTTGAGGCCAGCCCCGCTGTCAGTTTTATCAGAGAATTGACATTCAGATATGGAGTTCCACACAACAACATCACGAACAACGGGTCAAACTTCGATTCTGATGAGTATAGAGCTTTCTGCGCTTCTCAAGGCACATGAGTCGACTATGCTTCAGTCGCTCACCCACAGTCGAACGGACAAGCAGAAAGAGCCAATGGCCTAATTCTCAAAGGACTGAAACCCTGACTGATGCGTAATCTCAAACACGCAGTAGGCGCTTGGGTTGATGAACTTTCGTCAGTTCTGTGGGGTTTAAGGACAACTCCTAATCGGTCGATCGGTCGAACTACTTTCTTCTTAGTCTATGGAGCCGAAGCTGTTCTGCCAAGTGATCTGCTCCACAACGCACCCCGAGTCGAGCTCTTCTCTGAAGAGGAAGCAGAGTAGGCCTGGCAAGATTCAATCGATCTCTTAGAGGAGGAAAGAGAGATGGCTTGATCCGGTCGACCATTTATCAGCAAGACTTGCGTCGATTCCACGCCAGAAATGTGAGGGGTCGAGCCTTTCAAGAAGGAGACCTGGTTCTTCGAGTGGATCAACAGAAACCACACAAGCTCGCCCCGGCTTGGGAAGGCCCCTTCATCATCACCAAAGTTCTTCACAACAGAGCATACCATCTTTACAGTGTTGAGCATCAGAAAGACGAGCCACGGGCTTGGAACGCGGAGCTGCTCCGCCCCTTTTATACTTAAGCACTCGTTTGAATAAAATGTAATAAGAAACACCTTTGTAATTTGTTTATCAAAGACAAGAGCTTACGGTCCTCTCATACGATTGTTGTTGTTCTTATTTACTTCTGAAATCCCCCAGTGGGTGGGCTTAGTCGCGAATCCGTTTCGCCTAAGTTCGAAAGAAAATCCTACCGAGTGGAGAGCAATCCTCCCACTCGGGGGCTTAGCTGCAGTCCAGTACTCGCCTAAGTTCTCTCACTCGGAGGCTTGGCTGCAGTCCAGTACTCGCCTAAGTTTGAAAAAATCCTACCGAGTGGAGAACAATCCTCCCACTCGGGGGCTTAGCTGGAGTCTAGTACTCGCCTAAGTTCTCTCACTCGGAGACTTAGCTACAATCCGGTACTCGCCTAAGTTTGAAAAATCCTATCGAGTGGAGAGCAATCCTCCCACTCGGGGGCTTAGCTGCAGTCCAGCACTTGCCTAAGTTCTCTCACTCGGAGGCTTAGCTACAGTCCAGTACTCGCCTAAGTTTGAAAAAAATTCTACCGAGTGGATAGCAATCCTCCCACTCGGGGGCTTAGCTGCAGTCCAGCACTCGCCTAAGTTCTCTCACTCGGAGGCTTAGCTGCAGTCCAGTACTCGCCTAAGTTTGAAAAAATCCTACCGAGTGGAGAGCAATCCTCCCACTCGGGGGCTTAGCTGTATTCCAGCACTCGCCTAAGTTCTCTCACTCGGAGGCTTAGCTGCAGTTCAATACTCGCCTAAGTTTGAAAAATCCTACCGAGTGGAGAGCAACCCTCCCACTCGGGGGCTTAGCTGCAGTCCAGCACTCGCCTAAGTTCTCTCACTCGGAGGCTTAGCTGCAGTCCAATACTCGCCTAAGTTTGAAAAATCCTACCGAGTGGAGAGCAATCCTCCCACTCGGGGGCTTAGCTGCAGTCCAGCACTCGCCTAAGTTCTCTCACTCGGAGGCTTAGCTGCAGTCCAATACTCGCCTAAGTTTGAAAAATCCTACCGAGTGGAGAGCAATCCTCCCACTCGGGGGCTTAGTTGCAGTCCAGTACTCGCCTAAATTCTCTCACTCGGAGGCTTAGCTGCAGTCCAATACTCGCCTAAGTTCGAAAAAATCCTACCGAGTGGAGAGCAACCCTCCCACTCGGGGGCTTAGCTGCAGTCCAGTACCCGCCTAAGTTCTCTCACTCGGAGGCTTAGTTGCAGTCCAATACTCGCCTAAGTTCGAAAAAATCCTACTGAGTGGAGAGCAATCCTCCCACTCGGGGGCTTAGCTGTAGTCCAGTACCTGCCTAAGTTCAAAACATATCCCTATCCGCAAGGACGACGAGGTGCAGGTCGACTGCAACCTTCTCCTTTGGAGCTACGGCACAAGTACAACGTACGCTCCATCCCTATCCGCAAGGACGACAGGGTGCAGGTCGACTGCAACCTTCTCCTTCGGAGCTACGGCACAAGTACAACGTACGCTCCATCCCTATCCGCAAGGACGACAAGGTGTAGGTCGACTGCAACCTTCTCCTTTGGAGCTACGGCACAAATACAACGTGCGCTCCATCCATATCCACAAGGACGACCAGGTGCAGGTCGACTGCAACCTTCTCCTTCGGAGCTACGGCACAAGTACAACATGCGCTCCATCCCTATCCACAAGGACGACGAAGCGCAGGTCGACTGGAGCCACCACTTCAGAGCTGCATCTCGAGCGCAAAGACTATTCCGAGCAGTGAACAAAGTCCATTCGGAGGCAAAACGCAAGCACATTCGGAGGTAAACCAAATTCGGATAAATCCTAAAGTTCCAAGCAGAAAATCCAAAGTATTCGGGCATCAAGCCCGAAGGAGTTTAACGGTTACAGCAATCACTCGGCATTCCGAGGCAAATTTAAAGCAGATTCAAGTCTCATAAGTTTGTTCACTCGGTAGGAGGAGGGCTAGCAGGCTCGACGAATGCGTCCAGGTCGATCCCATCAGCGATCCGAGTAGTGGCAGCGATGAAAGTCTCCATGAAGGATTGGAAGTCATGCTTTTTGGTGTTAGCAACTTTGATCGCGGCCAGCTTGTCTTCACGAGCCTCCTTACAATGGACTCGCACCAAGGACAGCGCCACGTCAGCACCACACCGGCCAGAGGACTTCTTCCATTCTTGCACTCAGTCAGGGATCTCATTCAGTCGAGCCATCAGGGATTCCAGGTCATTTTGAAGCGTCGCCCTTGGCCAAAGCGATGAGTCGATTCGGGAGACTACCTCCTTCAGGCGCACTTGGTAGCTTGTGGCGCTGGCGATGCGGGACTCCAGTCGGAGCACGTTCATTGCAGTTTCGTCGCAAACTGGAGAAGTGATAGGGTCAGACCCATCTCGACCTTTCCAGTTTCCTCGTCAAAGTCTTGGCAGAATTCTGCAGCCAAAAATTAGTGAGTCGACCGAGCAGGATCCGATCACAAGCATCAACACAGTCGGTTTAAAAGAAATACCTTCTAGCGTGAGATAGAGCTTCTTGGCAAGAGTCCTCAGATAAGCTTCCGTGTCATTCCTCTTGCGGATTGCGGACTCCAGTTTTTCATTCAGGGCAACCTTGTCCTTCTTCAGACTAGTCACTTCATGGTTAGCTTCATTGAGGCAAGATTTCAGTTTGTTCACCTCCCCTTCCAGCGTTCCGACTGAAGCAAGCTTCTGGTCTGCGAGAGCAGTTTTATCTTGGGCTGCTTTTTGCGCGGCGGCGAGGTCCGAGTCCTCCTTCTCCAGAGCCAACTTCATTTTCTCTGCAAAGAAGCAATCGAATCAAACAAGAGATCGATGAAATATATTGAAAGTCAGTCGACAGCTAGTTACCTTCCATACCAGGAGCTTCATCTTGAGCTTTCTTCAGATTCTGCTGGGCTAATTCCAAGTCAAGGTTGAGTTGCCTCTGCTTCTCCTCAAGTTCAGCAAACTTGGAAATAAGAGTACAAGACTTCTGCAGAAGGCAAAAGACGGGTCAGTCGATAAGATCAAAGGTTGTTTACTTCCGAGTGAATAAAACCTAAAGAAGTTCGCTTAGACCCCAGCCGACTGCACACAGTCGACTGCGGTCTCGGGGGCTACACCCAGCGGGTGCACTTGGCGTGCCCCTTCTGATTAAGATCCAACTCGACCGGTCCACCCGGACCAAGTCAAAAAAAAGTTGTTCAGACCACAGTCGACTGCCAGCAGTTGACTGCGGTCTCGGGGACTACACCCAGTGGGTGCACTTGGCGTGCCCCCGCTGATTAAGACCCAACTTGACCTGTTCAGATCCTACTCGGCCGGTCCGCCTGAGTCGAGTGGAAGAAAAGAAAAAGAAAGGAAGGTAGAACTCAGACCCCAGTCGACTGCCAGCAGTCGACCGCGGTCTCGGGGACTACACCCAGTGGGGGCACGCCACTCGCCCAGACCGAGTGGAAGAACGCAACTACCAGAGACAACAAAACACCCAGTGGTGCTCTGATTCGACGCAAACAATAGGAGATTGTGTAGAATAATTTTTTTCCGGTAGCATATCCTCATAGAACAAGAGCAGTCGGAAAGTCTACTTACCTGGACATTGGCCCGAAGAGCAGCACTGCGTCGTAGGCAGCCTGGCTATTCTCATGCACCGTCTTCACCCGCTCCATCATCACGTCAGCCTGTCATATGGCTTCCGCAGCCGCTTCTAACTGGTTGTCCGGGACGGGGTAGCTGGTGAAAAAGAGAGTAGACGACCCAGGTGTGGCAGCTTGGAGCTCCGTGGCGTGCAGTTGGACGACTGAAGGAATCACCGGTGCAGTCGACGGTGCGGGGTGCTCACTCAACAAGGGTGCAGCGAAGGTTACAGAGGACCTGCCTGCGTCTTCAGGTTGACGGACGGGTGGTGTTGTTGTTGGCCCTTTCCGAGACATCTTGCCAGCTGCTACCTTCTTGCTCTTCCTGGGCTTAAGAGCCACATCTTCATCCTCCTCTGGAAGATCGATGACATTGGGTGGAGCTGCAAGACAGATCATTTGACCCCAAGTGAACCACTAGAATGCAATCGACCAAGGAATCAAGAACAAGATCATAAGAATTTCTACCTGGGTTAGAGGTAACCGCGTCTTCCATCTCCTCGTCTTGGTACTGGAGAGAAGAGGTTCCTGACGTCGCAACACTACAAAGACCCGCATCCAGTCGGTTATGTTTTCTTACTCGAGTCAACGAAAAGAACAAGTCAGATGATTACCCGGAGATAGTAGGGACAGTCACTTTGATCCTGGGCAAAGCCTTTGGCAGGTTGGAGGAGGTGGCTTTCGGTGCTTTCGGCGCTGGAGGCGGCAGAACTTTGGGCTGCTTCGGAGCCTTCTCAATCGGCGTTGGGGAAGACGTCCTGGGACGCTTCGAAGACTGCCCAATCGGCGCGGCCACCAAGCCCGGAGCGCTCGCCGGGTCGTGAGCGTGTTTGGATCTCCTCTCCCTGCGGGGAGGCGAGTCGACCTCTTCGTCATTAGTCGATTCATCGCTCTCCTCGTCCTCCTCGGCATCCGAGTACCCTTCGCCGCTCTCGCCCCTGCTCGCTCCTTCCTCGACGTCTTGCTCCTGCACTCAGTTGGGCATTGCGTACATGTCGATGAGGGCCTGAAAAGACAATGATCAAAAGAAATTCAGTCGACCATCAACAAGATGTCACACAGTGAATCAGAAAGATACTTGATAAAACAGAATCATACTTGCTCCGGCTGACGCGAGTGGTCGAATGGAATCACCCTCCTAGACCCCTGAGGGTTGTCTTTGTTGCTGGTGATCCCCATCAGCCACTTCTCCAAGGTGTCCTCGCTGACGTCCTCCGGGTGGATCCGAGTGGAATCCTTGAGCCCAGAGTACATCCACATCGGATGATGACGTGCCTGAAGCGGTTGGATGCGTCGACCGAGAAAGACCTCCAGGAGGTCCATCCCGGTCACCCCGTCATGGACGAGTTGGACGACCCGCTTGACCAGCACCTTGACCTGCGCCTTCTCTTCTGGAACCACCTTCAGGGGGGCGGGCTTCTCCACTTGAGCCAAAGAAAAGGGAGGAAGTCCAGTCGACTGACCCGGGGTCGGTTGGTCCTTGCAATAAAACCAAGTCGACTGCCAGCCCCGGACCAAGTCGGGAAGGATCATTGCTGGGAAGGTGCTCTTGCTCCTCATCTGGATCCCCAGGCCCCCACACATCTGGATCACTTGTGTCCTCTCATCACTCGGATTGGCTTTTTTGACCGACTGGGAGCGGCAGGTGAAGATGTGTTTGAAAAGACCCCAGTGCGGTCGACATCCCAAGAATTTTCACACATTGAAACGAAAGCAGCCAAATAGACTATGGTGTTTGGAGTGAAATGGTGGAGCTGAGCCCCAAAGAAGTTCAAAAAGCCCCGGAAGAAAGGATGGGGAGGCAATGAGATTCCGCGATCTACATGGGTGGCGAGGAGAACGCACTCACCCTCCCTTGGCTGTGGCTCGGTCTCGTTCCCCGGGAGCCGTGCCGACTTGTGGGGGATCAGTCCCCCCTCCACCAGGTCGTCGAGGTCGTCCTGGCTGATCGTCGAGCGGATCTAGTCGCCCTGGATCCAGCCCGGCGGCAGGCCGGATCTCGACGAGGATCCGCCCGGCTGGTCCGCTTGCCCTTCGCCTTCGCGGTCGCCTTCTTCGTGCGCTC
This sequence comes from Triticum urartu, assembly GCF_056163025.1. NCBI lineage: Eukaryota > Viridiplantae > Streptophyta > Magnoliopsida > Poales > Poaceae > Triticum > Triticum urartu. Next base: position 68,566,887 of record NC_141876.1, on the reverse strand, counting down.
CAGCGCCACCGTCTTCTCTTTCCCCATGGTGACGGATCGAGTTCGAGCGAGGGTCCGGCGACGAGAGCAGAAGCGAGCGTGGCGGAGAGGTCAGAGGAAGAAGAAAAGAGAATGGGAGCGCACGAGGCAGAGGCCTGGTCCGGTGCCTTTTATAAGGTCATTCCCCGAGTGACTGACTGGTGGACCCAGACAATCTAAACAAATCCCGCAACAGTCGCGTGCACAGTTCATGGCGAAAAAGGTGGCGCAGAGATCGAGGAGACTTGCCTAATCTGTCCCGATTACCACGGTCTCGCCCGTCCAGCGCGCTTCCCAAAATTCGAATCCCGCAAAATCCGTGGAGAGCAGAGCAACTTGCCAGACTGAAAACGTCCTCTACATTATCATTCGGAATTCTACCGTGAAAATTCACTCGACAAAAACCAAGAATGGACCAAGGCGACTGAAAAAGGAGTCGACGTCGTCTCCTCAGTTCATTGTTCCAGAACAAGATATGGTCATAGCACAAAGAATGAGTCGGAAGTGTTCCCAACTCCTTCCTCGCTCAAACCCTGATCCATTCGGGGGCTAATGATGAAGCTATGTACCTAGGGTAGTGTAGGATCGAAAGTATGTCTAGAGGGGGGTGATTAGACTACTTGACCAAATAAAAACTTAACCTTTTCCCAATTTTAGTTCTTGGTAGATTTTAGCTATTTTAGGACAAGTCAAGCAATCATCACATAATTCAAGCAAGCATGCAAAGAGTATATTGGCAGCGGAAAGTAAAGAATGCAACTTGCAAGAATTTAAAGGGAAGGGTTTGGAGAATTCAAACGCAATTGGAGACACGGATGTTTTTCCCGTGGTTCGGATAGGTGGTGCTATCCTACATCCACGTTGATGGAGACTTCAAGCCATAAAGGGTAATGGTTGCGCGAGTCCACACAGGGCTCCACCCACAAAGGGTAATGGTTGCGCGAGTCCACACAGGGCTCCACCCACGAAGGGTCCACGAAGAAGCAACCACCCACAAAGGGTCCACGAAGAAGCAACCTTGTCTATCCCACCATGGCCATCGCCCACACAGGACTTGCCTCACTAGCGGTAGATCTTCACGAAGTAGGCGATCTCCTTGCCCTTACAAACTCCTTGGTTCAACTCCACAATCTTGTCGGAGGCTCCCAAGTGACACCTAGCCAATCTAGGAGACACCACTCTCCAAGAAGTAACAAATGGTGTGTAGGTAATGAACTCCTTGCTCTTGTGCTTCAAATGATAGTCTCCCCAACACTCAACTCTCTCTCATAGGATTTGGATTTGGTGGAAAGAAGATTTGAGTGGAAAGCAACTTGGGAAGGCTAGAGATCAAGATTCATATGGTAGGAATGGAATATCTTGGTCTCAACACATGAGTAGGTGGTTCTCTCTCAGAACATATGAGTTGGAATGGTGTATGTGTTCTGATGGCTCTCTCCTCGAATGAAGAGGAGGTGGAGGGGTATATATAGCCTCCACGCAAAATCCAACCGTTACACAGTTTTCCAATCTCGGTGGGACCGAATCAACAAACTCGGTCGGACCGAAAATGTAAACCTAGTGACCGTTAGAGATTTTTGGTGGGACTGACATGCAACTCGGTAGGGCCGATATGGTTAGGGTTTGGGCATAACGTAATCTCGGTGAGACCGATTACACAAACTCGTTGAGACCGAATTTGGTAATTAGCTAACCAGAGAGTTGGTCAGGCAAACTCGGTGGGACCAATTTGCTCTTTCGGTGAGACCGAAAAGTTACAAAGGGGAAACACTGAATTTACATTGCAATCTCGTGGGACCGATTCGCTCTTTCGGTGAGACCGAAAAGTTACGAAAGGGAAACAGAGAGTTTGCAATCCCATCTCGGTGAGACCGAGATCCCTATCGGTAGAACCGAATTGCTAGGGTTTGGCAGTGGCTAATGACAAGTGAAACTCGGTGGCGCCGGATAGGAAGAATCGGTAGGACCGAGTTTGGCTTAGGGTTTAGATCATATGTGGATATGGGAAAGTAGTTGAGGGTTTTTGGAGCATATCACTAAGCACATGAAGCAAGAGGCTCATTAAGCAACACCTCATCCCTCCTTGATAGTATTGGCTTTTCCTAAAGACTCAATGTGATCTTGGATCACTAAAATATAAAATGAAGAGTCGTGAGCTTTTGAGCTTGAGCCAATCCTTTTTCCTTAGCATTTTGAGGGTTCCACTTTCACATCCATGCCATGCCAATCATTGAGCTTTCCTGAAATAATCATCTTGGAATAGCATTAGCTCAATGAGCTATATGTTGTTATGAATTACCAAAACCACCTAGGGATAGTTGCACTTTCAATCTCCCCCTTTTTGGTAATTGATGACAACATATAGATCAAAGCTTCGACAAATGATAATAAGCATGAAATATATCGTCGCTTTGAGAAGTATGTGATAAGTAAGAGCTCCCCCTAAATTTGTGCATATTTAAAATTTGCTTTGGACTACAAATGCACAAGGAGTTAGAGTCATGGGTTACTCTTCCATGTCACATACATCTTGGTGGAGCGCCTAAAATGATAAGAATGAAATATATGCACTCATCACCAAGAATAGTGAAAGATCACATAAGATAGATAAGATAATAGCATTAAGCAAGCATTAAGTGTAGCTTATGATCAAACACATGATCATCAATGTCTCACAAATAATGACGTAGTATCTCAAGCACTCAAAAGCAAACAAGTTTGAAAAACCACCAAATAAAGCAAGAGAGAAAAGCAACACTCTCTCTCTCGAAGCCTATGATCTATACATTTTTCTCCCCCTTTGGCAACAAGTTACCAAAAAGTTCCTAGAAAATGCATAGTACTAGATCGACGCTCAGGCTTGATCTTCTGGTGGTGGTGGAGTCCGGATCACTCCAAGGACGAAGGCTTCTGTAGATGCTGAAGTAGACGCTGGAGTTGGAGCTGAAGTGGATGCTGGAGCTGGTGGAACTGAGGCTGTAGCTGGTGTTGAGGTGGTGGCTCTTGTGTCAGCAACTGGCACGACAGACGACCTCGGACCTCGTGGCACTCTGGCAAAGGCATGAGTGGTAGTCCTGCCTCTCCTCTCCTGCATATCATCTTGGAGCTGCTCCACTGCAGTCTGAATCTCTGTTACCTTGACATCCAAGTCATAGAACTTTTGTTCCATGATTCTCTCTAGGCTTGCCTGGTTTTGAGTTAGGGTGGCTAGTCCTTGCTCAATCCACAGGGTGGATGCAATCAGGTAACCAAGCTGCTCTTGTTTGGTCTTCAAGAAATACTCAGATGCCTCCTCTTGAGTTGGCATCTTGGCAGCTTTCTCCTTCCTTGCCTTCTCCTTCTTTGCGTATGCTTGGGCAGATGATGGCTCGTTCTCAGTCATGACAACTTGATTGTCCTCAAAATCTGGATGGATGGGCAGGTGTTCCTTGTCCAATAAATATATGCCCGTGCCCATCTTGGAGTTAATGAGGTCCTGGATCTGAGGGGCATATCCGCAACTCCTCTTCTGATCTGCTGCAGTCCTTTTGATAGTTTCCACTATGAGGCTCATCACCTTGAACTTCTGAGGCACATCAAATACATGTAGCAAGTTGATAGCATGGCCTCTAATCATCTTGTGATCTCCAGACTTGGGCAATAAGGTGTGCCTCAAGATCCAATTGATAGTTGGCAGCCCTGACAGAAGGTAATGCACAGACCCAAATTTGAAGGTGTCAAGAGCTTCATTGGGAATTTCCTTGTACATATTGGACATAGAGTTATGGTCCATCTTCTTCTTGGCATATATGTCCAAGTCATCATCATGCTCCTCTGGGGCATTAATGATCTGTGCCCACTCAGCAACTGTGGATTGGTACCTTGTACCCTTAGACATCCATGTGATCCTCCCATCTGAATAAAAATGTGCTGTGGAGTAGAACTACATTATAAGCTCCTCATTCCACTTTGTGAGCTTCTGCCCAACAAAGTCAGCTACTCCACAAGCTATGAAGCTGTCTTGCACTCCAGGATAGTGCTCCTCATTGTCCTTGATGTACTGCCAGTCAACCCATCGCATATCACAGACTATTGGCTTCTTATCAAGCAGCACTGTCTCATAGAAGTCCTGCTGTTCCTTAGTGTGGAACCTGTAGTCAACAGCAGTCCTCCTCCTTGAAGCATACGGGTCTGCTTCTCTCCACTTCCTCAGCCCTGAATCTCTCCTGAGCTTCATGTCCTCAGCCACAGGATGCGCATCGTTGTGGTCTGGGATCTTGGGCTTGAGCTTTCTCAGAACTTGCTCTTCATCCTCTTCTTCAGCAACAATCTCAGGCACTGGGGCCTTGTTCTTCTCAGCTGCAGGAATGCTCCTTGTATTCCTCTTTGGTTTTGGCTTGGAGGCAGCTTTGGGCTTAGATGCAGTAGCCCCTGATCTTATGGCATCACCCATCAGCTTGGGTGCCTTGGGTGCTGGTGCAGCTACCTCTTCTTCCTCTTCCTCTTCCATGATGGAAGCCTTTCCTAGCACTCTGGCTACGGTCTTCTTGACCCTTTCCTTTCTTTTCTTTCCCTCAGCAGCAACTGGCTCGGCAGGCTTCTCAGTTGAGGCTCTTGCCTTTGACATGGGCTGCCTGCCTGCTGGCCTTTTGATTTTCAGCCCTGGCTTTATGCCTTGAGCTGGCTCAACTCTCTTTGATGTGGCCTCTTCCTCTGCCACATAATCTTCATCTTCGGAATCAGAAGTTCTCTTCTTCCTCTGTCTGGTGGCAACTTTTGGCAAGTTGCTAGGGGTGCTCCTGCTGCCCTCATCTGAAGAGCTGGAGGGACTAGTGCCCTCACTCATGTGCACCTGCTGCTCTAACATGTTCTGGCTATCACTTTGATCAGACATGCTGCAAGCTCTGACTGCTGACCCTGTGAACATTTTATAGATGAGGTAGAAAAGATGAGCATCACAAAATGCAGAGATTTTTGCAAAAGAATGATCCAAAAACTTAGTTTTAGTTTCCCACTGAAATCATCTCGGATCTACCGATTTTCAAACTCGGTGATACCGAAGCAGTTTTGGAACCTAAACTAGTGAACTCGGTAGGACCGAGTCACAGTTTGGTGGCACCGAGACTGCTAGGGTTTCACAGAGTTCCAAAATCGGTCACACCGATAAGTAATTCTCGGTCAGACCGAGTCTCACTTGTGCAATGGCATAAGCCAAATCGGTGGGACCGAGTTTTTCAACTCGGTGGGTCCGAGATGGTTTCGACGGAAACCTAACCCTAAAATTTTCAAATCAAAGCTAATCTATGGGCGTATTGACTGGATAGGAGTGTTTCAATCGTGGAACAAATCATGAAGAACACAATGTGCTAGGAATCGGACGGGGAATAGCACTGTGATCGAGTCCATACCCTAGTTCGGCGGAGACTCGCTACGGCGGCAACGGCAGGGCAGAATTCCCGTAGACGGCGATGGAGACCAGTGACTGGAGGCGGCTGGCGGTGAGAAGACGATCCGGAGACCACGTTGGCAGAGCAGGCTATCGCGCGGGCGAAGGGGTTCGGAGAAATTTCCAAATTTTGCCCGTGACTATATATAGCCCGACCCTGTCGGTGTGACCGAGTGGAACAACTCGGTGGCACCGAGATTCATAACTGCAGGCAGTTACTGAAACTCGGTGTGACCGAAATGTTCAAATCGGTTGCACCGAGATCGAAAACCTAGATCAACTTAATGATCTCGGTAGGACCGAAAGTGGGGTATTGGTCAGACCGAGAATCATAAAGAGGTTTTGGAAGTTTAAGTCTATGACGAATCGGGGACTCCAAGCGCTCCTCACACAGAGTGGTTCGAATCTGACTTGATCAAATTTTGTGATGCAGCATGAATAGAGTTTGAGACGAGAAAAGCATATATAGCTAGAGGAGGTACTTAGGCATTCTTGTCCATCCACTTGGCAAAAGAAAATAAAACCAAACAATCAAAACAACAAGTGGATGTCCTCGAATGAGTAGAATATGCAACCAGCATGCTCACACAATAAGATGGCAAATGAAATATGTGGCAAGGCATGCACAACCAATTCTAGCATCTATCAAGCAATTTGCGATGACAAGGTCATCTATATATGAGTATATTGACTTAGGAGTCAAGTGAGAGCACTTGATCATAGGTCATACTCATCGTTTAAGCTCAAGTGGGGTTACCACTTTTACATAAAGCATTGTTGTGTTCACATCTTTAGAGTTGCTTTAGCTCAAGTCTTAGAGTAAAGCTCCCCCTAGATGTGATATCCCCCCTAAGAGGGATGAACTAACCTTGGGTTTTGTCGATGATGACTTCATGTAGATGTTGAAGATGTGGATGCTCAATGTTGATGTAGATCACTTGGAGCTATCCATTTGAGTGAATTGCACTTTCAATACCTACATGGGTTAGTCCCACAAGGAACAACCAAGGATATCCATAGACATAGAGTGATGCACACAAAAGATGATGTCCATGAAAACTTTTAGGTTACCTTGTCCCTTGTCTTACCAACAAGAGGGTTTGTGACTCCTTGAACTAGTGCAAGATGTGGAAGTTGATTGCACTTGTTCTTGCCAAAATGATAAGAGTGAAGTATGTTGGCGGAGTCACCCTCAAGAACTCTCTAGTTCTTCTTTTTTTGGATCCACATCATCTTGATGGGAATCCTTGGAGTTGTAGTCGTACTTGATGAAGTGGAACTTGAAGTAGTCTTGGGAATCCACTTGACTAAGGTCTTAGGAGCTTCTTCAAATGCGTCAATTTCCTCTTGAAGCTTGTCCTTGCCTTTTTGCTTGTAGTCTTGTGGTGGAAGATCATCTTGAGCTTGTGTCCCCTTGAAAGAAGTATCATACTTCTCTTGTTGAGGAACAAACTTTGTCTTGGGGTATTGATCTTCTTCCCACTCAACTCCATTGGCATTGAACTTTCGTTCAAAACCAAGACCTTGATTCTTCCGGTGCATTCCTTGCTTGCGCACAATTTCCTCGAATTGCTTACTCCTGGCAAGGCTTTTGTACACTCCTTTCTCTATAATTCCCTTCAATAAACTATTTTCTTGCTCAAGTGTAACTTGGCTAAGAGAATCATTAGTGGAATCAAGAGAACTACTAGAAGCAACAATATTGGATTTAGCATGATCATTGTTACTGCTAGAGGAAGAATCTTTCTTGTTCTTGTTACTAGACTTGACTTGAGGCATGTAAGTGGATAAGAGTAAACGCTTGGCAATGTAAGAAGAGCTTTTCTTGTGGAGATCATCATTGATTGCTTTTAAGAACTCATGCTCTTGCTCAAGATTGAGCTTTTCAAAGCGTAATTTCTCATGAGCTCTTAAAAGTTCTCGATGATCTTCGAAGATAGTTTCATAAGCTAACTTAAGAGTGTTTAGTTCTTTAGTTAGAGCCTCAATCTTCTCCTTATCATTGTCATTCGTTTTATCTTGATTAGCATGTTTAATTGACGTTTCATCATAGTATTCATCACTAGAGTTGTCAACAAGCAAATCATCACCTAACAAGTCATCTTCATCACTATTGAAATCAACATACTCGGGGTGTGTTACCTTAGGACCTTTGGCCATGAAGCATCTTCCAATTCCTTCATTTGGTGAGTCAAATATGTCGTAGGAGTTGGTTGACACAAGTGCTAGACCGGCAACACCTTAATCTTGAGTATCTTCGGAGTCGGAGTGATAACTTCTCTCGGAGTGGCTGTCGGAGTCGGAGCCGGATACCCATTCACCAACATGAGCTTGATGTCTCCGTCTTGTGTAGCTCCTTGATGATTTTTCCTTCCTTTCCGAATCCTTGCTTCTCCGTGAGTATCTTCGTTCATAACGATCATCTCTACTCCTCCTCTCTCTTGGTGGTGATTCTTTGCTTCTTCTTTTTGGAGAATCTTCTCTTCTCTTGTAGGGAGCCGTACACTCATTGGAATAGTGTCCGGGTCTTCCACAACTCTAGCAGTTTCGCTCTCGACTAGAAGATCTTTTGTCATTGTAGGACCTTGACTTGAAGCCCTGCGGCGGTAACTTCATCATCATCGTCATCACGCCGCCGTGGTGATGAAACCCTCCCTCGGCCTTAGCTGGATCAAGAGTACGAGGGACGAACGTGTGTAGATCGCAGAGGTGCCATGTGTTTGGTACTTGGATCGGTTGGATCGCGAAGATGTTCGACTACATCAACCACGTTACTAAATGCTTTTGCTTTCGGTCTATGAGGGTACATGGACACACTCTCCCCTCTCGTTGCTATGCATCACCTAGATGGATCTTGCGTGTGCGTAGGCAATTTTTTTTTGAAATTCTACGTTCCCCAACAGTGGCATCCGAGCCAGGTCTATGCATAGATGTTATATGCACTAGTTGAACACAAAGTAGTTGTGGGCATGGGTATATACATATTGCTTGCCGTCACTAGTTGTTTCTTGATTTAGCGGTATTATTGGATGAAGCGGCTCAGACCGACATTACGCATATGCTTACACGAGACTGGTTCTACCGACGTGCTTCACACACAGGTGGCTAGTGGGTGTCTATTTCTCCAACTTTAGTTGAATCGGATTCAATGAACATGGTTCTTTCTGAAGATCAAAAATCAATCACTATACCACCTTGTGGTTTTTGATGCGTAGGTAAGAACGGTTCTTGCTAAGCCCGTAGCAGCCACGTAAAACTTGCAACAACAAAGTAGAGGACGTCTAACTTGTTTTTGCAGGGCATGTTGTGATGTGATATGGTCAAGACGTGATTGAAGGAAATATGCCCTAGAGGCAATAATAAAGTTGTTATTTATATTTCCTTATATCATGATAAATGTTTATTATTCATCTAGAATTGTATTAACCAGAAACTTAGTACATGTGTGAATATATAGACAAAACAGAGTGTCCCTAGAATGCCTCTACTTAACTAGCTCGTTAATCAAAGATGGTTAAGTTTCCTGACCATAGACATGTGTTGTCATTTGATGAACGGGGTCACATCATTAGAGAATGATGTGATGGACAAGATCCATCCGTTAGCTTAGCATAAATGATCATTTAGTTTTACTGCTATTGCTATCATCATGACTTATAGATATGTCTCCAACGTATCTATAATTTTTGATTGTTCCATGCTATTATATTATCTGTTTTGGATGTTTAATGGGCTCTAATATGCAATTTTATATTATTTTTGGGACTAACCTATTAACTGAAGGCCCAGTGCCAGTTGCTGTTTTTTTTGCCTATTTCAGTGTTTCATAGAAAAGGAATATCAAACGGAATCCAAACGGAATGAAACCTTCGCGAGGATATTTTTTTGGAACAAACGCAATCCAGGAGACTTGGAGTAGAGGTGAAGGAAGCAATAAGGCGGCCACGAGGTAGGGCGGCACGCCCCCCACCCTCGTGGGCCCCTCGTAGCTCCACCGACCTAATTCCTTCGCCTATATATACTCTTATACCCTGAAAACACCCAGGGGAGCCACGAAACCACTTTTCCACCGCTGCAACCTTCTGTACCCGTGAGATCCCATCTGGGGACCTTTTCCGGCGATCTGCCGGAGGAGGATTCGATCACAGAGGGCTTCTACATCAACACCATAGCCTCTCCAATGATGTGTGAGTAGTTTACCACAGACCTTCGGGTCCATAGTTATTAGCTAGATGGCTTCTTCTCTCTTTTTGGATCTCAATACAAAGTTCTCCTCGATGTTCTTGGAGATCTATTCGATGTAATTCTTTTTGTAGTGTGTTTGCCGAGATCCGATGAATTGCGGGTTTATGATTAAGATTATCTATGTACAATATTTGATTCTTCTCTGAATTCTTATATGCATGATTTGATATCTTTGCAAGTCTCTTCGAATTATCAGTTTGGTTTGGCCTACTATATTGATCTTTCTTGCAATGGGAGAAGTGCTTAGCTTTGGGTTCAATCTTGTGGTGTCCTTTCCCAATGACAGCAGGGGCAGCAAGGCACGTATTGTATTGTTGCCATCGAGGATAAAATATGGGGTTTATATCATATTGATTGAGTTTATCCCTCTACATCATGTCATCTTGCCTAATGCGTTACTCTATTCTTATGAACTTAATACTCTAGATGCATGCTGGATAGCGGTCAATGTGTGGAGTAATAGTAGTAGATGCAGAATCATTTCAGTCTACTTGACACGGACGTGATGCCTATGTTCATGATCATGCCTATATATTCTCATAACTATGCGCTTTTCTATCAATTGCTCGGCAGTAATTTGTTCACCCACCGTAATATTTGCTATCTTGAGAGAAGCCACTAGTGAAACATATGGCCCCCGGGTCTACTTTACATCATATAAGTTTCCGATCTACAATTCTAGTTTACTATTTATTTTTCAATCTTTATTTTCCAATCTATACAACAAAAATACCAAAAATATTTATCTTATTATCTTTATCAGATCTCACTTTCATCAGTGACCGTGAAGGGATTGACAACCCCTTTATCGCGTTGGTTGCGAGGTTCTTGTTTGTTTGTGCAGGTACTAGGCGACTTGCATGTAGTCTCCTACTGGATTGATACCTTGGTTCTCAAAAACTGAGGGAAATACTTATGCTACTTTGCTGCATCACCCTTTCCTCTTCAAGGGAAAACCAACGCATGCTCAAGAGGTAGCACTTATACATGTTCCTCTGACTATGAGATTATGCAACTCCCGAATACCGGAGGAACACCTTGTGTGCTATCAAATGTCACAATGTAACTGGGTGATTATAAAGATGCTCTATAGGTGTCTCCGATGGTGTTTGTTGAGTTGGCATAGATTGAGATTAGGATTTGTCACTCCGATTGTCGGAGAGTTATCTCTGGGCCCTCTCGGTAATGCACATCACTATAAGCCTTGCAAGAAATGTGACTAATGAGTTAGTTGCGAGATGTTGCATTACGGAACGAGTAAAGAGACTTGCCGGTAATGAGATTGAACTAGGTGTTGAGATACCGACGATCGAATCTCGAGCAAGTAACATATCGATGACAAAGGGAACAACGTATGTTGTTATGCGATTTGACCGATAAAGATCTTCGTAGAATATGTAGGAACCAATATGAGCATCCAGGTTCCGCTATTGGTTATTGAACGGAGATGAGTCTCGGTCATGTCTACATAGTTCTCGAACCCGTAGGGTCCGCATGCTTAACGTTCGGTGACGATCGGTATTATGAGTTTATGTGTTTTGATGTACCAAAGGTTGTTCGGAGTCCTGGATGTGATCACGGGCATGACGAGGAGTCTCGAAATGGTCAATACATAAAGATCGATATATTTTAAGCCTATGTTTGGACATCGGAATGGTTCCGGGTGAGTTCGGGCATTTACCGGAGTACCGGGGGGTTACCGGAAGCCCCCGGGGAGCATATGGGCCTTAATGGTCCTTAGTGGGAGAGAAGAGAAGGCAGCCTAGGAGGCCCCCCACAAGCCCAATCCGAATTGGGTGGGGGGCCGGCCCCCTTTCCTTTCTCCTTCCTCCTCTTCCTTCTATTCGTAGTTGGACTAGGAAAGGGGGGAGTCCTACTCCTACTACGAGGAGGACTCCTCCCCCTTGGCGCGCCTAGAGAGGCTGGCTGGCCTCCCCTCTCCCTCCTTTATATATGTGGGGAGGGGGGAACCCTAGAATACACAAGTTGATCTCTTAGCCGTGTGTGGTGCCCCCCTCCATAGATTTCCACCTCGGTCATATCGTTGTAGTGCTTAGGTGAAGCCCTGCGTCAGTAACTTCATCATCACGGTCATCACGCCGTCGTGCTGACGAAGCTCTCCCCTGACACTCAGCTGGATCTAGAGTTCATGGGACGTCACCAAGCTAAACGTGTGCAGATCGTGGAGGTGCCATACCTTCGGTGCTAGGATCGGTCGGATCGTGAAGACGTATGATATGTCTCCGTCGTATCTACTTTTCCAAACACTTTTTCTGTTGTTTTGGACTCTAACTTGCATGATTTGAATGGAACTAACCCGGACTGACGCTGTTTTCAGCAGAATTGCCATGGTGTTATTTTTGTGCAGAAATTAAAGTTCTTGGAATGACCTGAAAATCAACGGAGATTATTTTTGGACTATATAAAAAATACTGGAAGAAAGATCCACGTCAGGGGGCCCACACCCTGTCCACGAGGGTGGGGGGCGTGCCCTACCCCCTGGGCGCGCCCCCCAACATCGTGGGCCCCCTGACGCTCCCCGACGTCCACCTTGACTCCATATATTCCCTTTTTGGGAGAAAAAAATCAGAGAGAAGGATTCATCGTGTTTTACGATACGGAGCCGCCGCCAAGCCCTAAACTCTCTCGGGAGGGCTGATATGGAGTCCGTTTGGGGCTCCGGAGAGGGGAATCTGCCGCCATCGTCATCATCAACCTTCCTCCATCACCAATTTCATGATGCTCACCACCGTGCGTGAGTAATTCCATCGTAGGCTTGCTGGACGGTGATGGGTTGGATGATATTTATCATGTAATCGAGTTAGTTTTGTTAGGGTTTGATCCCTAGTATCCACTATGTTCTGAGATTGATGTTGCTATGACTTTGCTATGTTTAATGCTTGTCACTAGGGCCCGAGTGCCATGATTTCAGATCTGAACCTATTATGTTTTCATGAATATATGAGAGTTCTTGATCCTATTTTGCAAGTCTATAGTCACCTATTATGTGTTATGATCCGTTAACCCCGAAGTGACAATAATCGGGATACTTAACGGTGATGACCGTAGTTTGAGGAGTTCATGTATTCACTATGTGTTAATGCTTTGGTCCGGTACTCTTTTAAAAGGAGGCCTTAATATCCCTTAGTTTCCAATAGGACCCCGCTGCCACGGGAGGGTAGGACAAAATATGTCATGCAAGTTCTTTTCCATAAGCACGTATGACTATATTCGGAATACATGCCTACATTACATTGATGAACTGGAGCTAGTTCTGTGTCACCCTAGGTTATGACTGTTACATGATCGTTCGCATCCGGCATAATTCTCCATCACCGACCAATGCCTACAAGCTTTTCCTATATTGTTCTTCACTTATTTACTTTTTCCGCTGCTACTATTACAATCACTATAAAACCCAAAAATATTACTTTTGCTACCGTTACCTTTTGCCACCGTTACCACTACTATCATATTACTTTGCTACTAAACACTTTGCTGCAGATATTAAGTTTCCAGGTGTGGTTGAATTGACAACTCAGCTACTAATACTTGAGAATATTCTTTGGCTCCCCTTGTGTCGAATCAATAAATTTGGGTTGAATACTCTACCCTCGAAAACTGTTGTGATCCCCTATACTTGTGGGTTATCAAGAACATTTTCTAGCGCCATTGCCGGGGAGCATAGCTCTATTCTTTGAGTCACTTGGGATTTATATCTGCTTATCATTATGAAGAACTTGAAAGATCAAAGAAAGAAGATTTTTCCCTCAACTACGAGGGGAGGTAAGGAACTTCCATCTAGCTCTGCACTTGATTCACCTTCTATTTTGAGTAAGCTCGCGACACCTACACCTTCTATTCATTCTGATATGTCACATGTTATTGATGATGCCACTTCTGCTATGCATGATACTTATGATGAAACTACTTCTATGCTTGATACTACTGTGCCACTAGGTGAATTTCTTGATGAACAACTTGCTAGGGCTAGAGAGAATGAAATTATTGAACTTGATAATATTGATGAAAGTGATGATGAAGATTCTCCCCCTAGATATGAATTACCTGTTGTGCCTGAGGGTTATGTTATGGATGAAGAAACTACTAGAGACTTTCTTGCCTGCAATGATAGAACTGATCTTAAGAAACTATTAGCTAAGCTGAAACAAAAATCTTTGAATGCTAGAATGAAATATGATCCTGCTTTTGCTACTTCACCTATCTTTATTACTGATAAGGATTATGATTTCTCTGTTGATCCTGATATAATTACTTTGGTTGAATCTGATCCTTTCTATGGCTATGAATTTGAAACTGTTGTGGCACATATTACTAAATTAAATAATATAGCTACCCTGGTTACTAATGATGAGAAAAATCGCTATTATTATATCCTTAAATTATTTCCATTCTCATTACAGGGTGATGCTAAGATATGGTTTAATTCTCTTGATCCTGGTTGTGTGCGTAGTCCCCAGGATATGATTTATTACTTCTCTGCTAAATATTTCCCAGCTCATGAAACAAACTAATTTAAGGGAAATATATAATTTTGTGCAAATTGAAGAAGAGAGTCTCCCACAAGCTTGGGGGAGGCTTCTTCGATTACTTAATGCTTTGCCTGATCATCCTCTCAAGAAAAATGAAATACTTGATATCTTTTATAATGGACTAACCGATGCTTCCAGAGATTACCTGGACAGTTGTGCTGGTTGTGTTTTCAGGGAAAGAACAATTGATCAAGCTGAAATTCTATTGAGTAATATGTTGACCAATGAAAATAATTGGACACTTCCTGAACCAACTCCTAAGACAACTCCGAAGAAAAGTGGTATTCTATTTATCAGTCCTGAAGATATGCAAGAGGCAAATAAATCTATGAAAGAAAAAGGTATAAAACCTGAAGATGTTAAGAATTTACCTCCTGTTGAAGAAATACATGGTCTTAATTCACCACCTATTGAAGAAACACACGGTCTCGATAACCCGACACAGGTAGTAAAGGTAAATTATCTCTATAGATATGATAAAGCTGAAATCCCTCCTGGTAAGTTTGCTAGCCGATGTTTGGATGAATTTGATAACTTTATGGTCAAGCAAGAAAACTTCAATGCTTATGTTGGTAGACAATTGAAACATAATGCTTATATGATTGAACACTTGAGTGATTATATGGCCAGTGTTAAAGGTGAACTTAAACTTATTAGTAAACATGCTTCTATGGTTACCACTCAACTAGAACAAGTACTTAAAGCTCAGAATGATTTGCTCAATGAATTAAACAATAAGAATGATAACGCTGTTAGAGTTATGACTAGAGGTGGTAAAATGACTCAGGAACCTTTGTATACTGAGGGCCATCCTAAGAGAATTGAGCGATTCTGAGAGAACTACTATAGATGTACCCAGTCCCTCTGAAAGGAAGAAAAATAAAAATGATAGGACTTTGCATGCTTCTAGTGAACCTGTTATTGACACACCTGAGAATCCCAATGATATTTCTATTTCTGATTCTGAAACACAATCTGATAATGTTAATGATGATGTTCATCTTGATGCTCAACCTAGCAATAATAATGATGTAGAAATTGAACCCGCTGTTGATCTTGATAACCCACAATAAAAGAATCAACGTTATGACAAGAGAGACTTTGTTGCTAGGAAGCACGGTAAAGAAAGAGAGCCATGGGTTCAGAAACCCATGCCTTTTCCTCCTAAACCATCCAAGAAAAAATATGATGAGGATTTTGAGCGCTTTGCTAAAATGATTAGACCTATCTTTTTGCGTATGCGTTTGACTGACATGCTTAAAGTGAATCCTTATGCTAAGTATATGAAGGATATTGTTACTAATAAAAGAAAGATACCAGAAGCTGAAATTTCCACCATGCTTGCTAATTATACTTTCAAGGGTGGAATACCAAAGAAACTTGGAGATCCAGGAGTACCAACTATACCATGTTCCATTAAAAGAAACTATGTTAAAACTGCTTTGTGTGATCTTGGAGCCAGTGTTAGTGTTATGCCTCTCTCTTTATATCGTAGACTTGATTTGAATAAGTTGACACCTACTGAAATATCTTTGCAAATGGTTGATAAATCAACTGCTATACCTGTCGGCATTTGTGAGGATGTGCATGTTGTGGTTGCAAACGTGACTATTTTAACGGACTTTGTTATTCTTGATATTCCCGAGGACGATAATATGTCTATTATTCTTGGAAGACTCTTTTTGAATACTGCAGGGGCTATTATTGATTGCACCAAAGGCAATGTCACTTTTCATGTTAATGGTAATGAGCATACGGTACACTTTCCGAGGAAACAACCTCAAGTCCACAGTATCAATTCTATTGGAAAAATTTCAACAATTACTATTGGAGGCTTTGAATTTCCTCTTCTTGCTGTCAAAAAGAAATATAATATTCTTATTATTGGGGACATGCATATCCCCATTGAAGTAGCCTAGTGTTATTTGAAAATTCTCCGGTTTCATGTTATTCGAAATGAGTTTGTTAACAAGACCTGATCAACCTTGTTAGTGGATTCCTTTTGATGAGCATGAGATGGATGAATTTAGAAAACACAACTCTCTATACCCTCTTTTTACTTCCTGTTATTTATATTAAATAAAGCAAAAATAGTATTTTTCTGTCTGTTTTCTGAATTATCAATGCAATAAAAAATACCGTGAAAATAAAAGTTCTCCAAATGCCCTGAAATTTAAATATGATTTTTTCTGGAATATTTGAGAATATCTGGCACTGAAAACACAGCAGGGGGAGCAGCCATGTGCCCACGAGGGTGGAGGGCGCGCCCACCCCCTGGGCACGCCCCCTGCCTCGTGGACCCCACGTGGGTCCCCTCCACTTATTCCAGCCACCACACACTCCTTCTTCCTCCCAAAAAATCACCAACCAGCTCAAACCCGAGTTCTAGCTCATCTTGCTGCCATTTTCTATCTCCTAGCTCAAAGCTCCATTCACAAAACAGCTTTGGGGGATTGTTCTTTGGTATGTGACTCCTCCAATGGTCCAATTAGTTTTTGTTCTAGTGCTTTATTTATTGCAATTTTTTGTTGCTTAGGTGACCCTATTCTTGAGCTTGCATGTCAAATTTATATGGTCAAAAGTAGTTTTAATGCATGATATTGCCTCTAGGCACTTGTAGGAGTAGTTGCTATCAATATTGTTAAGTTTGGTTCACTTTTATTTTTGAAGTTACTAAAAATTTAAGAAATTTTCAGAAAAATATGAAGAGATTTTTGAGGGGCTCATCGAGCCGAAGCTCGAAGGATAAACAAAGTGAAGAGAACAAGAAACCCAAGTATAATCTCCCTTGCACCGCGGAGGTTCGGCCGTGTGAATGGCCTTGTGATGATTTCTTGAGAGCAGCCGTGATTTATGATGATTTCTATGAGTTGGCTGAGAATGCAGGCCTCACCGCCTTCCTCCATGACCAACGTGAACAGTATCTCTTACTCACCAATATCTTTGTGCAAAACTTTCATTTCCATGCTAGGAGCTCACCACCTACGGTGGAATTTTATTTATATGATGAGCATAAGGAGATGTTACTTCGTGATTTTTGTCGGGTTTGTTTGATACCTTTTGAGGGCAGCGTAGAGGAACCACATCATGATGATGTGGAAGGGTTTATTGATACAATTGCTGTAGGGGAAACGAGGAAGGTTTCCGATGCAAGAATTACTAGCATACATTTTCTTGTTTTACGTTACTTTGCAATATTTGCTAGTAGATGCTTAATTGGTCACAAAAACGGTGGCAACCTTAGTGCCCCTGATATTGTTATTTTGTGCCATGCCTTGTTCCGTGATGACACATTTAGTATGGACGGTATTGTTGCAAAGCGGTTAAATCTTAACCGTAGTAAGGGCCCCATCATGGGATGTATCTTTGCCTCGCGCCTCGCTTCACATTTTAACATACCTATTAGGCATTATGAGAAGGAAGAGAAGTTGTTGCCTCTTGTTTTTCTAGACTATAAGAGTATGGTAGCACATGATTTTATCGTTAAGAATAAGGAAAAGATGCTTAATTACAAGCTGATATTCGATAAAAATCACCCTGAGACTATTACTTTGCCTGCTCCTTCCTTGTTTGACTTATCTGCAGGCAAGTACCTTGTTCCGCCGGAGGGCATTCACGCCTACCGAAACCCCACACCAGCTACAGAGCCAGAGCCGGAACCACAATTTGATCCTCACCGGCAGTCTGTTTATCAGTGGAATCCGGAAGAGATCGCCAACTAGTGGCACCAGGGGGATCCTTCTCAGTACGACCCCAACTATAACTTCGGATATCCGCCAGGCCAACCATGGCCATAGACCAACTTAGGCCAAAAGCCTAAGCTTGGGGGAGTACGTATCTCTCACCGACATTGCATTCCTGTTCACACACTCATGCTAGTTGTCGGTGCTCATACTTTTTCATTGTAATATCCATGCTAGTTTATTTCCCTTTTTATGATTTCTTCTTGTGTGTTTAATAAACCTTAAGAAAAACAAAAAAGTAGTTGTAACTTTTAGTTAGTTTACTTTACATGCCTGTAGTGGTAGTAATTAAAAGAAAACCCAAAAAGGTTTCTCGTTCTTCTTTTGCTTGTTGGGAGCTTTCCCATGTAAATAATTTTATTTCTTTTCTTGTTATTTGGGGTCGAGAGGAGAATATCATAATGAAAATGTTGAGTGGCTCTTATATGCATTATTGTTGATCTAACAAAGAGCCCATATTACCTTGTCTTCTCTCTTGAATTGAATGCTTGCATATTCCAGCTTAGTCCAATGCACGTGCACTATTATTATTATCCACACTATTCAGTCGTGCAAGTGAAAGGCAATAATGATGATTATATGATGAACTTATTGAGATGAGAAAAGCTGGTATGAACTCGACCTCTCTTATTTTTGTAAATATGATTAGTTCATCGTTCTTGATTCAGCCTATTATGAAAGAAACTTGTTTGCAATGACAATTAGAGATTGTAGTTGCTTATGCCAGGCTTAATTAGCTAGGAGTTTATAATGGTTTACCTTGCATGCCAACATGCTATTAAAATGGTTGTGATGTGGTATGATAGGGTGGTATCCTCTTTTGAACGATTCGAGTGGCTTGACTTGGCACATGTTCACGCATGTAGTTCAAACAAAATCAACATAGCCTCTACGATATTTATGTTCATGGTGCATTATATCCTACTCATGCTTGCATTCGGTGTTGATTAATTTTAATGCATGTTCATAACTGTTGTCGCTCTCTAGCTGGTCGCTTCCCAGTCTTTTTCTAGCCTTCACCTGTACTAAGCGGGAATATTGCTTGTGCATCCAATTCCATAAACCCCAAAGTTATTCCATATGAGTCCACCATACCTATCTATATACGGTATCTACCTGCCATTCCAAGTAAATTTGTATGTGCCAAACTCTAAACCTTCAAATAAACATTCTTCTTTGTATGCTCGAATAGCTCATGTATCAACTAGGGCTGTCTGTATCTTCCATGCTAGGCGGGTTATTCTCAAGAGGAGTGGACTCCACTCCTCACTCACGAGAAAATGGTTGATCACCGGGATGCCCAGTCCCATGCTTTATGCAAATCAAATCAAAATAACTACAAACAAAACTCCCCCGGGACTCTTGTTAGTTGGAGGCACTTGTTGTTTCGAGCAAGCCATGGATTGATGCTTGTTGGTGGAGGGGAGTATAAACTTTACCATTCTGTTTGGGAACCGCCTATAATGTGTGTAGCATGGAAGATTTCGAGATTTCTCGGTTGTTATGTTGACAATGAAAGTATACCACTCAAAATTATTATTCATATCTATTTGAAAACCGAGCTCTGGCACCTCTACAAATCCCTGCTTCCCTCTGCGTAGGGCCTATCTATTTACTTTTATGTTGGGGATATGACTACCAGATATGACCCACCCAGGAGGGGCCGGGTCAACCACAATGGCGGTTTACCTAAATAAAGCCCAAAAGTGTACAAGATGACGGTTTACGATTAGGCTTATGATAGGCCCAAGCCGGGAGGCGGCTTAAGGCCCGTAAGTATAAACTGCTATGTATGAATGGACTTGTAAAGCAAGACATGTAAGATACGTCAACGAGCCGGACACATTGTATGAGCCGTCCGGGACTCTGTAGGCCGCAGGGCGTCAACCCGTGTATATAAGGGGACGACCCGGCGGCGGCTTAGGGCAAGAAACAACACATCAAGAGCCAAGTTAAGCGTATTTGCTCCTTGGTGATCGAAATCTAGCAATACCATATCAAATGGACTAGGCCTTTACCTTCACCGTAAGGGGCCGAACCAGTATAAACCTCTCGTGTCCTTTGTGCCGTTTAATCCCTTTAAGCTTCCTAGTTGCGATGGCTCCACGACTAAGTCCTTTCACTAGGACATCTGCCGTGACAATTCCACGATAGTTGGCACCCACCGTGGGGCCAGCACACGGTGGATTTGAGTTCTTGAAGGGCAGCTTCGAAGGGCTCAAGGGATACGTTGTGGGCCAGATGACCAAGAGTCGTCGCGGCAAGCTCTACATCGACGACGCGGGCTGGGGCCCCGACGCCAGCTCAATTGAGTTCGGGTACCGGGTCCCCTTCGACGGGATCCATGTTTTCATCGGCCGGATCGGAGAGCCGGGTCCTGAGCCGGACATCTGCACCGACATCATCGAGATGGCTCAGCGTGCGAGACCCACCCGGGCTCAGCCGGCTGTGAAGCGCGCCTTCGTGGGATGCATCCATGGAGGGGAAATTTCTGAAAGATCTATGTCTGGTGGCGAGACGGCCGTCCAATCTGATGGCAAGTCATCCACGGGTGAGACAGATTCGTTGTATCAACTGCAAGATGGTGGGCTTGGGGGCTGTTCCGATTGCAACAGTATTCCAGACCCCTTTGAGCCGCCGAGCAGAGCGGGGATCTTCATGACTGGTATGCAGCCCGCTCAAAACTCTACGGCTGTGGCAGCGATAACCACTGGGTCAACAGCGGCCGGGGTAGGAGGCCCCACGCGCCCGCCGGCTCAGGTGCTGATGGATCTCATGGATAGGATGATAGCCCTATTAACTGTCATGGTTGAACCGGAGGATCAGGCTCAGCACGATGCAGAGGTGGCACGGTTACGTGAGGAGGTAGTACAAGCCAAAGAAAACCTAGCCGCAGAGGATGTCAGGATGGCTACATAGTGGGCGGCTTTGGATGCTCGAGCTCAGCAGCTTCAATCAAAGGCTTTCTAACTCATGATGGATCTGAACGCGTCAAACGAGGTCATGAGGAGAAGACACCAGAAGACTCAGTCACGTCTGTCTCTGACTTATGATCCTAGAAACCTTTTCCGCACACCTAGTGCGGGCCCCAGTAACCTGCCAGAAGTGAACCGGGTCGCAACACCCGAGGCTGGGGCACCGGTTCAGCCACGGGCTATGGACCCCCCTCGTGTGAATACTGCTACACCTCATTATGTACCAACACCCCCGGGTCATTATTCTAACCATTTGGAGAACATGATCGCTGCGGCAGCGCGATTGGCGGCTCTCCCAGCGGAGGGTGACTCTCCAATGGCGGTTAAAACCCAAAGGGTTAGAGAACTTCTTCAGACGGCTCTGGCACATCAGGAGGCTTATTCTTATAGTCGAGACAGAATCCATTCAACCCCTCGCCCAAGCCAGAGCCCCGAGTTATAGCAGGCACATGGATTTGGCAGCCATTTAAAGCAACGCCCGGCGCTGTGATCAGCCGCGCGAGCATGACCCGACACGTGATGGTGCCCTTAACTTGGTTGACCAGGATAGGATCCGCCAAGAGGCTGAGCTGGCGGTTCAACAGGCAGCTGAGCTGGCGGCTCACCAGGCTTTTCCGGTTTATTCGACGACCTTTGTTGAGGCAGGTGTGGCCACAAGGACAGGAGGTGTCCCTTTCTTGGTGTCGGCTCTGCGTAATGAGCATTTGCCAAAGGATTTCAAGGGGCCTCGGAAGGTGCCCAATTATATGGCTGATTTACAGCCAGGGGCATGGATTGAAAGCTATGAGATGGCCATGGAGTTATTGGAGGTCAGTGATGCCGCAATGGCCAAGTACTTCACTATGATGTTGGATGGAAGGGCTCGCACTTGATTAAAGGGGCTGCCACCCAATTCCATCGGCTCATGGGCAGAATTAAAAGCCCGGTTTATTCAGAACTTTAAAGATACTTGCAAGCAGCCCATGTCAATTGTGGATTTAACTAACTGTAAACAATAGGAAGGAGAGTCCACGACCCATTGGGTGCGCCGGGTCAAAGCCATAATACATTCATCTGATAAGATGGATGCCGGCTCTGCAGTCTTAATGTTGGAGAAAAATTGCCGTTTTACGCCTCTAAAACAGAAGCTGGGGTGGCTCAAACGCGATTGTAATGACATGGGCCAGCTGATGGCAGCTCTGGTCAAGTATGCCGACTCTGATAGTACCAAGGATCCCGAGTCTGACGAGGAAAAGACAGGGAAGGGGAAGAAGAACGACAAGGGTCGTCAGCATAACCCGGCAAACCAAGGAGGCAATAATAAACATAAGGCTGACGGTAGTTTGGAGTTTGTGGCTAACACCAACGCATAAGGCAACAATCAGCGACGTAAGGGGAGGCCACCTTCTCGGTCCGACGGGTCAGGTCCCACTCTTGAGCAGCTGTTAAATGAGCCTTGTCCAAGGCACGACACTCAGCAGAAGCCAGCCACTCACCTGTGGAAGGACTGCATGATCATGAAAGCTTTCAAGAATTCTAACATGTTCAATAGCAATCATGGGTCGGGCAGTGGCTCAGGTGGCGGCGGTTTTCATGGTCCAGGAGGCGGTTCAAATTCCAATTTTCAAGGCTCTCAGGGAAATCAAGGTGGGTATAGTCGGTAGTCTGGCCAAGGAGGTCAGCAGCAGCAGCAATCTGGATATCAGAGCAATCCAAAGCAGTTGAATAGTGGACAGTATCATGTGTTTACCACCAGTTTGTGCAGACGAGACCAGAAGCTTCATAAGAGGGATGTGAATGCTGTTGAGTCGGCAGTCCCTCGTTATTTGAGATGGTCTGAGCAGCCTATTCTATGGAGTAGGGAGGATCACCCTCCCCGGGTTGACAATCTAGGTCACCTGGCTTTGGTGGTGGCGCCTCAGGTTGGTGGATATAAATTCACTAAAGTACTCATGGACGGAGGCACTAGCATCAACATCCTCTATTATGAGACGTTCCGTCGCATGGGGTTGACTGACAAAAGTCTTAAGACATCCAGCACTGTTTTTCATGGGGTGGT
The DNA here is from genome assembly GCF_056163025.1 of Triticum urartu. Lineage (NCBI taxonomy): Eukaryota > Viridiplantae > Streptophyta > Magnoliopsida > Poales > Poaceae > Triticum > Triticum urartu. The sequence continues at coordinate 68,543,890 of NC_141876.1, read as the reverse complement.
GCCTAGTAAGTCGGCATACCCAGTGGGTAAGATTGAGCTGGAGGTAGCCTTTGGAGATGAGTATGATTCCAGGGCCGAGAAGTTAACCTTTGAGGTGGTCAAAATCAAGAGCCCATATCATGCCTTGTTTGGGCGACTGGCTTATGCCAAGTTCATGGCACGGCCTTGTTATGTTTATGTACAGCTCAAAATGCCGGGTCATAAGGGCACTATCACAGTGCATGGGAGTCGGAAGATAGCCTTGGAATGTGAGGAAGGTGACGCTGCTTATGCTGAATCTGCTTGTGCAACAGAGGAGTTAAAGTTCTATAAGGATAATGTTGACCCGGCGGACATGACGTCTTTGAAAAAGCCAACTACAGAGCATGAGTCGTTGCTGAAGTTTAAGTCGGCGGATGACACTAAGCTTGTTGATTTTGTTCCAGGTGATTCATCTAAGCAGTTTAGTATCAGTGCTAATCTGGAGCCCAAATAGGAAGGCGCGCTCATCGAGTTCATCCGTGAGAACCGGGACATCTTTGCATGGAAACCTTCTAACATGCCGGGTGTACCGAGAGAACTCGCTGAGCACACCCTCAACATTGATCCAAAATTTAAGCCGGTCAGGCAGTTTCTACGTCAGTTCAATGAGGAAAGGTGCAAGGCCATTGGTGAAGAGGTGGCCCGGCTCTTGGCGGCCGGGTTCATTATTGAAGTTTTTCATCTGGAGTGGTTGGCTAACCCGGTGCTCGTGCTTAAAAAGAAGGGCACCTGGCGTATGTGTGTGGATTACACGGACTTAAACAAGGCTTGTCCAGCTGATCCTTTTGCTCTCCCTCATATTGATCAAATCATTGATGCTACGGCGGGTTGTGAGCGTTTGAGTTTTTTGGATGCTTATTCTGGTTATCATCAGGTCAAGATGGCAGTTAAGGACCAGGAGAAGACAGCTTTTATCACTCCATTTGGAGCCTTCTGCTATGTGTCTATGCCTTTTGGGCTTAAGAGTGCCCAGGAAACTTATCAGCGATGTGTACAGAACTGTCTTCACAATTAGATTGGGTGCAATGTTCATGCTTATGTGGATGATATAGTGGTGAAGTCCAGAGAGAAGGAGACCTTGATAGATGATCTGAAGGAAACATTTGATAACCTCCGGGTCTACAAGATGATGCTTAACCCGACTGAGGGAGTCCTGGATTAGGGGGTATCCGGATGGCCGGACTATATCCTTTGGCCGGACTGTCGGACTATGAAGATACAAGATTGAAGACTTCATCCCTTGTTCGGATGGGACTCTCCTTGGCGTGGAAGGCAAGCTTGGCAATTCGGATATGTAGATCTCCTTCCTTGTAACCGACTCTGTGTAACCCTAGCCTCCTCCGGTGTCTAAATAAATCGGAGGGTTTAGTCCGTAGAGAGGACACACAATCATACCATAGGCTAGCTTCTAGGGTTTAGCCTCTTCGATCTCGTGGTAGATCAACTCTTGTACTACTCATATTATCAAGAACAATCAAGCAGGACGTAGGGTATTACCTCCATCAAGAGGGCCCGAACCTGGGTAAACATCGTGTCCCCCACCTCCTGTTACCATCCACCTAGACGCACAGTTCGGGACCCCCTACCCGAGATCCGCCGGTTTTGACACTGACATTGGTGCTTTCATTGAGAGTTCCACTGTGTCATCACCGTAAGGAAGGATGCCTCGTCTCGTTGTTAAAAACAACATTACCGCCGGGGGAGCCCTGGCTGTTGGCCAAACTCTCCGGCTAGGCAGTTTCATCATGACCGCCCATTCGGCTGCTGCACCGATGATGACTTCTCGGGTCATCGAAAACAGCCTCCACGTCGGCTCGGAATTTGCCGAGAAGATGGATCAAATGGAGCTCTCATCCCTAAACGAGCTCTTGGATCGCATCGCCGCCTTGGGAGTCGCTACAGACTATGATCGGATTGGGCTTAAACCCGATCAAAGGGAGATTAACTCTCCACCGGTCACCCATCATATTGCGGTGGTGGAGGAACAATGCGGCGATTCTTCCTTTATCTTGAGGACTAACTATGTCCGGATTCCTGAGCTCTCCGAGATGGATACCCGTTTATGGGAGGACATCACCCAAGCCCTGAACCTAGAGTCAGGCGGCGGGCCAGACTTATCGGGCAACATCCCGGAACCCGAACTTCCAAGATTGGAAACTCCTCGGCCCCTGGGTCTCAGATCGGGTAAGGGTTCGGACTCAAATCCGCCCACCCACCCAAACATAAATGATCTTTCCCACATCAGGAAAGCGCCCCAGGAAACAGTACATCATTATTGGGCCAGATTCCTCCTTGTGATGAACAAGGTTAAGGACTGTCGCGAGGAAGACGCAGTCTCATTTTTCCGCAATAATTGCACGGACAAGGGAATCCTTAACGCCATAAGTCACCGTGACATATCACGCTTCGCTGACTTGGCGTCCATAGTACGAAAGTACTGTGCGATGGAAAGCGCCTGGAAAACCGAAATGAAAATTTGGGATAATTCGGCTGCAAATATACACCCAGTCCGAAGTAAAAGGATGCACTATCATAAGACACCCGAGTTAATTACAAAGAAGCAAAAACCATCTACATGGTGTGGAACCGTATTGGAGGGATGGCTCAACGGACCCTGCAAAATTCATAGTACAACGATACCATACCAACACACAGCCTTAGAGCATGTTGGGTACTCCGGCAGGTGGCCAAAAGTGGTGAGGATCTTCTCATCCCAGATGCCATAGAGCACCATCCCGGGGATAACAATATGGTATTAACAATCTTTGAAACCTTCACATCAAATAATAGGCGCAAGCGAACACTCCGCAGCCTTGCCGAAATCTGCCACATGGCAGCAATAAATCCATGGAGTGGCACGGCTATTACCTCTAATGCCAGTGACGAACGTAAATTCCGAACAGCCCGAGCACCAGCTGCACTGGTCCTCAGTCCAATTGTGGACGGCTTTCGACTCACCAAAGTACTCATGGACGGCGGCAGTGGATTAAACCTCATCTATGAGGAAACTCTTCAAAAAATGGAAATAGAATGGAACCGCATTGAGCAAAGCAGCACAACCTTTAGAGGAATCATCCCCAGTCGGGAAGCACGCTGTGCTGGGAAAATCACACTAGATGTGGTATTCGGCACGCCGGAGAGCTGTAGATCAGAAGAAATTACATTCCAAGTGGCCCCGTTCAGTAGCGGATACCACGCCCTTTTAGGGCGGGAGGCGTTCACGATCTTCCAAGCCATACCCCATTACGGGTACATGAAGCTCAAAATGCCCGGGCCCAACGGAATCATCACTCTAGCTAGTGATCCGGACACAACACTCCGCGTCGAAAACAAAACAGCCGCATTGGCCCTCGAGGCATTATCCGAAGACCTTTCGGCCGAGGAATTAACTGCGCTACGCTCCAAAGTGGACAGGGACGACGTGATACTTGACAAGAGATCCAAGTCCACCTCTTTTAAACCAGCGGATGAAATAGTCAAATTCCAAGTCCACCCAACGGACCCTACAAAAACAGCCTCCATCGGGGCACAGTTAAACCCCGTCGTGGACGCCGCACTACGAGAGTTCCTGCGCGGGAATCGGGACATATTCTCCTGGCACCCCTCAGACATGCTAGGAATCCCACGCAGGCTGGCCGAGCACAACCTTAATATTCTAAAGGGATTCAAGCCGGTCAAGCAGACTCTTCGGCGTTTCTCTGAACCTAAGAGACAAGCTATGGGAGAGGAACTAGCCAAGTTATTGGAGGCCTGATTCATTAAAGAAATAAAACACCCGGACTGGCTAGCAAACCTGGTGATGGTAGCAAAGAAGGACAAATCCTGGCGCCTGTGTGTCGATTTCAAGGACCTCAAAAAGGCTTGCCCAAAGGATCCCTTCCCCCTCCCCCGCATCAATCAAATTATGATGCTACCGTAGGACACGATTCATTGTGTTTCCTCGACACATACTCCGGCTACCACCAAATCAAGATGGTGGAGTCTGACCAAGCCGCAACGGCATTTATCACACCATACGGCCCCTTCTGTTTCAACACAATGCCTTTTGGGCTCAAAAACGCCGGCGCAACATATCAGCACATGATTCAGACATGTCTGGAGAAACAGATCGGCAAAACAGTAGAGGCATACGTAGATGATGTGGTCGTCAAAACCAAACACGTCGACTCTCTAATAGATGACTTGAGGCTCACATTTTACAACCTCCAAACATACGACATCAAGCTCAATCCGGAAAAATGCGTTTTCGGTGTACCAGCCGGAAAGCTCCTCGGTTTCGTTATCTCCAGTAGAGGAATTGAAGGAAATCCAGCCAAAATCCGAGCTCTGTCACATTTGGCTATCCCAACGGACCTCAGACAAATCCAGAAATTAACCGGATGTGTGGCGGCTCTAAGCCGCTTTATCTCCCGCTTAGGAGAAAAGGCATTACCCCTTTATCGCCTCCTTCGGCGCACCGAACACTTTGAGTGGACAGACGCTGGCACAGCCGGATTGGAAGAAATAAAAGCCATACTGGCAACCAACCCAATCCTGGCCGCGCCAAACATCGGCGAACCAATGCTGTTGTACATTGCGGCAACTCATCAGGTTGTAAGCGCAGTGCTCGTCGTCGAACGAGAAACGGACGGACATAAATTCCTCCTTCAAAAGCCGGTATATTATGTATCCACTGTCCTCACTCCATGCAAATCACGGTACCCACATTATCAAAAGATAGCCTATGCGGTATTCATGGCATCCCAAAAGCTGCGACACTACTTTCAAGAGTGTTCAATTACAGTAGCCTCGGAAGTGCCACTTAATGATATTATAAACAACTGCGACACCACGGGCCGGATTGCCAAATGGGCCATTGAGCTCCTCCCATTCGACATAACATACAAACCCCGGCGAGCCATTAAATCGCAAGTATTGGCCGACTTTGTCGCCGAATGGACGGAAGCCGAACTCCCTAAAGAGTACGGCGCATACTCCAATTGGATCATGCACTTCGACGGCTCCAAAATGCTGGCTGGTCTGGGGGCTGGCGTTATCCTGACGTCCCCAACCGGAGATACAGTTCAATACATACTACAGATACTGTATACAGACTCCAACAACGCAGCCGAATACGAAGCCTTGTTACATGGTCTTCGGATGGCAGTTTCCATGGGCATTCAACGCCTGGAGGTGCATGGGGATTCGAACCTTGCAATATCCCAAATAAATGGAGACTTCGATGCCAAGGATCCAAAGATGGAGGCCTATCGCAACGCCGTCCTAAAGATGTCAGCTCGGTTCGAGGGGCTCGAATTTCACCATGTGGCTCAGGAAAACAATCAGGCGGCGGATATCCTCGCCCGCATCGGCGCAAAATACGATGCGGTCCCCCCCAACATCTTTTTGGAGAGGTTGTTTAAGCCATCCGTGGTATGGGAAGGGGACACCGGTAACAATAGTCCGGACCCGGCCAAAATGCCCGATACCGAACACTCTGACATAATCGGAGGCTCTACCACCGAAATAACACCTTCAGCCCACGTAATAATGGCCATCATCGCCCTGTGGATAGAACCATTCCTGGCCTACCTAACTAGGCAGGAACTTCCCGAGGACCAAAATGAGGCACGCTGCATAGTGCGGCGATCTAAAGCCTACAGGGTCCACGAGGGAGAGCTGTATAAAAAAAGCACTACCGGAGTCCTTCAAAGGTGCATCTCTGAAGAGGAAGGGTGGAAGCTTTTGGCAGAAATTCACGCCAGACTCGGCGGCCACCACGCCGCAGCCCGGGCCCTTGTAAGCAAGGCCTTCCGTACAGGTTTTTATTGGCCGACGGCCCGGGTAGATGCACAGGACTTGGTCCAACGCTGCGTCGGTTGCCAGCTTTTTGCAAACCAAAGCCACATGCCACCCACCGCCCTCCAAACAATCCCCATCACCTGGCCCTTTGCGGTCTGGGGGCTAGACATGGTTGGACCCCTTAAAGGGGAAACCCATAAGAAAAAATACTTACTGCATGGTGGATAAATTCACCAAATGGATAGAAGCCAAACTTGTTAAAATGGCCGAATCCGAACCGGTGATAGACTTCATATCCGGGGTTGTACACCATTATGGCGTCCCCCACAGCATCATCACTGATAATGCACGAACTTCACGACCGACGAGGTAAAACTCTGGTGCATCAACATGGGCATTAAGCTCGATTATGCCTGTGTCTATCACCCACAAACTAACGGCCAAGTTGAGCGAGCAAATGGTCTTATCATGAGCGGCATCAAACCCAGATTAGTGCGGTCCTTAGAGGAGTCTAACACGCACTGGGTAGAGGAGCTCGACTCCGTACTCTGGGGGTTGCGGACCATGCCGAATCGTACTACCGGATACACACCCTTCTTTATGGTGTACGGCGTAGAGGCGGTTCTGCCCTGCGACATCATGACTCACCTCGAGTGCGCATGTACGAAGAAAGAGAAGCCGAGCTCGATCGGCAGGACAGTCTGGACACCCTAGAGGAGGAGCGCGACGTGGCAAAAGCCCGTTCCGCATTCTATCAGCAACAGGCTCGCAGATACCAAAGCAGAGAAGTACGGGCCAAAACTTATAACGTTGGTGAGCTAGTTCTACGCCTGCCGGAGAAGAAAAAGACCAAGCTCGAGCCCAAATGGGAAGGTCCCTTCATTATTGACCAAGTTCTGGCCGGTGGAGCGTACCGTCTGCGGGATGCATCGAATAATCGACTTGAGCCGAACCGATGGAACGCAGCCAGGCTCCGAAGATTCTACGCCTAGTGCCGGACTCTATGTTCGTCTCCTTCCTCTATCCATTTTTTGCATATACATTATCTGTCTTTTTTCTCTTTCTTTCTTTTATTCTTTCTCAAGGCCTGCAAGGGCCAACTTGTGCCTTGCTTGCACACTATTGATGCGCTAACCGCGCTCATTATACCTGGGGGCTCCTTACACAGAAGCTTAATTATTTATCTGGGCTTCATGCCCCGCACATGTGTTATTCTTCCGCATGTACCTTTTCTTCGCCATTATATGCATCGATATGACTTAAGTTTTGGCCAAGCTGGGTTGCCTGGCTCTTGTATTTATGCCCTACGTTCCCGTTAATTCGGCTAGGGCATAAGGGGAGCACCTCTGCGATTGTTACTACCGGGTCAGCCAGATGTGTACCTCAGACTGGGTGAAGCCGAAAGCTAGCGTTCTTAAGGGAATATTCGCTCGGTGAAGAAAAGATGATTTTAATTTATTTTCCATATGTGCCCCCAGATGTTTTTGCCTGCGTCTCCTCTCGTAGTCCGGACATGCACTTTAGGGCATGCGTACCTAGGGAAAGGAACTCTTAACGGAACTATTCTCCCTGGAAGATGTTTCTTACTACTCATGTAATATAACATAACTAGTTGGGTACTTGTCTGTTCAAGCACTAATGACCCCAACGCCTGGTTTCCACGCATACCTCGGTTCTTATATAACTGAGCGGGTATTCGGATACACTCCGGACTATCGGGTCCCGAGGTTGAAGCGAAAAGGTCCGCCATGACAAATGATTTACAATCCGGCTAGAAGGCATTATACATGTCACTTTAATTACATAGTCATGTAGACTGACTAAATTCCTCTTCTATACCATCCAACAGGATGTCTAGCCTACAATCCTGTTGGGAATACTTTGCGGCTAATTCTACTTGCCCATACACTAAGCTAACGGGGATCTCTTTCCCATCGGGCCCCACGGGTCCGACCTCGGCCATGTGGTTTGGGTCATCCTTGGTATACCGCGTCTTCACCATGGCCCAGGCTTCCCTGGCACCTTGATGGCAGGCCGATATCTTCCATAATCGGAAGCGTCGCCGTGCTCCCTTGAGCTTCTCCACAAGCTCTCCAATGCCTGCTGGCAGGGAGACGTATGGCCACAAGGCCTGGGCAATACCTTGCATCACCTGCCGAACTTGTTCGTGCAGTTGTGAGAGCTCGAGTAGAAGATCACCCGCAGACCCAGGCATCTCCTCTGCGGGATGACCTGTCAGCATACCTGCAGACATAACTCTGTTAGCCGGCTTCTCTGCTGCACTCTTTTAAGGGTTTGTTCAAGCACTTACTGAAAATGCCGCGTCGAAGCCGCTTATTCTCCTTCTCGGAGTCCGCAAGCTGGGCTCGAACATCTTTCAGTTCCACGCTCAGCTTGGTATTGGCGTCTTGGAGATTGTTTTTCTCCCGCATGACCTTAGTCAGCACGTGTTCGCCAGCCTTTAGCTGTCGTAAGACATGCTGGTCCTCCGGATTCTCTCCGGAGTCATCTGCAATATCTATTGTTAGATCTGCAGCCATGCCACACACTATATGGTACCTATCATTCTTTGAAACAAATGTTACCAGTTGGGGACTTTTCAAGTTCCTTCAATGCGGCAACGGCGGCCCGAAGTTGGGTCTTGCATTCCTCCAACTCCTGTGACAGTCGAGTATTCTTCTCTGTAAGAACCTGCACAATAAATGATCCTTAAATCAGTTGTGCCAACTGTTTCAAGTCTCAGGGGCTACTGATATATATACTCATCAATTTTTCTTATCCGTACATCGTTTACATACTGGTCTGTGGCTCTGGCTAGACCATTTTGAGCAGCACGGATGTATGCATCTCCCGAGTTGAATGCATCAAACGCCTCTCGGGAGAAACAAGCGTCACGGAGTACGGCTCGGCGACGCCTGTGATTCATGGCGCTCTCCACTTCGGAATTCGTAGCGGGTATCTTATTCGCATCCTCTGTAGAAGGAGCATCTGGCGTGTACCTCGTGTTAGCTTCCACCTCTGTGTCCGGCCCTGGAGCCCGACTGGTAGAGGCGTGATCGGCGACCTCTCCAGATATTGTCCAGCGAGCATTCTTCCTTCTAGGAAGCACGGGTGTTATTATGTTTTTAAAGACGACAACCACGGAGTGAGGTGTTGCATCATACCTCTGCGCCAGCATCTCCGTCCGGACCGCCTACCTTTTTAGCATGTCCGGCTTTGAAACCCCTTGTTGGCGAGTCGCCGCGGGCTCGGCATGGCGTCCCGAGGTCCTTCCCTATAAAAGACCGTTTGTATACGGTAGGTGAAGTGCATAAAAGGAAATCATTTTCAAAGGTTGGGACTCCGGTCTCATTTACCTGCGAGGCTGGGAGTAGCCTAGGGTAGTCGGCTATAATGGCCACCATGGCTGTCGGCGTTCTGGGAACGGGGGTCCCCAGACTTGCCTACCTGCGGCCTGCGGCATGGCTCAAAGGGGGGCCCAGCGCGGCCCATCTTCACCAGCACAAACCCAAGACCCTCGCGAGGGGCCAAGCCTCGCGGGGCGGATGACGCGGAGCTTCCTCAGGCACGGCCTCGTCAGGATGGCTCACGAGGAGGCGGAGAGATCAAGGCGGGGTACCTCACGAGGTTCCCGTGACGCAAGCCATGACGACCGGGGGCGCCAGGCGGGTGCCAGCCCGCGCAGTGTCCTCCCTTCCTCTTTGGTGTAAAGGGGGCAAGCGCAGCCGCGGAGTACCGAGGCATCAGGCAAAGGTTGCCATTTTGGTGCAACTAGACCAAGACCAGGAGGACTACGAGACGGAGGTCATCGTGGAGCCCAAGACGGCGTCATCACCAGAGCTTTGCACAGGTGAAGACTACTTTTGTCAGGATAGTTGGTACTAGTTGTCCCCCTTCAAATTAGCCCGCCATTGTTGGCTCCCTTCCCTCTCGATATTTGGGAAGAGGACCAGGGCCTCTATAAATAGGACCAGCCACCCACAGAGCCAAAGGCGGCTGAGAAGAGAGCTGAGCCGGAGGGTTGGAAGGATAGAGAAGATCGGAAAGAGAGAGAGAGAAAGGTGACTGAGCTCCTCCTAGTAGTTCATCGCCCCAGCCAAGAACAGGCCCTCGCGAGGCTGTTCTTCCTTGTATAGTTCATCATCATCAGCCCAAGAGGCAATCCACCACACCACACATTGGAGTAGGGTATTACACCACAATGGTGGCCCGAACCAGTATAAACCCTGCGTCTCTTGTGTTGTTCTTTCCACAGTTCAGATCCTAGCAAGGCGGAGGGGTGCAGGTAGGTAGGAGGCGAAATCTCCGCGCGCACCCCAGTGTTCGAACCTCAAGGGTCTGCCGGAACCCGAAATCCGACATTTGGCGCGCCAGGTAGGGGTGCGCCGGGATTCGTCTTCCACCACCCCGTTCTCCTCCGACCATCACGCCCATGTCTGACGCTCATCGGGCCCGCGCCGAGCGCTGGGCCACGCTCGCTTCCCGTGTCGCCCAGACGACCCTTGTCGGTGGGCGTCCTCGCCGTTCCCCATCACCTGCCGTCAACGCCGCCATCGGCCCGGCGGGGGACGAGAAGCAAGCATCGTCCCAGCATCTGTCCGTGCGGCAAGACGGCCGCACCGCAACTCCCTCGCTCACCCCAGCTGGTTCTTCGTCCCGCGCTTCGCGCGCCCATGGAAGCTCGGGCTGCACTCATCGCAGTGAACGAGCTCCTGCGCTACCGTCCCGTCGACGACGTCTACGAAGAATGGCTCGACCGCGTCGCCGAGCTCGTCCGCGCCGCAGGGGGCTCTCCTGCGCCGTCCGTTCTGCTGCACCGCACCCCGCCCCGCGCGGGCAGTGAAGCTCCGGTGGCGCCCCGGCCGCCTCCTCCTCAGGAAGGCACCATGGATCCAAGGCGCGTGGCCCCTGGGCGGAACCCGCTCCGTCAGGCGCCAGCGCAGCAAGAGCGGAGCTGTCAAGAAGTCCCTCGCCCGCAGGAAGCTGCCCGGGCGCTCCCTGCTCCAGCACGTCGCGACCATGCTCCTGCCCCCGCGCATCAAGACCCCGCGCTGCTCCCAGCTGCAGTGCGTGGGGACATGCAAGACCAAGTTCCCCGTCATCCAAGGCCTCCCGTGGCCACAGCAGGCTATCACGCCTTCACCGCCGAGCTACGCAATGTCACGTGGCCCGGCAAGTTCAAGCCAGACTTGCCTCCTCGCTACAACGGCATGGCTGACCTTACGGAGTTCCTCCAGCTCTACGAGCTGGGCATCGAAGCTGCCAACGGAGACGAGAAGGTCATGGCGAACTGGTTCCCCATGGCACTCAAGGACGGGGCCCGCACCTGGCTCCTGAACCTGGCTCCAGGCACAATCTCCTCCTGGGACGAGATGCGCACCCGCTTCATCGCCAACTTCCAAGGCACTCGAGACCGGCCACCCGCCGTGAGCGACATGCGCCGCATCAAGCAACAGCCCGGGGAGACCCTACAGAAGTACATCCACCGCTTCAACAACGCGCGCCTCAAGATTCCCAAGGTGACTGAGGAGGCCATCATCTCGGCCTTCTCCGACGGTGTGCGCGACGTCAAGATGAAGGTGGAGCTGGCGATGCATGAAGACCTGTGCACTTCCTTGGAACTGTTCAACCTGGCAACCAAGTGCGCCAGGGCCGAGGAAGGGCATCTCTCCCTCCTCGAGCTGCATGACGCAGACCCAGAAGAGAAGAAACCCAAGGCCAAGGATGTGAAGCGCAAGGGGGCTGCTGTGCTCGCGGCAGAACCGGACACCAAGCGGGGCAGAGATCAGCCCGAACCTTCCAAGGGCTGCCGGTACTGTGTGTACCATGACCTCCACACCCACAACACCAATGAATGTCAAGAGCTCCGAGCCGTGCGAGAAGGAAGGATCGGCCGTCGCCCTGACCGCGGTGACCGGGGCTACGGCCGGGGAGGAGGAAGGAACGCAGGACGCTGGGAAGATCGTGGCCCGCGCCAAGGGTGGCGCGATCAACCTCGCGAGGATCGCTGGCAAGACCTGCCTCGTGAGGGAGGCTGGAGGGATCAGCCTCGCGAGGATCGCCCGCAAGGCAACGCAGGCCTCCCACCGCTACCGTCGCAGCCAAGGAGAAACGAGGACCGCCACCAGGACGAGGGGGTTGGGGGCTTCCAGGAGCCGCGCGCGATCGCCTGCATCCTGGGCGGGGCCCAAGCCCCAGCCTCTCAGCGCATCTTCAAGCAGTTCGCCCGCGAAGTGAACGCAGTCCTTCCCAGGCTCGAAGCCACGCGCCCTCTCAGGTGGTCGGCGTGCGCCATCACGTTCAGCTCAGCAGATCAGCTCAAGTGTGCGGCTACAGCCGGAGTTCTCCCGATGCTTTGTTCCCCAATCATCAGCAATGTGGTAGTCACGAAGACCCTCATCGATGGCGGTGCAGGGCTCAACGTCCTGTCCGTGGAAACATTCAACAACCTCCAAGTGCCCTACAGCCAGCTTCAGCCAACCAAGCCTTTCTCCGGTGTCACCGATGGCTCCACGTCCCAATTGGGCAGGTCCGCCTCCCTGTCACCTTCGGGGCATGCGACAACTACCGCACCGAGCTCATCGACTTCGACGTCGCTCACATTCGCCTGCCGTACAACGCCATCCTTGGGTACCCAGCGCTGGCCAAGTTCATGGCCGTAACTCACCACGGCTACAACGTCCTCAAGATGCCAGGAAGCGGCGGAGTCATCACGATGCCATGTGAAGAGAAGGACGCGGTGTGTTCCCTAGAACGAGCCTTTCAAGCCGCGTCACTGGAAGACCCGAATCGTGGAAGCAGGAGGCCTCACGAGACCGCCCCTAAGAAGAAGAAGACATCGTCCGGCCTGACCACTCAGGAGGCAAGCCCCTCTGGGCCCGCGCCTGCCCAGGGGGAACCTCCTTCCATCACATAGGAAAGCGCGCCCGGCGCCCTCCTCAGGCAGGGCTCGGGGGCTCTCCCCTGGAGGGCCACCGACCTAGCTAGGGTCATGAGGGAGGCGCTTGAGCACCACATGGAGGCGTGTTTCGAAGCACGTTTCCCTCAAGAAGGAGCAAGGCAAGGAGACCCAGACCCTCAGGAGTTTGTCAGTAAGGCCATTCAGGAGCTACAGGAGTCAAGAGTCATGAAAGGCGGTCGCCGCCTACCAACAGTGGCTCCCCATCCAGGCGAGGATGGTGGGCTGCGCATCTGCATCGACATACCAGGGCTCAACCGAGTCGCCTCTCTGGAGCGCCTCTGGCCCTCGCGATGGGGCGCTGTGGAGGCCCACCCCACAGCTACGTTCGCATGCCTTACGGCTTGCCGAACGCGGCTGACACGTACCGGCGCCTCATGAGGGGCATCACGGAGGCACGAGAGGCAGGGTGTTCCATAGCCCTGGCAGGGATGGAGACGGCCCGTGAGGAGCCGCCAGCGCCTCTGGAGCCTCCCGAGGCCCCTGGGCCTGGGGGCTCGTGAGGATCGGCTTCCGCAGCCCACCGAGCCTGCTACATCAACGCTTTTTCGTCCTCAACATCATCAGGTGACATCTTTCGAGTTTTATTTCCAGCTAGGAGCGCCCCCCAGGGCTGCATTATTCCCAGGCCGCGTGGGTCCGTCCCTGCGGCGTGTATCCCTTTTTATTCCATGTTGTTAGCTTACCTTGTTGGGGGCGCCCCTCGGGCTGCATGACCCCCCAAGTCGCTCGGGCCTGACCCAGTGATGTCCGCATTCCCAGCATCTACTTGAACGAATCCACTCCTTCGCGGCTAATGTGTTTTACCTAGTTGCCTGCTCAGCTGACGCCAACTAACGGAGCTGCTCCCAAACGGCACGACGCTTGCGCATGGGTCCGTCCCTGCAACGCCGACAAACCTGGATGGCTGAGCTCTGGCCGCGGCAGCCCCGCATAGCATCACCTCGTCAAGCCTTCAGTGCCTCACTACCCCTCGGAAGCAACCAACAGCTGTCTGTCAATTGTCATGGCAACCCCTTGTTTTTTTCTATGATGGACCTGCAGGACCTCCTGAAGGAGCTGCGTCAGGCGAGGCCCTTGCGGTGTCTCCTTCTCTCTCGTCCGCGCGAACCGCTTGCACGTTAAAGGGGGGGTGCCTGAGCATCGCGACTCAGGGCTCCTACTGGCTCTCCAGCCCTCACCCTCTGGCCTTGACCACGGCATCGCGACCTGGCATACCAGCGACGGCTGAGACTCGCTCAAGGGCCGGGACCCGAGGACGTAGAGCAGAAAGGGAGCAAAGGCGAGAGGGGAGAGACACACGAGGACCTCACCGAGCAACCTCGCGCCTGCCGATGCACGGACCCGGCGACACACCAGAGAGCGGCCCCTGATCCTCGAGATAAGTCATCACCCGGAAGCGCCAGCTGCCGTGGCACCATCCCCGCACCTCATGCTACCCCGTGTTAACGACGCCGCTCTACTTTCTCACCAAACGACGGCTGCTTGGGCGCCAAATGGGACCTCCTGAGCATCGCGACTCAGGGGCTCTTAACGGACTCCGGGTCGCTCACCTACTGGCCTTGACCACGGCATCGCGACCTGGCATACCAGTGACGGCTGAAGCCGCCTTGGGACTGGGACCTGTCGGCACAGAGCACCAAGCCCTCGTGAGGCTCGAAAGGGAGGACTGAGCTAAGACGGAATGAGCAACTCGCGCAATTCTACGACAAGGGTTATATTAACAAAGCAGGATCACAGGCACCTTACAAGCCCCCACGGGGCGCGTTTTTGATTCCTCACAGGGAACAGATCCTAAAGGGACATAAACTACGTGCGGCCCTACAAAAGACGCCATCATCAACAGTGGGCCGTCAAGCACCGATTGCAACCCCATCCAGATCAGAGTCGGCGGCGGCCTGACGAGCCCGCCCTGCTCCAGGAGCGGCGCCGGCTCGGGGGCTCGTAGCTGTCGTCGCTCATCTCCGGAGTCGCGAAGAGCTCGCCGGAGTCGCTGGAGCCTCCGCCGCCTCCACCGCCTGAGGAGCCGCCAAGGGAGCGGTTGGCGGGCCCAGTCCTCGTCGCGGCAGGGTCCTGGCCACCTTCCCCGGGGCAGCACTCCAGCCGGCGCCTGCTCGCATCGAAGAACTTGAAGAGCATCACCGAAGCACCGTCGTAATCCAAGTGGACCGCGAAGACGCCCCTTACCCTGCAAACTTGGGCGATCTCTCTCCAGCCCCGAGTCATGAAGACCTCGCCCGGGGCAACGACCGCGACCTCTGCCTCGGTCGTGAGGGTGCTGCAGCCGGCGTGCTGCAGCCAGAGCTCCAGGGGCTCCCCCTGTGGGATGATGGAGGCAAAGAAGGGAGGAAGGTGGATCCAATACTGAAGAGGAATGGCGACGTGGAGCACGAATTCTTGGGAGGAGCCCTCGGTGTGGACCCCAGGGGGGACGACCCACACCTTCGTGACCCGTCGGCACCGTCGGCGGCGCCGCCCATGGCGGTCAGCATCAGCTCCTTCGGGGCCCTCGACGTGGGCGTACAATGGCAGCGCGAACCCCGGCGGCACCCGCTCGCACCAAGGCCTCGACACCACCTGAAGGGCCCCTTCGTCCGGGCCACGGGGGACGAGCCGTTTCTTCGGCGGGAGTGGGTCTGGTTCCCCTCGGGGAGCCTTTCCCTTCTCTGCTGTCGAGAACCGGTGGATCGGAGCCATCGCAGCAAGACGGAGCAAGGATCGGGAAGAAGGAGAAGCAAGGAGGGATGGACTGGAAGGGCGCGCGCTGTTCCGTACTTATGGCCGGCGAAGGCCAACCGCCTACCTCCACGATTGTAGGTAATCATGACCCACTTTGCATGCAGGGACTTGTCCAATCTGTGCAGTTGACGAGGCGCCATGGGGAAGTGGAGACGCCCACGTCCAACCAACCGCCACGCGGCGCCCAAGGCCGCAGGCTGTTAGGGCCCGCGGCACTTCGCTCTTGCCCTTCCGCCTCCCTGCACGGCCAAGTCCGGGCACGCCTTGGTCCCGGGGGCTACTGTCGGCGTTCTGGGAACGGGGGTCCCCAGACTTGCCTGCCTGCGGATCGGCGACCTCTCCAGATATTGTCCAGCGAGCGTTCTTCCTTCTAGGAAGCACGGGTGTTATTATGTTTTTAAAGACGACAACCACGGAGTGAGGTGTTGCATCATACCTCTGCACCAGCATCTCCGTCCGGACCGCCTACCTTTTTAGCATGTCCGGCTTTGAAACCCCTTGTTGGCGAGTCGCCGCGGGCTCGGCATGGCGTCCCGAGGTCCTTCCCTATAAAAGACCGTTTGTATACGGTAGGTGAAGTGCATAAAAGGAAATCATTTTCAAAGGTTGGGACTCCGGTCTCATTTACCTGCGAGGCTGGGAGTAGCCTAGGGTAGTCGGCTATAATGGCCACCATGGCTGTCGGCGTTCTGGGAACGGGGGTCCCCAGACTTGCCTACCTGCGGCCTGCGGCGTGGCTCAAAGGGGGGCCCAGCGCGACCCATCTTCACCAACACAAACCCAAGACCCTCGCGAGGGGCCAAGCCTCGCGGGGCGGACGACGCGGAGCTTCCTCAGGCATGGCCTCGTCAGGCTGGCTCACGAGGAGGCAGAGAGATCAAGGCGGGGTACCTCACGAGGTGCCCGTGACGCAAGCCATGACGACCGGGGGCGCCAGGTGGGTGCCAGCCCGCGCAGTGTCCCCCCTTCCTCTTTGGTGCAAAGGGGGCAAGCGCAGCCGCGGAGTACCGAGGCATCAGGCAAAGGTTGCCATTTCGGTGCAACGAGACCAAGACCAGGAGGACTACGAGATGGAGGTCACCGTGGAGCCCAAGACGGCGTCATCACCAGAGCTTTGCGCAGGCGAAGACTACTTTTGTCAGGATAGTTGATACTAGCTGCCCCCCTTCAAATTAGCCCGCCATTGTTGGCTCCCTTTCTGCTCGATATTTGGGAAGAGGACCAGGGCCTCTATAAATAGGACCAGCCACCCACAGAGCCAAAGGGGGCTGAGAAGAGAGCTGAGCCAGAGGGTTGGAAGGATAGAGAAGATCGGAAAGAGAGAGAGAGAGAAAGGTGACTGAGCTCCTCCTAGTAGTTCATCGCCCCAGCCAAGAACAGGCCCTCGCGAGGCTGTTCTTCCTTGTATAGTTCATCATCATCAGCCCAAGAGGCAATCCACCACACCACACACTGGAGTAGGGTATTACACCACAACGGTGGCCCGAACCAGTATAAACCCTGCGTCTCTTGTGTTGTTCTTTTCACAGTTTAGATCCTAGCAAGGCGGAGGGGTGCAGGTAGGTAGGAGGCGAAATCTCCGCGTGCACCCTAGTGTTCGAACCTCAAGGGTCTGCCAGAACCCGAAATCCGACAATGGCGTCATCACAGCTTAGCTGATAGAAAATCCTATCAATCAGCTCCACGAATATGTCCGGATCCTCTTTCAGGCCGGGGTTGAGGACCCGCTCAGGATCCTCCGGTTGTGGAGGTGGGCTATTGATCTCCCCTACGGCCTTACACAGTTCCTGCGATGAAGCGGCAAGGTAAATACTTATCATGAAAACAAGGGTAGGATGGAAGTAAAAAGAGCGGAAGCTCACCCAGCTTCGAGGGTTGTTCATGGAAAATCCATCCCGTGGCTTGATGCGGAGGAACTCCTCTTCTTCCCCCTTATACAAATTGGATAGAATTTTTGCTAGAGCAGCAACTGAGTCCGGTCCCTTGCGCCCGCAGTGAGTGGCATCATCTTCCCCGTTGAAGTGCCAGATGGGGTGGCCTCGATATTGAAGTGGCTGCACCCCCCGCATAATGCATATCGCCATAACTCGGTTATGGTCAGTCCTGATTTGGCCAGCAACTTTATCCGGCCCATCAGATAAAATACGTCTCTACAATCTTCCTCCTGTGGTCTCCGTGGGCGCCAGCTTAGGCGTTTCTTCAAAGGGGCGTTGTCGAACTCAGAAAGACCAATCCGGATAGGATCCGGGAGAGGAACATCCTCCATATAAAACCACTCCGAAGGCCAGTCCTCGGACGTCTTCTTCGGGGTACCGGATAGGTATCCGGTCCCGGTGATGTGCCATACTTCGGCTCCGCCCACTTGATATATTGATCCCCTCTGTGTACGGGGCACAAGGCGGAACAACTTCTTCCACAGCACAAAATGAGCTTCGCTCAACCCAGAAACAGCTCGCAAAGGGCGACGTAACCAGCGATGTGCAGTATGGAGACAGGGGTGAGTTTGTGCAACTAGAGGCCGTAGAACTCCAGGAGCCCTCGGAGAAATGGATGGATTGGAAATCCGAGTCCCCTTAACAAATAAGGGACAAGGCATACCCGCTCTCCCTTAGAGGGGTTGGGAAAGCTCTCCGCTTGCTCCCCGCCATTATAGGTGGCGAGCCCGGCTCGAACCGGGACCATATACACTGGAGGGAGGAATCCCTGGGTCTGTATCTTCACTAATTGGTTGTGCAGGACGGAACACTTCTCCCAGTCTCCGGGCTTGGGGCTACGGGAGCGAGAGGAGGAGCTGCGCTGGCCGGCCATGTTGGGATGGATTTTTTCGGGCGCGCTCCGATGAATGCTCGCTGAGGGAGGATGGTGTGGTTTGGATCTAAGGATCCTTGTCTCTTTAATAGACAGTTCATTCACATAGATGGGGTGGTAAATGTAAAAACACCCTGGCTCCTCACATTCGCTTGACACGTGGAAGATGGCCATTATTGGACGCAGAAGCCAAGAAGCGTAACATTTACGAGAAGTCGGACACTATTTAACAGGTACTCAGAGTTTGAAGAAGAACCCACCTTGCAATGACGAAGATAATCTGCGCGCCAGACTCGTCGTCATTGAAGCCTGGTTCAGGGGCTACTGAGGGAGTCCTGGATTAGGGGGTATCCGGACGGCCGAACTATATCCTTTGGCTGTACTGTCGGACTATGAAGATACAGGATTGAAGACTTCGTCCCGTGTCCGGATGGGACTCTCCTTACCGTGGAAGGCAAGCTTGACAATTCGGATATGTAGATCTCCTTACTTGTAACCGACTCTGTGTAACCCTTGCCCCCTCCGGTGTCTATATAAACCGGAGGGTTTAGTCCGTAGAGAGGACACACAACTATACCATAGGCTAGCTTCTAGGGTTTAGCCTCTTCGATCTCGTGGTAGATCAACTCTTGTACTACTCATATTATCAAGAATAATCAAGCAAGACGTAGGGTATTACCTCCATCAAGAGGGCCCGAACCTAGGTAAACATCGTGTCCCCCGCCTCTTGTTACCATCCGCCTAGACGCACAGTTCGGGACCCCCTACCCGAGATCCGCCGGTTTTGACACCGACACCGGCCAAGTGCGTTTTTGGAGTACCGACGGGTAAACTTTTGGGTTTTTTGGTTTCTAGCAGAGGCATTGAGGCTAACCAGAGAAAATCAAAGCGATTACGTCTTTGGCTAAACCGGCATGCATCAATGACGTTCAGCGATTGGCGGGTCGTGTTGCAGCTTTGAGCCGGTTCATAAGCCGGTTAGGTGAGAAGGCTATACCACTGTATCAAATGATGAAGGAGACAGATGATTTTGTCTGGAGTGATGCTGCTAACTTTGCCTTTGAAGATCTGAAGAGACAACTCGCTGAGCCGCCAGTTCTTGCTGCTCCCATTGATGAAGAGCCATTATTATTATATGTGGCTGCTAACACACGTGTTGTCAGTGTGGCCATTGTTGTCGACCGCAAAGATCCTGGCAAAGAATATCCAGTTCAACGGCCGGTTTACTACGTCAGCGAGGTTCTCATTGAGTCGAAACAGAGATATCCACATTGGCAAAAACTTGTGTATGAGGTGTTCATGGCGAGCCGGAAGCTTAAACATTACTTCCAAGGTCATCCTATCACTGTGGTTAGCTCTGCTCCTTTAGGAGATATTATTCAAAATAGAGAAGCCACAGGATGAGTTGCCAAGTGGGCCATTGAGCTTGGGCCTCATGGTTTAAAGTATGTGCCACGTAATGCCATCAAATCTCAAGCACTAGTGGATTTCATCAATGATTGGACAGAACTGCAGATGCCTGAAGAGAAGCCGGACAACACATATTGGACTATTCATTTTGATGGGTCCAGGCAATTAGAGGGCTCGGGGGCTGGAGTTGTTTTAGCTTCCCCTCGAGGTGACAAATTTTATTATGTACTACGGTTGATGTTCCCCTGTACTAACAATGCAGCTGAGTATGAGGCTTTGCTCCATGGTCTTTGGATGGCTAAAGAGATGAGTTTGAGCCGGGTAAGGTGCTTTGGCAACTCGGATTTGGTGGCTCAACAAGTATCAGGCAAGTGGGATTCCAAGGATCCTCTCATGGCGGCTTATCGCCGCGAAGTTGATGCCATTGCTGGACATTTCAAGGGTTACCAAGTGGAACACATTGATCGCAGAAAGAATGAAGCAGTTGACGTTTTAAGCCGGCTGGGGTCTCAGCGTAAGCCGGTACCACCTAATACTTTCTTAGATGTTCTGCATAGCCCTTCTGTCAAGTTGCCTACAGAGGAAGACTTGGCTGTTCTAGATCCGGAAGCACAATTGGTGGCGGCTCTCCACGTCATCCCGGATTGGACAGTGCCATATTTGGCTTATATGACCTGGGGTGAGTTGCTTGAGGATGAGACCTTGGCTAGACAGATAACCCGGCGATCTAAATCAATGACAATTGCCAATGGTGAGTTACATCATCACAGTGTCACTGGGGCGTTTCAACGCTGTGTCTCTCCTGAAGAAGGTCAAGAAATTCTTCGTGAGATCCATGAAGGAGATTGTGGCCATCATGCCGGGTCAAAGTCCCTTGTGGCCAAGGCTTTCCGTCAAATTTTTACTGGCTGACGGCTCACGCTAATGCAGAGGATTTGGTCAGTAGGTGTGATGGTTATCAGAAATTCGCACGGCGAGCGCACGTGTCGGCTCAAGAATTGCGGATGGTTCCAATTACTTGGTTGTTTGCAGTCTGGGGGCTCGATATAGTTGGATCTTTCAAAAGATCCAAAGATAAAAAGACACACCTTTTGGTGGCAGTTGACAAATTCACGAAGTGGGTGGAGGCAGAGCCGGTTAGTAAGTGTGATGTAGCCACGGCGGTTCAATTCATGAAAAAGGTGATCTTTCGTTTTGGCTTTCCACATAGCATTATAACTGACAATGGTACTAATCTGTCCAAGGGTGCTATGGAGGAATTTTGTCAACATGAGCATATCCGGCTTGATGTTTCATCAGTAGAGCACCCCCAATCCAATGGTCAAGCTGAGAGAGCAAATCAGGAAATCTTGAAAGGTCTCAAGCCCCGGCTTATGGTTCCTTTACAACGGACACCGGGTTGTTGGGTGGAGGAGTTACCCTCTGTGATATGGAGCACCAATACCACCCCTAACAGGTCTACGGGTTATACGCCTTTATTCATGGTTTATGGAGCAGAGGCAGTCCTGCCCAGTGACATCCGTCATGACTCGCCTCGCGTGGCGGCTTACATTGAAGATGATAACGAACAAGCCTGTCAGGATGCACTTGACCTATTAGATGAAGAGCGTGACTTTGCAGCAGCCCGCTCGGCGATTTATCAACATGACCTGCGTCGTTATCACAGCCACCGGGTTAAGTATAGAACCTTTCAGGAAGGTGACTTGGTGCTCCGGCTCATCCAGGACCGAACTGATGCACATAAATTATCCCCACCTTGGGAAGGACCCTTTGTGGTCAACTGGAACTTGAACAACGGGTCATACTACCTCATTGATGTTCGAGAGCACAAAGACTCACGTAAGTCGGAGGAAGAGACCCGCCGGCCGTGGAATATCGCTCATCTTCGGCCTTACTATACTTGAGCCACCGGTTCTCATAATGTACATACTTTGACGTTGTATATATTATGATAAGTAATAAAGCAGGACCTCTGTCCTTTTCATTCTCAATAATCACATGCCTTTATTGTTATGCTTTCAAAATGACCAATTAGGGGTTGATTGTCTTCAGATCTAGCTTAACCCTTTGGTCTAGCTCATGATCGTATTCGAATCTAGGTGTTAAACCTTATGATCACTAGGGGGCTTCCTGTTCAAACATAGGACGTATTCAAACCAAAGAGAACATAGCTGTCGGTACCCTTTGATTGGCGCAAAGCCAAACTCACTAGGGGGCTTCTTGATCGTATTTGAATCATAGATTAACCCATTTTGGGTCCGACTTGGATCGTATTCGAATCAGGGTCGTTAAAAACCTCTCAAGGTCATTTGGGGGCTTCCTGTTCAAACATAGGTCGTATTCGAACCAAAGAGAACATAGCTGTCAGTACCCTCTTGATCGGCACAACGCCAAAGCCACTGGGGGCTACACGATCATATTCGAATCCTAGCTTAACCCCTTTGGTCCGGTTTACTGATCGTATTCGAATCAGGAGCCTCCAAATTTTTCTTGGTATTTGACTTACATTGTTTGAAAGACAATCTTTTATTTCTTTCGGTTTTTTTGTCTAAATCTAAGTGTAAGTATGGTTTCCATTTAAACCGGCTTGGTTTTTTGAAAATGAATCGCCAGTGTATAATAGTCATCATACATATGGAAGTATTGGCTTCTCAAGATTGGGTTATCACCCTTACTGTTCGGGTCACATAAGCCGACAGTCCAGATTCAAGATCACGTGTATGATATTGTCGATAAAATTCATAACAGACATATCTGTGTTTTCTTCAATCAAAGACTTTCTAGCCTTATTTATCCTTACATCTAGCCTTGACTATACAGTTATGTTAATTCCCATAGTTATGTACTGGGTGTTTTGACCCGTCCAGCGACAAACCGCCAGGACAGTTTTTCATCTTTTACATATAGGAACAGATTCAAATGCTACAGATACTGTAAAGGATGTAAAGCATATGTTGACATGACGGATAAAAGTGTTGTACGCAACACAATATGCACGATGTCATAGGCAGAACATGAAGTTTTAAGCTAGCCTATTACAAGGCGTTTGGATCCCAAAAGGATAATACTGTTTTTTCTCCTAAGTAGATGATAAACTAAAGCCGGTTCGTCAAATCCTGGCCGGGTTTTTTTGATGGTTACGACTCATCCCTTGTCGGTTCATCCTCCTCCACCGCTTGGAAATTGGGCTTGGACCAGTCAAAGCCGTGAAGAGCGACGAACTCGGCTTCATTGTCAATTAAATCAGACGGGTCAATTTCCAGGGCAAAGGTGTGCTGGCGAACCGGCGGGACTAGATCTATCACTTTATACGAAGGAGTCGCCATCTTTTTATTTTCAGCATCAAAACCCGGCCGATACTTATCAACATTGGTCTCGTCGCCAAGGATGGTAGCATGAGGATGAATTTCCTTCATGCAAGCAGCAAAATATTCTTGATCAAAAGGAGTCTCGCCTTCCTTAAAGCTTGGGTACCCTTTGGCTACATCCACTGGGTCTAGCTCCGGTTCCCAGGCTTTGGAGTGGCTAAGAGCAGTTAGGGCTCCGGCTCTCGCACAGGACCGCTTGACTTCTTGAAATTTGGCGGGTAAGATAGATAACTTCTTCAAGACATCACTCAATAGGCTTGGTCCTTGGTTAGCTGGGGAAATAATGGCAAGAGCCCGTTGAGCTCCAGTATACAGTTGCTCCACCAGGGTGTAAACCGCCTTGAGCTTTATCAAGCTATTTTGACTCTAATTTCTGCTCCTTGGACCTATGAGGTATTTCCAAAAGGTTAAGCAGGCGGCTTACATTATGATGGCAAAAATAGAGTTTAAGTAAATAATATGATAACTCACCGAAGATTGCAGAGACCATCTGAGACACAAGGTTCTTTAAACCGGTGAGTTCAGCGGTAGCTTCCTTGAGAGCTGCCTCGGCCATTTCAGCACGATGTGTCAGCAAGGTTTTTTCGTCGGCCCAAGATTTTTTTCTCTACATCAAAACTGGTCTTCAGTTTCTCTGCTTCAGATAGGCTCAACTGGAGTTTTGATTCAATATTCTTTATCTTAGTCTCTTGAGCCGCCAACCGGGTTTTCACATCAACCAGTTGAGAATCCAAGTCAGTTATGGCGGTCTACAGACATGCACAGGCGTGTCAAAGTTTATTCCAATAGAGGTAATAATGATTAAAGTCCCAAGTGCTTTGCAAAGCAACATCACTCGATACTTGGGGGCTAATGTCTGCCAAGGCAATTCTTAAATACAGAAATGACTAAAAAAGTCCCAAGTGTTTTACAGGTAACAACGCTTGGCACTTGGGGGCTAATGCATGGTATTCAGAAAGTTTTTTCCCTCTTGAGCCAGATAACAATATTAGTTTTGACTGGTTTAAGAAAGTTATGAAGTTAAGTACCGGCTCATTCATGATGAATTAAGCCGACCCTTGGGGGACTACAGGTGAAAGTATGCTAATCAGATAAATCCGGTTAAACATTTTAAACTGGACATGGGGAAAAATGTTGGAAATATGCCCTAGAGGCAATAATAAATTAGTTATTATTATATTATATTTCATTGTTCATGATAACCGTTTATTATCCATGCTAGAATTGTATTGATAGGAAACTCAGATACATGTGTGGATACATAGACAACACCATGTCCCTAGTAAGCCTCTAGTTGACTAGCTCGTTGATCAATAGATGGTTACAGTTTCCTGACCATGGACATTGGATGTCGTTGATAACGGGATCACATCATTAGGAGAATGATGTGATGGACAAGACCCAATCCTAAGCCTAGCACAAGATCGTGTAGTTCGTTTGCTAAAGCTTTTCTAATGTCAAGTATCATTTCCTTAGACCATGAGATTGTGCAACTCCCGGATACCGTAGGAGTGCTTTGGGTGTGCCAAACGTCACAACGTAACTGGGTGGCTATAAAGGTACACTACAGGTATCTCCGAAAGTGTCTGTTGGGTTGGCACGAATCGAGACTGGGATTTGTCACTCCGTGTAAACGGAGAGGTATCTCTGGGCCCACTCGGTAGGACATCATCATAATGTGCACAATGTGACCAAGGAGTTGATCACGGGATAATGTGTTACAGAACGAGTAAAGAGACTTGCCAGTAATGAGATTGAACAAGGTATCGGGATACCGACGATCGAATCTCGGGCAAGTATCGTACCGCTAGACAAAGGGAATTGTATACGGATTGATTAAATCCTTGACATCGTGGTTCATCTGATGAGATCATCGTGGAGCATGTGGGAGCCAACATGGGTATCCAGATCCCGCTGTTGGTTATTGACCGGAGAGTTGTCTCGGCCATGTCTGCATGACTCCCGAGCCCGTAGGGTCTACACACTTAAGGTTCGATGACGCTAGGGTTATAGGGGATAGATGTACGTGGTTATCGAATGTTGTTCGGAGTCCCGGATGAGATCCCGGACGTCACGAGGAGTTTTGGAATGGTCCGGGGGTAAAGATTTATATATGGGAAGTCATCATACGGTCACCGGAATAATTCAGGGGTTACCGGTATTGTGCCGGGACCACCGGAGGGGTTCCGGGGGTCCACCGGGAGGGTCCACCTGCCCCGGAGGGCCCTATGGGTTGTATGTGGAGAGGGACCAGCCCCTTAGTGGGCTGGGCGCCTCCCCCTAGGGCCCATGCGCCTAGGGTTTGGGGGAACCCTAAAGGGGGGCCGCCCCCCTTGCTTGGGGGGCAAGGCAACCCCGTTGGCCACCGCCCCCTCCTCAGATTGGATCTGAGGGGGTCGGCCCCCCTCTCCCTTGCCCCTATATATATGTGGGGATTGGGAGGGTAGCCGCACCCAAGTTCTGGTGCAGCCCTCCCCCTCTCCCAAGTCCTCCTCTTCTCCTACAGTGCTTGGCGAAGCCCTGCAAGATCACCACGCTCCTCCACCACCACCACGCCGTCGTGCTGCTGCTGGATGGAGTCTTCCCAAACCTCTCCTTCTCCCCTTGCTGGATCAAGGCGTAGGAGACGTCACCGGGCTGTACGTGTGTTGAACGCAGAGGTGTCGTCCGTTCGGCACTAGGATCATCGGTGATTTGGATCACGACGAGTACGACTCCATCAACCCCGTTCACTTGAACGCTTCTGCTTAGCGATATACAAGGGTATGTAGATGCACTCTCCTTCCCATCTTTGCTAGATTACTCCATAGATTGATCTTGGTGATGCGTAGAAAATTTTGAATTTCTGCTACGATCCCCGACAGTGGTATCAGAGCTAGGTCTATGCGTAGTTTCTATGCACGAGTAGAACACAAGTTGTTGTGGGCGTCGATTTTGTCAATTTGCTTGCCGTCACTAGTCTTATCTTGATTCGGCGGCATCGTGGGATGAAGCGGCCCGGACCGACCTTACACGTACTCTTACGTGAGACTGGTTCCACCGACTGACATGCACTAGTTGCATAAGGTGGCTAGCGGGTGTCTGTCTCTCCCACTTTAGTCGGATCGGATTCGATGAAAAGGGTCCTTATGAAGGGTAAATAGAAATTGGCATATCACGTTGTGGTTTTCGCGTAGGTAAGAAACGTTCTTGCTAGAAACCTATAGCAACCACGTAAAAACTTGCAACAACAATTAGAGGACGTCTAACTTGTTTTTGCAGCATATGCCTTGTGATGTGATATGGCCAAAAGGATGTGATGAATGATATATGAGATTGATCATGTTCTTGTAATAGGAATCACGACTTGCATGTCGATGAGTATGACAACCGACAGGAGCCATAGGAGTTGTCTTAATTTATTTATGACCTGCGTGTCAACATAAACGTCATGTAATTACTTTACTTTATTGCTAAAGCGTTGGCCATAGTAGTAGAAGTAATAGATGACGAGACAACTTCAAGAATACATGATGATGGAGATCATGACGATGGAGATCATGGTGATGGAGATCATGGTGTCATGCCGGTGACAACGATGATCATGGAGCCCCGAAGATGGAGATCATAAGGAGCAAAATGATATTGGCCATATCATGTCACTATATGATTGCACGTGATGTTTATCATGTTTTACATATTATTTGCTTAGAACGACGGTAGCTTAAATAAGATGATCCCTCACAATAATTTCAAGAAAAGTGTTCCCCCTAACTATGCACCGTTGAGAAGGTTCGTTGTTTCGAAGCACCACGTGATGATCGGGTGTGATAGATTCTAACGTTCGAATACAACGGGTGTTGACGAGCCTAGCATGTACAGACATGGCCTCGGGACACATGCGAAACACTTAGGTTGACTTGACGAGCCTAGCATGTACAGACATGGCCTCGGAATACGGAAGACCGAAAGGTCGAACATGAGTCATATAGAAGATACGATCAACATGAGATGTTCACCGTTGATGACTAGCCCGTCTCACGTGATGATCGGGCACGGCCTAGTCGATTCGGATCATGTTTCACTTAGATGACTAGAGGGATGTCTATCTGAGTGGGAGTTCATTAAATAATTTGATTAGATGAACTCAATTATCATGAACATAGTATAAATTGTCTTTGCAAATATGTTGTAGATAATAGCTCACGTTGTAGCTCCCTGTTTCAATATGTTCCTAGAGAAAGATTAAGTTGAAAGATATTGTAAGCAATGATGCGGACTAGGTCCGTAGTCCGAGGAGTGTCCTCACTGCTACACAGAAGGCTTATGTCTTTGATGCACCGCTCGATGTGCAAACCCCTACAACATCGTCTGTGGATGTTGTGAACACCTGACAGACACATCCTGATGACTACTTGATAGTTTAGTGCACCATACTTTACGGCTTAGAATCGGGATTCCAATGACGTTTTGAACGCCATAAGACATATGAGATGTTCCAAGAGCTGAAATTGGGATTTCAGGCTCATGCCCGTGTTGAGAGGTGTGAGACCTCTGACAAGTTCTTTAGCCAACAAGATGGAGGAGAATAGCTCAGCTAGTGAGCATGTGCTTAGAATGTCTGGGTGCTACAATCACTTAAATCGAGTGGGAGTTAAACTTCCAGATAAGATAGTGATTGATAGAGTTCTCTAGCCACTATCACTAAGCTACTAGATCTTCGTGGTGAACTATGACATGCAAGGGATGGATTTGATCCCGGAGCTGTTCGCGGTGCTTAAGACCGTAAAAAAGGTAGAAATCAAGAAGGAGCATCAAGTGTTGATGGTTTAACAAGACCACTAGTTTCAAGAAGGGCAAGGGCTAGAAGGGAAACTTCATGGATGGCAAACCAGTTGCCGCTCCAGTGAAGGAACCCAAGGTTGAACCCAAACCCGAGACTAAGTGCTTCTATTGTAAAGGGAACGGTCACTGGTAGCGGAATTACCCCAAATGCATGGTAGATAAGAAGGCTGGCAACTTCAACAAAGTATATACGTGTTATTAATGTGTACCTCACTAGTACTCCTGGTAGCACCTGGGTATTGGATACCGGTTCAGTTACTATTACTGGTGACTTGAAGCAAAAGCTACGGACTAAACGGAGACTGGCTAAGGGCGAGGTGACGACGTGTGTTGGAAGTGTTTCCAAAGTTGATGAGATCACCATCGCACGCTCCATCTACCTTCGGGATTAGTATTGAACCTAGATAAATGTTATCAGGTGTCTACGTTGAGCATGAATATGATTAGATCATGTTCATTGCAATACGGTCATTCATTTAAGTTAGAGAATAATGGTTATTCTGTTTACATGAATGATACCTTTCATGGTCATGCACCCTATGTGAATGGTTCATTGAATCTCGGTCGTGGTAATACACATGTTCACGCCAAAAGATGTAGAGTTAATAATGATAGTACCACTTTCTCGTGGCACTGCCGCTTAGGTCATATTGGCGTAAGATGCATGAAGAAACTCCATGTCGATGGATGTTTGGAGTCACTTGATTTTGAATCACTTGACACATGCGAGCCATGCCTCATGGGCAGGATGACTTAGACCCCGTTATCAGGTACAATGAAACGGGCAAGTGACTTGTTGGAAATCATACATGCTGATGCGTGTGATCCAATGAGAATTGAAGCGTGCGGTGGATATCGCTATTTTCTCATCTTCACTGACGATTTGAGTAGATATAGGTATATTTACTTAATGAAGCACAAGTTAGAAACGTTTGAAAAGTTCAAGCGATTTCAGAGTGAAGTTAAGAATCATCATAACAATAAGATCATGTTCCTACGATCTGATCAAAGGGGGATTTTCTGAGTTATGAGTTTGGCAATCACTTAAGACATTGTGGAATTGTTTCACAGTTGAAGCCACCTGGAACACCACAAGGTAATGGTGTGTCCGGACATCGTAATCGAACCCTATGAGATATGGTGCGATCTATGATGTCTCTTACCAATCTACCATTTCATTTTGAGGTTATGCGTTAGAGACAGCTGCATTCACTTTAGATAGGAAACCATTTAAGTCCGTTGAAACGACGTCGTGTGAACATTGGTTTGGCAAGAAACCAAAGTTGTCACTTCTTAATTATTGGGGCTGCGATGCTTAAGGCTTCAGCTGGAGAAGCTCGAACCCAAAGCGGACAAACACATCCTCATAGGATACCCACAGGTGACAGTTGGGTATACCTTCTATCTCAGATCCGAGGGCAAATTGTTTGTCGCTAAGAACGGGTCCTTTCTCGAGAAGGAGTTTCTCTCGAAAGAATTGAGTGGGAGGAAGATAGAACTTGATGAGGTTGTCGAACCTTCACTTCAACCAGAGAGTGATGCAACATAGAAAGATGTTTTCTGTGGAGCCTACATCTGTTGAATAGGAAGTTAATGATATTGATCATGAAGCTTCGGATCAAGTTGCTATCGAACCCCGTAGGTCGACAAGGATATGTACTACTCCTGAGTGGTACGGTAATCCTGTCTTAGATATCATGTTGTTAGACAACAATGAACCTACGAGCTATGGAGAAGTGATGGTGGGCCTGTATTCCGACAAATGGTTAGAAGCCATGAAATCCGAGATAGGATCCATATAACAGAACAAAGTATGGACTTTGGTGGACTTGCCCGATGATCGGCAAGCCATTGAGATAAATGGATCTTTAAGAAGAAGACGGACATGGGTGGTAATGTTACCGTCTATGAAGCTTGACTTGTGGGAAAGAGTCTTTTCACAAGTTCAAGGATTTGACTACGATGAGAATTTCTCACCCGTAGCGATGCTTAAGTCCGTCGGAATCATGATAGCATTAGCTGTATTTTTCGATTATGAAATCTGACAGATGGATGTCAAAACAAGTTTTCTTACCAGTTTTCATAAGAAAAGTTGTATGTGATACAATAAAAGGTTTTGTCGATCCTAAGGATGCTAAAAGGTATGTTGGCTCCAGCAATCCTTCTATGGACTAGAGCAAGCATCTCGGAATCGGAATATATGTTTTGATGGAGTGATCAAAGCTTTTAGGTTTATACAATGTTTGCTAGAAACTTGTATTTACAAGAAAGTGAGTGGGAGGACTACAACATTTCTGATAAGTATATGTGGATGACATATTGTTGATCCGAAATAATGTAAAATTTCTGGAAAGCATAAACGGTTGTTTGAAGAGTGTTTTTCAAAGGAATACCTGGATAAAGCTGCTTACATATTGGGCATCAAGATCTATAGAGATGGATTAAGACGCCTGATGGTACTTTCAAAGAACGCACACCTTGACATGTTTTTGACAAAGAAGGGGTTCTTACCTGAGTTGTAAGGTGTGAAGTTGAGTAAGACTCAAAGCTTGACCACGGCATAAGAAAGAGAAAGGAAGATGGTCGTCCCCTATGCTTTTGTCATAGGCTCTATACGGTATGCCATGCTGAAGTACCGCACCTGATGTGTGCCTTGCCACATGTCTGGCAGGAGGGTACAAAGGTGATCTAGGAGTAGATCACTAGATAGCGGTCAAAATTATCCTTAGAGGAATAAGGAAATGTTTCTCGGTTATGGAGGTGATAAAGAGTTCGACGTAAAGAGTTACGTTGATGCAAGCTTAACACCTATCTGGATAGCTCTGAGTAGAGATACCGGATACGTATAATGGAGCAACAATTTGGAATAGCTCCAAGTGGAACGTGGCAGCAGCATCTATGATACAAAGTTTTGCGAAATACATAGGGATCTGAATATGGCAAGACCCGTTGACTAAAACCTCTCTCACAAGCATAACATGATCAAACCCAGAACTCTTTGAGTGTTTATCACATAGTGATGTGAACTAGATCATTGAGTCTAGTAGACTCTTGGATGTTGGTCACATGCGATGTGACCTGTGAGTGTTAATCACATGGCGATGTGAACTAGATTATTGACTCTAGTGCAAGTGGGAGACTGTTGGAAATATGCCCTAGAGGCAATAATAAATTAGTTATTATTATATTATATTTCATTGTTCATGATAACCGTTTATTATCCATGCTAGAATTGTATTGATAGGAAACTCAGATACATGCGTGGATACATAGACAACACCATGTCCCTAGTAAGCCTCTAGTTGACTAGCTCGTTGATCAATAGATGGTTACAGTTTCCTGACCATGGACATTGGATGTCGTTGATAACGGGATCACATCATTAGGAGAATGATGTGATGGACAAGACCCAATCCTAAGCCTAGCACAAGATCGTGTAGTTCGTTTGCTAAAGCTTTTCTAATGTCAAGTATCATTTCCTTAGACCATGAGATTGTGCAACTCCTGGATACCGTAGGAGTGCTTTGGGTGTGCCAAACGTCACGACGTAACTGGGTGGCTATAAATGTACACTACAGGTATCTCCGAAAGTGTCTGTTGGGTTGGCACGAATCGAGACTGGGATTTGTCACTCCGTGTAAATGGAGAGGTATCTCTGGGCCCACTCGGTAGGACATCATCATAATGTGCACAATGTGACCAAGGAGTTGATCACGGGATGATGTGTTACGGAACGAGTAAAGAGACTTGCCGGTAACGAGATTGAACAAGGTATCAGGATACCGACGATCGAATCTCGGGCAAGTATCGTACCGCTAGACAAAGGGAATTGTATACGGGATTGATTAAATCCTTGACATCGTGGTTCATCCGATGAGATCATCGTGGAGCATGTGGGAGCCAACATGGGTATCCAGATCCCGCTGTTGGTTATTGACCGGAGAGTTGTCTCGGCCATGTCTGCATGACTCCCGAGCCCGTAGGGTCTACACACTTAAGGTTCAATGACGCTAGGGTTATAGGGAATAGATGTACGTGGTTACCGAATGTTGTTCGGAGTCCCGGATGAGATCCCGGATGTCACTAGGAGTTCCGGAATGGTCCGGAGGTAAAGATTTATATATGGGAAGTCATCATACGGTCACCGGAATAATTTGGGGGTTACCGGTATTGTACCGGGACCACCGGAGGGGTTCCGGGGGTCCACCGGGAGGGTCCACCTGCCCCGGAGGGCCCTATAGGCTGTATGTGGAGAGGGACCAGCCCCTTAGTGGGCTGGGCGCCTCCCCCCTAGGGCCCATGCGCCTAGGGTTTGGGGGAACCCTAAAGGGGGGGGGGCTTGCCTTGGGGGGCAAGGCAACCCCCTTGGCCGCCGCCCCCTCCTCAGATTGGATCTGAGGGGGCCGCCCCCCCTCTCCCTTGCCCCTATATATATGTTGGGATTGGGAGGGCAGCCGCACCCAAGTTCTGGCGCAGCCCTCCCCCTCTCCCAAGTCCTCCTCTTCTCCTACAGTGCTTGGCGAAGCCCTGTAGGATTACCACGCTCCTCTACCACCACCACGCCGTCGTGCTGCTGCTAGATGGAGTCTTCCCAAACCTCTCCTTCTCCCCTTGCTGGATCAAGGTGTAGGGGACGTCACCGGGCTGTATGTGTGTTGAACGTGGAGGTGCCGTCCGTTCGGCACTAGGATCATCGGTGATTTGGATCACGACGAGTACGACTCCATCAACCCCGTTCACTTGAACGCTTCCGCTTAGCGATATACAAGGGTATGTAGATGCACTCTCCTTCCCCTCGTTTCTAGATTACTCCATAGATTGATCTTGGTGATGCATAGAAAATTTTGAATTTCTGCTACGATCCCCGACAGAAAATCTAGGTCAGAACATCAACCTATTTCACAAGTCTATAGATCATTCAAGTTTATCATAATCAGGAGACTTGGGGGCTGGTAGAGCATGTAAGCTAATGAAAGTCGGAGAGCATACCTCATATTTTAGTTGCCGCTGTTTAACCATCTCAATTTCAGAGTCACGACTGGAATGCACGTGACTAAGGTAGCCAGATAGCACATCAGTAATACTCAGGTGAGCATAGTGAGAGATGTCAAAGCGAAATTTTTGCATTTCCAAAGCCTCTTGCTTGGCAGAGTGTCTGGCTAGTACAGTTGGATTGCCCGGCTCAACGAATCTACTACCAGTGATTAGAACATCATTGTCATAAGTCGCCGGCGGGTTAGCTGAGCTTGACGGTTCAACAGTAGATGGATTGAGAATGGTTTCGTCAACAGACGGCTCAGGAGGATCTGATTGAACGTTCACAGCGGGGTCTTCTGGTGCTTCAGGTTGTCCCGGGGCAGGAGTCGGTAGGGCTGGTTCAGCGGCTTTCGGATCTTCAGTCAGCTTAGTCACCCTATCCTTCTTGGGTTTTGCTTGACCACTAAGAAGAATTTGATGAGTCAGTATAATAATACAGACATAAAGATGCAGAAGAAGGATAACTATCTTTACCCAGGGGCAGTCTTGAAAGCTGGAAGTTGAGTTTGTGAAGAATCACCAGAAGAACGAGAGACCTCTTGCAAATGTGAAATCACAGTTAAAAAGAGCAAGGAAATAGATTCATTGATAAAGTCAAAAGTCAAAGGTGAAAGAAACCTCATTCTGGCTTTTCCGAGGAGTTTTCGGTAAGCCGAAGGGTAGTTCATTATTGTCACTGGTCCGGGTCTGATGGCGGCTCTCATGTTGTTGTTTTTTCAAAATAAAATGAGGATCTAGATAAGCCAAGGGGTGTGAAAACCTTACTTTTCGGGTTACCAGTCGAGGTTTCTGTCTTGGCAAAGGTTCTGAATCGGAGGAAATAATTACCTCTTCTTCTACTGCCCAGCTAGCCCCCGTGTCATCCTGGTAATAGTTAGTGTCAATAAGGTTGTTAAAAAGCAGGCCAAGAGAGTCAAGGGCTACCTCCGACTCAGAGGCGTCATCCAGCTTGAGGAGATCAGAAGCAGTTGGTTTCTTTTTGGGTTTTCTAGTTGTCTTCTTGGCGGCTATTGCGGTGGCTCTGGATTTTTTGGCAGCCTCACGATCATATTTGGCCTTCCAAAACTCAGATTTAGCCTGTAGGAAAATAACAGGTTGAAATTCATGCAAAAACTTAACTACTGAAGAAAAAGGAGTCAAGGGTATTTACCTCTGGTGCCGGGTTAAGTTTGCAAAATGGATTCAATCCAACTTTACTGCAGTCTTCATATTTGCTATTTACAAGGGTGGTTGACATTTCAACGATGGCTTCTTCAGTCAGACATAGAGAGCTATGACGCAACGGATCATCTGCTCCTTCGGTGTAATTGTACATTAAGTCAGACCGGTGGCTCAGAGGGATGATCCACCATGCGATCCAACAACGAATCAAGTCAACTCCAGTTAAGTCGTTTGCCAGCAAGGCGTGAACCCTTTTGATGGTTGGGATGAGCTTCTTACGTTCAGCGGCAGAAAGCTTGTCAGGGAGTGAATACTTAGAGTCAAGACGCTCTGCGAGATAACCCGACATTGGTTTTTCATCAGCTGGAGATGTGTCTTTGCAATAAAACCAAGTTTGGTTCCAATCCTTGGGATGGCTTGGCAAGACTACTAAGGGAAGGACAGCATCCCGTCTGTGTTGAATCGAAATTCCACCAAGTTCCAAGCTGGGGCCGTTGGTGTATTCATTCTGGCGGTTCCAATAGAAATACTCTCTGAAGAGTTCAACAGTAGGTTCTTCTTGAGGATAAACCTCACAGAGAACTTGAAAATTGCAGATATTTGATATGGAATTGGGTCCAAGATCTTGTGGATGAAGCTTGAAAAAGTGCAGAACATCTCTGAAGAATTTTGAGACGGGCGGTGAAAAACCCCGGTTCATATGGTTAGTAAAGACGATGACTTCACCATCTTTGGGTTGAGGTCTTTCTTCGGCCAGGTCATGGGCGCTATAGGACATAATGCTCTTCTTTGGTAAATACCCAATGGTGACAAAATCCTTCAGAGTGTCATCAGTAACTGTGGAAGGGACCCAGTTGCAAATTGTCGTCGTTTTTGGCGGCATGGTGAAAGGACAAGCTGAAAAGGAAGTAATTTGCCGGTTCAAGTTAAGTGGTGGAATCACAGGTTAATGATTGCAATACAGATGAGTAATGGCAGCTTAAATAAGGGCTAATGGTATATGAAGGAAAAATGAGCCGGCATGGTAAGCCGCCATGAGTAAAGATATTCAAAAGTTGCTAGTGACAAAAATTGGTTAAGTACTAAGGTAAACAAGTTTCACAGGCTGCAGATTTTACTTTGGATCAACGGCTGCTTAGAAAAGAAAAATAAATCTAGACCTAAAAGTCAGTGCAGATGAGTTCATAAGCTTGTACAAGATTTTTCTTGCAAGAAAGGGGATCTACTGATATTGAAAGTGGAAATAAAACAGCTAGCGCATCAGTTTAACACCTTTCTCAGATCAAAGCAGCTTGCAGTATAACCTGAAGGATGAACTAACGATGAACTCCGACGAACTACGAATAACACGAAGGAGCTTGCAAACCCTAGTGCGGATCTAAGGTATGGAAAAGCAGAAACTTATAGCTGCAGATATGTTGAGGAGGGTCGCCGCCGTTGTTCTGGATCGATTCAGGTTGATGCGGCGGCCGAGGTTGAAGAAGACGAAGTCCTCTGCGACAGCGGTGGAGCTCGAGCGGCAGAGGGGTTGCGAGAGAAGGAAGAAGAAGAATGAGGAAGACCAGTCGTGCCTATTTATAAGGAGACAGGCGAACAGGCAGGCGCGAAAAACGAGGAAGGCAAATGAAAATTATTCAGCTAGATGGACGCCTCGATATTTGGAAAGTCATTAAGATAAAGATCCGTTAAGGTGATGTCGTGGCGGGTTTCCAAAATTTCCGAAGATGACGTCATGGCGGGTTACAAGGCTTTCACAGCAGTGGTGGATGGATTTTTTGTAAGTGTTGGAGATTGACATGAACAAAGTTCAAATCAACCTGGGGCCTAATGTTGGGGATATGACTACCAGATATGACCCGCCCAGGAGGGGTCGGGTCAACCACAATGGGGGTTTACCTAAATAAAGCCCAAAAGTGTACAAGATGACGGTTTACGATTAGGCTTATGATAGGCCCAAGCCGGGAGGCGGCTTAAGGCCCATAAGTATAAACCGCCATGTATGAATAGACTTGTAAAGCAAGACATGTAAGATACGTCACCGAGCCAGACACATTGTATGAGCCGGCCGGGACTCTGTAGGCCGCAGGGCGTCAACCCGTGTATATAAGGGGACGACCCGGCGGCGGCTTAGGACAAGAAACAACAGATCGAGAGCCAAGTTAAGCATATTCACTCCTTGGTCATCGAATCTAGCAATACCATATCAACTGGACTAGGCCTTTACCTTCAGCGTAAGGGTCCGAACCAGTATAAACCTCTCGTGTCCTTTGTCCCGTTTAACCCCTTTAAGCTTCCTAGTTGTGATGGCTCCATGACTAAGTCCTTTCACTAGGACATCTGCCGTGACAATCCACGACACCCGGGACTGTTGTTAGTTGGAGGCACTCGTTGTTTCGAGCAAGCCATGGATTGATGCTTGTTGGTGGAGGGGGAGTATAAACTTTACCATTCTGTTTGGGAACCACCTATAATGTGTGTAGCATGGAAGATATCAAGATTTCTCAGTTGTTATGTTAACAATGAAAGTATACCGCTCAAAATTATTATTCATATCTATTTAAAAACCGAGCTCTGGCACCTCTACAAATCCCTGCTTCCCTCTGCGTAGGGCCTATCTATTTACTTTTATGCTGAGTCATCATCCTCTTATTAAAAAGCACCAGTTGGAGAGCACCATTGTCATTTGCATCCATTACTGTTAGTTTACATTGAGTATGACTTGACTGGATCTCTTTTACCATGAATTACAATGTCTAGTCAGTCCTTGTTCTTTAAAGGTGCTCTGCATTTATGTTTTGCCGTCTCAGAAAGGGCTAGCGAGATACCATCTTGTTATATCATATTATGATTGTTTTGAGAAAGTGTTGTCATCCGAGATTTATTATTATTGCTCACTAGCTGATTATGTCATTGATATGAGTAAATATGAGACCTAAATGTTATTGTGAATATAGTTAGTTCATAATCTTTGCTGAAAACATGAATGCTGGCTTTACATATTTACAACAACAAGAGAAAACAGAGTTTGTAAAAGTTTTTCTTTATCACTTTCAGTTTATCAACTGAATTGCTTGAGAACAAGCAAAGGTTTAAGCTTGGGGGGATGTCTTCGTCGTATCTACTTTTCCAAACACTTTTGCCCTTGTTTTGGACTCTAACTTGCATGATTTGAATGGAACTAACCCGGACTGACGCTGTTTTCAGCAGAATTGCCATGGTGTTATTTTTGTGCAGAAATAAAGTTCTCGGAATGACCTGAAAATCAACGAAGATTATTTTTGGAATATATAAAAAATACTGGAAGAAAGATCCACGTCAGGGGGCCCACACCCGGTCCACGAGGGTGGGGCGCGCCCCCCTACCTCGTGGGCCCCCTGACGCTCCATCGACATCCACCTTGACTTCATATATTCACTTTCGGGGAGAAAAAAATTAGAGAGAAGGACTCATCGTGTTTTACGATACGGAGCCGCTGCCAAGCCCTAAACTCTCTCGGGAGGGCTGATCTGGAGTCCGTTCGGGGCTCTGGAGAGGGGAATCCGTCGCCATCATCATCATCAACCTTCCTTCATCACCAATTTCATGATGCTCACCGCCGTGCGTGAGTAATTCCATCATAGGCTTGCTGGACGATGATGGGTTGGATGAGATTTATCATGTAATCGAGTTAGTTTTGTTAGGGTTTGATCCCTAGTATCCACTATGTTCTGAGATTGATGTTGCTATGACTTTGCTATGCTTAATGCTTGTCACTAGGGCCCGAGTGCCATGATTTCAGATCTGAACCTATTATGTTTTCATCAATATATGAGAGTTCTTGATCCTATTCTGCAAGTCTATAGTCACCTATTATGTGTTATGATCCGTTAACCCCAAAGTGACAATAATCGGGATACTTATCGGTGATGACCGTAGTTTGAGGAGTTCATGTATTCACTATGTTTTAATGCTTTGCTCCGGTACTCTATTAAAAGGAGGCCTTAATATCCCTTAGTTTCCAATAGGACCCCGCTGCCACGGGAGGGTAGGACAAAAGATGTCATGCAAGTTCTTTTCCATAAGCATGTATGACTATATTCGGAATACATGCCTACATTACATTGATGAACTGGAGCTAGTTCTGTGTCACCCTAAGTTATGACTGTTACATGATCGATCGCATCCGGCATAATTCTCCATCACCGATCCAATGCCTACGAGCTTTTCCTATTTTTTGAGAAACCACAGCAGAACTTGGTTCCACAGCCTTACTTTATTGATAGAGAGAAAACATATATACAAATGTACAAAGTCCCAGAGTTACTAAAGATAAAAAGATCTACCTTACCTACTTTACAAAAACACAAGTGGTAACAAATGGAAAAAACATCTCAGGGGGGTAAGAAAGCAATTCATCTAAACAGCTCATCTCTAAATTTTGGCTTGATCCTGTGTGTCATCAAAGTGATATCATGAATGAAATTAGATCTCCATTTGTTGAAAGATGGTCTTTCATTTCTGAAAACCTTGCCATTTCTGATTGTCCAAATATTCCAGCAGGCTATGAATACCACCTCTGTAAAGAAAGGCTTAGCAAAATCTCTCCTAGCCTGAATTACAGTCTAAACCTGATCCTCACCTCGGGGCCAATATATTTGCAAAAAATTCCATATTCTGTGGCTGAAGATGCAATTAAAAAAGAGATGATCTCTATCCTGTCGATTATTTCCATGACAGAGGACACAAGCAGGGGAGTCAGAGACATTCCAATGCCTACGTAGTTACATATCCTGAGTGTTGAGTCTGTCCATGATCATCATCCCGGAGAAAACCTTGATTTTCATTGTGCAGGAAGAAGCCCAGATCCATTTCAACAGGGGGTTAGGGATGATAGATCTGTGGACATATTGATAGTAGCTCTTGGCTACATATTGTTTGCCATTTTGTTTGAGCACCCGACAGTCTAGATCATCTTCATGACACTGCATGGACTGCACCAACTGGTGTACCTGGAGAAGTTCCTGGTGTGCCTGTTGAGACAATGGAAAATGAAAAAGAGTCTCCCACTGTTGGCAATCTTTAAAGTCCTTGACTGTAGCCCAAGTGTCAATAGCAAATGAAAATAATCTTGCAAATCTTTGCTTCAGAGGGACCACTGAGTTGTCTAATTGCCAATTATCATCCCAGAATAGCACAATATCACCTTGGTTCACCTGAACACATGTAAACTCCCTGAACTTATCCATCAGTTTGCAAACATCCCTCCACCAGAAGGAACCACATTCTATGGTAGCTTGTCAAACTCTTTCATGATAATAAGTATTCAATATGAGATTCACCCAGGGCACATCATGCTTATTGAAAAATTTATTTAAATGCTTCATAAGGAATGCATCATTTTGAATCCCTAAATTCATAATGCCCAACCCCCCCTTGTTTTTAGGCTTACACACCAAATCCCAGGCTGCAAGAGCTGGAGCCTTCTAACTTCCATTTCTTCTCCATAAACACTGCCTTTGAATTCTCTGTAACTGCTTTAAAATTCCAGGGGGAATTTCCAAACTGTAGAGGAAGAAGATAGGTAAAGCAGATAAAGCAGAATTCAAATATTGTAATCGTCCACCTTGGGCAAGAAAGATGGAACTAGCAGACATTTTGTTCTCCATACTATCAACAACCGGCATTAGATCCATGATTCTGAGTCTCATCACCCCCACAGGCAGACCAAGATATGTGAAGGGGAGAGACCCAACCTTACAGCCAAAAGAGGCAGCCAGTCTGGCCAATTCCACCTCATCCACATTTATGGGAAGCATGGATGACTTGTGATAGTTTATGTGCAGTCCAGTGGACTGGGAAAACTTGAGCAACATCCCTCTAAGAGCCAACAACTAGTCTTCCTCAACAGGTAAAATGATCAAGGTGTCATCAGCATATTGCACAATAAGATAGTCAGGGTCATGATTGGGTATTGGCAGCTTTAAACTTCCTTTGTGCAGAAAATCATTAACAGCAGATTGCAAAATGTCTGCAGCCAGAACAAACAATAGAGGGGACAGAGGATCACCCTGTCTGACCCCCTTTTTGCAAGCAAAGTGTTTCCCAGGTACTCCATTCAGGAGAACTGAAGAAGTACCAGTGGATAGGAATTGTTTAACCCAAAGTATCCATTTCTCAGGGAAGCCCTTTAGTCTTAGGATTTGGAAAATAGCCTCATGCTCAATTGAATCAAATGCCTTTTAAAAATCCAATTTAAGGATAACAATTTTCCTTTTGGACTGGTGACATTGATGCAGATATTCCAAAGTCCAAGCAACACAGTCTTGGATGGTCCTTGATTTGATAGAGCCATACTGATTTTTGTGAATGCATCTCATAATCTCCAATTGAAATCTATCAGCAGACATCTTAGAAATGAATTTCAGACCCATGCTAGTCAGAGATATAGGCCTGAAATCATTAACAGTCTCAAGGACAGCCACCTTTGGTATAAGAGTTATGTAGGAGAGAGTGGATTTTTGGAACCCGGGTGTATTAGAGGACTTTATTTTAAATACTTTGAAAATCACATTTAAGGTTTCAAAAAATTCTGAAAAAAATTCTACACGATCATAAGGATGTATATTACACATGTGTAAAGTTTGGTAATGAAATAAGTAAATATGCGACCTATACAAAAATGGCAAAATGGTGATTTCCAAATAGTGAATAATGCATGCACTGTTCATCTTTCCAAAATCACGATTTTCTCATTTTTGTGTAACTCACATGGTTACTTATTTCAGCATCAAAATTTACACATGTGTAATATACATTCATATAAACATGTTGATTTGTTTTCAGAATTTTTTGAAACTTCAAAATAGCATTTTGGCACAGTTCACATAATAGGGCTCCAATGCACCTGGGTTCCAAAGTGACTTTTTGTTATGTAGGATTCATTAATGTTTTCCAAATTAGATGTCCCCTCATGAAAGGCCTTGGCTAACTCATAGAAATCCTGACAGATGATTGGCCAGCACTTCTTGAAAAAAAGACCATTAAAACCACTGGGCCAGGTGCCCTATCAATAGGCATCCTCTTCACAGTTAAGTCCATTTCCTCCTTCTCAAAAGGCCTGACCAAAGTATCAAGTCCCTCAACTGGTTTTATCAAAGCTGCAAGATCCAATGACATATTAATTCCTCTAGTAGTTCCCATTCTATTTTTAAAAGTAGACCAAAAAGCCCCTGCAATCAAAAGATGATCATTGGTGACAGTACCATCCTCTAATCTCAGAGAAGCCACTGAATTCCTCCTATATCTCTCTGTAGCCATAGCATGGAAGAATTTGGTGTTTTTCTCCCAGACTTTTATTGACCTGATAGTGCATCTTTTCCTCCAATACAGATATTGAAGATGTAACAATTTCTCCATATGCAACTTAACAATCTTTCTGAAGTTAAACTCAGGTCTGAATAAGGGCCTTAACTTCTCAAGCTCATCCAGTAATAAAATTACCCTAGTGCACTTCTGAATTAGGATCTTCATTTT
Source organism: Triticum urartu (assembly GCF_056163025.1). NCBI lineage: Eukaryota > Viridiplantae > Streptophyta > Magnoliopsida > Poales > Poaceae > Triticum > Triticum urartu. The sequence goes on along the minus strand of NC_141876.1, from coordinate 68,502,271 downwards.
GGAGAGGCCCATCTGCCATTTTTAAGATCTTGTCTTAGGGTTTTGAGCTTATCTGCAATCATAGTTGTGATGTGTGTCTTGCGAGAATGTTTGTTCCAAGACTTCTGCACACATTCCATAAAACCATCCAATTGCACCCAGTAATTATCAAAGCTAAATAAATTACATTTGGGTATATTGGTGCTTATGACTACTACACATGGCACATGATCAAATGCAGTTTTGGCCAAAGGAAGAACTTGTGTAGCAGGGTATAAGCAGGTCCAAGTGACAGTGGTAAAGAACCAATCAAGTAGTTCTAGAAGGGGAGTGTCTTGCATATTTGATCAGGTGAATTTCCTCCCCTTAATTGGAAGCTCAATCAGCCCCAAGTGTCCAATAATGTCATTAAAAATGAACATATCATTGGGACCCCCCAGGCATATTTCTGTTTGTGGTATATCTGAAAAAGTTGAAGTCACCTAACAGAAGCCAGTTTTCTTCCTCTGGGATTATGAGATTATACATCCAGTCCATAAAGTCATCTCTGTCTCTATCACAACATGGACCATACACAGATATACAAGAGTCCAAGGTTCCCCATTATGTGCAGATGTAAACTTAATAACAATAGCAAACTTTTTTGTTTCCACTAAAGTGCCAGAAAACATTGTAGAGTTCCATAGAACCACAATACCACCCGATGCACCCTCTGAGGGGCAGAAAGCAAATGTATCAAATCTTTTCGGAGAGAAAGATCTGATAGCACGATTATCAATGTGTTGCATTTTAGTTTCTTGGAGGCACACCACAGAGCATTGGCTTTCGTCAATTTTCTGTCTCACAGCACACTGACGATCCTCTAAGTTAAGACCAGGCACGTTCCAGCAAAGAACACGCTAGTTTCTACTGCTAATACGATTGCTATCCATAAATAAACATATAAGCAGAAGAAAGGTTTATGTAGCCACATAGTGTGCTACACCACAGGTCCCACAAAAGCAAGTGCAGATCATAGTTTACAATTCTTGAAAACAAATTAAAACACCTAAGATAACTAGCAAATTTGAGGGCTTGCCACACCCAATCCCGAGCGTATGATTTAAACATTTGGGGCTGATAAGGAAGGCTGCACCGCCGGATCTTCCATAAGCATTTCCACAGATATCTTCTCCGGAGCAATCTCCAAATCTGCACCCATCTACTGGAGTACCTTGATAGGAGTTTCAGGTGGGATTTGGCTAGCTTGTGGATCATCCTTCATGTCATTAGCAGGGGCATCTGTATGCCGTGGTTCACCCAAAGGTCTAGCCCTAGGCCTCTTCTTTCTGGGCTGCAGCATTGGCAATTCCTGCAAGACTGGTTTAAAACCATCCATCAAAATAGAGCCACGCGTGCATCGGTGCACACTATGTCCACCACAGGTACTGTAGCTTTCTTCTTTCTGGCGTTCTTGCGGATCTGCTGTGCTGAGAAAGAGAATTGCTCATCAGAAGTTGGCTGAGAGGGGAGCACCTGAACATCTTCAGGTTCAATAAACAGAGCCCGGGCCACTGGTCTGTTGGAACAAACAGTAGGTGTATCCATTCTGAACAAAAATTCCTGTGAGATTTGAAGTGGTATTGGGAAATCCAAATCAAAAGCATCGTCCTAAGATCTTTTAAGAGACATGTGCAGTCCCCTGGGATTTGGAATGACTCCCACGGAGAGAAGCTGATCAAACACCCGCTTCCGAACCATGTCAGGTGGCAATTGTGGGCCAAAAGGCAGCACAGGAAGTGGGATCTCCACAACTGGGGCAGGTTCCACAGGGGGAACATAAGGAACAATGGCCAAATCATTGTTAACAAGCTCAACTCCCTCCTCCATTTGCACGTTAATGACAGGTCGCACAACATCTTCCACACTGGCAGCACTGACATTGCCAATGGATTCAGACTCAAACACCGCAGAGTTGTCAAGTACCATTGAATTCTATTCTTGCACTGGAGACATCTGTTGCAGCTGCAAATAATCATGCTGGGGCCCCACATCCTCATCACCCGAAACCGCATGACCCCAGCCATGATCTGGTGGTGGCGGTGGGGCAATTGGGTTGTCATTCCAACCGAGCGCTGGGAAAGGTGGTAGAGCGAAATTGTTCTGATCTGGGACAAACTCTCCAAGAAACGGGTGAGGGTTCCCATTAAAAGGCATTGGATCTTCATCTTGTGGCATCTGCGCTGCCAAGTTGGGACCTAAGATATATAATGGTGCAGTCCAAGATACTCTAGCCCCACCCCAAGCAGCATATTCAGAGAAAACGACATCTCTAGGAACCAAAATATCTTCAGGGAAAGATGCAAACACAATGGTGCGGACCAAATAAGGATCATCATTGAACCAATGCTGAAAAGTGCCAAAAGTATTGACTGCCGCACGAATATTCTGTGTAGTATGGAGATCCAAAGGTATACCTAAAAACATGAGGCATCCATCACGAAAACCCTGAGCCCCAAGGAAACCAACTCCTTCATCATGCTTGAAAAAATGGACAAATCTATCATTACCCAGTGGCTGAGGTGGTTGCTTGTAGCGACCCGACCTCAAACGGTCAAGTCTCTGTGCTTCAGTGTCATCCCTGGATCGGTAATGCTGACACACACAGTACTCGAGGATTTATAGCAGAGTAGCAATCACACACTTATTACATCGAATGTCTCCAAAGAGAACTTATTACAATAAATATGGCTTAAGGCCATCTAATACGATAACAGCAGAAGGCTTGGAAGATAAAGTGAGTCCATCAACTCCAACGACATAGCTGAGCTGCATGGCAACGACCTAACAAACCTTACTCCTCGTCTAAAAAGTCTGCAACATAATACGTTGTAGCCCGAAAACGGGTCAGCACATGGAATATGCTGGCAAAATAACACAGTAGAGCAAGAACAGAATAATGCTATCACTACATGCATATTTGGCTGGTGGAAAGCTCTATGGTTATAGTTTTGCGTAAAGCCAATTTTTCCCTACAACAAAGGAATAGATTTTAATTTAACTATCATGGTAGTTGAAACATCATTGCGAAGGTTCCTCCAACTCAATCCCAATTAAGGTAATTATCAACCCAACAATTTTAATTTAAGAGTGATGAGATACTTAAGATACTCCAAGTACTAGATACTCAAGATGTCCATAACCGGGGACACGGCTAACCATGGTTAGTTTGTACACTCTGCAGAGGTTTGCGCACTTTTCCCCATAAGACTCGATCGCCTCCGTTGAATTTCTCGCACTACATGGTGTTTGAGAAACGGATGACCGAGACACAGTCTTTCAGAAACATTAACTCTCTACTTCGGGCAGACCATACCAAACCTACAACCCACTACCTGCTGATCCACCTCTTCAAGAGCTTCACGTAACTTACTTAACTATGCTAGAGCCCATAATAGCTTGCGGTTGCACACGGAAGTTTCTAGCATGAATAATCTCAGTTCCCTTTGAGCCTGGGTGGCGGTCCATAGGAAGATCACACGGGTACTCCAGGATTTCCAAAAATACAGGCAACACTGGGTACTCCAGGTGCCTCAATCCACCTAGATGTGTATTTAAGTTGCCACCTTAAGTTGAACCATTAATTAACAATCTCACATCTGTCATGGATTTCACTCACCCAAACCACGTCTACGAGCATAACATAGCAATATAAGCAACACGTAGAAGTAACTCCCAAGGGTTTGAATGTAACAGGGCAATAGGTTCTACCTCATCAACTACTTCCCAACCCGCATGTTAATAACATCCTAACCATGCAATGTTTGGGGATTGGAACTAATGCATAAAAATTGGGTGATAAAGGGGTATGATCAAAGTGTTACTTGCATTGCTGACGATTCGCGTAACCTAGAGACTCCAAATAACACGCTTCGCACTCCGGGAATTCTATCGCAAACAAACAATAGCATACATAAGCAATCAAACAAGGAAGCACGGGTAAACATCAAATAAGAAGATATAACCAGAAAGTTCAACTTAAGAACTCAGGTTTGCAAAAAGAATCAAATCGAACGGAGCAACGAAACTCAAACAGCAAAAGAAACAAGATCCGTTTACTAATCTGGACCTAGGTCAAATTTTACAGTAGCAAAAACTTGTTCAAGTTGGTTAAACGAAAAGAGGGTCTCGAGACAAAGATCCAGGCGCTTGAATCGCCTGATTCCGACAAACAAGCAAAAAGATAAACTAGAATGAAAATCGGATCAGAAATCACGATCAAAAATAACCGTGAATAAAACCCGATTAAAGAAAACTAACGAATAGGCTAACGAACGAGCGTTCGCTGTCTACGGCTAAACGGTGAAAACCGTTCGTAAAAACAAACGTACGGACGAACGTCCGCTAAATAACTAAACCCGAAAAAAAGAAAAACCAATCTACAAAAAAATAAAACCGCGGGTCCTTAGAAAACCGATCGGTTTTTCCGTAGAAAACCGACGGCGGCGGCGGTTACCGGCAGCGGCGGAACGGCGGCGGCGGCATGCGGCTCCGGCGGGTGGGGCGGCGGCGCGTGTGGCGGCGGCGTGCGGCTCTGGCGACGGGGCGGCGGCGGCGTGCGGCTCCGGCGGGCTAGGGTTCGGGCGGGGGTGCGGGGTGGGCTGAGGGGCGGCTCCCCCGGCTTATAAGGCCGGCCGGGCCGAGAGTCCTAGATGGACACTGCCCGGTTAGGTCGGTTCGCGTTTTTTTAAACATTTCGGACATGCAGAAAAAGAAAGGAAAGAAATACTAAACGGACTCCAAAAAAATCCTGAAATAAATTTTCCCCGTCCTTTAAAAATAAGCTGGACAAGGTGAACATTTATTTGGGCCTAAAATGCAATTTTTAGAAACGCATATTTTTCCTAATTCAAATAAAATAGGAATGAAACTCCGAATAAAGAACTTATTTGATTTTAATATTAAATCTCTGGTATTTCTTTTTGAGGAAGTCATTTTATCCTCTCTCTTTTTTATATAAAAGAAATGTTTCAGAGAAATAAAATTAAAATCAAGCGATCCTCTTTTCATAATTCGAGAAAAGCTCAAATATGAAAATAACGAAATCCCCAACTCTCTCCGTGGGTCCTTGAGTTGCTTAGAATTTCTAGGATCAACCAAAATGCAATAAAATATGATATGCAAGGATGATCTAATGCATAACATACCAAATTGAAAATTTGGGATGTTACAAACCTACCCCCCTTAAGATGAATCTCGCCCTCGAGATTCGGGTTGGCTAGAAAATAGGTGTGGATGGTCTTTGTGAAGGTCATCCTTTCGTTCCCATGTGGCTTCATCCTCGATATGGTGGCTCCATTGAACCTTGCAAAACTTAACCTTGCTGCTGGTGACTCGATTGGCAAACTCCAAAATCTTGACCGGCTTCTCCTCATAAGTCAAGTCAGTGTCCAACTGAATCGCCTCCAAGGGTACGGTATCTCTTAGCGGTATATCGGCCATCTCAGCATGGCACTTCTTCAATGGGAAATGTGAAACACATTGTGAACTCCTGACAGTCCTTCAGGTAACTCCAACTTGTAGGAAACTTCTCCCATCCGTTACAAAACACGATACGGTCCTACAAATCTCGGGGCTAACTTTCCCTTACCTCCAAAACGTTTCACTCCTCGCAAAGGTGATACTCGCAGATATGCTCTATCTCCAATTTCATAGGTTACCTCCTTGCGTTTCAAATCTGCATAACTCTTCTGTCTGGACTGAGCTATCTTCAGTCTATCTCGAATCAGTTTGACTTTCTCCTCAAACTCTTTGATCAAGTCTGGTACAAACAACTTTCGGTCTCCAACTTCATCCCACATTAACGGTGTTCTGCACCTTCGTCCATATAGGGCTTCGAACGGTGCCATCTTCAAACTGGCTTGGTAACTATTGTTGTATGAGAACTCTGCGTAAGGCAAATTGTCATCCCAACTAGATCCATAATCTAGCGCACAGGCTCTCAACATGTCCTCCAGAATCTGGTTGACTCTCTCGGTCTATCCATCCGTCTGCGGGTGAAATGTTGTACTAAACTCCAATCTCGTTCCCAAGGTTGCCAAAACTTTGAGGTAAACTGTGTCCCTCTATCAGATACGATGGTCCTTGGAACTCCATGCAGACATACGATCCTGGTCATATATATCTTGGCCAACTTTGCACTGGTATAAGTTGTTCTCACTGGGATAAAGTGTGCCACTTTGGTCAAGCGATCAACTACTACCCATATAGAATCATAACATGATTTGGTCCTGGGCAATCCGGTGATAAAATCCATGCCAAGTTTATCCCACTTCCATTCGGGTATCGGCATAGGCTGTAGCAATCCTGCTGGCTTTTGATGCTCTGCCTTCACTCTCTGACACACATCACATATGGCTACATACTCGGCGATATCCTTCTTCATCCCTGTCCACCAGAAACGTTCCTTAAAATCCAAATACATCTTGGTGTTTCCGGGGTGTATTGAGTATGGTGAGTCATGAGCCTCCTGAAGTATTAACCTCCTGATCTCAGTGTTATTGGGCGCATAAACACGGTCCTCAAACCATAAGGTGTCGTGCTCATCCTCACGAAAACCTTTGGCCTTTCCTTCGCTCATTTTCTCTTTTATCTCGGCAATCTCTTTGTCATCCTTCCGAGCTTCTTGAATCTTTCCTAACAATGTAGAGTGAACCTCCATTGTTGCAACAAAACCTCTAGGAACAATCTCCAAACGAAGTTCTCGGAGATCCTCTGCTAACTCCTTCGGCAATCCCATGCTTTCTAGGGTATTCGCATAACTCTTCCGGCTTAAAGCGTTTGCTACGACATTGGCCTTTTCGGGATGATAGTGCAGCTTCATGTCATAACCCTTTATAAGCTCCAACCATCTTCTCTGGCTAAGGTTCAGTTCCTTGGGTGAAGATGTACTTCAAACTCTTATGATCCGTGTACACATCACAATGCTTTCCAATAAGGTAATGCCTCCAAGTCATCAACGTATGCACTACGGCTGCTAACTCCAAATCATGCGTGGCATAATTCAACTTGTGTGGTTTCAGTTGTCGCGAGTCATATGAAACAACTCTTCTGTCCTACATAAGCACACTTCCTAGTCCTAAGCGAGAGGCGTCGCAATACACTTGGAAATCCTTACGTATATCTGGTAGTGTCAGCACTGGGGTTGTAGTCAAACGTTTCTTCAGCTCCTGGAAACTTGCCTCGCAATCTTCCGTCCATTTAAAATTGGTATCCTTCTTCAACAATTCTGTCATTGGCTTCACGATCTTGGAAAAAATCTTAATGAATCTCCGGTAGTATCCTGTGAGTCCAAGAAAACTGCGGATCTCGCTAACTGAAGTGGGTGCCAACCATTCAGTGACTGAGTGAACCTTGGTGGGGTCTACTGCTATACCTTCTCCTGATATAACATGTCCAAGGAATCTGACTTCCTTCAACCAAAACTCGCATTTACTGAACTTGGCATACAACTGATGTTCCCTGAGTTTCTCGAGAACTAAACGCAAATGCTCCTTGTGCTCCTCTTCATTCTTCGAATATACCATTATATCATCAATGAACACCACAACAAACTTATCCAAATATTCCATGAACACCTTGTTCATCATGCTCATGAAATAGGCAGGGGCGTTAATCAGTCCAAATGACATGACCGTATATTCGTATAACCCGTATCGTGTGGTGAATGCTGTCTTTGGTATATCTTTCTCTCGTATCTTCAACTGATGATATCCTGATTGCAGATCGATCTTTGAAAACACCTTAGCTCCTTGCAGCTGGTCAAACAGATCGTTGATCATCGGCAATGGGTACTTGTTCTTGATCGTCACTTCATTCAATGCCCGATAATCAACAACCATCCTTAGGGATTTATCCTTCTTCTCAACCAAAAGCACTGGGGCTCCCCATGGTGATGAACTCCGTCGAATGTAACCTTTTTCCAATAACTCCTTGATCCGTTTCTTAATCTCCTCCAGATCATTCATAGGCATCCGATAGGGTCTCTTGGATATTGGCCCTGTGCCTAGCAATAGCTCAATCAAAAACTTGATATCTCGATCCGGTGGCATGCCTGGTAACTCCTCTGGAAAAACATCCGGGTAATCCTTTACTACAGGCACTTCCTCCTGAACAACTCCCTTGAGGGTATTTACTTGGCTACTTCTTGGCGCATACCTAGATATATACTTGATCCTTTTTCCCTCCGGGGTGGTGAGACAAATTGACTTACTAACATAGTCAATGCTTCCTCCGTACTTTGACATCCAGTCCATTCTTAATATCACATCCAATCCTTGTGACTTCAAGATAATTAGGTCGGACAGAAAAAAATGGTTGCCAATGGTTAGGGGTATCTGGCCGCACCATCGACTAGCCATACATTCTGCTCCAGGTGAACTTACTAACAAAGGGGTCCTAAGGGTTTGGGTCCGTAGTTTAAACTTATCTACGAATTCCCTTGATATGTATGAATGCGATGCACCAGTATCAAAAAGAACAAGAGCGGTAAATGACTTAACCAAAAACTTACCTATAACCGCGTCTGGCTGCTCTTCAACCTCCTCCACGTTAACGTGATTCACTTATCCTTTGTTGAATGGATTGGGCTTCTTCCCAGCGCTCCCATTTTCGTTTCCATTCTTCCCTTCAGGGCACTCCGTGGCATACTGTCCAGTCTTCCCGCACTTGAAACAAGTAACGTGGCTTAGGTCTCTCTTGGTGGGTGTGGCTGGATTGGGGCGGTTTTGATTGTTGCTTGTTCCATTCCCATTCCCATTCCTTGGGCCAGTATGATTATGGTTACTTCCTCCATTATGGGTGTGGCATCCATGGTTACGAACAAGTCCTCCCGAGTTCGGGGTTAGGTGAGGCTTCTGTTGAGCTCCTGAGTTATACCTCCCTTGTCCATACTTCCTCTTACGGCTCTCAATCTGCTGCTGCTTCCCTTCAATCATAAGAGCCTTATCTACCAACTCCTAGTAGTTGGTGAATGTTGCCAGCATCAACTGCATGCTCATCTCATCATTCATCCCTTCCATAAACTTCTCCTGCTTTGCGGCATCTGTGGCCACATCATCAGGGGCATAGCGAGATAACTTCCTAAACTCATCTGCGTACTGAGCCACAGTACGGTTCCACTGGCGTAAGTTGCGAAACTCACACTTCTTCAAATTCATGGCTCCAGTTAAGACATGGGATGTACGGAAGGCTTGCTGAAATTGGTCCCATGTCACCGTGGCTATAGGATAGGTGACAGTGTAATTCTCCCACCATGAGGCTGCTGGTCCATCCAACTGATGTGCGGCAAAACGCACCTTCTCAGCATCGATACATCCTGCAGTGGTTAACTCCCTTCCAATCCTGCAGAGCCAATCATCTGCTACTATAGGCTTGGTGCTACTGGAAAACACCGGCGGCTGCAACCTCAGAAAATGGGCTAAGTTGTCAACTGGTGGTGGTGGATTGTTGTTGTTGTTGTTGTTGTTGTTGTTATTGTTGCCTTGGTTCTGAGCTAACAACTGCATCAGGGTATTCTATTGCTGGATCAACTGAGTGAGCTCTGGTGGGAAAGCAAATCTGGGGTCACGTCTCGGAGGCATCTGATGGGTTTAGAGGGAGAGATTAGAATAGAATGGGGTCTAATGAGAAAGCACTACCCATATGCACATGAGACAAACACAATCATTTCACTCAGGCCCTGTTTGGTTCGGTTGTGGATTTCTAAAAGCAGCTGTGAAAAATCTGCTGTGGAAAAATAGCTGTGAAAAATCTGATGTGAAAAAGATGTAGGTCATTTGGCAAACCAGCTCATACAGCTTTTTCAGATTTTGGCCCACAGCGGAATCAGATTTTGGAAAGCACGTCCTGGGCTGCTTCCGCTTTTGGTTCAGATTCTGCTGCGCAGCAGCGGAATCCATTGATAAAAGCGAAACCAAACAGGGCATCAATCAATCAAGCAAGGCATACAATCGGTCTAGAACTATCGTAAAAGTGTTCGGACTACTCTATTTACATGGTGGAGTACTACTACTGATGTGGTGGTCTACTAAGAATATTCCTCAGTTGAAGACTCCATGATATCTGCTCCAGCTTCGTCTTCAAAGTCTTCATTGCTAAGGTCGGAGTCGGTGTCGTCGATTATGATGTAGTCCTCCAGATGAATCTCCTTGGTTTCTTCGTCTTCTCCTCCTGGTGCGGGGTCTCCCAGGAATACTACTAGCTTCATTGTTAGGTCGGCATTCTTATCCACTAGTACGGCGATTTCCTCCTCATAATATTCACGTGTAGCCTTGAGTTCTTCCTCCAGTTTGATGATCCTAGTCATTGCGTTCTTCAGATCTATCATTCCTGCGCACATCTGATTCTCCTGGCGTCGAATGTGCTGGTTTAGTTCCTGGATGAAAGCTGCAATTGATCTATCCTTCCTGGTGTTGATCATCTCCCATTGCTCGTCTCGGCTCCCACAAATCTGATAGATAGTATCCTTAAGCTCCTTGTGGTAAACTTCTCCAATGCGTCCCATGGTGATGTGAGCTGCCATACTCTTTCCTAGACTCCAGGTTGGTGCATCAAAGGAAAACTCTATGGGTTTAGTGACTGGTGTGAAGGTTCTTCGTGAAACTTGAACTTGAATCATCCATCGCCCCTCTTCTGGTAAAGTGGCATTGTAAGTCCCGGTGAAGCTTGGTATTCCTATGTTCAGGTACCTAGTGACTTCCTTCAGGTGTCGTCCAAAAGGTGCTTCTTCATCCGGTTGTGCAAACTTGTTTCTTGCATCCGTCATCCTAAAGAGTGGAAAATGGAGAGGAGTCAGAAATGAGAAGAGAATAGTGATCTATGGCTTTTAGCTTAGTGGTCGTGTCCTACACTCAGCGTGTGCTTTGATACCATCTTGTAGCGACCCGACCTCAAACGGTCAAGTCTCTGTGCTTCAGTGTCATCCCTGGAACGGTAATGCTGACACACACAGTACTCGAGGATTTATAGCAGAGTAGCAATCACACACTTATTACATCGAATGTGTCCAAAGAGAACTTATTACAATAAATATGGCTTAAGGCCATCTAATACGATAACAGCGGAAGGCTTGGAAGATAAAGTGAGCCCATCAACTCCAATGGCATAGCTGAACTGCACGGCAATGACCTAACGAACCTTACTCCTCATCTGAAAAGCCTGCAACATAATACGTTGTAGCCCAAAAACGGGTCAGCACATGGAATATGCTAGCAAAATAACACAGTAGAGCAAGAACAGAATAATGCTATCACTACATGCATATTTGGCTGGTGGAAAGCTCTATGGTTATAGTTTTGCGTAAAGCCAATTTTTTCCTACAACAAAGGAATAGATTTTAATTTAACTACCATGGTAGTTGAAACATCATTGAGAAAGTTCCTCCAACTCAATCCCAATTAAGGTAATTATCAACCCAACAATTTAAATTTAAGAGTGATGAGATACTTAAGATACTCCAAGTACTAGATACTCAAGATGTCCATAACCGGGGACATGGCTAACCATGATTAGTTTGTACACTCTGCAGAGGTTTGCGCACGTTTCCCCACCAGACTCGATCGCCTCCGTTGAATTTCTCACACTACATGGTGTTTGAGAAACGGATGACTGAGACACAGTCTTTCAGAAACATTAACTCTCTACTCCGGGCAGACCATACCAAACCTACAACCCACTACCTGCTGATCCACCTCTTCAAGAGCTTCACGTAACTTACTTAACTATGCTAGAGCCCGTAATAGCATGCGGCTGCACATGGAAGTTTCTAGCATGAATAATCTCAGTTCCCTTTGAGCCTAGGTAGCAGTCCATAGGAAGATCACACGGGTACTCCGGGATTTTCAAAAATACAGGCAACACTGGGTACTCCAAGTGCCTCAATCCACCCAGATGTGTATTTAAGTTGCCACCTTAAGTTGAACCATTAATTAACAATCTCAGATTTGTCATGGATTTCACTCACCCAAACCACGTCTACGAGCATAGCATAGCAATATAAGCAACATGTAGAAGTAACTCCCAAGGGTCTGAATGTAATAGGGCAATAGGTTGTACCTCATCAACTACGTCCCAACCCACATGTTAATAACATCCTAACCATGCAATGTTTGGGAATTGGAACTAATGCATAAAAACTGGGTGATAAAGGGGTATGATCAAAGTGTTACTTGCCTTGCTGACGATTCGTGTAACCTAGAGACTCCAAATAACACGCTTCGCACTCCGGGAATTCTATCGCAAACAAACAATAGCATACATAAGCAATGAAACAAAGAAGCACGGGTAAAACTCAAATAATAAGACCTAGCCAGAAAGTTCAACTTAAGAACTCCGGTTTGCAAAAAGAATCAAATTGAACGGAGCAACAAAACTCAAACGGCGAAAGAAACAAGATCCATTTACTAATCTGGACCTAGGTCAAATTTTACAGTAGCAAAAGCTTGTTCAAGTTGGTTAAACGAAAAGAGGGTCTCGAGACGAAGATCTAGGCGCTTGAATCGCCTGATTCCGACAAACGAGCGAAAAGATAAACTAGAACGAAAATCGGATCAGAAATCGCGATCAGAAATAATCGCGAATAAAACCCGATTAAAGAAAACTGACGAACAGGCTAACGAACGAGCGTTCACTGTCTATGGCTAAACGGTGAAAACTGTTCGTAAAAACGAACGTACGGACGAACGTCCGCTAAATAACTAAACCCAAAAAAACCAATCTACTAAAAAATAAAACCGCGGGTCCTAAAAAAACCAATCGGTTTTTCCGTAGAAAACCGACGGCGGCGGCGGCGGCGGTTACCGGCAGCGGCAGCGGCGTGCGGCTATGGCGGCTCCGGCGTGCGGGGCGGCGGCGCGTGCGGCGGCGGCGTGCGGCTCCCGCGGTGGGGCGGTGTGCGGCTCCGGCGGGCTAGGGTTCGGGTGGGGGTGCGGGGTGGGCTAAGGGGCGGCTCCCCCGGCTTATAAGGTCGGCCGGGCCGAGAGTCCTAGACGGACACGGGCCGGTTAGGTTGGTTTGCGTTTTTTTAAACAATTCGGACGTGCAGAAAAAGAAAGAAAGAAATACTAAACGGACTCCAAAAATTCCGAAATAAATTTTTCCCGTCCTCTAAAAATAAGCCGGACAAGGTGAACATTTATTTGGGCCTAAAATGCAATTTTGAAAAACGCATATTTTTCCTAATTCCAATAAAATAGCAATGAAACTCGGAAGAAAGAACTTTTTTGATTTTAATATTAAATCTCTGGTATTTCTTTATTTTGAGGAAGTCATTTTATCCTCTCTCTTTTATTTTTTTATAAAAGAAATATTTCAGAGAAATAAAATTAAAATCAAGCGATCCTCTTTTCATAATTCAAGAAAAGCTCAAATATGAAAATAACAAAATCCCCAACTCTCTCCGTGGGTCCTTGAGTTGCTTAGAATTTCTAGGATCAATCAAAATTCAATAAAATGTGATGTACAAGGATGATCTAATGCATAACATACCAAATTGAAAATTTGGGATGTTACATTGCTGCATGAGCATGAATCTAACAGCTGCATCACGAACTTCAAACAATCCCACACCACAAACCCAGGGCTGAGCAGACCTAACCATGTGACCTCTTTGTTCCAGAAAATCCACAACTTCTTCCCTAGCTTGACCAATCTGATTTGGAGGGGGTATTGGCATTACCTCAGCAACCATGAAAGCTTCGTGACGACGCACGATCGGGCCCGGTGGCGTGACGAAGGTCCGAGGTAGGCAAGCTTCCCCACCATCAATGATGTGGTGCCCCGCAGGCACATAGCGCATCGGGTTGAGCTCGAAAACCGCCATCGAGGCGGAGGAGAGCTAGGCAATGGAGGAGTTTGCGGTGGCGTGGAGGATGGTGTCTTGGGCTAGGAGTTGATGGAACTGGACTCTGCAAAAGCTGGTTCAGAACTCGAGGCGTCCCTCTGGGGAACTAACACCGTATCAAATAACCTGGTAGGTGAGAACGAAGTATCTGGGATTTTTGGTTTCCAAAACCACCCCTGCTCTCTGGCTATCCGATTGCAATCTTTTCTAGAGTGACCGACCTTAGAGCAAGCCAGGCACACCTGCGTGGACGTGCATTTGGCAGCAAAGTGGCCCCACTTGAAGCAACGCTGGCACGTAAGCGCTTGGTCCACCATGTCATTGACCATTGTTTCGAAATTATCAGAAATATCCTGGTCATCATGCAAAACTGGGCCAGTAGCCATAAGCGGCTCGACTTGGGCCGGGCCAGAATGGGCCAAGGAGGACTCCGGTCGGTCCGACAAATTCGAAGGCGTAACAATCCCGCCCGAAACTTCCGCATGAGATTGTCTGGACGTATGATCCAAGCTATGATCATGCACAATGGTATTGATCGTCCCAAAAGTGATCGGCGGCGAACTGACCGTCCATTGCAAGTCCGACGGAGGAGATGGATGAATGATGACACATCCATGAGCAGGCAAATCATAGCCCGCATCTAAAATCGTATCAATGCATTTTTGAGTGGCAGCATATCTATAGCCCCTACAAGCATCGTAATTTTGAAAGGTTGCAAAAGACAACTTATTTCTAGCAGTAGTGGCCACACGAAAAGATGACTTGATCGGGGGTTTATGCATAGCAATCATACCCAAAGCTGCACGCCTCTTAGAGGGACTAACTAAAACCCATTCAGCATCACACTCCTTTTTCCAAATGTGAAATTCACGAACCCAATTGGGAACTCCTCGTCTCCACAGATGAAAATAGCACTTGAATTGCGGGCAAGTAAAAGATCTTAAATCAATGATGAATAATCCAACCTACTTGCAGGAGACATTGAAAGAGAAGACCTTGTCCTTGATCTGAGAAACCCAAAGATCCACAGCAGATCCACCAATAGCTGCCTCCAAGGCCGCCGCCACAGAAGATTCATCCAGACGAAAATCGTGCCTACTGAAAGACACCACCAGAATGTGAAAGTGCGTTATATCGACTAGAGGGGGGGTGAATAGGTGATTTTTATGAAATTCTTCACTGAGGAATTTGCCACTGAGAAAATTCCTTAGCGAAGAACTAATAGCAGTGGAATAAGTACTCAAAAATAAACATGACAGAATACAAGCATAGTCATCATGATGAAATGAAGACAGGCACAGAGTATAGGAAGCGTAAGCGCATGATAACACATGATGAAGACAAACAGACTGAAGAAATTGAACTGAGGAAATTGAGAAAGTCTTCAGTCAAAGTCTTCAAACACAGATATGAACAAACACACAACACAGTTATGAGGAAATGAAAGAGTTGAGGGAATAGAACCAGTAAGCTTGTTGAAGACAATGATTTGGTAGACAAGTTCCAACTACTGTCTCAGTTGTACATCTGGTTGGAGCGGCTGAGTATTTAAACTCGAGGACACACAGTCCCGGACACCCAGTCAAGGACACTTAGTCCAAGACACCCGGTCCTCACCGTATTCTCCTTGAACTAAGGTCACACAGACCTCGTCCAATCACTCGTGGTAAGTCTTCAGGCGACTTCCAAACCTTCACAAACTTGGTCACCCGGTGATCCACAATTCCTCTTGGATGCTCTAGACCATGACGCCTAACCGTCTGGAAGAAGCACAGTCTTCAAAGGTAACAAGCATCGGATCCACTCAGGATCAATCTCTTCAGTGATGCTCAATCACTTGGGGTTTGTAGGTGTTTGGGTTTTGGGTTTTTCCTCACTTGATGATTTTCGCTCAAAGTCCTCAGAGGATGGGTTGCTCTCAAATGACAAGTGTCAGTTTCTCTCGGAGCAGCCAACCAGCTAGTGGTTGTATGGGGTGGCTATTTATAGCCTAGGGAGCAGCCCGACATGATAAGACATAAATGCCCTTCAATGATATGACCGTTAGGTGGATAGATATTTTGGGACAGCTGGCGCATAGCACAGCAACGGTCGGAATTTTGAGTAGCAAAATCCTCAGGGCTATCATGTTCCTCACTGTGTAGGCAATCCACACTGGGAATTCCTAACTCCTCAATCAGGACAAATTCCTCAGAGACCAGAAGAACTTCGTCTCTGTCACTGAAGAAATTGACTGAACTGTATGAGATTTACAATGGCTTCACTCGAAGGGATTGGTAGATGTAGGATTTTGAGTTGAGCATCACATGAAAAATTTTCCTTAGTATTTCCTCGACCCCCTTTAACAGTATGATGTTTCCTATGACTCAAGAAAGAGAAAAACAAAACTATGAAAACGAAAGTCTTCAAGCTTCATATTCCTCGCATGAATATCAAGTCTTCACGGACACACCAATTTGTTCACTTTCAAAGTCTTCATGAAAGTCTTCAGAAATACCAAAATCTTCAGTCGAAGATATTCATTTTTAGGGGTCAACTTTTCCTGTAAATATCAAACTCCTCATAGACTTATAGACCTGTGTACACTCACAAACGCATTAGTCCCTTAACCTATAAGTCTTCAATACACCAAAATCACTAAGGGGCACTAGATGCACTTACAGAATGAATGATCCCATGCCCTCCATGGGGTGCACCGTGAGACCAGTAGATCTGAAAACCTCCTCAGCGAAAGACAAACCCTTGGATAAGTCCAAGCCAAGGGTGGATCCCCCACTAGAACCAATGAGACGGGTATAGAAAGAGAGATCAGGAGACGCCGGAGAGATTGATTGGAGAGAAAGCAAAATTTAGTGGTTGGTGGTGGAGATCGTCGGGGAGCCATGATGGTCGCCGTGGGGTGGTGGGTAGGGAGCCATGGTTTGTTAGCTTTTCCTATAGTGTTCTTCAATTATTTACTTTTCCGCTGCTACTGTTACAATCACTATAAAACCCAAAAATATTACTTCTGCTACCGTTACCTTTTGCCACCGTTACCACTACTATAATATTACTTTGCTACAAAACACTTTGCTGCAGATATTAAGTTTCCAGGTGTGGTTGAATTGACAACTCAGCTGGTAATACTTGAGAATATTCTTTGGCTCCCCTTGTGTCGAATCAATAAATTTGGGTTGAATACTCTACCCTCGAAAATTGTTGCGATCCCCTATACTTGTGGGTTATCAATGTACAACTACATCAACCGCGTTGTCATAACGCTTCCGCTTACGGTCTACGAGGGTACGTGGACAACACTCTCCCCTCTCGTTGCTATGCATCACCTAGATGGATCTTGCATGTGCGTAGGATTTTTTTAAATTACTTTGTTCCCCAACAGTGATTATATAAATTATTGTATGAGATGATCATGTTTTGTAACACAGTTATCGGCAACTGGCAGGAGCCATATGGTTGTCGCTTATTGTATGAAATGCAATCACCATGTAATTGCTTTACTTTATCACTAAGCGGTAGCGATAGTCGTGGAAGCAATAGTTGGCGAGATGACAACGATGCTTCGATGGAGATCAAGGTGTCAAGACAGTGACGATGGTGATCATGACGTTGCTTTGGAGATGGAGATCAAAAGGCACAAGATGATGATGGCCATATCATACCACTTATTTGATTGCATGTGATGTTTATCCTTTATGCATCTTATTTTGCTTAGTACGGTGGTAGCATTATAAGATGATCTCTCACTAAATTTCAAGGTACAAGTATTCTCCCCGAGCATGCACCGTTGCTATAGTTCATTGTGCCAAGACACCACGTGATGATCGGGTGTGATAAGCTCTACTTTCACATACAACGGGTGCAAGCCAGTTTTGCACAAGTAGAATACTCAGGTTAAACTTGACGAGCCTAGCATATGCAGATATGGCCTCGGAACACTAAGACTGAAAGGTCGAGCGTGAATCATATAGTAGATATGGTCAACATAGTGATGTTCACTGATATGTCCATTTTGCATCATGCTTTTATATAGATATTTATTGCATTATGGGTTGTTATTACACATTATGTCACAATACTTATGTCTATTCTCTCTAATTTTACAAGGTTTACATGAAGAGGGAGAATGCTGACAGCTAGAATTCTGGGCTGGAAAAGGATCAAATATTAGAGACCTATTCTGCACAACTCCAAAAGTCCTGAAACTTCACGGGAGCATGTTTTGGAATATATATAAAATATTGGCGAAGGAATTTACCAGAGGGGGCCCACACATTGGCCACGAGGGTGGGGGCGCGCCCTACCCCCCTTGGGCGCGCCCCTATCACGTGGGCCCCTGGCAGGCCCCCGGTGCCCATCTTCTGCTATATGAAGTCTTTCGTTTGAGAAAAAATCATAAGCAAGCTTACGGGACGAAACTCCACGGCCACGAGGCGGAACCTTGGGGGAACCAATCTAGGGCTCCGGCGGAGCTGTTCTGCCAGAGAAACATCCCTCCGGGAGGGGGAAATCATCACCATCGATCCTCTCATCAGGGGGGCTCAATCTCCATCAACATCTTCACTAGCACCATCTCATCTCAAACCCTAGTTCATCTCTTGTATCCAATCTTTGTCTCAAAACCTCAGATTGGTACCTATGGGTTACTAGTAGTGTTGATTACTCCTTGTAGTTGATGCTAGTTGGTTTACTTGGTGGAAGATCATATGTTCAGATCCTTTATGCATATTAATACCCCTTTGATTATGAACATGAATATGATTTGTGAGTAGTTACATTTGTTCGTGAGGACATGGGAGAAGTCTTGCTATAAGTAGTCATGTGAATTTGGTATTCGTTCGATATTTTGATGAGATGTATGTTGTCTTTCCTCTACTGGTGTCATGTGAACGTCGACTACATGACACTTCACCATTGTTTGGGCCTAGAGGAAGGCATTGGGAAGTAATAAGTAGATGATGGGTAGCTAGAGTGACAGAAGCTTAAACCCTAGTTTATGAGTTGCTTCGTAAGGGGCTGATTTGGATCCATATGTTTCATTCTATGGTTAGGTTTACCTCAATACTTCTTTTGTAGTTGTGGATGCTTGCAATAGGGGTTAATCATAAGTGGGATGCTTGTCCAACGAAGGGCAGTACCCAAGCATAGGTCCACCCACATATCAAATTATCAAAGTACCGAATGGGAATCATATGAACGTGATGAAAACTAGCTTGACGATAATTCCCATGTGTCCTCGGGAGCGCTTTCCTTTATATAATAGTTTGTCCAGGCTTGTCCTTTGCTACAAAAAGGATTGGGTCATCTTGCTGCACCTTATTTACTTTTATAACTTGTTACCCATTACAAATTACCTTATCACAAAACTATCAGTTACCGATAATTTCAGTGCTTGCAGAGAATACCTTACTGAAAACTGCTTATCATTTCCTTCCGCTCCTCGTTGGGTTCGACACTCTTACTTATCGAAAGGAGTACGATAGATCCCCTATACTTGTGGGTCATCAAGACTCTTTTCTGGTGCCGTTGCCGGGGAGTGAAGCGCCTTTGGTAGGTGAAATTTGGTAAGGAAAACTTATATAGTGTGCTGACATTTACTGTCACTTGTTACTATGGAACATAATCCTTTGAGGGGCTTGTTCAGGGTATCTTCACCCCGACCAGTAGAGCAAAGAGTTGCTCATCAACCTACTGAACCTACTAAAAATGTTTACTTTTAAATTCCTTCGGGTATGATAGAGAAACTGTTGGCTAATCCTTTTACAAGAGATGGAACATTGCATCCCGACTTGCACTTAATCTATGTGGATGAAGTTTGTGGATTATTTAAGCTTGCAGGTATGCCCGAGGATGTTATTAAGAAGAAGTTATTCCCTTTATCTTTGAAGGGAAAGGCATTGACATGGTTTAGGCTATGTGATGATATGGGATCATGGAACTACAACCGATTGAAATTGGAATTTCATCAGAAGTTTTATCATATGCATCTTGTTCATCATGATCGTAATTATATATATAATTTTTGGCCTCGCAAAGAAGAAAGCATCGCTCAAGCTTGGGGGGGCTTAAGTCAATGCTATATTCATGCCCCAATCATGAGCTCTCAAGAGAAATTATTATTCAAAAAATTTATGCTCGGCTTTCTCTCAATAATCGCTCCATGCTTGATACTTCTTGTACTGGTTCTTTTTTTATGAAGACTATTGAATTCAAATGGGATTTATTGGAAAGAATTAAACGCAACTCTGAATATTGGGATCTTGACGAAGGTAAGGAGTCAGGTATAACCCAAAAGTTGGATTGTGTTAAATCTTTTATGGATACCGATGCCTTTCGTGAAGTTGGCACCAAATATGGACTTGACTCTGAGATAGTAGCTTCTTTCTATGAATCCTTTGCTACTCATGTTGATCTCCCTAAGGAGAAGTGGTTTAAATATAATCCTCTCATTGAAGTAAAAGTAGTTTAACCTATTAAAGTTGAAGAAAAGACTATCACTTATAATGTTGATCTTGTTGTTCCTAATGCTTATATTGAGAAACCACCTTTCCCTGTTAGAATAAAGGATCATGCTAAAGCTTCAACTATGGTTCGTAAGAGTAATACTAGAACACCTACACCCCCTGAGCAAATTAAAGTTGAACCTAGTATTACTATAGTTAAAGATCTCTTGGCCAATAATATCGATGGGCATGTTATTTAATTATGTGATGAAGCTGCTAGAATTGCTAGACCTGACACTAAAAATAAACATAGACTTGTTGTAGGCATGCCTGTTATTTCTGTTAAAATAGGAGATCATTTCTATCATGGCTTATGTGATATGGGTGCTAGTGCAAGTGCAATACCTCATTCCTTATACAAAGAAACTATGCATGATATTGCACCTGCTGAGATAGAAGAGATAGATGTTACAATTAAGCTTGCCAATAGAGATACTGTTTCACCAGTTGGGATTGTTAGAGATGTTGAAGTCTTTTGTGGGAAAGTTAAATATCCTGCTGATTTTCTTGTTCTTGGTTCCCCACAAGATGACTTTTGTCCCATTATATTTGGTAGACCCTTCTTGAATACTGTTAATGCTAAGATAGACTGCAAAAAGGATGTTGTTACTATTGGTTTGGGGGATATGTCTCATGAGTTTAATTTTGCTAAATTTCATAGACAACCCCATGATAAAGAATTGCCTAGTAAAGATGAAATTATTGGTCTTTCTTCTATTGCCGTGCCTCCTAATGATCCTTTAGAACAATATTTGCTCGACCATGAAAATGATATGTTTATGAATGAAAGAAGAGAAATAGATGAAGTATTCTTTAAACAGGGACCTATTTTGAAACACAACTTGCTTGTTGAAATCCTAGGGGATCCTCCTCCACCCAAGGGTGATCCCGTGATTGAGCTTAAACCATTGCTAGATACTCTTAAATATGCTTATCTTGATGAGAAAAAGATATATCATGTTATTATTAGTGCTAACCTTTCAGAGCATGAAGAAAATAAATTATTGAAAACTCTGGAGAAGCACCGTGCTGCTATTGGATATACTCTTGATGATCTTAAGGGCATTAGTCCCACTCTATGCCAGCACAAAATAAAATTGGAGAAAGACGCGAAACCGGTTGTTGATCACCAACGACGGTTAAATCCTAAGATGAAAGAAGTGGTAGGAAAAGAAATACTAAAGCTTCTTGAGGCAGGTATAATTTATCCCATTGCTGATAGTCGGTGGGTAAGTCATGTCCATTGTGTCCCTAAGAAGGGAGGTGTTACTGTTGTTCCTAATGATAAAGATGAATTGATCCCACAAAGAATTGTTACATGTTATGGAATGGTAATTGATTTCCGTAAATTAAATAAAGCTACTAAAAAGGATCATTACCCTTTACCTTTTATTGATCAAATGCTAGAAAGATTATCCAAACATACACATTTTTGCTTTCTATATGGTTATTCTGGTTTTTCTCAAATACATGTGTCAAAAGAGGATCAAGAAAAGACAACTTTCACTTGCCCTTTCGGCACCTTTGCTTATAGACGTATGCATTTTGGTTTATGCAATGCACCTGCTACCTTTCAAAGATGTATGACTGCTATATTCTCTGACTTTTGTGAAAAGATTGTTGAGGTTTTCATGGATGATTTCTCCGTATACGGAAAATCTTTTGATGATTGCTTAAGCAACATTGATCGAGTTTTGCAGAGATGTGAAGAAACTAATCTTGTCTTGAATTGGGAGAAGTGTCACTTTATGGTTAATGAAGGTATTGTCTTGGGGCATAAAATTTCTGAAAGAGGTATTGAAGTTGATAAAGCTAAAGTTGATGCTATTGAAAAGATGTCGTGTCCTAAGGACATTAAAGGTATAAGAAGTTTCCTTGGTCATGCCAGTTTTTATAGGAGGTTCATTAAAGACTTCTCAAAAATTTCCAGGCCTCTGACTAATCTCTTACAAAAAGATGTTCCTTTTGTCTTTGATGATGATTGTGTAGAAGCATTTGAAATACTTAAGAAAGCCTTGATTTCTGCACCTATTGTTAAACCACCTGATTGGAATTTACCCTTTGAAATTATGTGTGATGCTAGTGATTATGCTGTAGGTGTTGTTCTAGGACAAAGGGTGGATAAGAAATTAAATGTTATCCAATATGCTAGTAAAACTCTAGACAGTGCCCAAAGAAATTATGCTACTACTGAAAAGGAATTTTTAGCAGTTGTATTTTCTTGTGATAAGTTCAGACCTTATATTGTTGATTCTAAAGTAACTGTTCACACTGATCATGCTGCTATTAAATATCTTATGGAAAAGAAAGATGCTAAACCTAGACTTATTAGATGGGTTCTCTTGTTACAAGAATTTGATTTGCATATCATTGATAGAAAAGGAGCTGAGAACCCCGTTGCAGACAACTTGTCTAGGTTAGAGAATGTTCTTGATGACCCACTACCTATTAATGATAGCTTTCCTGATGAAAAATTAGCTGTCATAAATGCTTCTCGTACTGCTCCATGGTATGTTGATTATGCTAATTATATTGTCGCTAAATTTATACCACCTAGTTTCACATACCAGCAAAACAAAAAGTTTTTCCATGATTTAAGATATTACTTCTGGGATGACCCACACCTTTATAAAGAAGGAGTAGATGGTGTTATTAGACGTTGTGTACCTGAGCATGAACAGGATCAGATCCTACGCAAGTGTCACTCCGAGGCTTATGGAGGACACCACGCTGGAGAGAGAACTACACATAAGGTAGTTGCAATTCGGTTTTCATTGGCCTACTCTCTTCAAAGATGCCCGTAAGTTTGTCTTGTCTTGTGATGAATGTCAAAGGATTGGTAATGTTAGTAGACATCAAGAAATGCCTATGAATTATTCACTTGTTATTGAACCATTTGATGTTTGGGGCTTTGATTATATGGGACCATTTCCGTCCTCTAATGGGTATACACATATTTTAGTTGTTGTTGATTATGTTACTAAGTGGGTAGAAGCTATTCCAACTAGTAGTGTTGATCATAACACCTCTATCAAGATGCTTAAAGAAGTTATTTTTCCGAGGTTTGGAGTCCCTAGATACTTAATGACTGATGGTGGTTCACATTTTATTCATGGTGCTTTTCGTAAAATACTTGCTAAGTATGATGTTAATCATAGAATTGCATCTCCATATCATCCATAGTCTAGTGGTCAAGTAGAATTGAGTATAGAGAGCTTAAATTAATTTTGCAAAAGACTGTTAATAGATCTAGAAAGAATTGGTCCAAGAAACTTGATGATGCATTATGGGCTTATAGAACTGCATATAAAAATCCTATGGGTATGTCTCCATATAAAATGGTCTATGGAAAAGCATGTCACTTACCTCCCGTTCTAGAACATAAGGCATATTGGGCCATTAAAGAGCTCAACTATGACTTCAAACTTGCCGGTGAGAGACTATTTGACATTAGCTCACTTGATGAATGGAGAGCTCGGGCCTATGAGAATGCCAAACTGTTTAAAGAAAAAGTTAAAAGATGGCACGACAAAAGGATACAAAAACGTGAGTCTAATGTAGGTGATTATGTATTGTTATACAACTCTCGTTTAAGATTTTTTGCAAGAAAACTCCTCTCTAAATGGGAAGGTCCTTACATTATCGAGGAGGTCTATCGTTATGGTGCCATAAAAATCAACGACTTCGAAGGCACAAATCTGGGAGTGGTGAACAGTCAAAGAATCAAACATTATATCTCAGGTAATCCTATTAATGTTGAAACTAATGTAATTGAAACCGTAACCCCGGAGGAATACATAAGGGACACTTTCTAGAACGTTTCAGACTACGAAAAGAAGAGGTATGAGGTACGGTGAGTAAACCGACTCCAAAATAGTTCTAATAGAAATGTTTCTCTGTTTTGGAATATTTAAGAAAATAGGAAAATAAGAAGCAGTCCAGGAAGGACACAAGGCTTCCATGAGGGTGGAGGGCGCGCCCTACCACCCTGGGCGCGCCCCTTCCTCGTGGGCACCTCATGTGCTCTCCGGACTCCGTTTTCTTGCACGATACTTCTTTTGGTTGGTAAAAATTCATTATATAATCTCCCGAAAGTTTTGACCACCGTACCACGCAAATATCCTCTGTTTTGTTTCGAGGTGTTTCTGCCGCAAATTTAGAGCAAGATGTCATCTCAAGACTCCGATCGAAAGAGCTATGTCTCACATCTCATTGCTGACCCAAAGACCTATGGGGACCTATCTCCTTGTGGTCGAACTACGGATGATGAAGAGGATGCTCACTTGAGGATGATCAATGATTCAAGTTCGGAGGAGGAGGAGGATGTTCCTCTACCTCAACCTGGGGATATGCACGTGAAGTTCAAAACGTCTAGTCTCCCTAAGAGGGCTAAACTGTCTAACAACCGATCTATTCCTTCTCATTTTCGGCAGGAAAGCAAAGGAGATTTATGTGACAAGATCTTGAAGCTGGAATCGGAGGTCGATGATTTAAAGGAGGAGATCGCTCTTCTCAATTACAATATGAAAAGGCTGAAGGCGCAATTGTCATCATCATCACCATCTCCTCCACCTCCGAAGAAAGAGACATAAACACATGGGTATGGGCACTCCCCTTGGCAACTGCCAAGCTTGGGGGAGGTGCCCCGGTATCGTATCACCAACACACTCCTATCTTTACCGTTGTTCTTAGTTCGATCCTTTTGGTTATATCTTGATCTAGTAGAATAAAGTTTTAGTATGATTTAGTTTTGAGTTTTGCTTTATGATCTTTCTATGTAATCGAGTTCGTGAGCTATATATAATACAAATTAGTTATGAGTCAAGGGCTTTGATTATCTTGCTATAGGGAATAAAAATAAAAGAGAAGAGAAAGAATAAAAGAAGTAAAGCGATCATATGGATCTTATGGAGAGTAATGACTTCACATATAAAGAGTATGATGAATAAAATTTGTTGAGAGTTGACAAACATAGTTTTGGTCATCGTCACAATTAATAGGAAGTAATAAAGAAAGATAGGTTTTTCACATATAAATATACTATCTTGGACATCATTTATGATTGTGAGCACTCATTAAAATATGACATGCTAAAGAGTTGATGTTGGACAAGGAAGACAACGTAATGGGATATGCTTTCTTACATACGAAATAAATTATATTGCCATGGATCATCCAACATGTTGAGCTTGCCTTTCCCCCTCATGCTAGCCAAATTATTTGCACCAAGTAGAGAACTACTTGTGCTTCCAAATATCCTTAAACCCAGTTTTGCCATGAGAGTACACCATATCTACCTATGGATTGAGTAAGATCCTTCAAGTAAGTTGTCATTGTTGCAAGCAATAAAAATTGCTCTCTAAATATGTATGATTTATTAGTGTGGAGAAAATAAGCTTTATACGATCTTTTGATGTGGAAGAAATAAAAGCGACGGACTGCATAATAAAGGTCCATATCACAAGTGGCAATATAAAGTGACGTTCTTTCGCATTAAGATTTTGTGCATCTAACCATAAAAGCACATGACAACCTCTGCTTCCCTCTACGAAGGGCCTATCTTTTACTTTTTTCCTATACTTCATACAAGAGTCATGGTGATCTTCACCTTTCCTTTTTACATTTTATCCTTTGGCAAGCATTGGGTGTTGGAAAGATCCTTATATATATAGCTAATTTGATGTGAGTTTTCATGAACTATTATTGTTGACATTACCCTTGAGGTAAAAAGGTTGGGAGGCAAAACTATAAGCCCCTATCTTTCTCTGTGTCCGATTGAAACTTCATACCCATAAATATTGCGTGAGTGTTAGCAATTGTGAAAAACTAAATGATAGTTCAGTATGTGGACTTGCTGAAAAGCTCTTATATTGACTCTTTCCGATGTTATGATAAATTGCAATTGCTTCAATGACTGAGATTATAGTTTGTTAGTTTTCAATGAAGTTTCTGATTCATACTTGAAATTGTGAATGAATTGTTACTTTAGCATAAGAAATCATATGACAATATATATATATATGTTGTTGTTATAAGAATGATCATGATGCCCTCATGTTCGTATTCTATTTTATCGACACCTCTATCTCTAAACATGTGGACATATTTTTCGATATCGGCTTTCGCTTGAGGACAAGCGAGGTCTAAGCTTGGGGGAGTTGATACGTCCATTTTGCATCATGCTTTTATATCGATATTTATTGCATTACGGGCTGTTATTACACATTATGTCACAATATCTATGCCTATTCTCTCTTATTTTACAAGGTTTACATGAAGAGGGGGAATGCCGGCAGCTGGAATTCTGGGCTGGAAAAGGAGCAAATATTAGAGACCTATTGTCGGGTGGTAGGTGCGACATATGCCAATGGATGGCTTATCATTGTGGGAGCCAGTAAGACATCGCCGGTGCCTGGAAATGGGATAAGGCGAAGACATGCACGCCGGCGAATATTACCCAGCTTCGGGGCTCTCCGTGGAGATAACACCCCTACTGCTGCTCTGCGGGGTCTCCGCATGATCACTAGATAGACAAGTAGCTACACAATGCTCCTTGAGCTGTTTGGTGGGAGGAGGAAGAAGGGCGCGGCTAGCCTGCTTCTTCTCCTTGTGTGGTGTCTAGGACAAGAAGGGGGTCGAACCCTTTGCATGGGTGCCCCGGGGGGTTTATATAGGCCTACCCCCCGGGGGTACAATGGTAATCCGACTGGGCGCGGGGCCCAGCCGTCTGTGACTGCGCTCGCCGGCTTCTGTGCCGGCTGTTGGGGCCCGCCGACTGGCGGGTCCCGCCGGCTGCCGGCCCCTTGGTCGACAGGCAGGCCCCACTGTCCAGGGCCTGGTCGGCGTCTGGTTACTGTGGCTCCATCTTGGTGACGTGGGCTTCATCGTGGTAGGCGTGGCTACAGTGCCGCCGCCCGTCGGGCGATCTCTGTAGCCTCACCGTGTCTTGTCTCCTTAATGGGGCATCTCCTTCGAGGGAGGTGGCAGGCCGGCTGCGGGGAGCCGGCTCTGTCTTGGGCCGACTGGGGGAGGCGTGGCCGCCTTCGGGTGTCTCTCTACCCGAAGGGGCCCACCGTCTGTGGGCCGCGCTGGCGGCCCGTCGTGGGTGACATCAGGGTCAACATGGCAACAGTGCCACGCCGGACGGGTCATGGCCACTCCGTATGGCGCACTGTGCCAGGCGTGCTCCGGGATTCAGGGGTGGCAGGCTTCACTGTAGCCACGCCTCGTCGCACCGCCGTTAGGTGGGTACAAACTTTGAGGGTACGGTCTCGACCGCTTTATGGGAGCCGGCTTCTTGGAGTCGGCCTTCTCATGGCCGGCTTCCCGAAGTCGGCCCTCCCGTGGCTTTCTTCATGAGGGCTAAAGTCGGGCCGCCTTCTGAAAGCCGGCCTGGATGACAGCCAGCAAGGGGAAGGCGGCCCCATGTCTTGGGCTCTCGAGAGCCGGACGGGCTCGTAATTTTATCAGAAGGGCCAGGGGAAGCCGGCTAGGCTACCCATGGCTATTTACTCCGACAGTAGTCCCCGAAGTTGATCGAGCTCCGAGGCGGACAAAGGGACGAGAAGCTTGGTCAGCTTCCCATCCTGAAGAGCCGGCTTTGCGGGTGTATGCCGACTTCAGAGAGCTCCGCGTCTTGCAGGCGGGAAAGGGGTCGACCCGCGTGCTGACCGCGGGCCCTCCCGCGGCCACGTGGCAGCGAGATCCTGCCAGTGCACGCGCGTGACGGGACACCACCGCAGGCCCGGGCCCGCCACTCGCAGGCCTTGGTCTGAGCGCGGATCTTCTGTGGCCCACATGGGCCGCTCGCCTTCCCGCGGCGGTTTTATTTCGCCGTTAATGCACAATAAGCGCAGGACGTGGGGGAGTGGGCACGATCGATCCCCACGTTTCCCCACGCCGCGCCTCCTCGGCTCCACCACGCGAGCCTATAAGTAGGGGGAGGAGGGGAGCGACAGAGGTTCGCACGCTCTCTCTCGCTCCGCCCCTTCTCGTCCTCGTTTCTTCCTCTCGTTGCCGCCGCAGCCTCCCGTCTCAGCGCCGCCGCGCCTCCACATCGTCTCGCTCCCATGGCGCTGTCAAGCTCGTGGGACGGCTCCAACGTCCATGAGGACCATGTTGAGTTCCTCCGCCAGACTCCGTGCCTGCCCGACGCCAACCTTGTGCGGGTCCTCCTGGCACCGAAGACGGAGATTTCGCCGGCGCCGGAGGAGGGCGAGCGGGTCGTCTTCCGCTTGCACTTCCTGCGCGGCTTCGGCCTTCCGGTGAGCGGATTTCTGTGCTCCTTCCTCGAGTTCTACAACCTTCAGCCGCATCACCTCACGCCCAATGCGGTGATGCTGCTGTCGGCCTTCGTCTCCCTCTGTGAAGGTTTCTTGGGGCTGCTCCCCACGCTGGAGCTCTGGGGGGAGTTCTTCCAGAGCAAACTCGGCACCGTCGTCGCAGGCGTGCCCGCCCCCTGCGGGGCCTTCATCGCCATGAGGAGGGCGAGCGAGAACAACCCATTCCCGCCCATCCCCCTGATCCAGTCGGTGAAGATCTGGCAGAAATCATACTTCTACGTGAAGAACGTCGCCGAGCAAGGAGACCACATCAACCTGCCGGCTTACGTAGCCGGCCCGCCGGCTGGGAGGCAGCCCTCATGGAGTTTCCGGTCCCGGTCACTGTCTCAGGCCGGGAACGCCGCCGTCTCCTGGCTTCGGGTGATGATCCAGTCGGAAAACCTGAGCGGGGCCGACTTGGTGGCCGCCTTCGTGGAGCGCCGGATATCTCCTCTCCAAAGCCGGCCCCACATGATGTGTCAGATGAGCGGCCGCTTCGACCCAAGCCGGCTGAGCACCAGGGAGATGCCTCATGCGGAGGTGTCTTACATGGTAAACTATATCTCCAACTGCAAGCTCGCCGAGGACTGGCGATACGGCAATGTGCCGTATTCTCGCGCCAACCCTCCGCCCGTGGTAAGTTTTCTTCTCTTTCTTCTTTTCGTTGGTAGCCGGCTTTATGATGGCCGGCTTCTAATCAGTCGGTCCTTCTTAGCAGAACCCCCTTCTCCCGCCGACGACCGGGACAGCGGGGATAGAATGCCAGTATGCCCCCGACCGCACGGCGGACGACGTCGATGATCCGGACTTGGGGGCGGCCGCCATGGAAGACGCCGTCGTGGGGGACGACGCCGAGCCCTGGGGCTCAAGGCTCACCGCGAGCTTCGAGGACTGGTCGGACAATGCTGAAGCCGAAGTCGCCCCGCGTCGCCAGCCGGCGGCCGACCATCAGGGCGCGGGCTCGTCCATCACGCCGGCTGCCGGTGGTGGCGCACAGAAGCGCCGGGCCGCTTCAGGCCTCTTCGGCAGTCGGCCGAAGAAGTCCAAAGCCTCCACCGCGGTGACCAAGCGAGACGAGGCGGCTGCGAAAGCGGCCCGCTTCCGCAAGGTGGTGAAGCAGCCTCAGGCGGTCTCAGCGTAAGTCATCAATTGCCTTGTCGCATGCTCTTCATCATTCTCTTCTTGTTCGAGCATTCTTCTTAATTTCTTCCGCTTGCTGGACAGGGCGCCGCTTTCCCTTGAGCGTGGTCTGGGCGGCTCCGTAGTTGGGCCGACTGGAGGTTCTTCAAGCTCCCGCCGCGTGGACCCCCGCGCCGACCTCAGGGAGGCCACAGAGCGGAACGCCCGTGAAGCGCGGGAGGAGCGCGAGGCGGCGGAGAAAGCGGCCGCCCAGGCGGCGAGGGAGCAGGCCGACGCGGCAGCCAAGGCCCAGGCGGAGGCGGCGACCGCGGAGATGGAGGCGGAGGGTTCGTGCAACCAGCCTCCGCTGCTCGCCATTCCCCTCCGAGCCGTGGCCCCCGACACCCCATTGCCCTTGGCGGAGGAGATCGTCCAAGACCCGCCGCTGATGGAGAGGGGGGAGGACCCCGTGGCCTTTGCGAGGAGAGCGCCGCCAGCAGCGCCAACCGGAGCGGGCCAAGGCGGCCAATCGTCAGCGGCGCCAGAGGGGCCGGCCGGGGGTGAGCTGGAGGACAGAGCCGGCCTCGAGGTGCAACCGATGACGGGCCGGCGCGCAAGGGGAGGCGCCGCTCCGCCGGACTTGCGCCGAGTCGCGGGCGCAGGCCAGTCGACGGAAGATCTGGAAGCGGCCAGCACTGCCATGTCCGAGTGGACTCCCAGCGGGGGGACTGGCGAGCTGAATGTGGCGGCTCAAGGGGTCCGGAGCCGGCTGCAAGCTCAGGCCGCCCTGCTGCAACAGTTCACCCAGGAGTTCCTGTCGACGCGAGCCGCCATCCGGGTGAGTCCTTCATTCTTGGCCGCTTTGCTCTCTTGATTTCTTCCGTGGGGGTGCGTCAGCGCACCCACTGGGTGTAGTCCCCGAGATTCGGGCCGACTGCTGCGCAGTCGGGTCGGATCTTTCTTGACGGCTACCTTATTTTTGCCTCTTGTCTAAACTTCCAGGAATATCACAACCTCCGTGCTGCCGCCTTCAACTCCCAGGCTCGGGAGTTGAGCCGGAGGACCGACGACCTGGCCGATAGCCGAAGTAAGTACTCGATCTTGTCTGTCTCCTGTGGGGGCGCGTCAGCACACCCACTGGGTGCAGTCCCCGAGATTCGGGCCGACTGCTGAGCAGTCGGGTCGGATCTTCCTTGACGATTCTTTCCTTATTGGTTTTTCTTTTTCTCTGTCTTCAGGGGCCAACGCCGACTTGAGGAAGGAGCTCGGCGAAGCGAAGGCCGCCCTTCATACCAAGGATGCCGAGTACGCTGCCTTGGTCCAGGAACGTGATCGCCTGGCCAAGAAGCTGGCCGACCAGGAGAAGAGCCACAAGGCGGCCCTGCAAACGGCACAGGATAGCGAGGCCGCCCTGAAGGCAGAGTATGAGACCGAGGCGGCGAGCTGGGCTGAGACCCGGCGAGCACTGGATGAAGGCTTCGGACGGATCGAGGACTTGATCGATGGTAAGCCACCTTCCTCGCCCCTCTCCTGCCCCTTGCCGCCTGGGTTTTGGCTTAACTTGTGCTGTTGCTTTTTTTTGTGCAGATTACTTCCCCGGCTACTCCGCCTTCGCCGCCCAAAGCATCGAGGCCCATCGCGAGGCGCGCCGTCAGGCGGGGGCCAACATCGCGCCGGATGCGAACCGGACGCTTGAGGAGCAACTCCTGGCTGTCCAGGCGCGGTTGTAGCCGGCTCATCGGATGCTTCGCCGGCTCCAACGTGCCGGGGCGCAAGTGTTG
The DNA here is from genome assembly GCF_056163025.1 of Triticum urartu. Classification (NCBI taxonomy): domain Eukaryota; kingdom Viridiplantae; phylum Streptophyta; class Magnoliopsida; order Poales; family Poaceae; genus Triticum; species Triticum urartu. Next base: position 68,470,692 of record NC_141876.1, on the reverse strand, counting down.
GCCGCCCTCTGGCCCAGCGAGACGATCCCCCGCACCCCAAGCCGAACTGCCGACTGGCTGGAGGTCGCAGTCGGTCGCTTTGAGGCTTGGAAGGCGTCGGCGGCCCGCCTCGGAGCCGGGCGGGCGTTGGAGTTCGTTCGGGCTTGGTACCCAGGGCTGAGCCTGGACCAGCTGCGCACTTGGCGGATGGAGGCCGACGCGGAGCTGGAAGAGGTGAGGCCGGCTATCGCCCAGCGGGCTTCGACGATTGCCGAGTGCACCGACATCAGCGTTTTTGCACCCGAGATCGATGATGACGGTGTTGCCCAGCCGGAGGAGTGGTTCGGGCTGAACCCGGCGGTGGGCGAGGACTAGGCGGAGGAGATTTCCTCCAGTGACGAGGGCGAGGATGACGAAGAGGAGGACGGCGAAGACGTCGAGCCGGCTGATTGAACAACCGGCCGACCTCAGGCCGACCGTGCCTCCAGCAATGAGGCGCGTGGAAGCGCGCCCTCTGCGGGAGGCGGTGACAAAGCCGAAGTTCGCCAGCCGGCCGCTCCTTCAGCCGGCACGACCGTCTCCGCCAACCAGCCCGGCTCGTCGGTTGCTCCGCCAGCTTGACCTGCCGTCCTTATTTTTCCTGCTTGTTGTCTTTTGAACAATCTTCATTAAGTTTTTGCAGTTCCACCCACTGAGGGTGTATCCAAACTATGTTGAATGCTGGCCTCTCGGAGGTCTTTTATGTAAATATTGTTATGTGCATGCTTGGTTTCCATTCGCGTATGCTTTTTATCCTTAGACCTTTTCCTTTGCCGCCTTCCCTCTTTGGGGAGGCAAGTACTTGAGCTTTCTTGGATTGAAGTGAAGTGAATGGAAACCGGCCGGCCGGCTACTCTGGTAGTCAGTCGGCGGTGGGAGAAAAACCGGCTTTTGTTATATTAGTCCGTTAGTCCCTAGCCGTTTTTCGTGTGGGCGCCCGTTCCTGCCTTTAACTCTTGCCAGCCGGACAGCCGGTTCTTCGAACTGCGACTTTTGGCAAGAGAAGGCTTGGGAGCCGGCACACTACTTGTCTGACTGCGGGTAGGACTTCTAATATAACTCCAGTCGGCCAGTCCCCGAGTCGACTAGTCGAACCCGGTGCCGGACGGAACAAGTAAATGAAATGACAAGGTCATAAGCATGATACTTTTCATTCATAGATAAGAGATGGCAGTCCCCAAGCCCTCCTCGGGGGGCCTATTGTCTTGTACTTAATACAAAAGTTAGCATGATACATACTGCATTTCAACTGTAAAATCTTCGAAGGAGGTTGGCGTTCCATGGTCGTTCCAACTCCTTGCCGGAGTCGTCTCTCTTGCGTGCCTTCGGCTTCTGTGCGTCGATCAGGTAGTAGGAGTCGTTGCCTAGAGCTCTGCTGATGACGAAGGGGCCTTCCCAAGGGGCCGAGAGCTTGTGATGGCCGGCTGTTCGCTGGATTAGCCGGAGCACAAGATCGCCCTCTTGGAAAGATCTTGGCCTGACCTTCCGGCTGTGGTAGCGGCGCAAACCCTGCTGGTAGATGGTAGACCGGCTGAGGGCTAACAGCCGGCTTTCTTCCAGCAGGTCGACGCCGTCTTCTCGTGCTTCCTTGGCCTCCGCTTCCGTGTACATGGTTACTCGAGGCGAGTCGAACTCGATGTCAGTTGGGATGACCGCCTCGGCACCATACACAAGGAAGAAAGGGGTGAAGCCGGTTGACTTGTTTGGTGTAGTGCGTAGACTCCAGAGGACAGCCGGCAGCTCATCGAGCCAACAGCCGGCTGAACGCTCCAGAGGTACGATCAGTCGGGGCTTGATGCCGGAGAGGATGAGGCCGTTGGCTCGCTCGACCTGGCCGTTTGACTGCGGGTGGGCGACGGATGCTAAGTCCAGCCGGATACCTTGGGTTGCGCAGAAACGTACCAAGGCTCCTTTAGCAAAATTCGTGCCATTGTCGGTGATGATGCTGTGTGGCACGCCGTACCGAGTTGTTATGTCTGCGATGAACGTCACAGCAGTCGGCCCATTCAGCTTCTTGATCGGCATTGCTTCAATCCACTTGGTGAATTTGTCCACGGCGATGAGCAGATGCGTCATGCCGCCGCACGCCGTCTTGAATGGGCCCACCATGTCCAGTCCCCAAACGGCGAAGGGCCAAGTGAGGGGAATGGTCTTGAGTGCCGAAGCCGGCATGTGTTGCTTGGAGCTGAAGAGTTGGCACCCCTTGCAATTTTTAACTAATTCTTTGGCGTCATCCAAAGCGGTCGGCCAGAAGAAACCATGGCGGAAGGCTTTGGCGACGAGTGATCTTGAGGCCGCATGGTGGCCGCATTCTCCTTGGTGAATGTCTCTGAGGATTTCAATGCCCTTCTCTTGCTCGACGCACCGTTGAAGGATTCCAGTGACACTGCGCTTGACTAGTTCTCTGTTGACGATTGTGTATGCTCCGGCTCGACGTTGGACTTGTCTTGCCTCTGTTTCATCAGCCGACAAATCTTGGTTTACTAGGAAGTTGAGGATGGACTGAGCCCATGACGGAGCCGCGACTTCTTCTACTGCCAATGTGGCTACTGCCACCAGGGTGGGCGGGCTGGGTGGTGAAATGCTGGAGTCGGCCGTCGGCTGTTGTGCTGGTGCAGTCCCCAGGCCGGCTACCGCAGTCCCCAAGCCGGGTGTGGCAGTCCGCGAGCCGGTTGCCGAAGTCCCCGGGCCGGCTACGGGAGTCTTGGGGTCGCCTGCTTGGTTCTTCGAGCCGGACCCGGCCGCATCGGGGTCAGGCGGCACGAAGATAGAATCGGACTCTAGAGACGGCTTGATAGATGGCTTGAGGAGGCGTTGTAGAGCGACGCTTGTTGGTATTGCTTGCCGAGTAGAGCCTATTCGATCCAGGGCATCGGCTGGCTCGTTGTTGGCTCGCGGTACGTGGAGGAACTCGCATCCTTCAAAGTATCCGTTGAGTTGTTGGACCAGGAAGCGGTAGCTCGCCATATTTGCGTCCTTGGCGTCCCAGTCGCTAGATGATTGCTGGACCACCAGGACCGAGTCGCCATAACATAGGATCAGGCGAATGCCGAGTTCTTTGGCAAGCCGGAGCCCGTGTATGAGTGCCTCGTACTCGGCCACGTTGTTGGAGGCGGCAAAATGGATCTGTAGCGTGTATCTGAGCTTGTCTCCTTTGGGAGAGGTAAGGACGACGCCGGCTCCCAAGCCGGTGCGCATCTTGGACCCGTTGAAGTGCATGCGCCAATGGGTGGAATCGGGAGCCGGCGGCAGGTACTGGGTCTCGGCCCAGTCGACGAGGAAGTCGGCCAGTGCTTGGGACTTGATGGCGGTGCGGGGCTGGTAGAAGATCGTGTAGGGGGCTAGCTCGATGGCCCATTTCGCCACCCAGCCGGATGCGTCCCGGCTGCCTATGATCTCGGCCAGCGGGGCGGTGCATACGACCGTGACGGGATGCTCTTGAAAGTAGGGCTTCAGCTTCTTGGCGGTGAAGTACACGCCTTAACACATCTTCTGGTAGTGCGGGTAGTTCTGCTTTGAGGCGGATAGCACCTCGCTCAAATAATACACCGGCCTCTGGACCGGCTGGGCTCGGCCTTCTTCTGGGCGTTGGACTACGATGACGGTGCTGACCACCCGGCTGGTTGCGGCGATGTAGAGGAGCATGGGCTCTTTCTCAGTCGGCACCGCCAGAACGGGCGGCATGGCCAGCATCTTCTTCAGCTCGTGAAAAGTTTGGTCGGCCTGGTCGTTCCACTCGAAGTGAGTGCTCTTCTTCATGAGGCGGTAGAGGGGGAGAGCTTTCTCTCCGACCCGGCTGATGAAGTGGTTCAAGGAGGCCAAGCACCCGGTGAACTTTTGAATGTCTCGAAGCTTGGTGGGGATCGCCATTCTCTTGATGGCCTTGATCTTCACCGGGTTGCATTCGATGCCGCGTTCAGAGACCAGGAAGCCTAGGAGCTGGCCGGCTGGCACTCCGAACACGCATTTCTCGGGGTTGAGCTTGATTTGGAAACGGCGTAGGTTCTCAAACGTTTCCTTGAGGTCTCCCAGCAAGGTGCCGCGCTTCTCCGTCTTCACCACGATGTCGTCCACGTAAACGTGAGCGTTTTTGCCGAGCTGCTTGAGGAGGCACTTCTGCATGCAACGCTGAAAAGTGGCACTGGCATTTCTCAAGCCGAATGTCATAGTCAGGTAGCAGAAGGCTCCAAATGGCGTGATGAAGGCGATCTTCAGGCGGTCGTCCGGATCCAGCTTTATCTGGTGATATCCTGAGTAAGCATCCAAGAAGCTCAACAGCTCGCATCCGGCTGTGGAGTCTATCACTTGGTCAATCCTTGGCAGGGCAAAAGGATCTTTGGGGCAGGCCTTGTTGAGGCTTGTGTAGTCTATACACATGTGCCACTTGTTGTTCTTCTTTAGCACAAGGACCGGGTTGGCGAGCCACTCTGGAAAGAAAACTTCCATAATGAAGCCGACTGCCAGAAGCCGAGCTATCTCCTCCCCTACGATCCTGTGTTTCTCCTCCGACAGTCGGCGAAGGGGTTGTTTGACTGGCTTTGCGTCTTCTCGAACGTGTAGTTTGTGCTCGGCGAATTTCCTCGGAACACCCGGCATGTCCTTGGGGGACCATGCAAAGATGTCCCGATTCTCATGGAGGAAATCGGCGAGCTCGCCTTCCTATTTGCTGTTCAGGTTCGCCCCGATGACAGCAAACCTCTCTGGATGCTCGGGGTCAAGAGGTATCTTCTTCGTCTCCTTGGCCGGCTGGAAAGATCCTTGAGCATAATGCTCCTTGGGGTCGGGGGACACGGGCGACTGCTTGCCGGCTATGGCCACGACTCGGTCCAACATCTTCTTTTCTTCGGCAATCACAAGGGACTCGGCCAGCCGGCTGCTGGCTGCTGCGCACTCAGAGGACTTCTTGTAATCGCCGGCTACGGTGATGACGTCTTTGGTGCTTGGTATCTTCATCTTGAGGTATGCATAGTGGGGAACTGCCATGAATTTGGCCAAGGCAGGTCGGCCAAGCAATGCATGGTAAGGGCTCTCCAGGTCCACCACTTCAAACCAGATCGCTTCCCGGCGGAAATGCTCCTTGTCCCCAAAAAGTACATCAATCTTGATCTTGCCAATGGTGGCGCACGACAGGCCGGGTACGATGCCATGAAACACTGTCCGAGTAGGCGTGAGCTGCTTCGTCTTGACGTTTAGCTTCTCCAGGGTGTCACGGTACAGGATGTTGATGCTGCTCCCGCCGTCTATCAACACACGGGAGAAGCGGGCAGCACGTCTGTCCGTCGCGAGGGTGGCTTCCAGGACCAACTCATAAGAGCCGGGAGACGGCATCACCTCTGGATGGTCGGCCCGGCTCCAGCTGATGGGCTTTTCTGACCAATGCATGTGTCCGGCGGGGTTGGCAGCGACCACGCTGACTTCCTGCTGCTCTCGGTGTTTGCTGCGCCGGTCTTCGGGCTGGCTTGTAAAGACGATGTAGGTTGCTTGCTCGTCGGGGAATTCGTCGTGCACGGCTCCGACTGCGGGCCGAGCGGCCGGAGGCGGCGGGCCGGCAGGCGGAGGCGGCGCGAGCCCCTCGCCTTTAGAGATTCGGGTGAGCCAATGGCACTTCCGGGTTGTGTGGTTGGACGGCTTCGCGCCGCTGTGGAACTTGCAGGGGGCGTCGAGAGTTTGCTCATAGGAGAAGGCCGGCTGCCAAGCCGCCCTTGGGCTTCTTGGGCGCGGGTCGCCCTTCAGGCGGCACGTCTTCAACTGTGGCCACCTGCCGACTGGCGGGAGGCGGTGCAGGGCCCTTGCGCTTGTGGTCGTTCGAGTGTGGGCGTCGGCCGGAATCCCCAGCCGGCGTCTTGGGCGCCGGGTTAAGTACTTTCCCGGACGCGTCTACCCGAAGCTCGGTCTTCATCGAGGAGTCGGCGGTGGCATACTTGTCGGCTATGTCCAGAAGCTCGTCGAGGGTAGTCGGCTCGTCGCAGAGGAGCTTGTGCTTGAGGAGGGTGCCTTCTCGGCATCCGTCTGTGAAGTATTCTATGGCTTGCACCTCGTGCACCCCTTCGCAAGAGTTGCGGAGCTCGGCCCAACGCGTGAGGTAGTCGCGAGTGGACTCGGCGGGGCCTTGTACGCACAAGGAGAGATGTCTGGGCTTGGGAGCCCGCTTGTAGGTGCTGGTGAACTTGCGGATGAAGGCTTCTGTGAAGTCCAGCCAGCTGTTGATGCTGCGCGGCTTGAGGCTGTTGAGCCAGGTCCGCGCCGTGCCTTGCAGCATGAGGGGCACGTACTTCACGGCAACGCGCCGGTTGCCGTTGGCTATGCTAACCGCCGTGGAGTAGTCGATCAACCAATCTTCCGGCTTCACGGAGCCGTTGTACTTGGGCGTGTCTCTTGGGAGCGAGAACCCTTTGGGGAAGGGCTCGTCGCGGATGTGGGGGCCGAAACAAGGCAGGCCGACATCGTCTTCTTCTTCCAACGCCAGGGATCGTGCCAGGCGGTTGATCCGATGGCGGGCGTCATTCTCGCCGACTCCTTCGCGGCGGCCTAGCCGGCCGCTGAGAGTCGGGTGCGCCACTGGCGGCGGGGCGGGATATCTCTCTGCATGGGGTGGAGGCGGAGGCGGGTTGCCTCGCCATTCCATGGCTCGGGGATGGCCGTCCGCGTCTCGCTCGATGGAGATTCGGGTCCGGCTGCGGCTGGCAGCCGGCTCTTTCTCGCGCCGCGCACGGGTGTTGCTCGTAGTCGGTGTCCGGGACGTCGCACCGTGATCTCGGCGCGGGGGAGAGCTTTCCGCGCGGGCGTCGGCTTCATGTCGCTGCGCGGCTGCGTCAATCAGTTGCTGGATGCGCCGGGTCATGTGGGGGAGGTCTTCGGCCTCCAAGTCGTCCAACTCGTCTACGTCCGCCTGGGCGGCACGCAAGTTCTCGAGCGGAGTGGCATAGACCGGGCGGTCAACTCCCAGCGTGTCGGCGATGACGGCGCCGCGTTGCTTGACAAGGCCGGCCCGGCTTGGCCCGCCCGGGGCCGGCGTGCCGAAGGTGGCGCGGTCAGCTTCGCGCTGGTAGGCCTCGGTGAGGCGTCTTACGGAAGCCAGCCTCCGGCCCTCTGCGAGGAGGGCGAGGCGGCGTGCCTCCAGTGCTTCGTCGTCGTCATTAGCCGGGAGGGGGGTGGACAAGTCGTGGGCCGCCGCGTGCGGGGCGTCGTGGGCGCTCTCGTCGGTCGGGCCGCCGTGGCCGACAACCATCACTTCGGTGGTGACAGCGTCGCAGCCACGGGCTTGGGGAAGCGGGTCGTTGTAGATCGTGACGTTGGTGGGGAAGGTGTCGAACGAGGCCGTGTCGGAGTCGACAGGCATCGGGTCGGTGGAGCCAACCGACTCCAGGTCCACGGCGGGCTCGCTGGAGACATGGAGCTGGCCGAGAAGGTTGGCGAGGTGGTCGGTGCCCGCATCGGAGGCGAGCTCGTCGGAGATGAGGGTCTTGTCGAGGAGATCGGCGAGGCTGCTCGCCGCGCAGACGCTGGTGACGCCTTGCAGCGTCTCGTGGCAAGCGCCATCGGGCGTGCCAGGCTGGCTACGCTCACGGGGGAGGAAGAAGGTTCCCGTCCAGAACAGGTCTCCAGACGACGGTGCACCTGGCCCCACGGTGGGCGCCAAATGTCGGGTGGTACGTGCGACATATGCCAATGGATGGCTTATCATTGTGGGAGCCAGTAAGACATCGCCGGTGCCTGGAAACGGGATAAGGCGAAGACATGCACGCCGGCAAATCTTACCCAGCTTCGGGCCTCTCCGTGGAGATAACACCCCTACTGCTGCTCTGCGGGGTCTCCGCATGATCACTAGATAGACAAGTAGCTACACAATGCTCCTTGAGCTGCTTGGTGGGAGGAGGAAGAAGGGCGCGGCTAGCCTGCTTCTTCTCCTTGTGTGGTGTCTAGGACAAGCAGGGGGTCGAACCCTTTGCATGGGTGCCCCGGGGGGTTTATATAGGCCTACCCCCCGGGGGTACAATGATAATCCGACTGGGCGCGGGGCCCAGCCATTTGTGAGTGCGCTCACCGGCTTCTGCGCCGGCTGCCGGCCCCTTGGTCGACAGGCAGGCCCCACTGTCCAGGGCCTGGTCAGCGGCTGGTTACTGTGGCTCCATCTTGGTGATGTGGGCTTCATCGTGGTAGGCGTGGCTACAGTGCCGCCGCCCGTCGGGCGATCTCTGTAGCCTCACCGCGTCTTGTCTCCTTAATGGGGCGTCTCCTTCGAGGGAGGTGGCAGGCCGGCTGCGGGGAGCCGGCTCTGTCTTGGGCCGACTGGGGGGAGGCGTGGCCGCCTTCGGGTGTCTCTCTGCCCGAAGGGGCCCACCGTCTGTGGGCCGCGCTGGCGGCCCGTCGTGGGTGACATCTGGGTCAACATGGCAACAGTGCCGTGCCGGACGGGTCATGGCCACTCCATACGGCGCACTGTGCCAGGCGTGCTCCGAGATTCGGGGGTGGCAGGCTTCACTGTAGCCACGCCCCGTCGCACCGCCGTTAGGTGGGTGCAAACTTTGAGGGTACGGTCTCGACCGCTTTATGGGAGCCGGCTTCTTGGAGTCGGCCTTCTCATGGCCGGCTTCCCGAAGTCGGCCCTCCCATGGCTTTCTTCATGAGGGCTAAAGTCGGGCCGCCTTCCGAAAGCCGGCCTGGATGACAGCCAGCAAGGGGAAGGCGGCCCCATGTCTTGGGCTCTCGAGAGCCGGACGGGCTCGTAATTTTATCAGAAGGGCCAGGGGGAGCCGGCTAGGCTACCCATGGCTATTTACTCCGACACCTATTCTGCACATCTCCAAAAGTCCCTAAACTTCACGAGAGCACATTTTGGAATATATAAAAAATACTAGTGAAGGAATTTACCAGAGGGGGCCCACACCCTGGCCACGAGGGTGGGGGCGCGCCCTACCCCCTGGGCGCGCCCCCTGTCTCGTGGGCCCCCTGGCATGCCCTCGGTGCCCATCTTCTGCTATATGAAGTCTTTCGTCCGAGAAAAGATCATAAGCAAGCTTACGAGATGAAACTCCGCCGCCACGAGGCAGAACCTTGGCGGAACCAATCTAGGGCTCCGGTGGAGCTGTTCTGTCGGGGAAACATCCCTCCGGGAGGGGGAAATCATCACCATCGATCCTCTCATCGGGAGGGGGTCAATCTCCATCAACAACTTCACCAGCACCATCTCATATCAAACCCTAGTTCATCTCTTGTATTCAATCTTTGTCTCAAAACCTCAGATTGGTACCTATGGGTTACTAGTAGTGTTGATTACTCCTTGTGGTTGATGCTAGTTGGTTTACTTGGTGGAAGATCATATGTTCAGATCATTTATTCATATTAATACCCCTCTGATTATGAACATGAATATGATTTGTGAGCAATTACATTTGTTCCTGAGGACATGGGAAAAGTCTTGCTATAAGTAGTCATGTGAATTTGGTATTCGTTCGATATTTTGATGAGATGTATGTTGTCTTTCCTCTAGTGGTGTCATGTGAACGTCGACTACATGACACTTCACCATTTTTTGGGCCTAGAGGAAGGCATTGGGAAGTAATAAGTAGATGATGGGTTGGTAGAGTGACAGAAGCTTAAACCCTAGTTTATGAGTTGCTTCGTAAGGGGCTGATTTGGATCCATATGTTTCATGCTATGGTTAGGTTTACCTTAATACTTCTTTTGTAGTTGCGGATGCTTGCAATAGGGGTTAATCATAAGTGGGATGCTTGTCCAAGGAAGGGCAGTACCCAAGCACCGGCCCATCCACATATCAAATTATCAAAGTACTGAACGCGAATCATATGAACGTGATGAAAACTAGCTTGACGATAATTCCCATGTGTCCTCGGGTGCGCTTTCCTTTATATAAGAGTTTGTCCAGGCTTGTCCTTTGCTACAAAAAGGATTGGGACATCTTGTTGCACCTTATTTTCTTTTATTACTTGTTACCCGTTACAAATTACCTTATCACCAAACTATTTGTTACCGTTAATTTCAGTGCTTGCAGAGAATACCTTACTGAAAACTGCTTATCATTTCCTTCTGCTCCTCATTGGGTTCAACACTCTTACTTATCAAAAGGACTATGATAGATCCCCTATACTTGTGGGTCATCATTCACCATTGAAAACTACTCCATCTCACGTGATGATCGGACATGGTTTAGTTGATATGGATCAAGTGATCACTTAGATGATTAGAGGGATGTCTATCTAAGTGGGAGTTCTTAAGTAATATGATTAAATTGAACTTAAATTTATCATGAACTTAGTACCTGATAGTATTTTGCATATCTATGTTGTAGATCAATAGCTCGCGTATAGCTCCCCTGTTTTATTTTTGATATGTTCCTAGAGAAAACTAAGTTGAAAGATGATAGTAGCAATGATGCGGACTGGATCCGTGATCTGAGGATTATCCTCATTGCTGCACACAAGAATTATGTCCTTGATGCACCGCTAGGTGACAGACCTTTTGCAGGAGCAAATGCAGACGTTATGAACGTTTGACAAGCTCGGTATGATGACTACTTGATAGTTTAGTGCGCCATACATTACGGCTTAGAACTGGGACTTCAAAAATATTTTGAACGCCACGAAGCATATGAGATGTTCCAAGAGCTGAAATTGGTATTTCAGACTCATGCCCGGGTTAAGAGGTATGAGACCTCTGACAAGTACTTTGCCTACAAGATGGAGGAGAATAGCTCAGCTAGTGAGCATGTGCTCAGAATGTCTGAGTACTACAATCACTTGAATCAAGTGGGAGTTAATCTTCCAGATAAGATAGTGATTGACAAAGTTCTCTAGTCACTATCACCAAGTTACTAGAACTTCATGATGAACTATAATATGCAAGGGTGTAGGATCGAAAGTATGTCTAGAGGGGGGTGATTAGACTACTTGACCAAATAAAAACTTAACCTGTTCCCAATTTTAGTTCTTGGCAGATTTTAGCTATTTTGGGACAAGTCAAGCAATCATCACACAATTCAAGCAAGCATGCAAAGAGTATATTGGCAGCGGAAAGTAAAGCATGCAACTTGCAAGAATGTAAAGGGAAGGGTTTGGAGAATTCAAACGCTATTGGAGACACGGATGTTTTTCCCGTGGTTTGGATAGGTGGTGCTATCCTACATCCATGTTGATGGAGACTTCAACCCACGAAGGGTAACGGTTGCGCGAGTCCACACAGGGCTCCACCCAAGGGTAACGGTTGCGCGAGTCCACACAGGGCTCCACCCACGAAGGGTCCACGAAGAAGCAACCACCCACAAAGGGTCCACGAAGAAGCAACCTTGTCTATCCCACCATGGCCATCGCCCACACAGGACTTGCCTCACTAGCGGTAGATCTTCACGAAGTAGGCGATCTCCTTGCCCTTACAAACTCCTTGGTTCAACTCCACAATCTTGTCGGAGGCTCCCAAGTGACACCTAGCCAATCTAGGAGACACCACTCTCCAAGAAGTAACAAATGGTGTGTAGGTAATGAACTCCTTGCTCTTGTGCTTCAAATGATAGTCTCCCCAACACTCAACTCTCTCTCATAGGATTTGGATTTGGTGGAAAGAAGGTTTGAGTGGAAAGCAACTTGGGAAGGCTAGAGATCAAGATTCATATGGTAGGAATGGAATATCTTGGTCTCAACACATGAGTAGGTGGTTCTTTCTCAGAACATATGAGTTGGAATGGTGTGTGTGTGTTCTGATGGCTCTCTCATCGAATGAGAAGGAGGTGGAGGGGTATATATAGCCTCCACACAAAATCCAACCGTTACACAGTTTTCCAATCTCGGTGGGACCGAATCAATAAACTCGGTCGGACCGAAAATGTAAACCTAGTGACCGTTAGTGATTTTCGGTGGGACTGACATGCAACTCAGTAGGACCGATATGGTTAGGGTTTGGGCATAACGTAATCTCGGTGAGACCGATTACACAAACTCGGTGAGACCGAATTTGGTAATTAGCTAACCAGAGAGTTGGTCAGGCAAACTCGGTGAGACCGATTTTCTCTTTCGGTGAGACCGAGTGGAACTCGGTGAGACCGAAAAGTTACAAAGGGAAACAGAGAGTTTGCAACCCCATCTCGGTGAGACCGAGATCCTTATCGGTAGAACCGAATTGCTAGGGTTTGGCAGTGGCTAATGACAAGTGAAACTCGGTGGCGCCGGATAGGAAGAATCGGTAGGACCGAGTTTGGCTTAGGGTTTAGGTCATATGTGGATATGGGAAAGTAGTTGAGGGTTTTGGAGCATATCACTAAGCACATGAAGCAAGAGGCTCATTAAGCAACACCTCATCCCTCCTTGATAGTATTGGCTTTTCCTAAAGACTCAATGTGATCTTGGATCACTAAAATATAAAATGAAGAGTCTTGAGCTTTTGAGCTTGAGCCAATCCTTTGTCCTTAGCATTTTGAGGGTTCCACTTTCACATCCATGCTATGCCAATCATTGAGCTTTCCTGAAATAATCATCTTGAAATAGCATTAGCTCAATGAGCTATATGTTGTTATGAATTACCAAAACCACCTAGGGATAGTTGCACTTTCAATCTCCCCCTTTTTGGTAATTGATGACAACATATAGATCAAAGCTTCGACAAATGATAATAAGCATGAAATATATCGTCGCTTTGAGAAGTATGTGATAAGTAAGAGCTCCCCCTAAATTTGTGCATATTTAAAATTTGCTTTGGACTGCAAATGCACAAGGAGTTAGAGTCATGGGTTACTCTTCCATGTCACATACATCTTGGTGGAGCGCTTAAAATGATAAGAATGAAATACATGCACTCATCACCAAGAAAAGTGAAAGATCACATAAGATAGATAAGATAATAGCATTAAGCAAGCATTAAGTGTAGCTTATGATCAAACACATGATCATCAATGTCTCACAAATAATGGCGTAGTATCTCAAGCACTCAAAAGCAAACAAGTTCGAAAAACCACCAAATAAAGCAAGAGAGAAAAGCAACACTCTCTCTCTCGAAGCCTATGATCTATACATCTTCTCCCCCTTTGGCAACAAGTTACCAAAAAGTTCCTAGAAAATGCATAGCACTAGATCGACGCTCAGGCTTGATCTTCAGGTGGTGGTGGAGTCCGGATCACTCCAAGGACGAAGGCTTTGGTAGATGCTGAAGTAGACGCTGGAGTTGGAGCTGAAGTAGATGCTGGAGCTGGTGGAACTGAGGCTGTGGCTGGTGCTGAGGTGGTGGCTCTTGTGTCAGCAACTGGCACGGCAGACGACCTCGGACCTCTTGGCACTCTGGCAAAGGCATGAGTAGTAGTCCTGCCTCTCCTCTCCTGCATGTCCTCTTGGAGCTGCTCCACTGCAGACTGAACTTCCGTTACTTTGACATCCAAGTCATAGAACTTCTATTCCATGATTCTCTCTAGGCTCTGCTGATTCTGAGTGAGGGTGGCCAGACTTTGCTCAATCCTCAGCGTGGATGCAATCAAGTAACCAAGTTGCTCTTGTTTAGTCTTCAGGAAATACTCAGATGCCTCCTCTTGAGTTGGCATCTTGGCAGCTTTCTCCTTCCTTGCCTTCTCCTTCTTTGCGTAAGCTTGTGCAGACGATGGCTCGTTCTCAGTCATCACAACTTCATTGTTCTCAAAATCTGGACCGATGGGCAAATGTTCCTTGTCCAATAAATATATGCCCGTGCCCATCTTGGAGTTGATGAGCTCCTGAATCTGAGGGGCATATCCGCAGCTCCTCTTCTGGTCTGCTGCAGTCCTCTTGATTGTTTCCACTATGAGGCTCATCACCTTGAACTTCTGAGGCACATCAAACACATGTAGCAAGTTGATAGCATGGCCTCTGATCATCTTGTGATCTCCAGACTTGGGCAGTAAGGTGTGCCTTAGTATCCAATTGATCGTAGGCAGTCCTGACAGAAGGTAATGTACTGAGCCAAACTTGAAGGTATCAAGTGCTTCATTTGGGATCTCCTTGTACATATTTGACATTGAGTTGTGGTCCATTTTCTTCTTGGCATATATGTCCATGTCATCATCATGCTCCTCTGGGGCATTAATCAGCTTCGCCCATTCCTCAACAGTGGATTGGTACCTTGTACCCTTAGACATCCATGCGATCCTCCCATCTGGATAAAAGTGAGCTGTGGAGTAGAACTGCATGATGAGTTCCTCGTTCCACTTTGTGAGCTTCTTCCCAACAAAGTCAGCTACTCCACAAGCTATGAAGTTGTCTTGCACTCCAGGATAGTGCTCCTCATTGTCCTTGATGTATGTCCAATCAACCCAACGCATATCACAGACAATGGGCTTCTTATCTAGCAGCACTGTCTCATAAAATTCCTGCTGCTCCTTGGTGTGAAACCTGTAGTCCACGGCAGTCCTTCTCCTTGAAGCATATGGGTCTGCTTCTCTCCACTTCCTCAGCCCTGAATCTCTCCTGAGCTTCATTTCCTCAGCCACAGGATGAGCATCGTTGTGGTCTGGGATCTTGGGCTTTAGCTTTCTCAGAACATTCTCTTCCTCTTCTTCAGCAACAGTCTCAGGCACTGGGGCCTTGTTCTTTTCAGCTGTAGGAATGCTCCTTGTATTCCTCTTTGGCTTTGGCTTTGGAGCTGGCTTGGCCTTGGAAGCAGCTCCCCCTGATTTTATGGCATCTCCCATTAGCTTGGGTGCCTTGGGTGCTGGTGCAGCTACTTCTTCTTCTTCTTCCTCTTCCATGATGGAAGCTTTGCCAAGCACTCTAGCCACAGTCTTCTTCACCCTTTCCTTTCTTTTCTTGCTCTCAGCTGCAACTGGCTCTATGGGCTTCTCAGTTGACATTCTGGCCTTTGACATTGGTTGTCTGCCTGCTGGCCTTTTGATTTTCAGACCTGGCTTAGTGCCTTGAGCTGGCTCAACTCTCTTGGAAGTGGCCTCTTCCTCTGCCACATAGTCCTCATCTTCGGAATCTGAAGTCCTCTTCTTCCTTTGTCTCGTGGCAGCTTTTGGCAAGTTGCTAGGAGTGCTCCTGCTGCCTTCATCAGATGAACTGGAGGGACTAGTGCCCTCACTCATCACCACTTGCTGTTCTGACAGATTCTGGCTATCACTTTGGTCTGACATGCTGCAAACTGACTGCTGACCCTGTGAATAGTTTATAGAAGAGATAGAGTGGATGAGCATCACAAAATGCGGAGATTTTTGCAAAAAGAATTATCCAAAAACTTAGTTTTAGTTTCCCACTGAAATCATCACGGATCTACCGATTTTTAAACTCGGTGATACCGAAGCAGTTTTGGAACCTAAACTAGTGAACTCGGTAGGACCAAGTCACAGTTCGGTGGCACCGAGACTGCTAGGGTTTCACAGAGTTCCAAAATCGGTCACACCGATAAGTAATTCTCGGCCAGACCAAGTCTCACTTGTGCAATGGCATAAGCCAAATCGGTGGGACCGAGTTTTTCAACTCGATGGGTCCGAGATGGTTTCGACGGAAACCTAAACCTAGAATTTTCGAATCAAACCTAATCTAAGGGCGTTTTGACTGGATAGAAGTTTATCAAA
Organism: Triticum urartu; assembly: GCF_056163025.1. Classification (NCBI taxonomy): domain Eukaryota; kingdom Viridiplantae; phylum Streptophyta; class Magnoliopsida; order Poales; family Poaceae; genus Triticum; species Triticum urartu. Next base: position 68,455,133 of record NC_141876.1, on the reverse strand, counting down.
CGTGGCTAGAATCAATATGATCACAATGTGCTAGGAATCAGATTGAGGAATAGCACAAAGATCAAGTCCATACCCTAGTTCGGCGGGGACTTGCTACGGCGGCAAGGGCGGGGCAGAATTCCCGTTGACGGCGACGGAGACCAGCGACTGGAGGCGGCTGGCGGTGAGAAGACGATCCGGAGACCACGAGGGCAGAGCAGGCTATCGCGCGGGTGAAGGGGTTCGGAGAAATTTCCAAAATTTTGCCCGTGACTATATATAGCCCGACCCTGTCGGTGTGACCGAGTGGAACGACTCGGTGGCACCGAGATTCATAACTGTGTGCAGTTACTAAAACTCGGTGTGACCGAAAGGTTCAAATCGGTTGCACCGAGATTGAAAACCTAGATCAACTTAATGATCTCGGTAGGACCGAAAGTGGAGTATCGGTCAGACCGAGAATCATAAAGAGGTTTTGGAAGTTTAAGTCTATGACGAATCGGGGACTCCGAGTGCTCCTCACACAGAGTGGTTCGAATCTGACTTGATCAAATTTTGTGATGCAGCACGAATAGAGTTTGAGACGAGAAAAGCATAGATAGCTAGAGGAGGTTCTTAGGCATTCTTGTCCATCCACTTGGCAAAAGAAGATAAAACCAAACAATCAAACAACAAGTGGATGTCCTCGAATGAGTAAAATATGCAACCAGCATGCTCACACAATAAGATGGCAAATGAAATATGTGGCAAGGCATGCACAACCAATTCTAGCATCTATCAAGCAATTTGCGATGACAAGGTCATCTATATATGAGTATATTGACTTAGGAGTCAAGTGAGAACACTTGATCATAGGTCATACTCATCGTTTAAGCTCAAGTGGGGTTACCACTTTTACATAAAGCATTGTTTTGTTCACATCTTTAGAGTTGCTCTAGCTCAAGTCTTAGAGTAAAGCTCCCCCTAGATGTGATATCCCCCCTAAGAGGGATGAACTAACCTTGGGTTTTGTCGATGATGACTTCATGTAGATATTGAAGATGTGGATGCTCAATGTTGATGTAGATCTCTTGGAGCTATCCATTTGAGTGAATTGCACTTTCAATACCTACATGGGTTAGTCCCACAAGGAACAAACAAGGATATCCATAGACATAGAGTGATGCACACAAAAGATGATGTCCATGAAAACTTTTAGGTTACCTTGTCCCTTGTCTTACCAACAAGAGGGTTTGTGACTCCTTGAACTAGTGCAAGATGTGGAAGTTGATTGCACTTGTTCTTGCCAAAATGATAAGAGTGAAGTATGTTGGCGAAGTCACCCTCAAGAACTCTCTAGTTCTTCTTCTTTTGGATCCACATCATCTTGATGGGAATCCTTGGAGTTGTAGTCGTACTTGATGAAGTGGAACTTGAAGTAGTCTTGGGAATCCACTTGACTAAGGTCTTAGGAGCTTCTTCAAATGCGTCAATTTCCTCTTGAAGCTTGTCCTTGCCTTTTTGCTTGTAGTCTTGTGGTGGAAGATCATCTTGAGCTTGTGTCCCCTTGAAATAAGTATCATACTTCTCTTGTTGAGGAACAAACTTTGTCTTGGGGTATTGATCTTCTTCCCACTCAACTCCATTGGCATTGAACTTTCGTTCAAAACCAACACCTTGATTCTTCCGGTGCATTCCTTGCTTGCGCACAATTTCCTCGAATTGCTTACTCCCGGCAAGGCTTTTGTACACTCCTTTCTCTATAATTCCCTTCAATAAACTATTTTCTTGCTCAAGTGTAACTTGGCTAAGAGAATCATTAGTGGAATCAAGAGAACTACTAGAAGCAACAATATTGGATTTAGCATGATCATTGTTACTGCTAGAGGAAGAATCTTTCTTGTTCTTGTTACTAGACTTGACTTGAGGCATGTAAGTGGATAAGAGTAAACGCTTGGCAATGTAAGAAGAGCTTTTCTTGCGGAGATCATCATTGATTGCTTTTAAGAACTCATGCTCTTGCTCAAGATTGAGCTTTTCAAAGCGTAATTTCTCATGAGCTCTTAAAAGTTCTTGATGATCTTCGAAGATAGTTTCATGAGCTAACTTAAGAGTGTTTAGTTCTTTAGTTAGAGCCTCAATCTTCTCCTTATCATTGTCATTCGTTTTATCTTGATTAGCATGTTTAATTGACGTTTCATCATAGTATTCATCACTAGAGTTGTCAACAAGCAAATCATCACCTAACAAGTCATCTTCATCACTATTGAAATCAACATACTCGGGGTGTGTTACCTTAGGACCTTTGGCCATGAAGCATCTTCCAATTCCTTCATTTGGTGAGTCAAATATGTCGTAGGAGTTGGTTGACACAAGTGCTAGACCGGCAACACCTTCATCTTGAGTATCTTCGGAGTCGGAGTGATAACTTCTCTCGGAGTGGCTGTCGGAGTCGAAGCCGGATACCCATTCACCAACATGAGCTTGATGTCTTCTTCTTGTGTAGCTCCTTGATGATTTTTCCTTCCTTTCCGAATCCTTGCTTCTCCGTGAGTATCTTCGTTCATAACGATCATCTCTACTCCTTCTCTCTCTTGGTGGTGATTCTTTGCTTCTTCTTCTTGGAGAATCTTCTCTTCTCTTGTAGGGAGCCGTACACTCATTGGAATAGTGTCCGGGTCTTCCACAATTGTAGCAGTTTCGCTCTCGACTAGAAGATCTTTTGTCATTGTAGGACCTTGACTTGAAGCTTCTATCTTTGCTTCTACTCTTGTAGAACTTGTTGAAGTTCTTCACCATTAAGCTCAATTCTTCATTGAAGTCTTGTTTCTCACTTGATGATGTAGGGGCTTCACATGAGGCTTTATAGGGACCACTTGATTTGTTGTGAAGTTCCTCTTTATCCTTAAGTGACATCTCATGAGCAACAATTCTTCCAATCACCTTCGTTGGCTTGAGATCTTTGTAATTGGGCATCATTTGGATCAATGTGCACACGGTATCATATTTTCCATCCAAGGCTCTTAGAATCTTCTTGATGATGAATCTGTCGGTCATCTCTTCACTTCCTAAGCCGGCAATCCCATTTGTGATGAGAGCAAGCCTAGAGTACATTTCAGCGACACCTTCACCATCCTTCATCTTGAACTTGTCAAGTTGGCTTTGAAGCACATCCAACTTGGATTCCTTGACGGAGTCGGTACCTTCGTGCATATCAATCAAAGTGTCCCAAATTTCCTTTGCATTCTCAAGATGGCTGATTTTGTTGAATTCTTCGGGGCACAATCCGTTGAAGAGAATGTCACAAGCTTGAGCATTGTATTGCAACATCTTCAACTCATCCGCGGTAGCTTCACGGTTTGGTTCTCTCCCATCAAAGAAGTCACCTTGCAAACCAACACACACAATAGCCCAAACGGCGGGGTTATGTCCAAGAATATGCATTTTCATTTTATGCTTCCAACTAGCAAAATTAGTACCATCAAAGTAAGGACCTCTACGGTGATAATTTCCCTCGCTAGACGCCATACTCTCCTAGGTTGTGAAACCAAGGCTATGACCACCAACAGCTATGGAGATCAAGCAAATGGAGACCAAAGCTCTGATACCACTTGTAGGATCGAAAGTATGTCTAGAGGGGGGGTGATTAGACTACTTGACCAAATAAAAACTTAAACTTTTCCCAATTTTAGTTCTTGGCAGATTTTAGCTATTTTGGGACAAGTCAAGCAATCATCACACAATTCAAGCAAGCATGCAAAGTGTATATTGGCAGCGGAAAGTAAAGCATGCAACTTGCAAGAATGTAAAGGGAAGGGTTTGGAGAATTCAAACGCTATTGGAGACACGGATGTTTTTCCCGTGGTTCGGATAGGTGGTGCTATCCTACATCCACGTTGATGGAGACTTCAACCCACGAAGGGTAACGGTTGCACGAGTCCACACAGGGCTCCACCCAAGGGTAACGGTTGCGCGAGTCCACACAGGGCTCCACCCACGAAGGGTCCACGAAGAAGCAACCACCCACAAAGGGTCCACGAAGAAGCAACCTTGTCTATCCCACCATGGCCATCGCCCACACAGGACTTGCCTCACTAGCGGTATATCTTCACGAAGTAGGCGATCTCCTTGCCCTTACAAACTCCTTGGTTCAACTCCACAATCTTGTCGGAGGCTCCCAAGTGACACCTAGCCAATCTAGGAGACACCACTCTCCAAGAAGTAACAAATGGTGTGTAGGTAATGAACTCCTTGCTCTTGTGCTTCAAATGATAGTCTCCCCAACACTCAACTCTCTCTCATAGGATTTGGATTTGGTGGAAAGAAGGTTTGAGTGGAAAGCAACTTGGGAAGGCTAGAGATCAAGATTCATATGGTAGGAATGGAATATCTTGGTCTCAACACATGAGTAGGTGGTTCTTTCTCAGAACATATGAGTTGGAATGGTGTGTGTGTGTTCTGATGGCTCTCTCATCGAATGAGAAGGAGGTGGAGGGGTATATATAGCCTCCACACAAAATCCAACCGTTACACAGTTTTCCAATCTCGGTGGGACCGAATCAATAAGCTCGGTCGGACCGAAAATGTAAACCTAGTGACCGTTAGTGATTTTCGGTGGGACTGACATGCAACTCGGTAGGACCGATATGGTTAGGGTTTGGGCATAACGTAATCTCGGTGAGACCGATTACACAAACTCGGTGAGACCGAATTTGGTAATTAGCTAACCAGAGAGTTGGTCAGGCAAACTCGGTGAGACTGATTTTCTCTTTCGGTGAGACCGAGTGGAACTCGGTGAGACCGAAAAGTTACAAAGGGAAACAGAGAGTTTGCAACCCCATCTCGGTGAGACCGAGATCCTTATCGGTAGAACCGAATTGCTAGGGTTTGGCAGTGGCTAATGACAAGTGAAACTCGGTGGTGCCGGATAGGAAGAATCGGTAGGACCGAGTTTGGCTTAGGGTTTAGGTCATATGTGGATATGGGAAAGTAGTTGAGGGTTTTGGAGCATATCACTAAGCACATGAAGCAAGAGGCTCATTAAGCAACACCTCATCCCTCCTTGATAGTATTGGCTTTTCCTAAAGACTCAATGTGATCTTGGATCACTAAAATATAAAATGAAGAGTCTTGAGCTTTTGAGCTTGAGCCAATCCTTTGTCCTTAGCATTTTGAGGGTTCCACTTTCACATCCATGCTATGCCAATCATTGAGCTTTCCTGAAATAATCATCTTGAAATAGCATTAGCTCAATGAGCTATATGTTGTTATGAATTACCAAAACCACCTAGGGATAGTTGCACTTTCAAAGGGCTAACGGAAATGATTCCCAAGCTCTTCGCGATGCTGAAATTGGCGAAGGTAGAAATCAAGAAAAAGTATCAAGTGTTGATGGTAGACAAGACCACTAGTTTCAAGTAAAAGGGCAAGGGAAAGAAAGGGAACTTCAAGAAGAATGGTGCTACCTCTTGAGTATGCGTTGGTTTTCCCTTGAAGACGAAAGGGTGATGCAGCAAAGTAGCGTAATTATTTCCCTCAGTTTTTGAGAACCAAGGTATCAATCCAGTAGGAGACTACACGCAAGTCTCCGAGTACTTGCACAAACAAACAAGAACCTCGCAACCAAGGTATCAATAAAGGGGTTGTCAATCCCTTCACGGTCACTTACGAAAGTGAGATCTGATAGAGATAATAAGATAAATATTTTTGGTATTTTTGTTGTATAGATTGAAAAGTAAAGATTGCAAAATAAATAGTAAACTAGAATTGAAGATTGTAAACTTATATGATGTAAAGTAGACCCGGGGGCAATAGGTTTCACTAGTGGCCTCTCTCAAGATAGCATATACTACGGTGGGTGAACAAATTACTGCCGAGAAATTGATAGAAAAGCACATAGTTATGATGATATCTAGGCATGATCATGAACATAGACATCACGTCCGTGTCAAGTAGATCAAAACGATTCTGCATCTACTACTATTACTCCACACACCGACCGCTATCCAGCATGCATCTAGAGTATTAAGCTCATAAGAACAGAGTAACACATTAGGCAAGATGACATGATGTAGAGGGATAAACTCAAGCAATATGATATAAACCCCGTCTTTTTATCCTCGATGGCAACAATACAATACGTGCCTTGCTGCCTCTGCTGTCACTGGGAAAGGACACCGCAAGATTGAACCCAAAGCTAAGCACTTCTCTCATTGCAAGAAAGATCAATCTAGTAGGCCAAACCAAACTGATAATTCAAAGAGACTTGCAGAGATATCAAATCATGCATATAAGAATTCAGAGAAGAATCAAATATTGTTCATAGATAATCTTAATCATAAACCCACAATTCATCGGATCTCGGCAAACACACCGCAAAAAGAATTACATCAAATAGATCTCCAAGAAAATCGAGGAGAACTTTGTATTGAGATCCAAAGAGAGATAAGAAGCCATCTAGCTAATAACTATGGACCCGAAGGTCTGTGGTAAACTACTCACACATCATCAAAGAGGCTATGGTGTTGATGTAGAAGCCCTCCGTGATCGAATCCCCCTCTGGCAAATCGTCGGAAAAGGTCCCCAGATGGGATCTCACGGGTACAGAAGGTTGCGGCGGTGGAAAAGTGGTTTCGTGGCTCCCCTCGATGTTTTCAGGGTATAAGAGTGTATATAGGCGAAAGAAGTAGGTCAGTGGAGCCACGAGGGGCCCACAAGGGTGGGGGGCGTGCCTGCCCCCTGGGCATGCTGCCCTACCTCGTGGCCGACTTGTTGCTTCCTTGACCTCCACTCCAAGTCTCCTGGATTGCGTTTGTTCCAAAAAAATATCCTTGTGAAGGTTTCATTCCGTTTGATATTCCTTTTCTACGAAACACTGAAATAGGCAAAAAAACAGCAATTTGCACTGGGCCTTCGGTTAATAGGTTAGTCCCAAAAATAATACAAAAGTGCATAATAAAGCCCATTAAACATCCAAACAGATAATATAATAGCATGGAACAATAAAAAATTATAGATACGTTGGAGACGTATCAAATGGCAAGCAAGTTGTCACTCCCGTGAAGCCCAAAGCTAGACCTAAGCCTGAAACTGGGTGCTTCTACTGCAAAGGGAATGGTCACTGGAAGCAGAACTACCCCAAATACTTGGCGGATAAGAAGGATGGCAAAGTGAACAAAAGTATATTTGATATACATGTTATTGATGTGTACTTTACTAGTGTTCATAATAACCCCAGGGTATTTGATACTGGTTCAGTTGCTAAGATTAGTAACTCGAAATAGGAGTTGCAAAATAAACAGAGACTAGTTAAGGGCAAGGTCATGGTGTGTGTTGGAAGTGATTCCAAGATTGATAAGATCACCGTTGCACACTCCCTTTACCTTCGGGATTAGTGTTGAACCTAAAATAAATGTTATTTGGTGTTTGCGTTGAGCATAAATATGATTGGATCATGTTTATTGCAATACAGTTATTCAGTTAAGTCAAAGAATAATTGTTGTTCTATTTACATGAATAAAACCTTCTATGGTCATACACTCAATATAAATGGTTTATTGAATCTCGATCATAATGATACACATATTCATGATATTGAAGCCAAAAGATGCACAGTTAATAATGATAGTGCAACTTATATGTGGCATTGCCGTTTAGGTCATATTGGTGTAAAGCACATGAAGAAACTCCATGCTGATGGACTTTTGGAATCACTTGATTATGAATCATTTGATGCTTGCGAACCATGCCTCATGGGCAAGATGACTAAGACTCCGTTCTCCGGAACAATGGAGCGAGCCACTGACTTATTGGAAATAATACATACCGATGTATGTGGTCCGATGAGTGTTGAGGCTCGCGGTGGGTATCGTTATTTTCTGACATTCACAGATGATTTGAGCAGATATGAGTATATCTACTTAATGAAACACAAGTCTGAAACATTTGAAAAGTTCAAAGAATTTTAGAGTGAAGTGGAGAATCATCATAATAAGAAAATAAAGTTTCTATGATCTGATCGCGGAGATGAAATATTTGAATTACGAGTTTGGCCTTCAGTTGAAACAATGTCGAATAGTTTCGCAACTCACGCCACCTAGAACACCACAGCGTAATGGTGTGTCCGAACGTCATAACTGTACTTTATTAGATATGGTGCGATCTATGATGTCTCTTACCGATTTACCACTATCGTTTTGGGGTTATGCATTAGAGATAGCTGCATTCACGTTAAATAGGGCACCGTCTAAAATTCCGTTGAGATGACACCGTATGAACTATGGTTTAGCAAGAAACCTAAGTTGTCATTTCTTTAAGTTTGGGTTTGCGATGCTTATGTGAAGAAGTTTCAGCCTGATAAGATCAAACCCAAATTGGAGAAGTGCGTCTTCATAGGATACCCAAAAGAAACTATTGGGTACACCTTCTATCACAGAAATCAGTTCCAGTGATACCTACACCAATTAGTGAGGAAGATAATGATGATGATCATGAAACTTCAGATCAAGTTACTACCGAACCTTGTAGGTCAACCAGATTACGTTCCGCACCAGAGTGGTATGGTAATCCTGTTCTGGAAGTCATGTTACTAGACCATGACGAACATACGAACTATGAGGAAGCGATGATGAGCCCAGATTTCGCGAAATGGCTTAAGGCCATTAAATCTGAGGTGGGATCCATGTATGAGAACAAAGTATGGACTTTGATTGACTTGCCCGATGATCAGCGAGCCATTCAGAATAAATGGATCTTCAAGAGGAAGACGGACGCTGATAGTAGTGTTACTATCTACAAAGCTCGAATTGTCGCAAAAGGTCTTCAACAAGTTCAAGGTGTTGACTATGATGAGATTTTCTCACTCGTATCGATGCTTAAAAGTCTGTCCGAATCATGTTAGCAGTTGCCGCATTTTATGAAATCTGGCAGATGGATATCAAAACTAAATTCCTTAATGGATTTATTAAAGAAGATTTGTATATGATGCAACCAGAAGGTTTTGTCAATCCTAAAGATGCTAACAAAGTGTGCAAGCTCCAGCGATCTATCTATGGACTGGTGCAAGCATCTCGGAGTTGGAATATACACTTTGATGAGTCGATCAAAGCATATAGTTTTATACAGACTTGTGGTGAAGCCTGTATTTACAAGAAAATGATTGGGAGCACTACAGCCTTTTTGATAAGTATATGTGAATGACATATTGTTGATCAGAAATGATGTAGAATTTTCTCTAAAGCATAAAGGAGTGTTTGAAAAGAGTTTTTCAAGGAAAGACCTCGGTAAAGCTGCTTACATATTGGGCATCAAGATCTATAGATATAGATCAAGATGCTTGATAAGTTTTTTCAATGAGTACATACCTTGACAAGATTTTGAAGGAGTTCAAAATGGATCAGTCAAAGAAGGAGTTCTTGCCTGTGTTGCAAGGTGTGAAGTTGAGTAAAGAATCAAAACCCGACGACGGCAGAAAATAGAAAGAGAATGAAAAGTCATTCCCTATGCCTCAGTCATAGGTTCTATAAAGTATGCTATGTTGTGTACCAGTCCTATTGTACACCTTTGCATGATTTTGGCAAGGGAGTACAATAGTGATCTAGCAGTATATCACTGGACAACGGTCAAAATTATCCTTAGAGGACTAAGGAAATATTTCTCGGTTATGGAGGTGATAAAAGAGTTCGTCGAAAAGAGTTACGTCGATGCAAGCTTTTGACACCGATCTAGATGACTCTAAGTCTCGATATAGATACATATTGAAAGTGGGAGCAATTAGCTAGAGTAGCTCCATGCAGAGCATCGGAGACATAGAAAATTTGCAAAATACGTATGGCTCTGAATGTGACAGATCCATTGACTAAACTTCTCTCACAAGCAAAACATGATCACACCTTAGTACTCTTTGGGTGTTAATCACATGGCGATGTGAACTAGATTATTGACTCCATTAAACCCTTTGGGTGTTGGTCACATGGTGATGTGAACTATTGGTGTTAAATCACATGGCGATGTGAACTAGATTATTGACTCTAGTGCAAGTGGGATACTGAAGAAAATATGCCCTAGAGGCAATAATAAAGTTGTTATTTATATTTCCTTATATCATGATAAATGTTTATTATTCATGCTAGAATTGTATTAATCGGAAACTTAGTACATGTGTGAATACATAGACAAACACAGTGTCACTAGTATACCTCTACTTGACTAGCTCGTTAATCAAAGATGGTTAAGTTTCCTAGCCATGGACAAGAGTTGTCATTTGATGAACGGGATCACATCATTAGAGAATGATGTGATTGACTTGACCCAACCGTTAGCTTAGCACGATGATCATTTAGTTTGTTGCTATTGCTTTCTTCATAACTTATACATGTACCTATGACTATGAGATTATGCAACTCCCGAATACCGGAGGAACACTTAGTGTCCTATCAAACGCCACAACTTAACTGGGTGACTATAAAGATGCTCTACAGGTGTCTTCGATGGTGTTTGTTGAGTTGGCATAGATCGAGATTAGGATTTGTCACTCCATGTATCGGAGAAGTATCTCTGGGCCCTCTTGGTAATGCACATCACTATAAGCCTTGCAAGCAATGTGACTAATGAGTTAGTTATGGGATGTTGCATTACGGAACGAGTAAAGAGACTTGCTGGTAATGATATTGAACTAGGTATTGAGATACCGACGATCGAGTCTCGGGCAAGTAACATACCGACGACAAAGGGAACAACGTATACTATTATGCGGTTTTTGACCGATAAAGATCTTCGTAGAATATGTAGGAACCAATATGAGCATCCAGGTTCCGCTATTGGTTATTGACTGAAAGTGAGTCTCGGCCATGTCTACATAGTTCTCGAACCCGTAGGGTCCGCACGCTTAACGTTCGATGATGATCGGTATTATGAGTTTATGTGTTTTGATGTACCGAAGGTAGTTCGGAGTCTCGGATGTGATCATGGACATGACGAGGAGTCTCGAAATGGTCGAGACGTAAAGATTGATATATTGGATAATGTTATTCGGACACCAGATGAGTTTCGCGGGTCACCAGATAAATATCGGAGTGTCGGGGTGTTATCGGAAACCCCGGGGGAACTAATGGGCCAACATGGGCCTTGTGAGAGAGAGAGGACGCCTAGGGATGCCCTCCTTGAGGAGTCTGAATTGGACTAGGAGGGGGCGGCGCCCCCCTCTCCTTCCTTCTCCCTCTCTCCCTCTCCTTCCTTCCCCCTCTCTTCCTTGTTGGAAACCTAGCTACTAGCAATAGGATTCCTATTCCTAGTAGGAATCCTACTTAGGGCGCGCCCCTATAGGGCCGGCCGGCCTCCCCCTTGCTCCTTTATATATGGGGGCAGGGCGCGCCCTAGAACACACAAGTTGACAGTTGTCTTAGCCATGTGCGGTGCCCCCCTCCATAGATTTCCACCTCGGTCATATAGTTGTAGTGCTTAGGCGAAGCCCTGCGTCGGTAACTTCATCATCATCGTCATCACGCCGTCATGCTGACGAAACTCTCCCTCGGCCTCAGCTGGATCAAGAGTACAAGGGATGTCACTGAGCTGAACGTGTGTAGATCGCGGAGGTGCCATGCGTTCGGTACTTGGATCGGTTAGATCGCGAAGATGTTCGACTACATCAACCGCGTTACTAAACACTTCCGCTTTCGGTCTATGATGGTACGTGGGCACACTCTCCCCTCTCGTTGATATGCATCATCTAGATGGATCTTGCGTGTGCGTAGGAATTTTTTTTGAAATTCTACGTTCCCCAATAGGTTTCACAAGAGGCATCTGTCAAGATAGAAAATGTTACAGTGTGTGAACAAATTACAGTCGAGCAATTGATAGAAAAGCGCAAACTTATGATGATATCTAAGGCAATGATCATGAATATAGGCATCACGTCCGTATCAAGTAGACCGGCTCCTGCCTGCATCTACTACTATTACTCCACACATCGACCAACTCCTGCCTGCATCTAGTGTATTAAGTTAATGAAGAACAAAGTAACATGATAACCCACAAGTATAGGGGATCGCAACAGTTTTCGAGGGCAGAGTATTCAACCCAAATTTATTGATTCGACACAAGGGGAGCCAAAGAATATTCTCAAGTATTAGCAGCTGAGTTGTCAATTCAACCACACCTGGATAACTTAATATCTGCAGCAAGGTATTTAGTAGCAAAGTAATATGATGGTAGTGGTAACGGTGGCAAAAGTAACGGTGGCAGTTTTGGTTTTATAGTGATTGTAACAGTAGCAACGGAAAAGTAAATAAGCGAAGAACAATATATGAAAAAGTTCATAGGCAATGGATCAGTGATGGATAATTATGTCGGATGCGATTCCTCATGCAATAGTTATAACATAGGGTGACACAGAACTAGCTCCAGTTCATCAATATAATGTAGGCATGTATTCCGAGTATAGTCATACGTGCTTATGGAAAAGAACTTGCATGACATCTTTTGTCCTACCCTCTTGTGGCAGCGGGGTCCTATTGGAAACTAAGGGATATTAAGGCCTCCTTTTAATAGAGTACCGGACCAAAGCATTAACACATAGTGAATACATGAACTCCTCAAACTACGGTCATCACCGGTAAGTATCCCGATTATTGTCACTTCGGGGTTAACGGATCATAACACATAATAGGTGACTATAGACTTGCAAGATAGGATAAAGAACTCACATATATTCATGAAAACATAATAGGTTCAGATCTGAAATCATGGCACTCGGGCCCTAGTGACAAGCATTAAGCATAGCAAAGTCATAGCAACATCAATCTCAGAACATAGTGCATATTAGGGATCAAACCCTAACAAAACTAACTCGAGTACATGATAAATCTCATCCAACCCATCACCGTCCAGCAAGCCTACGATGGAATTACTCCTGCACGGCGGTGAGCATCATGAAAATGGTGATGGAGGAAGGTTGATGATGACGATGACGATGGATTCCCCTCTCCGGAGCCCCGAACAGACTCCAGATCAGCCCTCCCGAGAGAGTTTAGGGCTTGGCGGCGGCTCCGTATCGTAAAACGCAATGAATCCTTCTCTCTGATTTTTTTCTCCCCGAACACGAATATATAGAGTTGGAGTTGAGGTCGGAGGAGCACCAGGGAGCCCATGAGGCAGGGGGCGCGCCCAGGGGGTAGGCGCGCCCCCACCCTCGTGGACAGGGTGTGGGCCCCCTGGCCTTGATTCTTTTGCCAGTATTTTTTATATATTCCAGAAATAATCTCCATTGATTTTCAGGTCATTCCGAGAACTTTTATTTCTGCACAAAATAACACCATGGCAATTCTGCTGAAAACAGCGTCAGTCTGGGTTAGTTCCATTCAAATCATGCAAGTTAGAGTCCAAAACAAGGGCAAAAGTGTTTGGAAAAGTAGATACAAAGGAGACGTATCAACTCCCCCAAGATTAATCTTTGCTTGTCCTCAAGCAATTCAGTTGACAAATTGAAAGTGATAAAGAAAAACTTTTACAAACTCTGTTTGCTCTTGTTGTTGTAAATATGTAAAGCCAACATTCAAGTTTTCAACAAAGATTATGAACTAACCATATTCACAATAACATTTAGGTCTCATGTTTACTCATATCAATGACATAATCAACTAGCGAGCAATAATAGTAAATCTCGGATGACAACACTTTCTCAAAACAATCATAATATGATATAACAAGATGGTATCTCGCTAGCCCTTTCTGAGACCGCAAAATATAAATGCAGAGCACCTTTAAAGATCAAGGACTAACTAGACATTGTAATTCATGGTAAAAGATATCCAGTCAAGTCATACACAATGTAAACTAACAATAATGCATGTAAATGACAGCGATGCTCTCTAACTGGTGCTTTTTAATAAGAGGGCGATGACTCAACATAAAAGTAAATAGATAGGCCCTTCGCAGAGGCAAGCAGGGATTTGTAGAGGTGCCAGAGCTCGATTTTGAAATAGAGATGAATAATATTCTGAGCGGTATACTTTCATTGTCAACATAACAACCGAGAGATCTCGATATCTTCCATGCTACACACATTATAGGTGGTTCCCAAGCAGAATGGTAAAGTTTATACTCCCCCACCACCAACAAGCATCAATCCATGGCTTGCCCGAAACAACGGGTGCCTCCAACTAACAACAATCCTGGGGGAGTTTTGTTTGCAATTATTTTGATTTGATTTGAGCATGGGATTGGGCATCCCGGTGACAAGCCATTTTCTCGTGAGTGAGGAGCGAAGTCCACTCCTCTTGAGAATAACCCGCCTAGCATGGAGGATACAAACAACCCTAGTTGATACATGAGCTATTCGAGCATACAAAACATAATGTTTATTTGAAGGTTTAGAGTTTGGCACATACAAATTTACTTGGAACGGCAGCTAGATACCGTATATAGGAAGGTATGGTGGACTCATATGGAATTACTTTTGGGGTTTATGGAGTTAGATGCACAAGCAGTATTCCCGCTTAGTACAAGTGAAGGTTAGAAAGAGACTGGGAAGCGACCAGCTAGAGAGTGATAACAATCATGAACATGCATTAAAATTAATCAACACCGAATGCAAGCATGGGTAGGATATAATTCACCATGAACATAAATATCGTAGAGGCTATGTTGATTTTGTTTCAACTACATGCGTGAACATGTGCCAAGTCAAGCCACTCGAATCGTTCAAAGGAGGATACCACCCTATCATACCACATCACAACCATTTTAATAGCATGTTGACACGCAAGGTAAACCATTATAAACTCCTAGCAAATTAAGCATGGCATAAGCAACTATAATCTCTAATTGTCACTGCAAACATGTTTCATTCATAATAGGCTTAATCAGGAACGATGAACTAATCATATTTACAAAAACAAGAGAGGTCGAGTTCATACCAGCTTTCCTCATCTCAATCAGTTCATCATATATCGTCATTATTGCCTTTCACTTGCACGACCGAACGGTGTGGATAATGATAATAGTGCACGTGCATTGGACTAAGCTGGAATCTGCAAGCATTCAATTCAAGGGATAAGACAAGTAATATGGGCTCTTTGTTAGATCAACAATAATGCATATAAGAGCCACTCAACATTTTCATTAAGGTCTTATCCTCTTGACCCCCAAAGAAAAAGAAAAGAAACAAAACTATTTACACGGGGAAGCTCCCAACAAGCTAAAGAAGAACGAGAAATCTTTTTGGGTTTTCTAATTAATTACTACTACTACAGGCATGGAAAGTAAACTAACTAAAAGCTACAACTATTTTTTTTGTTTTTTATTATGGTTTTTCAAACACACAAGAAGAAAGCTTAAAAAGAAAATAAACTAGCATGGATGATACAATGAAAAAGTATGAGCACCGACAACTGGCATTAGTATGTGAACATAAATGTAATGTCGGCGAGAAATACGTACTCCCCCAAGCTTAGGCTTTTGGCCTAAGTTGGTCTATGCCCATGGATGGCCTGGTGGATATCCGAAGTTGAAGCTGGGGTTGTACTGAGATGCATCAGCTACTGCCTGAAGGGCTGCAGCCTGGAGGCGAGCTGCCTTCGTCCTCCTCTCGTACTGATCCGCCTCCTCCCTGATATAACATATCTCCTTTGTGCCTGAAAGTTAAAGAAAGTAGGAGTAGGGAGAGCGACGTGATAGGTGCGTCATCTGTCAAAGATTAGTCGGTACTGGAGGGACTGTTCGTTCCTCTCAACAAACTGATGACGAACCATAGCATTATAATCTAAATAAGCAGGAGGCAACTCAATATCATCTCCACGTATGGGTATCTCAAGAAAATCAGCTAAACGAGTTGCATAAATTCCACCAAAGAAATCTCCATTAATACTATTATTATGCAACCTACATGCAACAATGGCCCCCAAGTTATATTGTCTATCTCCTAATACAGCACTCTTGAGAACACTTAGGTCGGGAACACACATGTGACATGCTTCATACTTACCATTAATGCATCTACCTATAAAGAGAGCAAAATAATGTATGGCAGGAAAATGAATGCTCCCTATGGTAGCTTGTGTTATTTCTATAGATTCCCCCACAGTTATACTAGCAAGAAAGTCTTTATATTCAGATTTGCGAGGTTCACTAACATTACCCCACTGTGGGAGTTTATAAGCAGTATTAAAATCTTCTAAGTCCATGGTATAAGATTTATCATAAAGTTCAAACAGGACGGTTTGAGAATTGCGTGATGATGTAAATTTAAATCTTCTCACAAAGGAATTAGTGAGGTAGTAGTACTGAGGGCACTTATCTGCCATGAAGCCCTCAAGTTCAGTGTTACGCACATACGCTTCAAATTCCTCCTTAATTCCTGCCTGGACCATGAAATCCTCTGACGACCATTCACAAGGCCGCACTTGAGCCTCCCTTGGTAGTTCATTGTCCGGCTCGCGTATTGCGGTCCTTGGGCCTTGCTTCCTTGAGGAACCACCTTGGTATATTTTCCTAAACATATTTCTTCCTCTGAAAAATTTCTGAAATTTTTAGTGACTCAAAATAAAAGTGAACCAAACTCAACAAGATTGATAGCAACTACTCCTACAGGTGCCTAGAGGCTATATCATGCATTAAAACTACTTTTGACCACATAAATTTGACATGCAAGCTCAAGAACAGGGTCACCTAAGCAGCAAAAAAATGCAATAAATAAAGCACTAGAACAAAAACTAATTGGACCATTGGAGGAGTCACATACCAAAGAACAATCCCCCAAACCAGTTTTGCGAATGGAGCTTTGAGCAAGGAGATCGAAAATGGCAGCAAGATGAGTAAGAACTCGGGTTTGAGCTGGTGGATGATTTTTTCTGGAGCAAGACGAAGTGTGTGGATGCAAGAATAAGTGGAGGAGACCTATGTGGGGTCCACGAGGCAGGGGGGCGCGCCCAGGGGGTAGGGCACGCCCTCCACCCTCGTGGGCACATGGTGGGTCCCCCTGGTGTGTTCTCAGTGCCAGCTATTCTCAAACATTGTAGCAAAAATCATATTACATTTTCAGGGCATTTGGAGAACTTTTATTTTCGGGGTATTTTTTATTGCAAGGATAATTCAGAAAACAAACAGAAAAATACTATTTTTGCTTAATTTAATATAAATAACAGAAAGTAAAAGGAGGGTACAGAAAGTTGTGCTTTCTAACTTCATCCATCTCATGCTCATCAAAAGGAATCCACTAACAAGGTTGATTAAATCTTGTTAACAAACTCATTTCGAATAACATGAAACCGGAGAAATTTCAAATAAAACTAGGTTACCTCAACGGGGATATGCACGTCCCCAACAATAAGAATATCATATTTCTTCTTGATAGTAGGAAGAGGAAATTCAAAACCTCCAATAGTAATTTTTGAAAATTTTTCAATAGAATTAATACTGTGGACTTGAGGTTGTTTCCTCGGAAAGTGTATCGTATGCTCATTACCATTAACATGAAAAGTGACATTGCCTTTGTTGCAATCAATAACAGCCCCTGCAATATTCGAAAAGGGTCTACCAAGAATAGTAGACATACTATCATCCTTGGGAATATCAAGAATAACAAAGTCCGTTAAAATAGTAACGTTTGCAACCACAACATGCACATCCTAACAAATACCGACAGGTATAGTAGTTGATTTATCAGCCATTTGCAAAGATATTTCAGTAGGTGTCAACTTATTCAAATCAAGTCTATGATATAAAGAGAGAGGCATAACACTAACACCAGCTCCAAGATCACACAAAGCAGTTTTAACATAGTTTCTTTTAATGGAGCATGGTATAGTTGGTACTCCTGGATCTCCAAGTTTCTTCGGTATTCCACCCTTAAAAGTATAATTAGCAAGCATGGTGGAAATTTCATCTTCCGGTATCTTTCTTTTATTTGTAACAACATCTTTCATGTATTTAGCATAAGGGTTCATTTTAAGCATATCAGTCAAACGCATACGCAAAAAGATAGGTCTAATCATTTCAGCAAAGCGCTCAAAATCCTCATCATCCTTTTTCTTGGATGGTTTAGGAGGAAAAGGCATGGGTTTCTGAACCCATGGTTCTCTTTCCTTATCATGCTTCCTAGCAACAAAGTCTCTCTTATCATAACGTTGATTCTTTGATTGTGGGTTATCAAGATCAACAGCAGGTTCAGTCTCTACATCACTGTCATTGCTAGGTTGAGCATCAACATGAACATCATCATTAACATTATCACTAGGTTCATGTTCATTATCAGATTGTGTTTCAGCATCAGAAATAGAAATATCATTGGGATTCTCAGGTGTGTCAACAATAGGTTCACTAGAAGCATGCAAAGTTCTATCATTTTTCTTTTTCTTCTTCTTAGAAGAACTAGGTGCATCAATATTAGTTCTCTGAGAACCTTGCTCAATTCTCTTAGGGTGCCCCTCAGGATACAAAGGTTCCTGAGTCATTTTACCCCCTCTAGTCATAACTCTAACAACATTATCATTTTTCTTATTATTTAATTCATTGAGCAAATCATTCTGAGCCTTAAGTACTTGTTCTACTTGAGTGGTAACCATAGAAGCACGTTTACTAATAAGTTTAAGTTCACCTTTAACTCTAGACATATAATCACTCAAGTGTTCAAGCATATCTGCATTGTGTTTCAATTGTCTACCAGCATAAGCATTGAAGTTTTCTTGTTTAACAATAAAATTATCAAACTCATCTAAGCACTGGCTAGCAAACTTATAACGAGGAATATCACCTTCATCAAACCTATAGAGAGAATTTACCTTTACTAACTATGTCGGGTTATCAAGACCATGTATTTCTTCAATAGGTGGTAAATTCTTAACATCTTCAACTTTAATACCTTTTTATTTCATAGATTTCTTTGCCTCTTGCATATCTTCAGGACTGAGAAATAGAATACCCCTTTTCTTCGGAGTTGGCTTAGGAGTTGGTTCAGGAAGTGTCCAAACATTTTCATTACTCAACATACTATTTAGTAGCAACTCAGCTTGATCAATAGTTCTTTCCCTGAAAACACAACCAGCACAACTATCCAGGTAATCTCTGGAAGCATCGGTTAGTCAATTATAAAATATATCAAGTATTTCATATTTTTTGAGAGGATGATCAGGCAAAGCATTAAGTAATTGGAGAAGCCTCCCCCAAGCTTGTGGGAGACTCTCTTCTTCAATTTGCACAAAATTATACATTTCCCTTAAGGCGGCATGTTTCTTATGAGCAGGGAAATATTTAGCAGAGAAGTAATAAATCATATCCCGGGGACTACGCACACAATCAGGACCAAGAGAATTAAACCATGTTTTAGCGTCACCCTTTAATGAGAACGGAAACAACTTAAGGATAAAGTAATAGCGAGTTTTCTCATCATGAGTAAACAGGGTGGCTATGTCATTTAATTTAGTAAGATGTGCCACAACAGTTTCAGATTCATAGCCATAAAAAGGATCAGATTCAACCAAAGTAATTAACTCGGGATCAACAGAGAAATCATAATCCTTATCAGTAATAAAGATAGGTGAAGTAGCAAAAGCAGGGTCATATTTCATTCTAGCATTCAAAGACTTTTCTTTAAGCTTAGCTAATAATTTCTTAAGATCAGATCTATCATTGCAAGCAAGAAAGTCTCTAGCAGTTTCTTCATCCATAACATAACCCTCAGGCACAACAGGCAATTCATATCTAGGGGGAGAATCTTCATCATCACTTTCATCAATATTATCAGTTTCAATAATTTCATTCTCTCTAACCCTAGCAAGTTGTTCATCAAGAAATTCACCTAGTGGCACAGTATTATCAAGCATAGAAGTAGTTTCATCATAAGTATCATGCAAAGCAGAAGTGGCATCATCAATAACATGCGACATATCAGAATGAATAGCAGGAGTAGGTGTCGCAAGTTTACTCAAAACAGAAGGTGAATCAAGTGCAGAGCTAGATGTCAGTTCCTTACCTCCCCTCGTAGTTGAGGGAAAAATCTTGGTTCTCTTATCTTTCAAGTTCTTCATAGTGATCAGCAGATATAAATCCCAAGTGACTCAAAGTATAGAGCTATGCTCCCCGACAACGGCGCCAGAAAATAGTCTTGATAACCCACAAGTATAGGGGATCGCAACAGTTTTCGAGGGTAGAGTATTCAACCCAAATTTATTGATTCGACACAAGGGGAGCCAAAGAATATTCTCAAGTATTAGCAGCTGAGTTGTCAATTCAACCACACCTGGATAACTTAATATCTGCAACAAGGTGTTTCATAGCAAAGTAATATGATAGTAGTGGTAACGGTGGCAAAAGTAACTGTTGGGGATATTACTACTGGAGGTAAACCGCCTTATGTAGCCGGGTTAACTCCTTGAAGATTAGAAGCCCATGAAGATGCAAGGATGATGGCGCTTCATGAAGGCCCAAGGCCCAAAGGCGGGTTAAAGCCTATAAATGTAAACCGACCTAGTCATGTAACTTGTATTATAAGATAGGAAGGATAGAGACCGAACCGGATACATTTATGATCCGGCTTCGGGACTCTGTAGCCTGGCAGGCGTCAACCTATGTATATAAAGGGATGACCCGGCCGTGGTTTAGGGACAGACAACAACTCGAGAGCCAGACAAAGCGGATTCGCTCCCTGGCCTTCGAAACCCTAGCAATACCAATCACAACTAGACGTAGGCTTTACCTTCCTTGACGGGGGCAAACTAGTATAAAATTCCCATGTCCCCTTGTCCGGTTTAAACCCTTTGAGCTAACCCGTAGCGATGGCTCCACGACTAAGTCCTTTCACAAGGACATCTGCCGTGACAAACCCATGACAGTTGGCGCCCACCGTGGGGCTATCGCATGATGGTTTTGAGTTCTTGAAGGGCAGCTTTGATGGACTTAAGGGATACGCTGTGGGCCGGATGACGAAGAGTCGTCGCGGCAAGCTCTACATCGACAATGCAGGATGGGGTCCCGAGGCCGATTCAATCGAGTCTACACGGACATCATCGAAACGGCTCGGCGTGCAAGTTCTTCACCGGTTCAGCCCAAGGCAAGGTATGTTTTCGTAGGTGTCATCCATGGATCGGGATACGAGGACGGGCCGGTGTCCGATGGAGAGACTGTGCTCTGTTCTGATGACGAGTCTTCTAGAGAGACCGAATCGCTTTATCAGTTGCAGGATGGCTGGATTGATGGAGGATCTGAGGGCAACAGTATTCCGGATTCCCCTAATCTGCCAAACCGGGCCGCCATCTTCATGGCCGGCACAAAATCAGCGCCTCATTCATCGACCGCCGCGGCAATACTCTCCGGTTCAACAACGGCTACACCGGCAGGGGCAGGAAGCTCTGTGCCGCCTCCAACCCAAGTCCTGTCTGATTTGTTCGACGCTTTGGCAACGTTGATGGCCGCAGAGGTGGATGCAGCAACCAGGGATCAGCACAATGCGGAGATTGCAAAGGTGAAAGATCAGATAGCTCGGGCTAAAGCGGACCTGGCGACAGAGAATGCTAGGATGGCTACGGAGCGGGCTGAATTGGAAGCACAGGCCTACCGGATTAGGCTGGATCAGAATGCTTCAGAGGAAGTCATGAGAAGAAGGTACCGATCGCGTCTCCCATCGGTTTATGAGCCACAGAATCTCTTCAACACACCAGGAGTAGGAGCTGGTAACCAACCTATGCTAAACCGGGCGGAGGCACCAGGAACGGGAGCGCCGGTTCAACCGCGCACGATGGACCCGCCTCGCCAGAACAACGTTGTGCCACAGTATGTACCAACACCTCCTGGGCATTATTCCAACCCGTTGGACAATACTGTGGCCGCCGCTTCACGCCTGGCAGCCCTCCCAACCGACGGCGAGTCACCAGTTGCGGTGGAGGCACGTCGGTCCAGGGATCTCCTTCAAACAGCGCTAAATCAACAGCAGGCATATTCGCATAGTCGTGAGAGGATTCATTCCACTCCCCGTCCAATCCGAAGCTATAGCATACACGTGGAGGACGAACCGGCTGTGTCCAGCAGTGCACGTTGCCGAAATTCACCGCGAGGAAACAACCCGGCAGGGGGAGGCGCTAATGCGCAGGATGTTGTGGACCACGGCCGCGCACGTCGGGAGGCCGAGTTGGCAGCTCGACACGCAGCACGACAACATACTCCGGTTCACCCTACAGCTTCAGTAGAGCCAGGTGTGGTGTTCAGTTCCTTAGGGGTGCCGTGTCTCACCCCCGCTTTGCGTAATGTGAG
This sequence comes from Triticum urartu, assembly GCF_056163025.1. NCBI lineage: Eukaryota > Viridiplantae > Streptophyta > Magnoliopsida > Poales > Poaceae > Triticum > Triticum urartu. The sequence continues at coordinate 68,432,939 of NC_141876.1, read as the reverse complement.
ACTGCCCAAGGACTTCAAGGGACCTCGTAAGGTACCAAATTACACCGCCGATTGCAGCCAGAGGCGTGGGTGGAGAGCTATGAGATGGCAATGGAGATGTTAGATGTGGATGAGGCAGTATGTGCTAAATATTTCACAATGATGTTGGAAGGAACAACTCGTACTTGGTTGAAGAGCTTGCCAACCAACTCTGTCGGATCATGGGCCGAATTGAAGCACCGGTTTATCCAGAATTTCAAAGATACTTGTAAGCAGCCAATGTTAATCGTGGATCTAGCCGCTTGTGTCCAAGAGGAAGGGGAGTCCACGACCCATTGGGTTAAACGGGTCTCAGCGATTTTGCACTCATCAGATCGTATCAATGCAGACACCACAGTGTTAACATTAGAGGGCAATTGCCGTTTCAAGCCGCTCAAACAGAAATTAGGAAGGCTCAAACATCACTGCAACGATATGTCAACGCTCATGGCCGCTTTGGTTAAATACGCTGATTCAGATAATACTAAGGACCCGGATTCAGAGGAGGACAAACCGGAGAAAGGGAAAAAGAACGGCAACACCAAGGGTCAGCAGCATAATCCGGCAGGCCATGGGAACAGCGGTAAGCGCAAGGCCGACAGTAGCTTGGACTTTGTTGCTAATACCAATGCTCAGGAGAATGGCCAGCGCCGTAAGGGCAAGCAGCCCCAGAGGGGTGGAGGTTCAGGCCCCAATTTGGAGCGCCTGTTAAATCAGCACTGTCCAAAGCATGGATCAAAGGAGAAGCCAGCGTCGCATCTTTGGAAGGACTGCTATATCATGCGGGATTTCAAGAATTCCAATATGTTCTAGTATGATAATGGCCCGCCCGGCGGTTCAGGAGGTGGTTTCCACGGGCCGGGTTACGGAGGTGGTGGTTCCGGTTCAGGGTTTCAAGGCAACCAAACCGGACACATCAATCAAGGGCACCAAGGCAACCAGGGAGGTTACAACCATCAGGGGAATCAGCAGCAACAGCAGCAGTCGGGTTACCAGAGCAATCCCAAGCAGCTAAATAGCGGGCAATATCATGTTTTCACTACTAGTTTGTGTAAGTGTGATCAGAAGCTTCACAAAAGGGCGGTAAACTCTGTTGAACCGGCAGTACCTCGGTATTTACGCTAGTCTGAGCAACCCATTTTATGGAGTAGAGAGGATCACCCACCCCGGGTTGATAATCTGGGTCACTTGGCCCTGGTGGTAGCCCCGCAAGTTGGGGGTTACAAGTTTACTAAAGTGCTCATGGATGGGGGAAGCAGTATCAACATTCTTTATTATGACACATTCCGCCGTATGGGGTTGACAGATAAGAATCTTAAACCGTCAAATACGGTCTTTCATGGGGTGGTGCCTGGTAAGTCTGCATATCCTGTTAGCAAGATAGCCTTAGAGGTAGCTTTTGGAGATGATTATGATTCAAGGTCAGAAACATTGATGTTTGAGGTGGTAAAGATCAAAAGTCCGTACCACGCCTTGTTTGGACGACCGGCTTATGCTAAGTTCATGGCAAGGCCATGCTATGTGTATCTACAGCTTAAAATGCCAGGTCATAAGGGGACTATCACAGTACATGGAAGCAGAAAGATCGCTTTGGAATGTGAGGAAGGTGATGCGGCTTATGCTGAGTCGGTTTGTGCCACGGAGGAGCTGAAATTCTATAAGGAGCAAGTTGATCCGGCAGACATGACTTCTTTGAAAAAGCCAACTACGGAACACGATCCGGCATTGAAGTTTAAATCGGCCACAGATACTAAGATGGTTGACTTTGTTCCCGGCGATTTATCCAAACAGTTCAGCATCAGCGTGAACCTGGATCCCAAATAGGAAAGCGCGCTCATCGAGTTCATCCGTGAGAATCGGGACATCTTTGCATGGAAACCTTCTGACATGCCAGGTGTACCGAGGGAACTCGCTGAGCACACACTCAACATTGATCCTAAGTTTAAACCAGGTCAGCAGTTTCTCCGCCGCTTCAATGAAGAAAGGCGTAAGGCTATAGGTGAAGAGGTAGCCCGTCTGTTGGCCGCAGGGTTTATTGTAGAGGTCTTTCATCCAGAGTGGTTGGCTAATCCGGTGCTGGTTCTTAAGAAAAACGGCACTTGGCGTATGTGTGTGGATTACACAGATTTAAACAAAGCTTGCCCTGCAGACCCCTTTTCCCTCCCTCGCATTGATCAGATAATTGATGCGACTACAGGTTGTGACCGTTTGTGTTTTCTGGATGCTTATTCTGGTTATCATCAGATCAAGATGGCAGTTAAGGACCAGGAGAAGACATCTTTCATAACTCCCTTTGGAGCCTTTTGCTATCTTTCCATGCCTTTTGGACTCAAGAGTGCCCAGGCAACTTACCAGCGATGTGTTCAGAATTGCCTTCATAAGCAAATTGGGCGCAATGTTCATGCATATGTGGATGATATTGTGGTAAAGTCCAGAAAGGAGGAGACATTGATAGATGATTTGAGAGAAACCTTTGACAATCTCCGGGTTTACAAGATGATGCTCAATCCGGAGAAGTGTGTCTTTGGTGTCCCGGCAGGCAAGCTCTTGGGTTTTCTGGTGTCAAACAGAGGCATTGAGGCTAATCCGGAAAAGATTGCAGCAATTACATCCTTGGCTAAACCGGCGTGTATCAACGATGTTCAACGTCTGGTCGGCTGGATTACAGCCTTGAGCCGGTTTATCAGTCGCCTTGGAGAGAAGGCCATCCCTTTATATCAGATGCTCAAGAAAACAGATAACTTTGTCTGGAGCGAGGCAGTTGATAAAGCATTCGAGGATCTGAAGAGGCAGCTAGCTGAACCGCCCGTGCTTGCAGCGCTGATCGATAAGGAGCCGTTATTACTATATATGTGGCTGCTAATGCCCGGGCTGTTAGCGCAGCTATTGTGGTAGAGCGCAAGGAGCTTGGCAAGGAATATCCGGTTCAACGGCCGGTTTATTATATCAGCGAGGTGCTCATCGAGTCAAAGCAGAGGTATCTGCATTGGTAGAAGCTGGTGTACGGAGTGTTTATGGCAAGCCGGAAGCTTAAACATTATTTTCAGGGCCATCCCATCACAGTGGTCAGTTCAGCTCCTCTGGGCGATATCATTCAAAACAGAGAAGCAACTGGGCAGATTGTCAAGTGGGCTATTGAGCTTGGACCTCATGGGCTCAAATATATACCCCGCACAGCTATCAAATCCCAAGCACTCGTGGATTTCATCAATGATTGGACGGAGTTACAGGCACCTGAAGAGAAACCAGATAATACATATTGGACTATTCATTTTGATGGATCCAGACAGTTGGAGGGCTCGGGGGCTGGAGTCATACTAACTTCCCCACGAGGTGACAAGTTTTGTTATGTCCTCCGTTTGATGTTCCCTTGTACTAACAATGCAGCTGAATATGAGGCTTTGCTCCACGGTCTTCGGATGGCTAAGGAGATGAATTTGAGCCGGGTTAAGTGCCTCGGTGATTCAGATCTAGTGGCTCAGCAGGTGTCTGGCACTTGGGATTCTAAGGACCCACTCATGGCTGCATATCGGCGAGAGGTGGATACAGTGGTTGGTCACTTTAAGGGTTATCAGGTGGACCATATAGACCGGCAGAAGAATGAAGCGGCGGACGCTTTAAGTCATCTTGGTTCCCAGCATAAACCGGTCCCGCCCAATGTCTTTCTTGATGTGTTGCATAATCCGTCAGTCAAGGTGCCAACCGAAGAAGATTTGGCTATTCCTGATCCGGAGGCTTAGTTGGTGGCAGCTCTGCATGCCATACCGGATTGGACAATCCCATATCTGGCTTACATGAACCGGGGCAAGTTACCAGACGATGAAACGTTGGCCCGACAGATAATCTGGCATTCCAAGTCCATGACCATACGCAACGGGGAGTTACATTGCTACAGTGTTTCAGGAGCAATTCAACGTTGTGTTTCTCCTCAAGAAGGTTGTGAGATTTTGCGAGAAATCCATGAAGGGGACTGCGGTCACCACGCCGGTTCAAAGTCTTTGGTGGCTAAAGCTTTTCGCCATGGTTTTTACTGGCTGACGGTGCATGCTGATGCGGAAGATTTAGTCAAGAGATGTGACGGGTGTCAAAAATTTGCCCGCTGTGCGCACATTCCGGCTCAAGAGTTGCGGATGATTCCAATTACGTGTCCGTTTGCAACTTGGGGGCTTGATATGGTTGGACCCTTCAAGCGATCCAAGGACAAAAAGACCCACCTGTTAGTAGCAGTTGATAAATTCACCAAATGGGTGGAGGCAGAGCCAGTCATCAAGTGTGATGCAGCCACGGCGGTTCAATTCATCAAAAAGGTGATATTCCGGTTTGGTTTTTCACACAGCATTATAACAGATAATGGTACTAACCTGTCAAAGGGGGGTGGAAGAATTTTATCAACATGAGCACATCCGGCTCGACCTAGCATCGGTGGCTCACCCCCAGTCTAATGGTCAAGCAGAGAAGGCAAATCAAGAAATTATGCGGGGTATCAAACCCAGGCTTATGGTTCCCTTAAAGCGGACACCAGGTTGTTGGGTTGAGGAGCTACCTTCTGTGTTGTGGAGCATCAACACCACACCTAATAGGTCTACGGGTTACACACCTTTCTTCATGGTCTATGGAGCAGAGGCAGTTCTTCCTAGTGACATCCGTCACGACTCGCCCCGTGTGACAGCTTATGTTGAAGCTGATAATGAGAAGGCACGTCAAGATTCTCTGGACCTGTTAGATGAAGAGCGTGATCTGGCCGCAGCACGATCGGCGATTTATCAACAAGATCTCCGACGTTATCATAGCCGCTGGGTTAAAACCAGAACCTTTCAAGAAGGCGATTTGGTGCTCCGGCTCATCCAGGATCAGACTGATATGCACAAGTTATCCCCACCTTGGGAAGGACCCTTTGTGGTCAGCAAAAATCTGCACAACGGATCTTACTACCTCATTGATGTTCGAGAGCATAAAGACTCACGTCAATCGGAGGAGGAGACCAAGCGGCCATGGAACATAGCTCTCCTTCGGCCTTACTATACTTAAAGCCATAGGCTCTTCATCTGTACATATTTATGACAGTGTATATATCATATAATAAACCGGAGCCTCTGTTATAAGCGGGGTATCTGTTCTTTTTACATCATGTGTGTGCTTATATGAATTAACTGACAAAGCAGAGTTTTTGTTAATCCGGTTTTAGCAGCTGCACGGATATAAAGAAAATCACCAGGGGGCTTGGTCATATTTGAACTACAGCTACACCTCTTGATCGGTTTTGAAACCACGAAGGGATATCACTAGGGGGCTTGGTTGTTATCACACCATAACTACACCTCTTGATAGGCATTTAGGCCACAAGGGGAAAATTTGTGGAGCCAAAGTGAGTGTTGTACAAAGCACAGACTCAAACATGGGCACACACTGAGCATAGCTCACAAAGTTACTTGGGGGCTCTTTTTTACAAAGCAACAAAGAGTTTGAAAGGACCCTTGTAATTGGCTATCAAGCCACGGCTTGGAAGCCTAGTGTATTCACCTAAAACCCCGGGTTAACCTGCCTTCATCAAGTAAGCCACTCCTGTCCAGGTAATCCTGGTATGACCCATCGAACGTTTGACATGTCAATCTTTTATAGACCCTGAACTTGTCAAATTTAAAACGATGATTGGTTAATTGGAGGCCCATCTTAAAAGGCTTTGTTAAATGGTTTAACTCAGAGGCCTCGCAGCCCATGAAAAGCCTCAATTTGGAGCCTGGCAGCTCGTAAAAAGCCTTGCATATTATTCTTTTTGAGTTTTATTTGTTGAAGTTCATAAGTATTTTTTGATAAACCGGCGTCCTTAACCCGGCTTGCTTTTCAACTACAAGTTGTCGGCACATGATCAATTATAAACCGGTGTTTATTGACCCGGTCTGGTTTGACTAAATCACCATTGTTATAATCAAAACCCGGTAGTTATCCCGGTCCGGTTTAATATATAGACCGGCATTACAAAGATGGGGTTATCAACGTTCCGGACTGGTATTAACACCTTTGCCGTATACACCGTTGGTCAGCCAATGAGGTATGTTATGTATATTGCTTTTTGTATAAACACTTCGATTATCTCATCTGTCTTATACACTTCCTGGACATTATGACCCGTCTAGCGGTAAACCGCTAGCTACTTTTGAGTTATTGAACCCAGGAACACAATTCATCATGGGTTATGTATAAATATATCTCAAAAGGTGGCAAAAGTCGTCATGAGGCATTACAAAACATGCTCAATGGCATGGCAAATAACGGAGTTTTGGCTATCTTATTACAAGAAGATTTCAAAGCGGCTCCAATGGCATAATTGTTTTTCACAAAGTCGGCACACAGTAGCCAATAAACCGGCGACCGGTTTAGGACGCTTCGTCTGGACGGTTTGATGGTTGAGGGTCAGTTGGTGTGGGCACTTCTTCATCCCTCCCCAGACGCTGGAAATCAACCGTCGACCAATTGATTCCAGTTAAAGCTTGAAATACTGCTTCCTCATGGATAAGATTGGAGGGGTTGATATCAAGAGCATAAGTGTGCTTACGAATCGGAGGCACAAGTTCTTCCACTTCATGGATGTCGGTCGGTTGTCTTTTCCCTTTAGCGTCATAAACCGGTTGAAAATGGGACAAGTATGTATCATCGGCCAGTTTGCTGGCTACTGGTCGCATCTATTTGGTCAGCCACCGGACGTCATCATTATCAAAGTTTGAACCGTCTTCCTTCACACCTGGATATCCTTTAGTGATATCATCCGCTTCAAGGTCTGGAATCTAGGCTTTGGCTCGAATAAGTGCGGTTAAAGCTCCGGACCTGGCAGCTGCCCTCTTCAATTCGGCAATACGGGCTGGTAACATGGCCAACTTCTCATGTGTTTCTTTAATCAAAGTTGGGGCCGGTTTGTTGTAAGCTGTCGTGCAAATAGCCCGCTGAGACCCAGAGTACAGCTGTTCAACCAATGTATATGCCGCTTTGAGCTTCATGCGCATATTTGTACCAAGATGAGCAATCCGGGTGCCTGTCACGGTTTAACATCAGCATTCTGGTCAAAGATAAGGTTCCACAAGTTATACCAAATACATAAAGGACACACTTACCAAAGATTGCAGAAGTCATGGCGTTAATTTGCCGTTTCAAACCAGCCAGTTCCTCCACAACCGGTTTCAAGGCAGCCTTGGCGTCTTCGGCACTCTTTATTAAACCGGATTTCTCGATCTCCCATTCAGCACGGTCTTTGTTGAAAGATTCTTTGAGTTTTTCCATGGCGGCTAGGGCTTTCGTTATCTCCTCTTTGGTTTTGGTGGCTTCTTCTTGTTGGGACTTCACATTGTTTTGCAAATCAATATTTCGGGCCTCTTTATTCCTCATATCAGACTGCAAACGTTGAAGACATATCAAATGACAGGATACATACATATTCTAAGTACAAATCGCATAACAGGTTATGCACTTCGTACTTGGGGGCTAATGCCTATTTGCTCTAAATTGCTACAGTTTATACAAGTCTCCAGAACAATGTAAACATTATCCTTGACACTTGGGGGCTAATGTATGTTGATTCAAAAACGGATGCATGGATTAAAACCCGGATTAACTTGCTAGAGTTAAACCGGCCTTTGGGGGATACGCGGCAGAAAGCTATCTACTTGCTAAAGGGTAAATCTGGTTCTTATCAGTGGCTTAAAGTGCTACGAAGACCCGGGTTATGATTCACATTATAACCCAGCCCTTGGGGGCTATTTGGGCTAGCATTTTCAGACTATGAATCAAGATACAAAGGAGGAAGAAAATACCTCATATCGCTCCTTCATCAAATTTACCAAACCGGCTTCATAATCCCAGTTTGCGTGCAAGCGATTCAAGAAGCTAGAGTGAAGCTCCTCTGCATTGAGATGAGCATAACTTGCCAAATCACTGCTCCATTTGCCTTTTTCTCTAGCAGCCTGCTCTTCTTTGGCACTATGTTGAGCCAAAACTACAGGATGGCCAGGAGAGCTATGGCCTATTCCAGTAATAATAACGTCATCACCTTGGCCTTCAGGGTTTTTGGTTGGTGATATTGGAATTTCAGCATCTTTCACCGAACTAGCCCGGTTTGGTTCTGCCGGTTCAGCATCAGGCGCGGCAGGCTCAGCGTCTGTTGGCTCATTAGTATTTTGTCCTTCAAGGGGCGGGTCATCAGAAGTAGCTTCAGGATGAGGGCCTTTCGGTTCACAAGTTTGTTCCGATTCACCTCTTGGTTCTTCTTCTTCGGCGACCAGGTCTTCGGGCGGATTGGTGACCCGAGCTTTCTTGTTGGGCCTGGCTTTGGCCCTGCAAACAGGATAAAAGAGGATTAACATCCTATTCAAAGGATTTATGACACATTGAAAGGAAAGGTTTTGACAACTTACCCGGCCACAGTTTTCAAAGGGGGGAGTTGAGTTGCTGTCGATTCACCAGAAGATGAAGGAGGTGTCACCTGATAATTTGAATCAGACGGATTAAGAGGTTGTCTGAAATAACCTGCCTTGGGGTAAGAATGGTCAGAAGTAGGAGAGACCTCAGACCAGCGCTTCCGAACCGGGGTATCAGGTAAACCGGCTGAAGTGACCTGTTGGCCACTGTGCCGGGTTGTCCGACAAGCTTCATGCTGCTGAGTCTTCAAAATAAATGTTGGATCCAAGTGAGCAAGAGGATGAGAAAAGCTTACTTTCCGGACTGCTTGGTGGGTTTTTTGTGTTGGCATAGAGTCTGAACTGGAAGAAAGGGTAATTACCTCTACATCATCAGCTTGACTAGCTTCTGCGTCCTCCTGAGGAAGATCATTGTTAATGAGATGCATGAAAAGAGAGCCAAGTGAGTCAAGTTCTACCTCAACTTCTGGATCATCAGTGTCATCATCAAGCTCCATGTTGATTCGGTCAGCCATTTTCCGTTTGGACGTCCGTTTTACGGCTTTGGTTTTGGGGCGGGATGGCTTGACCACTTTATCCCCAGTCGGCTTTGCCGCTTTCTCTATGGTTTTCCGTTTCCAGAAGGGGTCATCACCCTACATACACAAAAGAAGGATTACAGGTTGCATAAGCTAAAAATATTAGAGATGAAAAGGAAGTATAATGCTTACAGCAGGCGGTTTGTTCTTGGCATAGAAGGGACTCAGACCGGTTTGACTACAGACCAGTTCCGATTCATTCAGAATCTTCTCTACACCTTCAGTGACTTCTTCCTCAGATAATTGAAGGTTGCAATGGCGTTGAGGGTCGTCAACCTCATGGGTATACTCACACATTAAACCGGAACGCCGGCTTAGCGGCAAGATACTCCAGGATATCCAACAGCGCACAAAGTCCACGCCTGTTAAACCGTTCGCCATAAAGGCCCAGAGTTTGGCGAGTTGAGGGGCATATTTCGCCCTTTCTGAAGAGCTCAGGCGTTGTGGCATTGGATGGGTGTTGGATAGTCTGTGATCACGAAAGCCGGGGAGAGGATTTTCATCTTCAGGGGATGTATCTCTGCAAATAAAACCAAGTTTGGTTCCATTCCTTTGCATGGCTGTGCAATTTGGCATGAGGAAATTCAACCTCTTTCCGCTTTTGAATTGAGACACCCCCAAGTCCAGTGTTAGGGCCATTTACAAATTCTATGCGCCGGTTTAAATGAAAGAAGTCCTGGAACAGCTCGGCGGTTGGTTCTTCTTGCAAATATACTTCACAGAAGACCTGGAAGTTGCATAAATTGGAGACTGAGTTGGGACCAATATCTTGAGGATGAAGTTGGAAGCTGGCAAGCACATCTCGGTAAAACTTTGACCCTGGCGGTTTGAAGCCATGACCTATGTGGTCAACAAAGACAACCACCTCACCCTGCCTGGGGGTTGGAGGATTTTCTATTCCTGGAACTCGCCATTTGATTTTAGTTTTCTTAGCCAAAGTGCCAATGCTGACCATATCATTCAATTGTTCCTCTGTGACCAGGGAACGAGCCCAGTTGCAAGCGGTGAATTGCTTGGCCATCGTGGAACAAACGAGCTGGAAACAAAAGGCCGGTTCATAAATCACACGGGATAACATACAAGATGCAAGGGAGTAAAATATGCACTGATAGGTGACATGGCATAAACTGGAGATCAATGCAATAATGCATAAAAGGTAGTACCACGACAGGGGTACTCAGACACTGTTAAACCGGAATATAATTATGGAGGTAAAAGGCTCTTCCGGTTTATCAGAGGGTTATGGTATAGATTGTTTATACAAAATTAAATCGCCTATGATGGTGGTTTATCAAAAAAAATCGCCTATGATGGTGTGAGGAGAAACAGATTTCACAGAGGTATGTGAAATTTTCGGATCTAAGATAAGACAGAAAAGTAAAAATAATTGGATCTGGAAAGGGTGAAGAACCGAAGAAACTTATGAAGGACTAGATCAGTTCTTTGCGCATAAGGGTTTGTGGTGATAGCCGAAGATTAGTTACGGCAAGGAGTACGTCAGGTACGAAGTGTTCACCTGAAGGCCAAGGAAGAACAGCACCAAAAGCTCTGATGAACCTCAAGAACAGCGAAGAGCAAGGAAACCCTAATGGATCTAGGAAAGAAGGGGGAAAGGACTTACTGCGACCGTGGAAGCAGCGGAAGGGCGTTGTGGAACTCTGGTGCGAACAGGTTGATGCAGCGGCCGACGGTGAAGCAGAGGTGAGGTTCGAAGATGACGGCGGCGCTCGAGTGCGGGGTCGTCGAGAGGAAGAAGAAGGGATGAATGGGTAGCGGAAAGAAAAGAAAGGGGTCCTCTGCCCCTATTTATAAGGCAAATCGATAAAACGGCAAGTGCGAGAATCGAGGAGCCCAAAAATGGATAAATTAATAGAAGTGTCGCCTCGGTGACTGAATACACATTAAATGAAGGTAATCGTCGACATCAATGGATAGATGACGTCAGGGCGGTTTATCATAATCTGGAAGTATGACGTCACGGCGGTTTACAAGATCAAGGTGAAGATATGAGGGAAGAATTTTTCTAAGTGTAGAAGATTGACATGAAGTTCAAACCAATCTGGGGCCTAATGTTGGGGATATTACTACCGGAGGTAAACCGGCCTTATGTAGCCGGGTTAACTCCTTGAAGATTAGAAGCCCATGAAGATGCAAGGATGATGGCGCTTGTCGGGGGTTGGGTGCAACATATGCCAAAGGATGGCTTATCATGGTGGGGGCGAGTAGAACGTCACCGATGCCTGGAAACAGGATATGGCGAAGGCATGCATGCCGGCGAATCTTACCCAACTTCGGGGCTCTCCGAGGAGATAATACCCCTACTGCTGCTCTGCGGGGTCTCCGCATGATCACTATGGCAAAGTGTTTACACGGTTGCTCCTCGAGCTGTTTCCTGGAGGTAGGAGATGGCAAGGCTAGCTCTCTCCTTCCTATATGATCTGGTCTAGTGCTAATGTTGGGGAACGTAGTAATTTCAAAAAAATTCCTACGCACACGCAAGATCATGGTGATGCATAGCAACGAGAGGGGGAGTATGATCTACATACCTAGTAGATCGACAACGGAAGCGTTTGGTTGATGTAGTCGTACGTCTCCACGATCCGACCGATCAAGCACCGAAACTACGGCACCTCCGAGTTCTAGCACACGTTCAGCTCGATGACGATCCCCGGACTCCGATCCAGCAAAGTGTCGGGGAAGAGTTCCGTCAGCACGACGGCGTGGTGACGATCTTGACGTACTACTGCTGCAGGGCTTCGCCTAAGCACCACTACAATATGATCGAGGACTATGGTGGCTGGGGGCGCCGCACACGGCTAAGGAATAGATCACGTGGATCAACTTGTGTTCATGGGGTGCCCCTTGCCTCAGTATATAAAGGATGAAGGAGGAGGAGGCCGGCCAAGGCTAGGTGCGGCCAGGATGTGGAGTCCTACTAGGACTCCAAGTCCTAGTAGGAGTCCACCAAGAGGGGAGGAAGGGAGAAGGAAGTGGAGGAGAAGGAGAGGTGGCCGGCCCCCTTTTCCCTAGTCCAATTCGGACTAGAGGGGAGGGGGGGCGCAGCAGCCCCTTGTCCCTTTCTCCTCTTCCCACTAAAGCCCATCAAGGCCCATTGCTTCTCCCGTAACTACCCGGTACTCCGAAAAATACCCGAATCACTCGGAACCTTTCCGATGTCCGAATATAGTCGTCCAATATATCAATCTTTACGTCTCGACCATTTCGAGACTCCTCGTCATGTCCCCGATCTCATCCGGGACTCCGAACTCCTTCGGTACATCAAAACTCATAAACTCATAATATAACTATCATCGAAACCTTAAGCGTGCGGACCCTACGGGTTCGAGAACAATGTAGACATGACCGAGACACGTCTCCGGTCAATAACCAATAGCGGGACCTGGATGCCCATATTGGCTCCTACATATTCTACGAAGATCTTTATTGGTCAGACCGCATAACAACATACGTTGTTCCCTTTGTCATCGGTATGTTACTTGCCCGAGATTCGATCGTCGGTATCTTAATACCTAGTTCAATCTCGTTACCGGCAAGTCTCTTTACTCGTTCCGTAATACATCATCTCACAACTAACTCATTAGTTGCAATGCTTGCAAGGCTTATGTGATGTGCATTACCGAGAGGGCCCAGAGATACCTCTCCGACAATCGGAGTGACAAATCCTAATCTCGAAATACGCCAACCCAACATGTACCTTTGGAGACACCTGTAGAGCTCCTTTATAATCACCCAGTTACGTTGTGACGTTTGGTAGCACACAAAGTGTTCCTCCGGCAAACGGGAGTTGCATAATCTCATAGTCATAGGAACATGTATAAGTCATGAAGAAAGCAATAGCAACATACTAAACGATCGGGTGCTAAGCTAATGGAATGGGTCATGTCAATCACATCATTCTCCTAATGATGTGATCCCGTTAATCAAATAACAACTCTTTTGTTTATGGTTAGGAAACATAACCATCTTCGATTAACGAGCTAGTCAAGTAGAGGCATACTAGTGACACTTTGTTTGTCTATGTATTCACACAAGTATTATGTTTCCGGTTAATACAATTCTAGCATGAATAATAAACATTTATCATGATATAAGGAAATAAATAATAACTTTATTATTGCCTCTAGGGCATATTTCCTTCAGTCTCCCACTTGCACTAGAGTCAATAATCTAGATCACATCGCCATGTGATTTAACATCAATAGTTCACATCTTTATGTGATTGGTTCACATCTCCATGTGACTAACACCCAAAGGGTTTACTAGATTCAATAATCTAGTTCACGTCGCTATGTGATTAAGACCCAAAAAGTGATCATGTTTTGCTTGTGGGAGAAGTTTAGTCAATGGGTCTGCCACATTCAGATCCGCATGTATTTTGCAAATTTCTATGTCAACAATGCTCTGCATGGAGCTACTCTAGCTAATTGCTCCCACTTTCAATATGTATCCAGATTGAGACTTAGAGTCATCTGGATTAGTGTCAAAACTTGCATCAACGTAACCCTTTACGATAGACCTTTTGTCACCTCCGTAATCGAGAAACATATCCTTATTCCAGTAAGGATAATTTTGACCGCTGTCCATTGATCTACTCCTAGATCACTATTGTACTCCCTCTCTTAACACAGTGTATGGTATACAATAGATCTGGTACACAGCATGGCATACTTTATAGAACCTATGACTGAGGCATAGGGAATGACTTTCATTCTCTTTCTATCTTCTGCCGTGGTCGGGCTTTGAGTCTTACTCAACTTCACACCTTGTAACACAGGCAAGAAACTTTTTCTTTGACTGTTCCATTTTGAACTACTTCAAAATCTTGTCAAGGTATGTACTCATTGAAAAAAACTTATCAAGCGTCTTGATCTATCTCTATAGATCTTGATGTTCAATATGTCAGCAGCTTCACCGAGGTCTTTCTTTGGAAAATTCCTTTCAAACACTCCTTTATGCTTTGCAGAATAATTCTACATTATTTCCGATCAACAATATGTCATTCACATATACTTATCAGAAATGTTGTAGTGCTCCCACTCACTTTCTTGTAAATACAGGCTTCATCGCAAGTCTGTATAAAACTATATGCTTTGATCAACTTATCAAAGCGTATATTCCAACTCCGAGATGCTTGCACCAGTCCATAGATGGAGCGCTGGAGCTTGCATATTTTGTTAGCACCTTTAGGATTGACAAAACCTTCTGGTTGTATCATATACAACTCTTCTTTAATAAATCTATTAAGGAATGCAGTTTTGTTTATCCATTTGCCAGATTTCATAAAATGCGGCAATTGCTAACATGATTCGGACAGACTTAAGCATAGATACGAGTGAGAAACTCTCATCGTAGTCAACACTTTGAACTTATCGAAAACCTTTTGCGACAATTCTAGCTTTGTAGATAGTAACACTACTATCAGCGTCCGTCTTCCTCTTGAAGATCCATTTATTCTCAATTGCTTGCCGATCATCGGGCAAGTCAACCAAAGTCCATACTTTGTTCTCATACATGGATCCCATCTCAGATTTCATGGCCTCAAGCCATTTTGCGGAATCTGGGCTCACCATCGCTTCTTCATAGTTCATAGGTTCATCATGGTCAAGTAGCATGACCTCCAGAACAGGATTACCGTACCGCTCTGGTGCGGATCTCACTCTGGTTTACCTACGAGATTCGGTAGTAACTTGATCTGAAGTTACATGATCATCATCATCAGCTTCCTCACTAATTGGTGTAGTAGTCACAGGAACAGATTTCTGTGATGAACTACTTTCCAATAAGGGAGAAGGTACAATTACCTTATCAAGTTCTACTTTCCTCCCACTCACTTCTTTCGAGAGAACCTCCTTCTCTAGAAAGGATCCATTCTTAGCAACGAATGTCTTGCCTTTGGATCTGTGATAGAAGGTGTACCCAACAGTAACTTTTTGGGTATCCTATGAAGACACACTTTTCCTATTTGGGTTTGAGCTTATCAGGATGAAACTTTTTCACATAAGCATTGCAACCCCAAACTTTAAGAAACGACAACTTTGGTTTCTTGCCAAACCACAGTTCATACGGTGTCGTCTCAACAGATTTAGATGGTGCCCTTTTAACGTGAATGCAGCTGTCTCTAATGCATAACCCCAAAACGATAGTGGTAGATCGGTAAGAGACATCATAGATTGCACTATATCCAATAAAGTACGGTTATGACGTTCGGACACACCATTATGTTGTGGTGTTCCATGTGGCATGAGTTTGTGAAACTATTCCACATTGTTTTAATTGAAGACCAAACTCGTAACTGAAATATTTGTCTCCGCGATCAGATCGTAGAAACTTTATTTTCTTGTCACGATGATTTTCCACTTCACTCTAAAATTCTTTGAACTTTTCAAATGTTTCAGACTTATGTTTCATCAAGTAGATATACCCATATCTGCTCAAATCATCTGTGAAGTTCAGAAAATAACGATACTTGCCGTGAGCCTTAACACTCATCAGACCGCATACATCAGTATGTATTATTTCCAATAAGTCAGTTGCTCGCTCCGGAGAACGGAGTCTTAGTCATCTTGCCCATGAGGCATGGTTCGCAAGCATCAAGTGATTCATAATCAAGTGATTCCAAAATCCCATCAGCATGGAGTTTCTTCATGCGCTTTACACCAATATGACCTAAATGGCAGTGCTACAAATAAGTTGCACTATCATTATAAACTTTGCATCTTTTGGTTTCAATATTATGATTATGTGTATCACTACGGTCGAGATCCAACGAACTATTTTCATTGGGTGTGTAACCATATAAGGTTTTATTCATGTAAACAGAACAACAATTTATTCTCTTACTTAAATGAATAACCGTAACTACCCGGTACTCCGAAAAATACCCCTTGGCCCTTTCTCCTCTTCCCACTAAAGCCCATCAAGGCCCATTGCTTCTCCCGTAACTACCCGGTACTCCGAAAAATACCCGAATCACTCGGAACCTTTCCGATGTCCGAATATAGTCGTCCAATATATCAATCTTTACATCTCGACCATTTCGAGACTCCTCGTCATGTCCCGATCTCATCCGGGACTCCGAACTCCTTCGGTACATCAAAACTCATAAACTCATAATATAACTATCATCGAAACCTTAAGCGTGCGGACCCTACGGGTTCGAGAACAATGTAGACATGACCGAGACACGTCTCCGGTCAATAACCAATAGCGGGACCTGGATGCCCATATTGGCTCCTACATATTCTACGAAGATCTTTATCGGTCAGACCGCATAACAACATACATTGTTCCCTTTGTCATCGGTATGTTACTTGCCCGAGATTCGATCGTCGGTATCTTAATACCTAGTTCAATCTCGTTACCGGCAAGTCTCTTTACTCGTTCCGTAATACATCATCTCACAACTAACTCATTAGTTGCAATGCTTGCAAGGCTTATGTGATGTGCATTACCGAGAGGGCCCAGAGATACCTCTCCGACAATCGGAGTGACAAATCCTAATCTCGAAATACGCCAACCCAACATGTACCTTTGGAGACACCTGTAGAGCTCCTTTATAATCACCCAGTTACGTTGTGACGTTTGGTAGCACACAAAGTGTTCCTCCGGCAAACGGGAGTTGCATAATCTCATAGTCATAGGAACATGTATAAGTCATGAAGAAAGCAATAGCAACATACTAAACGATCGGGTGCTAAGCTAATGGAATGGGTCATGTCAATCACATCATTCTCCTAATGATGTGATCCCGTTAATCAAATAACAACTCTTTTGTTTATGGTTAGGAAACATAACCATCTTCGATTAACGAGCTAGTCAAGTAGAGGCATACTAGTGACACTTTGTTTGTCTATGTATTCACACAAGTATTATGTTTCCGGTTAATACAATTCTAGCATGAATAATAAACATTTATCATGATATAAGGAAATAAATAATAACTTTATTATTGCCTCTAGGGCATATTTCCTTCAGCTAATGGATTCCAACCCTTTGCATGGATGCCCTGGGGGGTTTATATAGGCCTACCCCCAGGGGTACCATCCGGCTGGGCGCGGGCCCAGCCGTCAGTCTCTCAGGCCGCCGTCTTATCCGTCGACTCCTGGGGCTCGCCGACTGGTGGGCCCCGCCGACTGGCTCGGTATGGAGCCGACAGGCCGCGTCCGCCGCGGGCGGGTCTTGCCGGCTGTAGATTACTGTAGCATTGCCTCTAATGACGCAGGCTCGGTCATGAGGTCGTGGCGACAGCTCCGCCGTCTGGCGGGCGATCACTGTGGCCACTACCTGTCGCGTCTGATTAATGGCGCATGGGGCCCGTGGGAGGGGTCGACCGACTTCTGGTGGCCGACTCCCATCTGGGCCGACTGGTGGCGCTCTCATCGTCTTTCGTACGCCAGCCGACTGGTGGGACCCATCATCCCTGGGTCGTACCGGCAGGCCGTTGTGGGCACAGGACTCCACCCTCTGGGGCTGACGTCAGGGCCGGCATGACAATAGTGTCGCGCCGCACGGAGATCTCTGCGGGTACGGCATACTGTAGCCACGCCTGCCCTTGGAAAAGGGGTGGGAGTGGACCTTACTATGGCCACTCCCCGTCCTGTCCCTCTTTATGAGGGCATGGGGGTTGTTGGCGTTGCGGGCCAACTCCCCAAGGCCGGCTTCTCTGGAAGTCGCCAGTTAGGAGTCGACTTATCCTAAAGTCGTCCCTGCCATTCGGCCGCGAGTGGGCAGTCAGCCGCCTCGCCGCCGACTCTCAGAAGGCGGCTCTTCGTCCTGGGGTCTTGAGGGGCGCAGTCTGCCTCAATGTCTTGAAAGGTTCTGGGCCTGGGTTAGCCTACCCGTGGCCCATTACTCCGACAGTAGTCCCCGAAGTTGGTGAGGCTCTGAGGGCGACATGTCGAGGAGCCTCAACAGTTTCTTCTCTCCGGCGGTTGGATCTGGGCCTCGCTAGCCGTCTTTCGTCAAGCCGACTAGTTAGAGTCAGACTTGCTCAAGGCCGACTTGCCCCTAAAAAAGTTTGAATGTCGCGGCGGAGTTCAGGCGGCGTGCCTGATAAGCTTCTGGGTTGCTGCCCGTGGTGGACCCATCACGAGGCGCCACGTGGCTGAGCCAGTCTACTCACCCACGCGCGCGACGGGACAGGACTACAGGCGGGGCCCGCCACTACCGCGCCTCGTCATGCGAACGGATCCGTAGTGGCCGCGCGGACGGTTGGGGTTCCCGCGCGGTTATTGCACGTGGTAACTTCGTGTGGTAAATCGTGGGGGTTGTGGGGTCCCGGGCGCAGTTAATCCCACGACCGCCCCCTCAGCTTCTCAGCCCACGAGCCTACAAGTAGGCGGGGGGAGGGGGCGGCGAAGCACGCGCGCCCATTCTCCCCACTCCCTTTCGCTCCTTCTTGCTTCTTCTTCCTCTCGCCGCTGCTGCTCCGAACCACGCCGCGCCCGCAACGATGAGCTCCTCCTCCGCCGCCGCGCCTCCTGCTGTACGCTCCGGAGTGTGGGATGGCTCCGAGGTTGATGACGACGACATCGAGATCCTCCACCAGACACGGCGGCTGCCCGGCAGGGACTTAGTGCGGGTCCACCTCACGCCGGAGGGAGAAATATTGCCGGCGCCGGAGGAGGGCGAGCGGGTCATATTCCGCTCGCACCTTATGCGCGGCCTGGGGCTGCCGGCGAGCGGCTTCTTCCGCTCCTTCTTGGAGTTCCACGAGCTCCAGCCGCACCACCTTACTCCGAACACGGTGGTGCTGCTGGCTGCCTTCGCCACCTTGTGCGAAGGCTTCCTCAGTGTTCTCCCCACCATCGAGCTCTGGGGTGAGTTCTTCCAGTCCAAGCTCGGCACACACATCACCGGCGTGCCGGCCTAGTGCGGTGCATTTATCGCGATGCGGAGATCAGTGGCCGACAATCCGTTTCCCACCATCGCACTTATTAAGTCGGTGAAGATGTGGCAGCGGTCCTATTTTTATGTGAAGAACGTCGCCCCAGAAGGCGACTGGGTTAACCTGCCGGCTTACGAAGCCGGCGCGCCGGCTGGAAGGCTCCCTAGCTGGTCACACTGAGCCAAGACGCTGTCTCCCACTGGTGCCGCAGTCGGAGGGCTTGACCGGGGCCGACTTGCTGGCCGCCTTCGTGGCGCGCCGAGTCCTCCCACTCCAAGGCCGACCTCACCTAATCTGCCAGATGAGCGGTCATCGGGACCCGAGTCGGATGTGCTCCAAGGACATGCCTCATGCGGAGGTGGCGAACACGGTGAACTACATCATGAACTGCGGTCTCTCGGTGGACTGGCGGTTCGGCAAGGAGCCATATTCACGCGCCAACCCCCCGCCTATTGTAAGTCGTCTTCCTTCTTCTTCTATTTCTTTTGTTGCCGAGTCCGACTTGTCAAGTCTGACCATTTTTTGTTTTGAATCAGAACCCTCTCGTCCCTCCTTCGGCCGGCACCGTGGGGCCGGCTCGTCAGTTTGTCCCTGATCGGGCGGAGAGCGACGTCGATGATCCTGACTTGGGGGCGGCGGCCATGGAGGTCGACGCCGAGGGAGGAAGAGGAGAAGCAGGCGGCTCCAGGCCTTCGGCCACTTTCGCCGACTGGCCTGACGACGAGGCCGAGGGAGAGGTCGCCCCGCGTCGCCAGCCAAAGGCCGGCCAGCCAAGCGCGAGTTCCTCCGCCGGCATGGACGCTCAAGGCGGTGCGAAGAAGCGCCGGTCCGGGCTGAGTACACTTGGTGGCCGGTCGAAGAAGTTCAAGGGAGCGGCCGCCGCGACCAAGCGGGAAGAGGCGGCCGCGAAAGCCAACCGCTTCCGCAAGGGAGTGAAGAAGCCGCCGCTGGTCTCTGCGTAAGCGCCTTCGTCCCTTATCTTTATTTTCTTTTTGTTGATCTTGTCTGAGTTTTTCATATGCTTTTCTCGCCTCAGGGCTCCCCTCACTCTTGAGAGGGTTGCCGCCGCCTCCGTTATGGGGTCGGTGGAGACGTCTGCCACCACTCGGCGGATTGACCCCACCGCCGACCTTCGGGAGGCGACGGAGCGGAACGCGCAGGAGAAGCGCGAGGAGGACGAGGCCGCCCGCCGGGAGAAAGAGGAGGCCGAGAAGGCGGAGGCCTCCGCCCTGAAGAAGCTGGAGGCGGCCGAGGCCGCCGCTGCGGCAAAGCGGCCGGCTAAGGAAGTCGCGCCCCGGCGGTCGGCGGTGTTCGTCACCCCTCTGAACTCCGCGCTGCCGCCCCCGGAGTTCACGGGGCAGTCAGGGGAAGCCGACGGCGAGTTCCCGATCATGGAGAGAGGCGGCGGCGATGCCCCCATGCCGGACACGGTCGCGCTGCCACAGCCGCCCCCGCCGCCGTCTAGGAGCGCGCAAGGCAAACAGCCGGCGGATCCGCCCTTGCCGCCGACTGAAGACGAGGCTGTGGCAAGGCTACTCCTTCAAGTCGGCTCGCCAATGCGCCGTCGTCTTGAGAAGGCGACTTCGGCGCCACGCCCCTTGGAGACCGGCACCGCCAGCTCGACGATTCCAGACGCCGAGGCGACGAGTGCCGCGCCCATTGGGTGGGTGCGAGGAGGCGGCACGGGCCCGCTGAACCAGGCACTTCTGGATATCCAGACGAAGCTGCGAGCTGAGAGCGACGCCATCCAAAACTGCACCAAGGCGCACCTGGCGTCGCGGGCAGCCATCCGGGTACGCTTTCTCCTTTGTCCCTGTTTTCCTGTTCCTCTCTATGGGGGCGTGCCAGCGCACCCATTGGGTGTAGTCCCCGAGTTTTGGGCCGGCTGCTGAGCAGGCGGCCCGAAACTCCAATTGGTAAGTTCCGGGTACTAACCTTTGTTCTGAAATACTTGTTGCAGGACTATCACAACCTCCGTGTCACCGCCTTCAACCGCAATGTTAAAGAGCTGGGCAAGCGGACCACCGACTTGTCGGAGAGCCGGAGTGAGTCATTTTTTTTCTTTGCGGGGGCGCGCTGGCGCACCCGCGGGCTGTAGTCCCCGAGATTCGGGCCGACTGCTGAGCAGTCGGGCCGGATCTCCCCGGCGACCTTCTTCGTTGATGACTTAACGCCTTCTTTCTTTTTTCTCTTCAGAGGCCAACACCACTCTTCAACAGCAGCTGAGCGAAGCCAACTCCGTGTTGCGCGCCAAGGGGGGGAGTGCAGCAAGCTCGTCGCAGAGCGTGATCTGCTGGCCGCACAATTGGCAGAGCAGAAGGAGCTGCTTACGAAGACGCAGAAGGAGGCGGAAGAGGCGGAGGCCGCCCTCCTGGCCGAGTTCGCGAGCGAGCGCTCCTCCTGGACTGACAAGGAGGCAATGCTGGCCTCCGGCTTCCACGAGATCGAGGACCTCGTCAACGGTGAGCTTCTTTGCTTTCCTTCTTCGAGCCGCCGACTATAGGTCGAGCCGACTCCTGGTTTTTTGACTTGTTCTTCGTTCTTTCCGTCTTGGCAGACTTCTTCCCCGGTCACTCGCAGGACGCCATTCAAGCTATCGAGGCCGACCGCGAGGAGCGGATGGCGGATGGCGCGGAGACCGCTGCTGATGCCCCTCGGACCCTTGACGAGCATATTCTGAGCATTGGGGCTCGCCTGCGGCCGGCCCACCAGATGCTGCGCCGGCTTCAACGTGTCGGCGCCCAAGCGATCACCGCCCTGTGGCCAGACGTGCAGGCTCCGTGCACCCCCAGTCGGACTGCCGACTGGCTGGAGGTTGCGGCTGGCCGTCTTGAGGCCTGGAAGGGTTCCTTGGCCCGGGCCGGAGCGCGCCGAGCCTTGGAATTCGTCAAGGCGTGGTATCCGGGGCTGGACCTAGACCGGCTGGCCACACTCCGGTTAGAGGCCCAGCCGGAGCTAGCAGCCATGGAAGACGCCCTTGTCAAGCGTGCGGCGGCGGTCACCGAGTACACCGACACCAGCATCTTTGTCCCCGAGCGGGCTGAAGACGGCGGGGAGGTACCGCCGGAGTGGTTTGGGCTGAACCCTGACTACGGCGAGGACTCGGCGGAGGTGATCGGCTCCAGCGTCGAGGAGGAAGTCGAGGCGGAAGACTGAAGCGAGACGGAGGCACCGGAAGATGGAGCGGACGGCCAGCCTCAGCTCGACCGCGCCTCCAGCAACGAGTCGTGCCCGCCTGAGCCGACTGCCGCCGGAGGTGATCAAGCCGAGACCGCCCAGCCGGCCGCCCCAACATCCAACACCGCCGTCTCCTCCGATCCTCCAAACCCGTCTGCCGCCCCCTAGGCTTCCACCTTGTCTTTGTTTTATCTGTTCTAATAGTTTTTTGAAGAACTTGTTAATTCGCACAATTCCACCCGCGGGGTGTATTTTGAAATTCTGCTCGAAGATTCGGCCAAGGGCCTTTGTTATGTAAATATTCATCCGACTTCTATCTTTTCTTGCTCATTGCTCTTTTGGCTTTTTCCTTTGCCGTCTTCCCTCAGTTGTCGTCTTTGTCAGTCGGACAGCCGCTCTACAGACTGCTGCTGGATCAAATTCTTGGTCACTTTGGGAAGGCAAGTACTTAGCCGTTTTTAGAGTTGTTTAACAAGTCGGATAGAAGGTGGCAAGCCGACTATTCAAGAGTCGGTTTGCGAAAAAAGGCTGTAAGTCAGCCTTAAGCTATGTTTATGCTTTGAGTCCTTAGCCATTTTTCATGTGGACGCCCATTCTTCCTTACTCCTGCCCACCAGACAGTCGCTCTGCGAGCTGCGGCTTCTGGCAGGAGACGGCTTAGACGCCACACACTACTTGTCCGGCTGCAGGAAGCATTTCATAGCGCAGGACGGCAAGTCCCTGGGCTGACTAGTCGAACCTGGTGCCAAGCGGCATAACAAAGAGTAATATACTCGAAGGCATATTTCTTATCATATAGATAAAAGAGGGCAGTCCCCGAGCTCTTCTCGAGGGGCCCGAAGTCTTGGTACTTTTAATACAAAAGGTAGCGCGATACATACTGCATTTAACTATAAATTTTTTGGAGGAGATTTGCATTCCATGGCCGCTCTGTCTCTTTGGCGGAGTCATCCCTCTTGCGTGCTCGGGGCTTCTGAGCGTCGATCAGGTAGTAGGAGTCGTTGCCCAGCACTTTGCTGATGCTGAAGGGGCCTTCCCAAGGTGCCGACAGCTTGTGCTGGCCAGCTGTTCACTGGATTAGTCGGAGCACGAGGTCGCCCTCCTGGAAAGATCTCGGCCTGACCTTCCTGTTGTAGTATCTGCGCAGGCTCTGCTGGTAGATGCTGGACCGGCTGAGTGCCAACAACCGGCCCTCTTCCAGCAGGTCGACACCATCTTGTCGTGCTTCTTCTGCTTCTTCCTCGGTGTACATGGTGACTCGCGGGGAATCGAACTCTATGTCCGTTGGGATGACGGCTTCAGCACCGTAGATGAGGAAGAAAGGTGTGAAGCCGGTTGACTTGTTTGGAGTCGTGCGCAGACTCCAGAGGACGGCTGGCAACTCGTCGAGCCAGCAGCCAGCCGAGCGCTCTAGAGGCTCGACCAGTCGGGGCTTGATGCCCGACAGGATGAGGCTGTTTGCTCGCTCCACCTGGCGGTTTGACTGTGGATGGGCGACGGACGCTAGGACCAGTCGGATGCCCTGTGTCGCACAGAAACGGGCCAAGGCTCCTTTGGCAAAATTCGTGCCATTGTCGGTGATGATGTTGTGTGGTATGCCGTACCGAATTGTGATGTCGGAGATGAAAGTCACGGCAGTCGGACCATTCAGTTTCTTGATTGCCTTCGCTTCTATTCACTTGGTGAACTTGTCCACCGCGACAAGTAAGTGAGTTAAGCCACCTCGTGCCGTCTTGAATGGTCCCACCATGTCTAGGCCCCAAACTACGAAAGGCCAGACAATGGGGATGGTCTTGAGTGCAGAAGCCGGCTGATGCGGCTTGGAGCGGAACTTCTGGCACCCTTTGCATTTTTGGACCAATTCCTTGGCCTCTTCTAAGGCCGTTGGCCAAAAGAAACCGTGTCGGAAAGCTTTGGCGATGAGTGCTCTTGAAGCCGCATGGTGGCCGCACTCGCCTTGATGGATGTCTTTGAGAATTGCTTGGCCTTGCTCTGGCTCTACGCAGCGCGGGTAGACACCAGTGACGCTGCGCCTGACCAGCTCTCTGTTAACTATGGTGTAGGCTGCCGCTCGGCGTTGTACTTGCCGAGCTAAGGTCTCATCAGTCGGCAGCTCTTTGCTCACCAGGAATTTGAGGATGGGCTGGGCCCATGAGGGTGCTGCTATTTCTTCGACTGCCAGAACTGCGACTTGGACGAGGGCGGCTGGGCTGGGAGACGGCGGGCTGGAGTCAGTAACCGCTTGCTGGACTAATGAAGTCCCCGGGCCGACTGGCGCAGCTCTTGGGCCGAGTTCTGGAGTCTTTGGGCCGGCCGCCGCAGTCCCCGGGCCAGGTTCTGTAGTCCCTGGGCCGTCCTCGACTGTGGCGGCTTTGGAGCCATTTGCCAAAATCCCCGTACTGTCTGCCGGGGCTTTGGAGTCAGATCCGACTTCTTCAGGGGGAGCCGGCACAAAGATGGAGTCTGATTCTGGTGAAGGCTTGACAGACGGCTTGAGGAGGCGTTGAAGGGCGACGCCGGATGGTATTGCTTGGCGGGTAGAGCCGATTCGTGCCAAGGCATCTGCTTGGTCGTTGTCGTTTCTTAGCACATGGAGGAACTCGCGCCCCTCGAAATATCCACTGAGTTGCTGCACGAGGAAACGGTAACTCGCCATGTTTGCATCTTTGGCGTCCCAGTCGCCAAACGACTGCTGGACCACTAAGTCCGAGTCGCCATAACACAGGATCCAGCGAATGCCAAGTGCTTTGGCAAGCCGGAGCCCGTGAATGAGCGCCTCGTACTCGGCAACATTGTTGGAGGCAGCAAAGTGGATTTGCAGTGCGTATTTGAGCTTGTCGCCTTTAGGAGAAGTGAGGACAACGCCGGCTCCCAAGCCGGTGCGCATCTTGGAGCCGTCGAAATGCATCCGCCAATGGGTGGAGTCGGGCGCTGGAGGTAGGTACTGGGTCTTGGCCCAGTCGACGAGGAAGTCGGCCAGTGCTTGTGACTTGATGGCGGTGCGGGGCTGGTAGTGGATGGTGTAGGGAGCCAGCTCTATGGCCCATTTGGCCACTCGGCCAGAAGCATCTCGGATTCCGATGATCTCGGCAAGTGGGGCCGTGCAGACCACAGTGATTGGATGCTCTTGAAAGTAAGGCTTTAATTTCTTGGCGGCAAAGTGCACGCCATAGCACATCTTCTGGTAGTGGGGGTAGTTCTGCTTGGAGGTCGACAGCACTTCGCTCAGGTAATATACCGGTCTCTGGACAGGTAGTGCCTTGCCTTCCTCCTTGCGTTCCACTATAATGACTGTGCTGACTACCCGGCTGGTGGCGGCGATGTACAGGAGCATAGGCTCCTTAGGAGTCGGAGCCGCCAGAACGGGTGGAGTAGTCAGCATCTTCTTCAACTGGAGAAAAGCTTCATCCGCCTTGTGGTTTCACTCGAAAAAGTGGTCTTCTTCATGAGCTGGTATAAGGGGAGAGCTTTCTCGCCCAGCCGACTGATGAATCGGCTAATGGACGCCAAGCAGCCGGTGAACTTTTGCACGTCCAACAGTCGGCTGGGTACCTCCATCATCTCAATGGCCTTGATCTTTACAGGGTTGCACTCTATGCCGTGTTTAGAGACCAGGAAGCCAAGGAGTTGGCCGGCTGGTACTCCGAAGACGCACTTCTCAGGGTTGAGCTTGATTTGGAATCGGCGCAGGTTCTCAAAGGTCTCCTTGAGGTCTTCCAGCAGTGTTCCACGCTTCTCTGTCTTCACCACCACATCGTCCATGTAGACGCAGGCGTTTCTGCCGAGTTGCTTGAGGAGGCACTTCTACATGCAACGCTTAAAGGTGGCGCCGGCATTCCTCAAGCCAAACGTCATGGTGAGGTAGCAGAAGGCTCCAAACGGCGTGATGAAGGCGGTCTTCAGTCTGTCAGCCGGGTTCAGCCTGATCTGGTGATATCCTGAATATGCATCCAAAAAGCTCAATAGCTCGCATCCGGCTGTGGAGTCTATCACTTGATCAATTCTTGGTAAAGCAAACAGGTCCTTGGGGCAAGCCTTGTTGAGGCTTGTGTAGTCAATACACATTCGCCACTGCTTGTTCTTCTTCAGTACCAGGACCGGGTTGGCTAGCCACTCTGGAAAGAATACTTCCATAATGAAGCCGGCTGCTAGGAGTCGGGCTATCTCTTCTCCGACAACTCTTCTCTTTTCTTCTGATAGGCGGCGCAAGGGCTGCTTGACCGGCTTTGCATCAGATCGGACATGTAACTTGTGCTCGGCGAATTTCGTCGGTACACCTGGCATGTCTTTGGGGGACCATGCGAAGATGTCCCGATTCTCACGGAGGAAATCGACGAGCCCGCCTTCCTATTTGCTGTCGAGGTTTGCGCCTACTACAGCGTACCTCTCTGGGTGCTCCGGATCCAAGGGTATCTTCTTTGTCTCTTTGGCCGGCTTGAACGAACCCTCAGCCTCCGACTCCTTTGGGTTAGGCGACACCTCTAGCTGCTTGCCGGCCATCGCCACAACCCGGTCAAGGAGCCGCTTCTCGGCCGCGATCACCGGGGACTCGGCCAGCCGACTACTCTCAGTCGCACAGGCAGACGACTTCCGGTAGTCGCCGGCTATGGTCAGAATCCCCTTGGAACTGGGCATCTTCATTTTGAGGTAGGTGTAGTGGGGGACCGCCATGAACTTGGCCAGGGCGGGTCGGCCAAGTAATGCATGGTATGGGCTCTCGAGATCCACCACCTCAAACCAAACTAACTCTCGGCGGAAGTGATCTTTGTCTCCAAAGAGGACGTCCATCAGGATCTTACCGATTGGTGAGCAAGAAAGACCAGGAACAATGTCGTGGAACACGGTCCGGCTATTCTGAAGTTGTCTTTGCTTGATTCCTAACTTCTCCATAGTGTCCTTGTACAGGATGTTGATGTTGTTGCCTCCGTCTATCAGAACTCGCGAGAAACGAGCAGCTCGTCTATCCGTGGCAAAGGTGGCATCCAAGACCAAGGCATAAGAGCCCGGACTCGGCATCACCTCTGGGTGATCAGCTCTGCTCCAGCTGATAGGCTTCTCGGACCAGTGCATGAACTCTGGTGTCTCTGACGCTACTGCATTCACCTCTTGTCGCTGCAGTCGCCTGCTGCGTCGATCATCAGCCACGCTGGTAAATATCACGTAGGCTCCGTGCTCTTCGGGGTACTCATCTTGTACTGCGCCGACTGGCCTGACAGCCGACTGCTGGGGCGGAGGCGGAGGCTGCTGCCCAGCAGGCGGGGAAGGTAGGAGGCCGTCTCCTTTGGCGATCCTGATGAGCCAGTGGCACTTCCGGGTGGTGTGATTCGACGGCTTCGCGCCGCTATGGAACTTACAAGGACCATCCAGAGTCTGCTCGCATGAGAAAGCCGGCAACCAGTTGGGCTTGCCACCTTTCTGTCGCTTGGGTGGAAGCTGCCCATCCGGCTGCTGGTCTTCAACTATCGCCACCTGCCGGCTGCTGGAAGCTGGCTGCGGGGCCTTGCGCTTGTGGTCGTTCTGCTGTTGCCGCCGACTGGCATCTCCTGCCGAAGTTCTAGGAGCCTGAGGGGCCACTTTGCCAGTCGCGCTAACTTGAATCTCCGCCTTCATGGAGGAGTCGGCCGTGGCATACTTGTCTGCTATGATCAGCAGCTCGTCGAGGGTTTCTGGCTCATCGCAGAGGAGCTTGTGCTTGAGGAGGGTGCCTTCTCTGCACCCGGCGGTGAAGTACTCGATAGCCTGCACCTCGTGCACGCCCTTGCAGGAGTTCCGAAGCTCGGCCCAACGCGTGAGGTAGTCACGAGTCGACTCGTTGGGACCTTGCATGCACAAGGAAAGCTGACGAGGCTTGGGAGGACGCTTGTACGTGCTTGTGAAGTTGCGGACAAATGCATCGGTGAAGTCGACCCAGCTGTTGATGTTGCGGGGCTTCAGGCTGTTCAGCCATGTCCGGGCCGTGCCCTGGAGCATGAGCGGAACGTATTTTACGGCAACACGCTTGTTGCCGTTCGCTATGTTGACGGCCGTGGAGTAGTCAACCAGCCAGTCCTCCGGCTTCATGGAGCCGGTGTACTTGAGCGTGTCTCTTGGGAGCGTGAACCCTTTGGGAAAGGGCTCGTCTCGAATGTGGGGCCCGAAACAAGGCGGACCCAACTCGTCTTCTTCTTCCAGCGCTAGGGATCGGTGAAGTCGGTCGATTCGGTGGCGGGCGTCGTTTTCTCCGACTCCATCTCGGCGGCCAAGGCGGTCTCCGAGAGTCGGATGGTCAACAGGCAGCGGGGAGACTCGCCTTTCCTTGCGAGGAGGAGGAGGCGGACAGTCGTCCCGTTGTTCCACTGCTCTCGGGCGGCCGTCTTGGTCGCGCTCTATGGTAATGTGAGTACGACTGTGGCTGACAGCCGGATCCTTGTCTTTCCTCCCTCGGGCGCCACCAATCGGCGTCCGAGACGTCGCGCCTTGATCTCGGCGTGGAGGCGGGTCGTCGTTTTATCGCTGCGGCGCCTCCGTGCGGCAGCCAGCCTCGTTCTGCGTGGCAGCCGCGTCGAGGAGCCGCTGGACTCGCTTAGTCATCAGGCGGCGCTCTTCGCCCTCGAAGTTGTCCAGCTCGTCCGCCGCCGCCTGGGCGGCTCAAATGTTCTCCGCAGGCGTGGCGTACACAGGGCGATTTGCCCCGAACAGGTTGGCGATGGCCACGTCGCGCTGCCGGACCGCGCCAAGGCGGCTGGGCCTGGCCGGAGCTGGCGAGCCACCCATAGCACGATCCATCTCATGCTGGTAGGCCTCTGACAAGCGTCTCATGCTAGCCAGCTTCTTTGCGCCTTCGACGAGCTGAAGGCGGCGCGCCTCCAACGTCTTCGCGTCAGCGTCTTCCGGAATGGGCGCAGTCAGGTCTTGTAGTGCCGCGCCAAGTGGGTCATGCGCTCCTCCGCCGGGAGGCTCGTCATGACCGATGACGAGCACCTCGGTGACGGTGCTTCCGTCGCTCTCCGCGCGAGGGAGCGGCTCGTCGTAGACCACCACGTTGGTGGGGAACGCGTCGAGCGACGCGGTGTCGGAGTCGACCAGCATCGGGTCGGTGGAGCCTACCGACTCCAAGTCCACGGCAGGCTCGCCGGCGACGTGGAGTTGGTCGAGGAGGCCCGCGAGGAGGCTCTCGGGGCCGCCCGTGCCTGCGTTGGATGCAGGTTCGTCGGAGAGGCGAACCTCGCCGACAAGATCGGCGAGGCAGCTGGCTGCGCAGGCGATCTCAGCGTCGTGCAGCGCGTCAGCGCAAACTCCGTCTGGCGTGCCGGGATGGCTGCGCTCGCCAGGGAGGAAAAGGGTTCCCGTCCAGAGCAGATCTCCGGACGACGGTGCACCATGCCCCACGGTGGGCGCCAAATGTCGGGGGTTGGGTGCGACATATGCCAAAGGATGGCTTATCATGGTGGGGGCGAGTAGAACGTCGCCGGTGCCTGGAAACGGGATAAGGCGAAGGCATGCACGCCGGCGAATCTTACCCAGCTTCGGGGCTCTCCGGGGGGATAATACCCCTACTGCTGCTCTGCGGGGTCTCCGCATGATCACTATGGCAAAGTGTTTACACGGTTGCTCCTCGAGCTATTTCCTGGAGGTAGGAGATGGCAAGGCTAGCTCTCTCCTTTCTATATGATCTGGTCTAGTGCTAATGGATTCCAACCCTTTGCATGGATGCCCTAGGGGGTTTATATAGGCCTACCCCCCAGGGGTATAATGGTAATCCGGCTGGGCGCGGGCCCAGCCGTCGGTCTCTCTGGCCGCCGTCTTATCTGCCGACTCCTGGGGCCCGCCGACTGGTGGGCCCCGCCGACTAACTCGGTATGGAGCCGACAGGCCGCGTCCGCAGCGGGCGGGTCTTGCCGGCTGTAGATTAATGTAGTCATGCCTCTAATGACGCAGGCTCGGTTATGAGGTCATGGCGACAGCTCTGCCGTCTGGCGGGCGATCACTGTGGCCACTACCTGTCGCGTCTGATTAATGGCGCGTGGGGCCTGTGGGAGGGGTCGGCCGACTTCTGGTGGCCGACTCCCATCTGGGCCGACTGGTGGCGCTCTCGCCGTCTTTCGTACCCCCGCCGACTGGTGGGACCCATCATCCCTGGGTCGTACCGGCAGGCCGTTGTGGGCACAGGACTCCGCCCTCTGGGGCTGACGTCAGGGCCGGCATGGCAATAGTGTCGCGCTGCACGAAGATCTCTGCGGGTACGACGTACTGTAGCCACGCCTGCCCTTGGAAAAGGGGTGGGAGTGGACCTTACTATGGCCACTCCCCGTCCCGTCCCTCTTTATGAGGGCATGGGGGTTGTTGGCGTCGCGGGCCGACTCCCCAAGGCCGGCTTCTCTGGAAGTCGCCAGTCAAGAGTCGGCTTATCCTGAAGTCGTCCCTGCCACTCGGCCGCGAGTGGGTAGTCGGCCGCCTCGCCGCCGACTCTCAGAAGGCGGCTCTTCGTCCTGGGGTTTCAAGGGGCGCAGTCTGCCTCAATGTCTTGAAAGGTTCTGGGCCTGTGTTAGCCTACCCGTGGCCCATTACTCCGACAGCGCTTCACGAAGGCCCAAGGCCCAAAGGCGGGTTAAAGCCTGTAAATGTAAACTGACCTAGTCATGTAACTTGTATTATAAGATAGGAAGGATAGAGACCGAACCGGATACGTTTATAATCCGGCTTCGGGACTCTGTAGCCCGGCAGGCGTCAACCTATGTATATAAAGGGACGACCCAGCCGCGGTTTAGGGACAGACAACAACTCGAGAGCCAGACAAAGCGGATTCGCTCCCTGGCCTTCGAAACCCTAGCAATACCAATCACAACTAGACGTAGGCTTTACCTTCCTTGAAGGGGCCGAACTAGTATAAAATCCCCGTGTCCCCTTGTCCGGTTTAACCCCTTTGAGCTAACCCGTAGCGATGGCTCCACGACTAAGTCCTTTCACAAGGACATCTGCTGTGACAAACCCACAACAGTAACGGTAGCAGTTTTGGTTTTATAGTGATTGTAATAGTAGCAACGGAAAAGTAAATAAGCGAAGAACCATATATGAAAAGCTCGTAAGCAATGGATCGGTGATGGATAATTATGTCGGATGCGATTCCTCATGCAATAGTTATAACATAGGGTGACACGGAACTAGCTCCAGTTCATCAATGTAATGTAGGCATGTATTCCGAGTATAGTCATACGTGCTTATGGAAAAGAACTTGCATGACATCTTTTGTCCTACCCTCCCGTGGCGGCGGGGTCCTATTGGAAACTAAGGGATATTAAGGCCTCCTTTTAATAGAGTACTGGACCAAAGCATTAACACATAGTGAATACATGAACTCCTCAAACTACGGTCATCACCGGTAAGTATCCTGATTATTGTCACTTCAGGGTTAACTGATCATAACACATAATAGGTGACTATAGACTTGCAAGATAGGATCAAGAACTCACATATATTCATGAAAACATAATAGATTTAGATCTGAAATCATGTCACTCGGGCCCTAGTGACAAGCATTAAGCATAGCAAAGTCATAGCAACATCAATCTCAGAACATAGTGGATACTAGGGATCAAACCCTAACAAAACTAACTCGATTACATGATAAATCTCATCCAACCCATCACCGTCCAGCAAGCCTACGATGAAATTACTCACGCACGGCGGTGAGCATCATGAAATTGGTGATGGAGGAAGGTTGATGATGACGATGGCGACAGATTCCCCTCTTCGGAGCCCCGAACGGAATCCAGATCAGCCCTCCCGAGAGAGTTTAGGGCTTGGCGGCGGCTCCATATCGTAAAACGTGATGAATCCTTATTTTTGATTTTTTTCTCCCCGAACACGAATATATAGAGTTGGAGTTGAGGTCGGAGGAACACCAAGGGGCCCACGAGGCAGGGGGCGCGCCCATGGGGGTAGGCGCGCCCCCACCCTCGTGGACAGGGTGTGGGGCCCCTGGCCTTGATTCTTTCGCCAGTATTTTTTATATATTCAAAAAATAATCTCTGTTGATTTTCAGGTCATTCCGAGAAATTTTATTTCTGCACAAAAATAACACCATGGCAATTCTGCTGAAAACAACGTCAGTCCGGGTTAGTTCCATTCAAATCATGCAAGTTAGAGTCCAAAACAAGGGCAAAAGTGTTTGAAAAAGTAGATACGGCGGAGACGTATCATAACGCTTTAAGTAAGATAACATGGTGTAGAGGAATAAACTCAAGCAATATGATGTAAACCCCATCTTTTTATCCTCGATGGCAACAATACAATACGTGCCTCGCTACCCCTACTTTGTCACTGGGCGAGGACACCGCAAGATTGAACCCACAGCTAAGCACTTCTCCCATTGCAAGAAAAACCAATCTAGCTGGCCAAACCAAATCGATAGTTCAAAGAGACTTGCAAAGATATCAAATCATACATATAAGAATTCAGAGGAGATTCAAATAATATTCATAGATAAGCTGATCATAAATCCACAATTCATCGGATCTCGACAAACACACCGCAAAAAAGTATTACATCAAATAGATCTCCAAGAACATCGAGGAGAACATGGTATTGAGAATCAAAGAGAGAGAAGAAGCCATCTAGCTACTAGTTATGGACCCGTAGGTCTGTGGTAAACTACTCACGCTTCATCGGAGAGGCAATGGTGTTGATGTAGAAGCCCTCCGTGATCGAATCCCCCTCCAGCAGGATGCCGGAAAAGGCCCCTAGATGGGATCTCACGGGTACATAAGGTTGCGGCGATGGAAAAGTGTTTTCGTGGCTCCCCTGAAAGGTTTTGGGGTATTTGAGAATATATAGGCGGAAGAAATAGATCGGTGGAGTCACGAGGGACCCACAAGGGTAGGGGCGCGCCTCCCGACCTTGTGGCCCGCCTCGTGGCTTTCCTGACGTGCACTCCAAGCCCTCTGGATGTCTTTTGGTCCAAGAAAAATCATCGCGAAAGTTTTATTCCATTTAGACTCCGTTTGGTATTCCTTTTCTGCGAAACTCTAAAACAAGAAAAAAAATAGGAATTGACACTGGGCTATAGGTTAATAGGTTAGTCCCAAAAATAATATAAAATAACATATTAATGCATATAAAACATCCAAAATAGATAATATAATAGCATGGAACAATAAAAAATTATAGATACGTTGGAGACGTATCAATGTATGATCACCGTGCCTGGCGGTCTGTTGAGGATGAAGAACGAGCCGACGTAGGCAGAAGCAAGGCTATCCAGTCTCTCCATTTGGCACTAAAACCAAGCCATTGGATAAGCTTAAGCAAATATTTTCAGGAAACACTATCGAAGGCGCTAGCTATACCAAGTTCAAACATAAGAGACAAAGTTTACTTTCTATTCAGTGATTTTGACGCAGTTTTGGACGTAGAGATGGCTATCGTGGATGCACTTTGATTTGAGGAATGCTGTCAGCGTCGGTGAGATGATGATGTCAATGACGGCCACAGTCTAATGGAGAATGCCTTGGTGATTAGTTTAGCGACATAATGAACTAGGTTGATCGGTAAAAAATCCACCATGCATGTGGCGGAGTCCTTCTTCGGCACTAAGGTCGGCATTGCAATGTTAAGGGCACCAAAATCCCATCCTCCAGCTAGCCTGAAGAAATGATGGAAGACGACCATGACATCGCTCTTGATGATTGACCAGCACGCATGGAAAAAGGCGCCGTTGAAATCGTCCAGGCGAGGTGCCTTCTTTGCGAGAGATGACATGATCGGACTCCACACCTCGTCCTCAGT
This sequence comes from Triticum urartu, assembly GCF_056163025.1. NCBI lineage: Eukaryota > Viridiplantae > Streptophyta > Magnoliopsida > Poales > Poaceae > Triticum > Triticum urartu. Next base: position 68,399,091 of record NC_141876.1, on the reverse strand, counting down.
GAACGGGTTATCCAAATCTCCTGGAAGGATTGTCATTCAAGGGTGTTCTGACAGGGGGTTTTGGTTCCCATGAATGGCTATGGATTATAGGCTAGTTTGGTTGACATCCACACCACTCCACGTCTGGCTTGGACAGTGCCTGAAGTGTGCTGGAGCAGTTTTGTTCATGTCCTGAAAACAAAAAGTCTGTCTGGCCTAGCTGACCCAGCAGCTTCACTAGCCTGGGCACGTTAAAGCAAAAAAAAGAGGGTTAGGCCAGGCAGTGAGATTAGCCTGGCCCAGGCCGATGAAAGGGACGCCTGGGTTGCAGATATACATGATCTTGAGTTATTTAGCAGAGCTTTGTTGTACTTCTTATCAAATTAGCCCGTCAATCTTGTTTCTTGATATTTCTGCCTTTGACCCAGACCAGATCTCCAACCAAACAACAACCGTAAAGTATGCCTGGTAAGGCAAAATTTCTCTCTTCTCTAGGCTGTTAGGCATCATTTTCTACCAGGCATGATGCCCAAGACATCAACCAAGCTGTCCCTATCTCCTCCTTGTCTACGTGAATTGTGATGATGTTGTTGTCTTTTTGAATGAAGTGAATGAATTCTTTCACCTTCCGAAGCACAACTTGGAGTAGAACAACACTTTGTGCTCGCATCCTGGCCCTTAACCCAGTGACCCTCGAGGCTTTGCCTTTTTCAGAAACCCTCGATTGAGCCAATCCAATAACCCTTTGCTTTAACATCCTTCGTGGATGGAATTCGCTTGGAGTGAGGCATCTGGGTTCCTAGGTATCTAGGCCTTTTTTTCGAAAATAAAAACATGCTTTGATTTTATTTTAGAGAAAAAGTAAAATACATCATGCTGATTGTTAATACTTTTTTCATGGAACGGATTGTATTTTATCAGTAATGCTTCGTCTGTCGTTAATCTTAAGCTGATATGCCGGTCCAGTCTCTCGAAGGTACTCATAGAGATAGGACGTGTGTGTGCGCGTTCATAGGAATGAATATATGCGCGCATGTATAAACGCTTGCGTCCGTAATGTGTTAACAAAAAGTATTCATCTGTTTTGAAACGGAGGGAGTAATGCTTTGTATGTGAAAAAGAAGCGAAGAATCTCCGGGGAAAAAAAAAGAGGAGGAGGAGCGAAGAACGGTGAGAGAAGACCATCTTGGCTTCGCAGGTGTTCTGGGTTTCTCTGTTCGTGGCCAACTGCCCCAGGAGGCCAGAACCCCCGCGGCTTCCCCGCTCCCTACTCCAGCGCCCCTGCCCGGAAATACCTCTCCTCGCCGTCGCCGTCGCCGGCACCGGAGAAGAGGAGTACAGGGCAGGCCTCCCCGCATCCGCCGAAGCCGCGCCACCTCCAAGGCGAAGGTACTACTCTCTCCGCATCTCTCTATAGGGTGGGGTGAGGGGCGGGCAGTACTGATATCCCCAATTTGATACCGTATCTTCTCCCGTCACGCGAACCCTAGCGTAGCTTGCTTAGGCTGTTCCGATTCGCCATCCATTTCCAAGACGAGAGACCTCGATCCATCCATCCATTCGCCTGCGAATTCGATTCGATTGTTCCCAGCGCTCTGTTGGTTCAACTTACCCTCACGCCCCGGTTCCAGCCCGCTATTAATTTGGCTAATTTTTTGCGGGGTATTAATTTGGCTGATCAATTAATGGCTATATATGCAGATCAACGGCTTCGTCCTTCTGGTGGAGACCTGATACTGTCGCCAAGGCTGAGGGTCTACTGAAGAAATTAGGTTTGAGCAACCTGATCACAGAAGAGAATCAATGTCTGAGTTCCTGGAACTCGAGGCCCGGGATGGGGTGAGGATGACCTGGAATGTGATACCCGGCACCAAGCAGGATGCTGCTAGCTGTGTCGTCCCTGTCTCGGCCATGTACACTCCTCTGAACCCCAACCCTGCCATTCCTGTTCTTCCTTATGCCCCACTCCGCTGCCGCATCTGCCGCTCCATCCTCAACCCCTTCTCGGTCGCCGACTTCGGTTCAAAGATGTGGCTCTGCCCATTCTGCTTCCAGCGCAACCACTTCCCCCAGCAATACTCCGCTGTTTCGCAAAGCAACCTGCCTACCGAACTCTATCCTGAATGTTGTACTGTGGAGTACATGGCCGCTGCCGAAGCCGGTCCTGTGTCGCCACCGGTCTTCCTCTTTGTTGTTGATACTTGCATGATTGAGGAGGAAATCGGCTATTTGAAGTCTGCTCTAGCGCAAGCAGTTGAGCTGTTGCCGGACCACTCCCTCGTCGGGTTCATTACTTTCGGGACATATGTGCAGGTTATATTCACCTTTCCTTCATATAAATGTTTCACTTTTATTAGTCTTCTGGTCAAAAAAATTGATATGAATACATGTTGACTCATGTAGGTGCATGAATTGGGTTTTGGCTTGTTGCCTAAGTCACATGTGTTCAAGGGGACAAAGGAGATTAAGAAGGATCAAATTCTTGAGCAAATGGGTTTCCTTACAGGGAAAACAAAACCCACAACAGGTGTGATCGCCGGCGCAAGGGATGGTGTTTCAGCAGAAAGTATTGCTAGGTTCCTGTTGCCTGCTTCAGAGTGCGAGTTTATTTTGAATTCAGTTAAGAACTCTCCTTGCATTAAAAGAAGACATGATGAGTTTGTCCAGGAACTTGGACAAAACTTTAGGTCTCTAGTGCACCGCAATATTATTATTTTTTAATTGCAGAATATTATTTTGGAGGCAAAATTCGATTGCAATTTGTTGATGCCGGTTTTCTATTTCTTTAGCTTATAGAAGAACTGCAAAAGGACCCATGGCCGGTTTCTGCTGATCAGCGAGCATCAAGATGTACTGGAGCTGCATTAAGTGTTGCAGCCAGCCTCTTGGGGATTTGTGTGCCTGGATCAGGTGGTAGAATTATGGCATTTATAGGTGGCCCATCTACAGAGGGACCTGGTTCTGTAAGTAATTTCTCTAATGAATTTTCCACTTTACTGCCCCCCCCCCCCCCCCCCCCCAGTGCTCTGATCACGCACCCACAGTGATAAGAAGAAACATGTCGCCGCCTTTCTATTCCCAGCAATAGTTATGCAACATTTCTTAGCATTCCGTGGGGTATTTCTAACACCCTTGCCCAATTCGCCTTCTGTTCTTGCTAATAGTGGTGAGTTTAGGCCCAAAATTGGCTAGCCTAGTTGTGTTGGGAGTTAGAAGTGGGATATAGACTATGGACAACACCGTACTGAGTTACCAGCTGGGTTGATACTTTTAGTGGAAAACGAATATGAAAGCCTTTTCTGATATGTGATGGGCATACCTGTTACATATTTAGAGTTCATGTGAGGAAAGTTTGTGGGTTTGCTCACTTGCTCTGTGCTTTGCAATTCCAGAGATGTTTCGTATGTATTCTGTGTAGTGAAGCCGACCCGACTTTTCTACTTAAATTAGCTCATAACTCATTAAAAAGCATGATCCCTTTTCTGATAAAGTAAGTTCCACCGAATAATAATCTGCACATTTGTCATGATGATACTCCAGTGTAGAGATTGATTTTTTTTGTCAAGTTAGGTTTTCCTTGGAAATAGCATGATACATTATTGTATTCTAATGTTTTTTTTTGCAAAATGTCAGATAATATCTAAGCCGTTATCTGATCCAATTCGTTCGCACAAAGATCTTGATAAAGGTTCTGCTCCACTTTATAACAAAGCCGTTAAATTCTACGAGGAGATTGGAAGTCAACTCGTGCATCAAGGGCATGTGCTCGATCTATTTGCATGTGCACTTGACCAGGTTTGTCCCCTGCTCCTTGTTGTATAGATTATTCATATCACCTCTTGGTCAAGGATCAGGCATTAGCTTGTTTAACTAGGATATTGTTCACTTGAACCAGTGTTGCTGTGTATCATTCATAGACCTCATAAGCATGTTTGTCTCACCATAATGTGAAAAATATCAGTATAAGCATTTATCATCTCGAAAATATCTGTGCATGCATTTATTTTCTTGGAAGTTCCATGGCTGTAAGATGCTGTTATTTCAGAATTCAGAGTGGATGTACATATTATCATAATGTAAACTTCTCTTAACCTGATTTAGTAGGAATTTTGGCTACTTTTATCAGCTAATGAAATACAGAGAAGAATGGTGACCTATTGTGAGTGTTAGTTGACAACTCAGTGATAATGTGCAAGCCATCCTCTTTTGATAACTGTCTGAAGTGCGTATGCCAAGGTTTTTAAGGCGGTTAGGCGTCATAAGACGATCAACCTAAGCGCCTAAGGCGGAGAAAATGCTAAGGCACTGCCAGGACGCGCCTTACCCCCTAAGCGTCCATAAGGCGACGCCTTAAAAACATGGGCATATGCAATACGATTTATCAAAAAGAAAAGTATTAAGAACGAATGTTCATGCAAAAACTACTGTTATTTAGCACATCACCGCACACCATTGACTTATGCGTTATCTTCTGATGTCTATGCACGGTTGCCTTGATATGGTTAATAATATATTCTATTCCTCAGGTTGGTGTTGCTGAGATGAAGGTTGCAGTGGAGAGAACTGGGGGAATAGTTGTGCTTGCAGAAAGTTTTGGCCATTCTGTTTTTAAAGATTCACTTAGACGCATTTTTCAGTCAAGCGATAGTGACCTTGGCTTATCGTTCAAGTAAAGATACTTTTCTGCCTGCTTGATTTAACTGCTTGCTAGTTCTAGCATGTTTATGTTTGTCTCGTCTTCACTGCAAATGTAATTAGGGATTTGCTTTTAGTTCTGTTGTTGCTGCAACAAAAAAAAAGATCAAGGTATCAGGTCCGGAATGATGATATGCGTGGTAGAGTTGGGGTAGCACTGATTGAAGAGAAGCTTGTCCAACATCGTCTGAGATGGTTTGGGCATATACAATGCTGGCCTCCAGAAGCGCGAGTGCATAGCGGACGGTTAAAGCGTGCTGATAATGTCAAAAGGGGTCGTGGCAGACCAAACTTGATATGGGAGGAGTCCTCAAAGAGAGATCTGAGGGACTGGAATATCACCAAAGAACTAGGCATGGACAGGGGTACGTGGAAGTTAGCTATCCACGCGCCAGAACCATGACTTGGTTTCGAGATTTTATGGGTTTCAACTTTTGCCTACCCCAACTTGAAATGCTTTGTTGTTGTCTGTTTTTGCTGCAACCTCAGAAGTGTGATATTCTTACTTGCTGCTTTTAGCTTATTTTCAAAGGCATCTATGTGATCAGAGAAACTGCAAATAAGTTTAGTGCTATCCGGTACTGATTAAGCGATTTTGAACTTGGATGTACTAATTGACTATGCCTCTTGAGGCAATAGTGTTTGTGTGATACTTTTCCTAATCATCCTCATAGGTTTGTTTTAGGTGAAATGGCTGTTTCAGGGGTGTAAAATACGTTCATGTCATCCAGTAACCTGCTGTAGTACAGCCTTGTTATTGAGTTGTCTCATTTCTGTATTTAAATTATTTTTGCAGTGGCATATTTGAGATCAACTGCTCCAAGGATGTCAAAATTCAAGGCATCATTGGACCTTGTACTTCCCTGGAGAAGGTACAGTATGTGCTTAGTTACATGTTGATGTTTTAGAATGATGATTGTATGCTATACTTAGTCTTTTGGCATGTTGCTGCTTCTGCAGAAAGGTCCTCTATCCTCAGATACAGTTGTAGGTCAGGGGAACACTAGCGCTTGGAAGATGTGTGGTCTAGATAGGAAAACATCACTATGCGTAGTATTTGATATGGCCAAAAAAGATGCCCCGGACGCAATTGGACAATCACAAAACAATCTGTTCTACTTCCAATTCTTAACCTAGTATGGAATCTGCTCCCCCTCCCATCTCTTTTATAAACAATTGATATTGTTGGAGAAGTATATATGTCTGACCTGGAGATGCCACATGCAGTTATCAGCATCATGATGGGCAAATGAGATTGCGATCGACTACAATTTCAAGAAGATGGGTTGCTGGTTCTGGCAGTGTGCAGGTAAGTTTTACCTTTGTTCCCCTTGATGAGTTTTCTTTCCTTTTAAATGTTTTTCTCCTTCCATTTGTACCCATTTTCAGTAATAGTTGAGCTGAACAATTGTGTTTAGCCAATGTCAGTGTGTTACCCAGTGTTTTAGTGCTTTTACAGACTTTTTAGGAAAAATCAATGTAATATTGTTGCTAATTGGACTAGTACATGTGCTGTAGGAGTTAATAACTGGCTTTGACCAAGAGGCAGCAGCAGCAGTCATGGCACGCTTGGTCTCATTTAAGATGGAAGCTGAGGTACTTTCTGATAGTCTGTTTACTTTTCATAAATTGTTTCAATATACTTAATGCCCCATGACAGACCCATCTTTTTATGTTTGAGAGATGGAATATAACATCATAAAAAATTTGGAAGCACGAAATTTGTAATTGTGACCTGTGGGCTCCCGTGGTCCGAGTGGGGATATGGATGCACCGTACAACCTTTTAATTTCATGATACAATGATCCTTAAATATGTAGTTCTGTGAAATTGGTCAGTCAATTTGTAGTTTTGCACTAGTTTGTACATTTGTCTTTGGTTTTGTGAAACAATTATTCCGTATATTTATTAGTTGGAGGCAATACATAGTCTGAGAAACAATTTTATAAATTATCTCATTAGTTGAGGATGTGAAGAAAATTGAAATCATCACATTAGGAGGATCAAAAGGTCCACACTAGATCGGTACATCGGAATTATAATGGTTGTGCTTCTCCTTTGAACAACCTTTTGTATAAAAAACGCAGTCTTAAAAAGGATATGGCATTTGTGAACTTGGTTTCTCAATAACATGTCATTTATACTACTCCCTCTGTCCTACTGTATAATATAAGAGCATTTTTTACACTAGTGTAGTGTAAAAAATGCTCTTATATTATGGGACGGAGGGGGTATCTTAGAAACATAATCATTAAGAGGAAACCTTTTATAAATTGCATAGGAAACAAACCATGACCATAAAGGAAATAGTTCGCTGCTCAAGGACTCCTTGATTAGTTTCATTAATAATTAACTCACAGTTATTGCTGCTGCTTACATGTTCTGACATGAGTTGCATCTTTGACTCTTCCTGTATGTAAGGTCTGTTATATTCATTTTTATAGCATGTTCTTGGTGTTTTTTTCAGGTTGATTTTGATCCAGTAAGATGGCTTGACCGAGCATTGATTAGTTTATGTTCGAAATTTGGAGACTATCAGAAGGAAGCACCTTCATCTTTCAGTTTGTCCCCGCGTCTATCAATTTTTCCACAGTTTATTTTTAATTTGAGACGTTCCCAGTTTATTCAGGTAAAACATTTTTTCTGTCCTAATTCAATGAGTCATGCTGATCAACAGATCAAGCGAATTGAATTTCTCTTTGCTCCTAATTAACTACTACATGCAGGTTTTCAACAATAGTCCAGATGAAACTGCATATTTCAGGATGATGTTAAACAGAGAGAATGTAGCGAATGCAGTTGTGATGATCCAGCCTTCACTTATATCATATTCATTTCAGTCAGGTCCCGAGCCTGTTCTATTGGATGTAAGCGCAATTGCTGGTGACAGGATACTTTTGTTGGATTCTTATTTTACCGTTGTCATATTCCATGGGATAACGATCGCACAGTGGCGAAAGGCTGGTTACCAACATCAAGAAGGCCACGAGGTAATGTTTTGTTGGCCAAAAACCATGGTAACACTAAATATTTTTTTTTGACTCCATGTTGGCTTTCTTGTAGGTTTATGGAGAACTTATCTGTATTTGATTTAAAATTCTAGCACCATGTCGTATTAAAAGAATTCTAGAAAATATCAATGCTCCATTTTCCTCTCTTCTTTTGGGTTCTCGCATGTTGTCGAAAAACCATGTATAACCTTGTATGATGTTCAGGTGTTTGCCCAGTTGTTGCAAGCCCCACAGGAGGAAGCTGATTCAATAATCAAGGAGCGATTTCCTGTGCCTCGTTTGGTTGTGTGTGATCAATATGGTTCTCAGGTTAGTATTTTCTATTTAATCTGTCAGTACACTCTGCATCAGAACTCTTAGGAGTATGCATCTGGTGCCTGTGTACTTGGTAGTCGGGAGCAGTTCCTTAACCTGCAGTGACAGTAGCAACTACAGGGGATCCCGATAAGATATAAATTTGAATAAATGCAACAATCTCACTGGAAGGTCAAAATTTGTGCCGAGAATTGCAATCAAGTCACCAGTGATCAGTCATTAGTTTCGGAGTAAACTAAAAAAAACTATCAGCACTTCCATATAATTTGTTTTTAATGCTTTATTTTATGGAAATTGCAGGCTCGATTCTTGCTGGCAAAGCTGAACCCATCCGTGACATATGACTCCGACACTCCTCCGCCTCCTGGGGGGGATATGATATTCACAGATGATGCGAGCTTCCAGGTCTTCATGGAGCATCTCCAGCGGCTGGCAGTTCAGTAGAGCATGGACGTGCAGTAATTTTGCACCAATGGCCTCTTCTCTCGTGTACAGCAAAGAAAACCTTTTCGTGTGTGTATCACTGTTATACCGGTTGCCACGTACTGTAGGCCGACATACCGCTGTTAGCTCCACATCTGTACATTGCCATGGACTGTAAGGTTTATGTCGTATATCCTGAGATGGAGCATTCATAAATTGTGTTGTTAGCGCAACATATGGTTGATCACTGCTTACACCAAAGAAGATTGTCATCGTCTGGGTGTTCAAGCTTAGTGGTGAAGAGGATTTTTTAAGTCATGTGTTGATAGAGATGGTGTGGTTGCTGCGTCTACTAAGGTTTATTGATAGCAGGTGTTTGCTCCAAAAATGTGTGATAATTGATGTTATGGTGGTGGTTTATTGGTTGATGAAAGCAAGCATAATTGTTTTTTTTTCTTCATTTGTCAATACCTGAATGCTGTTCTTCTGGACACGCATTGGGCACATGGTTTTCTTTTTTAAGTTCTTTTTGCATTTGTCTCTGCGTTTTCCTCTTTTCATTTTAATTTGTTCAAACTGCCAAATTTAAATTCACTGTTAGACAAGGTTCAAGTTCAACATAAACATGTGTAAAGGTTGAAATGTGGCATAAATTTAGACGACCATGATGACACGATCTAATGATAAAGCAGTGGCATGACATAGGAGAGGGCACTATGTGAACCCATGGGCATATGCACCCACTTTTGAAAAATGCATTTTAAGCTAAAATGTCAAAAAATTCAAAAGAAAATATCACCCATACATGTTCGCAATTGCGTATACGCAACACAAAGTTTTATGAAAAAATGTCTTTTTGTTTTACCTCTGCAAAAAAGATAAATTTCGGTGCTTCTAAATAGTGTTCCATGACATAATTTTTTGCCTTTTTTGCACAGGCCACAAAAAAATATTTTTCCGTAAAACTTTATGCACGCACATAGAACATGGAGACGAACCCGCGTAATTTTTTTTCAGATTTTTTTAAAATTTAGAAATGTGTTTTCCAAAGTGGGTTCATATGCCCCGGATTCATCCATGCACTTCTCAATGACATAGCATGGTTCTTTGTTGTCGGAGGAAGAGGAGTCTGAAGGTATCGACCTTGCATTCAGTATTACACTCACAAGTGGCAACGCGTAACTGAAGATATGTGCACAGGGAGGCAAACGGTGCAGCCTATGAACTGGTCAGCTTGGCAAAATATGTTGAACCGGGCATTTGGTTAGATAACCCCCCTCCTTGTATTGTACCATCTTTTCTAGAAGATGTTACCCTGATTAGTTATGAATAAATAGGTACTTTGGGTGTAAAAAAAATGTAACGTGGCAGGTGTGCACTGAGTTCACAGTAAATTTTTTTTTTTGGAGAAACAAATGCACACTTACCGAACTTTATATACTGTGCTGTTGTTGCCCACAAACACTTCCTGGGACTGGGAGTAAATGCGAAATGCTAGATTATGAATCGTTCAAAAAATATAGAATGCACACTTCCTAGGAGGGCAATACAAAATGCTAGAAGACATGAATCGCTCTTAGTAGAAAATTCAAAAAATGCAGGAAGCGTAATTTGAAACTTTCTCGTGCCATCATTTTCAATTTGCAACTCCTTTGTCCTTCCTCTCTGAACTCATCCCACTAGCATGAAATAAGAAGTATACTTAATCAGTTATCTGCCATCGGCGTTCTTGTTTCTTCGAAGAAAAATAATTTGGACTGTCGATGCATTTCAGTGGAAAATAGCACCTGTGACTACAATTCTCTGCCCTCCCCACCTGAGCCATGAAACAAATTTCTATGCCAATCAACTTAGAACGGTATTCTCCTGTAGTATGAAAACAATTATTCCTCACCGATCACCGATCGTAGTCCAGTACCGGTGCCATACACCCACCACTTTGGTTTTTGTTCGGCAGAGGTCTGAACATCACATCCTAATATCATAGTAGAAACTAGGCAGTACATTATTTTCTGGAGCATTGTTTTCAGTCTCTTCTGCAGCTGTAATGTAAAATCACATTTCAATAATGCAACGGGTCATCACATTTTAATTGGGCGGCCTTCCCCATTGTACAGTTAACAAGGTAAAAATTATCAGAAAACAGAACATTTGTCCTCAGTTTATCACGAGCCTATGATAAAGCCTAATTTTGATATCCAAAGAATTATGTGATGTTGGGGAGAGAACATGTGCAAATAGCTGCTTACAAACAGTCTAACCTAAAACTTGCATCTAGCTTGCTACCTCGTGATGGCTCTTCTTTCTCTACTGGTACAAACTAAGCTGTGCCCAGCCGTCTTCTTGAGCTCCATCTCCTTCATGGTCCTCCTCGTCCTTTCCGCGTCCTCCAGCATTCCAGCCTCGAAGTACATGTTCGCCATCAAAACGTAGAACGTGACGTCATTGGAGCCCGACAGGAAGAGATCCTTGGCAACAAATTCAGCCAGCTCCAGGTTGCCATGAAGCCTGCAACCGCCGAGGAACGCGCCCCAAATGCACTTGTCTGGCTGCATCGACATTCCCCTGATGATTTCATATGCTTCGACAAGTCTGCCAGCACGTCCTAGCATGTCAACCATGCAGGCATAGTTCTCGAGTGTAGGCGATATATGGTAGTCCCTGACAATGCTGTTGAAAACCGCCAGCCCTTCGTCAACGAGGCCAGAGTAGCCACACGCCACTAGAACCGCGGTGAGCGTGAAGGAATTAGGCTTCACCCCTTGACCTTTCATCGCGGAGAAGAGATTGAGAGCCTGTTCAGGCTCACCATGGTTGGCATATGCACTGATCATGGCGCTCCATGACACAACACCAGGCTCGCGCAAACCTTCAAAAGCTTGCCTTGCGTAAGCAATCTCACCACATTTTGCGTACATATCCACGAGAACATTGCCGATTCTCGCATCGGTGTCGAGCCCGTGACTCCTGGCGAGCTCGTGCACCCACTTCCCTGTCTCAAGGGCTCCCTGGCGTGTGCAAGCAGAAAGCACACTGACCAGAGTGACAGCGTCAAACCCCGCCTTCTCACTAAGCATCCTGTGGAAGAACTTGATCGCCCGAACCCCATCACCATTCTGCTCATACATGGCAACCATCGTGTTCCAGGACACCACGGTGCGCGCAGCCATTCCATCAAACAAGTCTTTCGCCGACGCGATGCTCCCGCACTTCCCATACATTGCGATGAGCGCATTCACCAGCGGCAGATTCGCATCGAACCCCAGCTTGACGACGAACCCATGAACCATCTCCCCGGCAGCGAGACATTCTTGCCCCTGCAGGCACGGCAGGAAACTGATCAGAGTGATCTCGTTGGGGAGCACGCCCTGGGCAACCATCGTGCCGAACACCGCGACCGCCTGGCCGAACAAGCAGTTCTGCGCGTAGCCCGCGACCATGGCCGTCCACGAGACGATCGTGCGGGCGCCGTCCGCGGCTGCCAAGAACACCTGCTCCGCGTCCACCACCTCCCCCTCCTGGCAGTACATGGCGATGAGCGCGCTGTGCACGAAGCCGTCCCCGGCGAGCGCGAACCTCACCGCGTCCCCGTGCGCGGCACGCCCGAACCGCGGGGCGCGCGCGGCGGCGCACGCCGGGAGCACGATCGGGTAGGTGTAGCAGTCCGGCGCGACGCCCGCGGCGCGCATCCGCTTGTAGAGCTGGAGCGCGTCCGCTGCGGGGGAGTTGGCCGGGACGGAGTGGGAGTGGGCGTGGGCGTGGGCGCGGAGGAGGGTGTTCCACATGTAGGCATCGCGGTGCGGCGCGGCGTCGAACACCCTGCGGGCGTACGCGAGGGAGCGCGGGGCCGCGGCGGCGAGGAGCCTGGTGGCGAAGGCTGGGTTGGCGGCGACGCCGAGGAGGACGGCGCGGGCGTGGATAGGGAGGAGGGCGCGGAGGGAGGAGGAGACGCCGGCGGCTGAGAGGAGGCCGATGTAGCGGCGGACGAGGTCAGCGGCGGTGGTGGGCGGCTGCGGGAGGGGAGTAGGGGGCATCTGTTGGACCTCGGGCAGCTGCTGACTGAGTTGGGTTTCACCACGCAGAAATAACTAAGCATAAGCTACGGCTTCTTGTACAAAAATTTACATGTCAAAATTTGTTTGGTTTGCTTGGGATATTTGAATTTCTTTGAATGTGTGTTATTACTAACAATTGTATCGAAATTTGGTGCCATTATGAAATGCCCTCGCCTACATGGCTACATTGCCAAGCAAACTGGCAAATTGCAGAGATCATGAATGAAAAAAAAAAGATTTTAAGATAAAAGGATGTTATGCAAAAGCTACGTTTGCAACATTTAGTCTGGTATCGCGGCGCCATTTAGACGCACTAATCTCTCAGCAAAAAACTCTTCTCTAGACATGGTTCTCATGGCAGTAATGAGCATGTTACACTAGTGCTGCTAGAGACTCTGGATAGATTCAGCTAACGATGGGAAAAACGAGCCGGGGGACAATTTGAAAGTTTCTGATTCCTCTACTTCATGTTAATGGTGGACTTGATCTGCTCAACCAGATGGGGCAGGACCCTGATGCTGTCGTCGATGGACCTGTTCACGCACGACTCCAGCTCATTGGTTGCGTCTGTCTTCATCTTCTGGAGCTTTGCTGCTTCAAACTTATCTTGGCAGACCATCAACGAGCGATTCAACCTTTCCTGGAATAAGGAAGGATACATCTCAGCTTAGACATAGCACCAGGGTGTAAATGATACAATAATTTGCGCTGGCCGATATATGCTGCCTGTTATCTAACTGCTGGTTTATTCAGGTAAATCATTTACAAAATTATTAAGAAAGCTAGTTGAAGCGTATGCAACCCTGCAAAGTACAGAAAATGTATGCCCTTAAATAGCAATACACAAAGGCCCGAGCTCTGAAAGAAAACGTATTGCAACCAAGCATTACATGTCTATCATGCTCAATTCTTCGCAAATAAATGACCACAGTTCCCTATGTCTAACTGCTCAGACTGTATGTTAGAAATTACTTATTCAAACTATAATAATAAAAGAACCAAGGGATGAAGCTAGACAATATATAATGGAGGGACAAACCTTATTACAGTTCTAAGTTCTAACTACTGTATACTCCCTCCGTCCCATAATATAAGAGAGTTTTTGACACTAGTGTTAAAAACGCTCTTATATTATGGGACGGAGGGAGTATTTGTATGACTAAATGCTTGATTGTATTTTAAACCTGAACCTTACACCTCTCTAGTGCAGAGATATTTTTCCCAAGTATTTGTTGACATGTCGGGCCATCAATTACTCAAATCACTGGCTCATTGCTTATTCAAATCATCATGAATGGAACATATGTATACTACTTGCTCACTGACCAAATACACAAACACGGTGCTAATGCAGGTCAACATGCACATAATTTTTAAGTATCTGTGATAGCCACTGGTGACTAATAAATTCAAATGTCTTAAATTATACAACTTGGTAAATATGGCATGTTCAATAAGAAGAACATAAAGTAATAGTTCAACAACAAAGATAAATCGAAGTTGAGAAGGCATCGCAAGTAGCTGCAGTATGATTTCCACAAAGAACTACGAAGTAGAGATACAGCAACAGAGCTATAACTTATAACTTGATTGCAAGAAATGATACAGTGGCTAAACTCAATACAAACAAAGCCGGTCTTAAGTTATTTTTTTTATAGAAACTAGTATAAGATGTATGAAAAAAAATGATAGGTGGATGAAACAGGAAGTACCTGGAACTTGGCCATCTCGGTCTCAACAACATTGTTGGCAGAAAGAGCGGGCACACCACAGTTCTCTACACAGCTGGTGATCCCCTCTTGAGTCCGTCGCCTATCAAAGCAGTCATGTGCACACTTGAAGTACTCTTTCTGAAAATCACCAGAGAAAAACAAATCCAAACAGGCGTCAGCATTGGTGTTTCTAACCCCCTACTACGAATATATCAAGCATATCAGCATCTTCCCCCTTCCCAATAATGTCTCATGATTTCAAGTGCTCACACCATACAACAGAGCAATGATAAGAAAATTACAGAATTAGGACAAACATTACACCGAGAACCAATATATTTATCAATAAAAAGTATACTTGCTCCACTACTGGGCTTACTGAAATTCCTACATATCTAGCAGCTACAATCCCCCAAAGTTCAGGTCTTCCATCTCAAATCTGTACACTAGGTTAAAAAGAACCCCAATCATATCCCATGAAGTACATTAGAACAAACCAAGTATCCAATAATCATATCCCTGGAACAGCTAGAACAACTAGCATCAGACCGCGGCGCAACTGGACACATGTACCACCTTCATAGAACCCAATAAATTTCATGACTACCGCAAGATTAGCATCCTCCGTCCTGAAATTACCCATCCCTAAAATTTCGCGGAACAAATCGACGAATCCCCCAAACGAACCCGAGATTCCGTGAAAAGGCATCGGGACTCCCCGCTCCTCGGCCCCAAGACCGCATCCTGGAGCAAACCCCGAATTTGGAGTCTAAAAGGCGGCGGGGCGAGGTCTCACCTGCAGAGTGAAGTTGACATGGTCCTGCACGCCCTCGAGGTGCTTCTGGGCGGCGACGTTCACCTCCTCCAGCTTCTTCCGGATCCGGTCCGCCACGATCCTCTCCTCCATGGAGCCCACGTGGTCCATCGAGCTTCACGATTTGGTTCCGGCCTGTCTTGAGGAAGGGGGAGAAGGGAGGGAAGGGTGCGGTCGGTCGGCTATTTCTCGGCTGTGATTTTCTTGGTGGGGAGGGAAGAACTACTGGAAGCAAGTCGGAAGGTGGAGGTTGAGGGTTTAATGAGACACGCTAGGGTTCTACGGCGGCTGCAGAACCCGAACCTGAACCTGATATGAGTTCAACAGTTCGGAAATACTACGACAGTACTGCTTACTAACCTTTTTTACAAGAAACAACAGGGAAGACATCGCCTGTTTTTGGAATTAAATATATATATACGATTTTAAAGAAAAAGACATATCCACTGCAATTTTGCAAGATGATGCACACCGTCAGATTTGAGACCTTATTGTTTGGGTCGGTCGGTGATAGGCGCCGGTCGACCGGTTGGGCCGGTCGATGCGCAGCCATCGGATTCCCGCGCACATAGCCGTTCGATCCTTCATTCCCATCGTCTCGTGACCCTCCTTGTGTTCACATCTGGAAACAAAAAAAGCACCGGAACAAAATTATGGCGACCGCCCCACCTCCCCCCCCCCCCCCCCCCCCCGCGTCGCGCGCCGCCCTCACTCGTTTGCCCCGCCCCCGAAGGTCGCCGTCGATGCTCACCATCGTCAAAAGACAAAAACAAAAAAGTCCGTTGACCCCCTGTAGCAGCTTTTTTCGTCGCCTTACTATTGCATCCACGGGAGCTCCACGGCACTGACCACAACACCGTTCCTCGCCGGTGTTGCCCAGCCCCCGATTGCAGCATCAATGGTGACGATGGCGTCGCTCACAGCCAAAGCCGGTGGTAGCAACAAAAAACTGCTGGTTCCAGCAAAATTGAGATGGTTGTAGCAAAAAAAATATGCCGGTTCTAGCAAAATCAAAAATACGATGGTAGCAAAAATATGTTATGGTTCCAGCAAAATCGAAACACGGTGGTAGCAAAAAGTTGGTCTTGTTCCAGCAAAAATTCAAAGACAGTGGTAGCAAAAGAAGTGGGTTGGTTCCAACAAAATCACAAGATGGTGGTAGCAAAAATTAGGACTAGTTCTAGCAAAATAGGTGGCAGCAAAATAAAGTGGGCTGGTTCCAGCAAATTAAAAGACGGTGGTAGCAAAAATTATGGCCGGTTCTAGCAAATTTGGTTGCAGGTTGCAGCTCCTCCATTTCCGTGACTCGCTCAACGAGTCCAGCATTTCCATTTGCCGGTTCCAGCAAAATCCGCATGCCGATTGCAGCAATCAAACGCCCGGCAGTCGCCTCCTGCATCCGTCGTCCTCCATCACCAGCGAAAAAAGCCATTGAGGCACGGCGACATCCAGGGGCAAGCAACCCCGAGCATATCTAAAGAACAGGCGGGTACGAGCGAGGAGCCCCTGCTCAGCCGAGCAACCCCCCTTCCCTCTCTTTGATGAGAAAGAACCCAGCTGGGGAGGTGGAGATGGACGGACCAGCAGCAGGTGTGGAGATTGAAGGAGGTGGGGATGGAAGGAGCAGCAGCAGGTGCGTCGAAGTAAAAGAAGAGCGGAAGTACTAAAAAAAGAAGAGCGGAACAAGTGGTCAGCGATGGCAAACGGGAAAGAAACGGGAAAGGATAAGGTCGAGAGCGAGCGGTGCATATGGAAGCTGCTAGGCGAGCGAGCGGTGCGACCGGCTGAACTTTCGGCCGGTCCGCCGTTTCTAAACGTTTCCCTTTTGAGAAAGTATGTTAAGTATAGAAATTGTAAATTAACTTCAAGTTAGTTATTTCTTGCAACCCTACACAAGAAACGATAGACAGTTAGGGCATCTCCAACGCCGACCCGCAAACCTTTCGCTTGTGTCCGGACCGCGCTGCCCGGACATCGGAAGCCATCCAACGCGTGTCTGTATCGGTCAGCGGGGCTGTCCGGACGCGATTTCTTCCGCAAACCGAAAACAAACATGAGGAGGGAGAGGGGGGTTTTGCGGGAGTCCGGACCAATCCTACACCCTCTTCTGACCACCCTGGCCCACCAAAACCCCTCCTCCCTCGCCCGCGTGCGTTCCGGCCCGGCACCAGCTGCCAGCATTCATGCCGCTATAGAGCGCGCCGCTCAACATTGTAGACCGCTCATGGCGGACGCGACCTCTCACTGCCTTCGCCATTGAAGCGACGTGGCGGCCGAGGGCGTCGCCCACAACGCGTCTCCGGTGTCCGCGCCTGTTCAATGTCGGAGACGCTTGACTGGACGGGACATGACAGATATCTACCACATCCGTTCAATGTCGTCGTTCGTCCGCATGCCGCCATTAAGCAGGCTCGCCAGCTGAGAAACCCACTCCGGCGCCGCGCATTGATGTACCCGGACGCCTCGCCTGACCGGAATCCGCTATATAAATGCAGCCACACTCGGCTAACTTGTAACGCCCCAAGACCGGAGCTTCAGATGCCTTCCAGGGTTTCCGGGTTTCGTCGTGTGATTTGTTTGGTTCGTTGCATCATGTGCATTGCATCATGTCATCATGCCATCATCTTATAAATCTTTTGCAACTCAACTAAATAAATTGCATGGATCTTCGGTCCATTTAAATCGAGGGAATTCACATGGTAATTCTCTTTATAACATATCCTCCCAATATTAGGGAGCTAAATAAAAATATTCCATTCGTTTGGATTCACCGCAAACACACTTGCAAAATATCCCAATGCCTTTGTTATCTTAATTCTTGGTCTCCAACATTGCCATATATTCTTTCATCATATTCCGGAGCTCCACCAAAGAACCCGAACATTTTTGGCCATACCGAACCTAGTCCCAATTCAAAACCATTTGAATTATATTCAAATGAATTTGAATTTAATTCCTGCAATCTGGCCACTTCTATTTTTCTGTGGTCATGTTTATTTTTTATGAGTCTAGGAAAATTGTCCTCCTGCTCAAACTCTTTTCCCTAACCCCCCTTCTTTTTCCTCTATCTCTATTTCTTTTCGTTTAAAGAAGAAAGAGAGGAGAGGGAGAGCCCAATCCAGCAAGCCCAGCTGACCCCTCCTCTCTACTGGGCCGGCCCCAAGCCCACCTAACGCTGCTAACCCTAGGCCCGAGCGAAACCCTCTCCTGGTCGATCCCCTCCTTGTTCGGTCGTTCCCACCAGCGCCGCCAACCTCTTCTTTTCCTCCTCTCGCTCTCTTCCTCCTGCGTGCTCTTCTGTCCAACCTCTCCTCGTCCAGGAGCTCGTCCATCCTCGCGCCAGAGGCTTCCCTGCCGACCTCGTCGACCGCGCGGCTGCCTGCAAGCTCCGTCCAGCGAGGCCCCGCGCCCATTCCCCATCTCTCTCCCCTCTCCTCGCTCGCGCACCAGAGAGGAGCCCCCCGCTCTAGTTCCTCCCGCGAGCTGCGCGTCCTCCTCCAGCCAGTTGCCGCCCAGTGCCTGGTCTCCATGGTTGCGCCCGTTGCCGTCGGCCGACCCCGTTGCTACCCGTCGCACGCATGCACGCAGAAGAGGATCTCCTCGCCTGCGACCCCTCTGGTTGCCGCGCTGCCATCAGGCGTGTCCTCCTTGCGCCCGAAGCTCTTGCTTCTCTCTGTCGCGCCCAACCGCTTGTTTGCCGCTGTAGCTCCCGTCTTTGGTCGGGCATGATCCTTTTGGACCGCACCATCTTGCCTCCTCGCGCGCCCGTGGTCCTCTAGAGGCCTGCGCTGCCTCGCCCGCCTATCAGGAAAGCCATGGCTGCCACCCCATGGAGTTCCACTGGCCCCGATCATGTCGGGAACCAGACGAGCCCCGTGTCTGCTTCCTGCCACTGTCCACCACCATCGCCTCCTTGCTGCTGCCCAACCGAGGCCTTGTGATGCTTCGTTTCATATCAAAAGACCATCAAGACCGGCAAGACCCCGACTCCGAACGCCAAGTACTACTACAAACCCGAAGAATTCGGATGCATCAAGTCCCCGAGGAGACCTGTTTTTCGTCAAGTTCGACTACCCGTATCATCAAGTACCACTACAGCCGGAGACATCAGACACGCCAAGTACCCCTTCGAGCTATCAATACCGCAAGCGCCAAGTTCCACGACGTCCCAAGTACCGTGAGAACGTTTGTACCTCTACCGTCGCCGTGGATCCGACAAGTACCCCTACAACAAGTGTACCTCTACCGTCGTCTTCGAAATCGCTAAGAACATCAAGCACCCCTTCGAGATGACGAGACCGACAAGTTCAAATGACCCCAAGTACCTCTCCGGAAACGAGACGTATACCGCTACTGTCGCAAGAATTGAGACTGACAAGTCCGAAGAAGCAAGTACCACTCCGAACCATGTACGACGACCGTCGCCGAAGACCCGTGTAACGCAAACGTCAAGTTCAACTACCGTCGCATGAACTGCTACTTCCCACGACGACCCCGTGAACAACTACTTCCCCTTCGACACGTGTACCCCTACCGCCGAACTCGATCCGTTCCGATAATGCACGCTTCGAAGGTATAACCCCGAGACGACGTCCGTGAACGAATGCTTGCGATGTTTGAGATGCTCGTGTTTGCACCTTGTCCAAATTGTCACTCGTTTCCTTGTCACCAACTCGTGGGACACCTGGAATCTGGGAGCGCCCCAGCATCTTTTGCATGCATCCACACACTTATCCTTTGCATCGGTATCTCAATCGAGTTACCGGAACCGGAACGCTGCCGTGGCACCGTTTTCGTGATCGTTGCTGTGGCACCCCTTTCGTTTCCGCCACGATGACAAATGCTTCATAATGCTCTTGTCAACTTTTAATAAAAATTGCATAAACTTGTTCATGTCACCTGCATCATGATAACAACAATTAAAAATGCTTAAAATTGTTGTTGCATTAAATTGCTAATGCATATGGGGATTTACCGGATTTGTTGTTTGTTATATCTGGCCCCATTTAAATTGTTTAAATGGTATAGTTTTGTTATGCTTCACCTCTTGCCATGTTAACCAACATTTAATATTGTTGAGTACCTAACTGGGAGAGAACTAAATAATTGATGTGGTGTTCCGTCAATATGCAACCCGTTGCATATTGAGCTCCACTTAATTTGTAGTTTTGGTTGTTGCACTTTGCCATGCCATGCCTCTTTAATCCGGACATGATCATACTTGGTTGTGCATCATGCCATGTTTATGTGTTGGTTGTTTACTATGTTGTTTGCTTCTTTTCCGGTGTTGCTTCTTCGGGTTAGTTCCGATAACGTCGCATTTGTGAGGACCCGTTCGTCTATGTCCGTTTGTCTTCTTCAGGGACTCGTTCTTCTTCCTTGCGGGATTTCAGGCAAGATGACCATACCCTCGAAATCACTTCTATCTTTGCTTGCTAGTTGCTCGCTCTTTTGCTATGCGTATGCTGCGATACCTACCACTTGCTTATCATGCCTCCCATATTGTTGAACCAAGCCTCTAACCCACCTTTGTCCTAGCAAACCGTTGTTTGGCTATGTTACCGCTTTGCTCAGCCCCTCTTATAGTGTTGTTAGTTGCAGGTGAAGATTGAAGTTTGTTCCTTGTTGGAACATGGAGATGTTGTTCCTTGTTGGAACATGTTTACTTGTTGGGATATCACAATACCTCTTATTTAATTAATGCATCTATATACTTGGTAAAGGGTGGAAGGCTCGGCCTTATGCCTGGTGTTTTGTTCCACTCTTGCTGCCCTAGTTTCTGTCATATCGGTGTTATGTTCCCGGATTTTGCGTTCCTTATGCGGTTGGGTTATAATGGGAACCCCTTGATAGTTCGCCTTGAATAAAACTCTTCCAGCAAGGCCCAACATTGGTTTTACCATTCGCCACCTAGCCTTTTTCTTTCCCTTGGGTAGGCCTGCCCAAGGGTCATCGTTATTAAACCCCCGGGCCAGTGCTCCTCTGAGTGTTGGTCCAAACTGAGCGATGTCCGGAGCTACCAGGGGCAACTCTGGGCTGGCCCACCCGACGTCTGGCTCATCCGGTGTGCCCTGAGAACGAGATATGTGCAGCTCCTATCGGGATTTGTCGGCACATCTGGGTGGCTTTGCTGGTCTTGTTTTACCATTGTCAAAATGTCTTGTAACCGGGATTCCGAGTCTGACCGGGTCTTCCCGCTAGAAGGAATATCCTTCGTTGACCATGAGAGCTTGTGATGGTCTAAGTTGGGACACCCCTGCAGGGTTTTGAACTTTCGAAAGCCGTGCCCGCGGTTATGGGTAGATGGGAATTTGTTAATGTCCGGTTGTAGAAAACCTGAAGTTGACCTTAATTAAAATACATCAACCGTGTGTGTAACCGTGATGGTCTCTTTCCGACGGAGTCCGAGAAGTGAACACGGTGTTGGAGTTATGCTTGACGTAGGTTGTTCTAGGATCACCTCTTGATCATAGTTTCTCGACCGTGCTTGGCCTTCTCTTCTCGCTCTCATTTGCGTATGTTTAGCCACCATATATGCTAGTCGCTTGCTGCAGCTCCACCTCATACCTTTTACCCTTCCTATAAGCTTAAATAGTCTTGATCGCAAGGGTGTGAGATTGCTGAGTCCCCGTGAATCACAAATACTTCCAAAACCAGTTTGCAGGTGCCAATGTTACCGAGCAGGTGACACAACCAAGCTCAAGGAGGAGCTCGATGAAGATCTTGTCCTTTGTGTTGTGTCGTTCTAGTTGATCAGTAGTGGAGCCCAGTCGGGACGATCGGGGATCTGTGTAGCTTTTGGGGTAGTCTTCTTTTATTTTGGTTCCGTAGTCGGACCTTGATTGTATCGGATTGATGTAATGCTTTATTCATGTAATTGTGTGAAGTGGCGATTGGAAGCCAACTATGTATCTCTTTCCCTGATGTATTTCATGGGTTGTGTGAAGATTACCTCACTTGCGACATTGTTTTCAATGCGGTTATGCCTCTAAGTCGTGCTTCGACACGTGGGAGATATAGCCGCATCGAGGCCGTTACAAGTTGGTCTCAGAGCCTTCCCCGACCTTAGGAGCCCCCTGCTTGATCGAATCGCTGGCGTTATTGAGTGTAGAAATGTTTTGAGTCATTTAGGAATAATATATATCGGAGAGTTAGGACTTCTTTTTACTCCTCAGTCCCTTCGTCACTCTGGTGAGGCATCCTGACGTAGAGTTTTGACTCTTCTCTTCTCAAATTTCACTAAATTTTTTTAGGATCACGCGGGTATCTTGGAATCGTTCCGATGGTTTTGTGACGAGAACATTGTTCTTGGTGCCTCCTGTCATTTAGGGGTTGTGGCAGTGTCCCGGGGAGTTGAGCTCCGAGGTGTTGTCGTCACAATCTTATCGTTGCAGTTCTGGAATACCTGAGTTTAGTTTCGCCGACATTGAAAATCTCTTTTATGCAGTTGTTGGTGAGATAACCTCGACGCCACCCTGTACTGGGGTGGGAGTTCGGGAGTATTGCCATAACTCGTATACCAGATGCTTTTCGAAGGTTGTGGTAGACGATTTCCGAAGGTTTCATGGTTATGTGTTGAAGGATGGATACAGCTGGATGTAGGATTTGCTAGTTTTGGGTGAGATATTATGCTTCCCCTGTATCCCCAACACCTGATTGCATAACCGGGAAGGTTTGGGAGTTTCATAGGTGGGAATTCAAGTAGCTCTTAGGATATATTTCCGACAGATGTATGATATGAAATTGGGGTTCGACGTCTAGTGGTCCGCCTATCCACGGTTGGTTTTATAGTGGTCTCGTTGTGTCTTAAAGAGTCCTTGGCTATGCCGACTCGGGGGCGCCTCGTATGTCATGTGCACTGCCTTGTACATGATGGTGCTGTACGATCGAGCCCGTGTAGGCCCCACCACGAAAACTTCGGATGAAATCTCTATCATATGTTTGTTCCGGCTTATTCTGCAAGCCAATCCTTTGTTTTTGTTTTGAGTTTGTGGTATTCGAGTTGCTTCGAAGTCAAATGTTGATTCCATACCTTTCCCAAGTGGTGTTCTCATATTCCTATGTGAATACTAATCCCTCACGATAATCGAGATTGCCATGTCAATCCTTTTTCAACCGGCGTGTCTCTCTTCAAGTGGATCCGATCATTTCAACATTCGCAAGATCCAATCTCAGTTTTTCATCAACGTTGTTCGTTTCATCCGTCTTCAAGTTGACTTTGTTTTCCCTCCCTCCCACCCTTTTTCTTCAAGGACTCATATATCTTAATAAAGTATTCATTTTATTCTTGCGAAGTCTCTCCATTCTTTTCTGTTAATGTTCTTACCCGGTGATGCTCATGAAGATTTTAACGAAGCTTCTAGTTCACCATTATTCATTCTTTTTCTTCTCCGGTGGAACCAAGTCAAGCTTTGTGGATCATATCCTTTTTCCTCGTTTCAAATACCTTATCATGCCGGTGCACCTCATATTCATTCACTTCTCGCTATTTAATTGTTCCGAAGTGCTCAAGATATCTCAAAGATTCGTGTTTTCCACTCTGCTTTCGTTCAAGCTCTTTTTGAGGATGTTATCCCATTCAAGCCATTTAAATTCAACCGGTGCTATCTCCTTTTCAAGTTATCGTTCTATGGTGTTTCTTTTGAGCGGGCCCTAGCCCATAGGTCTTTTCCCAGGATCTTACCTGACTCTTCTTATTTTTCCGGAGCTTCTCAAATTCTTTTCTCAAGTTTGACGTAAGAATGAAGCATCATCAGTCAAGTGCCTTTCTCCAAGATCTTTCAAATTCTTTTCATCGTTGGTTCAACTTTTCCATTCTTCATTCCGGAGTGCCTCTACAAATTTTTTTGGTGTTTCTCATCGTCATTCTCAGATTTTGAAGACCGAAGAAGATTTTTTCTCTCAAATCTTGCTCCATTCTCTTCAAGATCCGTGATTCTAGCTTGTTGCCATCCTCTTATAATTATTTTCGATTGTGGGAATTCTTTTCACCTATCCGGAGCAATTCAAGAGTCTTCTCAGTTTGATTATCCGGAGTCCATCATTTCAGGTTTTTCATTCTCAGCTTCTAGTTATCATTCTCCAATCTTACCGGTGCATCATTCAATATTCTCTAATCAGTTTGTGATCCCTTCGTTAACTTGTATCTAAATTCTCTCAAGTATCCTCGTTCATTTCATAATTCTTCCCGGTGTTCCTTTATCTTTCCTTCGGTCATTTTAATCCTTACGGTGGTTCGTGCAAGAGTTCTCATCATTCGTTATCATATCAATTCATTCGTTCTTTCAAATCCTAACGGTGTTTTGTTGAAGACCTTCTCAAGTTTGCGACATATCTATCTTAAATCCTTTCTACGAGATTAAGTAGTATGCCAATTACATTGCTTGTCAGCAATTTGAATTGGTGAAGGATAAGCATAATGTAATTCTTATTCTTGTTTCATCAAGTTTATTCAATTTCTTTTCCGAAGTGGTTTATCGCATCACATTCTCAGTTCGAGATGCTTATCTTTTCTTTTCCCGGAGTTCCAAATTCTCTCAATTATCTCGTCGCAGAGCTTCATCCAATCATCGCAAGGTTTCACCTTGTGTTTTCAACTTCTCTTTCTTTTCGTTATCCTTTTGTTACCGGAGTTCTTCATGAAGGTTCTACATGATGGTGCATCAAGGATTTATTTCCTTCTCGAAGTTGTCATCGAGATTCTTTTCTAAGGAGCTCAAGTATTCTTCATCTTGCAATCCGGAGTGCAATTCTTCCTTCCTTATCAATAGAGGTGGTATTATATCATTCTTCATAATTTGAGTTCATGTTTCATGATTCACATGTTGTCAAGAATGAGGTATTTAAACCCATCATTTTCTTCATTGGTATTATCTTGGGTTATATTTCATCTAAAGCTTTACTTTAAGGATTGTCGCTCTCATGGTGTTTATCAATGATCCAAGTTCTTCATTTATCCTCCCGGTGAGATAGTTTCTCGTCTCCTTGTTCTTTCCAATCAAATCTATTCCGTGAGTGGCAAGTTGTCACCTCATATTTTTGAGATGTATTCCATAAGACCATATCAAGCTTATTCTTTTCGTTGTTGGTGTTCCAACAACTCCGCTCGACCCGTCTCCTAAGGATGCCTTATCAAGCTCTTTTGTGGCATAAGATGGCATTTTCTTCTCCATTTCCCATTTCAATGATCTAACTTCTATTCTTTTCTTCCAAAGGCATTGTGATGTTGCTCTCTTCAACCATCTTTTCGTTTTGTCAGGATCGTGTTCTTTTCATGCCTATCTATTTAACCGGAGTGTTGTGCCATTTTGGTCAAGTTCTTCATTTTATCAAGCCTTGCATATCTTTTCAACCGGAGTGTTGTTCGAAGTTGTTCTCCCTTGTTCCTCTTTTCTAACGGGGTGTTTTCAGCTTCGTCATCTCCGTTGTATTCTTTTTCTCGAAATGGCTTAACCTTTGCAAGGTTCTTTGGTCTCACTCGTTTGTCAAAGAAGCATCTTAGTTTTACCTCTCCTCTTTCTCTTCTGTTGTCCCTCCGGTGCCATTCTAGATCTCGAGACGAGATCCTCTCATAGTGGTGGAGTGTTGTAACGCCCCAAGACCGGAGCTTCAGATGCCTTCCAGGGTTTCCGGGTTTCGTCGTGTGATTTGTTTGGTTCGTTGCATCATGTGCATTGCATCATGTCATCATGCCATCATCTCATAAATCTTTTGCAACTCAACTAAATAAATTGCATGGATCTTCGGTCCATTTAAATCGAGGGAATTCACATGGTAATTCTCTTTATAACATATCCTCCCAATATTAGGGAGCTACATAAAAATATTCCATTCGTTTGGATTCACCGCAAACACACTTGCAAAATATCCCAATGCCTTTGTTATCTTAATTCTTGGTCTCCAACATTGCCATATATTCTTTCATCATATTTCGGAGCTCCACCAAAGAACCCGGACATTTTTGGCCACACCGAACCTAGTCCCAATTCAAAACCATTTGAATTATATTCAAATGAATTTGAATTTAATTCCTGCAATCTGGCCACTTCTATTTTTTTGTGGTCATGTTTATTTTTTACGAGTCTAGGAAAATTGTCCTCCTGCTCAAACTCTTTTCCCTAACCCCCCTTCTTTTTCCTCTCTCTCTATTTCTTTTCGTTTAAAGAAGAAAGAGAGGAGAGGGAGAGCCCAATCCAGCAAGCCCAGCTGACCCCTCCTCTCTACTGGGCTGGCCCCAAGCCCACCTAACGCTGCTAACCCTAGGCCCGAGTGAAACCCTCTCCTGGTCGATCCCCTCCTCGTTCGGTCCTTCCCACCAGCGCCGCCAACCTCTTCTTTTCCTCCTCTCGATCTCTTCCTCCTGCGTGCTCTCCTGTCCAACCTCTCCTCGTCCAGGAGCTCGTCCATCCTCGCGCCAGAGGCTTCCCTGCCGACCTCGTCGACCGCGCGGCTGCCTGCAAGCTCCGTCCAGCGAGGCCCTGCGCCCGTTCCCCATCTCTCTCCCCTCTCCTCGCTCGCGCACCAGAGAGGAGCCCCCCGCGACAGTTCCTCCCGCGAGCTGCGCGTCCTCCTCCAGCCAGTCGCCGCCCAGTGCCTGGTCTCCATGGTTGCGCCCGTTACCGTCGGCCGACCCCGTTGCTACCCGTCGCACGCATGCACGCAGAAGAGGATCTCCTCGCCTGCAACCCCTCCGGTTGCCGCGCTACCATTAGGCGTGTCCTCCTTGCGCCCGAAGCTCTTGCTTCTCTCTGTAGCGCCCAACCGCTTGTTTGCCGCTGTAGCTCCCGTCTTTGGTCGGGCATGATCCTTCTGGACCGCGCCATCTTGCCTCCTCGCGTGCCCGTGGTCCTCTAGAGGCCTGCGCTGCCTCGCCCGCTTATCAGGAAAGCCATGGCTGCAGCCCCATGGAGTTCCACTGGCCCTGATCCTGTCGGGAACCAGACGAGCCCCGTGTCTGCTTCCTGCCATTGTCCACCACCATCGCCTCCTTGCTGCTGCCCAACCGAGGCCTTGTGATGCTTCGTTTCGTCTCAAAAGACCATCAAGACCGGCAAGACCCCGACTCCGAACGCCAAGTACTACTACAAACCCGAAGAATTCGGATGCATCAAGTCCCCGAGGAGACCTGTTTTTCGTCAAGTTCGACTACCCGTATCATCAAGTACCACTACAGCCGGAGACCTCGGACACGCCAAGTACCCCTTCGAGCTATCAATACCGCAAGCGCCAAGTTCCACGATGTCCCAAGTACCGTGAGAACGTTTGTACCTCTACCGTCGCCGTGGATCCGACAAGTACCCCTACAACAAGTGTACCTCTACACCTCTACCGTCGTCTTCAGAATCGCTAAGAACATCAAGCACCCCTTCGAGATGACGAGACCGACAAGTTCAAATGACCCCAAGTACCTCTCCGAAAACGATACGTATACCGCTACCGTCGCAAGAATCGAGACCAACAAGTCCGAAGAAGCAAGTACCACTCCGAACCATGTACGATGACCGTCGCCGAAGACCCGTGAAACGCAAACGTCAAGTTCAACTACCGTCGCATGAACCGCTACTTCCCACGACGACCCTGTGAACAACTACTTCCCCTTCGACATGTGTACCCCTACCGCCGAACTTGATCCGTTCCGATAATGCACGCTTCGAAGGTATAACCCCGAGACGACGTCCGTGAATGAATGCTTGCGATGTTTGAGATGCTCGTGTTTGCACCATGTCCAAATTGTCACTCGTTTCCTTGTCACCAACTCGTGGGACACCCGGAATCCGGGAGCGCCCCAGCATCTTTTGCACGCATCCGCACACTTCTCCTTTGCATCGGTATCTCAATCGAGTTACCGGAACCGGAACGCTGCCGTGGCACCGTTTTCGTGATCGTTGTCGTGGCACCCCTTTCGTTTCCGCCACGATGACAAATGCTTCATAATGCTCTTGTCAACTTTTAATAAAAATTGCATAAACTTGTTCATGTCATCCGCATCATGATAATAACAATTAAAAATGCTTAAAATTGTTGTTGCATTAAATTGCTAATGCATATGGGGATTTATCGGATTTGTTGTTTGTTATATTCGGCCCCATTTAAATTGTTTAAATGGTATAGTTTTGTTTTGCCTCACCTCTTGCCATGTTAACCAACATTTAATATTGTTGAGTACCTAACCGGGAGAGAACTAAATAATTGATGAGGTGTTCCGTCAATATGCAACCCGTTGCATATTGAGCTCCACTTAATTTGTAGTTTTGGTTGTTGCACTTTGCCATGCCATGCCTCTTTAATCCGGACATGATCATACTTGGTTGTGCATCATGCCATGTTTATGTGTTGGTTGTTTACTATGTTGTTTGCTTTCTTTTCTGGTGTTGCTTCTTCGGGTTAGTTTCGATAACGTCGCGTTTGTGAGGACCCGTTCGTCTACGTCCGTTTGTCTTCTTCAGGGACTCGTTCTTCTTCCTTGCGGGATTTCAGGCAAGATGACCATACCCTTGAAATCACTTCTATCTTTGTTGCTAGTTGCTCGCTCTTTTGCTATGCGTATGCTGCGATACCTACCACTTGCTTATCATGCCTCCCATATTGTTGAACCAAGCCTCTAACCCACCTTTGTCCTAGCAAACCGTTGTTTGGCTATGTTACCGCTTTGCTCAGCCCCTCTTATAGCGTTGTTAGTTGCAGGTGAAGATTGAAGTTTGTTCCTTGTTGGAACATGGAGATGTTGTTCCTTGTTGGAACATGTTTAATTGTTGGGATATCACAATACCTCTTATTTAATTAATGCATCTATATACTTGGTAAAGGGTGGAAGGCTCGGCCTTATGCCTGGTGTTTTGTTCCACTCTTGCCGCCCTAGTTTCTGTCATATCAGTGTTATGTTCCCGGATTTTGCGTTCCTTACGCGGTTGGGTTATAATGGGAACCCCTTGACAGTTCGCCTTGAATAAAACTCTTCCAGCAAGGCCCAACATTGGTTTTACCATTCGCCACCTAGCCTTTTTCTTTCCCTTGGGTAGGCCTGCCCAAGGGTCATCGTTATTAAACCCCCGGGCCAGTGCTCCTCTGAGTCTTGGTCCAAACTGAGCGATGTCCGGAGCTACCAGGGGCAACTCTGGGCTGGCCCACCCGACGTCTGGCTCATCCGGTGTGCCCTGAGAACGAGATATGTGCAGCTCCTATCGGGATTTGTCGGCACATCTGGGTGGATTTGCTGGTCTTGTTTTACCATTGTCGAAATGTCTTGTAACCGGGATTCCGAGTCTGATCGGGTCTTCTCGCTAGAAGGAATATCCTTCGTTGATCGTGAGAGCTTGTGATGGGCTAAGTTGGGACACCCCTGCAGGGTTTTGAACTTTCGAAAGCCGTGCCCGCGGTTATGGGCAGATGGGAATTTGTTAATGTCCGGTTGTAGAAAACCTGAAGTTGACCTTAACTAAAATACATCAACCGCGTGTGTAACCGTGATGGTCTCTTTCCGGCGGAGTCCGGGAAGTGAACACGGTGTTGGAGTTATGCTTGACGTAGGTTGTTCTAGGATCACCTCTTGATCATAGTTTCTCGATCGCGCTTTGCCTTTTCTTCTCGCTCTCATTTGCGTATGTTTAGCCACCATATATGCTAGTCGCTTGCTGCAGGTCCACCTCATACCTTTTACCCTTCCTATAAGCTTAAATAGTCTTGATCGCGAGGGTGTGAGATTGCTGAGTCCCCGTGACTCACAGATACTTCCAAAACCAGTTTGCAGGCGCCGATATTATCGAGCAGGTGACACAACCAAGCTCAAGGAGGAGCTCGATGAAGATCTTGTCCTTTGTGTTGTGTCGTTCTAGTTGATCAGTAGTGGAGCCCAGTCGGGACGATCGGGGATCTGTGTAGCTTTTGGGGTAGTCTTCTTTTATTTTGGTTCCGTAGTCGGACCTTGATTGTATCTGATTGATGTAATGCTTTATTCATGTAATTGTGTGAAGTGGCGATTGTAAGCCAACTATGTATCTCTTTCCCTGATGTATTACATGGGTTGTGTGAAGATTACCTCACTTGCGACATTGCTTTCAATGCGGTTATGCCTCTAAGTCGTGCTTCGACATGTGGGAGATATAGCCGCATCGAGGGCGTTACATAACTCCACACCACAACACAAGCCCTTCCACACCCTCCTCCCTTGCACTGCATCTGCCATGACTGCAGATGGAAAAGCTCTGTGGGAGAGCCTTTCCACAGAGATGAAGCATGCGTGGCCGCCGCCTGGCAGAGCCGCCATGCCAGGCGGATTGAGACCGGCTTGCCGGCCAGCTCGCCCGAGGTCTCCGGTGATGAGGACGAGACCACGATGGAGACGGGCTCCGACGACACCCGCCCCACCTCCCGCGCCTCTTGTGCACATCAGCTTCACCATGGAGCAGGCCTAGACGCACTACAATGCCGCCATGGTGGAGGTGCAGCTTGCGCCGGTGCCTCTGTCGGTGTTCCAGCAGGCGCAGGAGGAACAACGGTACAACCTGTTCCTCCTGGAGCAGCACCGGCTGGCGCAGGGCCAGATCTACGACGAGCGAGGAGGCCGTGGCCGTCGGATTTCGGGTTCCGGCAGACCCTTGAGGTTCGAACACTGGGTTGCGCGCGGAGATTTCGCCTCCTACCTACCTGCACCCCTCCGCCTTGCTAGGATCTAAACTATGGAAAGAACAACACAAGAGACACAGGGTTTATACTGGTTCGGTCCACCGTTGTGGTGTAATACCCTACTCCAGTGTGTGGTGTGGTGGATTGCCTCTTGGGCTGATGATGATGAACAATACAAGGAAGAACAGCCTCGCAAGGGTGTGTTCTTGGCTGGGGCGATGAACTGCTGGGAGGAGTCCAGTCATCTTTCTGTCTCTCTCTTTCTGATCGAAACCCCTCTCTTTCCTTCCAACCCCTTGGCCCCCTTTGCTCTGTGGGTGGCTGGTCCTATTTATAGAGGCCCTGGTCCTCTTCCCAAATATCGAGCGGGAAGGGAGCCAACAATGGCGGGCTAATTTGAAGGGGGACAGCTAGTACTAGCTACCCTGACAAAAGTAGTCTTCGCCTGCACAAAGCTCTGGTGATGACGCCGTCTCGGGCTCCACGATGACCTCCGACTTGTAGTCCTCATGGTCTTGGTCTCGTTGCACCGAAATGGAAACCTTTGCCTGATGCCTCGGTACTCCGCGGCTGCGCTTGCCCCCTTTGCACCAAAGAGGAAAGGAGGACACTGCGCGGGCTGGCACCCGCCTGGCACCCTCGGTCGTCATGGCTTGCGTCATGGGCACCTCGTGAGGTACCCCGCCTTGATCTCTCCGCCTCCTCGTGAGCCAGCCTGACGAGGCCGTGCCTGAGGAAGCTCCGCGTCGTCCGCCCCGCGAGGCTTGGCCCCTCGCGAGGGTCTTGGGTTTGTGTTGGTGAAGATGGGCCGCGCTGGGCCCCCCTTTGAGCCATGCCGCAGGCCGCAGGCAGGCAAGTCTGGGGACCCCCGTTCCCAGAACGCCGACAGTAGCCCCCGGGCCCAAGGCGCGCCCGGACTTGGCCGTGTAGGGAGGCGGAAGGGCAAGAGCGAAGCGCCGCGGGACCTAACGGCCTGCGGCCTTGGGCGCCGCGTGGCGGTTGATGGGACGTGGGCGTCTCCACTTCCCCATGGTGCCTCGGCAACTACACAGATTGGACAAGTCCCTGCATGCAAAGTGGGTCATGATTACCTGCAATCGTGGAGGTAGGCGGTTGGCCTTCGCCGGCCATAAGTACGGAACAGCGCGCGCCCTTCCAGTCCATCCCTCCTTGCTTCTCCTTCTTCCCGATCCTTGCTCCGTCTTGCTGCGATGGCTCCGATCCGCCGGTTCTCGACGGCAGAGAAGGGAAAGGCTCCCCGAGGGGAACTAGACCCACTCCTGCCGAAGAAACGGCTCGCCCCCCGTGGCCCGGACGAGGGGGCCCTTCAGGTGGTGTCGAGGCCTTGGTGCGAGCGGGTGCCGCCGGGGTTCCCGCTTCCATTGTACGCCCATGTCGAGGGCCCTGAAGGAGCTGATGCTAACTGCCATGGGCGGCGCCGCCGTCGGCGCCGGCGGGTCACGAAGGTGTGGGTCGTCCCCCCTGGGGTCCACACCGAGGGCTCCTCCCGAGAATTCGTGCTTCATGTCGCCATTCCTCTTCAGTCTTGGATCCGCCTTCCTCCCTTCTTCGCCTCCATCATCCCGCAGGGGAGCCCCTGGAGCTCTGGCTGCAGCACCCTCGCGACCGAGGCAGAGGTCGCGGTCGTTGCCCCGGGCGAGGTCTTCATGACTCGGGGCTGGAGAGAGATCACCCGGGTTTGCAGGATAAGGGGCGTCTTCGCGGTCCACTTGGATTATGACGGTGCTTCGGTGATGCTCTTCAAGGTCTTCGATGCGAGCGGGCGCCGGCTGGAGTGCTGATCCGGGGAAGGTGGCCAGGACCCTGCCGCGACGAGGACCGGGCCCGCCAACCGCTCCCTTGGCGGCTCCTCAGGCGGTGGAGGCGTCGGAGGTTCCAGCGACTCCGGCGAGCTCTTCGTGACTCCGGAGACGAGCGAAGACAGCTACGAGCCCCCGAGCCAGCGCCGCTCCTGGAGCAAGGCGGGCTCGTCAGGCCGCCGTCGACTCTAATCTGGATGGGGTTGGCGTCGGTGCTTGACGGCCCACTATTGATGATGGCGTCTTTTGCAGGGACGCGCGTAGTTTGTGTCCCTTTAGGATCTGTTCCCTGCGAGGAATCAAAAACGCGTCCCGTGGGGGCTTGTAAGGTGCCTGTGATCCCGTTTTGTTAATATAACCCTTGTCATAGAATTGTGCGAGTTGCTCATTCCGTCTTAGCTCAGTCCTCCCTTTCGAACCTCACGAGGGCTTGGTGCTCTGCGCTGACAGGTCCTAGTCCCAAGGCGGCTTCAGCCGTCGCTGGTATGCCAGGTCGCGATGCCGTGGTCAAGGCCAGGAGGTGAGCGACCCGGAGTCCGGTAAGAGCCCCTGAGTCGCGATGCTCGGGAGGTCCCCTTTGGCGCGCAAGCAGCCGTCGTTTGGTGAGAGAGGAGAGCGGCGTCGCTAACACGGGATAGCATTAGGTGCGGGGATGGTGCCATGATAGCTGGCGCTTCCGGGTGATGACTTATCTCGAGAATCTGGGGCCGCTCTCTGGTGTGTCGCCGGGTCCGTGCATCGGCAGGCGCGAGGTTGCTCGGTGAGTTCCTCGTGTGTCTCTCCCCTCTCGCCTTTGCTCCCCTTTCTGCTCTACGTCCTCGGGTCCCGGCCCTCGAGCGAGTCTCAGCCGTCGCTGGTATGCCAGGTCGCGATGCTGTGGTCAAGGCCAGAGGGTGAGGGCTGGAGAGCCAGTAGGAGCCCTGAGTCA
The DNA here is from genome assembly GCF_056163025.1 of Triticum urartu. NCBI lineage: Eukaryota > Viridiplantae > Streptophyta > Magnoliopsida > Poales > Poaceae > Triticum > Triticum urartu. The sequence goes on along the minus strand of NC_141876.1, from coordinate 68,365,718 downwards.
TGATGCTCAGGCACCCCCCCCTTTAACGTGCAAGCAGTTCGCGCGGATGAGAGCGAAGGAGACACCGCAAGGGCCTCGCCTGACGCAGCTCCTTCAGGAGGTCCTGCAGGTCCATCATAGAAAAAACAAGGGGTTGCCATGACAATTGACAGTCCGCCGTTGGTTGCTTCCGAGGGGTAGTGAGGCACTGAAGGCTTGACGAGGTGATGCTATGCGGGGCTGCCGCGGCCAGAGCTCAGCCATCCAGGTTTGTCGGCGTTGCAGGGACGGACCCATGCGCAAGCATCGTGCCATTTGGGAGCAGCTCCGTTAGTTGGCGTCAGCTGAGCAGGCAACTAGGTAAAACACATTAGCCGCGAAGGAGTGGATTCGTTCAAATAGATGCTGGGAATGCGGACATCACTGGGTCAGGCCCGAGCGACTTGGGGGGTCATGCAGCCCGAGGGGCGCCCCCAACAAGGTAAGATAACAACATGGAATAAAAAAGGGATACACGCCGCAGGGACGGACCCACGCGGCCTGGGAATAATGCAGCCCTGGGGGGGGGCGCTCCCAGCTGGATATAAAACTCGAAAGATGTCACCTGATGATGTTGAGGACGAAGGAGCGTTGGTGTAGAAGGCTCGGTGGGCTGCGGGGGCCGATCCTCACGAGCCCCCAGGCCCAGGGGCCTCGGGAGGCTCCGGAGGCGCTGGCGGCTCCTCGCGGGCCATCTCCATCCCTGCCAGGGCTGCGGAACGCCTGGCCTCTCGTGCCTCCGTGATGCCCCTCATGAGGCGCTGGTACGTGTCAGCCGCGTTCGGCAAGCCGTAAGGCATGCGAACATAGCTGTGGGGTGGGCCTCCGCAGCGCCCCACTCGCGAGGGCCAGAGGCGCTCCAGGGAGGCGACTCGGTTGAGCCCTGGTATGTCGACGCAGACGCGCAGCCCACCATCCTCGCCTGGATGGGGAGCCACTGCTGGTAGGCGGCGGCCGCCTTTCATGACTCTTGACTCCTGTAGCTCCTGAATGGCCTCGCTGACGAACTCCTGAGGGTATGGATCTCCTTGACTTTCTCCTTCTTGAGGGAAACGTGCTTCGAAACACGCCTCCATGTGGTGCCCAAGCGTCTCCCTCGTGACCCTAGCTAGGTCGGTGGCCCTCCAGGGGAGAGCCCCCGAGCCTTGCCTGAGGAGGGCACCGGGCGCGCTTTCCTATGCGATGGAAGGAGGTTCCCCCTGGGCAGGCGCGGGCCTAGAGGGGCCTGCCTCCTGAGTGGTTGGGCCGGACGATGTCTTCTTCTTCTTAGGGGTGGTCTCGGGAGGCCTCTTGCTTCCATGATCTGGGTCTTCCAGTGACGCGGCCTGAAAGGCTCGTTCCAGGGAACACACCGCGTCCTTCTCTTCACAGGGCACCGTGATGACTCCGCCGCTTCCTGGCATCTTGAGGATGTTGTAGCCGTGGTGAGTTACGGCCATGAACTTGGCCAGTGCTGGGTATCCAAGGATGGCATTGTACGGCAGGCGAATGTGAGCGACGTCGAAGTCGATGAGCTCGGTGCGGTAGTTGTCACGTGCCCCGAAGGTGACAGGGAGGCGGACCTGCCCAATCGGGACGTGGAGCCGTCGGTGATACCGGAGAAAGGCTTGGTTGGCTGAAGCTGGCTGTGGGGCACTTGGAGGTTGTTGAATGTTTCCACGGACAGGACGTTGAGCCCTGCCCCGCCATCGATGAGGGTCTTGGTGACCACCATGTTGCTGATGATTGGGGAACAAAGCATCGGGAGGACTCTGGCTGTAGCTGCACACTTGAGCTGATCTGCTGAGCTGAACGTGATGGCGCACGCCGACCACCTGAGAGGGCGCGTGGCTTCGAGCCTGGGGAGGACTGCGTTCACTTCGCGGGCGAACTGCTTGAAGATGCACTGAGAGGCTGGGGCTTGTGCCCCGCCCAGGATGCAGGCGATCGTGCGCGGCTCCTGGAAGCCCCCAGCCCCCTCATCCTGGTGGCGGTCCTCGTTTCTCCTTGGCTGCGGCAGCAGCGGTGGGAGGCCTGCGTTGCCTTGCGGGTGATCCTCGCGAGGCTGATCCCTCTAGTCTCCCTCGCGAGGCTGATCTCTCCAGCCTCCCTTGCAAGGCGGGTCTTGCCAGCGATCCTCGCGAGGTTGATTGCGCCACCCTTGGCACGGGCCACGGTCTTCCCAGCGTCCTGCGTTCCTTCCTCCTCCTCGACCGTAGCCCCGGTCACTACGGTCAGGGCGACGGCCGATCCTTCCTTCTCGCACGGCTCGGAGCTCTTGAGATTCGTTGGTGTTGTGGGTGTGGAGGTCGTGGTACACACAGTACCGGCTGCCCTTGGAAGGTTCGGGCTGATCTCTGCCCCGCTTGGTGTCTGGTTCTGCCGCGAGCACGGCAGCCCCCTTGCGCTTCACATTCTTGGCCTTGGGCTTCTTCTCTTCTGGGTCTGCGGCAGGCAGCTCGAGGAGGGAGAGACGCCCTTCCTCAGCCCTGGCGCACTTGGTTGCCAGGTTGAACAGCTCCAGGGAAGTGCATAGGTCTTCATGCATCGCCAGCTCCTCCTTCATCTTGACGTCGCGCACGCCGTCGGAGAAGGCCGAGATGATGGCCTCCTCAGTCACCTTGGGAATCTTGAGGCGTGCGTTGTTGAAGCGCTGGAATTACTTCTGCAGGGTCTCCCCGGGCTGTTGCTTGATGCGGCGCATGTCGCTCACGGCGGGTGGCCGGTCGCGAGTGCCCTGGAAGTTGGCGATGAAGCGGGTGCGCATCTCGTCCCAGGAGGAGATTGTGCCTGGAGCCAGGTTCAGGAGCCAGGTGCGGGCCCCGTCCTTGAGCGCCATGGGGAACCAGTTCGCCATGACCTTCTCGTCTCCGTTGGCAGCTTCGATGCCCAGCTCGTAGAGCTGGAGGAACTCCGCAGGGTCAGCTGTGCCGTCGTAGCGAGGGGGCAAGTCCGGCTTGAACTTGCCGGGCCACGCGACGCTGCGTAGCTCGGCGGTGAAGGCGCGGCAGCTTGCTGTGGCCACGGGAGGCCTTGGATGGCGGGGAGCTTGGTCTTGCATGTCCCCACGCGCTGCAGCTAGGAGCAGCGCGGGGTCTTGGCGCGCGGGAGCAGGATCATGGTCGCGACGTGCTGGAGCAGGGAGCGCCCAGGCAGCTTCTTGCGGGCGAGGGACTTCTTGACAGCTCTGCTCCTGCCGCGCTGGCACCTGACGGAGCGGGTTCCGCCCAGGGGCCACGCGCCTAGGAGCCATGGCGCCTTCCTGAGGAGGAGGCGGCCGGGGCACCGCCAGAGCTTCATCGCCCGCGCGGGGCGGGGTGCGGTGCAGCGGAACGGACGGCGCAGGAGAGCCCCCTGCGGCGCGGACGAGCTCGGCGACGCGGTCGAGCCATTCTTCGTAGACGTCGTCGACGGGACGGTAGCGCAGGAGCTCGTTTGCCGCGATGAGTGCAGCCCGAGCCTCCATGGGCGCGCGGAGCGCGCGGGACGAAGAACCAGCTGGGGTGGGCGAGGGAGTCGCGGTGCGGCCGTCTTGCCGCACGGACGGATGCTGGGACGATGCTTGCTGCTCGTCCCCCGCCGGGCCGGTGGCGGCCTTGACGGCAGGTGACGGGGAATGGCGAGGACGCCCGCCGACAGGGGCCGTCTGGGCGACGCGGGAAGCGAGTGTGGCCCGGCGCTCGGCGCGGGCCCGACGAGCGTCAGACATGGGCGTGATGGTCGGAGGAGAACGGGGTGGTGGAAGACGAATCCCAGCGCACCCCTACCTGGCGCGCCAAATGTCGGGTTGCGGGTTCCGGCAGACCCTTGAGGTTCGAACACTGGGGTGCGCGCGGAGATTTCGCCTCCTACCTACCTGCACCCCTCCGCCTTGCTAGGATCTAAACTATGGAAAGAACAACACAAGAGACACAGGGTTTATACTGGTTCGGGCCACCGTTGTGGTGTAATACCCTACTCCAGTGTGTGGTGTGGTGGATTGCCTCTTGGGCTAATGATGATGAACAATACAAGGAAGAACAGCCTCGCGAGGGTCTGTTCTTGGCTGGGGCGATGAACTGCTGGGAGGAGTCCAGTCATCTTTCTGTCTCTCTCTTTTTGATCTAAACCCCTCTCTTTCCTTCCAACCCCTCGGCCCCCTTTGCTCTGTGGGTGGCTGGTCCTATTTATAGAGGCCCTGGTCCTCTTCTCAAATATCGAGCGGGAAGGGAGCCAACAATGGCGGGCTAATTTGAAGGGGGACAGCTAGTACTAGCTACCCTGACAAAAGTAGTCTTCGCCTGCACAAAGCTCTGGTGATGACGCCGTCTCGGGCTCCACGATGACCTCCGTCTTGTAGTCCTCATGGTCTTGGTCTCGTTGCACCGAAATGGCAACCTTTGCCTGATGCCTCGGTACTCCGCGGCTGCGCTTGCCCCCTTTGCACCAAAGAGGAAAGGAGGACACTGCGCGGGCTGGCACCCGCCTGGCGCCCTCGGTCGTCATGGCTTGCGTCATGGGAACCTCGTGAGGTACCCCACCTTGATCTCTCCGTCTCCTCGTGAGCCAGCCTGACGAGGCCGTGCCCGAGGAAGCTCCGCGTCGTCCGCCCCGTGAGGCTTGGCCCCTCGCGAGGGTCTTGGGTTTGTGTTGGTGAAGATGGGCCGCGCTGGGCCCCCCTTTGAGCCACGCCGCAGGCCGCGGGCAGGCAAGTCTGGGGACCCCCGTTCCCAGAACGCCGACAGTGGCGAGCCCCAACTTCATCGCAGAGTAGCGTGCCATCTATGATATCATTCACGCTCAAGCCGCCGCTTGCTAAGAAGCGGCCGCGGCAAAGGTGCAGCTGCAGACGATCGCGGAGGAGAACAATGCCAGCTGCGCCTCCTACGTGCCGCGGACGAACCATCAGGCGGCCCGGTGGGACGAAGACAGCGCCGACGCCACCATTTCCATCGCGGACCTCCAGTCCACCGGCGACGGACAGGTTGCAGACTCCTCCGAGGATGAGTAGGCCACGGGAGGCGACCCTGCCTTGTGTCCCATTTGGGCTGGCCCGTCTCCCGTGTTCTACTCTTTCTCACCGCAGACCGCACCTTCACTTCATCGGTCTTATCATCGGTGATCGGCGGATGGAGGACGACACGGGCTTGCACGCCGGGCGCCGTCGTCATAGGATAGGTTTAGGGTCGGGTCTTTTTTATGTTCTAGATGTTCGAAATGTAATGAAAATCCGCCGTGTTTGTATGAAATCTGTCATGTTTATATGAAATTCTGCCTTGTTTGCACGAGTTTCATCCGGTTTGTTGAAAAAGAGTTTAAAATGTATGCGGCTATAGTTGGATGACGGCCTCCTGTATTCATGTCCATGGACGGCCCCCCTGTTCGTGAATGGACGCGGGAGGAAATTTGCGGGTTGCCATTGGAGATGCCCTTACAACCCACCCGTCTAGTCACTCTAGTGATGCGATGCTTCTTTGCAAGGATATAAAGGGTGCCTCGACCAATGTGTTAGGGAACGTAGCATGCAATTTCAAAAAAAATTCTACGATCACGCAAGATCTATCTAGGAGATGCATAGCAACGAGAGAGGAGGGTGTGTCCACGTACCCTCGTAGACCAAAAGCGGAAGCGTTAGGTTAACGTGGTTGATGTAGTCGAACATCTTCGCGATCCAACCGATCAAGTACCGAACATACGACACCTTCGAGTTCAGCACACGTTCAGCTCGATGACGTACCTCGAACTCTTGATCTAGCAAAGTGTTGAGGGAGAGTTTCGTCAGCACGACGGCGTGGTGACGGTGATGGTGATGTGATCGTGCAGGGCTTCGCCTAAGCACTACGACAATATGACCGGAGGAGTAAACTGTGGAGGGGGGCACTGCACATGGCTAAGAAACAACTGTTGTGCTTTGGTGGTGCCCCCCTGCCCCGTATATAAAGGAGGAGGGGAGGAGGCCGGCCCTAGGGGCGCGCCCAAGTGGGTGGGGGGGGGAACCAACTAGGACTCCCAATCTTAGTCGCTCCTCCTTTCCTTTCTTTCGGAGGGGAAAAAGGGACGGAGAGGAAGAGGGAGAAGGAAAGGGGGTCGCGCCCCCTCCCCCATGTCCAATTCGGACTCCCTTCGGGGGGCACCCCTTGAGGACTCCCCTCTCTCTCCCTTATGGCCCATGTAGGCCCAATACTTCCCCGGGGGGTTTCAGTAACCCCTCGATACTTCGATAAATATCCGAAACGTCCCGAAACCATTCCGGTGTCTGAATACCATCGTCCAATATATCAATCTTTACCTCTCGACTATTTCGAGAATCCTCGTCATGTCCGTGATCTCATCCGAGACTCCGAACAATCTTCGGTCACCAAAACACATAACTCATAATACAAATCATCATCGAACGTTAAGCATGCGGACCCTACAGGTTCGAGAATTATGTAGACGTGACCGAGAAATATCTCCGATCAATAACCAACAACAGAACCTGGATGCTCATATTGGCTCCTACATATTCTACGAAGATCTTTATCGGTCAAACTGCAATGACAATATACGTCATTCCCTTTGTCAACGGTATGTTACTTGCCTGAGATTCGATCGTCGGTATCCTCATACCTAGTTCAATCTCATTACCTCTCTTTACTCGTTCCATAATGCATCATCCGTAACTAACTGATTAGTCACATTGCTTGCAAGGCTTATTGTGATGTGCATTACCGAGAGGGCCCAGAGATACCTCTCCGATACTCGGAGTGACAAATCCTAATATCGGTCTATGCCAACCCAACAAACACCTTCGGAGACACCTGTAGAGCATCTTTATAATCACCCAGTTATGTTGTGACGTTTGATAGCACACAAGGTGTTCCTCCGGTATTCGGGAGTTGCATAATCTCATAGTCAAAGGAATATGTATAAGTCATGAAGAAAGCAATAGCAATAAAACTTAACGATCATTATGCTAAGCTAATGGATGGGTCTTGTCCATGACATCATTCTCTAATGATGTGACCCCTTTCATCAAATGGCAACACATTTCTATGGTCAGGAAACTTAACCATCTTTGATTAACGAGCTAGTCTAGTAGAGGCATACTAGGGACACTTTGTTTTGTCTATGTATCCACACATGTATCAAGTTTCCGGTTAATACAATTCTAGCATGAATAATAAACAGTTATCATGATATAAGGGAATATAAATAACAACTTTATTATTGCCTCTAGGGCGTATTTCCTTCACTTAGTCCATAGTCCATCAAATCCTTACCCAAAACTTGAAAACTTCACAACACAAACTAAACAGAAAATCTCGTAAGCTCCGTTAGTATAAAATAAATCACCACTTTCGGTACTGTTGTGAACTCATTCTTTATTTATATTGGTGTAATATCTACTGTATTACAACTTTTCCATGGTTCATACCCCCCGATACTAGCCATAGATTCATCAAAATAAGCAAACAACACGCGAAAAAATAGAATCTGTCAAAAACAGAACAGTCTGTAGCAATCCGAATATTTAGAATACTTCTGAAACTCCAAAAATCCTAAGAAATTAGGAAGTCCTAAGCAATTTGTCTATTAATCTTCTGCAAAAATAATAAACTAAAGACCACTCTTCAGCTAAAAATGAGAATTGTTTTCGTGAGCGCAAGAGTTTCTGTTTTTCAGCAAGATCAAATCAACTATCACCGTAGGCTATCCCAAAGGTCTTACTTGGCACAAACACTAACTAAAACAGAAAACCACATCTAACTAGAGGCTAGATGAATTATTTATTGCAAAACAGGACCTAAAAAGAAAAAAAGAAAAATAAAATTGGGCTGCCTCCCAACAAGTGCTATTGTTTAACGCCCTTAGCTAGGCATAAAACATGAATAGATCTAAGTGTTATCATCTTTGGCATGCAATCCATAAGTGGCTCTCATAATAGTTTCATAAGTCAATTTAATTTTCTTTCTAGGGAAGTGTGCCATGCCTTTCCTTAACGGAAATTGAAATCTAATGTTTCCTTCTTGCATATCACACTGGTGCGCGTCGGTCCTAAACAAACGGTTTTTAACCCCTTTCCGCGACGGCATTTGGAACCGTCGCCAAGTGAGTGTGGGCGATAGGGGGTCCTTCCCACACGACCCAGAAACCGTCGGGGATATGCCCCCCTGGCAGGCACGCTCGGCAAAATGAGAACGTGTGTGCTCGGCGAGCGCTCAAATACGGAAATACGTACAATAGAGCTAAAGAAATACAATTATACGGTGAAATTGTTTCTGGTCGCAAGTACATCCCACAATGTCAGTCCCCGCTAAACCTTTGCATTCGTATGTGTTGGGGAACGTAGCAATAATTCAAAAAAATTCCTACGTGTCACCAAGATCAATCTAGGAGATACTAGCAACAAGAGAGAGGGAGTGCATCTTCATACCCTTGAAGATTGCTAAGCGGAAGCGTTACAAGAACGCGGTTGGTGGGGTCGTACACGCAGCGATTCAAATCACGGTCGATTCCGATCTAAGCGCCGAACAACGGCGCCTCCGCATTCAACACACGTACAACCCGGGAACGTCTCCTTCTTCTTGATCCAGCAAGGGGAGAGGAGAAGTTGAGGGAGAACTCTGACAGCATGACGACGTGGTGGTGATGGAGCTTGTGGTTCTCCGGCAGGGCTTCGCCAAGCGCTACGGAGGAGGAGGAGGTGTAGGAGAGGGAGAGGGCTGCACCAGGGGAAGGATGCGGCTGCCCTCTCTCTCCCTCACTATATATAGGGGGAAGGGGGAGGAGGAGGCGCCCTAGGGTTTCCCTAGGGTAGGGGCGGCGGCCACAGAGGAAACCCTAGATGGGTTTGGGCGCCCCCACCCCTAGGAAACTTGCCCCCCAAGCCGGGAGGGGTGGCTGCCCTAGGGGAGGCGCCCCCACCTCTCCAGGTTATTTGAGATTGGGTGGGAGGGGTGCTCAGCCCCTTAGTGGGCTGATGTGCCCCCTCCCCTTGGCCCATAAGACCCCCAACGCTTGCGGGGGCCTCCGAAACCCCTTTCGGACACGCTGGTCGTCACCCGGTACCCCCGGAACAATTCCGGACTCCAATACCCTTCGTCCAATATATCGATCTTCACCTCCGGACCATTCCAGAACTCCTCGTCACATCTGGGATCTCATCCGGGACTCCGAACAACCTTCGGTAACCACATACTATTTCCCATAACAACTCTAACGTCATCGAACCTTAAGTGTGTAGACCCTACGGGTTCGGGAACCATGCAGACATGACCGAGCATCTCTCCGGCCAATAACCAATAGCGGGATCTGGATACCCATATTGGCTCCCACATGTTCCACGATGATCTCATCGCATGAACCATGATGTCGGTGATTCAATCAATCCCGTATACAATTCCCTTTGTCTATCGGTATGTTACGTGCCCGAGATTCGATCGTCGGTATCCCCATACCTCGTTCAATCTTGTTACTGGCAAGTCTCTTTACTCGTTCCGTAACGCATGATCCCGTGGCTAAATCCTTAGTCACATTGAGCTCATTATGATGATGCATTACCGAGTGGGCCCAGAGATACCTCTCCATCATACGGAGTGGCAAATCCCAGTCTCGATTCGTGCCAACCCAACAGACACTTTCGGAGATACCTGTAGTGCACCTTTATAGCCACCCAGTTACATTGTGACGTTTGGTACACCCAAAGCATTCCTATGGTATCCGGGAGTTGCACAATCTCATGGTCTAAGGAAATGATACTTGACATTAGAAAAGGTTTAGCAAACGAACTACACGATCTTGTGCTACGCTTAAGATTGGGTCTTGTCCATCAGATCATTCTCCTAATGATGTGATCCCGTTATCAATGACATCCAATGTCCATGGTCAGGAAACCATGACCATCTATTGATCAACGAGCTAGTCAACTAGAGGCTTGCTAGGGACATATTACGATCTATGTATTCACACATGTGTTACGGTTTCCGGTTAATACAATTATAGCATGAACAATAGACAATTATCATGAACAAGGAAATATAATAATAACCATTTTATTATTGCCTCTAGGGCATATTTCCAACAGTCTCCCACTTGCACTAGAGTCAATAATCTAGTTCACATCGCCATGGGATTAACACTCATAGTTCACATTGTCATGTGACTAATACCAAAAGAGTTTACTAGAGTCAATAATATAGTTCACATCACCATGTGTTTAACACTCAATGAGTTCTAGGGTTTGATCATGTTATGCTTACGAGAGAGGTTTTAGTCAACGGGTCTGCAACATTCAGATCCGCGTGTTCTTCGCAAATCTCGATTTCATATTGTAGATGTTGCTACTATGCTCCACTTGGAGCTATTCCAAATGGTTGCTCCACTATACGTATCCGGTTTGCTACTCAGAGTCATCTGGATAGATGTTAAAGCTTGCATCGACGTAACTCTTTACGCCGAACTCTTTATCACCTCCATAACCGAGAAACATTTCCGTATTCCTAAGGACAATTTTGACTGCTATCCAATGATCCACTCCTGGATCACTCTTGTACCCCCTTGCCAGACACGTGGCAAGGCACATCGCGGTACACAACATGACATATCGTATAGAGCCTATGGCTAAGGCATAGGGGACGACTTTCGTCCTTTCTCTTTCTTCTGCCGTGGCCGAGCTTCAAGTCTTAACTTCACACCTCACAACTCAGGCAAGAACTACTTCTTTGACTGATCCATCTAGAAGTCCTTCAAGATCATGTCAAGGTATGTGCTCTGTGAAAGTCTTATCAGGCGTCTTGATCTATCTCTATAGATCTTGATACCCAACATGTAAGCAGTTTTACACAGTTCTTCCTTTGAAAAACTCCATTCAAACAACCATTTATGCTTTCTAGAAATTCTACATCATTTCTGATCAACAATATGTCATCCATATATACCTATCAAAAATGTTGTGGTGCTCCCACTCACTTTCTTGCAAATACAAGTTTCTTGCAAACTTTGTATAAACCCAAATGCTTTGATCGCCTCATCAAAGCATATGTTCCAACTCTGAGATGCTTGCTCCAGTCCATAGAAGGATCGCTAGAGTTTGCATACCTTTTAGCATCCTTAGGATTGACAAAAACCTTTTGGTTGCATCACATACAACCTTTCCTCATGAAAACCGTCAAGGAAACTGTTTTGACATCCATCTGCCTGATTTCTAAATGAAAATGCAGCAACTGCTAACATAGTTTTAACAGACTTTAGCATCGCTATGATTGAGAGAGTCTCTGTCGGTGTCAAAACCGGCGGATCTCGGGTAGGGGGTCCTGAACTATGCGTCTAAGGCTGATGGTAACAGGAGGCGGGGGACACAATGTTTACCCAGGTTCGGGCCCTCTCGATGGAGGTAATACCCTACTTCCTACTTGATTGATCTTGATGATATGGGTATTACAAGAGTTGATCTACCACGAGATCGTAGAGGCTAAACCCTAGAAGCTAGCCTATGATTATGATTGTTGTTGTCCTACGGACTAAACCCTCCGGTTTATATAGACACCGGAGGGGGCTAGAGTTACACAGAGTCGGTTACAGAGAAGGAGATCTACATATCCGAATCGCCAAGCTTTCCTTCCACGCAAAGGAGAGCCCCACCCGGACATGGGACGAAGCCTTCAATCTTGTATCTTCATAGTCCAACAGTCCGGCCAAAGTATATAGTCCGGCTGTCTAAGGACCCCTTAATCCCGGACTCCCTCAGTAGCCCCTGAACCAGGCTTCAATGACGATAAGTCCGGCGCGCAGATTGTCTTCGGCATTGCAAGGCGGGTTCCTTCTCCGAATACTCCATAGAAGATTTTGAACACAAGGACCGTGTCCGGTTCTGCAAAACAAATCCTGCATACCATCATAGAGAGTACAATATTCCACAAATCTAATCCGCCGACAACTTTTCCTAACATGAACCCACGCCACGATCCGGTCTTTATTCGAACCATTCTCCCTAACCAGCTACTGCGCATGTCGCAAGGCGGTTTTATGGGCATGTCTTATCGAAGCAGAGATCGTGTCCCTCTATCTCGGGATTCTCATCAATACGGGCATGGGTAATCCAATCGCGTCTTTAGCGCGACGCTTGGGGAATAAGCGAGTTTACCGGGCAAGTGGGGAGGCGCTGGATCCCTGTCGCCTTTATAAGGAGATAAGGACTCCCCCTTTTCACCCACACCTTCTTCTTCTGCTTTATCCATTCCTCTCTGCTTGAGCCTCAGCGCCCAAGCGTTCGTCCTCTTCGCCACAAAGGCCTTCCGAAAATTTCTGGATCCGGAGCAGGAGGCAAATGGATGGCCTCTACCGTCCGGGAGAGGGATATCAAAAAGCTTCGGGAGGCCGGGTACCTGGCCCGGAAAGTCAGCCACCATCTCCTGACGGCAGGACAGATCGTCCCTACTCCAGAACCCCATGAGAGGGTTGTTTTCCTCCCTCATTTTGTCCGTGGGCTGGGGTTTCCCCTCCACCCATTCGTTCGTGGCATCATGTATTACTATGGGATCGATTTTCATGATCCATCCCCCAATTCCTTCCTCAACATCTCGATGTTCATCGTCGCGTGCGAGGCCTTTCTCCGCATCTCGCCACACTTCGGCTTATGGCTGAAGATCTTTAATGTGAAGCCCAAGGTAGTGGGCGGTGAGCACGCCGAGTGCGGAGGCGCCATGGTGAGCAAGATGCCCAACGTCACATGGCCAACATGTACTTTCAATGATTCCGTCAAAGGGTGGCAGCAGCAGTGGTTTTACATCACTGAGCTGCGCGGCACGAAATGGGCCGCTGCTCCTGAATTCCGATCCGGAGCCCCCCTATGGCTTACGTACTGGCCCAAGAAGGGCCTGGATTGGTCTTCGTCCGACGAGTTGTCGGCGCTCCAGACGCGCATCAAGAATATGGAAGACAAGAATATCAAACTTGTCAATGTAGTCCAGGTGATGTTAGTTCGCCGGATCCTTCCTTGTCAACACCGGGCTTGCAATTTATGGGAATTCGACCCGGCCAAGCACCAGACCCTGCGAGAGCTCTTTGGCTCCTCACACAAAGATATATGGAAGGTGCTTTTTAAGTCCGACAAATCATGGCCAGACTCAGCCGAGGACCGTGGGTACCACCGTCCCGCTCCGCAAGTTCGGTAAGCCATTATAAGTTTTATTCGCATAACCCAAGGGAAACACTTAATGTGTTTTCCACAACTCTCCTAGGGTTGGACGAAGAAGGTGAGGAGGATCTATTGTCCGACCCCGCTACCTGAAGAACCGGCCGGCCTGCTTCTAACGAAGATGCTGGTCCCGGTGCCCTACAAGGCGCCAAAGAAGAAGGCCGAGAGAGGGGCCAAGAAGACCAGGGTCGGCCTCCGTCATCGTGGTGCCTCGGACACGATATCCGAAGACTCTAATGCCCATTATTCCTCCGAAGAGGACGAGGAGGAGGAGGAAGACGAATCCCCAGCGAGGAGAAGAAAGAAAAGGACAGCCTCCACATCGTTGGAGGCCGAGTCGCCTAAGAAGGGAAAAACTCCTCTTCCAGAGGAGTCCACCGCCACTGATAGCAACCCGGAGTAGGATCCCAGGGCTCAGCCCCTGGTGAACTCGTGAGTATATAAAATCCGAACACATTTATGCGTCCAGACTCATCATGGCACAATATTTTAATCCGGGCCATACTTTTTGCAGTCCGGCGAGGTCCCGCGCGGAGCAATCCTCGTCGGAGGATTTGCTAGGCTCGTATGCTATGGAGAGCGGGACACCCCCGAAGGCCCCTTCCCCCAAACATGTGAATGACACCGAGGCTTTGTCACAGGAGGACCCAGGCCAAGGAGGGGGGGGGAGATTGCCAAGGTGGCGCCAGGAGGTCAAACTTCAGGGGCTGGACACATGGGAGAGAAGGCTCCCATGGGCGGCGTCGTTGGGAGCCATCTTGAATTCGTCCCCCAGCCGGACGCAATTCGGAGACCAATATGGTTCCAGAGTCAGGCATGTGACCTCCCTCGGCTAGAGGGGATGTACATGTTCCACCGGCAACCTCTGTCCAACCAGAGGTGCTGGATACTTTATTGGCGGCGCTGAAAAGCGCCGCCATCATCGGTGAACACCATGCCGTTATGGGTGCAGTGATTGAGAAGATCCAGTTTGCGGAGAGTGGACTGAATGAAGCCTGTATTAGCCTTATAAGAGGATTTGAGGTATGTTTTATGAGGTTTCGAAGAGTGTCACAGTATAGATGGTAGCCCCTGATACACTGTTCGGTGAGAGAAAGAACCGGACAGAGGATCAAATCTATGTTCGCAGGAGACTCACTTGATGACATTTACCTCTCTTCTTTTATAAACAGACGTCTGTAGCGACTGCCGCCTCTCATACTGCGGAGGTCTTCGGACTAAATCAAAGTCTGGAGCGGGCCACAGAAGAATTGGGCCAGTTGAAAAGGCAGTTGGAGGATAAACAAGGTATGCACAAACCTTGCTCATGTTCTGTGAAAACAAATTGAAAATATGTTTTATGATTTCTGCCAGGGGCGATGACCGAAGTCGAGGCTCTTAAGAAGGCTGTTGCCGAGGCCGAGAGAAAGGCAGCCGCAGAGCAGGCTCCTCGTCAGAAGCACGGGGCCAGGGTTATTGAAGCTGAGCAAGAGCTTCAAGAGGTCGTGAGAAGATGCGAGGCCTTGGAGCAGAGTCTAACGGAGAAGGAATCCGAACTTACCAAGGCTCATCAGGCCGCATGCGATGCCCAGGGGGAAACCCAAGGTGCCTTGCAGGAGATCCAAGAGGCGAGGGAGATCGCGGCAGGTAAGGCTTGTTCCATGTATGGCAAGTGTTTGGGGGAGAAAATCATGTTTCTAATCTTGAGTTCGGATTTCTCCAAGGGTATTTGCGGAGCTGCCACGCAGCATATCTGATGCCGCACAATTCTATCGAGCCGAAGAAAGGAACACTGTGGATAAGCTCTTCTGGTCACAGTATCTGGCACCGAATTGTCTGGTGCGTTTTTCTGATCAACTGAAACAGCTGATCGAACTGCATAAGGTGGCGGGGCTAGCCATGAAGGATTTGATTATCTCGCTATGGCCCGCTGAGCCGATTCCAAGCAGCTACTTTGGGCTCGTGAAGCGGCTTGTGAGTGCCTGCCCTCGACTTGACGTCGTCAAGCGGTCGGTCTGTATAGAGGGTGTGCGAATGGCCTTCGCCCGCGCAAAGGTGCACTAGGGGAAGATGGATGCTGAAAAGCTGGTGACCAAGGGAACGCCGGAGGGAAAGGAGCACCGCAAGCCTGAGTTATATTATGAAAGTGTCCTGAAAGGATCCTGCCTTGCGGCGGAGCAATGCACCAAGGACATTATATTTCCATGAATACAATCATGTTGTTCTTTGTAATGTTGAACAAGGTCATTTCTATTATTTATTGCCTGTTATATGAAAGTTTATCCTCCTGCGCGGCCGTTTTATATATTAATCCTGAGAGTTGGCCAGTCGTCGGCTTCTGCCCCCACGTAGGAAGTACGGGCCTGTTCGGGATAAACCTGATCACTCTTTATCCCAGTTTTGGGTCCTTGGAAGGAGGTGTTCAGCACAACGAACCAGGCAATCGGACTATAGGGCTTTATCACTCTCACTTAGCCATAGGAGCTTTATAAAAGGAAGGTAGGCGCAGCCCATGGTGTTCGGAAGACCACATGAGGGGCTCTATAAGCACCTGATCGGAAGAAAAGCCGATCCATTGCACGCTGCATTGGTTATGGCATTATGCGGGAGGAATCCTTAAAGATTTTACAACCTCTCGAACAGCTGACCAGCTCTCGCTGTATCATGACAGTCAGTTTTCGGCTTTCTCTACTGAGGTGCTCGTCCGGAAGAACCGGGACACAATCGCTGTAGTTCTCCCTGTGCCGCCTTAGCCGATATAGCGGAACGTAAGGCAGCAAAACATGGGAGCCGGGCAAACCAAACATTTGACCCAAGACATGATTTGATGCTGATGCATATAATGCTATAAGTTCAGGGTGCTGAACTACCATGAAGGTGTTCGGACTTTATTGCCGTATTATGGGTAAAATGAAGCCCCTGGCATATTAAAGCATATCGCGGTGTACAGATGCCATTTGACAAAAGAATTTCAATAAGAGATAACAACAGATAGGCGTCATATAAATCCACATGGTTTATTTGAATAATACGTCGACGCGTATGAGTACATGTAAAGTAATAAAAAGAGAAAGTGACTGTGGAACATACTGAGACCAGGCGGGAAGAAGCTGTGTGCGGATCCGGAGTGCAGTCGGATGGTCATCGAGGGGAATATCTAAGGGTTCCCTTGCGCATTCGAGCTGTTTCCGTATCGCCGGTCCTTGCTTGGGCAAGAATGAACCTATAAAGAAAATGAAAGAACTGTTTGTGTGCCATAGAGCGGATGAGCCGCAGTATGTGGCCTGTCCTGGCTTTCACCGGAGTGTTTAATTGAGCTCTGGACAAGCCGCGCTATCCTGCCGCAAAGTAGTTCGGAGTCCTTTGGCGGTGTTCGGGAGCTTGGCCGTCGACTCGAGGTTCGATTAAAAGGTGCCACTCGTTGCTTCTGCTGTTAAAGCAACAATATACTCTTTGGTACCGAGGGGGAGTTCGGCCTTGCCATTAACTATGATGATGCCGTGCAGACCGGGCATCTTGAGCTTACGGTAGGCATAATGTGGCACTGCGTTGAATCGAGCGAACGCGGTTCGTCCGAGCAGTGCCTGATAATCACCGCGAAAGGGGACGCTGTCGAAGATTAACTCTTCGGCACGGTAATTGCCCGGTGATCCGAAGACTACCTCAAGGGCGATGGAGCCTGTACAGCTGGCCTCCACACCTGGTATAATACCTTTAAAGGTGGCTTTAGTGGGCTTGATCATCGAATGATCGATGCCCATCTTGCGCACTGTGTCCTGGTAAAGCAGGTTTAGACTGCTGCCTCCATCCATAAGGATTCGTGTGAGGTGGAACCCGTCAATTATCGGGTCGAGGACTAGTGCGGCTGAGTTGCCCTGATTGGTATTAACCAGACAATCCGTGCGGTTGTAGGTGATTGGCCCTAGTTTGTATTGTGGGGCGACTGGTTCCGTTAAGTCGACATCCCTAAGGGTGCGCATCCGGTCCGGGTTGGGAGTGTGGGTGGCGTTTACCACGTTCACCATTTGGATTTGCGAGGGAAATTTCTTTTGCCCTCCTGTATTCGGTGATCTGGGCTCCTCGTCGCCATAATCGCTTTGAGACCCCTTCTCCTTGTTTTTGGCACCTGACCTGCCGGCTTGTTTGAAGACCCAGCATTCTCTGTTGGTGTGATTGGCTGGTGTTCTTGGGGTGCAATGAATTTGGCATGGACGATCGAGTATGCGGTCCAGACTGGATGGGCCCGAATTGTCATTTTTGAATGACCTTTTCCGCTGACCGGACTTAGAGCCACTAAATCCGGCATTGACTGTTGTATCTTTGGCGTTACCACCATTTTTGCGACGCTTGTGTTTGTTGCGTTGGGGTTTGCCGTTGCTATCTCTGGCCTCTGATCTGCCAGGATTGCTTGCTATGTTGTTGCTACGGGCCAACCAGCTATCCTCGCCCATGCAAAAGCGGGTCATGAGTGTCGTGAGGGCTGCCATAGATTTTGGCTTCTCTTGGCCGAGATGTCAGGAAAGCCACTCGTCACGGATGTTGTGTTTAAAGGCCGCTAGGGCTTCGGCATTCGGACAATTGACAATTTGGTTCTATTTAGTTAGGAACCGAGTCCAGAAATTCCTGGCTGACTCTCCGGGCTATTGGGTTATGTGACTTAAATCATCAGCATCCGGTGGTCGCACATAAGTGCCCTGGAAGTTGTCCAGGAATGCGTCTTCCAGGTTCTCCCAACTTCCGATGGAGCTTGCCGGCAAGCTATTCAGCCAATGCTGAGCCGGCCCTTTGAGTTTTAGTGGGAGATACTTGATGGCGTGTAGATCATCCCTGCGGGCCATGTGAATGTGGAGGAAGAAATCCTCTATCCATACCGCGGGGTCTGTAGTACCATCATATGATTCAATGTTCACGTGTTTAAACCCTTATGGGAATTCGTGATCCATTACTTCATCGGTGAAGCATAGGGGGTGTGCGGCGCCTCTGTGCCAGGCTATATCACAATGCAGTTCATATGAGTCTTGTCTGCTGTATTCGGCCCGGCCGGATTTGCTTTTAGTATATCCGGCGTGACGGTCGTCGTCACGCATTGGGCGCGCCCCCATGATCCGTAGATTGATCTTGTATGTCCTGCTTTGTTTTCCAATACGTCTCGCAGGTCCTGCGTGTAGCCCCGGGCCTTGGTGTTTTTGTTTGACTGGCGACAGGGTGCGGGCTGGACTTCGGGCTGATGCGCCGCTTTGTCTCGGCCACGAGGTGGCCGGTCCGCCGCATCATACGCTGGTAGTGTAGGCTTTAATGCTTCCTCGTCGAGTTAGGATAGCAACCCACGCTTTGGGTAACTTTTGGTTGGGCGCTCGAGTTCGTATTCCTCGGCTTCCAGGACCTCGGTCCATCTATCCGCTAGCAGATCTTGATCAGCTTGAAGCTGCTGCTGCTTTTTCTTCACGCTTTTTGCTGTGGCTATAAGCCGGCGCTTGAAGCGCTCCTGCTCGACGGGATCCTCGGGCACGATGAATTCTTCGTCATCAAGGCTCACCTCGTCTTCGGAGAGGGGCATGTAATTGTCATCCCCTGATTCTCCGTATGTCCCCTGTTCATTAGGGCTGGCTTGCTCATCCTCCCGCTCGAAGCCTGGCTGGAGGGGATTGTCTTTGTCTTCGGCACTGTCTGCATTGTTATTGTCTCTTGTGCCGGTATCGCTGTTTTTATTATGGCGGGGCTTAGAGCGGTGTCGATGATGCCATTGCTTAGATTGCTTCTCGAGGGGATTACCCTCTGTTGCCTTATTGCCATTGCTTTCTTTGGGGATGTCCACCATATATATATATATATATATCATATGATGAGGTGGCTGTCCAGCGCCCTGTGGGCGGTGGTTCCTGTTCTTCTCCTGCATCGTCATCCGTACCGTCGATGTCTTTGGAGCCGAAATCAAGCATGTCGGTTAAGTCGTCGACAGTGGCTATTAAGTGGGTGGTGGGTGGGGAATGAATTTCTTCGTCGTCTGCTTCCCACTCAAGCTGGACATAGTTCGGCCAAGGGTCTCTTGACAAGGAGAGAGACCTCAATGAATTTAGCACACCGCCCAAGGGCGAGTGCTGAAATATATCCGCAGAGGTAAACTCCATGATCGGTGCCCAATCAGATTCGATAGGAACGGACGCAAGCGGTTCGGAACCTGTGGCCGGGGACGAATCCAAGGGTCCGGTAACACATGTCTCATAGGAGGTGAAGTCAGTATTCGGCTCTATCGCCACTGAGTGTGCGGCCTCCGTGGCGGGGTCCATCCACCCGTCCTCGGACGACACGATCTGCTCCGGATTGAGGGCCGGAGTAGCCACAAGTGTGATCTCCCGAACACCGTCCGACGGCAGAGCTAAGTCATGCTCGTCGTGACCGTGCGGCGCACCTAACATGGGCTTGAATCCGTCGAAGATCAAGTCTCCGTGGATGTCGGCAGTATAGTTCAAGCTTCCAAACCTGATCTGGTGGCCAGGGGCGTAGCTCTCGATCTGCTCCAGATGGCCAAGCGAGTTGGCCCGCAGTACAAAGCCGCCGAATATGAAGATTTTTCCAGGAGAAAAACCTCACCCTGGATCACATTTTTGCCGATTAGCGAAGGAACCATCAAGCCTTTACATGAAGGCACAATGGAACTCTCAATGAAAGCACCAATGTCGGTGTCAAAACTGGCGGATCTCGGGTAGGGGGTCCCGAATTGTGCGTCTAAGGATGATGGTAACAGGAGGCGGGGGACACAATGTTTACCCGGTTCGGGCCCTCTCGATGGAGGTAATACCTGTTGGAAATATGCCCTAGAGGCAATAACAAATTAGTTATTATTATTATATTTCATTGTTCATGATAATCGTTTATTATCCATGCTAGAATTGTATTGATAGGAAACTCAGATACATGTGTGGATACATAGACAACACCATGTCCCTAGCAAGCCTCTAGTTGACTAGCTCGTTGATCAATAGATGGTTACAGTTTCCTGACCATGGACATTGGATGTCGTTGATAACAGGATCACATCATTAGGAGAATGATGTGATGGACAAGACCCAATCCTAAGCCTAGCACAAGATCGTGTAGTTTGTATGCTAAAGCTTTTCTAATGTCAAGTATCATTTCCTTAGACCATGAGATTGTGCAACTCCCGGATACCGTAGGAATGCTTTGGGTGTACCAAACGTCACAACGTAACTGTGTGGCTATAAAGGTTCACTACAGGTATCTCCGAAAGTGTCTGTTGGGTTGGCACGAATCGAGACTGGGATTTGTCACTCCGTGTAAACGGAGAGGTATCTCTGGGCCCACTCGGTAGGACATCATCATAATGTGCACAATGTGATCAAGGAGTTGATCACGGGATGATGTGTTATGGAACGAGTAAAGAGACTTGCGGGTAACGAGGTTGAACAAGGTATCGGGATACCGACGATCGAATCTCGGGCAAGTATCGTACTGATGGACAAAGGGAATTGTATACGGGATTGATTGAATCCTTGACATCGTGGTTCATCCGATGAGATCATCATGGAGCATGTTGGCGTTCTGGGAATGGGGGTCCCCAGACTTGCCTGCCTGCGGCCTGCGGCGTGGCTCAAAGGGGGGCCCAGCACGGCCCATCTTCATCAACACAGACCCAAGACCCTCGCGAGGGGCCAAGCCTCACGGGGCGGACGACACGGAGCTTCCTCAGACACGGCCTCATCAGGCTGGCTCGCGAGGAGGCGGAGAGATCAAGGCGGGGTACCTCACGAGGTGCCCGTGACGCAAGCCATGACGACCAAGGGTGCCAGGCGGGCGCCAGCCCGCGCAGTGTCCTCCTTTCCTCTTTGGTGCAAAGGGAGCAAGCGCAGGCGAGAGCATCAAGCAAAGGCACCCGTTTCGGTGCAACGAGACCAAGACCAGTCCAACGGCAGGGAGGAAGTCATTGTGGAGCCCAAGCCAGCATCACCACCAGAGCCTTTGGCAGGCGAGGACCAACTTTAGTCAGGATAAGTGTACCAGATGTTCCCCTTCAAAATGGCCAATTGTTGGCACCCTTCCCGCTCAATATTTGGGAAGAGGCCCAGGGCCTTTGCCTATAAATACGACTAGCCACCCACAGGGTAGAGGGATGGAGATCGGAATCGGATCGAGACAAGAAATCGAGATCGGAATCGGAGAGAGGGAAATCAGAGAGAGAGAATCGAGCAGAGAGAGAGAGAAGGGTGACTGAACTCCTCCTAGCAGTTCATCCCTTCAGCCAAGAACAGACCCTCGCGAGGTTATTCTTCCTTGTATTGCTCATCATCATCAGCCCAAGAGGCAATCCACCACACCACACACTGGAGTAGGGTATTACACCACAGCGGTGGCCCGAACCAGTATAAACCCTGTGTCTCTTGTGCTGTTCTTTCCATAGCTTAGATCTTAGCGAGGCGGAGGGGTGCAGGTAGGTAGAAGGCGAAATCTCCACGCGCACCCCAGTGTTCGAACCTCAAGGGTTTGCCGGAACCCGAAATCCAACATTTGGCGCGCCAGGTAGGGGTGCGCCGGAATTCGTCTTCCACCACCCCGTTCTCCTCCGACCATCGCGTCCATGTCTGACGCTCGTCGGGCCCGCGCCGAGGGCTGGGCCGCTCTCGCTTCCCGCATCGCCCAGACGGCTCCTGTCGGCGGGCGTCCTCGCCGTTCCCCGTCACCTGCCGTCAACGCCGCCACCGGCCCGGCGGGGGACGAGCAGCAAGCGTCGTCTCAGCATCCGTCCGTGCGGCAAGACGGCCGCACCGCTACTCCCTTGCTCACCCTAGCTGGTTCTTCGTCCCGCGCGCTCCGCGCACCCATGGAGGCTCGAGCTGCGCTCATCGCGGCAAACGAGCTCCTGCGCTACCGTCCCGTCGACGACGTCTATGAAGAATGGCTCGACCGCGTCGCCGAGCTCGTCCGCGCCGCAGGGGGCTCTCCTGCGCCGTCCGTTCCGCTGCACCGCACCCCGCCCCGCACGGGCGACGAAGCTCCGGGGGTGCCCCAGCCGCCTCCTCCTCAAGAAGGCGCCATGGCTCCAAGGCGCGTGGCCCCTGGGCGGAACCCGCTCCGTCAGGTGCCAGCGCGGCAAGAGCAGAGCTGCCAAGAAGTTCCTCGCCCGCAAGAAGCTGCCCGGGCGCTCCCTGCTCCAGCATGTCGTGACCATGCTCCTGCTCCCGCACGTCAAGACCCCGCGCTGCTCCCAGATGCAGCACGTGGGGACATGCAAGACCAAGCTCTCCGCCACCCAAGGCCTCCCGTGGCCACAGCAGGCTGCTGTGCGTTCACCACCGAGCTACGCAGCGTCGCGTGGCCCGGCAAGTTCAAGCCAGACCTGCCTCCTCGTTACGATGGCACGGCCGACCCTGCGGAGTTCCTCCAGCTCTATGAGCTGGGCATCGAAGCTGCCAACGGAGACGAGAAGGTCATGGCGAACTGGTTTCCCATGGCGCTCAAGGACGGGGCCCGCACCTGGCTCCTGAACCTGGCTCCAGGCACAATCTCCTCCTGGGACGAGATGCGCACCCGCTTCATCGCCAACTTCCAAGGTACTCGCGACCGGCCACCCGCCGTGAGCGACATGCGCCGCATCAAGCAACAACCCGGAGAGACCCTGCAGAAGTACATCTAGCGCTTCAACAACGCACGCCTCAAGATTCCCAAGGTGACCGAGGAGGCCATCATCTCAGCCTTCTCCGACGGCGTGCGCGATATCAAGATGAAGGAGGAGCTGGCGATGCATGAAGACCTGTGCACTTCCTTGGAGCTGTTCAACTTGGCAACCAAGTGCGCCAGGGCTGAGGAAGGGCGTCTCTCCCTCCTCGAGCTGCCTGCCGTAGACCCAGAAGAGAAGAAGCCCAAGGCCAAGGATGTGAATCGCAAGGGGGCTGCCGTGCTCGCGGCAGAACCAGACACCAAGCGGGGCAGAGATCAGCCCGAATCTTTCAAGGGCAGTCGGTACTGTGTGTACCATGACCTCCAAACCCACAACACCAACGAATGTCAAGAGCTCCGAGCCGTGCGAGAAGGAAGGATCGGCCATCGCCCCGACCGCGGTGACCGGGGCTACGGTCGAGCAGGAGGAAGGAACGCAGGACGCTGGGAAGACCGCTGCCCGCGCCAAGGGTGGCGCGATCAACCTCGCGAGGATCGCTGGCAAGACCCGCCTCGTGAGGGAGACTGGAGGAATCAGCCTCGTGAGGATCGCCCGGAAGGCAACGCAGGCCTCCCTCCGCTGCCGCCGCAGCCAAGGAGAAACGAGGACCGCCATCAGGACGAGGGGGCTGGGGGCTTCCAGGAGCCGCGCGCGATCGCCTGCATCCTGGGCGGGGCTCAAGCCCTAGCCTCTCAACGCATCTTCAAGCAGTTCGCCCGTGAAGTGAATGCAGTCCTCCCCAAGCTCGAAGCCACGCGCCCTCTCAGGTGGTCGGCGTGCGCCATCACGTTTAGCTCAGCAGATCAGCTCAAGTGTGCGGCCACAGCCGGAGTCCTCCCGATGCTTTGTTCCCCAATCATCAGCAACGTGGTGGTCACCAGGACCCTCATCAATGGCGGGGAAGGGCTCAACGTCCTGTCCGTGGAAACATTCAACAATCTCCAAGTGCCCTACAACCAGTTTCAGCCAACCAAGCCTTTCTCCGGAGTCACCGACGGCTCCACGGTCCCGATTGGGCAGGTCTGCCTCCCTGTCACCTTCGGGGCACGTGACAACTACCGCACCGAGCTCATCGACTTCGACGTCGCTCACATTCGCCTGCCGTACAATGCCATCCTTGGGTACCCAGCGCTGGCCAAGTTCATGGCCGTAACTCACCACGGCTACAACGTCCTCAAGATGCCAGGAAGTGGCGGAGTCATCACGATGCCCTGTGAAGAGAAGGACGCGGTGTGTTCCCTAGAACGAGCCTTTCAGGCCGCATCACTGGAAGACCCGGATCGCGGAAGCAGGAGGCTTCCCGAGACCGCCCCCAAGAAGAAGAAGACATCGTCCGGCCCGGCCCCGCAGGAGGCAGGCCCCTCAGGGCCCGCACCTTCCCAGGGGAAACCTCCTTCCATCGCATAGGAAAGCGCGCCCGGCGCCCTCCTCAGGCAGGGCTCGGGGGCTCTCCCCTGGAGGGCCACCGACCTGGCTAAGGTCACGAGGGAGGCGCTTGGGCACCACATGAAGGCGTGTTTCGAAGCACGTTTCCCTCAAGAAGGAGTAAGGCAAGGAGGGCCAGACCCTCAGGAGTTCGTCATCATGGCCATTCAGGAGCTACAGGAGTCAAGAGTCATGAAAGGCGGCCGCCGCCTACCAGTTGTGGCTCCCCATCCAGGCGAGGATGGTGGGCTGCGCGTCTGCATCGACATACCAGGGCTCAATCGAGTCGCCTCCCTGGAGCGCCTCTGGCCCTCGCGAGTGGGGTGCTGCGAAGGTCCACCCCACAGCTACGTTCGCATGCCTTACGGCTTGCCGAACGCGGCTGCCACGTACCAGCGCCTCATGAGGGGCATCATGGAGGCTCAAGAGGCCAGGCATTCCGCAGCCCTGGCGGAGATGGTCCGCGAGGAGCCACCAGCGCCTCCGGAGCCTCCCGAGGCCCCTGGGCCTGGGGGCTCGTGAGGATCGGTTTCCGCAGCCCACCGAGTCTGCTACACCAACACTCCTTCGTCCTCAACATCATCAGGTGACATCTTTCAAGTTTCATTTCTAGCTGGGAGCGCCCCCCCAGGGCTGCATTATTCCCAGGCCGCGTGGGTCCGTCCCTGCGGCATGTATCCCTTTCGTTTCATGTTGTTAGCTTACTTTGTTGGGGGCGCCCCATGGGCTGCATCATCCCCAAGTCGCTCGGGTCTGACCCAGTGATGTCCGCCTTCCCAGCATCTATTTGAATGAATCCACTCCTTCGCGGCGCCACCTCATGGCGCCACCTCGTCAAGCCTTCAGTGCCTCATCGCCCCTCGGAAGCAACCAACGGCTGACTGTCAATTGTCATGGCAACCCCTCGTTCTTTCTATGATGGGTCTACAGGATCTCCTAAAGGAGCTGCATCAAGCGAGGCCCTTGCGGTGTCTCCTTCACTCTCATCTGCGCGAACCTCTTGCACGTTAAAGGGGGGGGGGTGCCTGAGCATCGTGACTCAGGGCTCCTACTGGCTCTCTAGCCCTCACCCTCTGGCCTTGTCCACGGCATCGCGACCTGGCATACCAGCGACGGCTGAGACTCGCTCGAGAGCCGGGACCCGAGGATGTAGAGCAGAAAGGGGAGCAAAGGCGAGAGGAAAGGGACACGCGAGGACCTCGCCGAGCAACCTCACGCCTGCCGATGCACGGACCCGGCGACACACCAGAGAGCGGTCCCTGATTCTCGAGATAAGTCACCACCCGCAAGCACCAGCTACCGTGGCACCATCCCCGCACCTAATGCAATCCCGTGTTAGCGATGCCGCTCTCATTTCTCACCGAACGACGGCTGCTTGAGCGCCAAAGGGGACCTCCTGAGCATCGCGACTCAGGGGCTCTTACCGGACCCCGGGTCGCTCACCTCCTGGCCTTGACCACGGCATCGCGACCTGGCATACCAACGACGGCTGAAGCCACCTTGGGACTGGGACCTGTCGGCGCAGAGCACCAAGCCCTCGTGAGGTTCGAAAGGGAGAACCGAGCTAAGACGGAATGAGCAACTCGCACAATTCTACGACAAGGGTTATATTAACAAAACAGGATCACAGGCACCTTACAAGCCCCCACGAGACGCGTCTTTGATTCCTCGCAGGGAACAGATCCTAAAAGGACGCTAACTACACGCGCCCCTGCAAAAGACGCCATCATCAACAGTGGACTATCAAGCACCGGCGCCAACCCCATCCAAATCAGAGTCGGCGACGGCCTGACGAGCCCGCCCTGCTCCAGGAGCGGCACCCGCTCGGGGCTCGTAGCTGTCATCGCTCGTCTCCGGAGTCACGAAGAGCTCGCTGGAGTCGCTGGACCCTCCGCCGCCTCCGCCGCCTGAGGAGCCGCCAAGGGAGCGGTCGGCGGGCCCAGTCCTTGCCGTAGCAGGGTCCCGACCACCTCTCCCGGGGCAGCACTCCAGCCGGCGCCCGTTCGCATCGAAGACCTTGAAGAACATCACCGAAGCACCGTCGTACTCCAAGTGGATCGCGAAGGCGCCTCTTGTCCTGCAAACCCGGGCGATTTCACTCCAGCCTCGGGTCATGAAGACCTCGCCCGGGGCAACGACCGCGACCTCTGCCTCGGTCGCGAGGGTGCTGCAGCCGGCGTGCTGCAGCCAAAGCTCTAGGATTTCTCCCTGCGGGATGATGGAGGCGAAGAAGGGAGGAAGGCAAATCCAAGACTGAGGAGGCATGGCGGCGTGGAGCACGAACTCTCGGGAGGAGCCCTCGGTGTGGACCCCAGGGGGGACGACCCACACCTTCGTGACCCGTCGGCGCTGACGGCGGCGCCGCCCGTGGCGATCGGCATCGACTCCTTCAGAGCCCTCGATGTGGGCGTACAAGGGAAGCGGGAACCCCGGCGGTGGCCGCTCGCACCAGGGCCTCGACACCACCTGATGGGCCCCCTCGTCTCGGCCACGGAGGGCGAGCCGTTTCTTCGGCGGGAGTGGGTCTGGTTCCTCTCGGGGAGCCTTTCCCTTCTCTGCCGTCGAGAACCGGTGGATCGGAGCCATCGCAGCAAGACTGAGCAAGGACCGGGAAGAAGGAGAAGCAAGAAGGGATGGACTGGAAGGGCGCGCGCCGTTCCGTACTTATGGCCGGCGAAGGCCAACCGCCGACCTCCATGATCGCAGGTAATCATGACCCGCTTTGCCTGCAGGGACTTGTCCAATAAGTGCAGTTGCCGAGGCGCCGTGGGGAAGTGGAGACGCCCACGTCCAATCGACCGCCATGCGGCGCCCAAGGCCGCAGGCTGTTAGGGCCCGCGGCGCTTCGCTCTTGCCCTTTCGCCTCCCTGCACGGCCAAGTCCGGGCGTGCCTTGGGCCCGGGGGCTACTATCGGCGTTCTGGGAACGGGGGTCCCCAGACTTGCCTGCCTGCGGCCTGCGGCATGGCTCAAAGGGGGGCCCAGCACGGCCCATCTTCATCAACACAGACCCAAGACCCTCGCGAGGGGCCAAGCCTCGCGGGGCGGACGACACGGAGCTTCCTCAGGCACGGCCTCATCAGGCTGGCTCGCGAGGAGGCAGAGAGATCAAGGCGGGGTACCTGACGAGGTGCCCGTGACGCAAGCCATGACGACCAAGGGTGCCAGGCGGGCGCCAGCCCGCGCAGTGTCCTCCTTTCCTCTTTGGTGCAAAGGGAGCAAGCGCAGGCTAGAGCATCAAGCAAAGGCACCCGTTTTGGTGCAACGAGACCAAGACCAGTCCAGCGGCAGGGAGGAAGTCATTGTGGAGCCCAAGCCAGCGTCACCACCAGAGCCTTTGGCAGGCGAGGACCAACTTTAGTCAGGATAAGTGTACCAGATGTTCCCCTTCAAAATGGCCAATTGTTGGCGCCCTTCCCGCTCAATATTTGGGAAGAGGCCCAGGGCCTTTGCCTATAAATAGGACTAGCCGCCCACAGGGTAGAGGGATGGAGATCGGAATCGGATCGAGACAAGAAATCGAGATCGGAATCGGAGAGAGGGAAATCAGAGAGAGAGAATCGAGAAGAGAGAGAGAGAGAAGGGTGACTGAACTCCTCCTAGCAGTTCATCCCCTCAGCCAAGAACCGACCCTCGCGAGGCTGTTCTTCCTTGTATTGCGCATCATCATCAGCCCAAGAGGCAATCCACCACACCACACACTGGAGTAGGGTATTACACCACAACGGTGGCCCGAACCATTATAAACCCTGTGTCTCTTGTGCTGTTCTTTCCATAGCTTAGATCTTAGCGAGGTGGAGGGGTGTAGGTAGGTAGAAGGCGAAATCTCCACGCGCACCCCAGTGTTCGAACCTCAAGGGTCTGCCGGAACCCGAAATCCGACAGAGCATGTGGGAGCCAACATGGGTATGCAGATCCCGCTGTTGGTTATTGACCGGAGAGTTGTCTCGGCCATGTCTGCATGACTCCCGAACCCATAGGGTCTACACACTTAAGGTTCGATGATGCTAGGGTTATAGGGAAAGTATGTACGTGGTCACCGAATGTTGTTCGGAGTCCCGGATGAGATCCCGGACATCACGAGGAGTTCCGGAATGGTCCGGAGGTAAAGATTTATATATGGGAAGTCATCATACGGTCACCAGAATAATTCAGGGGTTACCGGTATTGTACCGGGACCACTGGAGGGGTTCCGGGGGTCCACCGGGAGGGTCCACCTGCCCCGGAGGGCCCTATGGGCTGTGTGTGGAGAGGGACCAGCCCCTTAGTGGGCTGGGTGCCTCCCCCCTAGGGCCCATGCGCCTAGGGTTTGGGGGAACCCTAAAGGGGGGGCGCCCCCTTGCCTTGGGGGGCAAGGCAACCCCCCTGGCCGCTGCCCCCTCCTCAGATTGGATCTGAGGGGGCCGGCCCCCCTCTCCCTTGCCCCTATATATATGTGGGGGGTGGGAGGGCAGCCGCACCCAAGTTCTGGCGCAGCCCTCCCCCTCTCCCAAGTCCTCCTCTTCTCCCGCGGTGCTTGGCGAAGCCCTGCAGGATTGCCACGCTCCTCCTTCACCACCATGCCGTCGTGTTGCTGCTGGATGGAGTCTTCCCCAACCTCTCCTTCTCCCCTTGCTGGATCAAGGCATAGGAGACGTCACCGGGCTTCACGTGTGTTGAACGCGGAGGTGCCGTGGTTCGGCGCTTAGATCGGAATCAACCGCGATCTGAATCGCTACGAGTACGACTCCTTGATCCACGTTCTTGAAACGCTTCCTCTTAGAGATCTACAAGGGTATGTAGATGCACTCCCCTTCCCCTCGTTGCTAGATTACTCCATAGATTGATCTTGGTGATGCGTAGAAAATTTTAAATTTCTGCTACGATCCCCAACAGTGGCATCATGAGCTAGGTCTATGCGTAGTTTCTATGCACGAGTAGAACACAAAGCAGTTGTGGGCGTCGATATTGTCAATTTACTTTCCATTACTAGTCTTATCTTGATTCGGCGGCATCGTGGGATGAAGCGTCCCGGACCGGCCTTACACGTACGCTTACGTGAGACTGGTTCCACCGACTGACATGCACTAGTTGCATAAGGTGGCTAGCGGGTGTCTGTCTCTCCCACTTTAGTCGGATCGGATTCGATGAAAAGGGTCCTTATGAAGGGTAAATAGAAATTGGCATATCACGTTGTGGTTTTGGCGTAGGTAAGAAACGTTCTTGCTAGAAACCTATAGCAACCACGTAAAAACTTGCAACAACAATTAGAGGACGTCTAACTTGTTTTTGCAGCATATGCCTTGTGATGTGATATGGCCAAAAGGATGTGATGAATGATATATGTGATGTATGAGATTGATCAGGTTCTTGTAATAGGAATCACGACTTGCATGTCGATGAGTATGACAACCGGCAGGAGCCATAGGAGTTGTCTTAATTTATTTATGACCTGTGTGTCAACTTAAACATCTTGTAATTACTTTACTTTATTGCTAAAGCATTAGCCATAGTAGTAGAAGTAATAGATGACGAGACAACTTCAAGAAGACACAATGATTGAGATCATGATGATGGAGATCATGGTGTCATGCCGGTGACAACGATGATCATGGAGCCCCGAAGATGGAGATCAAAAGGAGCAAAATGATATTGGCCATATCATGTCACTATTTGATTACATGTGATGTTTATCATGTTTTACATCTTATTTGCTTAGAACGACGGTAGCTTAAATAAGATGACCCCTCACTAAAATTTCAAGAAAAGTGTTCCCCCTAACTGTGCACCGTTGAGAAGGTTCGTTGTTTCGAAGCACCACGTGATGATCGGGTGTGATAGATTCTAACGTTCGAATACAACGGGTGTTGACGAGCCTAGCATGTACAGACATGGCGTTGGGACACATGCGAAACACTTAGGTTGACTTGACGAGCCTAGCATGTACAGACATGGCCTCGGAACACGGAAGACCGAAAGGTCGAACATGAGTCGTATAGAAGATACGATCAACATGAGATGTTCACCGTTGATGACTAGTCCGTCTCACGTGATGATCTGACACGGCCTAGTCGATTCAGATCATGTTTCACTTAGATGACTAGAGGGATGTCTATCTGAGTGGGAGTTCATTAAATAATTTGATTAAATGAACTCAATTATCATGAACATAGTCTAAATTGTCTTTGCAAATATGTTGTAGATAAATAGCTCACGTTGTAGCTCCCTATTTCAATACATTCCTAGAGAAAGATTAAGTTGAAAGATATTGTAAGCAATGATGTGGACTAGGTCTGTAGTCCGAGGAGTGTCCTCACTGCTACACAGAAGGCTTACATCTTTGATGCACCGCTCGATGTGCAAACCCCTACAACATCGTCTGTGGATGTTGTGAACACCTGACAGACACATCCTGATGACTACTTGATAGTTTAGTGCACCATACTTTACG
This sequence comes from Triticum urartu, assembly GCF_056163025.1. Taxonomy (NCBI): domain Eukaryota; kingdom Viridiplantae; phylum Streptophyta; class Magnoliopsida; order Poales; family Poaceae; genus Triticum; species Triticum urartu. The sequence goes on along the minus strand of NC_141876.1, from coordinate 68,335,059 downwards.
GCTTAGAATCGGGATTCCAATGACGTTTTGAACGCCATAAAACATATGAGATGTTCCAAGAGCTGAAATTGGGATTTCAGGCTCATGCCCGTGTTGAGAGGTGTGAGACCTCTGACAAGTTCTTTTGCCAACAAGATGGAGGAGAATAGCTTAGCTAGTGAGCATGTGCTCAGAATGTCTGGGTGCTACAATCACTTAAATCAAGTGGGAGTTAAACTTCCAGATAAGATAGTGATTGATAGAGTTCTGTAGCCACTATCACTAAGCTACTAGATCTTCGTGATGAACTATGACATGCAAGGGATGGAGTTGATCCCGGAGCTGTTCGCGGTGCTTAAGACCGCAAAAGGTAGAAATCAAGAAGGAGCATCAAGTGTTGATGGTTTAACAAGACCACTGGTTTCAAGAAGAGCAAGGGCTAGAAGGGAAACTTCATGGATGGCAAACCAGTTGCCACTCCAGTGAAGGAACCCAAGGTTAAACCTAAACCCGAGACTAAGTGCTTCTATTGTAAAGGGAACGGTCACTGGTAGTGGAATTACCCCAAATGCATGGTAGATAAGAAGGCTGGCAACTTCAACAAAGTATATACATGTTATTAATGTGTACCTCACTAGTACTCCTGGTAGCACCTGGGTATTGGATACTGATTCAGTTGCTATTATTGGTGACTTGAAGCAAAAGCTACGGACGAAACGGAGACTGGCTAAGGGCGAGGTGACGATGTGTGTTGGAAGTGTTTCCAAAGTTGATGAGGTCACCATCGCACGCTCCATCTACCTTCGGGATTAGTATTGAACCTAGATAAATGTTATCAGGTGTCTACGTTGAGCATGAATATGATTAGATCATGTTCATTGCAATAAGGTTATTCATTTAAGTTAGAGAATAATGGTTATTCTGTTTACATGAATAATACATTTCATGGTCATGCACCCTATGTGAATGGTTCATTGAATCTCGGTCATGATAATACACATGTTCACGCCAAAAGATGTAGAGTTAATAATGATAGTACCACTTTCTTGTGGCACTGCCGCTCAGGTCATATTGGCGTAAGATGCATGAAGAAACTCCATATCGATGGATGTTTGGAGTCACTTGATTTTGAATCGCTTGACACATGCGAGCCATGCCTCATGGGCAGGATGACTAAGACCCCGTTTTCAGGTACAATGAAACGGGCAAGTGACTTGTTGGAAATCATACATGCTGATGCGTGTGATCCAATGAGAATTGAAGCGTGAGGTGGATATCGCTATTTTCTCATCTTCACTGACGATTTGAGTAGATATAGGTATATTTACTTAATGAAGCATAAGTCTGAAACGTTTGAAAAGTTCAAGCGATTTCAGAGTGAAGTTAAAAATCATCATAACAAGAAGATCAAATTCCTACGATCTGATCAATGAGAATTTCTGAGTTATGAGTTTGGTAAACACTTAAGACATTGTGGAATTTTTTCACAGTTGAAGCCACCTGGAACACCACAAGGTAATGGTGTGTCTGGATGTCGTAATCGAACCTTATGAGATATGGTGCGATCTATGATGTCTCTTACCGATCTACCGCTATTATTTTGTGGTTATGCATTAGAGACAGCTGCATTCACTTTAGATAGGACACCATATAAGTCCGTTGAGACGATGTCGTATGAACATTGGTTTGGCAAGAAACCAAAGTTGTCGTTTCTTAATGTTTGGGGCTGCAATGCTTAAGGCTTGAACCGGAGAAGCTCGAACCCAAAGCGGACAAACACATCTTCATAGGATACCCAAAGGTGACAGTTGGGTATACCCATTGTTGAGGAAATCGTTAACTGGTAGCTGCTCGGTCGGCTGGTGAGTAGGGGATTAATAGGCTAATCGGCAAGTTAATCGGCCATTTAATCAATTAATCGGACGATTTATTGGGTAATCGGCTACTCGGGGACCCTATGAGTAGGGATTAATCGGCAAGTTAACTGGTTAATCGGATGGATTCTTGAACAGGGGGTATACCTTCTATCTCAGATCCGAGGGCAAATTGTTTGTCCCTAAGAATGGGTCCTTTCTTGAGAAGGAGTTTCTCTCGAAAGAATTGAGTGGGAGGAAGATAGAACTTGATGAGGTTGTCGAACCTTTACTTCAACCAGAGAGTGATGCAACACAGAAAGATGTATTCTGTGGCGCCTACGTCTGTTGAAGAGGAAGTTTATGATAGTGATCATGAAGCTTCGGATCAAGTTGCTATCGAACCTCATAGGTCGACAAGGATATGTACTACTCCTGAGTGGTACAGTAATCCTGTCTCAGATATCATGTTGTTGGACAACAATGAACCTACGAGCTATGGAGAAGCGATGGTGGGCCCGTATTCCGACAAATGGTTAGAAGCCATGAAATCCAAGATAGGATCCATGTATTAGAACAAAGTATGGACTTTGGTGGACTTGCCCGATGATCGGCAAGCCATTGAGATAAATGGATCTTTAAGAAGAAGACGGACGTGGGCGGTAATGTTACCGTTTATGAAGCTCGACTTGTGGGAAAGAGTCTTTTCACAAGTTCAAGGAGTTGACTACGATGAGAATTTCTCACCCGTAGCGATGCTTAAGTCCGTCGGAATCATGTTAGCATTAGCTGTATTTTTCGATTATGAAATCTGACAGATGGATGACAAAACAAGTTTTCTTACCAGTTTTCGTAAGAAAAAGTTGTATGTGATACAATAAAAGGTTTTGTCAATCCTAAGGATGCTAAAAGGTATGCTATCTCCAGCAATCCTTCTATGGACTAGAGCAAGCATCTCGGAGTCAGAATACATGCTTTGATAGAGTGATCAAAGCTTTTAGGTTTATACAATGTTTGCTATAAACTTGCATTTACAAGAAAGTGAGTGGGAGCACTACAACATTTCTAATAAGTATATGTGGATGACATATTGTAGATCCGAAATAATGTAGAATTTCTGGAAATCATAAACGGTTGTTTGAAGAGTGTTTTTCAAAGGAAGACCTGGATAAAGCTGCTTACATATTGGGCATCAAGATCTATAGAGATAGATCAAGACGCCTGATGATACTTTCAAAGAACGCACACCTTGACATGTTTTTGAAGGAGTTCAAAATAGATCAGTCAAAGAAGGGGTCCTTACCTGAGTTGTAAGGTGTGAAGTTGAGTAAGACTCAAAGATTGACCACGGCAGAAGAAAGAGGAAGGACGAAGGTCGTCCCCTATGCTCTTGTCATAGGCTCTATACGGTATGCCATGCTGAGTACCACACCTGATGTGTGCCTTGCCACATGTCTGACAACAGGGTACAAAGGTGATCTAGGACTGGATCACCAGATAGCGGTCAAAATTGTCCTTAGAAGAATAAGGAAATGTTTCTCGGTTATGGAGGTGATAAAGAGTTCGACGTAAAGAGTTACGTCGATGCAAGCTTAACACTTATCCGGATAGCTCTGAGTAGAGATACCAGATACGTATAATGGAGCAACAATTTGGAATAGCTCCAAGTGGAACGTGGTAGCAGCATCTACGATATGACATAAAGTTTTGCGAAATACATAGGGATGTGAATATGGCAAGACCCGTTGACTACAACCTCTCTCACAAGCATAACATGATCAAACCCAGAACTCTTTGAGTGTTTATCACATAGTGATGTGAACTAGATCATCGAGTCTAGTAGACTATTTGGATGTTGGTCACATGGCGATGTGACCTGTGAGTGTTTAATCACATGGCGATGTGAACTAGATTATTGACTCTAGTGCAAGTGGGAGACTGTTGGAAATATGCCCTAGAGGCAATAATAAATTAGTTATTATTATTATATTTCATTGTTCATGATAATCGTTTATTATCCATGCTATAATTGTATTGATAGGAAACTCAGATACATGTGTGGATACATAGACAACACCATGTCCCTAGTAAGCCTCTAGTCGACTAGCTCGTTGATCAATAGATGGTTACAATTTCCTGACCATGGACATTGGATGTCGTTGATAACGGGATCACATCATTAGGAGAATGATGTGATGGACAAGACCCAATCCTAAGCCTAGCACAAGATCGTGTAGTTCGTATGCTAAAGCTTTTCTAATGTCAAGTATCATTTCCTTAGACCATGAGATTGTGCAACTCCCGGATACCGTAGAAATGCTTTGGGTGTACCAAACGTCACAACGTAACTGGGTGGCTATAAAGGTTCACTACAGGTATCTCCGAAAGTGTCTGTTGGGTTGGCACGAATCGAGACTGGGATTTGTCACTCCGTGTAAACGGAGAGGTATCTCTGGGCCCACTCGGTAGGACATCATCATAATGTGCACAATTTGATCAAGGAGTTGATCACGGGATGATGTGTTATGGAACGAGTAAAGAGACTTGCCGGTAACGAGATTGAACAAGGTATCGGGATACCGACGATCGAATCCCGGGCAAGTATCGTACCGATGGACAAAGGGAATTTTATACGGGATTGATTGAATCCTTGACATCGTGGTTCATCCGATGAGATCATCGTGGAGCATGTGGGAGCCAACATGGGTATCCAGATCCCGCTGTTGGTTATTGACCGGAGAGTTGTCTCGGCCATGTCTGCATGACTCCCGAACCCGTAGGGTCTACACACTTAAGGTTCGATGACGCTAGGGTTATAGGGAAAGTATGTACGTGGTCACCGAATGTTGTTCGGAGTCCCAGATGAGATCTCGGACATCACGAGGAGTTCCGGAATGGTCCGGAGGTAAAGATTTATATATGGGAAGTCATCATACGGTCACCGGAATAATTCGGGGGTTACCGGTATTGTACCGGGACCACTGGAGGGGTTCCGGGGGTCCACCGGGAGGGTCCACCTGCCCCGGAGGGCCCTATGGGCTGTGTGTGGAGAGGGACTAGCCCCTTAGTGGGCTGGGCGCCTCCCCCTAGGGCCCATGCACCTAGGGTTTGGGGGAACCCTAAAGGGGGGGCGCCCCCCTTGCCTTGGGGGGCAAGGCAACCCCCCTGGCCGCCGCCCCCTCCTCAGATTGGATCTGAGGGGCCGCCCCCCTCTCCCTTGCCCCTATATATATGTGGGGGGTGGGAGGGCAGTGTAACACCCCGGATGTAACCTTCCCTATTTGTACTCCAACTCTTGCCGTTTCCGGCGTTAAGTTATATTTATTTTCTCGGGTTCGGGTCTTTGTCTCCGTGTGTTGTTTTCGTTTTCATGCATCTCATATCATGTCATCATGTGCATTGCATTTGCATACGTGTTCATCTCATGCATTCGAGCATTTTCCCCGTTGTCCGTTTTGCATTCCGGCGCTTCGTTCTCCTGCGGTGGCCATTTCTAGCTCTCTTTCATGTGTGGGGATTAAACATTTCCGGATTGGACCGAGACTTGTCATGCGGCCTTGGTTTACTACCGGTAGACCGCCTGTCAACTTTCGTATCAATTGGACTTCGTTTGATACTCCAACGGTTAACCGAGGGACCGAAAAGGCCTCGTGTGTGTTGCAGCCCAACACCCCTTCAATTTGGCCCAAAACCCACCAAACTCAGATCCATCATATAGAGCGTTCGATCACGATCGCGTGGCCGAAAACCGCACCTCATTTGGACTCTCCTAGCTCCACTTATGCCTATAAATAGCCCCCCCGTTTTCGGATCTCGGATCTCTCCCCGTCCAACCCTAAAAAAACAGATCCCCGCCACCGACGGACACGTCCGCCCCCGGCCGTACAGTGTCCGCCGCTGCCTTCGTCCAACCGGGCCGCGCCAAGTGGCGCCGCCGCCTTCCACTGCTGCCGGGCCCGAAGGCCCAGGGCAGGCCCTCCGCCGCTCCCGCCCGGGCCGACCTCGCCCGCACCCCGCCGCCATCTCCTCCGCGCCGCCCGCCGCCCGCTCCGCCGGCCGCGCCGCCCGCCGCCCGCTTCGCCGATCGCCGCCGCCGACGCCAAGCCTCGCCGCCGCCACGGGAGCTCGCCGGAGCCGCCTCCCCACGCCTTCCTCCGGCCGGCCCCGGCCCCCTTCTCCTCCCCGCCGACGAGCGGCCTCGCCGGAGACCTCGAGAACCGTGCGTGCTACAGTGCAGATCTGAGATCTAAAATACCTAGGGTTGACTTTTCCCTCTCCTCCCAGTATTTTTATGCCTACTTTGACCGGCCGTATCTCCGCATCCGTAGCTCCGATTTGGGCATACAATATATCAAAATGTTCGCCTCGACGAGTACATCATTTCATTCCATTGCATCATTTTCATTTGAGCTCATATTGATTCCCAAAATGCTGGTAGAAGGAGGCTTCGTGAGTTAATTGTCAGATCTGCTAGTTCATCTTAGACTTTTGTCATTTTTGCCATGATTATTGTGTGCATGCTATGCCTGTGAGTCCTTCATATGTTTTGTTAAGGATTTTGTCTTCTTTCCAGAGGTGCAACCCATGCAGTTTTAGGATGTGTGTGGTGACTTGTGCAAGCTTGCAAAGTAAGGCACCCGGTAAATCTGTTTTCAGAGACTTAGTTGTTTTCACTAAGTCTGGGATATTTTAGTTCATGATGCCATATGTTCAGCTTGTTTCCTAGTGATCCGTGCCTCTTTTGAGGATGATCAGTAAAGGAGTTTTGTTAATCATGTTATTCTCTATCCATCCATGTCTCTGTTTGCAATTATGGAGCACCCTAGCTTGAGTCAATCGAGCTCTACTTTTGCTTCGTTGTGAATCTAGGCAGATCGTCAACTTGTTTGCGATTTTGCCGATGCTATTGTAGTTGATCCGTGCTTGCTATGCCATTGTTCTTGCCATTTATAGCTAGAATTTTATTCCTTCTTAATGTATGTATGCTTGCCTTGCCGTGACTTGCACCGTAGTGAGCGCATCGAGCTCGTTTACATGCCTTCGTGAGTTATATTTCAGCATGTCTCAGTTTTCACTAAGTCTGAAAACTGATTGTGCTTTTGCTATGTTCGTGTGCCCATTAGTATATTTTGTGAACCCTTTTGGCCCCAGGTCACTTTGGGTCTTTTGTTAAGCTTGTTGAGTAGCTCCATGCCATGTTCTTACTTGTCTTAATCAGGTCATGTGTCATGTTGTTTTGCTGCTCCGAAGAGGGCTTCGTGATCTGAAATTTTAGACAAGTGTTAATTTCACTAAGTCTGGAATCTGTTTTGCATTTGCGTTTTTGCCATGCTTGTTTGAACCTCATATTGGACGAATTGGCCGTGGCTCAGTGCTAGTCTTTTGTTAAGCATCTTGTGTGCATCCCTGCCATGTATTTTGTTGTCATGTGTGGTGGCTGTAGCATGTTCGTTGCATTGCATTTAGATGCCTACTTGCTGTAAATCGCAGACCGGTGTCATTCTTAAAACGCTTGCCATTTCCAAACCGTAACTCCGATTCCGGTGATCTTATATCGTTTTCAAGCGATTTCATCTCATCTTTCCAGTGGCACCCTGGGAATTCCAAGTTGAGGCCAGGTTCATGCATTTCTTGTCATATCTTGCATTTTGCATCCCGCATCGCATCCCGCATAGCATATCATCATTTCATCATATTGCTTGGTCTTGCACGTGGTTGATTGTATCCTTGTTGCTTGTTTGTCTTTTTTGGGTAGAGCCGGGAGACGAGTTCGCTACCGAGGAGCCCGTTGAGTTTGCTTGTGAGGATCCAGTCAACTCTGACAACTGTGCAGGCAAGATGATCATACCCTCGAAATCACTACTATCTTTGCTATGCTAGTTTGCTCGCTCTTTTGCTTTGCCAATGCTACGATGCCTACCATTTGCTTGTCAGCCTCCCAATTGCCATGTTGAAACTCTAATCCACCATGTCCTAGCAAACCGTTGATTGGCTATGTAACCGCTTTGCTCAGCCCCTCTTATAGCGTTGCTAGTTGCAGGTGAAGATTGGAGGCCGTTCCTTGTTGGAACATTTATTTACTTGTTGGGATATTATTATATTGCTATGTTATCTTAATGCATCTATATACTTGTCAAAGGGTGGAAGGCTCGGCCTCTCGCCTAGTGTTTTGTTCCACTCTTGCCGCCCTAGTTTTCCGTCATATCGGTGTTATGTTCCCGGATTTTGCGTTCCTTACGCGGTTGGGTTATAATGGGAACCCCTTGATATTTCGCCTTGATTAAAGCTTGTCCAGCAATGCCCAACCTTGGTTTTACCATTTGCCACCTAGCCCTTTTCTTTCCCTTGGGTTCTGCAGACTCAAGGGTCATCTTGTTTTAACCCCCCCGGGCCAGTGCTCCTCTGAGTGTTGGTCCAAACCGTCAGCCGCCGGTGGCTACCAGGGGCAACTCTGGGCTGGCCTACCGGAAGTTTAGACAATCTGAGTGTGCCCTGAGAAAGAGATATGTGCAGCTCCTATCGGGATTTGTCGGCACATTCGGGCGGTGTTGCTGGTCTTGTTTTAACCTGTCGAAGTGTCTTGAGTTACCGAGATACCGAGTCTGATCAGAATGTCTTGGGAGGAGGTCTATTCCTTCGTTGACCGTGAGAGCTTGTCATGGGCTAAGTTGGGACTCCCCTGCGGGGATTGAACTTTCGAAAGCCGTGCCCGCGGTTATGGGCAGATGGGAATTTGTTAATGTCCGGTTGTAGATAACTTGAACCTTAATTAATTAAAATGAATCAACTGAGTGTGTTGCCGTGATGGCCTCTTCTCGGCGGGGTCCGGGAAGTGGACACGGTGTTGGAGTAATGCTTGCGCAGGTTGTTCTTCTAGATTCTCGCTCGCGCTTTGCCTCCTCTTCTCGCTCTCTTTTGCGTATAAGTTAGCCACCATATATGCTAGTCGCTTGCTGCACCTCCACATATTTTTTTCCTCACCCCTTCCTATAAGCTTAAATAGTCTTGATCGCGAGGGTGCGAGATTGCTGAGTCCCTGTGGCTCACAGATACTATAACTCCAGATGCAGGTCCAGGTGATTCCGCTCCAGGTGAAGAGTATGAGCTCAAGTGGGAGTTCGACGAAGACTCTCAGCGATACTACGTTTCCTTTCCCGATGATCAGTAGTGGTGCCCAGTTGGGGGTGATTGGGACCGTGTCGCATGTTGGGTTTTTTTCTTCTATTTTGGCGCCGTAGTCGGGCCATGAGTGTTTGTATGATGGATGTTATTTATGTACTTTGATGTGACGTGGCGAGTGTAAGCCAACTATGTTCTTCCCCTTTTATTATATATTACATGGGATGTTGTAATGATTGCCTGACTTGCGACATTGCTTTCAATGTGGTTATGTCTCTAAGTCGTGCCTCGACACGTGGGAGCTATAGCCGCATCGAGGGCGTTACAAGTTGGTAATCAGAGCCTTCCCGGACCTTAGGAGCCCCATTGCTTGATTGTTTTTAGCAGCCGAGTTGTGTCTAGAAAAATGTTTTGAGTCTTTTAGGAATTATATATCAGAGAGATTAGGAATTCTTTTTACTTCCCAGTCTCCTCATCGCTCTGGTAAGGCATCCTGATGTAGAGTTTTGACTCTTCTCTTCTCAAATTTCACTAAATTTTTTTAGGATCACGCGAGTATCTTGGAATCGTTCCGATGGCTTATGATGAGAACATTGTCTTGGTGCCTCCTGTCAGGGGTTTAGTGGAAGTGTCCCGGGGAGTTGAGCGCCGAGGTGATGTCATCATAATTTTATCGTTGCAATTCTGGAATACTTGAGATATGTTCGCCGACATCGAAAATCTCTTTTATGTAGTTCGTTGGTGAGATAACCTCGACGCCACCTAGTACTGGGGTGGGAGTTCGGGAGTATCGCCATAACTTGTATAACGGATGCTTTTCGAAGGTTGAGGTAGATGGTTTCCGAAGGTTTCTTGGTTATGTGTTGAAGGATGGATACAGCTAGATGTAGGATTTGCTAGTTTGGGTGAGATATTATGCTTCCCCTGTATCCCCAACACCTGATTGCATAACCGGAAAGGTTCGGGAGTTTCATAGGTGGGAATTCTAGTAGCTCTAGTTCTTCTTCCACGGATATTGGTTTGAGATTGGGATTTCTTACTGATTATTCGTTCTTGATCCGTACCTTGTTGATTTATTTCTCTACCTTAATTCTACATGGCTTCTCAATTTATGGATATGTGACCATTTGAAGAGGAATGCATTCGTTCATTTTGTTCGGATGTGAAGACTATATGTTGCAATTTTCATTCTGCTGGATTCAGCTTCAATATTTATCTGTCGATGTGCTAATGGTGGTCAACCTCTTCAGGATGGCTCCCGCTAAGAGCACCAGTCAGAATCAGAATCAAGATCCGCCACCGCCTCCACCTCCTCCAGAGGCATGGCAAGCTGTGATGGCCGCAACCAATGCAAACACTCAGCTGATCATGCAAATTCTTCAAGAGTGCAATCAAGGCAGTCAAGGGAATCAAGGCAGCAATCAGAGTCACTTTGCTACACTCAACTAGTTCCTTGCTAACGGGCCAAAGACTTTCAGCAATTGTGTTGAGGCAACCGATGCTGACGATTGGCTTGTGGACCTGTGTAAGCATTTCGAGTGCAGTAACGTCAGGCCTAAGGACTTTGTCAAGTTCGCTTCCTTCCAACTCAAAGATCAAGCTGCAGAATGGTTCCAGCAGTACAAGGACTCCAGAGGTGGACGTGTTATCACTTGGGATGATTTCCGTCGAGATTTCCGAGCTCATCATATTCCGCAGAGCGTGGTTGAAAGCAAGCGTGAGGAATTCCGCAATCTGAAGCAAGGCTCTTTGTCTGTCTATGACTACAACAAATTGTTCTAGAAGCTTGCCCGCTTTGCCAAGCAGGATGTTCCTGATGAGAAGAGCATGATATACCAGTTCAGGGGTGGTCTCAGAGAAGATATTCAGCTCGCTCTTGTCCTCTTTGAACCCTTGAGGTACGATGAGTTCTACAACATGGCACTGAAGCAAGAGGCTGCTCAGTTGAGGTGTGATGCTTCCAGGAAGCGAGTCTGAGATGTTACTCCTTCTTCCTCTACTCAAGTGGCCAAGCAGCAGAAGTTTTGGCTTCCTCCTCCTCCGTTCCGTCAGCCGTTTCAGCAGAAGAGCAAAGGTGGCAGTGGTTCTTCCCACCCACCCAACCCTGGCTTTCAGAACAAGACTTCGTCTCAAGCTCCAAGATCGAGTGCTCCGTATCATCGTCCGCTTTCTGAGGTCACGTGCAACAAGTGCCAACAGAAGGGTCACTATGCCAACAAGTGTCTCAACCAGAGGCGTCTTCCTCCTCCTCCTCCTGTCAGATTGGCAAGTACATCTATGGTCAAGCATAACCCCAAGTTCGCCAAGGTCAATATGGTGAATGCAGCCTAGGCAGAGGACTCGTCAGATGTGATCATGGGTAACCTTCCTGTTAATGATATTCCTGCAAAAGTTCTTTTTGACACGGGTGCATCGCATTGCTACATTTCCAGACCTTTTGCATCTAAGCATGGGTGGTTTTCTCAAGTCATGCATAAGCCATTAGCAGTCATCTCTCCGGGTAGATGCTTGCTTGCTAACTACGAAGTTCCGGATATTTCTATCTCGATGGGTGATTTCAAGTTTCTGGCTTCCCCAATGATCCTTGGTAACTCAGATATTGATCTTATTCTCGGGATGGATTGGCTTTCTAAGCACAAGGTTCAGCTTGATTGTGTAGCCAGGCAGATTCAATTGACTCATTCGTCTGAGGATGTAATTGTCTTTGCCGCTTGGGATAATACCATTCGTCTGTTTTCTCTCAATGAGAAGGGTGAATTGGATGCCATCTCTCAAATTCCCGTCGTTTGCGAATATCAAGACGTCTTTCCAGAAGAGCTCCCAGGAATGCCTCCGCACCGGCCAGTTGAATTCGTTATTGAACTTGAGCCTGGCACGGAACCTGTGTGCAAACGTCCTTACAAGCTCGGACCTGAAGAGTTGAAGGAGCTGAAGAAGCAACTCGATGAGCAAGAAAGAATGGGTCTCATCCGGCCTAGTTCTTCTCCGTGGGGTTGTGGTGTTCTTTTTGTGAAGAAGAAGGATGGAACGGACCGACTTTGTGTTGATTACCGTCCAGTGAACAAGAAGACCATCAAGAACAAATACCCACTTCCCAACATCAATGAGCTGTTCAAACAACTCAAAGGTGCTCAAGTATTCTCCAAGCTTGATCTCCGTATGGGTTATCACCAGATTCGCATTCGTGAAGAAGATATTCCCAAGACAGCATTCAGAACAAGCTTTGGTTCATATGAATACACTGTCATGTCTTTTGGCCTCGCCAACGCTCCTCCGACGTTCTCTCGCATGATGAACTTCATCTTCAACGCCTACACCAATGACTTCGTTTTGGTCTATCTTGACGACATTCTGGTTTTCTCGAAGAACAAGGAAGATCATGCCAAGCACTTGCGTTTGGTTCTCGATAAGCTCAGGGAACATCAGTTCTATGCCAAGTTCTCCAAGTGTGAATTTTGGCTCGATGAGGTTCTTTATCTTGGTCATATCATCTCTTCCAAGGGCATTTCCGTGAATCCCGAGAAGGTGTCTGCAATTGTGAATTGGGAACCTCCTCAGAACGTGAAGCAACTCCACAGTTTTCTCGGTCTCGCAAGCTATTGCCGAAGATTCATTGAAAACTTTTCTAAGATCGCGAAGCTTCTCTCAAATCTTCTTCAGAAGCACGTCAAGTACGTTTGGTCTCCGGAGTGTGATATTGCTTTCAGCACTTTGAAAGAGAAATTGATCACCGCTCCAGTTCTGACTCCGCCTGATGAATCCAAGCCGTACGAGGTCTTTTGTGATGCCTCTCTCCAAGGTCTTGGCGCAGTATTGATGCAAGAGAAGAAAGTTGTTGCTTATACATCTCGCCAGTTGAAGCCTAATGAGAAGAACTACCCCACTCATGATCTCGAGTTGGCGGCAGTTGTGCATGCTCTTTTGACTTGGAGACATCTTCTATTGGGAAGAAAAGTGGACATTTTCACTGATCACAAGAGTCTCAAGTACATCTTCACTCAGCCTAATCTCAACCTAAGGCAGACTCGATGGGTCGAAATGATTCAAGAGTATAATCCGAGTATTGAGTACACTCCAGGCAAGGCCAATGTGATTGCTGACGCTTTGAGCAAAAAGGCCTACTGCAACAGTCTGATTCTCAAGCCTTATCAACCCGAGATTTGTGAAGCTTTCCGCAAACTTAACCTGCAAGTTTTTCCTCAAGGTTTCCTCGCCAACCTTCAAGTCTCTCCTACCTTAGAAGACCAGATTCGCCAAGCCCAGCTTCTTGATGCTATGGTGAAAAAGGTGAAGATTGGGATTGCCAAGAGTCAGTCCAAGTACAAGTGCTACCGCCTTGATGACAAGGACACTCTCTTCTTTGAGGATCGTATTGTTGTGCCCAAAGGTGAACTTCGTAAAGTGATCATGAACGAGGCTCACAATTCTCTCCTCTCCATCCACCCTGGGAGCACGAAGATGTATCAGGACCTCAAGCAAGCTTATTGGTGGACTCGAATGAAGCGTGAGAACGCTCAATTCGTGAATGAATGTGATGTCTGCAGAAGAGTGAAGGCAGAACACCAAAGGCCAGCAGGTCTCCTCCAACCTCTTGCTATTCCAGAATGGAAGTTTGACAACATTGAAATGGACTTCGTGACTGGGTTTCCAAAGTCCAAGCGTGGCAATGATGCTATATTCGTTGTCATCGACAAGCTCACCAAAGTGGCTCACTTTCTGCCTATCAAAGAGTCGATCACTGCAGCTCAATTGGCGGAACTCTATACCTCTCGCATTGTCTCTCTGCACGGTATTCCTCAAGTGATATCTTCAGACCGTGGCAGCATCTTTACCTCCAAGTTTTGGGATTCTTTCCAGAAGGCCATGGGCACTAACATCCGCTTCAGCACTGCTTTCCATCCTCAAACAAGCGGTCAAGTCGAGCGTGTCAACCAGATTCTTGAAGATATGCTCAGGGCTTGTGTGATCTCCTTCGGCATGAAGTGGGAGGATTGTCTTCCTTATGCTGAATTCTCCTACAACAATAGTTTTCAAGCAAGTTCGGGCAAGGCCCCATTTGAAATTCTGTATGGCAGGAAGTGCCGTACCCCTCTCAACTGGTTTGAAACCGGTGAACGTCAGCTGCTGGGTAATGACTTAATCACAGAAGCAGAAGAAATGTGCAAAGTCATTCGTGATAACCTCAAAGCAGCCCAATCCCGCCAGAAGAGCTACTATGATAGTAAGCATCGTGATTTGGCTTTCGAGATCGGAGATCATGTTTACCTCCGTGTCTCTCCTATGAAAGGTACTCGTCGCTTCGGTATCAAAGGGAAGCTTGCCCCTAGATACGTGGGACCTTTCAAGATTGTCAGCAAGAGAGGCGACCTCGCCTATCAACTCGAGCTTCCTTCAAACTTTGCAAATGTTCATGACGTGTTCCATGTCTCTCAGCTTCGAAAGTGCTTCAAGACTCCTGACCTCACCGTCAACTTCGAGGACATTGAGCTCCAAGAAGATCTCTCTTATCGTGAGCACCCAGTTGCTATTCTCGAAGAGACTGAACGCAAGACTCGCAACAAGTCAATCAAATTTCTCAAAGTCAAGTGGTCACACCATTCCGACCGTGAAGCTACCTGGGAACGCGAGGATCACCTCCGTTCTGAGTACCCGGAGTTCTTTCAGTCCTAGATCTCGAGACGAGATCTTTTCGTAGTGGTGGAGTGTTGTAACACCCCGGATGTAACCTTCCCTATTTGTACTCCAACTCTTGCCGTTTCTGGCGTTAAGTTATATTTATTTTCTCGGGTTCGGGTCTTTGTCTCCGTGTGTTGTTTTCGTTTTCATGCATCTCATATCATGTCATCATGTGCATTGCATTTGCATACGTGTTCATCTCATGCATTCGAGCATTTTCCCCGTTGTCCGTTTTGCATTCCGGCGCTTCGTTCTCCTGCGGTGGCCATTTCTAGCTCTCTTTCATGTGTGGGGATTAAACATTTCCGGATTGGACCGAGACTTGTCATGCGGCCTTGGTTTACTACCGGTAGACCGCCTGTCAAATTTCGTATCAATTGGACTTCGTTTGATACTCCAACGGTTAACCGAGGGACCGAAAAGGCCTCGTGTGTGTTGCAGCCCAACACCCCTTCAATTTGGCCCAAAACCCACCAAACTCAGCTCCATCATCTAGAGCGTTCGATCACGATCGCGTGGCCGAAAACCGCACCTCATTTGGACTCTCCTAGCTCCACTTATGCCTATAAATAGCCCCCCCGTTTTCGGATCTCGGATCTCTCCCCGTCCAACCCTAAAAAAACAGATCCCCGCCACCGACAGACACGTCCGCCCCCGGCCGGACAGTGTCCGCCACTGCCTTCGTCCAACCGGGCCGCGCCAAGTGGCGCCGCCGCCTTCCACTGCTGCCGGGCCCGAAGGCCCAGGGCAGGCCCTCCGCCGCTCCCGCCCGGGCCGACCTCGCCCGCACCCCGCCGCCATCTCCTCCGCGCCGCCCGCCGCCCGCTCCGCCGGCCGCGCCGCCCGTTGCCCGCTTCGCCGACCGCCGCCGCCGACGCCAAGCCTCGCCGCCGCCACGGGAGCTCGCCGGAGCCGCCTCCCCACGCCTTCCTCCGGCCGGCCCCGGCCCCCTTCTCCTCCCCGCCGACGAGCGGCCTCGCCGGAGACCTCGAGAACCGTGCGTGCTACAGTGCAGATCTGAGATCTAAAATACCTAGGGTTGACTTTTCCCTCTCCTCCCAGTATTTTTATGCCTACTTTGACCGGCCGTATCTCCGCATCCGTAGCTCCGATTTGGGCATACAATATATCAAAATGTTCGCCTCGACGAGTACATCATTTCATTCCATTGCATCATTTTCATTTGAGCTCATCTTGATTCCCAAAATGCTAGTAGAAGGAGGCTTCATGAGTTAATTGTCAGATCTGCTAGTTCATCTTAGACTTTTGTCATTTTTGCCATGATTATTGTGTGCATGCTATGCCTGTGAGTCCTTCATATGTTTTGTTAAGGATTTTGTCTTCTTTCCAGAGGTGCAACCCATGCAGTTTTAGGATGTGTGTGGTGACTTGTGCAAGCTTGCAAAGTAAGGCACCCGGTAAATCTGTTTTCAGAGACTTAGTTGTTTTCACTAAGTCTGGGATATTTTAGTTCATGATGCCATATGTTCAGCTTGTTTCCTAGTGATCCGTGCCTCTTTTGAGGATGATCAGTAAAGGAGTTTTGTTAATCATGTTATGCTCTATCCATCCATGTCTCTGTTTGCAATTATGGAGCACCCTAGCTTGAGTCAATCGAGCTCTACTTTTGCTTCGTTGTGAATCTAGGCAGATCGTCAACTTGTTTGCGATTTTGCCGATGCTATTGTAGTTGATCCGTGCTTGCTATGCCATTGTTCTTGCCATTTATAGCTAGAATTTTATTCCTTCTTAATGGATGTATGCTTGCCTTGCCGTGACTTGCACCGTAGTGAGCGCATCGAGCTCGTTTACATGCCTTCGTGAGTTATATTTCAGCATGTCTCAGTTTTCACTAAGTCTGAAAACTGATTGTGCTTTTGCTATGTTCGTGTGCCCATTAGTATATTTTGTGAACCCTTTTGGCCCCAGGTCACTTTGGGTCTTTTGTTAAGCTTGTTGAGTAGCTCCATGCCATGTTCTTACTTGTCTTAATCAGGTCATGTGTCATGTTGTTTTGCTGCTCCGAAGAGGGCTTCGTGATCTGAAATTTTAGACAAGTGTTAATTTCACTAAGTCTGGAATCTGTTTTGCATTTGCGTTTTTGCCATGCTTGTTTGAACCTCATATTGGACGAATTGGCCGTGGCTCAGTGCTAGTCTTTTGTTAAGCATCTTGTGTGCATCCCTGCCATGTATTTTGTTGTCATGTGTGGTGGCTGTAGCATGTTCGTTGCATTGCATTTAGATGCCTACTTGCTGTAAATCGCAGACCAGTGTCATTCTTAAAACGCTTGCCATTTCCAAACCGTAACTCCGATTCCGGTGATCTTATATCGTTTTCAAGCGATTTCATCTCATCTTTCCAGTGGCACCCTGGGAATTCCAAGTTGAGGCCAGGTTCATGCATTTCTTGTCATATCTTGCATTTTGCATCCCGCATCGCATCCCGCATAGCATATCATCATTTCATCATATTGCTTGGTCTTGCACGTGGTTGATTGTATCCTTGTTGCTTGTTTGTCTTTTTTGGGTAGAGCCGGGAGACGAGTTCGCTACCGAGGAGCCCGTTGAGTTTGCTTGTGAGGATCCAGTCAACTCTGACAACTGTGCAGGCAAGATGATCATACCCTCGAAATCACTACTATCTTTGCTATGCTAGTTTGCTCGCTCTTTTGCTTTGCCAATGCTACGATGCCTACCATTTGCTTGTCAGCCTCCCAATTGCCATGTTGAAACTCTAATCCACCATGTCCTAGCAAACCGTTGATTGGCTATGTAACCGCTTTGCTCAGCCCCTCTTATAGCGTTGCTAGTTGCAGGTGAAGATTGGAGGCCGTTCCTTGTTGGAACATTTATTTACTTGTTGGGATATTATTATATTGCTATGTTATCTTAATGCATCTATATACTTGTTAAAGGGTGGAAGGCTCGGCCTCTCGCCTAGTGTTTTGTTCCACTCTTGCCGCCCTAGTTTTCCGTCATATCGGTGTTATGTTCCCGGATTTTGCGTTCCTTACGCGGTTGGGTTATAATGGGAACCCCTTGATATTCGCCTTGATTAAAGCTTGTCCAGCAATGCCCAACCTTGGTTTTACCATTTGCCACCTAGCCCTTTTCTTTCCCTTGGGTTCTGCAGACTCAAGGGTCATCTTGTTTTAACCCCCCCGGGCCAGTGCTCCTCTGAGTGTTGGTCCAAACCGTCAGCCGCCGGTGGCTACCAGGGGCAACTCTGGGCTGGCCTACCGGAAGTTTAGACAATCTGAGTGTGCCCTGAGAAAGAGATATGTGCAGCTCCTATCGGGATATGTGTAAGCCAACTATGTTCTTCCCCTTTTATTATATATTACATGGGATGTTGTAATGATTGCCTGACTTGCGACATTGCTTTCAATGTGGTTATGTCTCTAAGTCGTGCCTCGACACGTGGGAGCTATAGCCGCATCGAGGGCGTTACTGGCAGCCGCACCCAAGTTCTGGCGCAGCCCTCCCCCTCTCCCAAGTCCTCCTCTTCTCCCGCGGTGCTTGGCGAAGCCCTGCAGGATTGCCACGCTCCTCCTTCACCACCATGCCGTCGTGCTGCTGCTGGATGGAGTCTTCCCCAACCTCTCCTTCTCCCCTTGCTGGATCAAGGCGTAGGAGACGTCACCGGGCTGCACGCGTGTTGAACGCGGAGGCGCCGTGGTTCGGCGCTTAGATCGGAATCAACCGCGATCTGAATCGCTACGAGTACGACTCCTTCATCCGCGTTCTTGCAACGCTTCCGCTTAGCGATCTACAATGGTATGTAGATGCACTCCCCTTCCCCTCGTTGCTAGATTACTCCATAGATTGATCTTGGTGATGCGTAGAAAATTTTAAATTTCTGCTACGATCCCCAACAATACCCTACTTCCTGCTTGATTGATCTTGATGATATGAGTATTACAAGAGTTGATCTACCATGAGATCATAGAGGCTAAACCCTAGAAGCTAGCCTATGATTATGATTGTTGTTGTCCGACGGACTAAACCCTCCGATTTATATAGACACCGGAGGGGGCTAGGGTCACATAGAGTCGGTTACAAAGAAGGAGATCTACATATCCGAATCGCGAAGCTTGCCTTCCACGCAAAGGAGAGTCCCACCCGGACATGGGGCGAAGCCTTCAATCTTGTATCTTCATAGTCCAACAGTCCGGCCAAAGTATATAGTTCGGCTGTCCGAGGACCCCTTAATCCTGGACTCCCTCAGTCTCATCATAGTCAACTCCTTGAACTAGTCGAAAACTTCTTTGAGACAAGTCGAGCTTCACAAATGGTGACATTACCATCAGCGTCTGTCTTCTTCTTAAAGATCCATTTATTCTCAATGGCTTGCCGTTCATCGGGCAAGTCCACCAAAGGCCATACTTTGTTCTCATACGTAGATCCTATCTCGGATTTCATGGCTTCTAGCCATTTGTTGGAATCTGGGCCCACCATCGCTTCTTTATAGCTCATAGGTTCATCGTTGTCCAACAACATGACCTTTAAGACAGGGTTACCACTGAGAAGTTGTACACACCCTTGTCGACCTACGAGGTTCGATAGTAATTTGATCTGAAGCTTCATGATCATCATCATTAGCTTTCTCTTCAACTGACGTAGTTGCCACAGAAACATCTTTCTGTGTTGCACTACTCTGATTGAAGTGAAGGTTCAACAACCTCATCAAGTTCTATCTTCCTCCCACTCAATTCTTTCAAGAGAAACTCTTTCTCGAGAAAGGACCTGTTCTTAGCGACAAACACTTTGCCCTCAGATCTGAGATAGAAGGTATACCCAATCGTCTTGTTTGGGTATTCTATGAAGATACAATTTTTCGCTTTGGGTTCAAGCTTTTCTGACCGAAGCCTATCGACATAAGCATCGTAGCCCCAAACCTTAAGAAACAACAACTTTGGTTTCTTGCCAAACCATAGTTCATACGGTGTCATCTCCACGGACTGAGATGGTGCCCTATTTAAAGTGAATGTAAATGTCTTTAATGCATAACCCCCAAAAATAGTGGTAGATTGGTAAGAGACATCATACACCATATCCAATAAGGTTCGATTACGACATTCAGACACACCATCATGCTATGGTGTTCCAGGTGGCGTCAACTGTGAAACGATTCCACCTTGTCTTTAGTGATTGCCAAACTCATAACTCAGATAGTTTCCCTTTGATCAGATCGAAGGTACTTGATCTTCTTGCTACGATGATTCTCAGTGTAAGTCTAAAATTGCTTGAACTTTTCAAACATTTGAGACTTATGCTTCATTAAGTAAATATACCCATATATACTCAATTCACCGGTGAAGGTGAGAAAATAATGATATCCACCATGTGCGCCAACACTCATCGGACCGCACACATCAACATGTATGATTTCCAACAAGTCACTTGCCCGTTCCATTGTTCCAAAGAACGGGTTTTAGTCATCTTGCCAAAGAGGCATGGTTCGCATGTGTCAACTGATTCAAAATCAAGTGACTTCAAAAGTCCATTAGCATGGAGGTTCTTTCATGCGCTTTACACCAATATGACCTAAGCGGCAGTGCCACATGAAAGTGGTACTATCATTATCAACTCTACATCTTTTGGCATCAATGTTATGAACATGTGTATAACTACGACCGAGATTCAATAAACCATTCACATTGGGTGCATGACCATAGAAGGTATTATTCATGTAAATAGAATAACCATTATTCTCTGACTTAAATGAATAACTGTATTGCAATAAACATGATCTAATCATGTTCATGCTCAACGCAGACACCAATGCAAACAACATTTATCTAGGTTCAACACTAATCCCGAAGGTAGAGGGAGCGTGCGATGGTGATCACATCAACCTTGGAAACACTTCCAACACACATCGTCACCTCTCCCTTAGCTAGTCTCCGTTAATTCCGTAGCTTTTGTTTCGAGTTACCAATATTATCAATTCAACCGGTATCTAATACCCAGGTGCTACTAGGAGTACTAGTAAGGTACACGTCAATAACACACATATATCAAATATACTTTTGTTGGAGTTGATAGCATTCTTATCTACCAAGTATTTGAGGCAGTTCCGCTACTAGTGACCGTTCCCCTAATAGAAGCACTTTGTCTCAGGTTTGGGTTCTTGGGTGTCTTCACTGGAGCAGCAACTGGCTTGCCATTCAAGAAGTTTCCCTTCTTGCCCTTGCCCTTCTTTGAAACTAGTGCTCTTGTTAACCATCAACACTTGATGCTCCTACTTTATTTCTACCTTTACGGCCTTAAGCACGATGAACAGCTCCGGGATTATCTTCCCTTGCATGTTATAGTTCATCACGAAACTCTAGTAGCTTGGTGATAGCGACTGGATAACTTTTGTCAATCACTCTCTTATCTGGAAGATTAACTCCCACTTGATTCAAGTGATTGAAGTACCCAGATATTCTGAGCACATGCTCACTGGCTGAGCTATTCTCCTCCATCTTGTAGGCAAAGGTCTTGTCAGAGGTCTCAACCTCTCAACACGGGCATGAGCCTGAAATACCAATTTCAGCTCTTCGAACATCTCATATGTTCTATGGCGTTCAAAACGCTTTTGGAGCCCCGACTCTGAGCCGTAAAGCATGGCGCACTAAACTATCAGGTAGTCATCAGAACGTGTCTACCAGATGTTCACATGATCGACAAACGACGCCAGAGGGGTTAGCACACTGAGCGGTGCATCAAGGACAGAAGCCTTCTGTGTAGCAGTGAGGACAATCCTCAGACTATGGCCCTAGTCTGCACAATTGCTTACAATATCTTTCAACTTAGTCTTTCTCTAGGAACGTATTAAAACAAAGAGCTAAAGCGCGAACTCTTAATCCACAACATAATTTGCAAAGACAACTTAGACTATGTTCATGATAATTAAGTTCATCTAATCAAATTATTCAATGAACTCCCACTCAGATAGACATCCCTCTAGTCATCTAAGTGATACATGATCCGAATCGACTAGGCCATGTCCGATCATCACGTGAGACGGACTAGTCATCAACGGTGAACATCTCCATGTTGATCGTATCTACTATACGACTCATGTTCGACCTTTCGGTCTCTCGTGTTCCGAGGCCATGTCTGTACATGCTAGGCTCGTCAAGTCAACCTAAGTGTTTTGCATGTGTAAATCTGGCTTACACCCGTTGTATTCGAACGTTAGAATCTATCACACCCGATCATCATGTGGTGCTTCGAAACAACGAGCCTTCGCAACGGTGCACAGTTAGGGGGAACACTTTCTTGAAATTTTAGTGAGGGATCGTCTTATTTATGCTACCGTCATTCTAAGCAAATAAGATGTAAACATGACAAACATCACATGCAAATCATAAAGTGACATGATATGGCCAATATCATCTTGCGCCTTTGATCTCCATCTTCGAGGCGCGACATGAACACCATCGTCACTGGCATGACACCATGATCTCCATCATCGTGTCTTCATGAAGTTGCCTCGCCAACTATTACTTCTACTACTATGGCTAACAGTTAGCAATAAAGTAAAGTAATCACATGGCGTTTTCATTGACACACATGTCATAAATAAATTAAGACAACTCCTATGGCTCCTGCCGGTTGTCATACTCATCGACATGCAAGTCGTGATTCCTATTACAAGAACATGATCAATCTCATACATCACATATATCATTCATCACATCTTTTTGGCCATATCACATCACATAGCATACCCTGCAAAAATAAGTTAGACGTCCTCTAATTGTTGTTGCATGTTTTACGTGGCTGCTATGGGTTTCTAGAAAGAACGTTTCTTACCTACGCAAAACCACAACGGTGATATACCAATTGCTATTTACCCTTCATAAGGACCCTTTTCATCGAATCCGATCCGACTAAAGTAGGAGAGACAGACACCCGCCAGCCACCTTATGCATCAAGTGCATGTCAGTCGGTGGAGCCAGTCTCACGTAAGTGTACGTGTAAGGTCGGTCCGGGCCGCTTCATCCCACAATGCCGCCGGATCAAGATAAGACTAGTAACGGTAAGCAAATTGAACAAATCATCGCCCACAACTGCTTTGTGTTCTACTCATGCATAGAATCTACGCATAGACCTATCTCATGATGCCACTGTTGGGGAACGTCGCAATAATTCAAAAAATTTCCTACGTGTCACCAAGATCAATCTAGGAGATACTAGCAACGAAAGAGAGGGAGTGCATCTTCATACCCTTGAAGATCGCTAAGAGGAATCGTTACAAGAACGCAGTTGGTGGAGTCGTACTCGCAGCGATTCAGATCGCGACCGATTCCGATCTAAGCGCCGAACAACGGCGCCTCCGCGTTCAACACACGTACAGCCCGGGAATGTCTCCTCCTTCTTGATCCAGCAAGGGGAGAGGAGAAGTTGAGGGAGAACTCTGACAGCACGACGGCATGGTGGTGATGGAGCTCATGGTTCTCCGGCAGGGCTTCGCCAAGCGCTATGGAGGAGGAGGAGGTGTAGGAGAGGGAGAGGGCTGCGCCAGGGGAAGGGCGCGGCTGCCCTCTCTCTCCCTCACTATATATAGGGGGGAAGGGGGGAGGAGGAGGCGCCCTAGGGTTTCCCTAGGGTAGGGGCGGCGGCCACAGAGGAAACCCTAGATGGGTTTGGGCGCCCCCACCCCTGGAAAACTTGCCCCCCAAGCCGGGAGGGGTGGCTGCCCTAGGGGAGGCGCCCCACCTCTCCAAGTTACGTGAGATGGGGTGGGAGGGGCGCTCAGCCCCTTAGTGGGCTGATGTGCCCCCTCCCCTTGGCCCATAAGGCCCCCAACGCTTGCCGGGGCCTCCGAAACCCCTTTCGTACACGCTGGTCGTCACCCGGTACCCCCAGAACAATTCCGGACTCCAATACCCTTCGTCCAATATATCGATCTTCATCTCCGGACCATTCTGGAACTCCTTGTCACGTCCGGGATCTCATCCGGGACTCCGAACAACCTTCGGTAACCACATACTATTTCCATAACAACTCTAGCATCACTGGACCTTAAGTGTGTAGACCCTACGTGTTCGGGAACCATGCAGACATGACCGAGACATCTCTTCGGCCAATAACCAATAGCGGGATTTGGATACCCATATTGGCTCCCACATGTTCCACGATGATCTCATCGGATGAACCACGATGTCGGGGATTCAATCAATCCCATATACAATTCCATTTGTCTATCGCTATGTTACTTGCCCGAGATTCGATCGTCGGTATCCCCATACCTTGTTCAATCTTGTTACTGGCAAGTCTCTTTACTCATTCCGTAACGCATGATCCCATGGTTAACTCCTTAGTCACATTGATCTCATTATGATGATGCATTACCGAGTGGGCCCAGAGATACCTCTCCGTCATTCGGAGTGACAAATCCTAGTCTCGATTCGTGCCAACCCAACAGACACTTTTGGAGATACCTGTAGTGCACCTTTATAGCCACCCGGTTACGCTGTGACGTTTGGTACACCCAAAGCATTCCTATGGTATCCGGGAGTTGCACAATCTCATGGTCTAAGGAAATGATACTTGACATTAGAAAAGCTTTAGCAAACGAACTACACGATCTTGTGGTACGCTTAAGATTGGGTCTTGTCCATCACATCATTCTCCTAATGATGTGATCCCGTTATCAATGACATCCAATGTCCATGGTCAGGAAACCATGACCATCTATTGATCAACGAGCTAGTCAACTAGAGGCTTACTAGGGACATATTACGATCTATGTATTCACACGTGTGTTACGGTTTCTGGTTAATACAATTATAGCATGAACAATAGACAATTATCATGAATAAGGAAATATAATAATAACCATTTTATTATTGCCTCTAGGGCATATTTCCAATAGTATGTACATCCCACACAGTCGCTCCAAAGAAAACGTTTCCGTTCACAGGTATATCACACACAATTTTCCCGTTAAATCGTTTGCGTTATTGAATGTATCACACACGGTCTGTAGAAGAAACTGTGTGGCAAAGGCTATCCATCACACAGTTTTTATGTGGTAAACGTTTGCGCAAGGTGGCATAACACAAACAGTTTTAAAGAGAAAGTCGTGTGTGATTGTTCATTGATCCAACACGGTTTATTCCTAGAAACTGTGTGCATTGCCTGAGGTCATCGCCCACCGTATTTTTTCAACAACTTTTTGGAATAGCAAAACCCAATTAGCAGGCTAATTCGCCATTAGCAGGCTAATTATCTGATTATTCATAATCCATTTATTAATCTAATTGACATTTCATATTAAGCACACAATATATTTCATTTCCATATTAAGGAAGTAGAATTTCATAATTGAAATACATCAGAGTACAACATGATATAGCTTCAGCACTCAGCTACCCCATTACACAACTGCACCAGTAGTAAGTTCCACATGCAACATGTAGAACCTTTCAAAATTAGCATCATAGACGGTATATAGACAGATGCATCTCATCTGGAAAACTGCTGAAGTGGAAGGCAAATATTGAGCCTTCATTCATGTTGAAGGTCTTTGCAACTTTAGGCCAGTGCTTGTGGATGATTGACCGTCCGTCCTTCGTCCTCTTCAGGAACACTTCAACATTGAACCATGGGTGTTGTATGAATACCTTCCTCGCCTCCTGACCATAGAGGTGGTTTGAGAGGTAATCATCAGTGAACTGCTTTGGAAAGGCCCGAAAACAAGGATGTGCATAAATATCTTCTCTATATTGGAAATGGGGCAAAGGAATAAAAAAGCAAGGTATAATAGTTAGCACCATCTTGTAGTGAACTGATGTCTTCTTCATTGTGCAGACAATGATCTTGTTGTTTTTTGTCTCTAATTTCTTTATCCTAACAATCTTTCTGAGTTTCTTGATTTGATTGATATTCATGGACAACTTATTTCCCCATATGCAAAAAGGATCGAACAGTGGGTCAAAACCTCTGACAGCGGGACCTACATGTGCAAGACCAAATTGTTAAAAACAAAAATATTAGAATGGTTCCTGCAATTGCACAATAATGTCCTATTAGAGAACGGACCATGCACGTGCTAACCTCGATTGTAAACCTCGCTGCTTCCCATTGTTTCCCTGCAACACATATAAGGTAGTTAGTCATCAGGTTAAGTAAGGGTTCACATGCTATCTGTAAAAATATGTTGATGAAAAATAAGCACATTGCAGATTCATCAGATTAATTCAAGCCACATGGAAAACTCATTTACCCAAACCAAGCATGATTAAGAACTAGGAAATATAGCACTTGTATATGTTTCTCATGTATTAAGTGCAGCCAAATTTGATTTATTCCTCACATGCACAACAATACAAAATTCTACCCACGGCAATTGGACATCGAATTGCAGAATTGAACCAAGCAGTTAACCAAACACCACAACAAATGAACCAAACATTAACTAAGCACCACATTGCATAATATAACATACTCCTAATAGAAGATTAGACAGTTAACCAAACAGTTAACTACAACCAATTGTAGCAATTGTATTTGTTTCTCATGTATTTACTACAACCAAATTAAATTTATTCCTCACATGGTATACAATAACAGAATGCACCCACAACTATTGAACATCGCATTGCAGAATTGAACCAAACAGTTAACTAAACACCACTACACAAATGAACCAAACGTTAACTGAGCACCACATTGCACAATGTATAACCAAACCAAGCATGCTTGACAACTTGGAAATATAGCAATTGTATTCGTTTCTCATGTATTTTGTAAAGATAAATTTGATTTATTTCTCACATGGAAGACAATACAAAATTGCAGCCTGAAGAATTGAACATCACATTTGAATAATTGAACCAAACAGTTAACTAAAGATGACAACTAATTAACAAAATAGTAAATAAGTGATCACCACACTGCACGGCATATATAACATATGCACTAGAGCACCAGATTGCATGGTAAAAATTAGATAGCACAATTCACTAGAATTTGTGAAGGAAAGGCAGGAGTAGCACATGCAACGGGTAAACCGAGCATGCTTAACCGGTGTAGCTAGCAAATGGCAAGGTGATCCTCCAAGATCTGGGGGTCGGCACGAATGGCAGCCATCGTGACCTCATCCGTGCGTGCGGCCGCGGTTTTCTTCTCTGCTGCCAAATGCTCCTTGAGATCCTGGCTATACTGCATGCACGATGGCTTAGGGAGGCACTTATTTGGTGGAGGGGTCGGTGATTTGGGTGGAAGGTGTCGCACTCGCGCCGGCGGTCGGGGCATGTGGGATGTGGAAGGAGGAGGATGGGGGTTGGGTGTGGATTACCTGCCTGGATAGACGAGGCCGAGCAGCGTGAAGGAGGGTCGCCGATGAGGAGGTGGCACTGCAAGCAAGGAGTGAAGGTTTCAACTTGGAAAGGAAGGCGGAAAGAGGGGAAATGTGGCTTTTGGTAAGGGGAGGGGGCGGGGAGGTAGATATTTCCGCGGAAGCCAAAAATTTGGAATCGCTTCAGCCAAAAAACTGGCGCGCAAAGTGTCATCAGACACGGTCCCTTATTCAAAACTGTGTACGATATGTGGACATCACAAATGATTCAGATGGCTTCACCCATGTGTGACGAGTTTGAACGTCAAAAGTTTTGGTTCGAACTTCCATGGTTATAGTGGTCATCCACGTCATTGCATAATTTGGGTACACAAAGGAGACTACAACACACATACACTTCTTAATCGAGCAAGTTCAGCAATTAAACAGAGCTAGCTGACCTAAACATTACTCTAACAAATTAAAGACTGGCGCTCTTAATTAAACAAAACAAAGAGTACTACTACGGCTGGTGCTCGTCGATCTCTGCCGCCGCCTCCATGTCCTGCTCACGCCCGACGGTCTCATGGGGAAGGGGCTCAATGGCATCCATCACACCATACTCGGCAAGCATCTCGCCATCCGCGTCTGCCATCTCTTTGGAAAAGGCCGCCATGAGCTGGGCATGGGCGGACGTGATCTGGGCTTGGACGGGCTCCGTAGTCGCAAGGTATACGGTGGAGGAACGGACGGCTGCTCGAACGCTCTCGGCGATTGCCAGCTCTTCGGCTGTGGGTTGCCGACTGTTGTCGGAGAAGCAACTTCGTTCGATTTGTGCGGTGACCTCAAGGAGCTGGGCGTGGGCGGCCTCGACATGGTCATGGGTGGCCTCCATCAGGGCTAAGGCCGCCGCTGCGGAATGGATAGCTGCTGTGCCTCTCTAGCCAGTTGCTATCCCCGAGGCAGATGTTTCTACCGCCACCTGAGAAGCAACAGTGACCATTTGGGCTGCCTTTGCCGCCCGATCACAGATTGCGGCCGCGCTCATGCACCTTGTTAGCACGTGAATGGCATCTACGGCCGCACTCTCGCTGGAGTGGGCTACCGAAGTTTCCCTCACGATGCGGGTCCATGTTCCCATCTTTCACCGGCGATGATTGAATAGTGAAATGGTATTTGGGGAGTGAGCTAGTGTGCTTGAGACGCCGGATGTGGACTGTAGCTGACACACCTTCTCGCGTAAGCCATAGGCATACTATACACCGACGGTGCTCCAGGATATTTTATGCTGCATCTCACATGGTTGCTGATAATAAACTGTGTGCGATCTACTTGATTTTTCATCTTGATTTGAATTATATAATGGGGTCACAGCGGCAATGGACGGTGTTTGAATTGCTAGACCATTTATCTGGAGTGAACATGCAACTATATGTGTGTCGTAAAAGAATTGGAATTATTCAGGGTTCAATTGAACATTTTATACATTAAATTGGTTTTCTAGCCATTTCAGGTGCATAATTCAAATTTGAACTGCATGCACATGCTCCATGGCATATAAATTGGTTGAAATATTAAATCTGTGTCCTTGGGTGCATGGTTAGGTCCCATGCAAGAAATGGGAATGAATTCCAAACACCAGGGCACCGTTGATTGCCGGTAAAACATTGAGATGCCTGGTTTTTAAATTATAGTAAATCCAAAACCCGTCTGAAATTCATGAAACTTGGCATGCTATCATGGAGCAACATCAACATGCCGTGGTAAGATTTTGTCCCATTTGGGGCAGGTTTGGGTATATGCTTCTCACAAACAGGAGCTTCTCACAACAAGAATGATGATTTTCGGTAGGGAACGTCCCACCTTTGGGGACGAAAAGATATCCATTGCCTCTTATTGCTTTCAAATTTTTTCTCGTGTCAACATAGAACAACATGAGTGTTGTGTGAATATTTGTGATTTTTCGGGGTTCGTTTGGACATTTTTATGCATTAATTGAGTTTTCAATGCATTTATGTGCATAATTCAAATTTGAACTACATGCACATGCTCTAGTGCATATAAATTGGTTGAAAAAAAATCAAATCTATGTCCTTGGGTGCATGCTTAGGTCCCATGGAAGAAATGGGAATGAATTTCAAACACTAGGGCACCATTGATTGCCGGCAAAACATTGAGATGCCTGGTTTTTAAATTCTAGTAAATCCAAAACCCATCTGAAATTCATGAAACTTGGCATGCTATCATGGAGCGGCATCAACATGCCGTGGTACAAAATTTGTCCCATTTGGGGGCAGGTTTGGGTATATGCTTCTGACAAACCGGAGGTTCTCACAACAAGCATGATGGTTTTCGGTAGGGAACGTCCCACCTTTGGGGACGAAACGATATCCATTGCCTCTTATTGCTTTTAGTTTTTTTCTCATGTCAACATAGAACAACAGGAGTGTTGTGTGATTTTTTGTGATTTTCCGGTGTTCGTTTGGACATTTTTATGCATTAACTGAGTTTTCAATGCATTTATGTGCATAATTCAAATTTGAACTACATGCACATGCTCCATTGCATATAAATTGGTTGAAAAATCAAATATGTGTCCTTGGGTGCATGCTTAGGTCCCATGCAAGAAATGGGAATGAATTTCAAACACCAAGGCACCGTTGATTGCCGGCAAAACATTGAGATGCATGGTTTTTCAATTCTAGTAAATTCAAAACCCGTCTGAAATTCATGAAACTTGGCATGCTATCATGGAGCGGCGTTAACATGCCGTGGTAAATTTTTGTCCCATTTGGGGCAGGTTTGGGTATATGCTTCTCACAAACCGGAGTTTCTCACAACAAGCATGATGGTTTTTGGTAGGGAATGTCCCACCTTTGGGGACGAACCGATATCCATTGCCTCTTATTGCTTTCAAAATTTTCTCATGTCAATATAGAACAACATGAGTGTTGCGTGATTTTTTGTGATTTTTCGGGGCTCGTTTGGACATTTTTATGCATTAACTGAGTTTTCAATGCATTTATGTGCATAATTCAAATTTGAACTACATGCACATGCTCCAGTGCATATAAATTGGTTGAAAAATCAAATCTGTGTCCTTGGGTGCATGCTCAGGTCCCATGCAAGAAATGGGAATGAATTTCAGACACCAGGGCACCGTTGATTGCCGGCAAAACGTTGAGATGCCTGGTTCTTAAATTCTAGTAAATCCAAAACCCGTCTGAAATTCATGAAACTTGGCATGCTATCATGGAGCGGCATTAACATGCCCTGGTAAATTTTTTGTCCCATTTGGGGCAGGTTTGGGTATATGCTTCTCACAAACCGGAGTTTCTCACAACAAGCATGATGGTTTTCGGTAGAGAACGTCCCACCTTTGGGGACGAAACGATATCCATTGCCTCTTATTGCTTTCAATTATTTCTCGTGTCAACTTAGAAAAACAAGAGTGTTGTGTGATTTTTTGTGATTTTTCGGGGTTTGTTTGGACATTTTTATGCATTAACTGAGTTTTCAATGCATTTATGTGCATAATTCAAATTTGAACTACATGCACATGCTCCAGTGCATATAAATTGGTTGAAAAATCAAATCTGTGTCCTTGGGTGCATGCTTAGGTCCCGCAAGAAATGGGAATGAATTTCGAACACCAAGGCACCATTGATTGCCGGCAAAACATTGAGATGCCTCGTTTTTTAAATTCTAGTAAATCCAAAACTCGTCTCAAATTCATGAAACTTGGAATGCTTTCATGGAGCGGCGTCAACATGCCGTAGTAAAATTTTTGTCCCGTTTGGGGCAGGTTTGGGTATATAATTCTCACAAATCAGATTTTCTCACAACAAGCACCATGGTTTCAGTAGGGAACGTCCCACCTTTGGGGACGAAACGATATCCACTGCCTCTTATTGCTTCCAAATTTTTTCTCATGTCAACATAGAACAACATGAGTCTTGTGTCAATTTTTGTGATTTTTCGGGGTTCGTTTGGACATTTTTATGCATTAACTAAGTTTTCAATGCATTTATGTGCATAATTCAAATTTGAACTACATGCACACGCTCCAGTGCATATAAATTGGTTGAAAAATCAAATATGTGTCCTTGGGTGCATGCTTAGGTCCCATGCAAGAAATGGGAATGAATTTCAAAGACAAGGGCACCGTTGATTGCCGGCAAAACATTGAGATGCCTGGTTTTTAAATTCTAGTAAATCCAAAACTCATCTGAAATTCATGAAACTTGGCATGCTATCATGGAATGGCAGCCAACATGCTGTGGTATTTTTTGTGTCCATTTTGAGAGAAGGCGCACTCGAATAATGATAGCCAACAAAGGCATTTTGAAAAAACAGCTGCCACTTTAATATCTCAAATGTTTGTATAATTCAAACCGTGTGCGTTCTGTTAACCATTCACGTGACACCACGTGTCTTGGTTTTAATGGCTGTAGGAGGTGCCGTGCGGACAACTGCTTGACCTTGACTGAATGGGAGGCATGCGAGCGCCGTCTGGTGCACAAGCTAACCGAGAGGCGTGCAAGTTGTCCTAGAATGCACAGGCTCACTGGGAAGCGTGCGAGCTGTACGCTGCGCAGGCTCACTGGGAAGCGAGCCCTTTGACTTCCATGGCCGCCCGCCTTGCTCACATCCTCTCCATTAATGGTGCCCAAGCCACAGTTTAATTCGCTTTTTAAATGTAAAACAATCATTGCAAACATTTTAGTTAGAACACCCATATGCAAACCGACAGCTTCCCCAGGAAGCCAAATGAAAATGTGCCGAGCAGGATTTCTACTGCTCTTGATCGCAAACGTTTTAGATAGAACACCTGTACGCAAAGTGAGAGCAGCGCATGATTTGTGCATCCCTTCAATGGAAACGGTTGTTTTGGATGACCCGTGTGCAACCACGTACAAAACATTTGGTAAGATTTGCCAATCCTTGTAACACTGCGATTTGTCAAAATATGAAGCTAAAAATCACTAGCAGTATCTAATTTTTGCAACTAAAATTCAGTAATTAAGCATAGATTTCATTCATAGATTAAGCAGTCGTTCTTAATTTATACAAACAGTTCAACTTAACAGCCGAACCGACCAAAATTTTCCCCAATTGTTACCAACCACGTACTGAAATAGCTAGTTCAACTATATATACTAGCTAATTTTAAGTACATTGTACTGTTCCACCACATCTATAGTCAGATGAACTGAACAAAATAGACCCTAAATACTACTACTACTGCGGAGGGGCTTTGTACTACTTCCGGATGCCTCTCCTCTACCGAGCATGCTTAGTAAGAGGCGGCGGAGGAGGAGCCTAGCGACGAGCTGGGCAACCGCAATACGGTGCCTACCACTGTTGCAGCTTCAGCGACGCTCACCTCGAACGCCCTCTGCCGCTCCAGACGACCCCTCGAAGCGCTAGTTCTCCTCTTAGATCACCTGATTCCTCGCCTCTGAGGCGGTGTGTGCCGCGGCCACGGCGACGGTAAGGCTCTTTGCGTGCTCGACGAGGCACTCCTCCTCCTCCCACAGGAACTCGGTGTAGCATGCAAGGTCGCTAACACACGTGCAGGCATCCACCTCTGCCTCCTGCCTTCAGGCGGCGGTAGCGGAGCAGGTGATGACCCCGACGGTCGACGGTGGGCTGGCGACCACGGCGGCCGACGACGGGGTGGCGGCCACGACCACCACCTCCCGCCTTCGGGCCGCGGTGGTGGAGCGAGTGATGGCCACAGTGGCCGGCAGTGGGGTGGAGGCCATGACGACCACCTCCCACCTTCGGGCCGCAACGACGGAGCGCGCGATGGCCCTGGCTTTCGACGATGGTGTGGAGGCAACGGCGGCCGGCTACAGCTGCCGACGGGCACTGGCGGCGGAGCGTGTGGTGGGTGTTCCACGCACACCCAACAGGGACGCCACGCGCACTACACTAAACCGGGGACTGCGCCGCCGCCATGGTGTAGCCTCCCAGCTGGAGCTGTCCTCTGATGACAGCGAAGTGGCTGAGCGACGACGACGGACCGGTGCCATTGGCGATTGTGGGAGAAGTAGACGAGATAAGCTACAGGGAGGGAGGGGAAAATGTGACGCAGGACTCGCCGACCGTGGGGGTTTATATAGCAGGCCGATAAGCATTGGGATTTCGGGGGATTTCACCGAGTCGGGCGGGAAGCTTGTGCGGGAACCTGCGAGGTTGCACGGGAACGGGCTCACCGATGATTCATTGGCGCCACCGTTTGGCCAAAAGAATGCCCCCGCGCGTTGCGCAAGCTTGCGCTGTAAGCCATCTGCGGCAGCAGGGTGACAAGACGTGCAAGAGGAGGACGAAAGACCATGTACACATACGGTTAATAAAAAATGTTTTTGATTTAATTACCTACTACACCACCGTCCTGGTCTATAAGTATGATTTAAGTAATAAAATATGAGTGCATGTCGCCAAAGATTATATAGTTGGATTTGAATTTGAACATAGTTTCCAATTATATAATTTTTAAAACATGCATTAACATTTTATTGGTTAAATTTGAGGGCAAAGTATGACACAGAATATAAAGGAGACTATAGACTAGTCAGAGGTGGTAGCACACGGCCGCTCTCTACGCAGCGACGCAACTGTTGGCCGGCTTGTAGGCGACCATTTCGTGCCTGTTCAACTGCTCTATGCGTGTGGTTGCTTGCGGTTCAGGCGGCCGCAACGCGCTCTGCTCGCGTCCCGCCGCGTGCACTCTACTCTCGCGTCCCTCCGGGTGCTCTGCCCTCGTCCCTCCACGCACGCTGCCAGTGTTTGGGGCCGGCGCACGATCACGCACATTCGTGTGCAAGCGGTTGTGCCGGGTGCGGCGCGACGATGCAGTTACCCACTGCAAAAACTGCCATGCGGACGCGCCGAGAATCCACGCCACCCGGCCCCCTTTTGTTCCTGTGGCCATTTACCTTCATCTCTCGTCTCACACGACACAATAAGCACACCCACGAGGACACATACAGAGAGGACATCTAGCGGTTCCAATGGCGCTCCCCGTGGCTCCAATGGCGTTCCCAGCGGCCGACGACGACAACGATGTGCAGTTCACCACGCATCACGTAGTGGACACCCATGTGAGGGGGAAGACCCTCTCGGTGGTGTACACGAATGATACGGTCTCGGTGGAGAGCTCCATCCAAACTATGGAGCAGTTCCTTCCCGAGGACAAGTACTGAGTGGTCGGCTTCGACCTCGAGTACACCAGCGGTCGTTCGGGGCACGATCAAAAGGTTGTCGTCGCCCAGTTGTGCGTGCAACATGACGTCCTCGTCTACCACTACCACCTTGCCACAAGGCCTTGCGAGCATTTCTCCAGGTTTATCAATAGCTCCGACTAAAGTTTCGCTACGGTGGACACCACCAATGATCTAAAAGCGCTCAAGGTTTCGGACTTGAAATGCCCGAATCTTGTCAACATCCAAAGCCACTACAAGGTCTGGGGTAGCGACAAAAACAAACTGAACTCCCTAGTTGACCTCGCCTCGGCCATCATCGACCCCTACTACATGAAGATGAAAAATGAGAGCAATAAGGACAGGAATGCATGGCACAGTGTGTGGCATAAGAGACTGGATGAACAACATGTCAAGTATGCGGCCATGGACACGTACACAAGCTACGAGATGTACATGCAGATCATTGACATGAGGAACTGTCTTCTTCCTGACCCAGATGAGGGATCGAGCCACATAGCAGTGGCGGGAGCGTCTGATAACCCACAAGTATAGGGGATCGCAACAGTTTTCGAGGGTAGAGTATTCAACACAAATTTATTGATTCGACACAAGGGGAGCCAAAGAATACTCTCAAGTATTAGCAGTTGAGTTGTCAATTCAACCACACCTGGAAACTTAATATCTGCAGCAAAGTATTTAGTAGCAAAGTAATATGATAATAGTGGTAACGGTAGCAAAAGGTAACAGTAGTAAAAGCAATGTTTTTGGTATTTTGTAGTGATGATAGCAATAGCAACGGAAAAGTAAATAAGCGAAGAACAATATATGGAAAGCCCGTAGGCAATGGATCAGTGATGGAGAATTATGCCGGATGCGGTTCATCATGTAACAATCATAACCTAGGGTGACACAGAACTAGCTCCAGTTCACTGATATAATGTAGGCATGAATTCCGAATATAGTCATACGTGCTTATGGAAAAGAACTTGCATGGCATCTTTTGTCCTACCCTCCCATGGCAGCGGGGTCCTTACGGAAACTAAGGGATATTAAGGCCTCCTTTTAATAGAGTACCGGAACAAAGCATTAACACATAGTGAATACATGAACTCCTCAAACTACGGTCATCACCGGTAAGTATCCCGATTATTGTCACTTCGGGGTTAACGGATCATAACACATAATAGGTGACTATAGACTTGCAAGATAGGATCTAGAACTCTCATATATTGATGAAAACATAATAGGTTCAGATCTGAAATCATGGCACTCGGGCCCTAGTGACAAGCATTAAGCATAGCAAAGTCATAGCAACATCAATCTCAGAACATAGTAGATACTAGGGATCAAACCCTAACAAAACTAACTCTATTACATGATAGATCCAATCCAACCATCACTGTCCAGCAAGCCTACGATGTAATTACTCACGCACGGCGGTGAGCATCATGAAATTGGTGATGGAGAATGGTTGATGATGACGATGGCGACGAATTCCCCTCTCCGGAGCCCCGAACAGACTCCAGATCAGCCCCCCCGAGAGGTTTTAGGGCTTGGCGGTGGCTCCTTATCGTAAAACGCGATGAATCCTTCTCTCTGATTTTTTTCTCCCAAAACCAAATATATAGAGTTGGAGTTGAGGTCAGAGGAGCTCCAGGGGCCCCACGAGGTAGGGGGGCAGGCGCGCCACCACCCTTGTGGACAGGTGGTGGGCCCCCTGGCCTTCATCTTTTGCAGGTATTTTTCATATTTTGCAAAAAGTTGCTCCGTGAAATTTCAGGTCATTCCGAGAACTTTTGTTTCTGCACATAAATAACACCATGGTAATTCTGCTGAAAACAGCGTCAGTCTGGGTTAGTTCCATTCAAATCATGCAAGTTAGAGTCCAAAACAAGGGCAGAAGTGTTTGGAAAAGTAGATACGATGGAGACGTATCAGCATCACAAGAAGTAGATGACTAGACGATCCTTTCTCGTACTTTAGAATGCACACAATTGTTTATTGAGGTGTGTGCGAATGATCTGTATAGTCACTTATGTAATTGGATGTTTATTTTCAGTTATATATATACATGTTATTCTACTGTAGACAGAGCAAATCACACGTCTTATTAGCATCAATTGTCTGTGTTATTATTGGTCTTCGCACACATTTCTGATTACGAACGTGTTTGCCGCGTATCACACACACCTTGATCTGGCTGACCGTTTCTTTTGTGTTGCCTAATCACAAACAGTTCATCCGAATGAACCGTATGCTCCATATCGCACATGTCTTCATCATGCTGCCCGTTTCTTTTGTTCCTCCTCATCACAAACGGTTCATTGAGCTGAACCGTATGCCCTGCATCGCACACGCAACTAAAATCCGAACTGTGTTTGATAGCTCCGCCATCGCAAATGTTTTGCACCTTTTTTGACGGTTCTTTTACACCACAATTTGTGATTATGGCATCGCACGCAGTTTCATCGAAGGGTCTCTGATCGTAGTGTCGCGTTTGGACCGTCCTGCAGTAGTGTCAATAATTGCACCAATCATTCTAAGGAAAGGTCTACTAAGAATAATAGGACATGTAGGATTGCAATCTATATCAAGAACAATGGAATCTACGGGCACATAATTCCTATTTGCAACAATAAGAACATCATTAATCCTTCCCATAGGTTTCTTAATAGTGGAATCCGGAAGATGCAAATTTAAGGAACAATCATCAAATTCACGGAAACCTAACACATCACATAAAGTTTTTGGAATCGTGGAAACACTAGCGCCCAAATCACACAAAGCATAGCATTCATAATCTTTAATCTTAATATTAATAGTAGGTTCCCACTCATCATAAAGTTTTCTAGGGATAGAAACTTCCAATTCAAGCTTTTCTTCAAAAGATTGCATCATAGCATCAACGATTTGTTTAGTAAAAGCTTTGTTTTGATTATAAGCATGAGGAGAATTCAACATGGATTGTTACAAGGAAATACAATCTATTAAAGAACAGTTATCGTAATTAAATTCCTTGAAATCCAAAAGAGTGGGTTCATTGCTATTTAAAGTTTTGACCTCTCCAATCCCACTTTTATCAATTTTTGCATCAAGATCTAAAAACATTGAATCACCGTGACGCCTTCTAACTAAAGTTGACTCATCTCCAGTCCCATATTTATCAAGATTTACATTGGAAAACAAACATTCAATAGGAGTCACAACTATTAATTTAAGATCTTCATCATTATTCTCACGGAAACTAGAAGAACACACTTTTATAAACCAATCCTTTTTAGCACACATCTTAGCGGTTCTTTCTTTGCACTCATCAATGGAAATTCTCATGGCTTTGAGAGACTCATTGATATCATGATTAGGTGTAATAGATCTAAGTTTCATAGAATCAACATCAAGAGAAATTCTATCCACGTTCCTAGCCAAATCATCAATCTTAAGCAAATTTTCTTCAATCAAAGCATTGATATTCTTTTGCGAACTCATAAATTCTTTTAACACTATTCTCAAAATCAGAGGTAATCTTATTATAATTTCCATAAGAATTGTTGTACGAATTACTATAATTATTAGAGGAATTACTAGGAAATGGCCTAGGATTAAAATTACCTCTATACGCGTTATTACCAAAATTGTTCCTACCAACAAAATTCACATCCATAGATTCATTATTATCCTCAATCTAAGTAGACAAAGGAATATCATTAGGATCAGTAGGAGCACTCTTGGTAGAAAATAATTTCATAAGCTCATCCATCTTTCCACTCAAAACATTAATCTCTTCAATCTCATGCACTTTTTTTTACCGGTGGAAGATCTTTCAGTATGCCATTGAGAATAATTAACCATAATATTATCTGGGAGTTTAGTAGCTTCTCCTAAAGTAATTTCCATAAAAGTACCCCCCGCGGCCGAATCTAAAAGATTTCTAGAAGCAAAATTCAATCCGGCAGAAAAAATTTGTATAATCATCCACAAATTCAAACCATGAGTAGGGCAATTCCGTATCATCAATTTGATCCTCTCCCAAGATTGTCCAACATGTTCATGATCAAGTTGTTTAAAATTCATAATATCATTCCTAAGGGAGATGCTCTTAGCAGGAGGAAAATACTTGGAGATAAAAGCATCCTTGCACTTATTCCATGAATCAATACTATTTTTAGGCAAAGATGAAAACCAAGTTTTAGCACGATCTCAAAGTGAGAACGGAAATAGCTTCAATTTTACAATATCATTATCCACATCTTTTTTTCTTTTGCATATCACACAAATCAATGAAATTATTAAGATGAGATGCGACATCTTCATTGGGAAGGCCAGAAAATTGATCTTTGATAACAAGATTCAGCAAAGCGGTATTAATTTCACAAGATTCCGCATTAGTAGCAGGATCAATCAGAGTACTAATAAAATGATTGTTGTTGGTATTGGAAAAGTCACACAATTTGGTATTATCTTGAGCCATCGTGACAAAGCAAGCAATCCAACACACGAGCACACAAAAATAAAGCAAAGAAGACGAACGGAAGAGGGTCGAAGAAAAGGCGAATCTTTTCGAAAATTGTTTTAGAAGTGGGGGAGGGGAAAATGAGAGGCGAATGGAAAATAATGTAATGTGAGGGATGAGAGTTTATGATGGGTACTTGGTATGTCTCGGCTTGGCGTAGATCTCCCCGGCAACGGCGCCAGAAATTCTTCCTGCTACCTCTTGAGCTTGTGTTGGTTTTTCCCTTAAAGAGGAAAGGGTGATGCATCAAAGTAGAGTAAGTATTTCCCTCAACTTTTGAGAACCAAGGTATCAATCTAGTAGGAGACAACGCAACAAGCCACCGAATACCTGCACAAACAAACACCAACTTGCACCCAACGCGACAAAGGGGTTGTCAATCCCTTCATAGTTATTTGCAAAGTGAGATCTGATATAGATGGATAAACAATAAAGTAATATTTTTGGTATTTTTGGTTTATGAAACAGAAAGTAAAAGATTGCAAAGAAAGTAAATAGGAAACTGAAATTGTAGATCGGAAACTTATATGATGGAAAATAGACCCGGGGGGGCATAGGTTTCACTAGAGGCTTCTCTCATGATAGAAAATATTACGGTGGGTGAACAAATTACTGCCGAGCAATTGATAGAAAAGCACAGAGTTATGACGATATCTAAGGCAATTATCATGAATATAGGCATCACGTCCGTATCAAGTAGTCGGACTCCTGCCTGCTTCTACTACTATTACTCCACACATTGACCGACTCCTGCTTGCATCTAAAGTCTTAAGTTCATAAGAACAGAGTAACACATTAAGAAAGACCACATGATGTAGCGGGATAAACTTAAGCAATATGATGAAAACCCCATCTTGTTATCCTCGATGGCAACAATAGAATACGTGTCGGTTCCCCTTCTGTCACTAGGATCGAGCACCGCAAGATTGAACCCAAAGCTAAGCACTTCTCCCATTGAAAGAAAAACCAATCTAGTTGGCCAAACCAAATCGGTAGTTCGAAGAGACTTGCAAAGATATCAAATCAGGCATATAAGAATTCAGAGGAGATTCAAATAGTATTCATAGATAAGCTGATCATAAATCCACAATTCATCGGATCTCGGCAAACACACCGCAAAAGAGTATTACATTGAATAGATCTCCAAGAACATCGAGGAGAACTTTGTATTGAGAATCAAAGAGAGAGAAGAAGCCATCTAGCTACTAGCTATGGACCCGTAGGTCTATGGTAAATTACTCACGCTTCATCGGAGAGGCAATGGTGTTGATATAGAAGCTGTCGGAGTAAATAGCCATGGGTATCCTAGCCGGCTTCCCCTGGCCCTTCCGAAAAATTACGAGCCCGCCCGGCTCTCAAGAATCCAAGACATGAGGCCGCCTTCCCCTTGCTGGCTGCCACCCAGGACGGTTTTCGGAAGGCGGTCCGACTTTAGCCCTCATGACAAGGCCGACTCCAAGAAGCCGGCCATGAGAAGGCCGACTCCAAGAAGCGGGCCATGAGAAGGCCGACTCCAAGAAGCCGGCTCCCATAAAGCGGTCGAGACCGTACCCTCAAAGTTTGCACCCACCTAACGGCGGTGCGATGGGGCGTGGCTACAGTGAAGCCTGCCACCCCCGAATCCTGGAGCACGCCTGGCACAGTGCGCCGTACGGAGTAGGCATGACCCGTCCGGCGCAGCACTGTTGCCATGTTGACTTTGGTGTCACCCACGACGGGCCGCCAGCGTGGCCCATAGATGGTGGGCCCCTTTGAGCAGAGAGATGCCCGAAGGCGGCCATGCCTCCAACCAGTCGGCCCAAGACAGAGCCGGCTCCCCGCAGTCGGCTTGCCGCTTCCCTCGAAGGAGACGCCCCATTAAGGAGACAAGACGCGGTGAGGCTACAGCGATCGCCCGACGGGCGGCAGCATTGTAGCCGCACCTACCACGACGAAGCCCACGTCACCAAGATGAAGCCACAGTAACCAGCCGCCGACCGGGCCCTGGACAATGGGGCCTGCCTGTCGACCAAGGGGCCGGCAGCCGGCGGGACCCACCAGTCGGCAGGCCCCAGCAGCCGGCGCAGAAGCCGGCGAGTGCAGTCACGGACGGCTGGGCCCCGCGCCCAGACGGATTACCATTGTACCCCCGGGGGGTAGGCCTATATAAACCCCCCAGGGCACCCATGCAAATGGTTCGACCCCCTGCTAGTTCTAGACACCACACAAGGAGAAGAAGCAGGCTAGCCGTGCCCTTCTTCCTCCTCCCACCAAACAGCTCAAGGCGCGTTGTGTAGCTACTTGATTCATCTAGTGAACATGCGGAGACCCCGCAGAGCAGCAGTAGGGGTGTTATCTCCACGGAGAGCCCCGAAGCTGGGTAAGATCCGCCGGCGTGCATGTCTTTGCCTTATCCCGTTTCCAGGCACCGGCGATGTCTTACTGGCTCCCACAATGATAAGCCACCCGTTGGCATATGTCGCACCTACCACCCGACATTTGGCGCCCACCGTGGGGCCAGATGCACCGTCGTCCGGAGACCTGTTCTGGACGGGAACCCTCTTCCTCCCCAGCGAGCGTAGCCAGCCCGGCACGCCCGATGGCGCTTGCCACGACGCGCTGCAAGGCGTCACCAGCATCTGCGCGGCGAGCAGCCTCGCCGATCTCCTCGACGAAACCCTCATCTTCGACGAGCTCGCCTCCGATGCGGGCACCGACCACCTCGCCAACCTTCTCGGTCAGCTCCATGTCTCCAGCGAGCCCGCTGTGGATCTGGAGTCGGTTGGCTCCACCGACCCGATGCCTGTCGACTCCGACACGGCCTCGTTCGACTCCTTCCCCACCAACGTCACGATCTACAACGACCCGCTTCCTCGAGCCGACGGCTGCGACGCTGCCACCACCGAAGTGATGGTTGTCGGCCACGGCGGCCCGGCCGACGAGAGTGCCCACGACGCCCCGCACGCGGCGGCCCATGACTTGTCCACCCCCCTCCCGGCTGATGCCGATGACGAAGCACTGGAGGCACGCCGCCTCGCCCTCCTCGCAGAGGGCCGGAGGCTGGCCTCCGTAAGACACCTCACTGAGGCCTACCAGCGCGAAGCTGACCGCGCCGCCTTCGGCACGCCGGCCCCAGGCGGGCCGAGCCAGGCCGGCCTTGTCAAGCAACGCGGCGCCGTCACCGCCGACACGCTGGGAGTCGACCGCCCGGTCTATGCCACTCCGCTCAAGAACTTGCGTGCTGCCCAAGCGGCCGTAGACGAGTTGGACGGCTTGGAGGCCGAAGACCTCCCCCACATGACCTGGCGCATCCAGCAACTGATCGACGCAGCCGCGCAGCGGCACGAAGCGGACGCCCGCGCGGGAAGCCCTCCCCCGTGCCGAGATCATGGCGCAACGTCCCGGACGCCAGCTACGAGCAACACCCGCGCGCGGCGCGAGAAAGAGCCGGCTGCCAGCCGTAGCCGGACCCGAATCTCCATCGAGCGAGACGCAGACGGCCATCCCCGAGCTATGGAATGGCGGGGCAACCCGCCTCCGCCTCGACCCCGTGGAGAGAGATATCCCACCCCGCCGCCGGTGGCGCACCCGACTCTCAGCGGCCGACTAGGTCGCCGCGAAGGAGTCGGCGAGAACGACGCCCGCCATCGGATTGACCGCCTGGCGCGATCCCTGGCGCTGGAAGAAGAAGACGATGTCGGCCCGCCTTGTTTCGGCCCCCGCATCTGCGACGAGCCCTTCCCCAAAGGGTTCTCGCTCCCAAGAGACACGCCCAAGTACAACGGCTCCGTGAAGCCGGAAGATTGGCTAATCGACTACTCCACGGCGGTCAGCATAGCCAACGGCAACCGGCGCGTTGCCGTAAAGTACGTGCCCCTCATGCTGCAAGGCACGGCGCGGACCTGGCTCAACAGCCTCAAGCCTCTCAGCATCAACAGCTGGCTAGATTTCACCGAAGCTTTCATCCGCAACTTCACCAGCACCTACAAGAGGGCTC
Source organism: Triticum urartu (assembly GCF_056163025.1). Lineage (NCBI taxonomy): Eukaryota > Viridiplantae > Streptophyta > Magnoliopsida > Poales > Poaceae > Triticum > Triticum urartu. The sequence continues at coordinate 68,292,456 of NC_141876.1, read as the reverse complement.
CCAAGCCCAGACAGCTCTCCTTGTGCGTACAAGGCCCCGCTGAGTCCACTACCTCACGCGTTGGGCCGAGCTCCGCAACTCTTGCGAAGGGGTGCACGAGGTGCAAGCCATAGAATACTTCACAGCCGGATGCTGAGAAGGCACCCTCCTCAAGCACAAGCTCCTCTGCGACGAGCCGACTACCCTCGACGAGCTTCTGGACATAGCGGACAAGTACGCCACCGCCGACTCCTCGATGAAGACCGAGCTTCGGGTAGACGCGTCCGGAAAGGTAATCAACCCGGCGCCCAAGATGCCGGCTGGGGATTCCGGCCGACACCCCCACTCGAACAACCACAAGCGCAAGGGCCCCGCGCCACCTCCTGCTAGTCGGCAGGTGGCCACAGTTGAAGACGCGCCGCCTGAAGAGCGTCCGGCGCCCAAGAAACCCAAGGGCGGCAGGCCGGCTTGGCAGCCGTCTTTCTCCTACGAGCAAACTCTCGACGCCCCGTGCAAATTCCACAGCGGCGCAAAGCCGTCCAACCACACAACCCGGAAGTGCCATTGGCTCACCCGAATCTCTAAGGGCGAGGGGCTCGTGCCGCCTCCGCCTGCCAGCCCACCGCCTCCGGCCGCTCGGCCCGCAGTCGGTGCCGTGCACGACGAGTTCCCCGACGAGCAAGCAACCTACATCGTCTTCACCAGCCAGCCCGAAGACCGGCGCAGTAGGCGCCGAGAGCACCAGGAAGTCAGCGTGGTCGCTGCCAACCCCGTCGGACACATGCATTGGTCAGAAAAGCCCATCAGCTGGAGCCGGGCCGACCATCCAGAGGTGATGCCGTCTCCCGGCTCTTACGCTTTGGTCCTGGAAGCCACCCTTGCAACGGATAGACGCGCCGCCCGCTTCTCCCGTGTGTTGATAGACGGCGGGAGCAGCATCAACATCCTGTACCGTGACACCCTGGAGAAGCTAAACGTCAAGACGAAGCAGCTCACACCTACTCGGACAGTGTTTCATGGCATCGTACCCGGCCTATCCTGCGCCCCCATTGGCAAGATCAAGATCGATGTACTTTTTGGGGACAAGGAGCATTTCCGCCAGGAAGCAATCTGGTTTGAAGTGGTGGACCTGGAGAGCCCTTACCATGCATTGCTTGGCCGACCTGCCTTGGCCAAATTCATGGCAGTTCCCCACTATGCATACCTCAAGATGAAGATACCAAGAACCAAAGGCGTCATAACCATAGCCGGCAATTACAAGAAGTCCTCTGAGTGCGCAGCAGCCAGCAGCCGGTTAGCCGAGTCCCTTGTGATTGCCGAAGAGAAGAAGATGCTGGACCGAGTCGTGGCCATAGCCGGCAAGCAGCCGGCCGTGTCCCCCGACCCCAAGGAGCATGATGCTCAAGGATCTTTCCAGCCGTCCAAGGAGACGAAGAAGATACCTCTTGACCCCGAGCACCCAGAGAGGTTTGCCGTCATCGGGGCAAACCTGAACAGCAAATAGGAAGGCGAGCTCGCCGATTTCCTCCATGAGAATCGGGACATCTTCACATGGTCCCCCAAGGACATGCCGGGTGTTCCGAGGAAATTCGCCGAGCACAAACTACACGTTCGAGAAGACGCAAAGCCAGTCAAGCAACCCCTTCGCCGACTGTCGGAGGAGAAACGCAGGATTGTAGGGGAGGAGATAGCCCGGCCTTTGGCAGCCAGCTTCATTATGGAAGTTTTCTTTCCAGAGTGGCTCGCCAACCCGGTCCTCGTGCTGAAGAAGAACAACAAGTGGCGCATGTGCATAGACTACACAAGTCTCAACAAGTCCTGCCCCAAAGATCCCTTTGCCCTGCCAAGGATTGACCAAGTGATAGACTCCACAGCCGGATGCGAGCTGTTGAGTTTCTTGGATGCTTACTCCGGATATCACTAGATAAAGCTGGATCCGAACGACCGCCTGAAGACCGCCTTCATCACGCCATTTGGAGCCTTCTGCTACCTGACTATGACATTCGGCTTGAGCAATGCCGGTGCCACTTTTCAGCGTTGCATGCAGAAGTGCCTCCTCAAGCAACTCGGCAGAAACGCTCACGTTTATGTGGACGACATCATGGTAAAGACGGAGAAGCGCGGCACCTTGCTGGGAGACCTCAAGGAAACGTTTGAGAACTTACGCCGGTTCCAAATCAAGCTCAACCCCGAGAAATGCGTGTTCGGAGTGCCAGCCGGCCAGCTCCTAGGCTTCCTGGTCTCCGAACGCGGCATCGAATGCAACCCGGTGAAGATCAAGGCCATCGAGAGAATGGCGATCCCCACCAAGCTTCGAGACATTCAGAAGTTCACCGGGCGCTTGGCCTCCTTGAACCGCTTCATCAGCCGGCTCGGAGAGAAAGCTCTCCCCCTCTACCGCCTCATGAAGAAGAGCACTCACTTCGAGTGGAACGACCAGGCCGACCAAGCTTTTCACGAGCTGAAGAAGATGCTGGCCACACCGCCCGTCCTGGCGGCGCCGACTGAGAAAGAGCCCATGCTCCTTTACATTGCCGCAACCAGCCGGGTGGTCAGCACCGTCATCGTAGTCCAACGCCGAGAAGAAGGCCGAGCCCAGCCGGTTCAGTGGCTGGTGTATTATTTGAGCGAGGTGCTGTCCGCTTCAAAGCAGAACTACCCGCACTACCAGAAGATGTGTTACGGCATGTACTTCACTGCCAAGAAGCTAAAGCCCTACTTTCAAGAGCACCCCATCACGGTCGTATGCACCGCCCCGCTGGCCGAGATCATAGGCAGCCGGGATGCATCCGGCCGGGTGGCAAAATGGGCCATCGAGCTGGCCCCCTACATGATCTTCTACCAGCCCCGCACCGCCATCAAGTCCCAAGCACTGGCCGACTTCCTCGTCGACTGGGCCGAGACCCAGTACCTGCCGCCGGCTCCCGACTCCACCCATTGGCACATGCACTTCGACGGGTCCAAGATGCGCACCGGCTTGGGAGCCGGCGTCGTCCTTACCTCTCCCAAAGGCGACAAGCTCAGATACACGCTACAGATCCACTTTGCCGCCTCCAACAACGTGGCCGAGTACGAGGCGCTCATACACGGGCTCCGGCTTGCCAAAGAACTTGGCATTTGCCGGATCCTATGTTATGGCGACTCGGACCTAGTGGTCCAGCAATCATCCAGCGACTGGGACGCCAAAGACGCAAATATGGCGAGCTACCGCTTCCTGGTCCAACAACTCAGCGGATACTTTGAAGGATGCGAGTTCCTCCACGTACCGTGGGCCGACAACGAGCCAGCCGATGCCCTGGCTCGAATAGGCTCTACTCGGCAAGCAATACCAACCGGCGTCGCTCTACAGCGCCTCCTCAAACCATCTATCAAGCTGTCTCCAGAGTCCGACTCCATCTTCGTGCCGCCTGACCCCGATGCGGCCAGGTCCGGCTCGAAGAACCAAGCAGCCGAGACTCCCGCAGCCGGCTCGGGGTCTTCGGCAATCGGCTCGGGGACTGCCACACCCGGCTCGAGGACTTCGGCAACCGGCTCGGAGACTGCCACGACCGGCTCGGGGACTGCGGTAGCCGGCCCGGGGACTGCACCAGCACAACAGCCGGCGGCCGACTCCAGCATCTCACCACCCAGCCCGCCCACCCTGGTGGCAGTAGCCACATTGGCAGTAGAAGAAGTCACGGGTCCATCATGGGCTCAGTCCATCCTCAACTTCCTAATAAACCAAGACCTGCCAGCTCACGAAACAGAAGCAAGACAAGTCCAACGTCGAGCCGGAGCATACACAATCGTCAACAGAGAGCTCGTCAGGCGCAGTGTCACTGGAGTCCTCCAACGGTGCGTCGAGCAAGAGAAAGGCATTGCAATCCTCAGAGACATTCACCAAGGAGAATGCGGCCACCATGCGGCCTCAAGATCACTTGTCGCTAAAGCCTTCCGCCATGGTTTCTTCTGGCCAACTGCTTTGGACGACGCCAAAGAATTAGTCAAACATTGCAAGGGATGCCAACTCTTCAGCTCCAAGCAACACGTGCCGGCTTCGGCACTCAAGACCATTCCCCTCACTTGGCCTTTCGCCGTTTGGGGACTGGACATGGTGGGCCCATTCAAGACGGCGCGCGGCGGCATGACGCATTTGCTCGTCGCCGTGGACAAATTCACCAAGTGGATTGAAGCAAAGCCGATCAAGAAGCTGAATGGGCCGACTGCGGTGACGTTCATCACAGACATAACAACTCGGTACGGCGTGCCACACAGCATCATCACCGACAATGGCACGAATTTTGCCAAAGGAGCCTTGGCACGTTTCTGCGCAGCCCAAGGTATCCGACTGGACTTAGCATCCGTCGCCCACCCGCAGTCAAACGGCCAGGTCGAGCGAGCCAACGGCCTCATCCTCTCCGGTATCAAGCCTCGACTGGTCGTACCTCTGGAGCGCCCAGCCGGCTGTTGGCTCGATGAGCTGCCGGCTGTCCTCTGGAGTCTGCGCACTACACCAAACAAGTCAACCGGCTTCACCCCTTTCTTCCTTGTGTATGGTGCCGAGGCGGTCATTCCACCTGACATCGAGTTCGACTCGCCTCGAGTAACCATGTACACGGAAGCGGAGGCCAAGGAAGCACGAGAAGACGGCGTAGACCTGCTGGAAGAAAGCCGGCTGTTAGCCCTCAGCCGGTCTGCCATCTACCAGCAGGGTTTGCGCCGCTACTACAGCCGGAAGGTCAGGCCAAGATCCTTCCAAGAGGGCGATCTTGTGCTCCGGCTGATCCAGCGAACAACCGGTCAGCACAAGCTCTCGGCCCCTTGGGAAGACCCCTTCGTCATCAGCAGAGCTCTAGGCAACGACTCCTACTACCTGATCGACGCACAGAAGCCGAAGGCACGCAAGAGAGACGACTCCGGCAAGGAGTCGGAACGACCATGGAACGCCAACCTCATTCGAAGATTTTACAGTTGAAAGGCAGTATGTATCACGCTAACTTTTGTACTAAGTACAAGACAATAGGTCCCCCGAGGAGGGCTCGGGGACTGCCATCCCTTATTTATGAATGAAAAATATCATGCTTATGACCTTGTTATTTCATTTACTTGTTCCGTCCGGCACCGAGTTCGACTAGTCGGCTCGGGGACTGGCCGACTGGAGTTATGTTAGAAGTCCTACCCGCAGTCAGACAAGTAGTGTGCCGGCTCCCAAGCTTTCTCTTGCCAAAAGTCGCAGTTCGAAGAACCGGCTGTCTGGCTGGCAAGAGTTAAAGGCAGGAACGGGCGCCCACACGAAAAACGGCTAGGGACTAACGGACTAATATAACAAAAGCCGGTTTTTCTCCCACCGCCGAATGGCTACCAGAGTAGCCGGCGGCCGGTTTCCATTCACTTCACTTCAATCCAAGAAAGCTCAAGTACTTGCCTCCCCAAAGAGGGAAGGCGGCAAAGGAAAATGCTTAAGGATAAAAAGCATACGCGAATGGAAACCAAACATGCACATAATAATATTTACATAAAAAGACCTCCGAGAGGCCAGCATTCAACATAGTTTGGATACACCCCCAGTGGGTGGAACTGCAAAAACTTAACAAAGATTGTTCAAAAGACAACAAGCAGGAAAGATAAAGACGGCAGGTCAAGCTGGCGGAGCGGCCGACGAGCCGGATTGGTTGGCGGAGACGGTCGTGCCGGCTGAAGGAGCGGCCGGCTGGCGAACTTCGGCTTGGTCGCCGCCTCCCGCAGAGGGCGCGCTTCCACGCGCCTCGTTGCTGGAGGCACGGTCGGCCTGAGGTCGGCCGGTTGTTCCACCAGCCGGCTCGACGTCTTCGCCGTCCTCCTCTTCGTCATCCTCGCCCTCGTCGCTGGAGGCAATCTCCTCCGCCGAGTCCTCGCCCACCGCCGGGTTCAGCCCGAACCACTCCTCCGGCTGAGCAACACCGTCATCATCGATTTCGGGTGCGAAAATGCTGATGTCAGTGCACTCGGCGATCGTTGAAGCTCGTTGGGCGATAGCCGGCCTCACCTCCTCCAGCTCCGCGTCGGCCTCCATCCGCCAAGTGCGCAGTTGGTCCAGGCTCAGCCCTGGGTACCAAGCCCGAACGAACTCCAACGCCCGCCCGGCTCCGAGGCGGGCCGCCGACGCCTTCCAAGCCTCAAAGCAACCGACTGCGACCTCTAGCCAGTCGGCAGTTCGGCTTGGGGTGCGGGGGATCGTCTCGCTGGGCCAGAGGGCGGCCAACACTTGCGCCCCGGCGCGTTGGAGCCGGCGAAGCATCCGATGAGCCGGCTGCAACCGTGCATGGACAGCCAAGAGCTGCTCCTCAAGCGTCCGGTTCGCATCCGGCGCGATGTTGGCCCCCGCCTGACGGCGCGCCTCGCGATGGGCCTCAATGCTTTGGGCGGCGAAGGCGGAATAGCCGGGGAAGTAGTCTGCACCAAAAAACAAGCAGCAGCTCAAGATAAGCCAAAAACCCAGGCGGCAAGGGGCAGGGGAGGGCCGAGGAAGGCGGCTTACCATCGATCAAATCCTCGATCCGGCCGAAGCCTTCATCCAGGGCTCGCCGGGTCTCAGACCAGCTCGCCGCCTCGGTCTCATACTCCGCCTTCAAGGCGGCTTCGCTATCCCGCGCCGCCTGCAGGGCCACCTTGTGGCTCTCCTCTTGGTCGGCCAGCTTCTTGGCTAGGCGATCCCATTCCTGGACCAAGGCGGCGTACTCGGCCTCCTTGGTATGAAGGGCGGCCTTCTCTTCGCCGAGCTCCTTCCTCAAGTCGGCGTTGGCCCCTGAAGACAAAGAAAAAGAAAAACCAATAAGGAAAGAGTCGTCAAGAAAGATCCGACCCGACTGCGCAGCAGTCGGCCCGAATCTCGAGGACTACACCCAGTGGGTGCGCTGACGCGCCCCCACAGGAGACAGACAAGATCGAGCACTTACTTCGGCTGTCGGCCAGGTCGTCGGTCCTCCGGCTCAACTCCCGAGCCTGGGAGTTGAAGGCGGCAGCATGAAGGTTGTGATATTCCTGAAAGTTCAGAAAAAAGCAAAGTAAGGTAGCCGTCGAGAAAGATCCGACCCGACTGCGCGGCAGTCGGCCCGAATCTCGGGGACTACACCCAGTGGGTGCCCTGACGCGTCCCCACGGAAGAAATTAAGAAAGCAAAGCAGCCAAGAACGAAGGACTCACCCGGATGGTGGCTCGCGTCGACAAGAACTCCTGGGTGAACTGTTGCAACAGGACGGCCTGAGCTTGCAGCCGGCTCCGGACCCCTTGAGCCGCCACATTCAGCTCGCCAGTCCCCCCGCTGGGAGTCCACTTGGACGTGGCAGTGCTGGCCGCCTCCAGATCTTCTGCCGACTGGCCTACGCCCGCGACTCGGCGCAACTCCGGCGGAGCGGCGCCTCCCCCTGCGCGCCGGCTCGTCGCCGGCTGCACCTCGAGGCCGGCTCTGTTCTCTGGCTCACCTCCGGTCGGCCCCTCTGGCGCCGCTGACGATTGGCCGCCTTGGCCCGCTCCGGTTGGCGCTGCTGGCGGCGCTCTCCTCGCGAAGGCCACGGGGTCCTCCCCCCTCTCCATCAGCGGCGGGTCTGGGACGATCTCCTCCGCCAAGGACAATGGGGTGTCGGGGGCTACGGCTCGGAGTGGAACGGCCTGCTCCCTCGCCGCCTGGGCGGCCGCCTTCTCCACCGCCTCGCGCTCATCCCGCGCTTCGCGGGCGTTCCGCTCTGTGGCCTCCCTGAGATCGGCGCGGGGGTCCACGCGGCGGGAGCTCGAAGACCCTCCAGCCGGCCCCATGACGGAGCCGCCCGGACCCCGCTCAAGGGAAAGCGGCGCCCTGTCCAGCAAGCGAGAAAAAGTTAAGAAGAATATTCGAAGAGAAAGAGAATGATGAAGGGCATGCGACCAGGCAATCGGCGACTTACGCTGAAACTGCCTGAGGCTGCTTCATCGCCTTGCGGAAGCGGGCCGCCTTCGCGGCCGCCTCGTCTCGTTTTGTCGCCGCGGTGGAGGGATTGGACTTCTTCGGCCGACTGCCGAAGAGGCCTGAAGCGGCCCGGCGCTTCTGCGCGCCGCCGCCGGCCGGCGCGATGGACGAGCCCGCGCCCTGATAGTCGGCCGCCGGCTGGCGACGCGGGGCGACTTCGGCTTCAGCATCGTCCGACCAGTCCTCGAAGCTCGCGGTGAACCTTGAGCCTCCGGGCTCGGCGTTGTCCCCCACGACGGCGTCTTCCATGGCGGCCGCCCCCAAGTCCGGGTCGTCAACGTCGTCCACCGTGCGGTCGGGGGCATACTGGCGTTCAATCCCTGCCGCCCCGGCCGGCGGCGGAAGAAGAGGGTTCTTCTCAAAAGAACCGACTGGTCAGAAGCCGGCCGTCATGAAGCCGGCTGACGACAAAAAGAAGATAGAGAGAGAAGCTTACCACGGGCGGAGGATTGGCGCGAGAATACGGCGCCTTGCCGTATTGCCAGTCCCCGGCGAGCTTGCAGTTGGCGATGTAATTAACCATGAGCGCCAGCTCCGCGTGGGGCATTTCCCATGTGCTCAGCCGGCTTGGGTCGAAGCGGCCGCTCATCTGACACATCATATGGGGCCGGCTTTGGAGAGGAAGAATCCGGCGCTCCACGAAGGCGGCCACCAAGTCGGCCCCGCGCAGGCCTTCCGACTAGATCATCACCCGAAGCCGGGAGACGGCGGCGTTCCCGGCCGGAGACAGTGACCGGGACCGGAAACCCCACGAGGGCTGCCTCCCAGCCGGCGGGCCGGCAACGTAAGCCAGCAGGTTGATGTAGTCTCCTTGCTCGGCGACGTTCCTCACGTAGAAGTATGATTTTTGCCAGACCTTCACCGACTGGATTAGGGGGATGGACGGGAACGGATTGTTCTCGCTCGCCCTCCTCATGGCGATGAAGGCCCCGCAGGGTGCGGGCACGCCGGCGACGACGGTGCCGAGTTTGCTCTGGAAGAACTCTCCCCAGAGCTCCAGCGTGGGGAGCAGCCCCAAGAAGCCTTCGCAGAGGGAGACGAAGGCCGACAGCAGCATCACCGCATTGGGCGTGAGGTGATGCGGCTGGAGGTTGTAGAACTCGAGGAAGGAGCGCAGAAATCCGCTCGCCGGAAGGCCGAAGCCGTGCAGGCAGTGCGAGCGGAAGACGACCCGCTCGCCCTCCTCCGGCGCCGGCGAGATCTCCGTCTCCGGCGCTAGGCGGACCTGCACGAGGTTGGCGCCGGGCAGGCGCCGAGTCTGGCGGAGGAACTCCACATGGTCTTCATGGACGTTGGAGCCGTCCCACGAGCTTGACAACGCCATGGGAGCGAGGCGATGTGGAGATGCGGCGGCGCTGAGACGGGAGGCTGCGGCGGCAACAAGAGGAAGAAACGAGGATTAGGAGGGGCGGAGCGAGAGAGAGCGTGCGAACCTCTGTCGCTCTCCCTCCTCCCCCTACTTATAGGCTCGCGTGGCGGAGCCGAGGAGGCGCGGTGTGGGGAAGCGTGGGGATCGATCGTGCCCTCTCCCCACGTCCCGCGATTATTGAGCCTTAACGGCGAAACAAAATTGCCTCGGGAAGGCGAGCGGCCCCTATGGGCCATGGAAGATCCGCGCCCGGACCAAGGCTCGCGAGTGGTGGGCCCGGGCCTACGGCGGCGTCCCGTCGCGCGCATGCGCTCGCAGGATCTCGCTGCCACGTGGCCGCGGGAGGGCTCGTGGTCAGCACGCAGGTCCCCCCTCCTCCCGCCTACAAGACGCGGGGCTCTCTGAAGTCGGCATACGCCCGCAAAGCCGGTTCTTCAGGATGGGAAGCTGACCAAGCTTCTCGTCCCCCTGCTCGCCTCGGAGCTCGATCAGCTTCGGGGACTACTGTCGGAATAAATAGCCATGGGTAGCCTAGCCGGCTTCCCCTGGCCCTTCTGAAAAAATTACGAGCCCGCCCGGCTCTCAAGAATCCAAGACATGGGGCCGCCTTCCCCTTGCTGGCTGCCACCCAGGCCGGCTTTCGGAAGGCGGTCCGACTTTAGCCCTCATGAGAAGGCCGACTCCAAGAAGCCGGCCATGAGAAGGCCGACTCCAAGAAGCGGGCCATGAGAAGGCCGACTCCAAGAAGCCGGCTCCCATAAAGCGGTCGAGACCGTACCCTCAAAGTTTGCACCCACCTAACGGCGGTGCGATGGGCGTGGCTACAGTGAAGCCTGCCACCCTCGAATCTCGGAGCACGCCTGGCACAATGCGCCGTACGGAGTAGGCATGACCCGTCCGGCGCAGCACTGTTGCCATGTTGACTTTGGTGTCACCCACGACGGGCCGCCAACGTGGCCCATAGATGGTGGGCCCCTTTGAGCATAGAGATGCCCGAAGGCGGCCACGCCTCCAACCAGTCGGCCCAAGACAGAGCCGGCTCCCCGTAGCCGGCTTGCTGCCTCCCTCGAAGGAGATGCCCCATTAAGGAGACAAGACACGGTGAGGCTACAGCGATCGCCCGACAGGCGGCGGCATTGTAGCCGCACCTACCATGACGAAGCCCACGTCACCAAGATGAAGCCACAGTAACCAGCCGCCGACCGGGCCCTGGATAATGGGGCCTGCCTGTCGACCAAGGGGCCGGCAGTCGGCGGGCCCCAGCAGCCGGCGCAGAAGCCGGCGAGTGCAGTCACGGACGGCTGGGCCCCGCGCCCAGGCGGATTACCATTGTACCCCTGGGGGGGTAGGCCTATATAAACCCCCCGGTGCACCCATGCAAATGGTTCGACCCCCTGCTAGTTCTAGACACCACACAAGGAGAAGAAGCAGGCTAGTCGTGCCCTTCTTCCTCCTCCCACCAAACAGCTCAAGGCGCGTTGTGTAGCTACTTGATTCATCTAGTGAACATGTGGAGACCCCGCAGAGCAGCAGTAGGGGTGTTATCTCCACGGAGAGCCCCGAAGCTGGGTAAGATCCGCCGGCGTGCATGTCTTCGCCTTATCCCGTTTCCAGGCACCGGCGATGTCTTACTGGCTCCCACAATGATAAGCCACCCGTTGGCATATGTCGCACCTACCACCCGACAGAAGCTCTCCGTGATCGAATCCCCCTCCGGCAGGATGCCAGAAAAGGCCCGTAGATGGGATCTCACAGGTACAAAAGGTTGCGGCGGTGAAAAAGTGGTTTCGTGGCTCTCCTGGTAGGTTTTGGGATATTTGAGAATATATAGGCGAAAGAAATAGGTTGGTGGAGTCACGAAGGGCCTACAAGAGTGGGGGCACGCCCTACCCCTGGGCGTGCCTCCCGAACTTGTGGCTGCCTCGTGGCGTTCCTGACGTGCACTCCAAGCCCTCTAGATGTCTTTTGGTTCAAGAAAAATCATCGCGAAAGTTTCATTCCATTTGGACTCTGTTTGGTATTCCTTTTCTGCCTAACTCTAAAACAAGGAAAAAATAGGAACTGGCACTGGCACTGGGCTCTAGGCTAATAAGTTAGTCCGAAAAATCATATAAAATAGCATATTAATGCATATAAAACATCCAAAACAGATAATATAATAGCATGGAACAATCAAAAAATATAGATACAATGGAGATGTATCAGCTTCCTGCAATAAATATAGGAATTAAGTACTCCCTCCGTCTCATATTAGTTATCACTGAAATGAATGTATCTAGGCGTATTTCAATGCTAAAATAAATCCGTTTGGGCAACAGCTAATATGGGACATAGGGAGTTTGAATCATGTTGTCCTCCCGATGGATAGATTGTTGTTTGAACAGATGGAATATGAGTCATAGCGATGGCACTCACACTGATGCTACTGTTTTGGTTTCGGTGTTTCCACTACAAATCGCGCCTACTCATATTTCATCTACTTACAAACAAGTTTTTCCAAGAACATTTATGTTGCAATTGAGAACCTATAGTTGCTAGACTTTCAAATTGCTTGAAAATAACCCCCAAAAAATGCTTGAAAATAACAATTAAATTGCTTTTATTCCATCAAATGAAGCTCAGATATTATGATACGTGAGCATTTTGTTCTTGTAAAATTATGGACGCAACTGACAACAAATTCAAACATCAGGTAGCACATCACTTATTGCATACATTAACTACAAACTTAACCCTTTGCCACCACATCGATAGTTTAGGAGACGGTTGAATAGAGATCATCGATAACAACACGAACCGCTATCGGGATTCGTACCCAATGGCTGCCTCCGTCGTGCCACACCAAATTATCAAATGAGTAATCGCCTTGGATCTTTCATGTTGCCTTGAAGCTCACCTTGAAAGACTATGAGCTTGTATCCTTGCCAAACACCAACACCATAGGTTTGACCAGCATATCAACTCCAGCAGGGGGCTCAACAAATGCTTTATACACAGAATCAGCTTGGCCCACATTGGTGACAGTCCTTGATACTGTTTCCGATGACTTGAGATTTGGGATGGCGATTGATGGGAGATTTAGGTCAAACAAAGATTTCTGTGTTGCTATACAACTACTGTTTGTATCTGACCCAAGCATGCAGTTGAACAATTTCTGGTAATCTGAAGCATCGATGTCGTATATAAGTCCAGGACCACTTGCATGAGTCGGATTAATAAATCCAGCTCCATAATCAAAAGGATTTGCAATATTATTTGGGGTTGCATCAGCTAGTAACGGGACACCGTTGTTGTCTATAATGTATGCTGCAAAACAACTTAGTTCTATTAAAAAATGCATTATGAACATATGATTTTCTTTTTGGACATATAATGTTCAACATACTTCGAAGTCTATGGGAAGACGTTGTTATCCTAATAATATAATTAGCCTATCCCTACCGGTTGTCATTAGTGCTGATTTGAAAGCAGCAGGTTACCAGTCTGGATGGAGTGACTTGAGCACAGCTATAATGCCGGATACATGTGGGCAAGCCATCGATGTCCCTGAATCGAAGAAGTAGAGCCCCAGTTCCTTGTAAATACCAACCTGTGGCGCCACTACTAAAATATTCACCCCCCGTAGAGCAACGTCAGGCTGTTTACAATGCAGTGTGAAGGTATCATTTCATATGTTAAGAACAGTGATATGTTAACGACACAAAGATCAACAAATTTATGATGTAAAAACTGTAATTTTGCAGTATATACCTTGAGCACTGCAGGATAGACGAAGCTTGGACCCCTTGATGAGAAAGCTGCAATCTTTGGAGTAAGAAATCCACTACCACTTGTTGTTTGACTTACAGAAACCTTTGCTACCAGATCCTGACTGGTACTGTTGAGAAGGAGAAGTGTTTAAGGCCAACTAAAGTACCAAATATGCACGTACATTCTGAATAACAAGAGTAAATTTCACAAAACTGCAATTTTTAATGCACAAAGTGAAGGAAATATGCCCTAGAGGCAATACTAAAGTTGCTATTTATATTTCCTTATATCATGATAAATGTTTATTATTCATGCTAGAATTGTATTAACTGGAAACTTAGTACATGTGTGAAAACATAGACAAACTGAGTGTCACTAGTATGCCTCTACTTAACTAGCTCGTTAATCAAATATGGTTAAGTTTCCTAACCATTGACATGAGTTGTCATTTCATTAACAGGATCACATCATTAGAGAATGATGTGATTGGCTTGACCCATCCGTTAGCTTAGCGCGATGATCGTTTAGTATGTTGCTATTGCTTTGTTCATAACTTATACATGTTCCTATGACTATGAGATTATGCAACTCCCGAATATCGGAGGAACATTTAGTATATGGTATCAGAGAGGACAAACCCTAGAAGCTAGCCTATGGTATGATTGTATATTTTCCTATGGACTAAAACCCTCCGGTTGATATAGACACCGGAGGGGGGCTAGGGTTACACAAGGTCGGTTACAAAGGAGGAGATATCCATATCCGTATTGCCTAGCTTGCCTTCCACGCCAAGTAGAGTCCCATCCGGACACGGGACAAAGTCTTCAATCTTGTATCTTCATAGTCCAATAGTCCGGCCAAAGGATATAGTCCGGCTGTCCGGAGACCCCCTAATCCAGGACTCCCTCAGTAGCCCCTGAACCAGGCTTCAATGATGATGAGTCCGGTGTGCAGTGTTTTCTTCGGCATTGCAAGGCGGGTTCCTCCTTCGAATACACCACGGAAGAGTTTGAATACAAGGATAGTGTCCGACCCTACAAAATAAGTTCCACATACCACCGTAGAGAGAATAATATTTCCACAAATCTAATCTGTTGACGCGTTTTGGCAGCATGACATCACGCCACGGCCCGTTAATTATTAGAACCGTTTTTCTTTAATCAGCCCGCACATAACGCGAGGCGGTTTCTTGACACGTCTTGTCAAAGCAGAGATCGTGTTCCCCTTATCACGGGATTCTCATCAATACAAACGTGGGTAACCCAACCGTGCTTGTTGGTATGACTCCTAGATCTTAGGTAAGTCTCGAACGGCCACGAGGAGGACGCCTGATATTCATCCCCTTTATAAAGGGACAAGGCTTTTTGTTTTTCCCTCTTGTGCTCAATCGAATCCTTCCCCCGCCTCGAGTTCTAACACCCAAAGCTCAGGTCAGGTGCTTCGGACCTTCAATCATGTCCGGATCCAGCCTTTAAGGCCGGTGGGTGCCTTCCTCCGCCACGGAGGAGGACATCAAGAAGTTGAGGGAGGCCAGATATCTGACCGCCGAAATTTCGCATAGGCTGCCCGCCCGAGGGCAGGTCGTCCCTACTCCCGAACCCAACGAGAGCATTGTGTTCGTCTCCCACTTCCTCCGAGGACTAGGCCTCGCTCTGGATCCCTTTGTCAGGGGTCTTATGTTCTATTATGGTCTGGATTTTCATGATCTGGCCCCAGATTCCCTTCTTCTCATCTCGTCATTTATTGTCGTGTGTGAGGCCTTCCTCCGCGTTACCCCTCACTTCGGCATGTGGCTCAAGACCTTCGATGTGAAGCCGAAGATGGTCGAGGGGCAGTACGAAGCGTGCGGAGGTGCTTTAATAAGCAAAATTGCTGACGCTCCATGGCCAAAGGGTTCCTTTCCAGAGGTGTCCGGATTGTGGCAACGGGAGTGGTTTTACGTCACAACTCCTCGAAGTGCCAAATGGGTAGCTGCCCCCACCTTTCGCTCGGGCCCCCCCACCACAACTGATGTCATGGATCAACAGGGGGCTGAGCTGGGGTCCAGCCAAGGACGTGCCAATACTGCAGAGCCGTATCCGAGATCTCTTCGAGGGAGATTTCAGTTTGGTTAAGGTAATGCAAGTTATGGTGGTTCGTCAAGTCCAGCCTTGCAAACGCCGGCCCCTCCACATGTGGGAATTCAACCCGGAAGGACCGTGCACTATTCAGAATTTCCTCGGCATGACGCACGAGGAGATGTGCAAATTGTTCTTCGGAGCCCAAATAGAGTTTCCGGACACTACCGAGGACGTGGGCCTGAGCTGCAACCGCCCTGCTGCCCAAGTAAGTAATCCCCTGGCCGAACACACTGTCCTTTTGTTTATCATGACATCATTCTGACGAATTGCTCTTTGACCAGGATTGGATAGCAAAGACGAACATGATCCGGTGTTCGGCCCCCCTTCCTGAAGGCTTGGACAATCCGGTGCTGGAAAAGATGCTCGAGCCAGCACCTCGTCTAGTGCCCTTAAAGGAAGATGGAGGGGGGAATAAAAAGGGCGAAAGCGGGCCTCCATCGCTACCTATTCCAATCGAAGGAATGAGCGCCTCCGCGAGGGAGGATAACCAAGGGGAAGAATCTAACATTCTCCCTCCCCGGGGAAGGAAGAGGACTACCTCTGAAGATCCGGAAACTAAGGTTTCCAAACGGGAGAAGAAATCTCCGCCAGAGGGTCCTGCCTCGGAGGGTATTCTTGCCGCACAATGTCCGCGCGGGGATCAGCTCTCTACCGAGCTGTAAGTAATCAAAAAGTACTTAATAGTGAAGATATCCTACCTTGCTTGTGAAGACAATAACCGATGCTTGTAAATTGTAGTCCAAATCGCAGCTCTTCTCGACAGAGTTCATCTTCGGGGGATCTTCTTCCGGGGATGATGGAGAGCGAAACGCCTCCCCAGACTCCCCAGCTCAAGAAGCGGGCGACCTTGAAGTGTCGTCGCGAAGGGTATCTCCGGATCCAATATCGCCGGAAGATAACCCTTTGGTTGCCCGGCATCCCCAGTATCCGGCTCCTGAGGAGAGCGACATCAAGGGTCCGTACAGTGTGCGGTCGGACATGCTGAAGGATCTTCTGGGGCAAGCTGTCGTCTCGGAAGCACATCGTACGCTAATGGGTACGGTAATTGAAAGGATTTCATCCGCTGAAAGCTGTTTGCACGAAGCTTTTATGAGTCTGCTAAAAGGCTTCGAGGTACGTGAAATAATGTATGCCTTTAACAGTACCACATACGTTAGGTATGCCCATGCAGATAGTAGCCCCTGAGACTCTAGTTGTCGTCGAGAACGGTGGCAAACAGAGGATCATAGTGCCAGGTAATAACCAGACCGCCTTTATGTGTAGGTGGTTGAAGCTCCGGTGGCTAGCCGGACTGATGGGTTTGCCGAACTAAAGCGGCAGCTGGATGCGGCAGATGCCGACATCGTGCTTGTCAACAAGCGGCTTGACGAGGCACAGGGTGAGTGATTTTTTCTGGTGATCGTCACATAGTAAGTGCAGCATGATGCCAGTATCTTTAATATGTTGTGACTGCAGATGGAGCTGCCACCGTGGAGACCCTTCGAGCGGAGCTTGCCCGAGCCAAGGAGCAAGCGAGGAGTAGCAATGCGGCCGCTTTAAAGGCGGTCAAAGAGTTAAGAGCCAAACAGGCCGCGCATTGCAAGAGCAAGGAAAAAATAGCCAAGATGGCTGTAGAATTAAAAGATGCTGCTGACCATTACCGACTTCTTGAAGAAGAAGACCGGGCGAAAGCGACGGACCTGGAGAAGGCCCGGGTGGCTGCCAAGGAAGCCCGCTACAAAATTAGAGCGATGAAGGAGGAGCTGAATCAAGCTGCACATATCATGTCTGGGAAGCCCTTCTTGTTGTGGACTAAGTTCGGAGATCCAAAGTATGCTCCTCTAGATCGGCTATGCAGTTCTGCGGACGAGTACATGGATTTGATTGCAAGTGCTGCTGATGCAACCGAGTACTTCAAGGATCAGAAAGGTCCCGAAGTGGAGAAGCTGTTCTGGTCACAGTTTCACGCTCCAGTCCGTCCACTGCTGCCGAATGAGCGATTGACCGGTTGGGCCGAGCTCCATAGGTTGTCCGGACTTGCCATGAGGTCCGTTGTGGATCACCTGTGACCGGGAGGGCCAAGGCCGAGTAGCTACTTCAGCTTAGTGCAACAATTCTTTGAGGCCGTGCCACGCATCGATGCTGTAAAGAGATCAACGTGCATAGAAGGTGCGCGGATGGCCCTTGCCCGTGTCAAAACATACTGGGCGGAGATGGAGGCCACCACTATTGCGGCACAGGGTTCGGCCATAGGCCGAGTGGCTGCCGAGCACTACTTTGAAGAAGTCCTTGAAGGCGCTCGCTCGATAGAGGCTCAGTGCTCGAAGAATATTATTTTCTAGTGACATGTAGTCCCATTGTACAAACAATGTTTTTCTGAATTAATCAAGGCTGTATTTATACTTTTGCCCGAAAGTACTATGATGCCTCCTGTGCGGCCGTTTATGTATATATGTATATAACCTGAAAGTTTGCAGTAGTTGGCTTCCGCACCCACGCATATAATGCGGGGGTGTTCGCAAAATATGCATATCCACACTTGATCCAATGTCTTGGTCCGTTAAGGAGGTGATAGCGTAGCGAACAAGGCAATCAGACTATATTGCTTTAACACTTTCACTTAGCCATAGGAGTTTGACAGTGGGGCTACTATATAGCCCCTGGTACTTCTGCGCTCGTCCGAATACGGTGCGCGTACGTACATGACCGGGAAACGGCCCTTCGTTAATGCGGAGGAATCCCGAAGATTCCTATTAGTCATCGAGTGGTTGACAAGTCTCTCGCTATATCATGATAGTCAGTTTTCGGCTTTCTCTACTGAGGTGCTCATCCGGACGAACCAGGGCACAATCGCAGTAGTTCTCCCAGTGCTACCTTAGCGATATAACGGAGCGTAAGGTACCAAAACGTGAGAGCCGGGCAAACCCAACATTTGACCAAAGACATGATTCAGAGCTGATGCATATAGGGCCAAAATCGCGACACCGAACACTCCCTAAGGTGTTTGGTCTTTATAACATATACCGGGCTAAACAATGCCCTTTATAAGAAACCCCATGTATTCAGGTACGTGCAAAATCCTGGCATGGCCACATGCCAATAACGCCGGCATCCTTCTCGGTTGTGTGGAGTATCCGGAGGATGTGAGCAACAAGAGACAGTAAAAAAGGTTTACGCAGGGCCTTAATCTAAAAAGAAACCTTTTGGCGGGTCCCTGCTGCACGTCTACGCCTGTGTCTCCGTTGTGCCATGTCCTGGACGGGTGTAGCACGATTGTAACCTGCAAAAAGGAAAGAACTTAGATGAAGGTTGCCGTGCCGAAAAGAAGAATGAGTTATCAGAATTCCAGAGAAGCCTAGTTGAGCCGGGCTGGCCGTGATTACACGTGGGAAGCCCCTGGTATCGCTTTATGAGGGTTTGAAAACCAATCTTATACATGTATGATGGAACGCCGGACTCGTCTAACCGTGTCCGTGGTCTTGACGACCTGCCATTTTTCTGGTTGGTGAGGCCGTCTAGTGTGTGGTTGTTAGAGCCGCCGCGTCCTCTTCCGTATGTGAAGAACGGTTGGTATTTCCGCTAAATGTAATGACGCCTCGTGGACCGGGCATCTTGAGCTTGATAAAAGCATAATGCGGTATTGCGTTAAAACGAGCGAAAGCCGCCCTTCCGAGTAGTGCTTGAAAATCACTTCGGAATGGAGCGATGTGAAAAGTTAATGTTTCACTTCGGAAGTTATCAGGAGAACCGAATACCACCTCTAGTAGTAGAGAGCCCGTACAGTGGGCCTCTTGGCCTGGTATTACTCCCTTGAAGGTAGTATTACTGTGGCTTATTTGTGTCGGGTCTATCCCCATTTTGCGGACTGTGTCTTGATATATCAGATTGAGATCACTGCCGCCGTCCATGAGGACCCTTGTGAAATGGTACCCATTTATTATTGGGTCTAACACCAAGGCCGCCAGTCCTTCGCGCCGGATATGTGTATCGTGATCCCTACGATCAAAAGTGATTGGGCAGGCCAACCAGGGGTTGGACCTAGGGGTGACGGGCTCGATGGCGCGTGTGCATCGGAGTGCGTGATTGCTTCTCCTCCTTGTCACATTGATCATGTTTACTGTTTTAACCTCCGGTGGGAATTTTTTTCTGTCCTCCGGCGCTTTGCTGGCGAGGTTAATCCTCGTCTTCGCTTGGTGTCTCCTCCCCTTTGTGTTCAGCGTTTAGCTTACCGGCCTACTTGAAGACCCAACATTCTCTGTGGGTATGATTTGCAGGTTTGTCTGGGGTGCCGTGAATTTGACAGAGCTTGTCAAGAATTTTATTTAGGCCAGATTGTCCTTCTCTGCTGCCTTTGAAAGGCTTTTTCTGCTGACCTGGTCGGGAGCCCCTGAATCCGGCGTTTACCGCCGTATTATCTAGGCTACCTTCTTTATTTCGACGCTTGTTTTTGTTGCGTCGTGGTTTACCATTGCCATCCCTTACTTCGGATGTGCTTGGGTCGCTGGTGCTGCTACGGGCCAACTAGCTGTCTTTGCCCGCACAAAAGCGGGTCATGAGGCTTGTTAGGGCTGCCATTGTTCTCGGTTTTTCTTGACCGAGGTGTCTGGCGAGCCATTCGTCTCGGACGCTGTGTTTAAAAGCTACTCCAAAGCTTTCGGGCGGACTCTCCGGATTGTTGGATTATGTGACTTAAACGTCTGCATCCGGAGGTCGGACATAAGTCCCTTTAAAATTGGCCCGGAAAGCGTCCTCGAGCTCCTCCCAACCTCTAATTGAGTTTTCGGGGAGGCTTTTCAGCCAGTGCCTAGCTGGCCCTTTAAGCTTGAGGGGCAAGTATTTAATGGCATGGAGATCGTCTCCACGAGCCATATGAATATGGAGGATGAAGTCCTCTATCCAGACTCCAGGGTCTGCGGTTCCGTCATACGCCTCTATGTCCACTGGTTTGAATCCTTCTGGGAATTTGTGATCCAACACCTCATCAGTGAAACATAGTGGGTGTGCGGCACCCCTGTATTGGGATGCGCCATAGTGTTCGGACGGTTGTAGTATTCGGTGCTGGTTGTGTACCGTAGCGTGCTTCCTAGATCCATAGATAGATCTGGTCGCGTCGGATTTTTGACGCAAGTTCTCACGTAGAACGTGTGTTGACTTATGCGTGACTTTGTTAGCCGCTCTATCGCGTTCATGGGGTGGTGGATCCGGCCGGTTGGCCGTATCACTTATTGGCTGTATGGGCTCTAAGGCCTCGTCGTCGAATTCTGGTAATAGCTTGCGCTTTGGATAGCTATTTGGGTGGTAGCTTCTACCATACTTTTTTACTTTGTTCCACTTGTTGTTGAGTGTATCTTGTGCAACCTTGAGCCTTTGCTTCTGTTTCTTCAGGCTTCTCGCTGTGGCAGTAAGCCTTCTGCGGAGGTTCTCTTGCTCCAAGTGTGTTTCCGGGATGATGGGTGCATCATCGTCCGGACTGTTTTCTTCCCTAGATGGGGATTGATGATGCTTATCTTTGGCGTCATCATGTTCGGACGTCGGATCCGTACTATGTTTGCTGTTTGCATCTTGATCGTTTCCTGCCACTGGGGTGGTGCAGTTGTCGTCTTTTCCGGAGTCGCCTGGACTATTGTTATCGCTGTTTTTGCTATGGCGGGACTTAGGGCGGCGCCGCTGACGTCGGCGCTTGGGTTGCTTCTTGGAGGGGTCATCCTCCGCTTTCTCGTCGCCATTGGCTTCGTTGGGGGTGTCCACCATGTACACATCATGTGATGAAGTAGCGGTCCAGTGCCCTGTGGGCGGTGGTTCTGGTTCGTCTCCGGCTTCGTCGTCCATACCGTCGAAGTCCTCGGAGCCGAAGTCGAGCATGTCAGTTAAGTCGTCGACAGTGGCTACTAAGTGAGTGGTGAGTGGGCGCGAATTTCTTCGTCGTCCGCATCCCATTCTAGCCGTACATAGTTCGGCCAAGGTTCTCCTGACAGGGATAGAGACCTTAATGAATTTAGGACATCTCCAAAAGGTGAGTGCTGAAAGATATCCGCGGAGGTGAACTCCATGATCGGCGCCCAGTCGGACTCGACGGGCGCGGATACGAGCGGCTCGGAGTCCGTGACCGAAGATGAATCCAGTGGTTCGGAAACACGGCTCTCGTAAGGGGTGAAGTCAGTATCCGGCTCTATCACCGCTGAGAGTGCGGCCTCCATGGCGGGGTCCATCCCTCCGCTCTCGGATTGCGCGACTTGTTCCAGGTTAAAAACCGGAGTAGCTGCGGATGCGATCTCCCGAACACTGTCCGACGGTAGAGTTACGTCTTGCTCGTCGTGACTGTGCGGCGCGTCCGACATGGGCTCGAATCCGTCGAAGATCAAGTCTTCGTGGACATCGGCCGTGTAGTTCAAGTTTCCAAATCTGACCTGATGGCCAGGGGCGTAGCTCTCAATCTGCTCCAGATGGCCAAGCGAATTGGCCCGCAGTGCAAAGCCGTCGAATATGAAGATCTGTCCGGGGAGGAAAGCCTCACCCTGGACCGCATTGCTAGCAATGATCGAAGAAGCCATCGAGCCTTATGGTGATGACACAGAGGAACTCTCATGAAAGCACCAATGTCGGTGTCAAAACCGGTGGATCTCGGGTAGGGGGTCCCGAACTGTGCGTCCAAGGCGGATGGTAACATGAGGCAGGGGACACGATGTTTTACCCAGGTTCGGACCCTCTCGATGGAGGTAATACCCTACGTCCTGCTTGATTGTTCTTGATGATATGAGTATTACAAGAGTTGATCTACCACGAGATCAAAGAGGATAAACCCTAGAAGCTAGCCTATGGTATGATTGTATATTTTCCTATGGACTAAAACCCTCCGGTTGATATAGACACCGGAGGGGGGCTAGGGTTACACAAGGTCGGTTACAAAGGAGGAGATATCCATATCCGTATTGCCTAGCTTGCCTTCCACGCCAAGTAGAGTCCCATCCGAACACGGGACAAAGTCTTCAATCTTGTATCTTCATAGTCCAATAGTCTGGCCAAAGGTTATAGTCCGGCTGTCCAGAGACCCCCTAATCCAGGACTCCCTCAGAGATTGAACTGGGTATTGAGATACCGACGATCGAATCTTGGGCAAGTAACATACCGATGACAAAGGGAACAACATATATTGTTATGCGGTTTGACCGATAAAGATCTTCGTATAATATGTAGGAACCAATATGAGCATCTAGGTTTCACTATTGGTTATTGACTGAAGATGAGTCTCGGTCATGTCTACATAGTTCTCGAACCGTAGGGTCCGCACGCTTAACATTCGATGACGATCGGTATTATGAGTTTATGTTTTTTGATGTGCCGAAGGTAGTTCGGAGTCCCGGATATGATCACGGACATGATGAGGAGTCTCGAAATGGTCGAGACATATAGATCGATATATTGGAAGGCTATGTTTGGACATCGGAAAGGTTCCAGATGAGTTCGGGCATTTACCGGAGTACCGGGGGGTTACCGGAACCACCCGGGGAGTCAATGGGCCTTATCGGGCCTTAGTGGGAGAGAGGAGGAGGCGGCCAAGGTGGAGGGCGCGCCCCCCAAGCCCAATCTGAGTTGGGTGGGGGGTTGCCCCCCTTTCCTTCCCTCTCTCTCCCCCTTCCTTCCTCTCCTACTCCAACTAGGGAAAAGGGAATCCTACTCCCATGGGGAGTAGGACTCCCCCCTTGGGCGCGCCTTGAGAGGGTCGGCCCTCCCCTCCTACACTCCTTTATATACGAGGGAGGGGGCACCCCATAGACACACAAGTTAATTGTTTAGCCATGTGCGGTGCCCCCTCCATAGATTTCCACCTCTTTCATATCGTTGTAGTGCTTAGGCGAAGCCTTGCGTCGGTAACTTCATCATCACCATCATCATGCCATCTGCTACCTCTTGAGCACTGCGTTGGTTTTCCCTTGAAGAGGAAAGGGTGATGCAGTAAAGCAGCATAAGTATTTCCCTCATTTTTTGAGAACCAAGGTATCAATCCAATAGGAGACCACGTGCGAGTCACCTCATACCTACACAAACAAATAAGAACCTCGCAAACAAATAAGAACCTCGCAAACAAACACCCCTAGCTAGGCATAAAAATGAAGATAGATCTAGGTATTGCCATCTTTGGTAGGCAATTATTCAATATGACACCTATAACTCCTAGGAGTTTCTTTATTTTTATTAATTATCAAACTCCTAGGCACGAAATCGAGAAAATCATTTGTAGCAAAAGGTTCCTTAAGGATAGTGAGAAAGTTGGGGTGAACACTTATGGATTTGAGGTCCGCATTTTCCTTACTAGAAGTTTCACCCTTATTTTTAGGAACATACATCAATTTGGAAATATTAGCATTAGGAGGAGTGTTTTTCACGGAACAAAAGGCAGACCCAAGGTTGGTAATAATATCCTCAAATTTATCAATTCTAGTGGAATCTTGATCTATCTTTTCATTAACCATAGGTCCCTTTTCTTTAATTTTTTTTAAGAGCAACTCCTACCTTAGATCCGTATTGGGTAATTTGGTTGTGGATCTTTCTATCCAAATTTTCAATTAACTCTATGGTGGAAACTTTATTTTCAATGATTTCAAGCCATTGCATAACATGTTCCAAAGTTATGATAGTTCCGTTAACCAAAAGAGGAGGTGGGCCAAACAAATCTATCATAGCATTGTAAGAATCAAAAGTATGGCTACCCAAGAAATTCCCTCCGGTAATGGTATCAAGAATATATCTATTCCAAGGAGTGATGCCTACATAAAAATTGCGAAGAAGAACAGAAGTAGATTGCTTCCTAGTAGATCTATTTTGCGCATTGCAAATTCTGTACCAAGCATCTTTTAGATTTTCTCCCTCCCTTTGTTTAAAATTAAGAACTTTATTCTCGGGAGACAAAGGAGTAGATAAAGGACCAGCCATAACGACGAAGAAAGCGGAAAAGAGGCGAACGAAAAGAGGGCGAATAAAACGGCAAGGGTGAAGTGGGGGAGAGGAAAACAAGAGGCAAATGGCAAATAATGTAATGCGAAGGATACGAGTTGTGATGGGTACTTGGTATGTCTTGACTTGGCGTAGATCTCCCCGGCAACGGCGCCAGAAATCCTTCTTGCTACCTCTTCAGCACTGCGTTGGTTTTCCCTTGAAGATGAAAGGGTGATGCAGTAAAGCAGCGTAAGTATTTCCCTCAGTTTTTGAGAACCAAGGTATCAATCGAGTAGGAGACCACGCGCAAGTCACCTTGTACCTACACAAACAAATAAGAACCTCGCAACCAACGCGATAAAGGGGTTGTCAATCCCTTCACTGCCACTTGCAAGAGTGAGATCTGATAGAGATGATAATAATAAGATAAATATTTTTGGTATTTTTATGATATAGATTGAAAGTAAAGATTGCAAAATAAAATAGATTGAAAACTTGTATGATGGAAAATAGACCTGGGGGCCATAGGTTTCACTAGTGGCTTCTCTCAATATAGCATAAGTATTACGGTGGGTGAACAAATTACTGTCGAGAAATTGATAGAAAAGCGAATAATTATGAGAATATCTAGGTATGATCATGTATATAGGCATGACGTCCATGACAAGTAGACCGACTCCTGCCTACATCTACTACTATTACTCCACACATCGACCGCTATCCAGCATGCATCTAGAGTATTAAGTTCATAAGAACAGAGTAACGCCTTAAGCAAGATGACATGATGTAGAGGGATAAACTCATGCAATATGATATAAACCCCATCTTTTTATCCTCGATGGCAACAATACAATACGTGTCATTTCCCTTTCTATCACTGGGATCGAGCACCGCAATATTGAACCCAAAGCTAAGCACTTCTCCCATTGCAAGAAAGATTAATCTAGTAGACCAAACCAAACTGATAATTCGAAGAGACTTGCAAAGATAAACCAATCATACATAAAAGAATTCAGAGAAGATTCAAATATTGTTCATAGATAAACTTGATCATAAACACACAATTCATCGGATCTCGACAAACACACCGCAAAAGAAGATTACATCAAATAAATCTCCAAGAGAATCGAGGAGAACTTTGTATTGAGATCCAAAGAGAGAGAAGAAGTCATCTAGCTACTAGTTATGGACCCGAAGGTTTGAGGCAAACTACTCACACATCATCGGAGGGGCCATGGAGTTGATGTAGAGGCCCTCCGTGATCAATCCCCCCTCCGCCGGAGCTCCGAAAAAGGCCCCAAGATGGGATCTCTTGGGTACAGAAGGTTGCGGCGATGGAAATAGGGTTTCATGGTGCTCCTGGATGTTTTTGGGGTATGTCAATATATATAGGAGGAAGAAGTAGGTCGGTGGAGCAACGAGGGGCCCACGAGGGTGGAGGGCGCGCCCCCTGCCTCGTGGCCACCTCATTGATTGCTTGATGTCCACTCCAAGTCCCTTGGATCACATTTTTTCCAAAAATCACGCTCCCGAACGTTTCATTCCGTTTGGACTCCATTTGATATTCCTTTTCTACGAAACATTGAAATAGGCAAAAACAACAATTTGGGCTGGGCCTCCGGTTAATAGGTTAGTCCAAAAAATAATATAAAAGTGTAAAATAAAGCCCATTAACATCCAAAACAGATAATATAATAGCATGGAACAATCAAAAATTATAGATACGTTGGGGACGTATCAAACATCCCCAAGCTTAATTCCTGCTCGTCCTCGAGTAGGTAAATGATAAAAACAGAATTTTTGATGTGGAATTCTTCCTAACATATTTCTCATTGTAATTTTCCTTTATTATGGAATGAATGTTCGGATCCGAAAGATTCAAGATAAAAGTTTAATATTGACATAAAAATAATAATACTTCAAGCATACTAACTAAGCAATCATGTCTTCTCAAAATAACATGGCCAAAGAAAGTTCATCCCTACAAATCATATAGTTTGGTCATGCTCCATTTTCATCACACAAGTATGCTCTCATCATGCACAACCCCGATGACAAGCCAATCAATTGTTTCACACTTAGTAATCTCAAACTTTTTTCAACTTTCTCACAATACATGAGCGTGAGCCATGGATATAGCACTATGGGTGGAATAGAATATAATGAAGGGGGTTATGTTGAGAAGAGAAAAATGATAAAGTCTCACATTGATGAGGCTAATCAATGGGCTAGGGAGATGCCCATCAATTGATGTCAATGCAAGGAGTAGGGATTTCCATGCAACGGATGCACTAGAGCTATAAATGTATGAAAGTTCAACAAAAGAAACTAAGTGGGTGTGCATACAACTTGCTTGCTCACGAAGACCTAGGGCACTTGAGGAGGCCCATTGTTGGAATATACAAGCCAAGTTCTATAATGAAAAATTCCCACTAGTATATGAAAATGACAAAACAAGAGACTCTCTATTATAAAGATCATGGTGCTACTTTGAAGCACAAGTGTGGAAAAAGGACAATAGCATTGCCCCTTTTTGGGCCTTCTTTTTTTGGCCTTTCTCTCTTTTTTTATTGGGACAATGCTCTATTAACGATGATCATCACACTTCTATTTATTTACAACTCAATGGTTACAACCCGATACTAGAACAAGATATGACTCTATATGAATGCTTCCGGCGGTGTACCGGGATGTGCAATGACTCATGAGTGACATGTATGAAAGAATTATGAACGGTGGCTTTGCCACAAATACGATGTCAACTACATGATCATGCAAGGCAATATGACATTGATGATGCATGTCATAATAAACGGAATGGTGGAAAGTTGCATGTCAATATATCTCGGAATGGCCATGGAAATGCCATAATAGGTAGGTATGGTGGCTGTTTTGAGGAAGATATAAGGAGGTTTATGTGTGATAGAGCGTATTGTATCTCGGTGTTTGGATGCACCGGCGAAGTTTGCACCAACTCTCAAGGTGAGAAAGGGCAATGCACGGTACAGAGGCTAGCAATGATGGAAGGGTGAGAGTGCGTATAATCCATGGACTCAACATTAGTCATAAAGAACTCACATACTTATTGCAAAAATCTACAAGTCATCAAAAACCAAGTATTACGCGCTTGCTCCTAGGGGATAGATTGGTAGGAAAAGACCATCGCTCGTCCCCGACCGCCACTCATAAGGAAGACAATCAAATAACACCTCATGTTTCAAATTTGTTACACAACGTTTACCATACGTGCATGCTACAGGACTTGCAAACTTCAACACAAGTATTTCTCAAATTCATAACTACCCAACTAGCACAACTTTGATATCACTATCTCCATATCTCAAAACAATCATCAAGTATCAAACTTCTCTTAGTATTCAATGCACTTATATGAAAGCTTCTTATTATGACTAAAAGCAAATTGCCATTTTGTTCTAAAGGACTCTCAAAATAATATCAGTGAAGCATGAGAGATCAATTATTTCTATAAAATGAAACCACCACCGTGCTCTAAAAGATATAAGTGAAGCACTAGAGCAAAAACTATATAGCTCAAAAGATATAAGTGAAGCACATAGAGTATTCTAATAAATTCCAATTCATGTGTGTCTCTCTAAAAAGGTGTGTACAGCAAGGATGATTTTGGTAAACTAAAAAGCAAAGACTCAAATCATACAATACGCTCCAAGCAAAACACATATCATGTGGCGAATAAAAATATAGCTCCAAGTAAAGTTACCGATGAACGAACACGAAAGAGGGGATGCCTTCTGGGGCATCCCCAAGCTTAGCCTTTTTGGTGTCCTTGTATTTTACCTTGGGGTGCCTTGGGCATACCCAAGCTTAGGCTCTTGGCACTCCTTGTTCCATAATCCATCAAATCTTTACCCAAAACTTGAAAACTTCACAACACAAAACTTAACAGAAAATCTCGTGAGCTCCGTTAGCGAAAGAAAACAAAACACCACTACAAGGTACTGTAATGAACTCATTATTTATTTATATTGGTGTTAAACCTACTGTATTCCAACTTCTCTATGGTTTATAAACTCTATTACTAGCCATAGATTCATCAAAATGCAAACAACACACGAAAAACAGAATCTGTCAAAAACAGAATAGTCTGTAGTAATCTGTAACTAACTCAAACTTATGGAACCCCAAAAATTCTAAAATAAATTGCTGGATGTGAGGAATTTATCTATTAATCATCTGCAAAAATAATTAACTAAATATCACTCTCCAATAAAAAATGGCAGCAATTCTCGTGAGCGCTAAAGTTTCTGTTTTTTACAGCAAGATCAAAAAGACTTTCCCCAAGTCTTCCCAACGGTTCTACTTGGCACAAACACTAATTAAACACAAAAAACACAACCAAAACAGAGGCTAGATAAATTATTTATTACTAAACAGGAGTAAAAAGCAAGGAATAAAAATAAAAGTGGGTTGCCTCCCAACAAGCGCTATCGTTTAACACCCCTAGCTAGGCATAAAAATGAAGATAGATCTAGGTATTGCCATCTTTGGTAGGCAATTATTCAATATGACACCTATAACTCCTAGGAGTTTCTTTCTTTTTATTAATTATCAAACTCCTAGGCACGAAATCGAGAAAATCATTTGTAGCAAAGGGTTCCTTAAGGATAGTGAGAAAGTTGGGGTGAACACTTATGGATTTGAGGTCCGCATTTTCCTTACTAGAAGTTTCACCCTTATTTTTAGGAACATACATCAATTTGGAAATATTAGCATTAGGAGGAGTGTTTTTCACGGAACAAAAGGCAGACCCAAGGTTGGTAATAATATCCTCAAATTTATCAATTCTAGTGGAATCTTGATCTATCTTTTCATTAACCACAGGTCCCTTTTCTTTAATTTTTTTTAAGAGCAACTCCTACCTTAGATCCGTATTGGGTAATTTGGTTGTGGATCTTTCTATCCAAATTTTCAATTAACTCTATGGTGGCAACTTTATTTTCAATGATTTCAAGCCATTGCATAACATGTTCCAAAGTTATGATAGTTCCGTTAACCAAAAGAGGAGGTGGGCCAAACAAATCTATCATAGCATTGTAAGAATCAAAAGTATGGCTACCCAAGAAATTCCCTCCGGTAATGGTATCAAGAATATATCTATTCCAAGGAGTGATGCCTACATAAAAATTGCGAAGAAGAACAGAAGTAGATTGCTTCCTAGTAGATCTATTTTGCGCATTGCAAATTCTGTACCAAGCATCTTTTAGATTTTCTCCCTCCCTTTGTTTAAAATTCAGAACTTTATTCTCGGGAGACAAAGGAGTAGATAAAGGAACAGCCATAACGACGAAGAAAGCGGAAAAGAGGCGAACGGAAAGAGGGCGAATAAAACGGCAAGGGTGAAGTGGGGGAGAGGAAAACGAGAGGCAAATGGCAAATAATGTAATGCGAAGGATACGAGTTGTGATGGGTACTTGGTATGTCTTGACTTGGCGTAGATCTCCCCGGCAACGACGCCAGAAATCCTTCTTGCTACCTCTTCAGCACTGCGTTGGTTTTCCCTTGAAGATGAAAGGGTGATGCAGTAAAGCAGCGTAAGTATTTCCCTCAGTTTTTGAGAACCAAGGTATCAATCGAGTAGGAGACCACGCGCAAGTCACCTCGTACCTACACAAACAAATAAGAACCTCGCAACCAACGCGATAAAGGGGTTGTCAATCCCTTCACTGCCACTTGCAAGAGTGAGATCTGATAGAGATGATAATAGTAAGATAAATATTTTTGGTATTTTTATGATATAGATTGAAAGTAAAGATTGCAAAATAAAATAGATTGAAAACTTGTATGATGGAAAATAGACCTGGGGGCCATAGGTTTCACTAGTGGCTTCTCTCAATATAGCATAAGTATTACGGTGGGTGAACAAATTACTGTCGAGCAATTGATAGAAAAGCGAATAATTATGAGAATATCTAGGTATGATCATGTATATAGGCATCACGTCCGTGACAAGTAGACCGACTCCTGCCTGAATCTACTACTATTACTCCACACATCGACTGCTATACAGCATGCATCTAGAGTATTAAGTTCATAAGAATAGAGTAACGCCTTAAGAAAGATGACATGATGTAGAGGGATAAACTCATGCAATATGATATAAACCCCATCTTTTTATCCTCGATGGCAACAATACAATACGTGTCATTTCCCTTTCTGTCACTGGGATCGAGCACTACAAGATTGAACCCAAAGCTAAGCACTTCTCCCATTGCAAGAAAGATCAATCTAGTAGGCCAAACCAAACTAATAATTCGAAGAGACTTGGAAAGATAAACCAATTATACATAAAAGAATTCAGAGAAGATTCAAATATTGTTCATAGATAAACTTGATCATAAACCCACAATTCATCGGATCTCGATAAACACACCACAAAAGAAGATTACATCGATTAGATCTCCAAGAGAATTGAGGAGAACTTTGTATTGAGATCCAAAGAGAGAGAAGAAGCTATCTAGCTACTAGCTATGGACCCAATGGTCTGAGGTAAACTACTCACACATCATCAGAGGGGCCATGGAGTTGATGTAGAGGCCCTTCGTGATCAATGCCCCCTCCGGCGGAGCTCCGGAAAAGGCCCCAAGATGGGATCTCTTGGGTACAGAAGGTTGCGGCGGTGGAAATAGGGTTTCGTGGTGCTCCTAGATGTTTTCGGGGTATGTCAATATATATAGGAGGAAGAACTAGGTTGGTGGAGCAACAAGGGGCCCATGAGGGTGGAGGGCGCGCTCAGGGGGGTGGGCGCCCCCTTGCCTCGTGGCCGCCTCGTTGATTGCTTGACGTCCACTCCAAGTCCCCATGATCACGTTTGTTCCAAAAACCATGCTCCCGAAGGTTTCATTCCGTTTGGACTCCGTTTGATATTCCTTTTCTACGAAACACTGAAATAGGCAAAAACAGCAATTTGGGCCGGGCCTTCGATTAATAGGTTAGTCCAAAAAATAATATAAAAGTGTAAAATAAAGCCCATTAACATCCAAAACAGATAATATAATAGCATGGAACAATCAAAAATTATAGATACATTGGCGACGTATCACCGTCGTGCTGACGAAACTCTTCCTCGACCTCAGCTGGATCTAGAGTTCGTGGGACGTCACCGAGCTCAACACGTGCAGATCGCGGAGGTGTCGTACCTCCGGTGCTAGGATCGGTCGGATCATGAAGACATACGAATACATCAACCACGTTGTCCGCTTATGGTCTACGAGGGTACGTCGACTACACTCTCCCCTCTCGTTGCTATGCACCTAGATGGATCTTGCATGTGCATAGGAAATTTTTGAAATTACTGCATTCCCCAACAGTGGCATTCGAGCCAGGTCTATGCATAGATGTTATATGCACGAGTAGAACACAAATGAGTTGTGGGCGTGAGTATACACATATTGCTTGCTGTCACTAGTTGATTCTTGATTCAGCGATATTGTTGGATGAAGCGGCTCAGACCGACGCGTACGCTTACATGAGAATTGTTCTACTGACGTGCTTCACACACAGGTGGCTAGTGGGTGTCTGTTTCTCCAACTTTAGTTGAATCGGTTTCAATGAACATGGTTCTTTCTGAAGATCAAAAAGAAATCACTATACTACGTTGTGGTTTTTGATGCATAGGTAAGAACGGTTCTTGCTAGAAGCCCGTAGTAGCCACATAAAACTTACAACAACACAGTAGAGGACGTCTATTTGCAAGGCATGTTGTGATGTGATATGGTCAAGACGTGATTATATAAACGGTTGTATGAGATGATCATGTTTTGTAACACAGTTATCGGCAACTGGCAGGAGCCATATTGTTGTCGCTTTATTGTATGAAATGTAATCGCCATGTAATTGCTTTACTTTATCACTAAGCGGTAGCGATAGTCGTAGAAGCAATAGTTGGCGAGACAACAACGATGCTTTGATGGAGATCAAGGTTTCAAGACGGTGACGATGGTGATCATGACGGTGCTTTGGAGATGGAGATCAAAGGCACAAGATGATGATGGCCATATCGTATCACTTATATTTGATTGCATGTGATGTTTATCCTTTATGCATCTTATTTTGCTTAGTTCGGTGGTAGCATTATAAGATGATCTCTCACTAAATTTCAAGGTACAAGTGTTCTCCCTGAGTATGCATCGTTGCTACAGTTCATCGTGCCGAGACACCACGTGATGATCGGGTGTGATAAGCTCTATGTTCACATACAACGGGTGCAAGCCAGTTTTGCACACGCAAAATACTCGGGTTAAACTTGATGAGCCTAGCATATGTAGATATGGCCTCGGAACATTGAGACCGAAAGGTCGAGCGTGAATCATATAGTAGATATGATCAACATAGTGATGTTCACCATTGAAAACTACTCCATCTCATGTGATGATTGGACATGGTTTAGTTGATATGGATCACGTGATCACTTAGATGATTATAGGGATGTCTATCTAAGTGGGAGTTCTTAAGTAATATGATTAATTGAACTTTAATTTATCATGAACTTAGTACCTGATAGTATTTTGCATGTCTATGTTGTTGTAGATAGCCCGCGCTGTTGTTCCATTGAATTTTAATGCGTTCCTAGAGAAAGCTAAGTTGAAAGATGATGGTAGCAATTACACGGACTAGGTCCGTAACTTGAGGATTATCCTCATTGTTGCAAAGAAGAATTACGTCCTAGAAGCACCACTGGGTGACAAGCCTGCTGCAAATGCTGTTGACAACATTAAGAATGTCTGGCAGAGCAAAGCTGATGACTACTCGATAGTTCATTGTGCCATGCTTTACGGCTTAGAACCGGGACTCCAACGATGTTTTGAACATCATGGAGCATATGAGATGGTCTAGGAGTTGAAGTTAATATTTCAAGCAAATGCCTAGATTGAGAGATATGAAGTCTCCAAAAAGTTCTATAGCTGCAAAATGGAGGAGAATAGTTCTATCAGTGAACATATACTCAGAATGTCTGGGTACCACAACCACTTGACTCAGTTGGGAGTTAATCTTCCTGATGATAGTGTCATTGACAGAGTTCTTCAATCACTGCCACCAAGCTACAAGAGCTTCATGATGAACTATAATACGCAAGGGATGGATAAGACAATTCCCGAGATCTTCGCAATGCTAAAGGTTGCGAAGGTAGAAATCAAGAAGGAGCATCAAGTGTTGATGGTCAACAAAACCACCAGTTTCAAGAAGAAGGGCAAAGGGAAGAAGGGGAACTTCAAGAAGAACAACAAGCAAGTTGCTGCTCAAGTGAAGAAGCCCAAGTCTGGATCTAAGCCGGAGACTGAGTGCTTCTACTTCAAAGGGACTGGTCACTGGAAGCGGAACTGCCCCAAGTATTTGGCGGATAAGAAGGATGGCAAAGTGAAAGGTATATTTGATATACATGTTATTGATGTGTACCTTACTAATGCTCGCAATAGTGCCTGGGTATTTTATACTGGTTCTGTTGCTAATATTTGCAACTAGAAACAGGGGCTACTGATTAAGCGAAGATTGGCTAAGGACGAGGTGACGATGGGCGTGGGAAATGGTTCCAAAGTCGATGTGATCGTCGTCGACACGCTACCTCTACATCTACCTTCTGATTAGTCTTAGACCTAAATAATTGTTATTTGGTGCCAGCGTTAAGCATGAACATTATATCTAGATCTTGTTTGATGCGAGACGGTTATTCATTTAAATCAGAGAATAATGGTTGTTCTATTTATGTGAGTAATATATTTTATGGTCATGCACCCTTGATGAGTGGTCTATTTTTACTAAATCTCGATAGTAGTGATACACATATTCATAGTATTGAAGCCAAAAGATAAAAGTTTAATAATGATAGTGCAAATTATTTGTGGAACTGCCGTTTAGGTCATATTGGTGTAAAGCGCATGAAGAAACTCCATGCTGATGGACTTTTGGAATCACTTGATGCTTGCGAACCATATCTCATGTGCAAGATGACTAAGACTCCGTTCTTCGGAACAATGGAATGAGCAACAGACTTATTGGAAATAATACATATTGATGTATGCGGTCCGATGAGTGTTGATGCTCGGGCGGGTATCGTTATTTTCTAACCTTCGCAGATGATTTGAGAAGATATGGGTATATCTACTTGATGAAACATAAGTCTGAAACATTTGAAAAGTTCAAAGAATTTTAGAGTGAAGTGGAAAATCATCATAACAAGAAAATAAAGT
Source organism: Triticum urartu (assembly GCF_056163025.1). NCBI lineage: Eukaryota > Viridiplantae > Streptophyta > Magnoliopsida > Poales > Poaceae > Triticum > Triticum urartu. Next base: position 68,258,142 of record NC_141876.1, on the reverse strand, counting down.
TTCTACTATCTGATCGTGGAGGAGAATATTTGAGTTACGAGTTTGGTCTTCATTTGAAACAATGCAGAATAGTTTCACAACTCACGCCACCTGGAACACCACAGCGTAATGGTGTGTCCAAACGCCGTAACCGCACTTTATTAGATATGGTGCGATCTATGATGTCTCTTACTGATTTACCGCTATCGTTTTGGGGTTATGCTTTAGAGACGGCTGCATTCACGTTAAATAGGGCACCATCGAAATCCGTTGAGACGACACCTTATGAACTGTGGTTTGGCAAGAAACCCAAGTTGTCGCTTGTTAAAGTTTGGGGCTGCGATGCTTATGTGAAAAAGCTTCAACCTAATAAGCTCGAACCCAAATCGGAGAAATGTGTCTTCATAGGATACCCAAAAGAGACTGTTGGGTACACCTTCGATCACAGATCCAAAGGCAAGATATTCGTTGCTAAGAATGGATCCTTTCTAGAGAAGGAGTTTCTCTCGAAAGAAGTGAGTGGAAGGAAAGTAGAACTTCATGAGGTAACTGTACCTGCTCCCTTATTGGAAAGTAGTTCATCACAGAAATCAGTTCCAGTGATTCCTACACCAGTAAGTGAGGAAGCTAATGATGATGATCATGAAACTTCTGATCAAGTTACTACCTCATAGGTCAACCAGAGTAAGATCTGCAGCAGAGTCGTACGGTAATCCCGTTCTGGAGGTCATGTTACTTGACCATGATGAACCTAGGAACTATGAGGAAGTGATGATGAGCCCAGATTCCACAAAATGGCTTGAGTCCATGAAATCTGAGATGGGATCCATGTATGAGAACAAAGTGTGGACTTTGGTTACTTGCCCGATGATCGGCAAGTCATAGAGAATAAATGGATCTTCAAGAAGAAGACTGACGCTGACGGTAATATTACTGTCTACAAAGCTCGACTTGTTGCGAAAGGTTTTCAACAAGTTCAAGGAGTTGACTACGATGAGACCTTCTCACCCGTAGCAATGCTTAAGTCCGTCCGAATCATGTTAGCAATTGCCGCATTTTATTATTATGAAATTTGGCAAATGGATGTCAAAACTGCATTCCTTAATGGATATCTTAAAGAAGAGTTGTATATGATGCAACCAGAAGGTTTTGTCGATCCAAAAGGTGCTAACAAAGTGTGCAAGCTCCAACGATCCATTTATGGACTGGTGCAAGCCTCTCGGAGTTGGAATATGCATTTTGATAGTGTGATCAAAGCATATGGTTTTATACAGACTTTTGGAGAAGCCTGTATTTACAAGAAAGTGAGTGGGAGCTCTGTAGCATTTCTGATATTATATGTTGATGACATATTGTTGATCGGAAATGATACTGAATTTCTGAATAGCATAAAAGTATACTCGAATAAGAATTTTTCAATGAAAGACCTATATAGATAGATCAAGACGCTTAATTGGACTTTCACAAAGCACATACCTTGATAAAGTTTTGAATAAGTTCAAAATGGATCAAGCAAAGAAAGGGTTCTTGCGTGTGTTACAAGGTGTGAAGTTGAGTCAGACTCAATGGTTGACCACTTCAGAAGATAGCGAGAAAATGAAAGTCATTCCCTATGCTTCAGCCATAGGTTCTATCATGTATGCAATGTTGTGTACCAGACCTGATGTGTGCCTTGCTATTAGTTTAGCAGGGAGGTACCAAAGTAATCGAGGAGTGGATCACTGGACAGCGGTCAAGAATATCCTGAAATACCTGAAAAGGACTAAGGATATGTTTCTCGTTTATGGAGGTGACAAAGAGCTCATCGTAAATGGTTACATCGATGCAAGCTTTGACATTGATCCGGATGACTCTAAGTCACAAACTGGATACGTATTTTTATTGAATGGTGGAGCTATCATTTGGTGCAGTTCCAAGCAGAGCCACATGGCGGGATCTACATGTCAAGCGGAGTACATAGCTGCTTCAGAAGCAGCAAATGAAGGAGTTCATATCCAATCTAGGTGTCATACCTAGTGCATGGGGTCCAATGAAAATCTTTTGTGACAGTACTGGTGCAATTGCCTTGGCAAAGGAATCAGATTTCACAATAGAACCAAGCACATCAAGAGATGCTTCAATTCCATCCGCGATCAAGTCAAGGAGGGAGACATAGAGATTTGCAAGATACATACGGATCTGAATGTTGCAGACCCATTGAATAAGCCTCTCTCACGAGCAAAACATGATCAACACTAAGACTCCATGGGTGCTAGAATCATTACTGTGTAAATCTAGATTATTGACTCTAGTGCAAGTGGGAGACTGGAGGAAATATGCCCTAGAGGCAATAATAAAGTTGTTATTTATATTTCCTAATATCATGATAAATGTTTATTATTCATGCTAGAATTGTATTAACCAGAAACTTATTGCATGTGTGAATACATAGACAAACAGAGTGTCACTAGTATGCCTCTACTTGACTAGCTCGTTAATCAAAGATGGTTAAGTTTCCTAACCATTGACATGAGTTGTCATTTGATTAACGGGATCACATCATTAGAGAATGATGTGATTCACTTGACCCATCCATTAGCTTAGCACGATGATTGTTTAGTTTGTTGCTATTGCTTTGTTCATAACTTATACATGTTCCTATGACTATGAGATTATACAACTCCCGAATACTGGAGGAACACTTAGTGTGCTATCAAACGTCAAAACGTAACTTGGTGACTATACAAATGCTCTAGAGGTGTGTCCGATGGTGTTTGTTGAGTTGGCATAGATCGAGATTAGGATTTGTCACTCCGTGTATCGGAGAGGTATCTCTGGGCCCTCTCGGTAATGCACATCACTATAAGCCTTGCAAGCAATGTGACTAATGAGTTAGTTACGGGATGTTGCATTACGGAACGAGTAAAGAGACTTACTGGTAACGAGATTGAACTAGGTATTGAGATACCAACGATCGAATCTCGGGCAAGTAACATACCGATGACAAGGGGAACAACGTATGTTGTTATGCGGTTTGACCGAGAAAGATCTTCATAGAATATGTAGGAACCAATATGAGCATCCAGGTTCCGCTATTGGTTATTGACCGGAGATGAGTCTCGGTCATGTCTACATAGTTCTCGAACCCGTAGGGTCCACACGCTTAACGTTCGATGACGATCGGTTTTATGAGTTTATGTGTTTTGATGTACCGAAGGTAGTTCCGAGTCCCGGATATGATCACGGACATGACGAGGAGTCTCGAAATGGTCGAGACATAAAGATCGATATATTGGAAGGCTATGTTTGGACATCGGAAGGGTTCCAGATGAGTTCGGGCATTTACCGGAGTACCGGGGGCTTACCGGAACCCCCCGGGGAGTCAATGGGCCTTATTGGGCCTTAGTGGGAGAGAGGAGGAGGCGGCCAAGGTGGAGGGCGCGCCCCCCAAGACCAATCCGAATTGGGTGGGGGTCGGCCCCCTTTCCTTCCCTCTCTCTCCCCCTTCCTTCCTCTCCTACTCCAACTAGGGAAAGGGGAATCCTACTCCCCTAGGATTCCCCCCTTGGGTGCGCCATGAGAGGGCCGACCCTCCCCTCCTCAACTCCTTTATATACAGGGGAGTGGGGCACCCCATAGACACACAAGTTGATTGTTTAGCCTTGTGCGGTGCCCCCTCCACAAATTTCCACCTCGGTCATATCGTTGTAGTGCTTAGGCGAAGCCCTGCGTCGGTAACTTCATTATCACCGTCATCACGCCGTCATGCTGATGAAACTCTCCCTTGACCTTATCTGGATCTAGAGTTTGTGGGACGTCACCGAGCTGAACGTGTGTAGACCGCGGAGGTGCTGTACCTACGGTGCTAGGATCGGTCGGATCGTGAAGACGTACGGCTACATCAACCGCGTTGTCATAACACTTCCGCTTACGGTCTATGAGGGTACGTGGATTACACTCTCCCCTCCCGTTGCAATGCATCCCCTAGATGGATCTTGCGTGTGCGTAGGAATTTTTTTGAAATTACTGCGTTCCCAACACAAAGTATCACAAAATAACAGGTTGAAGAACAAATTTCACAGAATAGAACATTAGTCTATACTCTACCGGTTTATTGATCAAACATATCCCATAACTATTTATATAAGAATTGTGTGATTGTGCTTATGTAAGACTTGGTTTTGTGAAAATACATCACACTCCTGTAGTCAATAGTACATAAATCTGTTTATGTGAAATTAGTCTTTAAATTTGTAGTTTTGTGATGCACGTTATCCCTAAATAGTTATGTGAAATTGGTATTTATATATGTAGTTTGGTAATAGGCTGTTACAAAATTTATTTAGAAGACAAATGTCCCATAGAAAAACATTACATTAAGATAGACATCAAGGTAACTTTTGAACAAGCATGACTAACCATTAACCAACATATATTTTCGATAAATCATACCTGCAATTAGCAATTGTGCATTGTAGGATTAGGGTTTCTTAACATGTTTACTGTTTAGGGAACACGACTACTCCGTGGTAGGTTCGATTATTAGTAGTACCTACTTGAAAAGGGTCAAACAGGTTTTGTCTAGTTTTCTGAACCCTGGGTTGGACTACCCCACAAATGTCTTACCAGTTTACTGATGTGTAGTAGTAATGGATGCGTAGCATTTCACAAGTTATTCGTGCTCTCTTAGTCATGGTGTCTCTCCAATATTTTCATTTTTTCTCTAGAACTTATGTTTATGTATTTACTTTTGGATACTGTAACCTACATTTTATGATTTTAAATAAAATGAACACCAAAAAAATCCATACCTATTCCCAACCCCCAAAATTGTTGTCCATCAGAAGGGATTAACCCACGAGAAAATTTAGGAATCTTTGCAAAGACTTGCTCCTAAAGGAAACGACATGTGAAATTATAGTACATGCCATGTATTAAAGTGCACAAGGTACAATATCTAAACCTTTAGTAACATCTCATACTCAATCAACCATAGCTCCGGTTTGCGTTGCATACTGTAATTCTCAGGGTAGAAGAAACAATACCAACCATCTATGATAATCTAAAGGCAACACTGGTTTAGCATTGAGACGTGACCACACCCATTGTTAACCAACTTTGGAAAGTGCATAACTATTACATAATCCTACCATTTAGAAATTCCTATTCCCTCTGAGGATTTTTTTAATTTCCTAGTGTACATCAATGTGCACGGATAAAATATTCTCTTGAAAATCTTGGTGCTACATACTTAGCTGCTAATCCTGTGTTTCATGCAAGAACCAAGCTACATACTTAATGGCAGAAATTATTGTTGGGGAACATAGTAATTCAAAAAAATTCCTACAATCACGCAAGATCTAACTAGGAGATGCATAGCAACAAGAGGGGAGAGTGTGTCCACGTACCCTCGTAGACCGAAAGCGGAAGCGTCATGTAACGCGGTTGATGTAGTCGAACGTCTTCACGATCCAACCGATCCAAGTACCGAACGTACGGCACCTCCATCTTCCGCACACATTCAGCATGATGATGTCCCACGAGCTCTTGATCCAGTAGAAGGGCGAGGGAGAGTTTCATTAGCACGACAGCGTGATGATGGTGTTCGTGATGGATCCGCGCAGGGCTTCGCCTAAGCACTACGACAATATGACTGGGGTGGTAAACTGTGGAGGGGGGCATTGCACATGGCTAAGAGAAATCTTGGTGTGCCCCCTGCCCCCATATATAAAGGGGGGAGGAGGAGGTGGCCAGCCCAAGGGGGGCGCCCCAAGGGGGGAGTCCTACTTGGACTCCTAGTCCAAGTAGGATTCGGGCCCCCTCCTTCCAACTAACGGGAAGGGAAAGGGGGTAGAGGGAGAAGGAAAGGGGGGTCGTGCCCCCAACCCTAGTCCAATTAGGTTTGGGCTTGGGGGGCTGTCGGTGTCAAAACCGGCGGATCTCGGGTAGGGGGTCCCGAACTATGCGTCTAAGGCGGATGGTAACAGGAGGAAGGGGACACAATGTTTTACCCAGGTTCGGGCCCTCTTGATGGAGGTAAAACCCTACGTCCTGCTTGATTTATTCTTGACGATATGGGTATTACAAGAGTTGATCTACCACGTGATCAGAGAGGCTAAACCCTAGAAGCTAGCCTATGGTATGATTGTCTGCTGTCCTATGGACTAAACCCTCCAGTTTATATAGACACCGGAGGGGGCTAGGGTTACACAAGGTCGGTTACAAAGGAGGAGATATACATATCCGTATTGCCTAGCTTGCCTTCCACGCCAAGTAGAGTCCCATCCGGACACGGAACGAAGTCTTCAATCTTGTATCTTCATAGTCCAACAGTCCGGCCAAAGGATATAGTCTGGCTGTCCAGAGACCCCCTAATCCAGGACTCCCTCAGTAGCCCCTGAACCAGGCTTCAATGACGACGAGTCCGACGCGCAGTGTTGTCTTAGGCATTGCAAGGCGGGTTCCTCCTCCGGATATACCACAGAAGAGTTCAAATAAAGGATAGTGTTCGACCCTACAAAATAAGTTCCACATACCACCATAGAGAGAATAATATTTCCACAAATCTAATCTGCTGACATGTTTAGGCAACATGACATCATGCCATGGCTCGGCGATTATTCGAACCGTCTTTGCCCCGCACATAACGCGAGGCAGTTTCTTGACACGTCTTGTCAAAGCAGAGATCGTGTTCCCCTTATTGCGGGATTCTCATCAATACGGACGTGGGTAACCCAACCGCACCATCAATTACGGCGCTTGGTGGATAAGAAAGTTTTACCAGGCTAGTGGAGGTGCATAGTTTAGTCCGCCCTTATAAAGGGACAAGGTCTCACCTTTTCTACCCTCGCCTTCTTCCTCCTTGCTCATCCATTCTTGCGCACTCGAGCTCCAACGCCAAAGTCCACATCCTTCCCCTCAACTTTCTCCAATCATGTCCAGAGCGGGAGGCAAATGGATGGCTTCCTCTGTTACGGGGGGACACATCAAGAAGCTGCGCGGAGCCGGATACTTAGCTGCGAACATCGCGCATCGGCTGCCCGCCGCAGGGCAGATCATTCCTACCCCTAAACCTCACGAGAGGGTAGTCTTCCTCCAGCACTTCCTCCGCGGACTGGGGTTTCCCCTCCATCCATTCGTCCGTGGTCTCATGTTCTACTATGGGCTGGACTTCCATGATCTGGCCCTGAACTTCATCCTCAACATTTCGGCGTTCATCATCGTGTGTGAGGCTTTCCTCCGCATCCGGCCCCACTTCGGCATGTGGTTAAAGACCTTCAATATCAAGCCGAAGGTGGTGGGAGGCCAACAAGCAGAATGCGGTGGAGCCGTGGTGGGCAAGATGCGCAATGTTATATGGCTTGAAGGCTCCTTCGTGGAGACCATAAAGGGGTGGCAATCGGCGTGGTTCTACATCACCGAGCCGCGCGACGCCAAATGGGTGGCTACCCCCAAGTTTCGATCCGGAATCCCCACACGGCCCACCTCCTGGAAAGAGAAGGGTCTGTCCTGGGGTTCGTTAGTAGAGCTGGACGGACTCCAGAAATGTATCTGGAATATGGCCGGCAAGAAGCTCAAGCTTGTCAACATAGTCCAGGTCATGCTCATCCGCTGGATCCTCCCGTGCCAACAACGGGACTTCAACTTTTGGGAGTTCGACCCGGCCCAGCACCAGACTCTGAGCGAGCTCTTTGACACGACACACAAGAACGTCTGGAAGGTGCTGTTCAAGGGCGCCGAGGTCCCTCCCTCCCTCACCAAGGACCGCGGGCTAAGCGCGAAGCGCCAAGCGCATTCGGTGAGTTCTATACATCCGGTAGGATATTTATTTCCCCTAGCTTAACCATGTGCGGGGTCTGACCTCCATGCCTTTGACAGGACTGGGTGGAGACGTCGGGGCAGATTAACTGTCCGGCCCCTCTGCCCGAAGACACTGCGGACGCTCTCCTGACGGAGATGCTGACTCCGACTCCTTACAAGGTGCCGGAGAAGACCAAGAAGGCCAAGGGAACCCTAAAGAGTTCCCGACGCCAGGTGTTATCGGACTCATCATCCGATAACTCCGCAACGCACTCCTCCCCCGAAGACGAGGAGGAAGATGAAGATGCTCCCCCTCCAGTCGGGGGAGACAAGAAAAGGAAGGTCGCCCCAACTGGGGGGCGAAGGGTCCAAGAAGGGAAGGAATCTCCTTCCGGACTACTCCACCACCGCCGCCGAAGGCGAAGACGAATGGCTGCTCAGGGACAAGCCCCTGGCGAAGTCGTAAGTATTCGGATGCTAGAGTAACTCATAGCATACCTTTGTCGCACTGCCTCTCCTAACACCAAATTATGACTATGCAGACCGCCACGAGCCCGTATTGACGTATCGTCGGACGGCTCCCTGGGCTCGTCGGATATGGATAGCGATCCACTTCCGACCGCCACCTCCCCTTGCCCTACGGACAACGCTGAGTTATTGTCTCAAGAGGCACCGGGTCGAGGGGAGACAGTCCCGGAGGCGCCTCAAGGCGACCTTTCGGACTCCGGGAGCATGGCTCCCGAGGGCTCCGAGTTCAGCCCTCAGCCGAACACCGCGCCAGAACCCCCAGTGGTTCCAGACTCGGGCAGGCGGCCTCCTTCCAAAAGGGGCAAGACGCCTGTGCCGGTGACCTCTGTCCATCCAGAGGCACCGGACAATCTGCTGGGAGCGCTTCACACTACTTCCATCAACGAAGAGCACCGCACTATTATGAGTGCGGTGGTCTAGAAGGTTCAGTCCGCCAAGAGCGGACTGACTGAAGCCTGTGCCAGCCTTCTAACGGGCTTTGAGGTAAGTTTTTGAAATATGGGGAAAAATATTAACGCATAGACAGTAGCCCCTGATGCTCTGTTCGGTGTTCACAAAGAAAAGCCGAACGGAGGATCAAACAATATCGCAGGAGTCTAATATAAGTATGTCAATATGCGTATGCAGGCTTCGCTACTGGCCTCTGCCGCACTAACTGCGGAGGTCGCCGCACTGAAGCAGGACCTTAAAGGGTCCAAGGACGAGCTCGGCCTTGCCAAGAGGCAGCTCGAGGAGAACAAAGGTAAGTAGTACCTAGTCTATGGATATGTATAAAGAGAATGCGATTGCAAAATGACAGGATCGTCATAAATTTGCCAGGGGCCATGACCGAGGTGGCGACCCTGAAGCAAGCGCTATCTGAGGCCGAAAACAAAGCGTCCAAGGAGCGCGCCGAGCGGGAAAGGCATGAGGCACGGGTGGGCGAGGTGTAGCAAGAGCTCCATGCTCTCATGACGAAGCATGAGGCGTTGGAGCTTGACTTGAAGGCGCGAGAGTCCGAGCTTGCCGCGGCCCTTGAGAGCGCAAAGAATGCCAAGGCCGAAGCCCAAAAGGCCCTCTAGGAGATTGATGCGATGAAGAAGATAGCAGTGGGTAAGGCATTCTATATGCAAAGCAAGCATGTGAAAGTAAATTGACTGTTACTTACCCGAATCCGGAGCTCTCCAGGAGCATTTGCAGATTTGCCCCGCAGTGTGTCGGATGCCGCACGGTTTTACCAGGCCGAGGAGGGAAGCTCAACGGAGAAGCTGTTCTGGTCTCAGTATACTGGGACCGAACACCCGATGCCTCTGAGCGACCAGCTGAAGCAGCTGGTCAAGCTACACAAGGCGGCCGAACAGGCCATGAAGGGCTTTATAGTTCAGATGTGGCCTGGCGACGCCCTTCCCAACAGCTACTTCGGCCTGGTGAGGCAGCTTGTAGATGCCTGCCCATGGCTGGAAGTCATCAAGCGGTCCGTCTGCATCGAAGGTGCACGCCGGGCTTTCGCCCGTGTGAAGGTGCAATGGGCCAAACTGGACGCCGTGAAGCTGATTAAGGAAGGGCTGTCGGAGGGCAAGGAGCATCGCCACCCCGAGATGTACTATGAGGGTGTCCTGAAGGGTGCTCGTCTCGTAGCGGACGAGTGTACGAAAGATATAATATTCGAGTAAATTCGCTCGTGTAATCCTGTATTTATGAAAACTTGTTCATATGCACTATGCAACGCTTATTTGAATTTAAAATATTACCTTCTGTTCGACTGTTTATCAAATCTGAGAGATGGCTAGTCGTCGGCTTCTTCCCCCACGCCACGAGTGTTGGGGTGTTCGGGATAAACTTGAGCACTCTTGTTCCCATTGTTGGGTCCTTCGAGGGAGGTGCTCAGCACAACGAACAAGGCAATCAGACTATAATGCGTTATCACTCTCACTTAGCCATAGAATTCTATAATTTTAAATTTCGGCGAAGCTCCTAGTATTCGGAAGGCCGAATTCGGGGCGCGATACACGCCTTAAGCCGGACAGGGCCGACTCCTCGCTCTAAGCGGCATAAGCCTTTAGGGACTCGAAACCTCTCGAACAGCGACCAGTCTCTCGCCTTATCATGACAGTCAGTTTTAGCTTTCTCTACTGAGGTGCTTAGCCCAGCAGAACCGGGGCACAATCGCAGTAGTTCTCCCAGTGCTAGCCGATATAGCGGAATGTAAGGTACCAAAACATGGGAGCCGGGCAAACTCAACTATTGACCCAAGACATGATTCGGAGCTGATGCATATAATGCTATAAGTTCGGGGTGCCGCACTATCGAAAGTGTTCGGACTTCTCACGCCATATTATGGGGTATGCTTAAGCCCCTGGCGTATTGGCCGTACCAGAGTGTATGGGTGCTGGATGTCATAAATGAACATATATATATATATATAAAGAAGAATGCAATAATAGTCTTAATGCTATGTATTTTTTATCAAAAAGGGTGCGTTAATGCAGAATGATACAAGTAGTGCGATAAGCAAAAAGTAGGACTGTTCTACATGTCCCTTCCAAGGGCAAGATGAGGAATGGTAGTAAAGCAAATATTTCACTCGTTATCGTAATCCACCTGGGAGTTCCGTGGTGTGACGTAGCTTTCTGCCTCCTTGGATGCTGCATCATGTGTTCGGCAATCACGCTGCCGGACAGGGTTTCCAGAGATTGAAGTCCTGAAAGAGAAAAATAACAAAGCGGGAAGCCCCTAGTGTGGTTTAAGCCGCTACTTGGGGTGTGCCACCGTCGTGCCCCCTCCCCGCCTGTGCCCATGGTATTTTTAATGCATAATTATGTACGCGTGGCACGGATTTCGCCGTTTGGCTGGGACCGGGGTGGGGGCCGCATTGCTATGCGAGCTCGGAACGTGCCAGGCGGTCCTGTTGCCGATTACTCCGGGCCCGCTTGAAGGTGTCCGGGTCCTTAAACGCCCAACTAGTGGATTGCCTTAAGAGGCTGCTTTGTGCTTCCGCTGCGAGGGCCGCAGTGTGCTCCTCCGTTCGAAGAGAGCGCTCTGTGTTTCCATTAACTGTAATGACCCCCCGAGGTCCTGGCATCTTGAGCTTCAGGTATGCATAATGCGGTACCGCATTGAATCTCGCAACTGCGGTTCGCCCGAGCAGTGCATGATAACCACTGTGGAACGGGACTATATCAAAGATTAACTCTTTGCTTCGGAAGTTATCCGGGGATCCGAAGACCACTTCCAGTGTGACTGAGCCTGTGCAATGGGCCTCTACACCTGGTATGACGCCTTTAAAGGTCGTTTTTGTGGGTTTGATCCTTGAGGGGTCTATACCCATTTTGTGCACTGTGTCCTGATAAAGCAGGTTCGGGCTGCTGCCGCCATCCATAAGGACTCGAGTGAGGTGAAATCCGTCAATGATTGGGTCTAGGACCAGTGCGGCGAATCCTCCATGACGGATACTAGTGGGGTGGTCCCTACGATCGAAGGTGATCGGACAGGAGGACCATGGGTTGAACTTTGGGGCGACTGGCTTCAACGCATATATGTCCCTGAGCGCACGCTTCCGCTCCCTCTCGGGGATGTGGGTTGCGTATATCATGTTCACCATCCGCACTTGTGGGGGGAACCTCTTCTGTCCTCCGATATTCGGCTGCCGAGGCTCCTCCTCGTCATCGCTATGTGGCCCCTTATCTTTGTTTTCGGCAATTAACTTGCCAACCTGCTTGAACACCCAACAATCCTTGTTGGTGTGGTTGGCTGGCTTGTCGGGGGTGCCGTGTATTTGACACTAGCGATCAAGTATACGGTCCAAACTGGACGGGCCCGGAGTGCTTCTTTTGAATGGTTTTTTCCGCTGACCGGGTTTAGAGCCTTTGAATTCGGCACTGACTGTCGTATCCTCGGTATTGTCGCTGTTAATGCGGCGCTTATGTTTGTTGCGACGTGACCTGCTATTGCCGTCCTTGGTATCCGAAGTACCATGGTTCTTTAATATGTTATTACTGCGAGCCAGCCAGTTGTCTTCTCCCGCACAAAAGCGGGTCATGAGTGTCCTGAGGGCTGCCATAGATTTCGGCTTTTCCTAACCAAGGTGCCGGGCTAGCCACTCGTCGCGGATGTTGTGCTTGAAAGCTGCTAGGGCCTCTGCATCCGGACAGTCGATGATTTGATTTTTCTTTGTTAGGAACCGTGTCCAGAATTGCCTGGCCGATTCCTCTAGCTGCTGAATTATGTGGCTCAAGTCATCGGCATCTGGTGGTCGCACATAAGTGCCCTGAAACTTGTCGAGGAATGCGGCTTCCAGATCTTCCCAACAGCCAGTGGACTCTACTGGCAAGCTATTGATCCAATGCCGAGCTGGTCCTTTGAGTTTGAGTGGGAGGTATTTAATGGCGTTTAGATCATCACCGCGTGCCATGTGGATATGCAGGAGGAAATCCTCGATCCATACCGCAGGATCTGATGTGCCGTCGTATGATTCTATATTTACGGGTTTGAAACCCTCTGGGATTTGATGATCCATTACTTCGTCTGTGAAGCATAAGGGGTGTGCGGCACCTCTGTACTGGGCTATATCGCGATGCAGCTCCAATGACTCTTGCCCGCTGTGCTTGGCCCGGCCGGATTTACTTTTACTGTATCCAGCATGAGGATTATCGTTTCACGTAATGGCGTGCCCCCGCGATCCGTAGATCGATCTTGCGTGTTTTGCTTTGTCCTCCAATACATCTCGCAGGTCTGGCGTATTTCCCCATGCCTTTTTATTTGAATGGCGTCGGGGTGCAGGCTGAGCTTTTGGCTGGAATGCCTCTCTGTCGCGGCCACGAGGTGGCCGGTCAGTCACGTCATACGCTTCTTCCTCCAGTCGGGGTAGCAACCTGCATTTTGGGTAACTCTTGGAGGGGCGTTCGAGTTTATATTCCTCGGCCGCCAGGACTTCAGTCCATCTGTCAGCTAGCAGATCTTGATCAGCTTGAAGCTGCTGCTTTTTATGAAGGCTATTTGTCGTGGCTATAAGCCGGCGCTTGAAGCGCTCTTGTTCGACGGGATCCTCTGGCACGACGAATTCGTCATCGTCGAGGCTTGCCTCGTCTTCGGAGGGAGGAATGTAATTATCATCCTCCGCCTCTCCGTCTGCCGCTCCTTCTGGAGGGCTGGCTTCTCCATCCTCCTGCCCTAAATCATGCTGGAGGGGATTATTGCCATCTTCGGCACTATCCGGAGTGCTATTATCTCCTGTGCCGGTATCACCACTTTTGCTTTGGCAGGACTTAGAGCGGCGCCGCTGACGTTGACGCTTGGGTTGCTTCTTGGAGGGGTCATCCTCCGATGTCTCGTCGCCATTGCCTTCTTTGGGTGTGTCCACCATGTATATATCGTATGATGAGGTGGCTGTCCAGTGCCCTGTGGGCAGTGGTTCCTCTTCGTCTCCCGCATCATCGTCCATACCGTCGATGTCTTCGGAGTCGAATTCGAGCATGTCGGTTAAGTCGTCGACAGTGGCTACTAAGTGGGTGGTGGGTGGGTAGCAAATTTCTTCGTCATCCACATCCCAATCCTGCCGGACATAGTTCGGCCAGGATCCTCCTGACAAGGAGAGAGGCCTTAATGAGTTCAGTATGTCGCCAAAGGGCGAGTGCTGAAAAATATCCGCGTAGGTAAACTCCATGATCGGCGCCCAATCGGATTCGCTAGGAACGGGCGCAGGCGGTTCGGAGTTCGTGGCCGAAGAAGGATTCGGTAGTTTGACAACACGGCTCTCATGCAGGGTAAGGTCGATGTTCGGCTCGATCGCCGCTGAGGATAAGGCCTCTGTGGCGGGGTCCATCCACCCGTCCATGGACGGCGCAATTGGCTCCGAATTGAGGGTCGGAGCGGCTGCCGGTGCGATCTCCTGAACACTGTCCGATGGTAGAGCTAAATCGTACTCATCGTGACCGTGTGACGCACAAGGCAGAGGCTCGAATCCGTCGAAGATCAAGTCTCCGCAGATATTGTCCGTGTAGTTTAAGCTTCCAAACCTGGCCTGGTGGCCAGGGGCGTAACTTTCATCTGCTCCAGATGGCCAAGTGAGTTGGCCAGCAGTGCGAAGCCGCTGAACACAAAGATCTGTCAGAGGAGAAAAGTCTCACCCTGGACTGCATCACTATCGATGATCGTAGGAGCCATCAAGCCTAACGGCGACGACACAGAGGAACTCTCAAGGAAAGCACCAATGTCGGTGTCAAAACCGGTGGATCTCGGGTAGGGGGTCCCGAACTGTGCGTCTAAGGCGGATGGTAATAGGAGGCAGGGGACACGATGTTTTTCCCAGGTTCGGGCCCTCTTGATGGAGGTAAAACCCTACATCCTGCTTGATTTATTCTTGATGATATGGGTATTACAAGAGTTGATCTACCACAAGATTAGAGAGGCTAAACCCTAGAAGCTAGCCTATGGTATGATTGTTTGCTGTCCTACGGACTAAACCCTCCGGTTTATATCGATACCGGAGGGGGCTAGGGTTACACAAGGTCGGTTACAAAGGAGGAGATATACATATCCGTATTGCCTAGCTTGCCTTCCACGCCAAGTAGAGTCCCATCCGGACACGGGACGAAGTCTTCAATCTTGTATCTTCATAGTCCAATAGTCCGGCCAAAGGATATAGTCCATCTGTCCGGAGACCCCCTAATCCAGGACTCCCTCAGCGCCCCACCTCTTGTGGCAGCGTCCCTCTCTCCACTATTCCCCAATAGGCCCATTAACTTTCCCGGGGAGTTCCGGTAGCCTCCCGGTACTCTGAAAATTCCCCGAACCTTATCGGAACCATTCCAGTGTCTGTATATATAACCTTCCAATATATCAATATTTACCTCTCGACCATTTCGAGACTCCTTGTCATGTCCGTGATCTCATCCGGGACTCCGAACAAACTTCGTTCACCAAAACACATAACTCATAATACAAATCGTCATCAAACGTTAAGCGTGCGGACCCTACGGGTTCGAGAACTATGTAGACATGACCGAGACACATCTCCGGTCAATAACCAATAGCGGAACCTGTATGCTCATATTAGCTCCTACATATTCTACGAAGATATTTATCGGTCAAACCGCATAACAACATACGTCATTCCCGTTGTCATCAACATGTTACTTGCCCGAGATTCAATCATCGGTATCATCATACCGGGTTCAATCTCGTTACCGGCAAGTCTCTTTACTCGTTCCATAATGCATCATCCCGTAAGTAACTCATTAGACACATTGCTTCCAAGGCTTATAGTAATGTGCATTACCGAGAGGGCCTAGAGATACCTCTCCGATACTCGGAGTGACAAATCCTAATCTCGATCTATGCCAACCCAACAAACACCTTCGGAGACACCTGTGGAGCATCTTTACAATCACCCAGTTACGTTGTGACGTTTGATAGCACACAAGGTGTTCCTCCGGTATTCGGGAGTTGCATAATCTCATAGTCAGAGGAATATGTATAAGTCATGAATAAAGCAATATCAATAAAACTTAACGATCATTATGCTAAGCTAACGGATGGGTCTTGTCCATCACATTGTTCTCTAATGATGTGATCCCGTTCATCAAATGACAACACATTATGGTTAGGAAACTTAACCATCTTTGATTAACGAGCTAGTCAAGTAGAGGCATACTAGGGACACTCTGTTTTGTCTATATATTCACACATGTACTAAGTTTTCGGTTAATACAAGTCTAGCATGAATAATAGACACTTGTCATGATGTAAGAAAATATAAATAACAACTTTATTATTACCTCTATGGCATATTTCCTTAGTCCCCCACTTGCACTAGAGTCAATAATCTAGTTCACATCATCATGTGATTTAACACCAATAGTTCACATCTTTATGTGATTAGTTCACATTGCCATGTGACTAACACCCAAAGGGTTTACTAGTGTCAATAATCTAGTTCACATCACTATGTGATTAACACCTAAAGAGTACTAAGGTGTGATCATGTTTTGCTTGTGAGAGAAGTTTAGTCAACGAATCTGTCACATTTAGAGCCGTATGTATTTTGCAAAATTTCTATATCTACAATGCTCTGCATGAAGCTACTCTAGCTAATTGCTCCCACTTTCAATATGTATCCAGATTGAGACTCAGAGTCATCCGGATCGGCGTAAAAGCTTGCATCGACGTAACTCTTTATGACGAACTCTTTATTACCTCCATAACAGAGAAATATTTCCTTAGTCCTCTTAGGTAACTATGGATAACTTTGACTGCTGTTCAGTGATCCACTCATGGATCACTATCGTACCCCTTTGCCAAACTCATGGAAAGGTACACAATAGGTCTGGTACACAACATAGCATACTTTATAGAACCTATGGCTGAGGCATAGGGAATGACTTTCATTCCCTTTCTATTTTTCTGCCGTGGTCGGGTTTTGAGTCTTACTCAACTTCATACCTTACAACTCAGGCAAAAACTCCTTCTTTGACTGATCCATTTTGAACTCCTTCAAAATCTTATCAAGGTATGTACTCATTGAAAGTCTTATCAAGCGTTTTGATCTATCTTTATAGATCTTCATGCCCAATATGTAAGTAGCTTCACTGAGGTCTTACTTTGAAAATCCTTTCAAACACTCCTTTATGCTTTCCATAAAACTCTACATCATTTCCGATCAGCAATATGTCATTCACATATACCTATTAGAAAGGTTGTAGTGCTCCCACTGACTTTCTTCTAAATACAGGTTTCACCGCAAGTCTGTATAAAACTATATGCTTTGATCAACTCATCAAAGCGTATATTCCAACTCCGAGATGCTTGCACCAGTCCATAGATGGATCGATGGAGCTTGCACACTTTGTTAGCACCTTTAGGATTGAGAAAACCTTCTAGTTGCATCATATACAACTCTTCTTTTATAAATCCATTAGGAATACAGTTTCAATATCCATTTGCCAGATTTCATAAAATGCGGCAACTGCTAACATGATTCGGATAGACTTTTAAGCATCGATACGAGTGAGAAAATCTCTTTGTAGTCAACACCTTGAATTTGTCGAAAACCTTTTACGACAATTCGAGCTTTGTAGATAGTAACACTACTATCAGCGTCCGTTTTCCTCTTGAAGATCCATTTATTCTCAATGGCTCGGCGATCATCGGGCAAGTCAATCAAAGTCCATACTTTGTTCTCATACATGGATCCCATCTCAGATTTCATGGCCTTAAGCCATGTCGCGGAATCTGGGCTCATCATCGCTTCCTCATAGTTCATAGGTTCGTCATTGTCGTGCGTTTGTCACGGTAGATGTCCTCGTGAAAGGACTTAGTCGTGGAGCCATCGCAACAGGTTAGCTTAAAGGGGTTAAACCGGACAAGGGGACACGGGGAGTTTATACTAGTTCGGCCCCTTCGATGAAGGTAAAAGCCTACGTCTAGTTGTGATTGGTATTGCTTGGGTTTCAAGGGCCAGGGAGCGAATCCGCTTTGTCTGGCTCTCGAGTTGTTGTCTGTCCCTTGAACCGTTGCCGGGTCCTCCCCTTATATACATGGGTGGCGCCCGTCCGTTTACAGAGTCCCGCAACCGGCTCATAAACGTGTCCGGTTCGGTCTTCACTCTTTCTATCTTACAACGCAAGTTACATACTAATTCCGGTTCATGACTACAGGCTTTAAACCGGTTTCTGGGCCCTGGGCCTTTCCTCTTTTGTTTACATGGGCTTCAAGCATAATCCATTACGGATGAAGTTAACCCGGCCTTTCCTGGCCAGTTTACGCCCAATAATAATATCCCCAACATTAGGCCCCAGATTGATTTGAACAGGTTTCATGTAAATCCTTAGTAAAAACTTCGTCTTCCACATCTTCTCATACTTTGGTAAACCGCCGTGACGTCATCTTCTCGGATCGTGGTAAACTGTCGTGACGTCATCTGTAAAACTGTGTATGACACATCTTCATTAATGGGCCTCCGACAATCGAGGCGACAGCGCCGCCTCACTTCCAAGTTTTGGCTCCTCGATTTTTGCACCTGACACCTATCCCTTGCCTTTATAAATAAGACCGAGGGGTCATTTTCACTTTTTCCCCCTCGTGCCTCTTCACGTCGTCTTCCTTGCGCTGCTCAACCTCCAGAGCTCCGCTGCCACCGTTGACCGTCGCCTCTGCTCCAACCCTGGCCGCTGCATCACCCTGAACACACCAGAATACTGTGGCATCTCTCCGCCGTTCCTGTGACACTGGTAACCCTTTTTACTTCCACCCTAGATCTTGTTTTTTAGGGTTTCACTGCTCGTCGCAGTTCATCAAAAAACTCAGTGATGTTCTTCTCTTTTCTTCTCTGTAGCATCCCAGGCTAGGTTGGACCTGTTATCCTTGTGTGACCATAGCCATAATCGCATTCTCCTCATTAGACTCCCTCTTTATATCAAGAACAACTTATCTGAATCTGCTGAACTGTTTAAATACCTGAAGCTTGAACCTGAATATATTCCAATTTCTGTCATACTTTAGATCTGAAATTTTCATATAACTCTGTGAAATCTGTTTCCCCTTACTTAGGTATTTTTAGATCTATACTCCTCACACCAATATAGGCGGTTTAACTTTGCAAGAATGATAGTCCGGTATACACCATTAGTCCCCTTGTTGAACCGCCAATGTACTTCCTCTTATAGCCTTTATTTAATAAATTCTGGTATAGAATTGCCAACTCTGGTTTAGCAATATGCTTATATCCTTGATATGACCTTGTCCTTCACTATTATATCAGTCTCCGGTTTACGCAATCTTATGTACCAGTATATGTTGATATCATTACATCTTGTATGTCATCCTGAGTGATTTGTAAACCGGCGTTTCTTCCACGGCCTTTTTGCTTTACAATGGCCAAGCAATTTAAGCATGATGTGTTAAGGCGGCGGCAGATTTGCGGCGTAACGGAAAGGTCCAAGTGAAATGAGAAAAATCATCCAAAATCATGAGGTAATATGATAAACCCGAGTTGCTAGGCACGGGAGATGTCCAAACATCACAGTGAATAACATCAAAGGGAAAAGTGGCAATTGATGATGAAGCAGAAAACGGCAAACAAACATGTTTTCCTATGCGATAGGCATGACAAGTGTGTGCCTCCGATTTATTACATCAAAACGGAAAAGTCCTCAAAACTTTATGAAGGACGTCGACACCGGGATGGCCGAGGCGAGCGTGCCAGAGGGAGACGTCGGCGAGTGAAGGGCGGCGGGACCACGGCTCGTCATTGGGCCGCACGTATAGAGATCTCCGGGAGAATCACATCGGTGCAGAACCTTCCGGGAGTGGGCATCCTTAACAAAAAAACCATGTTTGTCAAACTCAACTGTAATAGGACGTTCATGAGTAAGAGTACGAACGGAACATAAATTTTTGATTAAGGACGGAGACACAAGAACATTGTTAAGAGGTAAAGATGATGATGGTAAGGGGAGGGAGGATGCGCCGTGGTGAGTGATGGGAAGAGTAGAGCCATCACCAACAACGATGCGAGAGAAGAAGGGGTATGGAGAGGCATGAGAGAGGATATTGTTGGGGGACACAGTAATTTCAAAAATTGCCTACGCACACGCAAGATCATGGTGATGCATAGCAACGAGAGGGGAGAGTGTTGTCTACGTACCCTCGTAGACCGTAAGCGGAAGCATTATGACAACGCGGTTTATGTAGTCGTACATCTTCATGATTGACCGATCCTAGTACCGAAAGTACGACACCTCCGTGATCTGCACACGTTCAGCTCGGTGATGTCCCATGAACTCACGACCCAGCAGAGTGTCGAGGGAGAGCTTCGTCAACACGATGGCGTGATGACGGTGATGATGATGCTACCAGAACGGGGCTTCACCTAAGCACCGCTATGATATGACCGAGGTGGATTATTGTGGAGGGGGCACCGCACACGGCTGGAAACTATCAACTTGTGTGTTCTAGGGTGCCCCCCTGCCCCCATATATAAAGGAGCAAGTGGGGACGCCGGCCGGCCTTGGGGCACACCAAGGAGAGGGAGGAGTCCTCCTCCTAGTAGGAGTAGGACTCCCCCTTTCCTAGTCCAACTAGGAAGAAGGAGGGGGAAGGAAAGAGAGGGAGAGAGGGAGGGAAAGAGGGGGCGCCGGCCCCCCTCGTCCAATTCGGACTCCCAAGGGGTGGGGGCAGCCCTATGGCCCTTCCTCTCTCACACACAAGGCCCATGCTGGCCCATTAGTTCCCCCGGGGGTTCCGATAACCCCCGGCACTCTGATAATTATCCGGTGACCTCCGGAACTCATCCGGTGTCCGAATATAGTCATCCAATATATCAATATTTATGTCTTGACAAATTCGAGACTCCTCATCATGTCCGTGATCACATCTGGGACTCCTAACTATCTTCGGTACGTCAAAACAGATAAACTCGTAATACCGATCGTCACCGAATGTTAAGCGTGCGGACCCTATGGGTTCGAGAACTATGTAGACATGACCGAGACACGTCTTCGGTCAATAAACAATAGCGAAACCTGGATGTTCATATTGGCTCCCACATATTCTACGAATATCTTTATCGGTCAAACCGCATAACGATATACATTGTTCCCTTTGTCATCGGTATGTTACTTGCCCGAGATTCGATCGTCGGTATCTCAATACCTAGTTCAATATCGTTATCGGCAAGTCTCTTTACTCGTTCCGTAATGCATCATCCCGTAACTAACTCATTAGTCACATTGCTTGCAAGGCTTATATTGATGTGCATTATCGAGAGGGCCCAGAGATACCTCTCCGACAATCGGAGTGAGAAATCCTAATCTCGATCTATGCCAACTCAACAAACACCATCGGAGACACCTGTGGAGCACCTTTATAATCACACAATTACGTTGTGACGTTTGGTAGCACACAAAGTGTTCCTCCGGTATTCGGGAGTTGCATGATCTCATAGTCATAGGAACATGTATAAGTTATGGAGAAAGCAATAGCAACAAACTAAACGATCATCGTGCTAAGCTAACGGATGGGTCAAGTCAATCACATCATTCTATAATGATATGATCCCGTTAATCAAATGGCAACTCATGTCTGTGGTTAGGAAACATATACATCATTGATTCAACGAGCTAGTCAAGTAGAGGCATACTAGTGACATTCTATTTTTCTATGTATTCACACATGTACTAAGTTTCCGGTAAATACAATTCTAGCATGAATGATAAACATTTATCATGATATAAGGAAATATAAATAACAACTTTATTATTGCCTCTAGGGCATATTTCCTTTAGTCTCCCACTTGCACTAGAGTCAATAATCTAGTTCACATCGTCATGTGATTAGTTCACATCTTCATGTGACTAATACCCAAAGGATTTACTAGAGTCAATAATGTAGTTCACATTGCTATGTGATTAACACCCAAAGAGTGATCATGTTTTGCCTGTGAGAGAAGTTTAGTCTACGGGTCTGCAACATTCAGATCCGTATGTATTTAGAAAATTTCTATGTCTACAATACTCTGCACAGAGCTACTCTAGCTAATTGCACCCACTTTCAATATGTATCTAGATCGAGACTTAGAGTCATCTAGATCGGTGTCAAAAGCTTGCATCGACGTAACTCTTTACGATGAACTCTTTTATCACGTCCATAACCGAGAAATATTTCCTTAGTCCTCTAAGGATAATGTTGACCGCTGTCCAGTGATCTACTACTATATCACTATTGTACTCCCTTGCCAAAATCACACTAAGGTATACAATAGGACTGGTACACAGCACGGCATACTTTATAGAACCTATGAGTGAGGCATAGGGAATAACTTTTCATTCTCTTTCTATTTTCTATAGTGGTCGGGTTTTGAGTCTTTACTCAACTTCACACCTTGCAACACAGGCAAGAACTCCTTCTTTGACTATTCCATTTTGAACTACTTCAAAATCTTGTCAAGGTATGTACTCATTGAAAAATCTTATCAAGCGCCTTGATCTATCTCTATAGATGTTGATGCTCAATGTGTAAGCAGCTTCACCGAGGTATTTCTTTGAAAAACTCCTTTCAAACACTCCTTTATGCTTTCCAGAAAATTCTACATCATTTCCGATCAACAATATGTCACTCGCATATACTTATCATAAAGGAGGTAGTGCTCCCACTCACTTTCTTGTAAATACAGGCTTCACCGCAAGTCTGTATAAAACCATATGCTTTGATCACTTTATCAAAGCATATATTCCAACTCCGAGATGCTTGCACCAGTCCATAGATGGATCACTGGAGCTTGCACACTTTGTTAGCACCTTTAGGATTGACAAAACCTTCTTGTTGCATCATATACAACTCTTCTTTAAGAAATCCATTAAGGAATGCAGTTTTGACATCCATTTGCTAGATTTCATAAAATGTGGCAATTGCTAACATGATTCGGACAGACTTAAGCATCGCTACGAGTGAGAAAATCTCATCGTAGTCAACATCTTGAACTTGTCAAAAGCCTTTTGCGACAATTCGAGCTTTGTAGATAGTAACACTACTATCAGCGTCCGTCTTCCTCTTGAAAATCCATTTATTCTTAATGGCTCACCGATCATCGGGCAAGTCAATCAAAGTCCATACTTTGTTCTAATACATGGATCCCATCTCAGATTTCATGGCCTCAAGCCATTTCGCGGAATCTTGGCTCATCATCGCTTCCTCATAGTTCGTAGGTTCGTCATGGTCTAGTAACATGGCTTCCAGAACAGGATTACCGTACCACTCTGGTGCGGACCATAGTCTGGTTTACCTACGAGGTTCCGTAGTAACTTGGTCTCAAGTTTCATGATCATCATCATTAGCTTCCTCACTAATTGGTGTAGGAATCACTGGAACTGATTTCTGTGATGAACTACTTTCCAATTCGGGAGAAGGTACAATTAACCCATCAAGTTCTACTTTCCTACTACTCACTTCTTTCGAGAGAAACTCCTCCAGAAAGGATCCATTCTTAGCAACAAATATCTTGCCTTCGAATCTGTGATAGGAGGTGTACCCAACAGTTTCCTTTGGGTATCCTATGAAGACGCACTTCTCCGATTTGGGTTTGAGCTTATCAGTTTGAAACTTTTTCACATAAGCATCACAACCTCAAACTTGAATAAACGACAACATTGGTTTCTTGCCAAACCATAGTTCATACGGTGTCATCTCAATGGATTTAGATGGTGCCCTATTTAACGTGAATGCAGCTGTCTCTAATGCATAACCCCAAAACGATATGATAAATCGGTAAGAGACATCATAGATCGCACCATATCTAATAAAGTACAGTTATGACGTTCGGACACACCATTATGCTGTGGTGTTCTAGGTGGTGTGAGTTGTGAAACTATTCCGCATTGTTTCAAATGAAGACCAAACTCGTAACTCAAATATTCTCCTCCACGATCAGATTGTAGATACTTAATTTTCTTGTCATGATGATTTTCCACTCCACTCTAAAATTCTTTGAACTTTTCAAATGTTTCAGACTTATGTTTCATCAAGTAGATATACCCATATCTGCTCAAATCATCTATGAAGGTAAGAAAATAACGATATCTGCCACGAGCATCAACACTCATCGGATTGCATACATCAGTATGTATTATTTCCAATGAGTTGGTTGCTTGCTCCATTGTTCCAGAGAACGGAGTTTTAGTCATCTTGCCCACGAGGCATGATTCGCGGGCATCAAATGATTCATAATCAAGTGATTCCAAAAGCCCATCAGCATGGAGTTTCTTCATGCGCTTTACACCAATATGACCTAAACGGCAGTGCCACATATAAGTTGCACTATCATTATTAACTTTGCATCTTTTGGCTTCAATATTATGAATATGTGTATCACTACGATCGAGATTCAATAAACCATTCACCTTGGGTGTATGACCTCAGAAGGTTTTATTCATGTAAACAGAATAACAATTATTCTTTGACTTAAATGAATAATCGTATTGCAATAAACATGATCCAATCATATTATGCTCAATGCAAACACCAAATAACATTTATTTTAGGTTCAACACTAATCCCGAAGGTAAAGGGAGTGTGCGATGGTGATCTTATCAACCTTGGAATCACTTCCAGCTCACATTATCACCTCACCCTTAACTAGTCTTTGTTTATTTTCCAACTCCCGTTTCGAGTTACTACTCTTAGCAACTGAACCAGTATCAAATACTGAGGGGTTGTTATAAACACTAGTAAAGTACACATCAATAACATGTATATCAAATATACTTTTGTTCACTTTGCCATCCTTCTTATCCGCCAAGTACCTAGGGCAGTTCCACTTCCAGTGACCATTTCCTTTGCAGTAGAAGCACTCAGTTCCAGGCTTGGGTCTAGCTTTGGGCTTCTTCATGGGAGCAACAACTTGCTTGTTATTCTTCTTCGAAGTTCCTCTTTATTTCCCTTTGCCCTTTTCTTGAAACTAGTGGTCTTGCTAACCATCAACACTTGATGCTATTTCTTGATTTCTACCTTCGCCGATTTCAGCGCCGCGAAGAGTTTGGGAATTACTTTCGTCATCCCTTGCATATTATAGTTCATCACTAAGTTCTAGTAACTTGGTGATAGTAACTAGAGAACTTTGTCAATTACTATCTTATCTGGAAGATTAACTCCCACTTGATTCAAGCAATTGTAGTACCCAGACAATCTGAGCACATGCTCACTGGTTGAGCTATTCTCCTCCATCTTATAGGCAAAGTACTGTCAGAGGTCTCCTACCTCTTGACACGGGCATGAGTATGAAATATCAATTTCAACTCTTAGAGCATCTTTTATATATATATATATGCTCTGTGGCGTTCAAAAACATTTTTGATGTCCCAGTTCTAAGCCGTAAAGCATGGTGCACTAAACTATTAAGTAGTCCTCATACCGAGCTTTGTCAAACGTTCATAACGTCTGCATTTGCTCCTGCAATAGTTATGTCACCTAGCGGTGCATCAAGGACATAATTCTTGTGTGCAGCAACGAGGATAATCTTCAGACCACGGATCCAATCCGCATCATTGCTACTATCATCTTTCAACATAGTTTTCTCTAGGAACATATCATAAATAAAATGAGGGAGCTATATGCGAGCAATTGATCTACAACATAGATATGCAAATACTATTAGGACTAAGTTCATGATAAATTTAAGTTCAATTAATCATATTACTTAA
The DNA here is from genome assembly GCF_056163025.1 of Triticum urartu. Classification (NCBI taxonomy): domain Eukaryota; kingdom Viridiplantae; phylum Streptophyta; class Magnoliopsida; order Poales; family Poaceae; genus Triticum; species Triticum urartu. The sequence goes on along the minus strand of NC_141876.1, from coordinate 68,232,688 downwards.
GAACTCCCACTTAGATAGGCATCCCTCTAATCATCTAAGTGATCACATGATCCATATCAACTAAACCATGTCCGATCATCACGTGAGATGGAGTAGTTTTCAATGGTGAACATCACTATGTTGATCATATCTACTATATGATTCACGCTTGACCTTTCGGTCTCAGTGTTCTGAGGCCATATCTGCATATGCTAGGCTCGTCAAGTTTAACCCGAGTATTATGCATGTGCAAAACTGGCTTTACCCGTTGTATGTGAACGTAGAGCTTATCACACCCAATCATCACGTGGTGTCTCAGCACGACAAACTGTAGCAACGGTGCATACTCAGGGAGAACACTTATACCTTGAAATTTAGTGAGAGATCATCTTATAATGCTACCGCCGAACTAGCAAAATAAGATGCATAAAGGATAAACATCACATGCAATCAATATAAGTGATATGATATGGCCATCATCATCTTGTGCCTTTGATCTCCATCTCCAAAGCACCGTCATGATCACCATCGTCACCGGCTTGACACCTTGATCTCCATCAAAGCATTGTTTCGTCTCGCCAACTATTGCTTCTACTACTATCGCTACCGCTTAGTGATAAAGTAAAGCAATTACATGGCGATTGCATTTCATACAATAAAGCGACAACCATATGGCTCCTGCCAGTTGCCGATAACTGTGTTACAAAACATGATCATCTCATATAATAAAATTTAGCATCATGTCTTGACCATATCACATCACAACATGCCCTGCAAAAACAAGTTAGACGTCATCTACTAGTGCATATAACATCTACGCATAAACCTGGCTCTGATACCACTGTTGGGGAACATAGTAATTTCAAAAAGGAATATTTAAATTAGTGCCCCTGGTTCCTTAGTTGTGCTCACTTTTCCCCACGCTCCAAACTTTTGCTCACTTTTCCCCTCTTCCTTAGATGAAACTCTCACAAATGCTCATAGCGGGCGTTTGGCGTCTTGACCGTCCATTGACCATTAATTGCTGACGAGTGGGGCCGAGTCTTCGTCTGACCGTTGCTTGCTGAAGGGTGGGACTGCAAGGAGACACGTATTGGGCAGCTTGTCTGAATCTGAAACAGATCTAGACAGGCCGCACCGCACCGCGCCGCCCCGCCCCCACCGCCGGCGTCGTGCCGCATCCACCGCAGTTGTTTCCTCCACCCTATGCCCCTATTCCATTCATCAGCGACGCCGTGTCTCCGCCAGATATAGCCCACCTCCCCATCTGGGATTACATAGCGATGTTGAGTGAGGACGCCCGGAAGGCAGTTGACCGTGGAGAGGATTGGTTCGAATCCGTGGCAGATAATTCATGGATTAAACCTGGGTAAGCATCATTTCCTCTCGAATTGACGTTCTAAGTCGTATTGTAGGCCGTATTTGACTTTTATTTGCTTGAATCGTTCGAATTTGTGCTTGATTTTACCTGGCTAACTGAAGCCTTTGTAGGATTGATCCCGCGTTGGCTTTCCGCTGGCGATTAGAACGGAAACTAGCGTGTTGCGTGGTACTAAACCGCATTTGATTTCATCATTTTTCTATCCCAAAGTGGTAGAAACCAGCATATCTTTCAAAGATTTGCGAGCTGAGCTCTGAAACACCTATCCCTGGAGTGATGCCGATGCTGTTGAACTGAATTACTTCAGCAGTGACGAGCAAAGATTTCTCGCACTAACTTGCGACGATCATATGCCGTTGCTGTTTGCTGGGATTGCTGGCTACCGATTCGGTAAACTCCGAATCGATGTGCTTCAGCCACGCGCAGAATAGGCGAAGGGGAAGGGAGTTCAGACATCATCTGTCTGTGCTAATAGCCAGCACCCCGGCACTCCTTATAGGTCGACACCAAGTAAAGCAAGTGGTTCATGGAGCCACAACATGCCTGTTGCCAATTCTGGTTCCGATTCAGCTGCTGCTTCTCATGTACCTTCTGCAGTTGGTGTAGAAGAAGATGCAGAACCTGACGAGGCAGTGCCTACAAATGATGATGAAGACGAGATGATGTTTCCTGAACTGGTCGGTGTAACCAGTCAGCAAGCAGTGGATGATGAATATACGTAGGAGCCCATCAGCCAAGCTAGGTTTGATGACACTGACGATGAAGAGAAGGTGGAGAACATGGACAGCTTAATCGAGGATGAATACGATGGTGATGACATGCCAACAATTGAGTGGAACAAGGAAAAACATGAGCTTAGTGTAGGTACCATTTTCCAATCAATGGTGGACTGTCGGAATGCAGTGACAACATGGTGCATTATATCTGAGAACACCTATAAGATTAAAAGGAGTGAGCCAGCAATGTTCATAGTTTTTTATCCATATCCCAGGTGTAGGTGGAAGTTGCATGCATCTCGTATGAGAAATAGCAAATATATTCAGGTAATCCAAGTTCAGTTAGTAATTTAGTTTTAGATCATTGAGTAAGGTTTCTTAGCTGTTTTTACCCTTTTATTTTGTTTCAGATAAAGAAAAACCAACACAAGCACACCTGTCCACCTGGAGGGGGAGGGGGCAAGGCCAAAACCAAGCTAGCAAAAACTAGGTGGGTGGCAGATGCTATATTGGATTGGCTGAGAGAAGAACCTGGACTTGGTCCAACAACACTCCATGGGAAGCTTTTTGAGAAGTACAATATAGAAATTCCTTACATGAGAATTTTCAATGCTAGGGAAAAGGCTCTTGATAGAATTAATGGTCAATGGAATGACAGTTTTCAGCTGCTTTACACTTTCAAAGATGAAGTGGAGATGGCAAGTCCAGGGAGTGTTGTAGAGATTGACAAGCATACAGTTCCATTCAAAATAAAAGGGAAGTCATTTGAGAAGGAGTGCTTCAGAAGGGCTTTTGTTTGTTTCAAGGCTTGCTGGCAGGGGTTTCTAGATGGTTGCAAGGCCTATTTGGCTGTAGATGCTACACATTTGACTGGAAGATGGAGAGGACAACTAGTAGCAGCTTCTGCAGTTGATGGACACAACTGGCTATTCCCAGTTGCATTTGGTGTGGTGGAGGCAGAGTTTGAGGAAAGTTGGGTCTGGTTTCTGCAGCAGTTGCGCAACATTATAGGCACACCCCCAGGTTTAGCTATACACACATATGCTTGCAAGGGTTTAGAGAGTGCATTAGAAATTGTATTCCCTGGAGTGAATCATAGGGAATGTATGCGACACCTAGCGCATAATTTCAAAAAGAAGTTCAAAGGTAAAGTTTATGATGAGAACTTATGGCCAGCATCATACACATGCAACAAAAGGAAGCATGAACACCATTTGAGAGTGTTGTATGCTCAAAATCCTCTTGTGAAGGAGTAGATGGATGCACATCATGGCAAGGTGCGGTCAAGAAGCAAATTCAACGAAATCTGCAAAGTAGATTATGTGACCAGTAACCTTGCAGAATGCTTCAATTCAAAGTTCAAGTCAGTGAAAGGGCTCTTGTTGTGGAAAGCATTTGACAAGATGAGGCAGATGGTCATGATAAATATGGATCTTCACAAAAGAATTGCAGAAACACAATATGTTGGTCATCAAATGCTCCCATCACTGATTAAGGCATTGCACTTGAAGGCAAGAGGACTGAAGATGAAATGTATTCGATCTGGTACATATGAGGGAGAGGTTACCTATACTGACACTAAAAATAGGGTATGGAGGTATCATGTGAACCTAAGTACTAGAGAATGTACTTGTAGGCAATGGCAGATCCATGGGAAGCCATGCATACATGCCCTACATCTGATGACCGTTATCGGGGGTGCAGATGGTGAAGTTGATCAATATTGCTCTGAGTATTTCTCTGTTGCCAAATTTATGGCTGCTTATGATGACAATGTGCCTGCACTCTTCTGGAAAGATCAATGGAACATAGTAGATCCAGTGTTCAAACTCCACGCTCTTGTCATTACTAGACCACCAGGAAGACCAAGGAACCAGAGGATTAGAGCAGGTGAGGAGGGTCGTCTACCAAAGAAGCGTGCTTGCAAAAAATGTGGAGTTCTGGGGCATATTGCTAGGCTTTGTACCAATGCAGTGGATGCATCATTTGGAGAGGAGGAAAGATGGACAACAGCCAATGCTGAGGAGAATGCAGCAGCAATGGAGACTGAAGATGCAGAGGAGAATGCAGCAGCAATGGAGACTAAAGATGCAGTGGAGAATGCAGCAGCAAATGAAGCAATGGAGAATGCGGCAGCAAATGAAGCATATTGGTATGTGTTTGCATTTGTAGAATGCAGCTACCCTTTTGTTTGCATTTGTTCTCTTTTTTGCCTATGGCTTATAATTTTATTTACCAGCTCAAGGGAGAAAAGGCCAAGAGATGAAGAAGCAGAAGATTTTGAAACCATGGCCTTTGATGGTTTTGAAGCTATAAGAGAGGAAGAGGAGGCGGTAATTTTTTTAATTATGGCTTTAAAGATTACTGAACCCATAGATGACCGTCAAATGGTTGTCAAGTGCTCGGCGAGTGGAACTACTCCATCAGCAACTCCACAGCGAAAACCCCAAGTAAAGATCAAAAGGAACAAGAGTCTGAAAGAAAAGAGCATCTTAACTAGGGAAACCAGGAACAAGACGGTGAAGCCAGCTGCAAACACAAGGAGCAAGTCAAAAATTTGAATTAAGTTGTTGGGAAATGTTTGTGTTGTCAATTTGAGGGCGAGTCGATCACTTAAAACTTGGTAGATTTGTATTAAGATGTTGGCATCTTAAAACTTGGTAGATTTGAGCTACTGCGAAAACTTATCAGTTGTAATAATGTTGCTTCTACTTTGGTTTCTTATTTGAGTCAGAATTCAAATTTCCATCAAACTTTGAATTTAAATCAATATTTGAATTTGGGCCAAAATTTGGATTCAAGCCAAAGTTGAAGTTGAACATTAGAGGTTCATTGCTCTGTGCGGTGTATTTGATCGAGCATTTGAAGTCCAATATTCGTAGGTGAACAGTCCGAATGAGAAATGTGCTAAAAACGATCTCGAAAGCTAGGGTAAACAACCCTATTTGAAATCAAGTTTTTTTACCTTGTCTAAATAAGGCATGTATATTTTTATTAACACTTGTTCCATATATATAGGGTAAAAACGAAGTCTCACTATTTATTGATTAATATTCATATTACTACATTTTTTTTGAAAAAATATGCTTTTAATTCAAAACCACCAAATAACACGTTTTAGATATGAAAATGAAAAAGTAAGTTCACATCCTTCTTATTCACTCCAAAATGAAGCTATGGAGATTTTTCTGATTTTTTTTGAATTATTTTGATTTTTTTTCAAACCCTAAACCCTCTCTCCCTATTCTACGAACTCTGAACATGTTCATAGGTGATAGCTCATTTGTGTGAAGCCTTTTTTCATGAAAATGACCTACACCAAGTTTATATTTTTTTTCTCATCACCTTGTCACATATGACGGCTATGTGCGCAAGAATTACAACATTTTGAGTTTTTTTGAATTTTTTAAAAACATTTGAACTTGATTTCGACACATCACTTCAAAAAATGATTTTTCAGAAAAACGCCCCTATACCGAGTTTATATTTTTTATGGTAACTAGGTCTCATAAATGGACGAACTACATTTTTTTATATTTTTGTGATTTTTTCTAATTTAGTTATGGCCATTTGAAAACCCGGTCAAACCCTAATAACCCCGTTGACTGGCTCATAACCCCACAGAAATGCTCCAAACCCTAGCGTCGAATGTCCGCCATCAGATCCTACCAAGCGCCAAGCACCACCCGTCAGATGTGGGGGCAGGCGTGCACAATCCGCGTGACGCTGGTTTTGCATCCTGATTAGCTACTGCACCGTCCTTCTCGGGTTTTTACGATCTGCCCCACTTTACATATGAAATTGTATTTTTTGCACATGACCACCACATGTCAGTGTGAAGAGTTGGTTCAAATATTCAAACTGCAAAATACAATGTGGCAAATCATCAATGTAGATTCCCCTTCTCCTCTTCTCCATCTGACAGACAAAGGCATCGAGCAGATCTCGAGCAGTTCCTCTGTTTATTTCCCCATCTTCTCGTTCTTCTTCCTCTCAAGCAATCCCTCTGTTTCTTCCTCTCCGGCGATATGTCGACCTCCTCGTCAGCCCCCCATTCCACATGGCCGGTGTGTGGTCCAGTGCCGATGACTCGATGCACTGACTGCCCATGGACTGTGCCACTGAAGCGGTTGACTTCGAAGGAGGAGAAGAATGGGAACTTTGGGCGCGAGTTCGTCAAATGCGAGAGCAAGCCGGAGGGGTAGGTTAGATCTAAGTTTTCCTCGCATCCTAATTTCTCAAAAAACTGTCAGATTTGGGATTTAGGTTACGTGATTTCGTTTTCAGATCATGAAGAAATGCCACCATTTCGAGTGGATGGATTATTACATCCAGAGGCTTCAAGGGTTTGGCTTGCTGGATTAGAGGGGGGATGCAATCCTCGAGTTCAATCTGCCCCATGACAGTGCCGCTCCGGCATAGCACGTCCGGAATACCCGATGGTGGTAGATGTCAAACTGAAGATGGAATTGAAGAAGATGAACAAGAACTTCAAGCAGTTGATTGAGTTGAAGAAGCAATCCAATCTGATAGCTTTAGGAATACTTGCTCTAGGAATTTTTTACTTGATGGCCATCTCTCGTTAGAGATGTTTGTCTACTGTTGTTGCCACTGTTTAGCAATCCAAGTCTGTTTATCTCAAATGCAACTCTGTTTAGTGCAACTGTCGATCTCTGAATGTATGCAGTTTACTGTTATGTTTCGACACTTTCAGTTTCGGCAGAAGACAGCTACCAGTTCAGTGATAGGATTATTTTGTTAGCTAATAACCTCGAGTGTTGGATCATACCCTAGCTCGTCAGATGATAGTAAGCAGTACTTGAGCAGCACAAGGGATATACATCAAGTTCATCTCTTCTCTCTCGCACTTGCCAAACTTTTGTCCTCAAGTTCGTCAGTTCTGCTAGAAAAAAAACCTAGTCGCGGGCCCAAAGAGAATCAAGCTGCAATAGGTCCACAAAGGATAAATGAGGCCCAGAAACAAGCGATGTTTCTTTTTTGTTTAGGAACGATTGCTTTTTTCTTTTTTGTTTCTGATTGATTTTTTCATTAATTTGATTGCCCAATCTCTTCTATTTCATTGAGGAATTTTTTTGGTTTCCCTTTATGGGTCCCTTCATTTTTTTTGATTTGATTTTTCTTCACCGTATGTGCTTTTGTTTTGCTTGCCCACAACCTGGCTTAGTTTGGTGGTGAAGTAATTTTAGAATCAAAGTATTTGCAAACCGCAGTATTATTATGCCTAGTGAACCGATACTTCAATATTGGAAAAAGAGGTCCAGCCCTCTTTTTTATATACTTCAAAATAGTGTAGTTTTCTACATATTAAAGTATATAAAACTACACTTTTGACTAAAGCCAAACATCTCAAAGTATTTGATACTTCAATATTTCTGGAAACCAAAGTATTCTTGGAATACCTAAAAAATACAGAGCTCCCAAACCAAAGCCGTGTACGATATGTTCTTATTTTTAGAGGTCATCTATAAACACATCATTATTAGTTGGTTTGGTTAATTTTGCCCACGTCAATTAGCCGTGTCTAAACTTGGGACAAACAAAATACAAACATAACAAAGCATTAATATAACACACATAACTTATCTTAGATAGGGTTGCTAGGGCAACACAAGTTCTTACATATAACACGACACTGATAGATAATTAACCTTACATAGATAGGGTAGCTAGCTCGAGCAACACACACCAAACTCACACTACATAGTAGATAGGGTAGCTAGGGCAACACCTCCATGTCTTCACCGTCGTCTTCACCTTAACCGTCGGCTTCACCGTCTTCTTCGCCGCTGGCTTCAGTACTGCTCCTCCTCAAGGCCGTTCTTGCCGAGGTAGTACGGGAGGCTGTGCATGCGGTTGCGAGCGGGGAAGACGCTCTCGAAGTCGGTGAAGATGTTATAGGTGGTGAATCTGATAAACTCGCACCCACACTGAGGGAATCCTGGATTAGGGGGTGTCCGGATAGCCGGACTATACCTTCGGCCGGACTCCTAGACTATGAAGATACAAGATTGAAGACTTCGTCCCGTGTCCGGAAGGGACTTTCCTTGGCGTGGAAGGCAAGCTTGGCGATACAGATATGTAGATCTCCTACCATTGTAACCGACTCTGTGTAACCCTAGCCCTCTCCGGTGTCTATATAAACCGAAGGGTTTTAGTCCGTAGGATGAACAACAATCATACCATAGGCTAGCTTCTAGGGTTTAGCCTCTCTGATCTCGTGGTAGATCTACTCTTGTACTACCCATATCATCAATATTAATCAAGCAGGATGTATGGTTTTACCTCCATCAAGAGGGCCCGAACCTAGGTAAAACATCGTGTCCCCTGCCTCCTGTTACCATCCGGCCTAGACGCACAGTTCGGGACCCCCTACCCGAGATCCGCTGGTTTTGACACCGACATTGGTGCTTTCATTGAGAGTTCCTCTGTGTTGTCACTTTTAGGTCCGATGGCTTCTCCGATCATCAACAGCGATGCGATCCAGGGGAGACTTTTCTCCCCGGACAGATCTTCGTATTCGGCGGCTTTGCACTGCGGGCCAATTCGCTTGGTCATCTGGAGCAGATCGAAAGCTACGCCCCTGGCCATCAGGTCAGATCTAGAAGTTTGAACTACACGGCCGACATCCGCGGAGACTTGATCTTCGACGGATTCGAGCCACAGCCAAGCGTGCCGCACTGTCACGATGGGCATGATCTAGCTCTGCCACCGAACAGTGCCCTGGAGGCCGCACCCGCATCAGCTCTGACCCTTAATTCGGAGCCAACTGCGCCAATCGAGGATGGGTGGTTGGACACCGCCTCGGGGGCTGCAATCTCTATGGCGATCGAGCCGAACACCAGCCCTATTCTCTGTGAAGCCCATGACTCCAAGGAGCCGACTCCTCTCCTGACTCCGAGCCCTCCGCGCCCCTACCGATCGAACCCGATTGGGCGCTGATCATGGAGTTCACCGCCGCGGACATCTTTCAGCACTCGCCCTTCGGCGATATTCTGAATTCACTAAAGTCTCTCTCTTTATCAGGAGAGCCCTGGCCGGACTATGGTCAGCAAGGTTGGGATGCTGATGATGAAGAAATTCAAAGCCCACCCACCACCCACTTCGTAGCCACTATCGATGATTTAACCGACATGCTCGACTTCGACTCCGAAGACATCGACGGTATGGATGCCGATGCAGGAGACGATCAAGAACCGGCGCCTATAGGGCACTGGAAAGCCACCTCGTCGTATGATATATACATGGTGGACGCCCCAAAAGAAGGTAATGGCGATGGAACAGCGGAGGATGACCCCTCCAAGAAGCAGCCTAAGCACCGGCGTCAGCGGCGCCGCTCTAAATCCCGCCAAAGCAAAAACGGTGATTCCGGCACGGGAGATAATAACACCCCGGACAGTGCCGAAGACAACCACCTCCAGCAAGATTCAGCACAGGAGGATGGAGAAGTCAGGCCTCATGAGAGAGCGGCAGACAAAGAGGTCGAGGACGATAATTATATGCCTCCCTCCGAAGACGAGGCAAGCCTCGACGATGACGAATTTGTCGTGCTGGAGGATCCCGTCAAACAAGAGCGTTTCAAACGCAGGCTTATGGCCACGACGAGCAGCCTCAAGAAAAAACAGCAACAGCTTAGAGCTGATCAAGATTTGCTAGCCAAGAGATGGACTGAAGTCCTTGCGGCCGAAGTGTATGAACTCGAACGCCCCTCCAAGAGCTACCCAAAGCGCAGGTTGCTACCCCAATTAGAGGAGGAAGCACCTAAACCTACATCACTAGCGCATGATGCGGCCGACTGGCCACCCCGTGGCCGCGACAGAGAGGCCTCTCGGCCCTCCACTCAAGCCGCACCCCGGCGCCGCTCAAAAAATACCAAGGCATGGGAAAATGCGCGCCAGACCTGCAAGATATATTGGAGGACAAGGCAAGGCAAACAAGATCGATCTACGGATCACGTGGGAGCCCCATGGCACGAGACGGTACTCATCACGCCCGATACAGTAAATCCGGTCGGGCCGAACATAGTAGACAAAGCTCGTTTGAGCTGCGTCGTGATATAGCCCAATACAGAGGCGCTGGACACCCGCTATGCTTCACAGATGAAGTAATGGATCATCAAATCCCTGAGGGTTTCAAACCCGTGAACATCGAATCATACGATGGCACAACAGATCCTGCGGTATGGATCGACGACTATCTCCTTCATATCCACATGGCCCGCGGTGATGACCTACACGCCATCAAATACCTCCCACTCAAGCTTAAAGGACCAGCTCGGCATTGGCTTAACAGCTTGCCAGCAGAATCAATTGGTTGTTGGGAGGACCTGGAAGCCGCATTCCTCGACAATTTCCAGGGCACTTATGTGCGACCACCAGACGCCGATGACCTAAGCCACATAATTCAGCAGCCAGAGGAATCGGCCAGACAATTCTGGACACGGTTCCTAACCAAGAAAAATCAAATCGTCGACTGTCCGGATGTAGAGGCCCTAGCAGCCTTCAAGCATAACATCCGCAACGAGTGGCTTGCACGGCACCTAGGACAGGAAAAGCCGAAATCTATGGCAGCCCTCACGACACTTATGACCCGCTTTTGCGCGGGAGAAGACGGCTGGCTAGCTCGCAGCAATAACATGACCAAGAGCCCTGATAATTCGGATACCAAGGACAACAGTGGCAGGTCGCGTCGCAACAAGCAAAAGCACCGCATTAACGGCGACAATGCTGAGGATACGACAGTTAATGCCGGATTCAGAGGCTCTAAACCCGGTCAGCGGAAAAAGCCATTCAAAAGAAATACTCCGGGCCCGTCCAGTTTGGACCGAATACTCGACCGCTCATGCCAGATACATGGCACCCCCGAAAAACCAGCCAATCACACCAACAGGGATTGTTGGGTGTTCAAGTAGACAGGCAAGTTAAATGCCGAAAGCAGAGACAAGGGGCTGCATAGCGATGACAAGGAGGAGCCCCGGCCGCCGAACAACAGCGGGCAGAAAGGTTTTCCCCCACAAGTGCGGACGGTGAACATGATATACACAACCCACGTCCCCAAGAGGGAGCGGAAGCGTGTGCTAAGGGACATATACGTGATGGAGCCAGTCGCTCCAAAGTTCAACCCATGGTCTTCCTGCCCGATCACTTTTGATCGAAGGGACCACCCCACTAGCATCCGTCATGGCGGATTCACCACATTGGTTCTAGACCCAATTATTGACGGATTTCACCTCACTAGAGTCCTTATGGACGGCGGCAGCAGCCTGAACCTGCTTTACCAGGATACAGTGCGGAAAATGGGCATCGATCCCTCGAGGATTAAACCCACTAGAACGACCTTTAAAGGCGTCATACCAGGTGTAGAGGCCAACTGTACAGGCTCAGTTACACTTGAAGTGGTCTTCGAATCTCCGGATAATTTCCGAAGCGAGGAGTTAATCTTCGACATAGTCCCGTTCTGCAATGGCTATAACGCACTGCTCGGGCGAACCGCATTTGCTAAGTTCAATGCGGTGCCGCACTACGCATACCTCAAGCTCAAGATGCCAGGCCCTCGAGGAGTCATCACGGTCAATGGAAACACTGAACGCTCTCTCCGGACGGAGGAGCATACGGCGGCTATCGCAGCGGAAGTACAAAGCAGCCTCTCAAGGCAATTCTCCAGTCCGGCCATTAAACGTCTGGACACCGTCAAGCGCGCCCGGAGTAACCTACAACAAGATCGCCTGGCACGTTCCGAGCAAGCGTAGCAATGCGGCCCCAACCCCAGCCCCGCGAACTTGCGAAACCAGTGTTGCGCGTACATAACTACGCTCTGTAAATACCATGGGCACAGGGGGAGGGGCACCATCACGGCACGCCCGAAACGCGGCTTAAACCGCACTAGGGGCTGCCGATTTCTTAATTTTCTCTTATTTTCAGGACTCCATTCTTCGGAAGCTTGTCCGGCAGTACAATTGCTGCACAAACGATACAACCAGGGAAGCAGAAAGCTACGCCGCACTATGGAACTCTAAGGTGGTCTCTATAACGAGCAGTATACCTGTTTTACATACCATTCCGCAGCTCACCCTGGAAAGGACACGTTAAATAGTCCCATTTTTTGCTTATCGCACATTTGTATCGTTCTGCTTTGATCGCAGCTTTTTTAAACAAAACAATGCATAGCTTCCGTCTATTATTGCATTACTCTTCTTTATGAATATATGTTCATTAATGACATGTTGCACCCGTACACTTTGGTACGGCCAATACGCCAAAGGCTTAAGTACCCCACAATATGGTGTGAGAAGTCCGAACACTTTCACAAGTGCGGCACCCCGAACTTATAGCATTATATGCATTGGCTCCGAATCATGTCTTGGGTCAATAGTTGGGTTTGCCCGGCTCCTATGTTTTGGTACCTTACGTTCCGTTATATCGGCTAAGGTAGCACTAGGAGAACTACTATGATTGTGCCCCAGTTGAGCTGGGCTAAGCACCTCAGTAGAGAAAGCTAAAACTGACCGTCATGATGAGGCGAGAGTTGGCCGTTGTTCGAGAGGTTTTCGAGTCCCTAAAGACTTGTGCCGCTTAGAGCGAGGAGTCGGCTTTGTCCAGCCTAGGCGTGGATAGCGCCCCGAACTCGGTCTTCCGAACACTAGGGGCTTCGCCGAAATTTAAAATTATAGAATTCTATGGCTAAGTGAGAGTGTTCAAGCATTATAGTCCGATTGCCTTGTTTGTTGTGTTGAGCGCCTCCCTCGAAGGACCCAAGAATGGGAAAAAGAGCGCTCATGTTTATCCCGAACACCCCAGCACTCGTGGCATGGGGGTAGAAGCCGACGACTCGCCATCTCTCAAATTTGATAAACGGCCGCACAGAAGGTAATATTTTAAATTCAAAAGCGTTGCTTAGCGCATATGAACAAGTTTTCAGCGTACAGGATCACAAATGCGAGTTTACTCAAAAATTACATCTTTGGAGCATTCATCCGCTATAAGGCGGGCACCCTTCAGGATGCCCTCATAATACGCTTCCGGGACGCGATGCTCCTTACCCGGCGGCGGCCCGTCCTTCACCAGCTTCTCCGCATCCATCTTGCCCCAGTGCACTTTAGCACGGGCAAGCGCCCTACGGCACCTTCGATGCAGACAGAGTGCTTGATTACTTCAAGCCATGGACAGGCATCCACCAGCCGCCTCACCAGCCCAAAGTAGCTCCCAGGCAGAGCCTCCCCAGGCCAAAGCCGAACTATGAAGCCCTTTATGGCCTGTTCAGCCACCTTGTGGAGCTCGACCATTTGCTTCAGCTGGTCGCTCAAAGGCACCAGGTGTCCGGCCTCAGCATACTGAGACCAGAACACCTTCTCCGTCGAGCTCCCCTCCTCGGCTCGGTAGTAGGCGGCAGCATTAGACGCACTGCGGGGCAAATATGTGAATGCTCCTGGAGAGCTCCGGACTCGGGTAAGTAACAAGTAATTCACTTTCACGTGCTTGCTTTGCATAATGAATGCCTTACCCGCCGCTATCTTCTTCATCGCTTCAATTTCTCAAAGGGCTTTCTGGGCTTCGGCCTTGGCAGACTTCGCGCTTTTGAGGGCTGCCGCAAGCTCGGACACTTGCGTCTTTGAGTCAAGCTCCAAACTCTCGTGTTTTTTCACGAGAGCCTGGAGCTCTTTCTGCACCTCCTCCACCCGCGCCTCCTGCTTCCCTCTCTCTGTGCACTCCGCGGCCGCTCTGTTTTCGGCCTCGGACAGCGCTTGCTTAAGGGTTGCCACCTCGGTCGTGGCCCCTATAATAGCACGTTGATCCTGTCCTTTTTCGCAACCACATCTTCTCTATATACTTGTGCAAGGTATTACTTACCTTCCTTCTCCTCGAGTTGCCTCTTGGCATGGCCGAGCTCGTTCTCGGACCGCGCGAGGTTTTGCTTCAGCGTATCCACCTCCGCAGTCAGTGCGGCAGAGGCCACCAGTGAAGCCTGCATACGCATATTGACGTGATTATGTTAGACTCCTACGAATGTTATTAGATCCTCTATTCGGCTTTTCTTTCTGAACGCCGAACAGAGCATCAGGGGCTACTGTCTATGCGGTAATATTTTTACATATTCTTTACTTACCTCAAAGCCTGTTAGAAGGCTGGCACAGGCTTCAGTCAGTCCGCTATTGGCGGACTGAACCTTCTGGATCACCACACTCATAATAGTGCGGTGCTCCTCGTCGATGGAGGCACCGTTAAGCACCTCCAGCAAATTGTCCGGTGCCTCCAATTGGACGGAGGTCACCGGCTCGGTAGGCTTGCTCCTCTTGGAAGGAGGCTGCCTACCGGAGTCTGGAACCGTTGAAGGTTCCGGCGCGGTGTCTGGCTCAAGGCCGGACTTGGAGCCCTTGGGGGTTCTATCCCCTTTACGCCTGGAGTCCGGGAGGTTGCCTTGCGGCTCCTCCAGGACCACCTCCTCCTGGCTTGGAACCTGTTGGGACGCCACCTCGGCGCCGTCCGTAGGGTGGGGGAGGAAGCCGTCGGAAGCGAATTCACATCCGACGAATCCAGGGAGCCGCTCGACAACTCGTCGAGCCCGGCCTTGGGCGGACTGCACAGTCATATTCGGCGTAAGGAGGAGCTGTGCAAGAAAGGAACACTATGAATTGCTCTGGTGTCCGAATACTTATGATCTCGCCAGGGGCTTGGCCCTGTGCGGCCACTCCTCTTCGCCGTCATCGGTGTTGGTGGAGTAGTCCGGAGGAAGGGTCTTCCCCTTCTCGGACCCTTCGGCCTCCCCAGTTGGGGCGGCCTTCCTTTTCTTCCCTTCCCTCGCTGGAGGGGGAGAGGTCTCTTCTTCCTCCTCCTCGTCTTCACGGGAGGAGTGCGCCTTGGAATCGTCGAATGATGAATCCGACACCTCCTGGCGCCGGGCGCTCTTCCGAGTCCCCGTGGCCTTCTTGGCCTTCTTCTCTAGCACCACATAGGGCGCCGGAACCAGCAGCTTCGCCAAGCGAGCGTCCGCTGGGCCTTCGGGCAAAGGAGTCGGACAGTTGATCTGTCCGGACGTCTCCTGCCAATCATGTCAAAGGTAAGGAAGCTTAGATCCCGCATGGAGTCGAACTATGAAAAACTAATACCCTGTAAAAGGTAAAAACAGCTTACCGCACGAGCGTGACGCTGCATGCTGAATCCGCGATCCTCGGTAGCGGATGCGGGGGCCTCGGCGCCCTTGAAAAGCACCTTCCAGGCATCTTCATATGTCGTGTCGAAGAGCCTGCTCAGAGTTCGATGCTGCGCCGGGTCGAACTCCCACAGGTTGAAAGCCCGTTGTTGACACGGGAGGATCCGGCGGATGAGCATAACCTGGACTACGTTGATAAGTTTGAGCTTCTTGTCCACCAGGGTTTGGACGAATGTTTGGAGTCCGGTTAGCTCTCCTTCTTTACCCCATGACAGGCCCGTCTCTTTCCAGGAGGTGAGCCGCGTGGGGGGTCCAGATCGGAACTCGAGGGCTGTGACTCATTCAGGGTCGCGCGGCTCGGTGATGTAAAACCACCCCGATTGCCACCCCTTTAGGGACTCCACGAAGGATCCCTCGGGCCATAGGACGTTGGGCATCTTGCCCACCATGGCGCCTCCGCACTCCGCCTGGGTGCCGCGCACCACCTTCGGCTTGACATTGAAAGTCTTGAGCCATAGGCCGAAATGGGGGCGGATGCAGAAGAAAGCCTCACACATGACGATAAACGCCGAGATATTGAGGACAAAGTTCGGGGCCAAATCATGGAAATCCAGGCCATATTAGAACATGAGCCCCCGGACAAATGGGTGGAGAGGGAAGCCCAGTCTGCGGAGGAAATGGGGGAGGAACACCACCCTCTCATGGGGCCTAGGGGTGGGGATGAGCTGCCCCTCTTCGGGAAGCCGGTGCGCAATGTCGTTAGACAAGTATCCGGCCTTCCTCAGTTTTTTGATGTGTCCTTCCGTGACGGAGGAGACCATCCACTTGCCTCCCGCTCTGGACATGACTGGAGAAGGTTGAGGTGGGGTGTGCGGACTTGGGCGCTGGAGCTCGAGTGCGCGGAAATGGATAGGCAAAGGAGGAAGAAGGCGTGGATGAAAAGGTGGGTCCTTATCCCCTTATATGGGTGGACGCGACTATGCGCCCCCACCAGCCTGGTAAAACTCGCTTATCTCCCAAGCGTCGTAATCAATGGCGCGGTTGGGTTACCCACACCCGTATTGATGAGAATCCCGGAATAAGGGGACACGATCTCTGCTTTGACAAGACGTGCCAAGGAAACCGCCTCGCTAAACGCGCTGAGGTGGGACAGTAAAACGATTCGAATAAAGACTTGGCTGTGGTGTGATGTCACGCTACGTAATACGTCAGCAGATTAGATTTGTGTAAATATTATTCTCTCTATGGCAATATGTGGAAACTTATTTTGCAGAGCCGAACACTACCTTTGTGTTCAAAATCTTCTATGAAGTACTTGGAGGAGGAACCCGCCTTGCAATGCCGAAGACAATCTACGCGCCGGACTTGTCATCATTGAAGCCTGGTTCAGGGGCTACTGAGGGAATCCTGGATAAGGGGGTGTCCGGATAGCCGGACTATACCTTCGGCCGGACTTCTGGACTATGAAGATACAAGATTGAAGACTTCGTCCCGTGTCCGGAAGGGACTTTCCTTAGCGTGGAAGGCAAGCTTGGCGATACGGATATGTAGATCTCCTACCATTGTAACCGACTTTGTGTAACCCTAGCCCTCTCCGGTGTCTATATAAACCAGAGGGTTTTAGTCCGTAGGACGAACAACAATCATACCATAGGCTAGCTTCTAGGGTTTAGCCTCTCTGATCTCGTGGTAGATCTACTCTTGTACTACCCATATCATCAATATTAATCAAGCAGGACGTAGGGTTTTTCCTCCATCAAGAGGGCCCGAACCTAGGTAAAACATCGTGTCACCTGCCTCCTATTACCATCCGGCCTAGACGCACAGTTCGGGACCCCCTACCTGAGATCCGCCGGTTTTGACACCGACACACACCAATACACCTTGCCGAGAAGGTAGTAGGCATCGAACCTGTTGGTGAAGTGGACGACGAGCCCTACCACTGGAGCGTTGGCGTGGGGACGCTGCTCCACGAGGTTGAACATGGGCGGCGAGCCCGCCGGGAGGTGGTGGAAGCCCGCACGGAGGAACCCCCATGCAAGCTGAGTGCTACCCCTCCAGCGTGAGAACGCCCACACACGGAGCGATGCCTCGACGATGATGTTGGCGGGGTACCGCCGTTCCGGCACGGTGGGCGGCTCTTGGTACGTAGGCCCGTTGTACTGCATCTTGCTCGCTTCGCTGAGTGTTTCATTTGGCTTTTGGGGGAAGAAGAGAAGGGGGAGGCACAGATGGATCTGTAGAAGAAGAGGCAATGAAGGGTGGTTTAAATAGCTGGGGGAGACGAAGAGGGTACATGCGGAAACGGCGTAGATCGTGACTCAGTGTGTGCGTGAACCGATGCTATCATCAATGTGTGAACGTGAATCGATGCAAGCGTGCTCTGCATTGGCGGCTGCCTGCCTCCCCCTTCTACGTGCTCTGCGTTGGCGGCTGCCTACCTCCCACAACTGAATCGAGCGGCAGCCGTGCGGCATGAACCGATGCCTCAACATATGGATGCGAGCGTGCAGCCTTCCCCTTCTGCCACCGGCGCGTATGCCTGCGACGCGTGAAACGACGTTGCGTAGCGACTGAATCCACCGGCAACCATGCGGCACGGATCGATGCGTGCGTGTCGGCGTGCATGCATGCGATTAGGTCTAGGTCACTAGATACATGCGTGGCGGCGTTCGCATGCATAGCAGGCTACATCGATGCCAAAGCCGGGCATGCATAGTAGGCTGCATCCATCAATAGCAAGCTTTTTTAATTTATTACCAACAAACTAACGGGCCTGCCCTATGAACACAAACACGACCCAACTAGCGAAGCCACAGCCACAGTCAACAGAGTCCAACGTGGCCCCACAAGTCAGTTAACGGCCAAGACGGCAAATGTCTGTTATGAACATTTGTGAGAGTTTCAGCTAAGGGAGTGGGGAAAAGTGAGCAAAAGTTTGGAGCGTGGGGAAAACTGAGCACAACTAAGGAATTGGGGGCATAGATGGAATAAGCCCTTTCAAAAATTTCCTACGCACATGCAAGATCATGGTGATGCATAGCAACGAGAGGGGAGAGTGTTGTCTACGTACCCTCGTAGACCGTAAACGGAAGCGTTATGACAACGCGGTTGATGTAGTCGTACGTCTTCACGATCGACCGATCCTAGTACCGAAAGTATGGCACCTCCATGATCTGCACACGTTCAGCTCAGTGACATCCCACGAACTCACGATCCAGCAGAGTGTCGAGGGAGAGCTTCATCAGCACGACGGCGTGATGACGGTGATGATGATGATACCGGAACAGGGCTTCGCCTAAGCACCACTACGATATGACCGAGGTGGATTATGGTGGAGGGGGGCACCACACACGGCTGGAAACTATCAACTTGTGTGTTCTAGGGCGCCCCCTACCCCCGTATATAAAGGAGCAAGTGGGGAGGCCGGCCGGCCTTGGGGCGCACCAAGGAGAGGGAGGAGTCCTCCTCCTAGTAGGAGTAGGACTCCCCCTTTCCTAGTCCAACTAGGAAGGAGGGGAAGGAAAGAGAGGGAGAGAGGGAGGGAAAGAGGGGGCGCTGCCCCCCTCCTTGTCCAATTCGGACTCCCAGGGGGTGCGGCCAGCCCTATGGCCCTTCCTCTCTCTCACACACAAGGCCCATGTTGGCCCATTAGCTCCCCCGGGGGTTCCGATAACCCCCCGGCACTCCGATAATTATCTGGTGACCTCCGGAACTCATCCGGTGTCCGAATATAGTCATCCAATATATCAATATTTATGTCTCGACAATTTCAAGACTCCTCATCATGTCCGTGATCACATCTGGGACTCCTAACTATCTTCGGTACGTCAAAACATATAAACTCATAATACCGATCATCACCGAATGTTAAGCGTGCGGACCCTATGGGTTCGAGAACTATGTAGACATGACCGAGACACGTCTCCGGTCAATAAACAATAGCGGAACCTGGATGTTCATATTGGCTCCCACATATTCTACGAATATCTTTATCGATCAAACCGCATAACGATATACATTGTTCCCTTTGTCATCGGTATGTTACTTGTCCGAGATTCGATCATCGGTATCTCAATACCTAGTTCAATATCGTTACCGGCAAGTCTCTTTACTCATTCCGTAATGCATCATCCCATAACTAACTCATTAGTCACATTGCTTGCAAGGCTTATATTGATGTGCATTATCGAGAGGGCCCAGAGATACCTCTCCGACAATCGGAGTGACAAATCCTAATCTCGATCTATGCCAACTCAACAAACACCATGGGAGACACCTATAGAGCACCTTTATAATCACCCAGTTATGTTGTGATGTTTGGTAGCACACAAAGTGTTCCTCCGGTATTCGGGAGTTGCATGATCTCATAGTCATAGGAACATGTATAAGTTATGGAGAAAGCAATAGTAACAAACTAAACGATCATCGCGCTAAGCTAACGGATGGGTCAAGTCAATCCCATAATTCTCTAATGATATGATCCTGTTAATCAAATGACAACTCATGTCTATGGTTAGGAAATATAACCATCATTGATTCAATGAGCTAGTCAAGTAGAGGCATACTAGTGACATTCTGTTTGTCTATGTATTCACACATGTACCAAGTTTCCAGTTAAAACAATTCTAGCATGAATAATAAACATTTATCATGATATAAGGAAATATAAATAACAACTTTATTATTGCCTCTAGGGCATATTTCCTTCAGATATATACCGGTGTGCGACGCCATATGAGCGGCAGCGCCTGTGTCCATGTACCAGTTCCCGCCACCGGAGTAGTTGCTTGGGGAAGGGGCAGCGTGGAGGGTGGCTAGGAGCGTCGGGTCATAGGAGTAGCCGGTGGGGGCGGCATGGCAGCACCGTAGGCCGCGGGCCCACCGTACGCTGAGGAGCCACCGGGACCGAAACCACCCGGCGCGGCCAGGAGGGCCTGGTGATGAGCCAGACAAGGACCGAGGATGCCCGAAGCAGGCGCCCGCAACAGTGGCATGGAATAAGCATGCACCACCCCTGTCCAGGGGTTGTACCCCGTGAGCCAGGGCGGGGGTGCCGAGGCCGGGGCAGGGGCGGGTGGAGCCGCCTGGCGGGGCTGGGAGCCCCCATCGCGGGCCCGCCCGTCGCGACCCCCTGTTTCTTCTAGCGGCCGTGGTCGGGGGCGGCTGGCGGTGGTGGGGCCGGTACGCGAGGAGGTTGTGGGAGGGCAGTGGGATCCCCGACGGTGCCGGCGTGGAGCATGGCGAGAGGCGCTTGCCGAGCCGTGTGACGGAGACGCTTCTCCTCCATCCACAGGTAGGTGACGACCTTCGCATAGGAGGGCGTGGTGTGGGAGAGGTTGGTGGCGGATTGGCCAAGGTCGGGGTGGAGGCCGCTGAGGAGGTTGGTGAGGAGGACCGAGTTGTCGATCACCATGCTGACATCGCGAAGCTCATCGGAGAGAACTTTCATCTTGGTGTAGTACTCGTCGATTGTGAGATCGTTTTGCTGCATGGTGAAAAACTCCCCTTAGAGGAACACACGACGCTGAAGCTGATTGTCAAGGAAGAGGTCGCAAAGCCGCATCTAGATGGCATGTGCGAACGAGTCGCGGTAGTTCACCATGTCGAAGAGCCCGCGCGAGATTATGAGGAACAGCCACTTGACGATACAGGTGTCGACGGCCAGCCACTCGTCACAGCCTTTCATGTCGCGGATGTCAATGCTCCCATCAACATGCTCAATGAGACGGTAGGAGCAGAAGAGAAGCGCGAAGTAGGTGCGCTAAGCATTGTAGGAGGGGGAGTCGAGCTCGAGGATGACAGGAACATGGTCCTTGATGGGAAGTTCGTTGAGACGGTCAGAGGTGAAAGCAAGGACGGCGGTGGAGCTGCCGAGGGAGGAGTTGGATCCCACCATGATGATGAAAACGGCAGCGGCTGGGGAAAGGGTTTAGGGTTTGGCGGCGGCGGCTTGGGAGAAAGCAACGGCGGTGGCGTGTGAGGGTTAGGGTTTTGGTGCGGCGGCAGCTTGGGAGAATCGGCGGCGGCGGCGTGGGAGGGCTAGGGTGTGGTGCGGCGGCTTGTGGAGCAAGCAGTAGCGGCGGCAGGAGAGAGGAGGCGGTGGTGGCGTGAGACGCGGCGGCGACCTAGGGCGGAAGCGATGGAGATCGGTAGAAAACTGATACCATGTAGAAGACTATAGGATGCAACTCAATTGTATTCATCGGAGTCTGTTACAATATATACAGGTGGTGTCTTGCGTGATAAGCCAAGTAACCCTACAATATCTCTAGGAATCAACTATACAAGGCTAGAGATAATATGAGAATAAGTTGGTAATAAATACAGAGATATCATAGTTCAACACTAGGGAAAAGCCTATACACAGAATCTTACCAGCAGCGCGCCTTAAAATAAGGCACTGCAGCTACGTAGCAGTAGCGTACGCCAACAAAACATGGTACTGAAACAAATGTAGCAGTAGCGCGCCTGTAATAAGTCGCGCTACTGCTATAATTGCCACGACCCCGCCGCCAAGCTAGTTATAGCAGCAACACCATAATACAAAGAGCTCTACTGCTACAGATCATAGCAGTAGCGCCTTCTCACAATGCCCACTACTACTAAGTTTATTACAAAAATTTAGTCCTACCTCGCTCCGCGAACAAGGTTTTTACCACCTTAAATATGTTACTTCTCAAACTATCACAACCACTTGGTCTTCATTGAACTCTATGTGTAGAATTTGTGGCCGCAATATGAGTCTTCTCCGATTTCTAAACCGGTGAGGACTCATATTAACAATTCAGATTGTACACAAAAAGATCATTGATGATCAATGTATTTTTTATGTATATTTTTACATGTTTACACATAGCAGTAGCACATTTTGACTGAAAGGCGCTACTGCTAGGTCGTTTAGCAGTAGTGTGTTTCTCTATAGCGCGCTACTGATAAGTCATTCTATCTTCCCCAACCGGCCACCCCTCACTCTTCACACTCACACTCACACTCACTCGATCTTCCCCCTCAACCCCCCGCGCCGGTCCTCCCCCGTCGGCCGCCCTCGCCTACCCCTTCCCCCTCTGCGTCGCTGTCACCTTCTCCTCCTCCCTGGACTCGGTAATCCTTCGCCGGCCGCCCTCATCCCCGCCCCCTCATCCTTTGTCCTCCCTCCACTCCTCCATTCGCCATCGGCCGGCCCCTCCTCGCTCCGCCTTCCTCCTCTGTCCTCCTTCCTCCTCCCTCCTCCAGTCGCCCCTCCTTCTCCCTCCTCCCTCCTCCATCCACAACCCCTCCTCCCTGCTACATTTTGATTTAGTAGGCTAGTTCATATGCAACATTTTGATTTAGTTGATATGATTTAGTTGATTTAATAGGCTAGTTGATTTAGAACATTTTGATTTTGTTGATTTTGTTAATTTAGAATATTTTGATTTAGTTGATTTAGTAGGCTAGTTGATATGCAACATTTAGAGAGAGGGACATATATATATATGATAGTTGATAGTTTTTAGTTGATATGATTAATTGATTAGTGAAAATTTAGACATAGTTGATAGTTTTTAGTTGATATAAGCCTCTGGTCATATATAACACTTTGATATAGGATAGTTTCTAGGGTTTAAGATAGTCGGTGCTAGTTTGATATGTTGGTTTGCATGTTGAGCTTGATGATCATCCCATGCTAAGTTGCTAGCATACTGATGCTCTACTCTAGTTGTGGTTTTTGTGTTCCTCATAGTAGTTTTTTTATGCTATATTGAAGTTGGTGTACCACTGTTTTTTGATTCTGTTTCCTCGCCTGCATGCGTGTTACTCGTGGTGAGTTGACCAGCTTCTCCTTCAGAGCAGAAAGACCCAAGCTGGCTGTCATTTATATCAACAAGTTGGAAGATGATGAAGATGATGAGGACCCACTCAATGAAGACGACAAGGACCCACTTCATGAAGCCATCATAGCTCAAAGAATGAGGTCGAGAGAGGAGGAGGTGTGCAACCT
This sequence comes from Triticum urartu, assembly GCF_056163025.1. Classification (NCBI taxonomy): domain Eukaryota; kingdom Viridiplantae; phylum Streptophyta; class Magnoliopsida; order Poales; family Poaceae; genus Triticum; species Triticum urartu. The sequence continues at coordinate 68,209,464 of NC_141876.1, read as the reverse complement.
ATGGGACATAATTCTGCCACATGATGACTTTGTCGGGGTGTGATATGTCTCCAACATATCTATAATTTTTTATTGTTCCATGCTATTATATTATCTGTTTTGGATGTTTAATGGGCTTCATTATACACTTCTATATTATTTTTGGGACTAACCTACTAACCCAAGGCCCAGTGCAAATTGTTGTTTTTTGCCTATTTCTGTGTTTCGCAGAAAATGAATGAAACCTTCGGAAGAGTTATTTTTGGAACAAACGTGATCTAGGGGACTTGGAGTAGACGTCAAGAAAGGAGCGAGGAGGCCACGAGGCAGGGAGGCGTGCCTGCCCCCTGGGCGCGCCCCCACCCTCGTGGGCCCCTCGCAGCTCCACCGACCTACTTCTTCCGCCGCCGCAACCCTATTTCCACCGCCGCAACCTTCTGTACCCAAGATATCCCATCTTGGGGCCTTTTCCGGAGCTCCGCCGGAGGGGGAATCGATCATGGAGGGCTTCTACATCAACACCATAGCCTCTCCGATAATGTGTGAGTAGTTTACCACAGACCTTCGGGTCCATAGTTATTAGCTAGATGGCTTCTTCTCTCTCTTTGGATCTCAATACAAAGTTCTCCTCGATCTTCTTGGAGATCTATTCGATGTAATTCTTTTTGCGGTGTGTTTGTTGATATCCGATGAATTGTGGGTTTATGATCAAGATTATATATGGACAATATTTGATTCTTCTCTGAAATCTTTTATGTATGTTTTGTTATGTTTGCAAGTCTCTTCGAATTATCAGTTTGGTTTGGCCTACTAGATTGATCTTTCTTGCAATCGGAGAAGTGCTTAGCTTTGGGTTCAATCTTGCGGTGTCCTTTCCCAGTGACAGCAGGGGAAGCAAGGCACGTATTGTATTTTTGCCATCGAGGATAAAAAGATGGGGTTTATATCATATTGCTTGAGTTTATCCCTCTACATAATGTCATCTTGCCTAATGCGTTACTCTGTTCTTATGAACTTAATACTCTAGATGCATGCTGGATAGCGGTCGATGTTTGGAGTAATAGTAGTAGATGCAGAATCATTTCGGTCTACTTGTCGCAGACGTGATGCCTATATACATGATCATGCCTAGATATTCTCATAATTATGCACTTTTCTATCAATTGCTCGATAGTAATTTGTTTACCCACCGTAATACTTATGCTATCTTGAGAGAAGCCACTAGTGAAACCTATGGCCCCCGGGTCTATTTTCCATCATATAAGTTTTCAATCTATTTTATTTTGCAATATTTATTTTCCAATCTATATCATAAAAATACCAAAAATATTTATCTTATTATCTCTATCAGATCTCACTCTCATAAGTGACCGTGAAGGGATTGACAACCCATTTATCGCGTTGGTTGCGAGGTTCTTATTTTTTTGTGTAGGTGCGAGGTGACTTGCGTGTAGTCTCCTACTGGATTGATACCTTGGTTCTCAAAAATTGAGGGAAATACTTCGCTACTTTGCTGCATCACCCTTTCCTCTTCAAGGGAAAACCAACGCGGTGCTCAAGAGGTAGCAAGAAGGATTTCTGGTGCCGCTGCCGGGGAGATCTACGCACAAGTCAAGACATACTATGTACCTATCACAAACTCTTATCCCTCGCATTACATTATTTTCCATTTGCCTCTCGTTTTCCTCTCCCCAACTTCTAAAACGATTTTCGAAAACCTTTGCCTTTTCTTTGCCTTCTTCTTGTATGTATCTTTGTTTGTGTTTCCATGTGCCTTTTATTTGCTTGCATCTTTGCTTGCTAAAAACCTATTGATATGGATCCACTTAAAGTGTTATACTTGGATCATCTTCGATCCCTATGCGCTCGTGCTGAAACCCCAACTGGCCTGGTTGATGGGAAATCTTTAGATGAGCATGCTCATTTTGTGCGTCACCGTTTGTCTGAAAAAGGGAGACTCTTATGGGATCAAATAAACAGATTGTTGTGTTATGCTTAAAATCTTTGTGAAATTTGTGATTTTACTTGTTGCTCTAAGAACCCTAAAAAACACCTCCCCTACCTATGTGAGTTTAATGATAATGAAATATTATCTTCTTATGCAAAAGGTGTTTATAGTTACTATGATATCAAACAAATTGAAGAATTTGTTGCTTTTAAGGATGCTTATGAAGTTGCTTCTTTGATCGGAAAGTATGATATTACTCTCTACGAATCGGAAAATTTTGACATACTTAAATATTGCTATGAAAACTATGCTCATAATGTCTATGTCAAAGAATTTATTGAAAGAATGACCGTTGCTTTGGAAGAAAATTATGATATGCATGAATCTATAGATAATTATGATTTCGATGATTTGATTGAAATATCCCTTGATGAACATGATGCTTGCTATTCTTGTGGCCATGATGCCAATATTTATGAAGATGAATTTGCTATAGTTCCCTATGTTAAACATGAGATCATTTCTATTGCACCCATACTTGATAGTTCCTTCGATGAAAAGCATGATTCAATGATGTTATTATAAATTCTCATAATGTCAATTGTGTTAATGATATGCAAAACCTCAAGCTTGGGGATGCTAGTTTTTCTATGACTACTATTTGTTGCAACGATCATGATTGGGGTGATTCTTCTTATGATCTTGAAAATTTATTTAAGCCCCATGATGAATATGAAATTGATAATAGTGTTTGCAATATTATTGAAAGTGGGTTTGGAAGAGTGTCAACTTTAGATCCCACATATTTGGAGAATGTTCAATCTTATGAAATTTTTGATAAAAGTGGGTTTGGAGAGGTCCTGACTATAGTTAATGTTAATCCCACTATTTTGGAAGAGTGTCAACTTTGCATGCATGTGGGCTGTGTTGAATTTTTTTATGTGATAGCTATTTTGTTGAATTTGCTTATGATCTGATAACCCACAAGTATAGGGGATCACAACAGTTTTCGAGGGTAGAGTATTCAACCCAAATTTATTGATTCGACACAAGGGGAGCCAAAGAATATTCTCAAGTATTAGCAGCTGAGTTGTCAATTCAACCACACCTGGAAACTTAATATCTGCAGCAAGGTATTTAGTAGCAAAGTAATATGATAGTAGTGGTAACGATAGCAAAAGTAATATTTTTGGGTTTTATAGTGATGGTAACAGTAGCAGCAGAAAAGTAAATAAGCGAAAAACAATATAGGAAAAGCTCATAGGCATTGGATCGGTGATGGAGAATTATGCCGGATGCGATCGATCATGTAACAGTTATAACCTAGGGTGACACAGAACTAGCTCCAGTTCATCAATGTAATGTAGGCATGTATTCCGAATATAGTCATACGTGCTTATGGAAAAGAACTTGCATGACATCTTTTGTCCTACCCTCCCATGGAAGCGGGGTCCTATTGGAAACTAAGGGATATTAAGGCCTCCTTTTAATAGAGTACCGGACCAAAGCATTAACACATAGTGAATACATGAACTCCTCAAACTACGGTCATCACCGGTAAGTATACCGATTATTGTTACTTCGGAGTTAACGGATCATAACACATAATAGGTGACTATAGACTTGCAAGATAGGATCAAGAACTCTCATATATTGATGTAAACATAATAGGTTCAGATCTGAAGTCATGGCACTCGGGCCCTAGTGACAAGCATTAAGCATAGCAAAGTCATAGCAACATCAATCTCAGAACACAGTGGATACTAGGGATCAAACCCTAACAAAACTAACTCGATTACATGATAAATCTCATCCAACCCATCACCGTCCAGCAAGCCTACGATGGAATTACTCACACACGGCGGTGAGCATCATGAAATTGGTGATGGAGGAAGGTTGATGATGACGATGGCGACGGATTCCCCTCTCTAGAGCCCCTAATGGACTCCAGACCAGCCCTCCCGAGAGAGTTTAGGGCTTGGTGGCGGCTCCGTATCGTAAAATGCTATGAATCCTTCTCTCTGATTTTTTCTCCCCGAAAGTGAATATATGGAGTCAAGGTTGAGCTCGGTGGAGCATCAGGAGGCCCACGAGGCAGGGGGCGCGCCCCCACCCTCGTGGACAGGTGGTGGCCCCCCCTGACGTGGATCTCTCTTCCAGTATTTTTTACATATTTCAAAATAATTCTCCGTTGATTTTCAGGTCATTCCGAGAACTTTTATTTCTACACAAAAATAACACCATAGCAATTCTGCTGAAAACAGCGCCAGTCCGGGTTAGTTTCATTCAAATCATGCAAGTTAGAGTCCAAAACAGGTGCAAAAGTGTTTGGAAAAGTAGATACGACGGAGACGTATCAACTCCCCCAAGCTTAAACATTTGCTTGTCCTCAAGCAATTCAGTTGATAAACTTAAAGTGATAAAGAAAAACTTTTACAAACTCTGTTTGCTCTTGTTGTTGTAAATATGTAAAGCCAGCATTCAAGTTTCCAGCAAAGATTATGAACTAACCACATTCGCAGTAACATTTAGGTCTCATGTTTACTCATATCAATGGCATAATCAACTAGCGAGCAATAATAATAAATCTCGGATGACAACACTTTCTCAAAATAATCATGATATGGTATGACAAGATGGTATCTCGCTAGCCCTTTCTAAGACCGCAAAACATAAATGCAGAGCACCTTTAAAGATCAAGGACTGACTAGACATTGTAATTCATGGTAAAAGAGATCCAGTCAAGTCATACTCAATGTAAACTAACAGTAATGAATGCAAATGACAGCGGTGCTCCCCAACTGGTGCTTTTTAATAAGAGGATGATGACTCAACATAAGAGTAAATATTAGGCCCTTCGCAGAGGGAAGCAGGGATTTGTAGAGGTGCCAAAGCTCGGTTTTGAAATAGATATGAATAATATTTTGAGCGGTATACTTTCATTGTCAACATAACAACCGAGCGATCTCGATATCTTCCATGCTACACACATTATAGGCGGTTCCCAAACAGAATTGTAAAGTTTATACTCCCCCTCCACCAACAAGCATCAATCCATGGCTTGCTCGAAACAACGAGTGCCTCCAACTAACAAGAGTCCCGGGGGAGTTTTGTTTATAGTTATTTTGATTTGATTTGCATAAAGCATGGGACTGGGCATCCCGGTGACCAGCCATTTTCTCGTGAGTGAGGAGCGGAGTCCACTCCTCTTGAGAATAACCCGCCTAGCATGGAGGATACAGACAGCCCTAGTTGATACATGAGCTATTTGAGCATACAAAACAGAATGTTTATTTGAAGATTTAGAGTTTGGTACATACAAATTTACTTGGAACGGCAGGTAGATACCGTATAAAGGTAGGTATGGTGGACTCATATGGAATAACTTTGGGGTTTATGGAATTGGATGCACAAGCAGTATTCCCGCTTAGTACAAGTGAAGGCTAGAAAAAGACTGGGAAGAGACCAGCTAGGGAGCGACAATAGTCATGAACATGCATTAAAATTAATCAACACCGAATGCAAGCATGAGTAGGATATAATGCACCATGAACATAAATATCGTAGAGGCTATGTTGATTTTGTTTCAACTACATGCATGAACATGTGCCAAGTCAAGCCACTCGAATAATTCAAAAGAGGATACCACCCTATCATACCACATCACAACCATTTTAATAGCATGTTGGCACGCAAGGTAAACCATTATAAGCTCCTAGCTAGTTAAGCATGGCATAAGCAACTACAATCTCTAATTGTCATTGCAAACATATTTATTCGTAATAAGTTGAATCAGGAACGATGAACTAATCATATTTACAGAAACAAGAGAGGTCGAGTTCATACCAGCTTTTCTCATCTCAATAAGTTAATCATATAATCATCATTATTGCCTTTCACTTGCACGACCGAATAGTGTGGATAATAATAATAATAATAGTGCACGTGCATTGGACTAAGCTGGGATCTGCAAGCATTCAATTCAAGAGAGAAGACAATGTAATATGGGCTCTTTGTTAGATCAAAAATAATGCATATGAGAGCCACTTAGCATTTTCATTATGGTCTTCTCCTCTCGACCCCCAAAAAACAAGAAAAGAAATAAAACTATTTACATGGGAAAGCTCCCAACAAGCAAAAAGAAGAACGAGAAATATTTTTGGGTTTTCTTTTTAATTACTACTACTACGGCATGAAAAGTAAACTAACTAAAAGCTACAACTAATTTTTTTTGTTTTTCTTAAGGTTTATCAAACACACAAGAAGAAAACATAAAAAAGGAAAATAAACTAGCATGGATATTACAATGAAAAAGTATGAGCACCGACAACTAGCATGAGTGTGTGAACATGAATCTAATGTCGGTGAGAGATATGTACTCCCCCAAGCTTAGGCTTTTGGCCTAAGTTGGTCTATGGCCACGGTTGGCCTGGCGGATATCCAAAGTTGTAGCTGGGGTCGTACTGAGATGCGGCGACAATTGCCTGATGAGCTGCAGCTTGGAGGCGAGCTGTCTCCGCCCTCCTCTCGTACTCAGTCGCCTCCTCCCTGGTTATAACATATCTCCCCTTTGCCTGAAAGTCAAAGAAAGTAGGGGCAGGGAGAGCGACGTGATATGTGTGCCGTCTGTCAAAGATTAGTCAGTACTAGAGGAACTGATCGTTCCTCTCAACAAACTGATGACGAACCATAGCATCATAATCTAGATAAGAAGGAGGCAACTCAATATCATCTCCACGAATGGGTATCTCAAGAAAGTTAGCTATACGAGTTGCATAAATTCCACCAAAGAAATCTCCATGAATACGATTATTATGCAACCTACGTGCAACGATAGCCCCCAAGTTGTATTGTTTATCTCCTAAAACAACGCTCCTGAGAATGCTAAGATCAGGTACACACATGTGACATGCTTCATCTTTACCGTTTACGCACCTTCCTATGAAGAGAGAAAAATAATGTATAGCAGAAAAATGAATACTCCCTATGGTGGCTTGTGTTACATCTCTAGATTCCCCCACAGTTATATTAGTAAGAAAATCTCTAAATTCAGATTTGCGAGGTTCACTAACGTCATCCCACTATGGGAGTTTACAAGCGGTGGTAAAACCTTCTAAGTCCATTGTATAAGATTTATCATAAAGATCAAATAAGACAGTGTGAGAATTACGTGAAGATGAAAATTCGAACCTTCTCACAAAGGAATCGGTTAGGTGATAGTATTGGCGGCACTTATCTGCCTCGAATCTCTCAAGATCAGCATTACGCACATATGCATCAAATTCCTATTTAATTCCTGCTCGGATCATGAAATCCTCTAACGGCCATTCACAAGGCCGCACTTGAGCGTCTCTTGGTGGTTCCTCGTCCGCATCACGTATTGCGGGTCTGGGTCCTTGCTTCCTTGAAGAACCACCTTGGTACATTTTCCTAAACATATTTCTTCCTCTGAAAAATTTCTGAAAACTTAAATAAAAGTGAACCAAACTCAACAAAATTGATAGCCACTACTCCTACAAGTGCCTAGACAATATCATGCATTAAAACTACTTTTGACCACATAAATTTGACATGAAAGCTCAAGAACAAGGCCAATTAAGCAGCAAAAATTTGCAATGAATAAAGCACTAGAACAAAAACTAATTTGACCATTGGAGGAGTCACATACCAAAGAACAATCCCCCAAAGCAGTTTTGTGAATGGGGCTTTGAGCTAGGAGATCGAAAATGGCAGCAAGATGAGCTTGAATTGGGGTTTGAGTTGGTTGGTGATTTTTGTGGGAGGAAGAAGGAGTGTGTGGTAGCTGGAATAAGTGGAGGGGAGCCACCATGGGCCCACGAGGCAGGGGGCGCGCCCTCCACCCTCGTGGCCAGGTGCTTGCTCCCCCTGCTGTGTTCTCAGTGACAGATATTCTCAAATATTCTAGAAAAAAATCATATTTAATTTTCAGGGCATTTGGAGAACTTTTATTTTCGAGGTATTTTTTATTGCATGCATAATTCAGAAAACAGACAGAAAATACTATTTTTTGCTTTATTTAATATAAATAACAGAAAGTAAAAAGAGGGTACAGAGAGTTGTGTTTTTCTAAATTCATTCATCTCATGCTCATCAAAAGGAATCCACTAACAAGGTTGATCAGGTCTTATTAACAAACTCATTCCGAATAACATGGAACCAGAGAATTTTCGAATAACACTAGGTTACCTCAACGGGGATATGCACATCCCCAACAATAAGAATATCATATTTCTTCTTGACAGTAGGAAGAGGAAATTCAAAACCTCCAATAGTAATTGTTAAAAAATTTCCAATAGAATTGATAGTGTGGACTTGAGGTTGTTTCCTCGGAAAGTGTACCATATGCTCATTACCATTAACATGAAAAGTGACATTGCCTTTGTTGCAATCAATAACAGCCCCTGCAGTATTCAAAAAGGGTCTTCCAAGAATAATAGACATACTATCGTCCTCGGGAATATCAAGAATAACAAAGTCTATTAAAATAGTAACGTTTGCAACCACAACAAGCACATCCTCACAAATACCGACAGGTATAGTAGTTGATTTGTCAGCCATTTGCAAAGATATTTCAGTAGGTGTCAACTTATTCAAATCAAGTCTATGATATAAAGAGAGAGACATAACACTAACACCGGCTCCAAGATCACATAAAGCAGTTTTAACATAGTTTCTTTTAATGGAGCATGGTATAGTTGGTACTCCTGGATCTCCAAGTTTCTTTGGTATTCCACCCTTAAAAGTATAATTAGCAAGCATGGTGGAAATTTTAGCTTCCGGTATCTTTCTTTTATTTGTAACAATATCTTTCATATATTTAGCATAAGGATTCATTTTAAGCATATCAGTCAAACACATACACAAAAAGATAGGTCTAATCATTTCAGCAAAGCGCTCAAAATCCTCATCATCCTTTTCCTTGGATGGTTTAGGAGGAAAAGGCATGTGTTTTCTTTCTTTATCGTGCTTCCTAGCAACAAAGTCTCTCTTATCATAATGTTGATTCTTTGATTGTGGTTTATCAAGATCAATAGCAGGTTCAATTTCTACATCATTATTATTGCTAGGTTGAGCATCAACATGAACATCATCATTAACATTATCACTAGGTTCATGTTCATTATCAGATTGTGTTTCAGCATCAGAAATAGAAATATCATTGGGATCATAATGTGTGTCTACAAACAGGTTCATTAGAAGCATGCAAAGTCCTATCATTTTTCTTTTTCTTCTTTTTAGAAGGACTAGGTGCATCAATTTTAGTTCTGTGAGAATCTTGCTCAATTCTCTTAGGGTGGCCCTCAGGATACAAAGGTTTCTGAGTCACTTTACCACCTCTAGTTGCAACTCTAACAACAAAGTCATTATTCTTACTATTCAATTCATTGAGCAAATCATTCTGAGCTTTAAATACTTATTCTACTTGAGTGGTAACCATAGAAGCATATATGAGTGTTTTAGATCACTAGTTTAGTAATCTAAACACTCTTATATTAGTTTACAGAGGGAGTAGCATATATGTTGATTATAGTATATGCATATAATTTGAAATCTAAACATGTTCATATGTGCGAACCAACCTGTGGCTGGATGGTTAAAAGGAAAGTGGTATCCCCAACCCACCAGGCTAGACTTGACATTGGTGCCCGCATTTTTCTGTATTTATTTCAGGCCTTCCGGCGATGTGCATTCAGTGGGAGCAGATGTTCTCGTCGACAACGAAGGCGTCTGTGATGACTTCGTCAATCTCAAGATGATATGTCAGCTTAGTCTCTCGTACGTGCTCATAGGGGTACGGTGTGCGTGCGTGTGTTCATAGGAGTGAGTGTATGTTCATGTATATGAGCAACTTTGATTGTACTGTGTTAAAAACATGCCTATATATGACATGTGTTGTGATTTTTGCACTCACATATGGTCATGGCTAACTTTTTTTAAGGGATGCTTAAATTTTGAATTCATACACACTTGTATTCATCCTGTACATACATAATTTTCTTATTAAAAATTAAAAATTCTTATAGGAACTACTCTCAATCTGAATTACTTGTCTTAGATTTGTGTAAATACGAATGAATTTAGACACATTTTAGTGTTTGATGTACCGGTATCTGATAATTTAAGAGAGTATTTGCACGCTTTTTTTATTTGCACCTTGACCGCCCATCATCTCATCTCCAAAGCTGTACATATAAGACCAGCCGGCGGCGGCGGCCCCAACACAGACATCTCGGTGTATCTTCCAGCCCCCGCTTCGAGCCCACACCCAAACCAAACAGGAGCCCACGATGGCCCCCGCATCCCCCGACGTCCCCGCTTGCGCCGGCCTCCCCGCCGCCGTCTCCGCCTTCGCCGACGCCTTCGTCGACTTCTCCGTCTCCGGCATCTTCTTCCCCACCAACCCGCCTCCTCCGCCGCCCCCCGCGCCCACCACCTTCCTCCCCTCCCCATCCCGCCTCGTCGCCATCGGCGACCTCCACGGCGACCTCCCCAAGTCCCTCACCGCCCTCCGCCTCGCCGGCCTCCTGCCTCCCGCCAACAGCCCCGGCTCCAGAGCCAGCTCCACCTCCTGGTCCGCTGGCCCCACCCTCGCCGTCCAGCTCGGCGACATCCTGGATCGCGGCGGCGACGAGCTCCGCCTCCTCTACTTCCTCCGTCGCCTCAGCATCTCCGCCGCCGCGCAGGGCGGCGCGCTCCTGCCCATCCTCGGCAACCACGAGGTCATGAACGTGTCCGGCGACTTTCGCTTCGTCACGCCGCAGGGCCTGCAGGAGTTCTCCGGCTGGGCCGGCTGGTACCGCGCTGGCCTCGCCATTAAGCGCCGCTGTGGCGGGCTCGAGCAGCCCAAGAACCCCTTCCTCGGCGTCCCCAAGGCCTTCCCCGGCATCAAGCGGGAGTTTTGGGACGGCATCCGATCCCGCCTCGCCGCGCTCCGCCCGGACGGCCCCATCGCGCGGAGGTTCTTGGCTGATCTCCCCACCGTCCTTGTAGTCGGCGACTCGGTGTTCGTCCATGGTGGCCTTCTTGAGGCCAATGTCGAGTATGGCCTGGAGCGGATCAATGCCGAGGTCAGCGACTGGATCCGGGGTGAGCATGGCAACAATGCCAGGGCGCCAGAGTATGTGTGCGGCCGAGACGCCGTTGTGTGGCTCAGGAGGTTCTCTGAAGGCTTCAATTGCGACTGCCAGAGGCTTCAGGGCGTTCTTGGGATGATCCCTGGAGCAAAGAGGATGGTAATGGGGCACACGATACAGAGCGAGGGAATCAATGCAGTTTGTGGGGCACAGGCCGTCAGGGTGGATGTTGGTTTGTCGAGGGGGTGTGGTAATGGGCTGCCGGAGGTGCTGGAGATCAATGGTGGTGGATCAGATGTGAGGGTGATCACAACAGATCCAACAGAAGCCTGGCAGTACCGGAAGCAGAAGCCGGAGAAATCTGCCACGGCATTGGAGAAGAAAGGGGAGGTAAAGGATGGACTTGCATTGTTGGTAAGGGAGAGCCATGTACTGAAAGGTGTAGAAGCTAAGGCTTAGTTTAGGGGTAACTAAGATTATTTTGCCAACTCTTAGTTCAATTGGATCGCCATGCCTAACTGGGGGTAACTCCTGCTAGAGGTGGGAGGCATCGGTTGAAAGGTAATATTGGTTGATTCAATATGGTTATCCGCAGTAGAAAGGAAAGCAACCTTGATTTATCAATTCCCCTTATTTATGAGGGTGTGCTAATCCGATTGCAGATTGCTGATGTATACAATTATTGGCCATTGTCTGAAATGTTTTTCTTAGTTGTGTGTGTGTTATCAATAATTTACATGCTGCCGTGGATGTTGATGATACTGAGCAGCTTGGATCTATCTGGGACTGGGATAATAATTGTGGCACTGTGCTGTCAATAGTGCTGTGCGCAAAACCATTAGCTGATTACTAACCCTGTAAAAAATATCAAGAATTTTGAGCAGCCATGTTTACTGTGTTTCAAGCCTAAATTGTGGTGTGGCCTATCTCACTCACCTTACTGTTCCAAATCCTGAATTGAAGTCTGATTCTTGTCATGTAGCTCAAGTATTCAACGATTCATCCATTTTGTTTTATCTTTTTCCAACACCAGAAGAATTTTTCGGTTTGGCAAACAGTACAATTGCTGATTGGTGATGGTACAAACCAAACATCAAACAGTGCTGTCATATTGCCAGCAAGAGCAAGAGGCCAGCTGAAGAGGGGACAACTCAAGTTGTCAGACAAGTATGAGAACATCGTGGAAATGGTCCTCCACTGTCTCAGCTAGTGAGTTCCGTCACGACAACGGTAAGGTGACCACACGAGAAGTTAGTGGGGATCACAAGTTTGCACATAAATAACTGTTACTTCTTGGAGGTTGAATCCAGTGCTTCATGCGTAATATTTGCTATATTCAAAAATACAGTAACCTGACTTTAGAATCCTGATCTGGAAGCATGATACATGCCTATTCATTTTTTAGTTTATTGTTCAGCATCACTCCAGGCTCCCCATCAATGCTGTTTGATGTGGCATAATACTGGATATCCTAGTCAGACAATTCTATTTTCTACCACCAGAAAGGAGGCCATGCTAACATAAAATTAAGAGTGTATCATCCCCAAATATGAATATTTTTCGAGTGAATACGTAACATATGCTAAGTTGGCAGCCTGTATCACATGCATACCTTATCAATTCATGAACAAGAAGATTCCATGTTTGTCTATTCACAGCTCTGTCCCCTTGTGATGACAAGGAAAGGGATGAGCTGATTAGTATGCCTATTGGAACAACAAGTTGACAGACAAAAGGTATTTGGGATTTGGTTTGCACCTGTAGCCTCCCAGTTTTTCCACAAGTTTTCTCTTTGAATTGGTCTATGTTCGCTCCTCTCTTGCCTTATAGTTTCCACGTTTCTTCCAGCAATTTTCTCATGTGCTTCACACATTCTGATGTTTACACCTCCCTGTCCCTCAAGGCAGTACTTGGTGATATGGACACATGGCTCTATCCACTTGTTTGTAGGCTTGTGCTCGCACACCGATTTCTGCACTTCCTTTCATTTTTGCGAGCGCACAAGCCAAATTGTGTTGTGGTTAACATGGTGGACTTGGTCTCTAGTGTTGTTTGATAGTGGTGACTGGTGACCGTCAAATTTTACTTTTCAACTTGTCTCACACAAAAGTATTGTTACATCTTGTGGTTTCCTGTCAATCTTGAAATATTTTAACCCTGGAGCTTTGAAATGGTGGAAAAGATCGTTCCTTTTTTTTTCTTGTTGAAAATTAGGTTTTATGTAAGCATCAATAACTTGTAAAATCCATTTACTGCTCTGGGTTGTAGATTTAAGGTCGAGGGCTATAGGCGCTTTGGAGAATGCATATTCTTTTGTTAATGATATGATTCCTGCATTCTGTTCAACCTTTAGTCAAAACATTTTTTTGAACAATCGTCCCAAATGTCGTGGATGGAGGGGGGCGGCAGAAGCCCAAGCAATCACCAAAGTTGAGCAGCATGCTGGCGTCCTCCCAGGGGTGCGGCATCTCGGTTAGTCGGTGGAGTCGGAGATGTTCTTGTTGAAGTGGTTGGCCTTGGAGTTCAGCCGGTCCTTGAAGAGAAACAAAATTGAATGTCTATTCTTCCAAAAAAAAAAGTAGGCCAGATCAGATCTACGAAAAGTTTGCTGGAAAATCTTTTCACCAAGGAAATTTGGACCTGAGGGTCAACAACGGATGCATACAGGACAACCGAACTTGGTGATTTCATGGTTTCCAAGAGGCAAAAGTTGGCTTCTATTTTGCCTTCTACTCTTTCTTGGTGCACATTTTTTTTATTGATGAAAGGTGCACATTATATTTGGCGCATTGGAATGGGCGGCAAGTGTTGTAGTACGAATGCTATTTTGTCACTGGTACTAGTAAACTAATTGTTCCATAGACCACAAGAAAAGAAAAACTACAGTTCCTCGGACCACTGCCATATAGTATTATTTGAGCACTACATGAGCACATGCTGATTTGAGCCTGGTTATGACCGGGCCTGATCTGGCAAGTGAAAATCTGGACTAGAGCAAGAGCCACCAGAGTAGCTACGTGGTGTGAGTAGTAGGGTAGGGTTTGGAGGGGTGGAGGGTACGTTGGATGCGCCGTATGAGGGCCATCTATTTGCCGTGTAAATTTTTGTACATATTTTTTTATCTTCTATAAAGTTATGGTATACTTTTGGCGTACCCTTGAAAAAATGATCGGGCCTGAAGCCCCTGGACAACCACGCACATAGACTGGTGAAATATAGCAGTTTGATCAGATTTTGTAATACTAGAAGTTGGTTGACTTTGTAAAGGGTTAGATGATTCAAAATTATGTTGCAGGAAAAAAAATTAATGGCAGAGCTAAATCTAGCATGTATTCGATTGGAAATAAATATATGAAATATGAATCAAAATGAAACAGAACGTGATAACGCCGGTAGCATACAAATGAACAGATCGTTCATGAATAGCAAGGAAGTTTTCTAGAAGAACTAAGAGGAACTCTAGGAGAGGTAACGCGCTCCCTTCCTCGCACGCGTATCTCCTCCTCTTTGCCTCTTATCCAAGGGAACACACGACTAGGGTTCATGCCTCCCGTCAATGGTGCTGCCGATCTGCCTCGTCTCTTATGGCCTTAGGGTCATGGGGCCGCAATGGATCCCAACCCTTGCCGGCGAGAGGGACCTGTTTTTAGATGTTTATTTGGGTTTTGTTAGGACTTGTGTCCTGCTCAAGAAGATGAGACAACGACGACTCCTTGAAGATGAAATAAGATTCTCCTCGCTGGCGGTTGTTAATCTGGCGCGCTGATCCTACGAGGCCTTAGCACCAACAAGGTTTGCCCAGCTCCGACAAGGGAGGGGCAATGACAGTGGCAAGCCTTCGTCTTGCTTCAGTGCTTGTAGTCGCGTTACGTGGTCTATGGATCTGGATGCAGGTCATGATCGAAGATGAATAGATCAAAATATTTTTCGCTAAAAAACTCTAGGAGAGTTGCCAAAACAGACAGATCATCATAATAATCACCCATTTGGCGATTTTGGCTAAAAAAGGCTGGTTTAGTAGAATCGTTCTCCTGCATTCCATTGCCATAGTTCTTGGAGGACGCTCCAAACATTGCCCTCCGGCCTCCGTATTTGGAGGTAGGGGGAGAAAATGTAGCACTCTCTCCATCCACCAAATGTTTGGCACCATGGATATTTCAAAACGCGCAAGCCCTTTCGCCGCCGCCCTTTGCTGCCACCTCCAGCCCTTGGATGAAACAACTTGGGATTTACCCCAAACATAAGCATTGCATAAGCATCATATTCCATTCAACTAGGACTATTTTTGGGTATTTTGTTAAACCCCAACCCTATTTTAATTTGTTATTTTATAAAATGGTGAATATCTAAACCCTTGTCCCTTTTGGTGTTTTAGTCCAAGAGTCACCTCCACACTTGGCACCAGGCCTTTTAGTGAAATTTGGGAGCTACCCAAATTATCTCACATTTTTATCCCTCCGTCATCACCCACTTGTAGTTCAAAACACATTTATTCAATAAATTAAGTTATTTTCTAAATAATAATTAATGAACTCCAAATGGTTTGATTATTGTTGTGTGACCTTGTAGTGTAGAGAGGCCACATATAAGATTTTATCCAATTCAGAGTTCATTTTATACCCTAATTAATTTATTTTCGTTTGTTGCAACCATTTAATTAATAAAATAGTTTAATTTAATAGTAAAATTGTCTAATGGGTCAGCACATTTCTGTTCATAGCCAGCCCACCAAGCCCCACCTATGAAAGAAAAAACAACCCCCATTTTAGGAAAACCCTAATTCGAGAGAGAGAGAGAGAGAGAGAGAGAGAGAGATGCACTCCCCCAAGCACTAGCCATCGCCTCTCGAGATCCGACGACCGCCGCAGCAATGCGGGCCCACCATCGCCACCCTTGGCCAGGATCCAGCATCTGCCGTCTTCATCACTGCTGTCTTTGATGCAAGCCATTGTTGCTACCATCCTCCACGGGAGCGCCATCCCCGGAGCCACTCCCCGTCACCATCTTCGTCGTCGCCACTCGATTCGTCGCCTCGCCAGCCAATGCATCCATCATTGCTGCCTCGTCCCGAGCCTTTGGTAGGCCGCTGGCGCCGCCGCCTCCTTGTTCCACCACCGTCAGCCCCGTCGGTGAACCGAGTCATTACCGATGTATTCATCCCTGCCATCCACGTCGCTGGATGTGTAGTAGGATGGGCTTCAGCTCTGCTAGGGAAGCCAATAGTTGGTTGGACTGCAAGAGGTGCTTGAGGTCCTCAAATGTTGCTTTTACCTTGTCGCTTTATTGGAACTTTCCGCTCTTCCGGAGGAGTCTATAAAGGGGTCGTGATTTTTCTCCAAGCTGGGAGATGAACCGACTTAGGGCAACCGTAGATCCAACAATTTGCTGGACTTCACGTATTGTCTTTGGCGGATCGAGTTCAACGAGGGCCTTGATCTTTTCTGGGGTTGCTTCTATGCCTTGTTGAGAGACAATGAAAATAGGGATAAAGACCACCAAGTGGCCATAGATTCAAGGGGCCGGCTACAAAGATAGTTGGCGAGCAGTGACTTGTAACCCATCCATCATGATCCCCAGACACTCACAGTCGTGCTGTCTAGACAGCATGCACATTGACGCAGAAATGCAAGAAATTTAGAAGAAGAATTATAGGCCCGTCTAGGAAAGACCCTCTCGATCACCATCTTATTACGGGTTGTCCAGAGCGTCCAAGATAATGCCACAAACACAAGCCAAAAGCGGCACCTATTCCTATGTGTCTTATTAGATCTAGTTTGAAGAAACCTAGCCAGGTCCAGTGCCTCCCAGACAGACCCAGAGCCTCACAAACAAAATTCCGGAGAACTCTTACAGTCATGCAAGAGAAGAGGATGTGGGTTCCCGTCTTTAGGACACCACAAAGAGGACACCACCCATTCCCCGGGCCGTGCCTCTTGATCACCTCCGTCCCAGATGGCAGGCAATCCCTCAACAATTGCCACACCAAAAAATGGATCTTCAAATGCAAGGGCGCCTTTCGTAGAGGGGAGGTCGAGGCAATAGTAGGCCCCAGGTACAGAGCATCATATGCCGAGATGACAGAGAACACACACGAAGGTGCGAGACACCTGGTTACATTGTCCAGATAATCCGTGAGCACCGACGGCAGGGTAGACCACAAATTTGTCCACTCTACAATCTCCACCTGCCCAAATGACCGTCAGAAAAAGACATTCCAATGGCCATTATGGGCAGTCGTAGAGACCAACACCATCGAATCCGCACAAATGGCAAACAATTTTGGGAACCCCTTACGCAATGGGACTCCACCAACCCATGGGTCAAGACAAAATACGGTAACCTAGTGCTAAATACTGATATTCCTACTCCTTTTCATACAAGAGATTTCAGATTTGACTTGAATTGGGTGAAGCACCCTGACTTTACCTCCCTAGTTGCTAAAATTTGGTGGAAACCTGTGAGTTCTGAATATCCTATATATGTATTGAATATCAAACTAAAAAGATTTTATTTTTTTAGTATGGGGATCCAATGCCTTTGGGAATGCTAGGAAAGGGAGAAAAAACTAAGAGAAGAATTAGAGCATCTTGAAAACTAGAGGATACTGAACACTCTACCCTGAGTTGTATAGTAGGAAATTTGATATTTTTGTAGAATTACAAAATTTGTTAATTGAAGAGGAGATTACTTGGTTACAAAGTTCTCATTAAACCTAGTTATTAAAAGGGGATAAAAATACTTCTTATTTTCATAGAATTGTGAATGGGAGAAGGAGAAAGAACATAATTTTCTCTATTAATGTTGGTGATGTAACTATTGAAGGAACCAGTGATTTACTTGCACATGCTACTAGTTTCTATAAGACAGTGTTTAGACATGCTAATGGGAATCTTTTTAGCCTGGATGCTAATGTGTGGCATAGCAGTGAGAGATTAGCTGATATTGGTAACTTCATTCTGACTAGACATTTTTTCTGAAACAGAGATTTAAAATGCCCTTTTTTCATGAAACCTAATAAGCCACCAGGCCCTGATAATATTCATATTGAATTCTTTCAATACTGTTGGGAGATTGTTAAGGTTGATATAATGAAGTTATTTTAGTGGTTTCATGAAAATAAACTTGACATGCAACATTTCAATTATGGGATCATAACCCTTTTGCCAAAAATGGTTGGAGGTAATAAGGTACAACAATTTAGGCTGATATGTCTTTTCCGTTGCATTTACGAGCTTATTACAAAGGTTCATACTATTAGGTTTGAACCTTTGTGGATGTGCTTTTTAGTAGGCATTAGAATGCATTCATAAAAAGAGGTACATAATGGATGAGATTATGTCTCTTCATGAGATCTTGCACCACCTTACAAAAGAAGAACCCTGGTATTGTGTTGAAGTTGGTTTTTGGGAAGACGCACGGCAAAGTAAATTGGAATTTCTTGTTACATTGTCATACTATGATGAGAGGTTTTGACCATAAATGGGTTGACTAGACCAGGAAGATTCTTGTGGGTGGTATTTCTAGTGTTAAACTCAATGATGTGTTGGGCCATGTTTTCAAAGCTCCAAAGTGGTACGGTAGGGTTATCTCCTTTCTCCTTTCACTACTGCAGGATGCTACTAACGTGACACTACGATCAGAGACCCTTCGAGAAACTGTGTGCGATGCCATAATCGCAAACGATGCTGTATGAAAACTGTCAAAAAAGGTGAAAACGTTTGTAATGGAGGATGCATCAAACACGGTTCAGATTTTAGTTGCATGTGCGATCCAGGGCATATGGTTCAGTCCAATGAACAGTTTGCGATGGGGCGGAACAAAAGAAACGGGCAGTCTGATGAAGGCGTGTGCGATATAGAGCATACAGTTCACTCGGATGAACTGTTTGTGATTAGGCAACACAAAAGAAACGGACAGTCATATGAAGGTGTGTGCGATATACAGCATACGGTTCACTCAGATGAACTGTTTGTGATTAGGCAAGGCAAAAGAAATGGTCAGCCAGATCAAGGTGTGTGTGATTGAGGGCATACGCTTCAGAAGGATTAACTATTTGCGATTAGGCAACATAACAGAAACGGGTAAGCCAGATCAAAGTGTCTGCGATTGATGGCGTACACTTCACATGGATGAACTGTTTGCGATTAGCCACAACAAACTGAAACAGTTAGATAGATCAACGTTTATGCGCTAGACGGGCACACCCATTCTAATTAAAAGATGTGTGATGACATTGCCTATTGCGGTGCACCCTACGGTGCAAACACCACGTTCGCGGCCGAGAAGGCGTACGTGCCCACGTCACGCCTTCCGGGAATAGTGCCGCACTTATAATCGTCAGTAAATTTTGAGCATGCGTCCCGTCACATTCCAAATTGCAAACCTGTTCACACCAATCAAAACCTAAACGGTTTCCCACTTAGGACCATATTACTATGCGGTTATAAATACTACTACTCCAAGATGACTGCACATTCCTCCTCAATTCCTCATCCACAAAATTTCAAAAACAAACAAGTCATTCATCATCGTTCCCTTGCGTCCGCCATGGCCAGCGTGAGTTCTGGGTCGAGAGATTGCGACCAGGGAGAGGCGATCCTGGAAGCGGGAGCACGAGAGATGTCTCACCTCGCCGCGATAGCAGCCAACATGTCCCGCCGCACGGCCGTAGCAGCAGAGAGGTCCCGCCGCACTGGCGAAGCAGCACGAAGGACCCGCCGCGCCGTCGATGCAGCAGACTGGTCCGGCCGCGCCGCGCAAGTAGAAGAGATGCCCCGCCGCACCGCGAATGTAGCAGAGATGTCCTCCCTTGCCGCGGCGGCCTAGGAAAATGCCTAGCGGGCGGGCGAGGACTCTTACAGGCGCATGCGTGCCCTCGTCCATAGGTAGATGGATCAGATCTCTAGGTGGGCGCGGTTGCAGGATGACCTGCAAGCCTCGTTTGAACAGTCTACCTACGTCATCCGGCAACTAAATAAGAGCAATGCGAAGCTCCGGGCCGAGCACGACCTGCTGAGGGCGAAGATCGTCGGAAGTGCGGAGCAGCAGGAGCAGACCACTGCCTTGTTGAAGAGGACCGGCGTCATTGTCGAGAAACTTATGGACGAGAATAACAAGCTGCGCATCGAGCGCAGAAGGCTAGTGGAGGAATCCGTGGATGCTCGCAAGCAGCATCTTGAGGACAAGAAAGAGCTTGTCGCTGCTCGCGCGGAGACTAGTTCCCGCGGCCTGCCGCAATGCATCAAGAAAGTAGAGATCAGCGAGCCAGATCGTTGTCTTCCTTCTTCTTTTGCCCTCGTGTATTTCGGGCATTGCCGCATGTGGCTTTTTTTAATTATGTTTCTAAATATGTAAGAAAATTATTATCCACTGTCATCGTCCTTATATTCATCATGCTTGCTATAAGTCGCAGTTGATGCTATATAGGTCCGCGGATCTTACATCAAGATCCATGCAAAACTTTCTTTTCAGATTTTCATTTTTCTCTTTTAAATCTCAGTCCAGTGAGACATAGCCACACCGTAGAACAGGTGCTCGGGCGCCATTAATGGAGACGTTGGGAGGGAGGTGCGCGGCGGGTAGCGGCCAAAGGGCTCTCCTCTCGACGAGCACGTGCAGGGGTCTGATCGCACGCCTCCCGTACAGAAAAATTACCACAAAATGTTACCATGTCATGAGACCATGCCAAGTTTCATGATTTTCACGCGTGTTTTGGAATTACAGGAATTAAAAAACCAAGTTTCTCAATCTTTCCGGCCGAGCCACGACGCCCAGATGTTTGAATTTCACTCCCATCTCTTGCATGGGACCTAGAAATTCACCCAAGGGCACACATGTGATTTTTCAAACAACTTTGGTGCACTGTAGCATGTGCGTGTAGTTAAAATTTGAATTATGTACATTAAATGCTCAGAAACTCAATTAATGTATAAAAAAGGCCAAACGAACCCAGAATAATTTCAAAATTTAGCACGTTACTTCTATTTGGTCTAATCTGGCTTTGTATAAAAAATCAGGCGGAAGAAGACAATGTACGTAAGTCGTTTCACACACGAAGGTGACACGTTCCCTCTTAGAAACACGAGCCTTCTTGAGGGAAGCTCCGGTTTGCAAGAAGCTTACACCAAAGCTTGTCCCAATTCGGCCAAAAATATTACCACAGCATGTTGGTGCCATGTCATGACACCATGCCAAGTTTCATGATTTTCAGGCGTGTTTTGGATTTACAGGAATTAAAAAACCAAGTTTCTCAATATTTCCGGCCGAGTCACGATGCCCAGATGTTTGAATTTCACTCCCATCTCTTGCATGGGACCTGGAAATTCACTCAAGGACACACATGTGATTTTTCAAACAACTTTGGTGCACTGGAGCATGTGCTTGTAGTTCAAATTTAAATTATGCACATTAAATGCCCAAAAACTCAATTAATGTATAAAAAAGGCGAAACGAGTCCGGAATAATTCCAAAATTTAGCACAGTACTTCTATTTGGTCTAGTCTGGCTGTGTAAAAAAAATAAGATGGGAGAAGGCAGTGTACGTATGTCGTTTCGCACACGGAGGTGACACGTTCCCTCTCGGAGCCACAAGCCTTCTTGACGGAAGCTACGGTTTGCAAGAAGCTTACACCAAAGCTTGTCCCAATTTGGCGACAAATATTACCGCAGCATGTTGGTATCATGTCATGACACCATGCCAAGTTTTATGATTTTTAGGCGTGTTTTAGAATTACAGGAACTAAAAATCAAGTTTCTCAATCTTTCCGGCCGAGCCACGACGCCCAGATGTTTGAATTTCACTCCAATCTCTTGCATGGGACCTAGAAATTCACCCAAGGACACACATGTGATTTTCAAACAACTTTGGTGCACTGGAGTCTGTGCTTGTTGTTCAAATTTTAATTATGCACATTAAATGCCCAGAAACTCAATTAATGTATAAAAAAGGCGAAACAAGCCCGGAATAATTCCAAAATTTAGCACGGTACTTCTATTTGGTCTAATCTGGATGTGCAAAAAAATTAAGGCGGGAGAAGGCAGTGTACGTATGTTGTTTCGCACACGGAGGTGACACGTTCCCTCTCAGAACCAGGAGCCATCTTGAGGGAAGATCCGGTTTGCAAGAAGCTTACACCAAAGCTTGTCCCAATTCGGCCAAAAAAATTACCGCAGCATGTTCGTGCCATGTCATGAGACCATGGCAAGTTTTATGATTTTCAGACGTGTTTTGGAATTATAGGAATTAAAAACCAAGTTTCTCAATCTTTCCGGCCGAGTCACGACGCCCAGATGTTTGAATTTCACTCCCATCTCTTGCATCAGACCTAGAAATTCACTCAAGGACACACATGTGATTTTTCAAACAACTATGGTGCACTGGAGCACGTGCTTGTAGTTCAAATTTGAATTATGCACATTAAATGCCTAGAAACTCAATTAATGTATAAAAAACGCCAAACGAATACGGAATAATTCCAAAATTTAGCATGATAATTTTATTTGGTCTAATCTGTCTGTGTAAAAAACTTAAGGCGGGCGAAGGCAGTGTACGTATGTCGTTTCGCACATGAAGGTGACACGTTCCCTCTCGGAACCAGGAGCCATCTTGAGGGAAGCTCCAGTTTGCAAGAAGCTTACACCAAAGCTTGTCCCAATTCGGCCAAAAAATTTACTACAGCATGTTGGTGCCATGTCATTACCCCATGCCAAGTTTCATGATTTTCGGCCATGTTTTGGATTTACAGGAATTAATAAACCAAGTTTCTCAATCATACCGGCTGAGCCACGACACCCAGATGTTTGAATTTTATTCCCATTTCTTGCATGGGACCTATAAATTCACCCAAAGACACACATGTGATTTTTCAGCAAACTTTGGTGCATTGGAGCATGTGCTTGTAGTTCAAATTTGAATTATGCACATTATGCCCAGAAACTCAATTAATGCATAAAAATGCCAAACAAATCCGGAATAATTCTGAATTTAAACACGACACTCATGTACTAGTTGCATGTTCACCGTACATAAATGTTCTAGCAATTCAAACACCATCCTTGAACCACACTTGCACGCCAGTTTCTCGCGGCACCGAGCGAATTTTTTTTGCCACCGCGGAAATATCTCTCTCCCCGCCCCTCCCTCCTACCAAAAGCCACATTTCCACTGTTCCTCCTTGCTTTCCAAGTTCAAACCTTCACTGTTGCTTACTGGCAGCTCAATCTCCTCGCCGACAACCCTTCTTCTTGTAGCGCCGCCTCCTCGTCGCCTACCCTTCTTCTTGCAGCACTGCCTCCTCGCCGACGACCCTTCTTCTTCCAGCGCCGCCTCCTCGCTGACGACCCTTCTTCTTGCAGCGCCGTCTCCTCGCCGCCGACCCTTCTTCTTGCTGCACGGCCTCGTTGATATGGTCAGGTAATCCACACCCCACCCACACCATCCTCCTCCTTTCCCATCCCACATGCCCCGACTGACGGAGCGACATCTTCCACCGAAATCACTGCCCCCCTCCTCCAATTAAGCGCCGCTCACATCCATTTTACATGTAGTATAAGGTGGAGCTGAGTAGCATGCGGCCGCACACATGAACGAGGTCGCTATGGCTAACATGCATGTCGACCGCTAGATCTTGGAGGAGCACCTCGTCTTTGAGGCCACCGTCGACACCGCCGCGCGATTGTCTATTTTAAAATATAGTTCATGTTGTTTTCTCGAGGCCACCGTGTTGGGGATATGACTATCAGGCATGACCCGCCCAGGAGGGGCCGAGTCAATCACCATGGTGGGTTACTTAAAAGAAGCCCAAAGAGTATACAAAAGTGACGGCTTATGATAAGGCTTATAGTAGGCCCAAGCCCAGAGGCGGCTTAAGGCCCGTGAGTATAAACCATCATGTATGAATAAGACTTGTATAGTAAGGCATGTAATAGATGTCACCGAGCCGGACACGTTATATCAGCTGGCCGGGACTCTGTAGGCCGCAGGGCGTCAACCCGTGTATATAAGGGGACGACCCGGCGGCGGCTTAGGGCAAGAAACAACAGATCGAGAGCCAAGCTAGCACATTTCGCTCCTTGGTCATCGAAACCTAGCAATACCACATCAACTGGACTAGGCTTTACCTTCACCGCAAGGGGCCGAACCAGTATAAAAACCTCTCGTGTCCTTTATCCTGATTAACCCCTTTAAGCTTCCTAGTTGCGATGGCTCTACGACTAAGTCCTTTCACTAGGACATCTGACATGACAATTCCACGATAGTTGGCGCCCACCATGGGGCCAGCGCACGATGGATTTGAGTTCTTGAAGGGCAGCTTCAAAGGGCTCAAGGGATACGTTGTGGGCCGGATGACCAAGAGTCGTTGCGGCAAGCTCTACATCGACGACGAAGGCTGGGGCCTCGACGCCGGCTCAGATGAGTACGGGTACCGGGTCCCCTTCGACGGAATCCACGCCTTCATCGGGCGGATCGGTGAGCTGGGCCTTGAGCCGGACATCTGCACCGAACTCATCGAGATGGCTCAACATGCGAGGCCCGCCCGGACTCAGCCCGCCGTGAAGCGTGCCTTCGTGGGTTGCATCCATGGAGGGGAGTTCTCTGAAGGATCTGTGGATGGCGGTGAGACGGCCATCTATTCTGATGGTGAGTCGTCCACAGCCGAGACGGATTCATTGTATCAACTACCAGATGGCGGGCTTGGGGGCTGTTCTAATGGCAGCAGTATTCCGGACCCCTTTGAGCCACCGAACAGAGCGGGGGTCTTCGTGACTGGTACACAGCCCGCTCAAAACTCTACGGCCGCGGCAGCAATAACCTCCGGGACGGCCGCGACCGGGTCAGGAGACCCTGCGCGCTCGCCAGCTCAGGTGCTGATGGATCTTATGGATAGGATGACGGCCCTGTTGACCGCCGTGGTTGAACCGGCGGATAAGTCTCAACATGATGCGGAGGTGGCATGGCTACGTGAGGAGGTAGCACAAGCCAAGGAAAACTTGGCGGCAGAGGACGTCAGGATGGCAGCGGAGCGAACGGCTTTGGACGCCCGGGCTCATCAACTTCAATCGGAGGCTTTTCAGCTCACGATGAATCTGAACGCATCAAACGAGGTCATGAGGAGAAGGCACCAGAAGGCTCAATCATGACTGCCTCTGACTTATGATCCTAGGAACCTTTTCCACACACCTGGAGCCGGTCCCAGTAACCCGCCGGAGGGAAACCGGATTACAACACCCGGAGCTGGGGCGCCGGGTCAGCCGCGGGCTATGGAACCCCCTCATGTGAATACTGCTCCGCCTCATTATACATCAACGCCACCAGGTCACTTTCCTAGCCCTCTGGAGAATCTAATCGCTGCATCGGCACGTTTGGCGGTTCTCCCCATGGAAGGCGACTCGCCGACGGCGATCGAAACGCGAAGGGTCAGAGAACTTCTTCAGACAGCTCTAGCACAACAGGAATCATACTCTTATAGTTGGGACAGGATTCATTCAACCCCTCGTCCGAGCCGGAGCCCGAGCTACAGTTGGCATATGGATTCAGCGGCCATGTCCAGCAACACCCAGCGCCGTGACCAGCCACCCAGGTATGACCCGGCGCGTGATGGAGCTCTTAATTTGGTTGACCAGGATAGGATCCGCCAAGAGGCCGAGCGGGCGGTTCAACAGGCAGCTGAGTAGGCAACTCACCAAGCTTTTCCGGTTTATCCGACGACCTCTATTGAAGCAGGCGTGGCCACAAGGACAGGAGGTGTCCCTTGCTTGGTGTCGGCTCTACGTAATGAGCGTTTACCAAAGGATTTCAAGGGGCCTCAGAAGGTGCCTAATTACACAGCTGACTTACAACCCGGGGCATGGATCGAAAGTTATGAGATGGCCATGGAGTTGCTGGAGGTCAGTGACGCAGCGATGGCTAAGTACTTCACCATGATGTTGGATGGAACAACTCGCACTTGGTTGAAGGGGTTGCCACCCAATTCCATCGGCTCATGGGCCGAGTTAAAGGCCCGGTTTATTCAGAACTTCAAAGATACATGCAAGCAACCCATGTCGATTGTGGACTTGACTAATTGCAAGCAAGAGGAAGGTGAATCCATGACCCATTGGGTGCGCCGGGTGAAGGAAATAATACATTCATCTGATAAGATGGATGCCGGCTCCGCGGTCTTAATGTTGGAGAAAAAATGCTGTTTTGAACCTCTGAAACAGGAGCTGGGGCGGCTCAAGCGTGATTGCAATGACATGGGCCAGCTGATGACAGCTCTGGTCAAATACACCGACTCTGATAGTACCAAAGATCCCGCGTCTGACAAAGAGAAGGTAGGGAAGGGAAAGAAGAACGACAACGGAAAAGGTCACCAGCATAACCCGGCAAATCAAGGAGGTAATAAACGTAAGGCTGACGGTAGTCTGGAGTTTGTGGCTAACACCAACGCGCAGGGCAACAATCAACGGCGTAAGGGAAGGCCACCTCCTCAGTCAGGTGGGTCAGGTCCCACCCTCGAGCAGTTGCTAAATGAGCCCTGTCCAAGACACGACACCCGGGAGAAGCCGGCCACCCATCTATGGAAAGACTGTACAATTATGAAGGTTTTCAAGAATTCCAACATGTTTGATGATAATCATGGACCTGGCAGCGGCTCAGGCGGTGTCGGTTTTCATGGCCAGGGCCCTCAAGGCAATCAAGGCGGCTATAATCAGCAATCTGGCCAAGGTAGTCAGCAGCAGCAGCAGCAGTCCGGGTATCAGAGTAACCCGAAGCAGCTGAGCAGTGGGCAGTATCACGTATTCACCACCAGTTTATGCAAAAGGGACTAGAAACTTCATAAGAGAGCTGTGAACGCTGTTGAGCCAGCGGTTCCATGTTATTTGAGATGGTCTGAGCAGCCTATTTTGTGGAGTAGGGAAGATCACCCTCCCCAGGTTGATAATCCAGGTCACCTGGCCTTGGTGGTGGCCCCTCAGGTTGGTGGATATAAATTCACTAAAGTACTCATGGACGGAGGCAGTAGCATCAACATCCTCTATTATGAGACGTTCTGACGGATGAGGTTGACTGACAAAGGCCTTAAGACATCTAACACCGTTTTCCATGGAGTAGTGCCTGGCAAGTCGGCATATCCAGTTGGTAAGATTGAGTTGGAAGTAGCCTTTGGAGATGAGCATGATTCTAGGGCGGACAAGTTAACCTTTGAAGTGGTCAAGATCAAAAGCCCATATCATGCCCTGTTTGGACGGCCGGCTTATGCAAAATTCATGGCACGGCCGTGTTATGTTTATCTGCAGCTCAAGATGCCAGGTTACAAGGGCACTATCACAGTGCATGGAAGTCGGAAGATAGCTTTGGAATGTGAAGAAGGTGATGCTGCTTACGCCAAATCTGTTTGTGCGATAGAGGAGTTGAAGTTTTACAAGGATAATGTCGACCCGGCGGACATGACGTCTTTGAAAAAGCCAACCACGGAGCATGAGCCGGCGTTGAAGTTTAAGTTAGCTAACGATACCAAGATGATTGATTTTGTGCCTGGCGACTCATCCAAACAATTAATTATCAGTGCTAACTTGGATCCCAAATAGGAAAGCGCGCTCATCGAGTTCATCCGTGAGATTCGGGACATCTTTGCATGGAAGCCTTCTGACATGCCGGGTGTACCAAGAGAACTCGTTGAGCACACTCTCAATATTGATCCCAAGTTTAAGCCAGTCAGGCAGTTTCTTCGGCGGTTCAACGAGGAAAGGCGCAAGGCTATTGGAGAAGAGGTGGCCCTGCTCTTGGCGGCCGGGTTTATTGTTGAAGTTTTTCACCCAGAGTGGTTGGCTAACCAGGTGCTTGTGCTAAAAAATAACGGCACTTGGCGTATGTGTGTGGATTACACAGATTTAAACAAGGCTTGTCCGGCTGATCCTTTTACTCTCCCTCGTATTGATCAAATCATTGATGCTACGGCGGGTTGTGAGCGTTTAAGTTTTCTGGATGCTTATTCTGGCTATCATCAGATCAAGATGGCAGTGAAGTACCAAGAGAAGACGGCTTTCATTACTCTGTTTGGAGCCTTCTGCTATGTGTCTATGCCTTTTGGGCTTAAGAGTGCCCAGGCGACTTATCAGCGGTGTGTGTAGAACTGTCTTCATGATCAGATTGGGCGTAACGTTTATTCTTATGTGGATGATATAGTGGTGAAATTCAGAGAGAAGGAAACTCTGGTAGATGATCTAAAGGAAACCTTTGATAACCTCCGGGTTTACAAAATGATGCTTAACCCGGGCCAAGTGCGTTTTTGGAGCCCCAGGTGGAAAGCTTTTGGGTTTTTTGGTGTCTAATAGAGGCATTGAGGCTAATCCAGAGAAAATTAAAGTGATTATGTCTTTGGCTAAGCCGGCGTGCATCAATGACGTTCAGCGGCTGGCGGGTCGTGTCGCAGCTTTAAGCCGGTTGTATCAAATGATGAATAAGATGGATGGTTTTGTCTAGAGTGATGATGCTAACTCTGCATTTGAAGATCTGAAAAAACAGCTCGCCGAGCCGCCGGTTCTTGCTGCTCCCATTGAGAAGGAGCCACTGTTGTTATACGTGGCTGCAAACACACGTGCTGTCAGTGTGGCCATTGTTGTCGAGTGCAAGGATGCTGGCAAGGAACATCCGGTTCAACGGCCGGTTTATTATGTCAGTGAGGTGTTCATTGAGTCCAAACAGAGATATCCACATTGGCAGAAGCTTGTTTATGGGGTGTTCATGGCAAGCCGGAAGCTTAAGCATTACTTTCAGGGTCATCCTATCACTGTGGTTATCTCTGCTCCTTTAGGAGATATTATTCAAAATAGAGAAGCCACAGGACGAGTCGCCAAGTGGGACATTGAACTTGGGTCTCATGGTTTAAAGTACGTGCCACATACTTCCATCAAATCTCAGGCACTGGTGGACTTCATTAATGATTGGACGGAGTTGCAAATACCTGACGAGAAGCCAGACAACACATATTGGACAATTCATTTTGATGGGTCGAGGCAATTGGAGGGCTCGGGGCTGGAGTTGTTTTAACTTCCCCTTGAGGTGACAAGTTTTGTTATGTGTTGCAGTTGATGTTTCCTTGTACTAACAACGCAGATAAGTATGAGGCTTTGCTACATGGTCTTTGAATGGCTAAAGAAATGAGTTTAAGCCGGGTACGGTGCCTTGGCGATTCAGATTTGGTGGCTCAGCAAGTATCAGGCAAGTGGGATTCCAAGGATCCTCTCATGGCGGCTTATCGCCCTGAGGTTGATGCTGTTGCTGGACACTTCAAGGGTTATTAGGTAGAGCACATTGACCATAGAAAGAACGAAGCAGCTGATGCTTTAAGCCGGCTGGGATCTCAATGTAAGCCAGTGCCACCTAACACTTTTTTAGATGTTCTTCATAACCCTTCTGTCAAGTTGCCTACAGAGGAAGACTTGGCTGTTCCAGACTCGGAAGCACAATTGGTGGCAGCTCTTCATGTCATCCCAGATTGGACAGTGACGTATTTGGCTTATATGACCCTGGGCGAGTTGCCGGAGGATGAGACCTTGGCTAGACAGATAACCCGGTGGTCTAAGTCAATGACAATTTCCAATGGTGAGTTATATCATCGCAGTGTCACCGGAGCGTTTCAACGTTGTGTCTCTCCTGAAGAAGGTCAAGAAATTCTTCGTGAGATCCATGAAGGGGATTGTGGCCATCATGCCGGTTCAAAGTCTCTTGTGGCCAAGGCTTTCCGTCATGGTTTTTACTGGCTAACGGCTCACGCTGATGCGTAGGATCTGGTCAGTAGGTGCGATGGATGTCAAAAGTTTGCACGACGAGCGCACGTGCCGGCTCAAGAATTGCGGATGATTCCAATTACTTGGCCGTTCGCAGTTTGGGGGCTCGATATGGTTGGACCTTTCAAAAGTTCCAAAGATAAGAAGACGCACCTTTTGGTGGCAGTGGACAAGTTCACAAAATGGGTTGAGGCAGAGCCGGTCAGTAAGTGTGATGCGGCCACGGCGGTTCAATTCATGAAGAAGGTGATTTTTCGTTTTGGCTTTAGACACAACATTATCACTAACAATGGCACCAACCTGTCCCAAGGAAACATGGAAGAGTTCTGTCAACGGAGCATATCTGGCTTGATGTTTCGTCAGTAGCTCACCCCCAATCCAATGGTCAAGCTGAAAGAGCCAATCAGGAAATCCTGAAAGGTTTAAAACCCCGCCATATGGTCCCTTTACAATGGACGCCGGGTTGTTGGGTGGAAGAATTACCCTCTGTGATATGGAGCATCAATACTACCCCTAACAGGTCTACGGGTTATATGCCTTTCTTCATGGTTTATGGAGCAGAGGCAGTTCTGCCCAGTGACGTCCGTCATGACTCACCCCACGTGGTGGCTTATGTTGAAGCTGATAACAAGCAAGCTCGACAGGATGCGCTTGACTTATTAGATGAGGAGCGAGACTTGGCAGCGGCCCGATCAGCAATTTACCAATAGGACCTACGCCATTATCACAGCCGTCGGGTTAAGTCCCGAACCTTTCAAGAAGGTGACCTAGTGCTCCGGCTCATCCAGGATCAGTCTGAGGCGCACAAGCTATCCCCACCTTGGGAAGGACCCTTTGTGGTCAGCAAGAACTTAAACAACGGGTCATATTACCTTATCGATGTTCGAGAGCACAAAGACTCACGTAAATCGGAGGAGGAGACCCGCCGGCCGTGGAATATTGCTCATATTCGGCCTTACTATACTTGAGCCACCGGCTCTCATAATGTACATACTTTGACGTTGTATATATTATGATAACTAATAAAGCAGGACCACTGTCCTTTTCATCTTCAATGATCACATATCTTTATTATTTTAATTATTAAACGACCAGTTGGGGGCTGATCATATTTGAATCTAGCTTAACCCTCTTGGTCCGGCTCATGATCGTATTCGAATCTAGCCGTTAAAACTTCATGGTCACCAGGGGGCTTCCTGTTCAAACATAGGTCGTATTCAAACCAAAGAGAACATAGCTGTCGTAACCCTCTTGATCGACGTAAAGCCAAACTCACTAGGGGGCTTCTTGATCGTATCCGAATCATAGCTTAACCCCTTTTGGGTCCGACTTGGATCGTATTCGAATCAGGGTCGTTAAAAACCTCTCAAGGTCATTTGGGGGCTTCCTGTTCAAACATAGGTCGTATTCGAAACAAAGAGAACATAGCTATCGGTACCCTCTTGATCGGCGCAACGCCAAAGCCACTGGGGGCTACATGATCGTCTTCGAATCCTAGCTTAACCCCTTTGGTCCGATTTACTGATCATATTCGAATCAGAAGCCTCCAAATTTTTTCTTAATGCTTGATTTACATTGTTTGAAAGATACTCTTTTGTTTTACTGGTTTTTTGTTGTCTCAAATTTAACTGTAAGTATGGTTTCAATTTAAACTGGCTCGGTTATTTGACAATAAGCCGCCAAGGTATAACAGTCATCAGGCATATAGAAGTATTGACTTCTAAAAAGATTGGGTTGTCACCCTTACTGTCCGGATCACCTAAGCCAACAGTCCAGAATCAAAAAACACAGGTATGGCATTGTCGTTCATAAATAGATTGATCTATGTTTCTTCTTTAATAAAAGGCTTTTCAGCCTTGTTTATCTTTACATCTAGCACTGATTATTCCATTATGATAATTTCATAGTTATGTATTGGGTGTTTTGACCCGTCTAGCGATAAGCCGCCAGGATAGTTTCTCATCTTTTACATACAGGAACAGGTTTAAACATTGCAAAGGATATAAAACATATATTGACATGACGGATAAAATGTCATACGCAGTATGATATGCACGATGGCATAGGCAGAACATGCAGTTTCAAGCTAGCCTATTACAAGGCATTGAAAGCCCAAAAGGTTAAAACTGTTTTCCTCCTACGCAGATGTTAATCTAAGGTCGATTCATTAAGTCTTGTCGGATTATTTTGGATGATTATGACTCCTCCCTTGCCGGCTCTTCGCCTTCTACTGGTTGGAAGCTGGGCTTGGACCAATCAAAGCCATGAAGAGCAACAAAATCAGCTTCATCATCAATTAGTCTAGACGGGTCAATCTCTGGGGTAAAGGTGTGTTGACGAACCGGCGGGATAAGATCTACCACTTTATATGACGGCGTCGCCATCTTTTAATTCTCCATATCAAAACCTGGCTGATACTTATCAATATTGGTCTCATCACCAAGGTTAGTAGCCTGCGGACGAACTCCCCTCACACAAGCGACAAAATCGTCTTGATCAAACGGAGTCCCGTCTTCCTTCAAGAGGGGATACCCCTTGGCTACATCCTCCGGGTCGAGTTCCGGCACCCAGGCTTTGGAGCGGCTTAGTGCGGTTAGGGCTCTGGCTCTTGCGCAAGACCGCTTGACCTCTTGGAATCTGGCGGGTAAGATTGACAATTTCTTCAATACGTCACTCAAGAGGTTTGGTCCTTGGTTAGCTGGGGAAATAATGGCAAGCGCCCGTTGAGCTCCAGTGTACAGCTGCTCCACCAGGGTGTAAACCGCCTTGAGTTTTACCAAGCTGTTTTGGCTCAGATTGCTGCTCCAGGGACCTACGAGTATTTTAAGAGGTTAAGCAGGCGGTTTATATATCTAGCAAAAATAGAGTTTCAGTAAGTAATGCAATGACTCACCAGAGATGGCAGAGACCATCTGAGACACACAGTTTTTTAAACCAGTGAGTTCGATGGTAACCTCCTTGAGAGCCGCCTTGGCTGTCTCGGCACGCTGTACTAACAAGCTTTTCTCATCAGCCCAAGATTTTTTTCTCCACATCGAAACTGGTCTTGAGTTTCTCTGTTTCAGATAGGCTCAATTGGAGTTTGGAGTTGGCATTCTTTATTTCAATCTCTTGAGCCGCCAACCGGGTCTTTGCATCAGTCAATTGGGAACCCAATTCATTGATGGCAATCTACCAGGCATGCACAGGTGTGTCAGAAATTTATTCCAATAAAGGTCATAATGATTAAAGTCCCAAGTACTTTGCAATGCAACACTACTCGGCACTTGGGGGCTAATGTCTTCCAAAGCAATTTTTTACTGCAAAAAATGACTTGTCTATGATTAAAGTCCCAAGTGTGTTACAAGTAACAACGCCTGGCACTTGGGGGCTAATGCATGATATTAAGAAAGTCTTTTCCTCTTGAGTCGGATAACACCATTTGTTTGGCCTAATTCAAGTCAGTTATGAAGTCAAGTACCGGTTCATTCATGATGAATTAAACTGGCCCTTGGAGACTACAGATGACATTTATGCTAATCCACTGGATTTAGGGAAAATCTAAGACAAAGCATCAACCTATATCACAAGTCTACACATCATTCAGGTTCATCATAATCCGGAGACTTGGGGGCTGGCAGAGCATATGTAAACTAGTGAAAGCCAGTGAACATACCTCACATTTCAGTTGCAGATGCTTGACCATCTCAATTTCAGAGTCATGGCTGGAATGCACATGACTGAGGTATCCAGACAACACGTCACTAACATTCAGGTGAGCATAGTGAGAAACGTCAAACCGCACTTTCTGCCTTTCCAAAGCCTCTTGTTTGGCAGAGTGCCTGGCCAGTACAGTTAGATTTCCCGGCTCAACGAATCTGCTACCAGTGATTAGGACGTCATTGTCAAAAGGCGCCGGCGGGTTAGCTGAGCCGGACGGCCCGACGGTGGATGGATTGAGAATGGTCTCATCAGCTGACGGCTCAGGAAGGTCGGGTTGAATATTGACGGCAGGGTCTTCTGGTGCTTCAGATTGTTCAGGAGCAGAAGTTGGTATTGTCGGCTCAGGTGCAGGATCTTTTGGGTCTTCCGCCGGCTTAGTCACCCTGGTTTTCTTGGGCTTTGCTTGACCACTAAAAAGGATTTCATGATTTAGTATAATGAGGCAGACTTAAAGATGCAGAAGAAAGATAATTTTCTTTACCCAGGGGCAGTCTTGAAAGTCGGAAATTGAATTTGTGAAGAATCGCCAGAAGAGCGAGAAATTTCCCGCAATAGTAAAAATACAGTTAAGAGAGTAAGGAAATAGATTCATTGACAAAAGCAAAAATCAAAGGTGAAAGAAACCTCATTCTGGTGTTTTCGAGGAGTTTTTGGTAAGCCGGAGGGTAGTTCGTTGGTCCGGGCCTGACGGCGGCTCTCATGTTGCTGCTTTTTCAAAAGAAAATGAGGATCCAAATAAGCCAAAGGGTGTGAAAACCTTACTTTCCGGGTTACCAGTCGAGGTTTCTGTCTTGGCAAAGGGGATGAGTCGAAGGAAATAGTTACCTCTTCTTCTACTGCCTGGCTGGCCCCCGTGTCATCCTGGCAATAGTCAGTGTCAATAAGGTTGTTAAAAAGCAGGCCAAGAAAGTCAAGGGCTACCTCCGACTCAGAAATATCATCCAGCTTGAACATATCAGAAGCAGTTCTTTTCTTCTTGGATTTTCGGGTTGTCTTGTTGGCGGTTATGGAGGCGGCTATCGCCTTCTTGGCAGCTTCATGATCATATTTGGCCTTCCAAAAGTCAGATTTGGCATGTAGGCAGATAACATGTTAACAGTCAGGCAAGTATTTAACTACTGAAGAAAAAAGGGAGTCAAGGGAACTTACCTCTGGTGCCGGGTTAAGCTTGCAGAAAGGATTCAAACCAACTTTACTGTAGTCCTCGTATTTACTGTTTACGAGGGTGGTTGACATTTCAACAATAGCCTCTTCACTCAGTTGTACAGAGCTATGACGTAGAGGGTCATCTGGGCCTCCGCAATATTTATACATCAAGTTGGATTGGCGGCTCAGAAGGATGACCCGCCATGCGATCCAACAAGGATCAAGTCAACTCCAGTTAGGCCGTTTCCCAACAAGGCTTGAATCCTTTTGATGGATGGTATGATCTTCTTACGTTCAGCGGCAGTCAGCTTGTCAGTGAGCACAAACTTAGAGTCAAGACGCTCCACGCGATAACCCGGCAGTGGTTTTTCGTCAGCTGGTGACGTATCTTTGCAGTAAAACCAAGTTTGGTTCCAATCCTTGGGATGGCTTGGTAAGACTACTAAGGGAAAGATGGCGCCCTGTCGGCGTTGAATCGAAATTCCACCAAGTTCCAAGCTAGGGCCGTTGGTGCATTCATTCTGGCGGTTCAGATAGAAATACTCTCTGAAGAGTTCAACGGTCGGTTCTTCTTGAAGATAAACCTCACAGAGAACTTGGAAATTGAAGATGTTGGATATGGAGCTGGGTCCAAGATCTTGAGGATGAAGCTTGAAAAATGTAGAACATCTCTAAAGAATTTTGAGCCAGGTGGTGAAAAACCCCGGTTCATATGATCAGTAAAGATAATGACTTCACCATCTCTAGGCTGAGGTCGTTCTTTGTCCAGGTCAGGGGCACGATAAGACATAATGTTTTTCTCTGGCAAAAATCCAATGGTGACAAAATCCTTCAAAGTGTCATCAGTGACTATGGAAGGGATCCAGTTGCAGACTGTTGGCGTCTTTGACGGCATAATGAAAAAGGACAAGCTGAAAAGAAAGTAATTTGCCGATTCAAGTTAATTGGTGGAGTTACATGTTAATGATTATAGTACAGATGAGTAATGGCAGCTTAAGTAAGGGCTAATGATATATAAAGGAAAAATGAGTCGGCATGATAAGCCGCCATGACTAAAGATATTCAAAGGTTGCCTGAGTCAGAACTGGCTAAGTGCTGAGATAAACAAGTTTCACAAGCTGTTGCTACTATTTTGGATCAAGATGGTTCAAAAAAGAAAAATAAATCTAGACCTAAAAAACCAGCACAGAGGAGTTCATCAGTTCTAAGGAGGCCTTTGTACAAGAAAAAGGGATCTGCTAGCGTCTGAAATGGATGCAAAACAACTACCGCATGAGTTCTATACTTCTTTTAGATCAAAGGAGGAGGCAGTGGAGGAACTGCAAAGAATCCACAATGAACAGCGAAGAACATGGAAGGAACTCGCAAACCCTAATGTAGATCTAAGGTATGGGAAAGAAAGGACTTATGGACGCAGATCTACTGCGGAGGATCGCCGCAGTTCTCTGAACAAGCTCAAGGTGATGCAGCGGCCGAGGTTGAGGATGACGGTGAGCGCTGCGGCGGCGGCGGAGCTCGAGCGACAGAGGGGTTGCGAGAGGAAGAAGGAGAATGAGAAGAAGACCGGTCACGGCTATTTATAAGGAAGGACTGATAAGTGGGCGCGAAAAACGAGGAGGCCGAAACATGGTTATCCAGCTACCTAAGTGCCTCGATTTTCAGAAGGGCATTAAAGATAAAGATCCGTTAAAGATGACGTGGTGGCGGCTTTCCGGAAAATCCGGAGATGACGTCATGGCGGGTTACAAGGCTCTCGCAACAGTAATAGATTGATTTTTTCTAAGTGTTGGAGATTGACAAGAACAAAGTTCAAATCAACCTGGGGCCTAATGTCGGGGATATGACTATCAGGCATGACCCGCCCAGGAGGGGCCAGGTCAATCACCATGGCGGGTTACTTAAAATAAGCCCAAAGAGTATACAAAAGTGAAGGCTTATGATAAGGCTTATAGTAGGCCCAAGCCCAGAGGCGGCTTAAGGCCCGTGAGTATAAACCGTCATGCATGAATAAGACTTGTAAAGTAAGGCATGTAATAGACGTCACCGAGCCGGACACGTTATATGAGTCGGCCGGGACTCTGTAGGCCGCAAGGCGTCAACCTGTGTATATAAGGGGACGACCCGGCGGTGGCTTAGGGCAAGAAACAACAGATCGAGAGCCAAGCTAGCATATTTCGCTCCTTGGTCATCGAAACCTAGCAATACCACATCAACTGGACTAGGCTTTACCTTCACCGCAAGGGGCCGAACCAGTATAAAATCCTCTCGTGTCCTTTGTCCCGATTAACCCCTTTAAGCTTCCTAGTTGCGATGGCTCTACGACTAAGTCCTTTCACTAGGACATCTGCCATGACAATTCCATGACACACCGCCAGTGCCTTCTAGTGATTTGTCCTCTGTAATGTTAATATGCAATCTGATGTTCAGTTAACAGTTTGCTCCTCTGAAATGTAATGTTCAGTTAACACTTTGGCCCAACAATTGCTACATTTCGTAGTACTGTTCTCAAGCATTCTTTGTTTTGTTAACTTTCTTATCTTCTAGTACATGTTTCTATTCTGCAATGTCATGCTCAGTTAACTATTTTGGTTCATTTGGCCTGCTGTCCATTTAATTGTTTGGTTAAGTTCTACAATTTGATTTTCATTTGTTGTGGGTACAATTTTGTATTGTTATGCATGTGACACCAATCGAATTTGGCTGTACTCAATACATATTCTACTAATAGTATGGCAACTCTCAGTTAACCTGATCAAGATCTTCCTTATGTGTGTTGCAGGGAAACATTGGGAGACACTGCAGTTTACCATCGAGGTTTGTTCAAGCAGGGTCCTTTGGCTAATAGCACATTATTGTGCAGTTGCAGGAATCATTCTAATATTTAGGTTTCTTACAATTTTGTCTTGCACATGTAGGTCCTGTTGTCAGAGGCTTAGACCCACTGTTTGACCCATTTTGCATATGGGGAAATGAGATGTCCATGAATATCCGTCAAGCCAAGAAACTCAGAAAGATTGTTAGGATGAAGAAACTTGCGACGAATAACAACAAGATCTTTGTTTGCACAATGAAGAAGACATCAGTCAATTATAGGATGGTACCAACTCTTTTACCTTGTTTTTATCCCTTGCGCCATTTCAAAATTACAACAGCGATTTATGCATAGATTTGTTTTCAGTACTTTTCAAAGCTGTTCACCGATGATTACCTCTCAAACCACCTGCATGGTCAAGAGGCGAGGAAGCTATTCATTCAACACCCACGGTACAATATTGAAGTCTTGCTGAAGAGGACGAAGGTTGGGCGGGCAATTATCCATAGCCAGTGGCCTAAAGTTGCAAGGACATTCAACATCACTGAAGGCTCAATATTTGCCTTCCGCTTCTGTAGTTTCCCAGATGAGATTCATCTGTCTATTTGCCGTGTATGATGCTACTTTCCAAAGGTTTTTTATGCTGCATGTGAAACTTGGTGCTGTTGTGTAATGGTGTAACTGTTGGGTTTCGTAGTAATTTCAAAAAATTTCCTATGCACACGCAAGATCATGTGATGCATAGCAACGAGAGGGGAGAGTGTTGTCTACGTACCCAACGCAGACCGACTACGGAAGCGCTGACACGACGTAGAGGAAGTAGTCGTACGTCTTCACGATCCAACCGATCAAGCACCGAAACTATGGCACCTCCGAGTTCGAGCACACGTTCAGCTCGATGACGATCCCTAGACTCCGATCCAGCAAAGTGTCGGGGAAGAGTTCTGTCAGCACAATGGCGTGGTGACGATCTTGATGAACTACAGCAGCAGGGCTTCGCCTAAATTCCGCTACAGTATTATCGAGGAATATGGTGGCAGGGGGCACCGCACACGGCTAAGGAATAGATCACGTGGATCAACTTGTGTGTCTAGAGGTGCCCCCTTCCTCCGTATATAAAGGAGCCAAGGGGGAGAGGTGCGCCGGCCAGGAGGAGGGCGCAGGAGGAGTCCTACTCCTACCGGGAGTAGGACTCCCCCACCCCAATCCTATTCCAACTAGGATTCCCAAGGGGGAAAGAGGGAGAGGGGTGGCCGGCCACCTCTCCTAGTCCTAATAGGACTAGGGGAGGGGGGAGGCGCGCAGCCCTTATGGGCAGCCCTTTCACCTTTCCACTAAGGCCCACTAAGGCCCATATGATTCCCAGGGGTTTCCGGTAACCTCCCGGTAACCCGGTAAAATCCCGATTTCACCCGGAACACTTCCGATATCCAAACATAGGCTTCCAATATATCAATCTTTACGTCTCGACCATTTCGAGACTCCTCGTCATGTCCGTGATCACATCCGGGACTCCGAACAACCTTCGGTACATCAAAATGCATAAACTCATAATATAACTGTCATCGTAACCTTAAGCGTGCGGACCCTACGGGTTCGAGAACAATGTAGACATGACCGAGACATGTCTCTGGTCAATAACCAATCGCGGGACCTGGATGCCCATATTGGCTCCTACATATTCTACGAAGATCTTTATCGTTCAGACCGCATAACAACATACGTTGTTCCCTTTGTCATCGGTATGTTACTTACCCGAGATTCGATCGTCGGTATCCAATACCTAGTTCAATCTCGTTACCGACAAGTCTCTTTACTCGTTCTGTAATACATCAGCTCGCAACTAACTCATTAGTTGCAATGCTTGCAAGGCTTATGTGATGTGCATTACCGAGAGGGCCCAGAGATACCTCTCCGACAATCGGAGTGACAAATCCTAATCTCGAAATATGCCAACCCAACATCTACCTTTGGAGACACCTGTAATGCTCCTTTATAATCACCCAGTTACGTTGTGACGTTTGGTAGCACCCAAAGTGTTCCTCCGGTAAACGGGAGTTGCATAATCTCATAGTCATAGGAACATGTATAAGTCATGAAGAAAAGCATTAGCAACATACTAAACGATCGGGTGCTAAGCTAATGGAATGGGTCATGTCAATCAGATCATTCAACTAATGATGTGACCTTGTTAATCAAATAACAACTCCTTTGTCTATGGTTAGGAAACATAACCATCTTTGATTAACGAGCTAGTCTAGTAGAGGCATACTAGTGACACTTTGTTTGTCTATGTATTCACACATGTATTATGTTTCCGGTTAATACAATTCTAGCATGAATAGTAAACATTTATCATGATATAAGGAAATAAATAATAACTTTATTATTGCCTCTAGGGCATATTTCCTTCAGTCTCCCACTTGCACTAGAGTCAATAATCTAGATTACACTGTAATGATCCTAACACCCATGGAGCTTTGGTGCTGATCATGTTTTGCTCGTGGAAGAGGCTTAGTCAACGGGTCTGCAACATTCAGATACGTATGTATCTTGCAAATCTCTATGTCTCCCACCTGGACTAGATCCCGGATGGAATTGAAGCGTCTCTTGATGTGTTTGGTCCTTTTGTGAAATCTGGATTCCTTTGCCAAGGCAATTGCACCAGTATTGTCACAAAAGATTTTCATTGGACCCGATGCATTAGGTATGACACCTAGATCGGATATGAACTCCTTCATCCAGACTCCTTCATTCGCTGCTTCCGAAGCAGCTATGTACTCCGCTTCACATGTAGATCCCGCTACGACGCTTTGTTTAGAACTGCACCAACTGACAGCTCCACCGTTTAATGTAAACACGTATCCGGTTTGCGATTTAGAATCGTCCGGATCAGTGTCAAAGCTTGCATCAACGTAACCTTTTACGGTGAGCTCTTTGTCACCTCCATATACGAGAAACATATCCCTAGTCCTTTTCAGGTATTTCAGGATGTTCTTGACCGCTGTCCAGTGATCCACTCCTGGATTACTTTGGTACCTCCCTGCTAAACTTATAGCAAGGCACACATCAGGTCTGGTACACAGCATTGCATACATGATAGATCCTATGGCTGATGCATAGGGAACATCTTTCATATTCTCTCTATCTTCTGCAGTGGTCGGGCATTGAGTCTTACTCAACTTCACACCTTGTAACATAGGCAAGAACCCTTTCTTTGCTTGATCCATTTTGAACTTCTTCAAAATTTTGTCAAGGTATGTGCTTTGTGAAAGTCCAATTAAGCGTCTTGATCTATCTCTATAGATCTTAATGCCTAATATGTAAGCAGCTTCACCGAGGTCTTTCATTGAAAAACTTTTGTTCAAGTATCCCTTTATGCTATCCAGAAATTCTATATCATTTCCAATCAGCAATATGTCATCCACATATAATATCAGAAATGCTAGAGAGCTCCCACTCACTTTCTTGTAAATACAGGCTTCTCTGAAAGTCTGTATAAAACCAAATGCTTTGATCACACTATCAAAACGTTTATTCCAACTCCGAGAGGCTTGCACCAGTCCATAAATGGATCACTGGAGCTTGCACACTTTGTTAGCTCCCTTTGGATCGACAAAACCTTCCGGTTGCATCATATACAACTCTTCTTCCAGAAATCCATTCAGGAATGCAGTTTTGACATCCATCTGGAAAATTTCATAATCATAAAATGCGGCAATCGCTAACATGATTCGGACGAACTTAAGCATCGCTACGGGTGAGAAGGTCTCATCGTAGTCAATCCCTTGAACTTGCCGAAAACCTTTTGCGACAAGTCGAGCTTTGTAGACAGTAACATTACCATCAGCGTCAGTCTTCTTCTTAAAAATCCATTTATTCTCAATTGCTTGCCGATCATCGGGAAGGTCTCTAGAGCATAACCCCAAAACGATAGCGGTAAATCAGTAAGAGACATCATAGATCGCACCATATCTAGTAAAGTACGATTACGACGTTCGGACACACCATTACGCTGTGGTGTTCCGGGTGGCGTGAGTTGCGAAACTATTCCACAGTTTTTCAAATGTACACCAAACTCGTAACTCAAATATTCTCCTCCACGATCAGATCGTAGAAACTTTATTTTCTTGTTACGATGATTTTCAACTTCACTCTGAAATTCTTTGAACTTTTCAAATGTTTCAGACTTATGTTTCATTAAGTAGATATATCCATATCTGCTTACATCATCTGTGAAGGTGAGAAAATAACGATATCCGCCACGAGCCTCAATATTCATCGGACCACATACATCGGTATGTATGATTTCCAACAAATCTGTTGCTCTCTCCATAGTACCGGAGAATGGTGTTTTAGTCATCTTGCCCATGAGGCATGGTTCGCAAGTACCAAGTGATTCATAATCAAGTGGTTCCAAAAGTCCATCAGTATGGAATTTCTTCATGCGCTTTACACGGATATGACCTAAACGACAGTGCCACAAATAAGTTGCACTTTCATTATCAACTCTG
Organism: Triticum urartu; assembly: GCF_056163025.1. Lineage (NCBI taxonomy): Eukaryota > Viridiplantae > Streptophyta > Magnoliopsida > Poales > Poaceae > Triticum > Triticum urartu. The sequence goes on along the minus strand of NC_141876.1, from coordinate 68,167,497 downwards.
CATCTTTTGGCTTCAACATTATGAATATGTGTATTACTACTATCGATATTCAATAAAAATAGACCACTCTTCAAGGGTGCATGACCATAAAAGATATTACTCATATAAATAGAACAACCATTATTCTCTGATTTGAATGAATAACCGTCTCGCATTAAACAAGATCCAGATATAATGTTCATGCTCAACGCTGGCACCAAATAACAATTATTTAGGTCTAATATTAATCCCGAAGGTAGATGTAGAGGTAGCGTGCCGACCGCGATCACATCGACTTTGGAACCGTTTCCCACGCGCATCGTCACCTCGTCCTTTGCCAGTGCCCGCTTATTCCGTAGTCCCTGTTTCGAGTTGCAAATATTAGCAACAGAACCAGTATCAAATACCCAGGTGCTACTGCGAGCTCTAGTAAGGTACACATCAATAACATGTATATCAAATATACCTTTGTTCACCTTGCCATCCTTCTTATCCGCCAAATACTTGGGGCAGTTCCGCTTCCAGTGACCAGTCTGCTTGCAGTAGAAGCACTCAGTTTCAGGCTTAGCTCCAGACTTGGGTTTCTTCTCCTGAGCAGCAACTTGCTTGCCGTTCTTCTTGAAGTTCCCCTTCTTCTTCCCTTTGCCCTTTTTCCTGAAACTAGTGGTCTTGTTAACCATCAACACTTGATGCTCCTTCTTGATTTCTACCTCCGCAGCTTTCAGCATTGTGAAGAGCTCGGGAATAGTCTTGTTCATCCCTTGCATATTATAGTTCATCACGAAGCTCTTGTAGCTTGGTGGCAGTGATTGGAGAATTCTGTCAATGATGCAATCATCCGGAAGATTAACTCCCAATTGAATCAAGTGATTATTATACCCAGACATTTTGAGTATATGCTCACTGACAGAACTGTTCTCCTCCATCTTGCAGCTATAGAACTTATTAGAGACTTCATATCTCTCAATTCATGCATTTGCTTGAAATATTAACTTCAACTCCTGGAACATCTCATATGCTCCATGACGTTCAAAACATCGTTGAAGTCCCGATTCTAAGCCGTAAAGCATGGCACACTGAACTATCGAGTAGTCATCAGCTTTGCTCTGCCAGGCATTCATAACATCTGGTGTTGCTCCAGCAGCAGGCCTGGCACCCAGCGGTGCTTCCAGGATGTAATTCTTCTGAGCAGCAATGAGGATAATCCTCAAGTTACGGACCCAGTCCGTGTAATTGCTACCATCATCTTTCAACTTTGCTTTCTCAAGGAACGCATTAAAATTCAACGGAACAACAGCACGAGCCATCTATCTACAATCAACATAAACAAGCAAGATACTATCAGGGACTAAGTTCATGATAAATTTAAGTTCAGTTAATCATATTACTAAAGAACTCCCACTTAGATAGACATCCCTCTAATCTTCTAAGTGATTACGTGATCCAAATCAACTAAACCATAACCGATCATCATGTGAGATGGAGTAGTTTTCAATGGTGAACATCGTTTATGTTGATCATATCTACTATATGATTCACGCTCGACCTTTCGGTCTCCGTGTTCCGAGGCCATATCTGCATATGCTAGGCTCGTCAAGTTTAACCTGAGTATTCTGCGTGTGCAAAACTGGCTTGCACCCGTTGTAGATGGACGTAGAGCTTATCACACCCGATCATCACGTGGTGTCTGGGCACGACGAACTTTGGCAACGGTGCATACTCAGGGAGAACACTTCTTGATAATTTAGTGAGAGATCATCTTATAATGCTACCGTCAATCAAAGCAAGATAAGATGCATAAAAAGATAAACATCACATGCAATCAATATAAGTGATATGATATGGCCATCATCATCTTGTGCTTGTGATCTCCATCTCCGAAGCACCGTCATGATCACCATCGTCACCGACGTGACACCTTGATCTCCATCGTAGCATCGTTGTCGTCTCGCCAATCTTATGCTTCCACGACTATCACTACCGTTTAGTAATAAAGTAAAGCATTACATCACGATTGCATTGCATACAATAAAGCGACAACCATATGGCTCCTGCCAGTTGCCGATAACTCGGTTACAAAACATGATCATCTCATACAATAAAATTCAGCATCATGCTTTGATCATCACAACATGCCCTGCAAAAACATGTTAGACGTCCTCTACTTTGTTGTTGCAAGTTTTACGTGGCTGCTACGGGCTTAAGCAAGAACCAATCTCACCTACGCATCAAAACCACAACGATAGTTTGTCAAATAGACTCCGTTTTAACCTTCGCAAGGACCGGGCGTAGCCATACTTGGTTCAACTAAAGTTGGAGAGACAGTCGCCCGCAAGCCATCTGTGTGCAAAGCACGTCGAGGGAATCGGTCTCGCGTAAGCGTACGCGTAAGGTTGGTCCGGGTCGTGTCGTCCAACAATGCCGCCGAACCAAAGTATGACATGCTGGTAGGCAGTATGACTTGTATCGCCCACAACTCACTTGTGTTCCAACTCGTGCATATAACATCAACATAAATAACCTAGGCTCGGATGCCACTGTTGGGTTTCGTAGTAATTTCAAAAAATTTCCTATGCACACGCAAGATCATGTGATGCATAGCAACGAGAGGGGAGAGTGTTGTCTACGTACCCAACGCAGACCGACTGCGGAAGCGCTGACACGACGTAGAGGAAGTAGTCGTACGTCTTCACGATCCAACCGATCAAGCACCGAAACTACGGCACCTCCGAGTTCGAGCACACGTTCAGCTCGATGACGATCCCCGGACTCCGATCCAGCAAAGTGTCGGGGAAGAGTTTCGTCAGCACAACGGCGTCGTGACGATCTTGATGAACTACAGCAGCAGGGCTTCGCCTAAACTCCGCTATAGTATTATCGAGGAATATGGTGGCAGGGGGCACCGCACACGGCTAAGGAATAGATCACGTGGATCAACTTGTGTGTCTAGAGGTGCCCCCTGCCTCCGTATATAAAGGAGCCAAGGGGGAGAGGTGCGCCGGCCAGGAGGAGGGCGCAGGAGGAGTCCTACTCCTACCGGGAGTAGGACTCCCCCCCCCAATCCTATTCCAACTAGGATTCCCAAGGGGGAAAGAGGGAGAGGGGTGGCCGGCCACCTCTCCTAGTCCTAATAGGACTAGGGGAGGGGGGAGGCGCGCAGCCCTTATGGGCAGCCCTTTCACCTTTCCACTAAGGCCCACTAAGGCCCATATGATTCCCGGGGGTTTCCGGTAACCTCCCGGTAACCCGGTAAAATCCCGATTTCACCCGGAACACTTCCGATATCCAAACATAGGCTTCCAATATATCAATCTTTACGTCTCGACCATTTCGAGACTCCTCGTCATGTCCGTGATCACATTCGGGACTCCGAACAACCTTCGGTACATCAAAATGCATAAACTCATAATATAACTGTCATCGTAAGCTTAAGCGTGCGGACCCTACGGGTTCGAGAACAATGTAGACATGACCGAGACATGTCTCTGGTCAATAACCAATAGCGGGACCTAGATGCCCATATTGGCTCCTACATATTCTACGAAGATCTTTATCGGTCAGACCGCATAACAACATACGTTGTTCCCTTTGTCATCGGTATGTTACTTACCCGAGATTCGATCGTCGGTATCCAATACCTAGTTCAATCTCGTTACCGGCAAGTCTCTTTACTCGTTCTGTAATACATCATCTCACAACTAATTCATTAGTTGCAATTCTTGCAAGGCTTACGTGATGTGCATTACCGAGAGGGCCCAGAGATACCTCTCCGACAATCGGAGTGACAAATCCTAATCTCGAAATACGCCAACCCAACATCTACCTTTGGAGACACCTGTAATGCTCCTTTATAATCACCCAGTTACGTTGTGACATTTGGTAGCACCCAAAGTGTTCCTCCGGTAAACGGGAGTTGCATAATCTCATAGTCATAGGAACATGTATAAGTCATGAAGAAAAGCATTAGCAACATACTAAACGATCGGGTGCTAAGCTAATGGAATGGGTCATGTCAATCAGATCATTCAACTAATGATGTGACCTTGTTAATCAAATAACAACTCCTTTGTCTATGGTTAGGAAACATAACCATCTTTGATTAACGAGCTAGTCTAGTAGAGGCATACTAGTGACACTTTGTTTGTCTATGTATTCACACATGTATTATGTTTCCGGTTAATACAATTCTAGCATGAATAGTAAACATTTATCATGATATAAGGAAATAAATAATAACTTTATTATTGCCTCTAGGGCATATTTCCTTCAGTAACCGAGTCCCGAAGCTATCCGATGTAATTCGATTATGAAATCCTGGTTGCTTTTATACGGATATGAAATATCTGGCGTGTTTTATAAGAAATATCAGTTTGATTAGTACATGGATTATCAATAATAGGCTAATTACCCTACTTATTGGGGTTTTCTATTGCAAACGATTACTCAGACAGCACCGTGGGCGATGAACTCAAACAACCCGCACAATTTCTAGAAAGTAGGCATGTTTGATCAACTAACAATCACACACGGCTTCCGGCAGCGAACTGTTTGCGTTAGGCCACCTTGCACACACGTTTCCACTCAAAGAACCGTGTGGGATGTACATACCTACGGAAATGATTTTCTAGGATTCATCATGTGGGATGTACATACCTAAGGAAATGATTTCTGGGATTCACCGTGTGGGATGAACATACCTACGGAAATGATTTCTGGGATTCACCGTGTGGGATGTACATATGTACGGAAATGATTTCTGGGATTCACCGTGTGGGATGTACATACCTACGGAAATGATTTCTGGGATTCACCGTGTGGGATGTACATACCTACGGAAATGATTGGGTTTCCATGCCTTGCCCGATCGCACACGACCCTGGCCTGGGTCCGACGAGGGCCTATCCCCGATGATTTCTGGGTTGTGTGGGAAGGACCCCCCTATCGCCCACACTCACTTGGCGACGGTTTGTTTAGGACGTCGTGGAAAGGGGTTTTAAACCGTTTGTTTAGGACGTCGTTGTACCAGTGTTTTTTGTTTGATATTATTGCAGACTGTTAGACCAAGGTGGCCTTAAGATCTCAACAAAATGGGTTGTTTAAAGGCTTGGTGTCTCATCTTATAACTAATGGTGTGGCTATATTACCGATACCTCCTTTTATTTATTCGGTATTGGAATAGATAAGAGTATCCCGCACCTATTTCCCTAGAGGTGGCCGTGGGTTATCGAACCCATGAGAGGAAGATTCGCTTGAAGCGATGGTCTCTAGCAAGATTTTGTGAAAGTGTCAAATCCAGCTTTTGACCGGATCAGCAAGCAAATAGTGATTCAAACACTTATAACAAAAATAGGTACAGATGAGATCAAATAGGATATTAATTTGTGTGCTGGCAGTCACCCATCGAGATGTGCTTGTTACGGATCGAAGCGGGGGATGTGTCCGAATAACATCTTGACCGGCACGAGTCCTGCATCAAGAATCAGTTGTCCTACCATAGGCCCTATCCGTCGCACAGGGTTGCCTTGATAATTAAGATAATGAAATCAAACAAGAGCTTTGGTCTTTTAATGACTACAGCTCATTTGTCCCCAAGGATATGATCCATGTTACCCTACTGAAAGTTACTGTCATCGACGTACGATATAACACTTCATGGTCTCCTTGCTCCTAGCCTCACCGATGCTCGATCTCCATGATCCTGGGTACCTGCAGGGATGAAGATCGCAGACAAGACAAGAGACATCTTCATGGAACAATTTTATTTCACACATACGGATGTTATATCAAAGTCTTCCATTGACCCCCTCAACAAATACATTGGGTTGCAAGGCTTGTGCCTCAACACATACCTTACCAAACTACTCACACATGGAGATCAGGTCACGGGAAGAAAACATTGAAGAACACATCTTGAGATTGACTGATTGCAATATGTCTTACAATGGATGCCTTGTGCGATGCACGATTACAAGTATGAACTAGATGAGAGAACACAATGGTGGTGGTTGAGATGACTATGGCGATATAGATGGTGGCGGCTAGGGTTTGTGGATGAAGATGATGAAGTGGTTCTGGCTTCTGTGCTCGTCGCCCTGTTGTCCCTTTAATAAAAGTTGTTCAGGTGGACGGTCTGCCTTCAAATCCACGCCAAATTGGCGCTCATATGGGTGTGTGCGCCCGTATGAAACATCTTCTTTTGTTTTGTCTTCATGCAGATGCCTCCTGTTGGTTCTTTCTTCCTCCATTTTCTTTCCATTCCATTTCCACACGTGATTTCTTTCCTTTTTATCGCATTTCCTATGGAAACACATCAAAGAGGGGATTTGTGGAATCCTTTGCATTCATTAGTTATTAGTAGCAATACCGGAGTGAATATCTCTTTTAAAATGAAATATCTCAGTTTAAACAAAGGTGAAATGAGTGTAAAAATATCACTCGTCAACTCCCCCCCAAGCTTAAACTTGATCGTCCTCGAGCAACATAAAAAGAAATCCGAATCATAAGGAACTCAGTTGTTTAAACCGAAATAACGAAAATGTTTTGGTTCACTTACGATCGGTGTTGGGGATGTGACTATTGGGTTAACCCGCCCAGGAGGGGCCGGGTTAATCCACGGCGGTCTATCAAAACAAAGCCCATAAAGACGTTGAAGATGGCGGTTCACTATGATGACTCATTAAAAGGCCCAAGGCCCAGAGGCGGCTTAAAGCCCATAAGTGTAAACCGCCATATATGTATGACTTGTATTGTAAGGCATGTGTATTTGGTCACCAAGCCGGACACGTTATATGAACTGGCCGGGACTCTGTAAAGCCGCTGGGTGTCAAACTGTGTATATAAAGGGATGACCCAGCGGCGGTTTAGGGAAAGAGACAACAGATCGAAAGCTAGGTCAAGCGTATTCGCTCCCTAGTAATCGAGACATAAGCAATACCACCTCAACTGGAGTAGGCCTTTACCTTCACAGCAAGGGGCCGAACCAGTATAAACTCCTGTGTCCTTTGTCCCGTTTAACCCCTCTAAGATAACCTAGTGCGATGGCTTCACGACTAAGTCCTCACACTAGGACATCTACCGTGACAATTCCACGACAGTTGGCGCCCACCGTGGGGCCAACGCACGGTGGTTTCGAGTTCTTAAAGGGCAACTTCGAAGGGATCAAGGGATACACTGTGGGCTGGATGACCAAGAGTCGCCGCGGCAAGCTCTACATCGACGATGCAGGCCGGGGCCCTGAGGCCGGCTCAATTGAGTATGGGTACCGGGTCCCCTTCAGCGGAATTTATGTTTTCATCGGCAAGATCGGCGAACTGGGCCCTGAGCCGGACATCTGCACCGATATCATCGACATGGCTCGGCGTGCACGACCCGCCCAGGTTCAAACCGCTGATACGTCTCCAACGTATCTATAATTTTTGATTGATCCATGCTATATTATCTTCTGTTTTGGACATCATTGGGATTTATTATCCACTTTTATATTATTTTTGGGACTAACCTATTGACCCAGAGCCCAGTACCAGTTCCTGTTTTTTCCCTTGTTTCAGTGTTTCGAGGAAAAGGAATATCAAACGGAGTCGAAACGGAATGAAACCTTCTGGAGAAGTTATTTTTGGGAGGAAAGCAACCTGATAGACTTGGAGTGCACGTCAGGAAAGAAACGAGGGAGCCACGAGGTAGGGGGCACGCCCACCCCCCTAGGGTGCGCCCTCCACCCTCGTGGGCCCCTCGTGGCTCCCCTGACGTATTTCTTCTGCCTATATATATATATATATATCCATATACCCTAAAACGATCGGAGAGCACAATAGATCGGGAGTTCCGCCGCCAGAAGCCTCCGTAGCCATCGAAAACCAATCTAGACCCGTTCCGGCACCCTGCTGGAGGGGGAATCCCTCTCCGGTGGCCATCTTCATCATCCCGGTGCTCTCCATGACGAGGATGGAGTATTTCTCCCTCGGGGCTGATGGTATGTACCAGTAGCTATGTGTTTGATCTCTCTCTCTCTCTCTCTCTCTCGTGTTATTGAGGTGGTACGATCTTGATGTATCGCGAGCTTTGCTATTATAGTTGGATCTTATGATGTTTTCTCCCCCCTCTACTCTCTTGTAATGGATTGAGTTTTCCCTTTGAAGTTATCTTATAGGATTGAGTCTTTAAGGATTTGAGAACACTTGATGTATGTCTTGCGTGGGATACCTGTGGTGACAATGGGGTATTCTATGATCCACTTGATCTATGTTTTGGTGATCAACTTGCGGGTTCCGTGACCTTGGGAATCTACGCATAGGGGTTGGCACACGTTTTCGTCTTGACTCTCCGGTAGAAACTTTGGGGCACTCTTTGAGGTTCTATGTGTTGGTTGAATAGATGAATCTAAGATTTTGTGATGCATATCGTATAATCATACCCACGGATACTTGAGGTGACATTGTAGTATCTAGGTGACATTAGGGTTTTGGTTGATTTGTGTCTTAAGGTGTTATTCTAGTACGAACTCTAGGGCTGTTTGTGACACTTATAGGAATAGCCCAACGGATTGATTGGAAAGAATAACTTTGAGGTGGTTTCGTACCCTACCATAATCTCTTCATTCGTTCTCCGCTACTAGTGACTTTGGAGTGACTCTTTGTTGCATGTTGAGGGTTAGTTATGTGATCCAATTATGTTATTATTGTTGAGAGAACTTGCACTAGCGGAAGTATGAACCCTAGGACTTGTTTCCTAGCATTGCAATACCGTTCGTGCTCACTTTTATCATTCGGTACCTTGCTGTTTTTATATTTTCATATTACAAAAACTATTATCTACCATCCATATACCACTTGTATCACCATCTCTTCGCCGAACTAGTGCACCTATACAATTTACCATTGTATTGGGTGTGTTGGGGACACAAGAGACTCTTTGTTATTTGGTTGCAGGGTTGCTTGAGAGAGACCATCTTCATCCTACGGCTCCTATGGATTGATAAACCTTAGGTCATCCACTTGAGGGAAATTTGCTACTGTCCTACAAACCTCTACACTTGGAGTCCCAACAACGTCTACAAGAAGAAGGTTGTGTAGTAGACATCAAGCTTCTTTCTGGCACCATTGCCGGGGAGGTTAGTGCTTGAAGGTATATCTTTAGATCTTGCAATCGAGTCTTTTAGTTTCTTGTTTTATCACTAGTTTAGTTTATAAAAGAAAATTACAAAAAAATGGAATTAAGTTTGCCTCATACGCTTCATCTTTTTAATATCTTTCGTGAGAATGATGGAAAGGAAAATTGTGCTCAAGTACTAGAAGAAGAATGCATTAGAATGTTTGGCACTATATATTTGAATGATGAGCATGATTGCAATGTTGTTAGTATGAATTCCTTGAATATCCATGATGCTAATGATATGCCAAGCAACAAGCTTGGGGAAGCTATGTTTGATGAAGATGATATTTTTTGTCCCCCAAGTTTTGATGAGCAAATTTATTGTGATGAAAGCATGCCTCCTATTTATGATGATTATATTGATGAAAGTGGATTTGGAGAGGTCATGACTTTATTTTGTGATGAATCCACTATTTCGAAAGAGGTTCCAATTGAGTATGAGAACAAAGTTGCTATCTGTAACGCCCCGAGACCGATGTGCCACGTGTCCTCTAGTTATTCATTGTCGTTGCCTTTTCATTGCTTGCGTGTCATGCATTGCATATCATGTCATCATGTGCATTTCATTTGCATACATGTTCGTCTCATGCATCCGAGCATTTTCCCCGTTGTCCGTTTTGCAATCCGGCGCTCCTATGTCACCCGGTGTCCCTTTCTACCTCTTTTCGTGTATGGGGGTTAAACTTTTCCGGATTGGACCGAGACTTGTCATGCGGCCTTGGTTTACCACCGGTAGACCGCCTGTCAAGTTTCGTACCATTTGGACTTCTTTGATGCTCCAACGGTTAACCGAGGGACCGAAAAGGCCTCGTGTGTGTTGCAGCCCAACACCCCTTCATTTTGGCCCAAAACCCACCTAAACCCTCTCCATCATCTAGAGCGTTCGATCACGATCGCGTGGCCGAAAACCGCACCTCATTTGGAGCTTCCTAGCCCCCTCTACCTCTATAAATAGACCCCTTCATTTTCGTTTTCGAATCTTTTCCCCGAAACCCTAGATCTTCCTCCTCCACGCGCCGGACACGTCCACTCCGCCGCCAGACATGTCCGCCGGCCACCTCACCCCGGCCAATCGCGTTGTGCCACGTCATCGCCTCCTCCGCCTCAGCCACTCAGCGTGCGCCACCTCATCCCGCGTCGCCTCCTCTCTCTCCTCGCCACCGCGCCGGCCCGCAGAGCCCAGGCGGGGCCCGCCCGGCCCGGATCGCCAACGCGCCGCCGCCCGAGGCCCGAGGCCGCGCCGCCCGCGCCGCCTTCGTCCTCCCGTGCACTGGCGCCCGCCGCCCCGCTCTGCCACCGCGCCGGCGCCGTCCGCCACCGACGCCGGCACCGGCCACCATCGCGGTTGCCACTGGCGTCCGCCGCCCCGTCCACCGGCGCCGGCCACCGTCCTCGCCCGCGCCGCCCGAGGCACTCCACCGAGCACCGCGCCTCCCCGACCAAGCTCCGGCGAGCTCCGCTTCCTCCGACGACATCCAGCGGCTCCAGCGACCTCTATTCCGGCCGACCTTCCTCGGGAACCGCGCCCTGCTACAGTAACCACCCGGATCCGATCTGGATCTGAGATCCGCGGGTTGACTTTCCCCCTAACCCTAATTATTTTTGCCTATGTTCATCATGCCGTAACTTTGCATCCGTAACTCCTATTCATGCATATAGCATATCAAAATGTTCATCTCAGAGAGTACATAATTTCATTCCATTGCATCTTTTTCATTTGAGCTCATCTTGATGCTCGAAATGCTGTTAGAAGAGTGCTACTTGAGATAATTGTCAGATCTGCTGCTCCATTTAGATATTTGTCATTTTTGCCATGTTTATTGTGTGCATGTTATGCCCATGAGCTCTTCATGAGTTTTGTTATATGCTTTGCCATCTTTCCAGAGGTGGAGCCCATGTATTTTTGTGATGTGTGTGGTGACTAGCACAAGCTTGCAAAGTGAGGCACTTGGTAATGCTGATTTCAGGGACAGCATTTCCACTAAGTCCTTGGTCTGTTTATCTCATTATGCCATATGTTCATGTTGTTTCCTAGTGATTCGTGCCTCTTTTGAGGATGATCAGTAAGGATGTTTTGTTAATCTTATAGTGCTCTATCCATCCATGTCTTTGTTTGCAATTATGGAGCACCCTAGCTTGAGTCAATCGACCTCTACTTTTGCTATTCCGTGAATCTGGGCAGATTGTCTACTTGTTAGCGATTTTGCCGATGATGTTGTAGTTGATCCGTGCATGCTATGGTATTGTTCTTGCCATGTCTAGCTTGTATTATGTGTATTCTTGATGGGTGTATGCTTAGATTGTCATGCCTTGCTCTTTAGTGAGTGCATCGAGCTCGTAAACATGCCTACTTGATATCTGTTTTCAGCATGCTCCAGTTTTCACTAAGTCTGAGAACTGATTATGTCTTTGCCATGTTCACATGCTTGCAATTGTATTTTCTGATCCCTTTTGGCTCAAGGTCACTAAGGGACTTTTGTTAAGCTCTTTGAGTAGCTCCATTCCATGCTTTACTTTGCCATGTTCAGGTCCTGTAGCATGTAGTTTTGTTGCCCCGAAGAGTGCTATCTGATCTGAAATTCCAGACAGGTGTTAATTTCACTAAGTCTGAGATCTGTTTGCCAAATGCATTTTTGCCATGCTTGTTTGAACCTGTTAATGGATGAATTGGCCGTAGCTCAGTGCTAGTCTTTTGTTAAGCATCTTGAATGGATCCCTGCCATGTATTTTGTTGCCATGTTTGGGTGTTGTAGCTTGTTCATCTCATTGCATCTAGATGGCTACTTGCTGTAAATCGCAGACCGGTGTCATATTTGAATTGCTTGCCATTTCCAAACTGCAACTCCGATTCCGGTGATCTTTATATCGTTTTCAAGAAATTTCATCTCATCTTTCCAGTGACACACTTGGATTTCCAAGTTGAGGCCAGGTTCATTCATTCCCTTGCAAATCATGCATATGCATCGCATTCCGCACCCCGCATATCATACCATGTTCATGTGTTGGTTGTTTACTATGTTGTGTGCTTCTTTCCGGTGTTTGCTTCTTCGGGTTGGATCCGGTATCGTCGCATTTGTGAGGACCCGTTCGTCTATGTCTGTTTGTCTTCTTCATGGACTCGTTCTTCTTCCTTGCGGGATTTCAGGCAAGATAACCATACCCTCGAAATCACTTCTATCTTTGCTTGCTAGTTGCTCTCTCTTTTGCTATGCCTATGCTGCGATACCTACCACGTGCTTATCATGCCTCCCATATTGTTGGACCAAGCCTCTAACCCACCTTGTCCTAGCAAACCGTTGTTTGGCTATGTTACCGCTTTGCTCAGCCCCTCTTATAGTGTTGTTAGTTGCAGGTGAAGATTGAAGTTTGTTCCTTGTTGGAACATGGAGATGTTGTTTCCTTGTTGGAATATGTTTACTTGTTGGGATATCACTATATATCTTATTTAATTAATGCAACTATATACTTGGTAAAGGGTGGAAGGCTCGGCCTTATGCCTGGTGTTTTGTTCCACTCTTGCCGCCCTAGTTTCCGTCATATCGGTGTTATGTTCCCGGATTTTGCGTTCCTCACGCGGTTGGGTTATAATGGGAACCCCTTGACAGTTCGCTTTGAATAAAACTCCTCCAGCAAGGCCCAACCTTGGTTTTACCATTTGCCACCTAGCCTTTTTCCCTTGGGAGTCGCACATCCCGAGGGTCATCTTTATTTTAACCCCCCCGGGCCAGTGCTTGTCTAAGTGTTGGTCCAAACTAGAGCCACTTGCGGCGCCACCTCGGGGAAACTTGAGGGCTGGTTTTAGCTGTACGCAGTGTTCATCCGGTGTTGCCCTGAGAATGAGATATGTGCAGCTCCTATCAGGATGTCGGCGCATCGGGCGGTCTTGCTGGACTTGTTTTACCATTGTCGAGGATGTCTTGTACATCGGGCGGTCTTGCTGGACTTGTTTTACCATTGTCGAGGATGTCTTGTAGAACCGGGATACCGAGTCTGATCGGAATGTCTCGGGAGGAGGTCTATTCCTTCGTTGACCGTGAGAGCTTGTCATGGGCTAAGTTGGGACACCCCTGCAGGGATTTGAACTTTCAAAAGCCGTGCCCGCGGTTATGGGCAGATGGGAATTTGTTAACGTCTGGTTGTAGAAAACCTAAACTTGACCTTAATTAAAATGAATCAACAGCGTGTGTTACCGTGATGGTCTCTTTCCGGCGGAGTCCGGGAAGTGAACACGGTGTTGGAGTTATGCTTGACGTAGGTTGTTTAGGATCACTTCTTGATCATACTTTCTCGAACGTGCTTTGCCTTCTCTTCTCGCTCTCATTTGCGTATGTTAGCCACCATATATGCTAGTCGCTTGCTGCAGCTCCACCTCATACCTTTTACCTTACCCATAAGCTTAAATAGTCTTGATCGCGAGGGTGTGAAATTGCTGAGTCCCCGTGGCTCACAGATACTTCCAAAACCAGCTTGCAGGTGCTGGTGAGACCGTGCAGATGACGCAACCAAGCTCAAGAGGAGCTCGATGAAGATCTTGTCATTTATGTTGATTCGTTCTAGTTGATCAGCAGTGGAGCCCAATTGGGGTCGATCCGGGACCTATGTCGCATTTGGGGTTCTTCTTTTATTTTGGTTCCGTAGTCGGACCTTGATTGTATTTGGATGTTGAAATGCTTTATTCATGTAATTGCGTGAAGTGGCGAGTGTAAGCCAACTATGTATCTCTTTCCCTTATGTATTACATGGGTTGTGTGAAGATTACCTCACTTGCGACATTGCTTTCAATGCGGTTATGCCTCTAAGTCGTGCTTCGACACGTGGGAGATATAGCCGCATCGAGGGCGTTACAAGTTGGTAATCAGAGCCTTCCCCGACCTTAGGAGCCCCATTGCTTGATCGTTTTTAGCAGCCGTTGTTGAGTCTAGAAAAAAATGTTTTGAGTCATTTAGGAATTATATATCGGAGAGTTTAGGAATTCTTTTTACTTCCCAGTCTCCTCATCGCTCTGGTAAGGCATCCTGATGTAGAGTTTTGACTCTTCTCTTCTCAAATTTCACTAAAAAAAATTTAGGATCACGCGGGTATCTTGGAATCGTTCCGATAGTTTTATGACGAGAACATTGTCTTGGTGCCTCCTGTCAGGGGTTTTGTGGAAGTGTCCCGGGGAGTTGAGCTCTGAGGTGTTTTCGTCATAATTTTATTGTTGCAATTCTGGAATACCTGAGTTTAGTACGGCGACATCGAAAATCTCTTTTATGCAGTTCGTTGGTGAGATAACCTCGACGCCACCCAGTACTGGGGCGGGAGTTCGGGAGTATCGCCATAACTTGTATAACGGATGCTTTTTGAAGGTTGAGGTAGATGATTTCCGAAGGTTTCTTGGTTATGTGTTGAAGGATGGATACAGCTGGATGTAGGATTTGCTAGATTTGGATGAGATATTATGCTTCCCCTGTATCCCCAACACCTGATTGCATAACCGGAAAGGTTCGGGAGTTTCATAGGTGGGAATTCAAGTAGCTCTTAGGATATCTTTCCGACAGATGTATGATATGAAATTGGGGTTCGACGTCTAGTGGTCCGCCTATTCACGGTTGGTTTTATAGTGGTCTCGTTGTGTCTTAAAGAGTCCTTGGCTATGCCAACTCGGGGACGCTTCGTATGTCATGTGCACTGCCTTGTACATGATGGTGTTGTACGATCGAGCCCGTGTAGGCCTCACCATGAAAACTTCGGGCAAAATCTCTATCATATGTTTGCTCCGGCTTATTTTGCAAGCCACTCCTTTGTTTTTGTTTTGAGTTGTGGTATTCGAGTTGCTTCGATGTCAAGTGTTGATTCCATACCTTTCCTAAATGGTGTTCTCATATTCCTATGTGAATACTAATCCTTCTCGATCATCGAGTTTGTCATTTCAATTTCTTTTCACTGGCGTGTTTCTCTTCAAATGGATCCGATCATTTCTACAACCGCAAGATCAAGTATCAGTTCTTCTCAACGGTGTTCGTTTCACCCATTCCAAATTGTCCTTGTTTTTTCCCACCCTCCCACCCTCTTTCTTCGAGGAATAAGATTTCTTAGTCAAGTACCATATTATTGGTGTGAAGTCTCTCCATTCTTTTCCATCAATGTTTGTATCCGGTGATTCTCATGAAGATTCTAACGGAGCTTCAAGTTCGTCACCCTTTACTCATTTTTTCTTCTCCGGCGGTTTAAATTCAAGCGTTATTGATCATATCTTTCTCCTCGTTTTAAATACCCTATCATGCCGGTTCTCCTCATATTCTTTCACTTCTCGCTATTCATTTATTCCGGAGTGCTGAAGTTATCTCGAAGATTCGTGCTTACACTCTGCTTTCGTTCAAGCTCTTTCGAAGATGTTATCTCATTCAAGTAATTTAATTCAACCGGTGCAACCTCTCTTTTAAATCATTTCAACGGTGTTTCTTTTGAGTGGGCCCTAACCCACAGGTCTTTTCCCAGGATCTTACCTGACTCTTCTTATTTTCCCAGAGCTATCCTAAATTCCTTTTAAAGTTTGACGTAAGAATGAGTTATCATCAGTCAAATGCCATCTCCTAGATCTTTCACAATTCTTTTCATCGTTGGCTCAACCTCTTCGTTTTGATTCTTCCGGTGTGCCTCAATAATTCTGGGTGGTGTTTGTCGTCGTCATTTGAAGACCAAATAAGAGTTTTTCCTTCATATCCTATCTGTTCTCTCAGAGATTCGTGGTTCTAGTTCGAGGCCATCCTCTCATAATTGTTTTGATTGTGAGAATTTTTTTTTCACTCATCCGGGGCTATTCAAGATTCTTTTCAGTTTGATTCTCCAGAGGCCATCTTCTCAGAATTATTCATTCTCATCTTTCAACTCTTTTTCTCTAAAATCTTACCGGTGTTTCATGCAAATATCCTCTAATCAGTTTGGGATCTTTTCGTTCACTTGTATCTATATACTCTCAAGTATCGTCATTCGTTCTCAAATTCTCCCCGGTGTTTTCTTTATCTTTTCTTCAATCGTTTTCAATTCTTACGGTGGTTCGTTCAAGAGCTCTCGTCATTTGTTTTCATATCAATTATTCGTTGTTTTCAATCCTTCCGGTGGTTCGTTGAAGACCTTCTCAAGTTTGCGCTATATCTATCTTAATCCTTTCAACGAGAATAAGTAGTATGCCAAATCCGTTGATTGTCATAAATTTAATTGGTGAAGGATAAGCATAATGTAATTCTTATTCTTGTTTCATCAACTGAACTCAATTCCCTATTCCGGAGGCTCATCAAAGTCCTGATTTCAATTGTTTCATCTTCTCTTTTTCCCGGAGCTCCAACAATTTTCAATTACATCTCCATGGAGATTCATTTAAATCATTGCAAGGCTTCAATCTTATTATTTTCATCATTCAATTATTTTGGATCATTCTTTTTATTACCGGAGTTATTCATGAAAGTTCTACATGATGGATTCATCAAGGATTTAATTCCTTCTCGAAGTGTTCATCGACATTCTTTGCTAAGAAGCTCAATTTTTTCTTCATCTTGCTATCCGGAGTGCAATTCTTTCTTCCGTATCATTGGAGGTGGTATTATGTCATTCTTGATAATTTGAGTTCATGTTTCATGATTCACATATTATTAAGAATGAGGTATTTTAAATCCATCAATCTCGTCATTGAAGTATCTTGGGTTATATTTCACCTAAAGCTTTCCCTAAGGATTGTTGCTATCTATGGTGCTCATAAGTGACTCAAGTTCTTCTTTTAACCTCCCGGTGAAATATTTTCTCGTCTCCTTGTTCATTCCAATCCAATTCTTTTTCCGTGAGTGGCAGGTTGTCACCTCATAATTCGAGATGTATTCCATAAGACCATATCAAACTTATTCTTTTCGATTGTGGGGTTTTCAACAACTCCGTTATAGCATTTGTTGTAACCGTGCTCTCTCAAGATATTGTTTCCCTTCGTTCCGGAGGCATTGTGATGTTGCTCTCTTCAACCCATCTTCTTGTTTTGTCAGGATCGTGTTCTTTTCTGGGTTTATCCAGTTAACCGGAGTGTTGTATCCTCTACTCAAGCTCTATCATTTTTTTCAAGTCTTTCATCTCTTTTCAACCGGAGTGCTACCCGAATCGGTTCTTTCTTTTCCTCTTTCTTAACGAAGTGCTTTCAATTTCGTTCATCGCCGTTGCTTCCTTTCTTTCAATTTGTGTAACCTTTTCAAGGTTCTTTGGTCTCACTCGTTTGTCAATGAAGCAACTTAGTTTTACATCTTCTCTTTCTCTTCCGTTTTCCCTCCAGTGCCATTCTAGATCTCGGGACGAGATCCTCTCGTAGTGGTGGAATGTTGTAATGCCCCGAGACCGATGTGCCACGTGTCC
The DNA here is from genome assembly GCF_056163025.1 of Triticum urartu. NCBI lineage: Eukaryota > Viridiplantae > Streptophyta > Magnoliopsida > Poales > Poaceae > Triticum > Triticum urartu. The sequence goes on along the minus strand of NC_141876.1, from coordinate 68,149,998 downwards.
TCTAGTTATTCGTTGTCGTTTCCTTGTCATTGCTTGCGTGTCATGCATTGCATATCATGTCATCATGTGCATTTCATTTGCATACATGTTTGTCTCATGCATCCGAGCATTTTCCCCGTTGTCCCTTTTGCAATCTGGCGCTCCTATGTCACCCGGTGTCCCTTTCTACCTCTTTTCGTGTATGGGGGTTAAACTTTTCCGGATTGGACCGAGACTTGTCATGCGGCCTTGGTTTACCACCGGTAGACCGCCTGTCAAGTTTCGTACCATTTGGACTTCTTTGATGCTCCAACGGTTAACCGAGGGACCGAAAAGGCCTCGTGTGTGTTGCAGCCCAACACCCCTTCATTTTGGCCCAAAACCCACATAAACCCTCTCCATCATCTAGAGCGTTCGATCACGATCGCGTGGCCGAAAACCGCACCTCATTTGGAGCTTCCTAGCCCCCTCTACCTCTATAAATAGACCCCTTCATTTTCGTTTTCGAATCTTTTCCCCGAAACCCTAGATCTTCCTCCTCCGCGCGCCGGACACGTCCACTCCGCCGCCAGACATGTCCGCCGGCCACCTCACCCCGGCCAATCGCGTTGTGCCACGTCATCGCCTCCTCCGCCTCAGCCACTCAGCACGCGCCACCTCATCCCGCGTCGCCTCCTCTCTCTCCTCGCCACCGCGCCGGCCCGCAGAGCCCAGGCGGGGCCCGCCCGGCCCGGATCGCCAACGCGCCGCCGCCCGAGGCCCGAGGCCGCGCCGCCCGCGCCGCCTTCGTCCTCCCGTGCACCGGCGCCCGCTGCCCCGCTCTGCCACCGACGCCGGCACCAGCCACCATCGCGGTTGCCACTGGCGTCCGCCACCCCGTCCACCGGCGCCGGCCACCGTCCTCGCCCGCGCCGCCCGAGGCACTCCACCGAGCACCGCGCCTCCCCGACCAAGCTCCGGCGAGCTCCGCTTCCTCCGACGACATCCAGCGGCTCCAGCGACCTCGATTCCGGCCGACCTTCCTCGGGAACCGCGCCCTGCTACAGTAACCGCCCGGATACGATCTGGATCTGAGATCCGCGGGTTGACTTTCCCCCTAACCCTAATTATTTTTGCCTATGTTCATCATGCCGTAACTTTGCATCCGTAACTCCGATTCATGCATATAGCATATCAAAATGTTCATCTCAGAGAGTACATCATTTCATTCCATTGCATCTTTTTCATTTGAGCTCATCTTGATGCTCGAAATGCTGTTAGAAGAGTGCTACTTGAGATAATTGTCAGATCTGCTGCTCCATTTAGATATTTGTCATTTTTGCCATGTTTATTGTGTGCATGTTATGCCCATGAGCTCTTCATGAGTTTTTTTATATGATTTGCCATCTTTCCAGAGGTGGAGCCCATGTATTTTTGTGATGTGTGTGGTGACTAGCACAAGCTTGCAAAGTGAGGCACTTGGTAATGCTGATTTCAGGGACAGCATTTCCACTAAGTCCTTGGTCTGTTTATCTCATTATGCCATATGTTCATGTTGTTTCCTAGTGATCCGTGCCTCTTTTGAGGATGATCAGTAAGGATGTTTTGTTAATCTTGTAGTGCTCTATCCATCCATGTCTTTGTTTGCAATTATGGAGCACCCTAGCTTGAGTCAATCGACCTCTACTTTTGCTATTCCGTGAATCTGGGCAGATTGTCTACTTGTTAGCGATTTTGCCGATGATGTTGTAGTTGATCCGTGCATGCTATGGTATTGTTCTTGCCATGTCTAGCTTGTATTATGTGTATTCTTGATGGGTGTATGCTTAGATTGTCATGTCTTGCTCTGTAGTGAGTGCATCGAGCTCGTAAACATGCCTACTTGATATCTGTTTTCAGCATGCTCCAGTTTTCACGAAGTATGAGAACTGATTATGTTTTTGCCATGTTCACATGCTTGCAATTGTATTTTCTGATCCTTTTGGCTCAAGGTCACTAAGGAACTTTTGTTAAGCTCTTTGAGTAGCTCCATGCCATGCTTTACTTTGCCATGTTCAGGTCCTGTAGCATGTAGTTTTGTTGCCCCGAAGAGTGCTATCTGATCTGAAATTCCAGACAAGTGTTAATTTCACTAAGTCTGAGATCTGTTTGCCAAATGCATTTTTGCCATGCTTGTTTGAACCTGTTAATGGATGAATTGGCCGTAGCTCAGTGCTAGTCTTTTGTTAAGCATCTTGAATGGATCCCTGCCATGTATTTTGTTGCCATGTTTGGGTGCTGTAGCTTGTTCATCTGATTGCATCTAGATGGCTACTTGCTGTAAATCGCAGACCGGTGTCATATTTGAATTGCTTGCCATTTCCAAACCACAACTCCGATTCCGGTGATCTTTATATCGTTTTCAAGCAATTTCATCTCATCTTTCCAGTGACACAATTGGATTTCCAAGTTGAGGCCAGGTTCATTCATTCCCTTGCAAATCATGCATATGCATCGCATTCCGCACCCCGCATATCATACCATGTTCATGTGTTGGTTGTTTACTATGTTGTGTGCTTCTTTCTGGTGTTTGCTTCTTCGGGTTGGATCCGGTATCGTCGCGTTTGTGAGGACCCGTTCGTATACGTCCGTTTGTCTTCTTCATGGACTCGTTCTTCTTCCTTGCAGGATTTCAGGCAAGATGACCATACCCTCGAAATCACTTCTATCTTTGCTTGCTAGTTGCTCGCTCTTTTGCTATGCCTATGTTGTGATACCTACCACATGCTTATCATGCCTCCCATATTGTTGGACCAAGCCTCTAACCCACCTTGTCCTAGCAAACCGTTGTTTGGCTATGTTACCGCTTTGTTCAGCCCCTCTTATAGCGTTGTTAGTTGCAGGTGAAGATTGAAGTTTGTTCCTTGTTGGAACATGGAGATGTTGTTTCCTTGTTGGAATATGTTTACTTGTTGGGATATCACTATATATCTTATTTAATTAATGCAACTATATACTTGGTAAAGGGTGGAAGGCTCGGCCTTATGCCTGGTGTTTTGTTCCACTCTTGCCGCCCTAGTTTCCGTCATATCGGTGTTATGTTCCCGGATTTTGCGTTCCTCACGTGGTTGGGTTATAATGGGAACCCCTTGACAGTTCGCTTTGAATAAAAATCCTCCAGCAAGGCCCAACCTTGGTTTTACCATTTTCCACCTAGCATTTTTCCCTTGGGAGTCGCGCATCCCGAGGGTCATCTTTATTTTAACCCCCCCGGGCCAGTGCTTGTCTAAGTGTTGGTCCAAACTAGAGCCACTTGCGGCGCCACCTCGGGGAAACTTGAGGGCTGGTTTTAGCTGTACTAGTGTTCATCCGGTGTTGCCCTGAGAATGAGATATGTGCAGCTCCTATCAGGATGTCGGCGCATCGGGCGGTCTTGCTGGACTTGTTTTACCATTGTCGAGGATGTCTTGTAGAACCGGGATACCGAGTCTGATCGGAATGTCTCGGGAGGAGGTCTATTCCTTCGTTGACCGTGAGAGCTTGTCATGGGCTAAGTTGGGACACCCCTGCAGGGATTTGAACTTTCAAAAGCCGTGCCCGCGGTTATGGGCAGATGGGAATTTGTTAACGTCCGGTTGTAGAAAACCTAAACTTGACCTTAATTAAAATGAATCAACAGCGTGTGTTACCGTGATGGTCTCTTTCCGGCGGAGTCCGGGAAGTGAACACGGTGTTGGAGTTATGCTTGACGTAGGTTGTTTAGGATCACTTCTTGATCATACTTTCTCGAACGTGCTTTGCCTTCTCTTCTCGCTCTCATTTGCGTATGTTAGCCACCATATATGCTAGTCGCTTGCTGCAGCTCCACCTCATACCTTTTACCTTACCCATAAGCTTAAATAGTCTTGATCGCGAGGGTGTGAAATTGCTGAGTCCCCATGGCTCACAGATACTTCCAAAACCAGCTTGCAGGTGCCGAGGAGACCGTGCAGATGACGCAACCAAGCTCAAGAGGAGCTCGATGAAGATCTTGTCCTTTATGTTGATTCGTTCTAGTTTATCAGTAGTGGAGCCCAGTTGGGGTCGATCGGGGACCTATGTCGCATTTGGGGTTCTTCTTTTATTTTGGTTCCGTAGTCGGACCTTGATTGTATTTGGATGTTGAAATGTTTTATTCATGTAATTGCGTGAAGTGGCGAGTGTAAGCCAACTATGTATCTCTTTCCCTTATGTATTACATGGGTTGTGTGAAGATTACCTCACTTGCGACATTGCTTTCAATGCGGTTATGCCTCTAAGTCGTGCTTCGACACGTGGGAGATATAGCCGCATCGAGGGCGTTACACTATCTATGATGATTATTGTGATGACTTGTATGTTATAAAGAATAATGATAACCATGAAACTTGTTATCATATGCCTCACATGATAATTATTTTGTTGAGTTTGCTCCCACTATTATTCATGAGAAGAATTTTGCTTATGTGGAGAGTAGTAAATTTTCTATGCTTGTAGATCATGAAAAGAATGCTTTAGGTGCTGGTTATATTGTTGAATTCATTCATGATGCTACTGAAAATTATTATGAGGGAGGAACATATGCTTGTAGGAATTGCAATAATATCAAGTTTCCTCTCTATGTGCTTAAAATCTTGAAGATTTGCTTGTTTTACCCTCCTATGCAAGTTGATTCTTGTTTCCACAAGTTGTTTGCTCACAAAATCCCTATGCATAGGAAGTGGGTTAGACTTAAATGTGCTAGTCATATTCTTCATGATGCTCTCTTTATGTTTCAATTCTTATCTTTTATGTGAGCATCATTGAAATCATCATGCCTAGCTAGAGGCGTTAAACGATAGCGCTTGTTGGGAGGCAACCCAACTTTATTTTTGTTCCTTGCTTTTTGCTCCTGTTTAGTAATAAATAATTTATCTAGCCACTGTTATGATTGAGTTCTTTATGTTTTAATTAGTGTTTGTGTCAAGTAGAACCGTTGGGAAGACTTGGGGAAAGTCTTGTTGATCTTGCTGTAAAAAACAGAAACTTTAGTGCTCACGAGAATTGCTGCAATTTTTTATTGGAGAGTGATATTTAGTGAATTATTTTTTAAGATGATTAATAGATAAATTCCTCACGTCCAGAAATTTATTTGAGAATTTTATGAGTTCCAGAAGTATACGTTTGATCCAGATTACTACAGACTGTTCTGTTTTTGACAGATTCTGTTTTTCGTGTGTTGTTTGCTTATTTTGATGAATCTATGGCTAGTAAAAGAGTTTATAAACCATAGAGAAGTTGGAATAAAGTAGGTTTAACACCAATATAAATAAAGAATGAGTTCATTACAGTACCTTGAAGTGTTGTTTTGTTTTCTTTCGCTAACGGAGCTTACGAGTTTTCTGTTAAGTTTTGTGTTGTGAAGTTTTCAAGTTTTGGGTAAAGATTCGATGGACTATGGAATAAGGAGTGGAGAGAGCCTAATATTGGGGATGCCCAAGGTACCCCAAGGTAATATTCAAGGACAACCAAAAGCCTAAGCTTGGGGATGCCCCGGAAGGCATCCCCTCTTTCGTCTTCGTTCATCGGTAACTTTACTTGGAGCTATATTTTTATTCGCCACATGATATGTGTTTTGCTTGGAGTGTCAATTTATTTTGTTTTGTTTTGCTTGCTGTTTGAATAAATTATCAAGATCTGGAATTATTAAATGTTAGAGAGTCTTCACATAGTTGCATAATTATTAGACTACTCATTGATCTTCACTTATATCTTTCGGAGTAGTTTGACATTTGCTCTAGTGCTTCACTTATACCCTTTTAGAGCACGGTGGTGGTTTTATTTTATAGAAATAGATGAACTCTCATGATTCACTTATATTATTTTGAGAGTCTCTAAACAGCATGGTAATTTGCTTTGGTTATGAATTTAGTCCTAATATGATGGGCATCCAAGAGGGATATAATAAAACCTTTCATATGAAGTGCATTGAATACTAAGAGAAGTTTGATATTTGATAATTGTTTTGAGATATGGATATGGTGATATTAAATTTGTGCTAGTTGAGTAGTTGTGAATTTGAGGAATACTTGTGTTGAAGTTTGCAAGTCCCGTAGCATGCACGTATGGTAAACGTTGTGAAACAAATTTGAAACATGAGGTGTTATTTGATTGTCTTCCTTATGAGTGGCGGTCGGGGACGAGCGATGGTCTTTTCCTACCAATCTATCCCCCTAGGAGCATGCGTCTAATACTTGGTTTTTGATGACTTGTAGATTTTTGCAATAAGTATGTGAGTTCTTTATGACTAATGTTGACTCCATGGATTATAGGCACTCTCACCCTTCCATCATTGCTAGCCTCTTTGGTACCGTGCATTGCCCTTTCTCACATCGAGAGTTGGTGCAAACTTCGCCGGTGCATCCAAACCCCGTGATATGATACGCTCTTTCACACGTAAACCTCCTTATATCTTCCTCAAAACAGCCACCATACCTACCTATTATGGCATTTCCACAACCATTCTGAGATATATTGCCATGCAACTTTCCACCGTTCTGTTTATTATGACACGCATCATCATTGCCATATTGCTTTGCATGATCATGTAGTTGACATCGTATTTGTGGCAAAGCCACCATTCATAATTTTTCATACATGTCACTCTTGATTCATCGCAATCTTGGTACACCGCCGGAGGCATTCATATAGTCATACTTTGTTCTAGTATCGAGTTGTAATCATTGAGTTGTAAATAAATAGAAGTGTGATGATCATCATTTTCTAGAGCATTGTCCCAAGTGAGGAATAAAAAAAGAAAGGCCATAAAAAAGAGAAGGCCCAAAAAAAGAGAAAGGCCATTAAAAAAAGAGAAGGCCCAAAAAATGAGAGAAAAAGAGAGAGAAGGGACAATGCTACTATCCTTTACCACACTTGTGCTTCGAAGTAGCACCATAATCCTCATGATAGGGAGTCTCTTGTTTTGTCACTTTCATATACTAGTGGGAATTTTTCATTATAGAACTTGGCTTGTATATTCCAACAATGGGCCTCCTCAAGTGCCCTAGGTCTTCGTGAGCAAGCAAGTTGGATGCACACCCACTTAGTTTCTTTTGTTGAGCTTTCGTACATTTATAGCTCTAGTGCATCTGTTGCATGGCAATCCCTACTCCTTGCATTAACATCAATCGATGGACATCTCCATACCTCATTGATTAGCCTCGTTGATGTGAGACTTTCTCCTTTTTGTCTTCTCCACATAACCCCCATCATCATATTCTATTCCACCCATAGTGCTATATCCATGGCTCGCGCTCATGTATTGCGTGAAGGTTTATAAAGTTTGAGATTACTAAAGTATGAAACAATTGCTTGGCTTGTCATCGGGGTTGTGCATGATGAGAGCATTCTTGTGTGACGAAAATGGAGCATGATTAAACTATATGATTTTGTAGGGATGAACTTTCTTTGGCCATGTTATTTTGAGAGGACATAATTGCTTAGTTAGTATGCTTGAAGTATTATTATTTTTATGTCAATATGAACTTTTATCTTGAATCTTTCCGATCTGAATATTCATACCACAATTAAGAAGAATTACATTGAAATTATGCCAATTAGCACTCCGCATCAAAAATTCTGTTTTTATCATTTACCTACTCGAGGATGAGCAGGAATTAAGCTTGGGGATGCTGATACGTCTCCAACGTATCTATAATTTTTGATTGCTCCATGCTATATTATCTTCTGTTTTGGACATTATTGGGCTTTATTATCCACTTTTATATTATTTTTGGGACTAACCTATTGACCCAGAGCCTAGTGCCAGTTCCTGTTTTTTCCCTTGTTTCAGTGTTTTGAAGAAAAGGAATATCAAACGGAGTCGAAACGGAATGAACCCTTCTGAAGAAGTTATTTTTGGAAGGAAAGCAACCTGATAGACTTGGAGTGCACGTCGGGAAAGAAACGAGGGAGCCACGAGGTAGGGGGGCGCCCCCACCCCCCTAGGGCGCGCCCTCCACCCTCATGGGCCCCTCGTGGCTCCCCTGACGTATTTCTTCTGCCTATATATATATCCATATACCCTAAAATGATCGGGGAGCACAATAGATCGGGAGTTCCGCCGCCAGAAGCCTCCGTAGCCACCGAAAACCAATCTAGACCCGTTCCGGCACCCTGCCGGAGGGGGAAGCCCTCTCCGGTAGCCATTTTCATCATCCCGGTGCTCTCCATGATGAGGAGGGAGTAGTTTTCCCTCGGGGCTGAGGGTATGTACTAGTAGCTATGTGTTTGATCTCTCCCTCTCATGTTCTTGAGGTGGTACGATCTTGATGTATCGCGAGCTTTGCTATTATAGTTGGATCTTATGATGTTTTCTCCCCCATGTACTCTCTTGTAATGGATTGAGTTTTCCCTTTGAAGTTATCTTATCGGATTGAGTCTTTAAGGATTTGAGAACACTTGATGTATGTCTTGCGTGGGATACCTGTGGTGACAATGAGGTATTCTATGATCCACTTGATGTATGTTTTGGTGATCAACTTGCGGGTTCCGTGACCTTGGGAATCTATGCATAGGGGTTGGCACACATTTTCGTCTTGACTCTCTGGTAGAAACTATGGGGCACTCTTTGAGGTTCTATGTGTTGGTTGAATAGATGAATCTGAGATTTTGTGATGCATATTGTATAATCATACCCACGGATACTTGAGGTGACATTGGAGTATCTAGGTGACATTAGGGTTTTGGTTGATTTGTGTCTTAAGGTGTTATTCTAGTACGAACTCTAGGGCTGTTTGTGACACTTATAGGAATAGCCCAACGGATTGATTGGAAAGAATAACTTTGAGGTGGTTTAATACCCTACCATAATCTCTTCATTCGTTCTCCGTTACTAGTGACTTTGGAGTGACTCTTTGTTGCATGTTGAGGGATAGTTATGTGATCCAATTATGTTATTATTGTTGAGAGAACTTGCACTAGCGAAAGTATGAACCCTAGGCCTTGTTTCCTAGCATTGCAATACCATTTGTGCTCACTTTTACCATTCGTTACCTTGCTGTTTTTATATTTTCAGCTTACAAAAACTATTATCTACCATCCATATACCACTTGTATCACCATCTCTTCACCGAACTAGTGCACCTATACAATTTACCATTGTATTGGGTGTGTTTTGGGGACACAAGAGACTCTTTGTTATTTGGTTGCAGGGTTGCTTGAGAGAGACCATCTTCATCCTACGCCTCCTATGGATTGATAAACCTTAGGTCATCCACTTGAGGGAAATTTGCTACTGACCTACAAACCTCTACACTTGGAGGCCCAACAACGTCTACAAGAAGAAGGTTGTGTAGTAGACATAAACCGTCATGAAGCACGCCTTCGTTGGATTCATCCATGGGGCGGAGTTTGAGGAAGGATCCGTGTCTGGCGGTGAGACGGCCATCTATTGTGATGGTGAGTCATTCACAGGCGAGACTACCTCATTATATTAGCTGCAAGACGGTGGGCTTGGGGGCTGTTCCGATGGTGACAGTATTCCGGACCCCTATGAGCCGCCCAACCGGTTGCGATCTTCATGGCTGGTATGCAATCAGTACAAAATTCTTCGACTGTAGCGGCAATGGTTTTCGGGTCAGCAACGGCGACAGAGGCTGGGGTAGGAGGCCCTATGCGCCCGCCAGCTCAGGTCCTGTCTGACTTATTAGATACATTGACAACATTGTTGACAGCAGAGGTAAACCCGATAAATCAAGCTCAGCACAACGCGGAAGTTGCAAAGCTGCGGGATGAGATAGCTCAGGCCAAGGAAGATTTGGCAGCTGAGGACGCAAGGATCACTACGGAGCGAGCCGCTCTGGATTCTCAGGCACAACGGATCCATGCTGATTCCTTCCGGCTCTCGTTCGATCAGAATGCTTCAAACCACGTCTTGAGGAGAAGGCACTGAAGTCATCTGCCCCCGGTTTACGAGGCGAGGAACATCTTCAACACACCTAGTGCAGGGACCAGTTACCCACCAGGGGTAAATCGGGTGATGGCTGCACCTGTGACCGGAGCACCGGCTCAACCACGCACGAAGGACCCGCCTCATCAGAATAATATCCCGCCACAACACGTGCCAACACCACCGGGTCATTATTCTAACCCTTTGGATAACATGATTGTTGTGGCATCGCGATTGGCGGCTCTCCCAATTGAAGGTGAATCTCCAGCTGCGGTTGAAACACGGAGGGCTAGAGAGATTCTTCAGACAGCATTGGTGTAGCAGGAGGCTTATTCTTACAGCCATGAGAGGATCCATTCAACTCCTCGCCCAAGTCGGAGATATAGCATACACATGGACTCCCCGGCGGTGTCAAGCAATGAGCAGCGTCGTAACCTGCCCCATGGACATGACCCGCCCCGTAACACTCAGGCCCTGATGGATCAGGATAGAGCATGTCGGGAGGCTGAGCTGGCGTCTCAGTACGTGGTTCATCAACCATCTCCGGTTCATCCGAAAACTTCGGTGGAGGCAGGTGTGACCTCTAGAAGCACAGGTGTACCATGTTTAGTGCCGGTTTTGCATAATGAGCGTCTGCCCAAGGATTTCAAAGGACCTCGTAAGGTGCCCAACTACACAGCCGACTTACCCCTTGAGGCGTGGATTGAGAGTTACGAGATGGCTATGGAGCTGCTAGAGGTTAGCGATGTTGCATGTGCCAAATACTTCACCATGATGCTGGATGGGACGGCTCGTACTTGGTTAAAGGGGCCGCCTGCCAACTCCATCAGGTCGTGGGCTGAGTTAAAAGCCCGGTTCATCCAGAACTTTAAAGATACGTGCAAACAGCCCATGTCAATTGTGGATTTAGATGCCTGTGCCCAAGAGGAAGGCAAATCAACAACCCATTGGGTCCGCCGGGTCAAAGCCATCCTACATTCATCAGATAACATCAACGCCGGCTCAGCGGTCCTCATGTTAGAGAAGAATTGCCGTTTTTGCCTCTTAAACGGAAGTTAGGGCGGCTCAAGCGCCATTGCAATGATATGTGGGAGCTGATGGCGGCTCTAATTAAATATGCCGACTCTGATAGTACCAAGGACCCCGAGTCTAATGATGAAAAGCCGGGAAAGGGAAAGAAGAGCGGCAACACTAAGGGCTAGCATCATAACCCAGCGAGTCAGGGGGGCAACGGTAAATGCAAGGCTGATAATAATTTAGATTTTGTGGCTAATACCAACACGCAGAACAATGGTCAGGATTGTCAAGGAAAGCCACCTCCTCAGACAGGAGGGTCGGGTATAAATCTGGAACAGATGATGAATCAGCCTTGCCCAAAGCATGGTACGCGGGACAGGCCATCCACGCACCTTTGGAAGGACTGCCACATTATGAAGGCATTCAAAAATTCCGACTTGCTCCAAAACAATCATGGGCCAAGCGGCGGCTCGGGTTCCAGCTCTTACGATCTGGGTCACGAGGGCGGCGGTCCTAATTCTGGCTTCCAAGGCAATCAAGGAAATCAAGGCAACCAGGGAGGTTTTCATCAACAGTCTGGTCAGGGGAATCAGCAACAACAATCTGGGTATTGGAGTAACCTGAAACAGTTGAATAGTGGGCTGTACCACGTCTTCACCACAAGTTTATGCAAGCGGGATCAGAAGCTCCATAAAAGGTTGTGAACGCCGTTGAACTGACAGTTCATCATTACTTGTGCTGGTCTGAGCAACCCATTGTGTGGAGCCGCGAGGATCACCCGCCCTGGGTTGATAATCCGGGTCACTTAGCTTTGGTGGTGGTACCTAAGGTTGGAGGGTATAAATTCACTAAGGTACTCATGGACGGAGGCAACAACATCAATATCCTTTATTATGAAACTTTCCGTCGCATGGGATTAACTGCTAAAAATCTTAAACCGTCGAACACCGTTTTTCACGGTGTGGTGCCTGGTAAGTCGGCATACCCGGTTGGTAAGATAGCCCTGGAGGTTGCTTTTGGAGATGATTACGATTCCAGGTCTGAGACATTGACCTTTGAAGTGGTTAAGATCAAGAGCCCCTATCATGCTCTGTTTGGGCGGCCGGCTTATGCCAAATTCATGGCACAACCTTGTTATGTTTATCTGCAGCTCAAAACGCCGGGTCACAAGGGGACTATCATAGTGCATGGAAGCCGGAAGATAGCTTTGGAGTGTGAAGAAAGTGATGCGGCTTATGTTGAGTCTGTCTATGCAACAGAGGAATTAAAGTTTTACAAAGATAATGTTGACCCGACCGGTATGACATCTTTGAAGAAGCCAACTATGGAGCACGATCTGGTCTTGAAGTTTAAATCGACGGATGACACCAAGCCAGTTGATTTCGTTCCTGGCGATCCATCCAAGCAGTTCAGCATCAGTGCTAATCTGGATCCGAAATAGGAAAGTGTGCTCATTGAGTTCATCCGTGAGAACCGGGATATCTTTGCATGGAAACCTTCCGACATGCCAGGTGTACCGAGGGAACTCGCTGAGCACACTCTTAATATTGATCCAAAGTTTAAGCAGGTCAAGCAGTTTCTTCGTAGTTTTAATGAAGAGAGGCGTAAAGCCATTGGTGAAGAAGTGTCCCAGCTCTTGGCGGCTGGTTTTATTGTTGAAATTTTTCACCCTGGGTGGTTGGCTAACCCAGTGCTGGTGCTTAAGAAGAATGACACGTGGCGTATGTGTGTGGATTACACGGACTTAAACAAGGCTTGTCCGGCTGATCCCTTTTCTCTCCCTCGTATTGATCAGATTATTGATCCTACGACGGGTTGTGAGCATTTGAGCTTTTTGGATGCTTATTATGATTATCATCAGATCAAGATGGCAGTTAAGGACCAGGAGAAGACAGCTTTCATCACTCCGTTTGGAGCCTTCTGCTATGTGTCTATGCCTTTTGGGCTCAAGAGCGCCCAGGCGACTTACCAACGGTGTGTGCAAAATTGCCTTCACGATCAAATCGGGCGTAATGTGCATGCCTATGTGGATGACATTATGGTGAAATCCAGAAAGAAGGAAACCCTGATTGATGATTTGAAGGAGACCTTTGACAACCTCCGGGTTTATAAGATGATACTTAACCCAGCCAAGTGTGTTTTTGGTGTGCTAGCTGGCAAACTATTGGGTTTTCTAGTTTCAGAACGGGGCATTGAGGCTAACCCGGAGAAGATAAAAGCAATCACCTCTCTGGCTAAGCCGGTGTGTATTAATGATGTTCAGCTCATGGCGGGTCGTATTGCGGCCTTAAGCCGGTTTATAAGCCGGTTGGGTGAGAAGGCTATTCCTCTGTACCAGATGATGAAGAAGACAGATCACTTTGTCTGGAGTGATGCTGCTGATCAGGCATTCGAGGCCTTGAAGAAACAATTGGCTGAACCGCTAGTTCTTGCTGCTCCCATTGACAAGGAGCCCTTGCTGTTATATGTGGCTGCCAATAGCCGAGCTGTCAGTGTTGCCATTGTGGTGGAAAGGAAGGAAACCGGCAAAGAATATCCAGTTCAACGGTCGGTTTACTACATCAGTGAGGTCCTTATTGAGTCCAAACAGAGGTATACGCATTGGCAGAAGCTGGTGTATGGGGTTTTTATGGCTAGCCGGAAGCTTCAGCAGTATTTTCTGGGTCATCCTATCACTGTGGTTAGTTCTACCCCTTTAGGGGATATCGTTCAAAATAGAGAAACCACAGGTCGGGTAGCCAAGTGGGCCATTGAGCTTGGGCCTCATGGTTTAAAGTATGTGACCCGTACAGTCATCAAGTCTCAAGCACTTGTGGATTTTATCAATGATTGGACAGAGTTACAGACGCCTGAGGAGAAGCCGGATAACACGTATTGGACTATTCACTTTGATGGATCCAGACAGTTGGAAGGCTCGGGGGCTGGAGTTGTATTAACTTCCTCATGAGGTGATAAATTTTCTTATGTTCTTCGGCTGATGTTCCCTTGTACTAACAATGCAACTGAGTATGAGGCCCTGCTCCATGGTCTTCGGATGGCTAAGGAGATGAGTTTAAGCCGGGTGCGGTGTTTCGGCGACTCAGATCTCGTGGCTCAGCAAGTTTCTCGCACTTGGGATTCTAAAGATCCACTCATGGCGGCGTACCATCGAGAGGTATAATTTAAACCATGTCATTGCATTGTAGTCATGCAAATGGAGGGTGTGGCTTGCCTGGGATGGAAGGGTTCACCGGGAGAAAGTGCGAGAAGCTCGCAGAAAGAATCGCCGGAAACTGTTCTCTCCCGGAGGACGCTGATTAAGGGCAAGGGCATAATGGTCATTTGCAGAATGTGACAACATCATGAAAATGATACCATCAGAACGGGCTCGACGAAACGAAGAAGTGGGCTTTGGAATAACCTCAATCGGAGTCACGATTGCGGAGATATGAGGGTTGGAACATCAGGGACCAATCTGTAAATATTTTATTCACAGACAGGTCCTTGAAGGTTAAAACAGAAAGCGACTCCGCTGAAATACGTTTCCTATCAAGGAAAGTGCACTTTCAGCCGTAGTTATTCTAGAATACGCTTTCCAACTTCGAAAACGTCTTCTGAGAACTGCGCTTCCACTTATCCACGTCAGCGCGCGACTTGTGCGGCTGACGGGTGGAGACGCTGGGGAGGAGGGGCCCGCCTGGCTCGCCTCCTTCTTCCTCCCGCTGCTCCCTCGACAGAAGCAGAGGAGAGGCAAGGCAGGGCTCGGCCGGCGATGAGCCTGGCCGGCTCAGGCAGCCTCCGGCCTAGCGGAGAGCACCGACGAGATCAGGGCGACGTGCCCCACTCGTCCAGTTGACGAGCGCGCAACGGGGAAGACTGCAGCGGTGGCGGCTCGTGGATGTAGAGGGATTGGGCGGCGGCCAAGCTTGGGGCGCTGTGGCCACACCTACTCCGGCGACTAGGCGAGGGGTTGGGGAGGATCGCCGGAGCACGGGGAAACTGGTGGTGAGGGCTAGAGGTGGAGGGAGAGCTCGGCTCACCGGAATTTAGCCGGTGGCCGTCGCTAACCGTGGTGGTGATGCGCGGTGAAGAGGGGCTCTCGAGCTCAAGGGAGAGGCTAGGGAGGTTTCTCGGAGGGAGAGAAGGCCAGTGGTGAGCTCGGAGTGCTACGAGGCTGACTATTTATAGCCGTGGCCGAAGTTTCCCGAGCTCGGGTGCGGCCAATGGCACACAGGCCTGCTCCAGCGATGGCCGAGAGAGTCACAAGGCAGGGGAGGTGACGGGTGAGGGAAGAGGGGTGCACTGGAGCAGAGAGGGACGCTACGGGCACGAGGAGGAAGAGACGAGGCGCGGACAGAGACGGTCGGGGCACTGTGCACCCGCGTGCACGCGGCGCCTAGCGTCAGCGAGGAAGCTGCCGGAGGGAAGCAAGTTCCAAAGCGATGGCGATGGCACGGGAAAGACTCCAGACACGCTCAGGCGCGCGGACACCGCCAAGAGGTCGCAGGCCGACGAGACCCGACGCGCAGAGCAAGTTTGCTGCAGCCAGAGCGTGTTCAGACACAAAAATCCACGCAGTCACTGCCTAGCATGGCAAGGAGGGGACGCAAGAGGCTGCAATGAGATGTCTGGTGATGAGTCCCTGCATCGCTGAGCCTGAGGGAGGTGATGGATCAAGAGAAAGAGACAAGGAGAGGTGTGAGAGTTCACTGAAAGTTTGTTGCAGCGAACTTGGCTACGCACTGGTGATCAACAGGGAATTGATTGGGGTCAATGGTGTTGCCTGGGATGATTAACTAAGGAAGGACTATGATTCTGGAGGTTTTTAGGATAAATGGACCAAGGATTAATATAGTTGCTTTGCAACTGACCAAAATGGTACAGAAAAGAGATCATGGTGGTTCACTCACATAGAGTAACCACTTGAGCTCAAATTTGGCAAGGCCTAAGGATTTGGGCATATGAAAATGCTGTAAAAATTTCATATCAATTGGAAAAGCCAAAATGGTACTTGCTTCACAAACATCCTGTCTGTCCAGAAACATCGAAAACATCTAGAGAAATATGAGCTTGATGCATTGATCTCAAAATTGGTGGAGAGAAGTTTTATGGTCATTAGAATGATCTGGTAAATTTTCAGCCAAAATTAAGCAATATAAAATATACTTGCTTCACAATCTGAAAATATTGACGGAAGCAAATATTTAATCTTGTGGTCACATAGATGATTGGATGGGGCTGAAAATTGTAGGAGTGTGATTATATGATCACATGAAGCGGTGTTCCAAATTTCAACTCATTTCGGTACTCCTAGATAGTACTTCCTTCACAAAGCCTTCTGTCTGACAAAACCTTTGAAACTTCACTGAGGAAGATTGGCTAGGAAAATAAAGTTCAATTTTTGCATGAGGCAATGATTTGGCATAAAAGAATGCCCAAAAAATTTGGGAGCAACTAGGAAAATATAAATGACACTTCCTTCACAAAGTGCCATTCAGGATAAAATAGAAAAAGGAATATTGGGGAATTATTTTTGAACTGGACAAGGAAGGTTTTTGACATATTTGAGGAAGATATGACCCAAAAAAATTATGAGAATTATTTGGGAATTTTTGGAGTGACATAAATATAGGTTGCTTCACAACCTAGGGCAGATAGGGTTATTCCTTTAATAGAAAAAGAAATATTCCTGAGAAAAAGATTTTAGGGCTGGGCTAGATTGAAAATGGCATGATCTTGGGATGAGTTTGAGAATGAAGAGACACTTGGGATAGGAAATGATGATGATCTTGAAGGAAATATGCCCTAGAGGCAATAATAAAGTTATTATTTATTTCCTTATAATCATGATAAATGTTTATTATTCATGCTAGAATTGTATTAACCGGAAACATAATACATGTGTGAATACATAGACAAACAAAGTGTCACTAGTATGACTCTACTTGACTAGCTCGTTAATCAAAGATGGTTATGTTTCCTAACCATGAACAATGAGTTGTTATTTGATTAACGGGATCACATCATTAAGAGAATGATCTGATTGACATGACCCATTCCATTAGCTTAGCACCCGATCGTTTAGTATGTTGTTATTGCTTTCTTCATGACTTATACATGTTCCTATAACTATGAGATTATGCAACTCCCGTTTACCGGAGGAACACTTTGGGTACTACCAAACGTCACAGCGTAACTGGGTGGTTATAAAGGAGTACTACAGGTGTCTCCAAAGGTACATGTTGGGTTGGCGTATTTCGAGATTAGGTTTTGTCACTACGATTGTCGGAGAGGTATCTCTGGCCCCTCTCGGTAATGCACATCACTTAAGCCTTGCAAGCATTGCAACTAAATGAGTTAGTTGCGGGATGATGTATTACAGAACGAGTAAAGAGACTTGCCGGCAACGAGATTGAACTAGGTATTGGAATACCGACGATCGAATCTCGGGCAAGTAACATACCGATGACAAAGGGAATGACGTATGTTGTTATGCGGTCTGACCGATAAAGATCTTCGTAGAATATGTAGGAGCCAATATGGGCATCCAGGTCCCGCTATTGGTTATTGACCGGAGACGTGTCTCGGTCATGTCTACATTGTTCTCGAACCCGTAGGGTCCGCACGCTTAAGGTTACGATGACAGTTATATTATGAGTTTATGCATTTTGATGTACCGAAGGTTGTTCGGAGTCCCAGATGTGATCACGGACATGACGAGGAGTCTCGAAATGGTCGAGACATAAAGATTGATATATTGGAAGCCTATGTTTGGATATCGGAAGTGTTCCGGGTGAAATTGGGATTTTACCGAAGTACCGGAAGGTTACCGGAACCCCCCGGGAGCTAAATGGGCCATGATGGGCCTTAGTGGAAAAGAGAATAGGCAGCCCTACATGGGCCGCGCGCCCCTCCCCTCCCTTGGTCCGAATAGGACAAGGAGAGGGGGCCGGCCTCTCTCTCTCTCTCTCTTTTCCCCCCTCCGCGAATCCTATTCCAACTAGGATTGGGGGGATCCTACTCCCAGAGGGAGTAGGACTCTCCTGGCGCGCCCTCCTTGGCCGGCCGCCTCCCCCCCCTTTGGTCCTTTATATACTGAGGCAGAGGCACCCTAGAGACACACAAGTTGATCCACGTGATCTATTCCTTAGCCGTGTGCGGCGCCCCCAGCCACCATAGTCCTCGATAATATTGTAGCGGTGCTTAGGCGAAGTCCTGCAGCAGTAGTACATCAAGATCGTCACCACGCCGTCCTGCTGACGGAACTCTTCCCCGACACTTTGCTGGATCGGAGTCCGGGGATCGTCATCGAGCTGAACGTGTGCTAAAACTCGGAGGTGCCGTAGTTTCGGTGCTTGATCGGTCGGATCGTGAAGACGTATGACTACATCAACCAAACGCTTCTGTTGTCGATCTACTAGGTATGTAGATCACACTCCCCCCTCTCGTTGCTATACATCACATGATCTTGCGTGTGCGTAGGAATTTTTTTGAAATTACTACGTTCCCCTACAGTGGTATCAGAGCCTAGGTTTTATATGTTGATGTTATATGCACGAGTAGAACACAAGTGAGTTGTGGGCGATATAAGTCATACTGCTTACCAGCATGTCATACTTTGGTTCGGCGGTATTGTTGGATGAAGCGGCCCAGACCGACATTACGCGTATGCTTACGCGAGACCGGTTCTCCCGACGTGCTTTGCACAGAGGTGGCTTGTGGGTGACAGTTTCTCCAACTTTAGTTGAACCAAGTGTGGCTACGCCCGGTCCTTGCGAAGGTTAAAACAGCACCAACTTGACAAACTATCGTTGTGGTTTTGATGCGTAGGTAAGATTAGTTCTTGCTTAAGCCCGTAGCAGCCACGTAAAACTTGCAACAACAAAGTAGAGGACGTCTAACTTGTTTTTGCAGGGCATGTTGTGATGTGATATGGTCAAAGCATGATGCTGAATTTTATTGTATGAGATGATCATGTTTTGTAACCGAGTTATCGGCAACCGGCAGGAGCCATATGGTTGTCGCTTTATTGTATGCAATGTAATCGCGATGTAATGCTTTACTTTATCACTAAACGGTAGCGATAGTCGTGGAAGCACAAGCTTGGCGAGGCGACAACGATGCTACGATGGAGATCAAGGTGGCACGTCGGTGACGATGGTGATCACGACGGTGCTTCGGAGATGAAGATCACAAGCACAAGATGATGATGGCCATATCATATCACTTATATTGATTGCATGTGATGTTTATCTTTTATGCATCTTATCTTGCTTTGATTGACGGTAGCATTATAAGATGATCTCTCACTAATTATCAAGAAGTGTTCTCCCTGAGTATGCACCGTTGCGAAAGTTCTTCGTGCTGAGACACCACGTGATGATCGGGTGTGATAGGTTCTACGTTCAAATACAACGGGTGCAAAACAGTTGCACACGCGGAATACTCAGGTTATACTTGACGAGCCAAGCATATACAGATATGGCCTCGGAACCGGAGACCGAAAGGTCGAGCGTGAATCATATAGTAGATATGATCAACATAATGATGTTCACCAATGAAACTACTCCATCTCACGTGATGATCGGACATGGTTTAGTTGATTTGGATCACGTAATCACTTAGAGGATTAGAGGGATGTCTATCTAAGTGGGAGTTCTTTAAGTAAATTAACTGAACTTAAATTTATCATGAAACTTAGTACCTGATAAGTATCTTGCTCGTTTATGCTTGTTTGTAGATAGATGGCTCGTGTTGTTGTTCCGTTGAATTTTAATGCGTTCCTTGAGAAAGCAAAGTTGAAAGATGATGGTAGCAATTACACGGACTGGGTCCGTAACTTGAGGATTATCCTCATTGCTGCACAGAAGTATTACGTCCTGGAAGCACCGCTGGGTGCCAGGCCTGCTGCAGGAGCAACGCCGGATGTTATGAACGTTTGGCAGAGCAAAGCTGATGACTACTCGATAGTTCAGTGTGCCATGCTTTACGGCTTAGAATCGGGACTTCAACGACGTTTTGAACGTCATGGAGCATATGAGATGTTCCAGGAGTTGAAGTTAATATTTCAAGCAAATGCCCGGATTGAGAGATATGAAGTCTCCAATAAGTTCTATAGCTGCAAGATGGAGGAGAACAGTTATGTTAGTGAGCATATACTCAAAATGTCTGGGTATAATAATCACTTGATTCAATTGGGAGTTAATCTTCCAGATGATTGCGTCATTGACAGAATTCTCCAATCACTGCCACCAAGCTACAAGAGCTTCGTGATGAACTATAATATGCAAGGGATGAATAAGACTATTCCCGAGCTCTTCGCGATGCTGAAAGCTGCGGAGGTAGCAATCAAGAAGGAGCATCAAGTGTTGATGGTCAACAAGACCACTAGTTTTAAGAAGAAGGGCAAAGGGAAAAGGAAGGGGAACTTCAAGAAGAACAGCAAGCAAGTTGCTGCTCAAGAGAAGAAACCCAAGTCTGGACCTAAACCTGAAACTGAGTGCTTCTATTGCAAGCAGACTGGCCACTGAAAGCGGAACTTCCCCAAGTATTTGGCGGATAAGAAGGATGGCAAGGTGAACAAAGGTATATGTGATATACATGTTATTGATGTGTACCTTACCAATGCTCGCAGTAGCACCTGGGTATTTGATACTGGTTATGTTGCTAATATTTGCAACTCGAAATAGGGACTACGGATCAAGCGAAGATTGGCTAAGGATGAGGTGACGATGCGCGTGGGAAACGGTTCCAAAGTCGATGTGATCGCAGTCGGCACGCTACCTCTACATCTACCTTCGGGATTAATATTAGACCTAAATAATTGTTATTTGGTGCCAGCGTTAAGCATGAACATTATATCTGGATCTTGTTTGATGCGAGATGGTTATTCATTTAAATCTGAGAATAATGGTTGTTCTATTTATATGAGTAATATCTTTTATGGTCATGCACCCTTGAAAAGTGGTCTATTCTTGTTGAATCTCGATGGTAGTAACACACATATTCATAATGTTGAAACCAAAAGATGCAGAGTTGATAATGATAGTGCAACATATTTGTGGCACTGCCGTTTAGGTCATATCGGTGTAAAGCGCATGAAGAAACTCCATACTAATGGACTTTTGGAACCACTTGATTATGAATCACTTGGTACTTGCGAACCGTGCCTCATGGGCAAGATGACCAAAACACCATTCTCCGGTACTATGGAGAGAGCAACAGATTTGTTGGAAATCATACATACAGATGTATGTGGTCCGATGAATATTGAGGCTCGTGGCGGATATCGTTATTTTCTCACCTTCACAGATGACTTAAGCAGATATGGGTATATCTACTTAATGAAACATAAGTCTGAAACATTTGAAAAGTTCAAAGAATTTCAGAGTGAAATTGAAAATCATCGTAACAAGAAAATAAAGTTTCTACGATCTGATCGTGGAGGAGAATATTTGAGTTACGAGTTTGGTGTACATTTGAAAAATTGTGGAATAGTTTCGCAACTCACGCCACCCGGAACACCACAGCGTAATGGTGTGTCCGAACGTCGTAATCGTACTTTACTAGATATGGTGCGATCTATGATGTCTCTTACTGATTTATCGCTATCGTTTTGGGGATACGCTCTAGAGACAGCTGCATTCACGTTAAATAGGGCACCATCAAAATCCATTGAGACGACGCCTTATGAACTGTGGTTTGGCAAGAAACCAAAGTTGTCCTTTCTAAAAGTTTGGGGCTGCGATGCTTATGTGAAAAAGCTTCAACCTGATAAGCTCGAACCCAAATCAGAGAAATGTGTCTTCATAGGATATCCAAAGGAGACTATTGGATACACCTTCTATCACAGATCCGAAGGCAAGACTTTTGTTGCTAAATTCGGAAACTTTCTGGAGAAGGAGTTTCTCTCGAAAGAAGTGAGTGGGAGGAAAGTAGAACTTGACGAGGTAACTGTACCTACTCCCTTATTGGAAAGTAGTACATCACAGAAAACTATTTCTGCGACACCTACACCAGTTAGCGAGGAAGCTAATGATGATGATCATGAAACTTCAGAACAAGATACTACTGAACATCGTAGATCAACCAGAGTAAGATCCGCGCTAGAGTGGTACGGTAATCCTGTTCTGGAAGTCATGCTACTAGATCATGATGAACCTACGAACTATGAAGAAGCGATGGTGAGCCCAGATTCCGCAAAATGGCTTGAAGCCATGAAATCTGAGATAGGATCCATGTATGAGAACAAAGTATGGACTTTGGTTGACTTGCCCGATGATCGGCAAGCAATTGAGAATAAATGGATCTTCAAGAAGAAGACTGACGCTGATGGTAATATTACTGTCTACAAAGCTCGACTTGTCGCAAAAGGTTTTCGGCAAGTTCAAGGGATTGACTATGATGAGACCTTCTTAACCGTAGCGATGCTTAAGTCTGTCCGAATCATGTTAGCAATTGCCGCATTTTATGATTATGAAATTTGGCAGATGGATGTCAAAACTGCATTCCTGAATGGATTTCTGGAAGAAGAGTTGTATATGATGCAACCAGAAGGTTTTGTCGATCCAAAGGGAGCTAACAAAGTGTGCAAGCTCCAGCGATCCATTTATGGACTGGTGCAAGCCTCTCGGAGATGGAATAAACGTTTTGATAGTGTGATCAAAGCATTTGGTTTTATACAGACTTTTGGAGAAGCCTGTATTTACAAGAAAGTGAGTGAGAGCTCTGTAGCATTTCTGATATTATATGTGGATGACATATTACTAATTGGAAATGATGTAGAATTTCTGGATAGCATAAAGGGATACTTGAATAAAAGTTTTTCAATGAAAGACCTCGGTGAAGCTGCTTACATATTAGGCATTAAGATCTATAGAGATAGATCAAGACGCTTAATTGGACTTTCACAAACCACATACCTTGACAAAGTTTTGAAGAAGTTCAAAATGGATCAAGCAAAGAAAGGGTTCTTGCCTGTGTTACAAGGTGTGAAATTGAGTAAGACTCAATGCCCGACCACTGCAAAAGATAGAGAGAATATGAAAGATGTTCCCTATGCATCAGCCATAGGATCTATCATGTATGCAATGCTGTGTACCAGACCTGATGTGTGCCTATGCAATGCTGTGTACCAGACCTGATGTGTGCCTTGCTATAAGTCTAGCAGGGAGGTACCAAAGTAATCCAGGAGTGGATCACTGGACAGCGGTCAAGAACATCCTGAAATACCTGAAAAGGACTAAGGATATGCTTCTCGTATATGGAGGTGACAAAGAGCTCATCGTAAAAGGTTACGTTGATGCAAGCTTTGACACTGATCCGGACGATTCTAAATCGCAAACCGGATACGTGTTTACATTAAACGGTGGGGCTGTAAGTTGGTGTAGTTCCAAACAAAGCGTTGTAGCGGGATCTACATGTGAAGCGGAGTACATAGCTGCTTCGGAAGCAGCAAATGAAGGAGTCTGGATGAAGGAGTTCATATCCGATCTAGGTGTCATACCTAGTGCATCGGGTCCAATGAAAATCTTTTGTGACAATACTGGTGCAATTGCCTTGGCAAAGGAATCCAGATTTCACAAGAGAACCAAGCACATCAAGAGACGCTTCAATTCCATCCGGGATCTAGTCTAGGTGGGAGACATAGAGATTTGCAAGATACATACGGATCTGAATATTGCAGACCCATTGACTAAGCCTCTTCCACGAGCAAAACATGATCAGCACCAAGGCTCCATGGGTGTTAGAATCATTACTGTGTAATCTAGATTATTGACTCTAGTGCAAGTGGGAGACTGAAGGAAATATGCCCTAGAGGCAATAATAAAGTTATTATTTATTTCCTTATAATCATGATAAATGTTTATTATTCATGCTAGAATTGTATTAACCGGAAACATAATACATGTGTGAATACATAGACAAACAAAGTGTCACTAGTATGACTCTACTTGACTAGCTCGTTAATCAAAGATGGTTATGTTTCCTAACCATGAACAATGAGTTGTTATTTGATTAACGGGATCACATCATTAAGAGAATGATCTGATTGACATGACCCATTCCATTAGCTTAGCACCCGATCGTTTAGTATGTTGCTATTGCTTTCTTCATGACTTATACATGTTCCTATAACTATGAGATTATGCAACTCCCGTTTACTGGAGGAACACTTTGGGTACTACCAAACGTCACAGCGTAACTGGGTGATTATAAAGGAGTACTACAGGTGTCTCCAAAGGTACATGTTGGGTTGGCGTATTTCGAGATTAGGTTTTTTCACTCCGATTGTCGGAGAGGTATCTCTGGGCCCTCTCGGTAATGCACATCACTTAAGCCTTGCAAGCATTGCAACTAAATGAGTTAGTTGCGGGATGATGTATTACAGAACGAGTAAAGAGACTTGCCGGCAACGAGATTGAACTAGGTATTGGAATACCGACGATCGAATCTCGGGCAAGTAACATACCGATGACAAAGGGAATGACGTATGTTGTTATGCGGTCTGACCGATAAAGATCTTCGTAGAATATGTAGGAGCCAATATGGGCATCCAGGTCCCGCTATTGGTTATTGACCGGAGACGTGTCTCGGTCATGTCTACATTGTTCTCGAACCCGTAGGGTCCGCACGCTTAAGGTTACGATGATAGTTATATTATGAGTTTATGCATTTTGATGTACCGAAGGTTGTTCGGAGTCCCGGATGTGATCACGGACATGACGAGGAGTCTCGAAATGGTCGAGACATAAAGATTGATATATTGGAAGCCTATGTTTGGATATCGGAAGTGTTCCGGGTGAAATCGGGATTTTACCGGAGTACCGGGAGGTTACCGGAACCCCCCGGGAGCTAAATGGGCCATGATGGGCCTTAGTGGAAAAGAGAATAGGCAGCCCTACATGGGCCGCGCGCCCCTCCCCTCCCTTGGTCCGAATAGGACAAGGAGAGGGGGCCGGCCTCTCTCTCTCTCTCTTTTCCCCCCTCCGCGAATCCTATTCCAACTAGGATTGGGGGGATCCTACTCCCAGAGGGAGTAGGACTCTCCTGGCGCGCCCTCCTTGGCCGGCCGCCTCCCCCCCTTTGGTCCTTTATATACCGAGGCAGAGGCACCCTAGAGACACACAAGTTGATCCACGTGATCTATTCCTTAGCCGTGTGCGGCGCCCCCAGCCACCATAGTCCTCGATAATATTGTAGCGGTGCTTAGGCGAAGCCCTGCAGCAGTAGTACATCAAGATCGTCACCACGCCGTCCTGCTGACGGAACTCTTCCCTGACACTTTGCTGGATCGGAGTCCGGGGATCGTCATCGAGCTGAACGTGTGCTAAAACTCGGAGGTGCCGTAGTTTCGGTGCTTGATCGGTCGGATCGTGAAGACGTACGACTACATCAACCAAATGCTTCCGTTGTCGATCTACTAGGTATGTAGATCACACTCCCCCCTCTCGTTGCTATACATCACATGATCTTGCGTGTGCGTAGGAATTTTTTTGAAATTACTACGTTCCCCTACAGATCTCCCAGGTTGCAAGGCCACAGATCCACTCCAAAAAGAAAACTAGAGCAAAAACCAATAAATCAAAAAGAAAAAGAAAAGGGCTAAAAACCAAGCTGTTAGATAAGTCGACATACCCAGTACGGAAAATTGCCCTGGAAGTAGCTTTCGGTGATGATTATGACTACAAAGGAGAGACGTTGTGGTTTGAAATGATTAAAATCAAGGGCCCTTATCATGCCTTGTTTGGGCAGGCTGCTTACGCCAAGTTTATGGCGTGGCCTTGTTATGTTTATTTGTGGCTTCAAATGCCAGGGCGTAAGTGCACAATTACAGTCCATAGTGATAGAAGAATTGTGTTGGAATGTGAGGAAGGAGATGCTGCATATGCTGAGTCGGCTTGTGCCACGGAAGAGCTCAAGTTCTATAAAGATAATATTGACCCAGCTGATATGACCCCTTTGAAGAAACCGACTACTGACCAAGACCCATTGTTGAAGTTGAAGTCGGGTGGTGACACCAAGTAGGTTGACTTTGTCTCTGGGGACTCATCTCAGTAGTTCACCATCATTGCTAACATGGATCCGAAATAGGAAGGGAAGCTCATCGAGTTCATCCGTGAGAATCGGAACATCTTTGCATGGAAGCCGTCAGACATGCCAGGTGTACCGAGAGAACTCGTTGAGCACACCCTCAAATTGATCCTAAGTTTAAGCCAGTGAAATAGTTGCTTCGCCGATTTAATGAAGAGCGACGTAAGGCTATTGGAGAAGAGGTGGCTCGGCTTTGGCGACCGGGTTCATCATTGAAGTTTTTCACCCTGAGTGGTTGGCTAATCTGGTGCTGGTACTTAAGAAAAATGCCACTTGGCGTATGTGTGTGGATTATACAGACCTCAATAAGGCTTGTCGAGTTGATCCTTTTGCTCTTCCCCGTATTGATCAGATCATAGATGCAACGGCGGGTTGTGAGCGTTTGTGCTTCCTAGATGCTTATTCTGTATATCATCAAATTAAGATGGCAGTTAAAGACCAAGAGAAGACGACTTTTATTACACCTTTTGGGGCTTTCTGCTATGTGTCTATGCCTTTTGGGCTCAAGAGTGCCCAGGTGACTTATCAACATTGTGTCCAGAATTGTTTCCATGACCAGATTGGGAGCAATGTCCATTCTTATGTGGATGATATTGTTGTCAAGTCCAGGAAGAAGGAGACTCTGTTGGAGGATTTTAAAGAGACCCGTGATAATCTCCGGGTCTATAAAATGATGCTTAACCCCGCCAAGTGTGTTTTTGGTGTGCCTGCAGGCAAGCTCTTGGGTTTTCTGGTCTCATAGAGAGGTATTGAAGCTAACCCCGAGAAAATTAAGGCTATCACTTCATTGGCTAAGCCGGCGAGTGTCAATGACGTTCAGCGCTTGGCGGGTCGTATCGCAGCTTTAAGTCGGTTCATAAGCCGTCTGGGAGAGAAGGCAATTCCTTTATACCAGATGATGAAGAAAACGGACCATTTTTTCCAGAGTGATGCTGCAAACGAGGCGTTTGAGGCACTCAAAAAATAGTTAGCTGGGCCACCCATCCTTGCGGCTCCCATTGAGAAAGAGCCTTTGCTCTTATATGTGGCGGCTAATAGTAGGGCTGTTAGTGTGGCAATTGTGGTGGAGCGCAAGTAGAAGGGTAAAGAGTACCCAGTCCAGAGGCCGGCTTATTATGCCAGCGGAGGCTTTAATTGAGTCTAAACAGCGATACCCACATTGGCAGAAACTGGTGTATGGGGTATTCATGGCCAGTCGCAAGTTGAAGCATTATTTTCTTGGTCATCCTATTACGGTGGTCAGTTCTACTCCTTTGGGGGACATTATTCAGAACAGAGAGGCTACAGGACAGGTGGCTAAGTGGGCCATTGAGCTCGATCCCCATGGCTTGAAGTATGTGCCAAGGACAACTATTAAATCTCAGGCTCTTGTGGATTCCATCAATGACTGGACGGAGTTGCAGATGCCTCAGGAGAATCCTGATAACACATATTGTACTATTCACTTTGATGGATCCATGCAATTAGAAGGCTCGGGGGCTGGAGATATTTTGACTTCCCCACGAGGTGACAAATTTTGTTATGTTTTAAGGTTAATGTTTACCTATACTAACAATGCGGCTGAATATGAGGCTCTGCTCCATGGCCTTCGGATGGCCAAGGAGATGAATTTAAGTCGGGGCAGGTGCTTTGGTGACTCCGATTTGATGGCTCGGCAAGTGTCAGGCACTTGGGATTCCAAAGACCCGCTCATGGCGGCTTATCGCCGGGCGGATGACAATATTGCTAGTCACTTTAAAGGTTATCAGGTGGATCATCTTGATCAGAAGAAGAATGAGGCGGCTGATGCTTTGAGCCGGCTTGGGTCTCAACGTAAGCCGGTACCCCCTAATGTGTTTCTTGATGTATTGCATAATCCTTCAGTCAAGTTGCCATCAAAAGAGGATCTAGCCATTCCTGTCCCGGAGGCGCAGTTGGTGGCGGCTCTCCATGCTATTCCTGACTGGACACTTCCCTATTTGTCTTATATGACCCGGGGCAAGTTACCCGAGGACGAAACTTTGGCCAGACAAATAACACGGCGATCTAAGTCCATGACTATTGTTAACGGCGATTTACACCAATGCAGCGTCATAGGCGTGTTCTAGCGTTGTGTTTCTCCTGAAGAGGGGCGTGAAATTTTAAGAGAGATCCATGAAGGTGATTGTGGTCATCACGCCGGCTCTAAATCTCCAGTGGCTAAAACTTTTCGTCATGGATTTTATTGGTTGACGGCTCATGCAGATGCACAGGATCTTGTCAGTAAGTGTGATGGATGTCAGAAATTTTCTTAACGGGCTCACGTGCCGGCTCAAGAATTAATGATGATTCCAATTACTTGGCCGTTTTCGGTCTGGGGGCTTGATATGGTTGGACCTTTCAAAAGGTCTAAGGATAAGAAAACCCACCTCTTGGTGGCGATTGACAAATTTACCAAATGGGTTGAAGCAGAGCCGGTCAGCAAGTGTGATGCGGCAACAACAATTTAGTTTGTTAAAAAATTGATCTTCCGCTTTGGCTACCCTCATAGTATCATAACTGATAATGGCACTAATATGTCTAAAGGTGCTATGAGAGAATTCTGTCAACAAGATCAAATTCGTCTTGATGTCTCTTCTATGGCTCACCCGCGGTCTAATGGTCAAGCTGAGAGGGCAAATCAGGAAATCTTGAGAGGTATCAAGCCCCGGCTTATGGTTCCTTTGCAGCGAATACTGGGTTGTTGGGTTGAGGAGTTACCTTCAGTACTTTGGAGTATCAACACCACCCCCAACAGATCAACAGGCTATATGCCTTTCTTCATGGTCTGCGGAGCAGAGGCGGTTCTTCCAAGTGATATCCGTCATGACTCGCCTCGTGTGGCGGCTTATGTTGAAGCTGATAATGAGATAGCATGTCAAAATGCATTTGATTCTTTAGATGAGGAGCGAGATCTGGTGGAAGCTCGTTCGGCAATATATCAACAAGATCTGCGTCACTATCATAACCGTAGAGTTAAGACCCAGACGTTTCAAGAACGCTACTTGGTGCTCTAGCTCATCCAAGATCAGATGGATATGCACAAGTTATCCCCACCTTGGTGATGTCTACTACACAACCTTCTTCTTGTAGACATTGTTGGACCTCCAAGTGCAGAGGTTTGTAGGACAGTAGAAAATTTCCCTCAAGTGGATGACCTAAGGTTTATCAATCCATAGGAGGCGTAGGATGAAGATGGTCTCTCTCAAGCAACCCTGCAACCAAATAACAAAGAGTCTCTTGTGTCCCCAACACACTCAATACAATGGTAAATTGTATAGGTGCACTAGTTCGGCGAAGAGATGGTGATACAAGTGGTATATGGATGGTAGATAAAGGTTTTTGTAATCTGAAAATATAAAAACAGCAAGGTAACTAATATGATAAAAGTGAGCACAAACGGTATTACAATGCGTTGAAACAAGGCCTAGGGTTCATACCTTCACTAGTGCAAGTTCTCTCAACAATAATAACATAATTGGATCATATAACTATCCCTCAACATGCAACAAAGAGTCACTCCAAAGTCACTAATAGCGAAGAACAAACGAAGAGATTATGGTAGGGTACGAAACCACCTCAAAGTTATTCTTTCCAATCAATCCGTTGGGCTATTCCTGTAAGTGTCACAAACAGCCCTAGAGTTCGTACTAGAATAACACCTTAAGACACAAATCAACCAAAACCCTAATGTCACCTAGGTACTCCAATGTCACCTCAAGTATCCGTGGGTATGATTACACGACATGCATCACACAATCTCAGATTCATCTATTCAACCAACACATAAAACCTCAAAGAGTGCCCCAAAGTTTTTACCGGAGAGTCAAGACGAAAACGTGTGCCAACCCCTATGCATAGGTTCATGGGCGGAACCCGCAAGTTGATCACCAAAACATACATCAAGTGAATCAATAGAATAACCCATTGTCACCACGGTTATCCCACGCGAGACATACATCAAGTGTTCTCAAATCCTTAAAGACTCAATTCGATAAGATAACTTCAAAGGGAAAACTCAATCCATTACAAGAGAGTAGAGGGGGGAGAAACATCATAAGATCCAACTATAATAGCAAAGCTCGCGATACATCAAGATCGTACCACCTCAAGAACACGAGAGAGAGAGAGAGAGAGATCAAACACATAACTACTGGTACATACCCTTAGCCCCGAGGGAGAACTACTCCCTCCTCATCATGGAGAGCACCGGGATGATGAAGATGGCCACCAGAGAGGGATTCCCCCTCCGGCAAGGTGCCGAAACGGGTCTAGATTGGTTTTCAGTGGCTACGGAGGCTTCTGGCGGCGGAACTCCCGATCTATTGTGCTCCCCGAAGTTTTTAGGGTATATGGGTATATATGGGAGGAAGAAGTACGTCGGTGGACCTTCGGGCTGTCCACGAGGCAGGGGGGCGCGCCCAGGGGGTGGGCGCGCCCCCCACACTCGTGGGCAGCTCAGGACTCTCCTGGTCCAACTCTGATACTCCGTGGGCTTCTTCTGGTCCAAAAATAAGTTTCGTGAAGTTTCAGGTCAATTGGACTCCGTTTGATTTTCCTTTTCTGCGATACTCTAAAACAAGGAAAAAACAGAAACTGGCACTGGGCTCTGGGTTAATAGGTTAGTCCCAAAAATCATATAAAATAGCATATAAATGCATATAAAACATCCAAGGTTGATAATATAATAGCATGGAACAATCAAAAATTATAGATACGTTGGAGACGTATCATCATCCCCAAGCTTAATTCTTGCTCGTCCTCGAGTAGGTAAATGATAAAAACAGAATTTTTTATGTGGAATGCTACCTAACATATTTCTCTATGTAATTATTTATTGTGGCAAGAATATTCAGATCCATAAGATTCAAGAAAAAAGTTTAATATTGACATAAAAATAATAATACTTCAAGCATACTAAAAAAGCAATTATGTCTTCTGAAAATAACATGGCCAAAGAAAGGTATCCCTACAAAATCATATAGTATGGCTATGCTCCATCTTCACCACACAAAGTATTTAAATCATGCACAACCCCGATGATAAGCCAAGCAATTGTTTCATACTTCTGATGTTCTCAAACTTTTTCAATCTTCACGCAATACATGAGCGTGAGCCATGTACATAGCACTATAGGTGGAATAGAATGGTGGTTGTGGAGAAGACAAAAGGGAGAAGATAGTCTCACATCAACTAGGTGTATCAACGGGCTATGGAGATGCCCATCAATAGATATCAATGTGAGTGAGTAGGGATTGCCATGCAACGGATGCACTAGAGCTATAAATGTATGAAATCTCAACAAAAGAAACTAGTGGGTGTGCATCCAACTCACTTGCTCACGAAGACCTAGGGCATTTTGAGGAAGCCTATCATTGGAATATACAAGCCAAGTTCTATAATAAAAGATTCCCACTAGTATATGAAAGTGACAACATAGGAGACTCTCTATCATGAAGATCATGGTGCTACTTTGAAGCACAAGTGTGGTAAAAGGATAGTAGCATTGCCCCTTCTCTCTTTTTCTCTCATTTTTTATTTTTATTTTTTATTTTTTATTTGGGCCTTTTCTCTTTTTTATGGCCTCTTTTTTCTCTCTTTTTTTATTTTTCGTCTGGAGTCTCATCCCGACTTATGGGGGAATCATAGTCTCCATCATCCTTTCCTCACCGGGAAAATGCTCTAATAATGATGATCATCACACTTTTATTTAATTACAACTCAAGAATTACAACTCGATACTTAGAACAAAATATGACTCTATATGAATGCCTCCGGCGGTGTACCGGGATGTGCAATGACTCAAGAGTGACATGTATGGAAGAATTATGAACGGTGGCTTTGCCACAAATACGATGTCAACTACATGATCATGCAAAGCAATATGACAATGATGAAGCGTGTCATAATAACAGAACGGTGGAAAGTTGCATGGCAATATATCTCGGAATGGCTATGGAAATGCCATAATAGGTAGGTATGGTGGCTGTTTTGAGGAAGATATATGGTGGGTTTATGGTACCGGCGAAAGTTGCGCGGTACTAGAGAGGCTAGCAATGGTGGAAGGGTGAGAGTGTGTATAATCCATGGACTCAACATTAGTCATAAAGAACTCACATACTTATTGCAAAAATATATTAGTTATCGAAACAAACTACTATGCGCATGCTCCTAGGGGATAGATTGGTAAGAAAAGACCATCGCTCGTCCCCGACCGCCACTCATAAGGAAGACAATCAATAAATAAATCATGCTCCGACTTCATCACATAACGGTTCACCATACGTGCATGCTACGGGAATCACAAACTTTAACACAAGTATCTCCCAAATTCACAACTACTCACTAGCATGACTCTAATATTACCATCCTCATATCTCAAAACAATCATCAAGTATCAAACTTCTCATAGTATTCAATGCACTTTATATGAAAGTTTTTATTATATCCCTCTTTGATGCCCATCATATTAGGACTAAATTCATAACCAAAACAAATTACCATGCTGTTTAGGATTGTCAAAATAATATAAGTGAAGCATGAGAGATCAATTATTTCTATAGAATAAAACCACCACCGTGCTCTAAAAGATATAAGTGAAGCACTAGAGCAACAACAAACTACTCCGAAAGATATAAGTGAAGATCAATGAGTAGTCGAATAATTATGCAACTACATGAAGACTCTCTAACATTTAAGAATTTCAGATCTTGGTATTTTATTCAAGCAACAAGCAAAACTAAATAAAATAAAATGACGCTCCAGGCAAAACACATATCGTGTGGTAAATAAAAATATAGCTCCAAGTAAAGTTACCGATGAACGAAGACGAAAGAGGGGATGCCTTCCAGGGCATCCCCAAGCTTAGGCTTTTGGTTTTCCTTGAAAATTACCTTTGGGTTCCTTGGGAATCCCCAAGCTTAGGCTCTTGCCACTCCTTATTCCATAGTCCATCGAATCTTTACCCAAAACTTCACAACACAAAACTTAACAGAAAACTCGTAAGCTCCGTTAGTATAAGAAAATAAATCACCACTTAGGTACTGTTGTGAACTCATTATTTATTTATATTGGTGTTAAACCTACTGTATTCCAACTTCTCTATGGTACATACCCTCCGATACTACTCATAGATTCATCAAAATAAGCAAACAACACATAGAAAACAGAATCTGTCAAAAACAGAACAGTCTGTAGTAATATGGATCAAACATATACTTCTGTAACCCCAAAAATTCTAAAATAAATTTGTGGACCTGAGGAATTTATCTATTAATCATCTTCAAAAATAATTAACTAAATAGCACTCTCCAGTAAAAAATGGCAGCAAATCTCGTGAGCGCTAAAGTTTATGTTTTTTACAGCATGATCGCAAAGACTTTCCCCAAGTCTTTCCAAAGGTTCTACTTGGAACAAACACTAATTAAAACATAAAACCACATCTAAATAGAGGCTAGATTAATTATTTTTTGCTAAACAGGAGCAAAAAGCAAGGAACAAGAATAAAATTGGGTTGCCTCCCAACAAGCGCTATCGTTTAACGCCCCTAGCTAGGCATGATGATTTCAATGATGCTCACATAAAAGATAAGAATTGAAACATAAAGAGAGCATCAAGAAGAATATGACTAGCACATTTAAGTCTAACCCACTTCATATGCATAGGTATTTTGTGAGCAAACAACTTATAGGAACAATAATCAACTAGCATAGGAAGGCAAAACAAGCATAACTTCAAAACTTTAAGCACATAGAGAGGAAACTTGATATTATTGCAATTCCTACAAGCATATATTCCTCCTTCATAATTATTTTCAGTAGCATCATGAATGAATTCAACAACATAACTATCACATAAAACATTCTTTTCATGATCTACAAGCATAGAAAATTTACTACTCTCCACATAAGCAAAATTCTTCTCACTCAGAATAGTGGGAGTATCATAAGAGACTCGAATACTGTAAATTGTTTCCACATTAAAAGAGTAATATTGTAGCGACCCGACCCGAATGGGTCAAGTCTCTGTGCTTACGTGTCATCCCTGGATCGGTATGCTGACACACACAGTACTCGAAGGATTTATAACAGAGGTAAATCACATGTATAAAGTAACGTAAATACTATTACCTCAATCCAAAATAGCGGAAGCAACAAGGTTGTGGATTCCCATCAACACCAACGGCAAAGTTGAGTGTAGAAATCGTAACCCTAACGTATCACTTACTCGTCGTAAGAAACCTGCAACATGAGACGTTGCAGCCCGAAACGGGTCAGTACATTGAATGTACTGGCAAATTCACACCATAGAGAAAATGATGAACAATGGCTATCACTATATGCATATATGGCTGGTGGAAAAGCTTTATGGTTATAAGGTTTTTGCGTAAAGCCAATTTTTCCCTACTGCAAAGGAATAAATTTATTTAACTAACATGGTGGTTGTTAAACATTGAGAATGGTTGACAACATCCTCAATCCCAATTAAAAGTAATTAAAACCCAACAACATTAATTAGAAGTAACATGTTGAGATTCACATGATATTCAAGTACTAGATACTCAAGTTGTCCATGACCGGGGACACGGCTAATCATGATTAGTTTGTACACTCTGCAGAGGTTTGCGCACTTTTCCCCACATGACTCGATCGCCTCCGTTTGTTTTCTCGCACTACATGGTGTTTGAGAAACGGATGACCGAGACATAGTCTTTCAGAAGCGCTAGCACCTTACATGTGGGGTAGACCGTACCACCTACAACCCCTACATCTGCTAGTCCACCCCGTAAGAGTTCGCACAACTTAGTCAACTATGCCAGAGCCCATAGTAGCATGTGGCTGCACACGGAAGTTTCTAGCATGAAAGATCTTATGATCCCTTTGAGCCTGGGTGGCGGTCCGAAAAAAACAGGCAAGTCCTGATAGACATCAGGTGCCTCAATCCACCCAGATGTGTGTTTAAGTTGCCACCTTAGATAAACCATTAGAATTAACAAACTCACATCTGTCATGGATATCACTCACCCAATCCACGTCTACTAGCATAGCATGGCATAATAAGCAAACGTAGAAGTAACTCCCAAAGGTTTCATAATAATACAGGTAATAGGTACTACCTCATCTACTTCCCATCCCACAATTTAATTAGATCCTAATCATGCAATGTGAGAGGATTGATCTAATGCAATAAAACTGGGTTGTAGAAAAGGTATGATCAAGGTGTGAACTTGCCTGCAATGTTGGCGAAGATGATTCGCACTCAAAACTCTTGATAGATCTACTCGTCACACTCCGGTCAATCTATCGTAAGCAAGCAATAGTAACCACACAATAAGTACTCATCTAATGCACAAGTAAAACTCAGACGAGAGAACGAACCAGATAGTTCAACTTAAGAACTCCGGTTGCAAAGAAAGAACGAACCGAACAAGAAACGGAAAACAAACGGCGGAAGAAAACAACTCGGTTCTAGCAAGTGGAACTAGGTCAAATTTTACCAGGGCAAAACTTGTTCAAGTTGATTAGACGGAACGGCGGTTTCAAGACGAAACTCCAGGCGCTTGAATCACCTGATTCCGATAAACGAGCGAGAAGATAAACTAGAACGAAGATCGGATCTGAGATCGCGATCACGGAATAAATCCGACGAGAAGAAAAAGACGAACGGTTAAACGAACGGGCGTCGTTAACCGGGAATAATCGGCGATCACGTTTGTTGAGACGAACGGTCCGAAAGAAGAACGAAAACCGATCTAGGGTTTTCAGAAAAGAAACCGAAAAAGAAAACGGAAAACCGATCTAGGGTTTCGGAAAAGAAACCGAAACGAAGAATCGGAGAGAAAAAACGGAAAAGAAAACCGGAACGGTTTATTTTAAAAGAACCAACCGCGGGGAAGAAAAAGAGAGGCGCGGGGCTACCTCCGGCGGGGCGGGGCGAACGGTGGCGACGGCGGCGTGCTAGGGCGGCGGCGGCGGCGCTATAGGGGCGGCGGCGGCGGGTGAGGGGCGCGGCAGCGGGTGAGGGGCGCGGGGTGGGGCGCGGCTTGGGGAGGAGAGGGGTTTGGGTTTTTTTTTGGTGTGAGGAGAGGGGGGGTCTATGGGGGTATTTATATAGGAGAGGGGAGAGATTACTTGGGGTAGGGGACAAGAAATAGAGTAGGAAAAGGAAAAACGAAACAAAGGAAAGAGGCCGGCCTAGAATCCTAATAGGATTCGGCCAGAGCAAGAGGCGGCGGCGGCTGGCGCCTGCCTTGCCTGGCGCTGGCGCTGGCGCACGCGCGCAGGGGCTGGGGAGGCGACCGGCTGGCTGGGCCTTAGGCCCGGCTGGCCTGGCGGGAGGCTCCTCTTTTTTTTAACTGGTTTTCGCGCGCAGAAAACAAAAGAAAAAGAAACTAAACGAACTCCGAAAAACCTAAAGTAAATTTTCCCCGACTCCTAAAAATGAGCCGAACAAAATGAACTTTTCTCCGGGTCTAAAAAGCAATTTTCAAAAACGTGCATTTTTCCCTATCCAAAGAAAAACAAACAAACACCGGAAAACGAAATTTGATCTATTTATTAAATCTTCATTTTTCCTATATTTTGGGAAAGTCATATTATTCCCTCTCTTATATTTTTGATAACGGAAGAATTTATTGAAGATGAAATAAATAAATCAAATGACCCTCTTTTCAAATTCGAGAAAACTCTCAAATATGAAAATAACGAAATCTCCAACTCTCTCCGAAGGTCCTTGAGTTGCGTGAAATTTCTAGGATCGGCCAAATGCAAGAAAATAAGATATGCATGATGATCTAATGTATAACATTCCAAATTGAAAATAAATTCAAAAGAACTTTGAATTTAATTCTTTGAAACTCCCAACTCATATTTCATATAATTTGAAGAAGTCATTTTATCTTCTCTCGTGAAAATCATTGAGTTGCATAAAGTTTCAGAAGTGGAAAATATTTCCCAATGGAATTCAAATATTTTTCAAACACCCCTTTTCATTTTAAATGGAAGAAGTCATGTCATCTTCTCTCTAGGGTTTTGTGTTGAAAAGAATTTGAATTCATGGAGATCAGAAAGCAAATATGAAAGTTTGGGAAAGTCCTTTTATTCCCTCTCATTTAACTTTCAAAAGTTTCGAATTCACTCACTTTCAAACAATCAATCAAAAAATCAGTCAAATCTATCTATTTAATATAACATTCCAAAATTTAGAATTTTGGGATGTTACAAACCTACCACCCTTAAATGAATCTCGTCCTCAAGATTCGGAGAGGCTAGCAAGAAATAGGTTAGGGTTTGGGGGTCTTCTCAAAATCCATCGATCATCACACGGTGTCTAGGGTGCTACCACCCTTAGAATCATTGTTACGGTCCCATTGAAACTCATATACTTCATCCATATTGTTAATAGTGTCGGTCTTCTCAAATCCTCGGAAAATTCCTTCTCTGGCTCTTCCGGTAGTGGCATAACCTTTTCCTCAATTCTTCTGTCCTTTCCTCTTGGTAAGGTTATTCCGAGATTGGGTCTTCTTAGCTGACGGTCTGGCGCCAAGACTAAACAACTATCGATATCTCATGGTGGTCAACAATTTATGGTTTCTCCTGCAGGAAATGGGTCTGGGTTGATCCTCACCGTACAACCTACGGTTGGCAAAAGCTGCCTTGTACAAGGGAAAAATACCTATACCATTTTAAGGTTTAACAAGGTTTTGATCGTTGTCTCTCCACTATAGGCAAGTCACTCAGATTTACCATCCCATATAGCAAGGCGAATAATAAGAGTAAGTCGGTATGGTGATCAATCCATCCCGCACCCAAATCATTACCTTGTATACGGTTTAGCGAATCTCGCATTGTAACACTCGGTCATCCTCACAAGCATTGCAGAATTTCTCTCGTCGACGAACCAAGTTCGGAATAATCCATTGATTCTGCAAGCCAGACAAACATCTATCGTTCCTTCACAACTCTCAGGTTTTGCGTAAACTCCTATAAAATCGTCTGTCGACAAAGGTATATCCACTTCCAGGGTTTTTCCTTCAGCAAGAATGTGCTTGCTTCTTGGCAGGTCCTGGGGCCTGTGGGTTATGGCACATCTCATCACTTGCAAACCTTGAACTCTTCATCGGGGCAGCGGATCTCTAATCCAACATCCAACTTCCAGCTTTCCCAGTATACTTAAATCCATCCAAGTGTACTGTCTTCCTTCCTTCTATTGGCTCCAAACTAGGACATGTTTACTCAGACTCATCATGGAGTTTTCCATTGATCCATATTTCCAACATCATACCTCCTTTATATCCAATAGTACTTCATCTCTTCATCCTCGTGGGTTATTCCACATACCGAGATAAAACTTATACTTATGAAGTCCATATTCCACTTCGTGGAACATCATTATCCTTTCCGCGGTCAAGCGTCCTTACAGGGGAATATTGGCCATCTCTGCATGGCACTTCTTCAACAGGGAAACGTGAAACACATCTTGAACTCCTGACAGTCCTTCGGGTAACTCAAACTAGTAGGCCACTTCTCTCATACGCTCCAAAATTCGGTATGGTCCTACAAATCTCGGGGCTAACTGTCCCTTAACTCCAAATCGTTTAACTCCTCGCAGAGGGGACACATGAAGACATGCTCGGTCTCCAATTTCATAGACTACCTCCTTGAGTTTTTGAGTCTACATAACTCTTCTGCCTGGACTGAGCTACCTTTAGTCTATCTCGAATCAACTTAACATTCTCGTCTGACTCCTTGTTCACATTAGGTCCAAACAACTGACGGTCTCCAACTTCATCCCACATACTCTTGGGAATCACACACATCGAGACAAAACTCATATTCATTTTGTCCGAAATCCACTCAGTGGAGTATCCTTATCTTTTCCAAGAGTCAAGGGTTCTTATAGGGTACTACCACCCTTAAAATGCACAAATCTCCCATAGACCATATTTCTCTTATCCTCAGAATGGCCAAAATTCTTCTTCATAGAGTAACAACTCATAAAATCCATATCAGTACCAACGATGCTAACTTTATTCATTCTCCAATGATTACAATCTCTTGCTTTTCCATTACAAGTCTCAATTCAACACCTCAATATAAAGAAAATGTTCTCACTACTACTACTATATTTCTTCTGTTATAAACTCAACTATTTATCACAAGTCTCCTTCTCCTTCGGACAATCTCTGGCAAAGTGCCCTGCTTCATTGCAACGAAAACATATTATTTCCGACAAGTCTCGAGGTTTCCTTTTTGGGCATTTGTTGAGGTAGTGCCCTGACTCCTTGCACCCATAACAGGTAACATGACTCAGATCCTTCCTGGAATCCAATCTACTTCTCTTTCTGGACTTTTCCATTCCAATCAGGGCTTCTATTTCCTGTGGGTCATACTCTACTTCCTCAGCCGGGAATTCTACTAGATCCCCATTCATACAATTCTGGGAGATGTGTCCTTCTTCTCCACATGAATAGCAAGACTTGGTGTAGGGTTTAATTGGTTCTTCTTTGGGTGTGTCCTCCAACTCTTTCTTCATCACAGGTTCTTCTAAACTTTCCATAAGAGCTCCTTTCATTGCTTCTTCCTTCTGCTGGATGGTTCTTTGTACCAAGGGGTAAATGTGACACTGAGCAGGGTAGTGGGTAGTCCCTTCACACAAGAAACAAGTAATCTACCTAGTTGGGTATTCTTCAACTGGGTGACTTCCTTCACCATTAGGGAACTCATCCTTGTGTTCTTTATGGGTGTGTCCGATTTCTCCACAAATCTTGCATGCACAGGGTTTCTTCATATCCTTTCCATAAGGCTTCAACTTCTGGGACACAAACCGAGACTTTGGCAAAGTCAACTTAAATTCTTTCCAAGTGGTTACTCCTTGCCATCCATTCATGGTTTGGTACATCCTCCACCAAGTAGCAGCACCTCTTTCAAAGCATTGAAGAGCATGCTGGGCCATATCCTTTATGACTATAGGGTTGTTCTCCATATGATCCTCCATGTTCTGAATCCATCGGTCTGTCTCCAATTGACTCATCGGTCCCGAAAATACAAGCTCATCTCCATTCATCCTCTATTGGGTCCATGGGTTTGGGGTGAGATAAGAGAGATAGAGAGGGATGCACACAATACAAACAAAAGTTTTGAAAAGCTAGATTTTTGTTGTGGCTGTCGAAAAACATCAAACAAATGACAGCTCACAAACGCCACATCTAACGTAGGTATATAACAGGGGTTTGGTCTTCTAAGGTCAATAAATCTTCAACGTCTCCAAATTCTTCAAACCTTGTTCATGCCTCCAATGGCTTCTTCCGATCATGCTTGTCTTTCTCAAGTTCTTTTGCTAGATCATCTCTGTTGACGTGAAATCTCTCGTGACATCCTTTAATATTTTGGAGTTGTATTTCAAACTTCTAGGTTTCAACATCCTTCACATGAACCATGGTCATACTGTCCTTCAGTTCTTGACAATTCTCCGGTATCTCGAGGTTGTAGCTCCTCCAGCTTGGCTACTTTCGCTTCTTGGACCTAAGTTCTTCACGAAATGCTCCTTGTCTAATACGACTTCCTGGAGCTCCATTTTAAACTTCTTGATGTACTACTCCAGATCCTGGTGATACACTGGCTAGGGCTAAAATTCATCTTATGACAGGTGCTCCATCAGCCTTCTTTCATCAAATCCTTCCATGCATATGCATGCTTAACTCCGCACGGTGACAATAGCATAAGCGGGCGATAACCTCATGGATAGCCGTGTTTCTGCTCTTGTCATTTCCATGACCTATCTCTGCATAGTTGATATCTCCTGCCTTAGGGTTTTCTTTGACAAAACTTTGAGTTCTCATGCTCCTTGTTTCAGTCTTTCTCCAACACACCTTGATCTCGGGTATTGACAACTTCCATAGTCTGCCAAGTTCCATAAGGGTAGCAGTCCTAGGTCATACAAATCTGGGGATTCTTCAGAGCCTTCAAATTCTACTTGTCTTCGGCCTTCAACCGTTGTAGTTTCCATTTTTCAGATGCACGGAAAATACTCTTCATTCTGAAGTGGCCTTAGTTGTCCGATATCTCGTACTTCTTGGGGTGGTCTCATCAGTCGAATCTTCGTGTGGTCAAAAGGGGAAAGGGGTATGGTCTCACTAAAGGGAATTTTTGAATAAGCTCAGAAGAGAAGAGAGGTAAAAGATCTTTTTGAAAGGGAAAAGTTGTAGAGAAAACATCTTTGCTATGGGCTTGCCAGTTCCTAGGGTCACGTCCTACAGTCAACATGTGCTCTGATACCATCTTGTAGCGACCCGACCCGAATGGGTCAAGTCTCTGTGCTTACGTGTCATCCCTGGATCGGTATGCTGACACACACAGTACTCGAAGGATTTATAACAGAGGTAAATCACATGTATAAAGTAACGTAAATACTATCACCTCAATCCAAAATAGCGGAAGCAACAAGGTTGTGGATTCCCATCAACACCAACGGCAAAGTTGAGTGTAGAAATCGTAACCCTAACGTATCACTTACTCGTCGTAAGAAACCTGCAACATGAGACGTTGCAGCCCGAAACGGGTCAGTACATTGAATGTACTGGCAAATTCACACCATAGAGAAAATGATGAACAATGGCTATCACTATATGGATATATGGCTGGTGGAAAAGCTCTATGGTTATAAGGTTTTTGCGTAAAGCCAATTTTTCCCTACTGCAAAGGAATAAATTTATTTAACTAACATGGTGGTTGTTAAACATTGAGAATGGTTGACAGCATCCTCAATCCCAATTAAAACTAATTAAAACCCAACAACATTAATTAGAAGTAACATGTTGAGATTCACATGATATTCAAGTACTAGATACTCAAGTTGTCCATGACCGGGGACACGGCTAATCATGATTAGTTTGTACACTCTGCAGAGGTTTGCGCACTTTTCCCCACATGACTCGATCGCCTCCGTTTGTTTTCTCGCACTACATGGTGTTTGAGAAACGGATGACCGAGACATAGTCTTTCAGAAGCGCTAGCACCTTACATGTGGGGTAGACCGTACCACCTACAACCCCTACATCTGCTAGTCCACCCCGTAAGAGTTCGCACAACTTAGTCAACTATGCCAGAGCCCATAGTAGCATGTGGCTGCACACAGAAGTTTCTAGCATGAAAGATCTTATGATCCCTTTGAGCCTGGGTGGCGGTCCGAAAAAAAACAGGCAAGTCCTGATAGACATCAGGTGCCTCAATCCACCCAGATGTGTGTTTAAGTTGCCACCTTAGATAAACCATTAGAATTAACAAACTCACATCTGTCATGGATATCACTCACCCAATCCACGTCTACTAGCATAGCATGGCATAATAAGCAAACGTAGAAGTAACTCCCAAAGGTTTCATAATAATACAGGTAATAGGTACTACCTCATCTACTTCCCATCCCACAATTTAATTAGATCCTAATCATGCAATGCGAGAGGATTGATCTAATGCAATAAAACTGGGTTGTAGAAAAGGTATGATCAAGGTGTGAACTTGCCTGCAATGTTGGCGAAGATGATTCGCACTCAAAACTCTTGATAGATCTACTCGTCACACTCCGGTCAATCTATCGTAAGCAAGCAATAGTAACCACACAATAAGTACTCATCTAATGCACAAGTAAAACTCAGACGAGAGAACGAACCAGATAGTTCAACTTAAGAACTCCGATTGCAAAGAAAGAACGAACCGAACAAGAAACGGAAAACAAACGGCGGAAGAAAACAACTCGGTTCTAGCAAGTGGAACTAGGTCAAATTTTACCAGGGCAAAACTTGTTCAAGTTGATTAGACGGAACAGCGGTTTCCAGACAAAACTCCAGGCGCTTGAATCACCTGATTCCGATAAACGAGCGAGAAGATAAACTAGAACGAAGATCAGATCTGAGATCGCGATCACGGAATAAATCCGACGAGAAGAAAAAGACGAACGGTTAAACGAACGGGCGTCGTTAACCGGGAATAATCGGTGATCATGTTCGTTGAGACGAACGGTCCGAAAGAAGAATGAAAACCGATCTAGGGTTTTCGGAAAAGAAACCGAAAAAGAAAACGGAAAACCGATCTAGGGTTTCAGAAAAGAAACCGAAACGAAGAATCGGAGAGAAAAACCGGAAAAGAAAACCGGAACGGTTTCTTTTAAAAGAACCGAACCGCGGGGAAGAAAAAGAGAGGCGCGGGGCTACCTCCGGCGGGGCGGGGCGAACGGTGGCGACGGCGGCGTGCTAGGGCGGCGGCGGCGGCGCTATAGGGGCGGCGGCGGCGGGTGAGGGGCGCGGCGGCGGGTGAGGGGCGCGGGGTGGGGCGCGGCTTGGGGAGGAGAGGGGTTTGGGTTTTTTTTTGGTGTGAGGAGAGGGGGGGTCTATGGGGGTACTTATATAGGAGAGGGGAGAGATTACTTGGGGTAGGGGACAAGAAATAGAGTAGGAAAAGGAAAAACGAAACAAAGGAAAGAGGCCGGCCTAGAATCCTAATAGGATTCGGCCAGAGCAAGAGGCGGCGGCGGCTGGCGCCTGCCTTGCCTGGCGCTGGCGCTGGCGCACGCACGCAGGGGCTGGGGAGGCGGCCGGCTGGCTGGGCCTTAGGCCCGGCTGGCCTGGCCGGAGGCTCCTCTTTTTTCTTAACTGGTTTTCGCGCGCAGAAAACAAAAGAAAAAGAAACTAAACGAACTCCGAAAAACCTAAAGTAAATTTTCCCCGACTCCTAAAAATGAGCCGAACAAAATGAACTTTTCTCCGGGCCTAAAAAGCAATTTTCGAAAACGCGCATTTTTCCCTATCCAAAGAAAAACAAACAAACACCGGAAAACGAAATTTGATCTATTTATTAAATCTTCATTTTTCCTATATTTTGGGAAAGTCATATTATTCCCTCTCTTATATTTTTGATAACGGAAGAATTTATTGAAGATGAAATAAATAAATCAAATGACCCTCTTTTCAAATTCGAGAAAACTCTCAAATATGAAAATAACAAAATCTCCAACTCTCTCCGAAGGTCCTTGAGTTGCGTGAAATTTCTAGGATCGGCCAAATGCA
Source organism: Triticum urartu (assembly GCF_056163025.1). Taxonomy (NCBI): domain Eukaryota; kingdom Viridiplantae; phylum Streptophyta; class Magnoliopsida; order Poales; family Poaceae; genus Triticum; species Triticum urartu. Next base: position 68,105,971 of record NC_141876.1, on the reverse strand, counting down.
AGAAAATAAGATATGCATGATGATCTAATGTATAACATTCCAAATTGAAAATAAATTCAAAAGAACTTTGAATTTAATTCTTTGAAACTCCCAACTCATATTTCATATAATTTGAAGAAGTCATTTTATCTTCTCTCGTGAAAATCATTGAGTTGCATAAAGTTTCAGAAGTGGAAAATATTTCCCAATGGAATTCAAATATTTTTCAAACACCCCTTTTCATTTTAAATGGAAGAAGTCATGTCATCTTCTCTCTAGGGTTTTGTGTTGAAAAGAATTTGAATTCATGGAGATCAGAAAGCAAATATGAAAGTTTGGGAAAGTCCTTTTATTCCCTCTCATTTAACTTTCAAAAGTTTCGAATTCACTCACTTTCAGACAATCAATCAAACAATCAGTCAAATCTATCTATTTAATATAACATTCCAAAAGTTAGAATTTTGGGATGTTACAAATATTCAGAAAAAGGGTAATCATAATCATGACAAGTTTTATAAATATAATCATCACTACTTTTTATAGCATATGTATCATCACAATAATTATCATAAGTAGCAACTTTGTTCTCATCATAATCGATTGAAACCTCTTCCAAGATAGTGGAATCATTACTAAAAAAGTCATGACCTCCCCAAATCCACTTTCATAATTATCATAATAAGATTCAACATCCTCCAAAATAGTGGGATCATTACTTAATAAAGTTGACACTCTTCCAAACCCACTTTCATCAATATAATCATCATAAGTAGGAGGCATTCTATCATCATTATAAATTTGCATACCAAAACTTGGGAGACTAAAAATATCATCTTCATTAAACGTAGCATCCCCAAGCTTGGCACAAACATTAATTGTAGCAAATATATTCTCAAAAACATCATCTTCATCAAACATAGCATCCCCAAGCTTGGGCCTTTTCATATCATAAGCATAATCACTCTCATCATTAATAGTATGGATAGCACCAATAGTGTAGCAATTATCATATTCTTCCAAGCAAGTGCCAAAAAGATTTTCAAGCTCATAAGAAGTATCATTATCTTCCCAATCATAATCATCACAACAAGCAATAGGCATAACGAGATCATCATCAAGTGCATCATCTTCCACAATTATATTTTCATGAGGCACAACAGTAATAGGAGCAGCATTATTTGGGATAGATATCTTTTTACCTCTCTTCCTTTTTCTTTTCTTCTTCTTCATCACATCATGTGTGGGTTCAATCCTCTTTTTGGATCTCCTTATTAATGAGATTGGTTGAATAGAAGCCTCCTCCTCGTTACCTGATTCATCATAAGAAATAATAGGAGGATATTGGGAAGTCTCTTCCCTTTCATTAGTATTCTCTTCATCCTCTATTTGTTTTCTTTTCTTTATGTAATTGGCAATATAAGGGTTTTCAATGCAATTCACCGCACAATACATATAAATTTCCTCTAGATCAAAATCAAGAAATTTATCGAGATTAGATTTTGGAATACCCTCAGTTATATGTTTCATTTCTTCATAACCCAAAAGAAGACTAAGCTATTTATGATGCTCAAGGGTAATCAAGTTATCACGATTTTTGGACACGACTTGATCATGAAACAAATAGCATTGGAGCTTTAAATGACCATGTTCATTGCAAAGTTCACAAGGATGGCGATAAATATTGAATCTTTCAGCACAAACATCTAGACTTTCTTGCAACAATTTAGTTTCTAAATGCTTATGCCTCTTGCAATATCTATCTTCCCTATTTGGTGTGTACTTGCAAACCCAATGCACTCCACAAAAATTGACATGTTTATAGGAGACATTTTCATCATAACTAGTGCAATCATCATTAGTACTATGGATATTCAAGGAGTTCATACTAACAACATTGCAATCATGCTCATCATTCAAAGATTTAGTGCCAAAAAATTTAATGCATTCTTCTTCTAACACTTTGGCACAATTTTCCTTTCCATCATACTCACGAAAGATATTAAAAAGATGAAGCGTATGAGGCAAACTTAATTCCATATTTTTTTGTAGTTTTCGTTTATAAACTAAACTAGTGCTAAAACAAGAAACAAAAAGATTCGATTGCAAGATCTAAAGATATACCTTCAAGCGCTAACCTCCCCGGCAACGGCGCCAGAAAAGAGCTTGATTTCTACTACACAACCTTCTTCTTGTAGACGTTGTTGGGCCTCCAAGTGCAGAGGTTTGTAGGACAATAGCAAATTTCCCTCAAGTGGATGACCTAAGGTTTATCAATCCGTAGGAGGCGTAGGATGAATATGGTCTCTCTCAAGCAACCCTGCAACCAAATAACAAAGAGTCTCTTGTGTCCCCAACACACCCAATACAATGGTAAATTGTATAGGTGCACTAGTTCGGCGAAGAGATGGTGATACAAGTGGTATATGAGTGGTAGATAAAGGTTTTTGTAATCTGAAAATATAAAAACAGCAAGGTAACTAATGATAAAAGTGAGCACAAACGGTATTGCAATGCATTGAAACAAGGCCTAGGGTTCATACCTTCACTAGTGCAAGTTCTCTCAACAATAATAACATAATTGGATCATATAACTATCCCTCAACATGCAACAAAGAGTCACTCCAAAGTCATTAATAGCGGAGAACAAACGAAGAGATTATGGTAGGGTACGAAACCACCTCAAAGTTATTCTGTCCAATCAATCCGTTGGGCTATTCCTATAAGTGTCACAAACAGCCCTAGAGTTCGTACTAGAATAACACCTTAAGACACAAATCAAGCAAAACCCTAATGTCACCTAGATACTCCAATGTCACCTCAAGTATCTGTGGGTATGATTATACGGTATGCATCACACAATCTCATATTCATCTATTCAACCAACACATAGAACCTCAAAGAGTGCCCCAAAGTTTCTACCGGAGAGTCAAGACGAAAATGTGTGCCAACCCCTATGCATAGGTTCATGGGGGGAACCCGCAAGTTGATCACCAAAACATACATCAAGTGAATCAATAGAATAACCCATTGTCACCACGGTTATCCCACGCAAGACATACATCAAGTGTTCTCAAATCCTTAAAGACTCAATCTGATAAGATAACTTCAAAGGGAAAACTCAATCCATTACAAGAGAGTAGAGGGGGGAGAAACATCATAAGATCCAACTATAATAGCAAAGCTCGCGATACATCAAGATCATACCATCTCAAGAACATGAGAGAGAGAGAGAGATCAAACACATAGCTATTGGTACATACCCTCAGCCCCGAGGGAGAACTACTCCCTCCTCGTCATGGAGAGCACCAGGATGATGAAGATGGCCACCGGAGAGGGATTCCCCCTCTGGAAGGGTGCCGGAACGGGTCTAGATTGGTTTTCGGTGGCTACGGAGGCTTCTGGCGGCGGAACTCCCGATCTATTGTGCTCCCCGAAGTTTTTAGGGTATATGGGTATATATGGGAGGAAGAAGTACGTCGGTGGACCTCCGGGCTGTCCATGAGGCAGGGGGCGCGCTCAGGGGGGTGGGCACGCCCCCCACCCTCATGGGCAGCCCGGGAATCTCCTGGTCCAACTCCGATACTCCGTGGGCTTCTTCTGGTCCAAAAATAAGTTCCATGAAGTTTCAGGTCAATTGGACTCCGTTTGATTTTCCTTTTCTGCAATACTCTAAAACAAGGGAAAAACAGAAACTGGCACTGTGCTCTGGGTTAATAGGTTAGTCCCAAAAATCATATAAAATAGCATATAAATGCATATAAAACATCCAAGGTTGATAATATAATAGCATGGAACAATCAAAAATTATAGATATGTTGGAGACTTATCACTTGGGAAGGACCCTTTGTGGTCAGCAAGAACCTGAACAACGGGTCATATTACCTCATTGATGTACGAGAGCACAAGGATTCTCACAACTCATAGGAGGAGACCCGCCGTCCTTGGAATATCACACATCTTCAGTCGTATTGTACTTGAGCCGCTAGCTCTTACCTTTGTACATACTCTTGTCACTATATATACTTTTTATGATCAATATAATAAAGTCGGCATCCCCGAATTACGGGGCCTCTTTCGTTTTACTTCTGAGTATCTGAGCCTTTATTGATTGATCATAAGGTCGCTTGGGGGCTTCCAACCGCTTGGTTTAGCGTTCATACCCTCTTGGCCGGCTTGAATGCCACTTCTTATAGGGTTTTTTCCTGCCTGTTTGCAACTGGCTACTCCACTGATGACCCGCCAAACTCTTAACAATCAATCTTTTTAAAGACCCTGCACTTGTTAAGGTTCAAACGGTGGCCTATGTCATGTGAGAGCTGGCTTACAGTGAGCTAGGTAAAACTACGGTTGTTGCTGCCTTTAAAGCAATCATGTGGCCTAAGTGCCAAACGGCTGTTGTGGCCTTGAAAGAAATCATGTGGCCTAAGTGCCAAACGACTGTTGTTGCCTTTAAAGCAATCATGTGGCCTAAGTGCCAAACGGCTGTTGCGGCCTTGAAAGCAATCATGTAGCCTGAGTGCCAAATGGTTGTTGTTGCCTTTAAAGCAATCATGTGGTCTAAGTACCAAACGGCTGTTGTGGCCTTGAAAGCAAACATAAGGCCTGAGTGCAAAATGGCTATTGCGGCCTTGACAACAAATATACGGCTTATAAGCCACCTCTTTTTCAGCCATGTTTTGAAAGCTGGCTTAGTGAATTTTCGAGACTTGCATATTTTCTGTTTGGATTTTATGTTGAGATCCTTGAGTCGCCTGGTTTTGGGTTATGACAGTCATGATTGAATATTTCAGGTCATAACCCGCCCTGGCTTTGATTTTAAGTCGCTAGTGGGTCGCGCCTCATATTTGAATATTTTCGGGTTATAACCCGACCTGGTTTTGGACGTTGAGTTGCCAGTTAATTTTGACTTGACAAAATTAAGGTAATAATTTTGAAGTCATGAAAGGCTACTATTATTTGGGATAGTCACCCGCCCTGGTATTTGACGTTAAGTCGCCAGGGTATGTATTTAACTTCTTTTGGCAGGATATGCGGAGTTTTACACAAGTGAGAATGCTGTTATGGCTCGTCCGAACAATTAAATCAAGCCTATCATAAGTAATTCAGCCTGGCATTTCAATGGATAACATGCACGATGGCATGGCAAGGCGGCTCATTGTTGCAAAAGTCTACTCTATTACAAGGCTATCATAAGCCCACAAATTTGGAGCCAAGTGTTTTTCGGGAAAGGAGTTCTTATGCTCTGGCGTAAGAGCTGCCTGGGTTGTCCTCCGTTTTCTCCTTGACGAGTTGATGACTTCGGGTCATCCCGCTCCGGCTCTTCTTCATCGATCATCTGGAGATCAGTCGTGGTCTAATCGATGTCGGTTAAAGCTTCGAAAGTGACTTCATCATTGAAAATAACAGAAGGATCGACTTCACGAGCAAAGATGTGCTTACAATGAGGAGGGATGAGACTGACAAAATTATGGGCCAGCGGCTTAATCTTCTGATTGTTGCTATCGTAAGCCGCTGTCTAATTATTCAGGTTCAGCTCTTCCACAAGTTTGCAGGCCACAGGTCGCATTTCTCGAATGCAACGATTGAAGTCCTTCTCTTCAAACGATGATTGGTCATCTTTGAATTCCTGACACCCAGTGGCTATCTCCTCCGGGTCAAGCTCTGATTGCCAGGCTTTGGCCCAGCTGAGTGCAAGGATTGCTCAGGCTCTGGTGGCTAATAGTCTTTGTTCATCAATTTGGCCTGGGACAATTGATAAGTGATCCAGCACAACCTTGATCTGACTTGGCAGTTTTCTGTTGCCCCCAAAGCCACAAGACTACGAAGCGTGCCGCTGTAGAGCTGTTCAGTTAAAGAATAAATGGCCTTCAGCTTCAGAAGCATATCTTGGCCAAGGTTGACACTCCTGGCGCCTATTAAAAACAAGAGTTGCTGGCAGGTTAGACTTCTCATTCACACAAGAGATGTCAGGGGGTTCAAGAAGTAGATTGACATGTTATACTTACCAAAGATGGCGGCTGTCATTTGAGTAATATGTTGCTTTAAACCGGATAACTCTTGAGTCACCGATTTAAGAGCAGCCTCAGCATCTTCGTCCCTTTTCACTAGCGTAGCCTTCTCAGTCTCCTAGCCGGCTCTCTCCGCGTCAAAGTTTGCTTTCAACTTTTCAGTTGCTTCTAGTGAGGCCTTCAATTCCAACTTGGCTTTGGATGTTTCTGCTTGCTGGGTCTTGATGTTCTTCCTTAAGTCGCCCACTTGAGATTCCTTCATGTTTAGCTCAGCCTGGAATACAGTGAGGAAGCAATGGTTATAAAGCAGGGTTTAACTACTGGTGAAGTTATTCTTTTGAAGTCCCAAGCACATTACAAGTACTATACTTGGCACTTGGGGGCTAATGTAGGTCATTTCAAAGTTCTCAATGACCTGGCTCAACTTGACAGTTTAAGCCGGCCCTTGGGGGCTACATGTTTGGATTTTTTTTACAATATTCTACAGTCCCGGCTCAACTTGTCAGTTTAAGCCGGCCCTTGGGGGCTACATGTTTGAATTTCTACAAGTGATTATAAGCACCGGCTCAACTTGAGAGCTTAAGCCGGCCCTTGGGGGCTACGTATTTGGATTTTACAAGCAATTATAAGCCGGCCCTAAGAGGTTATGGATGGCAAGTAATCATGGAGTCTCAAGCATAGTCAATATCTTTACTTATACTTAAGACTCGGCGGCTACATAAGTATATATGGAAGGAGAGTAATATCATACCTTGTAACGCTCTTTCATGAGTGAGGGAGTCCTGGATTAGGGGGTGTCCGGACAGCCGGACTATATCCTTTGGCCGGACTGTTGGACTATGAAGATACGAGATTGAAGACTTTGTCCCGTGTCCGGATGGGACTCTACTTGGCGTGGAAGGCAAGCTAGGCAATACGGATATGTATATCTCCTCCTTTGTAACCGACCTTGTGTAACCCTAGCCCCCTCCGGTGTCTATATAAACCGGAGGGTTTAGTCCGTAGGACAAGATACAATCATACCATAGGCTACCTTCTAGGGTTTAGCCTCTCTGATCTGGTGGTAGATCAACTCTTGTAATACTCATATCATCAAGAACAATCAAGCAGGACATAGGGTATTACCTCCATCAAGAGGGCCCGAACCTAGGTAAACATCGTGTCCCCTGCCTCCTGTTACCATCCGCTTTAGACGCACAGTTCAAGACCCCCTACCCGAGATCCGCCGGTTTTGACACCGACATTGGTGCTTTCATTGAGAGTCCCACTGTGTCGTCACCGTAAGGCTTGATGGCTCCTTCGATCATCGCTAGCGATGCGGTCCAGGGTGAGGCTTTCCTCCCCGGACAGATCTTCGTATTCGGCGGCTTCGCACTGCGGGCCAATTCGCTTGGGCATCTGGAGCAGATCGAGAGGCACGCCCCTGGCCATCAGGTCAGGTTCGGAAACTTAAACTACATTGCCGACATCCGTGGAGACTTGATCTTCGACGGATTCGAGCCCATGTCGGATACGCCGCACAGTCATGACGAGCATGATGTAACTCTGCCGTCGGACAGTGTTCGGGAGATCGCATCCGCAACTACTCCGGCCGTTAATCCGGAGCAAATCGCGTCGTCCGAGAGCGGAAGGATAGACCCCGCCATGGAGGCCGCCCTCTCAGTGGAAATAGAGCCAGATACTGACTTCACCCCTTACGAGAGCCGTATCGCCGAACCACAGGGTTCATCTCTGACCACGGACTCCGAGCCGCTCACATCCATGCCCGTCGAATCCGACTGGGAACCGATCATGGAGTTCACCTCCGCGGATATCTTTCAGCACTCGCCCTTCGGCGATGTGCTAAATTCATTAAGGTATCTCTCCCTGTCAGGAGAACCTTGGCCGAACTATGTCCGGCTAGAATGGGATGCGGACGACAAAGAAATTCGCTGCCAACCCACCACCCACTTAGTAGCCATTGTCGACGACTTAACCGACATGCTCGACTTCGACTCTGAAGACTTCGACGGTATGGGTGACGAAGTCGGAGACGAACAGGAACCACCGCCCTCAGGGCGCTCGACCGCCACCTCATCATATGATATATACATGGTGGACACCCCCATAGAAGGCAATGGCGACGAGACAGCGGAGGATGACCCCTCCAAGAAGCAACCCAAGCGCCGACGTCAGCGGCGCCGCTCTAAGTCCCGCCACAGCAAGAGTAGTGATACGGTCACATGAGATAATAACACTCCGGATAGCGCCGAAGACAACAATCCCCTCCGGCACGATGTAGAGCGGGAGGACGAACAAGCTAGCCCTCCAGAGCAGGCAGCAGATGGAGAACCGGAGGAGGACAATTACATGCCTCTCTCCGAAGACGAGGTGAGCCTTGGCGACGACGAATTTATCATGCCTGAGGACCCCATCGAGCAAGAGCGCTTCAAGCACCGGCTTATGGCCACGGCAAATAGCCTGAAGAAAAAGCAGCAACAGCTTCAAGCTGATCAAGACTTGCTAGCAGACAGGTGGACCGAAGTCCTTGCGGCCGAGGAGCACAAACTCGAGCGCCCGTCCAAGAGTTATCCAAAATGCAGGTTGCTACCTCACCTCGAGGAGGAAGCATTGAAACCTCCTTCACCAGTGTACGATGCGGCTGACCGGCCACTACGCGGCCGAGCCAGAGAGGTGTTTCAGCCTGAAGTTCAGCCCGCACCCCGTCGCCACTCAATCAAAAATACTAAGGCCCGAGGTAACACAGAGGACCTGCGAGACATATTGGACAGTAAGGCAAAAATTGCAAGGTCAATATATGGGACACGGGCACGCGCGCCAACATGGGATGATGATCGTCACGTCGGATACACCAAGAGTAAATCCGGTCGGGCCGAATACAGCAGACAAGACTCATACGAACTACGTCGGGATATAGCCCGGCACAGAGGCGCCGCACACTCCCTATGCTTCACTGATGAAGTTATGAATCATGAATTCCTGGAGGGTTTCAAACCCGTAAATATCGAATCATACGATGGCACAACAGATCCCGCTATATGGATTGAGGATTTCCTCCTTCACATCCACATGGCTCGCGGTGATGATCTACATGCCATCAAGTACCTCCCACTAAAACTCAAAGAACCAGCTCGGCATTGGCTGAACAGCTTGCCAGCAGATTTCGTCGGCAGTTGGGAGGATCTGGAAGACGCATTTCTTGACAACTTCCAGGGCACTTATGTGCGGCCACCGGATGTTGATGACTTGAGCCACATAACCCAGTAGCCAGGGGAATCGGCCATACAATTCTGGACACTGTTCCTGACTAAGAAAAACCAAATTGTAGACTATCTGGATGTAGAGGCCCTAGCGGCATTCAAGCATAACATCCGTGATGAGTGGCTCGCCCGCCACCTCGGCCAGGAGAAGCCGAAATCTATGGCAGCCCTCACAACACTCATGACCCGCTTTTGCGCGGGCGAGGACAGCTGGCTGGCTCGTAGCAACAACACATCGAGGAATCCGGTTACCTCGGATACCAAAGATGTTAACAGTAGGCAGCGTCGTAACAGACCAAAGCGCCGCAATAACGGTGATAACACCGAACATACGTCAGTCAATGCCGGATTCAGGGGCTCTAGATCCGGTCAGCAGAAAAAGCCATTTAAAAGAAATACTACGGCTCCATCCAGTATGGTCGCATACTGGATCGCTCGTGTCAAATCCACGGCACCCCCGACAAGCCAGCCAATCACACCAACAGAGAATGCTGGGTGTTCAAGCAGGCCGACAAGTTAAATACTGAAAACAAGGACAAAGGGCTGCATAGCGATGACGAGGAGGAGCCCCAGCCGTTGAACACAGGAGGACAGAAGGGGTTTCCCCCACAAGTGAAAACGGTGAACATGATATACGCAACCCACATTCCCAAGAAGGAGCAGAAGCGTGCACTAAGGGACGTCTATGCGATGGAGCCCGTCGCCCCAAAGTTCAACCCATGGTCTGCTTGCCCGATCACCTTCAATCGCAGGGACCACCCCACTAACATCTGTCATGGCGGATCCTCCGCATTGGTCCTAGACCCCATCATTGACGGATTTCACCTCACTCGAGTCCTTATGGACGGCGGCAGCAGCCTGAACCTGCTTTATCAGGATACAGTGCGAAAAATGGGTATCGATCCCTCGAGGATCAAACCCAGCAAAACCACCTTTAAAGGCGTCATCCCAGGTGTAGAGGCCCATTGCACAGGCTCAATCACACTAGAAGTGGTCTTCGGATCACCGGACAACTTCCGAAGCGAAGAGTTAATCTTCGACGTCGTCTCCTTTCGCAGTGGCTATCATGCACTGCTTGGACGGACAACATTTGCAAAATTCAATACAGTGCCGCATTACGCATACCTCAAGCTCAAGATGCCAGGACCTCGCGGGGTCATAACAGTAAATGGAAACACAGAACACTCGCTCCGTACGGAAGAGCACACTGCGGCCCTTACAGCAGAAGCACAAAGCAGCCTATTCAGGCAGACCACTCATTCGGCGACACAGCCCCCAGACACCTTCAAGCGAGTCCGGAACAAGCTGCAACAGGATCGCCTGGCATGATCAGAGCTCGCCTAGCAATTCGGCCCCCGTCCCAGTCCCAGTGAAGCGACAAAATCCATGTCGCGCGTACATAACTATGCATTGAAAATACCATGGACACAGGCGGGGGCACGATCAGGACACGCCCCGCATTGTGGCTTAACCGCACTAGGGGCTGTATACCTTTGTTATTCCTTTTCTCTTTCAGGGCCTAACTCTCTGGAAGCCCTTTCCGGCAATACGATTGCCGGACACATTCCGGAAGCAACAACCAAGGCGGCAAGAAGCTAAGATGAACATGGGAACCGCCAGGTGGTCTCTAGTAATAATTGATATACCCGCTTTTCATTATTTATGCGTAGCTTGCCCTAGGATAGGACATTTCGAATTGTCCTACTTTATGCTTATTGCACTACTTGTACCAAGTACGCTTCGACGTATTATTTAAATAACAATGCATATCATTAATCTGTCATTGCATTATTTAAGTTTTTCTCTTTCTCTTATATGTCCATTTACGACAATCCGCACCCACATGTTTGGGTACGGTAAGTTCGCCAGGGGTTCTCGTTTACCCCATAATACGGTGCAAGAAGTCCGAACACTTTCGACAGTGCGGCACCCCGAACTTATAGCATTATATGCATCAACTCCGAATCATGTCTTTGGTCAAATGTTGGGTTTCCCGGCTCCCATGCTTTGGTACCTTACGTTCCACTATATTGGCTAAGGTAGCGGTGGGAGAACTACTGCGATTGTGTCCCGGTTCTTCCGGACGAGCACCTCTGTAGAGAAAGCCAAAAACTGACTATCATGATAAGGCGAGAGACTGGTCGTTGTTCGAGAGGTCTCAAGTCCTCAAAGACTTTTTCCGCTTTGGGCGAGGAGTCGGCCTTGTCCGGCTTAGGTGTGTATAGCGCCCCAAATTCGGCCCTCCGAATACCAGGGGCTTCGCCAAAATTTAAAATCATAGACTTCTATGGCTAAGTGAGAGTGATAAAGCATTATAGTCCGATTGTCTGGTTCGTTGCGCTAAACACCTCCATTGAAGGACCCAAAATTGGGGTAAAGAGTGTTCAGGTTTATCCCGAACACCCCAGTACTAGTTACATGGGGATAGAAGCCGACGACTGGCCAACTCTCAGATTTTATAAAACGGCCGCACAGAAGGTAATATTTTAAATTAAGAAAGCGTCGCATGGCGCAAACGAACTCGTTTCATATTACAGGGTCACATGAGCATGTTCATTCAAAAATTACATCCTTGGCACACTCATATGCCACTAGACGGGAACCCTTCAGGACACTCTCATAATAATTCTTGGGGCAACGATGCTCCTTGCCCTCCGACGGCCCCTCCTTCACCAGCTTCACGGCGTCCAGCTTCGCCCAGTGCACCTTCGCCCGGGCAAAAGCCCTGCGTGCACCCTCGATGCAGACGGACCGCTTGATGACTTCAAGCCGTGGGAAGGCTTCCACAAGCCGCCTCACCAGACCGAAGTAGCTACCAGACAGGGGCTCGCCAGGCCACATCCGGACTATAAGGCCCCTCATGGCCTGTTCGGCCGCCTTGTGAAGCTCGACCAACTGCTTCAGCTGGTCGCTCAAGGGCACGGGGTGTTCGGTCCCAGTATACTGAGACCATAACAACTTCTCCGTCGAGCTCCCCTCCTCAGTCTGGTAAAACTCCACGGCATCCAGTACACTGCGGGGAAGATCTGCAAACGCTCCTAGAGAGCTCCGAAGTCGAGTAAGAAAAAGGAAAGTCTCCTTCACATGCTTGCTTTGCATAATGAATGCCTTACCCGCTGCTATCTTCTTCACCGCGTCAATCTCCTGGAGGGCCTTGTGTGCTTCGGCCTTGGCGCTCCAGACGCTTTCAAGCGTCTTCGCGAGCTCGGACTCTCGCGTCTTAGAGTCAAGCTCCAAGGACTCGTGCTTTTTTGCGAGAGCCTCGAGCTCTTGCTGCACCTCGCCTACTCGGGCTTCTTGCTTCTCCTGCTCAATACGCTCCTTGGTCGCTTTGTCTTCGGCCTCGGACAGCGCTTTCCTCAGGGTCATCACTTCGGTCGTGGCCCCTGGCAAACCCATGATGATCCTATTATTTTATAACTGAATCTCTTTTTAACTATATAGACAGGGGTATTTCTTACCTTTGCTCTCTTAAAGCTGCCTCTTGGTAAGGCCGAGCTCGTCCTCGGACCACTTCAGGTCCTGCTTCAGTGCAAAGACCTCTGCAGTACGTGTGGCAGCGGCCAGCAGTGAAGCCTGCACATACACATAGAAATACTCTAATTAGACTCCTGAGTTATCATTTGATCCTCTATTCGGCTTTTCTTCGCGAATGCCGAATAGAGCATCAGGTGCTACTATCTATGCGGTAATATTTTCTTATATTTTGATTGCTTACCTCAAAGCCTGTTAGGAGGCTGGCGAAAGCTTCGGTCAGTCCGTTTTTGGTGGACTGAACCTTCTCAACCACCGCACTCATGATAGTGTGGTGCTCTTCATCGATGGAAGCACTGCGAAGCGCTTCTAGCAAGTTGCCTAGTGCCTCTGGTTGGACAGAGGACACTGGCAGGGATGGTTGGCCCCCCTTAACGGGGGACCGCCTGCTGGAGTCCGGAACCATCGAAGGTTCCAGCGCAGTGTACGGCTGAGGGCAGAAGTCAGAGCCCATAGGAGCCTCGCTCCCTTGGTACCCAGGGTCTGGGAAGTCGCCTCGAGGCGCCCCAGGACCACCTCCCCTTAGCTCGGTGCCTTTTGAGACAACACCTCAGCGTTGTCCGTAGGGAGAGAACCGTTGTTCATATCTGACGAGTCCAGAGAGCTGCTCGACGAGGATACGTCGAGATGAGCTCGGGACGGACTGCATAATCATGTTCGGCATGAGGAGAAGCAGTGTAATAAAGCATACCATGAAGTACTATGGCGCCCGGACAGTTACGATTTCGCCAGGGGCTTGACCCTAGGTAGCCACTCATCGTCGCAGTCGGCGGCCGTCGTGGCGCAGTCAGGAGGGAGGGTCCTTCCCTTCTTGGACCCTTCGGCCTCCCCGGTTGGGTCGGCCTTCCTTTTCTTGTCTCCCCCGGCTGGGGGGGAGAACTTTCCTCTTCCTCCTCCTCGTCTTCGTGGGAGGAGTGCGCGTCGGAGTCATCGGACGATGAGTCCGATACAACCTTGCGCCGGAGACCCTTTCGGGTCCCCGCGGCCTTCTTCTTGGTCTTCTTCGCCGGCACCTCGTAAGGTGCCGGAGTCAGCATCTCTATTAGGAGAGCGCCTGCATGATCTTCGTGCAGGGGGGCTGGGCAATCAAGCTGCTCCGCTGTCTTTATCCAGTCCTGTTAATGGCATAGAAGCTTAGATCCTGTATATGACTAAACCGGGGCAAATAAATACCCTGAGAGATATAAAAACTTACCGGATTGGCGCGGTGTTTTGCGCTGAGTCCGCGGTCCTCGGTGAGGGAAGGAGGAATCTCGGCGCCCTTGAACAGCACCCTCCAAACGTCCTCGTGCGTCGTGTCATAGAGCTCTCGCAGCGTCTGGTGCTTGGCCGAGTCGAACTCCCACAAATCGAATGCCCGTCGTTGACACGGGAGGATCCGGCGGAAGAGCATGACCCAGACCACGTTAACGAGCTTGATTTTCTTGCTCGTCATGTTCCGGATACAGGTTTGGAGTCCGGTCAACTCAACCAAAGAACCCCAGGACAGGCCCTTCTCTTTCCAGGTGGTGAGCCGCGTGGGGATTCCGGATCGAAATTTGGGGGCCGCCACCCAGTTGGAGTCGCGCGGCTCAGTGATGTAGAACCACCCCGATTGCCACCCCTTTATGGTATCCACATAGGTGCCCTCGAGCCAGGTGACATTAGGCATCTTGCCCACCATGGCGCCTCCGCACTCTGCTTGCTGGCCACCCACCACCTTCGGTTTAACATTGAAGGTTTTCAGCCATAGGCTGAAGTGGGGCCTGATGCGGAGGAAGGCCTCGCACACGACGATAAACGCCGAGATGTTGAGGATGAAATTGGGGGCCAAATCATGAAAATCCAGCCCATAGTAGAACATGAGCCCGCGGACAAACGGGTGGAGGGGAAATCCCAGTCTGCGGACAAAATGGGTAAGAAAAACTATCCTCTCATGGGGTTCGGGCGTTGGGATGATCTGCCCCGCGTTTGGCAGCCGGTGCGCGATATCCACGGCCAGATATCCGGCTTCCCGTGACTTTTTGATGTTCTCCGCCGTGACGGAGGAGACCATCCACTTGCCTCCTGCTCCGGACATGCTTGGAGTGGTTTGAGAAGAAGAACGCGAGCTTGGGCGCTAGAGCTCGAGTGTGCAGGAATGGGTAAGCGAGGAGGAAGAAAGCGTGGGTGAAAAAAGTAAATCCTTGTCCCTTTATAAGGGCGGAAGAGGCGATGTCTCTCCCCACTTGCCTGGTAAAACCGCTTATTCCCCAGGCGTCGTAATTGATGGCGCGGTTGGGTTACCCACGTCTGTATTGATGAGAATCCCGTGATAAGGGGAACACGATCTCTACTTTGACAAGAAGTGTCAAGAAAACCGCCTCGCATTATGTGCAGAGCTGGTTGAGAAAAACGTTTCAAATAATGACCAGGCCATGGCGTGATGTCGTGCTATCAAAACGTGTCAGTAGATTAGATTTGTGGAAATATTATTCTCTCTACGGTGGTATGTGGAACTTATTTTGCAGGGTCGGACACTATCCTTGTATTCAAACTCTTCCATGGTGTATTCGGAGGAGGAACCCGCCTTGCAATGCCGAAGACAACACTGCACGCCGGACTCATCGTCATTGAAGCCTGGTTCAGGGGCTACTGAGGGAGTCCTGGATTAGGGGGTCTCCAGACAGCCGGACTATATCCTTTGGCCGGGCTGTTGGACTATGAAGATACGAGATTGAAGACTTCGTCCCGTGTCTGGATGGGACTCTACTTGGCGTGGAAGGCAAGCTAGGCAATACGGATATGTATATCTCCTCCTTTGTAACCGACCTTGTGTAACCCTAGCCCCCTCCGGTGTCTATATAAACTGGAGGGTTTAGTCCGTAGGACAAGATACAATCATAACATAGGCTAGCTTCTAGGGTTTAGCCTCTCTAATCTGGTGGTAGATCAACTCCTGTAATACTCATATCATCAAGAACAATTAAGCAGGACGTAGGGTATTACCTCCATCAAGAGGGCCCGAACCTGGGTAAACATCGTGTCCCCTACCTCCTGTTACCATCCACCTTAGACGCACAATTCGGGCCCCCTACCCGAGATCCGCCGGTTTTTACACCGACAATGAGGTTCACTAAGCCGGCGTCAAACTCACGGCTGGTGTGAAGGCGGCTCAGGTACCTTGCGCGGATGTCGCTTACACTGAAACCAGCATAGCTCTTCAAATCTAGCCTGGTCTTGCCCATATCCAAAGAATGAGATTCTTCCTTGGCGCTATGTTTGGCCAAGACTGTAGGATTCCCTGGCTCCATGTAGCTTGTGCCAGTAATGAGGATGTCCTCAACAGTATTGTCAAGAGGAATTTCTTCAGCAAGCTTGGCAGGGCTGGGCGGCTTAGGGCTTGGAGGGTTAGCGTCAGTGTTCATTGCGTCAACAGTTGTGGCGTCGGCCTGTGGTGGCAGATCATCAGCAAGATCTTCAGGATTTTCAATGGAAGCCTCTGAGACTATTGGTGCTTGTTTCTCCAGCTCATTAACTTTGGGGTCTTTTGAAGGCCCGCCCATCTTCAATTTCTTGCCTGCCTTGGCTATACCTCTGAAAGGAAAATATAAAGAGTATGAGCATGTCATCATAAATATTGACCAAACAGATGCAAATTCTTACCCCTGGGCAATTTTGATGGCAGGCATCTGGGTCCCAGTAGAGTCGCCGGATGATGAATGAGATGTTCCCTGGTAATTTGAGTCAGAAGAGTTAAGCGGTTGATGAATGAGACCCACCTTTGGAAATGAAAAATTTTAACTTAGAGGCACCTCGTAATGGCGTTTGCGAGGAACTGGAGTATTTGGTAAGCCGGAAACCAACTCTTCATTACCATCACTCCGGGTCTTACGCGTAGCTTCATGTTGTTGTTTCTTCAAAATAAAGTCGGGATCCAAGTAAGCTAAAGGGTGAGAAAATCTTACTTTCTGGGTCACCCGCCGAGTTTTCTGTCTTGGTAAGGGCTCTGAGACGGAAGAAGTTATAATTACCTCTGCGGCGTCTGTATGGCTGGTCTCCACATCGTCCTGAGAGGAGTGAGCATCAATAAGTTGCATAAAAAGAAAGCCAAGAGAATCAAGTTCTACCTCCGACTCGTGGTCAAGGGCAAACAAATCTTCAACATCATGTTTCTTTTCCTTGGTCTTTTTTGGAGCCTTGGATTTTTCTTT
This sequence comes from Triticum urartu, assembly GCF_056163025.1. Classification (NCBI taxonomy): domain Eukaryota; kingdom Viridiplantae; phylum Streptophyta; class Magnoliopsida; order Poales; family Poaceae; genus Triticum; species Triticum urartu. Next base: position 68,089,018 of record NC_141876.1, on the reverse strand, counting down.
AGCCTTTTTTGTCGGCTTATCCTACAGTTTCTTACTCTAGAAGGGAGAGTCGGTCGGAAAACACAAATGACAATAAGAAGTTGTGCAATTTTTGAAAAAATGATAGGTGAAGTAAAAATGGATTGAAATACTTACGTCGGGAGCTGGGTTGAGAGTGCAAAAGGGGTTTAGACCCGTCTTGCTGCAGCTTTCGAGTCTCTCCCCGAGTAATGACTTGGTCATTTCATTAATTTCTTGACCTTCAAGACATGTTGGATTGTATCTCTGAGGGTCCTTTACATCACATGTGTATTTGCACATTAAGCTGGTGCGGCGGCTCAAAGGCAAGACTCTCCAGGCAACCCAGCATCGGACCAGATCGACTCCAGTAAAGCCATTGGCTAATAAGGCCCTTATCCTTGAGAAGGTAGGCGCATATTTGGCTCGTTCTACAACAGAGATCCGGTCAGGAAGCGGATGTCTAGGGCTGAACCGGCAGGTTTGAAAAACCTCGCAGAGGATTTTCACCCGCCGGAGAGGTGTCTTGGCAATATAACCAAGTCTGATTCCAGTGCTTGGGGTGACTGGGTAGTATAGCTGCAGGGAAGACGACGTACCTCCGCCTCTGGATTGAAATCCCGCCGAGTTCAAGGCTAGGCCCATCAGTCATATCAGTTTGGCGGTTCAAATAATAATACTCTCTAAATAGATCAACGTTGGGATCCTCTTGAAGGTATACCTCACAGAAGACTTGGAAGTTGCATATGTTTGACACAAAGTTGGGACCAATGTCTTGGGATGCAGTTGGTAGAAGTTCAGAACATCACGAAAGAATTTGGACCCAGGTGGAGAGAACCCACGGAGAAGATGATCTGCAAAGACTATGACCTCGCCTTCCTTGGGTTGAGTCGGAACTCTAGCTCCTGGGACTCGCCACTGGATGATGTTCTTTGCTGGTAAAACACCCATCTCAACACAATCATTGAGAGATTGTTCGGTGACACTTGAAACAACCCAATCGCAAGAGGTGACGGACTTAGTCATTTTTGACAGTGGAAGCCTGAGAATAAAGTGTGGCGGGTCAATATTGCGATAAAGAACCGCCCAGTAATTAAAGAATTCATGTTAAGCCGACTATTCCTCGGTGGATTACAAGATCATGGTTAAGTTGAACCGGTCGACATTGCTGACAGGCCATGCAAGGTGTTGGATTTTTTAGCAAAATGTACATTATTACTAAGCCGGTTAAGTTCTGGCGGGTTACAAAGGTTATTGTTTAAGATGCCTAAACAATGAACGACGGGTCAATCATCTAACGATTGTATGTGGAGTCCAAGGTTGTTGAATTTTTGCTAAAGTGTGGAACAAACAGATTTCACAAGCTTGCAACTATATTTATGGACCTACAACAGTTCAGAAAAGGATGAATAATTACTAAACCTAAATATGGCAGTGGAAAAACATGTGAGCTGGGAATGAATCTCAGGAAAAGGGGATACATCTACGATTGGAAGAAGATGCTAGAACCGCTACCGCACAACTTTAGTACTGCTTTTGGATTGGACTAAGCATAGATGGAAAAGATCCGATGAAACTTGGATGGACATGGCGTCCCCTGAGGAACTAGGGTGGCCTAATGCAGATTGGAAATGAGGAGAAGTGAGTACATGGTGGTGCTGACGAACAGCGGAGGGGCGCCGTGATTTCTGGTCAAAGTCAGGCTGATGCAGCGGCCGGGTTGGAGCTGTTGGAGAAGGTTGACGACGGCGGCAGAGCCCGTGCGGTAGTGGTCAGCGCGAGGAAGACGAAGAAGAGAGAGGGACGAGGGTAAAAGTGAAAAAGGACCCCCTTGCCTATTTATAAGGGAAAAGGTGAACAGTAAAATGGTAGGCATGGAAATCGAGGAGGCGTGATCATTATCTCAATGATAGAGACGCCTCGATTCTTGGGATGGCCGGTTAAAGCAAAGATCCATTGTGATGTCATAGTATTTTTCTAAGATTAATGACATGACATCATCTTTCATCATGGCGGGTTAAGAAAGTTTGTTAAGTTAAATATTAAAAGATTTGAGAGATTCGCCAGCCAAAGGATGAAGATTGACATGAACAGGTTCAAATCAATCTGGAGGCTAATGTTGGGGATATAACCCCGCGGTGTGACCCACCCTGGAAGGGCCAAGTTACACAGCTGTTGACTTATATCAAGGGGTCCAAGAAGGCCCAAGAAGACAAGATGTAAAGACGGTGGTTCATAAACAGGCTTATTGGAGGCCCAAGACCTGGAGGCGACTCAAGACCCAAAGGTGTGAATCGCCCGATGATGACTTGCTCTGTAAGGCAAGGGAATTAGAACCAGAGTCGGTTACGTTGTGTGACCCGACCTGGACTCTTGTAAACCGCCGGACCTCGACCTATGTATATAAAGGCGAGACCCGGCGGCGGGTTAACTCAAGAAACAATTGATCGATAGCTAGGTCAAGCGTATTCGCTCCCTTGTAATCGAAACTCAAGCAATACAACTAGAAGCAGGACGTAGGCTTTTACCTCATTGTGAGGGGCGAACCTGGGTAAATCCATTGTGTCCTTTGTCCCGTTCAACCCCTTCAAGCTAACCCATGTTGCGATGGCTCCACATCTAAGTCATTTCACTAGGGCATCAGCCGTGACAAAACATGACACCATGGGTCCGCTAACACTAGCGTTTCCAGGCCATCAACAATGACCGACCATCCGTTAGTCCATCGAGATTTATTCCGAGCACCTAGGCTCTGATACCAATAGTTACGTAATCATGGGTCCGCTAACACCAGTGTTTTCGACCCACGTGCGCCAACCAGGCCCAACCGAAGAGCAACACCGAGGCATTGGGCCCTCTCCCCTCAAAAGACTAGCCTATTAAGAGGGGACACCCCCACCCTTATAAGTTGTGTTCTGTCTCCTCCCACAACTGATGTGGGACTGAACCCAACACGATCCATACTGCTTCTTCGACCGGTACTTCCACAAGAAGGACGACAAGGGCACCGGGAAGGGCAAGGGTAGCCGTGGATGATCTTCTCCATAGCTAGTTTGTAGGTTAAACATGTCAATTTTTGGTAGTTCATAGTTGCATGAGTTTGTATGGATTTAAGGTTTGTTAATTGAGGTGTTCGGTTTTGAGACGTGACCGGTCAATGTTCGTGGACGGGAGCATACGCGGGCATTTGAGGCACCGATTTTGCCAACTCCGTTTGTAGATGCTCTTAGGCTGAGCATTTTGCTACAACTGTTTGTATGGCCTTCAGGTATGTATCTGTACTAAAAGGAACATGTTTTCCTCATGCTAATAGAATGGGCAGCTCCTGCTAATAGAATGGGAAGCGCTCCTGCCTTCAATTAAAAAAAAGACTTAAAGACCTCTTTGATTCATGGGATTCTAAAACACGGGAATAGGAAAAGCATAGGATTAGAATGTCATGGTCATCTCAATCCTACAGGATTTTGGGTTGTTTGATGACATCATAGGAAAAATAAAGGATCCTTACAAAGAAGTTTGAGTGGATGCTAGAAATCTTGTGGGAAGTAGTACAAAGAAATCCTTAGGCCTTCTTTGGTTCATAGGGTTAGGAAAATCATAAGAATAGAAAATCCATAGGAATTGAGATGACATGTATCTCAAATGTTATGAGTATGAATAGGAAAAGAGATGTCCTTTGATTCACATTACATGATCTTTTCCATTGAATCTAGGCTAATGTTCAGTTTCCTATGAACTATGAGGATAGGAAGAATTCCTCCATATACAAACAAAAGGATCTAAAGGAATTTTTATCCTATGAAATTTCTACAAAATTTCTCAAAACCAAAGGAGGCCTTAGGAAAAATCCGCATAGGATTCAATCCTATGAATCAAACAACCAACATAGGAAAAATCCTAAGGATTCCAATCCTCCAAAATTCCTATGCAAATCCTTTGAATCAAAGGAGCCCTAAGCCTCGGATTTGCAGGTCATCGAGAAGCAGTCCAACGTCTCCTTTTTGCCTGGTGTTTCGTCTTAGTTTGGTTTGGCTTTTGGTTCGAGAACTGTGTAGTTGGTTTGGTTCATCTATGGTCCCCTGTAAAAGATAAATCATAACTATTGTGTTTTCTCTAGGTTTTGGTAGTTTGGGTGACATCAGGTTTTTGCCCCCATGGCATGTGTCGTGATGGCAGGCACGGGCAGTGTGTTTCCTGGTGTTGCCCCGAGCTCGCTTCTTCTCTTTCCCTACCCCCGCGTTACTTATTCTCTAGTACGAAGAACTTTTTATTTTCGTTATTGAAAGTTAGGTGTATTGTGTCTTGGTTGGTCTGGGTGTTCCGATGATTGATGTTTGCATTGATCGAATGATTCTTGTATCATATTTGCTCCCTTCTATAAAAATATGATATGACATTGGCATACTCTCAACAAATTGTAATGGAAGGGGAAAGCCCAGTTTGGAAAAAAAATAGGGCCCTCATAATTGCCGATAGAGAAGGATAACCTAGGCTGGATTTTCTGCTTAATCCACTGAATGGACTTCCAAAACCGGGATCCATATGCATGCGAACAGGCAAGGAAAGGCTTGCCCCTCGGATACTTAGTCTGAACATGCCAATTTTTGGTAGTACGATGGCATGTCTTAATGTAGTAGCCATGCATGATTGTAGAGTTAATTACAATGCATGTGGTTGTGTGGATTTGGGTTTGCTAAATGAGGTACCTGATTGTGGCATTGAAAACTTGGAACAAGATCCTCTAACATTCCAAAGGAAGTCAGAGGAAACAATATTTCATGACATTGCTTCACCACGTACGCATGAACAGTGATTCAAACACATGATTATCCATAGTTATTCATTACAGTAATCATGTATTTCCTCCGTAAACTAATATAAAAATGTTTAGATTACTAAAATAGTGATCTAAACGCTCTTATATTAGTTTACAGAGGGAGTACAACATATGGTGCCTACTATACTCCCTGACTTACCTCAGTTGTTTTACACATTGAACCACTTTAGATTTCCTATCTTTGCTCCTGCAAGTCAGAGGAGCCGGCTCCCGAAAACTTAAGGGGTGATCGGTCACTGTCCACGAACGCATCGGACTTCTTGAACGTTTAGAGTGCTGGATTTGCCAAGTCCGGCTTAAATGCTATGACAACATACAATAGTGTTATCCTCCCAATTCAAAAACGCGTCATTTTTTTTTCTTTACACGAAATACGCGTCAGTTTTATCTCGGACGGAATCGCAAAGCAAATAGTCAACAGCCGGCCGAGTCGTACACACGTCGGTTCGACGGACAGTTCGTGCGCAGCTGCCAAAATTGCCAAATCATCATCCGCACCGTTTCCTTTCCCCCACCTCCGCCGCTCCCGTCCCCTCCCCTCCGCGACCGAAACAATGGCCGTCATCCCTTCCATCTGACGCCCCAATCCATGAGAACCCCCGCGCCACAATCCGATCTTGCCGCCCCAGGATGTCCCTGCCCGACGTCGTGTACAGGTGATTGCCCTCATACCATCTACTCGTCCCAATTTGTCCGGTTAGGCGTCTTGGGTTGTTCGGGCGGGAATTAGGGGCGAGTTCTTGGAGTCTCGGGCGGATTGGGTATGGGTCAGGCTCTCGGGTACTGAGCTGTTCTACGTAGGTGGCTCTGCTAGGTTCTTAGCTTTTCGGATGAGTATATTTTGGTGTCTTAGTTTACGAATCAAGAACCTAGGATAAAGAATCTGTTGCCTACTGCATAATTATTTGGTGTAGAATTTACTCCTACAGTACTTCACTCGGGATATCTCTACTCGGGATAATTGATGCCTTTTGTTGTCTGATGTAAACAGAATTCTTGGTTTGCATGCCGGTTCTGCGAATTGGGCTACCCCCATCCATGACCTCCATGTACAACAGTTCTGATTATTATTTTTTGCGAATAAGAATAGAATGTCTTATTTTGTAGCTTGGTGGTAGTCGACTTTATGATATCAGGAATATTCATGGTGCTGGAGGTTTTGGCGCGCAATTAATTAATTGCAACGTATAAGTAGAGATCCATCTATTTGGCGCGTGCTTTCTTGGGGATTCTCCTTGCATGATAACGTTAATACACCATGTTACACGTGGACATGCTGACGTGAACGTATGAAACTTGAAACGTTTGTGTTGCCACGGAGTTTGTCCTTTAAGCACCTGCACCATCCACAATCTTGCAACCATCTAGCATTTAACCTCGCACCACTAGGCATTACAATTAGTAACTGGGGATTTGCCATGTTGTAAAAGTGGATCGTACGAGGCATCACCAAAGATTCCTTTTTCTTGTAAAGAATATTCTTATTTTATTTTTATTTTCTCAATTCAGGCTTTTTCTTTGGTTTGACTTGTTTTTGTTTTCTTCAATAGCAGAATCGTGATGTTTGATACTAAGTACTTATATATTTACAGCAGTGAACACTCTCTTGACTATCGCTGCACAGTAATTGCATTTCTGTGATTGTTCTTTATCAATGATGCAATAAAAATAAATTATAAAGGAATCTTGGGAAGGATTTAGGGTTGATACACATTGGATAAACAGAACCTGTTATTGATAAGTATTGACATATATGGATCTTTTTTGTTGACATAATGTACATAATTCTTATTACTAACAGCTAAGTATCAGCTTGATTGTTTCGCCATTTTTTGTACCCAAGTACTACTCCCTCCGTTCACTTTTATAAGTCGTTTCAGACAACTGAAATTGAGCTGTTTTGCACGTTGTCTGAAATGTCTACAACGCCTTATAAAAGTGAACAGAGGGAGTATATTTTACCTTTCTGGTGACATAATGTTACATGACTCTTATCGCTAATAACACCTAAGTACTTCCTCCGTCCGAAAAAGCTTGTCCCTCAAATGGATGTATCTAGCACCAAGGAGGGACAAGCTTTTTCGGATGGAGGGAGTACCAGCTTGATTGTTTCACCAGTTTTTTTGGGCTACTATGCCCCTTCTGTACAAAACATTTTTGGTACTGTATGGTTTTTCCTTTTTTTTTTTCTGCATGATTTTTTGACAATAATTACATGTCTATTGGCAGCTGTGGATCCTGTGGATATGCTCTAAATCTTTCATCTTCTAACAGAAGCACATCTGACGTAGGATCCTCGTACCAAAAATCTCTGAAGAAGGGTCTGATTTCATTCACTTCTATTGATCTCAGCCGTTTTACTCAGGTTGACGAGATATCTTGTTTTCCTTTCCTTACCTGGCGTAGCTACCGGCCGAAAACTAAGCTTCTGTGCCGAAAATGTGGATCATCTATTGGCTATGGATACGGTGAGCCACCTGTATTGTGTAGCTTTGATCCAGCAAGTTCTTCCTCTGGTACATCCCAAAACTATTTAATAAAGATCCAGGCTCTCCGACTTTCAGACGGTACTCAATAATTGGTCAAGTGTAGTCAGAATATGGAAAAGGAGATGATGGATGACAGCATAGAAGGCTGTATCAGTTGCCTTTCTGATGATTGCCTGCTTTCTATATTTAACAAGCTTGAAAGTGAATCGGACAGGAATGCTTTTGGGTTAACTTGTAAGAATTGGTTCAAGGTTCGAAACATTGCTCGAAAATCGCTAATATTTCATTTCTCGTTTAATGCTAAAGCATACAAGGAGCATGCCCAGTGCCTTCCAAAGATGTTGGCTCGTTCTCCATATCTTCAGTTGATATCCCTTGCGGGGCTTAATGAGCTATCTGATTCAGCTCTGTACGAAGTGGGAGTTTCTGGAACATCTTTGCAGTCCTTCTCATTGTACTCCTGTTCTGGTATAACAGATGATGGTCTAGCACAAGTGTCAATCGGATGTCCTAATTTGGTTATAGTGGAACTTTACCGCTGCTTAAATATCACAGATCTTGGTTTGGAAAGTCTTTCCCAGGGCTGTCATTCTTTGAAGAGTCTTAACCTTGGTTACTGCACAGCCATTTCAGATCGAGGGATTAGTTCAATCTTTAGGAATTGCCGAAACATTTGTGCACTCATCATATCATATTGCAGAGGTGTATCTGGTGTTGGATTTAGAGGTTGCCCAAGTACACTTTCTTACCTAGAAGCCGAGTCCTGCATGCTTTCTTCAGAGGGAATGCTAGACATATCGAGTGGTGGTGGACTCCAGTACATAAATTTGTATAATCTAAGGAGTTCAGCTGGGCTGGATTGCCTAGGTGGAGTTGGCAGTATGAAGAAACTCCGAGTTCTGAATCTGAGGATGTGCCGCTATCTTACTGATGATTCTGTGGTGGCAATAGCTAGTGGGTGTCCGTTGATCGAGGAGTGGAGCCTTGCTGTCTGTCATGGCGTCCGCTTACCTGGTTGGTCGGCGATTGGATTGAACTGCAACAAGCTAAGAATTCTTCATGTGAACCGTTGCCGAAACATATGTGACCAAGGATTGCATGCTCTCAAGGATGGATGTGTGCGCCTTGAGGTCCTGCATATACATGGTTGTGGCAAGATTACAAATAATGGCCTGGCACTATTTAGCATTGCTAGGCCCAGTGTGAAGCAAATGGTGGACGAAGCCATGTCCATTGGCCCCTCAATCGAGGATTTATTCCGGTTGCAGTGACCGGGAACTTGGAAATTTTAGTTAGAATGTCAAAGTTTTGACTTGAACAAGGTGCCAGCCCTTGTTGCCACCGTTGTGTTTGTCATTACAGCAAGTGATTGGTTCTTTGCCGTCACTGTGTGCATTCTATTTGTTCCGGTTCATACTTATTTGGTTGATGATGTAAAGGATGTTGCCGATAGAACCATAACTATACAAATGAACTGTAAGAAGTCAGTTTGGTGCTATCGTTATCTGCATGTCCCGGCTCTGCCTTATGGCTGTGAAGTGTTCTCATGAAATTTGATAGCTAAATCTGTTGTCTTACTTTGTAAACCCTTGAAAGTTTTCATTCTCGAAACCCTTGAAAGTTTAATGCGATAACTGTGCTCTGGCGTGACACCAATGTTTTGTAACCAGACTTCATTTTTATGTAGGTAAATACATAAGAACTAAAAAAATCCTGACCAGAATTGTATAAAATCAAATACTGATCACCATAACTCAAAATCAGCAACACTCATGAAATTGCCACATAAAACATACTATCAATTTATAATTAGAGCGTGATGGCCTAATGATTTCAGAAATAAAAGGTGTCCCTACACTTAGGATCCCTTTTCCCTTCCTTTTTGAAGTTTGCAGGTGTACTACCACAGTTCACTGGTAGACTAATGGTACATCGCAAAATATGTACAAAGGTAGAAAAGAAGGAGACAAACTAAAACTACCACGGCCAAAACCTAAGACCCAGAGTAGACTATTGTCCCAGATAGACAAAATCTTGAATAGGTGGATGAAAGAAATTCATTTTCCTCCCTTCCAAAAAAATATGAACACTGTTGAACCCCCTGGCAATGGTTTACATGAACATGTTTACCATACTATGTCACGAGTACATGTTACAGATCGGCGCCTTGCTAAAGCCATGTGTCATGAGTAAAACACCAGTGTTTTGCACCATGAGGCATCACCCTGACCTATCGACCAGAGATATTGAGCTACTACCTGAAGCAGCTCTAGTAGCGCATGGAACATCTCGTACTTGAATTTTCACGATGCGTGACCCGGTGGTGTCTAATACATCAAGGCATTCCTGGAGATCAGCATCGCTTGCTAAAATCACCCATTCATCCTCATCATCCTTGTACTTGAGCTGAAATGCACCAACTGATAGCTTCAGCCTCTTCGCAATTTCTTCAAGCAGATTCTCGTATTTCATGGATGGTAGTAACTTCAACCTTACAGTATCATCCTTGTAAGCGGCCTTCACAACTATGCTCGCATTGCTTCCGTCAACTGACCGACTCTTAAAACATTTCTTCAAAGTCCCATCACTGGATGTACCGCCACTGGAGCAATCTGTCATGCTGGAAGAAGATGCCAGGCTTTGCTCAACAATTGTATTAGACTTGTCTGTTTCTATCTCAATTTTGCATTGCTGTGGCATAGAAATAGAATTCCACACTACGTTCTTTTGCTCAGCTCCCTCAACCCACATATCCGTACCGTCAGCAGAGATCATTTCTTTTGTAAGATACGAACTGTTTGACGCATCCTGACACCGTGGCCCTTTTGATGTTCTGCCAAAATTTGAATTTCGGCATGACCCTCCAGGATTCAGGTTAATATGAGTTTCGCTCCGTTTGTCATTCTGTGCTTTGTGGAGTACAGCTTGGCCTAGATGTTCTCTTTGGTATGCATCATAATCAGGTTGGAACTTATGGCATTCAATGGGCAGGGAATCAGAACTTTGATGTTCTACATTCATCATCATTGAAGACTCTTCGGTATGGGAAACAGATGAAACAATACATCCAGTGGCAGGATCATATTTTATCTCTCCCTCCACTCCGTGTACAGTACTTATGACATTCTGAATCTTCTGTAGTGACCGATTTACCTTCTTTATCTTACGAGATGGCCACCTTGATATTCCATGCTGCCGGCATATCCTTTTCAGCGTTGTAGGGCAAACTGCAAAGGAACAAAAGATTCCTGTAAGTTCCTTTACCTACAGCATCATATGGTTACTTGGATTTTTCAAATGACGGTGTGCTTTGTTCAGATTCATCACCTAACTGAATAACAACCATTGATTTGTATAAATATATACCAGCAAGTGACCGTGACAGCATGAAGAACTTACCACCAATGCTCTTTGCAGCATCTTTTAAACTGCCAGCAAAGTATTGCTGAAGGACTTTCAAGCTAACATTCTTCTCCGTTGAGCTGCGTATTTTCAGCCTATCAGATGTAGATTCCTGAAGGACAGTCAAGCTAACATTCTTCCCTGTTGAGCTGCAGTTTTGAAAATTTTCAGATGTGCTGCCAGGTTCAAACTGCAAAACAAATGAAATAGATTAGTCATTAGTTTTTAATTTGTAGGGCATATTTATACTGAGATACCCTTACACTCAACAGCCTCCTGATTCAATCAGACTTTGATCCGATAAGAGTTTGTCAGGTATTTTACGAACGTATACACTATCAAAACAGATGTAGATGAACCCCATAGAGAGTACTATTATAATGAAAACGAACAATCACGACAAAAGAGAAGAGATTTGGCAAGGCTGACCATGAATTATTTAAACACAACCTCACAAAGTACAAAGGTTGTCGCTCTCTCACAGCCATATCACCCCTTTAGGACCCTTGGATCTTTATCCTATACAAGAATCTAGTGCTGAAGAAACCTAGTCTCTTATCCATCCACCTTTCTTACTTTTTTTCAGAACAATCCTATCCTCTCGCTTTAGTCTTGTATCCACTTGATTGCTTGGGTTGTGTTCCATGGCCGGCCCCGTCATTGGTTCCCACCTGCCACGGAGGACTCCCATTTCTAGTAGGATTCCTCAAGGATTTCTTATAGCACATGTGTTTGAATTCTAATTGGTTTAGGATATAGTCTCTGTTTCAAAAATATTCATTTAACATGACCACCAAATTAGTTTCTGGAAAATATATAACGGCATTCAGATCTCTAGCTCTGCATTATAAACTGGAAAGATATTGAACTTCTCAGCTACAAAGACTTGATAAGATTCAAAATCGACATGGAGTAATCGTATACATGTTCTATTTTTAGGACGCATTTTAGTTAAGCTCTGCAAAACCTAAGAACACCTTTTATGAAATATTAGAAGAAGATAAAGAGCTGACAAGATGATGCGGCAGGAAAAGACATCTACAACTATATTGCAGCACAATACAAGAAATGAGCCACAAAAAAATGTTATGCAGGAAACCTATCCAGTAGTTTGTTGACCAAAATTTCCTTGCAGAGTTCCAACTTACAATTGTAAAGAAATTGGGCCTTTAGAAAAATATTAAGGACTGGAGCACAGAAAGCCTGGACCAATCAGAAGAGAGAGAGGGAGGAGAGAAAGGAGGGAGATAAAAATTGAGAATGGAAAAAGAACCTTAGCATATTTTTTGACTTCACTGGATACATCAATTTGGTCACATGAATTAATAGAAACATCAGATGACGAGCATCTTATAGCTGATCGCATTATTATGGTGTTTTCCTTCAGTTCAGCATCTGAAACTGTTCTCAGACTACTGCATACTCTTTGCATGGTCATTGAGATGTCATCAAGTAAGAGCTGTTGTTCTTCACGAACTTTGCACGTCAGTGGAAGGAAAAACTCTAACACATAGTCATCATTGCCAGTGTATGTGCTACGCAATCTGATAGCAACAGCAGCATGAAGACCGAACTTACGGGCATGATGTACCAGCGGATAATCGTGCATATCATATTCTCTCACATCAGATGAGAAGAAGGGGTGATTTGATAAAATTGCATTTCCAGCAACACCTTGTCCTTTCTCAAGGGGGTGTTCTGCACAGGCACGGAGAAAATCATGCATTCTCATGTCATTGATGTAACAGGCAGATTCTTGTACGCAAAGGACATCTTTGTTCCTCAGACCAAATTTTATAGCCTGGTCACCATACTCTGCTGACACATTCAAATTGCTGTTGGGACAAACTGGAATCCATGCAAGTGCCAAAGGTAGCATGTGTGTATGGCAAACAGCTTTGAGAACATCCAATATTTCCGTCAATACTGAATGCTGATTCCTAGTAAGGCTCTGCAACGTAGAGTATTGAGTTATTTCAACAATTATGTTGACACGTCTTTTCTGTGCAATGGACGCAACAGTAATGCATAATGGTACCTGAGGATGTGTCCTTGCTTGCACAGTGCTGAGCTGAACAGACTGCAAGATTACAAATGTCACAATTAATATTATGAGAAATGCTTTGGGCTTACAGATCATATGTGTACAGGCTTGGATTGGAACAGAAATTAGCACCCATTTTGGAAATACGGTTCATGTATAATAATTCTACTAATTTCATCGACTCATTTACATGTTTGAACTGTAGATAGTTTCAAACTACTGGATAGGTTTATAGAGAAAGCTATTTATATGTAAAAAATACCAGCTATATATAATATGAAAATATGTCTCATGATTATGTAGTTGGTATTCTAGATGTAGATATTTATCTCTACAAACTTGGTCAAAGTTTGTAAAGTTTGATTTCCAAAGAGTCAATATACAGTACATTATGGAATGGAGGGAATACTTTGGTAAGAATCAACATATGTGTAAGAAAGCTAAAACCCGTAAAATATCTTATGCTAAAACTTCCATATGAATAATTAAAGGAAGTGCTTTTTATGGAGCATATACAGTACTACAGTGCACTTCCACTACCACTACTGTGAGTTCTAAGAAGATTGAAGAAAGTATATTTGTCCAGTTCTCTAGTTTGAAAGTAGTGCCACTAAGCAGATTACCTCTTTCACTACATAACATTTTTTAATAACTTTTTAAGTAATCTAGTTCGCAAGTGAAGAGTGCAAGGTGTACACCAATAATGGGGTTCCACTAAGCACATAATTTTTTTTATCAGGTGCACTAAAAGCACATCACCTCTCTTGATTACACAAACTTGATACTATCTGCTTCAGTTCATGATATTGTGCCTGTTTAGTATAACATATGAATCTGTAATGAACTGCAAAGAAAACAATGACGAAGCAATGATTTCAGCAGTAACCAAATTTGCAACTGGATAATCTGTATCAGCTTAATTGAACAGCATACTTTAATAAAAGAAGTTATTATACTGGAAGCAAGCAGTTAGATAAAAAGAAAAGGTAATCTTGCAACATGCAGTTTTTTTACTATCATGCATTTCTCCAGAACTGTAGTGCGTAGTAATTCCAATTCTGAAGAAGAATTTTAGGAACAGCGGAAGAAATAATCATCAACCTGCAGAGCATTAGAAAGGTTGTCCATCTCTGAGCAAAAGTTATCCTTTTCCTGTGTCATGACTACTTCCAACACAGCACAGCAAGAGCCGCCACTTGAGTTGAAAACCGGCATGGCAAGGGATCCCCGGACTTCATTGCGAATCGCATAATCTACCCTCAAGAACTCTGAAGTGTTGTAGTACATCACGTTCGATGTCCACTCTGGCATACCGGATATGAAAACACGCCCAGGCAATCCAGGAAACAGACCAGGTCCTTCTGTGGCTGAGAATGTGAACTGCCTAGAGACTTCCCTGTACCCTGTGAGCCTCTCATCAAGCAAGAAAGGCTGGTCAGAGGTGGTCAGCACTTGGTGATCTCCATTTCTTACAGGGATCCAAACTTGCACAAGGACTGGCCCAGCAGTTGATGCTTCTTTAAGCATGGCCAATGCCCTGAGCATCTTCTCCGTCAGGGTGACGCCGCCATAAACTGTCTTTGGGACAGTGGGAGCGCTCACATTCATGACCTCGTTAGAGGCTAAACTGACAGAGCAATCACTACCATCAGTAATGGAAACATCACCTTGCTCCTCAGCATCCACAGAAGGTGGTGAAGGTGAGATATGTGTCACCTGCTGCGCAGGTGAAACACTGAAAGACGACAAGATACCGTCACTAAATGAAGGACCGGCGCCGAGCTCTGGGAAACTGTCAAGGTCGTCAAACCCTGAGAGCATGAGCAGGTCCATGTCCGAGCCCCCACCGCTGTAATCTGGTGTCCCATTCTCATCCATGCCTGACCTTTCTCCTCCCAAGATCAAATCTTTCTGAACCAAAACACAAAGAATTTCGATTCCTGCAGAGACATTTACTTTTAGCAACATCTAATGAAATAAATTGCTAACAGAAATCCCACTGAATCCTCCTTTGTGTAGAATTTACACTTTCTTCTACCCAGAAGGGAACAATTTTGCACAATAAAGCACACATATGGCAACGACTGATATACATGAAGTGAGATTTCCCTTCCAAACCCTCAAAGAAAAAAGATTTCCCTTCCAAAAATAAGTGAGATTTCAGTATCATATATATCTGCTCCTTAGTAGTACAAGAATTAGTCCTACTTGATGTCAAACAGTGCAGTTCATCGAAAAATGAAGGGAAAAGGGAATAATTTCATGCAGCACAGCAGTTCTTCAGGAAAGCAAGCTCAAAACAGAAACTCTCGGGTGGGTCATGTCTCCTCATACCTCGGGTAATTCTTGGACGAAGAAACCAGAATCCAATCCGGGGGGAATGGAGCGCTGGCGCTCGACCCTCGCGACCCGATACCTAAGTAGCTGCGGGAGTGCGCATGAACCCCCAACACAAGCCTGTCACCATCATCGCCACTTATTTTTCTGTATAAAAAAAGAGAAGATTTTTGTAGCGCACGAAAGGGAATAAACTAGTTCTATAGAAGCGGCAGGACCGCGGTGGATTCAAAGAGTCGAGGTGAGGTGGGTTGCTGGAGGAGATTCCCAAGATTCCCTCTCGCCGGGGGAGGAATGATAAGAGGGCGGCCGGTAGGGGAGGAACTCGGAACTCTTCTCCCCGTGCCACGGCTCATCTGCTGTCTTTTTGCTCTCTGTTTGGTACTTGCACATAATCTTTCGGTTCATGCGCTTGAACTCTTTTGATATTACAAACAGGTACCCGGATTTTAATTTTCTTGTCGATGAGATTTCACAGTACAAGTGCAGATTCCCACGTACGCTCACCCTTGTGAACGCACGCATGCACATCCTATACCGCACCTCCAAATACTGGCTCGACATCATATCTTGAGATTGACGAAGTCATCACTGGCGCCTCGTAGTCCATGGAAATGTCTGCTCCCACATAACAAACATCGCCAGTGAGTCTGAAATAAATCCAGGGAAATACAAACACCAGAGCCAAGTCTATGACTTGAATCCTAATGAGCTGGTTCCACCACAAGAAACCTAACCAAGCTATGCTCAGTTCGTTTGTTGATGGGAATTATTGTGTACTCTTTCCGTTCGATATTAATTGTCGCTCAAATGAATGTGTCTAGCACTAAAATACAGCTAAATACATTCGTTTGAGCCACAGTTAGTACTGGACAGAGGGGGTATGATGTTAGGAAATCATGACAAAAAGTTATGAGGTTGCTTTAAAAGGTAAGATGTGTTTTTATCTTTTTATGGCATACAAGTGTTAAACATATATGAACAACGAGGCAAAGTTGAGAGGAGGGGGTGGGGGGCGAGAAAATAGTGGAGTGAAAGTAACTCTAGAAAACACCTTAGATTATCACCTCTCCGCCATATCTAGGAGCATTTCATAGTCGAGGCCCACAACATCCTCCCTCCTCCCGGTATGTTCGGGCGGACAGCCTAGACAGTGTACGGACAGAAAACTCCCGTTCGACAGACGCCCACATATCCAACCTAATGGTCCGGGTTATTCGATAGTTCCCAAACCCAACCATAAGTGGGGCGGATTTGGGGCCATACAAACATCTCTCAGACACGACACTCACAACCCATCCCAAATACTCCAAAATCGCCCCATCCCGCATCCCAACATGTTCTTTTCCTCTCATGTTATGTTTCGCATCCGTGTTGTGCCCTTCCCTTCCTACCCTCACCCAGACCTCCCGCGTCATCCCTTGTCCAGCCCCCACCCAGAGCTTCGGCACCGTCCCTCGTCCTCCCCCTCCACCTGGATACGGTGACCACCCCGGACGCCACCCCGGTACATCCTAGTCCGACCACCATGTCTTCAGGAAAATGTTTGAACTGTTTTTGAGTTTTTTTTTCACATTCGTAGGGACACGATGGATTAACATAATAGTAAGATTTGACATTGCTGCAGTGAAGGTGTTTGGACTGGAGTACTTGAGAGAACCAAATCCCAAGGATACATAAAAGCTTTTGGCAATTGGAGTAGCAAGTGGCTTTCCCGGTATGCTCGATATAGTCAATTGCATGCATTGTTGATGGAAAATCTGCTCCATGGGTTTGGCCGGGCAATACCAAGTTCACGCCAAAGGGCCTGCCAATATACTTGGAAGCAGTGACATCAAAAGGACTTATGGATTTGACACTCTTTCTTTGGCATGCTAGGGTCTCACAACGATATCAACATGCTTCAACGATCTCCATCGTATACTAGACTTTGATGGGGCATGCTCCAGCATGCAACTGACCGTCAATAGGCATGACTACACCATGGGGTACTACCTTGTGGATGGTCTCTATCCTTAGTAGGCAGCGATTGTGAAGACTACCTTCAAACCCCCAAGGTAACAAAAGATCTCTCTGAGACACGCGTTGCATGGGCTCTTCATATGTGCTACCCATGGGTTGTCACCTAGGTTTCCTCTACCTCTAACCGGTGCCGTCGTCGGTCCGCCTCTTCTCCTATGGTCTTAGGACCATGGGGCGCTGTGGATCCCGGCCCTTGCCGGCGAGAGGGCTCAGTTTTTAGGTGTTTCTTTTAGTTTTGTTAGGGTTTGTGTCTGATGACCCACAAGTATAGGGGATCTATCGTAGTCCTTTTGATAAGTAAGAGTGTTGAACCCAACGAGGAGCAGAAGGAAATGATAAAAAGTTTTCAGTAAGGTATTCTCTGCAAGCACTGAAATTAGCGGTAACAGATAGTTTTGTGATAAGGTGATTAATGGGTAACAAGTAATAAAAGTAAATAAGGTGCAGCAAGATGGCCCAATCCTTTTTGTAGCAAAGGACAAGCCTGGACAAACTCTTATATAAAAGGAAAACACTCCCGAGGACACGTGGGAATTATCGTCAAGCTAGTTTTCATCACGCTCATATGATTCGCGTTCGGTACTTTGATAATTTGATATGTGGGTGGACCGGTGCTTGGGCACTGCCCTTCCTTGGACAAGCATCCCACTTATGATTAACCCCTCTTGCAAGCATCCGCAACTACAAAAGAAGTATTAAGGTAAACCTAACCATAGCATGAAACATATGGATCCAAATCAGCCCCTTACAAAGCAACGCATAAACTAGGGTTTAAGCTTCTGTCACTCTAGCAACCCATCATCTACTTATTACTTCCCAATGCCTTCCCCTAGGCCCAAACAATGGTGAAGTGTCATGTAGTCGATGTTCACATGACACCACTAGAGGAGAGACAACATACATCTCATCAAAATATCGAACGAATACCAAATTCACATGACTACTTATAGCAAGACTTCTCCCATGTCCTCAGGAACAAACGTAACTACTCACAAATCATATTCATGTTCATAATCAGAGAGGTATTAATATGCATAAAGGATCTGAACATATGATCTTCCACCAAATAAACCAACTAGCATCAACTACAAGGAGTAATCAACACTACTAGCAACCCACAGGTACCAATCTGAGGTTTGGAGACAAAGATTGGGTACAAGAGATGAACTAGGGTTTGAGATGAGATGGTTCTGGTGAAGATGTTGATGGAGATTGACCCCCTCCCGATGAGAGGATCGATGGTGATGATTTCCCCCTCCCGGAGGGATGTTTCCCCGGTAGAACAGCTCTGCTGGAGCCCTAGATTGGTTCCGCCAAGGTTCTGCCTCGTGGCGGCCGAGTTTCGTCCTGAGAGCTTGCTTATGATTTTTTTTCCAGGGCAAAAGACTTCACATAGCCAAAGATGGGCACCGGAGGCCTGCCAGGGGGGGCCCACGAGGCAGGGGCGCGCCTAGGGGGGTAGGGCGCGCCCCCACCCTTGTGGATGGTGGGTGGCCCCCTCTGGTGCTTCCTTCGCCCAATATTTTTTATATATTCTGAAACTGACTTCCATGGAGTTTTAGGACTTTTGGAGTTGTGCAAAATAGGTCTCTAATATTTGCTCCTTTCCAGCCCAGAATTCCAGCTGCCGGCACTCTCCCTCTTCATGTAAACCTTGTAAAATAAGAGAGAATAGGCATAAGTATTGTGACATAATGTGTAATAACAACCCATAATGCAATAAATATCGATATAAAATCATGATGCAAAATGCACGTATCAACTCCCCCAAGCTTAGACCTCGCTTGTCCTCAAGCGAAAGCCGATAACGAAAAATATGTCCACATGTTTAGAGATAGAGGTGTCGATAAAATAAAATACAGACATGAGGGCATCATGATCATTCTTAGAACAGCAACATATATATTGTCATATGATTTCTTATGCTAAAGTAACAATTCATTCACAATTTCAAGTATGAATCAGAAACTTCATTGAAAACTAACAAACTATAATCTCAGTCATTGAAGCAATTGCAATTTATCATAACATCAGAAAGAGTCAATATAAGAGCTTTTCAGCAAGTCCACATACTCAACTATCATTTAGTCTTTCACAATTGCTAACACTCACGCAATATTTATGGGTATGAAGTTTTAATCGGACACAGAGAAAGATAGGGGCTTATAGTTTTGCCTCCCAATCTTTTATCTCAAGGGTAATGTCAACAATAATAGTTCATGATAACTTACATCCAATTGGATATATATATCTGGATCTTTCCAACACAATGTGCTTGCCAAAGGATAAAATGTAAAAAGGAAAGGTGAAGATCACCATGACTCTTGTATAGGGTATAAGCCAAAAGTAAAAGATAGACCCTTCGCAGAGGGAAGCAGAGGTTGTCATGTGCTTTTATGGTTGGATGCACAAAATCTTAATGCGAAAGAACGTCACTTTATATTGCCACTTGTGATATGGACCTTTATTATGCAGTCCATTGCTTTTATTGCTTCCACATCACAAGATCGTATAAAGCTTATTTTCTCCACACTAATAAAACATACATATTTAGAGAGAAATTTTTATTGCCTGCAACATGACAACTTACTTGAAGGATCTTACTCAATCCATAGGTAGATATGGTGGACTCTCATGGCAAAACTGAGTTTAAGGATATTTGGAAGCAAAAGTAGTATCTCTACTTGGTGCAAAGAATTTGGCTAGCATGAGGGGGAAAGGCAAGCTCACCATGTTGGATGATCCATGACAATATAATTTATTTCGGATGTAAGAAAGCATAACCCATTACGTTGTCTTCCTTGTCCAACATCAACTTTTTAGCATGTCATATTTTAATGAGTGCTCACAATCATAAAAGATGTCCAAGATAGTATATTTATATGTGAAAACCTCTCTTTCTTTATTACTCCCTATTAATTGCAATGATGACCAAAACTATGTTTGTCAACTCTCAACAACTTCTATTCATCATACTCTTTATATGTGAAGTCATTACTCTCCATAAGATCCATATGATCTCTTTATTTCTTTTTATTCTTTCTCTTTTATTTTATTTTTATTCCCTCCAGATCATGGCAAGATGGCAAAGCCCTTGACTCAACACTAATATTTATTATATATAGCTCACAGACTCGATTACATAGAAGGATCATAAAGCAAAACTCAAAACTAAATCATACTGAAACTTTATTCTACTAGATCAAGATATTATCAAAAGGATCGAACTAAGAAAAATGGTAAAGATAAAAGTGTGATAGTGATACGATACCGGGGCACTCCCCCAAGCTCGGCCGTTGACAAGGGGAGTGCCCATACCCATGTACTTATGTCTCTTTATTATGAGGTGGTGATGTGATGTTCTTGGCGATGATGCCCCCTAGGATGTGATTCTCTTCCTCGAGCTTATTAACTTGTTGCTTGAGGTCCATTATTTCCTTACGGAGCTTGCCCGTGACAGCTAAAGCTCCTTTCACCCATGGATGTTGCATAGCTGCGGGAGAACAAGTAACACTCTTTTTCATATTTTCATAAGAAAGAAATCTAACATTGGAAGGGATGACCGAGTTTGGAATAGCTGAGCTCTGTAGTTCCCCGATCATGAATCTGGCTCGGAAACGAGAAGTAACTTCTTGATCCTCTTCCATGGCATCTATCCTTTTCAAGTCGGCCTCCATCTCTTCCTCTGTTGATGGCCCAAAGTGGTCAGCATCACTGTTTGCTCCTGGTCCCGGTGTCGGATGAGACACCCGGCTCTCCCCGACTGACTGTTGAGAAGACATCTTGATCTAACTCTGCAGCAGAACAACTCGAAACAAAAACAGAGGATATTTGCGTGGTACGGTGGTCAAAACCTTCGGGAGATTATATAATGAATTTTT
This sequence comes from Triticum urartu, assembly GCF_056163025.1. Taxonomy (NCBI): domain Eukaryota; kingdom Viridiplantae; phylum Streptophyta; class Magnoliopsida; order Poales; family Poaceae; genus Triticum; species Triticum urartu. Next base: position 68,068,009 of record NC_141876.1, on the reverse strand, counting down.
ACCGACCAAAAGAAGTATCATGTAAGAAAACAGAGTCCGGAGGGCACACGAGGTGCCCACAAGGCAAGGGGCGCGCCCTCCACCCTCGTGGATGCCTTGTGTCCTTCCCGGACTGCTTCTTATTTTTCCTATTTTCTTAAATATTTCAAAACGAAGAAAAATTGCTATTAGAACTATTTTGGAGTCGGTTTACTTACCGTACCACATACCTATTCCTTTTAGGAGTCTGAAATGTTCTAGAAAGTGTCCCTTATATACTCCTCCGGGGTTACGGTTTCAATAGCATTAGTTTCAACATTTATAGGATTACCTGAGATATAATGTTTGATTCTTTGACCGTTCACCACCCTTGGATTTGTGCCTTCGAAGTTGTTGATTTTTATAGCACCGGAACGATAGACCTCCTCGATAACATAAGGACCTTCCCATTTAGAGAGGAGTTTTCCTGCAAAAAATCTTAAACGAGAGTTGTATAACAATACATAATCACCTACATTAAACTCACGTTTTTGTATCCTTTTGTCATGCCATCTTTTAACTTTTTCTTTAAACGGTTTGGCATTCTCATAGGCATGGGTTCTCCATTCATCAAGTGAGCTAATGTCAAATAGTCTCTTCTCACCGGCAAGTTTGAAATCATAATTGAGATCTTTAATGGCCCAATATGCCTTATGTTCTAGTTTGAGAGGTAAGTGACATGCTTTTCCATAAACCATCTTATACGGAGACATACCCATAGGATTTTTATATGCAGTTCTATAGGCCCATAATGCATCATCAAGTTTCTTGGACCAACTCTTTCTAGATCTATTAACAGTCTTTTGCAAAATTAATTTAAGCTCTCTATTACTCAGTTCTACTTGACCACTAGACTGTGGATGATATGGAGATGCAATTCTATGATTAACATCATACTTAGCAAGCATTTTACGAAAAGCACCATGAATAAAATGTGAACCATCATCAGTCATTAAGTATCTAGGGACTCCAAACCTTGGAAAAATAACTTCTTTAAGCATCTTAATAGAGGTGTTATGATCAGCACTACTAGCTGGAATAGCTTCTACCCACTTAGTAACGTAATCAACAGCAACTAAAATATGTGTATACCCATTAGAGGAAGGAAACAGTCCCATATAATCAAAGCCCCAAACATCAAATGGTTCAATAACAAGTGAATAATTCATAGGCATTTCTTTACGTCTACTAATATTACCAATTCTTTGACATTCATCATAAGATAAGACAAACTTACGGGCATCTTTGAAGAGAGCAAGCCAATAAAAACCGGATTGCAATACCTTATGCGCAGTTCTATCTCCAGCATGGTGTCCTCCATAAGCCTCGGAGTGACACTTGCGTAGGATATGTTCCTATTCATGCTCAAGTACACAACGTCTAATAACCCCATCTACTCCTTCTTTATAAAGGTGTGGGTCATCCCAGAAGTAATGTCTTAAATCATAGAAAAACTTTTTTCTTTTGCCGGTATGTGAAACATGGTATAAATTTAGCAACAATGTAATTTGCATAATCAACATACCATGGAGCAGTACGAGAAGCATTTATGACAGCTAATTGTTCATCAGGAAAGCTATCATCAATAGGTAGTGGGTCATCAAGAATATTTTCTAACCTAGACAAGTTGTCTGCAACGGGGTTCTCAGCTCCCTTTCTATCAATAATATGCAAATCAAATTCTTGTAGTAGGAGAACCCGTCTAATAAGTCTAGGTTTAGCATCTTTTTTTCCATAAGATATTTAATAGCAGCATGATCAGTGTGAACAGTTACTTTAGAATCAACAACATAAGGTCTGAACTTATCACAAGCAAATACAACTGCTAAAAATTCCTTTTCAGTAGTAGCATAATTTCTCTGGGCACTGTCTAGAGTTTTACTAGCATATTAGATAACATTTAATTTCTTATCAACTCTTTGTCCTAGAACAGCACCTACAGCATAATCACTAGCATCACACATAATTTCAAAGGGTAAATCCCAATCAGGAGGCTGAACAATAGGTGCAGAAATCAAAGCTTTCTTAAGTATTTCAAATGCCTCTACACAATCATCATCAAAGACAAAAGGAATATCTTTTTGTAAGAGATTAGTCAGAGGCCTGGAAATTTTTGAGAAGTCTTTAATGAACCTCCTATAAAAACCCGCATGACCAAGGAAACTTCTTATACCTTTAATGTCCTTTGGACACGACATCTTTTCAATAGCATCAACTTTAGCTTTATCAACTTCAATACCTCTTTCAGAAATTTTATGCCCCAAGACAATGCCTTCATTAACCATAAAGTGGCACTTCTCCCAATTCAAGACAAGATTAGTTTCTTCACATCTCTGCAAAACTCGATCAAGGTTGCTTAAGCAATCATCAAAAGAAGTTCCATAAAACGGAGAAATCATCCATGAAAACCTCAACAATCTTTTCACAAAAATCAGATAATATAGCAGTCATACATCTTTGAAAGGTAGCAGGTGCATTACATAAACCAAAAGCCATACATCTATAAGCAAAAGTACCGAAAGGACAAGTAAAAGTGGTCTTTTCCTGATCCTCTTTTGACACGGGTATTTGAGGGAAACCAGAATAACCATCTAGAAAGCAAAAGTGTGTATGTTTAGATAATCTTTCTAGCATTTGATCAATAAAAGGTAAAGGGTAATGATCCTTTTTAGTAGCTTTATTTAATTTGTGGAAGTCAATTACCATTCTATAGCCTGTAACAATTCTTTGTGGGGTCAATTCATCTTTATCATTAGGAGCAACAGTAATGCCTCCCTTCTTAGGGACATAATGGACATGACTTACCCACTGACTATCAGCAACGGGATAAATTATACCTGCCTCCAGAAGCTTTAGTGTTTCTTTTCTTACCACTTCTTTCATCTTAGGATTTAACCGTCGTTGGTGATCAACAACCGGTTTAGCGTCTTTCTCCAATTTTATTTTGTGCTGGCATAGAGTGGGACTAATGCCCTTAAGATCATCAAGAGTATATCCAATAGCTGCACGGTGCTTCTTCAGAGTTTTCAATAATCTCTCTTCTTCTTGCTCTGAAAGGTTAGCACTAATAATAACATGATATATCTTATTTTTCATCAAGATAAGCATATTTAAGAGTATCAGCTAATGGTTTAAGCTCAAACATGGGATCACCCTTGGGTGGAGGAGGACCCCCTAAGATTTCAACGAGCAAATTGTGTTTCAAAATAGGTCCCTGATTAAAGAATACGTCATCTATTTCCCTTCTTTCATTCATAAAAATATCATTTTCATGGCCTAGCAAATATTGTTCTAAAGGATCATTAGGATGCACGGCAATAGAAGCAAGACCAATAATTTCATCTTTACTAGGCAATTCTTTATCACGGGGTTGTCTACAAAATTTAGCAAAAATTAAAATCATGAGACATATCCCCTAAACCAACAGAAACAATATCCTTTTTGCAGTCTATCTTAGCATTAACAGTATTCAAGAAGGGTCTACCAAATATAATGGAACAAAAGTCATCTTGTGGGGAACAAAGAACAAGAAAATAAGCAGGATATTTAACTTTCCCACACAAGACTTCAACATCTCTAACAATCCCAACAGGTGAAATAGTATCTCTATTGGCAAGCTTAATTGTAACATCTATCTCTTCTATTGTAGCGACCAGACCTCAAACAGTCTGATCTCTGTGCTCCGGTGTCATCCCTGGATCAGTAATGCTGACACCACACAGTACTCGGAGGATTTATAGCAGAGTAGCAATCACACACTTATTACATCGAGTGTCTCAAGAGAGAACTTATTACAATAAACATGGCTTAAGGCCATCTAGTGACGATAACAGCGGAAGGCTTGGAAGATAAGTGAGTCCATCAACTCCAACGGCATCACTGAGTATAGAACCACGACCTAAAACTCCTTAATCGTCGTATGAAAAGTCTGCAACATTAACATTGCAGCCCGAAAACGGGTCAGCACATGGAATATGCTGGCAAGGTAACACATAGAGAATAAAGGAATGCAACAGCTATACTATATGCATATTTGGCTGGTGGAAAGCTCTATGGTTACTGTTTTTGCGTAAAGCCAAATTTTCCCTACTTCAAAGGAATAAATTAATTACTATCATGGTGGTTGTTAAACATTGAGAATGGTTGACAACATTCTCAATCCCAATTAAGTGACATCATTAAAACCCATCAATATTAATTTTAGAGTAACATGTTGAGATTCACATGATAATCCAGGTACTAGATACTCAAGATGTCCATAACCGGGGACACGGCTAACCATGATTAGTTTGTTACACTCTGCAGAGGTTTGCGCACTTTTCCCCACAAGACTCGATCGCCTCCGTTTGGTTTCTCGCACTGCAGGGTGTTTGAGAAGACGGATGACCGAGACACAGTCTTTCAGAAGCGCTAGCACCTTACGACGGGTAGACCGGTACACCTACTTTCCCCTATATCTGCTAGTCTACCACTGTAAGAATTCGCACAACTTAGTCAACTATGCCAGAGCCCATAATGGCTTGTGGCTGCACACGGAAGTTTCTAGTATGAATAATCTCATGATCCCTTTGGGCCTGGGTGGCGGTCCAAGAAAAACAGGCAAGTCCTGGTAACCCCAGGTGCCTCAATCCACCCAGATGTGTGTTAGGTTGCCACCTTAGATAAACCCTTAATTATCAATCTCACATCTGTCATGGATATCACTCACCCAATCCACGTCTACTAGCATAGCATGGCATAATAAGCAAACGTAGAAGTAACTCCCAAAGGTTTGATAAGAAACGGGTAATAGGTACTACCTCATCTACTTCCCATCCCACAGTTTAATTAGATCCTAACCATGCAATGTGTGAGGATTGATCTAATGCAATAAAACTGGGTTGTAGAAAAGGTATGATCAAAGTGTTACTTGCCTTGCTGATGATCCGCGAAACCTAGAGATTCGAAGTAACAAGCGGCGCACTTCGGGTATTCTATCACAGACAAACAACAAGCATACAATAAGTACTCATCTAATGCACAGGTAAAACTCAAATAGAAGATCTAACCAGAAAGTTCAACTTAAGAACCCTGGTTGGCAAAAAGAATCAAATCGAACGAAGCAAAAGAAATCAAACGGCGAAAGAAAACAACTTTGTTCTAGTAATCTGGATCTAGGGCAAATTTTACAGTAGCAAAAACTTGTTTAAGTTGATTATTCGGAAAGAGGGTTCCGAGACAAAACTCCAGGCGCTTGAATCGCCTGATTCCGATAAACGAGCGAAAAGTTATATTAAAACGAAAATCGGATCAGAAATCGCGATCAGAAAATAACCGCGGAAAAATCCGACGAAAAAGAAAAACGACGAACAGAATTTTTTTTAAAAAAAAACTGCACGAAAAACGAGGCGGCGGCGAACCTCGAAAGGCGCGCACTCCGGCGGCGGCGGCGGCGGGCGGCGGCGGCCTGGGGCTAGGGTTAGGGTTCGGTTCGGTGGGCTGGCTCTCTCCTTCGGGCGCTATGTAAAGGCCCCCCGGCCGGCGGTGTCCAGGCCGAATACGGCCCGTAGTCGGTTCGCGTTTTTTTTAAATTCCGCTCGGAAGAAAAATAAAAAGAAATACTAAACAGACTCCAAAAATCATGAAATAAATTTTGCCGGGTTCCTAAAATCAAGCCCGATAAGGTGAACATTTATCTGGGCCCAAACTACAACTTTGAAAAACGCGCATTTTTCCTAAATTCAAATAAAAATACCGAAAAAATCCGAAATAAAACTTATTTGATTTTTTTATTAAATCCTCAATATTTCTATATTTTGGGAAAGTCATTTTATTTCCGCTCTCATATTTTTGTAATAGAAATAATTGATGATAAAATAAATAAAATCAAATGATCCTGTTTACACAATTTGAGAAAACTCAAATATGTAAATAACGAAATCCCCAACTCTCTCCGTGGGTCCTTGAGTTGCTTAGGATTTTCTAGGATCAAAACCAAAAGCAAAATAAAATATGATATGCATGATGACCTAATGTATAACATTCCAAATTGAAAATTTGGGATGTTACAAACCTACCCCCCTTAGGATGAATCTCGCCCTCGAGATTCGGGTTGGCTAGAAAATAGGTGAGGGTGGTCCTTGAGCAAATCTTCCTCTCGCTCCTAGGTGGCTTCATCCTCCGTGTGGTGGCTCCACTGAACTTTACAAAACTTGATAACCTTGCTGCGAGTAACTCGATTGGCAAACTCGAGGATCTTGACTGGTTTCTCCTCATAGGTCAAATTATTATCCAACTGAATTGCTTCTAATGGCACTGTGTCTCTCAAAGGTATGTCAGTCATCTCCGTGTGACACTTCTTCAACTGAGAAACGTGAAACACATCATGCACTCCGGCCAATCCTTCTGGTAATTCCAACTTGTAAGCTACTTCTCCCTTACGCTCCAAAACTCGATATGGCCCTATAAATCGTGGCGCTAACTTCCCCTTAACTCCAAAGCGCTTAATCCCTCGAAGTGGGGATACTCGAAGATAAACTCTGTCTCCAACTTCGTAAACTGTCTCCTTGCGTTTAGAATCTGCGTAGCTCTTCTGTCTGGACTGGGCTACCTTGAGCCTATCGCGAATCAACTTCACCTTCTGTTCAGACTCTTTAATCAGATCTGGTCCAAACAACTGGCAGTCTCCAACTTCGTCCCACGACAACGGTGTCCTGCACCTCCTTCCGTACAAAGCTTCGAAAGGTGCCATCTTCAAACTGGTCTAATAGCTATTATTGTAGGAAAACTCTGCATATGGCAAATTATCGTCCCAACTAGATCCATAATCTAGCGCACAAGCTCTCAGCATATCCTCCAAAATCTGATTGACTCTCTCAGTCTATCCATCTGTCTGCAGGTGAAAAACCTGTACTAAATTCTAGCCTAATACCCAAAGTCTCATGCAACTGCTTCCAGAACTTTGAGGTAAACTGGGTTCCTCTATCTGATACGATGCTCCTCGGAACTCTATGCAAACACACTATCCCGGTCATGTATATCTTTGCCAACTTAGCACTGGTGTAAGTGGTCTTTACTGGGATGAAATGAGCTACTTTCGTCAATCGATCGACTACAACCCAAATCGAGTCATAGCCTGAACGAGTCCTTGGCAATCCCGTGATAAAATCCATGCCTAGCTTATCCCACTTCCATTCGGGTATCGGCAATGGTTGCAACAATCCTGCTGGCTTCTGATGTTCTGCCTTTACTCTCTGACATACGTCACAAACTGCTACATACTCCGCAATATCCTTCTTCATTTCGGTCCACCAGAAAATATCCTTCAAATCCAAATACATCTTGGTATTTCCTGGGTGAATCGAATACGGTGAATCATGTGCCTCTTGCAGAATCAACTTTCTGATCTCCGGGTCATGGGGCACATAAACACGGTCTTCAAACCATAGGGTGTCGTGCTCATCCTCACGAAATCCTTTAGCTTTTCCTTTGCTCAGTTTCTCCTTTATAGCGGCAATCTCTTTGTCAGTTTTCTGAGCATCTCTGATTCTATCCATCAGGGTTGACTGAATCTCTAGTGCTGCTACATAACCTCTCGGAACTATTTCCAAACATAGTTCACGAAGATTTTCTGCTAACTCCTTGGGTATTTCTCCCGTCATTAATGTATTGACATGGCTCTTGCGGCTTAATGCATCCGCTACTACATTAGCTTTTCCGGGATGATAATGCAATCTCATATCATAATCCTTGATAAGCTCCAACCATCTCCTTTGTCTGAGGTTCAACTCCTTCTGTGTGAAAATGTACTTCAAACTCTTATGATCCGTGTACACCTCACAATGATTTCCAATGAGGAAATGTCTCCATGTCTTCAGTGCATGCACTACGGCTGCTAACTCCAAATCATGCATAGCATAATTCAATTCGTGGGACTTCAGTTGTCGTGAAGCATACGAAACAACTCTTCCTTCCTGCATAAGCACTGCTCCAAGTCCTCGACGTGAAGCGTCGCAATACACCTCATAATCCTTGGTTTGATCTGGCAAAATCAACACGGGTAAGGTAACCAAATGTTCCTTCAACTCCTGGAAACTAGCCTCCCACTCCTCAGTCCATTTGAACTTGGTATCCTTCTTCAGCAACTCCGTCATAGGCTTCGCAACCTTTGAGAAATTCTCAATAAATCTCCGGTAGTATCCTGCGAGTCCAAGAAAACTCCGGATCTCTCCAACTGTTGTTGGTGCTTCCCACTTGGTCACGGTTTCAACTTTAGCGGGATCTACGGCTATACCTTCTCCAGATATAACGTGTCCGAGGAATCCTACTTCCTTCAACCAAAACTCACATTTGCTGAATTTGGCATATAACTGATGTTCTCTGAGCTTTCCAAGTACCAAACGCAAATGCTCCTTATGCTCCTCTTCATTCTTCGAATATACCAGGATATCATCAATGAACACTACGATGAACTTATCCAAAAACTCCATAAACACTTTGTTTATCATGTTCATAAAATAGGCAGGCGCGTTAGTCAGTCCAAATGACATAACGGTATACTCATATAGTCCATATCTTGTGGTGAATGCTGTCTTAGGTATATCCTGTTCTCGAATCTTTAACTGGTGGTATCCTGATCGTAAATCGATCTTGGAAAACACTTTAGCTCCTTGCAATCGATCAAACAGATCGTTGATCATTGGTAGTGGGTACTTGTTCTTGATTGTTACTTCATTCAATCCTCGATAATCAACAACCATCCTTAACGATCCATCCTTCTTCTCCACTAAAAGTACTGGTGATCCCCAAGGCGAAGAACTTGGGCGAATATATCCCTTATCCAGTAACTCCTTCATCTGCTTCTTAATTTCCACCAAATCTTTTGCTGGCATCCTATATGGTCTCTTCGATATTGGCCCAGTGCCTGGCAAAAGCTCAATCAAAAACTCAATGTCTCTATCCGGTGGCATGCTTGGCAACTCTTCGGGAAATACATCAGGAAAATCCTTTACCACTGGTACTTCCTCCTGCACAACTCCTGATAAAGAATTTACTTGTGTCCTGTTTGGCGCATGTCGGGATACATACTTGATCCTTCTTCCTTCTGGCGTTGTGAGCAAAATTGTCTTACTGGCGCAATCGATGTTTCCTCCATACATCGACAGCCAATCCATACCGAGAATCACATCCATACCTTGGGATTCCAAAATAATTAAATCCGTTGGGAAAACATGCCTTCCTATACTTAATGGCACTTGAAAACATCCTTGACTGGCCATGTACTCCGCTCATGGTGAGCTTACTAGCATAGGTGTTTTAAGAATCCTAGTGGGCAGACTATACTTTTCCACAAATCCCCTTGATATGTATGAATGCGATGCACCAGTATCAAAAAGAACGAGTGAAGTAAATGACTTAACCAAAAACTTACCTACTACTGCATCGGGCTGAGCTTCAACCTCCTCCACATTAACGTGGTTCACCTGTCCCCTATTGAAAGGGTTCGGCTTCTTTCCAGAACTCCCATTTCCGTTTTGTCCTTCAGGACAGTCATTTGCATAATGTCCTGACTTCGAACACTTATAGCAAGTGATGTGGCTCAAATCCTTCTTGGATGGGGTTGATGGGGTGCTGCGGTTCTGTCCATTACTTCCTCCATTCCCATTACCATTCTTGGTGCCATTGTGATTGTGCGAGCTACCTACTCCATGGGTATGCTGAAAATGTCCTCCTGGTCTAGGGGTAAAACGGGGCTTCTGCTGAGCTCCTGAATTATACTTTCCTTGTCCATACTTCCTCTTGCGGTTCTCAATTTGCTGCTGCTTCCCTTCAATCATAAGAGCACGATCTACCAACTCCTGGTAGTTGTTGAAGGTGGTTACCATCAACTGCATACTCAACTCATCATTCAATCCTTCCAGGAATTTCTCCTGCTTAGCTGCATCTGTAGCAACGTCATCTGGGGCATAACGTGCTAGCTTACTAAACTCCTCCACATACTGGCCAACTGTCCGTCCTCCTTGGCGCAAGTTACGAAACTCACGCTTCTTCATGGCCATTTCTCCTGCTGAAACATGGGCGGTACGAAAAGCCTGCTGAAACTGGTCCCATGTGACAGTGTCGATTGGGAAGGTGGCTGTGAAATTCTCCCACCAAGATGCTGCGGGTCCTTCTAACTGATGTGTGGAAAACTTAACCTTCTCCACATCTGTGCATCCTGCTGTGGTCAACTCCCTAGATATCTTGCGGAGCCAATCATCTGCTACTATCGGCTCGGTGCTACTGGAAAACACCGGCGGATTCAGCCTAAGAAAACGGGCTAAGTGGTCAACAGGTGGTGGTGGTGGTGGTGGGTTGTTGTTGTTCCCTGATTCTGATTCTGAACTAGCAACTGCATCAAGGTGTTCTGCTGCTGGATCAACTGGGTGAGCTCTAGCGGAAAGGCAAATCCGGGGTCACGTCTCGGAGGCATCTGAGGGTTTAGAAAAGATGAGATATAAGAATAGAGGGGGTCTAAAGGGAAAATACTACCCATATGCACATGAGGCAAAAGCACACAATTCACTTCAATCAATCAAACAAAGGCATACAATTGATCTAACTATCGCAAAAAGTGCTCGGACTACTATATTTACATGGTGGACTACTACTACTGATGAGGTGGTCTACTAGAAATATTCTATGGTTGTAGACTCCATGATATCTGCTCCTGCTTCATCAACATAGTCATCATCGCTACTATCTTGTTCCGAGTCGGTGGCGTCAATAATGATGTAGTCCTCCGGGCTAATCTCCTTGGGTTCCTCGTCTTCATCTACTGGTGTCGGGCCTCCCATAAATATTCCAATCTTCTTGATCAGATCGTCATTCTTCTCTACCAATACTTCAATTTCTTCTTCATAATCTTCGCGTGTAGCCTTGAGTTCTTCCTCTAGTTCCCTAATTCTAGTCTTAGCCTTCTTCAGATCTATCATGTCGGCGCACATCTGATTCTCCTGTCGTCGAATGTGCTGGTTTAACTCCTGAATAAAAGCTGCAATTGATCTATCCTTCCTGGTGCTGATCATCTCCCAGTGTTCATCTCGGCGCCCACAAATCTGGTAGATAGTATCCTTGAGATCCTTGCGGTAGACTTCTCCAATGCGTCCCATGGCAATGTGAGCAGCCATGCTCTTTCCTAGACTCCAAGTTGGTGCATCAAAAGAAAACTCTATGGGCTCAGTGACTGGCATGAACGTCCTTCCTGGAACTTGAACTTGAATCATCCAGCGCTCTTCTTCAGGTAAAGTGGCGTTGTAGGTTCCCGTGAAGCTTGGTATTCCTATGTTCAGGTATCTAGTGACTTCCTTCAAGTGGCGTCCAAAGGGTGTATCTTCATCTGGTTGGGTGAACTTGTTCCTTGCATCCGCCATCCTAAAGAGTAGAAAAGATGAGAAGTCAGAAGAGAAGAGAGTGAGTAGTGATCTAGGTCTTCAGCTTAGTGGTCGTGTCCTACAGTCAGCGTGTGCTCTGATACCATCTCTGTAGCGACCAGACCTCAAACAGTTTGATCTCTGTGCTCCGGTGTCATCCCTGGATCAGTAATGCTGACACCACACAGTACTCGGAGGATTTATAGCAGAGTAGCAATCACACACTTATTACATCGAGTGTCTCAAGAGAGAACTTATTACAATAAACATGGCTTAAGGCCATCTAGTGACGATAACAGCGGAAGGCTTGGAAGATAAGTGAGTCCATCAACTCCAACGGCATCACTGAGTATAGAACCACGACCTAAAACTCCTTAATCGTCGTCTGAAAAGTCTGCAACATTAACGTTGCAGCCCGAAAATGGGTCAGCACATGGAATATGCTGGCAAGGTAACACATAGAGAATAAAGGAATGCAACAGCTATACTATATGCATATTTGGCTGGTGGAAAGCTCTATGGTTACTGTTTTGGCGTAAAGCCAAATTTTCCCTACTTCAAAGGAATAAATTAATTACTATCATGGTGGTTGTTAAACATTGAGAATGGTTGACAGCATTCTCAATCCCAATTAAGTGACATCATTAAAACCCATCAATATTAATTTTAGAGTAACATGTTGAGATTCACATGATAATCCAGGTACTAGATACTCAAGATGTCCATAACCGGGGACACGGCTAACCATGATTAGTTTGTTACACTCTGCAGAGGTTTGCGCACTTTTCCCCACAAGACTCGATCGCCTCCGTTTGGTTTCTCGCACTGCAGGGTGTTTGAGAAGACGGATGACCGAGACACAGTCTTTCAGAAGCGCTAGCACCTTACGACGGGTAGACCGGTACACCTACTTTCCCCTACATCTGCTAGTCTACCACTGTCAGAGTTCGCACAACTTAGTCAACTATGCCAGAGCCCATAATGGCTTGTGGCTGCACACGGAAGTTTCTAGTATGAATAATCTCATGATCCCTTTGGGCCTGGGTGGCGGTCCAAGAAAAACAGGCAAGTCTTGGTAACCCCAGGTGCCTCAATCCACCTAGATGTGTGTTAGGTTGCCACCTTAGATAAACCCTTAATTATCAATCTCACATCTGTCATGGATATCACTCACCCAATCCACGTCTACTAGCATAGCATGGCATAATAAGCAAACGTAGAAGTAACTCCCAAAGGTTTGATAAGAAACGGGTAATAGGTACTACCTCATCTACTTCCCATCCCACAGTTTAATTAGATCCTAACCATGCAATGTGTGAGGATTGATCTAATGCAATAAAACTGGGTTGTAGAAAAGGTATGATCAAAGTGTTACTTGCCTTGCTGATGATCCGCGAAACCTAGAGATTCGAAGTAACAAGCGGCGCACTCCGGGTATTCTATCACAGACAAACAACAAGCATACAATAAGTACTCATCTAATGCACAGGTAAAACTCAAATAGAAGATCTAACCAGAAAGTTCAACTTAAGAACCCTGGTTGGCAAAAAGAATCAAATCGAACGAAGCAAAAGAAATCAAACGGCGAAAGAAAACAACTTCGTTCTAGTAATCTGGATCTAGGGCAAATTTTACAGTAGAAAAAACTTGTTTAAGTTGATTATTCGGAAAGAGGGTTTCGAGACGAAACTCCAGGCGCTTGAATCGCCTGATTCCGATAAACGAGCGAAAAGTTATACTAAAACGAAAATCGGATCAGAAATCGCGATCAGAAAATAACCGCGGAAAAATCCGATGAAAAAGAAAAACGACGAACAGAATTTAAAAAAAAACTACACGGAAAACGAGGCGGCGGCGAACCTCGAAAGGCGCGCACTCTGGCGGCGGCGGCGGCGGGCGGCGGCGGCGGCCTGGGGCTAGGGTTAGGGTTCGGTTCGGTGGGCTGGCTCTCTCCTTCGGGCGCTATATAAAGGCCCCCCGGCCGGCGGTGTCCAGGCCGAATACGGCCCGTAGTCGGTTCGCGTTTTTTTTAAAATTCCGCTCGGAAGAAAAATAAAAAGAAATACTAAACGGACTCCAAAAATCACCAAATAAATTTTGCCGGATTTCTAAAATCAAGCCCGATAAGGTGAACATTTATCTGGGCCCAAACTACAACTTTGAAAAACGTGCATTTTTCCTAAATTCAAATAAAAATACCGAAAAACTCCGAAATAAAACTTATGTGATTTTTTTATTAAATCCTCAATATTTCTATATTTTGGGAAAGTCATTTTATTCCCGCTCTCATATTTTTTGTAATAGAAATAATTGATGATAAAATAAATAAAATCAAATGATCCTGTTTACACAATTTGAGAAAACTCAAATATGTAAATAACGAAATCCCCAACTCTCTCTGTGGGTCCTTGAGTTGCTTAGGATTTTCTAGGATCAAAACCAAAAGCAAAATAAAATATGATATGCATGATGACCTAATGTATAACATTTCAAATTGAAAATTTGGGATGTTACATCTATCTTAGCAGATGCAGTATCATGCATAATTTCTTTGTATAAGGAATGAGGTATTGCACTTGCACTAGCACCATATCACATAAGCCATGATAGCAATGATCTCCTATTTTAACAGAAATAACAGGCATGCCTACAACAGGTCTATATTTATTTTTAGTATCGGGTCTACCAATTCTAGCAGCTTCATCACAAAAGTACATAACATGCCCATCAATATTATCAGTCAAGAGATCTTTAACCATAGCAATACTAGGTTCAACTTTAATTTGCTCAGGAGGTGTAGGTGTTCTAGCATTACTCTTACGAACCACAGTTGAAGCTTTAGCATGATCCTTTATTCTAGTAGGGAAAGGTTGTTTCTCAATATAAGCGGTAGGAACAATAGGATCGACATTATAAGTGATAGTCTTTTTTTCAACTTTAATAGGTTCAACTACTTTTATTTCAATAGGAGGATGATATTTAATCCACTTCTCCTTAGGGAGATCAACATGAGTAGCAAAGGATTCACAAAAATAAGCTACTATCTCAGAGTCAAGTCCATATTTAGTGCTAAATTCACGAAAAGCATCGGTATCCATAAAAGATTTAACACAATCAAACTTAGGTGTTATACCTGACTCCTTACCTTCCTCGAGTTCCCAATCTTCATAGTTGCGTTTAATTCTTTTCAATAAATCACATTTGAATTCAATAGTCTTCATCATAAAAGATCCAGTACAAGAAGTATCGAGCATGGAGCGATTATTGAGAGAAAGCCGAGCATAAAAATTTTGAATAATAATTTCTCTTGAGAGCTCATGATTGGGGCATGAATATAACATTGACTTAAGCCTCCCCCAAGCTTGAGCGAAGCTTTCTCCTTCGCGAGGCCAAAAATTATATATATAATTACGATCACGATGAACCAGATGCATAGAAACTTCTGATGAAATACCAATTTCAATCGGTTGTAGTTCAATGATCCAATATCATCACATAACCTAAACCATGTCAATGCCTTTCCCTTCAAAGATAAAGGGAAGACCTTCTTCTTGATAACATCCTCGGGGATACCTGCAAGCTTAAATAATCCACAAACTTCATCCACATAGATTAAGTGCAAATCGGGATGCAATGTTCCATCTCCTGTAAAAGGATTAGCTACCAGTTTCTCTATCATACCCGAAGGAATTCAAAGCAAACATTTTTAGTAGGTTCAGTAGGTTGAGGAGCAACTCTTTGCTCTACTGGTCAGGGTGAAGATACCCAGAACAAGCCCCTCAAAGGATTACTTTCCATAGTAACAAGTGACAGTAAATTTTAGCACACTATATAAATTTTTCCTTACCAAATTCTACCTACCAAAGGCGCTTCACTCCCCGGCAACGGTGCCAGAAAAGAGTCTTGATGACGCACAAGTATAGGGGATCTATCATAGTCCTTTCGATAAGTAAGATTGTCGAACCCAACGAGGAGTAGAAGGAAATGATAAGCAGTTTTCAGTAAGGTATTCTCTGCAAGCACTGAAATTAGCGGTAACCGATAGTTTTGTGATAAGGTGATTTGTAACGGGTAACAAGTAATAAAAGTAAATAAGGTGCAGCAAGATGGCCCAATCCTTTTTGTAGCAAAGGACAAGCATGGACAAACTCTTATATAAAGGAAAACGCTCCCGAGGACACGTGGGAATTATGGTCAAGCTAGTTTTCATCACGCTCATATGATTCGCATTCGGTACTTTGATAATTTGATATGTGGGTGGACCGGTGCTCGGGTACTGCCCTTCCTTGGACAAGCATCCCACTTATGATTAACCCCTCTTGCAAGCATCTGCAACTAAAAAAGAAGTATTAAGGTAAACCTAACCATAGCATGAAACATATGGATCCAAATCAGCCCCTGATGAAGCAACACATAAACTAGGGTTTAAGCTTAAGTCACTCTAGCAACCCATCATCTACTTATTACTTCTCAATGCCTTCCCCTAGGCCCAAACAATGGTGAAGTGTCATGTAGTCGACGTTCACATGACACCACTAGAGGAGAGACAACATACATCTCATCCAAATATCGAATGAATACCAAATTCACATGACTACTGAAGGAAATATGCCCTATAGGCAATAATAAAGTTATTATTTATTTCCTTATATATCATGATAAATGTTTATTATTCATGCTAGAATTGTATTTACCGGAACATAATACATGTGTGAATACATAGACAAACAGAGTGTCACTAGTATGCCTCTACTTGACTAGCTCGTTGATCAAAGATGGTTATGTTTCCTAACCATAGACATGAGTTGTCATTTGATTAACGGGATCACATCATTAGGAGAATGATGTGATTGACTTAACCCCTTCCGTTAGCATAGCACTTGATCGTTTAGTTTGTTGCTATTGCTTTCTTCATGACTTATACATGTTCCTATGACTATGAGATTATGCAACTCCCGTTTACCGGAGGAACACTTTGTGTGCTACCAAACGTCACAACGTAACTGGGTGATTAGAAAGGTGCTCTACAGGTGTCTCCGAAGGTACTTGTTGGGTTGGCGTATTTCGATATTAGGATTTGTCACTCCGATTGTCGGAGAGGTATCTCTGGGCCCTCTCGGTAATGCACATCACTTAAGCCTTGCAAGCATTGCAACTAATGAGTTAGTTGCAGGATGATGTATTATGGAACGAGTAAAGAGACTTGCCGGTAACGAGATTGAACTAGGTATTGAGATACCGACGATCGAATCTTGGGCAAGTAACATACCGATGACAAAGGGAACAACGTATGTTGTTATGCGGTTTGACCGATAAAGATCTTCGTAGAATATGTAGGGGCCAATATGAGCATCCAGGTTCCGCTATTGGTTATTGACTGGAGACGTGTCTCGGTCATGTCTACATAGTTCTCGAACCCGTAGGGTTCGCACGCTTAAAGTTCGATGACGGTTATATTATGAGTTTATGTGTTTTGTTGTACCGAAGGAGTTTGGAGTCCCGGATGAGATCGGGGACATGACGAGGAGTCTCTAAATGGTCGAGACGTAAAGATCGATATATTGGACGACTATATTCGGACATCGGAAAGGTTCCGAGTGATTCGGGTATTTTCAAAAGTACCGGGGAGTTACGGGAATTCGTATTGGGCCTTAATGGGCCATACGGGAAAGGAGAGAAAGGCCTCAAAGGGTGGCCGCACCCCTCCCCATGGGCTGGTCCAAATTGGACTAGGGAGGGGGCGCCCCCTTCCTTCCTTCTCCTTTTCCCTTCCCTTTCCTTCCCTCCTACTCCTAATACTTGGAAGGGCTCCTAGTTCTACTAGGAAAGGGGGAATCCTACTCCCGATGGGAGTAGGAATCCCCTAGGGCGCGCCATAGAGAGGGCCGGCCCTCCCCCTCCTCCACTCCTTTATATACGGGGGAAGGGGCACCCCAAAGACACAACAATTGGTCTCTTGATCTCTTAGCCGTGTGCGGTGCCCCCCTCCACCATAATCCACCTCGATCATATCGTAGCGGTGCTTAGGCGAAGCCCTGCATCGTTAGAACATCATCATCGTCACCACGCCGTCGTGCTGACGAAACTCTCCCTCAACACTCGGCTGGATCGGAGTTCGAGGGACGTCATCGAGTTGAACGTGTGTAGAACTCGGAGGTGTCGTGCGTTTGGTACTTGATCGGTCGGATCGTGAAGACGTACGACTACATCAACCGCGTTGTGCTAATGCTTCCGCTTTCGGTCTACGAGGGTACGTAGACAACACTCTCCCCTCTCGTTGCTGTGCATCACCATGATCTTGCGTGTGCGTAGGATTTTTTTTGAAATTACTACGTTCCCCAACAGTGGCATCCGAGCCAGGTTTTATGCGTAGATGTCATATGCACGAGTAGAACACAGGTGAGTTGTGGGCGATATAAGTCATACTGCTTACCAGCATGTCATACTTTGGTTCGGCGGTATTGTTGGATGAAGCGGCCCGGACCGAAATTACGCGTACACTTACGCGAGACTGGTTCTACCGACGTGCTTTGCACACAGGTGGCTGGCGGGTGTCAGTTTCTCCAACTTTAGTTGAACCGAGTGTGGCTACGCCCGGTCCTTGCGAAGGTTAAAACAACACCAACTTGACAAACTATCGTTGTGGTTTTGATGCGTAGGTAAGAACGGTTCTTGCTAAGCCCGTAGCAGCCACGTAAAACTTGCAACAACTAAGTAGAGGACGTCTAACTTGGTTTTGCAGGGCATGTTGTGATGTGATATGGTCAAGACGTGATGAGATATAAATTTTATTGTATGAGATGATCATGTTTTGTAACCAAGTTATCGGCAACTGGCAGGAGCCATATGGTTGTCGCTTTATTGTATGCAATGCAATTGTGCTGTAATGCTTTCCTTTATCACTAAGCGGTAGCGATAGTCGTGGAAGCATAAGATTGGCGAGACGACAACGATGCTACGATGGTGATCAAGGTGTCGCGCCGGTGACGATGGTGATCATGACGGTGCTTCGGAGATGGAGATCATAAGCACAAGATGATGATGGCCATATCATATCACTTATATTGATTGCATGTGGTGTTTATCTTTTATGCATCTTATCTTGCTTTGATTGACGGTAGCATTATAAGATGACCTCTCACTAAATTTCAAGATAAAAGTGTTCTCCCTGAGTATGCACTGTTGCCAAAGTTTGTCGTGCCCAGACACCACGTGATGATCGGGTGTGATAAGCTCTACATCCATCTACAACGGGTGCAAGCCAGTTTTGCACACGCAGAATACTCAGGTTAAACTTGACGAGCCTAGCATATGCAGATATGGCCTCGGAACACTGAGACCGAAAGGTCGAGCGTGAATCATATAGTAGATATGATCAACATAGTGATGTTCACCATTGAAAGCTACTCCATTTCACGTGATGATCGTTTATGGTTTAGTTGATTTGGATCATGTGATCACTTAGATGATTAGAGGGATGTCTATCTAAGTGGGAGTTCTTAAGTAATATGATTAATTGAACTTTAATTTATCATGAACTTAGTCCTGGTAGTATTTGCATATCTATGTTGTAGATCAAAAGCTCGCGTTTAGCTCCACTGTTTTAATTTTTTATATATTCCTAGAGAAAACTATGTTGGAAAATGTTAGTAGCAATGATGCGGATTAGATCCATGATCTGAGGATTCACCTCATTGCTGCACAGAAGAATTATGTCCTTGATGCACCGCTAGGTGACAGACCTATTGCAGGAGCAGATGCAAACGTTATGAACGTTTGGCTAGCTCAATATGATGACCACTTGATAGTTTAGTGCACCATGCTTAACGGCTTAGAATCGGGACTTCAAAGACGTTTTGAACGTCATGGACCATATGAGATGTTCTAGGAGTTGAAGACTTGAAGTTAAATATTTCAAGCAAATACCCGAGTTGTGAGATATGAAGTTTCCAACAAGTTCTATAGCTAAAAGATGGAGGAGAATAGCTCAAGCAGTGAGCATATGCTCAGATTGTCTGGGTACTACAATCGCTTGAATCAAGTGGGAGTTAATCTTACAGATAAGATAGTGATTGACAGAGTTCTCTAGTCACCATCACCAAGTTACTAGAACTTCGTGATGAACTATAGTATGCAAGGGATGACGAAAATGATTCCCGAGCTCTTCGTGATGCTGAAATCGACGAAGGTAGAAATAAAGAAAGAGCATCAAGTGTTGATGATTGACAAGAACACTAGTTTCAAGAAAAGGGCAAAGGGAAAGAAAGGGAACTTCAAGTAGAATGACAAGAAAGTTGTCACTCCCGTGAAGAAGCCCAAAGCTGGACCAAAGCCTGAAACTGAGTGCTTCTACTGCAAAGGAAATGATCACTGGAAGCGGAAATTCCCTGAATATTTGGTGGATAAGAAAGATGGCAAAGTGAACAAAGGGTATATTTGATATACAAGTTATTGATGTGTGCCTTACTAGTGTTTATAGTAGCCCCTGAGTATTTGATACTTGTTCGGTTGCTAAAATTAGCAACTCGAAACAGGAGTTACAGACTGAACAGAGACTAGTTAAGGGTGAAGTGACGATGTGTGTTGGAATTGGTTTCAAGATTGATATGATCATCATCGCACACTCCCTATACTTTCGGGATTAGTGTTGAACCTAAATAAGTGTTATTTGGTGTTTACGTTGAGCATAAATATAATTTGATCATGTTTATTGCAATACGGTTATTCATTTAAGTTAGAGAACAATTGTTGTTCTGTTTACATGAATAGAACCTTCGATGTTCATACACACCAACAAAAATGGTTTGTTGGATCTCGATCGTAGTGATACACATATTCATAATATTCAAGCCAAAAAGATGCAAAGTTAATGATGATAGTGCAACTTATTTGTGGCACTGCCGTTTAGGTCATATTGGTGTAAAGCGCATGAAGAAAATCCATGCTGATGGGCTTTTGGAATCACTTGATTATGAATCAGTTGATGCTTGCGAACCATGCCTCATGGGCAAGATGACTAAGACTCCGTTCTCTGGAACAATGGAGCGAGCAACAGATTTGTTGGAAATCATACATACTGATGTATGTGGTCCGATGAATATTGAAGCTCACGACAGGTATCATTATTTTCTGATCTTCACAGATGATTTGAGCAGATATGAGTATATCTACTTGATGAAACAAAAGTCTGAAATATTTGAAAAGTTCATATAATTTCAGAGTGAAGTGGAAGATCATCGTAACAAGAAAATAAAGTTTCTACGATCTGATCGTGGAGGAGAATATTTGAGTTACGAGTTTGGCCTTCAGTTAAAACAATGTGAAATAGTTTCACTACTCACGCCACCTGGAACACCATAGTGTAATGGTGTATCCGAACGTCGTAACCATACTTTATTAGATATGGTGCGATCTATGATGTCTCTTACCGATTTACCACTATCGTTTTGGGGTTATGCATTAGAGACAGCTGCATTCACGTTAAATAGGGCACCATCTAAATCCGTTGAGACGACACAGTATGAACTATGGTTTGGCAAGAAACCAAAGTTGTCGTTTCTTAAAGTTTGGAGTTGCGATGCTTATGTGAAAAAGTTTCATCTTGATAAGCTCAAACCCAAGTCGGAGAAGTGCGTCTTCGTAGGATACCCAAAAGTAACTGTTGGGTACACCTTCTATCACAGATCCGAAGGCAAGACATTTGTTTCTGAGAATGGATCCTTTCTGGAGAAGGAGTTTCTCTTGAAAGAAGTGAGTGGGAGGAAAGTAGAACTTGATGAGGTAACTATACCTGCTCCCTTATTGGAAAGTAGTTCATCATAGAGATATGTTCCTGTGACTACTACACCAATTAGTGAGGAAGCTAATGATGATGATCATGTAACTTCAGATCAAGTTACTAACGAACCTTGTAGGTAAACCAGAGTGAGATCCGCACCAGAGTGGTACGGTAATCCTGTTCTGGAAGTCATGCTACTAGATCATGATGAACCTACAAACTATGAAGAAGCGATGGTGAGCCCAGATTCCGCGAAATGGCTTGAGGCCATGAAATCTGAGATGAGATTCATGTATGAGAACAAAGTATGGACTTTGATTGACTTGCCCATTGATCGGCAAGCCATTGAGATTAAATGGATCTTCAAGAGGAAGATGGACGCTGATAGTAGTGTTACTATCTACAAAGCTAGAATTGTCGCAAAAAGGTTTTCGACAAGTTCAAGGTGTTGCCTACGATGAGAGTTTCCTCACTCGTATCTATGCTTAAGTCTGTCCGAATCATGTTAGCTATTGCCGCATTTTATGAAATCTGGCAAATGGATAAACAAAACTGCATTCCTTAATAGGATTTATTAAAGAAAAGTTGTATATGATGCAACCAGAAGGTTTTGTCAATCCTAAAGGTGCTAACAAAATATGCAAGCTCTAGCGATCCATCTATGGACTGGTGCAGGCATCTCGGAGTTGGAATATACGCTTTGATAAGTTGATCAAAGCATATAGTTTTATACAGACTTGCGGTGAAGCCTGTATTTACAAGAAAGTGAGTGGGAGCACTATAACATTTCTGATAAGTATATGTGAATGACATATTGTTGATCGGAGATAATGTAGAATTATTCTGCAAAGCATAAAGGAATGTTTGAAAGGAGTTTTTCAAAGAAAGACCTCGGTGAAGCTGCTTACATATTGAGCATCAAGATCTATAGAGATAGATCAAGACGCTTGATAAGTTTTTCAATGAGTACATACCTTGACAAGATTTTGAAGTAGTTCAAAATGGAATAGTCAAAGAAAGAGTTCTTGCCTATGTTACAAGGTGTGAAACTGAGTAAGACTCAAAGCCCGACCACGGCAGAAGATAGAAAGAGAATGAAAGTCATTCCCTATGCCTTGGCCATAGGTTCTATAAAATATGCCATGCTGTGTACCAGCTCTATTGTATACCCTACACTGTTTTTGGCAAGGGAGTACAATAGTGATCTAGGAGTAGATCACTGGACATTGGTCAAAATTATCCTTAGTGGAATAAGGATATGTTTCTCGATTATGGAGGTGACAAAAGGTTTGTCGTAAAGGGTTACGTCGATACAAGTTTTGACACTGATCCAGATGACTCTAAGTCTCAATCTGGATACATATTGAAAGTGGGAGCAATTAGCTAGAGTATCTCTGTGCAGAGCATTGTTGACATAGAAATTTGCAAAATACTTACGGATCTGAATGTGGCAGACCCGTTGACTAAACTTCTCTCACAAGCAAAACGTGATCACACCTTAGTACTCTTTGGGTGTTAATTGCATAGCGATGTGAACTAGATTATTGACTCTAGTAAACCCGTTGGGTGTTGGTCACATGTCGATGTGAACTATGGGTGTTAATCACATGGTGATGTGAACTATTGGTATTAAATCACATGGTGATGTGAACTAGATTATTGACTCTAGTGCAAGTGGGAGACTGAAGGAAATATGCCCTAGAGGCAATAATAAAGTTATTATTTATTTCCTTATATATCATGATAAATGTTTATTATTCATGCTGGAATTGTATTAACCGGAAACATAATACATGTGTGAATACATAGACAAATAGAGTGTCACTAGTATGCCTCTACTTGACTAGCTCGTTGATCAAAGATGGTTATGTTTCCTAACCATAGACATGAGTTGTCATTTGATTAACGGGATCACATCATTAGGAGAATGATGTGATTGACTTGACCCATTCCGTTAGCATAGCACTTGATCGTTTAGTTTGTTGCTATTGCTTTCTTCATGACTTATACATGTTCCTATGACTATGAGATTATGCAACTCCCGTTTACCGGAGGAACACTTTGTGTGCTACCAAACGTCACAGCGTAACTGGGTGATTATAAAGGTGCTCTACAGGTGTCTCCGAAGGTACTGGTTGGGTTGGCGTATTTCGAGATTAGGATTTGTCACTCCGATTGTCGGAGAGGTATCTCTGGGCCCTCTCGGTAATGCACATCACTTAAGCCTTGCAAGCATTGCAACTAATGAGTTAGTTGCAGGATGATGTATTACGGAACGAGTAAAGAGACTTGCCGGTAACGAGATTGAACTAGGTATTGAGATACCGACGATTGAATCTCGGGCAAGTAACATACCGATGACAAAGGGAACAACGTATATTGTTATGCGGTTTGACCGATAAAGATCTTCGTAGAATATGTAGGAGCCAATATGAGCATCCAGGTTCCGCTATTGGTTATTGACCGGAGACGTGTCTCGGTCATGTCTACATAGTTCTCGAACCCGTAGGGTCCGCATGCTTAAAGTTCGATGACGGTTATATTATGAGTTTATGTGTTTTGATGTACCGAAGGAGTTCGGAGTCCCGGATGAGATCGGGGACATGACAAGGAGTCTCAAAATGGTCGAGACGTAAAGATCGATATATTGGACGACTATATTTGGACATTGGAAAGGTTCCGAGTGATTCGGGTATTTTTAGGAGTACCAGGGAGTTACGGGAATTCCTATTGGGCCTTAATGGGCCATACGGGAAAGGAGAGAAAGGCCTCAAAGGGTGGCCGCACCCCTCCCCATGGGCTGGTCCGAATTGGACTAGGGAGGGGGGGGGCACCCCCTTCCTTCCTTCTCCTTTTCCCTTCCCTTTCCCTCCCTCCTACTCCTAATACTTGGAAGGGCTCCTAGTTCTACTAGGAAAGGGGGAATCCTACCCCCGATGGGAGTAGGACTCCCCTAGGGCGCGCCATAGAGAGGTCCGGCCCTCCCCCTCCTCCACTCCTTTATATACGGGGGAGGGGCACCCCAAAGACACAACAATTGATCTCTTGATCTCTTAGCCATGTGCGGTGCCCCCCTCCACCATAATCCACCTCGATCATATCGTAGCGGTGCTTAGGCAAAGCCCTGCGTCGGTAGAACATCATCATCGTCACCACGCCGTCGTGCTGACGAAACTCTCCCTCAACACTCGGCTGGATCGGAGTTCGAGGTACGTCATCGAGTTGAACGTGTGTAGAACTCGGAGGTGCCGTGCGTTCGGTACTTGATCGGTCGGATCGTGAAGACGTACGACTACATCAACCGCGTTGTGCTAACGCTTCCGCTTTCGGTCTACGAGGGTACGTAGACAACACTCTCCCCTCTCGTTGCTGTGCATCACCATGATCTTGCGTGTGCGTAGGAATTTTTTTGAAATTACTACGTTCCCCAACAACTACTTATAGCAAGACTTCTCCCATGTCCTCAGGAACAAACGTAACTACTCACAAATCATATTCATGTTCATAATCAGAGAGGTATTAATATGCATAAAGGATCTGAACATATGATCTTCCACCAAATAAACCAACTAGCATCAACTACAAGGAGTAATCAACACTACTAGCAACCCACAGGTACCAATCTGAGGTTTGGAGACAAATATTGGGTACAAGAGATGAACTAGGGTTTGAGATGAGATGGTTCTGGTGAAGATGTTGATGGAGATTGACCCCCTCCCGATGAGAGGATCGATGGTGATGACGCTGGTGATGATTTCCCCCTCCCGGAGGGATGTTTCCCCGGCAGAACAACTCTGCCGGAGCCTTAGATTGGTTCCGCCAAGGTTCCGCCTCGTGGCGGCGGAGTTTCATCCCGAGAGCTTGCTTATGATTTTTTCTAGGGCAAAAGACTTCATATAGCCAAAGATGGGCACCGGAGGCCTGCCAGGGGGCCCACGAGGCAGGGAGGCGCGCCTAGGGGGGTAGGGCGCGCCCCCACCCTCGTGGATGGTGGGTGGCCCCCCTCTGGTGCTTCCTTCGCCAATATTTTTTATATATTCTGAAACTGAC
This sequence comes from Triticum urartu, assembly GCF_056163025.1. Lineage (NCBI taxonomy): Eukaryota > Viridiplantae > Streptophyta > Magnoliopsida > Poales > Poaceae > Triticum > Triticum urartu. The sequence goes on along the minus strand of NC_141876.1, from coordinate 68,042,773 downwards.
TTCCGTGGAGTTTCAGGACTTTTGGAGTTGTGCAGAATAGGTCTCTAATATTTGCTCCTTTCCAGCCCAGAATTCCAGCTGCCGGCATTCTCCCTCTTCATGTAAACTTGTAAAATAAGAGAGAATAGGTATAAGTATTGTGTCATAATGTGTAATAACAACCCATAATGCAATAAATATCGATATAAAAGCATGATACAAAATGGACGTATCAGTGTCAAGCTCAGGAAGACGATGTGGAGGCGGTTTCTTGAAGACAGAATAAGGTTCTCCCCGCCTAGCCCCATTCCAGTGATGCTTCTAGTATCGTTGGAGGGCGTGTGGGGGTTCGTCCCCGACGAATCTTGTGGGATTCGGTTGGCGTTTGTCGTTGGTGGGTCCAATTGGATCCGATCTTCGTTCGTCTGTGTGACTGTGTCCATGTGTCTGCGGGTTGGATCCTTCTGATACTTTTTCCTTCATTGATGATGGTTGTTGTTCTGATGCGCTGGTCCTATGGGGCCTTAGCACGACGAGTTCCCGACTGTCTGTTACAACAAGGTTTTCCCGGCTCCGATGAGGGAGGGACGATGACGGCGGCGTGCCTTTGGCTCGCTCCAGCGCTTGTAGTCGTCGCTAGGTGGTCTGTGGACCTAGATGTATTTTTTTACTTCTTGTGTTTGTTGTACTATTTTGATTGATGATGAATAGATCATAAGTTTTCTCGCAAAAAAAGATCTCTCTTTGTCCAAATGTGAGAAGGTGCTAGGAAGGATGTCCAGGAGGAATTTGGAGTGCTCCAAACTCATTGGAGTATTGTTCATGGAACTGTAAATATATGGGACCCTGAGACATTGTGGGAGGTGATGATTGCATGTGTGATCAAGCACAACGTGATTGTGGAGGATGAGGGCAATGGGGTTCGCAATACTGCATATTTTGAGAAGGTTGGAGTACATGTTTACCTCGAACAAGAGCCACAACATGTTGTCGATCTTCTATTGATGCACCAAAAACTTTGAGATCGACAAGCGCACGTACAACTACTCAATGACCCTCTGAAGCATATGTCTATTCATCACAAAAACCATTAGACCTGTGATGTCGTTTGAACTATGTACTCCGAATAATATTTACGTTAGAATTATGGACATTTAATTTGAACTATTTATTTCTATGTTCAGTCTATATCATTCTAGTTTGGACAAACTCGGTAAAAATGGCAAAAATAACGGGCCAGGGAACTGGGGAGGGGGAATGGGGAGAGTTGTTGTCTGGGTGGATAAATGGGGCCCAACCGCCTCCCGTCTGTGGATAAATGATGCGTGGGAAGGCAAATTAACCCATTTGCGACTAGAGAGCATACAATGTGCATTGTCGTGGGAACCTTGTTAAAGCAAAGTGTATACATGTGCTAAAAACATAACTAAAACTAATGGAAAAAACAAATGTAAAAGTTTTCTTGGTTTACATTTTTACAGAAAACATGTGAAACATGCAACAAAAAAGTTGTAGCAAAGCGAAAAACATTTGGGTTGTACTTAATGTATTGTCATTTTCTAATAAAATGTGAAGCATAAGCTATGTTCCAAGTTGAAAGTGCTAGTGATCAACTAGAGGGGGGGTGAATAGGCGATTTTTAAGGAAGTCTTCAAAACATGGGAGTTTCTAAGACAAACGATAGAAATAAACCTATTACCATGCAGTGGAAAGTAGACTACACTAGGCAAGCCATAGTCAAGTATTCAATGAAGTGAAAGCACAAAGACTAATAGCAGCTAGGCAGTATGGATCAGGACGGAAGATAGTATGAAGCCAATCAAAACAAGCAGTTACTCAGTGAAGACAAAAGGATAATGCAAACACAGCGGCGGAGCTAGCTCCCGGCGACCTAGGGCAGCTGCCCGGGCTGCTCCAGCCATTCTTCACTAAACAATACAAAGAAACAATGATTAGCATTACTAATTACTTGGGAAAATGCTGGGCAACATCGCTATGTAAAGACTTTGCCCCGGCTCCTTCAACTGGCTGGCTCCGCCACTGTGCAAACAGGCAATGACTTCACAGGGACCAACTGCAAATAAGGAGATGGGAAGGATAGAACCAGTAGCTCGTTGAAGACAATGATTTGTTGGACCAGTTCCAGTTGCTGTGACAACTGTACGTCTGGTTAGGGAGGCTGAGATTCAACTCAGAAGACCGCATCTTCACCTTATTCCCCTTGAGCTAAGGACACCCAGTCCTCGCCCAATCACTCTGGTAAGTCTTCAAGGTAGACTTCCAAACCTTCACCGACTTCGTTCACTGGCGATCCACAATGACTCTTGGATGCTTAGAACGCGACGCCCTAACCGGATGGAGGATTCACAGTCCTCAAGTGTAACAAGTCTTCAGATCACACAGACAGGAAGACTTCAGTGATGCCTAACACTCTTTGGCTCTGGGTGTTTAGGGCTTTGTCCTCACAAGGATTTCTCTCTCAAAGGCTTCGAGGTGGGTTGCTCTCAAACGACAAAAGCTGTGCACTAAATCTAAGCAGCCAACCAATTTATGGTGTAAGGGGTGGGCTATTTATAGCCACTAGGCAACCCGACCTGATTTGTCGGAAATGACCCTGGGTCACTAAGGAACTGACACGTGTTCCAATGGTCAGATTTCAAACACACACGACAACTTTACTTGAGCTACAAGAAAAGCTGACTCATCCAGCTCTGGATAAGATTTGCTCTCATTGTCTTCGCTCGAAGACATAGGATTTTGGTTAAGCATCACTTCAGTCATTCTGACTGGTTCACTTGGACCCCCACTTAACAGTACGGTGGTTCCTATGACTCAACAAAGAAGAAAAGGAAACAACGAAACAACTAAGTTTTCGCGCTCCATAGTCTTCACGCGATGTCTTCTCTTGTCATAGTCTTCAATGTGAATACCTTCACATACCACCTTTGTCTTCAATATCTTCATACATTTTTAGGGGTTATCTCCGGTAGGTAAACCGAATCAATGAGGGACTACTACCTGTGTTATCCTGCAATTCTCACAAACACATTAGTCCCTCAACCAGGTTTGTCGTCAATACTCCAAAACCAACTAGGGGTGGCACTAGATGCACTTACAATCTCCCCCTTTTTGGTAATTGATGACAAACTGGTTGAAGTTTTCAACGGGGATAAAAGTATGTGAAATTGTAAAGAATTTAAGTATTGTCTTCGTAAGTAGCAAGAAGGCTCCCCCTGAAGATGTGCATATAAGTATTTTGCCTTTGAATGCAAATGCACATGGCAGGTTGTACTTGCGGAGCTCCTCTTCTACTTATGAAGACAATTCATCATGCATGAAAGGATATATTGAAGATAATGACATGCATAATGAAAAAAATGGACGTCTGCAAGATGACTTCGTGCGGAATTTATCGCCACACATGCGGAATTTATCATCGCATCACATAGTGTCGAAAAGGTAGCAGACAACCAACAAGTTTAAGTGTTACAACTCAAAGACGAACCAAATGTATCAAAAGCGAGAGTTGTAAGCACTTGGCAAAAGTAGCAAAAATAAAGCAACCACCCATATGGACCCGCTTGAAGACTATCAACTCATATGCTTCTCCCCCTTTTGTCAGTAATGACCAAAAAGGTTTGAAGACATAGAGCTTCTACTCGTTCCCATGAGGAGTAGGCGAAGAAGCAGGGTCGTCGTTGAGGTCCGGTGGTGCAGAAGAACTTGGTGCAGTGTCGACACGCGCTAAAGTTGGAGGTGGTGAAGTGGCATCATCTTGATCATCGATGACTCTGGCATTCACCGTCGCAGCTAAGGAAGAATAGTCAGAGTCTTCAAGTGAGGGAGTCCGACGTAAATGAGCATTCCTTGGAGGAGTTGAGTCAAACTTGAATCTTTCTGTGAAGCCATCGTCTTGCAGAGCAGCTTCAGCACTAAGCAATGTCAAACTCTTCCAGGACCTCCGACAGGTTTCATGGGTAACAAAGGCATTCTTGGTGGCAAGATTGCGAATGCGATTGACGTCCACCAAGAGGCTTTGCATATGACGCTTAAGCCAGTCATGATGCTTATCCTATTTCTGATGTAGAGCAACGAGAAGCTCTCAGTCATTGAGAACACGAGATCGCTTCCGAGGCCTTTGGGCAATGGTGCTTCCAGTGGCTTCAGTTTGAGCGCGAGGGGCACGTGTGTTGCCAGCCAAGGGATAAACACGAGAGACTGCCTGAACTCCTTCAATGGGCTAGTTGAAGCTTTGACGATCAACATTGTGAAGATAGATTGGATCCTTTGCAGGCTCTGGGTAAATAGCTTCAATAAACAGATCAACCTCTGGCAAGAATACAGGATGATTGCACGCAGACGGCTGATAATTGAAGGCAGAGTGAAGCTTGATAAGGCGCATTACCCATGGAGTATAGAACTTCAGACCAAAGATGTTGGAGCCAGATGCAGCCAACTGCCTGATGAATAAGTCTTGAGCATTGAAGCTTATTCCATTGAAGATATAGAAAACCAAAGTCTTCATTGCTCCTTCAAGCTTCACTGCAGATGAATGTCCTTTGACAGGCCATAGAGTTTTTCTGATGATATTATAAATGGTGCGGGGCAGATACTCTAGGTCTTCAACAAAGAATTCGGTTGGGTATTCAGTGTCGCGTGGCAGAGGCTTCATCATGCTCAGCATTTGGCTCATGTTAGGCTCAGGCTTCTAGAAAATGCTCTCCAAAGCATTCTGGTGTTGTTGACAACCTGGTTCATAATATTCGCCAGGAGTGGGCAGGGTTGTAAGCTCAATGATGTCTTGGGCTTTAGCTTCATGATGGACATCGCCCGTCATCCACTCAAGGATCCAAGTCTTCGGATCCCTATTGTACCCATGAATGTGGAGGGTAGTATAGAATTGAAGCAGAAGTTCTTCATTCCAGTGTTCCTTGGCAGTCACAAAGTTGAGCAGACCCACATCACGGAAGCAGTCAAGGGCTTCTTCAAGGCATGACAGTCCAACAATGGCTTCACAATAAAGATGCATATGAGGGAAGATGCGTCCCTGATTGTACAAGATGCATGAATAATAGCTTCGCTACTAATAACTCCAGAATCGGTCCGAAGAGATTCTTGGCCTTGTGTAGGGGTTCTTGTCACTGTCGAAGAATGTGTTGTGTGCCTTGAATCCATTCAGATTAAATGATCCTGGTGACGTTGCAGTACCTGGAAACCGTGGTAGCCTTGGCTTTGGCTTCTGGACCTGAGGCCTATGCTCCACATGATAGTTAAACTGAGAGCCGGGAGCAGGCGGAGGAACCAGAATTGGCCAGCGGACTGTAACAAGCTGACCATGATCATATGCTTGCTCGATGGTGTGTGGCCTGGAAGGTGGTACAGGAGCATATGCATTGGCTTCAAGCTGCAGATTTGCATCAGGTGCAGCGACATCTGGCACCACATTAGCTTCAGCCATGACAACGTCATTGGCTTCATTGTTGGTGGCAGCCTCAGTATCGGTAACCTCCACTTCAGGAGCTGGAGGGTTGGACACGTTCTCCTCGAGAACAACTTCATGGTTGGACGGGGGTGTAGCAACTCTTTCTTCATTGTGTGGTTCTTCTTCTTCATCGGCTGATGCAGCTGGAATATCTTCAGCCGCTTTGGCTTCAGATTCAGGAAAGACTTCACGTGAAACAAATTGGCGCTCTTCTCCTTCTGGAACACTTGACAACGTGACGTGGGGCCTTGATCCTTTGCGAAGCCTGCGAAATGCTGGTGACGCCTGTGGAGATGGAGTTGGTTGGGCCTCAAAGTCTTCATTGTCAATCACCGGAGTGGTGACCTGTGGTGGGGGAGTGACTGGTGTTTCTTCATCATAAGGGGATTCTTGAGGGTGATCAGCCCATGAGTCATCCTGAGCAATTGGTGTCAATGGACGACCAATGCTGATGAGTTCGCTGTTCATGAGAACAGGTGATGATACCAAATTGTGCTCGATCCGAGGAAGGACTTCATCATCTTCAACATTGTCGTGAGGACCAATGTCTTCAGCTGTGGTGGGGTCAACAACTGGATTCTCTTCAGCTCAGGAGCCTCTGTGGAAGCAGGCTCATGAACTACCAAACGACGTTCTCGGTGTGCAGAGGAAGGACGAGCAACAGAAATTGGCTCGGCAACAAGGGGCTCTGTGGAAGCAGCCCGGTCTCGCTTCTTTGTTTTTCTTTTCTTGGTTGGTGGAGCATCATCAGTGGTGGCTTTGGTCTTGCGCTTTCTGGCTTCGGCTTCAGCTGCTCTCGTTTTCTTGAACTCTGAAGCCACTGTGGGGACCTTAGGCTTCGAGCCTGTCATACTGGCCGGGAAGACAATGCGAGGTTCTTCCTGCCTTGATGCTTCTGGTTCGGCCACAGCTGGCTTCTTCTTCTTGGCAGCCATTCTGGGGTCGATGCCTGGTCGCCCCAAAGCCTTGCGCTTTTCAGCTTCATTGTAGCCTTGAACACATTTGGCAGCAATATTCTTCATGCGGTCACGAGAATATTTTGCTTCTTCTTGTTTCTTGTGGAATGCCTCCTTGAGCTCATGCATCATGACCTTGAAGTCTTGAATGTATTCAACATTGAGTTTGGCCATGTGCTTCTTTAACTGAGCCTTTTCATAGTCAATTTTGTGCTTTAGCTCAACAATCTTCTGTGCAAGAGCCAGCTCAGGAGCAATGGCTCCATGGAAGGAGACGCTGAGGCCAATTGGGAGCTGAAGATCATCAAAACTGAGATCTGGGCTGTCAAACCACTCATCAATAAACTTGTACAAGATTTCCACATCAAAGAGGGGAAGATCATTGAAGATTTCCGCCTCTTGCTTGCTCTTTATCAATTTCTCAAGAGCGTCATCGCCAAGATCGTTGTTGCTGGACAGATCAATGGCGTCATTCTCGTTTCTCAAAACAGCAGCAGGAGTCAGTGCTTGACCAGTGGGTTGCATGGGCTTTTTCAACTTGTCAGACTTAGAGATGCGTGAGAGATCTTCAGACTGCACACTGGCTTCAGGAGGTGCAGTGGCCAGAGGCTTCGCCCGTAAGACTTTTGGTGCAGAGGGGGGTTTTGAAGCCTTTGGTTTCTTTTGCTTCATGGGCTTTGGTGGTGTAGGCGCTTCGTCAGAATTAGCGTCATCTGCAGAGTGGTCCACGACTGCCCCTTGAACCTAAATGTGAGTGATGAGACCTAAGTTGTAGAAGGGCCCAATAAGATTGGTTTCAGCTTCGCGTGTGCCGTTAGCACGTGGTGCAGAGGGGCCTGGGTTGAAGTCTAATCCCAAAGACTTCTTGTTTTCCTTGGCCGAGTTCTTTGTAGCCTGATAGTTGCGCTTGAAGAGATTATCTTCACGACACCATAACAGAGAGGATGGGTCGGCATTAGCAGGCTGAGGTCCATGAATCATGCAGGGGTAGAAGCCCTGAGCAATAGCTTCGTACTTCGACTTGGGCTGAAGACCTTTGTATATTATATCTCCCAGGGGCCCTTTATGGCATTCTTCTCAGCATATTCATCGGTGACGAATCTGTACTTGAACCATTCCTCTGCCCAATGCCTTCGAATCCATTGGATTCGGTTCTTGCGTTCTCCATAGGTTTCTTCTGGATCTGACTTGTATAACTCATAGAGATCCGGTGGCAGGTCCTTAGCAGTGTTTTCATGGCGCTGTCTGTCGCCCTTCCTGACTGATTTTTCAGTTGCCATGAAGTTTAGACTAGAAGGCTTCAACACTGTCAAAGTCTTTCGTCTACTGGTCAGAATGGAACTGGCTTCAGGAGAATTTATGTGATGCTGTAAGAACTCTGCAAATGAATGCAGACTATGAGAACCAAGGGATTCTCCCACGGACATGTACCTGTGACAGCATTAGAGATGCGAGGGAAGGGGAAGAGGTCATATGCATTCTCAGAAGATTCTGAAGATAAATCAGTTTTAGAAGACATTGACCTCATAGTGCGAAGACATTCACTCATATGTAGAGAGTTGGTTCCAGATTTTTACAAATCCACGAATAAGTACAAGTGAGGAATCTAACTACTTTGTGAAGCATAAGTGAACATACTAGGCATGCTATAAGATGCAGAACGAGATAGATCCAACTTTGTAGGAACAGAAACCACTTGTGATTGAAAAGGATGAATCTATCGGATCAAAAAGACTGTAAAAAGAGTTTTTATTTACCACTCGAGGAACTGCTAGACAGAGTAGGAGATGAAGCCGAGCAGTTCGATCTTCCGTGCCCTAACTTGGCGACGGAGGACACCTATGGCGACGGCGGAGAAGATGATGTCCGCGGCCGGCGTGATGACGGCGTCAGTGAGGTCGTGGCAGCTGAGCGCTTCGTCGCCGGCGTCATCAAGGGCTAGCAGTGGCGCTAGGGTTTGTGCGAGAGTGGAAGAAGAGATAATGACTAGGGTGAGGCGTGTATTTATAGGGACAGGGACGACACAACATTATTACGCAGGTGCCCCTGGCGGTTCACATCTGAAGGACACGTGGCGATCATGCAACACATTGGAGGTTGTTCCACATTCCCACGCACGTCTGGATTGTCTGGTGGTCGTTCCCGCTTCTCCGGGTTTCAGGTAAAAAGGATGGAGCATTTAAAACAGATTTAATGTTTGTCTCTGTATCTTCTGCTGACAAGGACGCAGCGAAGACATTCGACAGTTTCAATAGAATGCATATGATTTGGATAGATAGACTTAAGACGGGAGCATAGAAAGGTCAGGGTCCGATCACATTCACTTAGTTCAAAAGATTCAACTAGAAGACATAGCTATAAGTGAATGCTGTAGAGGACAGAAACCAACTCAATATATTGAAGATAAACATGAAGCCATGTTAATAATGAAGACAAACCAAATGTGAAGACTTTGCAAATGCAACGCCAACAGAAAGTATTCCAAACAAAAGTTTGGTGGTGGCGTTACCCACCGTATAGGAAATATTAGACCCAGACACGGCGCACAATTATCGTGGCGCTTCGAAGTCAAATTCCGCGTTAATGTATTCACACTTAGAGTGTAAGTCTTCATTAGTTGAAGATATACGTTACTTCGTGTGTTTGCACATCTAAGTCATCAACATGCATAAGTGTTAGGATGTGTGCATGATCACAGGACATTTGAGGATTCCAAGATATTTAGCTCACACCGCAACTTGCAAAACCTTTTCTCATCCAAGGGCTTTGTGAAGATATCTGCCAGCTGCTCTTTAGTGTTGACGTGAATGATATCAATATCTTCCTTCATGACATGATCTCTGAGAAAGTGATGACAGATCTGAATGTGCTTTGTCTTCGAGTGCTGAACTGGGTTGTTGGCGATCTTGATGGCGCTTTCATTGTCGCAGTAGAATGGCACTTGCTTCAGATGAATGCCATAGTCTTTGAGTGTTTGCTTCATCCATAGAAGCTGAGCGCAGCAAGATCCAGCAGCAATGTATTCAGATTCAGCAGTGGAGAGAGATACACAGTTCTGCTTCTTTGAAGACCAACACACAAGTGATCGTCCCAGAAAGTGACATGTGCCTGATGTAGACTTGCGATCCACCTTGTCACCAGCATAATCAGCATCCGAGAATCCAACTAGATCAAACTCTGAGCCCTTTGGATACCATAATTCTAGTGTTGGGGTGTAAGCCAAATATCAAAGAATTCGCTTCACAGCTAAGTGATGCGATTCCTTTGGTGCCGCTTGGAATCGGGCACACATGCAAACACTAAGCATGATATCTAGCCTAGATGCACATAAGTAAAGCAAAGAACCAATCATGGAGCGGTATACCTTTTGATCGAACTCTTTACCATTGGCGTCAGAATCAAGATGACTCTTGGTAGGCATTGGCGTCGTATAACCTTTGCAGTCTTGCATTCCAAACTTCTTTAGGCAATCTTTGAGGTATTTCTCTTGAGATATGAAGATGTCATTGTGTTGCTGTCGTATTTAAAGACCAAGGAAGAACTTCAGCTCACCCATCATGGACATCTGATATTGCTCTTGCATCATGTATCCAAACTCATTACTGTATTTCTGATTAGTGCAGCCGAAGATAATGTCATCCACATATATTTGGCACACAAACAGTTCACCATCATATGTCTTCGTGAAGAGAGTGTGATCCAGGGAACCAGGTTTGAAACCTTTTCTCTTCAGGAAGTCTTTGAGTGTGTCATACCAAGCACGAGGGGCTTGTTTGAGGCCATATAGTGCCTTGTTGAGCTTATAAACCATGTCAGGATGTTTTGGATCTTCAAAGCCAGGCGGTTGTGCAACATACACTTCTTCTTCAATCTTGCCATTGAGAAAAGCACTCTTCACATCCATTTGATATAGAAGGATGTTATGATGATTTGCATAGGCTAGCAGTATGCGTATAGCTTCAAGCCTAGCCACAGGAGCAAATGTTTCATCGAAGTCAATTCCTTCAACTTGAGTGTATCCTTGAGCAACTAGACGAGCCTTGTTTCTGACAACTTGACCATGCTCATCTTTCTTGTTGCGATATATCCATTTAGTGCCTATGATTTTGTGTTTACGAGGATCAGGACGCTTGACCAGTCCCCATACATTATTCAGCTCAAACTGTTGAAGCTCTTCTTGCATAGCTTGAATCCATTCAGGTTCCATGAAGGCTTCATCAACTTTCTTGGGTTCTGATATTGAGACGAATGCAAAGTGCCCACAGAAATTTTGATACGGCCGTGCTAACATCCAGCGTACCAAAGAAAACATGCATCCATGACATTGTTGACGAGAAAGCCAGAGGAGTTCATCAGCTGAAACTACGGCGAGGCAAAGATGGAAAGATGCGGATGGTATGCGGACCTGAGTTTGCGGCCGTGGCTGATCGAGCATGCAATTTGGAACCTAATCAGATGCACTTGAGTGCAATACGTGAACATAAATTGTGTGACCGTAGAGTTATACGAGAACCAGAAGAGGTAAAACCAACGTTCCGTACGCCTCCTGATTGGATAAGAATCGGCTCGATCAATATTTGTTTGCATGGTAGAATGCTTGATGCAATTTAATTAGGTATCTCTTGTAGTCCACGTACAAAAAGAAGATATATTATCTTTTGGAGTTGTTTCATCCACTAGTTGGTACGTACGTGAGGTGGTCTTCGGTTAGGATTTAGTTGTTAATTAGATTTTTCTGTTTAGAGTCCAGATCTTCCTACCTTCAAGTGTACGAGAGTCAAGCCATATAAAAGGCTGGCTTCGGCCAATGTAAAGGGGAACAATTTTGAGTTTTAGTTTGTTTTCAGATTTATGAAATATACAGAAAAACGTCCAGGTTTTGGGCGGCCATATCTTATGTATTATCTGTGATTTTCCCGTCGTGGAAATTTACTAGCGACGAAGGGTTGATCATCACATCGACGCCTACGTGCTGATCCAAGGGGGGTCATTATTTTCAATCGTGTATTTTCGTACGCGGGTGAAAATTATCTTGAAGGTTGCAAGGAGGAACAGGGGGCGAACTGTTGATCAAGCATAGCCGTGAAAGATCGGGCCATCTACACGCATGAATTTAGCATCTCGCTAGTCCGTGCCTCATCAAATTTGCTAGTTGTGTTGCCCTTGAACGAGTGAGTGGACCAGGTGCATTGATGCTATCAATTATCTTCTCAATCTGTACTTCATTCGCAACACGAGGATGAACTGGACGAAGATTTTACTCTTGCTGATCATTTTCATCGTTTGAAGGATTGTCTTTAGTCTGAGCATTGTCTTCAGGTTGATTGAGTGCAGAGATGATAAGTTCCTCTTCAGGCTGCACTTCAGAAGGTATGATTTCTCCAGTTCCCATAAGCTTGATGGATTCACTGGGTGGAACTTCATCTAGCACATTTGGCAAGTGCTCTCTTTGCGAGCCGTTAGTCTCATCGAATCGCACATCCACAGTTTCAACCACTTTATAGTGAAAGAGGTTGAAGACTCTGTAGGAGTGCGAATCCTTTCTGTAACCAAGCATAAAATCTTCATGTGCTTTTGGTGCAAATTTTGAAGTGTGATGTGGATCCTTGATCCAGCACCTGGCACCAAATACTCTGAAGTAACTGACATTTGGCTTCTTACCAGTGAGGAGTTCATAGGATGCTTTGTTCAGAAGCTTGTGAAGATAAACACGGTTGATGACTTGGCATGCAGTATCAATGGCTTCAGGCCAGAACTTCCTTGGAGTCTTGTATTCATTGAGCATCGTCCGAGCCATCTCAATGAGTGTTCGGTTCTTGCGTTCCACGATGCCATTCTGCTGTGGCGTGTACGGAGCTGAGAACTCATGAGTGATGCCTAAAGTATCAAGATAAGTGTCGAGGCCGGTGTTCTTGAATTCAGTGCCATTGTCACTTCTGATGTGCTTGATCTTGACGCCATAGTTGTTCATGGCTCGATTGGCGAAGCGTCTGAAGACATCCTGCACTTCAGTCTTGTAGAGGGTTATATGCACCCATGTATATCTTGAATAATCATCAACAATGACGAAGCCATAGAGACAAGCAGTAGTAGTAAGGGTTGAGTAGTGAGTAGGGCCAAAGAGGTCCATGTGTAGCAGTTCGAAGGGTTGAGTCGTTGTCATGATTGTCTTCGAGGGATGCTTGGCCCTCGTCATCTTTCCAGCTTCGCAGGCACCGCATAAGTGATCCTTCTTGAACTTGACGCCCTCGATGCCTATGATATGCTTCTTCTTTGCAAGAGTGTGCAAATTCCTCATGCCAGCATGCCCTAGCCTCCGATGCCAGAGCCAGCATTCTGAGGCTTTTGCAACAAGACATACGGCGAGCTGTGGTCCTACTGAGAAATCTACCATGTACAAATCATCTTTCCGATACCCTTCAAAGACTAGAGACTTGTCAGATTCCATTAGAACTAGGCAACGATATTTTCCAAATATCACAATCATGTTCAAATCGCAAAGCATTGAGACGGACAACAAGTTGAAACCAAGGGATTCAACAAGCATCACTTTATCCATGTGCTGATCCTTTGAGATTGCAACTCTACCTAGACCCAATACCTTGCTTTTACCAGTATCAGCGAATGTGATGTGACTTTTGTCAGATGGACGTAAGGTTGAGTCCATGAGAAGACTTCGCTTGCCAGTCATGTGATTAGTACATCCACTATCAATAATCCATTCTGAAGCAGCTGGTGTCGTACCCTACAGTGCAGTTAGGGGGATAGGCTTCACGAAGAGCATTGTGAAGCATAAACATTTGACGAGCAAGTGGATTATGAAAGCTTAGATCGAGGTTAGGACTGATAGGGCAAGTAGCAAGCGACTCAGGAACAAAATACATAATAAGACCATTTGGGCATTTGATCTTGTGCCCTACAAGATGTTTAAGGTCCCCAGCAATAGCTTCAGACGCATTTGATTTTCGGCTGGATACCTTTCCCCGCAAAAGAGAGTTAAGCTTTCTTAGCCACCCACATCTTCAAGGGTGGCTTCGAAGCAATGAGTCTAAGTGCAGCATCTAAGAACTTTGGCTTTGGAGCCCTAGCAAATAGTCTTGCAGGTACTCATAAGAATAAGCAGAGTAGTTCTGGGTCTTATGAACATGGCGGTTTGATGAAACACGCTCATATTCATAGGCCTGAGTATGGTTTCCCTGCAAAACATTTGCGTTAGTGCAACTCAGGTGAGTCCTCTATCTGTATGAAGCCTTTGGACCATATGAAACCTGTGGTCTAGGGTTTTTCTTCTTCACTTGTGGTGTCATGACGACATTCACAAGAAGATTCTCCAGACACTTTTTCAGCACCTAGACTTTCTTCATAGGTGGCCCATTCCTGCAGTTAGTACCAATATACCTGGCAAACACTTCACCATTCTGATTCTTAAACAGTTTATAGTTTGCATCAAAGGATTCATCAATGACAATGGGATTAGTACAAGTGAATCCAGATAGGGTGGATGGATCCACTGAAGGTTCCTTTGGAGCAACCCATGTGGTTTTGGGGTACTGCTCAGGTTTCCAGTAAGAGCCATCAGCATTTATTTTCCTTTCAAACCCAACACCCTCTTTCCTAGGGTTTCGGTTCAGGATCTGCCTTTTGAGGACATCACATAGTGTCTGATGCCCTTTGAGACTTTTGTACATCCCTATTTCAAGCAATGTCTTCAACCTAGCATTTTCATCAGCAATAGCAGTGGCATCCTCAGTAGAGGGGTTAGTTACCACATCAACAGTTGAAGATATTGCAACAGTAGCAGTAGTAGAACATCCCGCAACAGAAGTAGTGTTGTCATGCTCAATGCATTTAAGACATGGTGGTTCAAATCCTTCCTGAGCGGGACTGATCTGTTTGGCGCGAAGTGACTCGTTTTCCTTTTGAAGATCTTCATGAGCCGCTCTCAATTTCTCAAGATCTTGCTTCCTTTGAAGATAATCATAGGAAAGCTTTTCATGAGTTGTTGAGAGCGTTTCATGACGACTTTCAAGTTCCTCATACTTAACATGAAGATTTTTTATGTCTTCAATTAAGGACTGAGATCGAGTCATTTCAGCGTCTAACAGGTCATCGCTTTTGTCTAACAGTTTTTGAATACGTTCCATAGCTTTCTGTTGTTCAGTTGCAATTTTAGCAAGTGTTTTGTAGCTGGGTTTGGAACCACAATCAGAGTCATCTTCACTTGATGTTTGATAGTGAGTGGTGCGTGAGTTTACCTTGGCACCGCGTGCCATGAAGCAGTAGGTGGGAGCGGAGTTGTCCTTGTCATCAGCATCAGCGTCGGTGATGAAGTCATTGTCTTCAGTGTTGAAGATGGACTTGGCAACGTAGGCTGTAGCTAGACTTGCAACGCCAGAATCGGACTCCTCCTCAAACTCCACCTCCGCCTCCTCAGAAGCATACTCCTCCTCTGAATCCATTTCCTTGCCAACAAATGCACGAGCCTTGCCAGATGAGCTCTTCTTGTGTGATGAAGACTTTGAGGAAGACTTGGAAGAAGACTTTGAGTATTTCTTCTTCTTCTTGTCATCAGAATCATATTCCTTGCTCTTCTTCTTCTTGTTGTTCTCATTGTCCCACTGCGGACACTCAGAGATGTAGTGACGAGGTTTCTTGCACTTGTGGCATGTTCTCTTCTTGTAGTCATGAGTAGAAGCTTCATCATTCCTTGAGCTTGATCGCGAAGACTTTCTGAAGCCTTTCTTCTTGGTGAATTTTTGGAACTTCTTCACAAGCATAGCAAGCTCCTTTCCAATGTCTTCAGGATCATCAGAACTGCAGTCAGATTCTTCTTCAGATGAGGAGACAGCTTTTGCCTTCAAGGCCCGAGTTCGGCCATACTTGGGACCGTAGATATCTCTTTTCTCAGAAAGCTGAAACTCATGTGTGTTGAGCCTTTCAAGTATGTCAGACGGATCGAGTGTCTTGAAGTCAGGCGTTCTTGAATCATCAGGTCTAGGGTGTCAAATGAGCTGTCAAGTGATCTCAGGAGTGTCTTGACGATTTCATGCTTGGTGATCTCAGTAGCGCCGAGAGCTTGAAGCTCATTTGTGATGTCAGTAAGGCGATCAAACATGAGCTGAACATTCTCATTGTCGTTTCTCTTGAAGCGGTTGAAGAGGTTGCGAAGGACACTAATCCTTTGATCTCTTTGGGTTGAGACGCCTTCGTTGACCTTGGAGAGCCAGTCCCAGACTAGCTTAGATGTTTCCAGAGCACTCACACGGCCATACTGCCCTTTGGTCAGATGACCAAAGATGATGTTCTTGGCAGTGGAGTCCAGTTGAACAAACTTCTTGACATCAGCAGCGGTGACACCTTCACCAGCCTTGGGAACGCCATTCTTGATGACATACCAGAGGTCGACATCAATGGCTTCAAGATGCATGCGCATCTTATTCTTCCAGTAGGGATATTCAGTTCCATTGAAGACAGGGCACGCAGCGGAGACTTTGATTATCCCTGCAGTCGACATAGCTAAAACTCCAGGTGGTTAAACCGAATCACACAGAATAAGGGAGTACCTTGCTCTGATACTAATTGAAAGTGCTAGTGATCGACTAGAGGGGGGTGAATAGGCGATTTTTAAGAAAGTCTTCAAAACATGGAAGTTTCGAAGACAAACAATAGAAATAAACCTATTACCATTGAAGGAAATATGCCCTAGAGGCAATAATAAAGTTATTATTTATTTCCTTATATCATGATAAATGTTTATTATTCATGCTAGAATTGTATTAACCGGAAACATAATACATGTGTGAATACATAGACAAACAGAGTGTCACTAGTATGCCTCTACTTGACTAGCTCGTTAATCAAAGATGGTTATGTTTCCTAACCATGAACAAGGAGTTGTTATTTGATTAACGAGATCACATCATTAGGTGAATGATCTGATTGACATGACCCATTCCATTAGCTTAGCACCCGATCGTTTAGTATGTTGCTATTGCTTTCTTCATGACTTATACATGTTCCTATGACTATGAGATTATGCAACTCCCGTTTGCCGGAGGAACACTTTGTGTGCTACCAAATGTCACAACGTAAATGGGTGATTATAAAGGTGCTCTACAGGTGTCTTCATAGGTACATGTTGGGTTGACGTATTTCGAGATTAGGATTTGTCACTCCGATTGTCGGAGAGGTATCTCTGGGCCCTCTCAGTAATGCACATCACATAAGCCTTGCAAGCATTGCAACTAATGAGTTAGTTGCGAGATGATGTATTACGAAACGAGTAAAGAGACTTGCCGGTAACGAGATTGAACTAGGTATTGAGATACCGACGATCAAATCTCGGGCAAGTAACATACCGATGACAAAGGAAACAACGTATGTTGTTATGCGGTCTGACCGATAAAGATCTTCATAGAATATGTAGGAGCCAATATGAGCATCCAGGTTCCGCTATTGGTTATTGACCGGAGACGTGTCTCGGTCATGTCTACATTGTTCTCGAACCCGTAGGGTCCGCACGCTTAAGGTTTCGATAACAGTTATATTATGAGTTTATGAGTTTTGATGTACCGAAGTTAGTTCGGAGTCCCGGATGTGATCACGGACATGACGAGGAGTCTCAAAATGGTCGAGACATAAAGATTGATATATTGGACGGCTATATTCGGACACCGGAAGTGTTCCGGGTGATTTCGAAGAAAACCGGAGAGCCGGAGGGTTACCGGAACCCCCCCGGGAGAAGTAATGGGCCATATGGGCCTTAGTGGAGAGAGAGAGGGGCTGCCAGAGGTGGGCTGCGCGCCTCCTCCCCCCTGGTCCGAATTGGACTAGGAGAGGGGGGCGGCGCCCCCCCTTTCCCTCTCCCTCCCCACTTCTTTCCCCCTCCTAGTAGGAGTCCTACTCCTACTAGGAGGAGGACTCCTCCTGGCGCGCCTATAGGGGCCGGCCGGCCTCCTCCCCTTGCTCCTTTATATACGGGGGCAAGGGGGCACCCCTAGACACAAGTTGATCTTCGTGATCGTTCCTTAGCCGTGTGCGGTGCCCCCCTCCACCATATTCCACCTCGGTCATATTGTAGCGGTGCTTAGGCGAATCCCTGCGACGGTAAAACATCAAGATCGTCACCACGCCGTCGTGCTGACGGAACTCCTCCCCGACGCTTTGCTGGATCGGAGCCCGGGGATCGTCATCGAGCTGAACATGTGCTAGAACTCGGAGGTGTCGTAGTTTCGGTGCTTGATCGGTCGGGCCGTGGAGACGTATGACTACATCAACCAAACGCTTCCGTTGTCAATCTATAAGGGTACGTAGATCACACTCTCCCCTCTCGTTGCTATGCATCACCATGATCTTGCGTGTGCGTAGGAATTTTTTTTGAAATTACTACGTTCCCCAACAGTGGCATCCGAGCCTAGGTTTTATATGTTGATGTTATATGCACGAGTAGAACAGAAGTGAGTTGTGGGCGATATAAGTCATACTGCTTACCAGCATGTCATACTTTGGTTCGGCGGTATTGTTGGACGAAGCGTCCCGGACCGACATTACGCGTACGCTTACGCGAGACCGGTTCTCCCGACGTGCTTTGCACATAGGTGGCTTGCGGGTGACAGTTTCTCCAACTTTAGTTGAACCAAGTGTGGCTACGTCCGGTCCTTGCGAAGGTTAAAACAGCACCAACTTGACAAACTATCGTTGTGGTTTTGATGCGTAAGTAAGATTGGTTCTTGCTTAAGCCCGTAGCAGCCACGTAAAACTTGCAACAACAAAGTAGAGGACGTTTAACTTGTTTTTGTAGGGCATGTTGTGATGTGATATGGTCAAGACATGATGCTAAATTTTATTGTATGAGATGATCATGTTTTGTAACCGAGTTATCGGCAACTGGCAGGAGCCATATGGTTGTCGCTTTATTGTATGCAATGCAATCGCGCTGTAATGCTTTACTTTATCACTAAGCGGTAGCGATAGTCGTGGAAGAATAAGATTGGCGAGACGACAACGATGCTATGATGGAGATCAAGGTGTCGCCCGGTGACGATGGTGATCACGACGGTGCTTCGAAGATGGAGATCACAAGCACAAGATGATGATGGCCATATCATATCACTTATATTGATTGCATGTGATGTTTATCTTTTATGCATCTTATCTTGCTTTGATTGACGGTAGCATTATAAGATGATCTCTCACTAATTATCAAGAAGTGTTCTCCCTGAGTATGCACCATTGCGAAAGTTCTTCCTGAGACACCATGTGATGATCAGGTGTGATAGGCTCTACGTTCAAATACAACGGGTGCAAAACAGTTGCACACGCGGAATACTCAGGTTATACTTGACGAGCCAAGCATATACAGATATGGCCTCGGAACACGGAGACCGAAAGGTCGAGCGTGAATCATATAGTAGATATGATCAACATAGTGATGTTCACCAATGAAACTACTCCATCTCACGTGATGATCGGACATGGTTTAGTTGATTTGGATCACGTAATCACTTAGAGGATTAGAGGGATGTCTATCTAAGTGGGAGTTCTTTAAGTTAAATTAATTGAACCTAAATTTATCATGAAACTTAGTACCTGATAGTATCTTGCTTGTTTATGCTTGATTGTAGATAGATGGCCCGTGCCGTTGTTCCGTTGAATTTTAATGCGTTCCTTGAGAAAGCAAAGTTGAAAGATGATGGTAGCAATTACACGGACTGGGTCTGTAACTTGAGGATTATCCTCATTGCTGCATAGAAGAATTACGTCCTGGAAGCACCGTTGGGTGCCAGGCCTGCTGCTGGAGCAACACCAGATGTTATGAACGTCTAGCAGAGCAAAGCTGATGACTACTCGATAGTTCAGTGTGCCATGCTTTACGGCTTAGAATCGGGACTTCAACGACGTTTTGAACGTCATGGAGCATATGAGATGTTCCAGGAGTTGAAGTTAATATTTCAAGCAAATGCCCGGATTGAGAGATATGAAGTCTCCAATAAGTTCTATAGCTGCAAGATGGAGGATAACAGTTCTGTCAGTGAGCATATACTCAAAATGTCTGGGTATAATAATCACTTGATTCAATTGGGAGTTAATCTTCCAGATGATTGCGTCATCGACAGAATTCTCCAATCACTGCCACCAAGCTACAAGAGCTTCGTGATGAACTATAATATGCAAGGGATGAATAAGAATATTCCCGAGATCTTTGCAATGTTGAAAGCTGCGGAGGTAGAAATCAAGAAGGAGCACCAAGTGTTGATGGTCAAAAAGACCACTAGTTTCAAGAAAAAGGGCAAAGGGAAGAAGAAGGGGAACTTCAAAAAGAACGGCAAGCAAGTTGCTACTCAAGAGAAGAAACCCAAACCTGGACCTAAGCCTGAAATTGAGTGCTTCTACTACAAGCAGACTGGTCATTGGAAGCGGAACTGCCCCAAGTATTTGGCGGATAAGAAGGATGGCAAGGTGAACAAAGGTATATGTGATATACATGTTATTGATGTGTACCTTACTAATGCTCGCAGTAGCACCTGGGTATTTGATCTGGTTCTGTTGCTAATATTTGCAACTCGAAACAGGGACTACGGATTAAGTGAAGTTTGGCCAAGGACGAGGTGACGATGCGCGTGGGAAACGGTTCCAAAGTCGATGTGATCGCAGTCGGCACGCTACCTCTACATCTACCTTCGGGATTAATATTAGACCTAAATAATTGTTATTTGGTGCCAGTGTTAAGCATGAACATTATATCTGGATCTTGTTTGATGTGAGACGGTTATTCATTTAAATTAGGGAATAATGGTTGTTCTATTTATATGAATAATATCTTTTATGGTCATGCACCCTTGAAGAGTGGTCTATTCTTATTGAATCTCGATAGTAGTAACACACATATTCATAATGTTGAAGCCAAAAGATGCAGAGTTGATAATGATAGTGCAACCTATTTGTGGCACTGCCGTTTAGGTCATATCGGTGTAAAGCGCATGAAGAAACTCCATACTGATGGACTTTTGGAACCACTTGATTATGAATCACTTGGTACTTGCGAACCGTGCCTCATGGGCAAGATGACTAAAACACCATTCTCCGGTACTATGGAGAGAGCAACAGATTTGTTGGAAATCATACATACAGATGTATGTGGTCCGATGAATATTGAGGCTCGTGGCGGATATCGTTATTTTCTCACCTTCACAGATGACTTAAGCAGATATGGGTATATCTACTTAATGAAACACAAGTCTGAAACATTTGAAAAGTTCAAAGAATTTCAGAGTGAAGTAGAAAATCATCATAACAAGAAAATAAAATTCCTACGATCTGATCGTGGAGGAGAATATTTGAGTTACGAGTTTGGTGTACATTTGAAAAATTGTGGAATAGTTTCGCAACTCACGCCACCAGGAACACCACAGCGTAATGGTGTGTCCGAACGTCGTAATCGTACTTTACTAGATATGGTGCAATCTATGATGTCTCTTACTGATTTACCGCTATCGTTTTGGGGATACGCTCTAGAGACGGCCGCATTCACGTTAAATAGGGCACCATCAAAATCTGTTGAGACGACGCCTTATGAACTGTGGTTTGGCAAGAAACCAAAGTTGTCGTTTCTGAAAGTTTGGGGCTGCGATGCTTATGTGAAAAAGCTTCAACCTGATAAGCTCGAACCCAAATCGGAGAAATGTGTCTTCATAGGATATCCAAAGGAAACTATTGGATACACCTTCTATCACAGATCCGAAGGCAAAACTTTTGTTGCTAAGTTCGGAAACTTTCTAGAGGAGTTTCTCTCGAAAGAAGTAAGTGGGAGGAAAGTAGAACTTGACGAGGTAAGTGAGACGAGAAAAGCATAGATAGCTAGAGGAGGTTCTTAGGCATTCTTGTCCATCCACTTGGCAAAAGGAAATAAAACCAAACAATCAAAACAACAAGTGGATGTCCTCGAATGAGTAAAATATGCAACCAGCATGCTCACACAATAAGATGGCAAATGAAATATGTGACAAGGCATGCACAACCAATTCTAGCATCTATCAAGCAATTTGCGATGACAAGGTCATCTATATATGAGTATATTGACTTAGGAGTCAAGTGAGAACACTTGATCATAGGTCATACTCATCGTTTAAGCTCAAGTGGGGTTACCACTTTTACATAAAGCATTGTTGTGTTCACATCTTTAGAGTTGCTTTAGCTCAAGTCTTAGAGTAAAGCTCCCCCTAGATGTGATATCCCCCCTTAGAGGGATGAACTAACCTCGGGTTTTGTCGATGATGACTTCATGTAGATGTTGAAGATGTGGATGCTCAATGTTGATGTAGATCACTTGGAGCTATCCATTTGAGTGAATTGCACTTTCAATACCTACATGGGTTAGTCCCACAAGGAACAAACAAGGATATCCATAGACATAGAGTGATGCACACACAAGATGATGTCCATGAAAACTTTTAGGTTACCTTGTCCCTTGTCTTACCAACAAGAGGGTTTGTGACTCCTTGAACTAGTGCAAGATGTGGAAGTTGATTGCACTTGTTCTTGCCAAAATGATAAGAGTGAAGTATGTTGGCGGAGTCACCCTCAAGAACTCTCTAGTTCTTCTTCTTTTGGATCCACATCATCTTGATGGGAATCCTTGGAGTTGTAGTCGTACTTGATGAAGTGTAACTTGAAGTAGTCTTGGGAATCCACTTGACTAAGGTCTTAGGAGCTTCTTCAAATGCATCAATTTCCTCTTGAAGCTTGTCCTTTCCTTTTTGCTTGTAGTCTTGTGGTGGAAGATCATCTTGAGCTTGTGTCCCCTTGAAAGAAGTATCATACTTCTCTTGTTGAGGAACAAACTTTGTCTTGGGGTATTGATCTTCTTCCCACTCAACTCCATTGGCATTGAACTTTCGTTCAAAACCAACACCTTGATTCTTCCGGTGCATTCCTTGCTTGCGCACAATTTCCTCAAATTGCTTACTCCCGGCAAGGCTTTTGTACACTCCTTTCTCTATAATTCCCTTCAATAAGCTATTTTCTTGCTCAAGTGTAACTTGGCTAAGAGAATCATTAGTGGAATCAAGAGAACTACTAGAAGCAACAACATTGGATTTAGCATGGTCATTGTTACTGCTAGAGGAAGAATCTTTCTTGTTCTTGTTACTAGACTTGACTTGAGGCATGTAAGTGGATAAGAGTAAACGCTTGGCAATGTAAGAAGAACTTTTCTTGCGGAGATCATCATTGATTGCTTTTAAGAACTCATGTTCTTGCTCAAGATTGAGCTTTTCAAAGCGTAATTTCTCATGAGCTCTTAAAAGTTCTCGATGATCTTCGAAGATAGTTTCATGAGCTAACTTAACAGTGTTTAGTTCTTTAGTTAGAGCCTCAATCTTCTCCTTATCATTGTCATTCATTTTATCTTGATTAGCATGATTAATTGACGTTTCATCATAGTATTCATCACTAGAGTTGTCAACAAGTAAATCATCACCTAACAAGTCATCTTCATCACTATTGAAATCAACATACTCGGGGTGTGTTACCTTAGGACCTTTGGCCATGAAGCATCTTCCAATTCCTTCATTTGGTGAGTCAAATATGTCGTAGAAGTTGGTTGACACAAGTGCTAGACCGGCAACACCTTCATCTTGAGTATCTTCGGAGTCGGAGTGATAACTTCTCTCGGAGTGGCTATCGGAGTCGGAGCCGGATACCCATTCACCAACATGAGCTTGATGTCTTCGTTTTGTGTAGCTCCTTGATGATTTTTCCTTCCTTTCCGAATCCTTGCTTCTCCGTGAGTATCTTCGTTCATAACGATCATCTCTACTCCTTCTCTCTCTTGGTGGTGATTCTTTGCTTCTTCTTTTTGGAGAATCTTCTCTTCTCTTGTAGGGAGCCGTACACTCATTGGAATAGTGTCTGGGTCTTCCACAACTGTAGCAGTTTCGCTCTTGACTAGAAGATCTTTTGTCATTGTAGGACCTTGACTTGAAGCTTCTATCTTTGCTTCTACTCTTGTAGAAATTGTTGAAGTTCTTCACCATTAAGCTCAATTCTTCATTGAAGTTTTGTTTCTCACTTGATGATGTAGGGGCTTCACATGAGGCTTTGTAGGCACCACTTGATTTGTTGTGAAGTTCCTCTTTATCCTTAAGTGACATCTCATGAGCAACAATTCTTCCAATCACCTCCGTTGGCTTGAGATCTTTGTAATTGGGCATCATTTGGATCAATGTGCACACGGTATCATATTTTCCATCCAAGGCTCTTAGAATCTTCTTGATGATGAATCTATCGGTCATCTCTTCACTTCCTAAGCCGGCAATCTCATTTGTGATGAGAGCAAGCCTAGAGTACATTTCAGCGACACCTTCACCATCCTTCATTTTGAACTTGTCAAGTTGACTTTGAAGCACATCCAACTTGGATTCCTTGACGGAGTCGGTACCTTCGTGCATATCAATCAAAGTGTCCCAAATTTCCTTTGCATTCTCAAGACGGCTGATTTTGTTGAATTCTTCGGGGCACAATCCGTTGAAGAGAATATCACAAGCTTGAGCATTGTATTGCAACATCTTCAACTCATCCGCGGTAGCTTCACGGTTTGGTTCTTTCCCATCAAAGAAGTCACCTTGCAAACCAACACACACAATAGCCCAAATGGCGGGGTTATGTCCAAGAATATGCATTTTCATTTTATGCTTCCAACTAGCAAAATTAGTACCATCAAAGTAAGGACCTCTACGGTGATAATTTCCCTCGCTAGACGCCATACTCTCCTAGGTTGTGAAACCAAGGCTGTGACCACCAAAAGCTATGGAGATCAAAGCAAATGGAGACCAAAACTCTGATACCACTTGTAGGATCTAAAGTACGTCTAGAGGGGGGGTGATTAGACTACTTGACCAAATAAAAACTTAACCTTTTCCCAATTTTAGTTCTTGGCAGATTTTAGCTATTGTAGGACAAGTCAAGCAATCATCACACAATTCAAGCAAGCATGCAAAGAGTATATTGGCAGCGGAAAGTAAAGCATGCAACTTGCAAGAATGTGAAGGGAAGGGTTTGGAGAATTCAAATGCAATTGGAGACACGGATGTTTTTCCCGTGGTTCGGATAGGTGGTGCTATCCTACATCCACGTTGATGGAGACTTCAACCCACAAAGGGTAACGGTTGCGCGAGTCCACGGAGGGCTCCACCCACAAAGGGTAACGTTTGCGTGAGTCCACGAAGGGCTCCACCCACGAAGGGTCCATGAAAAAGCAACCACCCACAAAGGGTCCACGAAGAAGCAACCTTGTCTATCCCACCATGGCCATCGCCCACGAAGGACTTGCCTCACTAGCGGTAGATCTTCACGAAGTAGGCGATCTCCTTGCCCTTACAAACTCCTTGGTTCAACTCCATAATCTTGTCGGAGGCTCCCAAGTGACACCTAGCCAATCTAGGAGACACCACTCTCCAAGAAGTAACAAATGGTGTGTAGGTAATGAACTCCTTGCTCTTGTGCTTCAAATGATAGTCTCCCCAACACTCAACTCTCTCTCATAGGATTTGGATCTGGTGGAAAGAAGATTTGAGTGGAAGGCAACTTGGGGAAGGCTAGAGATCAAGATTCATATGGTAGGAATGGAATATCTTGGTCTCAACACATGAGTAGGTGGTTCTCTCTCAGAACAAATGAGTTGGAATTGTGTATGTGTTCTGATGGCTCTCTCAACGAATGAAGAGGAGGTGGAGGGGTATATATAGCCTCCACACAAAATCCAACCGTTACACACAGTTTTCCAATCTCGGTGGGACCGACTCAACAAACTCGGTCAAACCAAAAAGGTAAACCTAGTGACCGTTAGAGATTTTCGGTGGGACTGACATGCAACTCGGTAGGACCGATATGGTTAGGGTTTGGGCATAACGTAATCTCGGTGAGACCGATTACACAAACTCGGTGAGACCGAATTTGGTAATTAGCTAACCAGAGAGTTGGTCAGGCAAACTCGGTGGGACCGATTTGCTCTTTCGGTGAGACCGAAAAGTTACAAAAAGGAAACACCGAATTTACATTGCAATCTCGGTGGGACCGATCCGCTCTTTCGGTGAGACCGAAAAGTTACGAAAAGGAAACAGAGAGTTTGCAATCCCATCTCGGTGAGACCGAGATCCCTATCGGTAGAACCGAATTGCTAGGGTTTGGCAGTGGCTTATGACAAGTGAAACTCGGTGGCGCCGGATAGAAAGAATCGGTAGGACCGAGTTTGGCTTAGGGTTTAGGTCATATGTGGATATGGGAAAGTAGTTGAGGGTTTTGGAGCATATCACTAAGCACATGAAGCAAGAGGCTCATTAAGCAACACCTCATCCCTCCTTGATAGTATTGGCTTTTCCTAAAGACTCAATGTGATCTTGGATCACTAAAATATAAAATGAAGAGTCTTGAGCTTTTGAGCTTGAGCCAATCCTTTGTCCTTAGCATTTTGAGGGTTCCACTTTCACCATCCATGCCATGCCAATCATTGAGCTTTCCTGAAATAATCATCTTGGAATAGCATTAGCTCAATGAGCTATATGTTGTTATGAATTACCAAAACCACCTAGGGATAGTTGCACTTTTAGCAAGCAATTGAGAATAAATGGATCTTCAAGAAGAAGACTGACGCTGACGGTAATATTACTGTCTACAAAGCTCGACTTGTCGCAAAAGGTTTTCGGCAAGTTCAAGGGATTGACTACGATGAGACCTTCTCACCCGTAGCGATGCTTAAGTCTGTCCGAATCATGTTAGCAATTGCCGCATTTTATGATTATGAAATTTGGCAGATGGATGTCAAAACGGCATTCCTGAATGGATTTCTGGAAGAAGAGTTGTATATGATGCAACCAGAAGGTTTTGTCGATCCAAAGGGAGCTAACAAAGTGTGCAAGCTCCAGCGATCCATTTATGGACTGGTGCAAGCCTCTCGGAGTTGGAATAAACGCTTTGATAGTGTGATCAAAGCATTTGGTTTTATACAGACTTTTGGAGAAGCCTGTATTTACAAGAAAGTGAGTGGGAGCTCTGTAGCATTTCTGATATTATATGTAGATGACATATTACTAATTGGAAATGATATAGAATTTCTGGATAGCATAAAGGGATACTTGAATAAGAGTTTTTCAATGAAAGACCTCGGTGAAGCTGCTTACATATTAGGCATTAAGATCTATAGAGATAGATCAAGACACTTAATTGGACTTTCACAAAGCACATACCTTGACAAAGTTTTGAAGAAGTTCAAAATGGATCAAGCAAAGAAAGGGTTCTTGCCTGTGTTACAAGGTGTGAAGTTGAGTAAGACTCAATGCCCGACCACTGCAGAAGATAGAGAGAAAATGAAAGATGTTCCCTATGCTTCAGCCATAGGCTCTATCATGTATGCAATGCTGTGTACTAGACCTGATGTGTGCCTTGCTATAAGTCTAGCAGGGAGGTACCAAAGTAATCCAGGAGTGGATCACTGGACAGCGGTCAAGAACATCCTGAAATACCTGAAAAGGACTAAGGATATGTTTCTCATATATGGAGGTGACAAAGAACTCATCATAAAAGGTTACGTTGATGCAAGCTTTGACACTGATCCGGACGATTCTAAAATCGCAAACCGGATACGTGTTTACATTAAATGGTGGAGCTGTCAGTTGGTGCAGTTCTAAACAAAGCGTTGTAGCGGGATCTACATGTGAAGCGGAGTACATAGCTGCTTCGGAAGCAGCAAATGAAGGAGTCTGGATGAAGGAGTTCATATCCGATCTAGGTGTCATACCTAGTGCATCGGGTCCAATGAAAATCTTTTGTGACAATACTGGTGCAATTGCCTTGGCAAAGGAATCCAGATTTCACAAGAGAACCAAGGACATCAAGAGACGCTTCAATTCCATCCGGGATCTAGTCCAGGTGGGAGACATAGAGATTTGCAAGATACATACGGATCTGAATGTTGCAGACCCGTTAACTAAGCCTCTTCCACGAGCAAAACATGATCAACACCAAGGCTCCATGGGTGTTAGAATCATTACTGTGTAATCTAGATTACTGACTCTAGTGCAAGTGGGAGACTGAAGGAAATATGCCCTAGAGGCAATAATAAAGTTATTATTTATTTCCTTATATCATGATAAATGTTTATTATTCATGCTAGAATTGCATTAACCGGAAACATAATACATGTGTGAATACATAGACAAACAGAGTGTCACTAGTATGCCTCTACTTGACTAGCTCGTTAATCAAAGATGGTTATGTTTCCTAACCATAAACAAAGAGTTGTTATTTGATTAACAGGATCACATCATTAGGTGAATGATCTGATTGACATGACCCATTCCATTAGCTTAGCACCCGATCGTTTAGTATGTTGCTATTGCTTTCTTCATGACTTATACATGTTCCTATGACTATGAGATTATGCAACTCCCGTTTGCCGGAGGAACACTTTGTGTGCTACCAAACGTCACAACGTAAATGGGTGATCATAAAGGTGCTCTACAGGTGTCTTCAAAGGTACATGTTGGGTTGGCGTATTTCGAGATTAGGATTTGTCACTCCGATTGTCGGAGAGGTATCTCTGGGCCCTCTCGGTAATGCACATCACATAAGCCTTGCAAGCATTGCAACTAATGAGTTAGTTGTGAGATGATGTATTACGAAACGAGTAAAGAGACTTGCCGGTAACGAGATTGAACTAGGTATTGAGATACCGACGATCAAATCTTGGGCAAGTAACATACCGATGACAAAGGGAACAACGTATGTTGTTATGCGGTCTGACCGATAAAGATCTTCGTAGAATATGTAGGAGCCAATATGAGCATCCAGGTTCCGCTATTGGTTATTGACCGGAGACGTGTCTCGGTCATGTCTACATTGTTCTCGAACCCGTAGGGTCCGCACGCTTAAGGTTTTGATGACAGTTATATTATGAGTTTATGAGTTTTGATGTACCGAAGTTAGTTCGGAGTCCCGGATGTGATCACGGACATGACGAGGAGTCTCGAAATGGTCGAGACATAAAGATTGATATATTGGACGGCTATATTCGGACACCGGAAGTGTTTCGGATGATTTCGAAGAAAACCGGAGAGCCGGAGGGTTACCGGAACCCCCCCGGGAGAAGTAATGGGCCTTAGTGGAGAGAGAGAGGGGCTGCCAGAGGTGGGCTGCGCGCCTCCTCCCCCTGGTCCGAATTGGACTAGGAGAGGGGGGCGGCGCCCCCCCTTTCCCTCTCCCTCCCCACTTCTTTCCCCCTCCTAGTAGGAGTCCTATTCCTACTAGGAGGAGGACTCCTCCTGGCGCGCCTATAGGGGCCGGCCGGCCTCCTCCCCTTGCTCCTTTATATACGGGGGCAAGGGGGCACCCCTAGACACAAGTTGATCTTCGTGATCGTTCCTTAGCCGTGTGCGGTGCCCCCCCTCCACCATATTCCACCTCGGTCATATTATAGCAGTTCTTAGGCGAAGCCCTGCGACGGTAAAACATCAAGATCGTCACCACGCCGTCGTGCTGATGGAACTCCTCCCCGACGCTTTGCTGGATCGGAGCCCGGGGATCGTCATCGAGCTGAATGTGTGCTAGAACTCGGAGGTGCCGTAGTTTCGGTGCTTGATCGGTCGGGCCGTGGAGACGTACGACTACATCAACCAAACGCTTCCGTTGTCGATCTACAAGGGTACGTAGATCACACTCTCCCCTCTCGTTGCTATGCATCACCATGATCTTGCGTGTGCGTAGGATTTTTTTTTGAAATTACTACGTTCCCCAACAACCATGCAGCGGAAAGTAGACTACACTAGGCAAGCCATAGTCAAGTATTCAATGAAGTGAAAGCACAAAGACTAATAGCAGCTAGGTGGTATGGATCGGGATGGAAGATAGTATGAAGCCAATTAGAACAAGCAGTTACTCAGTGAAGACAAAAGGATAATGCAAACAGGCAATGACTTCATAGGGACCAACTGCAAATAAGGAGATGGGAAGGATAGAACCAGTAGCTCGTTGAAGACAATGATTTGTTGGACCAGTACCAGTTGCTGTGAAAACTGTACGTCTGGTTAGGGAGGCTGAGATTCAACTCAGAAGACCGCATCTTCACCTTATTCCCCTTGAGATAAGGACACCCAGTCCTCGCCCAATCACTCTGGTAAGTCTTCAAGGTAGACTTCCAAACCTTCACCGACTTCATTCACCGGCGATCAACAATGATTCTTGGATGCTCAGAACGCGACGCCTAGCCGGCTGGAGGATTCACAGTCCTCAAGTGTAATAAGTCTTCAGATCACACAGACAGGAAGACTTCAGTGATGCCTAACACTCTTTGACTCTAGGTGTTTAGGGCTTTGTCCTCGCAAGGATTTCTCTCTCAAAGGCTTCGAGGTGGGTTGCTCTCAAACGACAAAAGCCGTGCACTAACTCTAAGCAGCCAACCAATTTATGGTGTAAGGGGTGGGCTATTTATAGCCACTAGGCAACCCGACCTAATTTGTCCGAAATGACCCTAGGTAACTAAGGAACTGACACGTGTTCCAACGGTCAGATTTCAAACACACACGCCAACTTTACTTGAGCTACAAGCAAAGCTGACTCATCCAGCTCTGGATAAGATTTGCTCTCATTGTCTTCGCTCGAAGACATAGGATTTTGGTTAAGCATCACTTCAGTCATTCTGACTGGTTCACTTGGACCCCACTTAACAGTACGGTGGTTCCTATGACTCAACAAAGAAGAAAAGGAAACAACGAAACAACTAAGTCTTCGCGCTCCATAGTCTTCACGCGATGTCTTCTCTTGTCATAGTCTTCAATGTGAATACCTTCACATACCACATTTGTCTTCAGTGTCTTCATACATTTTTAGGGGTCATCTCCGATAGGTAAACCGAATCAATGAGGGACTACTACCTGTGTTATCCTACAATTCTCACAAACACATTAGTCCCTCAACCAGGTTTGTCGTCAATATTCCAAAACCAACTAGGGGTGACACTAGATGCATTTACACAAGTATCCGTCACATATACCATATATGACAACATAACAATAATTTAGAAAATTATACTAATTGAATGGCATGCATAAGGTTTGCTAACGTGCCATGGTTGCATGGATAAAATGATGCAAACGAAAAAGGCTAACTTATGATTGACATGTATAGGTGGTGATATGACATGGTTGCATGTTTGGAAAATTAAGTGAAGGGTTGCAACTATTTAGGAATTTTCTAATAAAATGTGAACCATAAGCTATGTTCCAAGTATCCGACACATATACCATATATGAAAACATAAAAATTAATTAATAAATATACTAATTGAATGGCATGCATGGCTTGCTAACGTGTCATGGTTGCATGGATAAATTGATGCAAAAGAAAAAGGCTAACTTATGATTGACATGTATAGGTGATGATATGACATGGTTGCATGTTTGGAAAATTAGGTAAAGGGTTTCAACTATTTAGGAATAGAGGATGACATAATAGAGTCCAATAATGCTACACCTACAGATGATAGATAATTATAAACCGATGTGGCATCAACTGGTTCGTCGACACCAGGGCTAACAACAAAATTCAGGGGGGGAGGGGTGGTTAGTGAAGGATTATATCCGTAAATTTTGCCTATACTTCTAGCATTTTTGTCATAGAGTCCCTAAAAAGAAAACTATGCCATGCAAAAATATTTGTCCGCCAATATACATGCTAGACTCACTCTAGCAGCCCTTCTGCATGCCCCTCTATCCCTAAAAAAATTAGAGGGTGTTCTAAAAACATACACCATGATAGTATATTTATGAGATATGGGTGAAATCCTTTTTTGTGCCTGGGAAGTTTCATCTCCCTCCCTCTCGCCTCTCGTGCCTGCATTTCCACCGTCGGCCATTCCCAAACGGTACCACCACGAGCAGCGAACTCGCAGCCATACATTTTCCACCTTCCCTAGACCTCCTGCATGTCATGTTGCCTCCAGACTCGCTTCGTGCAACCTCCACCACCTGCCTTTGAAGCCCTACTAGGCTGCCTCCTCCTCTAGTTGTCGGTCACCTCCATGATCTTCTTGACGACCCCATCTTCTCCCCGTGGCCCAGAACCCCTCTTTCTCTACTTCTCCACGACCTTTGTGCACCTCTACATTGCCTCTACGAGCCACCGCCGCCATCACGAGCTCGTGTGCACGGGACTAGGAGGTATTGCACAGTCTTGCCCTTCTTGTGAGCTCCCCCGCTAGCCTTGCATTGTGGTATCCTCTCAACCACACATCAGGCGGTTGCAGCAAGGAAGCACTCGGCAATGGTAGATGCTGGGATCGGGAGGAGATGGATGTGACTTCATTGTTGATGAGATAGTGCGCGGCAGACGGTGGGAGGTGGAAGACGAAGTGTATGCGTCAAGAGGGGTGCCATCGAAGTGGGAAGATGCATAGGGAACTCTTGCCTAAGGCGGGACTGGCTTTGTTTGGTCGAGTGAAGTGATGCAGAGAAAAAGAAAGAAAAAAGAAAAATGTAGAGGTTGAAGTGTTGGGAGTGTTGTGGAAATAGTTAATTCTATCTGGAGTCCCAATTAGATATACTTGGCATGTTAAGTCCAAGACTGACAATAAAAGTCCCATGAAAATTGTTATGGTCAAACAAATCAACGAAAGGAAAAAAACGAAAAGAGGACCAAGTCAAAGGAATAGCTAGAGGCGAAGTGGCTAAGCCAAGAAGGAGGCTCATGCAGAGAATCCCATCGGGGTGGGAGGAACGAGAGGGTTTGTCCACCATGAACTAGGATGCATCCCCTCCCTCTTAGTACGCCATGGACACATGAACCAAAAATTATATCTACTATCCTTCCCACCTATCATCTGAAAGGTAGCCTTGGTCATTTATCAAGGAACCCTAGCAAATAGAAGCCCCATGGGCGCTTACTCACTTCACTTCCACTTGAATGAAATCAGGGGGAGGGAACTAGACCTCCAAGATGCGTCCGAGAAGCTCTAGAGTCGAGTTCGAGGAGTCGTGTACGACTCTGACCGACGTTGCCCCGGTTTAGGAATATTGTGACTATGACCGACGTTGCCCGGGTTTAGG
Source organism: Triticum urartu (assembly GCF_056163025.1). Classification (NCBI taxonomy): domain Eukaryota; kingdom Viridiplantae; phylum Streptophyta; class Magnoliopsida; order Poales; family Poaceae; genus Triticum; species Triticum urartu. The sequence goes on along the minus strand of NC_141876.1, from coordinate 68,010,266 downwards.
AATATTGTTCTTCCCGTCCTATCACCACTTCTTCGGTGCGCTTACCATCGGAGGAGGACGAGTGGAGGTGTGTCTCCGAGGGGTCCTCCTGGATCCGGACGACTTTGGTCTCTGGTGGATCCTTCTGGATTCAGTCAGTGTTCATGGTCTTCGGAGTATCTACATGCTCTTTTCGGCGTCCTCTTCTCCTAGGCGGTGGTTTGCTACGCAGATCATGACGGCCGACCGACGTCTTTTTGCCTATATCATTGACTTTTTGGCGATCTTTCTACAAGCTCCTTAGTACAAACAAGTTTGCTCTACTGAGGCAAAGGCCTAGAGGCAAAATCAAGCTTTGCTCACAGCGCCCCGCCGGTGGATGTAGGAAGAAGATTTTGGCACCACTAAAGATTTGGATGTAATTTCGTATTCCGCAAGTGTGTGTGTGTTTATAATGACTTGTGATATTTAATATATGGTCTCGGGACTTTCTACATCTTTTTAACCATGTTTATCGTTAAATTTCAATAAAATGACAAATTCTAGCATACAGTTGCAATTTCTAAAACCATGGTTAATGTACTGTACATGTCGATTTCCGTCCACAATTTTCTTGTGACTGGTTCTCAATCATTTATCAGTTAACTATGCACTAGAGACTAGACCTGCCAGCAAGTAGACATAACCTTATGTCACCGGCCAGGTGCGCCGCGACGTGAGGCCTTGTAGTAGCGTTCAGAATTGGGCAAGAATATTCAACCAACTTATTAGCACAATTGTGGCGTCACCTGTACTGCAACATGCTAAAACTAAACATAGAGAGAAACAGCTGTCCTGCGATCCACGTCTCTTGGAGGACTCGACACTCTTTTCGCAATATAGTGGAGTTCGGTCTTAGTCTTGATCGACCACCTCAGTTTTGAAGACAGTGATAGATAGATCAGTTCGATATAAGTCCTAAATAATTTTTTTAAGTAAGTGTGACCGGCATCGAAGTTAGTGATACTTCCAAGTTCCAAGCACAACAATCTATCGTTGACATTAAAGCAGACAAGAAAAAAACTTCAATTATCGAGGCCACGTCCTTCCTGCTGGGCATGTTTGCAGCTTTTTTATTAACTAGGTACATGTATTGCATGAGACCAAAACAGGTATGTGTCCATGTGTTGCCATGGGGACCAAAATAGGTATATGCCCTTAATTGATCAAATAGGCATGTGCTTGTAATTAATTAATCATTTCTAACCGGTAAACACGCGCACATGATATAGATCTGAGCTCGGCTCGTTTAATAAACACGACAAGCGCGCGAGGTGTGGCGTGACGTGGCGGTGGAGGAATACGCGGGTGCCACTCTTCTTATGAAGTTTCAATAGCATGTGAAATAGAATCCCTTATAAGGTGGACAGGTGCATTGGAGCCCTATATTTCGAATAATGTCAAAATGGTATTTTAAAGTTTTAAAAATTTCTAAAAATTAATTCCACATGTTCATATGGATGTATGTTACACATGTGAAAATTCCAATGATGAAATAAATAGCCATGTGAGTTAGACACAAATGACAAAATCATGATTTTGAAAAAATGAACAGTACATGTGTTATTCGCTATTTAGAACTCGTCATTTTGTCATTTTTGTATAGCTCACGCGTTTACTTATTTAATCACCAAACTTTACACATGTGTAATATCCATCCATATGATCATGTAGAATTCTTTTTAGAATTTTTGAAAAATTTAATTATGATATTTAAACTATTTAAAATAAACTCCCCAATGCACCCATGTTCCAAAAATCCACTCTCGTGAACAAAACTTTCCTTCACACTTCACACCATATTCTCACATGGGCTTTGAGATTTTTAGGAATCAACTTCTCCAAGGCCCATCTATAATCCAACACTTCCTGGGTAGAGATGATACTTTAGGGCGCGACTATTCCTCACTTAAAAAAATACAGGAGACGGCGAGGGGCGCAACTATTCCTCGCTTTATCACCTCGCTTGAAAAAAAGACTATTCCTCGCTTAATACGAGGTGGTAGCCAGCCTCGCCTGCTTACAGGAGACGGCGATGGGCCAACCTAATAAGGAAGTGTGTTCGTTGTGCTGACGTCACATAATTTTTATACACATTAAATGAATATATTTTCAAAATCAATTCACTTAAAGATTAAAACCATGAATTTGAAAGCATGATATAAAAAATGTTAGCACAATTCAAAAAAATTATAGCTTTCAAAAAAATATTTGTGACAATGAAAATGTTCATGGATTTCAGAAAAATGTATGTGAATTCTTTTCAAAAATGTGTATACAACTTAAATAACATTTTGCAAATTAATTATTAATTGTACCATTAACAAATGTAGGTGACATTTCAAAGAAATGTTCCCGCTTTCAAAACCATGATTGTACATTTTCAAAAAATGTTTATAGACTGTAAAAAAATGCCCATGTAGTTTAAAAATATATTTATTACCATAAAAAATGTTAAGCGTGGGTTTGAAGAAAATATCGACCATGTATTCAAAAACATGTTTAAAATATGTATTAAAATAATAGTGTACATCGTGTATCTGAAAAATTGTTCAACGTCTATACAAAATGTTGCACGTTGACGTCATGAAAACATAAATATATTCTGAAATAATTTACACCATGAATTTTATAAATGTCAACGCAATATAAAAAGTGTCAGAACACCTAAAATTGTTGATAACTTTCAAAGAAAATGTTAACAATTAAAAATGGTCCTACATTTCAAAAAACTGTGTGAAAATTTTGAAAATGTGTATATAATGTAAGAATAATTTTTGCCTAATATAAAAAATGTTCGTACCATTTAAAAATGTATTAATATTTTTTTGTTCCATAATATTTGTTAAAAACAATGTTTATACAATTTCAAAAAATTGTTTAAGTAGTTTCAGAAAAATGTTCAACGTGTATGTGGACCATTTATTCGAAAAAGTGTTCAAACCATGTATTATGTGTACATCGTGTATTTGAAAAATGTTCAAAGTGTATAAAAAAGTATCACATGTACACTAAAAATGTATATTGTGTACTCAAACAATAAGCATGTATTGAACAAAAGTAAATCAATGAATATCGACAAAGAAACAAATGAAAAAACAAAGGAGAAAAGCCATAAAAATTGAAAAGGAAAACCAAAGAAAACCAAAAAAATTGAAATTCAAAGAAAATCTATGCAAAAGAATGGAGACAGTGAGACCCAAAAACAAAACAAAGAGAAAGGAATAAACCAAAAAAACAAAGAAGAAGAAAACTAGTAAAGCCCGTGAAAGAACAAAGAAACTGGCAAAAAAAGAAAAACATGAAACCCAAAAAACCAGTGAAGAAACAGAGAGAAAACAAAAAAATATGAGAAGATAAAAAAACAAGGAAAACCAAAACCTACAACGACCTAATGAACGTCAATGGGTCGTCCCATTTGTACGGACACTGCAGGTGAGGGGAGCTATCATCTCCTTATAAGCGAGATACAACTCCCGCAAATATTTTGAGTCCTGCTCTTTGGGGCCTTAACTGTCATTGGGCGAAACCAGCACCCAAGGCGTAAGGCGCCTGGGCCTGGCCCAGTAACGCTTGCTGGCTCCCACCGCTCGTTCCTTTGGTTTGGCGGGCGCCCCTATTTCTCGCGTGAGGAAAGTATCGTTTCCCCCCTCAAATCCTGTCTGATGGACCGATTTCCCCCCCAAGTCTAAAACCGAATCAATCAACCCCTCAACTCTCTAAAACAGGATCAATTCTCCCCCATGGTTGTTTTGCACCAGATTTCGGTGGTTTTGACTTTTCTCTTTGCTGACTGGACAGTGCTGAGTAGGCAAGGCAACTTTCCCCAATTCTTCATTGCAATCCCTAGGTCTCTGTCGCCCCCCTCGCCACGTAGCGCTCCGTCGTCATCCCCCTCGCCGCCTAGCGCAAGCAAGACGCCCCTCGCCGCGGTCCATGGCGTCTGCTAGCTCGTCAAGTAGTCACCGGTCATCGTAGTCCATGGCCTTCTCAGGGCAGTCGCCGGTTGTAACACCCCGGATGTAATTTACCTAATATGTACTCCAACTCTTGCCGTTTCCGGCGCTAAGTTATTTTATTTCCTCGGGTTCGGGTTTTTTTCTCCGTGTGTTGTTGTCATTGTCATGCATCTCATATCATGTCATCATGTACTTTGCATTTGCATACGTGTTCGTCTCATGCATCCGAGCATTTTCCCCGTTGTTCGTTTTGCATTCCGGCGCTCCTATCTCCTCTGGTGGTCCTTTCTACCTTCCTTTCGTGTGTGGGGGTTAAACTTTTCCGGATAGGACCGAGACTTGCCAAGCGGCCTTGGTTTACTACCGGTAGACCGCCTGTCAAGTTTCATACCATTTGGACTTCGTTTGATACTCCAACGATTAACCGAGGGACCGAGAAGGCCTCGTGTGTGTGTTGCAGCCCAACACCCTTCCAATTTGGCCCAAAACCCTCTCCATCATCTAGAGCGTTCGATCACAATCGCGTGGCCAAAAACCGCACATCATTTGGACTCTCCTAGCTCCTCCTATGTCTATACATATAGCCCCCCTCCGAAATTCACGTCTCCTTCTTCCCCCGAAACCCTAGATCCACTCCACCGCCGCCCCCGGACGAAATCCCACAGGCCGGATGTGTCCGGTTCCACCGCCGCTGCCACGTGTCACGCCTCCATTGGCCCGCGCCGCCGCCCCACTTCGTCGCCGCCGCCGCCCCGGGAGGCCCAGATCGGGCCCCCGAGGCCCACATCGCCACCCGCCGCCGCCCGGGGCGTCCTCCCTGCCCGACGCCGCCGCGTCCCTCGCCGCTCTGCCGCGGCTCCTCAACGCCGGCGACCCGGCCGCGCCTCGCCTTCCCCTCACCGCCGCAAGCTCCGGTGGCCGGAGTACCACGCCGGCAGCACCGCCCCGAGCCGCCGTCTCCCTCCTCGCCGACCGCGCCCCGGCGCCCCCCCTTCCGGCCACCGCCTCGCCTTCCCCTCGCCGTCGCAGCTTCTCGCCGGCGGCCTCGGTTCGTCGCCGGTGAACAGTGGATCTGGATCGGGTGAACAGTAAACCCTAGATCCGGAGGGTATATTTTTCTCTAAGTCCCCAGTTTCAGTATTTTTTTGGCAAACTTTGACGCATCGTAACTCCGCATCCGTAGCTACATTTTGGGCGTGTAGCATATCAAAATGTTCGCCTGAGAGAGTAAATCATTTCATCTCATTGCATCATTTTCATTTGAATTCATCTTGATGCCCGCAATGCTGTTGGAAGAGAGCTATTTGAGTTAATTGTCAGATCTGCTGCACCAAATAGCTATTTGTCATTTTTGCCATGATTATTGTGTGCATGTTATGCTCCTGAGCTCTACATGTGTTTTGTTATATGCTTTGCCATCTTTACAGAGGTGCTATCCATGTATTTGTGTGATGTGTGTGGTGACTAGCACAAGCTTGCAAATTGGTGCATTCGTTAATGCTGATTTTAGGGACTTAGCAATTCCACTAAGTCCTTGATCTGTTTTTTATCAATATGCCATATGTTCATGTTGTTACCTAGTGATCCGTGCCTCTTTTGAGGATGATCAGTAAGGATGATTTGTTAATCTGGTAGTGCTCTATCCATCCATGTCTTTGTTTGCATTTATGGAGCAACCTAGCTTGAGTCAATCGAGCTCTACTTTTGCTATTTCGTGAATCTGGGCAGATTGTCTACTTGTTAGCGATTTTGCCGAGGATGTTGTTGTTGATCCGTGCATGCTATGTTGTTGTTCTTGCCATGTCTAGCTTGGATAGTGTGTATTCTTGATGGGTGTATGCTTAGATTGTCATGCCTTGCTCTGTAGTGAGTGCATCGAGCTCGCGAACATGCCTACTTGCTATCATATTTGCATGCTCCAGTTTTTCACTAAGTCTGAGATCTGATTATGTTTTTGCCATGTTCACATGCTTGCAATTGTATTTTCTGATCCCTTTTGACTCAAGGTCACTAAGGGACTTTTGTTAAGCTCTTTGCGTAGCTCCATGGCATGCCTTGCTTTGCCAGGTTAAGTTCCTTTAGCATCTAGTTTTCATGCTCCAAAGTGTGCTACCTGATCTGAAATTCCAGGCTTGTGTTAATTTCACCAAGTCTGAAACCTGTTTATCAATTGCACTTTTGCCATGCTTGTTTGAACCTGTTAATGGATGAATTGGCCGTAGCTCAGTGTTCATCTTTTGTCAAGCATTATGAGTGAATCCCTGCCATGTATTTTGTTGCAATGTTTGAGTGCTGTAGCATATTTATCTTGATGCATTTAGATGGCTACTTGTTGTTTATCGCAGACCGGTGCCATATTTGTTTTGCTTGCCATTTCCAAACCGTGCATCCGATTCCAGTGATCTTTATATCGATTTCAACCGAAATCACCTCACCTTTCCAGTGGCACTCTTGGATTTCCAAGTTGAGACCAGGTTCATTAATTCCTTGTCAAATCTTGCATATGCATCACATATCGCATCCCGCATAGCATACCATGTTTGCATCATGTTGTTGGATCTTTGCACGTGGTTGATTGTGTTCCTTTTACTTGTTTGTCTTGTTTGGGTAGAGCTGGGAGACGAGTTCGCTAACGAGAAGCCCATTGAGTTTGCTTTCGAGGATCCAGTCAACTCTGACAACTTTGTAGGCAAGATGATCATACCCTCGAAATCACTTCTATCTTTGCTTGCTAGATGCTCGCTCTTTTGCTATGCCTATGCTACAATGCCTACCACTTGCTTATCATGCCTCCCAAATTGCCATGTCAAACCTCTAACCCACCATGTCCTAGCAAACCATTGATTGGCTATGTTACCGCTTTGCTCAGCCCCTCTTATAGCGTTGCTAGTTGCAGGTGAAGATTGGAGATCATTCCTTGTTGGAACATTATTTTCTTGTTGGGATATCATTATATTATATTGTTATCTTAATGAATCTATATACTTGGTAAAGGATGGAAGGCTCGGCCTTTTGCCTAGTGTTTTGTTCCACTCTTGCCGCCCTAGTTTCCGTCATATCGGTGTTATGTTCCCGGATTTTGCGTTCCTTACGCGGTTGGGTAATAATAGGAACCCCTTGATAGTTCGCCTTGAATAAAACTCTTCCAGCAATGCCCAACCTTGGTTTTACCATTTGCCACCTAGCCTCTTTTCCCTTGGGTTTTCAGAGCCCAAGGGTCATCTTATTTAACCCCCCCGGGCCAGTGCTCCTCTGAGTGTTGGTCCAAACTAGAGCCCCTTGCAGCGCCACCTCGGGGAAACTCGAGGCTGGTTTTAGTTGTACGGATTGCTTATCCGAGTGTGCCCTGAGAACGAGATATGTGCAGCTCCTATCGGGATTTGTCGGCACATTCGGGGGGTGTTGCTGGACTTGTTTTGTCTTTGTCGAGGATGTCTTGTAGAACCGGGATGCCGAGTCTGATCGGAATATCTCGGGAGAAGGTTTATCCTTCGTTGACCGTGAGAGCTTGTGATGGGCTAACTTGGGACTCCCCTGCAGGGATTTGAACTTTCGAAAGCCGTGCCGCGGTTATGGGCAGATGGGAATTTGTTAATGTTCGGTTGTAGATAACTTAAACATTAACTTAATTAAAATGAATCAACTGTGTGTGTTACCGTGATGGTCTCTTCTCGGCGGAGTCCGGGAAGTGAACACGGTGTTGGAGTAATGTTTGCCGTAGGTTGTTCTCTAGTTCTTCGTTCGTGCTTTGCCTTCTCTTCTTGCTCTCTTTTGCGTACAGGTTAGCCACCATATATGCTAGTCGCTTGCTGCAGCTCCACATATTACCTTGCCTTACCTATAAGCTTAAATAGTCTTGATCGCGAGGGTGCGAGATTGCTGAGTCCCCGTGGCTCACAGATTACTTCCAAAACAGATGCAGGGCCCGATGACCCCGTTCCAGATGATGCGCTTGAGCTCAAGTGGGAGTTCGACGAAGACTCACGCCGTTACTATGTGTCTTTCCCTGATGATCAGTAGTGGTGCCCAGTTGGGGCGATCGGGACCGTGTCGCATGTTGGGTTGATCTTTTATTTTGGTATCGTAGTTGGACCATGAGTGATTGGATGATGTAATTCTATTTATGTACTTTGTTTGACGTGGCGAGTGTAAGCCAACTATGTACCTTTCCCTTTATTATCTATTTACATGGGTTGTTGTGAAGATTGCCTTACTTGCGACATTGCTTTCAATGCGGTTATGCCTCTAAGTCGTGCTCCGACACGTAGGAGATATAGCCGCATCGAGGGCGTTACACCGGTGCCATATCAGGAGCCACTGATGGCGTACTCGCCTGAGAAGTTGTGCCACTGCAACGTCAAGGCTCCCAGGTGGATTTCGTGGAGCATTGCCAACCTCGGTCATCGATACTACAACTACAACCAGTCTATGGTAAATAGATCTCTGCCCGCCGTTTCTCTTTATTGTTTTCTTGAGAAGCAAAGTTATGGTCTTTGCGCGATCCTCTTGACGAAATTGCACAAATTTTTGAACAGGGATATGACTGTCGGTACTTCAAGTGGCATGACGACCCCCTGGATCAGTTTGTCAGTACGCTGCTAGGTGATTTGCGAGATGTTGTGAATCGGCTGAAGACAGAGGTTAGGAAGCTCAAGACCGAGAAATCATAGCTGGAGCATGCTCTCATGGATGCCAAGTGCAACATTGGTGATGTTGATGTTTATGTCATGGATTTGAAAGCGCGGCATGCTCAACAAATGGATGTTCTTGCAAAAGAATTTCAAAGAAGCAAGTAGATGTACAAATTTGCCATCTTTTCTTGCATTGTGTGTGTTGTTTGCATGGCTTTGAAGATGTGATGTTCTATGTAGGATCAGTGTTTTAGTGAAGCAACTATGTAAGCTCCAGTGAACCAAGTCTGAACTTTTGAAGCAACTACGTATTTGAGTTTAAAATTTCAGAGAACCAAGTCTGACTTTTGTCTGAAGTTAACTGAACTTTTGTCTGAAGTTTTCTGAAGTGTTGTCTGAAGTTTTCTGAATTTTTACCACCCACCACACTGAAAGTCACCCACCCACCCATTTAAAGCACAGTCGCTCAGCCACCACTCGCCCACCCACCACTCCCATCGCTTCTCGACGCCGGTGATGGCGCCCAAGAAGAGGCTGTCTGCAAGAGCTTTTCACCGTTCTCAAGAGCGATGTGAGGAGACTGTCAACAAGTTATGCAAGGGAGATACAGAGAAAAGGGCGGACGTAGAGGAGATCTGCAACAGGTTTCCCAACTTGTAGATGTGCGTCGACCACGCTAGGGGCCTCATCGTCGTGGCTACGGATGTTGAGAAGAAGACGATGTTCCCCGGCGGCCGTGGAATTCCTCATGTCGCTGTTTTCCTTTGGGCTATGAATGAAGCGGAAAACTCATCAGATCCGCGTCAGCGTGCTAGGTGGTACGACTACCGCTCCCATTGTCGTGCACCTCCATGATTTGCCTGCCATGACAACAAAATTGGGTACCACAAACCCCCTCCAAGCGCAGCTCTGATTTCTCCTAAGCCCTAAACACCCTCGATCATGCACTAGATGACGTCGTCGGGGAATACAGACAGAAAGAAAGGGGGGCGGTATGGTTGACTCACCATCGGGCAGAGCAGTAGAGCTGCTGGAGGCCGGCGGCATGGTTGACGCCATGGCGGCATGGGCGGACGCCGCTAGCGTGGTTTACGTCGTGGCGGCAAGGTTGGGCGTCGTCGTCGAGGCACATGGAGAATGATGACGGAAATCACCTGAATTGGGGGCTAATTGGTCGAGCGGCTCCCCCAATCGATGAAAACACCTGAAGTCTGCCTACTCAGCTTGTCCAGTCAGCAAAAGAACTAGTCAAAACCACCAAAATCAACTCCAATACCACTGTGGGGGCAAAGTGATATGGTTTTAGAGAGTTTGGGGGCTGATTGATCCGGTTTGAGAGTTTGGGGGGAAATCGGTCCATCAGACGTGATTTGAGGGGGAAAACGATACTTTCCTCTTCTCACGTTACGCGAGAGGAGGGGAGTGCACTCGCGTCGGGCGAGCCCCGGATGGGCCGGCCCAGCCGCGCAGAAGCCTTAGCCTGTTTTTCTTTCTGTTTTTTTGTTCTTATATTTTTGTTATTTTTGTATTTTTCTTTATACTTTAAAATATTATTCATATACTAATGCATATATTACACAAAACACTCTTGAAAACACATTTGAAAAGATGTTGAATAAGTATTAAAAAATGTTGAACAAGAATTTGAAAAATGTTGAAAAAGTATTTGAAAAATGTTGAAAAGATATTAATTTTTTTAATGAGTATATGAATGTTGAACAAGTGTTTAAAAATGTTTAACACAAATTTGAAAAGTGTTGAACAAGTATTTGAAAATATTGAATAAGTATTTAAAATGTTGAACAAGTATTACAAAAATGTTTAAATAGGTTTTACAAAATGTTGAATGACTACATAAAAAATGTTGAACAAGTATTTGAAAAAATGTTGAATAGGTATTAAAAATGTTGAACAAGTATTTGAAAAAATGTTGAATAACTATTAAAATGTTGAGCAAGTATTTGAAAAAATGTTGAATAACTATTAAAATGTTGAGCAAGTACTTAAAAAATATTGAAATAGCGTTGGGACGATGTTGAACATGTATACAAAAATGTCGATCACTTGTTACAAAAAATATTTTTGACACGTATGAAACTGTGGGGTGAAAACGAAAACAAACATAAGAAAACACAAAAGAAAAAGAAAAAATGGAGAAGAAAAAAGAAACCAAACAAAAAATGGAGAGAAAAAGAAAACAAAAAAGAATGAAAGAAATCTGAGAAGAAAGGAGAAATGAAACAAAAGAAAATGAAAAAAGTAAAAGAAAAAATGGAGAAGACCGACTCAGTGATCTCTACTAGAACTTGACCCTATATCTAATCAGTAACATGGCATCGTAGGAGTGGTCAGCTCCGCTGGGTGAAAACCCAGGAGAACAGGGTTAGATTCCAGGGGATGCTGCGTTTTTTTCCTGGTTTTTTTAATCTGGGCGCGCCAAAGGGGTGGGCCTGGCACTGTTCACATCGACGCGAGAGATCCCCGTGGACCCACTTAATGTGATAAATAGTCGCTGTGTTGGTTGGCGCTCGCTTGCTCGTTTGTTTGTCTTTTCTCTCCAATTTTGCTACAGTGGGAACTGTTGTTTGTTTATAAAAAAATCAGCCGGCTTTTTAAGTTCATGAATTTGAAAAAGTTTGTAGATATTGAAAAAAATCACAAAATTGGAAAAATATCATCAATTTTGAGAAAAATTTCATGAATTTGAAAATGCATATTTGAAAAAATTCATAATTTTTCTAAAAAATCACGGATTTGAATATATTCATGCATTTCAAAAAATCCTCGATTTTGAAAAAAGTTCACATGTTTTGAAAATAAGTTTGTGGGATTTAATAAAGGTTTTACGTATTTGAAAACAGCTCATGAACTCAAAAAAATTCATGAATTAAAAAAGTTTGCAGGATTTGGAAATTCATAGATTCATAAAAAGTTCAGGTATCCAAAATAATCATGGATTTGAAAAAAGTTCACACATTTGAAAAAAATAGTTTGCAAAACAAAAAGAAGCAAAATGAATAATACTAAAAAAGGTGGAAAGCTTCTAAAAGATTCCCCAAAACCAACCAAAAGCTTCTAGAAGCTTCATAAAATCAGCTAGGAACGATTAAAAAAATAGGCAGTGACTTTTTTACATGTTCTGGCCCATTCAAGAGCGATTGTGCGTTGAGGAATGAAGCAAAATTGTGGTTGCGAAAGAGAGAGAAGAAAAATGAGCCAACCCAAGGTGGAGAGCCAGTTTGTCAAATACACTGTAACTGGTGCCGAAGGTGCTAAATAGGGTTTGATGGATATTTTACCCTTGCGAGAAGCTCCCCATGCATTGTTGGGTTGATTTACTCGAAACATTGTTAACTCGGTCATTATTTGTGTCTTTCCATGTGATTCGGGCCGATGCACCAAAAAGACACTCACCAGTACTCCCTCCGTAAAGAAATATAAGATCGTTTAGATCACTACTTTATTGATCTAAATGATCTTATATTCTTTATAGAGAAAGTATATTTTTTAGCCATGGTTTGGGCTTTGTGGTTCTCTTATGATAGCATTTGAAATCTAGATTTCTCTTTTTAGAGACATATTTCTTTCTTTCTTTCTCTTTGTATATTTTCGATTTCGATTTCATTTATTATTTAGGGGTTTTAGACGACTTGGGCATTCCAAAAAATTAGTTTCTTTTCAAGCATTTAACTTTTAAAACATGGGGACATGGGAGTGTGTAAGTGTTCGGAGCATATGATACTTTCCCCAAAGTCGTAGCCCGCTGGCTTAGTGGGAGGCGGAAACTTCGTCCACCCCATCCTCAAAGTGGGGAGTGGCGACGGTCAGTTCTCCAGCGTGGATTCCATCCTCGGCTTGCCATGAGTCATTTCTACCTATTAGAGCCACCATGACCCGATTCAAGGAGCGGGTGGTCATGATCGGTGGTGTTGGTGCATGGTGACCTCTGTCAGAGCCTCATGAGGTCAAATCTAGGAAGGAGTGGTGGGCTGTGAGAAAGGGTGGTGGTGGTATAAGCGGTGGTACGTAGAGGGTGGTGGTATGAGCGATAATGAGGGGTGGTGATGTTGAAGGTGTTGTCACTACTGTGTAGGGATGGAGGTGGAGGGGGAAAGGTGAGGCTTACGTCCATTTCAAATAGGAGGGTTTATAGTTCAAGTTAATGGACTATTTGGGCCTCAGATTATCCTAATCGGATGGTTGCCCAAAGCACAGAACCAATGCATGATATGATGCACTCACGAGGAACAACATATTGATGTTAAACCACAATCCAAATTAGTTTTAAATGTCAAGTGACCGAGAGATTTACTTGAGACGGTTGATCCTTTTAAGCCAACGACACTAATCATGGTTGCAGTTGGTTATTTCATACACTCTTCCTTTTTGTTCTTCAAAATGTCATTAGTTGTTGTTACTGGTGTCAATTGAATTAATTTTGGTGAAAACGAACTCCATGGACCAGCTTTAAAGCTAAGGTTTGTACTAGGGAGAACCATTTCTTCTTGGCGACAACTTGCTAGTATTACATGACCTCTTCTTAACTATAGTAGTTGCCATATGCAATGCAACATTCATGATGCATTGAATTATGCTCAACTATCATTTTACCCCAACCCATGGGTGCAACTCTTATATAAGAGACAGATCTAGAGTTGTAGTTATGTTTACGTCATTCTTTTTGTCGTTGGAATGTAGCTAGTTAACCACAATTGTGTTAGAATAGGAGGAACTAGGAATATTTATATGTTGACGATTCTAAAATCTCTGCCAAATGTAAACCACCCTGGTACCAACTTCCACATAAGCTCTAGCAAACAAGCTCTTGACACATCTAGCCATGACGTCTTTCGTAGTATTGTGCTAATGCAAGGTGGTATGTGAACTTGAGCTAGCCTTCCAAGTCTAAGAGGAAGGTGACGAAGAATTGGACAAAGGCACAAGAAAAAGCCGCTCATCTATCGACACAAGAATTGGTGAAGGCTAACTACTAGGATTTGTGCACGATGGTAGGCCATGTGGTTTTGCTGGTGTGCCCTTGAAGTTGACACGAGGGACATCACGGGCCTATTCTATAAAATCATAGTGGACATATTCTACTTCTTACTACATTGTACCTTTTTGCGAGGGGTAAGGGAGTTTTATTACGTAGTTAGAGTTAGAGTAGAGAGGCAAAAGATCCTCAATACATGACGGTCCTTGGTGTAGCTACACAACCGTGGTACTCTCTGTACGACTATGGGTTACCAAACAATCGGCAACTCTATTTTGATCCCTACTAAGCTTCTGAGGAATAAACCCCCGGTCTAACATCAATGCTTTAATCTCAGACACAAGATGTACGTACGCCAAGCGAGCAAGTCCGTCGCCATAGAGGATGGCCAGAGCATCCATAGAGTCCAATTGGACAATGACTGAAAGGGTAGTTTGTAGGATAGAAAGAGTAAACCCTTGCATGATTACATGTATCTCCACTTCCAAAGCATCATTGCAATTGAACACATATTGGTAATCTACAAGAATTGCAAACCCATCATGCCATCGAAGGATCATACCTGCCGCTGATGAACCAACTGTCACTAAAGGTGAGCCATCCACAGACGGGGCAACTCGATCTGCTGGGGGTGGCGACCAAGGCTTAGGTAGAACAACAATATTTTTCATCTTTGGGATAACCCATACTTCCATGGTCAATCAATAGTTCGTCTTTAGGTAATGAACATAGCTCTTCCTCATATGCTCCCAAATCCTCCGTGCATGCTTGCATGAAATTAGCGCATGAAAGCTCCCCTAGTCCTCAATTCCATATAGGGGACACGTCCCATGAGTGGCCAAGTTTCGATGTAGCTTGCAGATGGAAGTGGCCAAAGCTCTCAATGTCACCTTCAATGTAATGATTTTTATTTAATGTGGACCTATAGAATGCCATATGAGGTTCCATATTGTATGAGCATCATCAGGATATGAACTTCAGGCTCCACCTGCAAACTGTTCATCATGGGAGGCAGTAGCTAGCCGATACACACTCTTCATCGAGAATTGTCTGCTCTTCTCAGCTTCCAAGCGAAGAAGTCTTGGCGTTATCTCGGTGACGTGTGTATTTTGATAATATTGTAGACATCCACATACCACAAAAGATCATTAAGACATTGCATGTCCCAAGCTCCATTACCATCAAGGAAGTCTGAGACCCGATTAAAATGATAGTCAGTTTAGGAGTAACTAGCCTAAAGGACGGCCCTTGAGGAACTGATGGATCCCTCCTAGTCCTGATCGGTGAGCCGTCTCCAACTCGCCATATAATCCCTTTCTTCACTAGTTCCAAGCCATGCTCAATTCCTTTTCACACGACCGAAGAATTACCACTGGAAACTGTATCAAGAATACTTTCACTGGGATAGTATTTCTCTCGCAACAAGCGAGCACATAAACTACCAGGGGCTTCAAGTAATCTCCAACCTTGCTTAGAAAGAAGTTATTGGTTAAAATCTCGCATGTCATAGAAGCTCATACCCCCTGGACTTACAAAGTCTCATTTTATCCTAACTCAACCACGCCATCTTCCGTTTCCCCTTCTCCACTCCCCACCAATATTGTCGCATTAACCGTGTGAAATCATCACATATTGAGGCCGGCAAACGGAATACACACATCACACGGGTGCAAATGGCCCGGGCTACTAGTTGAATCAAAAGCTCCCTACTGCCAGAAGACCTGTATTGTTCACTCCAATCAACTAATCTCTTACTCAACATAGCTTGCATTGTTTCAAATCTACCTTTATGCATTGTTCCTTCAGGAACTGGTAGTCCCAAATATTTGGGATCAATGACCTCTTGCGTCACAAAAAATATATTTAATCTCTGTAGAAACCGTTTGCAGGCCATTGTCAGAAAAAAATGATGGAGCACTTTGAGGGGTTATCATTTGATCCGTCAACGAAGTATACTTGATCAACGAACCTTTTACCAACATACTCAGAAGCATACTTACTTCAATAAAAGCATGAGTTTGTCGAATTCAAGGCATTTAACTATCTATATTCAATGTCTCACGATGCTCCAATGATGTATCTATCACATTACCAACAACTTGGAATCAACATTTATTACAACTAATTCTAAAAAAATGTACAAATAATATTTGTAATAGCATGACACTAGTAGAAAAAGGGTCAAATGTGAAGCACATTAGTGCCGGTTTGAATTTGAGCCAGCACTAATGTGACCATTAGTGCCGGTTCCAACGGCTAGGTGGGCGGACATCATTAGTACCGGTTCGTGGGCAACAGTGCGGCTGTGGTCAGGCTGGGGCCCCCACGAAGAACATTAGTACCGGTCCATGGCATGAACCGGTACTCGAGTTTCTTAGTAAGCTGATTTTTAGTCCCACCTCGCCAAGAGAGAGGCAGTATGAGCGGTTTATAAGTCGTGAGTGCAGAGACAATGACGAAGAGGCGCAATGCTCACCTGCACGTTGATTAGCTTCAAGCCTTTCGGAATAGCATAAATTGCACTGAGCTATGTGCAGTGCAGTCTACACTATTTCGAAAGGCTTGAAGCAAATTAACCAGCATTGCACCTCTTTTTTATTTTTAATAATTTATTTGAACTCCGGACTTCTTGTGTGTTCAGTATGCAGCATTCAAAGCGACATCATCAATTTCCAACATGTTCTGACATCATTTGCTGTTTTTCAGTCATTTACCGAATTGTTTAAAGAGCTAAATGACTGTGAAATTGAAACTCACTACAAATGAACTGTGAAAATGTTGAAATTTAGCATGGTATCATCATTTCACCCGCATAGCATGTGCGAAAGAGTAGAGAGGGTCACGGCAAAAACTGGATGCACTTCGTGTACAAACTGGGCAATCTCTTTCGGAGTATCAGGGTTTTAGACAAGAACTCAGTTGTTACACGGGCACTTCAATGTTTTTTAAACTTATTTGAACTCCGGACTTTTTTGTGTTCAGTATGCAGCATTCAAAGCGACGTCATCAATTTCCAACATGTTCTGACATCATTTGCTGTTTTTCAGTCATTTACCGAATTGTTTAAAGAGCTAAATGACCGTGAAATTGAAAATCACTACAAAATGAACCGTGAAAATGTTGAAATTTAGCATGGTATCATCATTTCACCCGCATAGCATGTGCGAAAGAGTAGAGAGGGTCACGGCAAAAACTGGACGCACTTCGTGTACAAACTGGACAATCTCTTTCGGAGTATCAGAGTTTCGGACGAGAACTCATCTGTTACACGGGCACTTCAATGTTTTTTAAACTTATTTGAACTTCGGACTTCTTTTGTGTTCAGTGTGCAGAATTCAAAGCGACGTCATCAATTTCCAACATGTTCTGACATCATTTGCTGTTTTTCAGTCATTTACCGAATTGTTTAAAGAGCTAAATGACCGTGAAATTGAAAATCACTACAAAATGAACTGTGAAAATGTTGAAACTTGGCATGGTATCATCATTTCACCCGCATAGCATGTGCGAAAGAGTAGAGAGGGTTACGGTAAAAACTGGACGCACTTCGTGTACAAACTGGACAATCTCTTTCGGAGTATCAGGGTTTCGGACGAGAACTCATCTGTTACACGGGCACTTCAATGTTTTTTAAACTTATTTGAACTCCAGACTTCTTTTGTGTTCAGTATGCAGCATTCAAAGCGACGTCATCAATTTCCAACATGTTCTGACATCATTTGCTATTTTTGCATGTTCTGCTATATAAAAATAAATGAATAGAAGAAAATAAATAAAGCAGAAAAGAAAAAATAGCAGAAAACAAAAAAACTATAGCAGAAAACAAAAAAAAATTAAAAAACTACTCAGAAATAAATAGAAGAAAATAAATATAGCAGAAAAGAAAAAACTACTCAGAAATAAATAGAAGAAAAAATAAAGCAGAAAAGAAAAAAAACTATATAAAAAAATTTGGGGCGCTGTCCTGTGGGCCTGCTAGATCACGTGCGTGCAATTTCAGGCCGACAAGGCTCAGCAGACTCATAGGGCAGCGCGCCATAGTTAGGCCCAGAAGCCTGCTTTATAGAGGAGTTCGAAAGGGCAGCCGCGGCTAGGTTTATAAAGCAGTGCGGCTGCCCTTCGCCCGACGAGGTGGGACTAAACTTTGTGCACCGCGGTTGGCAACGCACAACCTTTAGTACCGGTTGGTGGCTCCAACCGGTACTAAAGGGTGATCTTTAGTACCGGTTGGTGGCTCCAACCGATACTAAAGGCCCATCCTATATAAGAAAACACTTCAAAAAAATTTAGTTTCTCATCTGCTTCTTCTCCTCTGTCCCGTCGCCCGCCGCCCCCGTCACTGCCCCCTTCGACGCCTCATCGACGCCCCCGTCCCCGTCCCCGTCCTCGCCGCCCCGGCCGTCCCCGTCCCCGTCGCCGCGCCCCACCCCGTCGTCCCGTCGTCCCCGTCCCTGTTGTCGCCGCCCCGTCCCCATCCCCGTCGTCGCCATCCCCATCGTCACCATCCCCGTCGGCGCCGCCCGTCGCCGCCCCCGTCGCCTCGCCTCGCCGGTGAGATCCTGCCCCGACCGCCATGCATGTCCACACACACATTGTTTTTTTAGTTTTTTAGTTATAAATTTTAGTTATAGAAATTTTTATGTTTTTTATTTATAGAAATGTTAGAAATTTTTCCGTTTTTAGTTATAGAAATATTAGAAATATTAGATGAATTAGATAGAGAAGTTAAATATTAGTGTCAATTGTTAGATGAATTAGCTAGATATTAATTAATTAGGTATATGAGATTATTTGAACTAGTTGAATTAATATAACTAGTTTATTTTTAGTAAATGCTTAGTTGAACTAGCTAGTTGAATTAGTACTAGTTTATTTTTAGTAAGAAAATTTAGGTATATGAGATTTGATGATCTAATTAAAATATTACTATATATAGCTACTTTATATATTTTAGTAAGAAAATTAATAGAACTAGTTTATTTTTAGTAAATTCTTAGTTGAATTAATAGAACTAGTTATTTTTAGTAAGAAAATTTAGGTATATGAGATTTGATGATCTAATCAAAATATTACTATATAGAACTACCTACTTTATTTTAGTAAGAAATTAATAGAACTAGTTTATTTTTCATAAGTGCTTAGTTGAATTAGTTTAATTAATCAGTTGAACTAGTTGAATTAATAGAATTAGTTGAATTAATAGAACTAATAAGTGTTTAATGTTTCACCTATGAACATAGGAATGTCGTCTGACGACGAACACGATTTCATTATGTGCGAATACTGCGAAGACCAGCGTGGCCTGTGCGGTAGAAATTTTCTAATTGATGATAGACGCTTCAGCATCAAGCTGGATGAGAACTTCGAAGTGGATACAGTAAGTCACAACGACAAGTCTTTTTTCGTAATTAAGCATGACTTATGCTTCTTTTGCTTCAACTTTTAATTTTAATTTTTCACTATTCTACTAGCGTATCCCCTGCCATATAAGAATTTTTGTCTTGGATAAGATAGGTTTCAGTCCTAACGAAACTATGGAGGTAAAAAGAGTTTACTTGAAGACCGAGTATGGTTATACCTTCAACGTCAAATTATACAATGCAGACACATACACCTATTTTGAATGCAAAACTTGGCAAGCACTATGCAAGGCTTATGCATTTGAGCCTGATATGGTTATCACCTTTGATATTCGTTCGGAAGATGATATTGAAGGTAATAGAGACATCTGGGTCAATGTGCAGATGCCTCCAGTTCTACCATCATGTGAGTTTCTCAACCATATTTATGTCTTCGATATGAGATTATTTGAACCAGTTGAATAATTAATAGATCTCAATTTATATTGACAACTTATTTCCAATCAAGCAAACATGTCCAGCGCTTGGTAGACAGGACCGTCCAATGTCCCGGGGCTGAACTAAACTGCGAGGAGACAAGTCATTATGTTTCATGGCTTGAGGATCTTGATGCTGTCAAGACAAATTTTTTGCTTGCACTTAGAAATGTTAGTACTCAAAACGTGCGACCAATAGTGTTCGTATTGAACTACGGTCACATATATTTAGGAAAGATGGTAAGATTTCTACTATTTCTCCTCAGTGCATTTTTTGCATACATTATTTTTTAATCTAAACTTCATTGCTAAGTATGTTACTATACGATGTTCTTCAACAGGGACTCCTGATGAATGTTGTGCCTTATGGGATCGAGACTAAAGGTACCATGGATATTGTTAGCTTACGGCCAAGATATCCTACAATGCACTTTAATGCATTCAGGATTTCTAATAGCGAGGAATGCTTAATAGTAAAAGACTGGAGCAAAATTGTGAACGATCGCAGAGAAGTACTAGGGGGTGGCAATCAGAAGCGCAACCCACGATTAGGAGACAGGTTCATCTGCATGCTCCAATATGATGAATCAGGAAAGCTATACATGTTCTATGCTATTTTACCTGAGAGAGAGAGCAGCAGGAGTGATTAATTAGCTAGTTCATGCTCTTAGTACTTGTCCTCTCATGTCCGTGTTCTTCGTCCTGAACTTAATCTCAAAGAGTGATTTGCTTTTGTGGTGTTATGAACGCTTATAATATCATTACCATGTTGAACTCGATGATATCTTTGCTTCTGGTACAAGTGAATGTTTCTTCTTTAAGCTAGTGTTGGTGGTGATTAGATAGCGGTAATAACTATATGATGATTAAGTAGTGGTAATGAGACGACTATTATATGATGATTTTTAGCTAGCTATGAAAACTGTTGTTGGTGATGATATACATGATGCAAGAGTTTTTATATTAATATGATGATGATGAGTTATTATATCATTTATGAAAGAAACCGCAGATTAGTTTCAACTGGATGGATTCTAGCTAAGTGATCAAGTATATGCCATATCCATATTACCTCGATCACTTAATTAGGTGATCAAGTATATATAATATGGATATGACATATATATACTTGATGACTTAGCTAGGATCCACATGCATCCAGTCAAACTAATCTGCGGTACATTCACCTAATGATTTAACAACTCATTATAATGTAAAACAATCACTAAATTAAATTGAAAACACAAAATTAAAGTAAAAATAAAAAATAAAACCAAAACACACCCAAACATTAGTCCTACGCGCCCACGGAGCTGGCTCGTGCCACGTGGTTGCCCTTTAGCACCGGTTCGTGCTGAACCGGTACTAAGGGGTGGGGCTTTAGTGCCCACACTTTAGTGCCGGTTACTGAACCGACACTAAAGGGCCTTACGAACCGGTGCTATTGCCCGGTTCTGCACTAGTGTGACCTGATCGCTCTAGCATCCCTCAAGCATATCAAGCCATGACCAGTTTTATGATTAAGTCCGCTGAAATAAAGTGGGTTCATACACTAGTAGGGACAAAGTCTACATTATAGTTGATAGTTGTATTAGTGCACGTTAGACGTGGAAAAAAAATTTGAAGGCCATAAGAGGAAGCTATCTCCCATTTGTCATCAAACATGCATTGTTCCCTCTCGGAACCACGAACCTTCTAGTGAGTTGCTCCGGTTTATGAGGGGTGTGTCCGAACTTTCGTCAAATAGGCCAATTTTTTGACCACATCATCTTGGTGTCATGACATTAAATCAACCAATGTTTCATGTTTTTCTGATCATTTTTTTAATTTTTTGTAATTAAAATGCCATGTCACTCCATGCATACGTATGCATGTGTCCATGCCGTGAGACCAATATGTTTGAAAATTCCTTCTAATTTACTGCACATGGAATTAACTTGCACACAAGTACACATATATGATTTTTCAAACCGTTTTGGTTAGGCGTTGCATGCAGATGTAGTTCAAATTTGAATTACGGTCATTAAATGGCTAGAAAATCACTTAAATGTCTTTAAAAGGTCAAATGACCCCTAGAATTTTCAAAAATTTCACATTACAGTTGTAGTAGTGCACGAAGTAGAAAAACAATTGAAGGCCGTAAGAGGAAACTATCTCCCGTTCTTCATCAAACATGCATTGTTCCCTCTCGGAACCACGAGCCTTCTAGTGAGTTGCTCCAGTTTGTGAGGGGTGTGTGTCCAAACTTTCGTCAAACATGCCAATTTTTTTACCACATCATCTTGGTGGCATGACATTACATCAACCAAGGTTTCATGTGTTTCTGATTATTTTTTAATTTTTGGAATTAAAATGCCATGTCACTCCATGCATACATATGCATGTGTCCATGTCGTGAGACAAATATGTTTGAAAATTCCTTCTAATTTACTGCACATGGAATTAACTCGCACACAAGTACACAAATATGATTTGTCAAACTGTTATGATTAGGCGTTGCATGTATATGTAGTTCAAATTTGAATTAAATGGCTATAAAATCACTTAAATGTCTTTGAAAGGTCAAATGACCCCTAGAATTTTCCAAAATTTCACATTATAGTTGTAGTAGTGCACGTTAAACATAGAAAAAAATTGAAGGCCGTAAGAGGAAGCTCTCTCCCGTTCGTCATTAAACATGCATTGTTCCCTCTCGGAACCACGAGCCTTCTAGTGAGTTGCTCCAGTTTGTGAGGGGTGTGTGTCCATACTTCCGTCAAACATGCCAAATTTCTTTCCACATCATCTTGGTGGCATGACATTATATCAACCAAGGTTTCATGTGTTTCTGATTTTTTTTATTTTTTGGAATTAAAATGCCATGTCACTCCATGCTTAATTGTGTCATAGCCTTGAGACCAATATGTTTGATAATTCCTTATAATTTACTGCACATGGAATTAAATTGCACACAAGTACACAAAATATGAGTTTTCAAACCGTTATGGTTAGCTGTTGCATGTACATGTAGTTCAAATTTCAATTACAGTCATTAAATGGCTAGAAAATCACTTAAATGTCTTAAAAGGTCAAATGACCCCTGAATTTTTTCCAAAATTTGACATGACAGTTGTATTAGTACTACAAAATTTCTCGTACATTTAAAACACCATCTGTTGCCACTGTACTCCAAATTCGTCTTTCACAGCTAATAAAAAATATCTACAACATCACAGAGAGTTGTTTCCTAGGAACCAATTATGATGAAAATATCTAATACGTCTCCAACGTATCTATAATTTTTGATTGTTCCATGCTATTATATTATCTGTTTTGGATGTTTACTAGGCTTTAATATACTCTTTTATATTATTTTTGGGACTAACCTATTAACCGAAGGCCTAGTGCAAATTGCTATTTTTTGCCTATTTCAGTGTTTCGCAGAAAAGGAATATCAAACGGAACGAAACCTTCGCGAGGATATTTGTTGGAACAAACGCAATCCAGGAGACTTGGAGTGGAAGTCAGAGACGCAATGAGGCGGCCACGAGGCAGGAGGGCGCGCCCAGGGGGGTAGGCGTGCCCCCACCCTCGTGCGCCCCTCGTAGCTCCACCAACCTACTTCTCTCACCTATATATACTCTTATACCCAGAAACATCCATGGGAGCCACGAAGCCACTTTTCCACCGCCGCAACCTTCTATACCTGTGAGATCCCATCTTGGGGCCTTTTCCGGTGATCTGCCGGAGGGGGATTCGATCACGGAGGGCTTCTACATCAACACCATAGCCTCTCCGATGATGTGTGAGTAGTTTACCACAAACCTTCGGGTCCATAGTTATTAGCTAGATGGCTTCTTCTCTCTCTTTGGTTCTCAATACAAAGTTCTCCTCGATGTTCTTGGAGACCTATTCGATGTAATACTTTTTGCGGTGTGTTTGCCGAGATCTTGTGGGTTTATGATCAAGATTATCTATGAACAATATTTGATTCTTCTCTGAATTCTTATATGCATGATTTGATATCTTTGTAAGTCTCTTCGAATTATCGGTTTAGTTTGGCCTACTAGATTGATTGATCTTTCTTGCAATGGGAGAAGTGCTTAGCTTTGGGTTCAATCTTGCGGTGCTCGATCCCAGTGACAGAAAGGGAATCAACACGCATTGTATTGTTGCCATCGAGGATAAAAAGATGGGGTTTATATCATATTGCTTAAGTTTATCCCTCTACATTATGTCATCTTGCCTAATGCGTTACTCTGTTCTTATGAACTTAATACTCTAGATGCATGCTGGATAGCGGTTGATGTGTGGAATAATAGTAGTAGATGCAGAATCGTTTCGGTCTACTTGACACGAACATGATGCCTATGTTCATGATCATGCCTAGATATTCTCATAACTATGCGCTTTTCTATCAATTGCTCGGCAGTAATTTGTTCACCCACCGTAATATATGCTATCTTGGGAGAAGCCACTAGTGAAACCTATGCCCCCTGGGTCTATTTTAGATTATATAAGTTTTCAATCTATAATTCTACTTTACTATTTATTTTGCAATCTTTACTTTTCAATCTATACAACAAAAATAGCAAAAATATTTATCTTATTATCTTTATCAGATCTCACTTTTGCAAGTGGCCGTGAAAGGATTGAAAACCCCTTTATCGCGTTGGTTGTAAGGTTCTTGATTGTTTGTGCAGGTACTAGGCGATTTGCGTGTAGTCTCCTACTGGATTGATACCTTGGTTCTCAAAAACTGAGGGAAATACTTACACTACTTTGCTGCATCACCCTTTCCTCTTCAAGGAAAACCAACCCATGCTCAAGAGGTAGCAAGAAGGATTTGTGACGCCGTTGCCGGGGAGATCTACGCTCAAGTCAAGACATACCAAGTACCCATCACAAACTCTTATCCCTCGCATTACATTATTTGCCATTTGCCTCTCGTTTTCCTCTCCCCCACTTTGCCTTTGCTGTTTTACTCGCCCTTTTTCCGTTTGTTTCTTTTCTCTTGCTTCTTCTGTGCTTGTTTGTTGGATTGATTGTTTATCACAATGGCTCAATACAATACTAAATTATGTGACTTTTCCAATACCAACAACAATGATTTTATTAGCACTCCTATTGCTCCTATTACCGATGCTGAATCTTGTGAAATTAATGCTTCTTTGTTGAATCTTGTCATGAAAGATCAATTTTCTGGCCTTCCTAGTGAAGATGTCGCTACCCATCTAAACAACTTTGTTGATTTGTGCGATATGCAAAAGAAGAAAGATGTGGACAATGATATTGTTAAATTGAAGCTATTTCCGTTTTCGCTTAGAGATCGTGCTAAAACTTGGTTCTCTTCTTTGCCTAAAAATAGTATCGATTCATGGAATAAGTGCAAAGATGCTTTTATCTCTAAGTATTTTCCTCCCACTAACATCATCTCTCTTAGAAACGATATTTTGAATTTTAATCAACTTGAGCATGAGCATGTTGCACAAGCTTAGGAGAGGATGAAATTAATGATACGTAATTGTCCTACACATGGTTTGAATTTATGGATGATAATACAAAAAATTTATGCCGGATTGAATTTTGCTTCTAGAAATCCTTTAGATTCAGCCACGGGAGGCACTTTTATGGAAATCACTTTAGGAGAAGCTACTAAACTACTAGATGATATTATGGTTAATTATTCTCAATGGCATACCGAAAGATCCACTAGTAAAAAGGTTCATGCAATAGAAGAGATTAATGTTTTGAGTGGAAAGATGGATGAACTTATGAAATTGTTTGCTAATAAGAGTGTTTCTTCTGATCCTAATGATATGCCTTTTTCCACTTTGATTGAGAATAATAATGAATCCTTGGATGTGAATTTTGTTGGTAGGAACAACTTTGGTAATAACGCGTATAGAGGAAACTTTAATTCTAGGCCGTTCCCTAGTAGTTCCTCTAATAATTATGGTAATTCCTACAACAACCCTTATGGAAATTTTAATAAGATGCCCTCTGATTTTGAGACTAGTGTTAAAGAATTTATGAATTTGCAAAAGAATTTCAATGCTCTGCTTGAAGAAAAATCGCCTAAGATTGATGAGTTGGCTAGGAACGTGGATAGAATTTCTCTTGATGTTGATTCTTTGAAACTTATATCTATTCCACCTAAGCATAACGTCAATGAGTCTCTCAAAGCCATGAGAATTTCCATTGATGAGTGCAAAGAAAGAACCGCTAGGATGCGTGCTAAAAAAGATTGCTTTGTGAAAGCATGTTCTTCTAGTTTTCATGATAATAATGATGAAGATCTAAAAGTGATTGATGTGTCTCCTAATAAATCTTTGTTTTACAATATGAATCTTGATAAAGATGGTACTGGAGATGAGTCAACTTTAGTTAAAAGGCGTCCCAATGATTCAGAGTTTTTAGATCTTGATGCAAAAATTGGTAAAAGTGGGATTGAAGAGGTCAAAACTTTACATAGCAATGAAACCACTATTTTGGATTTCAAGGAATTTAATTATGATAATTTCTCTTTGATAGATTGTATTTCCTTGTTGCAATCCGTGTTAAATTCTCCTCATGCTTGTGATCAAAACAAAGCTTTTACTAAGCATATCGTAGATGCTTTAATGCAATCTTATGAAGAAAAACTTGAATTAGAAGTTTCTATCCCTAGAAAACTTTATGATGAGTGGGAACCTACTATTAAAATTAAGATTAAAGATCATGAATGCTATACCTTATGTGATTTGGGTGCTAGTGTTTCCACGATTCCAAAAACTTTGTGTGATGTGTTAGGTTTCCGTGAATTTGATGATTGTTCTTTAAATTTGCACCTTGTGGATTCCACCATTAAGAAACCTACGGGAAGGATTAATGATGTTCTTATTCTTGCAAATAGGAATTATGTGCCTGTAGATTTCATCGTTCTTGATATAGATTGCAATCCTACATGTCCTATTATTCTTGGTAGACCTTTCCTTAGAATGATTGGTGCAATTATTGACATGAAAGAAGGAAATATTAGATTCCAATTTTCATTAAGGAAAGACAAGGAACACTTTCCTAGAAAGAAAATTAAATTTCCTTATGAATAAATTATGAGATCCACTTATGGATTGCATACCAAAGATGACAATACCTAGATCTATTCTTGTTGTTATGCCTAGCTAGGGGCGTTAAACGATAGCGCTTGTCGGGAGGCAACCCAATTTTATTTTTGTTCCTTGCATTTTGTTCCTGTTCAGTAATAAATAAATCATCTATCCTCTGTTATGATTGTTTTTTATGTTTTAATTAGTGTTTGTGCCAAATAAAGCCTTTAGGATCTTCTTGGGTGATTGTTGTTTGATCTTGCTGAAAAAATAGAAAGTATGCGCTCACGAGAATAATTTTCATTTTTTACCAGAGAGTGAGAAAATACCAATCCCAAATTCAGTAGATCAATATACAAATTATTTAGGACTTCCTAATTTTTCAGAATTTTTGGAGTTACAGAAGTATTCGAAACCTCTAGATTACTACAGACTGTTCTGTTTATGACGGTTTCTGTTTTTCGTGTGTTGTTTGCTTATTTTGATGAATCTATGGCTAGTATCGGGGGGTATGAACCATAGAGAAGTTGGAATACAATAGGTTTAACACCAATATAAATAAAGAATGAGTTCATTACAGTACCTTCAAGTGGTGGTTTGTTTTCTTATACTAACGGAGCTCATGAGATTTTCTGTTGAGTTTTGTGTTGTGAAGTTTTCAAGTTTTTGGGTAAAGATTTGACGGATTTTGGAACAAGGAGTGGAAAGAGCCTAAGCTTGGGGATTCCCAAGGCACCCCAAGGTAAAATTCAAGGACAGCCAAAATACTAAGCTTGGGGATGCCCCGGAAGGCATCCCCTCTTTCGTCTTCGTCTATCGGTAACTTTACTTGAGGCTATATTTTTATTCACCACATGATATGTGCTTTGCTTGGAGCATCTTGTATGATTTGAGTCTTTGCTTTTTAGTTTACCACAATCATCCTTACTGTACACACCTTTTGGTGAGACACACATGAATCAGAATTTATTAGAATACTCTATGTGCTTCACTTATATCTTTTGAGCTAGATAATTTTGCTCTAGTGCTCCACTTATACCTTTCTAGAGCATGGTGGTGGTTTTATTTTATAGAAATTTTTGATCTCTCATGCTTCACTTATATTATTTTGAGATTCTTTTAGAACAGAATGGTAATTTTCTTTGGCTATAAAATTAGTCTTAATATGATAGACATCCAGGATGGGTATAATAAAAACTTTCATATAGAGTGCATTAAATACTATGTGAAGTTTGATACTTGATAGTTGTTTTGAGATATAAAGATGGTAATATTAGAGTTGTACTAGTTGAGTAATTTTGGAATTGAGAAATACTTGTATTGAAGTTTGCAAGTCCCGTAGCATGCACGCATGGTAAACGTTGTGTGACAAATTTGAAGCATGAGGTGTTCTTTGATTGCTTTCCTTATGAGTGGCGGTCGGGGACGAGCGATGGTATTTTACTACCAATCTATCCCGCTAGTAGCATGCACGTAGTGCTTGGTTTTGATGACTTGTAGATTTTTGTAATAAGCATGTGAGTTCTTTATGACTAATGTTGAGTCCATGGATTATACGCACTCTCACCCTTCCATCATTGCTAGCCTCTTCGGTACCGTGCATTGCCCTTTCTCACCTCGAGAGTTGGTGCAAACTTCGTCGGTGCATCCAAACCCCGTGATATGATACGCTCTATCACACATAAGCCTCCTTATATCTTCCTCAAAACAGCCACCATACCTACCTATTATGGCATTTCCATAGCCATTCCGAGATATATTGCCATGCAACTTCCCACCGTTCCGTTTATTATGACACGCTCCATCATTGTCATATTGCTTTGCATGATCATGAAGTTGACATAGTATTTGTGGCAAAGCCACCTTCATAATTCTTTCATTCATGTCACTCTTGATTCATTGCACATCCCGGTACACCGCTGGAGGCATTCACATAGAGTCATATCTTGTTCTAGTATCGAGTTGTAATTCTTGAGTTGTAAGTAAATAAAAGTGTGATGATTTTCATTATTAGAGCATTGTCCCATGTGAGGAAAGGATGATGGAGACTATGATTCCCCCACAAGTCAGGATGAGATTCCGGACGAAAAATAAATAAATAAATAAAAGAGGCCATAAAAAAAGAGAAAAGGCCAAATAAAAAAATGAGAGAAAAAGAGAGAAGGGGCAATGTTACTATCCTTTTTCCACACTTGTGCTTCAAAGTAGCACCATGATCTTCATGATAGAGAGTCTCTTATTTTTTCACTTTCATATACTAGTGGCAATTTTTCATTATAGATCTTGGCTTGTATATTCCACTGATGGGCTTCCTCAAAATTCCCTAGGTCTTCGTGAGCAAGCAAGTTGGATGCACACCCACTTAGTTTCTTTTGTTGAGCTTTCATATATTTATAGCTCTAGTGCATCCGTTGCATGACAATCCCTACTCCTTGCATTGACATCAATTGATGGGCATCTCCATAGCCCGTTGATTAGCCGTGTCAATGTGAGACTTTCTCCTTTTTTGTCTTCTCACACAACCTCCATCATCATATTCTATTCCACCCATAGTGCTATGTCCATGGCTCGCGCTCATATATTGCGTGAAAGTTGAAAGAGTTTGAAAAGGCTAAGTATGAAACAATTGCTTGGCTTGTCATTGGGGTTGTGCATGATGGGAGCATTTTGTCTGACAAAAATGAAGCATGGCCAAACTATATGATTTTGTAGGGATAAGCTTTTTTGGCTATGTTATTTTGATAAGACATAATTGCTTGGTTAGCATGCTTGAAGTATTATTATTTTTATGTCAATATTAAACTTTTGTCTAGAATCTTTTGGATCTAAACATTCATGCCACAATAAAGAGATTACATTGAAAATTATGTTAGGTAGCATTCCACATCAAAAATTCTATTTTTATCATTTACTTACTCGAGGACGAGCATGAATGAAGCTTGGGGATGCTGATACGTCTCCAACGTATCTATAATTTTTGATTGTTCCATGCTATTATATTATCTGTTTTGGATGTTTAATGGGCTTTAATATACTCTTTTATATTATTTTTGGGACTAACCTGTTAACCGAAGGGCCAGTGCAAATTGCTATTTTTTTTGCCTATTTCAGTGTTTCGCAGAAAAGGAATATCAAACGGAATCCAAACGGAATGAAACCTTCATGAGGATCTTTCTTGGAACAAACGCAATCCAGGAGACTTGGAGTGGAAGTCAGAGACGCAACGAGGCGGCCACGAGGCAGGAGGGCGCACCCAGGGGGTAGGTGAGGGAGTCCTGGATTAGGGGGTCCTCGGACAGCCAGACTATATACTTTGGTCGGACTGTTGGACTATGAAGATACAAGATTGAAGGCTTCGTCCTGTGTCCGGGTGGGACTCTCCTTTGCGTGGAAGGCAAGCTTGGCGATTCGGATATGTAGATCTCCTTCTCTGTAACCAACTCTGTGTAACCCTAGCCCCCTCCGGTGTCTATATAAACCGGAGGGTTTAGTCCGTAGGACAACAACAATCATAATCATAGGCTAGTTTCTAGGGTTTAGCCTCTACGATCTCGTGGTAGATCAACTCTTGTAATACTCATATCATCAAGATCAATCAAGCAGGAAGCAGGGTATTACCTCCATCGAGAGGGCCCGAACCTGGGTAAAAATTGTGTCCCCCGCCTCCTGTTACCATCAGCCTTAGACGCACAGTTCGGGACCCCCTACCCGAGATCCGTCAGTTTTGACACCGACATTGGTGCTTTCATTGAGAGTTCCACTGTTCCGTCACGATAAAGGCTTGATGGCTCCTTCGATCATCGGTAACGATGCGGTCCAGGGTGAGGTTTTTCTCTCTGGACAGATCTTCGTATTCGGCAACTTCATACTGCGGGCCAACTCGCTTGGCCATCTAGAGCAGATCGATAGCTACCCCCTGGCCATCAGGTCAGATTTGGAAGCTTGAACTACACCGCCGATATCTATGGAGACTTGATCTTTGACGGATTCGAGCTCATGTCAGGCGCACCGCACAGTCACGAGGAGCATGACTTAGCTCTGCCATCGGACGGTGTTCGGGAGATCGCACCTATGGTTACTCCGGCCTTCAATCCGGAGCAGATCGTGCCATCCGAGGATGGGTGGGTGGACCCTGCCACGGAGGTCGCACACTCAGCGGCGATAGAGCCGAATACTGACTTCACCTCCTATGAGACCTATGTTACCGGACCCTTGGATTCGTCCCCGGCCACAGGCTCCGAACCGTTTGCGTCCGTGCCTATCCAATCTGATTGGGCACCAATCATGGAGTTTACCTCCGCGGATATTTTTCAGCACTCGCCCTTGGGCGATGTGCTAGATTCATTGAGGTCTCTCTCCTTGTCAGGAGACCCTCGGTCGAACTATGTCCGGCTCGAGTGGGAAGCGGACGATGAAGGAATTCATTCCCCACCCACCACCCACTTAATAGCCACTGTCGATGACCTAACCGACATGCTTGATTTCGACTCCGAAGACATCAACGGTATGGACAACGATGCAGGAGAGGAATAGGAACCACCGCCCATAGGGCGCTGTACAACCACTTCATCACATGATATATACATGGTGGATACACCCAAAGAAAACAACGACAAGGAACGGAAGGATGCAGCGAAGGATAGTCCCCTCGAGAAGCAACCAAAGCGACGACGTAGGCGCCACTCCAAATCCTACCTCAGCAAAAACAACGATAACAGCGCAAGAAAGAATAATACCCCAGTCAACTCCAAAGGAAACGACAACCATATGGACCCAGCGATGGAGCAGGATGAGCCAGCGGGCGGTGAACATAGTACGGAGCCGCTGTCCGATCACGGCGATGCCGAGGGTAAAGCTCATCAACCTTTCTCCGGAGAGGAGAACAGTCCGGACGACTATGTACACATCATCCCGGAAAGGCACTTGGA
The DNA here is from genome assembly GCF_056163025.1 of Triticum urartu. Taxonomy (NCBI): domain Eukaryota; kingdom Viridiplantae; phylum Streptophyta; class Magnoliopsida; order Poales; family Poaceae; genus Triticum; species Triticum urartu. Next base: position 67,978,834 of record NC_141876.1, on the reverse strand, counting down.
ACAAGAGAACCTCCATAGAAGGCTTATTGCCACCGCGAGGAGCCTGAAGAAGCAGAAGCAAAGGCTTAAGGCCGCGCAAAATACGCTCAACAATAGATGGAATAAAGTGCTTGACACTGAAGAAAAGTACGGCGGCAGTCACCACACAAAGAGCTATCCAAAGCGCAAGCTGCTGCCTGAATTTGACGATGAGGCTTTAGAGGCCATTCAGCCGAAAAATAAAATGTCCGATCAGCCGGATCGACCATCCCGTGGCCGCGATAGGGCGGCTAACGACGTCGCACACAAGTCAGCGCACGATTTATGCGAAGACCTGCACAAAAAAGCCGGTATGGCTAGGTCCATCTACGGATCCAGGAAGCGCGCTCCGGCACAGAATCATGGCCGCCCAAACGACTATACTGACCGAATAACAGCTCGGAATCAAAACGAAATGCTACAACCGTCATAAGAATGCCATAACACATCCAAATTCAGGGGTGTTGCGCACCCCCTATGCTTCACCGATGAGGTGCTGGATCATGAATTTCCAGAGGGATTCAAACCCGTGAACATAGAGGCATACGATGGAACGACAGACCCTGGGGTCTGGATTGAGGACTTTATCCTTCACATCCACATGGCTCGAGGAGATGATCTCCACGCCATCAAATACCAGCCCCTCAAGTTGAAAGGACCAGCTCGGCACTGGCTGAAAAGCCTCCTCGAAAACTCAATTGGAAGCTGGGAAGAGCTTGAGGATGCTTTTAGGGCCAATTTTCAAGGGACCTATGTCCGACCTCCGGACGCAGACAATTTAAGTCACATAATTCAACAGCCCGGAGAGTCAGCCCGAAAGCTTTGGAACAAATTTCTCATGAAGAAGAATCAAATCGTCAACTGCCCGGATGCCGAAGCCTTAGCAGCTTTCAAGCACAGTGTCCGGGACGAATGGCTCGCCAGACACCTCGGCCAGGAAAAACCAAGGACAATGACAGCCCTAACAAGCCTTATGACCCACTTTTGCGTGGGCGAAGACAGTTGGCTGGCCCATAGTGGCACCAGCAACCCAGGCACATCCGAAGTCAGGGATGGAAACGGGAAACCGTGACACAATAAGAGCAAGCGTCGAAACAACGAAGACAACCCTGACAACACGGCGGTAAACGCCGGATTCAGGGGCTCTCGAACCGGTCAACGGAATAAGCCATTTAAAGGCAACAGAGATGGACCGTCGAGCCTAAACAAGATTCTAGACAGATTATGTCAGATTCATAGCACCTCCGACAAACCTGCAAATCACACCAACAGAGAATGCTGGGTCTTCAAGCAGGCCGGCAAGCTAAACTCCCGACACAAGGGGAGGGAGACACCAAGCGAAGACGAGGATGAGCCTCGCCAGCCGAACACTGGGGGACAGAAAAAATTCCCACCAGAGGTCAAAACAGTGAACATGATTTACGCAACTCACATACCAAAGAGGAGGCGCCAACGCGCACCAAGAGACATATACGCCGTGGAGCCCGTCACCCCCAAGTTCAACCCTTGGTCGGCCTGCCCGATCACTTTTGATCGCAGGGATCACCCGACTAGTATCCGACACGGAGGATCGGCTGCCTTGGTACTAGACCCAATAATTGACGGATACCATCTCACCCGAGTCCTTATGGACGGCGACAGTAGTCTTAATCTGATATATCAGGACACCGTCCGCAAAATGGGGATAGACCCGACAATAATCAGCCAAAGCAATACTACCTTTAAAGGAGTAATACCAGGCCCAGAGGCCCGCTGCACGGGCTCTCTAGTACTAGAGGTTGTATTCGGTTCGCCCGACAACTTCCGAAGCGAAGAATTAACCTTCGACATCGCTCCACTCCGAAGCGGCCATCAGGCACTACTCGGAAGAACGGCCTTCGCTCGTTTCAATGCAATACCGCATTACGCTTATCTTAAGCTTAAGATGCCCGGTCCACATGGCATCATCGTAGTTAGCGGAAACACAGAACGTTCCTCACGCACGGAGGAATATGTGGCGGCTCTAGCAGCCAATCACTGAACGGCCTCTCCATCCAGAATAAATGATCGGTCGTCAAGATCGCGGACACGGTTAGACGAGTCCGGCGCACCACTAGCTATAATAGCTCAGATAAACCTGAGATTGGGTCGATGGATATACCCCCATAGGTGGTGCTAGGGGCTTCCCACATGTAAAAAGAGCCACAGTTCGGCTTGACCCTATTTAGATTGCATTTTATTGGTTCATTAAGAATAACCAATTTTTCGCACGAAGACTTTCACCTGGGTTTTTCTCTTTTACAGATGATCATCGTGCTACACCCTTCCAGGATACGGCACAACGGAGACACATGCGTAGACGTGTAGCAGGGCCCCGCTCAAAGGCTTCTTTTTAGATTAAGACCCTGTGTAAACCTTTTTTACTGTCTCTTGTTGCTTCACTCCCTCCGGATACTCAACACAACCGAAAGGGAGGCTGGCGGTATTGGCATTTCGTCACATCAGACTAATGCAAGTACCTGGAAATTCAGGGCTCATTATCGAGGGCGTTACTCAGCTCAGTATATGTTGTAAAGTCCGAATACCTTAGGGAGTGTTCGGCGTCGCGAGTTTGGCCTTATATGCATCAGCTCCGAATCATGTCTTTGGTCAATAGTTGGGTTTGCTCGGCTCCCGTGTTTTGCTACCTTACGTTCCACTCTATCGGCTAAGGTGGCACCGGGAGAACTACTGCGATTGTGCCCTGGTTCATCTGGATGAGCACCTCAGTAGAGAAAGCCGAAAACTGACTGTCATGATAAAGCGCGAGACTAGTCAACCACTCAACGACTCAGCGGAATTTTCGCGATTCCTCCGCATTAACGAAGGACCAGTTTTCCGGTCATGTATGTACGCGCACCGTATTTGGATGAGCGCGGAAGTACCAGGGCTATATAGTAGCCCCACCATCAAACTCCTATGGCTAAGTGAAAGTGTTAAAGCTATATAGTCCGATTGCCTTGTTCGCGGCGCTATCACCTCCTTAATGGACCAAGACGTTGGGTCAAGTGTGAATACGTGCTTTTCCGAACACCCCCGCATTATGTGCATGGGGGCTGAAGCCGACGACTGCAAACTTTCAGGTTATATACATACATAAAACGGCTGCACATGAGGCATCATAATACTTTCAGGCAAAAGTATAAGAACAACCTTTATAATCCAAATAGCATTGTTTTACAATTGGGATACATGTCACTTGAACATGATACTCTTCAAGCACTGAGCCTCTATTAAACGAGCGCCTTCTAGGACTTCTTCAAAATAGTGCTCAGCCGAGACCTGGCCTACGGCCGGATCCCGGGTTGCAATAGCGGTGGCCTCCATCTCTGCCCAGTATGTCTTAACATGGGAAAGAGCCATCCGCGCACCCTCTATGCACGCCGACCTCTTTACAGCGTCGATATGCAGCACAACACCAAGGAATCGTTGCACTAAACCAAAATAACTATTTGGCCTCGGTCCCTTCGGCCAAAGATGATCCACGACAGACCTCATGGCAAGTCCGGACAACCTATGGAGCTCGGCCCACTCGGCTATTTGTTCATTTAATAGCAGCGGACGCGTTGGAACACTAAACTACGACCAGAACAATCTTTCCACTTCATGATCTTTCTGATCTTTGAAAAACTCAGTCGCATCAGCAACACTCATTGCCAAGTCCAAGTACGCGTCTGCAGCACTCCATAATTGATCCAGAGGGGCATACTTCGGATCTCCGAACTTCGTCCGCAACAAAAAGGGCTTCCCAGCCGTGATATCTCTGGCTTGACGGAGCTCCTCCTTCGCTGCTTTGATTTTAGAGCGGGTTTCCTTGGCTGCTTCCACGACTTTCTTCAGGTCAACCGCTTTCGCTTGGCTTTCCTTTTCAAGAAACTCATATCGGCCGGTGGCATCTTTCAGCTCAACAGCCATCTTGGCTATTTTATCTTCGCTCTGGCGATGAGCAGCCTGTTCGGCTCTTAAGTCTTCGGCCGCCTTTAGGGCGGCCACATCACTTCTCCTGGCTTGTTCCTTGGCTCGGGCAAGTTCCGCCCGAAGGGTCTCCACGGCGACAGCTCCATCTGCAGTCACAGCATATTATAGATACTAGCATCATGCTCCACTTAATATTTGTTGACCACCCGAAAATACATACCCTGTGCCTTGTCAAGCCGCTTGTTCACAAGCGCAATGTCGGCATCTACCGCGTCAAGTTGGCGCCTCAGTCCGGAAAACTCAGCAGTTCGGCCAGCCACCGGACCCTCAGCCGCCTGCACATGAAAGCAGCGCAATCATTACCTGGGACTATGATCCTCTGTTTGCCGCCTCTGGACAGCAACCAGAGTCTCAGGGGCTACTATCTGTATAGAGCACACCTAGCATGTGCGGTACCGTCAAAAAAATGTATATATTACTTTGCGTACCTCAAAGCCTCTTAGCAGGCTCGTAAAAGCCTCATGCAACCCACTTTTGGCGGATGAAATCCTCTCAACCACCGTACCCATTAAAGTACGATGCGCCTCTGAGATAGCCGCTTGCTCCAAAAGACCCATCAGTACGTCCGGTTGTGCACCGGACAATCCCAGACTCTTTCCGTTGCTCTCCTTAGGAGCCGAATACTCCGGACTTCGGGTGGCCGAAGGGTTACCTTCTGGCCTTGGCGGATCAGGAGAAATCCTCCGTGATGACACCTCAGGGTCATCCGCCCCAGGAGGCGGAGAGACAGGGGGAGGCGTTTCGCTCTCCATCATCTCCGGAAGAAGATCCCCCGAAGACGAACTCTGTCGAGAAGGGCTACGAGCCGGACTGCAAGATATATGTCTCGGTTATTATCCTCGGAGATAAAGCGGGATATATTTGCCAAAAGTACTCTTGATCACTTACAGCTCGGGGGAGGGCTGGCGCCCTTGCGGGCGCTGTGCGGTAAGGACGCCCTCCTGGACAGGGCCCCCTGGCGCAGGTTTCTTCCCTCATTTGGAAACCTTCGTTTCCAAGTCTTCAGAGGCGGTCCTTTTCCTTCCTTGGGGAGAGGGGATTCTAGATTCTTCTCCTCCATTATCATCCTTCGCGGAGACACTAATTCCTCCGGTTTGGATGAGTAATGTGTGAAGCCCGCTTTCAGCTTCTTTATTCCTCCCTTTATCTTCCCCTGATGGCACTTGATAAGGTGCGTGCTCAAGCATCCTGGCTAGTAAAGGATCCGCTGAGCCTTCGAGAAGGGGGGCCGAACACCTGATCCTCTCTGCCTTTCTTATCCAGTCCTGGCCGAGTGTGATTTTTTCAGAATGATGTTATGATAAATAAAAAGATAGCATGTTCCGCCGCAGGATTACTTACGTGGGTATCTAAATGGTTGCAGTTGAGACCCGCATCCTCGGTGGTGTCTGGACACTTTATTCATGATCCGAAGAACAATCCATACATCTCTTCGAGCGTCACGCCGAAGAATTGTTGAATAGTTTGCGGTCCTTCCGGGTTGAACTCCCACATACAGAGAGATCGACGTTGGCATGGCAGGACCTGACGAACTAGCATAACTTGCATTACCTTGACAAGACTGACATCCCTCTTGAGGAGATCTCAGATGCGACTTTGCAATGTCGGCACGCCATTAACTGGCCCCTAGTACAGCCCCTTGTTGACCCATGACGCCACTTGCGGCAGGGGACCCGAGCGGAAGGCGGGGGCAGCTGCCCACTTTTTGCCTCGGGGAGCTATGATGTAAAACCACTCCCGCTGCCATAAGTTGAACACCTCTGGGAAGGAACCCTTTGGCCATAGAGCATCGGTGCCTTTGCTTATTATGGCACCTCCGCATTCTGCGTGTCGCCCATCGATCGTCTTTGGCTTCACATTGAAGGTCTTGAGCCATAAGCTGAAGTGTGGGGTGATGCGGAGGAAGGCCTCACACACTACGATAAACGACAAGATGTGAAGGATGGAATCTGGAGCTAGATCATGGAAATCGAGACCGTAATAGAACATAAGCCCTCTTACAAAGGGATAAAGACTAAAGCCTAGCCCTCGGAGGAAGTGGGAAACAAATACGACACTCCCATTGGGTTCGGGAGTGGGGATGACATGCCCTTGAGCAGGCAGCCTGTGCGAGATTTCGGCGGTCAGATACCTGGCTTCCCTTAGCTTCTTGATGTCCTCCTCTGTGACAGAGGAGGTCATCCACCGACCTTGAAGGTTGGATCCGGACATGGTTGAAGGTCCGAAGCGCTTAGCCTAAGCCTTGGGTGTTGGAACTCGAGGTGGGGGAGGGGAAGGATTGAGCGCGAGAAGAAAAGGACAGGCCTTGGCCCCTTTATAAAGAGGGTGAATATCAAGCATCCTCCGCGTGGCTGTTTGGAACTTGCCTAAAATCGAGGAGTCATACTAACAAGCACGATTGGGTTACCCACACCCGTATTGATGAGAATCCCGTGATAAGGGGAACACGATCTCTACTTCGACAAGACGTGCTAATAAAACCGCCTCGCAACATGTGCAGTGGCAGGCTGGGAAAAACGGTTCGTAATGACCGGACCACGGCAGGATGTCACGTTATGAAAAGTTGTCAGCAGATTAGATTTGTGGAATATTATACTCTCTACGGTGATATATGGAATTTGTTTTACAGAGCCGGATACAATCCTTGTGTTCAAAATCTTTTATGGAGTATTCGGATAAGGAACCCGCCTTGCAATGCCGAAGATAATCTGTGCGCCGGACTCATCGTCATTGAAGCCTAGTTCAGGGGCTACTGAGGGAGTCCTGGATTAGGGGGTCCTCGGACAGCCGAACTATATACTTTGGCCGGACTATTGGACTATGAAGATACAAGATTGAAGGCTTCGTACCGTGTCCGGGTGGGACTCTCCTTTGCGTGGAAGGCAAGCTGGGCGATTTGGATATGTAGATCTCCTTCTCTATAACCAACTCTGTGTAACCCTAGCCCCCTCCAGTGTCTATATAAACCGGAGGGTTTAGTCCGTAGGACAACAACAATCATAATCATAGGCTAGTTTCTAGGGTTTAGCCTCTACGATCTCGTGGTAGATAAAGTCTTGTAATACTCATATCATCAAGATCAATCAAGCAGGAAGTAGGGTATTACCTCCATCGAGAGGGCCTGAACCTGGGTAAACATTGTGTCCCCCGCCTCTTGTTACCATCAGCCTTATACGCACAGTTCGGGATCCCCTACCCGAGATCCGTCGGTTTTGACACCAACAGTAGGCACGCCCCCACCCTTGTGGGCCCCTTGTAGCTCCACCGACCTACTTCTTTCGCCTATATATACTCTTATACCCTGAAAACATCTAGGGGAGCCACGGAACCACTTTTCCACCACCGCAACCTTCTGTACCCATGAGATCCCATCTTGGAGCCTTTTCTGGCGATCTGCCGGAGGGGGATTCGATCACGGAGGGCTTCTACATCAACACCATAGCCTCTCCGATGATGTGTGAGTAGTTTACCAAAGACCTTGGGGTCCATAGTTATTAGCTAGATGGCTTCTTCTCTCTCTTTGGTTCTCAATACAAAGTTCTTCTCGATGTTCTTGGAGATCTATTCGATGTAATACTTTTTGCGGTGTGTTTGCCGAGATCCGATGAATTGTGGGTTTATGATCAAGATTATCTATGAACAATATTTGATTCTTCTCTAAATTCTTATATGCATGATTTGATATCTTTGCAAGTCTCTTTGAATTATCGGTTTAGTTTGGCCTACTAGATTGATCTTTCTTGCAATGGGAGAAGTGCTTAGCTTTGGGTTCAATCTTGCAGTGCTCGATCCCAGTGATAGAAAGGGAACCGACACGTATTGTATTGTTGCCATCGAGGATAAAAAGATGGGGTTTATATCATATTGCTTGAGTTTATCCCTATACATCATGTCATCTTGCCTAATGCGTTACTCTGTTCTTATGAACTTAATACTCTAGATGCATGATGGATAGTGGTCGATGTGTGGAGTAATAGTAGTAGATGCAGAATCGTTTCGGTCTACTTGACACAAATGTGATGCCTATGTTCATGATCATGCCTAGATATCCCATAACTATGCGCTTTTCTATCAATTGCTCGACAGTAATTTGTTCACCCACCATAATATATGGTATCTTGAGAGAAGCCACTAGTGAAACCTGTGGCCCCCGGGTCTACTTTACATTATAAGTTTCCGATCTATAATTCTAGTTTACTATTTATTTTGCAATCTTTACTTTTCAATCTTTACAAAAAATACCAAAAATATTTATCTTATTATCTTCATCAGATCTCACTTTTGCACGTGGCCGTGAAGGGATTGACAACCCCTTTATCGCGTTGGTTGCAAGGTTCTTGATTGTTTGTGCAAGTACTAGGCGATTTGCGTGTAGTCTCCTACTGGATTGATACCTTGGTTCTCAAAAACCGAGGGAAATACTTACGCTACTTTGCTGCATCACCCTTTCCTCTTCAAGGGAAAACCAACGCATGGTCAAGAGGTAGCAATATCTGGGTCTATTTAAGTATCCCTCCTTAAGCTTCGCCGGCTCTTCTGCTCCTGTGCGGGCAACCCCCGAATCCACGAATCTCGACCCCCATTCCCGCACCCCCTTCTTGCAAAGATGATGCCGTGGAAACGTTTCGTGAAGGCCAGTACGATGGCCGCGTCCCCCTCCCCCCCGAGTGCCTCCGCCTGCACCGAGAGCGAGACCGCCTACGCCGAGAGTGCCGCCGCATCCGCATTGAGCGCAGCCACTTCCGCCAAGAGGGCGTCTGCGGCAGCCGACAGGGCAGCTGCAGCAGCCGAGACGATTGCAGCTACTGATGCGATGGCGGCTGCAAACACCGAGAGCGCTCGAGCTGCCCTCCATGCCGCTGATGTCGCCCTGGCCTGGGTCGATGCCATCCACGCCAAGATATTCCCGGCCACCTCGGACTCCAGCATGCAACCCACGTCTAAAAAACCGGTGGTGGCCATGGAGCACCTGCTTCCTCATGAGGTCACCGAGCGGGAGCTGGAGGTGCAGGAGGCGGTGGAGATCGAGGAGCGTCGGGAGGAGGAGTTGCGCGTGGCTAAGGTCGAGGTAGAGAAGAGTCTGTCCGTCGAGGAATCGGCGGTGGAGTACTAACGTGAGCTCTGGCGCAGCCACTACTACGAGTACTACAACTTTGAGGGTGGTGTCGAGGACGAGGACGAGGATGCGGTCGACTTCAGCAGGGGGGATGCGGAGTCCACCAACAGCGGCATGTCGCCAGGACAAGGCATCGACGTCTCATCTCACACGGCGATGCATAGGCCGGCGCGGCCGCGGATTTGTTAAAATTATGCATACTTAGGCTTTGTTTTTAATGCTGGTCTTTTGTTAGAGCAATGTTTAGGTCAACTGGCTCTGTTTAATTACTAAAATTGCTCGATTCAGTAAGTGTGGTCTGTCTGTTGTATGCTCTTTTATGTGCCCAAATTAGCAAGCGATGTTAAATTATGCAATGACGTACCCAGGGAAATTTTCACCAAAATTTGAATTATCAAACTCATCCCATGCGCGTAAAGCAGAAGAATTGTTTGTGATGCACACAATCGTTCAAAGTGAATGGTCCGGCGGCACCGCGCGCAAAGTTTCCCTCCACATTTCCAAAATTTTGGCCTACCACCAAAATATCTACCCCCACCCCCCTTCCCCCTCTCCCCACCCCCTTTTCTCCCCGACCACAAGTCACATTTCCCTTGTTTCCTCCTTCCTTCCTTCCTTGCTAAGCTATAGCCGCTTCCTCGCTCTCGCCGTCTCGCATCCTACCACCGGGGACGCCATGGTCTTCTTCAAAGACCTCTCCAGCGGGTCCTCCTCCGGTGACTACTCCTTCACCACCCGGGTATGCCTCTCTTCTCTCTCTCGGGCTATGACTTGGAATGAAGGATTTTTACCCGGCGGTCCATTTGAGTCATTTCTTCCTCTTGTAGCTCCCTAAGACCATCAATGGCAACAAATGTAGCGGGGTGGCTGAAGATCTATCTGCTCGTTGTCACCATCAATCTCCATGCTTGAAGCTAGTTGCGTTTGATTCTGTGGACAGTGGGAGGAAGTTTCTGGCATGTGCAGAGAAGGTTAGACCCTCTTTTGTTATTACAAATCATTTGTTAGATGTGATTCAGACACTGTCACGGCCCCAACCCATTCATACCACACCTTCAACCAAACGCATCCTAAGACAGTGTCACAGTTTGTACCTAGTATCTTAAATTGTTGCCATCTCATCAGCGGTGCCATTAGAAAATTATTTGGCACCGCTTCAGCAGTTTGTGCAGCCAACTTTGGTCCACATATCCGAGCAGCCAAGCAGTAAAATACTAAATCTTTATGGCACGAAGGAATTGGGCATCGGAGCAACTACGTGCTCCGGAGCCCGGGTCCCTGATTTTTTTCCGCTGCATCGGCTCGCCAGTGCAGGGCACCGGTGCGAGATGTAGCAACAGTTGTCTTTACCCCAGTTTTGGCATACATGGTGGACTGCCTTAGTGCTATTAGTTCTATGTTACTAAATTTGTGCATGTACACACCTGTCAGTATCAATTTGCTATCATCCAAACACTGTCGCTATGTTGTTGCAGTTATATTTACCTTCCTCATAAAATGTTCAATTTGTTATTTATTGTACATGAGTAAGAACTTGTAGCATCGTTGTAGTTAATTATAGCTTCTAATGTTCCAGAATTTGGTTGTTGTCTCAGTACCATTTATTTCATTTGCACATTGATCTTTTTGAGAAGATATGTCATAATTAACATGTTTCTTCAGTTTTTCAAAATAAGCATTGGTGATTTTCTATGTTGCTATAAACTCATTTCCCCTACAATTGTTACTGATCTAGTTTTAAATATGATAGGATGAACGGAAGTGTTCTTACTTGGAGTGGCTTGATCAAGAGTGGCCACAGTCTTTGAATATGTGCCTAGCGAAGCTCTAGAGCATGTATGGGGAAGAGAACACACGTAGGCTTAGAGAAAGTGTTGTCAACGCTGAAGCATATTTCAAGATGCAGGATAAAAATTTGAAGGTGGAAAATGAACTCAGATTTTTTAAATCAGACTTTGCTAAGATGGTGTTGGCGAAGGAGGAGGCACTTTCCTAGTTGGCCCGTGCAAAACGGGTTCTTACTGAACTGAAAGCAGAGGTGGATAAGACGAGCCTGGATGATCTCGGTTAGGGAAATGAATATATTGTTCTTATGAAGTTGAACTAGCTATATGTTGTACTGTGCTCTTTTCATGTAGCTACCGTACTGTGATGTTATAATATATTTATGTGCCTGATATGAAATTGGCAAACAGCTGTTCGATATGAAATGTGAATTTGCGTAATACTGGAATTATTAATTGTAAACTAATAAACCTGCTAAACGTGTCATGGACCTTTCCAAACGGTTCTAGCAGTAAAAGCGCTTGCGATGGATAGCCCAATGCCACACAGTTTTCTTCATCAAATCGTGTGTGATATAGTTGATAAAAGCAAACAGTTAACCATGGCAAACCATGTGTGATAGTTACACCTTTCACACACGAGCCTAGACATAAAACTGTGTGGGATGTACGTCCGAACGGAAACGTGTTCCCTGGATTGATTGTGTGGGATGTACATAAGAACGGAAACGCATTCCTTGGATTGACTGTGTGTGATATACATACGAACGAAATTTTTTTCTAGGACTCACCGTGTGGGATGTACATACCTACATAAATTATTTTCTCGGATTACCGTATCGGATGTACATACCTACGGAAATGATTGTGTTTCGATGCCTCGCCCGGTCGCACACGGCCCCAGCCTGGGTCCCAAGAGGGCCTATCCCCGACGGTTTCTGGGTCGTGTGGGAAGGACCCCCCTATCGCCCACACTCACTTGGCGACGGTTCCAAATGCCGTCGCGGAAAGGGGTTAACAACCATTTGTTTAGGACCGACGTGCACCAGCGATGGGATCATAGGGAAATTTAAGTGCTGAGAGCACCTAATACTTTCCTCAAACTCGTTGTTTGTCGGATTAGGACATGCCATGACATGCATTTATGGGTCTGTTCTAGAGTTCAAGCTCCCCCTTCTCACCTTCTTTGGCTCAGGCATGCAATTTTGGCCCATCCCTCAGTTCTTGTCCCCCCTTTCATAGCATCGTAGATGCCATAGAGTTTGACTTTGAATCAACTCAACTTGGAAACTAAGGAAAGGTGCATATAAAAGGACCTAGATAGGTTCCTAGTCAAAAATTTACATCTAGAAGTGGTTCAACATTAACAACTTATGGAAATCCATTAGAGTTTTGTTGATTAGGGTTAAGTTTTCTAGCCACCAAATAGTCTTGTAATCACCTTGAGTTAACAAAGAGACCAATAAAGGCATGAAGTAGGGGTGTTAGTATGCTACCCACCTCAAGGATCTCTAAACCTCAGAAAATCTAGTGCCTTCATCTACTTCAGCGTTCGAGCTTCGTTGGCAGGATGCTAGTGTCACCTTGACATCTATGCTAACCAAAAGATCACGTATGGCTAGTGTACCCTCACCTCCGCACTCCACCCCTTCTCGTGCATAGGTGATGTGTAGTGGCAATGCCAGGCAACGTTAGTCAACTTCAACTGCACGACGTGTGGCTTATCCTCCTCGTGCAATGTCGTGGCCACATGAGGCGCCTCCTCGGGATGGAGGCAACATCATCATTCACCACAACCTTGAAGTGGGGGTGGCGGCAGTCGGGTCCCTGACATAGATACCATTATTGCTGTGCAAGGCCACTGACTGCATGCGAGTGCGGATCATGGACGATCATGGCTCAACTCCATCTAGAGCTAAAATGGGCCATATCCTAGGAGAGGTGACTATGGTGGGGATGAGAGAGGGTGGTGGTATGAGCAGCGATAGGGGTGGTGATGTTGAGCGTCACCGTGGTAGCTCATGTTCATCTCTTCTATATATCATTCATGGCACAAGCTCGATGGTGCCTACCGCTCACTTCTTTCTTTTGCTCACTCCTGTGAGTGAACAACCACTAGATATTGGCTCAAGAAAAAAATGGTACCGATTACTGAAAAATCTGAAGTTCTTGAATTCAAAAAATCTTCATGAATAATTTTTAAAAATTTCATGAATTTAAAAAATCATGCTTTTAAAAGTTCATGAATTAATAATACTCATGAATTAGAACAAATGCCCACAAATTTACAAAATTATAAGTGCATTTAGTGCCCCTTTGTGGGTTTTGGGTGATTTATGACAAAATGGTTAAGGGACTAACGTGTTTGTGACTATACACGTGTGAAAGTCTCTAGGGATTTCATTTAACCAGTGCCTAATGACCCATAAAAATGTTGTGATAACATTGAAGACTTCGGTTTGCCATATGAAGAATTGAAGTTTGAAGAATGGTGTGTCTTTGCTAGTTTCTTTTATTCTACATTGAGTCATAGGGTAAACTCTACAATTAAGGTGGGTCAAAGTGAAGCAAGATACGATGTCTTCGTGCATGTGCTCAATGGAACCTATATCTACTCCTAATGTCTGAGTTGATGAATAGTCTCCACGGTTTATTTTCGTCCCACCTTTCGCTGGTTTTTTCGTCTCTCCTCCTACCTCTCCCAGGTAACGATCCCCTCGGACCCCCCCCCCACTAAAACCACGTTAGGCCTTGTTTGGTTCCACATGGTTTCAAGGGGTTTGGAGCAGATTGGCAGGGATTAAATCCCCAAAAAGTTAGAATCCACATCAAACCCCTCCAATCCTCTCCAATCCCCTTGTGGTGGGGATTAACTGAACAAGGCCTTAGGAGGGAGTGATGCCTCCAGGGAGCGATCGAGGCGATCAGAGTTAGGAGTGAGCGAGCGCTGGAACAAAAAGAAAACCTACGAAAAAAATCAACTACTCACATGCATGAGCGAGCGAGGCGATCAGGGTGCCCTCGATCCCATCAAGGTCACAGTCGGGACACCTCTGCTAGGATCCCTTCAACGCCGCCCTCGCTTGCCCATCAAGCACCCTCGATCCCTGCGCCGCTGAACCCTTCGCCGCCGCCGATCTGGTCGCTACATCGACGACAAACATTTGATGCTACCGCCCCTTGCCATCACGGATCCCTTGCCATCGCGGATCTGCTTCAGGAGACGCCGCCCATCAGCTTCAGGAGCCGGCGCTGATCCCCCTCCAGTTCACAGTCGGGACACCTCTGCCAGGGTCCTAGACATTTATACTGCCAAGATCGGTGCTGATCCCCATCCAGGTCATAGCCGGGACACCTCTGCCAGTCGTGCCTTACCCTCATATGTGTGCTGCTGGTGGTGATTCAGCGCGTCATTGTTGGGGGATGTAGTAATTCAAAAAAATTCCTACGATCACACAAGATCTATCTAGGAGATGCATAGCAACGAGACGGGGAGAGTGTGTCCATGTACCCTCGTAGATCGAAAGCAGAAGCGTTTAGTAATGTTGTTGATGTAGTCGAACGTCTTCACGATCCAATGGATCCTAGTACCGAATGTGTGTCACCTCCATGTTCAGCACATGTTCAACACAATGACGTCCCTCGATCTTGATCCAGTTGAGGACGAGGGAGAGTTCCATCAGCACAACGGCGTGGTGACGGTGTTGATGATGTGATCCGTGCAGGGCTTCGCCTTAGCACTACGACAATATGACCAAGGTGGTAAACTATGGAGGGGGGGCACTGCACACGGCTAAGACAATTGATCTTCTATGTTCTAGGGTGCCCCCTACCTCCGTATATAAAGGAGGAGAGGGGGAGGCCGGCCGGCCCCTGTAGGGCGCGCCAAGAGAGAGGAGTCCTACTAGGACTCCAAGTCCTAGTAGGATTCCACTTGGTGGAAGGGGGAAGAAGGAAGGGAGAGGGAGAGGGAAAGGGAAAGGGGGCGCCAGCCCCTTGTGGCCCTCCTCTCTCTCCACTAAGGAACATGAAGGCCCATTAGTTCCCCCGGGGGGTTCTGATAACCCTCCGGCACTCCGATGCTTATCTGGTACCTCTCAGAACTCATCCAGTGTCCGAATAATATCGTCCAATATATCATTCTTTATGCCTCGACCATTTTGACACTCCTCGTCATGTCCGTGATCTCATCCGGAACTCTGAACAAACTTCGGTCATCAAAAACACATAACTCATAATACAAATCGTCATCGAACGTCAAGCGTGCGGACCCTGTGGGTTCGAGAACTATGTAGACATGACCGAGACATGTCTCTGGTCAATAACCAATAGTGGAACCTGGATGCTCATATTGGCTCCTACATATTCTACGAAGATCTTTATCGGTCAAACCGCATAACAACATACGTCATTCCCTTTGTCATCAGTATGTTACTTGCCCGAGATTTGATCGTCGGTATCATCATACCTAGTTCAATCTCGTTACTGGCAAGTCTCTTTACTCGTTCTATAATGCATCATCTCGTAACTAACTCATTAGTCACATTGCTTGCAAGGCTCATAGTGATGTGCATTACCGAGAGGGCCCAGATATACCTCTTCGATATACGAAGTGACAAATCCTAATATCAATCTATGTCAACTCAACAAACACCATCAGAGACACCTGTAGAGCATCTTTATAATCACCCAGTTATGTTGTGACGATTGATAGCACACAAGGTGTTCCTCTGGTATTCGAGAGTTGCATAATCTCATAGTCAGAGGAACATGTATAAGTCATGAAGAAAGCAATAGCAAGAAAACTAAACAATCATTATGCTAAGCTAATGGATGGGTCTTGTCCATCACATCATTCTCTAATGATGTGATCTCGTTCATCAAATGACAACACATGTTTATGGTCAGGAAACTTAACCATCTTTGATTAACGAGCTAGTCTAGTAGAGGCATACTAGGGACACTCTGTTTGTCTGTGTATTCACACATGTACTAAGTTTCATATTAATACAATTCTAGCATGAATAATAAACATTTATCATGATTAAGGAAATATAAATGACAACTTTATTATTGCCTCTAGGGCTCCTTCAGTCTCCCACTTGCACTAGAGTCAATAATCTAGATTACATAGTAATGATTCTAACACCCATGGAGTCTTGGTGTTGATCATGTTTTGCTCATGAGATAGGCTTAGTTAATGGGTCTGCAGCATTCAGATCCGTATGTATCTTGCAAATCTCTATGTCTCCCTCCTTGACTTGATCATGGATGGAATTGAAGCGTCTCTTGATGTGTTTGGTTCTCTTGTGAAATCTGGATTCCTTCACTAAGGCAATTTCTCCAGTATTGTCACAAAAGATTTTCATTAGACCCGATGCACTAGGTATTACACCTAGACCGGATATGAACTCCTTCATCCAGACTCCTTCATTTGTTGCTTCCGAAGCAGCTATGTACTCTGCTTCACACGTAGATCCCGACACGACGCTCTGCTTGGAACTGCACCAACTATCAGCTCCACCATTCAATATAAATACGTACCCGGTTTGTGACTTAGAGTCATCTGGATCAGTGTCAAAGATTGCATCGATGTAACCATTTACGACGAGCTCTTTGTCACCTCCATAAACGAGAAACATATCCTTAGTCCTTTTCAGGTATTTCAGGATGTTCTTGACCGCTGTCCAGTGATCCACTCATGGATTACTTTGGTACCTCCCCGCTAAACTTATAGCAAGGCACACATCAGGTATGGTACACAACATTGCATACATGCGGCTGAGGCATAGGGAATGACTTTCATTTTCTCTCTATCTTCTGCAGTGGTCGGGCATTGAGTCTAACTCAACTTCACACCTTGTAACACAGGTAAGAACCCTTTCTTTGACTGATCCATTTTGAACTTCTTTAAAACTTTATCAAGGTATGTGCTTTGAAACTCCAGTTAAGCGTCTTGATCTATCTCTATAGATCTTGATGACCAATATATAAGCAGCTTCACCGAGGTCTGTCATTGAAAAATTCTTATTCAAGTATCCTTTTATGCTATCCAGAAATTCTATATTATTTCCAATCAACAATATGTCATCCACATATAATATTAGAAATGCTACAGAGCTCCCACTCACTTTCTTGTAAATACATGTGTCGGTGTCAAAACTGGCGGATCTCGGGTAGGGGGCCCCGAACTGTGCATCTAGGACGGATGGTAACAGGAGGCAGGGGACATGATGTTTTACCCAGGTTCGGGCCCTCTTGATGGAGGTAAAACCCTACGTCCTGCTTGATTAATATTGATGATATGGGTAGTACAAGAGTAGATCTACCACGAGATCAGAGAGGCTAAACCCTAGAAGCTAGCCTATGGTATGATTGTATGTTGTGATTGTATGTTGTGATTGTATGTTGTGATTGTTGTCCTATGGACTAAAACCCTTCAGTTTATATAGACACCGGAGAGGGTTAGGGTTACACAAGGTCAGTTACAAAGGAGGAGATATACATATCCGTATTGCCTAGCTTGCCTTCCACGCCAAGTAGAGTCCCATCCGGACACGAGACAAAGTATTCAATATTGTATCTTCATAGTCCAACAGTCCGGCCAAAGGATATAGTACGGCTGTCTGTAGACCCCCTAATCCAGGACTCCCTCAGTAGCCCCTGAACCAGGCTTCAATGATGATGAGTCCGGCGCACAGTATTGTCTTCGGCATTGCAAGGCCGGTTCCTCTCCAAATTCCGTGTACCTGTCGAAATAGTGTCCGGTCTCTTGTGAATGTTGCACTCCTTGGCTTCCACGCCCAATAATGGCCACTTTCCACGTGTCGAGCGAATGTGAAGAGCCAGGGAGTTTTCACATTTACCCCCCTAGCTGTGTGAATGAGCCGCCTATTAAAAAGACGAGGATTCAGATCCAAATCACACCATCCTCCCTTGGCGAGCCTTCATCGGAGCGCACCCGACAGAGATCCATTCCATCATGGCCGATCGACGCAGCTCCTCCTCTCGCTCCCCTAGCTCCAAGCCTGGAGATGGGGAGAGATGTTCCGTCCCACACAGCAAATTAGTGATGCTTCAGACCAAGGGATTTCTTCCCCCAGCGTACATGGTCCCGGTTCGAGCCGGGCACGCCACCTATAATGGCGGAGAGCAAGCGGAGAGCCTTCCCAATCCCTCCAAGGGAGAGCGGGTATGCCTTGTCCCTTATTTGGTAAGAGGGCTCGGATTTCCAATTCATCCGTTTCTCCGGGGGCTCCTGGAGTTCTACAGCCTCCAGTTGCACAACCTTACGCCTGCCTCCATGCTGCATATCGCGGGATTCGTAGCCCTTTGCGAGTTGTTTTTGGGCTGTGAGGCTCATTTCGCTCTGTGGAAGAAGTTGTTCTGCCTTGTGCCCCGTTCTCAGAAGGGGTCAATATATCAAGTGGGCGGAGCCGAAGTGTGGCGTATTATCGGGACCGGATACCTGTCCGGAACCCCAAAGAAGACGTCCGGAGACTGGCCTTCAGAATGGTTATATATATATAAGACGTCCCCCTCCCGGATCCTATTCGGATCGGCCTTCCTGAGTTCGACAACACCCCTTTGAAGAAGCACCGGAGCTGGCATCCACGGAGCTCCCTGGAGGAAGATGACAGGGACGTTCTTTACCTGATGAGCCAGATAAGTTTTTTAGCTCGATCCGGATTGACCATGATCGAGGTCATGGCCATATGTATCATGCGGGGGGTGCAGCCGCTTCAGTATAGAGGCCACCCCATGTGGGATTTCAACGGGGAGGATGACGCCACCCGCTACGGCCATAAAGGGCCGGGATCGGTTGCTGATCTAATAAAGATCTTATCCACTTTGTACAAGGGAGAAGAGGAGGAATTCCTTCGTGTCAACCCGTAGGGCGGATTTTCTATGTACAATCCTCCGAGCTGGGTAAGCAGAGACTTTTTCTCGCCCATCCGTTTCATATTTCCGTAGTTAAGTATTCAGTCTAGCGATTTCCATGCAGGAACTGCGCCAGGCTGTAAGGGAGATAAACAACCCCCCTCCACAACCCGAGGACCCTGGACGGTCCCTCGACCCGGCCTCCCAGGAGGATCCGGACATATATGTGGAGCTGATCAATGGGGTGTTTTACCAATTGAGCAATGATAATGCTTTGGTGGCCATTACGACCGATTACCCTGGGCTACTTCCAGCCTCACAGGTGACTGAGACCGAAATCCCAGCACTTCAAAAAGGGATCCCTCCTTGCGTGTTTTTGATTGCCGTATAACAGCCGCGTTTTGCAGCGGAGGTCCTCGAGGCAGAAGGCCGAGCCTGCGGCGACTGGCCAACAAGGGGCCGTGAGGCCAGGCAGGCTGAAAAGACCCGCAGTTCGGATTGAGACACCGGCGCAGCGGTACGGCGCGCCGTCTTTATTGCAAGACATTATTCTCAGAGGCATACTAATGCCCATGCCTTCTTTTCAGGAAAAAGAGCGCTCGCCGGACTATACCCGGAGAGGCTACCAATCGCGCCTCCACCAGCCAGGCTCCAAGGCTGGATTCGGAGGCGGGAACGAATACGAGGTGTGCCCTGAGTGCTCCTCCGACGGAGGATGCGGATAAACTGTCCGCCACCAATTCCGAGGTGGAAAGTGCCATGAACCACAGGCGTCGTCGGACTGTTCTTCGTGACGCTTGTTTCTCCCAAGAGGCATTGGATGCCTTCTACTCAGGAGACGCGCACCTCCGTGCCACTCAAAATGGTCTAGCCAGAGCCACGGAGCAGTATGTAAAAGACATACGGGTGAGAAAATTTGGTGATTATATATATCAGTAGCCCCTGAGACTTGAAACAGTTAGGATAACTGATTTAATGATCATTTGTTATGCAGGTTCTTACAGAAAAGAATACTCAACTGTCCCAGGAGCTGGAAGAGTGCAAAGCCCAACTTCAGGCCACACTGGCTGCAGCAGGGGAGCCCAAAGAGACCCCCTCTGGTAACATATCCTTCGAATAATAAGTATCATATAGAATGCGGCGTATATGCAGATCTGACGATAAAATTGCAGATGACGCTGGAGTAAATCCGGATAAGCAATAGCTCCTATGCCAGCTGAAGGCCGGTGAGAGCGTGCTTACGAGGGTGAGGCAGGAGAAAAATGATCTCCTAGATGCCAACACCAAGCTGGGCGTGGAACTACAAGATGTTCGTGACTCTGTTAAGGAAAATCGGCGGCTTCGACGCGACATATTTAGTAAGTGATTGAACGAACTTTGAAAAAGAGTTCGGCGAGGAAGTTGGCTGACAGAATTATGTCTGTAGGTATGCTAACAGGTCGTCCTACCGAGGAAATGCCCGGTTCAACGGGTGACCTTCTTCCCGAGCTCTCACAGCTGCACGAACGAGTTCGGCAGGTGATGCAAGGCGTCGCCCAGGCCTTGTGGCCATCCGTCTCCATACCCGAAGGCCTTGGAGAGCTTGCAGAAAAGCTAAAGGGAGCGCGGCGGCGCTTCCGATTATGGAAGATATCGGCCTGTCGTCAGGGCGCCAGGGAAGCCTGGGCAATGGTGAAGACACGGTACATGAAGGCTGACCCGAACCACATGGCCGAAGTCAGACCTGTGGGGCCCGATGGGAAGGAGATCCCTGTGAGTTTAGTGTACGGCCAAGTAGAATTGGCCGCAAAGTATTCCCAACAGGACTGTAGACTAGACAGCCTATTGGATGGTATTGAAGAGGAATTCAACCAGTCAAATTGACTATGTAATTTTAAAGTGACATTTATAATGCCTTCTAGCCGGATTGTAGATCGTTTGTCGTGGCGGACCTTTTCGCTTCGACCTCGGGACTCGACGGTCCGGAGTGTATCCGAATACCCTCTCAGTTATGTAAGAACCGGGGCATGCGTGGAGACCAGGCGTAGGGGTCATTAGTGCTTTATCAGACAAGTGCCCAACTAGTTATGTTATATTACATGGGTAGTAAGAAACATCTTCCAGGGAGAATAGTTCTGTTAAGGGTTCCTTTCCCTGGGTAAGCATGCCCTAAAGTGCATGTCCGGACTGCGTCAAGAAGTGCAGAAAAAGCATCTGGGGGCAGATATGGATAATAAATAAAAGTCATCTTTTGTTCACTGACCGAATATTCCCTTAAGAACGCTAGCTTTCGGCTTCACCCAGTCTGAGGTACACGTCCGGCTGACCCGGCGGTAACAATCGCAGAGGTGCTCCCCTTATGCCCTAGCCGAATTAACAGGAACGTAGGGCATAAATACAAGAGCCAGGCAACCCAGCTTGGCCAAAACTTAAGTAATATCGATGCATATAATGGTGAAAAAAGGTACATGAGGAAGTATAACACATGTGTTGGGCATGAGGCCCAGGTAAATAATTTAAGCTTCTGTGAAAGAAGCCCCCAGGTATGAAGAGTGCGGCTAGCGCATCTGTAATGTACGAGTGAGTCACAAGGTGACCCTTGAAGGCCTAGAGAACTAAAAGAAAGAAAGGGAAACAAGACAGATGATGCATATGCAGAAAATGGACAAAGGGAGGGGACTAACATAGAGTCCGGTGCTAGGCGTAGAATCTTCGAAGCCTGGCTGCGTTCCATGGGTTCGGCTCGAGTCGACTAGTCGATGCATCCCGCAGTCGGTACGCTCCACCAGTCAGAACTTGGTCGATAATGAAGGGACCTTCCCATTTGGGCTCGAGCTTGTTCTTTTTCTTATCCGGCAGTCGTAGAACTAGTTCGCCAACGTTATAAGTTTTGGCCCGTACTTCTCTGCTTTGGTATCTGCGAGCCTGTTGCTGGTAAAATGTGGAATGGGCTTTGGCTACATCGCGCTCTTCCTCCAAGGTGTCCAGACTGTCCTGTCGATCGAGCTCAGCTTCTCTTTCTTCGTACATGCGCACTCGAGGTGAGTCATGAATTATGTCATAGGGCAGGACTGCCTCTGCGCCGTATACCATAAAAACGGTGTATATCCAGTACTACGATTCGGCGTGGTCCGCAGCCCCCAGAGTACGGAGTCGAGCTCCTCTACCCAGTGCGTGTCAGACTCCGTTAAGGAGCGCACTAATCTGGGTTTAATGCCGCTCATTATAAGACCATTTGTTTGGTCGACTTGACCATTGGTTTGTGGGTGATAGACTGAAGCATAATCAAGCTTGATGCCCATTTTCCTGCACCAGAGTTTTACCTCGTCGACCGTGAAGTTCATGCCGTTATTAGTGATGATGCTGTGGGGGACGCCGTAACAGTGTACAACCCCGGATATGAAATCTATCACCGGTCCGGATTCAGCTGTTTTGACCGGTTTAGCCTCTATCCATTTGGTGAATTTATCCACCATGACCAATATGTATTTTTTATTGTGGGTTCCCCCTTTAAGGGGTCCAACCATGTCAAGCCCAGACCGCGAAGGGCCATGTAATGGGGATTGTTTGGAGGGCGGTGGGTGGCATGTGGCTTTGATTCACAAAGAGCTGGCAACCGGCGCAACATTGGACCAAGTCCTGTGCATCTGCCCTGGCCGTTGGCCAATAGAATCCTGTATGGAAGGCCTTCCTTACAAGAGCCCCGGCTGCGGCGTGGTGACCGCCGAGTCCGGCATGAATTTCTACCAAAAGGTTCCGCCCTTCCTCTTCGGAGATGCATCTTTGAAGGACTCTGGTAGCGCTTTTTTGTACAATTCTCCCTCATGGACCCTGTAGGCCTTGGATCGCCGCACTATGCAGCGTACCTCATTTTGGTCCTCCGGAAGTTCCTGTCTAGTTAGGTAGGCCAGGAATGGTTCTGTCCACGGGGCAATAATGGCCATTATTTCGTGGGCTGAATGTGTTATTTCGGTGGCAGAGCCTCCGATTGTGTCAGAGTTCCGTATCGGGTATTTTGGCCGGGTCCGGACTGTTGTTACCGGTGTCCCCTTCCCATGCTACGGATGGCTTGAAGAGCCTTTCCAGGAATATATTGGGACGGACCGCGTCGCGTTTTGCGCCAATGCGGGCGAGGATATCCGCCGCCTGATTGTTTTCCCGAGCCACATGGTGAAATTCGAGCCCCTCGAACCGAGCTGACATCTTTAGGACGACATTGCGATAAGCTGCTATTTTCGGACCCTTGGCATCAAAGTCTCCATTTATTTGGGATATCGCGAGGTTCAAATCCCCGCGCACCTCTAGGCGTTGAATGCCCATGGATACTGCCATCCGGAGACCATGTAGAAGGGCCTCATATTCGGCTGCATTGTTGGAGTCCGTATACATTATCTGTAGTACGTATTGAACTGAATCTCCTATTGGGGACATCAAAACGACGCCAGCGCCCAGACCAGCCAACATTTTGGAGCCATCGAAGTGCATGATCCAGTTTGAATATGTGTCGTACTCCTTAGGGAGTTCGGCTTCCGTCCACTCGGCGACGAAGTCAGCCAAAACTTGCGATTTAATAGCTCGTCGTGGCTTGTAAGTTATGTCGAACGGGAGGAGCTCAACGGCCCATTTGGCAATCCGGCCCGTCGCGTCGCGGTTGTTTATAATATCGTTAAGTGGTACTTCCGAGGCTACCGTTATCGAACACTCTTGAAAGTAGTGTTGCAGCTTCCGCGATGCCATAAATACCGCGTACGCTATCTTTTGATAATGCGGGTACCTTGATTTGCATGGAGTAAGGACAGTGGACACATAGTAAACCAGCTTTTGAAGGGGGAATTTGTGTCCGTCCGCTTCTCGTTCAACGACGAGCACTGTGCTTACTACTTGATGAGTTGCCGCAATGTATAATAGCATTGGTTCGCCAATGTTTGGCGCGGCCAGGACTGGGTTTGTTTCCAATATGGCTTTTATTTCGTTGAGTCCGGCCGTGGCGGCATCCGTCCACTCGAAGTGTTCGATGCGCCGGAGGAGGCGATAAAGGGGTAATGCCTTTTCTCCCAAGCGGGAGATAAAGCGGCTTAGAGCCGCCACGCATCCAGTCAATTTTTGTATTTGTTTGAGGTCTGTTGGGGTAGCCAACTGTGATAACGCTCAGATTTTGGCCGGATTAGCTTCAATACCTCTACTGGAGATAATGAATCCCAGGAGCTTTCCAGCTGGTACGCCGAAACGCATTTTTCCGGATTGAGCTTGATGTCATATGTTCGGAGGTTGTCGGATGTGAGCCTCAAGTCGTCTACTAGAGTCGAATTTGATGGTAGCCGGAGTATGCGTCGAGGAAACACAATGAATCGTGTCCTGTGGTAGCGTCGATGATTTGATCGATGCGGGGGAGGGGAAGGGATCCTTTGGGCAGGCCTTGTTAAGGTCCTTAAAATCGACGCACAAGCGCCAGGATTTGTCCTTCTTTGGTACCATCACTAGGTTTGCTAGCCAGTCCGGATGTTTTATGTCTCTGATGAATCCGGCCTCTAATAGCTTGGCTAGTTCCTCTCCCATGGCTTGTCTCTTAGGTTCGGAGAAACACCGAAGGGCCTGCTTGACTGGCTTGAATCCTTTTAGGATATTTAGGCTGTGCTCGGCTAGCCTGTGTGGGATTCCTGGCATGTCTGAAGGGTGCCAGGCAAAAATGTCCCAGTTCTCGCGTAGGAACTCTCGTAGTGCGGCGTCGACATCAGGGTTTAATTGTGCCCCGATGGAAGCTGTTTTGTAGGGTCCGTTGGATGGACTTGGAATTTGACTATTTCGTCCGCTAGTTTAAAGGAGGTGGACTTGGATCTTTTATCGAGTATCACGTCGTCCCTGTTCACCGTGGAGCGCAGCGCAGTTAGTTCCTCGGACGCTAGGGCTTCGGACAGTGCCTTGAGGGCCAGTGCGGCTGTCTTATTTTCGGCGCGGAGTGCTATGTCCGGATCACTAGCAAGAGTGATGATTCCGTTGGGCCCGGGCATTTTGAACTTCATGTACCCGTAATGGGGTATGGCTTGGAAGATTGTAAACGCCTCCCGCCCTAACAGAGCGTGGTATCCGCTGCTGAATGGGGCCACTTGGAATGTAATTTCTTCGGACCTGTAATTATCCAGCGTGCCGAATACCACATCTAGTGTGATTTTCCCAGCACAGCGTGCTTCCCGACTGGGGATGATTCCTCTAAAGGTTGTGCTACTTTGCTCAATGCGGCTCCAGTCTATTTCCATCTTTTGAAGAGTTTCCTCATAGATGAGGTTTAATCCGCTGCCGACGTCCATGAGTACCTTGGTGAGTCGAAAGCCGTCCACGATTGGACTGAGGACCAATGCGGCTGGTGCTCGGGCTGTTCGGAATTTGGGTTCGTCACTGGCATTGAAGGTAATAGCCGTGTCACTCCAAGGATTTATTTCTGCTACGTGGCAGATTTCGGCCATGCTGCGGAGTGTTCGCTTGCGTCTATTATTTGACGCGAAGGTCTCAAAGACCGTTAACACCGTATTGTTGTCCACGGGATGGTGCTCTGTGGTATTTGGGAGGAGTAGATCCTCACCACTTTTGGCCACCTGCCAGAGTATCCAACATGCTCTAAGGCTGTGCGTTGGTATTGCATCCGTTGTACTATGAATTTTGCAGGGTCCGTTGAGCCATCCCTTCAGTACGGTTCCTTGCCCCGTAGAGGGATGTTGCTTTTTGGTAGTTAACCCAGGTGTATTGTGATAATGCACCCTGTTATTTTGGACTGGGTTTGTATTCAGGGCCGGATTATCCCAAAATTTTATTTCGGTTTTCCAGGCGCTTTCCATCGCACAGTACTTTCGTACTATGGACACCAAGTCGGCAAAGAGTGTAATTTCGCGGCGACTTATGGCGTTGAGGATTCCCTTGTCCATGCAATTATTGCAGAAGAATGAAATTGTGTCTTCCTCGCGGTAGTCCTTTATCCTATTCATGACCAGGAGGAATCTGGCCCAGTAATGGTGTACTGTTTCTTCGGACTCTTGCCTAATTTGGGATAGATCGCGTATGTTTGGGTGGGTGGGTGGAATTGAATCCGAATCCTCACCCAATCTGAGACTCAGGGGCCAAGGAGTTTCCGAACTCGGAAGTTTTGATTCTTGGATGTTTTCCGATAAATCTAGCCCGCTGCCTGATTCTAGGTTCAGGCCTTGAGTGACGTCCTCCTCTCCGCGGGTATCCGGCTTGGAGGGATCGGGAATCCGTACATAGCTAGTCCTTAAGATAGATGAAGGGTTGCCGCATTGTTCCTCCACCACTGCAACGTGATGGGTGACCTGGGGAGAGTTGATCTCTCTCAGATAGGGTTTAGGCCCAATCTGATCGTAGTCTGTAGCGACTCCCAGGGCGGCGATGTGATCCAAGAGCTCGTTCAGGGAAGAGAGCTCCATTGGATCTAAGTGCTCAGCGAGTTCCGAGTTGACGTGAAGATTGCTTTCGATGACCCGAGAAGTCATCGTCGGCGCAGCGGCCGAACAAGCAGTCATAAGAAAACCACCAAGCCGGAGAGTTTGACCGATAGCCAAAGCTCCCTCAGCAACAGTGCCGTCTTTAAAGACGGGATGAGACATCCTTCCTGGTGGCGACGGCACAACGGAACTCTCAATGAAAGCACCAATGTCGGTGTCAAAACCGGCGGATCTCGGGTAGGGGGTCCCGAATTGTGCGTCTAGGCCGGATGGTAACAGGAGGCAGGGGACACGATGTTTTACCCAGGTTCGGGCCCTCTTGATGGAGGTAAAACCCTACGTCCTGCTTGATTAATATTGATGATATGGGTAGTACAAGAGTAGATGTACCACAAGATCAGAGAGGCTAAACCCTAGAAGCTAGCCTATGGTATGATTGTATGTTGTGATTGTTGTCCTACGGACTAAAACCCTTCGGTTTATATAGACACCGGAGAGGGTTAGGGTTACACAAGGTCGGTTGCAAAGGAGGATATATCCATATCCGTATTGCCTAGCTTGCCTTCCACGCCAAGTAGAGTCCCATCCGGACACGAGACGAAGTCTTCAATCTTGTATCTTCATAGTCCAACAGTCCGACCAAAGGATATAGTCCGGCTGTCCGGAGACCCCCTAATCCAGGACTCCCTCAACATGCTTCTCCAAAAGTCTGTATAAAACCATACGCTTTGATCAGACTATCAAAGCATATATTCCAACTCTGAGAGGCTTGCAACAGTCCATAAATGGATCGCTGGAGCTTGCACACTTTGTTAGCACCTCTAGCATCGACAAAACCTTCTGGTTGCATCATATACAACTCTTGTTTAAGGTATCCATTAAGGAATGTAATTTTGACATCGATTTGCCAAATTTCATAATCATAAAATGCGGCAATTGCTAACATGATTCGGACAGACTTAAGCATCGCTACGGGTGAGAAGGTCTCATCGTACTCAACTCCTTGAACTTGTCGAAAACCTTTCGCAACAAGTCGAGCTTTGTAGACAGTAACATTACCATCAGCGTCAGTCTTCTTCTTGAAGATCCATTTATTCTCTATTGCTTGCCGATCATCGGTCAAGTCAACCAAAGTCCACACTTTGTTCTCATACATGGATCCCATCTCAGATTTCATGGCCTTAAGCCATTTCACGGAATCTGGGCTCATCATCGCTTCCTCATAGTTCATAGGTTCGTCATGGTCAAGTAACATGACTTTCAGAACATGATTACCATACCACTGTGGTGCGGATCGTACACTGGTTGACCTATGAGGTTCGGTAGTAACTTGATCAAAAGTTTCATGATCATCATCCTTATCTTTCTCACTGATTGGTGTAGGAATCACTGGAACTGATTTCTGTGATGAACTACTTTCCAATAAGGGTGAAGGTACAATAACCTCATCAAGTTCTACTTTCCTCCCACTCACTTCTTTCGAGAGAAACTCCTTCTCTAGAAAGGATCCATTCTTAGCAACGAATATCTTGCCTTCAGATTGTGATAGAAGGTGTACCTGTAAGTGCATCTAGTGCCACCCCTAGTTGGTTTTGGAGTATTGACGACAAACTTGGTTGAGGGACTAATGTGTTTGTGAGAATTGCAGGATAACACAGGTAGTAGTCCCTTGTTGATTCGGTTTACCTACCAGAGTTGACCTCTAAAAATGTGTGAAGACATTGAAGACAATGGTGGTTCGTGAAGACATTCACAATGAAGATTATGACATGAGAAGACATTCATATGAAGACTATGGAGTGCGAAGACATAGTTGTTTCATAGTTTCCTTTTCTACTTTGTTGAGTCATAGGAACCACCGTACTGTTAAGTGGGGTCCAAATGAACAAAGTCAGAGTGACTAAAGTGATGCTCAACCGAATCCTATGTCTTCGAGCGAAGACAATGAGACCAAATATTATCCAGAGCTGGATGAGTCAGCTTTACTTGTAGCCCAAGTCAAGCTACCACATGTGTTTGAAATCCGACCGCTGGACACGTGTCGGTACCTTAGTGACCCAGGGTCATTTTGGACAAATCAGGCCTGGTTGCCTCCTGGCTATAAATAGCCCACCCCATACACCATAAATTGGTGGCTGCTCAGAGTTAGTGCATGACATTTGTTGTTTGAGAGCAACCCACCTCCAAAGCATTTGAGAGAGAGAGATCCTTGCGAGGACAAAGACCTAAATACCCAGAGCAAAAGAGTGTTAGGCATCACTGAAGTCTTTCTGTCTGCGTGACCTGAAGACTTGTTACACTTGAGGACTGCGAATCCTTCGGCCGGTTAGGCGTCGTGTTCTGAGCATCCAAGAGTCATTGTGGATCGCTGTGAACGAAGTCTGTGAAGGTTTGGAAGTCTACCTTGAAGACTTACCAGAGTGATTGGGTGAGGTTGGGTGTCCTTAGCTCAAGGGGGATAAGGTGAAGACGCGGTCTTCTGAGTTGAATCTCAGCCACCCTAACCAGACGTATAGTTGTCACAGCAACTGGATATGTTCTACCAACTCCTTGTCTTCACCAAGCAACTGGTTCTATCCTTCGCTTTCCTTTACTTTACAGTTTGTCTTCATGTAGTCATTGCTTTCCTATATGATCTGATTGACTTCACTGAGTGAAGACTGTTTACTGTTTGGCTTCATACTGTCTTCCATCCTGATCCTTACTACCTAGTTGCTGATAGTCTTCGTACTTTCACTTCATTGCAATCTTGATTATGGCTTGTCTAGTGTAGTCTACCTTCCGCTGCATATCAATAGGTTCATTTCTATTGTTTGTCTTCAAAGACCTCGTGTTTTGAAGACTTTCATAAAAATCACCTATTCACCCCCTCTAGTCGATAACTAGCACTTTCAATTGGTATCGGAGCGAGGTGCTCCCTTGTTCTGTGTGATTCGGTTTAACCACCTAGAGTTTTAGCAATGTCGACTGCAGGGACAATCAAGGTCTCCGTTGCGTGCCCCATTTTTGATGGTCATGATTATCCCCGATGGAAGGCTATGATGAGGAAGCGCCTCCTTGCTATGGACAGTGAGCTTTGGACTGTCACGAAGATTGGTCTCACCGATTTGTGCAAGATGGCGCATGCTGACGATATTCAGAAACATATTTTTCTAGATACCAAGGCAAAGGCTATTATATGCTCCTGTCTGTCAAGAGATGAGTTCAGGCGCGTCATGCATCTCTGCAATGCAAAGCTTATGTGGAACCGAATCTCTGACGTTTATGAAGGGCATCGAACATGTCAGGACCCATGGTTCCTCGAATTCAAAGAGTCACTCCAAACAATGACTCCCGAACCTGAGCCATCCTCTCCTACCTACTGCTTCATGGCACGTGGTGCCAAGGTAAACTCACGCGATGTTTACTTTCAAACATCCAGTGAACATGACTATGAATGTGAATCTAAACCTAGCTACAAAACACTTGCTAAAATTGCAACAAAACAACAAATGCTATGGAACACATTCAAAAGTTGCTAGACAAAAGCGATGACATGTTGGACGCGGAATTGACTCAAACTCAGTCCTTGAAGACATTAAAAATCTTCATGTTAAGTACGAAGAACTTGAAAGTCGTCATGAAACACTCTCAGCTACTCATGAGAAGATTTCCTATGATTATCTTCAAAGGAAGCAAGAACTTGAGAACCTGAGAGCATCTCATGAAGATCTTAAAAAGGAGAATGAGTCACTTCGCGCTCAACAGATCAGTACCGCTCAAGAAGACTTTGAGCCACCATGTTTGATATGTCTTGAGCGTGATAATGCTGTCTCTGTTGCTGAATGTTATACTGCTGCTACTGTTGCTATGTCTTCAACTACTGATGTGGAAACTAACCCCTCTATTGAGGATACCACTACTATTGATGATGAGAATGCTAGGTTGAAGACATTGCTTGAAACAGGGATGTACAAACGCCTCAAAGGGCATCAAACTCTTTGTGATGTCATCAAGAAACATATTCTGAATCGAAACCCTAGGAAAGAGGGTGTTGGGTTCGAGAGGAAAATGAACGTTGATGGTTCATACTGGAAGCTTGAGCAGTACCCCACAACCACATGGGTTGCTGCAAAGGGACCTTCAGTGGATCCATCTACCTTATCTGGCTTCACTTGTGCTAACCCAATAATCATTGATGAATCCTTTGATGCAAACTATAAACTGTTTAAGAATCAGAATGGTGAAGTGTTTGCCAGGTATATTGGTACTAACTGTAGGAATGGGCCACCTCTGAAGAAGATCTGGGTGCCCAAAAGTTGTCTTGAGAAACTTCATGTGAATGTCATCATGACCCCACCCGGGAAGAAGACAAACTCCAGACCAAAGGCTTCATATGGTCCAAAGGCTTCATACAGAAAGTGGACTCATCAGAGTCACCCTAATGCAAATGTTTTGCAGGGAAACCATACTCAGACGTATGAATATGAGCGTGTTTCATCAAACTACTATGTTCATAAGACCAAGAACTATTCTGCTTATTCTTATGAGTATTATTCACCTCCTGCAAGGCTATTTGCTAGGGCTCCAAAGCCTAAATTCTCAGATGCTGCACTTAGAATCATTGCTTCTAAGCCACCCCTTAAGATGTGGGTGGTTAAGAAGAATTAACTCTCTTTTGCAGGGAATGGTCTCCAGCCGGAAATCAAAAGCTTCTGATATTTATGCTAGGGACCTAAAACATCTTGTGGGACGCAAGATAAAATGCCAAAATGGTCTTACTATGTATTTCGTCCCAGGATTTCTTGACAAACATCCTATCTACCCTAACCAGGACTTGAACTTTGATAATATACTTGTTCGTCAAATGTTTATGCTTCACACTTCTCTTGGTGAAGCCTATCCCCCAACTGCACTTTAGGGTACGACACCGAAGGCTTCTGAGTGGATCATGGACAGTAGATGCACTAACCACATGACTGGTGATTGAAGTCTTCTTACGGATTCAACCCTACATCCATCTGACAAGAGTCACATCACATTTGCTGACACCGGTAAAAGCAAAGTATTGGGCCTAGGTAGAGTTGCAATCTCAAGGGACCAGCACATGGATAAAGTCATGCTTGTTGAATCCCTTGGTTTCAACTTAATGTCTGTCTTATTGCTTTGTGACCTGAACATGATTGTGATATTTTGAAAATATCACTGCCTTGTGCTTATGGAATCTAACAAATCTCTAGTCTTCGAAGGATATTGAAAGGATGATCTATATATGGTAGATTTCTGCGCAGGACCATAGCTGGCCCTATGTCTTCTAGCAAAAGCTTCATAGTGCTGGCTCTGGCATCGGAGGCTAGGGCATGCTGGCATGAGGAACTTGTACACTCTCGTGAAGAAGAAGCATGTCATAGGCATCAAGGGCATCAAGTTCAATAAGGATCATCTATGCGGTTCATGTGAAGCTGGAAAGATGACTAGGGCCAAGCATCCCTCGAAGACAATCATGACGACGACACGTCCCTTCGAGCTGCTTCACATGGAATTATTTGGCCCTACTCACTACTCTACCCTCACTACCACTGCTTGCCTCTATGGCTTCGTCATTGTTGATGATTACTCGAGATATACATGGGTGCACATAATTCTCTACAAGAATGAAGTGCAGGATGTCTTTAGACGATTCGCCAATCGCGCCATGACCAACTATGGCATCGAGATCAAGCACATCAGAAGTGACAAAGACACTGAATTCAAGAACACCGGCCTCGAAACCTATCTTGATACATTAGGAATCTCACATGAGTTCTCAGCTTCGTATACACCTCAGCAGAATGGCATCATGGAGAGCAAGAATAGAATCCTCATTGAGATGGAACAGACGATGCTTGATGAGTACAAGACCCCAAGGAAGTTCTGGCCTGAAGCTATTGATATTGCATGCCTTCATCAACCGTGATTATCTTCACAAGTTCCTAAAGAAGACATCATATGATCTCCTGACTGGTAAGAAGCCAAACGTCAGCTACTTCAGAGTATTTGGTGCTAGGTGTTGGATCAAGGATCCACATCACACTTCAAAAAATTCACCGAAAGCACATGAAGGTTTTATGCTAGGGTACGGAAAGGATTCACACTCCTACAGAGTCTTCTACCTCTTTCACTATAAAGTGGTTGAAACTGTGGATGTGTAGTTCGATGAGACTAACGGCTCGCAAAGAGAGCACCTACCAAATGTGCTAGATGAAGCCTCACCAAGTGAATCTATCAAGCTTATGGGTACTGGAGAAATCATACCTTTGGAGGCTCAGGTTGAAGAGGAAATTGTCATTTCTGCACCTAATCAACCTGAAGACACTGCTCAGCCTGAAGCCAATGTTGAAGATGAAGACAATAATCGGCAAGAGCAAAATCTTCGTCCAGTCCATCCACATGTTGCAAACGAAGTACAGATTGAGAAGATAATTGATAGCATCAATGCACCTGGTCCACTCACTCGTTCAAGAGAAACACAACTTGCAAATTTCTATGGGCACTTTGCATTTGTCTCAATATCTGAACCCAAGAAATTTGATGAAGCCTTCATGGAACCTGAATGGATTCAAGCTATGCAAGAAGAGCTTCAACAGTTTGGGCTGAACGATGTATGGGAGCTAGTGAAGCGTCCTGATCCTCACAAGCACAATATCATTGGCACCAAATGGATATATCGCAATAAACAAGATGACATGGTCAGGTTGTCAGAAACAAAGCTCATCTCGTCGTTCAAGGTTACACTCAAGTTGAAGGGATTGACTTGATGAAACGTTTGCTCCTGTGGCTAGGCTTGAAGCTATTCGCATTCTGTTAGCCTATGCCAACCACAACAACATTCTTCTGTACCAAATGGATGTAAAGAGTGCCTTTCTCAACGGCAAAATTGAAGAAGAAGTGTATGTTGCACAACCACCTGGCTTTGAAGACCCAAAGCGTCCTGGCATGGTATACAAGCTTAACAAGGCATCGTATGGTCTCAAACAAGCACCTCGAGCTTGGTATGACACACTCAAAGACTTCCTGAAGAGAAAAGGCTTCAAACTTGGTTCCCTAGATCCCACACTCTTCACAAAGACATATGACGGTGAACTGTTTGTATGCCAAATCTATGTGGATGACATTATCTTCGGCTGCACTGACAAGAGATATAGTGATGAATTTGGGCATAAGATGCAAGAGCAATATCAGATGTCAATGATGGGTGAGCTGAAGTTCTTCCTTGGTCTTCAAATCCGTCAACAGAGTAATGACATCTTCATATCACAAGAAAAATACCTCAAAGATTGCCTGAAGAAGTTTGGAATGCAATACTACAAAGGGTACACGACACCAATGCCAACCAAAAGTCATCTGGGCCCCGACGACAATGGTAAAGAGTTCGACCAAAAGGTATACCGCTCCATGATTGGTTATTTACTTTACTTATGTGCATCTAGTCCAGATATAATGCTTAGAATTTGCATGTGTGCCCGATTCCAAGCGGTACCAAAGGAATCGCATCACTTAGCTGTGAACCGAATTCTTCGATATTTGGCTTACACCCCAACACTAGGATTATGGTATCCAAAGGGCTCAAAGTTTGATCTAGTTGGATTCTCAGATGCTGATTATTCTGGTGACAAGGTTGATCGCAAGTCCACATCAGGAACATGCCACTTTCTTGGACGATCTCTTGTGTGTTGGTCTTCAAAGAAGCAGAACTGTGTATCCCTCTCTACTGCTGAATCTGAATACATTGCTGCTGGATCTTGCTGCGCTCAGCTTCTATGGATGAAGCAAACTCTCAAGGACTATGGCATCCACCTAAATCATGTGCCACTCTACTGCGACAATTAAAGCGCCATCAAGATTGCCAACAACCCAGTTCAACACTCGAAGACAAAGCACATTCAGATCAATCATCACTTTCTCAGAGATCATGTCATGAAGGAAGATATTGATATCATTCACGTCAACACTGAAGAGCAATTGGCAGATATCTTCACAAAGCCCTCGGATGAGAAAAGGTTTTGCAAGTTGCGGTGTGAGCTAAATATCTTAGAATCCTCAAATGTCCTGTGATTGGACACACATCCTAACACTTATGCATGCTGATGACTTAGATGTGCAACACACAAAGTGACGTATATCTTCAATCAATGAAGACATACACTCTAAGTGTGAATACATTAACGCGGAATTTGACTCTGGAGCGCCATGATAATTGTGCGCCGTGTCTGGGTCTAATACTTCCTATACGGTGGGTAACGCCACCACCAAACCTTCTCGAAGATTTTCTTTTGGCGTCATGATTGCATTAACTTCGCATTTGGTTTGTCTTCAACATTGATTTATCTTCATGGATTATCTTCACAATGTTGATTTAGTAATTTGATCTATATATATGGTGTTCTGTCCTCTACATCATTCACTTATAGCTATGCCTTCGAACTTGCCATTTTTTCTGAACTAAGTGAATGTGATCAGACCCTAACCCCTTTTGTGCTTCTTCCTCAAACTCTATCTATCTAGTCATATGCGTTCTGTTGAAACTTGTCGAATGTCTTCACTGCATCCTTGTCAGCTGAAGATACAGAGACACACATTTAAAACTGCTTTTAATGATATATCTCTTTTGCCTGAATCTCGGAAAAGCCGGAACGACCACCCGACAAACCAGGCATGCGTGGGAACATGGAACAACTTTCAATGAGTTGCATGCACGCCATGTGTCCATCAGTTGTGAACCGCCAGGGGCACCTATGTAATTATGTTGTGCATCCCTCTACCTTATAAATACCCACACCGCGCGGTCATTATCTTTTCTTCCACCTCGCTCAAACTCTAGCGCCTCTGCTAGCACGCGTCGACGCCGGAGACGAAGCGCTTAGCTGCCGCGATTTCTTCGACATCATCCTCACGCCAGCCGTGGACCTCGTCCTCTCCGCCGCCGCCGTAGGTGTCTTTCGCCGCCAAGTTAGCGTGTGGTAGATTGAATTGCTCGGCTTC
The DNA here is from genome assembly GCF_056163025.1 of Triticum urartu. Taxonomy (NCBI): domain Eukaryota; kingdom Viridiplantae; phylum Streptophyta; class Magnoliopsida; order Poales; family Poaceae; genus Triticum; species Triticum urartu. Next base: position 67,943,609 of record NC_141876.1, on the reverse strand, counting down.
TTTCTCTGCCTCGTCTAGCAGTTCATCAGTGGTAATTAAATCTCACTTTTTACTGTCTTTTTATCCGTCAAATCCATCCACTTCAACCAAAAGTGGTTCCTATACTTCCAAATCTAGATCTTTCTTTGTCAACATTTCATATCATGCAAAGGATATTCACTTATGCTTCATAACTAGTTAGATTCCTCACTTGTAATATTCATGGATTTGTACAAATCTAGAACCAACTCTCTTCAAATAAGTGAATGTCTTTGCTCTACGAGGTCAATGTCTTCAAACTGATTTATCTTCAAAATCTTCTGAGAATGCATATGACCTCTTCACCTTCCCTCGCACCTCTAATGCTGTCACAGGTACATGTCCGTGGGGGAATCCCTTGGTTCTCATAGTCTGGATTCATTTGCAGAGTTCTTACAGCAACATATTCACTCTCCCGAAGCCAGTTCTTGTCTAACCAGTAGACGGAAGCCTTTCACTGTTCTGAAGCCTATCTGCTTGAATATCATGGCCATAGAGAAGTCTGCTAGGAAAGGTGGCAAACAGCACCGAGGCAATACTGCTCTCGATCTGCCTCTGAATCTGTATGAGATGTACAAGACTGATCCCGAGGAAAACTACAATCAGCGCAAGACCCGAATCCAATGGATTCGAAGATATTGGGAAGAACAATGGTTCAAGTACAACTTTGTCACTACTGAATATGCTGAGAAGAACACCATCAAGCGCCCATGGGGCCATATTCTGTACAGGAATCTGCAGCCAAAGTCGAAGCCTGAAGCTATTGCTCAAGGTTTCTATCCATGAATGGTATAAGGACTGAAGCCTGAGAATGTCGAGCCATCATCCTTATTATGGTGTCGTGACGACAATCTGTTCAAGTGCAAATACCAGTTCGCAAAGGAATCAGCTGCGAAGAACAAGAGGGATCTTGGACTCAACTTCAACCCTGGTCCATCTGCTTCAAGACAGGATGGCACTCATGGTGCCAAACCCAACATCATCGGGCCCTTCACTAGCTTCGATGGGCTGCTCTCCCACATTGCTGCTCAGAGGGCCACCATGGATCAATCTGCTGATGACGCTGACTCTGAAGAAGCACCAACACCACCAAAGCAGAAGAAGGAATCAAAGGCTTCAAAGCCCTCTACTACACCAACCGCTTCAACTGTGAAGCCATTGGCCACTGCACCTCCCGAACCCAGTGTGCAGTCTGAAGACCTGTCTCGCGTGTCCGAGAGGACCAAGAAGCCCAAGAAAGTTTTTGGGCATGATCTAACTCCTACTGCCGTACTGCGCAACGAGGATGACACCGTTGATCTGTCCAGCGATGAAGATCTTGGTGATGAAGCTCTTGAGATGCTGATCAAGAGAAATCAAGAGGCGGAGATCTTCAATGATCTGCCCCTCTTTGATGTTGATATCTTGAACAACTTCATCGATGAGTGGTTTGACGACCAGAGCATCAGTATTGATGACCTACAGCTGCCTGTGGACATAAGCGTAACGTTTCACGGAGCCATTTCCAATGAATTGACATTGGCTCAGAAAATCGTCGAGCTCAAGAATAAGATAGATCATGAGAAGGCGCATTTCAAGAAGCACATGGCCAAGCTCAGTGTGGCTGATGTGCAAATCTTCAAGAAGAAGTTGCATGATCTTAAGGAAGAATTTCACAAGAAGCATGAAGAAGCCAAAGGCTCATGCGAGCGCATGAAGTACTATGCTCAGAAATGTGTCCAAGCCCACAATGAAGATGAAAAGCGAAAGTCTCTTGGGTGTCCTGGCATCGACCCCAGGATGGCTGCCAAACAAAAGAAGAAGTCTGTTGCGGCCCAATCCGAAGCTCAAAGGCAGGAAGAACCTCTCATTGTCTTCCCTGCAAGTATGACTGGCTCAAAGCCAAAGGTCCCCTCAGCAGCTTCAGAAATGAAGAAGACATGGCAAGCTGAAGCCGAATCCAGGAAGAGGAAGCACAAGGATACTTCTGATGATGCTCCCACCAAGAAGAAATTGAAGACAAAGACTTCAAAGTCTTCAAAGAAAGAGTGAGCTGCTGCCTCATAGCCCCTCATCGTTGAACCTATATCCATCGCTCTTCCTGCCTCAACCAACCAAGAGCGTCGTCTTGTGATCCATGAGGCTGCTTCCATAGAGGCTCACGCAAGTGAAGAAGTTCCAGCTGTTGACCCCAACACAGCTGAAGACATTGGTCATGAAGACAATGTAGATGATGATGTAGTCCTTCCTCAGCTCGAGCCCCAGTCGGTATCATCGCCTACTCTCACGAGTAGTGAACTCATTAGCATTGGTCATCCATTGACGCCAATCGCTCAAGATGACTCATGGGGCTGCCACAAACAACGCCGCTAAAGCCAATGACTCTGTCATGGCTGAAGACAATGTGGAGCCTGAAGCTACTATAAATGATGAAGCCACCGTGACTCCAATCATCTCTGATAGCCCCGTTCCTCCTCCAAGGCTTCACACCATGGAACAGGCCCTCAATTGTGAAGGTCAACTTGTCATAGTCAGATGGCCAATTATGGTTCCACCCGCTGCTCCTGGGCCACAATATGATTACCATGTGGAGTAGAGGCCTCATGTTCAGAAGCCCAAACCTAGGCTGCCAAGGCTCCCAAGTGCTATAACTACACAAGGTTCTTTTAGCATGCACAGCTTCAAAGAGCACAACACTTTCTTTGACAGCTCCAAGAACCCTTACACGAAGCCAAAGATCTCCTGAGATAGATTCTGGAGCCATCTGCAGTGAAGCTACTACTCATGCATCCTGTACAACCAAGAGCAGATCTTTCCACACATGCGTCAGGATTGTGAAGCTATAGCTGGGCTTCCATGTCTAGAAGAAGCTCTTGACTACTTCAGAGATGTTGGTCTTCTGCCTTTTGTGACCGACAAAGAACACTGGAATGAAGAGCTCCTGCTGCAGTTCTATGCCACCCTCCATATTCACGGCTACAACAAGGATCTGAAGACTTGGGTCCTTGAGTGGATGACAGGTGATGTGCATCACGAAGCCAAAGCTCAAGACATCATCGAGCTTACTTCCCTGCCCACTCTAGGTGAGTTATATGAACCTGGTTGTCAGCATCATAGAGATGAGCTGCAGAGCAGTTTTCAGAGGCCCGAGCCAAACATGAGCCAGATGCTTAGCATGATGAAGCCATTTCCTCAAGACGCTGAATACCCAAAGGAGTTCCTTGTGAAGGACCTTGAGTCCTTGCCACGCATAGTGTACAATATTCTGAGGCATACTGTATGGCCCATCAAGGGACATTCTTCTAAAGCTAAACTTGAAGGCGCCATGAAGACTTTGGTATTCTATATCATCAATGGCATCAGATTCAACACTCAGGATTTCTTCATCAGACAACTTGCTGCTTCTGGGATTGATCTGTTTGGCTGAAGTTCTATGCTCCATGGGTGATGCGCCTGATTAAGCTTCATTCCACCATTGACTATTAGCCCTTAGCGCGCAACCATCTTGTATTTTTTCCTGAGGTTGATCTGTCAATTGAAGCCATCTACCCCGAGCCTGCCAAGAAGTCCCTACATCTTCAGAATGCTGAACATCAAAGTTTCTCGCACCCAATTGAAGGAACTCTTGTCCGCAATGCTGCAACCCCGGCTTATCCTCTGGCTGGAAACATGAGAGTGCCACACCATGCTAACACTGAAGCCACTGCAAGTACAATTGCCCAAAGGCCTCGGAAGCGTTCTCATGTACTCAATGACCGAGAGCTTCTTGTGGCATTGCATCAGAAGCAGGATAAGCATCATGACTGGCTGAAGCGTCAGATGTAGAGTCTCTTGGTGGATGTCAATCGCATTTGTAACATGTCCACCAAGAACTTGTTTGTTGCTCATGAAGCTTGTCGGCGGTCCTGTAAGATCCTCACAATGCTCTGTCCCGAAGATGATCTTCGCGAAGATGGCTTCACAAAGAACTTCAAGTTTGACTCCAGGCCTCCACCGAATGCAAGTTGGCGTCGCACTCCATCTATTGAAGATTTTGAACATTCGTCTTCAGCTGGTGTTGTTGCAAGAGTCGTCGATGAAGAAGACGACGCCACTTCTCCGACCATGGCTGCACTGCATCTGGATTCTGTGCCAGGCCCGTCCGCACCACCAAACTCCAGCGATGACCCTCCTCCATCATCTACTCTAGCTGGGAATGAGTAGATACTCTATGTCTTCAAACCTTTTTGGTCATTACTGACAAAAGGGGGAGAAGCATATGAGTTTATAGTCTTCAAGCGGGTCCTTATGGGTGGTTGAATTAATTTTTGGCTAAGTCTTTACAACTCTTGTCTTTTGAAATAATTTGGTTTTTGAGTTGTAACACTTAAACTCGATGGTCGTATGCTAGTTTTTCTGCTACCTTGTGATGCGATAATAAATCCCACATGAAGCCTTTTCCCAGATGTCCATTTTTCATTGTGCGATGATAAATCTCTTTATATGCATGATGAATTGTCTTCGTAATTTGAAGAGGATCGCCACAAAGTAAAACCTGCCATGTGCATTTGCATTCAAAAGCAAACTACTTATATGCACATCTTCAGGGGGAGCCTTTTGCAACTTATGAAGACAATGCTTTTATCCTTAACTCTCACATATTTTTATCCCCGTTGAAAACTTCAACCGTTTTTCAGCAATCACCAAAAAGGGGGAGATTGTAAGTGCATCTAGTGCCGCCCCTAGTTGGTTTTGGAGTATTGACAACAAACTTGGTTGAGGGACTAATGTGTTTGTGAGAATTGTAGGAAAACACAGGTAGTAGTCCCTTATTGATTCGGTTTACCTACCAGAGCCGACCCCTAAAATGTGTGAAGACAATGAAGACAATGGTGGTTCGTGAAGACATTCACGATGAAGATTATGACATGAGAAGACATTCATATGAAGACTATGGAGTGCGAAGACATAGTTGTTTCGTAGTTTCCTTTTCTTCTTTGTTGAGTCATAGGAAGCACCGTACTGTTAAGTGGGGTCCAAGCGAACAAAGTCAGAGTGACTAAAGTGATGCTCAACCAAATCCTATGTCTTCGAGCGAAGACAATGAGAACAAATCTTATCTAGAGCTGGATGAGTTAGCTTTACTTGTAGCCCAAGTCAAGCTGCCGCGTGTGTTTGAAATCCGACCGTTGGACACATGTCGGTTCCTTAGTGACCCAGGGTCATTTCGGACAAATCAGGTCGGGTTGCCTCCTGGCTATAAATAGCCCACCCCCTACACCATAAATTGGTGGCTGCTCAGAGTTAGTGCACGGCTTTTTTCATTTGATAGAAACCCACCTCCAAAGCATTTGAGAGAGAGGTCCTTGCGAGGACAAAGCCCTAAACACCCAGAGCCAAAGAGTGTTAGGCATCACTGAAGTCTTTCTGTCTGCGTGACCTGAAGACTTGTTACACTTGAGGACTATGAATCCTCCAGCCGGTTAGGCGTCGCGTTCTGAGCATCCAAGAGTCATTGTGGATCGCCGGTGAACAAAGTCTGTGAAGGTTTGGAAGTCTACCTTGAAGACTTACCAGAGTGAGTGGGCGAGGACTGGGTGTCCTTCACTCAAGGGGAATAAGGTGAAGATGCGGACTTCTAAGTTGAATCTTAGCCTCCCTAACCAAACGTATAGTTGCACAGCAACTGGAACTGGTCTACCAACTCCTTGTCTTCACCAAGCAACTGGTTCTATCCTTCGCTTTCCTTTACTTTACAGTTTGTCTTCGTCTAGTCATTGCTTGCCTGTATGATATGATTGACTTCACTGAGTGAAGACTGTTTATTGTTTGTCTTCATACTGTCTTCCATCCTGATCCTTACTACCTAGTTGTTGATAGTCTTCATACTTTCACTTCATTGCAATCTTGACTATGGCTTGTCTAGTGTAGTCTACCTTCCGCTGCATATCATTAGGTTCATTTCTATTGTTTGTCTTCAAAGACCTCGTGTTTCGAAGACTTTCATAAAAATCACCTATTCACCCCCCTCTAGTCGATAACTAGCACTTTCAGTACCCAATAGTCTCCTTTGGGTATCCTATGAAGACACATTTCTCCGATTTGGGTTCGAGCTTATCAGGCTGAAGCTTTTTCACATAAGCATCGCAGCCCCAAACTTTAAGAAACAACAACTTAGGTTTCTTGCCAAACCATAGTTCATATGGTGTCGTCTCAACAGATTTAGATGGTGCCCTATTTAACGTGAATGCAACCATCTCCAAAGCATAACCCCAAAATGATAGCGGTAAATCAGTAAGAGACATCATAGATCGCACCATATCTAATAAAGTACGGTTACAACGTTCGGACACACCATTACGCTGTGGTGTTCCAGGTGGCGTGAGTTGCGAAACTATTCCACATTGTTTCAAATGAAGACCAAACTCATAACTCAAATATTCACCTCCATGATCAGATCGTAGAAACTTTATTTTCTTGTTACGATGATTTTCCACTTCACTCTGAAATTCTTTGAACTTTTCAAATGTTTCAGGCTTATATTTCATCAACGGGATATACCCATATCTGCTCAAATCATTTGTGAAGGTCAGAAAATAATGATACCCGCTGCGAGCCTCAACACTCATCGGACCGCATACGTCAGTATGTATTATTTCCAATAAGTCAGTTGTTCGCTCCATTGTTCGGAAGAACGGAGGCTTAGTCATTTTGCCCATGAGGCATGGTTCGCAAGCATCAAGTGATTCATAATCAAGTGATTCCAAAAGCCCATCAGCATGGAGTTTCTTCATGCGCTTTACACCAATATGACCTAAACGATAGTGCCACAAATAAGTTGCACTATCATTATTAACCTTGCATCTTTTGGTTTCAATATTATGAATATGTGTATCACTACAATTGAGATTCAACAAAAACAGATCACTCATCAAGGGTGCATGACCATAAAAGATGTTACTCATATAAATAGAACAACCATTATTCTCTAATTTAAATGAATAACCATCTCGCATCAAACAAGATCCAGATATAATGTTCATGGTCAACGCTGGCACCGAATAACAATTATATAGGTCTAAAACTAATCCCGACGGTAGATGTAGAGGTAGCGTGCCGATGGCGATCACATCAACTTTGGAACCATTTCTCACACGCATCGTCACCTCGTCCTTAGCCAATCTTTGTTTAATCTGTAGTCCCTGTTTCGAGTTGCAAATATGAGCAACAGAACCAGTATCAAATACCCAGGCGCTACTACGAGCATTAGTAAGGTACACATCAATAACATGTATATCAAATATACCTTTCACTTTACCAACCTTCTTATCCGCCAAATACTTAGGGCAGTTTCGCTTCCAGTGACCAGTCCCTTTGCAGTAGAAGCACTCAGTCTCAGTCTTCGGTCCAGACTTGGGCTTCTTCACTTGAGCAGCAACTTGCTTGCCGTTCTTCTTGAAGTTCCCCTTCTTCCCTTTGCCCTTTTTCTTGAAACTAGTGGTCTTGTTAACCATCAACACTTGATGCTCCTTCTTGATTTCTACCTCCGCAGCCTTTAGCATCGCGAAGAGCTCGGGAATTGTCTTATCCATCCCTTGCATATTATTGTTCACCATGAAGCTTTTGTTGCTTGGTGGCAGTGATTGAAGAACTCTGTCAATGACACTATCATCAGGAAGATTAACTCCCAGCTGAGTCAAGTGGTTGTGGTACCCAGACATTCTGAGTATGTGTTCACTGACAGAACTATTCTCCTCCATTTTGTAGCTATAGAACTTATTGGAGACTTCAAATCGTTCAATTTGGGCATTTGATTGGAATATTCACTTCAACTCCTGGAACATCTCATATGCTCCATGACGTTCAAAATGTCTTTGAAGTCCCGATTCTAAGCCGTAAAGCATGGCACAGTGAACTATCGAGTAGTCATCAGCTTTGCTCTACCAGACGTTCATAACATCTGGAGTTGCTCCTGCAGCGGGTCTTGCAGCTAGCAGTGCTTCCAGGACGTAATTCTTCTGTGCAGCAATGAGGATAATCCTCAAGTTACAGACCCAGTCTGTGTAGTTGCTACCATCATCTTTCAACTTAGCTTTCTCTAGGAACGCATTAAAATTCAAGGGAATGGTAGCATAGGCCATTGATCTACAACAACATAGACATGCAAATACTATCAGGTACTAAGTTCATGATAAATTAAAGTTCAGCTAATCATATTACTTAAACTCCCACTTAGATTGATATCCCTCTAGTCATCTAAATGATCACGTCATCCATATCAACTAAACCATGAGCGATCATCACGTGAGATGGGGTAGTTTTCAATGGTGAACATCACTATGTTGATCATATCTACTATATGATTCACGTTCGACCTTTCGGTCTCAGTGTTCCGAGGCCATATCTGCATATGCTAGGCTCGTCAAGTTTAACCCGAGTATTCTGCATGTGCAAAACCGGCTTGCACCCATTGTATGTGAACGTAGAGCTTATCACACCCGATCATCACGTGGTGTCTCGGCACGACAAACTATAGCAACAGTGCATACCCAGGGAGAACACTTATACCTTGAAATTTAGGAGTGATCATCTTATAATTCTACCACCGTACTATGCAAAATAAGATGCATAAAGGATAAACATCACATGCAATCAAAATATGTGGCATGATATGGCCATCATCATCTTGTGCCTTTGATCTCCATCTCCAAAGCACCGTCATGATCTCCATCGTCACCGGCTTGACACCTTGATCTCCATCGTAGCATCGTTGTCGTCTCGCCAACTAGTGCTTCCATGACTACCGCTACCGCTTAGTGATAAAGTAAATAAATTACATGGCGATTGCATTTCATACAATAAAGCGACAACCATAAGGCTCCTGCCAGTTGCCGATAACTTCTACAAAACATGATAATCTCATACAAAAATTTATATCTCATCACGTCTTGACCATATCACATCACAACATGCCCTACAAAAACAAGTTAGACATCCTCTACTTTGTTGTTGCAAGTTTTACATGGCTGCTACGGGTTTCTAGCAAGAACCATTCTTACCTACGCATCAAAACCACAATGATTTTTTGTCAAGTGTGCTATTTTAACCTTGAACAAGGTCCGACCGTAGTCAAACTCGATTCAACTAAAGTTCGAAAAATAGACACCCGCTAGCCACCTGTGTGCGAAGGACGTCGGTAGAACCAGTCTCATGAACGCGGTCATGTAATGTCGGTCGGGGCCGGTTCATCCAACAATGCCGCTGAATCAAAGTAAGACGTTGGTGGTAAGTAGTATGACTATTATTTCCCACAACTCATTGTCTTCTACTTGTGCATATATCATCTACGCATAGACCTGGCTTGGATGCCACTATTGGGGAACGTAGTCATTCAAAAAAAGTCCTATGATCATGCAAGATCTATCTAGGAGATGCATAGCAACGAGACGGGGAGAGTGTGTCCACATACCCTTGTAGACCGAAAGTGGAAGCGTTTAGTAACGCGGTTGATGTAGTCGAACGTCTTCACGATCCAACAGATCCAAGTACCAAATGTATGGCACCTCCGTGTTCAACACACATTAAGCACGATGACATCCCTCGAGCTCTTGATCCAGTTGAGGCCGAGGGAGAGTTCCATTAGCACAAGGGGTTTGGAGCAGATTGGCAGGGATTAAATCCCCAGAAAGTCAAAATCCACATCAAACCCCTGCAGTCCTCTCCAATCCCCTCGTGGTGGGGATTAACCGAACAAGGCCTTAGGAGGGAGCGATGCCTCCAGGGAGCGAGCAAGGCGATCAGAGTTAGGAATGAGCGAGCGCTTGAACGAAAAGAAAACCTGCAAAAAAACCTACTAAAAAGCCTACGAAAAAATCAACAACTCGCACGCACGAGCGAGCGAGGCGATGAGGGTGCCCTCGATCCCATCAAGGTCACAGTCGGGACACCTATGCTAGGATCCCTTCACCGCTGCCCTCGCTCACCCATCAAGCGCCCTCGATCCCTGTGCCGCCGAACCCTTCACCGTCGCCGATCTGGTCGCTATATCGACCACAAACATTTGACGCTGCCGCCCCTTGCCATCACGGATCCGCTTCAGGAGCCACCGCCGATCAGCTTCAGGAGCCAGCGTTGATCCCCATCCAGGTCATAGTCGGGACACCTCTGCCAGGGTCCTAGACGTTTATACTGCCAAGATCGGCGCTGATCCCCATCCAGGTCAAAGCCGAGACACCTCTGCCAGCCGTGCCTTACCCTCCTATGTGTGCTGCTGGTGGTGATGCAGCGCGTCATTGTTGGGGGACGTAGTAATTCAAAAAAATCCTACAGTCACGCAAGATCTATCTAGGAGATGCATAGCAACGAGACAGGGAGAGTGTGTCCACATGCCCTCGTAGACCGAAAGCGGAATCATTTAGTAACGCGGTTGATGTAGTCGAACGTCTTCACGATCCAACCGATCCAAGTACCAAACGTATGACACCTCCGTGTTCAGCACACGTTCAGCACGATGACGTCCCTTGAGCTCTTGATCCAGTTGAGGACGGGGGAGAGTTCCATCAGCACGACGGCGTGGTGACGGTGTTGATGATGTGATCCACGCAGGGCTTCGCCTAAGCACAACGACAATATGACCGAGGTGGTAAACTGTGGAGGGGGCATCGCACACGGCTAAGACAATTGATCTTCTGTGTTCTAGGGTGCCCCTGCCTCCGTATATAAAGGAGGAGAGGGGGAGTGATACGTCTCCATTGTATCTATAATTTTTTATTGTTCCATGCCAATATTCTACAACTTTCATATACTTTTGGCAACTTTTTATACTATTTTTGGGGACTAACATATTGATCCAGTGCCCAGTGCCAGTTCCTGTTTGTTGCATGTTTTTTGTTTCGCAGAATATCCATATCAAACGGAGTCCAAACAGGATAAAAACTGTCGGAGATTTTTTTGGAATATATGTGATTTTTGGGAAGAAAAATCAACGCGAGACGATGCTCGAGGGGCCCACGAGGCAGGGGGCGCGCCCCTGACCCTCGTGGCCACCCGGTAAGGCGGTTGATGCCCTTCTTCCACCGCAAGAAATCTAATATCCGGATAGAGATCGTGTTAAAATTGCTGCCCAATCGGAGTTACAGATCTCCGGAAATATAAGAAACGGTGAAAGGGAAGAATCTAAGAACGCAGAAACAGAGAGAGACAAAGAGACAGATCCAATCTCGGAGGGGCTCTCACCCCTCCCACGCCATGGAGGCCATGGACCAGAGGGGAAACCCTTCTCCCATCTAGGGAGGAGGTCAAGGAAGAAGAAGAAGGAGGGGGCCCCTCTCCCCCTCGCTTCCGGTGGCACCGGAGTGCCACCGGGGGCCATCATCATCACCGCAATCTTCACCAACAACTTCACCTCCATCATCACCAACTCTTCCTCCCTCTATACAGCGGTGTAACCTCTCTCTTACCTGCTGTAATCTCTACTTAAACATGGTGCTCAAGGCTATATATTATTTCCCAATGATGTATGGCTATCCTATGATGTTTGAGTAGATCCGTTTTGTCCTATGAGCTATTTGATGATCAAGATTGGTTTGAGTTGCATGTTTTATTATTGGTGCTGTCCTATGGTGCTCTCTGTGTTGCGCAAGCGTGAGGGATCCCCGCTGTAGGGTGTTGCAATACGTTCATGATTCGCTTATAGTGGGTTGCGTGAGTGACTGAAACACAAAACCGAGTAAGGGGGTTGTTGCGTATGGGATAAAGAGGACTTCATGCTTTAATGCTATGGTTGGGTTTTACCTTAATGATCTTTAGTAGTTGCGGATGCTTGCTAGAGTTCCAATCATAAGTGCATATGATCCAAGTAGAGAAAGTATGTTAGCTTATGCCTCTCCCTCAAATAAAATTGCAACAATGATTACCGGTCTAGTTGTCGGTTGCCTAGGGACAAATAACTTTCTCGTAACAAGAAGCTCTCTACTAAAACTAATTTAGTTGTGTCTTTATCTAAACAGCCCCTACTTTTTATTTACGTAATCTTTAATATCTTGCAAACCTATCCAACAGCACCTACAAAGTACTTCTAGTTTCATACTTGTTCTAGGTAAAGCGAACATCAAGCATGCGTAGAGTTGTATTGGTGGTTGATAGAACTTGAGGGAATATTTGTTCTGCCTTTAGCTCCTCGTTGGGTTCGACACTCTTACTTATCGAAAACTGTTGCGATCCCCTATACTTGTGGGTTATCAGGGAGGCCGGCCGGCCCCTGCAGGGCGCGCCAGAGAGAGGAGTCCTACTAGGACTCCAAGTCCTAGTAGGATTCCACTTGGTGGAAGGAGGAAGAAGGAAGGGAGAGGGAGAGGGAAAGGGAAAGGGGGTGCCACCCCCTTGACAGTCCGAAGGGGGTGGCGCCCCCCTTTCCTTCCCCTCTCCCTCTCCCTTCCTTCTTCCCCTTCCACCATGTGGAATCCTACTAGGACTTGGAGTCCTAGTAGGACTCCTCTCTCTTGGCGCGCCCTACAGGGGCCGGCCAGCCTCTCCCTCTCCTCCTTTATATACGGAGGCATGGGGCACCCTAAAACACACAAGATCAATTGTCTTAGCCATGTGCGGTGCCCCCCTCCACAGTTTACCACCTCGGTCTTATCGTCGTAGTGCTTAGGCGAAGCCCTGCGTCGGTAACTTCATCATCACCGTCACCACGCTGTTGTGCTGACGGAACTCTCCCTCATCCTCAACTGGATCAAGAGCTCAAGGGACGTCATCGAGTTGAATGTGTGCTGAACATGGAGGTGTCGTGCATTCGGTGCTAGGATCGGTTGGATCGCGAAGACGTTCGACTACATCAACCGCGTTACTAAACGCTTCCGTTTTTGGTCTACGAGGGTACGTGGACACACTCTCCCCTCTTGTTGCTATGCATCACCTAGATAGATCTTGCGTGATCGTAGGATTTTTTTTGAAATACTGCGTTCCCCAACAGTGGCATCCAAGCCAAGTCTATGCGTAGATGTTATATGCACGAGTAGAACACAAAGAGTTGTGGGCGATAATAGTCATACTACTAACCACCAACGTCTTACTTTGATTTGGCAGTTTTGTTGGATGAAGCGGCCCGGACCGACATTACATGACCGCGTTCATGAGAATGGTTCTACCGACGTGCTTCGCACACAGGTGGCTGGCGGGTGTCTGTTTCTCCAACTTTAGTTGAATCGAGTTTGACTACAGTCGGTCCTTGTTGAAGGTTAAAACAACACACTTGACGAAAAATGGTTGTGGTTTTGATGCGTAGGTAAGAACGGTTCTTGCTAGAAGCCCGTAGCAGCCACGTGTCAGCGTTCTGGGAACGGGGGTCCCCAGACTTGCCTGCCTGCGGCCTGCGGCGTGGCTCAAAGGGGGTCCCAACGCGGCCCATCTTCATCAACAGAGACCCAAGACCCTCGCAAGGGGCCAAGCCTCGCGGGGCGGACGACACGAAGCTTCCTCAGGCACGGCCTCATCAGGCTGGCTCACGAGGAGGCGGAGAGATCAAGGCGGGGTACCTCACGAGGTGCCCGTGACGCAAGCCATGACGACCAAAGGCGCCAGGCGGGCGCCAGCCGCACAGTGTCCTCCTTTCCTCTTTGGTGCAAAGGGAGCAAGCGCAGGCGAGAGCATCAAGCAAAGGCACCCGTTTTGGTGCAACGAGACCAAGACCAGTCCAACGGCAGGGAGGAAGTCATTGTGGAGCCCAAGCCAGCGTCACCACCAGAGCCTTTGGCAGGCGAGGACCAACTTTAGTCAGGATAAGTGTACCGGATGTTCCCCTTCAAAATGGCCAATTGTTGGCGCCCTTCCCTCTCAATATTTGGGAAGAGGCCCAGGGCCTTTGCCTATAAATAGGACTAGCCACCCCCAGGGTAGAGGGGCAATCAAGAAGGGAGAATCTAGAAGCCAAGAGAGAAACTAGCTAGGATCGGATCGAGTAGCATCACACACAGAGAGAGAGAGAGAAGGGCGACTGAACTCCTCCTAGCAGTTCATCCCCCCAGCCAAGAACAGACCCTCGCGAGGCTGTTCTTCCTTGTATTGCTCATCATCATCAGCCCAAGAGGCAATCCACCACACCACACACTGGAGTAGGGTATTACACCACAACGGTGGCCCGAACTAGTATAAACCCTGTGTCTCTTGTGCTGTTCTTTCCATAGCTTAGATCTTAGCGAGGCGGAGGGGTGCAGGTAGGTAGAAGGCGAAATCTCCGCGCGCACCCCAGTGTTCGAACCTCAAGGGTCTGCCGGAACCCGAAATCCAACATTTGGCGCGCCAGGTAGGGGTGTGCCAGAATTCGTCTTCCACCACCCCGTTCTCCTCCGACCATCGCGTCCATGTCTGACGCTCGTCGGGCCCGCGCCGAGCGCCGGGCCGCTCTCGCTTCCCGCGTCGCCCAGACGGCTCCTGTCGGCGGGCGTCCTCGCCGTTCCCCGTCACCTGCCGTCAACGCCGCCACCGTCCCGGCGGGGAACGAGCAGCAAGCGTTGTCTCAGCATCCATCCGTGCGGCAAGACGGCTGCACCGCTACTCCCTCGCTCACCCCAGCTGGTTCTTCGTCCCGCGTGCTCCGCGCACCCATGGAGGCTCGAGCTGCGCTCATCGCGGCAAACGAGCTCCTGCGCTACCGTCCCGTCGACGACGTCTACGAAGAATGGCTCGACCGCGTCGCCGAGCTCGTCCGCGCCGCAGGGGGCTCTCCTGCGTCATCCGTTCCGCTGCACCGCACCCCGCCCCGCGCGGGCGACGAAGCTCCGGGGGCGCCCCAGCCGCCTCCTCCTCAAGAAGGCGCCATGGCTCCAAGGCGCGTGGCCCCTGGGCGGAACCTGCTCCGTCAGGTGCCAGCGCGGCAAGAGCAGAGCTGCCAAGAAGTCCCTCGCCCGCAAGAAGCTGCCCGGGCGCTCCCTGCTCCAGCGCGTCACGACCATGCTCCTGCTCCCGCACGTCAAGACCCCGCGGTGCTCCCAGCTGCAGCGCGTGGGGACATGCAAGACCAAGCTCTCCGCCACCCAAGGCCTCCCGTGGCCACAGCAGGCTGCCGTGCCTTCACCACCGAGCTACGCAGCGTCGCGTGGCCCGGCAAGTTCAAGCCAGACCTGCCTCCTCGTTACGACGGCATGGCCGACCTTGCGGAGTTCCTCCAGCTCTATGAGCCGGGCATCGAAGCTGCCAACGGAGACGAGAAGGTCATGGCGAATTGGTTTCCCATGGCGCTCAAGGATGGGGCCCGCACCTGGCTCCTGAACCTGGCTCCAGGCACGATCTCCTCCTGGGACGAGATGCGCACCTACTTCATCGCCGACTTCCAAGGTACTCGCGACCGGCCACCCGCCGTGAGCGACATGCGCCGCATCAAGCAACAACCCGGAGAGACCCTGCAGAAGTACATCCAGCGCTTCAACAACTCATGCCTCAAGATTCCCAAGGTGACCGAGGAGGCCATCATCTCAGCCTTCTCTGACGGCGTGCGCGATGTCAAGATGAAGGAGGAGCTGGCGATGCATGAAGACCTGTGCACTTCCTTGGAGTTGTTCAACTTGGCAACCAAGTGCGCCAGGGCTGAGGAAGGGCGTCTCTCCCTCCTCGAGCTGCCTGCCGCGGACCCAGAAGAGAAGAAGCCCAAGGCCAAGGATGTGAAGCGCAAGGGGGCTGCCGTGCTCGCGGCAGAACCAGACACCAAGCGGGGCAGAGATCAGCCCGAATCTTCCAAGGGCAGTTGGTACTGTGTGTACCACGACCTCCACACCCACAACACCAATGAATGTCAAGAGCTTCGAGCCGTGCGAGAAGGAAGGATCGGCCGTCGCCCCGACCGCGGTGACCGGGGCTACGGTCAAGGAGGAGGAAGGAACGCAGGACGCTGGGAAGACCGCTGCCCGCGCCAAGGGTGGCGCGATCGACCTCGCGAGGATCGCTGGCAAGACCCGCCTCGCGAGGGAGACTGGAGGGATCAGCCTCGCGAGGATCGCCCGCAAGGCAACGCAGGCCTCCCTCCGCTGCCGTCGCAGCCAAGGAGAAACGAGGACCGCCATCAGGACGAGGGGGATGGGGGCTTCCAGGAGCCATGCGCGATCGCCTGCATCCTGGGCGGGGCTCAAGCCCCAGCCTCTCAACGCATCTTCAAGTAGTTCGCCCGTGAAGTCAATGCAGTCCTCCCCAAGCTCGAAGCCACGCGCCCTCTCAGGTGGTCGGCGTGCGCCATCATGTTCAGCTCAGCAGATCAGCTCAAGTGTGCGGCCACAGCCGGAGTCCTCCCGATGCTTTGTTCCCCAATCATCAGCAACGTGGTGGTCACTAGGACCCTCATCGATGGCGGGGCAGGGCTCAACGTCCTGTCCGTGGAAACATTCAACAATCTCCAAGTGCCCTACAACCAGCTTCAGCCGACCAAGCCTTTCTCCGGAGTCACCGACGGCTCCACGGTCCCGATTGGGCAGGTCCGCCTCCCTGTCACCTTCGGGGCACGCGACAACTACTGCACCGAGCTCATCGACTTCGACGTCGCTCACATTCGCCTGCCGTACAACGCCATCCTTGGGTACCCAGCGCTGGCCAAGTTCATGGCCGTAACTCACCACGGCTACAACGTCCTCAAGATGCCAGGAAGTGGCGGAGTCATCACGGTGCCCTGTGGAAAGAAGGACGCGGTGTGTTCCCTGGAACGAGCCTTTCAGGCCGCATCACTGGAAGACCCAGATCGCAGAAGCAGGAGGCTTCCCGAGACCTCCCCCAAGAAGAAGAAGACATCGTCCAGCCCGGCCCCTCAGGAGGCAGGCCCCTCAGGGCCCGCGCTTGCCCAGGGGGGACCTCCTTCCATCACATAGGAAAGCGTGCCCGACATCCTCCTCGGGCAGGGCTCGGGGGCTCTTCCCTGGAGGGCCACCGACCTGGCTAAGGTCACGAGGGAGGCGCTTGGGCACCACATGGAGGCGTGTTTCGAAGCACGTTTCCCTCAAGAAGGGGTAAGGCAAGGAGAGCCAGACCCTCAAGAGTTCGTCAGCAAGGCCATTCAGGAGCTACAGGAGTCAAGAGTCATGAAAGGCGGCCGCCGCCTACCAGCTGTGGCTCCCCATCCATGCGAGGATGGTGGGCTGCGCGTCTGCATCGACATACCAGGACTCAATCAAGTCGCCTCTCTGGAGCGCCCCTGGCCCTCGCGAGTGGGGCGCTGCGAAGGTCCACCCCACAGCTACGTTCGCATGCCTTACGGCTTGCCGAACGCGGCTGCCACGTACCAGCGCCTCATGAGGGGCATCATGGAGGCTCAAGAGGCCAGGCGTTCCGCAGCCCTGGCGGAGATGGAGATGGTCCTTGAGGAGCCACCAGCGCCTCCGGAGCCTCCCGAGGCCCCTGGGCCTGGGGGCTCGTGAGGATCGGCTTCCGCAGCCCACCGAGTCTGCTACGCCAACACTCCTTCGTCCTCAACATCATTAGGTGACATCTTTCAAGTTTCATTTCTAGCTGGGAGCGCCCCCGGGGCTGCATTATTCCCAGGCCGCGTGGGTCCGTCCCTGCGGCATGTATCCCTTTTATTTCATGTTGTTAGCTTACCTTGTTGGGGGCGCCCCTCGGGCTGCATCATCCCCCAAGTCGCTCGGGCCAGACCCAGCGGCATGTATCCCTTTTGCGTTTATTTCCGGCTATGCGTTCGACCCACCATGCTTGATTATTTGATGCCTGTCCAAGGCACCTCTTCTTCTCCATGCCGACCACTTGCATGTTAAAGGGGGGGTACCTGAGCATCGCGACTCAGGGCTCTTATTGTCTCTCCAGCCCTCATCCTCTGGCCTTGTCCACGGCATCGCGACCTGGCATACCAGCGACGGCTGAGACCATCTCGAGGGCCGGGACCCGAGGACGTAGATTGCCGGCATCTAACCAAATTTGCAGGGACACATCACAAGATAAGGCCCAGTGCCAGGCGCAACCCGCCTAGAGGTAGGGCCCCGTGAGCAAGGAATGCACCGGAAGAATCAAGGTGTTGGTTTTGAACGAAAGTTCAATGCCAATGGAGTTGAGTGGGAAGAAGATCAATACCCCAAGACAAAGTTTGTTCCTCAACAAGAGAAGTATGATACTTCTTTCAAGGGGACACAAGCTCAAGATGATCTTCCACCACAAGACTACAAGCAAAAAGGCAAGGACAAGCTTCAAGAGGAAATTGATGCATTTGAAGAAGCTCCTAAGACCTTAGTCAAGTGGATTCCCAGACTACTCCAAGTTCCACTTCATCAAGTACGACTACAACTCCAAGGATTCCCATCAAGATGGTGTGGATCCAAAAGAAGAAGACCTAGAGAGTTCTTGAAGGTGACTCCGCCAACATACTTCACTCTTATCATTTTGGCAAGAACAAGTGCAATCAACTTCCACATCTTGCACTAGTTCAAGGAGTCACAAACCCTCTTGTTGGTAAGACAAGGGACAAGGTAACCTAAAAGTTTTCATGGACATCATCTTGTGTGTGCATCACTCTATGTCTATGGATATCCTTGTTTGTTCCTTGTGGTACTAACCCATGTAGGTATTGAAAGTGCAATTCACTCAAATGGATAGCTCCAAGTGATCTACATCAACATTGAGCATCCACATCTTCAACATCTACATGAAGTCATCATCGACAAAATCCGAGGTTAGTTCATCCCTCTAAGGGGGGATATCACATCTAGGGGGAGCTTTACTCTAAGACTTGAGCTAAAGCAACTCTAAAGATGTGAACACAACAATGCTTTATGTAAAAGTGGTAACCCCACTTGAGCTTAAACGATGAGTATGACCTATGATCAAGTGTTCTCACTTGACTCCTAAGTCAATATACTCATATATAGATGACCCTGTCATCGCAAATTGCTTGATAGATGCTAGAATTGGTTGTGCATGCCTTGTCACATATTTCATTTGCCATCTTATTGTGTGAGCATGCTGGTTGCATATTTTACTCATTCGAGGACATCCACTTGTTGTTTTGATTGTTTGGTTTTATTTCCTTTTGCCAAGTGGATGGACAAGAATGCCTAAGAACCTCCTCTAGCTATCTATGCTTTTCTCGTCTCAAACTCTATTCATGCTACATCACAAAATTTGATCAAGTCAGATTCGAACCACTCTGTGTGAGGAGCGCTCGGAGTCCCCGATTCGTCATAGACTTAAACTTCCAAAACCTCTTTATGATTCTCGGTCTGACCGATACCCCACTTTCGGTCCTACCGAGATCATTAAGTTGATCTAGGTTTTCGATCTCGGTGCAACCGATTTGAACCATTCGGTCACATCGAGTTGCAACAATTGTATACAGTTTTGCATCTCGGTGCCACCGAGTTGTTCCACTCGGTCACACCGACAGGGTCGGGCTATATATAGTCACGGGCAAAAATTTGGAAATTTCTCCGAACCCCTTCGCCCGCGCGATAGCCTGCTCTGCCAACTTGGTCTCCGGATCATCTCCTCGCCGCCAGCCGCCTCCAGTCGCTGGTCTCCGTCGCCGTCAACGGAAATTCAACCCCGCCGTTGCCGCCATAGCGAGTCTCCGCCGAACTAGGGTATGGACTCGATCTTTGTGCTATTCCCCAATCCGATTCTTAGCACATTGTGATCATCATGATTCTTGCCACGTTTGTTAAACTTCTATCCAGTCAATGAACTCGTAGATTAGGTTTAATTCCAAAATTTTAGGGTTAGGTTTCCGCCGAAACCATCTCGGACCCACCGAGTTGAAAAACTCGGTCCCACCGATTTGGCTTATGCCATTGCACAAGTGAGACTCGGTCTGACCGAGAATTACTTATCGGTGTGACCGATTTTGGAACTCTGTGAAACCCTAGCAGTCTCGGTGCCACCGAACTGTGACTCGGTCTGACCGAGTTCACTAGTTTAGGTGCCAAAACTGCTTCGGTATCACCGAGTTTAGAAATCGGTAGATCCGAGATGCTTTCAGTGGGAAACTAAAACTAAGTTTTTGAATTATTCTTTTGCAAAAATCTCTGCATTTTGTGATGCTCATCCACTCTACCTCATCTATAAACTCTTCACAGGGTCAGTAGTCAGCTTTTACATCATGTCTGATCAGAGTGACAGCCAGAACAGATCAGAAGAGCAGGTGCTCATGAGTGAGGGCACTAGTCCCTCCAGCTCTTCAGATGATGGCAGCAGAAGTACCCCAAGAAATTTGCCAAAAGCTGCCACTAGAAAGAGGAAGAGGAGAACTTCAGATTCTGAGGATGAAGATTATGTGGCAGAGGAAGAGGAAGCCACATCAAAGAGAGTTGTGCTCAAGAAGGAATATGGCTCAGCTCAAGGCACAAAGCCAGGCTTAAAAATCAAAAGGCCAGCAGGTAGGCAGCCTATGCCAAAGGCCAGAGCTTCAACTCAGATTCCTGAAAAGCCTGCAACCATAGAGCCAGTTGCTGCTGAAGGAAAGAAAAGGAAGGACAGGGTCAAGAAGACCGTAGCCAGACTGCTTGGAAAGGCTTCCATCATGGAAGAAGAGAAAGAAGAAGAGGTTGCTGCACCAGCACCTAAGGCACCTAAGCTTATGGGTGACGCTATCAGGATAGGGGCTGCTGCATCCAAGCCCAAAGAAGCACCCAAAGTTGCCTCCAAGCCCAAGTCTGCCCCAAAGAGAAATACGAGGAGCATACCTGCAACTGAGAAGAACAAGGCCCCAGTGCCTGAAGCTGCTGAAGAAGATGATGAAGAGCACGTTCTGAGAAAGCTCAAGCCCAAGATCCCAGACCACAATGATGCTCATCCTGTGGCTGAGGACATGAAGCTCAGAAGAGACTCAAGGCTGAGGAAGTGGAGAGAAGTAGATCCATATGCTTCAAGGAAAAGAACTGCTATTGATTATAGGTTCCACACTAAGGAACAGCAGGACTTCTATGAGACAGTTTTGTTGGACAAGAAGCCCATAGTTTGTGACATGAGATGGGTCAATTGGGAGTACATCAAGGACAATGAGGAACACTGCCCTGGAGTGTATGACAGCTCCAATGCTTGGGGAGTAGCAGACTTTGTTGGGCAGAAGCTCACAAAGTGGAACGAGGAACTCATTATGCAATTCTACTCCATAGCACATTTCTACCCAGATGGAAAGATCACATCGATGTCTGAAGGTACGAGGTACCAATCTACTGTTGCTGAGTGGGCATAGCTCATCAATGCCCCAGAGGAGCATGAGGATGACTTGGATATCTATGCCAAGAAGAAGATGGACCACAACTCTATGTCCAATATGTACAAGGAAATTCCAAACGAGGCACTTGATACTTTCAAGTTTGGGTCTGTGCATTATCTTCTGTCAGGGCTGCCAACCATTAACTGGATCCTTAGGCACACTCTGTTGCCCAAGTCAGGTGATCACAAGATGATCAGAGGCCATGCAATCAATTTTCTTCATGTATTTGATGTGCCTCAGAAATTCAAGGTCATGAGCCTCATAGTAGAAACTATCAAAAGGACTGCAGCAGATCAGAAGAGGAGCTGTGGTTATGCCCCTCAGATTCAGGAGTTAATCAACTCGAAGATGGGAACAGGCATATACTTATTGGACAAGGAACACCTGCCCATCCATCCAGACTTTGAGGACAATCAAGTTGTCATGAATGAGAATGAGCCATCATCTGCACAAGCACAAGCAAAGAAGGAGAAGGCAAGGAAGGAGAAAGCTGCCAAGATGCCAACTCAAGAGGAGGCATCTGAGTATTTCTTGAAAACCAAACAAGAGCAGCTTGGTTACTTGATTGCATCCACACTGAGGATTGAGCAAGGACTGGCCACCCTCACTCAGAATCAGCAGAGCTTAGAAAGAATCATGGAACAGAAGTTCTATGACCTAGATGTCAAAGTAACAGAGATTCAGTCTGCAGTGGAACAATTACAGGATGATATGCAGGAGAGGAAGGGAAAGACTACAACTGATGCATTTTCTAGAGTGCCAAGAGCTCAGAGATCATATGCAGTGCCAGTTGCTAACACCAGAGCCACCACTTCTGCAGCAGCTACAGCTTCAGTTCCACCAACTCCAGCATCTACTTCAGCCTCAACTCCAACCACGTCTACAGAAGGCTTCGTCCTTGGAGTGCTCCGGACTCCACCACCAACTGAAGATCAAGCCTGAGTGTCGACTTAGCACTATGCATTTTCTAGGAACTTTTTGGTAACTTGTTGCCAAAGGGGGAGAAAATGTATAGATCATAGGCTTCGAGAGAGAGTGTTGCTTTTATTCTCTCTTGTTTTATTTGGTGGTTTTTCGAACTTTGTTTGCTTTTGTGTGAGATACTATGTCATTGCTCGTGAGACATTGATGATCATGTGTTTGATCATAAGCTACACTTAATGTTTGCTTAATATTATCATCTTATCTATCTTATGTGATCATTCACTATTCTTGGTGATGAGTGCATGTATTTCATTCTTATCATTTTAAGCGCTCCACCAAGATGTATGTGACATGGAAGAGTAACCCATGACTCTAACTCTTTGTGCATTTGCAGTCCAAAGCAAATTTTAAATATGCACAAATTTAGGGGGAGCTCTTACTTGTCACATACTTCTCAAAGCGACGATATATTTCATGCTTATTATCATTTGTCGAAGCTTTGATCTATATGTTGTCATCAATTACCAAAAAGGGGGAGATTGAAAGTGCAACTATCCCTAGGTGGTTTTGGTAATTCATAACAACATATAGCTCATTGAGCTAATGCTATTTGCAACATCCCAAATTTTCAATTTGGAATGTTATACATTAGGACGTCATGCATATCATAACCCTAGCCCCAGGCCGCCGCCGCCGCCCGCCGCCGCCGCCGCCGGAGTGCGCGCCTTTCGAGGTTCGCCGCCGCCTCGTTTTCCGTGCAGTTTTTTTAAAAAAAAATTATGTTCGTCGTTTTTCTTTTTCGTCGGATTTTTCCGCGGTTATTTTCTGATCGTGATTTCTGATCCGTTTTTCGTTTTAGTATAACTTTTCGCTCGTTTATCAGAATCAGGAGATTCAAGCGCCTGGAGTTTCGTCTCGAAACCCTCTTTCCGAATAATCAACTTAAACAAGTTTTTGCTACTGTAAAATTTGCCCTAGATCCAGATTACTAGAACGAAGTTGTTTTCTTTCGCCGTTTGATTTCTTTTGCTTTGTTCGATTTGATTCTTTTGCCAACCAGGGTTCTTAAGTTGAACTTTCTGGTTAGATCTTCTATTTGAGTTTTACCTGTGCCTTAGATGAATAATTATTGTATGCTTGTTGTTTGTCTGCGATAGAATACCCAGAGTGCGCCGCTTGTTACTTCGAATCTCTAGGTTTCGCGGATCATCAGCAAGGCAAGTAACACTTTGATCATACCTTTTCTACAACCCAGTTTTATTGCATTAGATCAATCCTCACACATTGCATGATTAGGATCTAATTAAATTGTGGGATGGGAAGTAGATGAGGTAGTACCTATTACCTGTTTCTTATCAAACCCTTGGGAGTTACTTCTACGTTTGCTTATTATGCCATGCTATGCTAGTAGACGTGGATTGGGTGAGTGATATCCATGACAGATGTGAGATTGATAATTGAGGGTTTATCTAAGGTGGCAACCTAACACACATCTGGGTGGATTGAGGCACCTGGGGTTACCAGGACTTGCCTGTTTTTCTTGGACCGCCACCCAGGCCCAAAGGGATCATGAGATTATTCATACTAGAAACTTCCGTGTGCAGCCACAAGCCATTATGGGCTCTGGCATAGTTGACTAAGTTGTGCGAACTCTTACAGTGGTAGACTAGCAGATGTAGGGGAAAGTAGGTGTACCGGTCTACCCGTCGTAAGGTGCTAGCGCTTCTGAAAGACTGTGTCTCGGTCATCCGTCTTCTCAAACACCCTGCAGCGCGAGAAACCAAACGGAGGCGATCGAGTCTTGTGGGGAAAAGTGCGCAAACCTCTGCAGAGTGTAACAAACTAATCATGGTTAGCCGTGTCCCCGGTTATGGACATCTTGAGTATCTAGTACCTGGATTATCATGTGAATCTCAACATGTTACTCTAAAATTAACATTGATGGGTTTTAATGATGTCACTTAATTGGGATTGAGAATGCTGTCAACCATTCTCAATGTTTAACAACCACCATGATAGTAATTAATTTATTCCTTTGAAGTAGGGAAAAATTGGCTTTACGCAAAAACAGTAACCATAGAGCTTTCCACCAGCCAAATATGCATATAGTATAGCTGTTGCATTCCATTATTCTCTATGTGTTACCTTGCCAGCATATTCCATGTGCTGACCCGTTTTCGGGCTGCAATGTTAATGTTGCAGACTTTTCAGACGACGATTAAGGAGTTTTAGGTCGTGGTTCTATACTCAGTGATGCCGTTGGAGTTGATGGACTCACTTATCTTCCAAGCCTTTCGCTGTTATCGTCACTAGATGGCCTTAAGCCATATTTATTGTAATAAGTTCTCTCTTGAGACACTCGATGTAATAAGTGTGTGATTGCTACTCTGCTATAAATCCTCCGAGTACTGTGTGGTGTCAGCATTACTGATCCAGGGATGACACCGGAGCACAGAAATCAGACTGTTTGAGGTCTGGTCGCTACAAAGATGGTATCAAAGCACACACTGACTGTAGGACACGACCACTAAGCTGAAGACCTAGATCACTACTCACTCTCTTCTCTTCTGACTTCTCATCTTTTCTACTCTTTAGGATGGCGGATGCAAGGAACAAGTTCACCCAACCGGATGAAGATACACCCTTTGGACGCCACTTGAAGGAAGTCACTAGATACCTGAACATAGGAATACCAAGCTTCACGGGAACCTACAACGCCACTTTACCTGAAGAAGAGTGCTGGATGATTCAAGTTCAAGTTCCAGGAAGGACGTTCATGCCAGTCACTGAGCCCATAGAGTTTTCTTTCGATGCACCAACTTGGAGTCTAGGAAAGAGCATGGCAGCTCACATTGCCACGGGACGCATTGGAGAAGTCTACCGCAAGGATCTCAAGGATACTATCTACCAGATTTGTGGGCGCCGAGATGAACACTGGGAGATGATCAGCACCAGGAAGGATAGATCAATTGCAGCTTTTATTCAGGAGTTAAACCAGCACATTTGACGACAGGAGAATCAGATGTGCGCCGACATGATAGATCTGAAGAAGGCTAAGACTAGAATTAGGGAACTAGAGGAAGAACTCAAGGCTACACGCGAAGATTATGAAGAAGAAATTGAAGTATTGGTAGAGAAGAATGACGATCTGATCAAGAAGATTGGAATATTTATGGGAGGCCCGACACCAGTAGATGAAGACGAGGAACCCAAGGAGATTAGCCCGGAGGACTACATCATCATTGACGCCACCGACTCGGAACAAGATAGTAGCGATGATGACTATGTTGATGAAGCAGGAGCAGATATCATGGAGTCTACAACCGTAGAATATTTCTAGTAGACCACCTCATCAGTAGTAGTAGTCCACCATGTAAATATACTAGTCCGAGCACTTTTTGCGATAGTTAGATCGATTGTATGCCTTTGTTTGATTGATTGAAGTGAATCGTGTGCTTTTGCCTCATGTGCATATGGGTAGTGTTTTCCCTTTAGACCCCCTCTATTCTTATATCTCATCTTTTCTAAACCCTCAGATGCCTCTGAGGCGTGACCCCGGATTTGCCTTTCCGCCGGAGCTCACCCAGTTGATCCAGCAGCAGAACACCTTGATGCAGTTGCTAGTTCAGAATCAGAATCAGGGGAACAACAACAACAACCCACCACCACCACCACCTGTTGACCACTTAGCCCGTTTTCTTAGGTTGAATCCGCCGGTGTTTTCCAGTAGCACCGAGCCGATAGTAGCAGATGATTGGCTCTGCAAGATATCTAGGGAGTTGACCATAGCAGGATGCACAGATGTGGAGAAGGTTAAGTTTGCCGCACATCAGTTAGAAGGACCCGCAGCATCTTGGTGGGAGAATTTCACAGCCACCTTCCCAATCGACACTGTCACATGGGACCAGTTTCAGCAAGCTTTTCATACTGCCCATGTTTCAGCAGGAGCAATGGCCATGAAGAAGCGTGAGTTTCGTAACTTGCGCCAGGGAGGACGGACAGTTGGCCAGTATGTGGAGGAGTTTAGTAAGCTAGCACGTTATGCCCCAGATGACGTTGCTGCAGATGCAGCTAAGCAGGAGAAATTCCTGGAAGGATTGAATGATGAGTTGAGTATGCAGTTGATGGTAGCCACCTTCAACAACTACCAGGAGTTGGTAGATCGTGCTCTTATGATTCAAGGGAAGCAGCAGCAAATTGAGAACCGCAAGAGGAAGTATGGACAAGGAAAGTATAATTCAGGAGCTCAGCAGAAGCCCCGTTTTACCCCTAGACCAGGAGGACATTTTCAGCATACCCATGGAGTAGGTAGCTCGCACAATCACAATGGCACCAAGAATGGTAATGGGAATGGAGGAAGTAATGGACAGAACCGCAGCACCCCATCAACCCCAGCCAAGAAGGATTTGAGCCACGTCACTTGCTATAAGTGTTCGAAGTCAGGACATTATGCAAATGACTGTCCTGAAGGACAAAACGGAAATGGGAGTTCTAGAAAGAAGCCGAACCCTTTCAATAGGGGACAGGTGAACCACGTTAATGTGGAGGAGGTTGAAGCTCAGCCCGATGCAGTAATAGGTAAGTTTTTGGTTAAGTCATTTACTGCACTCGTTCTTTTTGATACTGGTGCATCGCATTCATACATATCAAGGGGATTTGTGGAAAAGTATAGTTTGCCCACTAGGATTCTTAAAACACCTATGCTAGTAAGCTCACCAGGAGCGGACTACATGGCCAGTCAAGGATGTTTTCAAGTGCCATTAAGTATAGGAAGGCATGTTTTCCCAACGGATTTAATTATTTTGGAATCCCAAGGTCTGGATGTGATTCTTGGTATGGATTGGCTGTCGATGTATGGAGGAAACATCGATTGCGCCAGTAAGACAATTTTGCTCACAACGCCAGAAGGAAGAAGGATCAAGTATGTATCCCGACATGCGCCAAACAGGACACAAGTAAATTCTTTATCAGGAGTTGTGCAGGAGGAAGTACCAGTGGTAAAGGATTTTCCTGATGTATTTCCCGAAGAGTTGCCAGGCATGCCACCGGATAGAGACATTGAGTTTTTGATTGAGCTTTTGCCAGGCACTGGGCCAATATCGAAGAGACCATATAGGATGCCAACAAAAGATTTGGTGGAAATTAAGAAGCAGATTAAGGAGTTACTGGATAAGGGATATATTCGCCCAAGTTCTTCGCCTTGGGGATCACCAGTACTTTTAGTGGAGAAGAAGGATGGATCATTAAGGATGGTTGTTGATTATCGAGGATTGAATGAAGTAACGATCAAGAACAAGTACCCACTACCAATGATCAACGATCTGTTTGATTGATTGCAAGGAGATAAAGTGTTTTCCAAGATCGATTTACGATCAGGATACCACTAGTTACAGATTCGAGAACAGGATATACCTAAGACAGCATTCACCACAAGATATGGACTATATGAGTATACCGTTATGTCATTTGGACTGACTAACGCGCCTGCCTATTTTATGAACATGATGAACAAAGTGTTTATGGAGTTTTTGGATAAGTTCGTCGTAGTGTTCATTGATGATATCCTGGTATATTCGAAGAATGAAGAGGAGCATAAGGAGCATTTGCGTTTGGTACTTGGAAAGCTCAGAGAACATCAGTTATATGCCAAATTCAGCAAATGTGAGTTTTGGTTGAAGGAAGTAGGATTCCTCGGACACGTTATATCTGGAGAAGGTATAGCCGTAGATCCCGCTAAAGTCGAAACCGTGACCAAGTGGGAAGCACCAACAACAGTTGGAGAGATCCGGAGTTTTCTTGGACTCGCAGGATACTACCGGAGATTTATTGAGAATTTCTCAAAGGTTGCGAAGCCTATGACGGAGTTGCTGAAGAAGGATACCAAGTTCAAATGGACTGAGGAGTGTGAGGCTAGTTTCCAGGAGTTGAAGGAACGTTTGGTTACCTCACCCGTGTTGATTTTGCCAGATCAAACCAAGGATTATGAGGTGTATTGCGACGCTTCACGTCGAGGACTTGGAGCAGTGCTTATGCAGGAAGGAAGAGTTGTTTCGTATGCTTCACGACAACTGAAGTCCCACGAATTGAATTATGCTACGCATGATTTGGAGTTAGCAGCCGTAGTGCATGCACTAAAGACATGGAGACATTTCCTCATTGGAAATCATTGTGAGGTGTACACGAATCATAAGAGTTTGAAGTACATTTTCACACAGAAGGAGTTGAACCTCAGACAAAGGAGATGGTTGGAGCTTATCAAGGATTATGATATGAGATTGCATTATCATCCCGGAAAAGCTAATGTAGTAGCGGATGCATTAAGCCGCAAGAGCCATGTCAATACATTAATGACGGGAGAAATACCCAAGGAGTTAGCAGAAAATCTTCGTGAACTATGTTTGGAAATAGTTCCGAGAGGTTATGTAGCAGCACTAGAGATTTAGTCAACCCTGATGGATAGAATCAGAGATGCTCAGAAAACTGACAAAGAGATTGCCGCTATAAAGGAGAAACTGAGCAAAGGAAAAGCTAAAGGATTTCGTGAGGATGAGCACGACACCCTATGGTTTGAGGACCGTGTTTATGTGCCCCATGACCCGGAGATCAGAAAGTTGATTCTGCAAGAGGCACATGATTCACCGTATTCGATTCACCCAGGAAATACCAAGATGTATTTGGATTTGAAGGATATTTTCTGGTGGACCGGAATGAAGAAGGATATTGCGGAGTATGTAGCAGTTTGTGACGTATGTCAGAGAGTAAAGGCAGAGCATCAGAAGCCAGCAGGATTGTTGCAACCATTGCCGATACCCGAATGGAAGTGGGATAAGCTAGGAATGGATTTTATCACGGGTTTGCCAAGGACTCGTTCAGGCTATGACTCGATTTGGGTTGTAGTCGATCGATTGACAAAAGTAGCTCATTTCATCCCAGTAAAGACCACTTACACCAGTGCTAAGTTGGCAAAGATATACATGACCAGGATAGTATGATTGCATTCCGAGGAGCATCGTATCAGATAGAGGAACCCAGTTTACCTCAAAGTTCTGGAAGCAGTTGCATGAGACTTTGGGTACTAGGCTAGAATTTAGTACAACTTTTCACCCGCAGACAGATGGACAGACTGAGAGAGTCAATCAGATTTTGGAGGATATGCTGAGAGCTTGTGCGCTAGATTATGGATCTAGTTGGGACGATAATTTGCCATATGCAGAGTTTTCCTACAATAATAGCTATCAGACCAGTTTGAAGATGGCACCTTTCGAAGCTTTGTACGGAAGGAGGTGCAGGACACCGTTGTCATGGGACGAAGTTGGAGACCGCCAGTTGTTTGGACTAGATCTGATTAAAGAGTCTGAACAGAAGGTGAAGTTGATTCGCGATAGGCTCAAGGTAGCCCAGTCCAGACAGAAGAGCTACGCAGATTCTAAACGCAAGGAGACAGTTTACAAAGTCGGAGATAGAGCTTATCTTCGAGTATCCCCACTTCGAGGGATTAAGCGATTTGGAGTTAAGGGGAAGTTAGCGCCACGATTTATAGGGCCATATCGAGTTTTGGAGCGTATGGGAGAAGTGGCCTACAAGTTGGAATTGCCAGAAGGATTGGCCGGAGTGCATGATGTGTTTCACGTTTCTCAGTTGAAGAAGTGTCACGCGGAGATGACTGACATACCTTTGAGAGACACAGTGCCACTAGAAGCAATTCAGTTGGATAACAATTTGACCTATGAGGAGAAACCAGTCAAGATCCTCGAGTTTGCCAGTCAAGTTACTCGTAGCAAGGTTATCAAGTTTTGCAAAGTTCAGTGGAGCCACCACACGGAGGATGAAGCCACCTGGGAGCGAGAGGAAGATTTGCTCAAGGACCACCCTCACCTATTTTCTAGCCAACCCGAATCTCGAGCGCGAGATTCATCTTAAGGGGGGTAGGTTTGTAACATCCCAAAATTTCAATTTGGAATGTTATACATTAGGACATCATGCATATCATATTTTATTTTTCTTTTGGTTTTGATCCTAGAAAATCCTAAGCAACTCAAGGACCCACGGAGAGAGTTGGGGATTTCGTTATTTACGTATTTGAGTTTTCTCAAATTATGTAAACAGGATCATTTGATTTTATTTATTTCATCATCAATTATTTCTATTACAAAAATATGAGAGAGGGAATAAAATGACTTTCCCAAAATGTAGAAATATTGAAGATTTAATAAAAAAATCAAATAAGTTTTATTTCAGAGTTTTTCGGTATTTTTATTTGAATTTAGGAAAAATGCGTGTTTTTCAAAGTTGTAGTTTTGGCCCAGATAATTGTTCACTTTATCGGGCTTGATTTTAGGAACCCGGCAAAATTTATTTCGTGATTTTTGGAGTCCGTTTAGTATTGCTTTTTATTTTTCTTCCAAGCGGAGTTTAAAAAAAACGCGAACCAACTACCGGCCGTATTCGGCCTGGACACCGCCGGCCGGGGGGCCTTTATATAGCGCCCGAGGGAGAGAGCCTGCCCACCGAACCCTAACCCTAGCCCCAGGCCGCCGCCGCCGCCGCCGCCGGAGTGCGCGCCTTTCGAGGTTCGCCGCCGCCTCGTTTTCCATGCAGTTTTTTTTAAAAAAAATTATGTTCGTCGTTTTTCTTTTTCGTCGGATTTTTCCGCGGTTATTTTTTGATCGCGATTTCTGATCCAATTTTCGTTTTAGTATAACTTTTCGCTCGTTTATCGGAATCAGGCGATTCAAGCGCCTGGAGTTTCGTCTCGAAACCCTCTTTCCGAATAATCAACTTAAACAAGTTTTTGCTACTGTCAAATTTTCCCTAGATCTAGATTACTAGAACGAAGTTGTTTTCTTTCGCCGTTTGATTTCTTTTGCTTCGTTCGATTTGATTCTTTTGCCAACCAGGGTTCTTAAGTTGAACTTTCTGGTTAGATATTCTATTTGAGTTTTACCTGTGCCTTAGATGAATACTTATTGTATGCTTTGTTGTTTGTCTGCGATAGAATACCCGGAGTGCGCCGCTTGTTACTTCGAATCTCTAGGTTTCGTGGATCATCAGCAAGGCAAGTAACACTTTGATCATACCTTTTCTACAACCCAGTTTTATTGCATTAGATCAATCCTCACACATTGCATGATTAGGATCTAATTAAATTGTGGGATGGGAAGTAGATGAGGTAGTACCTATTATCTGTTTCTTATCAAACCTTTGGGAGTTACTTCTACGTTTGCTTATTATGCCATGCTATGCTAGTAGACGTGGATTGGGTGAGTGATATCCATGACAGATGTGAGATTGATAATTAAGGGTTTATCTAAGGTGGCAACCTAACACACATCTGGGTGGATTGAGGCACCTGGGGTTACCAGGACTTGCCTATTTTTCTTGGACCGCCACTCAGGCCCAAAGGGATCATGAGATTATTCATACTAGAAACTTCCGTGTGCAGCCACAAGCCATTATGGGCTCTGGCATAGTTGACTAAGTTGTGCGAACTCTTACAGTGGTAGACTAGCAGAAGTAGGGGAAAGTAGGTGTACCGGTCTACCCGTCGTAAGGTGCTAGCTCTTCTGAAAGACTGTGTCTCGGTCATCCGTCTTCTCAAACACCCTGCAATGCGAGAAACCAAATGGAGGCGATCGAGTCTTGTGGGAAAAAGTGCACAAACCTCTGTAGAGTGTAACAAACTAATCATGGTTAGCCATGTCCCCGGTTATGGACATCTTGAGTATCTAGTACCTGGATTATCATGTGAATCTCAACATGTTACTCTAAAATTAATATTGATGGGTTTTAATGATGTCACTTAATTGGGATTGAGAATGCTGTCAACCATTCTCAATGTTTAACAACCACCATGATAGTAATTAATTTATTCCTTTGAAGTAGGGAAAAATTGGCTTTACGCAAAAACAGTAACCATAGAGCTTTCCACCAGCCAAATATGCATATAGTATAGTTGTTGCATTCCATTATTCTCTATGTGTTACCTTGCCAGCATATTCCATGCGCTGACCCGTTTTCGGGCTGCAACGTTAATGTTGTAGACTTTTCAGACGACGATTAAGGAGTTTTAGGTCGTGGTTCTATACTCAGTGATGTCGTTGGAGTTGATGGACTCACTTATCTTCCAAGCCTTCCGCTGTTATCGTCACTAGATGGCCTTAAGCCATATTTATTGTAATAAGTTCTCTCTTGAGACACTCGATGTAATAAGTGTGTGATTTCTACTCTGCTATAAATCCTCCGAGTACTGTGTGGTGTCAGCATTACTGATCCATGGATGACACCGGAGCACAGAGATCAGACTGTTTGAGGTCTGGTCGCTACACTATTCCAAGATGACTATTTCAGGAAAGCTCAATGATTGGCATGGCATGGATGTGAAAGTGGAACCCTCAAAATGCTAAGGACAAAGGATTGGCTCAAGCTCAAAAGCTCAAGACTCTTCATTTTATATTTTAGTGATCCAAGATCACATTGAGTCTTTAGGAAAAGCCAATACTATCAAGGAGGGATGAGGTGTTGCTTAATGAGCCTCTTGCTTCATGTGCTTAGTGATATGCTCCAAAACCCTCAACTAATTTCCCATATCCACATATGACCTAAACCCTAAGCCAAACTCGGTCCTACCGATTCTTTCTATCCGACGCCACCGAGTTTCACTTGTCATAAGCCACTGCCAAACCCTAGCAATTCGGTTCTACCGATAGGGATCTCAGTCTCACCAAGATGGGATTGCAAACTCTCTGTTTCCCTTTCGTAACTTTTCGGTCTCACCGAAAGAGCGAATCGGTCCCACCGAGATTGCAATGTAAACTCTTTGTTTCCCTTTTGTAACTTTTCGGTCTCACCGAAAGAGCAAATCGGTCCCACCGAGTTTGCCTGACCAACTCTCTGGTTAGCTTATTACCAAACTCGGTCTCACCGAGTTTGTGTAATCGGTCTCACTGAGATTACGTTATGCCCAAACCCTAACCATATCGGTCCTACCGAGTTGCATGTCAGTCCCACCGAAAATCTCTAACGGTCACTAGGTTTACCTTTTCGGTTCGACCGAGTTTGTTGATTCGGTCCCACCGAGATTGGAAAACTGTGTGTAACGGTTGGATTTTGTGTGGAGGCTATATATACCCCTCCACCTCCTCTTCATTCGTGGAGAGAGCCATCAGAACACATACACAATTCCAACTCATATGTTCTAAGAGAGAACCACCTACTCATGTGTTGAGACCAAGATATTCCATTCCTACCATATGAATCTTGATCTCTAGCCTTCCCCAAGTTGCTTTCCACTCAAATCTTCTTTCCACAAAATCCAAATCCTATGAGAGAGAGTTGAGTGTTGGGGAGACTATCATTTGAAGCACAAGAGCAAGGAGTTCATTACCTACACACCATTTGTTACTTCTTGGAGAGTGGTGTCTCCTAGATTGGCTAGGTGTCACTTGGGAGCCTCCGACAAGATTGTGGAGTTGAACCAAGGAGTTTGTAAGGGCAAGGAGATCGCCTACTTCGTGAAGATCTACCGCTAGTGAGGCAAGTCCTTCGTGGGCGATGGCCATGGTGGGATAGACAAGGTTGCTTCTTCATGGACCCTTCGTGGGTGGTTGCTTCTTCATGGACCCTTCGTGGGTGGAGCCCTCCGTGGACTCGCGCAACCATTACCCTTCGTGGGTGGAGCCCTCCGTGGACTCGCGCAACCGTTACCCTTCGTGGGTTGAAGTCTCCATCAACGTGGATGTAGGATAGCACCACCTATCCGAACCATGGGAAAAACATCCGTGTCTCCAATTGCGTTTGAATTCTCCAAACCCTTCCCTTTACATTCTTGCAAGTTGCATGCTTTACTTTCCGCTGCCAATATACTCTTTGCATGCTTGCTTGAATTGTGTGATGATTGCTTGACTTGTCCTACAATAGCTAAAATCTGCCAAGAACTAAAATTGGGAAAAGGTTAAGTTTTTATTTGGTCAAGTAGTCTAATCACCCCCCCCTCTAGACATACTTTCGATCCTACAAGTGGTATTAGAGCTTTGGTCTCCATTTGCTTTGATCTCCATAGCTTCTGGTGGTCATAGCCTTGGTTTCACAACCTAGGAGAGTATGGCGTCTAGCAAGGGAAATTATCACAGTAGAGGTCCTTACTTTGATGGTACTAATTTTGCTAGTTGGAAGCATAAAATGAAAATGCATATTCTTGGACATAACCCCGCCGTTTGGGCTATTGTGTGTGTTGGTTTGCAAGGTGACTTCTTTGATGGGAAAGAACCAAACCGTGAAGCTACCGCGGATGAGTTGAAGATGTTGCAATACAATGCTCAAGCTTGTGATATTCTCTTCAACGGATTGTGCCCCGAAGAATTCAACAAAATCAGCCATCTTGAGAATGCAAAGGAAATTTGGGACACTTTGATTGATATGCACGAAGGTACCGACTCCGTCAAGGAATCCAAGTTGGATGTGCTTCAAAGTCAACTTGACAAGTTCAAAATGAAGGATGGTGAAGGTGTCGCTGAAATGTACTCTAGGCTTGCTCTCATCACAAATGAGATTGCCGGCTTAGGAAGTGAAGAGATGACCGATAGATTCATCATCAAGAAGATTCTAAGAGCCTTGGATGGAAAATATGATACCGTGTGCACATTGATCCAAATGATGCCCAATGACAAAGATCTCAAGCCAACGGAGGTGATTGGAAGAATTGTTGCTCATGAGATGTCACTTAAGGATAAAGAGGAACTTCACAACAAATCAAGTGGTGCCTACAAAGCCTCATGTGAAGCCCCTACATCATCAAGTGAGAAACAAAACTTCAATGAAGAATTGAGCTTAATGGTGAAGAACTTCAACAAGTTCTACAAGAGTAGAAGCAAAGATAGAAGCTTCAAGTCAAGGTCCTACAATGACAAAAGATCTTCTAGTCGAGAGCGAAACTGCTACAGTTGTGGAAGACCCGGACACTATTCCAATGAGTGTACGGCTCCCTACAAGAGAAGAGAAGATTCTCCAAAAAGAAGAAGCAAAGAATCACCACCAAGAGAGAGAAGGAGTAGAGATGATCGTTATGAACGAAGATACTCACGGAGAAGCAAGGATTCGGAAAGGAAGGAAAAATCATCAAGGAGCTACACAAAACGAAGACATCAAGCTCATGTTGGTGAATGGGTATCCGGCTCCGACTCCGACAGCCACTCCGAGAGAAGTTATCACTCCGACTCCGAAGATACTCAAGATGAAGGTGTTGCCGGTCTAGCACTTGTGTCAACCAACTCCTATGACATATTTGACTCATCAAATGAAGAAATTGGAAGATGCTTCATGGCCAAAGGTCCTAAGGTAACACACCCCGAGTATGTTGATTTCAATAGTGATGAAGATGACTTGTTAGGTGATGATTTGCTTGTTGACAACTCTAGTGATGAATACTATGATGAAACGTCAATTAATCATGCTAATCAAGATAAAACGAATGACAATGATAAGGAGAAGATTGAGGCTCTAACTAAAGAACTAAACACTCTTAAGTTAGCTCATGAAACTATCTTCGAAGATCATCGAGAACTTTTAAGAGCTCATGAGAAATTACGCTTTGAAAAGCTCAATCTTGAGCAAGAGCATGAGTTCTTAAAAGCAATCAATGATGATCTCCGCAAGAAAAGTTCTTCTTACATTGCCAAGCGTTTACTCTTATCCACTTACATGCCTCAAGTCAAGTCTAGTAACAAGAACAAGAAAGATTCTTCCTCTAGCAGTAACAATGATCATGCTAAATCCAATATTGTTGCTTCTAGTAGTTCTCTTGATTCCACTAATGATTCTCTTAGCCAAGTTACACTTGAGCAAGAAAATAGCTTATTGAAGGGAATTATAGAGAAAGGAGTGTACAAAAGCCTTGCCGGGAGTAAGCAATTCGAGGAAATTGTGTGCAAGCAAGGAATGCACCGGAAGAATCAAGGTGTTGGTTTTGAACGAAAGTTCAATGCAAATGGAGTTGAGTGGGAAGAAGATCAATACCCCAAGACAAAGTTTGTTCCTCAACAAGAGAAGTATGATACTTCTTTGAAGGGGACACAAGCTCAAGATGATCTTCCACCACAAGACTACAAGCAAAAAGGCAAGGACAAGCTTCAAGAGGAAATTGATGCATTTGAAGAAGCTCCTAAGACCTTAGTCAAGTGGATTCCCAAGACTACTTCAAGTTCCACTTCATCAAGTATGACTACAACTCCAAGGATTCCCATCAAGATGATGTGGATCCAAAAGAAGAAGAACTAGAGAGTTCTTAAGGGTGACTCCGCCAACATACTTCACTCTTATCATTTTGGCAAGAACAAATGCAATCAACTTCCACATCTTGCACTAGTTCAAGGAGTCACAAACCCTCTTGTTGGTAAGACAAGGGACAAGGTAACCTAAAAGTTTTCATGGAAATCATCTTGTGTGTGCATCACTCTATGTCTATGGATATCCTTGTTTGTTCCTTGTGGGACTAACCCATGTAGGTATTGAAAGTGCAATTCACTCAAATGGATAGCTCCAAGTGATCTACATCAACATTGAGCATCCACATCTTCAACATCTACATGAAGTCATCATCGACAAAACCCGAGGTTAGTTCATCCCTCTAAGGGGGGATATCACATCTAGGGGGAGCTTTACTCTAAGACTTGAGCTAAAGCAACTCTAAAGATGTGAACACAACAATGCTTTATGTAAAAGTGGTAACCCCACTTGAGCTTAAACGATGAGTATGACCTATGATCAAGTGTTCTCACTTGACTCCTAAGTCAATATACTCATATATAGATGACCTTGTCATCGCAAATTGCTTGATAGATGCTAGAATTGGTTGTGCATGCCTTGTCACATATTTCATTTGCCATCTTATTGTGTGAGCATGCTGGTTGCATATTTTACTCATTCGAGGACATCCACTTGTTGTTTTGATTGTTTGGTTTTATTTCCTTTTGCCAAGTGGATGGACAAGAATGCCTAAGAACCTCCTCTAGCTATCTATGCTTTTCTCGTCTCAAACTCTATTCATGCTACATCACAAAATTTGATCAAGTCAGATTCGAACCACTCTGTGTGAGGAGCGCTCGGAGTCCCTGATTCGTCATAGACTTAAACTTCCAAAACCTCTTTATGATTCTCGGTCTGACCGATACCCCACTTTCGGTCCTACCGAGATCATTAAGTTGATCTAGGTTTTCGATCTCGGTGCAACCGATTTGAACCATTCGGTCACACCGAGTTGCAACAACTGTATACAGTTTTGCATCTCGGTGCCACCGAGTTGTTCCACTCGGTCACACCGACAGGGTCGGGCTATATATAGTCACGGGCAAAAATTTGGAAATTTCTCCGAACCCCTTCGCCCGCGCGATAGCCTGCTCTGCCAACTTGGTCTCCGGATCGTCTCCTCGCCGCCAGCCGCCTCCAGTCGCTGGTCTCCGTCGCCGTCAACGGAAATTCAACCCCGCCGTTGCCGCCATAGCGAGTCTCCGCCGAACTAGGGTATGGACTCGATCTTTGTGCTATTCCCCAATCCGATTCTTAGCACATTGTGATCATCATGATTCTTGCCACGTTTGTTAAACTTCTATCCAGTCAATGAACTCGTAGATTAGGTTTAATTCCAAAATTTTAGGGTTAGGTTTCCGCCGAAACCATCTCGGACCCACCAAGTTGAAAAACTCGGTCCCACCGATTTGGCTTATGCCATTGCACAAGTGAGACTCGGTCTGACCGAGAATTACTTATCGGTGTGACTGATTTTGGAACTCTGTGAAACCCTAGCAGTCTCGGTGCCACCGAACTGTGACTCGGTCTGACCGAGTTCACTAGTTTAGGTGCCAAAACTGCTTCGGTATCACCGAGTTTAGAAATCGGTAGATCCGAGATGCTTTCAGTGGGAAACTAAAACTAAGTTTTTGAATTATTCTTTTGCAAAAATCTCTGCATTTTGTGATGCTCATCCACTCTACCTCATCTATAAACTCTTCACAGGGTCAGTAGTCAGCTTTTACATCATGTCTGATCAGAGTGACAGCCAGAACAGATCAGAAGAGCAGGTGCTCATGAGTGAGGGCACTAGTCCCTCCAGCTCTTCAGATGATGGCAGCAGAAGTACCCCAAGCAATTTGCCAAAAGCTGCCACCAGACAGAGTAAGAAGAGAACTTCAGATTCTGAGGATGAAGATTATGTGGCAGAGGAAGAGGAAGCCACATCAAAGAGAGTTGTGCTCAAGAAGGAATATGGCTCAGCTCAAGGCACAAAGCCAGGCTTAAAAATCAAAAGGCCAGCAGGTAGGCAGCCTATGCCAAAGGCCAGAGCTTCAACTCAGATTCCTGAAAAGCCTGCAACCATAGAGCCAGTTGCTGCTGAAGGAAAGAAAAGGAAGGACAGGGTCAAGAAGACCGTAGCCAGACTGCTTGGAAAGGCTTCCATCATGGAAGAAGAGAAAGAAGAAGAGGTTGCTGCACCAGCACCTAAGGCACCTAAGCTTATGGGTGACGCTATCAGGATAGGGGCTGCTGCATCCAAGCCCAAAGAAGCACCCAAAGTTGCCTCCAAGCCCAAGTCTGCCCCAAAGAGAAATACGAGGAGCATACCTGCAACTGAGAAGAACAAGGCCCCAGTGCCTGAAGCTGCTGAAGAAGATGATGAAGAGCACGTTCTGAGAAAGCTCAAGCCCAAGATCCCAGACCACAATGATGCTCATCCTGTGGCTGAGGACATGAAGCTCAGAAGAGACTCAAGGCTGAGGAAGTGGAGAGAAGTAGATCCATATGCTTCAAGGAGAAGAACTGCTATTGATTATAGGTTCCACACTAAGGAACAGCAGGACTTCTATGAGACAGTTTTGTTGGACAAGAAGCCCATAGTTTGTGACATGAGATGGGTCAATTGGGAGTACATCAAGGACAATGAGGAACACTACCCTGGAGTGTATGACAGCTTCAATGCTTGTGGAGTAGCAGACTTTGTTGGGCAGAAGCTCACAAAGTGGAACGAGGAACTCATTATGCAATTCTACTCCATAGCACATTTCTACCCAGATGGAAAGATCACATGGATGTCTGAAGGTACGAGGTACCAATCTACTGTTGCTGAGTGGGCACAGCTCATCAATGCCCCAGAGGAGCATGAGGATGACTTGGATATCTATGCCAAGAAGAAGATGGACCACAACTCTATGTCCAATATGTACAAGGAAATTCCAAACGAGGCACTTGATACTTTCAAGTTTGGGTCTGTGCATTATCTTCTGTCAGGGCTGCCAACCATTAACTGGATCCTTAGGCACACTCTGTTGCCCAAGTCAGGTGATCACAAGATGATCAGAGGCCATGCAATCAATTTGCTTCATGTATTTGATGTGCCTCAGAAATTCAAGGTCATGAGCCTCATAGTAGAAACTATCAAAAGGACTGCAGCAGATCAGAAGAGGAGCTGTGGTTATGCCCCTCAGATTCAGGAGTTAATCAACTCGAAGATGGGCACAGGCATATACTTATTGGACAAGGAACACCTGCCCATCCATCCAGACTTTGAGGACAATCAAGTTGTCATGAATGAGAATGAACCATCATCTGCACAAGCACAAGCAAAGAAGGAGAAGGCAAGGAAGGAGAAAGCTGCCAAGATGCCAACTTAAGAGGAGGCATCTGAGTATTTCTTGAAAACCAAACAAGAGCAGCTTGGTTACTTGATTGCATCCACACTGAGGATTGAGCAAGGACTGGCCACCCTCACTCAGAATCAGCAGAGCTTAGAAAGAATCATGGAACAGAAGTTCTATGACCTAGATGTCAAAGTAACAGAGATTCAGTCTGCAGTGGAACAATTACAGGATGATATGCAGGAGAGGAAGGGCAAGACTACAACTGATGCATTTTCTAGAGTGCCAAGAGCTCAGAGATCATATGTAGTGCCAGTTGCTAACACCAGAGCCACCACTTCTGCAGCAGCTACAGCTTCAGTTCCACCAGCTCCAGCATCTACTTCAGCCTCAACTCCAACCACGTCTACAGAAGGCTTCGTCCTTGGAGTGCTCCGGACTCCACCACCAACTGAAGATCAAGCCTGAGTGTCGACTTAGCACTATGCATTTTCTAGGAACTTTTTGGTAACTTGTTGCCAAAGGGGGAGAAAATGTATAGATCATAGGCTTCGAGAGAGAGTGTTGCTTTTATTCTCTCTTGTTTTATTTGGTGGTTTTTCGAACTTTGTTTGCTTTTGTGTGAGATACTATGTCATTGCTCGTGAGACAGTGATGATCATGTGTTTGATCATAAGCTACACTTAATGTTTGCTTAATATTATCATCTTATCTATCTTATGTGATCATTCACTATTCTTGGTGATGAGTGCATGTATTTCATTCTTATCATTTTAAGCGCTCCACCAAGATGTATGTGACATGGAAGAGTAACCCATGACTCTAACTCTTTGTGCATTTGCAGTCCAAAGCAAATTTTAAATATGCACAAATTTAGGGGGAGCTCTTACTTGTCACATACTTCTCAAAGCGACGATATATTTCATGCTTATTATCATTTGTCGAAGCTTTGATCTATATGTTGTCATCAATTACCAAAAAGGGGGAGATTGAAAGTGCAACTATCCCTAGGTGGTTTTGGTAATTCATAACAACATATAGCTCATTGAGCTAATGCTATTCCAAGATGACTATTTCAGGAAAGCTCAATGATTGGCATGGCATGGATGTGAAAGTGGAACCCTCAAAATGCTAAGGACAAAGGATTGGCTCAAGCTCAAAAGCTCAAGACTCTTCATTTTATATTTTAGTGATCCAAGATCACATTGAGTCTTTAGGAAAAGCCAATACTATCAAGGAGGGATGAGGTGTTGCTTAATGAGCCTCTTGCTTCATGTGCTTAGTGATATGCTCCAAAACCCTCAACTACTTTCCCATATCCACATATGACCTAAACCCTAAGCCAAACTCGGTCCTACCGATTCTTTCTATCCAGCGCCACCGAGTTTCACTTTTCATAAGCCACTGCCAAACCCTAGCAATTCGGTTCTACCGATAGGGATCTCGGTCTCACCGAGATGGGATTGCAAACTCTCTGTTTCCCTTTCGTAACTTTTCGGTCTCACCGAAAGAGCGAATCGGTCCCACCGAGATTGCAATGTAAACTCTTTGTTTCCCTTTTGTAACTTTTCGGTCTCACCGAAAGAGCAAATCGGTCCCACCGAGTTTGCCTGACCAACTCTCTGGTTAGCTTATTACCAAACTCGGTCTCACCGAGTTTGTGTAATCGGTCTCA
Organism: Triticum urartu; assembly: GCF_056163025.1. Taxonomy (NCBI): domain Eukaryota; kingdom Viridiplantae; phylum Streptophyta; class Magnoliopsida; order Poales; family Poaceae; genus Triticum; species Triticum urartu. The sequence goes on along the minus strand of NC_141876.1, from coordinate 67,902,214 downwards.
CCGAGATTACGTTATGCCCAAACCCTAACCATATCGGTCCTACCGAGTTGCATGTCAGTCCCACCGAAAATCTCTAACGGTCACTAGGTTTACCTTTTCGGTCCGACCGAGTTTGTTGATTCGGTCCCACTGAGATTGGAAAACTATGTGTAACGGTTGGATTTTGTGTGGAGGCTATATATACCCCTCCACCTCCTCTTCATTCGTGGAGAGAGCCATCAGAACACATACACAATTCCAACTCATATGTTCTGAGAGAGAACCACCTACTCATGTGTTGAGACCAATGTCACGACCGGTTTTCCGGACATAAATTTCCAGAAAATGGCTGTTGTGCTCACCAGCCCCAGGATTACTGTTAGCTGATGAGGCACCAACTTGTTATAGAAATTCCAAGCAAAAGTACAAAATATGTAGTACAAGACCATTGTGGCCTATGAGTACAACAATTGGGTTTCTAGTGGTCGATGGCGGAAGCGGTTTGTGAGACATCAGTGTCTATGGGACTCCATTTCCACAGGAACAGCTGACCAGGTTAACTCCTATCTTCGCGAGGCTGCTATCACCGTTGCTTAAGTCTCGAGGCTGTCATCGCCATGCTCCTCTCCAAGCAAGCAATCTGGCCAAGACAATAGCCAGGGACAAGCCAGTGAGTACTTTGAATGTACTCGCAAACATTAGGAACACAGGTATAATATAATTGATAATCATGTACGGAAAAATTTTATGATCACATCGTCAGTCATAAATAAAACATCTTTTATGCAAGCAAGCAGGTTATTTTCATGCAACATGAATAAGCAGTAATAGAGTGGGAATAAAATGCCGCAGTCGGGCGTCTGAGCGACACCACATAAAGGGCTTTAAAAGAAATGCCACAGTCGGGCGTCTGACCGACACCACATAAAGGGCTTTAAAAGAAATGCCACAGTCGGGCGTCTGAGCGACACCACATAAAGGGCTTTAAAATAAATAACAAGCATTGCCACAGTCGGGCGTCTCAGCGACACCACATAAAGGGCTTACATATAAATAATCGCAATGAATATCCAGGAGGTAGAACCGTCCCAGGGATACTCAATAATATAATTAATGCAACGGGTTAGTCCATCACAAAATAATAATCATGGTCCTCACAAGTAACCAGTCGGTATCCAAGTTTGGTTTAACAATATCTCCTCCGAAGACCGACACTAAGACCAACACTTGACCCATCCCAGACTGTAATCCTTAACCATGGACACGGCTTTTCGAATAGGTTTAATCTCTACAGAGGGTGTACTCCTTACCCACGAGTAACGGATTCCTTTAGTCCATCGGGACTAATTCCGTCTACGGCCTTTTAGTTGAAAACACGCCTAACTTGCACACACCAGCTTAACTCATCGGTGTCTGGAATCACCCACGACACTTGTTAAGCAAAACTCTAAGTGGGGAGGCTACAACCTCGCGTAGCATGGGATCAAATTTATATCGCGCGCTCTAAGGGGTGGCCTCCCCTCTCGGTCCCAACCGGAAACACCCATGCCCCCGGACCAGGTGGCATGCCTACCGGCTACAACCGATATCTTCCACCATGGCCTCTCTGTACGGTGTGTGCTTGAAAGGGGTTGACGACTTACTGAACCATACCCTACCTGCGGCAGGGACAAGTGGTAGTACATAGCAAGTATGGGGGTTACTGGAAACAAGACTCGGTCTACGGTCGACTCGGGAGGTTTATAAGTTCCCTGCATGACATGTATATCAAATATATTTCAACCAAAGAAATCACCACTCAATGTACCTTATCATGCCATACCGGACATAACCGTCCCGACGGGGACCGGCGACAAGCTCACGCCTACCCAAGGCCGAGGCTTTCTCGGATTCCTTTCCGGCATGCATGCAAGGCACATGAGGATGATTACCATCACAATTATATTCATTTCCAACAGCAAGGAAATCACTATATGCTTCCATGCAAATGATCATGTCACATGAAATAACAAGTCCTCTGAAATAAGGTGGTGTTCTAAACGTGTCAAATAACACACCAAAAACATTATGCCAGGGTTCAGAATGCTTGCCTTTAAGTTGTGGAGGGGTGAGGTGCTCTCCAAAACTTTTGAAAGTTTCTCCTCTCTCTCCAAAATCCTATTTTAAAATATATTTGAATTAACACACATTTCAAAAACAGTACAAAAAAGTTGTTTGGAAAATTTTCAAAAATAAATCTTAAAATAAACTAGACCAAATTTGAGGAAGGTAGGAAAAAGAATCAATTCATTTGGAGTTATATTTAAAAAGTTATAGACAGTCAAAGTTGTGGTCAAAATCTGTTATTTAAAATAAAACAGAAAAGAAAACGTTTCGGAGGGGAATACGCTTTCGGAGCGGGGGAAACGTACTGGGCGGATTACGCCTTCACTTAATCCCACGTGGACAGGCACGGGGTCGCTGACAGTGGGTCCAGGAAGTCCCACTAGTCAGGTTTGACTAGTCTCTCTTTCCCCCTCCTTCCCTTGTCCCGAGCGGAGGCGGAGCTCAGGCGATCGTCGCCGGCGACTGGCAGCTCTTCGCGGGGCCCCGAGGGCGGGGATGGATGCGCCACTCCAGTGCGGTCCTCCCGGTGGTTGCCAGGCCGGTGGGGATGGAGGGAGCTGCCGGCGGCGAGCTTCGCGGCGGAGGAGGCTTCGGGGGCGGAGTGAAAATTCTCCCGCAGTGTGTCCCGATCAAAATTGAGTAGTGGGAATGGTTCACGGGAGGATGAGGAAGCTCTTGGTGGAGAGAACGGAGAGGGGGAGGCCCTGGTGGTGCCGAATTGGCCAGGGCAGTGGTGGCGGCTGCAGTTGCCGGAGGTGGGGAAGAAGACCTCCCCCGGGTCGATTGGCTGCCATAGGAGAACTAGGGGAGCATTCTAAGGTTGTCTGTGTGCTTGCATGGGTTCGGGGCCTCCTTTTATAGCGCGACGAGGTCGGTTCCACGGCGGCCGGATAAGCTCTCCGGCGAACCACCACTCTGTAGCTTGCAGGGCAACGTGGCGTGGCTGGGGATGACGGCAGGATCTAGCGGACGAGTGGGCACTGCTCCAGGGGCGAGCTGGCGAGCGGAGGTGGCTTTGGCGGCGCCGACCGTGGCAGAGGCACGCTGCGGACGCCGGTGTGCCGCCAAAAGCTCTGTCAGCGTCGCTGCAGGCTGCCAGGGCGGCTTGGCGCGTTGCTGTGAGGAGGGGAGCGCGTGGCGTGGTGCTGCAGAGCGGGCCAAAACCGTGGGGGCCAGCGTGTCGACTCGGTGCACGGGTCGTGCACGCGCGCTCTGGGCGCGTCCCGTGCACGCACTGAATGTGCTCGACGAAATGCCAGAGCATGCTAGAGGTCGCGGTTGAGGCTGGGAAGAAACAGGACTAGGTTAGGGTTTGCAAGGAGATCAGTGGACAAGCTGGTTTGGTCAGGGGATCAGGTTCACAGTGCAAACCAAGAGTTCATGCCAAAACAGATCCTGCCCATAAGGTGTTTGGCAAAATGTCAAGGGCACTTAGGCAAGTCTTGGAGTGGTCAAAAACTCCAGATGGTGGTCTCTTTAGATGTACAAGAGGGTGGTGAGGTTAGTTTGTGAAAAGCACAAACTTGTTAGTGCAAGTTTTGCAAAACTTCAATTCTGGACAGGAAATAAATGACATTATTTCATGAACCAAAAATAATCCAATGGGTGCATGCTCCTGGATTTAGGGGTTTGGTAGGGCTGTCTACAAGTAGGAGGAAGCACAAGATCATTGGAGCAAAAATAAATAGGGTTGCAGTAGAAATCACAAGGCTGTACCAGAATGAAAATGAGGTTGATTCACTAAAAATTTTCAAAGAACAGCACTAGGTTTTTGCATAAAGTTGAATCATAGGCTATTACGAATATCCCATAATTTTGGTGGAGGCTATAAAGAATTATTTAAATGGGTTGTAGTGCAAATTGCACTCTGGACCAGAGAAGAAAAATTGAGTGTAGAGCTCAAAATATTTCATGAATAATAGATATTTTTGTATAAAAGTGATTTAAAAACATCACATGACATCTACAAATTTTGGTTAGAATTTTAAGTGAATTTATCAAATGGTTGTAGTTCAAATATGGCCATATAACCTTGAAAAGCCATTTTTCAAGAAAATAAGATCAAGTAATTTAATTAGGTAATTAGTTATACTGATAAAAGAAAAGTTTTTCTTGAGAGGTTAAACAAGTCCAATAACATATTTGGAAGGTTTTCACTTTGGGAAGAACTCATCATAACAGGGAAGGAAATGATTTAAAAATCAAAAATGGAGCTCAGAAATTCAAAGTTTTAATTGCTGGCAAAATTTTTAATTCATTAAAACAAGGCCAAATTTTTGGGGTGTCACAACACTACCCCCCTTAAGAAAAATCTCGTCCTCGAGATTTGTTAAAAGCTGTTTTAAGAAAAACTATACGCAATAAAAATGTGGCTACAGTGAGAGGACAATAAGTGGTGAAAAACCATAGTGTGAATACTGGTGCTGCGTGGAAAAGTCTATGGTTCGGGACAAAATCGTGAGATTTCTACGCTGGATATAAATTTAGAATAATTTCTAAATTTAAATATACGCTGGTCGTACCCGAGAGCATAGTGCTCTCTCTGGCCGACAGGTGGACCCGGGGTCCACTGTCAGTCTCTTCTTCTCCCTCTGGTCCTCTCTTCTTCCTCTCTCCCGCGCGCTTTCTCCACCGGCGACGCCTAGCGCGTAGGGCATCTAGGCCGTACCGCGGTAGTGCGCGGCGTGCTAGCTGCCGGGGCAGTGTGCACTCACCTCGCGGGCCAGCGTGATGTCGGCACTGCTCGCGGATTCGACTCCGGACACCGGCGATCGGCGACGAGTGGCGTTGGTGGACTTCGCCCACCGTACACCGAGCTCGAGCTATAAAACGGCCGGGGTGCCTCTCTCTTCTTCCTCACACCTGGCCTCACTTCTCCTCCTCCTTCTTCCTCCATTACTGCTTACAGAAGCTCGGGTGAGGCTCTAATGGCGGAGGCGATGCCGGACTGGTTTGTGATCCTGATATTTGGAGGGCTGGCGACACTACTGGGGCTCTCTGTGCTCCTGTGCGCGATGATCCTCGACGATCGTCGCGACGCTGCTACTCGGGTGTTGGCTCTCCGCGGTGGTGGTGATCACGAGGAGTAGGTGAGGTGTGCCGGGTGCTAACTGTTGTCATGGGGGGTGATTAGCTGGATGTAACACCGTTGCAAAGTTTTGCAAACAGTGTATGTGTTCGAATGGTAATGGTTGTGAGTCTGCTGCGTGGTGCTGTGTGAAATTAAATAATCCACGTCGTGAGAAGGGGCAGATGTAGCAACTCAGGGAAAAGAAATCTCACTCCAGGATTTTGCAAGGGAAAAACAGTTAATTTAAAGGAGTATAAACCACAACAAAAACTACACACATTAGTAGAAGCCAATTAATTGACTTGTCGTACAAACTCAGAGTATCACGCATAAGTCACACACATAAATAAATGTCGCAATAATGAACACCGCAGCGATGTTCTAAAATGGAAACGGCAACTGGACGGGGTCCCTAGAAAACGTCTCTGGTACTGGGATACACTCCTCTTCTATCGGGGAAAGTGGATTGACCAGTCGATGCACGTGTCTCTCCTGGTCGGGCCTTAGTGCTCTGCCGATGGCGATCTGAGGATTTAAATCTGCGAGGCTCTGAAGATAACCCATCACACGCTGGGATAAATGCTCTTGAGCGATGACGTACTGAACAAGGTTGGCCAGGACTGGGTCTCTCTCAATGCGTCCACCGGGAAAAGATGTCACTCCTCCGGGTGCTGCACGGCTCGGGAAGTAATAATACCCTCGTTCGCTGGCATAGGGTACCGCGAATCGAAGGCGAGCAAGCGCTTCGTATGCAACAGCTTCTATGGCCATCTGTGGGGTTGGCATAGATTTCCCCACAAAGGAGACTTCCGTTGGGTCTTGGTTTGAGTTTACGGGAGGGATGTGTACTGCTGCCCAATATCTTGAGGTGGAAGGGGTAATTCTTGATTTGAACAGCTCGTACTGGGGTGGATGGGTAGCGCCCATGGTACTGCAGGTAAAATCCCGCAATATCTTGACAAAACTACCTGGGGTTGCATCTGGGGTTCTCAGATAAATGCTAGGGCTCGGCATGGCTAGGAAATGGTTGTGAGGGTGGTGCACAAGGTGAGAGGTGCTTGGCAAGGTCACGTGGTGGCCTTTTTATAGCACCGGAGCTGGGTCATTTTTACCGTGGTGAATGGTAAAGAAAATTTTCAGCTCTGTTCCAAGGGTCGAGGTCAAGCTACAGATTCACACATTTCACTATAGTGATGTGTTACTGTGGGGTTGACGGGGTGGTTTTTGGTAACTGTGTCCGGGATAGAAATCTTATACTGCATACTGGCGTATCCAGTCAAGGCTACTATTAAAACAGAGGCACGACAACAGGCGGTATTTAATTACAAGGCCACACGATTACAAAGCGAGGGTACACTGGGACTCGATACGACTCGGGTGACCTAGTCTACCTCGTTTACATCCAAGCGGGCGTGCCTTGAGGCTCCTCCACGGGTCTCGTCGTCAGAATTAGCTGGAGTGGGTTGAGGGGCTGCAGGTTCGGGGTAGCGATGAGGACCATCTCGGGGATTGTTGGCCACAATCCCGTTGGAGTGTGCTCCCAATATGCGACGAAGCACTTCTGGGGTTATCGCAGCACCTTGGCCGATGGCTGGGGCAGACCTCAGGGACTCGATCGGGTGTCCAAACAGCACGACTGGGTTGTCGGCGTTGGGCTCGTTTTCTTCTCTCGCCGGGGCTCGACGAACCAGCTCCCCTCGAGCTGCGATTAGATCAATAGTGATTTGATCGCATAGTTCCTCTAGTGCACTTACATAGCGCACTAGGTGCAACAATGCAGGATCTGTCTCGTGATCTCCGTTGACAACTTGGGGTGGTCTACCATACCCTTCACGTCTGGGGTAGTAGTGGAACGAGCGACAGTTAACTCTGGGCGACAAGTGCCGGAGATGAACTATAGCCTCTCGAGCTGCTAGTTGGATGGCTTGAAGCTCAAAGGAAGTTGTTCTTCCGGTGAACCTGTAGGGGCGCTCGGGCTCTAGACCCCTACCGTAGATGTGTACAGTGGCCCAGAATTGACGGCTCTCACCGCTCATGGGTCCTTGGTACACAACATATTCTGGGGGCTCTTCTAACGCATAGGCACGACGGGTGAGGTTTGCGAGTATGGTCACAAAGCCTCCAAGGTTGGTTGCTGTGGTCTCATTGTGCACGACAGGGCCAGGCATTGTGGCTCGGTTTGGGGTAGAGGCTGTGCTGTGCTGTGTTGGGGCTAGCATGCCCCTTTTTATAGGAAAAAGGGGACGGAGTCTTCCCTTGAACGCTTGTGAGAAAGGACTATTTAGGATTCGATCACTAGCGCATGAGTGATAGGTTAGGTTGATAGGTTGGGCACTGACTGCCAAAAGGTGTTGGGTCACTGTGTGGCTATCTTGCACGAGAAGCTTGGCTGGGGTTTGGTTATGGCTTGGTGGGTTGGTTTGCCTAAGTTTATAGGCCCGGCTAAGATAGGATTAGCCAATGGTCAGCATGGCTCTGATACCAAGTCTGTCACGACCGGTTTTCCAGACATAAATTTCCAGAAAATGGCTGTTGTGCTCACCAGCCCCAGGATTACTATTAGCTGATGAGGCACCAACTTGTTATAGAAATTCCAAGCAAAAGTACAAAATATGTAGTACAAGACCATTGTGGCCTATGAGTACAACAATTGGGTTTCTAGTGGTCGATGGCGGAAGCGGTTTGTGAGACATCAGTGTCTATGGGACTCCATTTCCACAGGAACAGCTGACCAGGTTAACTCCTATCTTCGCGAGGCTGCTATCACCGTTGCTTAAGTCTCGAGGCTGTCATCGCCATGCTCCTCTCCAAGCAAGCAATCTGGCCAAGACAATAGCCAGGGACAAGCCAGTGAGTACTTTGAATGTACTCGCAAACATTAGGAACACAGGTATAATATAATTGATAATCATGTATGGAAAAATTTTATAATCACATCGTCAGTCATAAATAAAACATCTTTTATGCATGCAAGCAGGTTATTTTCATGCAACATGAATAAGCAGTAATAGAGTGGGAATAAAATGCCGCAGTCGGGCGTCTGAGCGACACCACATAAAGGGCTTTAAAAGAAATGCCACAGTCGGGCGTCTGAGCGACACCACATAAAGGGCTTTAAAAGAAATGCCACAGTCGGGCGTCTGAGCGACACCACATAAAGGGCTTTAAAAGAAATGCCACAGTCGGGCGTCTGACCGACACCACATAAAGGGCTTTAAAAGAAATGCCACAGTCGGGCGTCTGAGCGACACCACATAAAGGGCTTTAAAATAAATAACAAGCATTGCCACAGTCGGGCGTCTGAGCGACACCACATAAAGGGCTTTAAAAGAAATGCCACAGTCGGGCGTCTGACCGACACCACATAAAGGGCTTTAAAAGAAATGCCACAGTCGGGCGTCTGAGCGACACCACATAAAGGGCTTTAAAATAAATAACAAGCATTGCCACAGTCGGGCGTCTCAGCGACACCACATAAAGGGCTTACATATAAATAATCGCAATGAATATCCAGGAGGTAGAACCGTCCCAGGGATACTCAATAATATAATTAATGCAACGGGTTAGTCCATCACAGAATAATAATCATGGTCCTCACAAGTAACCAGTCGGTATCCAAGTTTGGTTTAACAATATCTCCTCCGAAGACCGACACTAAGACCAACACTTGACCCATCCCAGACTGTAATCCTTAACCATGGACACGGCTATTCGAATAGGTTTAATCTCTGCAGAGGGTGTACTCTTTACCCACGAGTAACGGATTCCTTTAGTCCATCGGGACTAATTCCGTCTACGGCCTTTTAGTTGAAAACACGCCTAACTTGCACACACCAGCTTAACTCATCGGTGTCTGGAATCACCCACGACACTTGTTAAGCAAAACTCTAAGTGGGGAGGCTACAACCTCGCGTAGCATGGGATCAAATTTATATCGCGCGCTCTAAGGGGTGGCCTCCCCTCTCGGTCCCAACCGGAAACACCCATGCCCCCGGACCAGGTGGCATGCCTACCGGCTACAACCGATATCTTCCACCATGGCCTCTCTGTACGGTGTGTGCTTGAAAGGGGTTGACGACTTACTGAACCATACCCTACCTGCGGCAGGGACAAGTGGTAGTACATAGCAAGTATGGGGGTTACTGGAAACAAGACTCGGTCTACGGTCGACTCGGGAGGTTTATAAGTTCCCTGCATGACATGTATATCAAATATATTTCAACCAAAGAAATCACCACTCAATGTACCTTATCATGCCATACCGGACATAACCGTCCCGACGGGGACCGGCGACAAGCTCACGCCTACCCAAGGCCGAGGCTTTCTCGGATTCCTTTCCGGCATGCATGCAAGGCACATGAGGATGATTACCATCACAATTATATTCATTTCCAACAGCAAGGAAATCACTATATGCTTCCATGCAAATGATCATGTCACATGAAATAACAAGTCCTCTGAAATAAGGTGGTGTTCTAAACGTGTCAAATAACACACCAAAAACATTATGCCAGGGTTCAGAATGCTTGCCTTTAAGTTGTGGAGGGGTGAGGTGCTCTCCAAAACTTTTGAAAGTTTCTCCTCTCTCTCCAAAATCCTATTTTAAAATATATTTGAATTAACACACATTTCAAAAACAGTACAAAAAAGTTGTTTGGAAAATTTTCAAAAATAAATCTTAAAATAAACTAGACCAAATTTGAGGAAGGTAGGAAAAAGAATCAATTCATTTGGAGTTATATTTAAAAAGTTATAGACAGTCAAAGTTGTGGTCAAAATCTGTTATTTAAAATAAAACAGAAAAGAAAACGTTTCGGAGGGGAATACGCTTTCGGAGCGGGGGAAACGTACTGGGTGGATTACGCCTTCACTTAATCCCACGTGGACAGGCACGGGGTCGCTGACAGTGGGTCCAGGAAGTCCCACTAGTCAGGTTTGACTAGTCTCTCTTTCCCCCTCCTTCCCTTGTCCCTAGCGGAGGCGGAGCTCAGGCGATCGTCGCCGGCGACTGGCAGCTCTTCGCGGGGCCCCGAGGGCGGGGATGGATGCGCCACTCCAGTGCGGTCCTCCCGGTGGTTGCCAGGCCGGTGGGGATGGAGGGAGCTGCCGGCGGCGAGCTTCGCGGCGGAGGAGGCTTCGGGGGCGGAGTGAAAATTCTCCCGCAGTGTGTCCCGATCAAAATTGAGTAGTGGGAATGGTTCACGGGAGGATGAGGAAGCTCTTGGTGGAGAGAACGGAGAGGGGGAGGCCCTGGTGGTGCCGAATTGGCCAGGGCAGTGGTGGCGGCTGCAGTTGCCGGAGGTGGGGAAGAAGACCTCCCCCGGGTCGATTGGCTGCCATAGGATACCTAGGGGAGCATTCTAAGGTTGTCTGTGTGCTTGCATGGGTTCGGGGCCTCCTTTTATAGCGCGACGAGGTCGGTTCCGCGGCGGCCGGATAAGCTCTCCGGCGAACCACCACTCTGTAGCTTGCAGGGCAACGTGGCGTGGCTGGGGATGACGGCAGGAGCTAGCGGACGAGTGGGCACTGCTCCAGGGGCGAGCTGGCGAGCGGAGGTGGCTTTGGCGGCGCCGACCGTGGCAGAGGCACGCTGCGGACGCCGGTGTGCCTCCAAAAGCTCTGTCAGCGTCGCTGCAGGCTGCCAGGGCGGCTTGGCGCGTTGCTGTGAGGAGGGGAGCGCGTGGCGTGGTGCTGGTTTGGTCAGGGGATCAGGTTCACAGTGCAAACCAAGAGTTCATGCCAAAACAGATCCTGCCCATAAGGTGTTTGGCAAAATGTCAAGGGCACTTAGGCAAGTCTTGGAGTGGTCAAAAACTCCAGATGGTGGTCTCTTTAGATGTACAAGAGGGTGGTGAGGTTAGTTTGTGAAAAGCACAAACTTGTTAGTGCAAGTTTTGCAAAACTTCAATTCTGGACAGGAAATAAATGACATTATTTCATGAACCAAAAATAATCCAATGGGTGCATGCTCCTGGATTTAGGGGTTTGGTAGGGCTGTCTACAAGTAGGAGGAAGCACAAGATCATTGGAGCAAAAATAAATAGGGTTGCAGTAGAAATCACAAGGCTGTACCAGAATGAAAATGAGGTTGATTCACTCAAAATTTTCAAAGAACAGCACTAGGTTTTTGCATAAAGTTGAATCATAGGCTATTACGAATATCCCATAATTTTGGTGGAGGCTATAAAGAATTATTTAAATGGGTTGTAGTGCAAATTGCACTCTGGACCAGAGAAGAAAAATTGAGTGTAGAGCTCAAAATATTTCATGAATAATAGATATTTTTGTATAAAAGTGATTTAAAAACATCACATGACATCTACAAATTTTGGTTAGAATTTTAAGTGAATTTATCAAATGGTTGTAGTTCAAATATGGCCATATAACCTTGAAAAGCCATTTTTCAAGAAAATAAGATCAAGTAATTTAATTAGGTAATTAGTTATACTGATAAAAGAAAAGTTTTTCTTGAGAGGTTAAACAAGTCCAATAACATATTTGGAAGGTTTTCACTTTGGGAAGAACTCATCATAACAGGGAAGGAAATGATTTAAAAATCAAAAATGGAGCTCAGAAATTCAAAGTTTTAATTCCTGGCAAAAATTTTAATTCATTAAAACAAGGCCAAATTTTTGGGGTGTCACAACCAAGATATTCCATTCCTACCATATGAATCTTGATCTCTAGCCTTCCCCAAGTTGCTTTCCACTCAAATCTTCTTTCCACAAAATCCAAATCCTATGAGAGAGAGTTGAGTGTTGGGGAGACTATCATTTGAAGCACAAGAGCAAGGAGTTCATTACCTACACACCATTTGTTACTTCTTGGAGAGTGGTGTCTCCTAGATTGGCTAGGTGTCACTTGGGAGCCTCCGACAAGATTGTGGAGTTGAACCAAGGAGTTTGTAAGGGCAAGGAGATCGCCTACTTCGTGAAGATCTACCGCTAGTGAGGCAAGTCCTTCGTGGGCGATGGCCATGGTGGGATAGACAAGGTTGCTTCTTCATGGACCCTTCGTGGGTGGTTGCTTCTTCGTGGACCCTTCGTGGGTGGAGCCCTCCGTGGACTCGTGAAACCATTACCCTTCGTGGGTGGAGCCCTCCATGGACTCGCACAACCGTTACCCTTCGTGGGTTGAAGTCTCCATCAACGTGGATGTAGGATAGCACCACCTATCCGAACCACGGGAAAAACATCCGTGTCTCCAGTTGCGTTTGAATTCTCCAAACCCTTCCCTTTACATTCTTGCAAGTTGCATGCTTTACTTTCTGCTGCCAATATACTCTTTGCATGCTTGCTTGAATTGTGTGATGATTGCTTGACTTTTCCTACAATAGCTAAAATCTGCCAAGAACTAAAATTTGGAAAAGGTTAAGTTTTTATTTGGTCAAGTAGTCTAATCACCCCCCCTCTAGACATACTTTCGATCCTACAGTAGGGCCTCGTGAGTCCCGCGCTGGCTCACGGGTGCACAGATACACCTCGCCAGGCCCTACCGTGCCAGCCACGTGTTAGGGCGGGGCTGTACACGCCCCGGGGGCTCCTCCCGGAGGGGAGCCCCCTCCCACGTACCAGTGGAAGCACCATGCTCCGTGCTGGCTGACAACACTGCCGAGGAGCGGCTATGCCCGTACACATACGGAAGCGCTATGCTCCGCGCTGGTGATAAACAACTGAGGGCGGCCCCCGGGCCGCATCAACCTCAGGGAGCCCAGAGCTCAGTGTCTAGCCTCATCGTAACGCCTCCCCTCGGGAGTGCCGCGCGAGGGGGCTGGGCACGGGGGCTGCGCCTCTCCCCGAGCGGAGCCAAGGTACGAAGGCCCTTTGAGCGTCAAGGGGGACTCCTGAGAATCGCGACTCAGGAGCCTAACTGGTCATGTAGGCCCTCACTCCTTAGTTCCGAAAGGCTAACGCCGGTTGAGGTATGCACGCGACCGGGCTTTGCAGACGTAGAACGGTAGATCCACCCACATCACACCTCCCTACTTGCTGTTCGTGTGCCAAGGGGGACTCCTGAGCATCGCGACTCAGGAGCCTAACTTGTCACGTAGCCCCTCACTCCTTGGTCCCGTCCTGGTTTCCGGTCGGGGCTAACGGCGGCTGAGGTATGCGCGGGGCCGGGCTCTGCCGGCGTAGAACATAAGCAAGTAGGAAGGAAAAGCGTAAATTTCAAGGAATTCAAAAGCAAATATTACAGTCCACACTGTTATCTCAATGCCAAACGCAAGTTTAAACGCCTCCCCAAGGCATGATACATGTGCAGGAATTAAAGGCAGGACAGGAGCCACAACGGAGTCACTTGTCGGTGGTGGAGCAGCGAGGAGTGGGTTCGCCTCATGGAGCAGCGGGGTCGGCAGCGCCTTGCTTCGGCTTGGTGCTGAAGGCCCGGAACTTCCCCAGCAGAGCCTTCGCGCGACCCTTCACGGCCTCGGCAGCGGCAGCGGCACGCTCGCCGCTTACTGGCTCCAGCAGGCTGTCGAGGTCGACGCCGGGATCGGGGGTCCCTAGATCATGACCCGCTTTGCATGCAGGGACTTGTCCAATCCGTGCAGTTGCCTAGGCGCCATGGGGAAGTGGACACGCCCACATCCAATCAACCGCCACGCGGCGCCCAAGGCCGCAGGCTGTTAGGGCCCGCGGTGCTTCGCTCTTGCCCTTTCACCTCCCTGCACGGCCAAGTCCGGGCACGCCTTGGGCCCGGGGGCTACTGTCGATGTTCTAGGAACGGGGGTCCCCAGACTTGCCTGCCTGCGGCCTGCGGCGTGGCTCAAAGGGGGGCCCAGCGCGGCCCATCTTCATCAACACAGACCCAAGACCCTCGCGAGGGGCCAAGCCTCGCGGGGCGGACGACACGGAGCTTCCTCAGGCACGGCCTCATCAGGCTGGCTCGCGAGGAGGCGGAGAGATCAAGGCGGGGTACCTCGCGAGGTGCCCGTGACGCAAGCCATGACGACCAAAGGCGCCAGGCGGCCACCAGCTGCGCAGTGTCCTCCTTTCCTCTTTGGTGCAAAGGGAGCAAGCGCAGGCGAGAGCATCAAGCAAAGGCACCCGTTTCGGTGCAACGAGACCAAGACCAGTCCAACGGCAGGGAGGAAGTCATTGTGGAGCCCAAGCCAGCGTCACCACTAGAGCCTTTGGCAGGCGAGGACCAACTTTAGTCAGGATAAGTGTACTAGATGTTCCCCTTCAAAATGGCCAATTGTTGGCGCCCTTCCCTCTCAATATTTGGGAAGAGGCCCAGGGCCTTTGCCTATAAATAGGACTAGCCACCCCCAGGGTAGGGGGGCAATCAAGAAGGGAGAATCTAGAAGCCAAGAGAGAAACTAGCTAGGATCGGATCGAGTAGCATCACACACACACACAGAGAGAGAGAGAGAAGGGCGACTGAACTCCTCCTAGCAGTTCATCCCCCCAGCCAAGAACAGACCCTCGCGAGGCTGTTCTTCCTTGTATTGCTCATCATCATCAGCCCAAGAGGCAATCCACCACACCACACACTTGAGTAGGGTATTACACCACAACGGTGGCCCGAACCAGTATAAACCATGTGTCTCTTGTGTTGTTCTTTCCATAGCTTAGATCTTAGTGAGGCGGAGGGGTGCAGGTAGGTAGAAGGCGAAATCTCCGTGCGCACCCCAGTGTTCGAACCTCAAGGGTCTGCTGGAACCCGAAATCCGACACCACGTAAAACTTGCAACAACAAAGTAGAGGATGTCTAACTTGTTTTTGCAGGGCATGTTGTGATGTGATATGGTCAAGACATGATGCTATATTTATTGTATGAGATGATCATGTTTTGTAACGGAGTTATCGGCAACTGGCAGGAGCCATATAGTTGTTGCTTTATTGTATGCAATGCAATCGCCTTGTAATTGCTTTACTTTATCACTAAGCGGTAGCGATAGTCGTAGAAGCAATAGTTGGCGAGACGACAACGATGCTACAATGGAGATCAGGGTGTCGCGCCGGTGATGATGGTGATCATGACGGTGCTTCGGAGATGGAGATCACAAGCACAAGATGATGATGGCCATATCATATCACTTATATTGATTGCATGTGACGTTTATCCTTTATGCATCTTATTTTGCTTAGTACAACGGTAGCATTATAAGATGACCCCTCACTAAATTTCAAGGTATAAGTGTTATCCCTAAGTATGCACCGTTGCTACAGTTTGTCGTGCCGAGACACCATGTGATGATCGGGTGTGATAAGCTCTACGTTCACATACAACGGGTGCAAGCTAGTTTTGCACATGCAGAATACTCGGGTTAAACTTGACGAGCCTAGCATATACGGCCTTGGAACACTAAGACCGAAAGGTCGATCATGAATCATATAGTAGATATGATCAACATAGTGATGTTCACCATTGAAAACTACTCCATCTCACGTGATGATCGGACATGGTTTAGTTGATATGGATCACATGATCATTTAGATGACTAGAGGGATGTCTATCTAAGTGGGAGTTATAAATTAATTGAACTTTAATTTATCGTGAACTTAGTACTTGATAGTATTTGCATGTCTATGTTGTTGTAGATCAATGGCCCGTACTACCGTTCCCTTTAATTTTAATGCGTTCCTAGAGAAAGCTAAGTTGAAAGATGATGGTAGCAACTACACGGACTGGGTCCGTAACTTGAGGATTATCCTCATTACTACACAGAAGAGTTACGTCCTGGAAGCACCGCTAGGTGCAAGACCCGCTGCAGGAGCGCAACGCCGGACGTTGTGAATGTCTGGCAGGGCAAAGCTGATGACTACTCGATAGTTCAGCGTGCCATGCTTTATGGCTTAGAATCGGGACTTGAAAGACGTTTTGAACGTCATGGAGCATATGAGATGTTCCAGGAGTTGAAGTTAATATTTCAGGAAAATGCCCGAATTGAGAGATATGAAGTCTCCGATAAGTTCTATAGATGTAAGATGGAGGATAATAGTTCTATAAGTGAACATATACTCAGAATGTCTGGGTACCACAACCACTTGACTCAACTAGGAGTTAATCTTCCTGATGATAGTGTCATTGACAGAGTTCTTCAATCACTGCCACCAAGCTACAAAAGCTTCATGATGAACTATAATATGCAAGGGATGGATAAGACAATTCCCGAGCTCTTCACGATGCTAAAGGTTGCGGAAGTAGAAATCAAGAAGGAGCATCAAGTGTTGATGGTTAACAAGACCACTAGTTTCGAGAAAAGGGGCAAAGGGAAGAAGGGGAACTTCAAGAAGAATGGAAAGCAAGTTGCTGCTCAAGTGAGGAAGCCCAAGTCTGGACCTAAGCCTGAGACTGAGTGCTTCTACTACGAAGGGACTGGTCACTGGAAGCGGAACTGCCCCAAGTATTTGGCGGATAAGACGGATGGCAAAGTGAAAGGTATATTTGATATGCATGTTATTGATGTGTACCTTACTAATGCTCGTAGTGGCGCTCGGGTATTTGATACTAGTTCTGTTGCTCATATTTGCAACTCGAAATAGGGGCTATGGATTTAAATGAAGATTGGGTAAGGACGAGATGATGATGCACGTGGGAAATGGTTCCAAAGTCGATGTGATCACCGTCGGCATGCTACCTCTACATCTACTGCCGGGATTAGTTTTAGACCTAAATAATTGTTATTTGGTGCCAGCGTTGAGCATGAACATTATATCTGGATCGTGTTTGATGCGAGACGGTTATTTATTTAAATCAGAGAATAATGGTTGTTCTATTTATATGAGTAATATCTTTTATGGTCATGCACCCTTGATGAGTGGTGTATTTTTGTTGAATCTCTATTGTAGTGATACACATATTCATAATATTGAAGCCAAAAGATGCAAGGTTAATAATGATAGTGCAACTTATTTGTGGCACTGCGGTTTAGGTCATATAGGTGTAAAGCGCATGAAGAAACTCCATGCTGATGGGCTTTTGGAATCACTTGATTATGAATCACTTGATGCTTGCGAGCCATGCCTCATAGGCAAGATGACTAAGACTCCCTTCTACGGAACAATGGAGCGAGCAACTGATTTATTAGAAATAATACATACTGATGTATGCGGTCCGATGAGTGTTGAGGCTCATGGCGAGTATCATTATTTTCTAACCTTCACAGTTGATTTGAGCAGATATAGGTATATCTACTTAATGAAACACAAGTCTGAATCATTGTTTAAAGTTCAAAGAATTTCAGAGTGAAGTGGAGAATCATCGTAACAAGAAAATAAAATTTTCAGAGGTGAATATTTGAGTTACGAGTTTTTCCTTCATTTAAAGCAATGTGGAAAAGTTTCACAACTCACGCCACATGGAACACCACAGTGTAATGGTGTGTCCGAATGTCGTAACCGTACTATATTATATATGGTGCCATCTATGATGTCTCTTACCAATTTACCATTGTCATTTTGGAGTTATGCATTAGAGATAGCTGCATTCACATTAAAAAGGTGTAGCGATCCGACCCGAATGGATCAAGTCTCTGTGCTTAAGTGTCATCCCTGAATCGGTATGCTGACACACATAGTACTCGAGGATTTATAACAGAGGTAAATCACATGTATAAAGTAACGTAAATACTATTACCTCAATCCAAATAGCGGAAGTAACAACAAGGTTGTGGGTTCCCATCAACACCAACGGCAAAGTTGAGTGTAGAAATCGTAACCCTAATGTATCACTTACTCGTCGTAAGATTCCTGCAACATGAGACGTTGCAGCCATGTAGGTCAGTACATTGAATGTACTGGAAATTTCACACTATAGAGCAATGCTGAATAATGGCTATCACTACATGCATATTTGGCTGGTGGAGGCTCTAAGTTTAATTTTGCATAAAGCTAATTTTTTCCTACAACAAAGGAATATATTTTATTTAACTATAAAGCTGGTTGAAAATTATTGAGAAGGTTCCTCCAACTCAATCCCAAAATCATTAATAACCCAACAATTTCATTAAATAGAGTGATGAGATCAAATCAATAATTCAAGTACCGGATACTCAAGATGTCCATAACTGGGGACATGGCTAATCATGATTAGTTTATACACTCTGCAGAGGTTTGCGCACTTTTCCCCACAAGACTCAATCTCCTCCATTGTATTTCTCGCACTCCATGGTGTTTGAGAAATGGATGATTGAGACATAGTCTTTCCGAAGCTTTAACTCTTTACTCTGGGTAGAGAGTACCGCCTACTTTCCCCTACATCTGCTAGCCTACCACTGAAAAAGGTCACACAAGATACTCAACTATGCCAGAGCCCATAATGGCTTATGGCTACATACGGAAGTTTCTAGCATGAATAATCTTATGATCCCTTTGAGCCTGGGTGGCATTCCATAGGGTGATCACACGGGTACTCTGGGATCCCCTTGGGCAAGCACGGGTTCTCCAGGTGCCCGGGCAAACCACTGGGTGCTCCAAGGTGCCCCAACTAATCCACCCAGATGTGTGTTAAAGTAGCCACCTTAAGTTTCCCTTAGTTAACAAAACTCTGACATCTTTCATGAATCTCACATACCAATCCACATCTATGAGCATAGAAAAGTAATGCAAGCATAACGCAATAATACCCTGGGTTTGAATGCAAGACAATAGGTTCCTACCTCATCAACTACTTCCCAATACCCACATGTTATCAAATCCTACTCATGCAATGTTTGAGGGTTGAAACTAATGCATAAAAACTGGGTATGAAAAGTATGATCAAAGTGTGAACTTGCCAGTACATTCAATGTACTGACCTACATGGCTGCAACATCTCATGTTGCAGGAATCTTACGACGAGTAAGTGATACGTTAGGGGCTATGATTTCTACACTCAACTTTGCCGTTGGTGTTGATGGGAATCCACAACCTTGTTGTTACTTCCGCTATTTGGATTGAGGTAATAGTATTTACGTTACTTTATACATGTGATTTACCTCTGTTATAAATCCTCGAGTACTGTGTGTGCCAGCATACCGATCCAGGGATGACACTTAAGCACAGAGGCTTGACCGTCTGAGGCCGGGTCGCTACAAGATGGTATCAGAGCACATGTTGACTGTAGGACGTGACCCCTAGAAACTGGCAAGCCCATAGGAAATATTTTCTCTAAAACCTTATTTTCAAAGAGATCTTCTACCTCTCTTATTTTCTGAGCTTTATCAACTATTCCCTTTTTGTTAGACTATACCCCTTTCCCCTTTTTACCACATGAACATTCGACTCATGAGATCACTCCAAGAAGTACAAGATATCGGACAACTAAGACCGCTTTGGAATGAAGAGGATTTTACCGAGCATTATAATAATGAAACTACGATGGTTGAAGACTCCGAAGACTAGGGAGATTTGAAGGCTCTGAAGAATTTCCAGATTGGTATGACCTAGGAAGGCTACCCTTGTGGAACTTATCAGACTATTGAAGTTGTCAATACCCGAGATCGAGGTGTGTCGGAGAAAGACCGAACATGGAGCGTTAAAACTCAAAGTTTTGTCAAGAAAACACTAAGGCAGGAGAAATCAACTATGGACTAATAGCTCATGGCAGAGACATGGGCATCAACACGGCTATCCATGATGTTATCCCCCGCTTATGCTATTTGTCACCATGCTGTGTTAAGCATGCATTTCTTCGGAAGGATTGGATGACAAAAGGGCTAATGGAGCACCTATCAGCAAAAGACGAAGTTTTAACCTTAGTTGGTGTATCACCAGGATCTAGAGTAGTACATCAAGAATTTTAAGATGGAGCTCCAGGAAGCCGTATTAGACAAGGAAGCATTTCGGGAAGAACTCAGGACCCAGGAGCTGAAAGTAGCCAAGCTGGAGGAGAAAAACCTCGAGATACCAGAGATTCGTCAGGAATTGAAGGGCAGTAGGACCATGGTTCATGCCAAGGATGTTGAAACCCAGAAGTTTGGAACACAACTCTAGAATATTAAAGGACGTCATGAGAGACTTCGCGTCAACATAAAGGATCTGGCAAAAAAAACTTGAGAAGGACAAGCACAATCGGAAGAACCCATCAGAGACATGAACAAGACCTGAAGAGTTTGGCGACTTTGAAGATTTATTGACCTTTAGAAGACCAAACCCCTGTTATATACCTACGTTAGATGCAATGATTGTGAGTTGTCATTTGTTTGATGTTTTTCTGACAGCCACAAATAAAATCTGTCTCTTCAAAACTATTGTTTGTATTGTGTGTATCCCTCTCGATCCCTCTTATCTCACACCAAAACCTATGGACCCAATAGAGGATGAATGGAGATGAACTCACATTTCCGAGACCTATAAGTCAATTGGAGACGGACCGATGGATTCAGAACATGAAAGATCGCATGAAGAATAACACTATAGCTGGAAAGGATATGGCCCAGCAAGCTCTTTAGTGCTTTGAAAGAGGTGCTGCTACTTGGTGGAGGATGTACCAAACCATCAATGGATGTCAAGGAGTAACCACTTGGGAAGAATTTAAGTTGACTCTGCTAAAGTCTCGTCTTGTGTCCCAGAAATTGAAGCTTTGTGGAAATGATATGAAGAAATCTTGTGCATGCAAGCTTTGTGGAGAAATAGGACACAACCATAAAGAACACAAGGATGAATGCCCTGATTGTGAACGAAGACGCCCAGCTGAAGAATGCCCAACTAGGCAGATTACTTGTTTCTTATGTGAAGGGACTACCCACTACCCTGCTCAGTGTCACATTTACCCCATGGTTCAAAAAACCATCCAACGGAAGAAAGAAGCAATAAAAGGAGCCCTCATGGAAATTTTAGAAGAACCAGTGATGAAGGAAGAGGTGAAGGACACACCCAAAGCAGACCCAATTAAACTCTGCACCAAGTCGTGCTATTCATGTGGAGAAGGACACATCTCCCAGGATTGTCTGAATGGAGATCCAGTAGAATTCCCGATAGTGGAAGTAGAGTATGACCCATAGGAAATAGAAGCCCTGATTGGAACTGAGAAGTATAGTGTCGGTGTCAAAACCGGCGGATCTTCGGTAGGGGGTCCCGAACTGTGCGTCTAAGGCGGATGGTAACAGGAGGCAGGGGACACGATGTTTTACCCAGGTTCGAGCCCTCTTGATGGAGGTAAAACCCTACGTCCTGCTTGATTTATTCTTGATGATATGAGTATTACAAGAGTTGATCTAACGCGAGATCAGAGAGGCTAAACCCTAGAAGCTAGCCTATGGTATGATTGTATGTTGTTCTACGGACTAAAATCCTCCGGTTTATATAGACATCAGAGGGGGCTAGGGTTACACAAGGTCGGTTATAAAGGAGGAGATATACATATCTGTATTGCCTAGCTTGCCTAGCTTGCCTTCCACGCCAAGTAGAGTCCCATCCGGACACGAGATGAAGTCTTCAATCTTGTATCTTCATAGTCCAACAGTCCGGCCAAAGGATATAGTACGGCTGTCCGGAGACCCCCTAATCCAGGACTCCCTCAGTAGCCCCTGAACCAGGCTTCAATGATGATGAGTCCGGCGCGCAGTATTGTCTTCGGCATTGCAAGGCGGGTTCCTCCTCCGAATACACCACGGCAGAATTTGAATACAAGGATAGTGTCTGACCCTGCAAAATAAGTTCCACATACCACCATAGAGAGAATAATATTTCCACAAATCTAATCTGCTGACACGTTTTGGCAACATGACATTATGCCATAGCCCGGTGATTATTCGAACCGTTTCCTTTAACTAGCCCCGCACATAACGTGAGGCAGTTTCTTGACACGTCTTGTCAAAGAAGAGATCTTGTCCCCCTTATTACGGGATTCTCATCAATACGGGCGTGGGTAACCCAACCGCGCCATCGATTACGGCGCTTGGGGGATAAGCGAGTTTTACCAGGCTAATGGGGGTGCATAGTTTCGGCCGCCCTTATAAAGGGACAAGGTTTAACCTTTTTCTACCCACGCCTTCTGCCTCCTTGCTCATCCATTCTTGCGCACTCGAGCTCCAACGCCCAAGTCCACATCCTTCCCCTCAACCTTCTCCAATCATGTCCGGAGCGGGAGACAAATGGATGGCTTCCTCCGTTACGGAGGGACACATCAAGAAGCTGCGCAGAGCCGGATACTTAGCCGCGAATATTGCGCATCGGCTGCCCGCTGCGGGGAAGATCGTTCCTACCCCTGAACCTCACGAGAGGGTAGTTTTCCTCCACCACTTCCTCAGCAGACTGGGGTTTCCCCTCCATCCATTCGTTTGTGGTCTCATGTTCTACTACGGGCTGGACTTCCATGATCTGGCCCCGAACTTCATCCTCAACATTTCGGCGTTCATCGCTGTGTGTGAGGCTTTCCTCCGCATCCGGCCCCACTTCGGCCTATGGTTAAAGACCTTCAATATCAAGCCGAAGGTGGTGGGAGGCCAACAAGCAGAATGCGGTAGAGCCATAGTGGGCAAGATGCCCAATGTTATATGGCTTGAAGACTCCTTCGTGGAGACCATAAAGGGGTGGCAATCGGCGTGGTTCTACATCACCGAGCCGCGCGACACCAACTGGGTGGATGCCTCCGAGTTTCGATCCGGAATCCCCACGCGGCTCACCTCCTGGAAAGAGAAGGGCCTATCCTGGGGTTCATCGGTGGAGCTGGACGGACTCTAGAAATGTATCCGGAATATGGCAGGCAAGAAGCTCAAGCTTGTCAACATAGTCCAGGTCATGCTCATCCGCCGGATCCTCCCGTGTCAACAACGGGATTTCAACTTGTGGGAGTTCGACCCGGCCCGGCACCAGACTCTGAGCGAGCTCTTCGACACGATGCACAAGGACGTTTGGAGGGTGCTGTTCAAGGGCGCCGAGGTCCCTTCATCTCTCATCGAGGACCGCAGGCTAAGCGCGAAGCGCCTAGCGCATTCGGTGAGTTCTATACATCTGGTAGGATATTTATTTCCCTACCTTAACCATGTGCGGGGTCTGAGCTCCATGCCTTTGACAGGACTGGGTGGAGATGTCGGGGCAGATTAACTGCCCGGCCCCTCTGCCCGAAGACACTTCGAACGCTCTCCTGACGGAGATGCTGACTCCGGCTCCTTACAAGGTGCCGGAGAAGACCAAGAAGGCCAAGGGAACCCGAAAGAGTTCCCGACGCCAGGTGTTATCGGACTCATCGTCCGATAACTCCGCGACGCACTCCTCCCCCGAAGACGAGGAGGAAGATGAAAATGCTCCCCCTCCAGTCGGAGCAGACAAGAAAAGGAAGGCCGCCCCAACCGGGGGGGGCAAAGGGTCGAAGAAGGGAAGGACTCTCCTTTCAGACTACTCCACCACCGCTGCCGAAGGCGAAGACGAGTGGCTGCTCAGGGCCAAGCCCCTGGCGAAGTCATAAGTATTCGGATGCCAGAGTAACCCATAGCATACCTTTGTCGCACTGCTTCTCCTAACGCCGAATTATGAGTATGCAGACCACCCCGAGCCCGTATCGACGTATCTTCGTCGGACGGCTCCCTGGGCTCGTCGGATATGGATAGCGATCCACTTCTGACCGCCACCTCCCCTTGTCCTACGGACAACGCCGAGGTATTGTCTCAAGAGGCACCGGGTCGAGGGGAGACAGTCCCGGAGGCGCCTCAAGGCGACCTTCCGGATTCCGGGAGCAGAGGGAGCAAGGCTCCCAAGGGCTCCGAGTTCGGCCCTCAGCCGAACACCGCGCCGGAACCTCCAGTGGTTTCGGACTCAGGTAGGTGGCCTCCTTCCAAAAGGGGCAAGACGCATGTGCTGGTGACCTCTATCCATCCAGAGGCACCGGACAGACTGCTGGGAGCACTTCGCAGCGCTTCCATTGACGAAGAGAACCACACTATTATAAGTGCGGTGATCCAGAAGGTTCAGTCTGCCAAGAGCGGACTGACTGAAGCCTGTGCCAGCCTTCTAACAGGCTTTGAGGTAAGTATTTGAAATATAGGAAAAATATTACCGCATAGACAATAGCCCCTGATGCTCTTTTCGGTTTTCACAAAGAAAAGCCGAACAGAGGATCAAACAATATCGCAGGAGTCTAATATAAATATGTCTATATGCGTATGCAGGCTTTGCTGCTGGCCTCTGCCGCACTGACTGCGGAGGTCGCCGCACTGAAGCAGGACCTCGAAGGGTCCAAAGAAGAGCTCGGCCTTGACAAGAGATAGCTCGAGGCGAACAAAGGTAAGTAATACCTAGTCTATGGATATATAAAAAAGAATGCGATTGCGAAATGACAGGATCATCGTAAATTTGCCAGGGGCCACAACCGAGGTGGCGACGCTGAAGCAAGCGCTATCCGAGGCCGAAAACAAAGTGGCCAAGGAGCGCACCGAGCGGGAAAGGCAGGAGGCACGGGTGGGCGAGGTGCAGCAAGAGCTCCACGCTCTCGTGACGAAGCACGAGGCGTTGGAGCTTGACTTGAAGACGCGAGAGTCCGAGCTTGCCACGGCCCTCGAGAGCGCAAAGAATTCCAAGGCCGAAGCCCAAAAGGCCCTCCAGGAGATTGATGCGATGAAGATAGCGGCGGGTAAGGCATTCTATATGCAAAGCAAGCATGTGAAAGTAAATTACTTGTTACTTACCCGAATCCGGAGCTCTCCAGGAGCATTCGTAGATTTGCCCCACAACGTGTCGGATGCCGCATAGTTTTACCAGGCCGAGGAGGGAAGCTCAACGGAGAAGCTGTTCTGGTCTCAGTATACTGGGACCGAACACCCGATGCCTCTGAGCGACCAGCTGAAGCAACTGGTTGAGCTGCACAAGGCGGCCGAACATGCCATGAAGGGCTTTATAGTCCGGATGTGGCCTGGTGACGCCCTTCCCAACAGCTACTTCGGCCTGGTGAGGCGGCTTGTAGATGCCTGCCCACGGTTGGAAGTCATCAAGCGGTCCGTCTGCATCGAAGGTGCACGCCGGGCTTTCGCCCGTGTGAAGGTGCAATGGGCCAAGATGGACGCCGTGAAGCTGGTGAAGGAAGGGCCGCCGCAGGGCAAGGAGCATCGCCACCCCGAGATGTACTATGAGGGTGTCCTGAAGGGTGCCCGTCTCGTGGCGGACGAGTATACGAAAGATGTAATATTTGAGTAAACTTGCTCGTGTGATCCTGTATTATGAAAACTTGTTCATATGCGCTATGCAATGCTTGTCTGAATTTAAAATATTACCTTCTGTTCGGCTGTTTATCAAATCTGAGAGATGGCTAGTCGTCGGCTTCTGCCCCCACGCCACGAGTGCTAGGGTGTTCGGGATAAACCTAAGCACTCTTGTTCCCATTGTTGGGTCCTTCGAGGGAGGTGCTCAGCACAACAAACAAGGCAATCGGACCATAATGTGTTATCACTCTCACTTAGCCATAGAATTCTATAATTTTAAATTTCGGCGAAGCCCCTAGTATTCGGAAGGCCAAATTCGGGGCGTGATACACGCCTTAAGCCGGACACGGCCGACTCCTCGCTCTAAGCGGCATAAGTCTTTAGGGACTTGAAACCTCTCGAACAGCGACCAGTCTCTCGCCTTATCATGATAGTCAGTTTTAGCTTTCTCTACTGAGGTGCTTAGCCCAGCAGAATCGGGGCACAATCGCAGTAGTTCTCCCAGTGCTACCTTAGCCGATATAGTGGAACGTAAGGTACCAAAACATGGGAGCCGGGCAAACCCAACTATTGACCCAAGACATGATTTGGAGCTGATGCATATAATGATATAAGTTCGGGGTGCCGCACTGTCGAAAGTGTTCGGACTTCTCACGCCGTATTATGGGGTATGCTTAAGCCCCTAGCGTATTGGCCGTACCAGAGTGTACGGGTGCTAGATGTTGTGAATGAACATATATATAAAAAGGAAGAATGCAACAATAGTCTTAATGCTATGCATTGTTTATTCAAAAAGGTGCATTAAAGCAGAATGATACAAGTAGTGCGATAAGCAAAAAGTAGGACTGTTTGACATGTCCCTTCCAAGGGAAAGCTGAGGAATAGTATTAAAGCAAATATTTCACTCGTTATCGTAATCCACCTGGGAGTTCCGTGGTGTGACGTAGCTTTCTGCCTCCTTGGTTGCTGCACCATGTGTTCGGCAATCATGCTGCCGGACAGGGTTTCCAGAGATTAAAATCCTGAAAGAGAAAAATAACAAAGCGGGAAGCCCCTAGAGTGGTTTAAACCACGACTTGGGGCGTGCCGCAGTCGTGCCCCCCTCCCTGCCTGTGCCCATGGTATTTTTAATGCGTAATTATGTACGTGTGGCACGGATTTTGCCGTTTGGCTGGGACCGGGGTGGGGGCCGCATTGCTATGCGAGCTCGGAACGTGCCAGGCGGTCCTGTTGCCGATTACTCCGGGCGCGCTTGAAGGTGTCCGGGTCCTTAATCGCCGAACTAGTGGATTGCCTTAAGAGGCTGCTTTGTGCTTCTGCTGCGAGGGCCGCAGTGTGCTCCTCCGTGCGGAGAGAGCGCTCTGTGTTTCCATTGACTGTGATGACCCCCCGAGGTCCTGGCATTTTGAGCTTGAGATATGCATAATGCGGTACCGCATTGAATCTTGCGAATGCGGTTTGCCCGAGCAGTGCATGGTAGCCACTGCGGAACGGGACTATGTCGAAGATTAACTCTTCGCTTCGGAAGTTATCCGGGGATCCGAAGACCACTTCCAGTGTGACTGAGCCTGTGCAATGGGCCTCTACACCTGGTATGACGCCTTTAAAGGTCATTTTGTGGGTTTGATCCTTGAGGGGTCGATGCCCATTTTGTGCACCGTGTCCTGATAAAGCGGGTTCAGGCTGCTGCCGCCATCCATAAGGACTCGAGTGAGGTGAAATCCGTTAATGATTGGGTCTAGGACCAATGCGGCGAATCCGCCATGATGGATACTAGTGGGGTGGTCCCTGCGGTCAAAGGTGATCGGACAGGAAGACCATGGGTTGAATTTTGGGGCGACTGGCTCCAACGCATATACGTCCCTGAGCGCACACTTCTGTTCCCTCTTGGGGATGTGGGTTGCGTATATCATGTTCACCGTCCGCACTTGAGGGGGGAACCTCTTCTGTCCTCCGGTGTTCGGCTGTCGGGGCTCCTCCTCGTCATCGCTATGTGACCCCTTATCTTTATTTTCGGCATTTAACTTGCCGGCCTACTTGAACACCCAACAATCCCTGTTGATGTGGTTGGTTGGTTTGTCGGGGGTGCCGTGTATTTGACACAAGCGATCGAGTATACGGTCCAAACTGGACGGTCCCGGAGTGCTTCTTTTGAATGGCTTTTTCCGCTGACCGGGTTTAGAGCCTTTGAATCCGGCATTGACTACCGTATCCTCGGTATTGTCGCTGTTAATGTGGTGCTTATGCTTGTTGCGGCGTGACCTGCCATTGCCGTCCTTGGTATCCGAAGTACCATGGTTCTTTGATATGTTATTACTGCGAGCCAGCCAGTTGTCTTCTCCCGCACAAAAGCGGGTCATGAGTGTCGTGAGGGCTGCCATAGATTTCGGCTTCTCCTGACCAAGGTGCCGGGCTAGCCACTCATCGCAGATGTTGTGCTTGAAAGCTGCTAGGGCATCTGCATTCGGAAAGTCGACGATTTGATTTTTCTTTGTTAGGAACTGTGTCCAGAATTTCCCGGCCAATTCCTATGGCTGCTGAATTATGTGGCTCAAGTCATCGGCATCTGGTGGTCGCACGTAAGTGCCCTGAAAGTTGTCGAGGAATGCGGCTTCCAGATCTTCCCAACAGCCAATGGACTCTGCTGGCAAGCTGTTGAGCCAATGCCGAGCCGGTCCTTTGAGTTTGAGTGGGAGGTATTTGATGGCGTGTAGGTCATCACCGCGGGCCATGTGGATGTGCAGGAGGAAATCCTCGATCCATACCGTAGGATCTTTTGTGCCGTCGTATGATTCTATATTTACGGGTTTGAAACCCTCTGAGATTTGATGATCCATTACTTCGTCTATGAAGCATAGGGGTGTGCGGCGCCTCTGTACTGGGCTATATCGCGACGCAGCTCGAATGAGTCTTGCCCGCTGTGTTCAGCCCGACCGGACTTACTTTTACTGTATCCGGCGTGAAGATTATTGTCTCGCATAGTGGCGCGCCCTCGTGATCCGTAGATCGATCTTGCATGTTTTTCTTTGTCCTCCAATACGTCTCGCAGGTCTGGCGTATTTCCCCAAGCCTTTTTATTTCAATGACGTCGGGGTGCGGGCTGAGCTTTTGGCTGGAATGTCTCTCTGTCGTGGCCACGAGGTGGCCGATCGGCCGCGTCATACGCCGGGGATGTAGGTTTCGGTGCTTCCTCCTCCAGTCGGGGTAGCAACCTGCACTTTGGGTAACTCTTGGAGGGGCGTTCGAGTTTATATTCCTCGGCCGCCAGGACTTCAGTCCATCTGTGAGCTAGCAAATCTTGATCAGCTTGAAGCTGCTACTGCTTTTTCTTAAGGCTTTTTGCTGTGGCTATAAGCCGGCGCTTGAAGCGGTCTTGTTCGATGGGATCCTCTGGCACGACGAATTCGTCATCGCCGAGGCTTGCCTCGTCTTCGGAGGGAGGCATGTAATTATCATCCTCCGCCTCTCCATCTGCCGCTCTCTCAGATGGGCTGGATCCTCCATCCTCCTGCTCTAAATCTTGCTGGAGGGGATTGTTGTTGTCTTCGGCACTGTCCGGAGTGCTATTATCTCCGGTGCCGGTATCACCACTTTTGCCTTGGCGGGACTTAGAGCGGCGCCGCTGACGCCGGCGCTTTGGTTGCTTCTTGGAGGGGTCATCCTCCATTGTCTCGTCGCCATTGCCTTCTTTGGGTGTGTCCACCATGTATATATCATATGATGAGGTGGCTGTCCAGTGCCCTGTGGGCACTGGTTCCTCTTCGACTCCCGCATCGTCGTCCATACCGTCGATGTCTTCGGAGTCGAAGTCGAGCATGTCGGTTAAGTCATCGATAGTGGCTACTAAGTGGGTGGTGGGTGGGCGACAAATTTCTTCATCATCCGCATCCCAATCCTGCCGAATGTAGTTCGTCCAGGATCCTCCTGACAAGGAGAGAGAGACCTTAATGAGTTCAGTATGTCGCCGAAGGGCGAGTGCTGAAAGATATCCGCGGAGGTGAACTCCATGATCGGCTCCCAGTCGGATTCGATAGGCACGGGCGCATGCGGTTTGGAGTCCGTGGCCGGAGAGGGATTCGGCAGTTTGGTAACACGGCTCTCGTGAAGGGTAAGGTCGATATTCGGCTCGATCGCCGCTGAGGATACGGCCTCCGTGACGGGGTCTATCCACCCGTCCATGGATGGCGCAACTGGCTCCGAATTGAGGCTCAGAGCGGCTGCCGGTGCGATCTCCTGAATACGGTCTGATGGTAGAGCTAAATCGTACTCATCGTGACCGCATGTCGCACAAGGCAGGGGCTCGAATCCGTCGAAGATCAAGTCTCTGCGGATATCGGCCATGTAGTTTAAGCTTCCAAACCTGACCTGGTGGCCAGGGGCATAACTTTCGATCTGCTCCAGTTGGCCAAGCGAGTTGGCCCGCAGTGCGAAGCCGCCGAACACAAAGATCTGTCCGGGGAGAAAAGTCTCACTCTGGACTGCATCGCTATTGATGATAGTAGGAGCCATCAAGCCTAACGGCGACGACATAGAGGAACTCTCAATGAAAGCACCAATGTCGGTGTCAAAACCAGCAGATCTCGGGTAGGGGGTCCCGAACTATGTGTCTAAGGCGGATGGTAACAGGAGGCAGGGGACACGATGTTTTACCCAGGTTCGGGCCCTCTTGATGGAGGTAAAACCCTACGTCCTGCTTGATTTATTCTTGATGATATGAGTATTACAAGAGTTGATCTACCGCGAGATCGGAGAGGCTAAACCCTAGAAGCTAGCCTATGGTATGATTGTATGTTGTCCTACGGACTAAAACCCTCCGGTTTATATAGACACCAGAGGGGGCTAGGGTTACACAAGGTCGGTTACAAAGGAGGAGATATACATATCTGTATTTCCTAGCTTGCCTTCCACGCCAAGTAGAGTCCCATCCGGACAAGAGACGAAGTCTTCAATCTTGTATCTTCATAGTCCAACAGTCCGGCCAAAGGATATAGTCCGGCTGTCCGGAGACCCCCTAATCCAGAACTCCCTCATACAGGAAGAGAAATAGATTGGATTCCAAGAAGGACCTGAGTCATATCACCTATTTCAGGTGCAAGGAGCAGGGCACTACTTCAGCGGTTCTCCAAAAAGGAAGCCGGGGATCCAAGGAGGCTTCGAAGTCACAAGGAAACCTCGAGACTTGTCAGAAGTAATATGTTTCAGTTGTAATGAAGTAGGGCACTTTGCCAGAGATTGTCCCAATGAGGATATCCATGTTAAATAGTTGAGTCTGTGAGAAATATAGCAGTAGTAGTGGGAACAATTCTTTTATATTGAGGTGTTGAGTTGAGGCATGTAATGGAAGTGCAGGAGATGGTAATAATTTGAGAATCAATAAAGATAGCATCGTTGGTACTGATTTGGATTTTTGAGTAGTTACTCTATGAAGAAATATTTTGACCATTTTCGAGGATATGAGAAATATGGTATATGGAAGATTTGTGCATTTTAAGGGTGGTAGTACCCTGTGAGGACACTTGACCTCTGGAAAGGATTATGATATTCCACAGAGTGTACTTCGGACAAAGTAAGTATGAGTTTTATCTCGAAATGTGGGATACCTCAAGAATATGGAGGGACGAAGTACTATTGGATATAAAGGAGGTATAATGTTGGTAATATGGGGCAATTGTAACTCCATGATGAGTCAGAGTAATCACGCCTTAGTTTGGTACCAATATAAGGAAGAGAGACACTACAATTGGATGGATTTAAGAAATGCTAGGAAGCTGGATGTTGGAATAATGATCAGTTGCCCCCGATGGTGATTTCAAGGTTTGCAAGTAATGAGATGGGCCATAACCCACAGGCCCCAGGACCTGCCAAGAAGCAAGCACACTCTTGTTGAAGGAAAAACCCTGGAAGAAGTTACGTTTATCAATAGATGATCTTATGGGAGTAATGCAAAAACCTAAGAGTTGTGAAGGAACGATAGATGTTTGTTCGGCTTGCAGAATCAATGGATTTTTTTCCTTTCGAACCTACTTCGTGGACAAGAGAAATTCTGGAAAGCTTGTGAGGATGACTGAGTGTTAGAATGCGAGATTCACTAAACCATGTACAAGGTAATGATTTGGGTGCGGGGTGGATTGATCACCATACCGACTTACTCTTATTATTCGCCTTGCTATATGGGATGATAAATCCGAGTGACTTGCCTATAGTAGAGCGACGATGATCAAAACCTTGATTAAGCCTTAGAATGGTATGTCAATTTTTCCCCTTGTACAAGGCAGTTGTTGCCAATCGTAGGATATACGGTGAGGTTCAAGCCCAGACCCATTTCCTGCAGGAGAAACCATAAAATCGTTGACCACCATGAGATATCGATAGTTGTTTAGTATTGGCGCCAGACCCGTCAGCTCAGAAGACCCAGTCACAGAAGAACCTTATCAAGATGAAAGGACAGAAGAATTGTGGTAAAGGTTATGCCACTACCGAAAGAGCCCAGAGAAGGAATTTTCCTGAAAATCTGAGAAGATGGACACTGTCAACGATAAGGATGGAGTATATGAGTTTTGATGGAACAGTAACCATGCTTCTAAGGGTGGTAGCACCCCAGACCCCCTCTGACAATCGATGGATTTTTCAGAAGACCCCAAACCCAACATATTTCTTTCTAGCCTCTCCGAATCTCGAGGACGAGATTCATTTTAAGGGTGGTAGGTTTGTAACATCCCAAAATTCTAAATTTTGGAATGTTATATTAAATAAATAGTTTTTGATTTGTTTGCTTGATTGTGGTGTGGTTTCTTGTGTGAAATTGAGTGAAATTTGAAACCCTTTTGAAAGTTAAATAAGAGGGAATAAAATGACTTTCCCAAACTTTCATTTTTGCATTGTGATCTCCATGAATTCAAATTCATTTCATCACAAAACCCTAGAGTGAAGATGACATGACTTCTTCCATTTAAATAAATTAAAAGGGTTTTGAAAATAATTGAATTCCATTTGGAACTATTTCAAATTCAAAAACTTTAAGCAACTCAATGATTTTCATGAGAGAAGATAAAATGACTTCTTCAAACCATATGAAATATGAGTTGGGAGTTTTGAAGAATCAAATTTAAAGCCCCTTTGGAAATTATTTTCAATTTGGAGTTATTTGATTTTTTACAAAATTATTTTTTTTCTCCCAAAAATAAAATATATGGAAATTAGGGTAAAATGATTCCCTACATTAGAAAATTGGAGAGAAATAAATTTGAAATCATTTTGGTATTTTTAAAATGATTTTTACTGGGTTTTATTGCAATGGTAGCACTCTTTGCTTTATTTTATTTTCTGTGGATTTTATTTGACGCTAAAAAATGTTCATGTTATAGAAAATCTTTTTCTGAAATTTTTGATATATTGTATGCCATAGTATATTTTTATTTTATTTTGGTTTATATTATTTCCTGTCAAAATTGTTTTAAAAAAACAAATTTCCGTGCCGCCGAACCGGGCCGAGGCCCAGTCCAGCCGGCCCGCCCGCCTCGCCACCCAGCTCAGGACGAAGTCCCGAGCGCTGCCGCAACCGTCGCCGCCTCGACGTCCGTGCTCCGCTCGGACTCCACCGCCGCCTTGGCCCCTCCTCCACGCCACCGTCGCCCCCTCCTCCTATAAATCCCGCAGCCCCCCTCTCCTCCTTGCTTCGCGTCGATGCGTCGCCGCCTTTCCCGCCGCCGCCGCTGCTGCTATCGCGCCGCTGCTGCTGTCGCGCCGCCGCCGCGCCGCCCGTCGCCGCGCTGCACCCCCCGCCGCGCCTCACGCCCGTACGCCGCCTCCCCGCGCGCAGCCGACGCCGCTGCCACCGTTTACTCCGTCGCCGGCGACTCCAACCGCCGCGGTAACCTCCGCAGGCGTCGAACCTTCCCGAACCGAAAATAAACTAAACTCGGTCCGAATCGGTTTTTTTAAGGTTCGTTTTTTTGGAAACTCGTTTTTTATTTAGTTTAGTTATTTAATGAACGCTTTCTGTTTAGGAAGTTTTAGTGCACGTTTTCGTTCTATAATTCTGTTTGACAAACGTTCCTTCGGTAGAATTTTTCTTTTTCTTTTAAATTCGTCCAGGGACCCATCCATGAATATTGTATTTACAGATTAGTCCCTAATCTTCAAACCTACGTTAATTTTTACTCGTTTGTCCAAATACAACGAAACCAACGCCCACTTCTTCGTTATGATCCCCTCTATCGAGATAAACAACTTAAACATGTTTCTGAAAGTTTAAAATTTGGTTTCAAATAGATTTGGATTCAAACTTCTTTTGTTCATAACTCGAGTTTTATAACTCCGTTCGAGTTGATTCTTTTTGCTAATTGAAGCTCTTGACCTAAAATTTCTGATAAGACCAAATCTATCCAATTTTGGTACTGTTAGAATTTTTTCTGTTGCAAGAGTTAATTGCCTATTTTCGAAGTTTTTCGAGATCTTTTCTTCAATTTTTTTGCATGAGTGCTTATGTATGCAATTGCTTGCTTACGATAGATTGACCGGAGTGTGATGAGTAGAACTATCAAGAGTTATGAGTGCGAATCATCTTCATCAACAGTACAAGGCAAGTTCACACTTTGATCATACTTTTCATACCCAGTTTTTATGCATTAGTTTCAACCCTCAAACATTGCATGAGTAGGATTTGATAACATGTGGGTATTGGGAAGTAGTTGATGAGGTAGGAACCTATTGTCTTGCATTCAAAACCGGGGTATTATTGCGTTGTGCTTGCATTACATTGCTATGCTCGTAGACGTGGATTGGTATGTGAGATTCATGAAATATGTGAGAGTTATTGTTAACTAAGGTTTAACTTAAGGTGGCTACTTTAATACACATCTGGGTGGATTGGTTGGGGCACCCTGGAGCACCCAGTAGTTTGCCCGGGCACCTGGAGAACCCAGTGCTTGCCCAAGGGGATCCCGGAGTATCCGTGTGATCACCCTATGGAATGACACCCAGGCTCAAAGGGATCATAAGATTATTCATGCTAGAAACTTCCGTGTGCAGCCACAAGCCATTATGGGCTCTGGCATAGTTGAGTATGTTGTGTGACCTCTTTCAGTGATAGGCTAGCAAATGTAGGGGGAAGTAGGTGGTACTGTCTACCCAGAGTAAAGAGTTAATGCTTCGGAAAGACTGTGTCTCGATCATCCGTTTCTCAAACATCATGTAGTGCGAGAAATTCAACGGAGGAGGTCGAGTCTTGTGGGGGAAAGTGCGCAAACCTCTGCAGAGTACAAACTAATCATGATTAGCCGTGTCCCCGATTACGGACATCTTGAGTATCTGGTACTTGAATTATTGGTTTGATCTCATCACTTTACTTAATTAATTTCTGGGGTTATAATTATTATTTTGGGATTGAGTTGGAGGAACCTTCTCAGTAATTTTTAACCAACTTGGTAGTTAATAAAAATATTCCTTTGTTGTAGGGAAAAATTAGCTTTATGCAAATGTTAAACTTAGAGTCTCCACCAGCCAAATATGCATGTAGTGTCAGCCATTATACAGCATTGCTCTACAGTGTGAAATTGCCAGTACATTCGATGTACTGACCTACATGGCTGCAACGTCTCATGTTGCAGGAATCTTACGATGAGTAAGTGATACGTTAGGGTTACGATTTCTACACTCAACTTTGTCGTTGGTGTTGATGGGAATCCACAACCTTGTTGTTACTTCCGCTATTTGGATTGAGGTAATAGTATTTACGTTACTTTATACATGTGATTTACCTCTGTTATAAATCCTCGAGTACTATGTGTTTCAGCATACCGATCCAGGGATGACACTTAAGCATAGAGACTTGACCGTCTGAGGTCGGGTCGCTACAATAGGGCGCCATCTAAATCAGTTGAGTTGACACCATATGAACCGTGGTTTGGCAAGAAACCTAAGCTGTCGTTTCTTAAAGATTGGGGCTGCGATGCTTATGTGAGAAAGCTTCAACCTGATAAGCTCGAGCCCAAATTGGAGAAATGTGTCTTCATAGGATACCCAAAGGAGACTGTTGGGTACACCTTCTATCACAGATCCGAAGGCAATATATACGTTGCTAAGAATGGATACTTTCTAGAGAAGGAGTTTCTCTCGGAAGAAGTGAGTGGGAGGAAACTAGAACTTGATGAGGTAATTGTACCTTCTCCCTTATTGGAAAGTAGTTCATCATAGAAATCAGTTCCTGTGATTCCTACACCAATCAGTGAGGAAGCTAATGATGATGATCATGAAACTTATGATCAAGTTACTACCGAACCTCGTAGGTCAACAAGAGTACGATCCACACCAAAGTGGTACGGTAATCCTATTCTGGAGGTCATGTTACTTGACCATGACGAACCTACGAACTATGAGGAAGCGATGATGAGCTCAGATTCCGCGAAATGGCTTGAAGCCATGAAATATGGGATGGGATCCATGTATGAGAACAAAGTGTGGACTTTGGTTGACTTGCCCAATGATCGGCAAGCCATAGAGAATGAATGGATCTTCAAGAAGAAGACTGACGCTAACGATAATGTTATTGTCTACAAAGCTCGACTTGTTGCGAAAGGTTTTCGACAAGTTCAAGGAGTTGACTACGATGAGACCTTCTCACCCGTAGCGATGCTTAAGTCTGTCCGAATCATGTTAGCAATTGTCGCATTTTATGATTATGAAATTTTGCAAATGGATGTCAAAACTACATTCCTTAATGGGTATCTTCAAGAAGAGTTGTATATGATGCAACCAGAAGGTTTTGTCGATCCAAAAGGTGCTAACAAAGTGTGCAAGCTCCAGCGATCTATTTATGGACTGGTGCAAGCCTCTCGGAGTTGGAATGTACACTTTGATAGTGTTATCAAAGCATATGGTTTTATACAGACTTTTGGAGAAGCCTGTTGATAACCCACAAGTATAGGGGATCGCAACAGTTTTCGAGGGTAGAGTATTCAACCCAAATTTATTGATTCGACACAAGGGGAGCCAAAGAATATTCTCAAGTATTAGCAGCTGAGTTGTCAATTCAACCACACCTGGAAACTTAATATCTGCAGCAAAGTATTTAGTTGCAAAGTAATATGATAGTAGTGGTAACGATAGCAAAAGTAATATTTTTGGGTTTTGTAGTGATTGTAACAGTAGCAACAAAAAAGTAAATAAGCAAAGAACAATATATGAAAAGCTCGTAGGCATTGGATCGGTGATGGAGAATTATGTCGGATGCGATCGATCATGCAACAGTTATAACATAGGGTGACACAGAACTAGCTCCAGTTCATCAATGTAATGTAGGCATGTATTCCGAATATAGTCATGCGTGCTTATGGAAAAGAACTTGCATGACATCTTTTGTCCTACCCTCCCGTGGCAGGGGGGTCCTACTGAAAACAAAGGGATATTAAGGCCTCCTTTTAATAGAGTACCGGACCAAAGCATTGACACATAGTGAATACATGAACTCCCCAAACTACGGTCATCACCAGTAATGGTCCTGATTATTGTCACTTCGGGGTTAACGGATCATAACACATAATAGGTGACTATTGACTTGCAAGATAGGATCAAGAACTTGCATATATTCATGAAAACATAATAGGTTCAGATCTGAAATCATGGCACTCGGGCCCTAGTGACAAGCATTAAGCATAGCAAAGTCATAGCAACATCAATCTCAGAACATAGTGGATACTGGGGATCAAACCCTAACAAAACTAACTCGATTACATGATAAATCTCATCCAACCCATCACCGTCCAGCAAGACTACGATGAAATTACTCACACACGGCGGTGAGCATCATGAAATTGGTGATGGAGGAAGGTTGATGATGACGATGGCAACGGATTCCCCTCTTCGGGGCCCCGAACGGACTCCAGATCAGCCCTCCCGAGAGAGTTTAGGGCTTGGCGGCAGCTCTGTATCGTAAAAAGCGATGAATCCTTCTCTCTAATTTTTTTCTCCCCGACCACGAATATATGGAGTTGGAGTTGAGCTCGGTGGAGCGTTAGGGGGCCCACGAGGTAGGGGGCGCGCCCCCACCCTCGTGGACAGGGTGTGGGCCCCCTGACGTGGATTCTTCTTCTAGTATTTTTTAAATATTCCAAAAATAATCTCTGTTGATTTTCAGGTCATTCCGAGAACTTTTATTTCTGCACAAAAATAACACCATGGCAATTCTGCTGAAAACAGCGTCAGTTCGGGTTAGTTCCATTCAAATCATGCAAGTTAGAGTCTAAAACAAGGGCAAAAGTGTTTGGAAAAGTAGATACGACGGAGACGTATCAACTCCCGCAAGCTTAAACCTTTGCTTGTCCTCAAGCAATTCAGTTGATAAACTGA
The DNA here is from genome assembly GCF_056163025.1 of Triticum urartu. Taxonomy (NCBI): domain Eukaryota; kingdom Viridiplantae; phylum Streptophyta; class Magnoliopsida; order Poales; family Poaceae; genus Triticum; species Triticum urartu. Next base: position 67,864,652 of record NC_141876.1, on the reverse strand, counting down.
AAGTGATAAAGAAAAACTTTTACAAACTCTGTTTGCTCTTGTTGTTGTAAAGATGTAAAGCCAGTATTCAAGTTTTCGGCAAAGATTATGAACTAACCATATTCACAATAACATTTAGGTCTCATGTTTACTCATATCAATGGCATAATCAGCTAGCGAGCAACAATAACAAATCTCGGATGACAACACTTTCTCAAAACAATCATGATATGATATAACAAGATGGTATCTCGCTAGCCCTTTCTAAGACCACAAAACATAAATGCAGAGCACCTTTAAAGATCAAGGACTGACTAGACATTGTAATTCATGGTAAAAGAGATCCATTCACAGTCATACTCAATGTAAACTAATAGTAATGGATGCAAATGACAGTGATGCTCTCCAACTTGTGCTTATTAATAAGATGATGATGACTCAACATAAAAGTAAATAGATAAGCCCTTCGCAGAGGGAAGCAGGGATTTGTAGAGGTGCCAGAGCTCGGTTTTGAAATAGATATGAATAATATTTTGAGCGGTATACTTTCATTGTAAACATAACAACCGAGAGATCTCGATATCTTCCATGCTACACACATTATAGGCGGTTCCCAAGCAGAATGGTAAAGTGTATACTCCCCCACCACCAACAAGCATCAATCCATGGCTCACCCGAAACAACGGGTGCCTCCAACTAACAACAATCCTGGGGGAGTTTTGTTTGCAATTATTTTGATTTGATTTGAGCATGGGACTGGGCATCCCGGTGACCAGCCATTTTCTCGTGAATGAGGAGCGGAGTCCACTCCTCTTGAGAATAACCCGCTTAGCATGGAGGATATAGACAGCCCTAGTTGATACATGAGCTATTCGAGCATACAAAATAGAATGTTTATTTAAAGGTTTAGAGTTTGGCACATACAAATTTACTTGGAATGGCAGGTAGATACCATATATAGGTAGGTATGGTGGACTCATATGGACTAACTTTGGGGTTTATGGAATTGGATCCACAAGCAGTATTCCCGCTTAGTACAAGTGAAGGCTAGAAAAAGACTGGGAAGCAACTAGCTAGAGGGCAACAACAGTCATGAACATGCATTAAAATTAATCAACACCGAATGCAAGCATGAGTAGGATATAATGCACCATGATCATAAATATCATGGAGTCTATGTTGATTTTGTTTCAACTACATGCATGAACATGTGCCAAGTCAAGCCACTCGAATCGTTCAAAGGAGGATACCACCCCATCATACCACATCACAACCATTTTAATAGAATGTTGGCACACAAGGTAAACCATTATAAGCTCCTGGCTAATTAAGCATGGCATAAGCAACTATAATCTCTAATTGTCATTGCTGTCGGATTTCAGGTTCCGGCAGACCCTTGAGGTTCGAACACTGGGGTGCGCACAGAGATCTCTCCCCTACCGATCTACGTCCAATCTCCTCGTGTGATCTAAGCTGGAAACAACGAACAACACAAGGGACACGAGGTTTATACTGGTTCGGGCCACCGTTGTGGTGTAATACCCTACTCCAGTGTGTGGTGTGGTGGATTGCCTCAGGGGCTGACGATGAACAGTACAAGGGAAGAACAGCCTCGCGAGAGGTGTTCTTGAGCTGGTGCGATGAACTGCTTGGGCGAGTTCAGTCGCCTCTCTCTCTCTGCTAGGGCTCTATCAGATCTCTAGATGTCCTCCTCTCCTTTTCTCTCTTTTTTCTCTCTTTCTCCCCCTTATTTTCTCTGTGGTGGCTATCTCTATTTATAGAAGCCCTGGACCTCTCCCCAAATAATGAGTGGGAAGGGCGCCAACAATTGGCCATTTTGAAGGGGAACATCTAGTACAAGTTATCCTGACCAAAGGCGGTCTTCGGCTGCCAAAAGCACTGGTGATGACGCCGTCTTGGGCTCCATGGTGACCTCCGCCCTGCCGCTCTGCTGGTCTTGGTCTCGTTAGACCGGAATGGTAACCTTTGCCCGATGCCTCGGCCTATGCCTGCCCCCTTTGCACCAAAGGGGAACACAAGGACACTACGCAGGCCGGCGCCCTCCTGGTCTCGATCGTCATGGCTTGCGTCACGGGCTCCTCACGAGGTACCCCTGCCTTGATCTCTTTGCCTCCTCGCGAGCCTGCCTGATGAGGCTGCCTCTGAGGAAGCTTCCGGTCGTCCGCCCCGCGAGGCTTGGCCCCTCGCGAGGGTCTTGAGCTTGAGCTGATGAAGATGGGCCGCGCTGGGCCCCCACTTGAGCCACGCCGCAGGCCGCGGGCAGGCAAGTCTGGGGACCCCCGTTCCCAAAACACCGACAGTAGCCCCCGGGCCCAAGGCGCGCCCGGGCTTGGCCTAGCAGGGACGCGAAGGGGTGAGCGCGAAGTGCCGCGGGCCCCAACAGCCTGCGGCCTTGGGCGCCGCGTGGCGATTGATTGGACATGGGCGTATGCGCTTCCCCATGACGCCTTGGCGACCGCACGACTTGACAAGTCCCTACATGCAGAGAAACCGGTCATGATTACCTGCGATCGTGGTGCTCGGCGGTTGGCCTCCTCCGGCTATAAGCACGGGGCTGCGCAAGCCCCTTCAGTTCATCCCTTCCTGCTGCTCCTTTCCTTCTTCTTCCTTGTTCTTGCTCCTCCTTACGCCAATGGCACCAATCCGCTGGTTTTCTGCAGAACAGAAGAGAAAGGCCCCCCAAGAGGGTCCTGACCCACTTCCGCCGAAGAAGCGGCTGGTCCTCTGCCACCGAGATGAGGGTGCTCAGCAGGAGGCATCGAGGCCCTGGTACGAGCGGCCGCCGCCTGGGTTTTTTCTACCCTTGTACGCCTGCATCATGGGTCCTGGGGGAGAAGGCGTCGAGCAACATCGACGGTGCCGCCATCGACGTCGGCGAGTCACAGTGGTGCGCGTCGTTCCTCCTGGAGTCCACGCCGAGCGCTCCTCTCGCGAGCTCGTGCTCCACGCCTCCAAGCTCTTGGATTCGCCTTCCTCCTTCCTTTGCCTTCGAGATGCCGTTGAGCGGGGCTCTGGAGCTCTGGCTGCAGCACGCTGACTGCAGTACCCTTGCGTCCAGAGTGGAGGTCGCGGTCGTCGCTCCGAGCAAGGTCTTCATGACCCAGGGCTGGGGCGAAATCGCCCGGGTCTGCCGGACGGTAGGTGCCCTCGTAATTCATCTTGAATACGATGGTGCCTCCCTGATGTTCTTCAAGGTCTTCGATGCTAAAGAACGCCGGCTGGAGTGCTCCCCAGGGAGAGTGGCAGGGGCAACGAACTAGCGAGGACTTGGCCCGCCCATCGGTCCTCCAGCAGCTCTTCAGGCAGCAGCGGAGGAGCCGGGGAATCCAGCAGCTCCTCCGGGCTCCTCGCGACTCCGGAGACGAGCAACAATAGCTACAAGCCCCCGAGCTCGCGCCGTGCTCGGAGCGGGGCAGTTGCGTCCAGCCGCCGACGCCACTGATCTGGATGGGGTTGGCGCTGATGTTGGGCATCCCATTGTTGATGATGGCGTCCCTTGCAGAGGTGCGAGCGATTAGCGTTCCTTAGGATTAGTACTTTTGTTCCCTGCAAGGAATCGAAGCAACACCATGTGGGGGTATGTAAGGCGTCTGCCATGTCTTTTGCGAACATTATGTCTTAATATGAATCAATGCGAGGTGCTTGTCCTGTCTCGGCTCGGCTCCCCCTTTCTATCCTCACGAGGACGTGGCGCTCTACGCTGACAGGTCCTAGTCCCCAGGTAGGCTTGTATGCCAGGTCACGATGCCGTGGTCAAGGCCAGGAGGTGAGCGGCCCGAGGTCCGGTAAGAGCCCCCGAGTCGCGATGCTCGGGAGGTCCCCTTTAGCGCTCAAGCAGCCCTCGCTGGATGAGAAAGGAAGGCAACATCACCGTGACAAAGCTGCCCTGGGCGAGGGTTTTGCGCTGCGTTGGTCCAACTCCCATAAGGGCGTGAATTATCTCTTGAGTCTGGTGTAGTTCCTCGATGAAGCGCCCGGCCTGAGTGGTGGCAGCTAAGGCGCTGCTGGGTTAGGTCCTCGCGAGCTTCTTCCCACTCCCCCGCACTTTCCTTAATGCTCTACGTCCTCAGGTCCCGGCCCTCGAGCGAGCTCAGCCGTCGCTGGTATGACAGGTCGCGATGTCGTGGGTCAAGGCCAGGGGGTGAGGGCTGGAGAGCCAATAGGAGCCCATGAGTCGCGATGCTCAGGTGCCCCCCTTTTAACGTGCAAGCGGTCCGTGCCGGAGAGAGGGAGAGGCAGCTCACGACGTCCCCAGCGCTGCTCCTGGAGTAGGTCCTGCACACCAATCATGAAGAGAAACAAGACCTGTTGTTATGGTTGCCAGCCAACCTTTGGTCGCTCCGGGGAAGTGGTTGGGGCATTGAGGGCCTGGTGAGGTGGCACCTTGCGGTGCTGCCGCGGCTAGAGCTCGACCACTCAGATTTATCGGCGTTGTAGGGATGGACCCGTGCGCACATGTCGTGCCAGAGTGAGCGGCTCCATAGGTAGGCATCAATCGAGCAGGCGATTAGGTCGGGTACGTTAAGCACGCAGGAGGAAATTCATTTTAAGTAGACGCGGGAAAAGAAAACGCCACTGGGCCAGGCCCGATCAGCTCGGGGTTGATGAAGCCCGAGGGGCGCCCCCAACAAGGTAAGTAAAGAGCATAAGCAAAACGGGTACATGCCGCAGGGACAGACCCACGCGACCTGGGAATGATGCGGCCCTGTGGGCGCTCCCAGCTAAAAACGAAACTTAGAAAGATGTCACCTGGTGCCGTTGAAGATGAAGTGATGTTGAAGAAGTGGGCGATGCGCGATGATGACGTCGACCCTCATGAGCCCCCAGGCCCAGGAGCCTCGAGAGGCTCCGGAGGCGCAGGTGGGCCTCCGAGGACCATCTCCATCTCCGCTAGGACCGCACAATTCCTGACCTCCTGAGCCTCCAGAATGCTCCTCAGCAGGCGCTGATGAGCGGCGACCGCATTCGGCAGGCCGAAAGGCATGCGGACGTAGTTGTGAGGTGGACCCTCGCAACGCCCCATGTGCGAAGGCCAGAGGCACTCCTGAGACGCGGCTCGGTTGAGCCCTGGTACGTCAATGCAGACGCGCAGCCCACCATCCTCGCCTGGATGTGGGGCTACGGTGGGCAAGCGGCGGCTGCCACGCATGACTCTCGACTCCTGTAGCTCTTGGGTGTTTCTTGCGATGAACTCCTGAGGGTTTGGTCTTCCTTGCCTTGTACCTTCCTAAGGGAAACGTGCCTGGAAGCACCCCTCCAAGTGGTGCTCGAGCGCCTCCCTCGCGACCTTGGCAAAGTTGGTGGCTCTCCAAGAAAGAGCCCCCGAGCCCTGCCTGAGGAGGGCGCCGGGCACGCCTTCCTATGCGAGAGAGGGTTGCACTCCCTGATTGGGCGCAGATCCTGACGCAACACCTCCGGAGGCGCCTGCCTCCTTATGGCTTGGGCCAGGCGAAACCTTCTTCTTCTTCTTAAGGGTCGCCTCGGGAAGTCTTCCGTTCCCGTGGTCCGGGTCTTCGATTGTTGCGGCTTGGAACGCGCACTCAAGTGAATACACTGCGTCCCTTTCTTCACAGGGTAGGGTGATGACTCCACCGCTTCCTGGCATCTTGAGGACATTGTATCCATGATGAGTTATTGCCATGAACTTGGCCAGGGCTGGGTACCCGAGGATGGCATTGTATGGCAGACGGATGTGGGCGACATCGAAGTCGATGAGCTCGGTGCGGTAGTTGTTGCGCTGCCCGAAGGTGACTGGAAAGCGAACCTGCCCTATTGGAACAGTGGAACCATCAGTGACTCCTGAGAAGGGCTTGGTCGGCTGAAGCTGATCGTACGGCACGTGGAGATTGTCGAACGTCTCGACGGACAGGACGTTGAGTCCTGCTCCGCCGTCAATGAGGGTCCTGGAGACCTGCACGTTGCTGATGACCGGGGAGCAAAGCATCGGGAGGACTCTGGCCGTTGCTGCGCACTTGAGCTGATCTGCTGAGCTGAACATGATAGCGCATGCAGGCCACCTGAGAGGGCGTGTGGCCTCAAGCTTGGGGAGGACTGCATTCACCTCACGAGCAAACTGCTTGAAGATGCGCTGTGAGGCTGGGGCCTGCACGCCACCCAAGATGCAAGCGATCGCGCACGGCTCCTGGAAGCCCCCAGCCCCCTCGTCTTGATGTTGGCCTTCGTTCCTCCTTGGTGGTGGCGGCAAAGGAGGAAGGCCTGCATTGCCGTGCGGGCGATCCTCACGAGGCTGATCTCTCCAACCTCCCTTGCGAGGCTGGTCCTGCCAGTGATCCTCGCGAGGTCGGTCATGCCACCCTTGGCAAGGGCCACGGTCTTCCCATCGTCCCCCACCTCTTCCTCCTCCTCGGCCATAGCCCCTGTCATTGCGCTCCGGGCGTCGGCTAACACGTCCATCTCTCACGGTCCTGAGCTCTTGACATTCGTTGGTGTTGTGGGTGTGGAGGTCGTGGTACATGCAGTACCAGCTGCCCTTGGATGACTCAGGCTGCCTCGCTTGGTGTCTGGCTCCGCTGCAAGCACGGCAGCCCCCTTGCGCTTCACGTCCTTGGCCTTGGGCTTCTTCTCTTCTGGGTTGGCAGCCGGGAGTTCGAGGAGGGAAAGGCGCCCTTCCTCAGCCCTGGCGCACTTGGTTGCCAAGTTGAACAGCTCCAGGGATGTGCACAGGTCTTCATGGATTGCTAGCTCCTCCTTCATCTTGATGTCGCGTACGCCATCGGAGAAGGCCCAGATGATGGCTTCTTCAGTCACCTTGGGGATCTTGAGTCGAGTGTTGTTGAAGCGCTGGATGTGTTTCTGCAGGGTTTCCCCTTGCTGCTGCTTGATGCGGCGCAGATCGCTCACGGCCGGGGGCCGGTCGCGAGTGCCCTGGAAGTTGGCGATGAAGCGAGTGCGCATCTCGTCCCAGGAGGAGATTGTGCCAGGAGCCAGGTTCAGGAGCCAGGTGCGGGCCCCGTCCTTGAGCGCCATGGGGAACCAGTTCGCCATGACCCTTTTGTCTCCGTTGGCGGCTTCGATGCATAGCTCGTAGAGCGAACTCCGCGGGGTCCGCCGTGCCATCGTAGTGAGGGGGCAGGTCAGGCTTGAACTTGCCTGGCCATGTGACGCCGCATAGCTCGGGGGTGAGGGCACGGCAGCCTGCTGTGGCCACCGGCGCCTTTTGCTGGCACTGGGCTTGTTCCTGGGGATTACCGTGCGCCGCCGCTTGGAGCAGCGCGGGGTCTTGGCATGGAGGTGCAGGGACGCGATCTTGGCGCGCCGGTGCTAGAAGCGGGCGAGCACCTTCTTGGGGATGAGGGATCTCTTGGCAGCTCCTTTCTTGCTGCGCAGGCGCCAGACACGGAGGGTCTCACCCTGGGGCTGCGCGCCTTGGAGCCAGGGCGCCTTCTTGGGGAGGAGGTGGTGGAGGCACCTCCTGATCCCCGCCTCCTGCGCGGAATGGTGGGCGAGGTAGCGAGAGGGACGGCAAGGGGGAGCCCCCTGCGGCACTGACGAGCTTGGTGATGCGAGCAAGCCAGTCCTCGTAGAGGTCGTTGACGGGGCGGTAGTGCAGGAGCTCTCTTGCCAGGAGCAGCGCGGCGTGCACGTCCGTGGGGGCGCGACGGGCGTGGGACGATGAAGCGGCTGGAGTCAGCGACGGTGTAGCGGTGCGGCCCTCCCGCCGCACCGAAGGGTGCTGGGACGAGGCCTGCTGCTCGTTCCCCGCCGGGCCGGTGGCGGCGTTGGCGGCAGGCGACGGGGAACGACGAGGGCGTCCACCGACGGGCGCCGTCTGGGCGACGCGGGTGAAGAGAGCAGCCCGGCGCTCGGCGTGAGCCCGACGAGCGTCAGCCATGGACACGACGGAAGATCACACGCGAACAGCGGAAGAAAGATTCCGGCGCACCCTTACCTGGCGCGCCAAATGTCGGATTTCGGGTTCCGACAGACCCTTGAGGTTCGAACACTGGGGTGCGCACGGAGATCTCTCCCCTACCGATCTACGTCCAATCTCCTCGCGTGATCTAAGCTGGAAACAACAAACAACACAAGGGACACGAGGTTTATACCGATTCGGGCCACCGTTGTGGTGTAATACCCTACTCCAGTGTGTGGTGTGGTGGATTGCCTCAGGGGCTGACAATGAACAGTACAAGGGAAGAACAGCCTCGCGAGAGGTGTTCTTGATCTGGTGCGATGAACTGCTTGGGCGAGTTCAGTCGCCTCTCTCTCTCTCTCTCTGCTAGGGCTCTATCAGATCTCTAGATGTCCTCCTCTCCTTTTCTCTCTTTCTCCCCCTTCTTTTCTCTGTGGTGGCTAGCTCTATTTATAGAAGCCCTGGACCTCTCCCCAAATAATGAGCAGGAAGGGCGCCAACAATTGGCCATTTTGAAGGGGAACATCTAGTACAAGTTATCCTGACCAAAGGCGGTCTTCGGCTGCCAAAAGCACTGGTGATGACGCCGTCTTGGGCTCCACGGTGACCTCTGTCCTGCCGCTCTGCTGGTCTTGGTCTCGTTGCACCGAAATGGTAACCTTTGCCCGATGCCTCAGCATGTGCCTGCCCCCTTTGCACCAAAGGGGAAACAAGGACACTGCGCAGGCCGGCGCCCGCCTGGCGCCCGCCTTGTCTCGATCGTCATGGCTTGCGTCACGGGCTCCTCGCGAGGTACCCCTGCCTTGATCTCTCTGCCTCCTCGCGAGCCTGCCTGACGAGGCTGCCTCTGAGGAAGCTTCCGGTCGTCCGCCCCGCGAAGCTTGGCCCCTCGCGAGGGTCTTGAGCTTGAGCTGATGAAGATGGGCCGCGCTAGGCCCCCACTTGAGCCACGCCACAGGCCGCAGGCAGGCAAGTCTGGGGACCCCCGTTCCCAGAACGCCGACAATTGCAAATATGTTTGTTTCATAATAGGCTGAATCAGGAATGATGAACTAATCATATTTACAAAAAACAAGAGAGGTCGAGTTCATACCAGCTTTCCTCATCTCAATAAGTTCATCATATAATCATCATTACTGCCCTTCACTTGCACGACCGAACAATGTGGATAATAATAATAGTGCACGTGCATTGGACTAAACTGGAATCTGCAAGCACTCAATTCAAGAGAGAAGACAATGTAATATGGGCTCTTTGTTAGATCAACAATAATGCATATAAGAGCCACTCAACATTTTCATCATGGTCTCCTCTTCTCGACCCCCAAAGAACAAGAAAAGAAATAAAACTATTTACACAGGAAAGCTCCCAACAAGCAAAATAAGAACGAAAAGTCTTTTTGGGTTTTCTTTTTAATTACTACTACTACAAGCATGGAAAGTAAACTAACTAAAAGCTACAACTAATTTTTTTGGTTTTTCTTAAGGTTTTTCAAACACACAAGATGAAAGCAAAAAAATAAACTAGCATGGATGATACAATGAAAAAGTATGACCACCGACAACTGACATGAGTGTGTGAACATGAATGTAATGTCGGTGAGAAATATGTACTCCCCCAAGCTTAGGCTTTTGGCCTAAGAGTTGGTCTATGCCCATGGATCGAAGTGGTAGCTGGGGTCCTACTGAGATGCAGCGGCAATTGCCTGATGAGCTGCAGCTTGGAGGCGAGCTGCCTCCGTTCTCCTCTCGTACTTGTCTGCCTCCTCCCTGGTTATAACATATCTCCTTTTGGCCTGAAAGTCAAAGAAAGCAGGAGCAGGGAGAGCGACGTGATAGGTGTGTCGTCTGTCAAAGATTAGTTGGTACCGGAGGGACTGATTGTCCATCTCAACAAAATGATGACGCACCATTGCATTATAATCTAAATAAGCAGGAGGCAACTCAATATCATCTCCACGTATGGGTATCTCAAGAAAATCAGCTAAACGGGTTGCATAAATTCCACCAAAGAAATCTCCATCAATACTATTATTATGCAACCTACATGCAACAATGGCCCCCAAGTTATATTGTCTATCTCCTAATACAACACTCTTGAGAACACTAAGATCAGGAACACACATGTGACATGCTTCATCCTTACCGTTAATGCATCTACCTATGAAGAGAGCAAAATAATGTATAGCAGGAAAATGAATGCTCCCTCTGGTAGCTTGCGTGATTTCCCTAGATTCCCCCATAGTGATACTAGCAAGAAAATCCTTATATTCAGATTTACGAGGTTCACTAACATTGCCCCACTGTGGGAGGTTACAAGCAGTATTAAAGTCTTCTAAGTCCATGGTATAAGATTTATCATAAAGATCAAACAGGACAGTTTGAGAATTGCGTGATGATGAAAATTTAAACCTTCTCACAAATGAATCAGTGAGGTAGTAGTACTGACGGCACTTATCTGCCACGAAGCTCTCAAGATCGGTGTTACGCACATATGCTTCAAATTCCTCCTTAATTCATGCCCGAACCATGAAGTCCTCTGACGGCCATTCACAAGGCCGCACTTGAGCATCTCTTGGTAGTTCATTGTCCGGCTCGCGTATTGCGGGCCTGGGTCCTTGCTTCCTTGAGGAATCACCTTGGTACATTTTCCTAAACATATTTCTTCCTCTGAAAAATTTCTGAAATTTTTAGTAACATAAAATAGAAGTGAACCAAACTGAACAAAATTGATAGCAACTACTCCGACAAGTGCCTAGAGGATATATCATGCATTAAAACTACTTTTAACCATATAAATTTGACATGCAAGCTCAAGAACAGGGTCACCTAAGCAGCAAAAAATTGCAATGAATAAAGCACTAGAACAAAAACTAATTGGACCATTGGAGGAGTCACATACCAAAGAACAATCCCCCAAAGAAGTTTTGTGAGAGGAGCTTTGAGCAAGGAGATCGAAAATGGCAGCAAGATAAGCAAGAACTCGGGTTTGAGCTGGCTAGTGATTTTTTTGGGAGAAAGAAGGAGTGTGTGGTGGCTGGGATAAGTGGAGGGGACTCACGTGGGGTCCATGAGGTAGGGGGCGCGCCCAGGGGGTGGGCGCGCCCTCCACCCTCGTGGGCACGTGGCTGCTCCCCCTGTCGTGTTCTCAGTGCCAGATATTCTCAAATATTCTAGAAAAATCGTATTTAAATTTTAGGGCACTTGGAGAACTTTTATTTTAGGGGTATTTTTTATTGCATGGATAATTCAGAAAAACAGACAGGAAATACTATTTTTTCTTTATTTAATATAAATAACAGAAAGTAAAAAGAGGGTACAGAGAGTTGTGTTTTCTAAATTCATCCATCTCATGCTCATCAAAAGGAATCCACTAACAAGGTTGATCAGGTCTTGTTAACAAACTCATTTCGAATAACATGAAACCCGAGAATTTTCGAATAACACTAGGTTACCTCAATGGGGATATGCATGTCCCCAATAATAAGAATATCATATTTCTTCTTGACAGTAGGAAGCGGAAATTCGAAACCTCCGATAGTGATTGTTGAAATTTTTCCAATAGAATTGATATTGTGGTCTTGAGGTTGCTTCCTCGGAAAGTGTATCGTATGCTCATTACCATTAACATGAAAAGTGACATTGCCTTTGGTGCAATCAATAACAGCCCCTACAGTATTCAAAAAGGGTCTTCCAAGAATAATAGACATATTGTCGTCCTCGGGAATATCAAGAATAACAAAGTCCGTTAAAATAGTAACGTTTGCAACCACAATAGGCACATCCTCACAAATACCGACAGGTATAGTAGTTGATTTGTCTGCCATTTGCAAGGATATTTCATTAGGTGACAACTTATTCAAATCAAGTCTACGATATAAAGAGAGAGGCATAACACTAACACCGGCTCCAAGATCACATAAAGCAGTTTTAACATAGTTTCTTTTAATGGAGCATGGTATAGTTGGTACTCCTCGATCTCCATGTTTCTTTGGTATTCAACCCTTAAAAGTATAATTAGCAAGCATGGTAGAAATTTTAGCTTTCAGAATCTTTATTTTATTAGTAACAATATCTTTCATGTACTTAGCATAAGGATTCATTTTAAGCATATCAGTCAAACGCATACGCAAAAATATAGGTCTAATCATTTCAGCAAAGCGCTCAAAATCCTCATCATCCTTTTTCTTAGATGGTTTAGGAGGAAAAGGCATGGGTTTCTGAACCCATGGTTCTCTTTCTTTACCGTGCTTCCTAGCAACAAAGTCTCTCTCTTATCATAACGTTGATTCTTTGATTGTGGGTTATCAAGATCAACAGCAGGTTCAATCTCTACATCATTGTCATTACTAGGTTGAGCATCAACATGAACATCATCATTAACATTATCACTAGGTTCATGTTCATTACCAAATTGTGTTTTAGCATCAGAAATAGAAATATCATTGGTGTTCTCAGGTGTGTCAACAACAGGTTCACTAGAAGCATGCAAAGTCCTATCATTTTTCTTTTTCTTCCTTTTAGAAGGACTAGGTACATCTACATGTGAATCTTGCTCAATTCTCTTAGGATGGCCCTCAGGATACAAAGGTTCCTGAGTCATTTTACCACCTCTAGTCATAACTCTAACAAAATTATCATTCTTCTTATTATTTAATTCATTGAGCAAATCATTTTGAGCTTTAAGCACTTGTTCTACTTGAATGGTAACCATAGAAGCATGTTTACTAATAAGTTTATGTTTACCTTTAACATTAGCCATATAATCACCCAAGTGTTCAAGCATATCAGCATGGTGTTTCAATTCTCTACCAACATAAGCATTGAAGTTTTCTTTTTTAACCATAAAGTCATCAAACTCATCCAAGCATGGGCTAGCAAACTTAGTAAATGGGATTTCACATTTATCGAATCTATAGAGAGAATTTACCTTTACTACCTGTGTCGGGTTATCAAGACCATGTATTTCTTCAATAGGCAGCAAATTAAGACCATGTATTTCTTCAATAGGTGGTAAATTCTTAACATCTTCAGTTTTATTTTTCTTTCATAGATTTCTTTGCCTCTTGCATATCTTCAGGACTGAGAAATAGAATACACCTTTTCTTCAGAGTTGGCTTAGGAGTTGGTTTAGGAAGTGTCCAATTATTTTCATTAGTCAACATATTATTCAATAGCAATTCAGCTTGATCAACAGTTCTTTCCCTGAAAACACAACCAGCACAACTATCCAGGTGGTCTCTAGAAGCATCGGTTAGTCCATTATAAAAGATATCAAGTATTTCATTCTTCTTGAGAGGATGATCAGGCAAAGCATTAAGTAATCGGAGAAGCCTCCCCCAAGCTTGTGCCAGACTCTCTTCTTCAATTTTCACAGAATTATATATTTCCCTTAAGGCAGCTTGTTTCTTATGAGCGGGGAAATATTTAGCAGAAAAGTAATAAATCATATCCTGGGGACTACGCACACAACCAGGATCAAGAGAATTAAACCATGTTTTAGCATCACCCTTTAATGAGAAAGGAAACAACTTAAGGAAAAAGTAATAGCGAGTTTTCTCATCATGTGTAAACAGGGTGGCTATATCATTTAATTTAGTAAGATGTGCCACAACAGTTTCAGATTCATAGCCATAAAAAGGATCAGATTCAACCAAAGTAATTATCTCAGGATCGACAGAGAAATCATAATCCTTAACAGCAATAAAGATAGGTGAATTAGCAAAAGCAGGGTCATATTTCATTTTAGCATTCAAAGACTTTTCTTTAAGCTTAGCTAATAATTTCTTGAGATCAGATCTATCATTGCAAGCTAAGAAGTCTCTAGCAGTTTATTCATCCATAACATAACCCTCAGGAACAACATGCAATTCACATCTAGGGGGAGAATCTTCATCATCACTTTCATCAATATTATCAGTTTCAATAATTTTATTCTCTCTAGCCCTAGCAAGTTGTTCATCAAGAAATTCACTTGGTGGCACAGTATTATCAAGCATAGAAGTAGTTTCATCATAAGTATCATGCAAAGCAGAAGTGGCATCATCAATAACATGCGACATATCAGAATGAATAGCAGGTGTAGGTGTCGCAAGTTTACTCAAAACAGAAGGTGAATCAAGTGCAGAGCTAGATGGCAGTTCCTTACCTCCCCTCGTAGTTGAGGGAAAAATCTTGGTTCTTTGATCTTTCAAGTTCTTCGTAATAATAAGCACATATAAATCCCAGGTGACTCAAAGAACAGAGCTATGCTCTCTGGCAACGGTGCTAGAAAATAGTCTTGATAACCCACAAGTATAGGGGATCACAATAGTTTTCGAGGGTAGAGTATTCAACCCAAATTTATTTATTCGACACAAGGGGAGCCAAAGAATATTCTCAAGTATTAGCAACTGAGTTGTCAATTCAACCACACCTGGAAACTTAATATCTGCAGCAAAGTATTTAGTAGCAAAGTAATATGATAGTAGTGGTAACGATAGCAAAATTAATATTTTGGGGTTTTATAATGATTGTAACAGTAGCAACGAAAAAGTAAATAAGCGAAGAACAATATATGAAAAGCTCGTATGCATTGGATCGATGATGGAGAATTATGTCAGATGCGATCGAACATGCAACAGTTATAACATAGGGTGACATAGAACTAGCTCTAGTTCATCAATGTAATGTAGGCATGTATTCCGAATATAGTCATACGTGCTTATGGAAAAGAACTTGCATGACATCTTTTGTCCTACCCTCCCATGGCAGCGGGGTCCTATTGGAAACTAAGGGATATTAAGGCCTCCTTTTAATAGAGTACCAGACCAAAGCATTAACACATATGAATACATGAACTCCCCAAACTACGGTCATCACCGGTAATGGTCCCGATTATTCACTTTGGGGTTAACGGATCATAACACATAATAGGTGAATATTGACTTGCAAGATAGGATCAAGAACTCACATATATTCATGAAAACATAATAGGTTCAGATCTGACATCATGGCACTCAGGCCCGAGTGACAAGCGTTAAGCATAGCAAAGTCATAGCAAGATCAATCTCAGAACATAGTGGATACTGAGGATCAAACCCTAACAAAATTAACTCGATTGCATGATAAATCTCATCCAACCCATCACCGTCCAGCAAGCCTGCGATGGAATTACTCATGCACAGCGGTGAGCATCATGAAATTGGTGATGGGGGAAGGTTGATAATGATGATGGCGACAGATTCCCCTCTCCGGAGCCCCGAACGGACTCCAGATCAGCCCTCCCGAGAGAGTTTAGGGCTTGGCGGCGCCTCCGTATCGTAAAACGTGATGAATCCTTCTCTCTGATTTTTTTCTCCCCGAACACGAATATATGGAGTTGGAGTTGAGGTCGGTGGAGCGTTAGGGGGCCCACGAGGCAGGGGCGCGCCCCCCACCCTCGTGGATAGGGTGTGGGCCCCCTGACGTGGATTCTTCTTCCAGTATTTTTTATATATTCCAAAAATAATCTCCGTTGATTTTCAGGTCATTCCGAGAACTTTTATTTCTGCACAAAAATAACACCATGGCAATTCTACTGAAAACAGCGTCGGTTCGGGCCATTCAAATCATGCAAGTTAGAGTCCAAAACAAGGGAAAAAGTGTTTGGAAAAGTAGATACGACAAAGATGTATCACCTGTATTTACAAGAAAGTGAGTGGGAGCTCTGTAGCATTTCTAATATTATATGTGGATGACAGATTGCTGATTGGAAATAAAGCAGAATTTCTGGATAGCATAAAAGGATACTTGAATAAGAATTTTTCAATGAAAGACCTCGGTGAAGCTTCTTATATATTGGGCATCAAGATCTATAGAGATAGCTCAAGACGGTTAATTGGACTTTCACAGAGCACATACCTTGATAAATTTTTAAAGAAGTTCAAAATGGATCAGTCAAAGAAAGGGTTCTTGCCTGTGTTACAAGGTGTGAAGTTGAGTCAGACTTAATGCCCGACCACTGCAGAAGATAGAGAGAAAATGAAAGTCATTCCCTATGCCTCAGCCATAGGTTCTATCATGTATGCAATGCTATGTACCAGACCTGATGTGTGCCTCGCTATAAGTTTAGCAGGGAGGTACCAAAGTAATCTAGGAGTGGATCACTGGACAGCGGTCAAGAACATCCTGAAATACCTGAAAAGGACTAAGGATATGTTTCGTGTTTATGGAGGTGACAAAGAGCTCGTCGTAAATGGTTACGTCGATGCAAGCTTTGACACTGATCTGGATGACTCTAAGTCACAAACTAGATACGTATTTATATTGAATGATGGAGCTGTCAGTTGGTGCAGTTCCAAGCAGAGCGTCATGGCGGGATCTACGTGTGAAGCGGAGTACATAGCTGCTTCGGAAGTAGCAAATGAAGGGTCTGGATGAAGGAGTTCATATCCGATCTAGGTGTAATACCTAGTGCATCGGGTCCAATGGAAATCTTTGTGATAATATTGGAGCAATTGCCTTGGCGAAGGGATCCAGATTTCAGAAGAGAACCAAACACATCAAGAGACGCTTCAATTCCATCCGCGATCAAGTCAAGGAGGGAGACATGGAGATTTGGAAGATACATACAGATCTGAATGTTGAAGACCCGTTGACTAAGCCTCTCTCACGAGCAAAACATGATCAACACCAAGACTCCATGGGTGTTAGAATCATTACTATGTAATCTAGATTATTGACTCTAGTGCAAGTGGGAGACTCAAGGAAATATGCCCTAGAGGCAATAATAAAGTTGTTATTTATATTTCCTTAACTCATGATAAATGTTTATTATTCATGCTAGAATTGTATTAACTGGAAGCTTAGTACATGTGTGAATACATAGACAAACAGAGTGCCCCAAGTATGCCTCTACTTGATTAGCTCGTTAATCAAAGATTGTTAAGTTTCCTGACCATAGACATGTGTTGTCATTTGATGAACGGGATCACATCATTAAGGAATGATGTGATGGACAAGACCCATCCGTTAGCTTAGCATAATGATCGTTTAGTTTCATTGCTATTGCTTTCTTCATGACTTATACATGTTCCTCTGACTATGAGATTATGCAACTCCTGAATACCGGAGGAACACCTTTTGTGCTATTAAATGTCACAACGTAACTGGGCGATTATAAAGATGCTCTACAGGTGTCTCCGATGGTGTTTGTTGAGTTGGCATAGATCAAGATTAGGATTTGTCACTCAGTGTATCAGAGAGATATCTCTGGGCCCTGTCGGTAATGCTCATCACTATAAGCCTTGCAAGCAATTTGACTAATGAGTTAGTTGCGGGATGATGCATTACGGAACGAGTAAAGAGACTTGCCGGTAACGAGATTGAACTAGGTATGATGATACGACGATCGAATCTCGGGAAAGTAACATACCGATGACAAAGGGAACAACGTATGTTGTTATGCGGTTTGACCGATAAAGATCTTCGTAGAATATGTAGGAGCCAATATGAGCATCCAGATTCCACTATTTGTTATTGACCGGAGATGTGTCTCGGTCATGTCTACATAGTTCTCGAACCCGTAGGGTCCGCACGCTTAACGTTCCATGACGATTTTTATTATGGGTTATGTGATTTGATGGCTGAAGTTTGTTTGGAGTACCGGATAAGATCACGGACAAGATGAGGAGTCTCGAAATTGTCGAGACATAAATATTGATATATTGGATGATGTTATTCGGACACCGGATGAGTTCCGAGAGGTACCGGGTAACTATCAGAGTGTCGGAGGGTTATCGGAACCCCCCGGGGGAACTAATGGGCCTTCATGGGCCTTAGTGGAGAGAGAGAAGGGCCACAAGGGGCTGCCCCCCTTGGCAGTCTGAATTGGACTAGGGGAAGGGGGCGGCGCCCCCCTTTCCTTCCCCTCTCCCACTCCCTTCCTTCTTCCCCCTTCCACCAAGTGGAATCCTACTAGGACTTGGAGTCTTAATAGGACTCCTCTCTCTGGCGCGCCCTACAGGGGCCGGCCGGCCTCCCCCTCTCCTCCTTTATATACGGAGGCAGGGTGGCACCCTAGAACACACAAGATCAATTGTCTTAGCCATGTGCGGTGCCCCCCTCCACAGTTTACCACCTCGGTCATATCGTCGCAGTGCTTAGGCGAAGCCCTATGCCGGTAACTTCATCATCACCGTCACCATGCCGTCGTGCTGACGGAAGTCTCCCTCATCCTCAATTGGATCAAGAGCTCAAGGAACGTCATCGAGCTGAACAAGCTGAACACGGAGGTGCCATACATTCGGTGCTAGGATCGGTTGGATCGCGAAGACGTTCGACTACATCAACCGCATTACTAAACGCTTCCGCTTTCGGTCTACGAGGGTATGTGGACACACTCTCCCCTCTCGTTGCTATGCATTACCTAGATAGATCTTGCGTGATCATAGGAATTTTTTTGAAATACTGTGTTCCCCAACAGTGTCTTGCCCAGTACTTCCCAAATGTGACTATTCTGATCAAGCACCTTTGGTGAGTTTCTCTTTAGATTTTAAAAGGTATATATCGATGCAAGTTAGTAAAAGATCATTCTGTCTGTAGCAAGAATTGATAAATGCTGTACTTTTTTAGATGCTCTGTATTAATCGTGTAAGATAGCAGCGGGGAGTTTACATCAATATATTGGTACAATTATTATGGCGGGTGTTCTATGTCCTTTCGCTTAGGTGTTAGGCCTTAGAATTTCATAGATTCAAGGAAGATAATGGACAAGTACATTTGTTATGACCGGGCAGACTTATGCCTGTAGGAGGCCCACCGGGCAAGTTTAGATTAGGGGCTTGGCCCAGAAGTTATCTTATTTTCAGCATCGTGGTTATATATACTAGCTGTAAGACTATTTTTGAGATTAAGCAATAAGACATATTCTATTGCCCGGCTCCTTGAAGGAGAAGGAACCCTAACCCTAGCCGCACGACCTCCCTCTCGCCGCCGTCTCCCTCTCCCGATCAGGACGGCACCCACACGCCGGCCACGTCGCCCTCGCCTCCATCTTCCCCCTGCCTACCCCTACAACCTAAGGAGCAGGTCCGGTAGGACCCTGGGTTCTACCAATTTGGTATCCAGAGACTTGGGTTCGATCATGTCTTCTTCAACGCCCTCGCCGCCGTTGCCCATCGTCACCACCGCGCCGATGACCACCGCCCCGATGTCCACCACCCCAATGACCACCGCCGGGCTCCCATGTTGTCGGGCCTGGTCACCACCACGGGCTCCTCACCGCCGTCGACCCCCATCCCTTCCGCGTCGCTGACAAACATCGTCTTCACGCTGGAACAGGTCACCAATACCTTGCGGGATCTCGTGACGGCCGTCCAGGGACTCCATCTAAACCAGTACCACCAGTACATGGCCGGGCCGTACGCATCTCTGCCGGCTGCGCCGATCACCGCATACGGCCACCCCACGCTGTCGTGGCCGTCCCAGGGTGTGCCGGCCTACAGCGGGCAGCAGTTGCTGCCGTTCCAGGCGGGGCACCCCGGCGAGACCACTCCGGCCGCGGCTCCTCTGTGGAATCTGCCGCCGCCGCGAGCTGCGGCTCCCATCTGGCACCTGCAGCCGCTCTCCCCCGCGGCAACTGACGCACCCGCCCACCCTCCACAACCGCCGCTGCAACCACCGGCGCCACCTCTGCCCAGCTCGGGGGCGCCCGCACCGGCCGGCCTTCCGATACATCAGGTCCGGTTCCCGCCATCCCCGTCGCCACTACCAGCTTGGGCGGCTGGGTCTTCGCCATCGCTAGTCTACACCATGGCTCCGAAGCAGCCGACCCCTTTTCCGCAGTTCGGCGGGCCATCCGGCTCCGTGGGTCCCTACCCGGAGTACGCCGACCAGGCGCCACCCGCCTCGCTGCTTCGCACCTCCGAGGCAACTCGACACGGCGCTCCAACCCAGACACCGCTGCGGTTCACCAAGATCGACTTCACCACCTATGACGGCATAGAGGACCCCCTCAACTGGCTCAACCAGTGCGACCAGTTCTTTCGCGGGCAGCGCACCCTCGCATCGGAGTGTACCTTGCTTGCCTCGTTCCACCTCCGTAGTGTGCCACAGACCTAGTATTATGCCCTCGAGCAGGACAAGGGCACCATGCCTCCTTGGGAGCGCTTCGGCAAGCTCTGCCTCCTTGGCTTTGGGCCTTCGGTGCGCGGGAGCCGACTGGCGGAGCTCGGCCGCCTTCCCTTCACCTCCACGGTGCAGGACTTCGCCGACCGTTTCCAGGCCCTGGCGTGCCATGCGTCGGGTGTGGCGACACAGCAGCGGGCCGACCTCTTTGTCGGTGGCCATCCGAATCACATCCGCGTGGACGTGGAGCTTCGCGGCCCTCAGGATCTCCAGACGGCCATGTATTACGCCCGCGCCTTCGAGGCTCACGCCCAGGCCATGCAGCCGGCCGCCCCGGCTCGAGGAGGCTGACAGGCCACCCAACCATCACCGGCGCCGGGCCGGCCACCTCCGGCCACTCCAGCGACTACTACACCAGCCATGACGCAACCCTTCCGTCGTCTCTCTTCGGCGGAGCAGATGGAGTGGCGATGCCAGGGCCTCTGCTTTAACTGTGATGAGCCTTATACGCCGAGCCATGTCTGCCCGCGCCTCTTCTACTTGGAGACGGTTGACTTCATTGAGGAGGATACTCTGGCCGACGGGGCCAATGCACTGCCACCTCCAGCGGCTGCTGAGGCTGCACCCGCGGCTGCCCCGGCGACGGCTCTCGTGGTCTCTCTCCATGCGCTCGCCGGCATCCGTGAAGAGCGAACCATGCTCTTGCCGGTAATGATCCACGACGAGCTCTTGGTGGCCTTGGTGGATACAGGCTCCACGCATAACTTCCTACCCGAGGCAACCATGCGTTGCTTAGCGCTTTAGCCGACGGGCCGGGAGCAACTTCGGGTCACGGTGGCCAACGGTGATCGCCTCCAGTGTCATGGCCTCGCACGGGACGTACCCATCACCATCGGCGATGAACACTTCTCCATCACGTGTGCGGGCATTGATTTGGGTTGTTTCGACTTCATCCTCGGCGTCGACTTTCTGCGGACACACGATCCCATACTTTGGGACTTCGACACTCTGATGATGACCTTCTGGCGGCTTGGCTGCCGCATCCGGTGGGACGGTGTTGGGGGCGCCGTACCAGCGAATCCACAGCTTCAGCTGGCTGCGACTACCTCCGAGGCCGAGCACCCACTATTGGATCACCTTCTGCAGCAACACGGCGACCTCCTCACCGAACCATAGGGCCTTCCGCCAGCCCGGGTTTATGATCACTGTATCCGTCTCCTCCCGGGCTCCACACCGGTGGCAGTGCGTCCGTACCATTACCCGCAGCTGCAGAAGGACGAGTTGGAGTGGCATTGTGCACTCATGCTCCCCGCGGGCATCATTCGGATCTCCACGTCGTCGTTTACCGCACCGGTTCTCCTCATCCGCAAATCGAACGGCACATGGCACTTCTGCATCGACTACCGCGCCCTTAATGCTCTCACGCTCAAGGACAAGTTTCCTATTCCGGTGGTTGATGAGCTCCTGGATGAGCTACATGGGACGCGCTTCTTCACCAAGCTCGATCTCAAGTTAGGGTACCACCAGGTGCGCATGTATCCGGACGACATCGCCAAGAAGGCGTTTCGGACTCACCACGGCCACTTCGAGTTCTTGGTGATGCCCTTTGGCCTCGCCAACACCCCGACAACCTTCCAAGCTTTGATGAACGGCGTCCTCCGGCCCTACTTACGTCGGTTTGTGCTCGTTTTCTTTGATGATATTCTTGTCTACAGCGCCTCCTGGGCGGAGCACCTCCAGCACGTCGTCATCGTCTTTAACGAGCTTCGGGCGCACCATCTTCATCTTAAGCGCTCGAAGTGCTCGTTCGGGACGCCTTCAGTCGCCTACCTCGGCCACGTCATCTCGGCTGACAAGGTTGCTATGGATGCTGACAAAGTGGCGGCCGCCGTAGCCTGGTCGGCGCCGCACTCACCGCGGGCTCCTCGCGGTTTTCTCGGCCTCGCAGGATACTACCGGAAGTTTATCCGGGAGTTCGGCCACATTGCATCGCCACTCACACGTGTGCTGCGCCGTGATGCTTTCGCATGGGACGATGAGGCGACGGCGGCATTCGAGGCCCTCAAGGGGGCCCTCGCGACGGGCCCTGTTCTTCAGATGCCGGACTTTGACCGCTCGTTCGTGGTGGACTGTGACGCCTCGGGTGCGGGGTTCGGCGCCATGCTTCATCAGGGCGAGGGCCCTCTCGCTTTTTTCAGCAGGCCTTTCGCTCCGAGCCATCTTAAGCTCGTGGCGTACGAGCGGGAGCTCATTGGCTTGGTACAGGCGGTGCGCCATTGGCGGCCCTATCTGTGGGGACATTCTTTCCGGATTCGCACGGACCACTACAGTCTCAAGTTCTTACTGGACCAGAGGCTCTCGACCGTGTCACGGCATCAGTGGATCAGCAAGCACTTCGGCTTTGACTTCTCCATCGAGTATCGCCCGGGTCGTCTTAATACCGTGGCCGACGCCTTGTCTTGCCGCGACGCCGACCTCGACTCCACCATCGACGACTCCGCAGGGGCAGTGTTGTGCATCCGCTCTTCGCCGACCTTCAGCCTCTTCGCCGACATTCGCCGAGCCACGGCGACCGCGGCCGACGCCCTTCTTCTCTAGCAGCAGCTGGCGACGGGCGAGCTGGAGGATCCTTGGCGCTTCACCGATGGTCTGCTCCTCCATGGGCGTTGGGTCTTCGTGCTGGCGCATGATGATCTCCGTCACCAGGTGCTGCTGCTGGCCCACTCGGCGTGCCATGAGGGTGTGCAGAAAACTCTCCACCGTCTCCGCACCGACTTCTACATCCCTGGGGATCGGGCCCTGGTCCGTGACTGGGTTCGGTCTTGTGTGACATGCTAGCGCAACAAGACGGAGACGCTACGACCGGCTGGTCTGCTCCAGCCTTTGGAGGTTCCGTCTCAGGTCTGGGCAGATATCTCCATGGACTTCATTGAGGGCCTCCCCAAGGTGGGCGGCAAGTCGGTCATTCTGGTGGTCGACCGCTTCTCCAAGTATGATCATTTCATTGCGCTCGGTCATCCCTACACTACTGCCTCCGTGGCTCGCGCCTTCTTCGACGGTATCGTTCGTCTGCACGGGTTTCCTTCTTCGATCATCAGCGATCGGGACCCAGTGTTCACCGGACACGTCTGGCGCGATCTCTTCCGTCTGGCGGCCGTCAAGCTCCACCTGAGCACAACATTCCATCCTTAGACCAAACTGAAATACCACAAGAAGAGGTGCATATAACTAATCCTTCTTTATATGTATGTTATACAAAAGGTACATTATATGATTATTGCTGCAGAACATGGGAGAAATAAAGATCTATTCTGGCGATGTTTAAAAATAATCCATCGACAAAAGTTCCGAGGCGACGTCGTTGGAAGGGGTTGAAAGTTTCAAAGATTTTTCCAACATAATGATGTGCAAGTAGTGATATCGTGTAACAAACCAAAAAAAAGTCATCGCACAAGGTATTTTTCCAATGTTATTATCGGTCTTTACTTCGTCCTGGTAAACTTTTTTCGTTGAACAAATTTGGCTCATTTTATATTCCAATTTGGCTCATTTTTGTATCATGATGGTAAACTTTGTTTGTACCCCTAGATATATTACGGTCATCGAATCAATCATGACTGCCCTAAGAAAACCATAATGATATGTTCGTGATGGTGTAAAACAAATCGCATAACCTTTGTACTTAATAATGGCAAGTGAGTGGGCGTCAATTATTATCCAATGGTGCCTGTGTTATATTGTCTCCACAGATAAAATTTAATATGCATTATCTTTGTATAATTCTAGCAAAATGTTTTAAATGCCCGTGGCAACGCACGGGCATTCTACTAGTATACACTTATAAGACCCTGTTTGTTTGGGCTTTTGCTTCTACTTTTACAACTATTTCACTTTGGCCAAAAAGCCATAAAAGCTTTTAAGTGGGTGTTTTTGGAGCTTTTTTGGCTTTTGATGAATCAATATAACCTATTTGAGCTCCAAAAACACCTATTTAGAAGCTTTTATGGCTTTTTGACCAAAATGAAAAAGCTGCAAAAGCAGAAGCAAAAGCCCAAACAAACAGGGTCTAAGTGAAGACTTGGAAATCTCCTTCCAAATGAGCCTTCTAGATTCTTTGGAACACTTGAGTTAGATTCCTCACTCGTGAGTTAGGAAACCAACTTTTCGTTAGGTTCTTAGAAACTTAAGGCTGGTCATAGTGGGGAGTAACTTATACTAGTGTCATGCATATGACACTAGTCTAAGTATCTACCTTCATGGTGCAAAGTAACATAATAGTAGTATCATAGATGGCTTCATTTATTAGCTTGTAGACTCATACTTTCTCGGGAACCGCTATGTTAACATATCATGTTACTCTAAACACCTATCTCCCCATTAACTACATGCCACATAAGCAAAATTTTCTTAAAGTGTGCTATGTTACTACCTAAGTTACTCTCACTATGATTAGCCTAAGAAATTTGAGAGTTCAAATTTATGACCATTGTGACAGCTGTCTCCGGTCAGTTGGTGTGTGCATCCCCTCCCGCGTTCATATTGGCACCTAGTTGGGGACCACATCTATAAGTAGACCCCTACCTCGTAAATAGCATGGTTTCTTGAGAGAAAAACTTCCAAGTGTAAATAAGTGAGCATCCCTTCTTGCACTGCTTTTGAATCAATCATAGATGAGGAAAACTCACCTAAGTCGAATAACGCTATTGAGCATCATCAAGAATTAGACTAAGCCTAGCTTGGACTTATTAGTCTTGAGGAATTGGCATCATGTACAGTGGTGGAGCCATTTACGACATAGATATGCAGAGTCAAATTTTGGTTTCGCTGCACAACTATGTATGCATGAAGAAGTTCATAATAATACCAATGAAACTATAAATTATTCTTTGGCTTTCATAGTCGACAAATACCGGTGTTGGTATTGATGTCGAACTTATCTTCAACGCCTTTGAAGTTATGTTCCTCAAACGCTTCAAATCACCGCACTTGTTCTTCACTTTTCACACCTATATAAATAAAAAATATACAAGTAAGATAATAAGATGGTAGTATCATAGACAATCTTACAAATTCAAAAGTTCATAATTCCGAAATTTAGATGGATAAAATATTAAAATTCACCTTCTTTTTCTTGCACTTCTTCACAAGTTTATAGCGAGGCAGTGCAAACCACTCTCAAAATTGATTGGATGCTACAATAGATTTTGCTTAAAACAAACTTAGGGAATAAAGATAATCCTTATTCTTTACCAACAATTTGAAGAAATAAAGATTAAACACTCACAAGAAACAAACAGACGATGGGCAAATTGCGCACGCCCTCGTTGCCACCTGTCTGCTAGATGACAGATGTGCCGAGTGCATACTGTGAAGGAGAACGTGGGCAGGTGAAGGAGATCGATTACCCCTAAAAAAGATGCGAAGGAGACCCATTGGCGAGAGACGGTGGTCCACGACCGTCTCTCCTATTTGGCCCATTACCGGAATTCATCTCCACTAGTTTTGGGAAGGTTCTAGAACTTTCCCTGAACCGTTTTTTTTCATTTGGATTTTTCCTTTTTACTTTTCCTTTTTCTTTCTTCCTTTTCTCCATTTTTTTCTTTTGGTTTTCATTTTACGAACATCTTCTAAATACTTGAACATTTTTGGAAATCACGAAAAAATTAGATACATGATATTTTTTTAATCGTGAATATTTTTTTCAAATTCATGTACATTTTTTGGAATAGGGGAATTGTTTTGAACCGGCGAACATCTTTGGAAATTTGGGAATAATTTGTGAAATTCTGGAACATTTTTGTTTTTGACGAACATTTTTTTGAGTTCAAGAATAATTTTCGAATCAGTGAACATTTTTTGAATTTTGTGAACATTTCTTAATTGGGGAACAATAATATAAATTCCTGAATATTTTTTAATATTGTGATCATTTTTTAAGAAATTCATGGACATATTCTAGAAATTTAGGATCATTTTTTGAATTTGTGAATGTTTTTGAAATAGACGAACAACTTCTGAATATGTGAGCATTTGTCATTTTTTTTATATGCGGACATTTTTCAAAATGGTGCACATATTAGGATTTCCCGAATATTTTTCAAAACCATGATTTTTTTTGAATTCGTGGTCATTTTATGATTTTTACACATTGTTTTTAATAATTTACAATTAATTTTGAAATTCAGAAGTTTTTAAAAATCCTGATTTGTTTTAAAAGTAAAACCATAGAAAAAACAAAACAAGATGAGAAAAAGGTGGGCATCCCGCCCCATACATGGGCCGGCCCAAAAGGGCACAAGGGAGAGTTGTGTGACTGCAAGTTCTCTCGATCCCTAGCGCGCAGGTCACGAAATAGGGGTCCCATCCGCGATGGCCGAAAAATGATGTGGCGGTTCCTTCCGATGGCTGATGCAGGCTATGGGCAAGCGGCGTGGTGATGCCCCAGATTCGCTATGCGACGGAGGAATCGTACGCTCGAGGCGCTGGCCCGGTGGCTCATAGAGCTAGTTGTCTGACTGTCTCATCGACTTCG
The DNA here is from genome assembly GCF_056163025.1 of Triticum urartu. NCBI lineage: Eukaryota > Viridiplantae > Streptophyta > Magnoliopsida > Poales > Poaceae > Triticum > Triticum urartu. The sequence continues at coordinate 67,838,161 of NC_141876.1, read as the reverse complement.
ATCAATGGGCCAGCATTAAGCGTGAAGCATAAGGCCTAGTAGCAGTGTACTAGCAACGTACCAACTCAATAATCTCCTAAGTGGCGCTGAATCGTTCTTTTCAACTATACAGATGCTTATACCGAAACTATTTTGCAAAAATTATTGGGTATGCATTGCCTACGTCCATCCGTGCTACCAAGACACTTTCCCTTGGATTTCTCGTCGACCAATGATGCTTCTACACCCATAGGATTCCTCACCACCTTCCTCTCTAGCCACCATCCTCGCGAACACCCGCTCCACCATCCGCTCTGGACAACTAAGTCATCACGACCCTTCTCCCCTGCCTCTTTTGAGCGTGTCCTCTGGTTTCTAGTGCACCCTCGGGCATTTTCCCCATTCCTCGAGCCTCCCCACGCTCGTAGGTCCTCCATGCCTAACACCGTCGCTCGTCGCCACAAGAGCTTGCTGTTGTCATGGTCTCTGAACACCCCGTAGTTAAGGGATGTTCTTGTTGAGCGTTGTTGTTGCAGCGAACTCATGTGCCCCTCACAGCCCCCTCCCCTTGTGCTCTCACGCCATCTTGTGCGTCATCGATGTGCTCTCGGGAGTCAAACGTCCGTGTGTAGATTGGCTGGTCGGCTTGGGCCTTGGTAATTATATTAGTTCTTAACTACCTAATTTACAAATGCTCTCCAGTGGGTCCACCCCTCAAACAATTTAGTAAATACTCCTTGAGAAATAAAACAGTGACATGTGGACCCTTGAGAAATTGAGAGTTTCCATTTTGCTTTTTTGGTTGGGTCTCACGTGTGAATGAGAAAGAGCGGGTGGGAGAGTTTTTTTTCTTCAAGCGGGTCCCACGTAAGTGACATATGGACAGAGGGGTAAAAATTGTCGAGAATACGACCTCAAGAATTATGGATAAATGTGAGTAGTGGGATCGAGGTAGGGCAGAAATGGAATTTTCCTAATAACTATTGTTGCAGCGGATGGTCGTTATACTAGTGTCAGTTGAATTGATTCCGGTGAAAACCGGCTTTAAAGCTAAGATTTGTACTAGGCGAGAACCATTTCTACTTGGCAGCACTAGCTGATGCTACACAAGCTCTTCTTAGATATAGTTGTTGCCATCTGTCGATGCAACATTTGTGGCGCATTGAATTGTGCTCAACCATCATTTTACCCCAACACTGGGGGTCCAGCTCTTATATAAGTTCTTTACCATGGAAAATGAGCAAGAACTAAAGGGACATGAGAGACAGAGCTAAAGTGGAAGTTACATGTACGTCGTTCATTTTCCATGGAACGTAGCCAGTTAACCACAATATATGTGTGAATAGGAGGAATTGGGACTTTTTACATGTTGACAATGTCGACTTCTCTGGTGGATGTAAATCACCCTTGTAGTAATTTCTAGAGGAGCTGTACAAAAGCAACTCTTATGGCATCGGCAAATGAGCTATTTCGTAGTATTGTTGGTATACGACCTTGAGCTGGCTCTCAAAGCCCGAGACAAAGTCAACAGGGAAGTTCGCTAGAACAGAGACATGACACAAAGGCATTCACCTTCCTTTCGGAGATTGATGAACATGAATTGGAGGATGACAAACCGGCAATCCAACATTAGGGTCACAAGCAATGACTTGTGTTCACACGGCGGTCTTGCTTGCATCTTTGCTTAATTTTATTCCTTGTCGACTCAAGTTTCTCCTTCTAATGAAGAGTTTGGAATGATACCATTTATCACAAGTATCAGCACATGCAATGAGCTATCTTGATCGCTCGCGGTGTCTCTGGTGTTGGCTTTGCTGATGTTGGAATTGTTGCTGGTTCAACATTGGCGCTCTTGGTTCGGGATTGGTAGGTTTAGCTATGTTGTATTCTCTGTTCGGGCCGAGTATCCCTTGTCTCTCTGCTCCAGGCATCATGTTCACGTCTTCCTGCGTCCATGTCATGTGTTGTACCTTCACTATACTCATTCTATTCCTTCTATTAATGAAATGATACGCATGCTTTACATATTCGCACAAGAGATAATATGCTCTCTTTATTATAATGAAGTCAGTTGATGGGACATCGCAACCTAACACAACTACTCTATCTAAGATTGCATATTGCTACAAGCTTACAACTACGTCATCCACGCCTTCTTTCATAATTATTGCTTACTTAAACTATGGTACAATGTTTTGACATGTTCTTACGTCAGTGAAAAATCCGATGAGAAGGTGTTGTCATTCTACACGGCAAGGGTGCAAAATGGTACCCTTTAGGATCCTCTTTGTCCTTTTTAGTTCAACTGAACGAACTAAATATTGAAAATATTAAAACTTATATCACTTTTGAGTTTAAAAATTAGTTCATTTTGTCAAACTAAGAAGAGTGAGGTTACCCTGAAAATCATAAATATCACAAATTTGTATCTCTACTGCATGACAACCGAACAAGTCGAGCACATTAATGGTCAATCCATGTGTGCCTAAGAGCAACTCTAGCAGAGTCGCCGTATCGGGCCGATCAACATATAATTGCCTATATCGCAATTTTGTTCCAAAATGGCACTCTAGCAGACTGGTCCTATGCCTCCCGGTTGGCATAATTTATGGAGTGTGTGCCCTATTCATCCAGTCAACCTCCACGTTTGGACTTTGGAGGTGGTGGGCGCTAGTCTGGAGAGCGTTCCATCCGCTCGCACTGTAGGGAAGTTTTAGCTCGACCTATTCCTCCTGCGTGCAGCCTGATCAATGGCGCTGATGTTTCGTGGGGCTCCAACTTTCGCTCCTCCAATGTCGCAATCGTTTATCTAGTGAGAAGAGCGACAACTAATGGTCGATTTCATGTTTCGCACCGGTTTCCCACCCACATCGGAAAATCCTCCCCACCTCCTTGTTTCCCGTCGGAGCGTGCCCATTTGCGGTTATGTAAACCCCCACTGCCCACCTTTGGTGACGCAACCACATTCACCCCCTTGCACATCCTCGTCTCGGCACACTCACCCCCACCGACCACTTTGTCGGTTGCCGCCTTGCACGATTTCTTTCCCATTACCACGTTGGTGCGGGCATGCCCTCCCCACGGACCATTCCCTAGCGAGACTAAAGAGGAATGCGTCGCCGTCGAGAGAGGGTCCTGGGAGAGGGTGTAGAACTTCTTCAAGTGAGCCAAAGACGACGCAAGTCGTAAGGCCGAATCACACGTTAGCCGCGCCGCCTCCCCACCGCCCTCAAGTACTTCGACGTCATATCGATGATTGCTTGCATAGAATGAAAATTATGCTCACGCTGGCCTTAGTTTTTTCGTATCCCACATTTAGGAGACACAGTCGTTCATCGATCGTGTGGCGGTAGAAGTCAAGACAGACGGAGTCTCCCCCGTTGGCAAAGTTACTTCAAGAGGAGGAGTCCGTAGTTAAAATAGTTGGAATCTATTTTATAGTCCTAGAAATCTATTTTGTAAATCCATGCTGAAATCCTAGTTTAAAACTTCCATTGTTGAGGTGGGGAAAGAAGATGTCTTCAAGCCACTCGTAGTCGGGTTCCACATGAAAACAAAATACGAAGGCGACTATTATGATGATTATGAAGATTGCCAATATGGCGGCGATCCCTATGAAATGCATTCAATGTCAAAATGTCGACTATTTGGGAGCTCCTAGCCGGTGCATCTCCTAGTCAGCGCCTTATGCGCCGGCTAGGACATCTAGCGCCCACTAGCCTCCAGGAATGGGCCGGCCCATCTAGGGCCCAAAGTTGACTTTTGGAAAATACTATTTTAAAAACTCAGAAATAACTGAAACATTCATGAATTCAAAAATATTCATGAATTTTGAAAAAAAATGTTCACAAACTTAGAAAAAGTTCAAATCATTGATTTTGGAATAGTTCATCAGTTTTGAATAAAAAGTTAACAAATTTGAAAAAAGTTCATAGATTTTTACAAAATGTTTTACAATTTTAAAAAAAGATCACAAATAAAAGTTCAACGATTTTGACAAATGTTCATTAATTTTGAAAAATAGTTCATTGATTTTGAAAAAAAACTTCATACACTTGGAAAAAAAGTGTTCAGCCATTTTAAAAAATAATCACGAATTTGAAAAAAAGTTCATGGATTTTGGAAAAAGTTCATGAATTGAAGAAATAGTAAGTTGTATAGCTATACTAGTTTTGTGAAGGTTCTAGATCTGGTTTTAGGAACCTCCTACATGGTTTCGGTTTGGTTTTCACTTTTTCTGTTGGTTTTCTTTATGCTTTGTTATTTACATTGTTTCATTTCTTTTCAGTCCCTTTTTCCTCTTTTTTCTTTTTCAAAAATGTTCATTTTAAAACGGCTAGAATTTAAAAAATGTTTGGACTCAAAAAAATTATCACAATTTTAAAGATGTTAAAATTACAACATTGTTTGCTTTTAAAAAAATCATATATTGTAAAAAATATTTAGAATTAAAAATTCACTTTCCCAAAAATATATAAATTTCAAAAATTCTTCGTGTATTTTATAAAAAATGTTCTCAAATTTGAAAATAAACATTGCATTTTCAGAAATGTTCAAGTTGTTTTGAAAAAAGTTCATGTTTTCATGAAATGTTTACCTTTTAAAAACCCACAAATTGTGATAAAGTGGTCACATATTTAAAAAATCATTTTTTCTGAAAAATTGAATGGAAAAAGGACCGCTACAACAGTTGACTCGATATAGTTTTCTTAATTATGCTAAGCTTTATTGATCAATGTTTAGGGTTATACAGGAGGGGTCCAGTGAAAAACAAGCCACATGTGGCGACCCTGATCAAGCAAAAATGAATACTTAGTAAGACTATGAGCCTCATAATTCTAGTTGCTACCTTTAGAAAACTAAAAGAACAAATCTTACAATTCTTGATTCTATCAGTTATTTCCCCAACTATAGGACTCGCTACAATAGATAACTGGCTACAATAGCTGAGATGCTACGGTGCACCATGGGCCAGCCCGGTTAGGGTGCTCCCCCTGTGTGGGAGGCCAATTGTTTGGGGAGCTCCTATAGGGCACCTTATGCGTCGGTTGAGGATCCGGGCGCCCACTGCAACACACTAGTGGGCCGCCCATGAACACGCACGGCACTGTGAAAAGTGTATTTAGGGCACAAAAAATCCATCTTGAAACTTCGCTCATGAAAGGATTCGAACCCACGCCAACTAGCTGGCGTGCATGCTAGGCTAACCACTAGACCAACTATGCCCGCGCTATATAGAAAAATGTGATTCCTTTTTTAAAAAATTGAATAAAATTTGAATGTCCATAGATTTCATAAAACATCACGAAATAGAAAAAAGTTCATGTATTCAAAAAGTTCATACAAAATGAAAAAAATATTGATTTTTAAAAAGGTTCAGAAATTTGAAAATAGTTCATATATTTTGGAAAAAGGTCACTAACTTTGCAAAAAATTCATCAATTTTCAAAAAAAAGTTCACAAATTTTGAAAAAAAATCACTAAATTTGAAAAAAGTTCATTGAATTTGAAAAAAGTTCATCAAATTTGAAAAAAGTTCAAGTTCATCGAATTTGAAAAAGTTCATTGAATTTTAAAAAAGTTCGTCGAATTCAAAAAAGGTTCACGAATTTGAGAAGAAAATTCATGTATTTAAAAAAAGTTTAGCAAAAAAACCACTCCAAAAACAATAGAAAGAAAAAACATAAACAAAACCATTCCAGCAAAAAAATGAAGATTATAACAAGAGAAAAGCTATAAGTACACACGTCAAGGCGATTGGCTGGTTGGTTGTGTCACCGGATACGGGCGCTATGGGCACCGTTTAGGAAATGCCAATTGTTTGCCCTCAAATAGCGGCACATGCAAGCTCTCCAATATGGCCACAAATCCTATGCGCAGCTCATTGCGGCGGCACCCCACGCACACTGCGAGCGAGGCAAGCACTCTGGCGGGTTGGCCCATTTTAGCGTAACCTTCTTGAATCTTTTTATTTTTCCTGATGTTTTTTCTACCGCTCTCCAATATCTGAGGTCTACTACTCTTTACTTTTTTTTTTGAAAGGTCAGGTTATTTATTTTTGGGGACAACAATATTCGCGATGTATGTTAACAATTGAACCAACCTGTGGTTGGATGGTTAGGTGGACATTGGTTTCCCCAGCCTACCAGAGTTTAAGTGGTGCTCGCATTTATCCTGAATTTATTTCAGAATTTTCGGCAATGCGTGTTCAGTGGGAGGAGACGTTCTCGTCGAGTACGAAACGTCGACGGTGACTTCGTAAAATCTCAAGATGATATAACGGCTCAGTCTCTCAAAGATGTTCATAGGAGTAGGGTATGCGTATGTGCATTCATAAGGATAAGTGTATACATGTATATATGAGCGCATACGTCTGTACTGTGTTCAAAAAAGAAAAAAGAAAATGTACAATTAGACTTATAGTTTATTCTGTATGATATGCATGTGACACGTATTACCATGCAAAAAAGTTAATAATAAAACAACCTAAATTGCTCATGTTTGGTTTAGCCTCGCATCAGTTAGGCAGCGACTACCTTACTCTGAGAGAGCATCCATAGCCAGATGCCCCAAGCCGGTCTTAAACGTCTGAACGGTCCGTCCGGTCACTGACCGGCATAATTTTTCGACACTGATGGCCCTCTTAAACGTGCCTCAAATACTTGGGCTGACTTGCACCCTTATCCAGCCCAAATATGGGTGGATACGGGGGCGTCCGGGCGCACTCGGGCCTGCCCGTCTCGGCGGACTAACGACGGGGTCCCACACGGAAATGCCTAGAAACTCAACGGTCTGAAACTCGTCTTCTCCGTCGGACCAATGCCGCCGAGTGGCGCCGCTCCGGCGGGCCACGTAGCATCTAGCCCAGCTATTTAAGTCGACGGCGACACCGAAACCTTAGCATCCACATTTCCTCCGCCTGTCCGCCGCCGCCACTTTTCACACCCTCGTCCGCCTAGTAGCCATCCCCACGCCGCCGGGTGAGGAACGAGCCATTTCTAACGCTGGAGTGCCGTCTCGAGCTCCTTGAGCAGATCCGGGCAAGGCTCGAAGCCCGGATCGCCGCGGAGCTACCTCCGGATGCAGTGGATTCGGAGGAGGAGGAGGAGGAGGTGGAGCGGAAGGAGGACGAGGAGGTTGAGGAGGAGGATGAGCTGGAGGAGGAGGATGTGGAGGACGCTGGAGACGTGGATCTGCAGACGGAGCAGCAGGCCATCCTCGATTCCCTCCGCTCGGAGTCAGCTGTGGAGGCCAGACGTCGTCGCCGGCAGAAGATGGAGGCGCAACAGGTCGCGGAGGAGGCGGAGATGCTCGCCTACATGAATGAGGTCGAGCAGGAGGAGGAGGAGCCAGAGCCCTCCTACCCGCTCGTCCAGCCGGCGCCCGGCAGCATCATCATGGACATCTTTGACGACTAAAATTAACTAGGATAGTACGTATGATTCTTTTGCATGTGAAATATGAGAGACTCAAATGCACATTGGCTAAATTTAAGATATGACCGGCCACTATTTGCGGACGTGTTTGGTCGCGTCCATTGCGTTAAAGGGCTGGATTTGTAAAGTTTGGTTGTAGATGATCTAACACTTTGCATCTAGGGAGAGAAATAGCTACGGAACTCAGACACGTCTGAACCTGTGCGCCGCACCGCCTACGGCGATGACCTGACCGACGCAGCCCAGGACGAAAACCGGTAAAGTCTAGTCGGCAAGTTTGACGTCTGACGCGACCCAGCATGCGCACACCTCCTCCAAGATGGCAACGGCAAACTCGAGTAGCCAGCCCCCTTTTCCGACGTCCCTCTCGTGGAATTCCCGCGTGATCACCAGCGTCGTCCGTCTGTCCGTCCGTCTGTCCGAAAATCTAACGAGAAGTCGGAAGGCGACGTCGCCTTCTTATCCCGCCGGTCTGCCCGCCTTATCACGGCCACAATAAAGGCAGGAGCACCGGTCAAAGTCTATCGCTGCCATGCCGCGGCCGCCGCCGTCGGGACAAAAAGCAAAAAGAGCCGCGGTCGATGGCACTGGGGATGCGATCGATCTTGTTTTCTTTTTAACAACAAAAGGCGCACGAAGCGCCAAACTTTTCATTCAGCTCAGCTCAATAGCAACGTACAGCATGAATTACAAAGCCCTCAAACTCGAAATTAGAGAGGAGAGAAACTACAGGGCAAGCCATGTTACTGTGAGCCGAAGCAAAACAACATATGTCAGGTTCTACATTTGATGTAAGAACCTGATGAGCGACGTTGTGAGCAATTCCATTAATTTCCTTAGAAATATGGAACACTCTAGGTTGAAGGTCTGAAGAGTAGCAGAAGAAATCAGCTAAAACTTTCCTGATAGTCTAAGGGGTAGCAGTTTCAGTAATCTTTCTACTAGCCGCAAATGAAGCCAAAGAGAGACAGTCTGTGAGGAAGGTCGGCTGGCTGATGTTGAGACATTTAGCTACTTTTGCAGCCAAGAGAAGAGCAAACACTTCAGCCTGCAGAGGAGTACTTGTAATTGAGGTGGAAGCTTGAATCTGCACGCTGACTTCCTTCTGATCGTGCGGCAAAGAAATGTAGATACCAACTCCAGTGGCTGCTGTTCCCTGTAATAAACCTGGAATTTTTTTGCACTTAAAAGATGCATCAGTATATACTTTCGGTCCCGTGATAAGAAGATCTGATTTAAGCGTTTGTCCCTGCAAGGGAAGTTGATTAGTATGGGTTAAAATGCAACTGGAGTTTTGAGGCTGATGGTGTGAAGAACTGTTAAGCAGATCATAGAAATCATTAGATAGAGAAGTAGCAGCAATATTAACTTGGTGAGGGATAGCTTTCTTTCTATTAAAAAGATAATAATTCCTCGCTTTCCAAAGACACCACATAAAATTTAGAATGTTGACAACAGAAGCATGCGGATGGTTCATATTAAGTAAAGCAATAATAATACTATGGATATTGGTATAGATCTGAACTAAAGCATCTGTTCTGATGAACCAAGGATGAGAAAACCAAGCAGCTCTAGCGAAGTCACAAAGAAAAAACATGTGAACCTCATCCTCTTGCTGACCACATCTGCAACAATATTAAGAAATATGTACGGAAAAGCGCCCAACCCTCAAACCTGTGGGAAGAGCTTTCTGAAGGAGTCTCCAAGCGAAAGTTTGAACTCTAGGGATCATCAACTTTTGCTTCCAAATCAACTTGAGAAGATTTTTCATCTGCAAAGAAACTTGGGAAGGAGTATTTCTTGGATTGGCATGAATATCCTGCAAACACAATTTATAAGTGGACTTGGAAGAATAAGTACCATTAGGAGTTAGATCCCAACATAATATATCCGGGCAATCTTGGTGAATAATGTCAGTTTGAACGATAACAGAGGCTAAAGGCTGTTGAAAGAGAGAGTTAATGAGGTCATTGTTCCAGACTTTCTGACCCGGTATCCAAAGGTCCTTAACAAGAGAAGGATATATGTATCCTGAAGGCTGAATAATAAGATTGTCATGAACAGAAGCCCAAAGGGAACACCAAGGGGTACTCCAAAGAGAGATATTCCCTTGCGTGAGTTGGTAAAAAGAGTGATCTTTCAGTTTAGGCAACATTTTTAAAATGGATGACCAGAAAGCAGATTTTGGAGTAGTAGAAATAGCAGTCCAAATAGAGGCATCATGGAAGTATTTAGATTTAAGCACAAGATGAAGGTGGGAGGAAGGGTCTTTAGCAAGCCTCCAAGCAGCTGCAAGAAGTAAGCCCTCATTAATTGCTTGCAAGTTCCTAATGCCAAGACCACCTTCCTGTTTGGAATTGCAAATGTCCTTCCAAGCCCTAAGACAAAGGCTCTTGTTAGAATTATTCTCTCTGATTCCTGTCCACCAAAAGTTCCTTATAATAGCAGTGAGTTTGGCTATAAACTTCTTGGTAAACAAAATATTAGACATGTAGTACACAGGAATAACAGAGAACACGGACCTAATGAGCTCAAGCCTAGCAGCATGAGAGAGCATATTAGCTTTGTAAGCAGGCAATTTATTCAGAAATTTATCAATAACAAAGTTGTAAGCAGCAGTTCTATTTTTAGCAGGAAGAATAAGCGGACCAAGGTGGGTGAAATTGTTATCCATGATAGAAACAGGAAAAACTTGCTTAATCTCTTGAATAGTGTTTTGACTAACATGAGTACTAAAAAGAATAGCAGATTTGGCCCAATTTGGTGTTTGACCTGAAATATAACAAAAGTGATGGATGAGTTGAGCCATAGAATTTGCTTCCTGCATAGTGGCTTGACCACAAACCAACAGATCATCTGCAAACAACAGAGAATGAATAGAAGGGCAATCTGGACCAAGTGAAATACCCTGGAGATGATGAGCAGCTAGAGCTTCATTAAGAGCAACAGATAATTCATTGATAGCAATAACAAACAAATAAGGCGACATGGGACAGCCTTGACGAATACCTCTGAAACTTTTAAATTTATGAGAAGGCTGCCCATTAATAAGCACAGAGAAAGTAGGAGAAGAAATGCAAGCATGAATCAAATTAATGAAATGATCATGCAGACCTTTACGTGCAAGAGCAGACACAATGAAACTCCATTCAAGACGATCAAAAGCTTTAGCAAGATCTATCTTGAGCATGAAAGCATGATGATTCCACGATTTTAGAGCGAAGGAGTGAGTAATCTCTTGAGCAATAATGATGTTATCGCTAATTCTTCTACCCTCAATAAAGGCTTGTTGTGCCGGATCAATATAGTCCGGAAGATGAGGCTTAATCCTATTAGCCAATGATTTCGCAATGATTTTGTAGAAAACATTACAAAGGCTAATGGGACGATAATCCATAGGAACTTGAGGAACTAACTTTTTTGGAATGAGAGCAATATTAGTGTCATTGATATGAGGAGGTAAAATACCAGTTTTATAAAAGGTAGTCACAAGTTGAGTAACTTCCTCGCCAATCCAATCCCATGCTGCCAGATAAAATTCAACATTAAATCCATCCGGACCCGGAGAAGCATTCAACTTCATATCTTTGAGAATCTGCAAAATCTCATGTTTATCTGGAAGAAAGTAAGTAGGATCCAAAGAGTTGTCAGGCAAACGAGTATTAAAAAAAGGCCTTGCAGTGTTATTGTTTGGCGAAGAGAAGGTGTATCTAAAATAATTGACAAAAGTATTAGTGATAGCACTAGGTTTAAAATGAAGCACATCATTCTCATCCTTAATGGAACAAATAGTATTTCTTTTTCTTCTTTTGATCACAGCCTAATGAAAAAACTTAGTATTACGATCACCAGCAGTGGCCCAACCCTTCTTACTTCTCTGTTTATAAAATTGATTGAGCTTAGAGAGAGTTTGTTCATACCTAAGAGTGAGAGAGCTTTCCAAAGTGTGATTTTGCTGCTGAATTGGAAGCTGCTGAATCTGATTAATACTGGACTCAATTTCCAAAAGCTCTTGCTGGAAGGGCTTTTTCTTCTTACACCACTTCTTCAAAGAACCTGCCAAAGAAGAAGACTTTGCTGCAAAAGAGGTAAAAGTGCAATTATTCCAAGCAGATTTTGCAAAGCTAGTAAAGTCTTTTTCAAGCAACCACCAGTTTTCAAATTTAAAAGTTTGCCTCGGCTTAAGAAAATTACCGTCTGTAGAAACGAGAATGGGCGCATGATCACTGAGAATAATAGGTAAGTTGAGCACTTTAGAATTAGGATAATGCGCACACCAGTCAGAGTTGACAAGGCATCGGTCTAGACGTCTGTAAATAGGATTAACAGTATGCTGTTTGTTACGCCAAGTGTACGCAGGACCACTAAAACCAATATCAAAAAAACCACAATTTTTAACAAGGGAACGAAAAGCAGACATGCGATAATAATTAACACTACCATTACAACCATTTGTATCATACAGGATGTCATTAAGGTCTCCAATACACATCATGGGCTTACCCAAGTTATCATACACAAAAGCAGAAACTTGACTCCAAATAGCACTAGTCTGCCTATGGTAGGGGTCACCATATATACAAATCAAACAAAAGTGAACACCCGAGGCTAGATGAACTACATTAGCTAAAATATAATGAAAGGAGGCACTATGAACAGACACATTGAGTTCATCATTCCACATAAGCCAGAGCCCTCCAGAGGCTCCTCTAGAAGGAACAACAAAACTATTAGCAACATCAAACCTATTAACAAGATCAACCGACCGAACCTTGGAAGATTTGATTTCGGAAACAAAGGTTACCTGAGCTTTAGTAGAACGAATCAGATTGGCCAGAAATAGCATACGTTCATTGCCGAGGTCTCGGCCCATACCTCGGCAATTCCAAGCTATGGCTTTCATGGCGCCCGAGACGTGTTAGGGTCATGCGCCGCTGCCCAAGAAAAAGAGTCGGTCATGTTCCCATGTACTACAGCATCAAATTCCATCTCCTCCCCCCTGACCACTCCTAAGATCCACTCTATCTCGTTGGCAAGAGGAGCTAAAGTCATCCTGATATTCTACTGCAGCTTGACTCGAACTAGAAGGAATACAGGGCTGGGAGTAACGAAAGTGGGTTGTGTGTGGGGGGGGGGGGGAGGGGAAGGGGGGGCGAGGCGGGGGCGGCGAGGAGTAACCGGATCTGGCCAGGAGGGCCTCCGTCAGATTAGATCAGGCTGGATCGAGAAGATGGGAACGGGATCTGAGAGGGAAGAGACAGAGAAAGAAGGCAGCAAAGAGAGGATTGAGTGGATGAGGCGAGCAGAGACAGGGAGGATCGGCTAGGGAGCAAGGATGGGGCGAGGAGAGGAGGGAGAAGAAGAGGTGGGGAGGAAGGAGATCGGTATCACGCCAGTCGCCGGCAATCGCTCCCGTTTGTTGGTGGCGCAGTTGTTCTTCTTTTCCACAGCGTTCTGCTGAAGAAAATCCCACATGATCCGAAAAAACTAACAATTATGTTGCGATCGATCTTGTTGCTGGGGGCATCCAAAACACAAGTTGGCTATGGGGCCGTAGATGGATGGAACGGTGCGGAAGGGGCTGCCAATTCACTCTTCATCTACACACTTTCGAGAGGACGTGATGAAAGCCATAGAACAAAAAAAGGGGCACTTTTATTCCGGCTTTTAATCAATTTGTAGCTGCTGAAGTATGTGGTGCCGCCAATTTTCTTTTTTTCTTATATCTAGGAGATATTCAAATATGACATTTTGCTCTGCTCGTTTTTCAGGACATTTCATTGATTGATTTATCAAGGTGATACGGCCGCATCTAAAGAATGTCCGGCCTTTGAATAACATGATGCACACAACCAACATTGTTTTGCAGCAAGAACAAATCAATCCAGTCTAGGGTGGGGCAGATCCTATACGGAGATTACACCGCCATCCATGGAGGGAGAAAACCTTTCTGGCCGTATGCTCCAGTCGTGTAGACATCATCATAAAAATGTCTCTGTCCTCCGGCTTCTACATGATAGACCAAATACGGAGCCATCGCGTACATGCATGAATAACCTGCACGTAATGCAAACACATATAGGTTTTGAAATTCCCCGTAATTGGTAATAAGAGATATACTAGTAAATTTAACACGGTACCTACCCGTGCCCGGTAAGCTGTTATTTAGAACATAAGTGGCTTATTCGTTGAAAGTCATTCATTGAAAGGATAAATGGAAGAATTACAATGGTATTCCGCAAAAGCCCTTCCTCCTAGAGTGCTGTCTCCAAGATATTCCACTGTATTTTATCGCTTTAATTGATTGATTTTATGTTGCTGGAAATTCCGATCAACTATGAGTAGTAGTAAGGCTGTTGGGCAAGTGAATGAACTATGTCCTAGGCATTTCTGATAAGTTTAGTGAACTAAACTCAGAACTTTTTTAATGGAAAATACGTTTAAAATGACATTGCATAGTGGACAGCTTGATTGAACCTATCTTCTCATCCTTCTCCCCTGCCCCTCAACGCAAACCTCCTCATGCCCAGACGAATCGACAAGGCCTGACTGAACCTATCTCCTCGTCCTTCTCCCCTGCCCCTCAACGGAAACCTCCTCATGCCCAGACAAGGGAAAAACAAGTACCTTTTTCTAATAGATTTTTAGAAAAGATTATGTTTCCTATGGTAACCGGGTTAACGAGTTATGGCCAACATACAACAAGTGCTACAAGATTTTCTTTTTTGGAGTCCTCTAGATCGCATTATAGTTTGAGTAGATCTGATAGGGAGTCTGTGGGCTTCCTTTGGAACTTCAATATGGCATCCATCGTATATTATCATCATTGTTTTAGTTGTACTGGTCGATGGGGAAAAAAGAGATGAATGGATTTTCATTTTGAAAAAATATATAGAATAATACACCTACTGAGACGAAACCACAACTATATATGGCCGTCCCACACAACTTTGTCTAAAAGATATCGCCCTTCCTTCCAAATGCTTCCTTTTTCTATTGATAGCTTACCAGGCTTGCCGCTTGGTATTTCAAATGCTTCCTTAACTATATTATTAGAGGATAAATTGTACAAGGCATGACGATTCAGCTTAATCCACAAAGCCACGCAGATAGTATAGGAAAACAAACACGGGTTGTGTTAGACTGGAACAATCTAAACCATGCGAAAAATAGACCAACTGGATGAGAAAAAGTTAGAACCTATGTTGCACCTTATAGATAATGACACACTAATTACCTTCTTAATTGCACAATTGCTCTTATAAACATTTTACAAAATGATTTCCTTTTTTGTAGGGAACAAAATGATTTCATTTACATCTCCATGATGTTTTAATACCATCGCATTATATTTTCTTAATTCACAACGTTAATTCACGATTTGCAAAAAAACTCCATTAATCCACATGGTTCTTCAGAACCCTTCTCTCGGTTGCATATGTGAGCACGTATTTCCTAAGATATATATCACTCCTTTTAGTGGGCATTATATGCTAAAAACGTGCATTGCCCGTTATCTTTCACTGTTGCTAGTAAGGACCATATATTCTACTCTGACAAATTACCTTTCATTCTCACATCGCGGAAAATCAATGGAAATGGTCATTCCAAAGAACTTATTCTACGATCTATTTGATCAGAGTTGGATTACATGTGTTGGTGCACGACATCACTTTATTATAGACTAAATGGATTGCTGATTGTTTTTTGAGATAGCAAACCGCTCATGCCAAGCGGTTATAGACTAAATGGATTGATTAGTTTAAATATCATGCAGACCCATCTTTTCAAAGAATTTTCGTCTTGCTTTGTGAAAACTGCAGACTTGTTTAGTGGTTCAGGTATGCCTGCACCGCAAGAAATCCAGTTGACCTTTTGACGACCCCACGCCACGCAGATACTTTCCTCTACCCCGCAAGAAAAAAAAGATACTTTCCTCTGTTCCTCGTATTTAGTCTGCTCCAAAGAGGACACTTTAGCTCTTGCCCAGTTCGGTTAGCGTAATCAACATTTCCACAAATGCTAGCAGAGTAGGAGTAGTAGTATACTGTATGTATTTAGGCTCCATTGCCTAAAAAAATGTATTTAGGCTCCAGAGTTGTAGCTCCTAGATTTAGGCTCTACAGTCGTTGTAAACGCAGCAGAAAAAGTGGAAAAGTTGAGCCGAAAGAAACACGGCAGAATCGTCTACTTGCGATCTTTATGCTGCAGCTCAGTTTCAAATGCACGCCCTCGGATGTTTCAGAAATTGTGTACGCATGCCTCATGGTTTTGCAAGTAGTATAACGATCCTGCTTGAGACTTGAGAGCACATCGTGTTGGAACAAAAGGTTGTGACAAAAGGGTCCATGCCCACGATTGAGAGTATTGGCTTGATGAATTGTACAAACAATTTGATGTTCAAACCATTTTTGTTTCAAAAATGTTAAAAATCTAACATCAGATATTGTTTTTAAGTGTTGAATATGTGTTTTGTATTGCACGTGTTGAAGTTGTGACCCATTTCCTAGTCTTGTATAGTTGAGGTAGAGGCCTTCCCTTATATTATATATACGTGCACCAACACCCCATCAATACAACGATTATTATATTGCAAACTTTCCCGTCTACATGGTATCATCTTGAAGGTCCTGACCTAGGGCAAGCCGCCGCCGCGCAGCACCTCCCCGCGCGTGCCGCCGCCGCCGCGTCCTCCTCTGACGTCGCCGCCGTCCTGTGCCGCCGCGCCGCTTCCGCTCCCGCTCGTTGCGCTGACTTACTGCCGCCGCCGTGCGTCCCCTGTCGCGCTGCCGCCGCCCCGTCGCGCCGCAACCCTAACCCGACGCGCCGTCGCCGCGCGCTCCCGCGTGCCACCGTCGCCTCCTTCCTCTTCCCGCCGTCTCTGACGCCTTCCATGAACTCTCCAAGCTACTTCACCATCTGCGGTGAAACCGCTTCCCGGTCACGCCAATCGAGTCGCGTCCTTCCCCGCAACACCCGCAAGGGAGTGGGGGCCGACGCAACCGACGTGGCGGCGGTCGCCGCCGCCTGCAGCAGCCGCAGGCCCAGGACACCAGGGGGCGCCGCACTATCAGCAGGCTCTCCCCGCTGGCCACCAAGCGTTCATCAGCGCCCTTCCAGCCGACTGGCGCCGGCTACGGCGCCCTCCCCGCGCTGCCGCCCCTCGGTGGTTATGGCCCGCCCGTCCCGGCGCCGCCCTACGGGGGCCTTCCATCGCTACCGATACATGTGCCATGGGACCCCACCCTCCTCGCCGCCCAGAACTCCGCACCGTCACCGAGTAGCTCTGTCGGTGGAGGCGACTGGTACATGGACTCGGGTGCTACTGCGCACATGACAGCTCATCCCGGTAACATAAGCTCCTCCACTCCCGTTCACACACCCACTCATATCACCGTCGGCAACGACTCCTCCTTACCTATTACTCATATCGGTAGCACTAGCTTTCCCTCCACTTCCACACCCATCACTATGTCTAATGTTCTTTTTTCACCTGATTTAGTCACAAACCTAGTTTCCGTTCGTCGTCTTACTCGTGAGAACCCATTTACTGTTGAATTTTACGGCGTCGGCTTTTCTGTGAAAGACGCCCGTACCCGGATGGTCCTTCACCGATGTGACAGTCCCGATGAGCTCTACCTCGTGCACGCCGGCGCCTCCACCTCCACACCTGTTGCTCTTCCCGCCGGCGTTGACCTTTGGCACGCTCGCTTGGGTCACCCCAACCACACGGTCTTACGTCAAATCCTTAGGAGTTTCTCCTTCTCATGTGATAAGCTCGACGAGCACTTTTGTGAGGCTTGTCACTTAGGCAAGCACGTTCGTCTTCCCCTTATTGTGTCTTCTTCAGTTTCCACTTTTCCGTTTCAATTACTTCATAGTGATGTTTGGACATCTCCCGTTGCGAGTAACACGGGCAATCTATACTACTTGGTGATTTTAGATGATTACTCTCATTATGTGTGGACTTTCCCCCTTAGTCGTAAATCCGATGCTTTAGCCACACTCACCGCCTTTTATTTCTATGTCACCACCCAGTTCGGCCGCCCCATACTCGCACTCCAAACTGATAACGGAAAAGAGTTTGACAACATCGCTCTTCGCACACTTCTCGCCTCTCACGGCACCATCTTTTGTCTGACTTGCCCCTACACTTCTCAGCAGAACGGCCGCGTCGAGCGCATTCTCCGCACTCTTAGTGACTGTGTCCGCACGTTACTCTTTCACTCTAACGTGCCCGCTCGGTTTTGGCCCGATGCCCTCGCTGCCGCCACTCTCTTAGTTAACATTCGTCCGTGTCGCCCTCGGTGGAACTACGCCCCTCACCACCTTCTCTTCGGCACACCACCGTCCTATGACGGTCTCCGCATCTTCGGGTGTCTCTGTTATCCTAGCACCGCGTCCACCGCGCCACACAAGCTCGCACCATGATCCGTCCCATGCGTCTTCCTTGGCTACCCTCCTAATACCAAAAGGTTATCGGTGCTATGATTCTGTCACTCATCGTGTGTACACCTCGAGGCATGTGTACTTTGTTGAGACGGTGTTCCCCTTTTTTCAGGTTCCTACGGCTTCGGCCCCTTCGGCGCCGACCCCCGCGCCCCCTTCGTGGAGCGATGCGCAGCGGCAGCCCCTGGCGGCGCCCCTGTCACGGCGCCCTATGCCGCCACCACCTGGCTTCATGACTCCCTTCCCCGAGGTCGAGTCCGTGCGGGCCCCCGGGTCCCCGTCTCTCTCATACGAGGTTGAGCCCGGCACCCCGCCCGCCACGCCTGCGACGGGCTCGACGTCAACCTCGCCCGTCGCCTCTTCCACCGCCGGATCGGCCGACGCTGCTGCCGCCGCGGCCCCCGTCGCGGCCTCCGCCGCTGCCCCTGCCGCCGCACCGGGTGCCCCTGCCGCCACGACACCCACCGGCCCTGCTGCCCCGTCACTTGGCGTGACTACCCGTGCCCGAGCAAGAGTGCGTCGGCCCAGTACGCGCTACTCCGCCGACGAGTATGTGTGCACCGCCTCGACGTCGACGCCATCACCCATCCCCACCTCCGCTCGTGCTGCCCTTCGGGATCCCCATTGGCTAGCTGCGATGCAGGAGGAGTTCGACGCCTTACAGCGCAACCACACGTGGCAGCTTGTTCCGCGCCCCCCTCGTGCCAACATCATCTCTGACAAGTGGGTGTTTCGCCACAAGACTCGCCCAAACGGTTCTCTCGAGCGCTACAAGGCTCGATGGGTGGTTCGTGGTTTTCAGCAGCGCGCGAGCATGGACTTCACCGACACTTTCGCCCCGGTTGTAAAACCGGGCACGATCCGTGTCGTCCTTCAGCTGGCCGTCTCACGCGCCTGGCCTGTGCATCAGTTGGACGTTTCCAACACCTTCTTGCACGGTCATCTCGCCGAGCAGGTGTTCTGTGAGCAGCCTACTGGTTTCGTCGACGCCGAGCACCCCGACTTCGTGTGCTTGCTCTCCCGCTTCCTGTACGGGTTGAAGCAGGCGCCTCGGGCTTGGTACCAGCGTATCGCAGCCTTCCTGCAGTCTCTGGGCTTTTGGTCCACTCGCTCCGATGCCTCACTCTTTGTGTATCATCAGGGAGCTGACACTGCATATCCGTTGCTCTACGTCGACGACATCATCCTCACGGCGTCCACCCCCGATCTCCTTCAGTGGCTGACTGCTCGTCTTCGTGATGAGTTCGCCCTCAAGGACTTGGGGCCCCTGCACTACTTTCTTGGCATCGTGGTGATCCGCCGGGCTGACGGTTTCTTTCTGCATCAGCAGAAGTACGCCCACGGGCTCCTTGAGCGTGCCGGTATTCTTAACTGCAAGCCGTTGCCCACCCCCGTCGACACGAAGGCGAATGTCTCTGCTCTGGAGGGGTCTCTCGCGTCCGATGGAGCATTTTATCGCTCTATGTCGGTGCTTTACAGTACTTGACGCTGACTCGCCCCGACCTGCAGTACGCTGTTCAGCAGGCGTGCCTCCATATGCACGCCCCGCGTGACTCTCACTGGACTCTGGTGAAGCGTATTCTCCGTTACATACGCGGCACCATGTCCTTGGGACTCACCCTGACGGCCTCCGCCTCCACCGACCTCGTGGCCTACTCGGATGCTGACTGGGCTGGCTGCCCCGACACGCGACACTCTACGTCAGGCTACTGCGTCTACCTTAGGCCCTCGTTGATCTCTTGGTCATCGAAGCGGCAGCCCACGGTCTCCCGCTCCAGCGCCGAGGCAGAGTATCGCGTCATGGCCAACGCCGTGGCCGAGTGCTCTTGGATACGTCAGCTACTCCAGGAGTTGCTTTGTGATGTTCACAAGGCCACTCTTGTCTACTGCGATAACGTTAGCGCGGTCTACCTCTCCGCCAACCCGGTGCACCATCGACGGACGAAGCATATTGAGCTCGATATTCACTTCGTGCGCGAACAGGTTGCCCTTGGCCGTGTTTGGGTTCTCCACGTGCCGACGACGCAACAGTTTGCTGATGTGATGACTAAGGGATTGCCTACTCCCGTCTTCGAGGAGTTTCGGTCCAGTCTCTGTGTCTCCGCCGACGCTTCGACTGCGGGGGGGGGGGGGGTGGGGGGGTGTTGAGTTTTTGTATTGCACGTGTATTGGAGTTGTGGCCCACCTCCTAGTCTTGTATAATTAAAATAGAGATCTTCCCTTGTATTATATATACGTGCACCAACATCCCATCAATACAACGATTATTATATTACAAACTTTCCCGTCTACATTAAGCATAACAAATCTGACGTTCGAGATTGTCGCGAGCATGGCAATTTTCTGCTGAGGAAAACTGTCATCCTCGTGACAATATCATTTGTCATCCCGGGACGCAGATTTGCCATGCTTAAAAATACGACGTCAGATTTGCAGTAAAATCCTTTTGCTTTGCACTAGCACATTTGGAAGGGTCCCTCGCTCCAATATCGGGTAGGGCGAGGTCAATCGCGCAAAACCTCCCCACCCTGGCAGAGCTACAACCTCTGTCCCGTCTCCGGCGCCCGTCAGCTTTCACACACACACACACGGAGACGGCTTGGGAGGAAGGAAGAGAGGAAGCAGAAAGGAAGGAGAGAAACAAGGAAACGGAAAACAAGTACCCGGCCAAAGTTGTTACGCGGACCCGAATTCAAACCCCTTTTATACGTTGCCGCTAGCTCTTCTGCTCCCTTCCCCCTCGCCGACCGACCGACCTATCTTCCTCTCGCCCCTGCCCCACAGAAATTCCTTCCTTCCTTGGCTCCGGCGCCTGCCATACCCATCACCTCCTTCCTCTATGCCCAAGGAAAGTATGGCGAGTCCCACCTTTAAACCCTTTCTGATTGATTGATCCCGTATAAAATACTTGCCTTCCTCCGTGCGCGTTGCCGCCATGGAAAGGGCCGACATCACACGCAGAGCCGGCCTTGTCTGAGACAGAGACGGGGAGACACCGAGAGAGAGGGGTTTGGATCGGGCGACGGATGGGAGAGGGAGGCCACGTCCTGCGAGGAAGACATTAATGGCGAGAGAGACCCAGGGCAGGTGTTAGTTTGGAGCAAGTGCTGCCGTCTCTGTTTGTCTCTCGGCTTCCACGAGTTCTCGGTGTGGTGAGAAGACGAGCAGGAGGATATGCTTGTAAGGGAGGCCGCGTCTGGAAGATAAGTTTCCGGTCGGGGTAAGTATTTATATACGATATGATTATCTTTATTCTGTTCTCCTCGTTGATTTCCCATTGGATTCCAGTTGAGTTCCTCTCTTGTTCTTGAGTTCTTGGGCGGTGAGTCGAATTTCTTCTCTGATATTACTACTACTATTCCGTATTTCCTACTTGAAGTGGGAGTTACTCTGTTCTTTCCTGGGTCAGTTTCGTGTGAAAATTCAAGAGGGGTTTACATAGCATAGGATTACTATGTATGATCAAGAATCGCAGCACGATCGAGGATGAAGAGTTCCACTTGAAAACGATAAAAGACTCTGAATTAATACTTGTGATCATCCCTTTGCTTTGCTTATTTTTGGCTTCTCTGAAGAAATTCAAGGACGCCGGTGCGTTTCTTGCACAATGGACTTTTCTCTCGCTAGTTTTTTTTTCTCACTTTCACTAGGTAATTGAGTATAGTGTAAAATTTAATCAGCACTGTGATTGGCATCGTAAATTCGTAATCACACACCGTGATGATATTTCTGATTTGCAATATTCGCATGTAAATTGCCATATCTCCGAGACCAGGATCCATCGTTATCTAGAAGAACGGTGCAGTAATCGTACTCGAATTAATGGCATGTCCAAAGCCTACACAATTTCGTCTGACTCAGAAACGGTAATTAATAGGCACACACACACGGGCGTTGAAAATGTGGCGAGGAAATCAATTTTCTCCAGAATTAGGCAAAAGCAAGAAACTGACGCGTACAGGCCGAAGATGAGATATCTGTGCTGCACATTCTCGTGACTGGACCAGAAATTAGGCAGTGGAGGGAGAAGAAGCTGACATGCCTAGCCAGACTAGAAACTAGAGACCTCTCACATGACATGGAAAGCACTCACTGCCAGGTTTGATCTGCGGATTGTCAAATCACATGCAGAAATCTAGTCGGGTTCTATCTTCTTGGGATCCATTGCTTTTGGTCTCTTCTTCTGATCGAATGCTTTTTGGTTTCTTCTTCTTCTTCTACCTTCACACGTCCGGGTTGAGATTGGAGGGTAACGCTTGGAGCTTTTCCCATGGCAGCTTGCTGACATGGAACCGAGGAGGCTGGAGCGGTTAGTGTTTCTGCTCTGCTGCTGTGCGGCCATCACATGCAGTCTGCACGCGGGAGCTCAGGCCCAACCCACTCTACGACAACAATCCGAAGGCTCACCCCACAATGGAGCAGGTGAGTGAATAATCCTCATCTACCACCTCATGAAAAAGCTTCAAAATGTTTTACCTTCCCAGGAAGATGCAAATTAAGTGTGCCTCTGATGTGTTGAAAAAAAATGTTTTCCTGTGAGGTAATTGATCGTGTTGCCTGTGTTGATCAGTGGGCAGGGTGTTGTCGGAGACGGCGAATCGGTCGCATAGCGACCTTTCGAGAAGAACGAGAAGAATCGATCCTCTTGATGGCTTGAGGAAGTATGAGGGAGGGTTCAACATCACAGACAAGCATTACTGGAGTGTAAGTTCTCTTCTTCTTTGTCTGAATACAATCTGAAGAGCCATACACTTGCTGACAAAAGAACTACTTTCTGAATAATACTCCCTCCGTTCCAAATTACTCGTCGTGGTTTTAGTTCAACCACGACGAGTAATTTGGAACGGAGGGAGTAGAAATGACTGCTTTTGCAGTATCATGTTCATTCATTTTTATATTACACTATACCATGTTCATGATCAGGGTATAAATGCATACAAGACACCTATTTAGCCTTTTTTAATGTGCAAAAATGACCTTACACATTGATATATGTTATGTTAGATGAAATTAACTGAATAAAATGAGAGGCGGAAAGCATATGCATCCATCCGGGATTAAAACTGATTGTCCTTGTGTTTACTTTTTCAGTCGACCGTATTTACAGGTAGATCTGGATACATCATTGGTGCATTATGGCTTATTGGTGGCATCATTTTTGCGGGCTTCCTTCTTGCCTGGAAGATTTTCTTCGCCAAAAGTAACGAAAGAGAAAGAGACGGTGCCATCGATGATTTTCTTGACAGATGCCATCTTGTGTCTGTCATGCTTATCATTCTTCTTGCAGTTTTTGCCATGTAAGTTTCAGCTCGGCGGTAGTTCTATCAAATTCTCACATGATATGCAACCATTGCAAAACCAAAAATCTTCGTAGAAACGTTGTGACTCATCTACTGCCACGCTTTATTTGCAGAGTTGCATCGGCAATCGCGCTTCAGGGCGCTGTACGATTTCATTCTAGAGCAGAGTCCATCAAAGATATCGTGGGGAGAACAGCGCTTGAAGCAACGGCGACGATTTACAACATCACAGGAGCCATTGAGAGGATGCAGAATATATCTAAGCTATACAACATTAGTAGCCAATCCTTTGATCATCTGAACTCCACAGTAAAGGCACTGAACTCTGAAGCCGTGGAAATTCAGGCGAAGGCCAAAAAGAACATGCGCTTGGTCAGCAAAGGCATCAACACATTGTAAGAACATTTTTACATGATAAGCATGATAGATACTGCTACATTAGTAGTTGTTGAATCTCATGAAACCTCAGAATTATCATGGGAACTAATACAGGTGATAATTTTCAGAGAACTTGTCATCATTTTAACCGTGACGCTGAATCTTGTCGTGGTCCTTGTCTTGCTAGGTAAGTGATCATGGTGAAATGTTTCTCAGTGAGCATAAATTCTACTATTACATATTACCTGAAAATAAAATTAACACATTGCTTTTTTATTGTAGTGGGAAGACCTCTGAGGCTACAGAAGTTGTACTACATGTGAGTAAATATCATTCACTTCAGACATCCACCATAATAAGCTGAAGAATTCTAGTTCATATTCTGATGACAGTTATCTGTTTGCAACAGGTGCATAGCCTTGTGCTGGGTACTGACAGTCCTCTTCTGGATGTACTTCGGGCTGTACTACTTCCTCGACAAGTTCGCCGGCGACACGTGCGCGGCCCTCGAGGAGTACCAGCTGAACCCCAAGAACAGCACGCTGGGCGCCATCATACCCTGCAGCGAGAAGATGTCCGGCAGCGTCATCCTGCACGATGTTGGTGCAGGCATACATGACATCATAGACCAGGTAACATTTTGAAACTCTGAAGCTGCGTTCAGAAGCAGAGCAGACAGAGTTAGCATGATGCATCCAGATTGTTTATGAATCAATCTTGGTTTCGACAGGTGAATTCGAACATTTACGCCATCAAGTCGGAGTACACCGTGAAGCAGCTGGACTACATCTGCAACCCGTTCGCCGGGCCGCCGGCGTACCGGTACCGGCCGGAGAACTGCTCTTCCGGCGCAGCCACCATTGGTGACATCCCTCAGGTAAACAAACGAGCAGCTCCGCGGCAGCAAATGCTTCCAAGAACCAAAGCATCTGGAGAGGAAATCTAATCTTGAACGTTGTTGTTGTGAAGATCCTGAGGAGGCTGACGTGCTCGGAGTTGGGCGGTGGCGCCAACTGCGCGCCGGCCGAGCTCTCGTCGGCGATCGACTACGACAAGGTGCAGACGTACACGAGCTCCATCCAGAACGTGCTGGACATCTTCCCGGGCACGGAGCGGCTGGTGAGCTGCGAGCTGGTGAAGGCCGGCTTCGCGGACATCGTGGGCAACCAGTGCGCGCCGCTGCGGCGCGGCGCGCGGGCGACGTGGGCCGCGCTCGCCGCCCTGTCGACGGCCATGGCACTGCTCGTGCTCGCCTCGGCGGCGTGCGGCGGCGTCGCAGGGTCGCGCCACGCCGGCGACGACCGCCACTCGGTGAGGCACCTCACGTCGTCGTCCAACTCGGAGGTATCGGAGACCGAGTTCGCCGAGATGCACGCCAAGAAGGTGCGAGTGAAGATCGTCGGGCCGTGAGAGGGAGATCAAATTCTTTTTGCTGTGCTCTTTGCTGTTTGCAGGTGATAGTTTGAGAGAGGGTATACGGCCGGCGGGAGAGACTGATCCCGGAGAGATCATCCATCGCCGGCGCGCCATTGACGCGAAATGTTTGGTTTCTTTTCGTGCGTGGTCTGGAGAATCCAGCCATACACATGCAGTCTTGGTATAGGAGAGGAAAAAGAAGAAATTGGTGTAATCCTGTATTTGACCGGCAAAAATGATGCTGTTTGTATATAGATATTTTAATCAGAGCCTGATTTATTATCTTAAAAGAGACTTCTTTTTGTCGAATCGCAAAACTTGCCTATCTTTCATTGATAGAATAAAAGAGAATGAGTGCAACAGAAAGTGGATCCGAGACTCGCTGGTTGGCGGGGCCTGCTCCTATCCTTAGCCGGCAGGGCCATGCTAGTGCGGGCGGTCCTTCGTGCCCTCCCACTCTATGCGATGTCTGCTCTTCTGCTTCCTTTAGGTACAATCCAGGCCATCGATAGTCGCTGTCGGGCTTTCTTTTGGGCAGGACAGGATACGATCTCTGGGGGTCAGTGTAAAGTTGCGTGGGATGCGGTCTGTGCTCCCTTCTCTCGTGGGGGTCTTGGGTTTCTGTCGTTGCATCAATTCAACCGGTGTCTTCTCCTCAAACAACTGCTCAAAATTCACTCACACTGCATAACCTCCGAGCCAAACCACCTGGCCTCCACCTACGGATGGAGCCACCACCGTGACCTTGGCGACCCAACGCGTCTTAACACTGTTATCCGGTGCGACATGGCAAAGGGTCTTCCTCTGCTCCGTGCTATCACCAGGGTAATCCCTGGCGATGGTCGCTCCACGACATTCTGGCTAGACTTATGGATCCCTAACCACACCACCACTCTAGCGGTTCAGTTCCCGGCCATTTTTTCCCACTCTTAGACCGAACGCTTCCGTTGCAGCTGTTCTAGCCCACCCACAACTAAACACCTACCTCGCCCCACGACTCTTGCATGCTGCAGAGAGAGACCTCGAATCTATCCGCTCTATCCTCGCCATGTTTTCCTTGAATGAACAGGTACCTGACCGGAGAATCAGCAGGCTCGAAGGTAAACCTCTGACCACGTCCTTCGCATACGGGGCAATATGGATGGACCCACCGGTGGATCCGATGGCGCCTGCAATCTGGAATAACTATGCCCCAAACAAGTGTCGGTTGTTCCTATGGCTAGCGCACAAAGACAGGCTCTACACCAATGAAAAAAATCAAATTCGGAAACTATAGCAATTAACGCAAAAATAATCAAAACTATGACCCCGTCGGCCTCGCGTTGGCCGAAGAGGGTGTTTTCGGCCCGGGTTTGGCCGAAAAGGACTTTTCATCCAGGTGTTGACCGAAGTAGGGCTCACCTGGGCCGAAGAGGTGGCGTTCGGTGGTGGGCCGGCCGAAAATCATAGCTTCGGCCCACGCGTGACCGAAGTGGGCTCTTTTCGGCCAGCGAGCGGCCGAAGTGCTTTTCAGCCAGGGGTTGACCGAAGAGGTCGGGATAAGGCTCATGCGGTCGTCTCCTTCCTCTGGACTGCTCGCACTCTGTTTCCTCCTCTCTCTCTCTCTCTCTCTCTCTCTCTCTCTCTCTCTCTCTCTTCTCTGTAACCTCACAAGCCCGCACCGATCTCCTCCAGTTTGCACCCATTTTCACATCCAAGACACTGAATAGATAGATCATAGCATTCTCCAACGGCCTATGGTGTATTTTTTGGTATGGGATAGTTTTTTCTGTGTTTGGAAGGGAGGAGCCATGGTGGGGTGGAGGAGGTGCGGTTGGGAAGGAGGTGGTGGTGAGGAGGAGCAGCAGCTGTGGAGGAGGAGGTGCGGCTTGGGGGTGACCAGAGTTGAGCCTCCGGTCGTCGAGGGGGCGGCGCTGCCGTTGTCCGGTGGTGCAAGTACTCCGCGAGGTGGCCGGTGCCACTGAGTGAAAGAGAGGAGCAAGGAGCTAGGGACACACGCTTCGAAGGTATAACCATGCCGTCACAAATTTTCTCTGAATTGTATATTTTAATTAGTTTAGATAGGTCATATTGCGAAATGTAGTGTTAATATATTTGTGGAGGCATTTTAGTGCATAGTTAGTGTAACGGGTAATATTAGTGTTCGTTGTGATTAATGAGAAGATGACAATGTCTGGTAGGTGAAAATGTCTGAATCAGTAAATCTGAATGTTTACTACGGCGCTGGTAATGTTCGATATAATGAGTTGGGGGTTGATCTTAGCGAGTTTAAAAATGGCGTCACGACACTAGCAGACCCGGACAGACTGGACATTAGACAGTTGAAGTATTGGTTGACAACTAGTTTCGGGCTGGATCCTGAAGTATGTTCCGTCAGTATTCATGCATTGTGGACCAAATCTTGTAAAAATGTCAAGTGGGAGTTGATGCCGATAGATAGGAGCCAGCATTGATTGTCCCTGTTAAGACGCTGCCGAGACCGAAGGATCCACCCATATGCACTTGTGCAACCTATGCCGAAGGAGGAGAATACCGTACAACTCCACATGGGGCATGAACCCGGCCAAGGCAGTGAAGTGGCTAACGAGATTGTTTTATCCGGGTCACAACCACAAGATGTGGATGCTAGCCAACCCGAGAAAGAGTCGGCCAACGTGCCACACAATGTTTGTGGTCCTGATACTGGGCAGAGTAGCCAGTCGATAATATTAGCTGGTTCTGGTTTTGCTGATGGGGATGAGGAAGGGGATGAAATGCAGAGGGTGATGGAGGAAGAGGACGAGGATGGATTAGTGTAGGAACTGGATTCTGAAAATTCTGAGGATGAAGTGCAGGTACTGATTCCTTCTGCATGGGAGCAGGACATATCCACCGGCCTTACGGTCAAGATGGCCATGAGGCTTCATGGAAGTATAATCTGAACCAAGTACAGATAGGGGCTATGTTTGATACAAAGAAAAAAATTGAAGTATGCGGTGATAAAGTGGGCTATGTCTGCGCAGAGGGTTTTCTGGACACACATATCAAGTCCAACAAACTATACCGTGAAGTGTGTTGAAACAGGTTGTCCTGGGAAGGTGCACGGGCACGTGCCGAAGTATGACTGAAGGAAATATGCCCTAGAGGCAATAATAAAGTTATTATTTATTTCCTTATATCATGATAAATGTTTATTATTCATGCTAGAATTGTATTAACCGGAAACGCAATACATGTGTGAATACATAGACAAACTGAGTGTCACTAGTATGCCTCTACTTGACTAGCTCGTTGATCAAAGATGGTTATGTTTCCTAACCATCGACATGAGTTGTCATTTGATTAACGGGATCGCATCATTAGGAGAATGATGTGATTGACTTGACCCATTCCGTTAGCTTAGCACTTGATCGTTTAGTTTGTTGCTATTGTTTTCTTCATGACTTATACATGTTCCTATGACTATGAGATTATGCAACTCCCGTTTACCGGAGGAACACTTTGTGTGCTACCAAACGTCACAACGTAACTGGGTGATTATAAAGGTGCTCTACAGGTGTCTCCGAAGGTACTTGTTGGGTTGGCATATTTAGAGATTAGGATTTGTCACTCCGATTGTCGGAGAGGTATCTCTGGGCCCACTCGATAATGCACATCACTATAAGCCTTGCAAGTATTGCAACTAATGAGTTAGTTGTGGGATGATGTATTACGGAACGAGTAAAGAGACTTGCCGGTAACGAGATTGAACTAGGTATTGAGATACCGACGATCGAATCTCGGGCAAGTAACATACCGATGACAAAGGGAACAACGTATGTTGTTATGCGTTTGACCGATAAAGATCTTCGTAGAATATGTAGGAGCCAATATGAGCATCCAGGTTCCGCTATTGGTTATTGACCGGAGACGTGTCTCGATCATGTCTACATAGTTCTCGAACCCGTAGGGCCTGGACGCTTAAAGTTCGATGACGGTTATATTATGAGTTTATGTGTTTTGATGTACCGAAGGAGTTCGGAGTCCCGGATGAGATCGGGACATGATAAGGAGTCTCGAAATGATCGAGACGTAAAGATCGATATATTAGACGACTATATTCAGATATCGGAAAGGTTTCGAGTGATTCGGATATTTTTAGAAGTACCAGGGAGTTACGGAAATTTGTATTGGCAGTGGCGAAGCCACGCTATAACTGTGTAGTCGCTTGACTACACAGGTTTCTCATACGACATCGACCCCCACATCTGTATACTACGTCGTTGAACCAGGCAACCAGCAATATTTAACTACACAGGCCCATCTATTCTTTTATTTTTCTGCTTGTGTAACAATTAGTTGGGCCACTACTGGGCCATATCGCAAGAAGAAATCCAAAATCCCTTAACTGATCGCACTAGTTGATCCTCAAATTACGTGATCTCGTTGGCTCCTTCACGCATGCCTCTCCAATGACCGTGGACGGCCGCCGCAGCACATCGCCTTCAGACTTGCTGTTCCGGCGACCGGCGTCGGCAGTGCGTCGGTGATCTTTGGCTGGACTGTAGACGTGAGACGTGAGGAACGACCACGTTGGGCCGTCCGGCGAGCCGCGAGCGGCGCACCCGCGGCTGCACAAGATTTGTCGGTCTGAAACTCTGAATCAATCGATCAATACTACTGTACTAGTCTGTATCTGATCCAACACAACTACACAAGGCAAGGCCCTCCACTTTTCTACTTCTACAGTTCATTATTTTCCAGTTTTTCTCTCACTAGGCACTAGCAATTTTAAGATTTAGGATGTAGGAGATTACTTTTATTAAGAATAAGAATTGCATATTGTCCATTTCTAAGCAGTAGATTTATTTTGTCAGGTCATTGGTTTGATAAATGGATAAATTTGTGAAGAAGTGGCAGTCCAACTCAAATGTTGCAAATACCACACAGCAGCAATCACCTGCGAATGAGCAAGAACAGACTCCCATTGATGCTCGAGCTGCTTTGGAACATGTGTTAATTAATAGCAATGCAAGGCCGCGCCCAGCTAAAGAAAAAGAGGAAATTGATACATCTAATATTCCGCCAGATCCTGCGAATCGCATACCAATTTTCCAGTACAGTGCCAAAGTACGTGATGATGTGCGAAGAGCATACCTCCTGAGAGGCCCGTTCCAACCAACAGGACATGCTTTCCTTCAAACAGATTTCAAACGTCATTTTAATGAAGAGTGGTTCAAGGATCACAAGTCTTGGTTGGAGTACAGTACAAAGGAAAATGCAGCATTTTGTCTTTGTTGCTATTTGTTTCAGAATGAAAGTCTAGGCCATGGTGGTGGAGACGTATTTTCAACAAAGGGGTGGAAAAGTTGGAATAATATAAAGAGATTGAATATTCATGTTGGGGGTCCTTCAAGTACTCATAATCAGAACATGAAGAGATGTGATGATCTAATGAACCAGAAGCAATCCATTGGAGTTGTCTTTCACAAGAAAACAAAGAAATCCAATATAGAGTACCAAACTCGGCTAATTGCGCCATTAGATATTGCAAGGTTGCTTCTTGTTTTGGGCTTGCCATTTCGAGGTCATGATGAAAGCGAGTCTTCTTCGAGGAAGGGAAATTTTCTAACTTTTTATGATTGGTATGTTGCACGTTGTCCTGATGTGGCTGCTGTTTCTTTGAAGAATGCTCCTCAGAATTTAAAGTTGGTTTCTTCTACTATCCATAAAGATATTGTGAAAGCTTGTGCTATAGAAACAGTGAACGCAATCATAGAAGATGTGGGAGATGAATGCTTTGCTATATTGGTTGATGAATCTCGTGATGTATCTCACAAGGAACAAATGGCTCTTGCTATAAGATATGTTGACAAAAGGGGGTTTTCAGTGGAGCGTGTTATTGGCCTTTCTCATGTTACTCAAACAACTTCTCTTGCTCTCCAACAAGCTATTTATGCAGTGCTTAAAAAACATAACCTTAGCCCTTCTCGAATTTGTGGCCAAGGCTATGATGGAGCTAGTAATATGCAAGGGCATTTGAATGGTTTGAAAACTTTAGTAATGGAAGATTCTAGGACTGCTCATAGCATCCATTGTTTTGCTCATCAACTTCAACTGACACTAGTTGCAGTTGCAAAAAACCATGAAGATGTGGTGTGGCTTTTTGAGTGGATGAGTGTTCTTCTCTCCACAGTGGGAAATTCTTTTAAGAACAAAGATATGCTTAGAGAGAAACAAGCAAAAAGAGTCCGGACGGCACTGCAGAATGGAGAACTTGAAACTGGTAGAGGTTTGAATCAAGAACTTGGACTTAAACGAGCTCGGGATACTCGTTGGGGGTCTCATTTCAGCTCTCTCTTGAATATGATTGTTATGTTCCCCTCGGTAATTGAAGTTGTTGATGATAATGCACAAAACGCCAGCAAAGCTCTCGATAGGATTAAAGCAAAAGGTGTTCTGGATGCTATTCAAACATTTGACTTTGTTTTCATGATGCACTTGATGAAGGCTATACTTGGGATTACTAATGATCTAAGCGTTGCTTTGCAAAGGAAGGATCAGGACATTGTGAATGCCGTGTCATATCTTCACACAACCAAAAGAACGCTACAGGACATGAGAAACCAAGGTTGGGAAGGTATGATTAAAAAGGTTACTGATTTTTGCATTGAGCAAGATATTGAACTTTCTGATATGGATGCTATGCATATACCCCGAGGATCGAAATCAAAGCGTAAGGCTCAAACTGATGGCATATCAAATAAGAATTACTACCAAAGTGTGATGTATGCTGTTATTGATATATTATGTGTAGAGATTGATGACCGCTTTAGTGAAAGCAGCACAACCTTGCTTCTTGGGATGGCTTCTTTGGATCCTTCTGATTCGTTTGCTAATTTTGACAAAGAAAAAGTGTTATCAATGGCTCGTTTGTATCCAGATGATTTTGGGAGTGAAAACAAGATTGAAGATCTTAGTGTCCAACTTGATAACTTCCTTGAAAATGTTCGTGATGATTCAAGACTCTCCAATTTGAAAGGGGTTAGTGATCTTTGCAGAAAACTCGTTGAGACAAAGAAGTACAATACCTTTCCTCTAGTATTTCTTTTGGTAAAGCTAGCATTGATCTTGCCAGTGGCGACGGCAACAGTTGAGAGAGCATTTTCCGCAATGAAATATATCAAGTCTGATTTGCGCAATAGAATAGGCGATGATTTCTTGTACCATTGTCTCATAACTTATGTTGAAACTGATGCCACAGTTGGTTTGTAATAAAGTACGATATTTTATTCATGTTTATGATCTAATTTTTTTATTAATGAAGCTTGACATCACATGGTTTTGATCCTGGCACCGCCACTGCGTATTGGGCCTTAATGGGCCATACGGGAAAGGAGAAAAAGGCCTCAAAGGGTGGCCGCACCCCTCCCCATGGGTTGGTCCGAATTGGACTAGGGAGGGGGGCGCCCCCTTCCTTCCTTCTCCTTTTCCCTTCCCTTTCCTTCTCTCCTACTCCTACTACTTGGAAGGGATCCTAGTTCTACTAGGAAAGGGGAAATCCTACTCCCGATGGGAGTAGGACTCCCCTAGGACGTGCCATAGAGAGGACCGGCCCCTCCCCTCCTCCACTTCTTTATATACGTGGCCAGGGGGCACCCCATAGACACAACAATTGATCCCTTGGATCTCTTAGCCGTGTGCGGTGCCCCCCTCCACCATAATCCACCTCGGTCATATCGTAGCGGTGCTTAGGCGAAGCCCTGCGTCGGTAGAATATCATCATCGTCACCACGGCGTCGTGCTGACGGAACTCTCCCTCAAAGCTCGGCTGGATCGGAGTTCGAGGGATGTCATCGAGTTGAACGTGTGCAGAACTCGGAGGTGCCGTGCGTTTGGTACTTGATCGGTCGGATCGTGAAGACGTACGACTACATCAACCGCGTTGTGCTAACGCTTCCGCTTTCGATCTACGAGGGTACGTGGACACACTCTCCCCTCTCGTTGCTATGCGTCACCATGATCTTGCGTGTGCGTAGGAAATTTTTGAAATTACTACGTTCCCCAACAATGACATCCACTGGGTTGTCACCATTGTCGTCCCACATAATTGTGTGAGGAAGAACCTGCTGGTGAAGCATCCGAACCCGACTTCAAGTCTCATTGCGCAACTCATGTATACTGAGATAGTAGAGAAGAAAGATATGGAAGCAAAACACATCCAGACAACAGTGAAGGTCAGATGGAATTATGTCATTCCTTATGGGAAGGCTTGGAGGGCTAAGCAGAAGGCTATGGAGGAAAGGTTTGGGACGTTCTTCGACTCATATGATAATGTTGTCCGTCTCCTTGCCATACTGAAGGACAGGAATCCTGGCACTTATGTGAACGTACAACACATGAGGTTGCTGAGTATACCAGATTTCAAGGTGTTGAAACGAGTGTTCTTCTCTTTCACTATGTGCATCGAAGCTTTCTGGCATTGTCCTCCTGTTATATTTGTGGGTGGTACATTCCTGACCGGTCAGTATAGAGGGCAAATCCTGACTGCTATTGGTGTGGACGGGAACAATCAAATTATCCCACTTGCCATGGCATTTGTGGAGGGTGAGAACTTTCCCAGCTGGGTATGGTTCTTCCGGCAAGTGAAAATTGCCATTGTGAAGGACCGACCAAACATGTGTGTCATTCATGACAGACATGCTGGTATATTGAAGGCCGTGAAGACACTACGTAATCCAACAGTTGACGAACCAACACCTTGGAGGGACTTGCAGAGCCGGTGGTGCATGCGCCATCTTGGGGCTAATTTTTTCTCACAGTTCAAGAACAAGCGGTTGATGAACTTGTTCAAAAAATTATGCAAGCAGAGCCAGCAACGCAAATATGGATTTATTTGGTCAAAACTAGATGAGTTTACTAAGAAGCAGGTCCGTGCGAGGAAGAAAATGAAAGAAGATCAGGTTAAATTAGCAACACTCATCACGGAGCTAGAGGAGCCAGTAGGTCTTTGTGACTTGCCAGCAATTGACCCTCCGAATACTAAGAGAAAGAAGGGAAGGGCAATAAAGAATTTTTCTAAGTGGATAGAGAAAGAGCCTCCAATGAATTGGTCTTTGCTGCATGACACACATGGAGCTAGGTATGGCCACATGACAACCAATCTTGCAGAGGTGTATAACTTTGTGCTGAGAGGGAATAGAGCATTGCCACTCACAGCTATTGTGGAGGCTGTATTCCATGGCACTTTGAGATATTTCAGAGAAAGGAACGAGTTAGCAAAGAAGCATATTGAAGATAATCACAACACACCTTATTGTAGCCGTGTCATGGAATACATGGCAAAGAAGATAGAGAAAGCAAAGAAGCACACTGTCAGACTCATAGGGAATCAAGAAAGGAGGTATGAGGTTCAGCTTCCTACCGATGGTTTTGGTTCTGGACATGAGGTGAAGACACACGAGGTGAAAATTGGAACAGAATTTTATCCAACGTGTGAGTGTACATGCAACAAACCGAAGTTGTTGCACCTACCTTGCTCTCATGTGTTGGCTACCTGTGGCCAAATTGAGTTGGATGCTATCTCCTTCGTGTCCCCACTATTTAAAATAGGCAGTGCTCAACACATGGACAAGTGAGATGACAGGGTTTAGAGTTGTCGGCAATTTCAACAATGTAAACGACGGTGAGAGAGTATACATCCCGCATCCAGACCTTCGGCGAACAAGTAGGGGCAGACGAAAGGCCCGTCGCATCCGAAAAGATATGGACCAATCTGAAGCTGGTGGAGCAACCAGACAATGTTTGTTATGCGCGGCTTATGGGCATAGGATAAAATATTGTCCCGACCTGAATAAAGATGGTGCTTCCACATCGACGAGTGCTTCCACATCGACGGCTGCGACAACAGGAGCAAGAGGCGGACGTGGTCGTGGCAGTCGAGGCCGAAGGGGCGGACGAGGAAGAAATAACTCACAAGCTATATAATGTGTCGTACTGTGTTTCAATATGTAATATGTCAGGACTATATTTTAATATGTAATATGTCAGGACTATGTTTTAATTCGTAATATGTTAGGACTATGTTTTAATTCGTAATATGTTAGGACTATGTTTAATTTGTAATATGCCGTACTATGTTTTAGTTTGTAATATGTTTGTACT
The DNA here is from genome assembly GCF_056163025.1 of Triticum urartu. NCBI lineage: Eukaryota > Viridiplantae > Streptophyta > Magnoliopsida > Poales > Poaceae > Triticum > Triticum urartu. The sequence goes on along the minus strand of NC_141876.1, from coordinate 67,803,081 downwards.
ATGTTTTCTTTGCACCTGAGAGTTGTTGTTTGAATTGCAGATATGTCTTCGTATCCGTTGCTTAATGGTAACATCGATAGAAAGCACCGGGGCGCCCTTATGGAAGCGGGCAAGAACTTAGACGTGTTGGTCACTCGTACCCCAAAGACTAACTGGATGATACACGATTCATGGGTTAATAGGTATGTGTGCATATAATGGAATCCATATAATGACTTACTATGTTTGTCATACTTTTCATAGCCGCTAATAATCTCTTTATTTTGTAGGTTAAATTGGGCTGGACTTCTACCCTTGGCGCGACTGGTTGAGGGTACATTGGATGAGTGGGTTGATAGTCCGGACTTAGATGAGGCAGGTGAACCATTGCAGTTACACAAGAGGCAAGTGAAACGTTTCTCTTACGACAAGTCACTCCTTACCTGCTTAGTAGATAGATGGATACCAGAGACACATACGTTTCACTTTCCCTGGGAGAGATGGCACCTACTTTACAGGATGTGTCTTACTTCTTGGGATTACCTCTGGCCGGTGCTGCCATAGGTCCCTTAGAGGCAGAATCTGGTAGGCAAGCAGCGATGCAGACCCGTTTTTTGGCTGCGGTGCCGGCTGCTAGGGCCATAGACAATGATCCTCATGGGCCTCTTTTTAGATGGTTGAGCCAGTTTCAGGTAACCTTCATGGCCACTTAAACAAATGTTTTTTAGTTCCCCGATGTTCAGACAATCATTACGTTTCTATGTAGATTGTCTCGTTAGGATATCCCAATGTTCAGTTGTCGGAGGCACAGATTGACAGGTCCCTAGAGGCATATATTCTTTGGCTGTTCGGCAAGACGGTGTTTACAGAGAACCACGTGACCACTGTCGATGCACGACTCATCGGTATTGCACGAGAGATAGCTGATGCACATTGCCCTGGGGATATTCTGCAGAGGAGTTTTGGTTCTGCTGTGTTAGCGGCTACGTACAGAGGCCTGTGCAAAGCTTGCTTGTTGAAGTCTAGAAAATCTAGTCTTGTTGGACGTCCATTATTGTTGCAGCTCTGGTCATACGAGAGAGATTCCCTATTGAACGCCCCTATGTCTACATTGATAAACCTTTTGGTTTGGAGGACTTAGCTAGGGCATATGTGCCTGCTATCGGCGACTTGCCTACTACGGGATTTGTTTGGGCACGACGAGGGGTACTTTTATATTAAGTAACAGCTAATTCAATTATTTCTTGCCATTCAATAGTATTACTAATGCTTAATTGTTGTCATGCATAGAGACAGTATGCGCATAGCCAGGTTAGGGGATGCTACCCGTCCTTCATGGCGCAGTTTGATAGTTTGCACGAGGATCAAGTTATCTAGGAGCCATACTCGCCTCAGGCTATATCATCAAGGTGCCCAGTTGGGATTTCTGGATTGTGCACTAGAGATCGACACTATTGGATGACCAAGGCCAAGTTGGTGTTCGATGTGACGGTTGAGGAGATGGCTCTTCATAGGGTGATGAGACAGTTCGGTCTATATCAAGAGCCCGAGACTCCAGATATTCCACATTTGCCAGAACACGTGCACAAGTAAGTACTAATACTATTTTAGTTGTGAGCTCTGCATTCATAATATACCTAATCATGTATCGTGTATGTCAATCTCAGGGACAGTCACCTAGGAGGAAACAAGTCCATGGCTTATTGGCTTAACAGCATTACCCCTTACGTTGACGAATGGACTACCGCGCCGACAAATATCTGGGGTGAGGTTCGACCCTTTAACTGGGAAATGTTCGGGTTGTATCTGCAGCGTTACCGACATACAACGAGGATCTACTTGGTTCCATCGGCTGCTCCTGATCAGATCGAAGCCCCTCTCACCAGCGATATGTACCCAACTACCTCTGTTGTGGGAACCAGACACCATGCTGTACGTGCCTTGGTTCTCATATGTTAATTCTTTTGTTAACCTGGACATATTCGCTTAGTTATCTATTCGTGGTGTCTATCATACAACAAGAATATAATTGGTTAACTCTTCGTGTACAGGGTGACTTGACAGTACAGGCGCGAGAGGAGGTTTCCGCCTTAATGCAGTGCTTTCAGAGGGGAGAAACTATCCCACCGTGAGAGGGCGTCTCATGGTTGAGGTGTCTTGATGACAAGCTATGCGGGATTTATGCAGCTGTGACGTGTAGACGGTCTTCGGATGTTGCACTTCCTCCTCCAGCACATCGTCCGCCACGTCCCTCTGTACAGCATTCGGAACCACGACCCTCTATGCACCATTCAGAACCACGACCCTCTGTGCACCGTGCAGAACCTCATCCTTCACAGCCAGGGAGCTCTTCCTGGCATCAGCCACCTCCTTCACAGCCAAGGAGCGCTTACTGGCATCAGCAGATGGAACTAGGTAACATTACTCACTACATTCTTTTTCAATAGTGTAGTAATCGTTCCTGCATTCTCAGCAATCCCTGATGCTTACTGGTGGTGCTTCGTTCATGCATTTGTATCAATTTTACATGTTTTACTTTACCGCAGGCGGCAACCAGTCGCAACCGTTCATGCATTCAATGCAGTCACCGATGCTTAGTGGTGGTGCTTCGTACTTTGAGGGCGAGGGCGAGGATGATGACCAAGCTACAAACATTTATGGTTTCTCGCAGACAGTGTTTCACACCCCACCACCACCACCACCGACGCAGGAGACACAGACCGTGATAGACGAGGTTAACTATGGTCGTGGTTATCGCGATCCTCGTCCACCGCCTCAGCGCTTATCGCCTTCCGGTCCTCGCCCGAGGAAGACCCAAACTCGTCGTCATCCCCCGCAGTGATATGCTTATCTATCTATGTATGACTCATTATCTATGTTAGTTTCAGACTATTCGCAGTTGTGAGTTAGTATTTATGTATGAGACATGCTTCATGTATGTGTTACTATCGCACTTGCTTTTATCTTATCAGGAGACATATATTGTTTTATGTATGCGAGAGACATATTACTATTAATTCGCATTCTTATTCCAGTTACATTTCCAAAGAGACTACAACCGAAATTCAAATGAAATTCAAATAGAACATAATGCCCTACAATAATACAGTACAAACTAATAATGCAAGTACATCTGAATGAAACGGTACAACTGGAATACATCTTACATACTACATGAAGTCATCATCGTCATCCTCCATTGATGCATCCCTCTTGCCCTTCGACGATGCGGTCCTCTTGCCCTCCATCGATGCAGAACTCTTGCCCTTGGTCGATGCAGAACTCTTGCCCTTCAACGATGCAGAACCCAGAAGCGGCGGCATGAAGATATCATCTTCGTCCTCGCTCTCCTCAGTCCATAAAAATGTATTCTTTGTTGTAGTCCTTCCGAGAGTTTCACTCTTCGGCTCCACCACCTTCTTCCACCTTTCATGCAACCTCAGAAGTTCTTTACATACCTCCTCATAGGTCCTTTCAGGCCACCCAGACGTACGTAATTCGTGAGCCAGCTTATTCATTATGGTGTCACTACCGGTGAGTTCGTCCCATGGAACTATCCTATTGTCCATCCTGAAATCGGTAGCTAGACTCGGAAGATCTTTTTCATCTCAGGGTGAAAACTATGATCGAATGGATAATGGGACATCTCGACTACACTACACTGGAATGCTTATCCACCTCCGCCTGAAGGGGGTTTTATAGATAGAGAGGAGAAAATGGCGAGAAAGAATGACTGCGGTATGGCGGGAATGTATGGCGGGAAACGGGTGGCGGAAAATAGATTTGGGCCTAATGTATTGTAACACCCTCGATGCGACTATATCTCCCACGTGTCGAGGCACGACTTAGAGGCATAATCGCATTGAAGGCATATGTCGCAAGTGAGGTAATCTTCACACAGCCCATGTAATATATAAGGGAAAGAGATACATAGTTGGCTTACAATCGCCACTTCACACAAATACATGAATAAAGCATTACATCAACCAAATACAAACAGGGTCCGACTACGGAACCAAAATAAAAGAAGAACCCCAAATGCGACAAAGGTCCCCGATCGACCCCAACTGGGCTCCACTACTGATCAACTAGAACGAAACAACACAATGACAAGATCTTCATCGAGCTCCTCCTGAGCTTGGCTGCGTCATCTGCACGGACTCATCGGCACCTGCAAGCTGGTTTTGGAAGTATCTGTGAGCCACGGGGACTCAGCAATCTCGCACCCTCGCGATCAAGACTATTTAAGCTTATGGGTAAGGTAAAGGTATGAGGTGGAGCTGCAGCAAGCGACTAGCATATATGGTGGCTAACATACGCAAATGAGAGCGAGAAGAGAAGGCAAAGCACGGTCGATAAAAGTATGATCAAGAAGTGATCCTAGACTACCTACGTCAAGCATAACTCCAACAACCGTGTTCACTTCCCGGACTCCGCCGGAAAGAGACCATCACGGTTACACACGCTGTTGATATATTTTAATTAAGGTCAAGTTCAGGTTTTCTACAACCGGACGTTAACAAATTCCCATCTGCCCATAACCGCGGGCACGGCTTTCGAAAGTTCAAATCCTTGCAGGGTGTCCCAACTTAGCCCATCACAAGCTCTCACGGTCAACGAAGGAATAGACCTCCACCCGAGACGTTCCGATCAGACTCGGTATCCCGGTACAACAAGACATTTCGACAGGGTAAAACTAAACCAGCAACACCGCCCGATGTGCCGACATCCTGATGGGAGCTGCACATATCTCGTTCTCAGGGCACACCGGATTGTCTAAACTTCCGGTAGGCCAGCCCAGAGTTGCCCCTGGTAGCCACCGGCGGCTGACAGTTTGGACCAACACTTAGACAAGCACTGGCCCGGGGGGGTTAAAAATAAGATGACCCTCGGGATGCGCGACTCCCAAGGGAAAAAAAGGCTGGGTGGCAAATGGTAAAACCAAGGTTGGGCATTGCTGGCAAAGCTTTACTTAAGGCGAACTGTCAAGGGGTTCCCATTATAGCCCAACCGCGTAAGGGACGCAAAATCCGGGAACATAACACCGATATGACGGAAACTAGGGCGGCAAGAGTGGAACAAAACACTAGGCATAAGGCCGAGCCTTCCACCCTTTACCAAGTATATAGATGCATTAATTAAATCAGATATATAGTGATATCCCAACAAGTAAATAAATATTCCAACAAGGAACGGCCTCCAATCTTCACCTGCAACTAGCAACGCTATAAGAGGGGCTGAGCAAAGCGGTAACATGGCCAATCAACGGTTTGCTAGGACATGGTGGGTTAGAGGTTTGACATGGCAATTTGGGAGGCTGACAAGCAAATGGTAGGCATCGTAGCATTGGCATGGCAAAGAGCGAGCAAACTAGCATAGCAAAGATAGTAGTGATTTCAAGGGTATGATCATCTTGCCTGAAATCCCGCAAGGAAGAAGAACGAGTCCATGAAGAAGACAAACGGACGAAGTCGAACGGATCCTCACAACATGACGTTATCGGAACCAACCCGAAGAAGCACACCGAAAAGAAGCAAACAATCATGGTAAACAACCATCACATAATCATGGCATGATGCACAATCAAGTATGATGCATGTCCGATTTAAATATGCATGGCATGGCAAAGTGCACAAGCAAAACTACAAATTAAGTGGAAGCTCAATATGCAACGAGTTGCATATTGACGGAGCACCACATCAATTATTTAGTTCTCTCTCGTTTATGTACCCCAACAATATTAAATGTTGATTAACATGGCAAGAGGTGAAGCACAACAGAACTACCTATCTAGGCAAGTTTAAATGAGGCCGGAAGCAACGAACAACAATTCCGGTAAATCCTCATATGCATATTTTAAGGTTTGGTACTGTTCGGCCCTAAACCAAATTTTAGAGTTGTTAAACATGCAAGAAGATTCCACCACGTTAAACTAGGCAAAATTCTACCCCATTTACATATAAAGATTATTAAAAACGGAGCTATGATTATTTAGTTATGAATTAAATCATTTTAGCATGGCATAGGAGCAAATTAATGCAAACAACATTTTAAATATTTAAACATGGATGAAAATGACATATTATTAATCTACGCAAAATTCTGAGCAAGTTTCATATATAAAACATTTTAATCCGATGCACGGTTCATGAGTTATTAAATGCATGAACATGAGGGTCTAAACTGTAAAACTGCAACCTCCGGAATAATAGACAAATCGTCCACACACTGAAAAAAACATCACGGGCCAAATCTGGCTTAGCCCAGCAGCAGGGAAAAAAATAGCAAGAGGAGGGGGCGCTGGGGCGGCTCACCCTGGGCCTCGGCCCGTTAGCAGAGAGGAGGAGGCAGGAGCTGGAGATGGCCTTGGGAGGCGCTGGGCCTCGAGGCGCGGACCGGGACGCGTAGGAGGCAGGCCAGGCGCGGGCGGCGCACTGGGTCGGACGTAGGGGAGCTGGGCCTGGACGAAGGGGAGTTGGGCCTGGACGAAGGGGAGCTGGATCTGGCGAAGGGGAGGCGGGCTGTGCGAGGGGGATCTCTTCCCCGACCTCCCGCCGAGGCCGAGGCGACCCATGGTGGCGGCGGCAGAGTCCGGTGATGGCCTGAGGCGGCGGGGCGAGGCAGATCCGGCAGGCGGGCACGGCGGGGCCTGCGGGAATGGACGGATCCGGGCACGGGGAGCCCGGATCTGGCCGCGGTGGTGAAGATCCGGCGACGAACGAGGTGGCGGCGGGGAACTCCGGTGATGACCAGCAAAGGGACGGCGGCGCTGCGCTGATCCGGCAAGGCGAAGGGGAGGCGGGCGCGCGTGGGCTGCGACGGCGCTGCAGATGGGCTCCGCGGGCCCCTCTCGAGCCTGGCAGGGCCGCGGGAGGTTGGGGGAGGACAGGGGCGACGTGGCGGCTTCCTGGTGGTGGAGGGCGGCGGCTGCGGCGGCGCTGGCCGCACAGGTGGCGCCAAGTGGCGGAGGCGATGTGGTCGGGCGCGGAAAACGAGGCAGAGGGGAGAGGATTAGGGTTGCACCGTGAAATTTTGGAAGGGATCACGTATTTATAGGCATAAGGAGCTAGGAGAGTCCAAACGAGGTGCGGTTTTCGGCCACGCGATCGTGATCGAACGACCGAGATGATGGAGCAGAGTTAGATGGGTTTTGGGCCAAATTGGAGGGGTGTTGGGCTGCAACACACACGAGGCCTTTTCGGTCCCTCGGTTAACCGTTGGAGTATCAAACGAAGTCCAAATGATACGAAACTTGACAGGCGGTCTACCGGTGATAAACCAAGGCCGCTTGGCAAGTCTTGGTCCAATCCGGAAATGTTTAACCCCCACCCAAGAAAGAAAGGTAGAATGACCACCGGAGGAGAATGAAGCGCCGAATTGCAAAACGGACAACGGGGCAAATGCTCGGATGTGTGAGACGAACACGTATGCAAATGAAATGCGCATGATGACATGATAAGATGCAACACGCAAGCAAATGACACGACAACGAAAACGAATAACTGAACGACACCTGGCACATCGGTCTCGGGGCGTTACAACACTCCACCACTACGAGAGGATCTTGTCCCGAGATCTAGAATGGCACCGGAGGGAAAACGGAGGAGAAAGAGAAGAGGGAAACTAAGTTGCTTCTTTGACAAACGAGTGAAACCAAGAACCTTGCAAGGTTGAACAAATTCGAGAAAAGAATACAATGAAGGTGAACAAGGTCGAAAACACTCCGTTAGAAAAGAGGGACAAAGAGCATTGGGAAAACCTTGAGGTTGAAGGGAAGATATATATATAGAAAAAACACTCCGGTTAAGACAAGATAGAGAAGGAATAAGACTGATATAATTTGGACAGCACTCCGGTTGAGAAGGGATGCAAAATTTGATAAGATGAGAGAGCCCGAAAGAAAAACACGACACTCCGGTTGAATGGATAAGCAAAGAAAAGAATACTATCATGACAAAACAAGAAGATGGGTAGAAGAGAGCAACATCACAATGCCTCCGGAACAAACGAATAGAAGATAGACAGTTGAGACAGGGGAATGGAGAAGAAAATGCCAACTTTTGCCATAAAAGAGCTTGAGAAGGCATCCTTAGAAGAAGGGTCGAACGGTGTTGTTGTGAAAACCCACAACGAAAAGAATAAGCTTGATATGGTCTTGTGAAATGCATCTCAACTTATGAGGTGACAACCTGCCAAACAAGATTGGATTGACAAGAACAAGAAGACGAGAAACTATCTCACCGAGAGGATAAAGAAGAACTTGGGTCCTTTATAAACAACATAGATAGCAACAAGCCATAGGGAAGGCTTTAGGTGAAGTATAACCCAAGATAACTCCAATGGCAAGATTGATGAATTTAAAATACCTCATTCTTAACAACGTGTGAATCATGAAACATGAACTCAAATTATCAAGAATGACATAATACCATCTCCAATGATACGGAAGAAAGAATTGCACTCCGGATTACAATATGAAGAAAGCTTGAGCTCCCTAGAAATGAATCTTGATGAAAACTTTGAGAAGGAATTAAATCCTTGATGAATCGTCCTGTAGAACATCCATGAAGAACTCCAGTAAACAAAATGAATGAAAAGAAAGAGAAATTGAAAACACAAGGTGAATCCTTGCAATGATTTGGATGAACCTCCGTGGTGATATAATTGCGAGAGGTAGGAACTCCGGGAAAATATAAGATGAACAATTGAGATCAAGAATTTTGATGAGCCTCCGGAATAGGGAATTAATCATTAGGATGAAACAAGAATAAGAATTACATTATGCGTATCCTTCACCAATTAAATTGTGACCAACAACGGCTTCCACATATTACTTATACTCTTTGAAAAGGATTAAGATAGATATAGCATAAACTCAATGGACCACCGGTAGGATTTGAAAGAACAAAAGAATGCATTGATATGATAACGAATGACGAGAGCTCTTGAATGAACCACCATAAGAATTTAAATGAACGAAGTAAAGATAAAGAAATATCGGGAAGAATTAGAAAATAAACGAAGATGCTTGAGAGAATTTCGATCCATGAGAACGAAGAGATCACGAGCTGATTAAAGATCACTTGAACAAAGCACCGGTAAAATTGGAGAACGAGAGCTGAAAGCTGAGAATGAACAAGTCTTCTGAAATGATGGACTCCGGATAATCAAACTGAAAATACCCTTGAAATGCTCCGGATGGGTGAAAAGAATTCTCACAATCGAATATAATTATGAGAGGATGGCAACAAGGTGGAATCACGAATCTTGAAGAGAATGGAGCAATATATGGAGGAACAAACCTTCTTCGGTCTTCAAAATCTGAGAATGACGATGAGAAATACCATCATGACTTATTTAGGCACTCCGGAAGAATCAAAATGAAGAGGTTGAGCCCGCGATGAAAAGAATTTGAAAGGTTTTAGAGGAGGACATTTGACTGATGGCAATTCATTCTTACGTCAAAACTTTTGAAAAGAATTTGAGAATAACTCCGGGAAAATAAGAAGAGTCAGGTAAGATCCTGGGAAAAAAAACCTATGGGTTAAGGCCCACTCAAAAGAAGCACCGTTGAAATGATTTAAAGAGAGAGATTGCACCGGTTGAATTAAATGGCTTGAATGAGATAACATCCTTGAAAGAGTTTGAACGAAAGCAGAGTGTAAGCACGAATCTTCGGGATTTCTTGAGCACTCCGGAACAATTGAATAGCAAGCGGGGAAGATTAAGAGGTGCACCGGCATAAGAAGGTATTTGAAACGAGGAAAAGATATGATCAACACCGAAAGCTTGAATTGGTTCCGCCAGAGAAGAAAATGAGTGACGCGAGACGAATTTGAAGCTTCGTTAGCATCTTGATGAGAATCACCGGATAAGAATATTGAAGGAGAAGAATGGAGAGACTTCACATTAATAAGATGGATACTCGATTAAGAGATCTGAATCCTTGAATAAAAAGGGTGGGAGGGTGGTAAAAACAAATGCAACTTGAGATGGATGAAACGAACACCGTTGAGAAGAAGAGATAATTGATCTTACTGATGTTGAAATGATTGGATCCACTTGAGGAGGAGCACACCGGTTAAAAAGGATTGACAGCACAATCTCGATGATCAAGAAGGATTGGTATTCACACCGAAGTATGAGAACACCATTTGGGGAAGGTATGGAATCAACATTTGACTTTGAAGCAACTCGAATACCACAACTCAAAACAAAACAAAGGATTGGCTTGCAGAATAAGCCAGAACAAACATATGATAGAGATTTCGTCCGAAGTTTTCGTGGTGGGGCCTACACGGGCTCGATCATACAGCACCATCATGTACAAGGCAGTGCACATGACATATGAAGCGTCCCCGAGTCGGCATAGCCAAGGACTCTTTAAGACACAACGAGACCACTGTAAAACCGACCGTGAATAGGCGGACCACTAGACGTCGAACCCCAATTTCATATCATACATCTGTCGGAAAGAAATCCTAAGAGCTACTTGAATTCCCACCTATGAAACTCCCGAACCTTTCCGGTTATGCAATCAGGTGTTGGGGATACAGGGGAAGCATAATATCTCACCCAAATCTAGCAAATCCTACATCCAGCTGTATCCATCCTTCAACACATAACCAAGAAACCTTCGGAAATCATCTACCTCAACCTTCGAAAAGCATCTGTTATACAAGTTATGGCGATACTCCCGAACTCCCGCCCCAGTACTGGGTGGCGTCGAGGTTATCTCACCAACGAACTGCATAAAAGAGATTTTCGATGTCGGCATACTAAACTCAGGTATTCCAGAATTGCAACGATAAAATTATGACGACAACACCTCAGAGCTCAACTCCCCGGGACACTTCCACAAAACCCCTGACAGGAGGCACCAAGACAATGTTCTCATCATAAAACCATCGGAACGATTCCAAGATACCCGCGTGATCCTAAAAAAAATTTAGTGAAATTTGAGAAGAGAAGAGTCAAAACTCTACGTCAGGATGCCTTACCAGAGCGATGAGGAGACTGGGAAGTAAAAAGAATTCCTAAGCTCTCCGATATATAATTCCTAAATGACTCAAAACATTTTTCTAGACACAACTCGGCTGCTAAAAATGATCAATCAATGGGGCTCCTAAGGCCGGGGAAGGCTCTGATTACCAACTTGTAACACCCTCGATGCGACTATATCTCCCACGTGTCGAGGCACGACTTAGAGGCATAATCGCATTGAAGGCATATGTCGCAAGTGAGGTAATCTTCACACAGCCCATGTAATATATAAGGGAAAGAGATACATAGTTGGCTTACAATCGCCACTTCACACAAATACATGAATAAAGCATTACATCAACCAAATACAAACAGGGTCCGACTACGGAACCAAAATAAAAGAAGAACCCCAAATGCGACAAAGGTCCCCGATCGACCCCAACTGGGCTCCACTACTGATCAACTAGAACGAAACAACACAATGACAAGATCTTCATCGAGCTCCTCCTGAGCTTGGCTGCGTCATCTGCACGGACTCATCGGCACCTGCAAGCTGGTTTTGGAAGTATCTGTGAGCCACGGGGACTCAGCAATCTCGCACCCTCGCGATCAAGACTATTTAAGCTTATGGGTAAGGTAAAGGTATGAGGTGGAGCTGCAGCAAGCGACTAGCATATATGGTGGCTAACATATGCAAATGAGAGCGAGAAGAGAAGGCAAAGCACGGTCGATAAAAGTATGATCAAGAAGTGATCCTGGACTACCTACGTCAAGCATAACTCCAACAAACGTGTTCACTTCCCGGACTCCGCCGGAAAGAGACCATCACGGTTACACACGCTGTTGATATATTTTAATTAAGGTCAAGTTCAGGTTTCTACAACCGGACGTTAACAAATTCCCATCTGCCCATAACAGCGGGCACGGCTTTCGAAAGTTCAAATCCCTGCAGGGTGTCCCAACTTAGCCCATCACAAGCTCTCACGGTCAACGAAGGAATAGACCTCCACCCGAGACGTTCCGATCAGACTCGGTATCCCGGTAAAACAAGACATTTCGACATGGTAAAACTAAACCAGCAACACCGCCCGATGTGCCGACATCCTGATGGGAGCTGCACATATCTCGTTCTCAGGGCACACCGGATTGTCTAAACTTCCGGTAGGCCAGCCCAGAGTTGCCCCTGGTAGCCACCGGCGGCTGACAGTTTGGACCAACACTTAGACAAGCACTGGCCCGGGGGGGTTAAAAATAAGATGACCCTCAGGATGCGCGACTCCCAAGGGAAAAAAAGGCTGGGTGGCAAATGGTAAAACCAAGGTTGGGCATTGCTGGCAAAGCTTTACTTAAGGCGAACTGTCAAGGGGTTCCCATTATAGCCCAACCGCGTAAGGGACGCAAAATCCGGGAACATAACACCGATATGACGGAAACTAGGGCGGCAAGAGTGGAACAAAACACTAGGCATAAGGCCGAGCCTTCCATCCTTTACCAAGTATATAGATGCATTAATTAAATCAGATATATAGTGATATCCCAACAAGTAAATAAATATTCCAACAAGGAACGGCCTCCAATCTTCACCTGCAACTAGCAACGCTATAAGAGGGGCTGAGCAAAGCGGTAACATGGCCAATCAACGGTTTGCTAGGACATGGTGGGTTAGAGGTTTGACATGGCAATTTGGGAGGCTGACAAGCAAATGGTAGGCATCGTAGCATTGGCATGGCAAAGAGCGAGCAAACTAGCATAGCAAAGATAGTAGTGATTTCAAGGGTATGATCATCTTGCCTGAAATCCCGCAAGGAAGAAGAACGAGTCCATGAAGAAGACAAACGGACGAAGTCGAACGGATCCTCACAACACGACGTTATCGGAACCAACCCGAAGAAGCACACCGGAAAGAAGCAAACAATCATGGTAAACAACCATCACATAATCATGGCATGATGCACAATCAAGTATGATGCATGTCCGATTTAAATATGCATGGCATGGCAAAGTGCACAAGCAAAACTACAAATTAAGTGGAAGCTCAATATGCAACGAGTTGCATATTGACGGAGCACCACATCAATTATTTAGTTCTCTCTCGTTTATGTACCCCAACAATATTAAATGTTGATTAACATGGCAAGAGGTGAAGCACAACAAAACTACCTATCTAGGCAAGTTTAAATGAGGCCGGAAGCAACGAACAACAATTCCGGTAAATCCTCATATGCATATTTTGAGGTTTGGTACTGTTCGGCCCTAAACCAAATTTTAGAGTTGTTAAACATGCAAGAAGATGCCACCACGTTAAACTAGGCAAAATTCTACCCCATTTACATATAAAGATTATTAAAAACGGAGCTACGATTATTTAGTTATGAATTAAATCATTTTAGCATGGCATAGGAGCAAATTAATGCAAACAACATTTTAAATATTTAAACATGGATGAAAATGACATATTATTAATCTACGCAAAATTCTGAGCAAGTTTCATATATAAAACATTTTAATCCGATGCACGGTTCATGAGTTATTAAATGCATGAACATGAGGGTCTAAACTGTAAAACTGCAACCTCCGGAATAATAGACAAATCGTCCACACACTGAAAAAAACATCACGGGCCAAATCTGGCTTAGCCCAGCAGCAGGGAAAAAAATAGCAAGAGGAGGGGGCGCTGGGGCAGCTCACCCTGGGCCTCGGCCCGTTAGCAGAGAGGAGGAGGCAGGAGCTGGAGATGGCTTGGGAGGCGCTGGGCCTTGAGGCGCGGACCGGGACGCGTAGGAGGTAGGCCAGGCGCGGGCGGCGCACTGGGTCGGACGTAGGGGAGCTGGGCCTGGACGAAGGGGAGTTGGGCCTGGACGAAGGGGAGCTGGATCTGGCGAAGGGGAGGCGGGCTGTGCGAGGGGGATCTCTTCCCCGACCTCCCGCCGAGGCCGAGGCGACCCATGGTGGCGGCGGCAGAGTCCGGTGATGGCCTGAGGCGGTGGGGCGAGGCAGATCTGGCAGGCGGGCACGGCGGGGCTTGCGGGAATGGACGGATCCGGGCACGGGGAGCCCGGATCTGGCCGCGGTGGTGAAGATCCGGCGACGAACGAGGTGGTGGCGGGGAACTCCGGTGATGACCGGCAAAGGGGCGGCGGCACTGCGCAGATCCGGCAAGGCGAAGGGGAGGCGGGCGCGCGTGGGCTGCGACGGCGCTGCAGATGGGCTCCGCGGGCCCCTCTCGGGCCTGGCAGGGCCGCGGGAGGTTGGGGGAGGACAGGGGCGACGTGGCGGCTTCCTGGTGGTGGAGGGCGGCGGCTGCGGCGGCGCTGGCCGCACAGGTGGCGCCAAGTGGCGGAGGCGATGTGGTCGGGCGCGGAAAACGAGGCAGAGGGGAGAGGATTAGGGTTGCACCGTGAAATTTTGGAAGGGATCACGTATTTATAGGCATAAGGAGCTAGGAGAGTCCAAACGAGGTGCGGTTTTCGGCCACGCGATCGTGATCGAACGACCGAGATGATGGAGCAGAGTTAGATGGGTTTTGGGCCAAATTGGAGGGGTTCTGGGCCAAATTGGAGGGGTGTTGGGCTGCAACACACACGAGGCCTTTTCGGTCCCTCGGTTAACCGTTGGAGTATCAAACAAAGTCCAAATGATACGAAACTTGACAGGCGGTCTACCGGTGATAAACCAAGGCCGCTTGGCAAGTCTCGGTCCAATCCGGAAATGTTTAACCCCCACCCAAGAAAGAAAGGTAGAATGACCACCGGAGGAGAACGAAGCGCCGGATTGCAAAACGGACAACGGGGCAAATGCTCGGATGCGTGAGACGAACACGTATGCAAATGAAATGCGCATGATGACATGATAAGATGCAACACGCAAGCAAATGACACGGCAACGACAACGAATAACTGAACGACACCTGGCACATCGGTCTCGGGGCGTTACATGTATGAGCCATGCAACTTCGGCCTACACTAGAACAAAAAGGACTTTTCAGCCTACACTTGACCAAAAAGTGTATTTCGGCCTACAGTTGACCAAAAAGTGTATTTCGGTCAAGAGGTGGCCGAAAACAGCCTTTTCGGCAAGGTCCCCACCATTTCGGCCAAGGGAAGGCCGAAAAGCCTACTTCAGCCTAGAGGTGGCCGAAAACTCCTATTTCGGCCAGCGCGTGCCCGACGGGGTGCTACTTTTGATTTTTATCCAAATCATGCTATAGTTTCCGAAAATGCTATAAAATATGTCATAGTTTTGAAAAAATCTGAAGATTCAGGAGGGGCATTGCGACTACGGCCTCTTGCCCCTTCCGCAACAACTCCGAATCTATCAACACCTGCTTTTCACGTGCGCCCAAACTCGTCAGATTTGGGCTGAGCTCAACTCTCTCTGCCATACTACGCCCAACTCCATCACAACCTGCTGGGGGCTCACTGATGAATGACGAAGTCCGATCTACGGTGATCATCGCTATCCTGTGGAATATCTGGAAGCGAAGAAATGCTAAAGTGTTCAGAGCTGAAATACAGGATGCGTACAAGCTGCTCCGCGCCTGTGCAGACGATCTCATGTTATGGTCTAATAGATGCTCCTCCGAGCTAAAGAGGTCTCTTCTCCTAGAGTGGAGATCAATGATGTTGCTCTTAGCTAGGAGAATGTAGCTTTTCTATTTTTTCACCATCCTCTTCACTTGGTTGTAAGTTTCACATTCATTTAATATATTCATTCATGCCGGCGTAAGCCCGCCATTGCAGCGTAAAAAAGTGCAACAGAGGGTACAATACATGACATGAACGCCAAAGGACAAAATCATGGAACCCGGAGCAGGGAGAAAGGGATGCTCAACCCGAGTAAGGGAAGATGCTGTTGGGTTTCGTAGTAATTTCAAAAAAATTCCTACGCACACGCAAGATCATGTGATGCATAGCAACGAGAGGGGGAGTATGATCTACATACCTAGTAGATCGACAACGGAAGCGTTTGGTTGATGTAGTCGTACGTCTTCACGATCCGACCGATCAAGCACCGAAACTACGGCACCTCCGAGTTCTAGCACACGTTCAGCTCGATGACGATCCCCGGACTCCGATCCAGCAAAGTGTCGGGGAAGAGTTCCGTCAGCACGACGGCGTGGTGACGATCTTGATGCACTACAGCAGCAGGGCTTCGCCTAAACTCCGCTACAGTATTATCGAGGACTATGGTGGCTGGGGGCGCCGCACACGGCTAAGGAAAAGATCACGTGGATCAACTTGTGTGTCTCTGGGGTGCTCCTGCCTCCGTATATAAAGGACTAGAGGGGGGAGGCTGGCCGGCCAAGGAGGGCGCGCCAGGAGAGTCCTACTCCCTCTGGGAGTAGGATCCCCCCCCAATCCTAGTTGGAATAGGATTCGCGGAGGGGGGAAAAGAGAGAGAGGGGGCGGCCCCCTCTCCTTGTCCTATTCGGACCAAGGGAGGGGAGGGGCGCGCGACCCATGTAGGGCTGCCTCTTCTCTTTCCACTAAGGCCCATCATGGCCCATTTAGCTCTCCGGGGGGGTCCGGTAACCTCCCGGTACTCCGGTAAAATCCCGATTTCACCCGGAACACTTCCGATATCCAAACATAGGCTTCCAATATATCAATCTTTATGTCTCGACCATTTCGAGACTCCTCGTCATGTCCGTGATCACATCCGGGACTCCGAACAACCTTCGGTACATCAAAATGCATAAACTCATAATATAACAGTCATCGTAACCTTAAGCGTGTGGACCCTACGGGTTCGAGAACAATGTAGACATGACCGAGACACGTCTCCTGTCAATAACCAATAGCGGGACCTGGATGCCCATATTGGCTCCTACATATTCTACGAAGATCTTTATCGGTCAGACCGCATAACAACATACGTCGTTCCCTTTGTCATCGGTATGTTACTTGCCCGAGATTCGATCGTCGGTATTCCAATACCTAGTTCAATCTCGTTGCCGGCAAGTCTCTTTACTCGTTCTGTAATACATCATCCCGCAACTAACTCATTTAGTTACAATGCTTGCAAGGCTTAAGTGATGTGCATTACCGAGAGGGCCCAGAGATACCTCTCCGACAATCGGAGTGACAAAACCTAATCTCGAAATACGCCAACCCAACATGTACCTTTGGAGACAGTTGTAGTACTCCTTTATAATCACCCAGTTACGTTGTGACGTTTGGTAGTACCCAAAGTGTTCCTCCGGTAAACGGGAGTTGCATAATCTCATAGTTATAGGAACATGTATAAGTCATGAAGAAAGCAATAGCAACATACTAAACGATCGGGTGCTAAGCTAATGGAATGGGTAATGTCAATCAGATCATTCTTTTAATGATGTGATCCCGTTAATCAAATAACAACTCATTGTTCATGGTTAGGAAACATAACCATCTTTGATTAACGAGCTAGTCAAGTAGAGGCATACTAGTGACACTTTGTTTGTCTATGTATTCACACATGTATTATGTTTCCGGTTAATACAATTCTAGCATGAATAATAAACATTTATCATGATTATAAGGAAATAAATAATAACTTTATTATTGCCTCTAGGGCATATTTCCTTCAGTCTCGCACTTGCACTAGAGTCAATAATCTAGATTACACAGTAATGATTCTAACACCCATGGAGCCTTGGTGTTGATCATGTTTTGCTCGTGGAAGAGGCTTAGTCAACGGGTCTGCAATATTCAGATCCGTATGTATCTTGCAAATCTCTATGTCTCCCACCTGGACTAGATCCCGGATGGAATTGAAGCGTCTCTTGATGTGCTTGGTTCTCTTGTGAAATCTGGATTCCTTTGCCAAGGCAATTGCACCAGTATTGTCACAAAAGATTTTCATTGGACCCGATGCACTAGGTATGACACCCAGATCGGATATGAACTCCTTCATCCAGACTCCTTCATTTGCTGCTTCCGAAGCAGCTATGTACTCCGCTTCACATGTAGATCCCTCTACAACGCTTTGTTTAGAACTTCACCAACTTACAGCCCCACCATTTAATGTAAACACGTATCCGGTTTGCGATTTAGAATCGTCCGGATCAGTGTCAAAGCTTGCATCAACGTAACCTTTTACGATGAGTTCTTTGTCACCTCCATATATGAGAAACATATCCTTAGTCCTTTTCAGGTATTTCAGGATGTTCTTGACCGCTGTCCAGTGATCCACTCCTGGATTACTTTGGTACCTCCCTGCTAGACTTATAGCAAGGCACACATCAGGTCTGGTACACAGCATTGCATACATGATAGATCCTATGGCTGATGCATAGGGAACATCTTTCATATTCTCTCTATCTTCTGCAGTGGTCGAGCATTGAGTCTTACTCAACTTCACACAGGCAAGAACCCTTTCTTTGCTTGATCCATTTTGAACTTCTTCAAAATTTTGTCAAGGTATGTGGTTTGTGAAAGTCCAATTAAGCATCTTGATCTATCTCTATAGATCTTAATGCCTAATATGTAAGCAGCTTCACCGAGGTCTTTCATAGAAAAACTTTTATTCAAGTATCCCTTTATGCTATCCAGAAATTCTACATCATTTCCAATTAGTAATATGTCATCCACATATAATATCAGAAATGCTACAGAGCTCCCACTCACTTTCTTGTAAATACAGGCTTCTCCAAAAGTCTGCATAAAACCAAATGCTTTGATCACACTATCAAAACGTTTATTCCAACTCCGAGAGGCTTGCACCAGTCCATAAATGGATCGCTGGAGCTTGCACACTTTGTTAGCTCCCTTTGGATCGACAAAACCTTCTGGTTGCATCATATACAACTCTTCTTCCAGAAATCCATTCAGGAATGCAGTTTTGACATCCATCTGCCAAATTTCATAATCATAAAATGCGGCAATTGCTAACATGATTCGGACAGACTTAAGCATCGCTACGGGTGAGAAGGTCTCATCGTAGTCAATCCCTTGAACTTGCCGAAAACCTTTTGCGACAAGTCGAGCTTTGTAGACAGTAATATTACCATCAGCGTCAGTCTTCTTCTTGAAGATCCATTTATTCTCAATTGCTTGCCGATCATCGGGCAAGTCAACCAAAGTCCACACTTTGTTCTCATACATGGATCCCATCTCAGATTTCATGGCTTCAAGCCACTTTGCGGAATCTGGGCTCACCATCGCTTCTTCATAGTTCGTAGGTTCATCATGATCTAGTAGCATGACTTCCAGAACAGGATTACCGTACCACTCTGGCACGGATCTTACTCTGGTTGATCTACGAGGTTCAGTAGTATCTTGTTCTGAAGTTTCATGATCATCATCATTAGCTTCCTCGCTAACTGGTGTAGGTGTCGCAGAAACAGTTTTCTGTGATGTACTACTTTCCAATAAGGGAGTAGGTACAGTTACCTCGTCAAGTTCTACTTTCCTCCCACTCACTTCTTTCGAGAGAAACTCCTTCTCTAGAAAGTTTCCGAATTTAGCAACAAAAGTCTTGCCTTCGGATCTGTTATAGAAGGTGTATCCAATAGTTTCCTTTGGATATCCTATGAAGACACATTTCTCCGATTTGGGTTCGAGCTTATCAGGTTGAAGCTTTTTCACATAAGCATCGCAGCCCCAAACTTTTAGAAACGACAACTTTGGTTTCTTGCCAAACCACAGTTCATAAGGCGTCGTCTCAACGGATTTTGATGGTGCCCTATTTAACGTGAATGCGGCCGTCTCTAGAGCGTATCCCCAAAACGATAGCGGTAAATCAGTAAGAGACATCATAGATCGCACCATATCTAGTAAAGTACGATTACGACGTTCGGACACACCATTACGCTGTGGTGTTCCGGGTGGCGTGAGCTGCGAAACTATTCCGCATTGTTTCAAATGTACACCAAACTCGTAACTCAAATATTCTCCTCCACGATCAGATCGTAGAAACTTTATTTTCTTGTTACGATGATTTTCCACTTCACTCTGAAATACTTTGAACTTTTCAAATGTTTCAGACTTATGTTTCATTAAGTAGATATACCCGTATCTGCTTAAATCATCTGTGGAGGTGAGAAAATAACGATATCCACCACGAGCTTCAATATTCATCGGACCACATACATCTGTATGTATGATTTCCAACAAATCTATT
This sequence comes from Triticum urartu, assembly GCF_056163025.1. Lineage (NCBI taxonomy): Eukaryota > Viridiplantae > Streptophyta > Magnoliopsida > Poales > Poaceae > Triticum > Triticum urartu. The sequence continues at coordinate 67,783,017 of NC_141876.1, read as the reverse complement.
ACTCTCTCCATAGTACCGGAGAACGGTGTTTTAGTCATTTTGCCCATGAGGCACGGTTCGCAAGTACCAAGCGATTCATAATCAAGTGGTTCCAAAAGCCCATCAGTATGGAGTTTCTTCATGCGCTTTACACCGATATGACCTAAACGGCAGTGCCACAAATAAGTTGCACTCTCATTATCAACTCTGCATCTTTTGGCTTCAACATTATGAATATGTGTGTTACTACTATCGAGATTCAACAAGAATAGACCACTCTTCAAGGGTGCATGACCATAAAAGATATTACTCATATAAATAGAACAACCATTATTCTCTGATTTAAATGAATAACCGTCTCGCATTAAACAAGATCCAGATATAATGTTCATGCTCAACGTTGGCACCAAATAACAATTATTTAGGTCTAATACTAATCCCGAAGGTAGATGTAGAGGTAGCGTGCCGACCGCGATCACATCGACTTTGGAACCGTTTCCCACGCGCATTGTCACCTCGTCCTTAGCCAATCTTCGCTTAATCCGTAGTCCCTGTTTTGAGTTGCAAATATTAGCAACAGAACCAGTATCAAATACCCAGGTGCTACTGCGAGCATTAGTAAGGTACACATCAATAACATGTATATCACATATACCTTTGTTCACCTTGCCATCCTTCTTATCCGCCAAATATTTGGGGCAGTTCCGCTTCCAGTGACCAGTCTGCTTGCAGTAGAAGCACTCAGTTTCAGGCTTAGGTCCAGACTTGGGTTTCTTCTCTTGAGCAGCAACTTGCTTGTCGTTCTTCTTGAAGTTCCCCTTCTTCTTCCCTTTGCCCTTTTTCTTGAAACTAGTGGTCTTGTTGACCATCAACACTTGATGCTCCTTCTTGATTTCTACCTCCACAGCTTTCAGCATCGCGAAGAGCTCGGGAATAGTCTTATTCATCCCTTGCATATTATAGTTCATCACGAAGCTCTTGTAGCTTGGTGGCAGTGATTGGAGAATTCTGTCAATGACGCAATCATCTGGAAGATTAACTCCCAATTGAATCAAGTGATTATTATACCCAGACATTTTGAGTATATGCTCACTAACAGAACTGTTCTCCTCCATCTTGCAGCTATAGAACTTATTGGAGACTTCATATCTCTCAATCCGGGCATTTGCTTCAAATATTAACTTCAACTCCTGGAACATCTCATATGCTCCATGACGTTCAAAATGTCGTTGAAGTCCCGATTCTAAGCCGTAAAGCATGGCACACTGAACTATCGAGTAGTCATCAGCTTTGCTCTGCCAGACGTTCATAACATCCGGCGTTGCTCCTGCAGCAGGCCTGGCACCCAGCGGTGCTTCCAGGACGTAATTCTTCTGTGCAGCAATGAGGATAATCCTCAAGTTATGGACCCAGTCCGTGTAATTGCTACCATCATCTTTCAACTTTGCTTTCTCAAGGAACGCATTAAAATTCAACGGAACAACAGCACGAGCCATCTATCTACAATCAAACATAAACAAGCAAGATACTAATCAGGTACTAAGTTTCATGATAAATTTAAGTTCAGTTAATTTACTTAAAGAACTCCCACTTAGATAGACATCCCTCTAATCCTCTAAGTGATTACGTGATCCAAATCAACTAAACCATGTCCGATCATCACGTGAGATGGAGTAGTTTCATTGGTGAACATCATTATGTTGATCATATCTACTATATGATTCACGCTCGACCTTTCAGTCTCCGTGTTCCGAGGCCATGTCTGTATATGCTTGGCTCGTCAAGTATAACCTGAGTATTCCGCGTGTGCAACTGTTTTGCACCCGTTGTATCTGAACGTAGAACCTATCACACCCGATCATCACGTGGTGTCTCAGCACGAAGAACTTTCGCAACGGTGCATACTCAGGGAGAACACTTCTTGATAATTAGTGAGAGATCATCTTATAATGCTACCGTCAATCAAAGCAAGATAAGATGCATAAAAGATAAACATCACATGCAATCAATATAAGTGATATGATATGGCCATCATCATCTTGTGCTTGTGATCTCCATCTCCGAAGCACCGTCGTGATCACCATCGTCACCGGCGTGACACCTTGATCTCCATCGTAGCATCTTTGTCGTCTCGCCAAGCTTGTGCTTCCACGACTATCGCTACTGCTTAGTGATAAAGTAAAGCATTACATCGCGATTGCATTGCATACAATAAAGCGACAACCATATGGCTCCTGCCGGTTGCCGATAACTCGGTTACAAAACATGATCATCTCATACAATAAAATTCAGCATCATGTCTTGACCATATCACATCACAACATGCCCTGCAAAAACAAGTTAGACATCCTCTACTTTGTTGTTGCAAGTTTTACGTGGCTGCTACGGGCTTAAGTAAGAACCAATCTCACCTACGCATCAAAACCACAACGATAGTTTGTCAATTTGACTCCGTTTTAACCTTCGCAAGGACCGGGCGTAGCCACACTTGGTTCAACTAAAATTGGATAAACTGTCACCCACAAGCCACCTCTGTGCAAAGCACGTCGGGAGAACCGGTCTCGCGTAAGCGTACGCGTAATGTCAGTCTGGGCCGCTTCATCCAACAATACCGCCGAACCAAAGTATGACATGCTGGTAGGCAGTATGACTTATATCGCCCACAACTCACTTGTGTTCTACTCGTGCATATAACATCAACATATAAAACCTAGGCTCGGATGCCACTGTTGGGTTTCGTAGTAATTTCAAAAAATTTCCTATGCACACGCAAGATCATGTGATGCATAGCAACGAGAGGGGGAGTATGATCTACATACCTTGTAGATCGACAACGGAAGCGTTTGGTTGATGTAGTCGTACGTCTTCACGATCCGACCGATCAAGCACCGAAACTACGGCACCTCCGAGTTCTAGCACACGTTCAACTCGATGACGATCCCCGGACTCCGATCCAGCAAAGTGTCGGGGAAGAGTTCCATCAGCACGACGGCGTGGTGACGATCTTGATGCACCATAGCAGCAGGGCTTCGCCTAAACTCCGCTACAGTATTATCGAGGACTATGGTGGCTGGGGGCGCCGCACACGGCTAAGGAAAAGATCACGTGGATCAACTTGTGTGTCTCTGGGGTGCTCCTGCCTCCGTATATAAAGGACTAGAGGGGGGAGGCTGGCCGGCCAAGGAGAGCGCGCCAGGAGAGTCCTACTCCCTCTGGGAGTAGGATTCCCCCCCCCCCAATCCTAGTTGGAATAGGATTCGCGGAGGGGGGAAAAGAGAGAGAGGGGCCGGCCCCCTCTCCTTGTCCTATTCGGACCAAGGGAGGGGAGGGGCGCGTGGCCCATGTAGGGCTGCCTCTTCTCTTTTCCACTAAGGCCCATCATGGCCCATTTAGCTCTCCGGGGGGTTCCGGTAACCTCCCGGTACTCCGGTAAAATCCCGATTTTACCCGGAACACTTCCGATATCCAAACATAGGCTTCCAATATATCAATCTTTATGTCTCGACCATTTCGAGACTCCTCGTCATGTCCGTGATCACATCTGGGACTCCGAACAACCTTCGGTACATCAAAATGCATAAACTCATAATATAACAGTCATCGTAACCTTAAGCGTGCGGACCCTACGGGTTCGAGAACAATGTAGACATGACCGAGACACGTCTCCTGTCAATAACCAATAGCGGGACCTGGATGCCCATATTGGCTCCTACATATTCTACGAAGATCTTTATCGGTCAGACCGCATAACAACATACGTCGTTCCCTTTGTCATCGGTATGTTACTTGCCCGAGATTCGATCGGCGGTATTCCAATACTTAGTTCAATCTCGTTGCCGGCAAGTCTCTTTACTTGTTCTGTAATACATCATCCCGCAACTAACTCATTTAGTTGCAATGCTTGCAAGGCTTAAGTGATGTGCATTATCGAGAGGGCCCAGAGATACCTCTCCGACAATCGGAGTGACAAAACCTAATCTCGAAATACGCCAACCCAACATGTACCTTTGGAGACACCTGTAGTACTCCTTTATAATCACCCAGTTACGTTGTGACGTTTGGTAGTACCCAAAGTGTTCCTACGGTAAACGGGAGTTGCATAATCTCATAGTTATAGGAACATGTATAAGTCATGAAGAAAGCAATAGCAAGATACTAAACGATCGGGTGCTAAGCTAATGGGATGGGTCATGTCAATCAGATCATTCTTTTAATGACGTGATCCTGTTAATCAAATAACAACTCATTGTTCATGGTTAGGAAACATAACCATCTTTGATTAACGAGCTAGTCAAGTAGAGGCATATTAGTGACACTTTGTTTGTCTATGTATTCACACATGTATTATGTTTCCGGTTAATACAATTCTAGCATGAATAATAAACATTTATCATGATTATAAGGAAATAAATAATAACTTTATTATTGCCTCTAGGGCATATTTCCTTCAGATGCAACTAACCCACTAAGCCTAGAACTAGAGAGGTAGGCCGAACCAACACAACGATGAACATCTTCAAAGCCAACACCGGGGACGCCCTGAGCGAGCAAGATAGCACTTTCAAGAAGGGGACGATGTTGTGATGCCACTGCCATCCGATCCGGAGAAGCAAACCTAGGGTTTCCCCCGATGCTCGGAGAGGGGCATGGATAGAGGCCATGGCAGCGCCTCCAGGAAGGGAAACGACACCCACGAGTGCCGCCGCCACCATCATCGGCAAAGTGAGCATGGATTATCTCCTAGCCTGAGTCTGAGCAATCCCATAACCACCATATCAGGGGTCGAAATATGAGGAAGTCAGGGTGTCGATCGGCCGGCCCTCAGAAGGTGGGAGGTGGGGCTGCAGTCACCGGAAAACACGAGCTCTAGAACCGACTTGGCGTGTAGGTGACGGGGTCGGGAAGGCAGCAAGGTAGAGAGCCGACATGGAGGGATGGGTAGCGACTTATACCGCCGACAAGTCAATAATCGGAAGGGAATGCGGTTCTGAGCCGTCAGAGACGGAGCCGCCGGGACACCGGCGAGGCGAAGTAGCTAGAGGAAGCGTAGCAACCGGAGCGCCGGGGGCAAAAACTGCATCGGCAGGCGACTCCGTCAAGCCATGAAAGCTGGAGAACACAGGTCCATGATTGACGGGATCGGAGTGGTGTCGGCAAGAATCCACCGCTAAGCTTCAACTTACTGCTGCCAAGAGAAACAACCGTGACCAAACACCCGCAGAAGTCGCCATTTTAAATATAATAGACTTCACATGGTACAATATACCTAAGCTTCAACTTACTGCTGCAAAGAGGAACCACTGTTTTTATGAATGAAGTTATCGAAGAGAGTGAGTAACAAATGACAACTAAACAAATATTATGCCAATAATATGTATTATCTCAATAATGAATCTAACCACACCCAAATACTCCAGGAAAAATGGAATGTACTTCTCCCTCCGTTGCTAAATATAAGCCTTTTTAGATATTCCAATACATATTACATACACATATATATAGACATATTTTAGAGTGTAGAACTCATTTTGCTCCGTATGTAGTTCGTATTGAAATCTCTAAAAGGGATTATATCTAGGAATGGAGGGAGTAGAAGCGAATGTGTGCCTTGTTGCTCCGTCGCTTTTTCTTGTCGTTTTTATGCGGTTCTTCTAAAACGTTTGTCCTCACCCTTGATTGGTTCAACATGTGCACTATACTTGTAACTTGTAAGATGGTAATCCATTTTGTAAGGCGGTAATCTATATATGAGTTCATGCTCATCTGCTCCCGATGATCACTAATTCAAAAAAGTAGAAATATATCAAAAATGGCATCCAAGATGCTCGGGTGTGCAATGCTTGGAGATCCGAGGCGGTCGTGCAAAAAAGAAAGAATCGAAGCAATGCATTTTCACCCTAAGTTTGCTACACAACATGGTCAAACCAAAACCCATTGTTTTCTTTTCTTTTTGAGAAACAACCAGAACCCATCGTTACAGAGATAATGAATCTAATTTTCCGTTGCAACCTTTTACATTTTCCATTACAACCTTTTACTTTATAACCGACTACTACATGCAAGTTGAATCATGAAGGGGAATCGACCTCCCAATCATCTTTGAAAAGTGAAGATCTATGCTCACGCACACACCCTAAGAGGAAGACTTCTTATAAAGGCTCTTAAAATATTCCAGAACCATCTAGAAGGGGACCCTGGAAGGTTGTCCCCCTTTTCTTGGGGGCCCAGCCAGCCCGCACGGCAGGTCTTGGCTGATCCCCACCCCTCCCCTTGCTTGGGGGACAAGCCAACCTACAGGTCTTGGTGACTTCCCTTTCTTAGGGGCCAAGGCATGGCACCCCTGGTCGACCAGCCTCCTCCCGCACCTTTATACAAATAGATGCAGGGACACTTCAAAGGCACAAGAAGCCCTAGACCAATCCCCTCTCTCCCATGTAGAGCACGTTGACTCGCTTCTTCTTCCTCTTCTTCTTCCCCATAGCCACGAACTGCTTGTCAAATTTTGACTCCAACCTCGATACCTTGAAGGCATCGTCCACTTCGACGCTAGATCGGGCAGATCTTCTTGGAGGAGAAACTCTTGTGGTCGAGAGGTATAACCTAGCCGCGGGAGTTAGTAGTCCTCAATAACATCTCCTCTTCTTCCTACTGTGTTGAGTTGATCATTAGTATGACTTCGTTACCCACACCTCGATAATGATCTTGGTTGGATCTTGTGCGTTTTTTGTTTTGTTTTACGCAACATGTCCCCCTACAACATACTAGTGGTCGCGTGTTCTGTGGCATGCCACTAGTAGCACGTTATTAGTGACGTGGGTCGTTCGACGCACGCCACTGGTATTTTGGGCACATACCAGTGTTGTGGCTCTTTTTCGGGTGCACTACTAATATTGTTCCTCTATAAGCTTTTCTTCACCAGTGCCAGAGGGAATAACCGGAGTTGGCAACTCCATAATGTCACCATTCGACTAGAGAATACAACTGTTGCGCGTCGGGGGCCGACTGCCAACTACCCAAACAAGATCCTCCCCGAAGGAAGTGGCACTCAGGCGAGCGCCAAGGCTTCAACAAGCGCGATGAAGTTGATGAGCTCTAGGAGGGAAACATATTTTGCAGCTTGTTGGGCCCTCCATCTTCTTCCATCTCTCCTTTGCTTCTACTGCAGCTAGAGAGAATCAAATTGGCCAAAGAGGGGAACTCTAGATCTGGGATGGTATCAAGCAAGGGTTCATATCCTACAAGAAAGCCAACTCTGGCTACCAATACTCTTGCCACTATATATGACCACAATAAGAAGTGGAAGATCTTAACCAAAAGTGGCTTTATTTGAGAAGCTACCTAATCTAATACCCATACTATCAAGATCCGGGCCCTCTCCCCACATCTCGAGCCGCCGAAGCTATCGATGGAGGGAGGACGAAAGGAAAGAGAGCGGGGCAAGCTCAGAAGAACAACAACAACAAAGCACCAGTCACCCAAGGCAAGTCTCTAGTCCCAAAAGGATTCCCAAATGGGTTGTGCTACGCGTCGTGAGCCATCCGATCTGCTCATAGTGTGGTCTCATCACCGCAAACAAGATCATTGTTGCAATTGCAACTTGATCCTTACAAAAGCATCTTGCAACAAGAGCCTTGTTGCAAAAAAGCATTTGCGGCTCCGCAACAAAAGTTTTGTTGCAATCGCACATGACCCTTGTTGCAAAAAAAAATCATCCCTGCTCTCGCCACCGCCAGCTATGTTGGTCGATTCCGATGAGTACTGGCGGCAATCGACGGCGTGCGGCACGCTCCCTGAGGTCGCCTCACTCTGCTCCTTCCTGCCCTCCGGCTAGATGTTGAAGTAGCCGCCGAACACCCACTCCAGCCCGCCCATCTCGACACCCTACCCTCGCCCAGGTCGGTGGCCGCTGCCTCCCCTTCGTCGATTTGGAACAGACTAGCTATTGCGGTGGAAAGGATTGCGACAATGACCCAGTTGCAAACTTAGACGACGGAAGAGGTTGCTCTCGAGCCGTTCGATCGAAATCAGATCCGACGGCCAAAGAGGTGGCCGGCAGCAAAAATGCTAGACATACAAAGACTTACACGCTTTTACACGCTCCTTCCATCTAACAACCAATCACAAACCTCTCTTTCTCCCTGATTTTCAGGAGGGTGGGCCGCCCCGCTCACCTATTGACCAATCAAGATTAACCATCCCGTAAAAGCCTGTAAATCGTTTGTACGTGTAGCATTGCCGGGCCGACACAGATCAGCCGGGTGAGCCGTAGCGTTTCCGTCTGAAAATAGTACTCCCGTTAAATGTTACACGTTTTCTGTTGGACAAAATGTGAATAGCTTGTCGTTGTTTTGGTATTCCGGAACTACCCCTGTCAACATCATCCCTACCTCTGTTCCAGTCCGACCAGACCATGTCCTTCCAGTCGCCCCCAGCCAACCACAGCGGCGCGCGGAACCTCGTCGCCAGCGCTGGCCGGCTGCTCCTGCCTCCGCCACCCTCCCCTGGCTCCGCGGACCTCCTACACCCACCCCCGCAACCTCCACCGTCCTCCCCCGCTCGCCCGCCACTGCGCCACGACCTCCCTTGCTTGCCCCCCACGGCCGCTGCTCACCCCACTCCCCTGGATCGGCTCCGGCGACCTGAAGGTACCTGATCGGCCGTCCTCGCCTGCTCCGGCCGGCGGGCTCCCTTGCCTGACTCGGCCCCGGCGACCTCGACGGCACCGCCCTTCTCCGGCGACCACACCGGCTGGTCCTGCTCCAACGATCGAGTCACGCCGGTACTGTCACGCCCCTGTCCCTGCTGCTTGTGTTGCTGATTTTTTGGTATTGATTGAAGTCGCTGCGTGATTCAGTCAATTCCTTCATCAGATTTCATCACCAATTGGACGGATTTGGTTATATCGGCATGAATCACTTTGGATTTTTTGAGGGAGGGAGTGTATCCCTGTACCTATCTCTTCGGTTTTGTCCCTGAAAAAAAAGTTTTTAATCGAAAATTGGGTCGAAACATGCTGAACGCCGTATACGTACTGAACTCTACCGTATACGTATTCGGGCCCAGACTAAATAAAATGTTGACTTTATTATCGAGAAAGAAAAAAAAATCCAGCAACGTGACATAGAACCAGCCTGATCTTGATAGCGTGCGAGAAAAAAAAAGAGATCGACGCTCGACCACGGCCCACGGGCAGACCCGAAGGAACAGCTGGCGTCGAACCCAAACCTCGCTGCCTCGGTCGGTCGGTAGCCTGTACACCCTATACGTAGAAAATACGCTACCGTATGCGTAGAAAATACGCTACCGTATGCGTAGCGAACACGCTACCATATACGTACCGTAGTCGGACCCGATACACCCTATAATACAGGTCGTCGACGCCCTAATTTGGCAAAAGCTTTTCCGCGCAATCGATCGCAGAGTTTTCGCGCGAACAAGAAACCTCCAGCTCCCCGCTCCGCTCGAATCGCCCCGCCGCCATGGCGCATTACCGGCGCCGCGGCTGCCTGCGCCGTGCCCTCACCATCGCCGGCGGTGTGTCGGCCGGCCTCCTCCTGCTCGCCGGCGGCCATACCTACGCCCACGGCCAGCTCTTCTCGCCGGGCTTGCTGCCCCTCGGCCTCGGCGCCGACTGCTCGCCGTCCTTCGCCCCGCCCCCCTTCGCCCCGCCGCCCTTCGCCCTCTCGCCGCTGCCGCCCTACCTCCTGTCAGACTTGGAGGCCGACGCCTCACCGCCGCAGCCGGAAGCCAACCTCCCGCGGCGCCTTCTGCCCATCCACCGCTCGCCGCCCTGCCTCCCCTCGAACTCGGAATCGGGGGCCGACCGCTCGCCGCCGCAGCACGACGACGCGGATGCTGTCTTGCTCCCGGACTGGGAGGTTCTTGTCCTGACTGACGCTGAGCCTGACGCCAAGGCGACGTGCGCCTTCCAGGGTGGAGCGTCGTCCCCGGCGAGCGCGCTTGGGAGGCTGCCGGGGTCGGGCCGCCACGCCTACATCTGCCCAATGCCCGAGCCTGCCCGGAGCCTCCAGCCGCTCCAAGCGCCCGTGCTGCTCCCCACTTCGGCTTCCTCTGCCGATTGCCCTGGCCGCGCATTGCTGAATTGGACCGGCCGGATCGCGTTCAGCTCTGCAACTCTCGACAGTGGCGATGTTCTTGTCTTTGCAAAGGGCGTCAACCATGTTGCTGGCGGTGTCCAATGCCTGTATCGCTACTGTGGCGAGACCCATGCCGTGGTGGCCTCCTTCCCTGCCATCACGTCCGTACAGCAGGTTACCCGGTGCCCCGCTCCACCGATCCATCTGAACTCTAGGAACACAGAGTTCCGTGTCACCGTGGCAGCCACAGGCGAGCATCCAATCCCCACACTCGTGACTTATCGTCCATGGCAGAGTGAAAGTGGCTTGCCGGTGGCACCGGAAAAGAACCTGATTTGTGCATGCACTATGATTCACAACGTCTCAAAGTTTCTTCGCGAATGGGTGCTGTATCATGCCGCTGTCGGGGTGGACCACTTTATCCTGTACGACAATGGAAGTAAGGATGACTTGGCAGATCAAGTTGCCCAGTTGAGGTCAGCCGGAATCAGCATCTCCACCGTGCCTTGGCCGTGGATCAAAATGCAGGAAGCCGGCTTCTCCCATTGTGCCGCAACGCACCAGAGCTCTTGCAAGTGGATGGCCTTTATTGACGTCGACGAGTTCGTTTTTTCGCCCAACTGGGAACGATCTGAGAAGCCGTCAAAATCGATGCTTGAGGCGATTGTTCAGGTTGATCCAGATGTCGGGCAGGTACATCTGTGGTGCTTTGATTTTGGCCCCTCTGGCCAAACATCACACCCACAGGAGGGCGTCATCCAAGGATACACATGCCGTCTGAAGAGGTTTCTGAGGCACAAATCGCTGGTTCTGCTTGCTGCAGTGGACCATTCTTTGGAGAATGCAATTCACCACTTCACACTGAAGGCTGGTTTCAAAAGTATACGGAGCATGCAGGCACGTGTGAACCATTATAAGTACCAGGCATGGACCGAGTTCAAGCATAAGTTCAAACGACGAGTGTCCGCCTACGTGGCTGACTGGAGAGATCCAATCAACCTTGAGTCCGCTGACCGGGCCCCCGGCTTAGGCGTTGATGGAGTCGAACCGGTTGATTGGGCGCAAAGGTATTGCGACATCAAGGATAACCTGCTTCAGAAATTGAGCTCAAGATGGTTCGGTAATGGATTGGGAAGTCCGGGATCTCAGGATACTTAGGCTTGGCAGTATCTGTAACCTGCGACTGTCTAGAAGGATCCAGAGGTATTAGAGATGGAACTGTAATCTAGTTTAAACCTGTCTCCTTGCCTCCCAAGATCAATCTAGATACCAATCTGTACATCGCTTGCCACGTTCGGCACCTATAAATAAACATCACGCGGCCTCCAATGGAGGTAGAGACGCTTCCACAATTCTCACATGATATCACGAGTCATCTTCCTCTTTTAGCAATTCATCTACATTCATCTGATTATGGCGAGCTCTTCCTCCAGCTGTAGCATTTCATCGACACCGCCACCACCATCTTGGAGGAATTCCTGTCCAGCGCTGACAAGGATGGGAAGCAGCACTGACAAATCCTTTCATAAGGTTCACAGGATGGCAGTTTAAGTTTGTTGAAGGTATTTTTTTGGATTGGTTTCTTGCTCTTCGGCTATTCTCTTAAAATGCTTGGCCGGATTCCGTTGATAGTTAATATATCAATAACTTTAACTCTTCAAGAATTATAATGGAGTATTTTCTAGGTTGTCTTGATCTAGAGCTTCTATCGCCTCTTCAACAATTTATTGGCATAAACTTTTACCTGAAGCTGCCCATCAAATATCTATTCCTAATAGTACTTATACCTGACATCTGTCATGTGTACTGCATACTGTTTGGTACGCTGTCCACTTATCCAGGATTCCATGGTCTGCAGTAATAGTGGATTTGTATTAGTGGAAGCATTATCTAAGTGATATTTTTCAGGTTTGGTATCACTTCTGCTCCAGGTAGGACATCTTTGAGCAGGACACCATGCACAAAAGGTAATAACTGAGAATTCATGGGCAATGTAAAATTTCAGCATGATATTTTCAGGCAGTTGTTACTTGAGTGTCAGACATTTTCTGTGTTCTTGTTTTGTTCTTTTTGTTTGGAATTAATGATTTATCCAATGCTGCACGTTGCATGCACGCCGCAAAAAAAAAAAGCTTCATCTGATTTTGCTAAATGTTCTTTCTTACTGAACTAGCTTCAGGACGGATGGCAGGTTTGCTAACAATTTGATCTTTTTTGTGCATTGCAGGTTTGGTACTAATTTCTTGAAAAAATCGTGCTTTTTGCAGCACCATCCTGTTGAGCCATGAGATTTGAACCAATGAATTCAGATAACATATACCATGTTTATGGATCACTACATGTTCCATTGGAAGTGGAACAATGTGAGATTCCTTTTTTAGTAATCATCTGAACACAGGTTTCATGCTTTTCTGAAATATTCCGTGCCACACATTGTATATTCGCTGCAAACTTCTAAAAAAACTTCTTATTTTTGTTGCTAAATGTTCTCTCTTACTAAACTAGCTTCAGGACAAACAGCAGGTTTGCTAATCATTTGATCCCTTTTGTGCATTGCAGGTTTGCTACTTAATTCTCAAAAAAATCGTGCTTTCGCATCACCATCCTGTGGAACCACGAGGCCTGATCCAATTATTTCAGAGAACATGTACTATGTTTATGGATCACTACATGTTCTGGTGGAACAAGGTGAGATCCTTTTCAGTAACCATTTCATTTGAACACGCATCATGCTTTTCCGAATATAACTGAACATCTATATTTTTAAATTGCAAGTCAGCACCTCCTCGTTTGATTGCTATGGACTTCCTTATTACTACATTATTACTCCAGGGTTTGCTAAGGTTCTATTTTAATCATACGATGAGCATGGGGTCCACAACATACTCACATAGTTACAAATCTGAAGCACTGGTTAGTTTTTTGGCTTGCAGTATGAATCAGAACTGGGTACTTTTATCTGTTACGAATAATTTAAATATATTTTTAGTGATCTTGTGTGCTTTTATAAAAATCTGAAGGTGGTCATGATTAGGCTGACCAGTAGGCTTTTCTTCTGTGTGAACAGAAGAAGGAAGATGGTACCTAACAGAACCAAAGTAATTGATTCTTTATGTACATTCGTAGAAATAAAACAGAATAGATAAAAGACGTTTTTGCAGTTTAATAAAGTAATTGATTCTTTATATTTTGGTTACAGGGGTAGTAGTTCTGACATCATTTTGGAAATAGCATCCAGTTACTTCCCTTTTTTCTTACCATGTGCTTGCAGAGTAGTTCTGATATCATTTTGTAAATAGCATTCAGGTAGTCATGCCGAGTTTTCTATGATCCAAATAAGAGGACACTTGCCTTTGTTTTAACATACAGATTAAATGTTCATAAGTATACTATTCTGATTGGTTAGTCAATGTATAGATAATAGTTTGGTGCATGCCGACTCTTATTCTCTTATCCTTTCTTAAGGAGCACTTCTAAGAGCAACTCCAACGCGCCGACCCAAACAGACGCGCGCTTTGTCCGCTTTTCGTCCGTTTGGGTCAGCCGCCCGCTCGGCGTCCGCCCCGTTTTACGTGCGCGACCCTTTTCATGTCCGCCCATAAATTTTAAAAGGCCTGCGGCTGTAGATTATGCCAGCGGCCATCCCATCGCCCGGAGTTCATGCCGGCGCCATGCCAGCGGCCGGCATACAATGCCAGCGCCATGCCAACGGCCGGCATACAATGCCAGCCTCCAAAAAAGCCACCACGCAGTTCATGTTGGCGCACTTGCCAGCGGCCGACACACATGCGAGCACAAAAAAGGGCGGGAGTTCGACCACGCCATCTTGGTCGTGGTCATGCCAGCACACTTGCCGGCATATAAAAAAAGGATGGCGTTCTCCGCCATAGATCACCCGTTGTCGAACTTGAGCATGTCGGCCTGCATCTTCTCGAACCATGGCCTCTTCCTCGGCGACACGGTGTTCAAGTCCACCTTCATGATTTCCACCCTCGTCATCATGCTAGCGAGTGCCACTTCTTTTGCCTTGGTCTTGGCATTGGCGGCCACGATCTTGAACATCTTGGCTTGCTTCTCTGCCTCCATCTCAAGCATCTTGGCTTGCTTCTCTGCATCAAGCTCAAGCATCCTCCTTTTGATCTCCATGAAGGCGTTCATTTGCTCTTCCTTGTCTTGCCGGTGCTTCTCCTCGCTTGTGTCCTTCTTGCTCATCATGCCCTCCAAAGTGGCATGCAAGGCAATCGACGCCACATCGCGCTTGTCCTCCTTCTTGGAGTTGGTCTTCCCCCGCGGCCGTGGCTTCTCGCCCTCCCCAAGCTCCTCGACGGCTTCTCCCCCCCCCCCCCCCCCACACGCGCCTTGGCGGCGGTATATTGAGCCTTAAACTTCTCCTCCCCATTGATGACCATCCAGCAATGGGAGACGTTGAAGGACTTGTCGTCATGTTGCCTCCACAGCTTGGAATGCCTACAAATGAATAGCATGCAAGCATATGGGCAAATGGACATGCAAGCATAACGAAAACGGATACGAAGAGGGGCGCATGTATACCATATCTTTGATGCCGATGCCGCTCACGGGGCGTGCCCGGATGCTCTCAAGGGTGGCGCAAAACTTGTTACACTCTTGTTGTATCACCCTCCATCGCTTCAAGAGAGACACCCACCCACGCTGGCTCTCCATTTTGTACAGCGCAAACTTCTTGCGTTCATGGTACTCACGATGAACACGAAGCCAAAAGGTTGATGCCTTTTGCTCAGCTGAAAGGATCGATATGGTTGACTAGAGGGGGGGGGGTGAATAGGCAACTAACAATTTTAGCTTTTCTTTACCAAATTAAACTTAGCATCAAAATAGGTTGCCTAGATATGCAATTAGGTGAGCAACCTATATGATGCAACAACAACTAGCACACAAGCAAGCAAGGGATACAACACAATATAACCTTGCACAAGTAAAGGTAAGAGATAACCAAGAGTGGAGCCGATGGAGACGAGGATGTGTTACCGAAGTTCCTTCCCTTTGAGAGGAAGTACGTCTCCGTTGGAGTGGTGTGGAGGCACAATGCTCCCCAAGAAGCCACTAGGGCCATCGTATTCTCCTCACGCCCTCACACAATGCGAGATCCCGTGATTCCACTATTTGTGCCCTTGAAGGCAACGACCGAACCTTTACAAACAAGGTTGGGGCTATCTTCACAACCTAATTGGAGGCTCCCAACGATACCGCGGAGCTTCGCCACAATGGAATGTGGCTCTGAGGTGACCTCAACCGTCTAGGGTGCTCAAACACCCAAGAGTAACAAGATTCACAAGGGATTAGTGGGGGGAATCAAATTTCTCTTGGTGGAAGTGTGGATCAGGGCCTTCTCAACCAATCCCTAGAAAATCAACAAGTTTGATTGGCTAGGGAGAGAGATCGGGCGAAAATGAGCTTTGGAGCAACAATGGAGCTTGGGGGAAAAGAGGTAGGTCAACTTGGAGAAGACCTTCTTTTATAGTGGGGGAACTAATCCAACCGTTACCCCCCCCCCCTTCAGCCCGCACAGAGCGGTACTACCGCAGAGATTGAGAGCAGAAGACACAGGGGGAGAACGGGAGAGAAAAAGAGGGTATGTGCGACACTAGTAGCAGTGGTAGCCGCGGTACTACCGCTCACGGGCGGTACTACCGCTGCTACTGCCACTACTACTGCCGCACAACCCGACACGAGAAAAGACCTCCTCGAATCGAGGCGGTAGCGGTGCCGAACCAGGACGGTACTGCCGCCGATGCACCCAAGCGGTACTACCGCTGTAGGACAGCGGTACTACCGCGCTGGCGGCGGCACTACCGCTATCTCCTCACAATCTCCACTTCCGTTGAAACAACAAACTCCAAGGAGAGGAAAGGAGCTGGACGTGCAAAAATGACGTGTACGTGTTGATTCCACCCTAGCCTTTCCATTGCGGACCCCCTCTTGATAGTACGGTGTCTCCTACGACTCAAGTCCACCAAAACAACGAAAGAGACTACACCGTCTTCACTTAAAGCTCCGAGGGGAAAGAATCGTCTCGTGCCAAGGAATGAATCTTTGAAATACTCAACGCACACGATTAGTCCGCAAAAACATTGTCATTAATCACCAAAATTACTTAGAGAGAGACATGCCCTAACAATCTCCCATTTTTTTGGTGGATTGATGACAACACGGGATTTGCACAAAGGAATGACAAGAGAATAAGTGAATCCCAGAGACTACAAAATATAGACGGGCTCCCCCTAAATGTGTGCACTTAAATAGAAGTGCCTTTGGATGCAAAGTACACACATTAGGATCAACACTCCCCCTATATTTTATAGTCTGACAACATTTGCATCAAAGATGAGACATATATGAGCTAGGATGCAATAGAGTAGCAAGTGAGCAAAGTAGACATATGAGATAAGCATGAACTCACAAACTACTAAAGTACTCGACATACAGAGATAATAATAGGATAGGGTAGCATATGTCTCACACCATATGATAGGGTACCAGGTCTCATGAGCACAAACCAAACCAAAAGCAAATGACGAGAAAAGAGTTTGCGCGAGAGAAAGACAAGGCAAATGAGACACACTCGCAACTCGACAATGACAACGACAAATCCCTAAACTCTCTCCCCCTTTGGCAGCGAGACACCAAAAAGGCAAAGAGTGCTGCTACGATCACAGGTGATAACATAACTGATGATCTCCGTCATCACATCCCCGCGTGATCGGCCGCTCCTCCGTCATCGGCAGGGGGCTGCTCGGTGTCTGAGTCTGTCCATGGGCAGTGCTGTTGAATCCACTCCTCATCGGTGATCTTGCCCTCAGTTTCGCTGGCAACTGTTGTACCTAACTGACGCATGAGCTCCTTGTGACGGCTCCTGGCCTTCTTCTCAGACACATGAGCCATATACTGTCCATCAGACTCCATGCAGAAAAGTTTCTTCATCTTGCGCTTGAGCTTCTTTGCCCATGAGGGCGCCGCTCCAGAGGGCTCATAATCCTCATCATCATCAGCATCGGCCTCTGCCTCGACCTCGTCAACTCCAGACGGAATCCCAGACTTCGGAACCGAAGTGCCCCAGTTCTCCTTCTTCCTCAGACGCTTGATCTCATGAGGGATCAACTCGCCAGTCTCCAGCACGACAGCAGGAAAAGTGTGCTCCCAAGCCTTCTCAGTAAGCAACATGAGAAAAGGCCCATAGATGGGGCACTTGCGCTCGGAGATAGCGGAGAGAAGCTCAGACCACATGACATGAGAGATATCCAAGGACTCGCCATTTTTTTCTTCCTTCTCATGCTGACAGAAAAGTAACATGTCCACGAGAAACGAGTAACCATATCCAAGTTCCCAATGCGTGGGAAAAGAGTCTCCCTGAAGATGCGATGAATGATGTCCAGGTAGACATGCAGCTCATACGTCTCCTTCTGCGTCTCGGGGTTAATCTTCATAGTGCAGAACGGCCAGAGAGCTTGCTTGTGAATAGAAGTTGTCTTCTGGTGAGGACGAAAGCCAACCGGGTTCTCAAGCCCTTGATCTTCAATCCCAAACAATTCCATGAACGCCTTTCATTTGACAGACAAAAGTTTGCCATTAGTCATCCAAGTCAAGGTCCTTTCCGCATCAGTGCCCAGATGAACCGTGGCATAAAATTGAGCCACCAAATCCGCATCAAAGTCCTTGTTGAACTCCATGATCCTGAGAATATTCAGCTTAGTACACATCTGCAGCGCTTCGCCAAAGTAGGCAGGATCCTTCTCCATATAGGCAATGTCGATGGAGCGGACATCAACATAAAGATTCTTCTTCGCTTTGATCACATCAAAATAGATTGCCCACTGAAACGGGTAGTTGACCAAAGTGGGTTCTTCATCTTCCGCATATGGGTTGCGCCGGCGCCTTTCCCAGAACTCCTTTGCAGTCATCTTTGTCACAGACTTGGCCCTAGGCTTGGGCTTGTTCGCAACAGTCTTCTTGGGCTGAGAAGGAGGAGGCACACTTGAGGAAGCAGCCCCTGACTCGGAAGTGCGATAGCGCTTTGAAGTACAACGCCCGGGGTTGACACGGCGGACAGGTTGCTCTGAAGGGCCATCACCTGGAACCAAACACACGAAAGCAAGAAACAACACGAAAGAACGAGCATAAGCCACTAGAGAAAGCAACAAGGATCAATAGTTGGTACGGGTATGATGGAAGTTGGCCTCCAGCGGTAGTACCATGCTCAGGCAGCGGTAGTGCCGCTCAAGCGGTAGTACCGCTCTAGGCGGGGAACGGCGGTTCCTCTACTGCCGCTGCCAAATCCGGTATTGTCGGGATGCCAAGTTCAAAAATAAACCTACCAAACATCAATCCAAATGGTCTAGAATCCTTCACCATCCTACTCAAGCCTCGATTTGGCCAAAAGTCGAAGAATGCAAAGCCTATTGCCCCTAAAGACTAGATCTGAAACCTAGAAGCAAAGAGAAAGAGATCGGGGGCAATACCAGCATTCATGTCTAGAGGAAGGTGTGGGGATTGATCCCACCGGAGGAAAAGGTGAAAGATGGCTCGAAGGAGGCGGCCCACCCGCGGCGAGTTCGTTGCTGGTGCACGAAGAGGACCAGAGGGTCGAGTGAATGGGCGTGGGGGAGAAATAAACTCCCTGCGCCCCAACATAACCCCCTAGTCCCGCCTCGCAGCGGTAGTACCGCTCGGGCGGGCGGTAGTACCGCTTGATGTATATCAGCAGTAGTACCGTGCGCCTCGAGCGGTAGTACCGTCCAGCCAAAAACTCGAAGACACAATAGAAAAAGGCTTAGCTCAAGCAACAAGAATACACGAAGAGGCGAGGGAGCAAACACAAAGGCAGAAAAACGCCCATGAGAGGACAAGAACCAAACACCACACAACTCTCAAAGAGAGGGCGGTGGCCGAGGCCACCTATGTTTGAGTCAAGTGATATGGCACCGCGAAGATTTTAACCTTGGGCCCATGACCAAAACTCATTTTGAAGCACAAGTACCATAAAAATGGCTAATGTGAAAGACGTGATCAATTTATGCATAATGGGGGGAGGAAGAGTTCATTGAGAGAACAATACTCCCCCTATGTCCATGCCTACACCTAAACAAGACATCAAGATGAGTATGGTGGGGTGTGCAAAGGTTCAAGCCACATTGCTCAAATCAATGATATTTAGCTCATGCCTTAACTCACGAAATCTTGCTTCATCCAAGGGCTTCGTGAAAATATCTGCAAGGTTATCATGAGTGTTGACATAGTTGAGCTCGATCTCCCCTCGCCTAATGTGATCCCGGATGAAGTGATGCCGAATCTCAATATACTTCGTCTTGAAGTGTTGCACCGGGTTGAGAGAAATCTTGATGGAACTTTCATTGTCACACCAAAGAGGCACTTTGTCACAAATGACATCGTAATCCTTTAAAGTTTGCCTCGTCCATAGAAGTTGAGCACAACAACTACCGGTGGCCACATACTCCGCTTCGGTGGAGAGAGAGACACGCAACTTTGCTTCTTAGAAGTCCAACTCACCAAAGAGCAACCGAGAAATTGGCACCCTCCGGAAGTTGACTTCCTATCCACTTTGTCTCCCGCCCAATCCGAGTCCGAAAAGCCCACAAGATTGAAGTTAGCTCCTCTTGGGTACCATAAGCCAAAGTTTGGGGTATGAGCTAAATATTGAAAGATTCACTTGACCACCACATAGTGGCTTTACTTAGGTGCGGTTTGAAACCGTGCACAAATTCCCACGCTCAACATGATATCCGATCTAGATGCACAAAGGTAAAGCAAGGAGCCAATCATGGAACGATATACCTTTTGATCCACCGCTTTACCATTGGAATCTATGTCAAGTTGGCATTTGACGGGCATAGGAGTGGAAGCCGGCTTGACATCACTTAGCTTGAATCTCTTGAGCATGTCTTGAGTGTATTTGGCTTGGTTGATGAAGGTTCCTTCTCTTTTTTGTTTGATTTCGAACCCGAGAAAGAGCTTCAACTCTCCCATCATGGACATCTTAAACTTCGAGGCCATGAGAGCAGCAAACTCCTCATTGAAAGCTTTGTTAGGAGAACCAAGAATAATATCATCAACATATAGTTGGCATACAAACAACTCCCTTTTGACCTTCTTAGTAAAAAGAGTGGGGTCGATTTTCCCAATTTCAAACCCACGATCTTGCAACAACTCTGTAAGGTGCTCATACCATGCACGTGGGGCTTGTTTAAGGCCATAGAGTGCCTTATCGAGTCGGTACACATGATTGGGGAACTCGGGATCCTCAAACCCCGGGGGTTGTTTGACATACACCAACTCATTAATAGGACCATTAAGAAAAACACTCTTCACATCCATTTGTTGCAACTTGAAGTTATGATGAGAAGCATAAGCAATCAATAAACGAATGGATTCAAGGCGAGCAACAGGAGCAAAGGTTTCATCGTAGTCGATACCCTCGACTTGGGAGTAGCCTTGTGCTACCAAACGAGCCTTGTTGCGAACGATAATCACATGAGCATCTTACTTGTTCTTGAATATCCACTTGGTTCCAATGACATTATGGTTCTCCTTTGGCCTTGGCACCAATCTCCACACCTTGTTGTGCTCAAAGTTGTTGAGTTCTTCATGCATGGCATTAAGCCAACCCGGATCCTCGAGCGCCTCATAGACCTTTTGGGGTTCAACACAAGAGATAAATGCGTGATGTTCACAATAGTTTGCTAATTGTCTATGAGTGCTTACCCCCTTTCTTAAGCTTTCAAGCACATTTTTCATGAGATGATCTTTGGTAGTGAGCTTGGATGCAATCTTGGCGGCACGACGCTCCAATTCCTCCTAAAGAGAGAGTTGAGGAGCGGTAACTTGATCATCTTGAGCGTCGTCTTGAGCTTGTTCTTGATCTTGAGCTTGCTCTTGATCTTGAACTTGCTCGGTGGTAAGAACTTGACCTTGGGTATCACTTGGTGGTTCACCACCATGTTGAGGTTGATCTTGCCCTTGATCTTGTTCATTTGGTTGATGGCCTTCACTTTGTTCTTCGGAAGCGTGTAGGTCTTGGGTTGGTGATGGTTCCACTTGAGTGGAACATTGTCCTTCTCCTTCGGCCACAAGGGGTTCCTCAATGGGTAGGATATAGCCAACACCCATTCTTCTTATGGCTTGGGGAGGAATTTCATCACCTACATCACAAGTACCACTTTGCTCCACTTGGAAGCCATTATTCTCATCAAACTCCACGTTACACGTCTCCTCAATGAGTCTGGTGGACTTGTTGAGGACACGCTAAGCATGATAGTTTGTAGCATAACCAACAAATATGCCCTCATGAGCTCTAGCCTCAAATTTATACAAACGAACACCTTTCTTGAGAATGAAACACTTACAACCGAACACCCGAAAGTACTTGAGGTTGTGCTTGTTGCCGGTAAGTATCTCATATGGAGTCTTGTTCAAGTCTTTGCGGAGATAGAGCCGATTGGATGCATGACAAGCGGCGTTGATGGCTTCGACCCAAAAGTTGTACGGAGACTTGAACTCCGCCATCATGGTCCTTGCCGCGTCCATGAATGTCCGGATCTTCCTCTCTGCAACACCATTTTGTTGAGGGGTGTAAGGTGCGGAATATTGATGCTTGATCCCCTCATCACTAAGAAACTCATCCAAGGTATAGTTCTTGAACTCGGAGCCGTTGTCACTTCTTATTGTCAAGATCTTTGCATTGTGTTGACGTTGAGCTTCATTTGCAAAGTCGATGACGGTTTGTTGGGTCTCACTCTTCCTCTTGAAGAAATATACCCAATTGTATCTTGAATAATCATCCACAATCACCAAGCAATACTTTCTACCCCCAAGACTATCAAAGGATGAAGGCCCAATGTGACGCCCTCGATTCAATCATACACTAATCATACACGTAAATGTGTACGATCAAGATCAATGACTCACGGGAAGATATCACAACACAACTCTAGACACAAATTAAAATAATACGAGCTTTATATTACAAGCCAGGGGCCTCGAGGGCTCGAATACACAAGAGTCAGCGGAAGCAATAATATCTGAGTACAAACATAAGTTAAACAAGTTCTGCCTTAAGAAGGCTAGCACAAACATCAACGATCGAAAAGGCAAGGCCTCCTGCCTGGGAGCCTCCTAACTACTCCTGGTCGTCGACGGCCTCCACGCAGTAGTAGGCACCCTTGGTGTAGTAGTAGTCGTCGTCGTCGAAGGTGGCGCCTGGCTCCTGGGCTCCACCATCTGGTTGCAGCATCCGAGAAGAATGGAAAGAGGTGGAAAATGGGAAGCAAAGCAACCGTGAGTACTCATCCAAAGTACTCGCAAGCAAGGATCTACACTACATATGCATCGGTATCAATGAAATGGTAGTATCTATGGACTGAACTGTAGAATGCCAGAAGAGAAAGGGAAAGCCTAGCCTATCGAAGACTAGCATCTTCAAGCAGCTCCAAGCATCTTGCAGCATTCAGAAGAGTATAGAATAGCAGTTTATATTTAGTAAACATGTTGTAACATTAGCGCCCAGAGATCACTTCCTCGACTCCCTGCGAGGAAACAATTCCGGAGCCATCATTTTCATTACATGCCTCAACATCCAGTTCTAGTTGTATCGATCGGGATACAACTCCGAGCTTCCATTACCGTGTAGACGGCTATTCAAATAGATAGAATACTTCCATGCAGGGGTGCACCAACTTACCCAACACGCTCGATCAACTCCGGCCGGACACCATCAAGTCATGACCGGCCTCGGCCGATCAACACGCCGCAGTCCTACCTAGGCTCAATAGAGAGGCCAGCACGCCGATCTACATCCTAAGCGTACAGGGGTCTTGGGCCCATCGCCCTTTGCACTCCTGCATGTTGCGTGGGCCCGATGAGCAGACCTAGCCTCCCTTATACAAGAGAAGGCGTTCTAGTCCAACCCGGCGCGCGCCGCTTCATCGCTGACGTCCGTTGAGCTTTCGGCTGATACATACGGCGCAGAGTGCCCATACTTATTCCCGCGTGGTGGTTAGTGTGAAAAGGCCATAGGCCTACTCGGATCAAATATCCAAACCGTTAGTGTCTTGTTACTGTGCGGTAACAAGCAGAGACACGATCATGTGACCCCGTCACCCCGTCTCACGGACTTGCGGCAAGGGCTAAGAATGCCCGGCCGCGCCGCGTGGAAAACCTGCGGGTATCCTCCAGATCAACCCGACTTCACATCACTCGCGGGTACCCCTCGGGGCCGACCCGATGTCATCATGGTTCTGTGGTAAGTCAAAGTAACCGTGTGTCTGAAACAGCAAGGGGGAAACCTGAGGAATCACCCTCGTTGGTCCACACTTGAGGGGTTGCATGACAGAGTCGTTATCGGGAGTGGTGAAGGAGGAACCACCTTCGATTACCACGACCGAATAACTACACTACAGGGTTAACATCAGAAGTGTTGGCGAGGTATCACCCTCGGCACTCGATAGTAACTCTGCAGAGTCGTACAACTAGGGGGGGGGGGGTGATGTGCGGTGTCGGGGCCTGGACGTCGATCACGTTGATCGAGTCATCAAACATAAAGCGGGGCAACTGGGACAAGGTGGGGGTCACTGATGGATCTCTAACCAGCCTATACTAAGCAGTTTAGAATAAGCAGGTAAGGTATGAAAACAGGTAACAAAAACAGGCTATGCATCAGAGTAGGATCATACAGAAAGTAGTAGCAGTTTTAATGCAAGCATAAGAGATAAGGGAATGGGCGATATTGAATGATCAATAGGGGGTTTGCTTGCCTGGAAGCTCCGTTGAGAAGGAAGGGTCGTCGTCGACGTAGTTAATCACAGTGGCACCGGCAGCTATCTCGAGGTCTACCAGAGAGAAGAGGGGGAAGAAACAATAAATATAATGCAAACAAAGCATCACAAAGCATAACATGGCAAAACGCGGTGCTAGGGGTGACCTAACGCAGTACTAGGTGCTACTGGCGAAGGGGGAAAACATCCGAGAAAGCATTCCCGGTGTTAGGCATTGTCCGACAGATGAAACGGATGGGGACGGTTCCATGTTCGCTATGCTAGGGGCACGTGACAGATGAACATAATGCGTATTCGGGATCGTCATATTTTTCTGAGCAACTTTCATGTATAAAACATTTTCATTTGAGTTACGGATTATTTTATATGATTTTTCAAAGATTTAAACAATATTTCGGAATTTTGTATTTATTTTTAATCCGAATTGACCAAGTCAATTTGACTGGTCAAATGGGAAGGTGTGGCCCACATGGCATTGACTAAACCTAAACAAATAAATAAAATCTAACTTAGTTAAAAGGGGGGCACATGTCATCTACACATTTGACTAGTAAACAAATAAGCTAACCTAATCTAACTAATTAGGGCCGGCCCCATACATGTCATCTACTCCCTCCGTCCGAAAATACTTGTCATTGAAATTGATGTATCTAGATGTATTTTAGTTTTAGATACATCCATTTTCATCCATTTTGATGACAAGTATTTCCGGAAGGAGGGTATGTGAGCAAATTAATTTACTTCGGACATCCACCACAATAAGCTCAGTAATTTTAGTTCATATTCTGATGACAGTTATCTGTTTGCAAACAGGTGCATAGCCTTGTGCTAGGTACTGACAGTCCTCTTCTGGATGTACTTCGGGCTGTACTACTTCCTCGACAAGTTCGCCGGCGACACGTGCACGGCCCTCGAGGAGTACCAGCTGAACCCCAAGAACAGCATGCTGGGCGCCATCATACCCTGCAGCGAGAAGATGTCCGGCAGCGTCATCCTGCACGATGTTGGTGCAGGCATACACGACATCATAGACCAGGTACTCCAAAAGTAACGAAAGAAAAGGAGACGGTGCCATCGATGATTTTCTTGACAGATGCCATCTTGTGTCTGTCATGCTTATCATTCTTCTTGCAGTTTTTGCCATGTAAGTTTCAGCTCGGCGGTAGTTCTATCAAATTCTCACATGATATGCAACCATTGCAAAACCAAAAATCTTCGTCGAAACGTTGTGACTCATCTACTGCCACGCTTTATTTGCAGAGTTGCATCGGCAATTGCGCTTCAGGGTGCTGTGCGATTTCATTCTAGAGCAGAGTCCATCAAAGATATCGTCGGGAGAACAGCGCTTGAAGCGACGGCGACGATTTACAACATTACAGGAGCCATTGAGAGGATGCAGAACATATCGAAGCTATACAACATTAGTAGCCAATCCTTTGATCATCTGAACTCCACAGTAAAGGCACTGAACTCTGAAGCTGTGGAAATTCAGGCGAAGGCCGAAAAGAACATGCGCTTGGTCAGCAAAGGCATCAACACATTGTAAGAACTTTTTACATGATAAGCATGGTAGATACTATACTACATTAGTAGTTCTTGAATCTTATGAAACCTCAAAATCATCATGGGAACTAATACAGCTGATAATTTTCAGAGAACTTGTCATCATTTTAACCGTGACGCTGAATCTTGTCGTGGTCCTTGTCTTGCTAGGTAAGTGATCATTGTGAAATGTTTCTCAGTGGGCATAAATTCTCTTACTTCAAAATAAAATTAACACGTTGCTTCTTTATTGTAGTGGGAAGACCTTTGAGGCTACAGAAGTTGTACTATATGTGAGTAAATATCATTTACTTCAGACATCCACCACAATAAGCTGAATAATTTTAGTTCATATTCTGATGACAGTTATCTGTTTGCAACAGGTGCATAGCCTTGTGCTGGGTACTGACAGTCCTCTTCTGGATGTACTTCGGACTGTACTACTTCCTCGACAAGTTCGCCGGCGACACGTGCGCGGCCCTCGAGGAGTACCAGCTGAACCCCAAGAACAGCATGCTGGGCGCCATCATACCCTGCAGCGAGAAGATGTCCGGCAGCGTCATCCTGCACGATGTTGGTGCAGGCATACACGACATCATAGACCAGGTACTCCAAAAGTAACGAAAGAAAAGGAGACGGTGCCATCGATGATTTTCTTGACAGATGCCATCTTGTGTCTGTCATGCTTATCATTCTTCTTGCAGTTTTTGCCATGTAAACTCAGGTAAACAAACAAGCAGCTCAGCCGCAGCAAATGCTTCCAGGAACCAAAGCGTCTGAAGCGGAAATCTGATCTTGACGGCATGGCACTGATTGTTCTCGCGCTGTTGTTGTGAAGATCCTGCGGAGGCTGACGTGCTCGGAGTTGGGCGGTGGCGCCAACTGTGCGCCGGCCGACCTCTCGTCGGCGATCGACTACGACAAGGTGCAGACGTACACGAGCTCCATCCAGAACGTGCTGGACATCTTCCCGGGCACGGAGCGGCTGGTGAGCTGCGAGCTGGTGAAGGCCGGCTTCGCGGACATCGTGGGCAACCAGTGCGCGCCGCTGCGGCGCGGCGCCCGGGCGACGTGGGCCGCGCTCGCCGCCCTGTCGACGGCCATGGCACTGCTCGTGCTCGCCTCGGCGGCGTGCGGCGGCGTTGGGGGGTCGCGCCACGCTGGCGACGACCGCCACTCGGTGCGGCACCTCACGTCGTCGTCCAACTCGGAGGTATCGGAGACCGAGTTCGCCGAGATGCACGCCAAGAAAGTGCGAGTGAAGATCGTCGGGCCGTGAGAGGGAGGTCAAATTATTTTTGCTGTGCTCTTTGCTATTTGCAGGTGATAGTTGGGAGAGAGTATACGGCCGGCGGGAGAGACTGGTCCCGAAGAGATCATCCATCGCCGGCGCGCCATTGACGCGAAATGTTTGCTTTCTTTTCGTGCGTGGTTGTCACACCTGCATCCCACTGATGATGCAGTGGACAAGGAAAGAGTGGACCCACTCGCCAGACATGTAGGCCCACGGGCAGAGCTGTGTGTGTGTGGTTACTTAAGTGTGCGTGGTAGGCAGAGAGAGGGCATGTGTGTATTGAGTGAACTCTTTATCTCACCTAACCTTCTCTGTATCTCACCTCCTTCTCCTGTACCTCACCTTCTTCTTTCTCAAGCAACAAGCTGAACTCGATCTATTTTCCCGATGCACCCTTGTTTCGATCCTAGCAACCCTGGGTTTGTTACAAACTGGTAATCAGAGCCACTTCCCTTTTTCCCCCAATTTTTTTCCCGCCAGTTCGTGCTCACATCCTCTCGATCGGACCGTAATATCCACCGCTGTGGGTGCCAATTCACTCCGGCGAGTTTGCCCAAAATCCCCAGCGGGGTTGGACCGATTTGGAGCGAGGGCGACGGCGCCGCCATCCAAACCTTCTGCTCAAACCCGCCACATCCTCGTAGCCATGTCGGAAACCTCGGGAGAGATCAAATCGTTGTTGGAATCGCTCTTGAGATGCAGGTCTCGAGCGACCTCACGCACCTCCGCCGCGAGATGGACCTGACGCAGGCGGACGTCGATTAGGTGCGCCAGCAGCGCCCCGACCCCGACAAGCAGCAGGAGGCTGCCTCCTCCCACCAGCACCAGTTCATGCCCAGGGGAGGCGCTCCACACGTGTCCTCGGCCACGCCCCTACAAGAACAACAAAGGGGCTCCGGAGTTCAGGGGCCGGTCGCACGTCTCGTCAATGACGGCCCGCCCCTCATCCCGCAACGCCCCATGGTCACCATCACCGGGGCAGGCCAGATGCCGCCACCAGCTTCTCCTTGCGGGCTTCCTCAGGCGCTGCACGCGGACGACTACTACGTCAAGCCCCCAAAGCATGACTTCCCCAAGTTCGACGGCAACGCACCTTATCTCTGGATCGATCGCTGCGAGTCGTACTTCGAGTTGTACAGGGTGCCGCCGCATAATTGGGTGATCACGGCCTCCCTCTACATCGAAGGCCACACGGCGCATTGGCTCCAAGCATACCGTCAAGCACATCGGGCGCTCTCATGGGAGGCATTCTGCATCGCCCTCAAGGAAGAATTCGGCCCTGATGAGTTCGAGATGGAGATGCACAAATTACTGCAACTCCGTCAGACTGGCTCTGTGGCAGACTACAGGCTTGCGTTCGAGGGTCACATGTACCACCTGCTTGCACTCGACGGCACGCTCAGTAACAAGTTCTTCATCACCCAGTTTCTGCTCGGACTGCGCGACGATTTACGGGCAGCAGTACGACTCCAAGCACCCACGAGCATCACTCGCGCCTCCGTGCTCGCAAGAATTCAGGAAAAAGAAGCAGATGCACATCGTCCGCGACCACGCGTGTTTCCGGTGGGGCGCCCACCAACACACCCCATCGCTCTGCCTCCTCGACCACAGGCTGCACCGTGACCTGCCGCTGCCCCCGCCGCTGCTGGAGGGGATGACTTCGCGCGAGAGCGGTAACTACGCGATCATCGTCGTGCGCATGGCCTCTGCTTCCGTTGCGGCGATCGTTACTCCAGAGAGCACCGCTGCAAACAAGCCACGCAGTTGCTGACAATACACATGGGTGAGCACGGCGAGATCCTCACTGAAGATGCAATTCAGGCCATGGAGCTCTTGGATGACCAAGGCGCAGCCCCAGCAGACCAGGAGTGTTGTGTCCTGTCAACGCAAGCGGTCTCAGGCACGGAGACGCCGCGCACAATCCGTCTTCGCGCACTAGTGGGAAATCAAGTGATGCTCCTCCTTGTCGACTCCGGCAGTACACACAGTTTCATCTCGGCATCTTTCGCCGAGAGGATTGCAACGACAACAACACCCCTGCCGCCGGTGGACGTTCGCGTGGCCAACGGTGAGCGTCTGGTCTGCGACAAGCTGGTGCCCGGAGTTAAATGGTGGCTGCAGGGGCACACCTTCACTACGGATATGCGCCAGCTCACGCTCGGGGCGTACGACGGCGTGTTAGGCATGGACTGGTTGGAACAATTCAGCCCAATAAGCTGCCATTGGCTCAACAAGACGCTCACATTCGAGCATGAAGGCGCCACGATCACTCTGCAAGGTGTCCGACAGAGCGCAGTTCAGTCCTTGGAGCCAATTGAACCAGAAAAGTTCAACAAATGGCAAGCAGGAAATGACATATGGTACATGGCACTCATTGATCGCCATCCACCCTCTAGTGACACCGTTAGCACGTTGCCAGTGGGTATTCAGACGGTCCTCAATGAGTACAGCGACGTGTTTGCAGAACCAAAGAAACTGCCACCACACCGTCAATATGATCATGCCATTACATTGGTGGAAGGAGCACAACCAGCAAACTCACGACCCTACCGATACTCGCCATTGCAGAAAGATGAGATCGAGCGGCAAGTCAGAGAAATGCTTAACTCCGGGGTGATCACGCATAGCATGAGCCCTTACGCAGCCCTGGTTCTCTTGGTAAAAAAGAAGGATGGCTCATGGCGCTTCTGCGTCGACTATCGTCGCCTAAACGACACCACTGTGAAGAATCGTTTTCCCCTTCCCATCGTAGATGAGTTGCTGGATGAACTTGCTGGTGCCCGTTATTTTTCCAAACTTGATTTACGGGCGGGCTACCACCAAATACGGATGAGAGAAGGCGACGAAGAAAAGACGGCATTCAATACTCACCATGGACACTTCCATTTTCAAGTCATGCCGTTCGGCTTGACAAACGCACCAGCCACCTTTCAGTGCCTCATGAACCAGATCTTCTCCAAGTATGTACGCAAGTTTGTGATCATTTTTCTCGATGACATCTTGGTGTTTAGTGAATCACTACAGGAGCACGAGGAGCATCTTCGGTTGGTGTTTGATCTTCTTCGAGAGCACCAACTTTTCGCCAAATTGTCCAAGTGCTCGTTTGCTCAGGAGAGCATCGACTACCTTGGTCACGTCATCTCAAGCACCGGAGTGGCAACAGATGCGGAGAAAACTCAGGCCATGCTCAACTGGCCGACACCCTCCACACCAACTGAGTTGCGTGGGTTCCTTGGCCTCACCGGCTACTACAGAAAATTTGTAGCCCGGTATGGCATCATCGCCAAGCCATTGACGAATTTGCTGACGAAGAAAGGATTCCAGTGGACTGAACAAGCGCAGGCCGCCTTCGACCTCCTCAAACGCGCCATGGCCAGTGCCCCAGTGCTCACATTGCCAGACTTCACCAAACCGTTCAGCATAGAGACTGACGCCTGTGACACGGGGATCGGTGCCGTGCTCGTGCAAGAAGGACACCCGGTGGCGTACTTCAGCAAGGCCTTGGGTGTGCGCAACCAGAAGCTTTCAGCTTACGAGAAGGAATTTTTAGCCGTCATGATGGCGGTGGACAAGTGGCGAGCTTATTTGCAACGCGGCCAGTTCACCATTGTCACTGATCACAAAAGTCTGTGCCACCTGGGTGATCAACAACTCGAGACAGATTTGCAACGCAAAGCAATGTCCAAGTTGGTTGGCCTGCAGTTTAAGTTTCAGTACCGGCGCGGAGTGGACAAAGGAGCGGCAGATGCCTTGTCACGGGTGGGCGCAGCACTGGATGTGGCCGCGCTCTCGCTGTGTCAGCCTACCTGGGTACAGGAAGTGGCCAATTCATATGCCACAGACTCTGATGCTCAGGAGAAACTAACGCGGCTCGCCATCCACAGTCCCGACGAGGAAGGGTTCGAGCTGCACAAGGGGCTGATTCGACGCCAAGATCGCCTTTGGATTGGAAGCAACACAACTCTGCGCACCAAACTGATCAGTGCGCTGCACGACAGCGCGATCGGTGGGCATTCAGGCAACACAGCAACTTACCAGCGCTTGAAGAAGAGGTTTCTCTGGACTGGCATGAAACGGGAGGTGGAGGACTATGTGAAACAATGCTTAATCTGTCAGCAGGCTAAACATGAGCATCGCCGACCGGCCGGACTGTTGGCTCCTCTCCCCATTCCCACGGCGCCATGGCAGGACCTCACCATGGACTTTGTCGAGGGGTTGCCAAAGTCTGAAGGGCACGACTCGATCATGGTGGTCGTTGACCGGCTGACAAAATTCGCACACTTCATCCCTCTTCATCATCCATTCAACGCGGCGCAGGTGGCGCGCGTCTTTTGGGACAATGTCGTCAAGCTCCACGGCCTCCCGAACTCTATCGTCTCCGACCGCGACCGCGTCTTCACCAGCGCGCTCTGGCGAGAGCTCTTCACCACGGCGGGCACCAAACTGTTGTACTCTATGGCGTACCATCCCCAAACCGATGGCCAAAGTGAGCGCGTCAACCAATGCATGGAGATGTACCTCCGTTGCATGATCCATGACGCGCCGCACCGTTGGCGTCGCTGGCTTCCAACGGCGGAGTTCTGGTACAACTCTACCTTTCATTCGTCAATCAATTCTTCCCCCTTTAAGGCGCTCTACGGTGTGGAACCCAACCTCGGCGCCATGGCCCTCTGGGACGACAAGACAACCCCGGTCCTCGATGCCGAGCACTGGGACTGGGGTGCACACACGGCTCGTCTACAAGCACAGATCCTTCGTGCGCAGCACCGGTTCAAGAAGCAAGCCGACCGCCATCGCACGGAGCACGAATTCGAGGTGGGCGACTCTGTGCTTCTCAAACTACAGCCATATGCGCAATCCTCTGTCGTCAATCGACCGTGCGCCAAGTTGGCGTACAAATTCTTCGGGCCCTTCAAGATTCTGGCACGCATCGGCAAGCTCGCGTACAAGCTGGAGCTACCCACTGACAGCCGCATCCACGACGTCTTCCACGTCTCGCAACTGAAGCCCTTCACACCCAATTACTCGCCGGTGTTCTCCGAGCTTCCACGACCACCGGACTTGTCCATCACCGACAACGAGCCAGCGGAAATCATGGAGCGCAGGATGGTCAAGAAGGGCGATCAAGCGCTGGTCCAGGTCCGCATTCGTTGGTCTTCTTCAGCGTCGGGCACAACCTGGGAGGACTATGAAACACTACGGCAACGATTTCCGGCGGCGAGTATTTGGCGCGAGCGGATGACCGGTCAAGACCAGACAACGCCTGAAGATGAAACACAAATGGAAGACGGGGCTTTCTCTGAAGAAGAGGGGCATGTCACACCTGCATCCCACTGATGATGCAGTGGACAAGGAAAGAGTGGACCCACTCGCCAGACATGTAGGCCCACGGGCAGAGCTGTGTGTGTGTGGTTACTTAAGTGTGCGTGGTAGGCAGAGAGAGGGCATGTGTGTATTGAGTGAACTCTTTATCTCACCTAACCTTCTCTGTATCTCACCTCCTTCTCCTGTACCTCACCTTCTTCTTTCTCAAGCAACAAGCTGAACTCGATCTATTTTCCCGATGCACCCTTGTTTCGATCCTAGCAACCCTGGGTTCGTTACAGTGGTCTGGAGAATCCAGCCATACACATGCAATCTTGGTATAGGAGAGGAAAAACGAAGAAATTGATGTAATCCTGTATATGACTGGCAAAAATGATACTGTTCGTATATAATTTTTTTTAATCAGAGCCCGATTTATTATTTTACAAGAGACTTTTTTTTCACCAATACGCAAAGCTTGCGTATCTTTCATTGATAGAATAAAAGAGAACGAGTACAACAAATAGTGGGGAACTTCCTGTCAATCAGAAAATTAATGCGTATGTGACTTCCAGCGGAAAACCCGGAAACCTCCTGGAGGCGATTAGGGTTACCGCGTGGATTCTTGACGGCGCATGCTGATCGCATCGGCGGGGCGATCTTCGCCGCCGGGAAAGGATGGCTTCCACGTCCACAAACGGTGGGCAGAAGGATATCAGCTCCATGTCACCACAAACGACAAGAGCTCGACTGGCGGAAGCCCTCAGGAAACTAGAGATCTGCGAGGAAGAGGCCACGCCTCTGGTGATCGACGATTGCGCCGAGGGCAAGATACCAAAGTGGACATTGGCGGGGCGGGTCTTACATCGCAACACTCTTCATATGCAGACCATCTCCAATGCCCTACGGCCAGCATAGGGGAACCCTGAAGACCTAGCTTTCAGATCTGTTGGTACAAACACGTTTGTGGCAGAATTTGCTACCCAGCAGGATTATGATCGCGTGTGGGATGGGTCATCGTGGCATGTTAGAAAGCATGCTATTATATTATCAGAGTTCGATGAATGCATGAGGCCGTCTGAACTCCAATTCAATCGGCTCCAAGTCTGGGTAAGAGTTGTTAACTTACCGTTCAATCTTCGTGATGATGTTTGGGGTAAAGCAATTGCTAAGCAGATTGACAAACAAGCTTCAGCCATCAAGTTTGATCACGAGGGAGGTTTCCTAAGGGCAAGGGTCACGTTGGATGTCACCAAACCCTTGAGGCGATGGATCTTTATTGAGTCCGCAAGGCGGGGGAGCACGGATCAATATGATATTCAATATGAAAAGATTCCACACTTTTGCTTCTCTTGTGGCCGGTTAGGTCACTCTGATCTGCTATGTCCGACCCCCGGGGCACGAGACGCCAATGGGGATCTTCCCTTTGGTAAGGGCCTCCGGCCGCCGGAAGAGTGTAAGCGTGCTACATCCAGCGAGGGCTCGAACAAGGAGCAGTTTTCTGCCAAAGCTTCAAAACAGAACACAATGCAGTCGAGTACCGCAAAGGAGAAGGGGACTGAAGTTAACTCTCCGGTGAAGAAAAATTCACACAAGCATAAGGGAGGTGATGGAGGCCCAAAGCAAGCTTATAGACGAGTTGAAACACCCCTGTTAACTAACACAGTTGCAGACAGGGGAGGGTTGCAACTTGTTATTCGTGATAAATAGGAGACTCAAGGAAACGAGACTCTTGATGAGGATGATGGTATTCTGGAAAGGGATAGCAAGAAGAAAAAAAAACTACACCTGAAAATTCTGGGACGTCGGCAGCGGCTGCAGAGCAGCCCTGCCCGTCCCAATGAATTGCATGAGTTGGAACTGTCGAGGGTTTGGGAACCCTGAGATAGTTCGCGAGCTTCGCAAGATTGTGAAGCAGGAAGGCCCCGCCCTCCTCTTCGTGATGGAAACGAAGATTAGGGGGGAAACGAGTGGAAAGTTTGCAGCCCCTCTTGGGGTTTGCCGGAAGTTTTGTTATTGATAGCGATGGTTTGAGTGGTGGCATTGGTTTTCTTTGGTCAGAGGACGTTCTAGTGGAACTAAAGAATTACAGCAAAGCTCACAATGATGTGAGAGTCCGGAGGAAAGAGCATGATCATACCTCTTGGCAATTCACGAGTTTTTACGGAGAACCTCGCTCTGAAAATAGATATCAGAGTTGGGAGTCTCTACGTACGCTGCATGGGATACCTCATGATGGATGGATCTACATGGGGGATTTCAACGAGACAATGTATGCGGAAGAGCACTTTAGTGTTCACGCGCGCCCTACACGTCAGATGCAAGCTTTTCGTGAGGTTATCGATTTTTGTTCCTTCCAAGATCTAGGTTGGAGAGGAGTCCCTTTTACATGGGATAATAGACAACAGGGTGCTTCAAATGTAAAAGCTCGTCTTGATAGAACACTAGCAAATAATGAGTTTATGCAATTGTTTTAGTACACCTGTGTGAAACACATTAGTTCTACCGCTTCGGATCACTGTTACGTCCTTGTGGAATTGAGGTCAAACACACCTAACAGGTGGCCTTCCGGTAGGCGCCCCTTTAGGTACGAAAATGTTTGGCAGTCCCACTCGCAGTATGATCAACTGGTGAAAGATTTATAGCATACAGGGGCTGGCCAAAATGGTCTGGATGGAGTAATGGATGCCCTAAGCTCTGTCCAGAACAAACTTGGCTCGTGGGGCGACCGCGAGTTTGGAAATATGGCAAAAAAGTTCAGAAACTACAGAAAAATCTTGAGCGTTTGAGGGCACAGTCGATTGGCAGGGGGTCTTCGAATGAGGAACTTTCCGCTACATCTCAGCTCAAAGAGGCATTATGGCAGGAGGATATCTGGATTAAGCAACGATCCAGGATTACATATGTTCGCGCTGGTGATAGGAACACTCAATTTTTTCATGCCCGTGCGACGCAGCGACGCAGAATGAATAGAATCACTTCCCTTCAATGGAATGACGGGCTGATCTGTGATGATCGATAGGAAGTGAAATCAGAGATACTTGAGTTCTACCAGAATATGTACCTTTCCCAAGGCTACAAACATATGTCAGAACTTCTACAGTTTGTTCCTACTCGGCTAACAGAAGAGATGAATACTTCCCTTGAGAAAGATTTTACCGCCAAGGAGGTAAAAGCTGCACTCTTCCAAATTGCCCCATCAAAGGCGCCGGGAGTTAATGGCTTCACGGCTGGGTTCTCCCAACGTCACTAGATTATACTTGGCAATGATATTACGATGGCCATTTTGGACTTTTTGAATGGTGGGGAACTCCCTATGGGTCTGAATGATACATCCATTACCCTAATACCCAAGGTACGAAACCCACAGAAACTTTCTCAGTATCGCCCTATTTCCCCATGCCAGGTTCTCTACAAAATTGCAGCTAAGGCAATCACCAACAGACTTTGGGGTCTTATGGACGAGATAATAGGGGCTGAGCAAAGTGCATTTGTACCGGGACGTTTAATCACAGATAACGTCTTGGTGGCATATGAAAGTATACATGCAATGAAGAAGCGGAGGAAATGTAAGAAGGCTATTTGCGTGGTGACACTTGATATGCTCAAAGCTTATGACCACGTCGAATGGCATTATCTTGAAGCCATGATGATCAAGTTGGGCTTCTGTGATAAGTTTGTACGCTTGATCATGAAGTGTGTTTCATCAGTATGGTTTTCCATCAAGGTGAATGGCAATCTACTCCCTTTTTTCACACCCTCCAAAGGTATTCAGCAGGGGGATCCGGTGTCACCATTTCTCTTCTTAATCTATGCCGAAAGGTTTACTGCACCGATGAACAATTTTGGTGGCTCTCAAGTTGATCGTGGGATTCGTGTGAGTGTCAGATCCCCTTGGGTAAATCATTTACTTTTTGCAGATGATAGTCTCATCTTTCTCGGTGCGCAGCTGGCAAGTGCGGGCAGGTTGAATGAGATATTATGTATATACGCAGAATGCTCGGGCCAAGCTGTGAACAAGGAGAAAAGCTCTATTTATTTCAGCCCCAATGCCACCCAACCAGTATGTGATGCTATGAAACAAGAGTTGGGTATATTTATTGAAGCATTCACAGAGCGATATCTTGGCTTGCCAACGGCAGTTGGCTGGATCACTAGTGGATCCTTTGATCATATTGGCGAGAGGACTCGTGGAAATATGCAGGGTTGGACGGAACGTTTTCTTGCATGTGCAGGGAGGGAAATCTTGTTAAAATCAGTCATACAGGCCATCCCCGCCTACATCATGTCTTGTTTTCAGCTTACAAAGAAAGTTTGCAAGCAGCTCACATCCTCTATGGCTCGTTTTTGGTGGAGCAGTTCGATTGACAGAAGATCCTTGCATTGGATGTCATGGGAGAGTCTGTCCGCACCGAAGGAACATGTAGGGATGGGATTCAAAGAGTTCGGAAATTTTAATTTAGCTCTTTTGGGCAAACATGGCTGGCGATTTTTGACTCAGCCGGACTCTTTATGTTCTCAAGTATTGAGAGGTAAATATTTCCTTGATGGGGATTTTATGCGAGCACATGCTCCTTCATCGGCGTCGGTAACATGGAAAGCTATTATCGCAGGGCACACGACACTGGAGAAGGGGCTCACTAAACGTGTTGGTAGCGGCCAGACTATCTCCATATGGAACGACCGCTGGATACCTACCACACAATCGCTCAAGCCCATGGGCAGACAGGGGACTGATCATCTTGAGATGGTCTCCGACCTTATCGATGATCATACCGGAATATGGGACATTGAGTTGGTACGAAGGAATTTTGTTGCACCTGATGCTGAGGCCATACTGAATATACCAATTCGGGCAGGTGGTGGTGACGACTTTCTGGCTTGGGCTTTAGAAAGGTCAGGCGAGTACTCTGTGAAATCAGCCTATCGCGCTCTTGTGACCCGGAATGAGCATCCTACTCTATGGGAAGGGACGGTAGTGGGAACTTCATTGACATGAAGACAGGTATGGACCGCCTTATGGAAGCTCAAGGTCATTCCGAGAGTTTGGGTTTTTTGGTGGCGAGTGTTGCAAGGGATTCTTCCTAACTACGCCACCATGCGCTACAGACATATAAGAACATCATCCTTGTGTGACCTATGTAAGGCCGCCGAGGAAGATTTGATGCATGCTCTCGTCCATTGTTCTCATGCCAAAAGCTTTTGGAATGCTTCGAAGGAAATCTTGGGCTTGAAGCTTCCACGTCTACACCCAGAGACATGGACAAGGGATCTTGTGGTGGACAATTCATTCACCGAACCAGATAGATGCAGGATGATCACTATTATGCATGCAATCTGGAATTCACATAATCGCTGGACCCATGATGAGGATGGGTACAACCCGGTGCAAGCAATTAAACGGGCAAGAGATGATCTAGCCTTGCTAGAAGTACCAAATACTCATTGTGTTGGTCAAATGGGGTAGTGTTGGCGCCCGCAGGGTCCTAGTTGGGTAAAGATCAATACGAATAGAGCTATCGATACTCAGGCACAAGTGGGAGGAGCAGGAGGCATGGTGCAAACCTTTACCTGTGGTGTTACAGATCCACTTATCGCCGAAGTGCAAGCATTGCGAGAGGGAGTTATTTTTGCTCAGCTCAGAGGTTTCTCGCATGTTGTCATGGAGGTTGATTGTTTAGAGGTCGTAAACCTCTGGCTATCACGTCACAACGAAAGATCATTGCTGGCGCCTATCTTTGATGAAATTAGGAACCGAACTTTAAATTTTGCTTCCTTTTTGGTTCAACACACTCCCAGGGACTTTAATGGCTCTGTGGATCTTTGTGCTAAACGTGCTACTTCTTTAGCAGTGTCAGATTGTTGGATGGACTCTTGTCCTTCCTTCCTTGTTATCAGCTTCATTGCTGATTGTAACCGGATTTCTCTGATGCAATAAAGATCCCATATTTCCCGTAAAAAAAAACAAATAGTGCAATACATGACATAATGCGAAAGGGCATAATCATGGAACCTGGAGAAGAAAGACAAGTCCTCAACCCGAGTAAGAGAAATACGCAACTAAACCCACCAAGCCTAGAACTAGAGAGGTAGGTTGAACCAACACAACGATAAACATCTCCAAAGCCACACAGGGGACGCCCTGAGCGAGCAAGATAGCACTTTCAAGAAGAGAACGACGTTGTGACCCCGCCGTCATTCGATACAGAGAAGCAGACCTAGGGTTTCCCCCGATGCTCGAGGAGGGGCACGGATAAAGGCCATGGTAGCGCCTCCAAGAAGGGAAACGACACCCACAAGTGTTGCCACCGCCAGCATCGGCAAGGCGAGCATGGATTTATCTAGCCTTAGTCTAAGCAATCCCATAACCACCATATCAGAGTTCAAATATGAGGAAGTCCGCGTGCCGGTCGATCGTCCCCTAGAAGGTGGGAGGTGCGGATGCACCTGCCGTCGCCGAGAAACAATAGATGTGGAATCGACTTGGCATGTAGGTGACAGGGTCGGGAAGGCAGCAGGGTAAAGAGCCGACACGGAGGGACGAGTAGCGATTGATGGCACCGGCAAGTTAAGAATCAAAAGGAAATGCTGAAAGTGCAACTAATAACTGGGTGGTTTCGGTAATTCTTAACAACATATAGCTCATTGAACTAATACTCTTTCAAGATGATCATTTCAGAAAGTTCAATGATAGGCATGGCATGGACTAGAGATGTAGACCCCTCAAAATGCTAAGGACACATATTGGCTCAAGCTCAAGACTCTACATTTTCATTTTAGTGATCCAAGATCACATTGAGTCCATAGGAAAAGCCAATGCTATTAAAAGGGGATAAGATGTTGCTTAATGGCTTGCTTGCTCAAAATGCTTAGTGATATGCTCCAAAAGCCCTCAACCACTTTCTCACATCCACATATGTCCCAAACCTAAAGAAAAACTCAGCCTCACCGATTTGATCTATCCGGCGCCACCGAGTTCATTTGACATAGCCATAGCCAGAAACCGTAATCAGTTCGGTCTCACCGATAGGGATCTCGGTCTCACCGAGATGGGATTGCAACCTCTCTGTTTCCCTTCATAACGTTTTGGTCTAACCGAGATGAGCGACCGGTCCCACCGAGTTCACAATGCAAACTCTTTGTTTCCTTTTCGTAAAGTTTCGGTCTCACCGAAATGAGCGATCGGTCCCACCGAGTTTGCCCGACCAACTCTCTGTTTGCCTATTACAAAAATCGGTCTCATCTAGTTCATGTGATCGGTCTCACCGAGATTACGTTATGCCCTAACCCTAATGAAATTTGTCACACCGAGTTGACATGTCGGTCCCACCGAAAATCCTAACATTCACATTTTGAACTAAATCGGTCTGACCAAGTTTAACTATCCGGTCCCACCGAGTTTGGTAAATTCTGTGTAATGGTTAGATTTTGTGTGGAGGCTATATATACCCCTCCACCCTTCCTCCATTCATGGAGAGAGCCATCAGAACGTGCCTACACTTCCAGCATTCATTTTCTGAGAGAGAGAACCACCTACTCATGTGTTGAGACCAAGACATTCCAATCCAACCAAAAGAATCTTGGTCTCTAGCCTTCCCTAAGTTGCTTTCCACTCAAATCATCTTTCCACCAAATCAAAATATGTGTGAGAGAGTTGAGTATTGGGGAGACTATCATTTGAAGCACAAGAGCAAGGAGTTCATCATCAACACACCATCTATTACCTTTTGGAGAGTGGTGTCTCCTAGATTGGTTAGGTGTCACTTGGGGCCTTCGTCAAGATTGTGGAGTTGAACCAAGGAGTTTGTAAGGGCAAGGATATCACCTACTTCGTGAAGATCTACCCAAGTTAGGCAAGTCCTTCGTGGGCGATGGCCATGGTGGGATAGACAAGGTTGCTTCTTCGTGGACCCTTCGTGGGTGGAGCCCTCCATGGACTCGCGCAACCGTTACCCTTCATGGCTTGAAGTCTCCATCAACGTGGATGTACGATAGCACCACCTATCGGAACCACGCCAAAAATCTCCATGTCTACATTGTGTTTGCTCCCTCCAAACTCCTCCCCTTTACATTCATATGCAATGATTTACATTCCGCTGCTATACTCTTAGATTTGCATGTGTAGGTTGATTGCTTGACTTATGATAAGTGGCTAAAATCTGCCAAGACTTAAAATTAAGAAAAGGCTAGATTTTTATTTGGTCAAGTAGTCTAATCACCCCCCTCTAGACATACTTTCGACCCTACAAGTGGTATCAGAGCTTTGGTCTCCATTTTCCTTGATTTCCATAGATTTGGTGATCATAGCCTTAGTTTCACAACCTAGGAGAGTATGGCGTCTAGCGAGGGAAATTACCACCGTAGAGGTCCTTACTTCGATGGTACAAGTTTTGCTAGTTGGAAGCATAAGATGAAAATGCATATTCTTGGACATGACCCCGCCGTTTGGGCTATTGTGTGTATTGGCTTGCAAGGTGAATTATTTGATGGGAGAGAACCAAATCGTGAAGCTACCGCGGAAGAATTGAGAATGCTGCAATACAATGCTCAAGGTTGCGATATTCTCTTCAACGGATTGTGCTCCGAAGAATTCAACAAAATCAGCCGTCTTGAGAGTGCAAAGGAAATTTGGGATACTTTGTTTGATATGCACGAAGGTACCGACTCCGTCAAGGGATCCAAATTGGATGTGCTTCAAAGTCAGCTTGACAAGTTCAAAATGAAGGATGCTGAAGGTGTCACTGAAATGTACTCTAGGCTTGCTCTCATCACAAATGAGATTGCCGGCTTAGGAAGTGAAGAGATGACCGACAGATTCATCATCAAGAAGATCCTAAGAGCCTTGGATGGAAAATATGATACCGTGTGCACATTGATCCAAATGATGCCCAATTATAAAGATCTCAAGCCAACGGAAGTCATTGGGAGAATTGATGCTCATGAGATGTCACTCAAGGATAAAGAAGAGCTTCACAATAAGTCAAGTGGTGCTTACAAAGCTTCATGTGATGATCCTACATCATCAAGTGAGAAACAAGTCTTCAATGAGGAATTGAGCCTAATGGTGAAGAACTTCAACAAGTTCTACAAGAGTAAAAGCAAAGAAAGAAGTTCCAAGTCAAGGTCCTACAATGATAAAAGATCTTCTAGTCGTGAGCGTAATTGCTACAATTGTGGAAGACCCGGACACTACTCCAATGAGTGTACAGCTCCCTACAAAAGAAGAGAAGACTCACCTAAAAGGAGAAGTAGAAGATAAGAATCACCTTTGAGAGAGAGAAGGACTAGAGATGATCGTTATGAACGAAGAACCTCACACAGAAGCAAGGATTCGGAAAGGAAGGACAAGTCATCAAGGAGATACACAAAATGAAGACATCAAGCTCACATTGGTGAATGGGTATCCAGCTCCGACTCCGACCACCACTCCGAGAGAAGTTATCACTCTGACTCAGAATATACTCAAGATGAATGTGTTGCCGGTCTAGTGTTTGTGACAACCAACTCCCATGAAATATTTGACTCACCAAATGAAGGAATTGGAAGATGCTTCATGGCTAAAGGCCCAAAGGTATCACACCCCGAGTATGTTGATTTCAATAGTGGTGAAGATGATTTGCTATGTGATGATGATTTACTTGTTGACAACTCTAGTGATGAAAACTATGATGAACTTGCTATTAATCATGCTAATCAAGATAAAACGAATGACGATGATAAGAAGGAGATTGAGCGTCTAACTAAAGAACTAAACACTCTTAAGTTAGCTCATGAAACTACCTTGGAAGATCATCAAGAGCTTCTAAAGACTCATGAGAAGCTACGCTTTGAAAAGCTC
Source organism: Triticum urartu (assembly GCF_056163025.1). Classification (NCBI taxonomy): domain Eukaryota; kingdom Viridiplantae; phylum Streptophyta; class Magnoliopsida; order Poales; family Poaceae; genus Triticum; species Triticum urartu. Next base: position 67,741,140 of record NC_141876.1, on the reverse strand, counting down.
AATCTAGAGCAATAGCATGGGTTATTAAAAGAAATCAATGATGATCTCTGTAAGAAAAGTTCTTCTTACATTGCCAAGCGTTTACTCTTGTCTACTTATATGCCACAAGTAAAATCTAGTAACAAGAGCAAGAAAGATTCTTCTTCTAGTAGTAACAATAATCACGTTAAATCCAATGTTGTTGCTTCTAGTAGTTCTCTTGATTCCACTAATGACTCTCTTAGCCAAGCTACACTTGAGCAAGAAAATAGCTTATTGAAGGGAAATATAGAGAAAGGTGTTTAAAATAGCCTTGCCAGAAGTAAACAATTTGAGGAAATTGTACGCAAGCAAGGAAGGCACTGGAAGAATCAAGGCGTTGGTTTTGAACGAAAGTTCAATGCCAATGGAGTTGAGTGGGAAGAAGATCAATACCCCAAGACGAAGTTTGTTCCTCAACAAGAGAAGTATGATCCTACTTCTTTCAAGGGAACACAAGCTCAAGATGATCTTCCACCACAAGACCACAAGCAAAAAGGCAAGGACAAGCTTCAAGAGGAGATTGATGCATTTGAAGAAGCTCCCAAGGCCTTGGTCAAGTGGGTTCCCAAGACTACATCAAGTTCTACTTCATCAAGTACGACTACAACTCCAAGGATTCCTATCAAGTTGATGTGGATCCCGAAGAAGAATAACTAGAGAGTTCTTGAGGGTGACTCCGCCAACATACTTCACTCATATCATTTTGGCGAGAACAAGTGCAAACAACTTCCACATCTTGCACTAGTTCAAGGAGTCACAAACCCTCTTGTTGGTAAGACAAGGTACAAGGTAATCTAATGCTTTCATGGACATCATCTTGTGTATACTTCATTCTATGTCTATGGATATCCTTGTTTGTTCCTTGTGGACCTAACCCGTGTAGGTATTGAAAGTGCAACTCACTCCAATGGATTGCTCCAAATGATCTACATCAACATTGAGCATCCACATCTTCAACATCTACATGAATTCTTCATCGACAAAACCCAAGGTTACTTCATCCCTCTTAGGGGGGATATGACATATATGGGGAGCTTTACTCTAAGAATTGAGCTAAAGCAACTCTAATGGTGTGAGCCAACAATGCTTTATGTAAAAGTGGTAACCCCACTTGCGCTTAAACGATGAGTATGGCCTATGATCAAATGTTCTCATTTGACCCCTAAGTCAATAAACTCATATATAGATGACCTAGTCATCGCCAATTGCTTGATAGATGCCAGAGTGTTTGTGCATGCTTTGCCACATATTACATTTTCCATTTTATTGTGTGAGCATGTTGATTGCATATTTTTCCCATTCAAGGACATCCATTTGTTGCTTTGATTGTTTGTCTCTTCTTCTTTTGCCAAATGGATGGACAAGAATGCCTAAGAACCTCCTCTATCTATCTATGCTTTTCTCGTCTCAAACTCTATTCATGCTACATCACAAAGTTTGATCAAGTCAAATTCAAACCCTCTGGGTGACGAGCACTCGGAGTCACCGATTCATCATAGACTTAAACTTCCAAAACCTCTCTATGCATTTCGGTCTGACCGTTTCATCCTTTTCGGTCATACCAAGTTCACTAAGTTGATCTAGGTTTTCAATCTCGGTGCAACCGATTAGAACCATTCGGTCACACCGAGTTGCAGTAACCGCTTGCGATTCTGCATCTCGGTGCCATCGAGTTGTTCCACTCGGTCACACCGACAGGATCAGGATATATATACTGACGGGGTCAAATTTTGGAAATTTCTCCAAAACCCTTTCGCCCGCGTGTGTCCTGCTCTGCCGACTCGGGTCTCCGGATCGTCCTCTCGTCACCAGCAACCTCCCACCACTAGTCTCCATCACCGCCAACGGAAATCTTCACCGTCGTTGCCGCCGTAGCGAGCTCATCGCCGAGTTAGGGTATGAGTTCGAATCTTTGTGCAATCCTTACCACTGGTTCTTAGCACAAAGTAAATGCCATGATTCTTACCACGTATGAGATCATCCTATCCAACAAAAACTTCCTTTAGATTAGTTTTGATTCAAAAACTTAGGGTTAGGTTTCCGTCAAACTCATCTCGGACCGACCGAGTTGTGAAAATCGGTCTCACCGATTTGGCTTAGGCCATTGCACTTGCAACTTTTGGTTTGACCGAAACTTGCAAATCGGTGTGACCGAGTTTAACTCTTAGTAAAACCCTAGCAATCTCGGAGTCATCGAACTATGTCTCGGTCTGACCGATTCCACTAGTTTAGACTCCAAAATTGCTTCGGTGTCACCGAGTTTAATAATTCGGTAGCTCCGAAATGCTTTCTGTGGAAAACTAAAACTAAGTTTTTGACTCATTTGTTTTGCAAAACCTCTACACTTTGTGATGCTCATCCACTCTATCTCATTTATAACTATTCATAGGGTCAGCCTTCAGTTTGCAGTATCAGACATGTCAGATCAGAGTGATAGCCAGAACAAGTCTGAGGAGCAGGTAAATCTAAGTGAGGGCACTAGTCCCTCTGACAGTTATGATGATGGCAGCAGAAGTACTCCTAGCAACCTGCCTAAGGCTGCTACTAGGCAGAGGAGGAAGAGAAATTCTAATTCAGAGGATGAAGACTACATTGCTGCTGAGGAGGAGGTCAGCTCCAAAAACAAGGTTGTCAAGAAGGAATTTGGCACAGTTGCGTCAACAAAGCCTGGTATGCACAAGAAGGCTCCTGCCAAGAGAGTGCCCACTTCAAAAGCCAGAGCCTCAACTCTTGAAACTTCCAAATCAACTGTTGAAGAGGCTGCTGGTGAGGGCAAGAAGAGGAAGGAAAGGGTAAAGAAGACCATGGCCAAAGTTATTGGCAAGCCCTCGATGATGATTCAGTCCGATGAGGAGGAAGATGAAGAAGACGATGCTGCACCAGTACCTAAAGCACAAAAGCTGATGGGGGATGCCATCAAGTCTGGGGCTGCTCCTTCAAAGCCCAAGACTTCCCCCAAAGCTTCTGCTCCAGCCCCCAAGACTGCACCAAAGAGGAGCACAAGAAATATACCAGCTGCTGAGAAGAACAAGGCCCTAGTGCCTGAAGTTGAAGAAGAAGAAGAAGATGAAGCCCAAGTGCTCAATAAGTTAAAGCCAAATATCCCTGGCCATGATGACAATCATCCAGTAGCTGAGAACATGAAAATCAGAAAGGATGCAGGTCTCAACTTGTGGAGACAATCAGATCCATATGCTGTGAGGAGAAGGTCTGTTGTGGACTATAGGTTTCACACCAAGGAGCATCAGGACTTCTATGAGACAGTTCTATTAGATAAGAAGCCCATAGTGTGTGACATGAAGTGGGTAGACTGGAAGTACATCGACAGAAATGAAGACCACTTCCCAGGAGTGCATGAAAGTTTCAGACTCAATGGAGTAGACACTTTTGTGGGTCAGAAATTGACCAAGTGGAATGATGAGCTCATTATGCAACTCTACTCTACAACTCATTTCTATCCTAATGGAAGAATTGTATGGATGTCTGAAGGTACAAGGTACCAATCAACAGTTGTTGAATGGGCCAAGCTGATAAATGCCCCTACAGAGCTTGAGGATGACATAGATGTCTATTCCAAGAGAAAGAAAGATCACAACTCCATGGCCAACATGTACAAGGAGATTCCTGACAAAGCCTTGGAGACTCACAAGCTAGGCTCTGTATATTATCTGTTGTCTGGACTGGCCACTATCAACACCATCTTGAGGCACACCTTGTTGCCCAAGTCAGGAGATCACAGGATGATCAGAGGCCACTCCATCAATTTGCTTCAGTTGTTTGATGTGCCCCATAAGTTTAAGGTGATGAGTTTGATTGTTGAAACTAAAGGAAATATGCCCTAGAGGCAATAATAAAGTTGTTATTTATATTTCCTTATATCATGATAAATGTTTATTATTCATTCTATAATTGTATTAACCGGAAACTTAGTACATGTGTGAATACATAGACAAACAAAGTGTCACTAGTATGCCTTTACTTGACTAGCTCGTTAATCAAAGATGGTTATGTTTCCTAACCATAGACACGAGTTGTCATTTGATCAATGGGATCACATCATTAGATAATGATATGATTGACTTGACCCATCCATTAGCTTTGCACGATGATTGTTTAGTTTACTGCTATTGCTTTCTCCATAACTTATACATGTTCCTATAACTATGAGATTATGCAACTCCCGAATACCATAGGAACACTTAGTGTGCTATCAAACGTCACAATGTAACTGGGTGACTATAAAGATGCTCTACAGGTGTCTCCGATGGTGTTTGTTGAGTTGGCATAGATCAAGACTAGGATTTGTCACTCCGTGTATCGGAGAGGTATCTCTGGGCCCTCTCGGTAATGCACATCACTATAAGCCTTGCAAGCAATGTAACTAATGAGTTAGTTACGAAATGTAGCATTACGGAATGAGGAAAGAGACTTGCCGGTAACGAGATTGAACTAGGTATTGAGATACCGACGATCGAATCTCGGGCAAGTAACATACCGATGACAAAGGGAACAACGTATGTTGTTATGGAGTTTGACCGATAAAGATCTTAATGGAATATGTAGGAACCAATATGAGCATCCAGGTTCCGCTATTGGTTATTGACCGGAGATGAGTCTCGGTCATGTATACATAGTTCTCGAACCCGTAGGGTCCGCACGCATAACGTTCGGTGATGATCGATATTATGAATTTATGTGTTTTGATGTATCGAAGGTAGTTTGGAGTCCCTGATATGATCACAGACATGACGATGAGTCTTGGAATAGTCGAGACATAAAGATCGATATATTGGAAGCCTATGTTTGGACATCAGAATGGTTCCGGGTGAGTTCGGGCATATACCGGAGTACCGGGAGGTTACCGGAACCCCCCGGGAAGTATATGGGCCTTATTGGGCCATAGAGGGAAAGAGGAGAAGGGAGCCTAGGAGGGCCCCCCCAAGCCCAATCTGAATTGGGTGGGGGGCCGACCCCCTTTCCTTCCCCCTCTCCCCCTTCCTTCCTCTCCTAATCCAACTAGGGAAGGGGGAGGATCCTACTCCCGGTGGGAGTAGGACTCCCTTTGGGTGCGCCATAGAGGGGCCGACGCTCCCCCTCCTCCACTCCTTTATATACGGGGGAGGGGGCACCCCATAGACACACAAGTTGATCTCTTAGCCGCGCACGGTGCCCTCCTCCACAGATCTCCGCCTCGGTCATATCGTTGTAGTGCTTAGGCGAAGCCCTGCGTCGGTAACTTCATCATCACCGTCATCACATCGTCGTGCTGACGAAGCTCTTCCCCGACACTCAGCTGGATCTAGAGTTCGTGGGACATCACCGAGTTGAACGTGTGCAGATCGCGGAGGTGTCGTACCTTCGGTGCTAGCATCGGTTGGATTGTGAAGACGTACGACTACATCAACCGCGTTGTCATAACGCTTCTACTTACGGTCTACGAGGGTACGTGGACAACACTCTTCCCTTCTTGTCGCTATGCATCACCTAGATGGATCTTGCGTGTGCGTAGGAATTTTTTTTGAAATTACTGCGTTCCCCAACAGTGGCATTCGAGCCAGGTCTATGTGTAGATGTTATATGCACGAGTAGAACACAAAGGATTTGTGGGCGTGGGTATATACATATTGCTTGTCGTCACTAGTTGATTCTTGATTCATCGGTATTGTTGGATGAAGCGGCTCAGACCGACATTACAAGTACACTTACGCGAGACTGGTTCTACCGACGTGCTTCACACATAGGTGGCTAGTGGGTGTGTGTTTCTCCAACTTTAGTTGAATCGGATTCAATGAACAGGGTTCTTTCTGAAGATCAAAAAGCAATCACAATACCGTGTTGTGGTTTTTGATGTGTAGGTAAGAACGATTCTTGCTCAGCCCGTAGCAGCCACGTAAAACTTGCAACAACAAAGTAGAGGATGTCTAACTTGTTTTTGCAGGGCATGTTGTGATGTGATATGGTCAAGACATGATGCTAAATTTTATTGTATGATATGATCATGTTTTGTAATAGAGTTATCGGCAACTGGCAGGAGCCATATGGTTGTCACTTTATTGTATGAAATGCAATCGCCATGTAATTGCTTTACTTTATCACTAAGTGGTAGCGATAGTTGTAGAAGCAATAGTTGATGAGACGACAACGATGCTTCAATGGAGATCAAGGTGTCAAGCCGGTGATGATGGTGATCATGACGGTGCTTTGGAGATGGAGATCAAAGGCACAAGATGATGATGGCCATATCATATCACTTATATTGATTGCATGTGATGTTTATCCTTTATGCATCTTATTTTGCTTAGTTCGACGGTAGCATTATAAGATGATCTCTCACTAAATTTAAAGGTATAAGTGTTCTCCCTGAGTATGCACCATTGCTACAGTTCATCTTGCCGAGACACCACGTGATGATCGGGTGTGATAAGCTCTACGTTCACATACAACGGGTGCAAGCCAGTTTTGCACACGTGGAATACTCGGGTTAAATTTGACGAGCCTAGCATATGCAGATATGGCCTCGGAACACTGAGACCAAAAGGTCGAGCGTGAATCATATAGTAGATATGATCAACATAGTGATGTTCACCATTGAAAACTACTCCATCTCACGTGATGATCGGACATGGTTTAGTTGATATGGATCATGTGATCACTTAGATGATTAGAGCGATGTCTATCTAAGTGGGAGTTCTTAAGTAATTTGATTAATCGAACTTTAATTTATCATGAACTTAGTACCTGATAGTATTTTGCATGTCTATGTTGTTGTAGATAGATGGCTCGTGTTGTTGTTCCGTTGAATTTTAATGTGTTCCTAGAGAAAGCTAAGTTGAAAGATGATGGTAGAAACTACATGGAATAGGTCCGTAGCTTGATGTCTACTACACAACCTTCTTCTTGTAGACGTTGTTGGGCCTCCAACTGCAGAGGTTTGTAGGACAGTAGCAAATTTCCCTCAAGTGGATGACCTAAGGTTTATCAATCTGTAGGAGGCATAGGATGACGATGGTCTCTCTCAAGCAACCCTGCAACCAAATAACAAAGAGTCTCTTGTGTCCCCAACACACCCAATACAATGGTAAATTGTATAGGTGCACTAGTTCGGCGAATAGATGGTGATACAAGTGCAATATGGATGGTAGATAAAGGTTTTTGTAATCTGAAAATATAAAAACAGCAAGGTAACTAATGATAAAAGTGAGCGCAAACGGTATTGCAATGCTAGGAAACAAGGCTTAGGGTTCATACTTTCACTAGTGCAAGTCCTCTCAACAATAATAACATAATTGGATCACATAACTATCCCTCAACATGCAACAAAGAGTCACTCCAAAGTCACTAATAGCGGAGAACAAATGAAGAGATTATGGTAGGGTACGAAACCACCTCAAAGTTATTCTTTCCAATCAATCTGTTGGGCTATTCCTATAAGTGTCACAAACAGCCCTAGAGTTCGTACTAGAATAACACATTAAGACACAAATCAACCAAAACCCTAATGTCACCTAGATACTCCAATGTCACCTCAAGTATCCGTGGGTATGATTATACGATATGCATCACACAATCTCAGATTCATCTACTCAACCAACACATAGAACCTCAAAGAGTGCCCCAAAGTTTCTACCGGAGAATCACGACGAAAATGTGTGCCAATACCTATGCATAGGTTCATGGGCGAAACCCACAAGTTGATCACCAAAACATACATCAAGTGAATCACGTGGTATCCCATAGTCACCACAGATACGCACGGCAAGACATACATCAAGTGTTCTCAAATATTTAAAGACTCAATCCGATAAGATAACTTCAAAGGGGAAACTCAATCCATTACAAGAGAGTAGAGGGGGGAAGAAACATCATAGGATCCAAATATAATAACAAAGCTCGCGATACATCAAGATCGTATCATCTCAAGAACACGACAGAGAGAGATCAAACACATAGCTACTGGTACATACCCTCAGCCCCGAGGGAGAACTACTCCCTCCTCGTCATGGAGAGCACGAGGTTGATGAAGATGGCCACTGGAGAGGGATTGCCCCCTCCAGCAGGGTGCCAGAACGGGTCTAGATTGGTTTTTGGTGGCTACAGAGGCTTCTGGCGGCGGAACTCCCGATCTATTGTGTTCTCCGATCGTTTTAGGGTATATGGAGACATATAGGCGGAAGAAGTACGTCAGGGGAGCCACGAGGGGCCCACGAGGGTGGAGGGCGCGCCCAGGGGGGGTGGGTGCGCCCCTTCCTCGTGTCCTCCTCGTTGCTTCCCTTACGTGGATTCCATGTCTCTCGGGTTTCTTTCCTTCCAAAAATAAGTTCCGTGAAGTTTCAGGTCAATTGGACTCCGTTTGATATTCCTTTTTCTTCGAAACCGTAAAACAAGGAAAAAACATAAACTGGCACTGGACTCTAGGTTAATAGGTTAGTCCCAAAAATCATATAAAATAACATATAAATGCACATAAAACATCCAAGGTTGATAATATAATAGCATGGAACAATCAAAAATTATAGATACGTTGGAGACGTATCAGCATCCCCAAGCTTAATTCCTGCTCGTCCTCAAGTAGGTAAATGATAAAAACAGAATTTTTGATGTGGAATGCTACCTAACATATTTCTCTAAGTAATTCTTCTTTATTGTGGCATGAATGTTCAGATCCATAAGATTCAAGACAAAAGTTTAATATTGACATAAAAATAATAATACTTCAAGCATACTAACTAAGCAATCATGTCTTCTCAAAATAACATGGCCAAAGAAAGCTATCCCTACAAAATCATATAGTCTGGCAATTCTCCATCTTCACCACACAACATATTTAAATCATGCACAACCCCGATGACAAGCCAAGCAATTGTTTCATACTTTTGATGTTTTCAAACTTTTTCAATCTTCACACAATACATGAGCATGAGCCATGGATATAGCACTATAGGTGAAATAGAAGGGTGGTTGTGGAGAAGACAAAAAGGAGAAGATAGTCTCACATCAACTAGGCGTATCAACGGGCTATGGAGATGCCCATCAATAGATATCAATGTGAGTGGGTAGGGATTGCCATGCAACGGATGCACTAGAGCTATAAATGTATATGAAAGCTCAACAAAAGAAACTAGTGGGTGTGCATCCAACTCGCTTGCTCACGAAGACCTAGGGAATTTTGAGGAAGCCCATCATTGGAATATACAAGCCAAGTTCTATAATGAAAGATTCCCACTAGTGTATGAAAGTGACAACATAGGAGACTCTCTATCATGAAGATCATGATGCTACTTTGAAGCACAAGTGTGGTAAAAGGATAGTAGCATTGCCCCTTCTCTCTTTTTCTCTCATTTTTTTATTTTTATTTTTTTATTTGGGCCTTCTCTTTTTTTATGGCCTCTTTTCTCTTCTTTTTTTATCTGGGCTTCTTTGGCCTCTTTTATTTATTTATTTTTGTCCGGAGTCTCATCCCGACTTGTGGGGGAATCATAGTCTCCATCATCCTTTCCTCACTAGGACAATGCTCTAATAATGATGATCATCACACTTTTATTTACTTACAACTCAAGAATTACAACTCGATACTTAGAACAAGATATGACTCTATATGAATGCCTCCGGCGGTGTACCGGGATGTGCAATGATGCATGAGTGATATGTATGAAAGAATTATGAATGGTGGCTTTGCCACAAATACAATGTCAACTGCATGATCATGCAAAGCAATATGACAATGATGGAGCATGTCATAATAAACGGAACGGTGGAAGGTTGCATGGCAATATATCTCGGAATGGCTATGGAAATGCCATGATAGGTAGGTATGGTGGCTGTTTTGAGGAAGGTATATGGTGGGTTTATGGTACCGACGAAAGTTGCGCGGTGTCGTGGTTCTAGGTCTGACAGTAGAATGGGGGGTAGGAATGTAGAGGCAAGATCCTAGCTATGGAGGAGTTGTACACACGAGTTTTACGAGTTCAGGCCCTTCTCGGAGGAAGTAACAGCCCTACGTCTCGGAGCCCGGAGGCGGTCGACTGGATTATACGCGTGTGAGTTACAGGGGGTGCGAACCCTTGTCCTTGAGGAGGGGGGTGGCTTATATAGAGTTCGCCAGACCCCTCCCGCCCTCAGTTACAAAGGGTTTAAGGTACATAAAGGTAGAGACGTTACTGGTAATGCCTGCAATAAAAGTACATAAATGACCATTAAAGCTATGACTTAAATCTCGACCGTTGCAGAGTGAGTGGCTCTTAGTCTTCTGGAAGTCGAGTGGTTGTTCGTATGGTCGAGCGTCTTCAAAACTGTCGAGTGGAACATGGCTTTATGGTCGAGTGGACGATGATTCTTCTTTGACTGCTTCTGGTTCTTTAAGGGATGTCCTTGGGGAGGGTATCTTGATCAGATCCATGAACCTACCCTAGGTACATAGCTTCATCATTAGCCCCTGAATGGATCAGGGTTTGAGTGAGGAAGGAGTTGAGAACACTTCTGACCCATTCTTCGTGCTATGGGTATATCTTGCTCTGGATCGATGAACTGAGGGGATAACATCAACTTTTTCAGTCACCTTGGTCCATTCTTAGTTTTTGTCGAGTGAACTTTCACGGTAGAGTCCCGAATGACGATGTGGAGGATGTTTTCCGTCTGACGAGTTGCTCTGCTCTCCGCGGATTTCGCGGGATTCGAATTTTGGGAAGTGCGCCGGACGGGCGAGGCCGTGGTAATCGGGACAAATTAGGCAGGTCGCCTCGATCCTCGTGCCACCTTTTTCGCCACGTATCGCGCGCGCGACTGTTGCGGGATTTGTTTAGATCGTCTGGGCCTACAAGTCAATCGCTCGGGAATGACCTTATAAAAGACACCGGACCGGGCCTTTGAACAGTGCGCCCTCATTCTCTTTCTTCTTCCTCAGACTTCTCCGCCGCACCCGCTTCTGTTCTAGGCATCGCAACCTCGCTCGAACTCGATCCGCCGCCATGGGAAAAGAGAAAACAGTGGCATTGGAGCGCGCGAAGAAGGCGACCGCGAAGGCGAAGGGCAAGAGGACCAGCCGGGGCGGATCCTCATCAAGATCCGGCCTGCCGCCGGGCTGGATCCAGGGCGACTGGATCCGCTCGACGATCAGCCAGGACGACCTCGATGACCTGGTGGAGGGGGGACTGATCCCCCACGAATCGGAACGGCTCCCGGGGAACGAGACCGAGCCGCAGCCGCGGGAGGGTGAGTGCGTTCTCCTTGCCACTCACGTCGACCGTGGGTTTTCTTTGCCTCCCCATCCTTTCTTTCGTGGCTTTTTGAACTTCTTCGGGGCTCAACTCCACCACTTCACTCCAAACACCATAGTTTATCTGGCTGCCTTTGTGTCAATGTGCGACAATTTCTTGGGTTGTCGACCGCACTGGGGTCTCTTCAAACACATATTCACCTGTCGCTCCCAGTCGGTCAAGAAGGCCAATCCGAGTGATGAGAGGACGCACGTGATCCAGATGTGTGGGGGCCTTGGGATCCAGATGAGGAACAAGAGTACCTTCCCAGCGATGATCCTTCCCGACTCGGTCCGGGGCTGGCAGTCGACTTGGTTTTACTGTAAGGACCAGCCGACCCTGGGCGAGTCGACTGGACTTCCCCCCTTTTCCCTGGCTCGAGTGGAGAAGCCCTCCTCCTTGAGGGTGATCCCAGAAGAGAAGGCGCAAGTCAAGGCGTTGGTCGAGCGGGTCGTCCAACTTGTCCGTGACGGGGTGACTGGGATGGACCTGCTGGAGGTCTTTCTCAGTCGACGCATCCAACCGCTTCAGGCCCGTGACCATCCAATGTGGATGTACTCGGGACTCGAGAACTCCACTCGGATCCACCCGGAGGACATCAGCGAAGACACGGTGGAGAAGTGGCTGAGGGAATCACCGGCAACAAAGACAATCCCCGGGGGTCTAGGAGGGTGATTCCATTCGACCACTCGCGCCAGCCGGAACATGTATGATTCTGCTTTGCCAAGTATCTTCTCGATTCACTGTGTGACACCTTGTTGATGGTCGACTGTATTTCTTTTGCTTGTTGTCCTTTCAGGCTCTCATTGATATGTACTCGATGCCCAATGGAGTGCAGGAGCAAGACGTCGAGGAAGGAGTGAGCGGGGGCAAGAGTGGCGAGTGGCACTCGGATGCAGAGGAGGACGAGGAGAGCGACGACTCGAGTGATGAAGAAGAGGTCGACTCACCTCCTCACAGAGAGAGGAGATCCAAGCATGCTCACGATCCGGCGAACACCCCAGTCCTGGCGACCGCTCCGACTGGGCAATCTTCGAAGCGCCCCCGGACGTCTTCCCCAGCACCGATTGAGAAGGCTCCGAAGCAGCTCAAGGTTGTGCCGCCTCCTGCGCCAAAAGCATCGAAGGCCATCTCTTCCAAACCACCGAAGGCTTTGCCCAGAATCAAAGTGACCATCCCTACCATCTCCGGGTAATCATCTGACCTATTATTTTTGTCGATTCGAGCAACAGAACATAACCGACTGAGTGCGGACATTTGCAGTGCTGCTACATCAAGAACCTCTTCCTACTAGTACCGAGACGAGGAAATGGAAGACGCGGTTACCTCCAACCCAGGTAAAAACTCTTATGATATTGTTCTTGATTACTCGGTCGATTGAATTCTAGCGGTTCACTTGGGGTCGAGTGAACTTCTCTGCAGCTCCACCCAATGTCATCGATCTCCCAGACGACGATGAAGATGTGGCTCCTAGGCCCAGAAAGAACAAAAAGGTAGTGGCTGGTAAGGCGTCTCAGCAGGGACCAACGACAACACCAACCGTCCGTCAATCTGAAGACGCGGGTGGGGCCTCCATAACCTTCGATGTACCCTTGTCGAGTGAGCACCCTGCACCGTCGACTGTACCGGTGTCTCCTTCAGTCGTCCAATCTCACGCCCCGGAGCTCCAAGCTGTCGCACCTGGGTCGCCTGCCCTCTTCTTCACTAGCTACCCTGTTCCGGAAAACCAGTCGGATGCGGCCGCGGAAGCCATCCGTCAGGCTAACGTGATGATGGAGCGGATGAAGACGGTGCACGAGAATAGCCAGGCTGCTTACAACGCCAGCGCTGCTCTCCGGGCCAATGTCCAGGTAAGTAAACTTTCGACTGACCTTGTTCTATCAGGATATGCTACCCGAAATATTTTCTTCCATACAACTCCTGTTGTTTGCGTCGAATCTGTACACCCGCTGGGTGTTTTGTTGTCTTTGGTATTTGCGCTCTTCCACTCGGTCTGGGCGAGTAGGATCTGAACCGGTGGGGGCACGCTAAGTGCACCCACTGGGTGTAGTCCCCGAGACCGCAGTCGACTGCTGGTGGTTGACTGGGGTCTGAGTTCTTTTTCCTTTCGTTTCTTCCACTTGACCCGGGCGGACCGGTCGAATGAGATCTGAACCAGTGGGGGCACGTCAAGTGCACCCACCGGGTGTAGTCCCCGAGACCGCGGTCGACTGCTGGCAGTCGACTGGGGTCTGAATAGTTTTTTTTACTTGACCCGGGCGGACCAGTCGAGTTGGGTCTGAATCAGCGGGAGCACACCAAGTGCACCCGCTGGGTGTAGTCCCCGAGACCGCAGTCGACTGCGTGCAGTCGGCTGGGGTCTAAGTGAACTCTTTAAGTTTTATTCACTCGAAAGTAAATAACTTTTGATCTTGTCGATTAACACGTCTTTTGCCTCCTGCAGAAATCTTGTACTCTCATTTCCAAGTTTGCTAAACTTGAGGAGAAGCAGAGGCAACTCAACCTTGACTTGGAGCTGGCCCAACAGAATTTGAAGTAAGCTCAAGATGAAGCTGCTGGTATGGAAGGTAACTGCTTGTCGACTGTTTACGTCAATCGTCTTTTAAAACATTTCTTCAATCTCTTGTTTGATCTGATTGCTTCTTTTGCAGAGAAAATGAAGTTGGCTTTGGAGAAAAAGGACTCGGATCTCGCAACTGCGCAGAAGGAAGCCCAGGATAAGACTGCCCTTGCAGACCAAAAGCTGGCTTCAGTCGGAGCGTTGGAAGGGGAGGTGAACAAGCTGAAGTCCTGTCTCAATGAGTCTAACCGAGAAGTGAGTCATCTGAAGAAGGATAAAATTGCCCTGAATGAAAAGCTGGAGTCTGCGGTCCACAAGAGGAATGGCACGAAAGCTTATCTGAGAACTCTTGCCAAGAAGCTCTATCTTATGCTGGAAGGTATTCCTTTTAAACCGACTGTGTTGATGCTTGAAAATGAATCCTGTCCAGTCAACTCACTAATTTTTTGACTGCAGAATTCTGTCAAGACTTTGACGGGAAACTGGAAGGGTCGAGACGGGCCTGGACCCTATCACTTCTCCAGTTTGCGACGAAACTGCCATGAACGTGCTCCGACTGGAGTCTCGTGTTGCCAGTGTCACAAGTTACCTCGCGCGTCTGAAGGTGGCAGTCTCACGGGTCGACTCATTGCTCTGGCCAAGTGCGACGCTTCAAAATGACCTCGAATCTCTGATGGCTCGACTCGACGAGATCCCTGATCGAGTGCAAGAATGGAAGAAGTCCTCCGCCCGGTGTGGTGCTGACGTGGCGCTGTCCTTGGTACGAGTCCATTGCAAGGAGGCTCGGGAAGAAAAGCTGGCGGCGATCAAGGTCGCCAACACCAAAAGGCATGACTTCCAGTCCTTAATGGAGACTTTCATCGCTGCTGCCACTCGGATCACGGATGGGATCGACTTGGACGAATTCGTCGAACCTGCTAGCCCTCCTCCTGCCGAGTGAACAAACTTATGAGATTTAAATCCATCTTAAATTTGCCTCGGATGCCAAGTGATTGCTGTAACCGTTAAACTCATTCGGGCTTGATGCTCGAATACTTTTGGTTTGCTGCTTGGAACTTTAGGATTTATCCAAATTGCTTTTTAGTATACTTGCGATTGCTTTCGGGGTCTGCTCCATTGTACATGTGGCGTAGCTCGGAGGAGAAGGTTGCAATCGACCTGCGCTTCGCCGTCCTTGCGGACCAGGATGGAACATATGTTGTATTTGTGGCGTAGCTCGGAGAAGAGGGCCGCGGTCGACCTGCACCTCGTCGTCCTTGCGGACAAGGATGGAGCGTACGTTGTATTTGTGGCGTAGCTCAGAGAAGAGGGCCGCGGTCGACCTGCACCTCGTCGTCCTTGCGGACAAGGATTTTATAAACTTAGGCGAGTGCTGGACTGCAGCTAAGCCCCCGAGTGGGAGGATTGCTCGCCACTCGATAGGATTTTACAAACTTAGGCGAGTACTGGACTGCAGCTAAGCCCCCGAGTGGGAGGATTGCTCGCCACTCGGTAGGATTTTACAAACTTAGGCGAGTACTGGACTGCAGCTAAGCCCCTGAGTGGGAGGATTTCTCACCACTTGGTAGGATTTCACAAACTTAGGCCAGTACTGGACTGCAGCTAAGCCCCCGAGTGGGAGGATTGCTCACCACTCGGTAGGATTTTACAAACTTAGGCGAGTACTGGACTGCAGCTAAGCCCCCGAGTGGGAGGATTGCTCTCCACTCGGTAGGATTTTACAAACTTAGGCGAGTACTGGACTGCAGCTAAGCCCCCGAGTGAGAGGATTGCTCACCACTCGGTAGGATTTTACAAACTTAGGTGAGTACTGGACTGCAGCTAAGCCCCCGAGTGAGAGGATTGCTCACCACTCGGTAGGATTTTACAAACTTAGGTGAGTACTGTACTGCAACTAAGCCCCCGAGTGGGAGGATTGCTCACCACTCGGTAGGATTTTACAAACTTAGGCAAGTACTGGACTGCAGCTAAGCCCCCGAGTGGGAGGATTGCTCTCCACTCGGTAGGATTTTACAAACTTAGGCGAGTACTGGACTGCAACTAAGCCCCTGAGTGGGAGGATTGCTCTCCACTCGGTAGGATTTTAAAAACTTGGGCGAGTACTGGACTGCAGCTAAGCCCCCGAGTGGGAGGATTGCTCACCACTCGGTAGGATTTTACAAACTTAGGCGAGTACTAGACTGCAGCTAAGCCCCCGAGTGGGAGGATTTCTCTCCACTTGGTAGGATTTTACAAACTCAGGCGAGTGCTGGACTGCAGCTAAGCCCCCGAGTGGGAGGTTTGCTCGCCACTCGGTAGGATTTTCTTTCGAGCTTAGGCAAAACAGATTCGCAGCTAAGCCTCCCGAGTGAGAGGCTTGCTCATCACTCGGTAGGATTTTCTTTTGAACTTAGGCGAAACGGATTCGCGGCTAAGCCTCCCGAGTGAGAGGCTTGCTCATCACTCGGTAGGATTTTCTTTCGAACTTAGGCGAAATGGATTCGCGGCTAAGCCCACCCACTGGGGGATTTCGGAGGTAAATAAAAACAACAACAATCGTGCGAGAAGACTGAAAAGCTCTTGTCTTTGACGAACAAATTACAAAGGTACTTCTTATTACATTTTATTTGAATGAGTGCTTAAGTATAAAAGGGTCGAAGCAGCTCCGCGTTCCAAGCCCGTGGCTCGTCCTTCTGATGCTCAACGCTGTAAAGATGGTATGCTCCATTGTGGAGAACTTTGGTGATGATGAAGGGGCCTTCCCAAGCCGGGGCGAGCTTGTGTGGTTTCTGTTGATCCACTCGAAGAACCAGGTCTCCCTCTTGAAAGTTCGACCCCTCACGTTTCTGGCATGGAATCGACGCAAGTCTTGCTGATAAATGGTCGACCGGATCAAGGCCATCTCTCTTTCCTCCTCTAAGAGGTCGATTGAATCTTGCCGGGCCTGCTCTGCTTCCTCTTCGGAGAAGAGCTCGACTCGGGGTGCGTTGTGGAGCAGGTCACTTGGCAGAACAACTTCGGCTCCATAGACCAAAAAGAAAGGAGTTCGTCCAGTCGGCCGATTGGGAGTTGTCCTCAACCCCCAAAGAACTGACGGAAGTTCATCGACCCAAGCGCCTGCTGCGTGTTTGAGATCACGCATCAGTCGGGGTTTCAGTCCTTTGAGAATTAGGCCATTCGCTCTTTCTGCTTGTCCGTTCGACTGCGGGTGAGTGACTGAAGCATAGTCGACTCGTGTGCCTTGAGAAGCCCAGAAAGCTCTAAACTCATCAGAATCAAAGTTCGACCTGTTGTCAGTGATGATGTTGTGTGGAACTCCATATCTGAATGTCAATTCTCTGATAAAACTAACAGCGGTGCTGGCTTCAAGATTCTTGATAGGTTTAGCTTTGACCCATTTGGTAAACTTGTCGACTGCCACGAGCACATGAGTGAAGCTGCTCCTACTAGTTCTCAGTGGCCCAACCATATCCAATCCCCAAACAGCAAAGGGCCAGACGAGGGGAATGGTCTTTAGGGCTGACGCTGGCTTGTGAGACATGTCCGAGTAAAACTGGCAGCCTTCACATCTGTCGACTATATCTTTCGCCATTTCATTTGCTCGTGGCCAATAGAATCTGGCTCGGTATGCTTTAGCCACGATGGCCCAAGAGGACGCATGGTGACCACAGGTCCCCGAGTGGATGTCGTTGGGGATCATTCGACCTTCTTCTAGCATTATGCATCTCTGACCGACTCCAGTCATGCTTTCCCTGAACAATTGTCCTCTTATCACAATAAAGGCCCTGGATCGATGGATGATCTGCTGAGCCTCTTCTTCGTCCTCTAGGAGTTCCTTCCTAAGGATGTACGCAATGTACGGCACTGTCCAGTCGGGAGTAATGACCAGAACCTCCATGATTAGGTCGACCACGTCTGGGACCTCGACTTCAGTCGGATCTGTGGCGCTCTTAGGCTGTGGGGGCTCTTCCGTAAAAGGATCTTCCTGAACTGTCGGTGTGTGAATATGTTCCAAAAACACATTGCTGGGAATGGCTTCTCTCTTGGAACCTATCTTTGCCAAGTCATCGGCTACTTGATTTTTCAGACGGGGTATGTGATGGAGCTCTAACCCCTCAAACTTCTTTTCCAACTTCCTCACCGCATTGCAGTAACCAGTCATGGCTGGGCTTCTAACGTCCCATTCTTTCATCACTTGATTGACCACCAAATCTGAGTCGCCATAAACCATAAGGCGACGGACGCCGAGTGAAATGGCCATACGTAACCCATATAGGAGTGCTTCATATTCTGCTTCGTTATTAGAGGAGTCGAAGTGAATCTGGAGGACGTATCTGAGCTTGTCTCCTCGGGGGGATACCATTACCACCCCAGCACCAGAACCATTCAGCATTTTGGATCCATCAAAGAACATGGTCTAGTGCTCCGAGTGAACTTGAGTCGGCAGTTGTTGTTCGATCCACTCGGCGAGGAAATCTGCCACTGCTTGGGACTTGATAGCTTTCTTTGCCTCAAACTTGATATCTAAGGGAAGGAGTTCAATCGCCCATTTTTCCACTCGACATGTTGCGTCTCTGTTGTGCATAATCTCCGACAATGGAGCGTCGCTAACGACTGTAACAGAGTGATCAGAGAAATAGTGTGCAACCTTCTTCGTGGTCATGTAAATCCCATAAACAAGCTTCTGATAGTGTGGATATCTCTGCTTTGACGGAGTTAGAACTTCAGAAATATAATAAACTGGGCACTGAACTTTATAAGCTTTTCCCTCTTCTTCCCGCTCGACCATAAGTACTGTACTGACGACTTGTCCAGTGGCTGCTATATAAAGCAGTAAAGGCTCTTTGTTGATTGGGGCAGCAAGCACCGACAGGGTGGAAAGCAGGGCTTTTAGCTCTGCAAATGCTGCATCAGCTTCAGGAGTCCACTCAAACTTATCTGATTTCTTCATCAGTCGGTAAAGAGGCAGTGCCTTTTCACCGAGGCGAGAAATGAATCGACTTAGGGCGACCAAACAACCAGTAAGCTTCTGGACATCATGCACACGCACAGGGCGTTTCATCCGGAGTATAGCACCCACCTTCTCTGGGTTAGCATCGATCCCTCGTTCGGAAACGAGAAAACCGAGTAATTTTCCGACCGAAACTCCAAACATGCACTTTGATGGATTAAGCTTGATAACATACCTTCTGAGGTTGGCAAAGGTTTCAGCAAGGTCAACCAGTAGGTCAGAACATTTACGTGACTTGACCACAATGTCATCCATGTATGCTTCTATGTTCCGACTGATCTGAGTGAGCAGGCACTTCTGAATCACCTGCATGAATGTGGCTCCAGCGTTCTTCAAGCCAAATGGCATAGTGACATAACAGAAGCACCCAAATGGGGTGATGAAAGCTGTTTTTATCTCGACGGGTCCATACAGACGGATTTGGTGGTACCCGGAGTAGGCGTCCAAAAAGGACAAATGCTCGCACCCCGCAGTCGAGTCGACTATCTGGTCGATGCGAGGGAGATGAAAGTGATCTTTCGGGCAGGCCCGATTGATATGTTTGAAGTCGATGCACATGCGAAGTGAGTCATCCTTCTTTGGGACCATGACAACATTAGCTAACCACTCGGAGTGGTAAATCTCATGGATAAACTCAGCTGCCAAAAGCCGAGCCACCTCTTCACCGATTGCCTTCCTCTTCTATATGGCGGACCGTTGAAGATGTTCTTTGACTGGTTTCACTTTTGGGTCGACTCGCAAACGATGCTCGGCCAGTCCCCTGGGAACACCTGGCATGTCCGAAGGTTTCCATGCAAAGATGTCCCAGTTCTCATGGAGGAACTGGGTGAGCGCTTCTTCCTATTTGGAGTCAAGTGTTGTTGAAATGTGAGTCGGAGCAGCATTGGGATCCGTCGGGTGAATGTGAATCGACTTTGTTTCGCCAGACGACTGGAATGCTGAATCCGTGGGGGGCTTCTTTGCTCGTAACAAATCACTCAGATCTGCATTTTTTTGATATTCTTGCAATTCTACTACGGCCATCTGTGCATCGGCGATCTTTGAGCCCTTCTGGAAGCACTCTTCCACCTTCTTCTAGCTACCAGTGATAGTGATCACCCCTTTGGGACCAGGCATCTTCAATTTGAGGTACGCGTAACATGGTCGAGCCATAAAATATGCATAAGCTGGCCTGCCCAGAATAGCATGATAGGCACTCTGGAAATCCACAACTTCAAATGTCAACTTTTCTTTGCGGTAATTCTTGGAATCACTGAAAACCACATCGAGAGCAATCTGGCCGAGTGATGCAGCCTTCTTGCCAAGAATGACCCCATGGAAACTCATATTACTTTCACTGAGTCTGGACATCGGAATGCCCATTCCTTTCAACGTCTCTGCATACAGTATATTCAGGCCACTGCCACCATCCATCAGAACCTTAGTCAGTCGGGTGCCTTTGACTACTGGGTCGACCACCAACGCTTGCCTCCCAGGGGTGGCTATGTGCGCTGGGTGATCGGACTGGTCGAATGTAATGGTAGTCTGGGACCACTTCAAATAACTGGGTGTCACCGGAGCGACCATGTTCACTTTTCTGTTGATGACTTTCAATCGACTTTTACTCTCGACGTCAGCGAAAATCATCAGAGTGGAATTCACGTGGGGATAACCATCATCATCCTCTTCCTCATCCTCAACTTTGTCTGCTTCTTTCTCCTTTTCCTTGGGTTGTTTCTCTCGGAATTGTTGGATTAGGAGTCGACATTGCCGAGTGGTATGCTTCGGGTAAATGAAATTACCCTCTTCATCTTTTTTGGTGTGCATGTGGCATGGCAAATCCAGCACATCATTTTCATCTTGATCTTTTACTTTCTTGGGGTTCCACGGTCCCTTGGGCTTCCCCTTGAACTTTCCTTGAGTCACGGCTAAGGCTTCACCAGGAGCGGCTGGCTTAGCCTTGCGCTTCTGCTTTCGACTGGAGTTTCCTCCTCCGGTTTCATGGGCGACTGTTTTGTGCTTGCCACTCCGGAGTCGGTCTTCTTCTTCACCGTTGGCATACTTGGTGGCAATTTCCATCATCCGAGTCAGAGTCATATCTCCTGTCCAACCAAATTTCAGATTCAACTCCCGATACTTGACACCTTCTTTAAAGGCACAAATTGCCTGATGATCAGACACATTCTCCACCGTGTGGTGCAATGTGATCCATCTCTGGATATAATCCCTCAAAGTCTCATTCGGTTTCATAATGCAACACTATAATTCGGTCAACCCTGCCGGCCGTTTGCAAGTACCTTCGAATGTTCTGACAAATACTCGGGCAAGATCTTCCCAAGTATAAATACTACTAGGTGCTAACTGATTCAACCATGCTCTAGCTGAGCCCTCCATCATCAGAGGAAGGTGTTTCATGGCCACTTCATCATTGCCGCCACCAATCTAGACAGCCACTCGATAGTCTTCAAGCCAAGTGTCTGGCTTGGACTCACCAGTGAACTTACTGACTCCAGTCGCCAACCTGAAGTTGGGGGGAATCACTGCAGCCCTGATGGCTCTGCTGAAGCACTCTGGACCTGAGACATGCACCCTGCTGCTGGTTGGTAGATCTCTGTCATGACCTTCTTGGTGAGCCCTGTTTCTGTCGACCAAGCCCTGAACGAGAATAGATCTCGCATCAAAGCCTGGTTCTCTGGGGTTGACTGGAATCCCTCACCCCATACTGTGAGGGCGCCTGTCATCATGTTGCCGAGGCACGTACGACCCACTCCTTGGGGGAGGCGTGGGCACTCGACGACAATCATCGCGATCGACTCGGTGATCATACTGCTCATGGTTTCTGTACTGATCTCGTCAATCCCCACATCCCTCACACCTCGGGGGCGATCTTGGGCTGTGAGCTGACTGAACTGTGTCCGCAACCACAGATCTGCTATGGATCTTATTCCGCGTCTGAGATACTGTTGTATTCTGCTCTCCCGCCGCATGGAGCAAGGCTCGGATCTGCACTAGACCTCGACCAGCTTCTGACCGGGAAGGTTGGATCGACTCCGCTATCCGGGCTGCAGCTGCGAGATTCTGGATCAGAGTTTGGTATACCTGAGTTGGAGGCGGAAAAGGTTGACTGGATTCGGGAGCACGCTGTCGAGCACGCTCGTCGAGTGCGCGCTAGAGATTCTCCAGTCGAGTGCGCTCAGCCAAGTTGGCTAGGCGCGCCTCCTCCAAGGCCTGGGCCTCAGGGGTTTCTCCAACGATAGGAGTGTGAAGTGCATCCATGTTCCGGCGGCGAAGTTCTTCTCTCCGCTGCGAAGAGAGGGGTTCAGGGCGGTACTCTTCATGACTACGCGACGGATCGCCACCCCCATCGCCTCCGTCTTCACGGGTGAAGCCAGGAGGACTGCGTGGTCCATTGACCATCAAAACTTCCGCCGCTGGGTCGCTGCTGTCGCACTCGGATGTAGTCTCTACGGAGCCAGTCGACAGATCGAACAGGCCGTAGAGGGTTTCGTCGGGCTCGATTGCCGCGACTTGAGGGGTGGCCGACTGGCGAGCCACCACATGCTTCACCCACCGCTGAAGCCTTGATCGAACAGAACGCTTGTTCCAGCAGGCCGCAGGGAGGGGAAAAGCTATAGGAGCCGACTGATACTGGGTCGACAGCTGCCGCAGGAGGACGCCGTGGACGCACGCGTGAAAGTGCGTTGCTCCGCGGGCGGGGAGTGCATCGACGTCGAGTGGAGCTTCCTGAAGCCAAGAGGAGTCGTTGGCGACAAACACGAGCGCGCCGAGACGGATCTCGCGGCCCTCAGCCAAACCTCCGCCTAAAACCATGATGAAGGGGATCGGAAAAATTGCAACCTCTCCAACAAGTCGCTAAGACACCTGCCCCATGGTGGGCGCCAACTGTCGTGGTTCTAGGTATGACAGTAGAATGGGGGGTAGGAATGTAGAGGCAAGATCCTAGCTATGGAGGAGTTGTACACGCGAGTTTTACGAGTTCAGGCCCTTCTCAGAGGAAGTAACAGCCCTACGTCTCGGAGCCCGGAGGCGGTCGACTGGATTATACGCGTGTGAGTTACAGGGGGTGCGAACCCTTGTCCCTGAGGAGGGGGGTGGCTTATATAGAGTTCACCAGACCCCTCCCGCCCTCAGTTACAAAGGGTTTAAGGTACATAAAGGTAGAGACGTTACTGGTAACGCCTGCAATAAAAGTACATAAACGACCATTAAAGCTATGACTTAAATCTCGACCGTTGCAGAGTGAGTGGCTCTTAGTCTTCTGGAAATTGAGTGGTTGTTCGTATGGCCGAGTGTCTTCAAAACTGTCGAGTGGAACATGGCTTTATGTTCGAGTGGACGATGATTCTTCTTCTACTGCTTCTTGTTCTTTAAGGGATGTCCTTGGGGAGGGTATCTTGATCAGATCCATGACCCTACCCTATTACATAGCTTCATCACGCGGTACTAGAGAGGCTAGCAATGGTGGAAGGGTGAGAGTGCGTATAATCCATGGACTCAACATTAGTCATGAAGAACTCACATACTTATTGCAAAAATCTATTAGTTATCGAAACAAAGTACTACGCGCATGCTCCTAGGGGGATAGATTGGTAGAAAAGGACCATCACTTGTCCCCGACCGCCACTCATAAGGAAGACAATCAATAAATAAATCATGCTCCGACTTCATCACATAACGGTTCACCATACGTGCATGCTACGGGAATCACAAACTTCAACACAAGTATTTCTCAAATTCACAACTACTCAACTAGCATGACTCTAATATCACCATCTCCATATCTCAAAACAATTATCAAGTATCAAACTTCTCATAGTATTCAATGCACTTCATATGAAAGTTTTTATTATATCCCTCTTGGATGCCCATCATATTTAGGACTAATTTCATAACCAAAGCAAATTACCATGCTATTCTAAATACTATAAAAATAATATAAGTGAAGCATGAGATCTCATCTATTTCTTAAAAATAAAACCACCACCGTGCTCTAAAAGATATAAGTAAAGCACTAGAGCAACAACAAACTACTCCGAAGGATATACGTGAAGATCAATGAGTAGTCGAATAATTATGCAACTATGTGAAGACTCTCTAACATTTAATAATTTCAGATATTGAAACTTTATTCAAAAAGCAATAAAAACAAAATAAAATGACATCTAAGAATAGCAAACATCATGTGAAGAAGCAAAAACTTAGGATCAACCGAAACTAACCGATAGTTGTTGAAGAAGAAAGGTGGGATGCCAACCGGGGCATCCCCAAGCTTAGACGCTTGAGACCTCTTGAAATATTATCTTGGGATGCCTTGGGCATCCCCAAGCTTGAGCTTTTGTGTCTCCTTCATTCCTCTCATATCACGGTCTCCCTAAATCTCAAAAGCTTCATCCACACAAAACTCAACAAGGACTCATGAGATAAGTTAGTATAAACCATTGCAAAAACCTTATCATACTCTACTGTAGAAAATCACTAAAATTATTATTCAACATTGCGTACTCAATGAATCTGCATATTTAATAGTCCTATCCTCAAATAGAATCATTAAAGAAGCAAACATATGCAAACAATGCAAACATAACAGCAATCTGCCTAAACAGGATAGTCTGTAAAGAGTGCAGCAAGATCCATACTTCCCTAACTCCAAAAATTATGAAAGAAAATTCCCACTGTAGTAAATTTATCAGATCTTAGTATGAAAAAGGTTTCAACATTTTATCACATTCCGACTTTTCTAGGGAATTGTTGCAACATCGGTAAACTTTCTGTTTTCAAACAGCAACATGAAGACTTGTAACATAGGCATAATAAAGACTATCAATGCCACTTTTATTGGAATAAAAGATGAAAAAAATTGTTCTAAATAACAGCAAGCAAATACTAACAAAATAAATTGACACTCCAAGCAAAACACATATCATGTGGTGAATAAAAATATAGCTCCAAGTAAAGTTACCGATGAAAGAAGACGAAAGAGGGGATGCCTTCCGGGGCATCCCCAAGCTTAGGCTTTTGGTTGTCCTTGAATATTACCTTGGGGTGACTTGGGAATCTCCAAGCTTAGGCTCTTTCCACTCCTTATTCCATAGTCCATCAAATCTTTACCCAAAACTTGAAAACTTCACAACACAAAACTTAACAGAAAACTCGTGAGCTCCGTTAGCGAAAGAAAACAAAACACCACTTCAAGGTACTGTAATGAACTCATTATTTATTTATATTGGTGTTAAACCTACTGTATTACAACTTATCTATGGTTCATACCCTCTGATACTACTCATAGATTCATCAAAATAAGCAAACAACACATCGAAAACAGAATATGTCAAAAACAGAACAGTCTGTAGTAATCTGGATCAAACGTATACTTATGGAACTCATAAAATTCTCAAATAAATTTCTGGACGTGAGGAATTTATCTATTAATAATCTGCAAAAAGAATTAACTAATAGCACTCTCAAATAAAAAATGTCAGCAATTCTCGTGAGCGCTAAAGTTTCTGTTTTTTACAGCAAGATCAACAAGACTTTCCCCAAGTCTTCCCAACGGTTCTACTTGGCACAAACACTAATTAAAGCATAATACAACATCTAAACAGAGGCTAGATGAATTATTTATTAATAAACAGGAACAAAAGGCAAGGAACAAAAATAAAATTGGGTTGCCTCCCAACAAGCGCTATCGTTTAACGCCCCTAGCTAGGCATGATGATTTAAATGATGCTCACATAAAAGATAATAATTGTAACATAAAGAGAGCATCATGAAGAATATGACTAGAACATTTAAGTCTAACCCACTTGCTATGCATAGGGATTTTGTGAGCAAACAACTTATGAGAACAAGAATCAACTTGCATAGGAAGGTAAAACAAGCATAACTTTAAAACTTTAAGCACATAGAGAGGAAACTTGATATTATTGCAATTCCTACAAGCATAAGTTCCTCCCTCATAATAATTTTCAGTAGCATCATTAATGAATTCAACAATATAACTATCACATAGAGCATTCTTTTCATGATTTACAAGCATAGAATTTTTATTACTCTCCACATAAGCAAACTTCTTCTCATGAATAGTAGTGGGAGCAAACTCAACAAAATAACTACCATGTGAGGCATAATCCAATTGAAAACTAAAATCATGATGACAAGTTTCATTGATATCATTAATCTTTATAGCATACAAGTCATCACAATAATCATCATAAATAGGGGGCATGCTCTCATCATAATAAATTTGCTCATCAAAACTTGGGGGACAAAAAATATCATCTTCATCAAACATAGCATCCCCATGCTTGTGGCTTTGCATATCATTAGCATCATGGATATTCAAGGAATTCATACTAACAACATTGCAATCATGCTCATCGTTCAAATATTTAGTGCCAAACATTTTATTGACTTCTTCTTCTAGCACTTGAGCACAATTTTCCTTCCCATCCTACTCACGAAAGATATTAAAAAGATGAAGCGTATGAGGTAAACTCAATTCCATTTTTTAATTTTCTTTTATAAACTAAACTAGTGATAAATCAAGAAACTAAAAGACTCGATTGCAAGATCTAAAGATATACCTCCAAGCACTCACCTCCCCGGCAACGGCACCAGAAAAGAGCTTGATGTCTACTACACAACCTTCTTCTTGTAGACGTTGTTGGGCCTCCAACTGCAGAGGTTTGTAGGACAGTAGCAAATTTCCCTGAAGTGGATGACCTAAGGTTTATCAATCTGTAGGAGGCGTAGGATCACGATGGTCTCTCTCAAGCAACCCTGCAACCAAATAACAGAGTCTCTTGTGTCCCCAACACACCCAATACAATGGTAAATTGTATAGGTGCACTAGTTCGGCGAAGAGATGGTGATACAAGTGCAATATGGATGGTAGATAAAGGTTTTTGTAATCTGAAAATATAAAAACAGCAAGGTAACTAATGATAAAAGTGAGCGCAAACGGTATTGCAATGCTAGGAAACAAGGCTTAGGGTTCATACTTTCACTAGTGCAAGTCCTCTCAACAATAATAACATAATTGGATCACATAACCATCCCTCAACATGCAACAAAGAGTCACTCCAAAGTCACTAATAGCGGAGAACAAATGAAGAGATTATGGTAGGGTACGAAACCACCTCAAAGTTATTCTTTCCAATCAATCTGTTGGGCTATTCCTATAAGTGTCACAAACAGCCCTAGAGTTCGTACTAGAATAACACATTAAGACACAAATCAACCAAAACCCTAATGTCACCTAGATACTCCAATGTCACCTCAAGTATCCGTGGGTATGATTATACGATATGCATCACACAATCTCAGATTCATCTACTCAACCAACACATAGAACCTCAAAGAGTGCCCCAAAGTTTCTACCGGAGAATCACGACGAAAATGTGTGCCAATACCTATGCATAGGTTCATGGGCGAAACCCCCAAGTTGATCACCAAAACATACATCAAGTGAATCACGTGGTATCCCATAGTCACCACAGATACGCACGGCAAGACATACATCAAGTGTTCTCAAATATTTAAAGACTCAATCCGATAAGATAACTTCAAAGGGGAAACTCAATCCATTACAAGAGAGTAGAGGGGGGAAGAAACATCATAGGATCCAAATATAATAACAAAGCTCGCGATACATCAAGATCGTATCATCTCAAGAACACGACAGAGAGAGATCAAACACATAGCTACTGGTACATACCCTCAGCCCCGAGGGAGAACTACTCCCTCCTCGTCATGGAGAGCACGAGGTTGATGAAGATGGCCACTGGAGAGGGATTGCCCCCTCCAGCAGGGTGCCAGAACGGGTCTAGATTGGTTTTTGGTGGCTACAGAGGCTTCTGGCGGCGGAACTCCCGATCTATTGTGTTCTCCGATCGTTTTAGGGTATATGGAGACATATAGGCGGAAGAAGTACGTCAGAGGAGCCACGAGGGGCCCACGAGGGTGGAGGGTGCGCCCAGGGGGGTGGGCGCGCCCCCTGCCTCGTGGCCTCCTCGTTGCTTCCCTTACGTGGATTCCAAGTCTCCGGGTTACTTTCCTTCCAAAAATATTTGCAACTTGAAACATGGGCTACGGATTAAGCGAAGATTGGCTAAGGACGACGTGATGATGCGCGTGGGAAATGGTTCCAAAGTCGATGTGATCGCCGTCGGCACGCTACCTCTACATCTACCTTCGAAATTAGTTTTAGACCTAAATAATTGTTATTTGGTGCCAGCGTTGAGCATGAACATTATATCTGGATCTTGTTTAATGCGAGACGATTATTCATTTAAATCAGAGAATAATGGATGTTCTATTTATATGAGTAATATCTTTTATGGTCATGCACCCTTGATGAGTGGTCTGTTTTTACTAAATCTTGATAGTAGTGATACACATGTTCATAGTATTGAAGCCAAAAGATATAAGTTTAATAATGACAGTGCAACTTATTTGTGGCACTGTCGTTTAGGTCATATTGGTGTAAAGCGCATGAAGAAACTCCATGCTGATGGGATTTTGGAATCACTTGATGCTTGCGAACCATGCCTCATGGGCAAGATGACTAAGACTCTGTTCTCCGAAACAATGGAGCGAGCAACAGCCTTGTTGGAAATAATACATACTGATGTATGCGGTCCGGTGATTGTTGATGCTCGCGGTGGGTATCATTATTTTCTTACCTTCACAGATGATTTAAGCAGATATGGGTATATCTACTTGATGAAACATAAGTCTGAAACATTTGAAAATTTCAAAGAATTTCAGAGTGAAGTGGAAAATCATCATAATAAGAAAATTAAGTTTCTATGATCTGATCCTGGAGGAGAATATTTGAGTTACGAGTTTGGTCTTCATTTGAAACAATGCAGAATAGTTTCGCAACTCACGCCACCTGGAACACCACAGTGTAATGGTGTGTCTGAACGTCGTAACCACACTTTATTAGATATGGTGCAATCTATGATGTCTCTCACTGATTTACCGCTATCATTTTGGGGTTATGCTTTAGAGACATCTGCATTCACGTTAAATAGGGCACCATCAAAATCCGTTGAGACGACACCTTATGAACTGTGGTTTGGCAAGAAACCCAAGTTGTCGTTTCTTAAAGTTTGGGGCTGCGATGCTTATGTGAAAAAGCTTCAACCTGATAAGCTCGAAACTAAATCGGAGAAATGTGTCTTCATAGGATACCCAAAGGAGACTGTTGGGTACACCTTCTATCACAGATCCGAAGGCAAGATATTTGTTGCTAAGAATGGATCCTTTCTAGAGAAGGAGTTTCTCTCTAAAGAAGTGAGTGGGAGGAAAGTAGAACTTGACGAGGTAATTGTACCTACTCCCTTATTGGAAAGTAGTTCAGAAATCAGTTCCAGTGATTCCTTCACCAGTAAGTGAGGAAGCTAATGATGATGATCATGAAACTTCTGATCAAGTTACTACCGAACCTCGTAGGTCAACCAGAATAAGATCCGCGCCAACGTGGTACAGTAATCCTGTTTTGCAGGTCATGTTACTTGACCATGACAAACCTACGAACTATGAGGAAGCGATGATGAGCCCAGATTCCGCAAAATGGCTTGAGTCCATGAAAGATGGGATCCATGTATGAGAACAAAGTGTGTACTTTGGTTGACTTGCCCGTTGACCGGTAGGCCATAGAGAATAAATGGATCTTCAAGAAGAAGACTAACACTGACGGTAATGTTACTGTCTACAAAGCTCGACTTGTTGTAAAAGGTTTTCGACAAGTTCAAGGAGTTGACTACGATGAGACCTTCTCGCCCGTAGCGATGCTTAGAGTCCATCCGAATCATGTTAGCAATTGCTGCATTTTATGATTATGAAATTTGGCAAATGGATGTCAAAACTGCATTCCTTAACAGATATCTTAAACAAGAGTTGTATATGATGCAACCAGAAGGTTTTGTCGATCCAAAAGGTGCTAACAAAGTGTGCAAGGTCCAGCGATCCATTTATGGACTGGTGCAAGCCTCTCGGAGTTGGAATATACGCTTTGATAGTGTGATCAAAGCATATGGTTTTATACAGACTTTTGGAGAAACCTATATTTACAAGAAAGTGAGTGGGAGCTCTGTAGCATTTCTGATATTATATGTGGATGACATATTGCTGATCAGAAATGATACTGAATTTCTGAATAGCATAAAAGGGATACTTGAATAAGAATTTTTCAATGAAAGACCTCGGTGAAGCTGCTTATATATTGGGCATCAAGATCTATAGAGACAGATCAAGACGCTTAATTGGACTTTCACAAAGCACATACCTTGATAAAGTTTTGAAGAAGTTCAAAATGGATCAAGCAAAGAAAGGGTTCTTGCCTGTGTTACAAGGTGTGAAGTTGAGTCAGACTCAATGCCCGACCACTGTAGAAGATAGAGAGAAAATGAAAGTCATTCCCTATGCTTCAACAATAGGTTCTATCATGTATGCAATGTTGTGTACCAGACCTATGTGTGCCTTGCTATTAGTTTTGCAGGGAGTTACCAAAGTAATCCAGGAGTGGATCACTGGGCAGCGGTCAAGAACATCCTGAAATACCTAAATAGGACTAAGGATATGTTTCTCATTTATGGAGGTAACAAAGAGCTCGTCATAAATGGTTATGTCGATGCAAGCTTCAACACTGATCCGGATGACTCTAAGTCACAAACCGGATACGTATTTTTATTGAATGGTGGAGCTGTCAGTTGGTGCAGTTCCAAGTAGAGCGTCGTGGCGGGATCTACATGTGAAGCGGAGTACATAGCTGCTTCGGAAGCAGCAAATGAAGGAGTCTGGATGAAGGAGTTCATATCCGATCTAGGTGTCATACCTAGTGCATCGGGTCCAATGAAAATCTTTTGTGACAATACTGGTGCAATTGCCTTGGCAAAGGAATCCAGATTTCACAAGAGAACCAAGCACATCAAGAGACACTTCAATTCCATCCACGATCAAGTCAAGGAGGGAGACATAGAGATTTGTAAGATACATACGGGTCTGAATGTTGTAGACCCGTTGACTAAGCCTCTCTCCAGAGCAAAACATGATCAGCACCAAGACTCCGTGGGTGTTAGAATCATTACAATGTAATCTAGATTATTTACTCTAGTGCAAGTGGGAGACTGAAGGAAATATGCCCTAGAGGCAATAATAAAGTTGTTATTTATATTTCCTTATATCATGATAAATGTTTATTATTCATGCTAGAATTGTATTGAGCGGAAACTTAGTACATGTGTGAATACATAGACAAACAAAGTGTCACTAGTATGCCTCTACTTGACTAGCTCATTAATCAAAGATGGTTATGTTTCCTAACCATAGAAAAGAGTTGTCATTTGATTAACAGGATCATATCATTAGAGAATGATATGATTGACTTGACCCATCCGTTAGCTTAGCACGATGATCGTTTAGTTTACTGCTATTGCTTTCTCCATAACTTATACATCTTCCTATGACTATGAGATTATGCAACTCCTGAATACCATAGGAACACTTCGTGTTCTATGAAACGTCACAACGTAACTGGGCGACTATAAAGATGCTCTACAGGTGTCTCCGATGGTGTTTATTGAGTTGGCATAGATCGAGATTAGGATTTGTCACTCCGTGTATCGGAGAGGTATCTTTGGGCCCTCTCAGTAATGCACATCACTATAAGCCTTGCAAGAAATGTAACTAATGAGTTAGTTACGGAATTTAGCATTACAGAATGAGTAAAGAGACTTGCCGGTAATGATATTGAACTAGGTATTGAGATACCGACGATCGAATCTCGGGCAAGTAACATACCGATGACAAAGGGAACAATGTATGTTGTTATGCGTTTTGACCGATAAAGATCTTCGTAGAATATGTAGGAACCAATATGAGAATCCAGGTTCCGCTATTGGTTATTGACCGGAGATGAGTCTCAGTCATGTCTAGATAGTTCTCGAACCTGTAGGGTCCGCACGCTTAACATTCGGTGACGATCGGTATTATGAATGTATGTGTTTTGATGTACCGAAGGTAGTTTGGAGTCCCGGACATGATCACAGACATGACGAGGAGTCTCGGAATAGTCATGAGATAAAGATCGATATATTGGAAGCCTATGTTTGGACATCAGAATGGTTCCGGATGAGTTCGGGCATATACCGGAGTACCGGGAGGTTACCGAAACCCCCCACGAAGTATATGGGCCTTATTGGGCCACGGTGGGAAAGAGGAGAAGGGAGCCTAGGAGGGGGCGCGCCCCCCAAGCCAATCCGAATTGGGTGCCCCCTTTCCTTCCCCCTCCCCCCTTCCTTCCTCTCCTAATCCAACTAGGGAAGGGGGGAATCCTACTCCCGGTGGGTGTAGGACTCCCTTTGGGCGCGCCATAGAGGGGCCGGTCCTCCCCCTCCTCCACTCCTTTATATACGGGGGAGGGGGCCACCCCATAGACACACAAGTTGATCTCTTATCCATGTGTGGTGCCCCCCTCCACAGATTTCCACCTCGGTCATATTGTTGTAGTGCTTAGGCGAAGCCCTGCGTCGGTAACTTCATCATCACCGTCATCACGCCGTCGTGCTAACGAAGCTCTTCCCCGACACTCAGTGGATCTAGAGTTCGTGGGACGTCACCGAGCTGAACTTGTGCAGATCGCGGAGGTGCCGTACCTTCGGTGCTAGGATCGGTCGGATCGTGAAGACGTACGACTACATCAACCGCGTTGTTATAACGCTTCCGCTTATGGTCTACGAGGGTACGTGGACAACACTCTTCCCTTCTCGTTGCTATGCATCACCTAGATGGATCTTGCTTGTGTGTAGGATTTTTTTTGAAATTGTTCCGTTCCCCAATAGAAACAATCAAGAGGACAACTGCAGACCAGAAGAGATCATGTGGGTATGCTCCACACATCCAGATGCTCATCAACTCCAAGATGGGCACCGTCACATACTTATTGGATAAAGAACACCTTCCCTTGAAGCCTAACTTTGAGGACAACACAGTTGTCATGAATGCTGAAGATCCCACATCAATAGAGGCTCAAGAGAAGAGGGAGAAAGCAAAAACTGAGAAGGCAGCAAAGGTGCCAAGTGCTGAAGAGGCTTCACAAGTTTTCCTCAAGTCAAAGCAAGATCAACTTGGATATCTTATTCAAGCCACTCTGAGGATTTAGAAAGGATTGGACACCCTGACTCAGAATGAAGAGAGTCTTGAGAGGATCATTGAGACAAAGTTCTATGATCATGACTTTAAGGTTACAGAAATGCAAACAGCCGTTGAGCAGCTCCAGGAAGAAGCTGAAGAAAGGAAAGGGAAAGCTACCACTAATGCTTTTCAGATAGTGCATAGGGCACAGAGATCTGCATCAGTGCCTGTGACAGACACAAGAGCTACTACGTTGGCACCTGCAGCCATAGCTTCGGTAGTTCCTCCAATTGCAACTCCACCAGCTCCAACAACCTCAACAGATGCATTCGTCCTCGGAGTCCTCTCCACGCCCCCTCCCGAAGATCAAGCCTAGAGAGCCGCATAGCACTATGCATTTTCGAGCTTTTTGGTAACTTCTTGCCAAAGGGGGAGAAAGTGTATAGTGTTGGGAAACGTAGTATTTCAAAAAATTTACCTACAATCACGCAAGATCTATGTAGGAGATGCATAGCAACGAGAGGGGAGAGTGTGTCTAAGTACCCTTGTAGACCGAAAGCGGAAGCGTTTAGTAACGCGGTTGATGTAGTCGAACGTCTTCGTGATCCAACCAATCCAAGTATCGAACGTACGGCACCTCCGCGATCTGCACACATTCAGATCGGTGACGTCCCTGGAACTCTAGATCCAGTTGAGGCCAAGGGAGAGTTTCGTCAGCACGACGGCGTGGTGACGGTGATGATGAAGTTACCGACGCAGGGCTTCGCCAAGCACTACGATAATATGACCGAGGTGTAAAACTGTGGAGGGGGGCACCGCACACGGCTAAAGATCAACTTGTGTGTCTATGGGGTGCCCCCCTCCACCGTATATAAAGGAGGGGAGGAGGAGGCCGGCCGGCCCTAGGGGGCGCATCCAAGGGTGGGAGTCCTACTCCAAGTAGGAATCGGCTCCCCCCTTTCCTAGTCCAAGTAGGAGAAGAAGGAAGGAGAGGGAGCGGGAGAGGGAAAGCGGGGCCACGCCCCCCTCCCCTAGTCCTATTCGGACTCCCCTTGGGGGGGCTCCACCTCCTGGCTGCTGCCCTCTCTCTCCCCTAAGGCCCATTATTTCCCCGGGGGGTTCCGGTAACCCTTCCGGCACTCCGGTTTTATCCGAAACTATCCGGAACACTTCTGGTGTCCGAATAACATGGTCCAATGTATCAATATTTATGTCTCGACCATTTCGAGAATCCTCGGCATGTCCTGATCTCATCCGGGATTCCAAAAAACCTTCGGTACATCAAATCACATAACTCATAATACAAATCGTCATCGAATGTTAAGCATGCGGACCCTACGGGTTCGAGAACTATGTAGACATGACCGAGACACATCTTCTGTCAATAACCAATAGTGAAACATGGATGCTCATATTGGTTTCTACATATTCTACGAAGATCTTTATTGGTCAAACCGTATAAGAACATACGTTGTTCCCTTTGTCATCGGTATGTTACTTGCCCGAGATTCGATCGTCGTTATCATCATACCTAGTTCAGTCTCGTTACCGGCAAGTCTCTTTACTCGTTCCATAATGCATCATCCCACAACTAACTCATTAGTCACTTTGCTTGCAAGGCTTATAGTGATGAGCATACCGAGAGGGCCCAGAGATACCTCTCCGAGACACGGAGTGACAAATCCTATTCTCGATCTATGCCAACTCAACAAACACCATCAGAGACACCTATAGAGCATCTTTATAACCACCCAGTTATGTTGTGACGTTTGATAGCACACTAATTTTTCCTCTGGTATTCGGGAGTTGCATAATCTCATAGTCATAGGAACATGTATAAGTTATGAAGAAAGAAATAGAAATAAACTAAACGATCATAGTGCTAAGCTAACGGATGGGTCTTGTCCATCACATAATTCTCTAATGATGTGATCCCGTTCATCAAATGACAACACATGTCTATGGCTAGGAAACTTAACCATCTTGATTAATGAACTAGTCAAGTAAAGGCATACTAGGGACACTTTGTTTGTCTATGTATTCACACATGTACTAAGTTTCCAGTTAATACAATTCTAGCATGAATAATAAACATTTATCATGATATAAGGAAATATAAATAACAACTTTATTATTGCCTCTAGGGCATGTTTCCTTCGTATAGATCATAGGCTTCGAGAGAGAGAGAGAGATTTGCTTCTTTTTGCATCTTTTGCTACTTATTTGATACTTATTTGTTTGTTTGCCTGGATGATACTTTGTGTGTGAGAGATACTTGTATGGTCATGTGTTTGATCATATCACTTTAATGCTTGTGCTTGAATGATGATATTATTTATCTCTCATGTATGATCATTCACTTTGCCTTGGTGATGAGTGCATATTTCATTTACTATCATTTTGAGCGCTCCACCAAGATGTATGTGACATGTAAGAGTAACCCATGATCCTAATCTATTGTGCATTTGCATTCAAAAGCAAATTTTAAATAATGCACAAATTTAGGTGGGGCTCTTACTTATCACATACTTCTCAAAGCGACGATATATTTCACTCTTATTATTATTTGTCGAAGCTTTGATCTATATGTTGTCATCAATTACCAAAAAGGGGGAGACTGAAAGTGCAACTAATCCCTGGGTGGTTTTGGTAATTCTTAACTACATATAGCTCTTTGAACTAATACTCTTTCAAGATGATCATTTCAGAAAGTTCAATGATAGGCATGGCATGGACTAGAGATGTGGACACCAACTCTCTATTTGCCTATTACAGAAATCAGTCTCATCGAGTTCATGTGATCGGTCTCACCGAGATTACGTTATGCCCTAACCCTAATGAAATCGGTCACATCGAGTTGACATGTTGGTCCCATCGAAAATCCTAACATTCACATTTTGAACTAAATCGGTCTGACCGAGTTTAACTATTTGGTCCCACCGAGTTTAGTAAATTGTGGTAACGGTTTGATTTTGTGTGGAGGCTATATATACCCCTCCACCCTTCCTCCATTTGTGGAGAGAGCCATCAGAATGTTCCTACACTTCCAGCATTCATTTTTTGAGAGAGAACCACCTACTCATGTGTTGAGACCAAGACATTCCAATCCAACCACAAGAATCTTGATCTCTAGCCTTCCCCAAGTTGCTTTCCACTCAAATCATCTTTCCACCAAATCAAAATCTGTGAGAGAGAGAGAGTTGAGTGTTGGGGAGACTATCATTTGAAGCACAAGAGCAAGGAGTTCATCATCAACACACCATCTATTACCTTTTGGAGAGTGGTGTCTCCTAGATTGGTTAGGTGTCACTTGGGACCCTCCGTCAAGATTGTGGAGTTTGAACCAAGGAGTTTGTAAGGGCAAGGAGATCGCCTACTTCGTGAAGATCTACCCAAGTGAGGCAAGTCCTTTGTGGGGGATGGCCATGGTGGGATAGACAAGGTTGCTTCTTCATGGACCCTTCGTGGGTGGAGCCCTCCGTGGACTCGTGCAACCGTTACCCTTCGTGGGTTGAAGTCTCCATCAACGTGGATGTACGATAGGACCACCTATCGGAACCATGCCAAAAATCTCCATGCCTACATTGCGTTTGCTCCCTCCAAACTCCTCCCCTTTACCTTCATATGCAATGATTTACATTCCGCTGCTATACTCTTAGATTTGCATGTGTAGGTTGATTGCTTGACTTATGATAAGTTGCTAAAATTTGCCAAGACTTAAAATTGGGAAAATGCTAGATTTTTATTTGGTCAAGTAGTCTAATCACCCCTCCCCCCTCTAGACATACTTTCGATCCTACAAATGCAATTCAGAGTTGTTAGAGGCGGAGCCGTCGGAATGCCGATGAGGCGAAGTAGCTAGAGGACGCGTAACAACCGGAGCATCGGGGCCAAAAACCGCACCGGCATCGACTCTGTCATGCCATGGAAGCTGGAGAATGCAGGTCCATGACTAATGGGACCGGAGTGGTGCCGGTAAGAATCCAACACTAAGCTTCAACCTGTTGTTGCCAAGAGGACCACCGTGATCAAACACCCGCGAAAGTCGTCGTTTTAAATATAATAGACTTCACATGGTACAATAGTTCAATAGTTCCATGCAAATTCTCAGATAACATCTTAATAACCCTAAGCTTCAACTTACTGTTGCCAAGAGGAACTACCATGACCAAACTGTTGGGGAACGTAGTAATTTCAAAAAAATTCCTACGCACACGCAAGATCATGGTGATGCATAGCAACGAGAGGGGAGAGTGTGTCCATGTAGCCTCATAGACTGAAAGCGGAAGCGTTAGCACAACGTGGTTGATGTAGTCGTACGTCTTCACGATCTGACCGATCAAGTACCGAACGCACGGCACCTCCAAGTTCTGCACACGTTCAACTCGATGACGTCCCTCGAACTCCGATCCAGCCGAGCTTTGAGGGAGAGTTCCGTAAGCATTACGGCGTGGTGACAATGTTGATGTTCTACCGTTGCAGGGCTTCACCTAAGCACCGCTACGACATTATCGAGGTGGACTATGGTGGAGAGGGGCACCGCACACGGCTAAAAGATCCAAGAGATCAATTGTTGTCTCTATGGGGTGCCCCCTGGCCATGTATATAAAGGAATGGAGGAGGGGAGAGAGGGCCGGCCCCTATGGCACGCCTTGGAGGAGTCCTACTCCCGCCGGGAGTAGGATTCCTCCCCTTCCAAGTAGTAGGAGTAGGAGACAAGGACGGGGAAGAGGGAAGAGAAGGAAGGAGGGGGCGCCACCCCTCCCCCTAGTCCAATTCGGACTAGTCATTGGGGGGCGCGCGGCCTGCCTCTCTCTCTCTCTCCCCTAAAGCCCAATAAGGCCCATATACTTCTTCCCCTGTATTCCCGTAACTCCCCGGTACTATGAAAAATACCCGAACCACTCGGAACCTTTCCGATCTCCGAATATAGTCGTCCAATATATCGATCTTTACGTCTCGACCATTTAGAGACTCCTCATCATGTCCCCGTTCTCATCCGGGACTCCGAACTACCTTCGGTACATCAAAACACATAAACTCATAATATAACCATCATCGAACTTTAAGCGTGCGGACCCTCCGGGTTCGAGAACTATGTAGACATGACCGAGACACGTCTCCGGTCAATAACCAATAGCGGAACCTGGATGCTCATATTGGCTCCTACATATTTTACGAAGATCTTTACCGGTCAAACCGCATAACAATATACGTTGTTCCCTTTGTCATCGGTATGTTACTTGCCCGAGATTCGATCGTCGGTATCTCAATACCTAGTTCAATCTCGTTACCGACAAGTATCTTTACTCGTTCCATAATACATCATTCCGCAACTAACTCATTAGATGCAATGCTTGCAAGGCTTAAGTGATGTGTATTACCGAGTGGGCCCAGAGATACCTCTCCGACAATCGGAGTGACAAATCCTAATCTCGAAATACGCCAACCCAACAAGTACCTTCGGAGACACCTGTAGAGCACCTTTATAATCACCCAGTTACGTTGTGACGTTTGGTAGCACACAAAGTGTTCCTTCGGTAAACGGGAGTTGCATAATCTTATAGTCATAGGAACAAGTATAAGTCATGAAGAAAGCAATAGCAACAAACTAAACGATCAAGTGCTAAGCTAACGGAATGGGTCAAGTCAATCACACCATTCTCCTAATGATGTGATCCCATTAATCAAATGACAACTCTTTGTCTATGGCTAGGAAACATAACCATCTTTGATCAACGAGCTAGTTAAGTAGAGGCATACTAGTGACACTCTGTTTTTCTATGTATTCACACATGTATCATGTTTCCGGTTAATACAATTCTAGCATGAATAATATATATTTATCATGATATAAGGAAATAAATAATAACTTTATTATTGCCTCTAGGGCATATTTCCTGTAGTATCCCACTTGCACTAGAGTTAATAATCTAGTTCACATCTTTATGTGATTAGTTCACATCTCCATGTGACTAATACCCAAAGGGTTTACTAGAGTCTATAATCTAGTTCACATCGCTATGTGATTAACACCCAAAGAGTGATCATGTTTTGCTTGTGAGAGAAGTTTAGTCTACGGGTCTACAACATTCAGATCCGTATGTATTTCGCAAATTTCTATGTCTACAATGCTCTACACGGAGCTACTCTAGCTAATTGCTCCTACTTTCAATATGTATCCAGATTGAGACTTAGAGTCATCTAGATCGATGTAAAAAGCTTGCATCAACGTAACTCTTTACGACGAACTCTTTTATCACCTCCATAACCAAGAAATATTTCCTTAGTCCTCTAAGGATAATTTTGACCGCTGTCCAGTGATCTACTCCTAGATCACTATTGTACTCCCTTGCCAGAAAGATGCTAAGGTATACAATATGACTGGTAAACAGCATATCATACTTTATAGAACCTATGACTGAGGCATAGGGAATGACTTATCATTCTCTTTAAATTTTCTGCCGTGGTCGGGTTTTGAGTCTTTACTCAACTTCACACCTTGCAACACAGGCAAGAACTCCTTCTTTGACTGTTCCATTTTGAACTACTTCAAAATCTTGTCAAGGTATGTACTCATTGAAATAACTTATCAAGCGTCTTGATCTATCTCTATAGATCTTGATGCTCAATGTGTAAGCAGCTTCATCGAGGTATTTTTTGAAAAACTCCTTTCAAATACTCCTTTATGCTTTCCCAAAAATTCTACATTCTTTCCGGTCAACAATATGTAATTCACGTATACTTATCAGAAATGTTGTAGTGCTCCCACTCACTTTCTTGTAAATACAGGCTTCACCGCAAGTCTGTATAAGACCATATACTTTGATCACTTTATCAAAGCATATATTCCAACTCCGACATGCTTGCACCAGTCCATAGATGGATCGTTGGAGCTTGCTCACTTTGTTAGCACCTTTAGGGTCGATAAAACCTTCTGGTTGTATCATATACAACTGTTCTTTTTAAGAAATCCATGAAGGAATACAGTTTTGACATCCATTTACCAGATTTCATAAAATGCGGCAACTGCTAACATGATTCGGACATACTTTTAAGCATCGATACGAGTGAGAAAATCTCATCGTAGTCAACACCTTGAACTTGTCAAAAATACTTTGCGACAATTTGAGCTTTGTAGATAGTAACACTACTTTTTATTATAAGCATCGCAACCCCAAACTTTAAGAAACGACAACTTTGGTTTCTTGCCAAACCACAGTTCATACGGTGTCGTCTCAACGGATTTAGATGGTGCCTATCAGTGTCAAAACCGGCGGATCTCGGGTAGGGGGTCACGAACTATGCGTCTAGGCCGGATGGTAACAGGAGGCAGGGAACACGATGTTTTACCCAGGTTCGGGCCCTCTTGATGGAGGTAAAACCCTACGTCTTGCTTGATTAATATTGATGATATGGGTAGTACAAGAGTAGATCTACCACGAGATCAAGGAGGCTAAACCCTAGAAGCTAGCCTATGGTATGATTGTTGTATATGGAGTTGATTGCCTACGGACTACAACCCTCCGGTTTATATAGACACCGGATAGGGTTAGGGTTACATAGAGTCAGTTACAATGGTAGGAGATCTTGAATATCCGCATCGCCAAGCTTGCCTTCCACGCCAAGGAAAGTCCCATCCGGACACGGGATGAAGTCTTCAATCTTGTATCTTCATAGTCCAGGAGTCCGGCTGAAGGTATAGTCCGGCTACCCGAACACCCCCTAATCCAGGACTCCCTCAGTAGCCCCTGAACCAGGCTTCAATGACGA
Organism: Triticum urartu; assembly: GCF_056163025.1. Classification (NCBI taxonomy): domain Eukaryota; kingdom Viridiplantae; phylum Streptophyta; class Magnoliopsida; order Poales; family Poaceae; genus Triticum; species Triticum urartu. The sequence goes on along the minus strand of NC_141876.1, from coordinate 67,700,405 downwards.
CGAGTCCGGCGCGCAAATTGTCTTCGGCATTGCAAGGCGGGTTCCTCCTCCAAGTCCTTCATAGAAGATTGTAAACACCAAGAGTAGTGTCCGGCTCTGCAAAATAAGCTTCCACATATTGCCATAGAGAGAATAATATTAACACAAATCAAATCTGCTAACGTATTCCGCAGTGCGTCATCACACTACAGCCAAGTCCTTTACTTGAATCGATTTCACTTTTCCACCTCAGCGTGTTTTGCGAGGCAGTTTCCTTGGCATGTCTTGTCAAAGCAGAGATCGTGTGCCCCCCTTTCACGGGATTCTCATCAATACAGACGTGGGTAACCCAATCGTTCCCGTTAGCATGTTTTCTCGATTAAAGGCGAGTCCCAAACGATTACGGGGAGGGCTCCTGGTATTCAACCTCTTATAAAGAGACCAGGGCCTTACTCCTTTTCTCCAATCCCAAAACGAGTTCGCCCGTCGCCTCGAGTTCCAACACCCTAGGCTCCAGATTCCGGGCGCCTCAGACCTTCGACAATGTCCGGTTCCGACCTTCAAGGCCGATGGATGCCCTCCTCCGTCACGGAGGAGGACGTGCTAAAGTTGAGAGAGGCTAAATTCTTGACCGCCGAAATTTCGCATAGGTTGCCTGCTCAAAGGCAGGCTATCCCCAGTCCCCAGCCCGGTGAGAGCGTAGTGTTCGTGTCTCACTTCCTTCGGGGGTTAGGCTTCCCGATGGATCCCTTTGTGAGGGGACTGCTGTTTTATTACGGGCTGGAATTTCACGACTTAGCTCCGGAGTCTATCCTCCATATCTCCTCGTTTATCATTGTATGCGAAGCGTTCCTCCGTGTTACCCCTCACTTCGGATTATGGCTCAAGACTTTCAAAGTGGAGCCGAAGATGATCAAGGGACGGCACGCAGAGTGCGGAAGCGCTGTTATAAGCAAAAATGCTGATGCTCCATGGCCCGAGGGCTCTTTTCAAGAGGAGCTAGGCTTGTGGCAACGAGAGTGGTTTTATATCACCACTCCCCGAAGCACCAAGTGGGTGGCGCTTCCTGCCTTTCGCTCAGGTCCCCCACCACGGCTAGCGTCATGGGTTAACAGAGGGTTAGATTGGGGTTTGCCCAAAGACGTGCCCTTGTTACAGGGCCGCATTAAGGATCTCTTGGAAGGAGACCTCAGCCTGGTCAAGGTGATGCAGGTCATGCTGATTCGCCGAATATTGCCCGGCAAACGTCGCTCCCTTCGCCTGTGGGAGTTTAATCCAGAGGGACCGCGAGCTCTCCAGAATTTCATGGGCGCAATGCCCACGGAGAAGTATAAACTGTTCTTCAGATCACGAGAGATGTGTCCGGATTTAACCGAGGACGCAGGCCTAAGCTGCAATCGCCCGTATACTCAAGTAAGCAACCTTGTGCCCGGACCTTCTATCCGTATAATTGTCATAAACTTGCCCCTAAAAGAGCCGTCCTTTTAAATAGGAGTGGATAGCGAAGGCAAAGCTGATCAGGCGTCCGGCTCCCCTTCCTGAAACCAGGCCGGATCCCGTGCTGGTCAGGATGCTGGAGATAATGCCTTTGGAGGGAAGCAAGGGGGAGGACAAGGAAACTATGGCCTTCTCGAAGGAGGCTGCTCCGAAGGGAGGAACCGACAATTCCTCTCCTAAGGGGAAGAAGAGAGCCGCCTCTGACGACCCGGAAACCATGGCCTCGAAGCGGGGGAAAAAATCCTCGTCAGAGGGTCCGACGCCGGGGAGTTCCTCGGCCGGACTACGCCCTCAAGGGGATCAGCCCTCCAGCGAGCCGTAAGTAGAGAAAGATTTTCCTTTTGAGGGATGAGGGAAATCCTTGATTTAGATCTGAGAAGATTAACCGAATTTTTACCTTGTAGCTCGGACCTCAGCCCTTCTCAGCAGAGCTCGTCTTCGGGGGATCTCCTTCCGGAGATGATGGAGAGCGGGACGCCTCCTCCTGCCCTGCCGCCTAGCGAGGCGGGCGACCCCGAGGTGTCGTCGCGGAGGGTTTCTCCGAATCTGGCAGGGGCGGAAGATAGCTATGTGGCCCCCCGAGGTTCTTCGCGTCCGGCCTTCGAAAGAGGTCGTGGGACAAGTCCGGCACCGCCTGGTGCTCGGCCGGAGGAGCTAAAGATTCTGCTGGGGCAAGCTTCTATCTCGGAGGAGCACCGTGCATTGATTGGCACGGTGATTGAAAGGATCCCATCCGCAGAGAGCGGATTGCATGAGGCCGTCAAAAGTTTACTGACGGGTTTTGAGGTACATTAGATAATGTACACTTTTGTCAGTTGCGCATGAATAAGATGCGCCCTGTGTAGATAGTAGCCCCTGAGACTCTGCGCGTCGTCAAGAAATGACGGCACGCGGAGGATCATAATCCCAGGTCTAAGATGTCGCCTTTGAATGTAGGCGGCAGGGTGTCCGGAATCGAGCCGAACTAATGATTTTGCCGAACTAAAGCGGCAACTGGACGTGGCAGATGCCGACATCGCGCTTGTCAACAAGCGGCTTGATGAGGCTCAAGGTATGTAATTCCTCAGGCGGCATCAGGTAAGAAGAGTTTTATGCCAGTGTCTTATGATGTGTGTGCTTGACGCAGATGGTGCGGCCGCCGTGGAGAGTCTTAGGGCAGAACTTGCCTGAGCTGAAGAACAAGCCAGAGAAAGTGATGCGGCTGCCAAGAAAGCCCTTGAAGAGCTGAGAGCCGAATAGGCTGCTCATTGCCGAAGCAAGGAAGAGATGGCCGAGATGGCCGAAAAGTTAAAGAGTGCTGCAGACCGTTGCAGACTTCTTGAGAAAGAAGACCGGGCGAAACAGATGGACTTAGAGAAGGCCGTTGCCAATGCCAAGGACGCGCGCTCTGCGATGAGAGCTGCGAAGGAGGAGCTGCGTCAGGCCGAACAGATTATGGCTGGAAAGCCCTTTATGCTGCGAAGGAAATTTTGCGATCCGAAGTTTGCTCCGTTGGACTGGATGTGGAGTGTGGAGGATACCTATCTAGATTTGGCAGCGAGTGCTGCTGATGCGACCGAACACTTTCGAGATCAGAAAGATCGCAAAGTGGAAAAGCTTTTCTGGTCGCAGTTTCACAATCCAAAGCGTCCGCTGGCAGTGGACGATCGTTTGGCTCAATGGGCCGAACTGAATAGGTTGTCCGGACTCGCCATGAAGTACGTCATGGGTCATCTGTGGCCGGGGAGATCGGAGCCGAAGAGTTATTTCAGCTTGGTGCAACAATTCCTTGACGCGGTGCTGCGTATTAATGCAATGAAGAGGTCAGCATGCATAGAGGGCGCAAGGATGGCTCTTGCCCGTGTCAAGACATACTGGACAGAGATGGAGACCACCATTGTTGCGTCCCGAGATTCGGACAAAAGCCGAGTACCCTCCAAGCACTATTTTCAGGAAGTCCTTGAAGGCGCTCGTGTAATAGAGACGCAGTGCTCAAAAGATGCTATGTTATGATAGCATATGTAATTATAAAGTAATATTTTGATAAACTGTAGTGGCCTTTTTATACTTGTGCCTTCAAGTATTGGGAACACCTCATGTGCGGCCGTTTTAAGATATATATATATATATATATATACAAAATCTGAAAGATGACAGTCGTTGGCTTCAGCCCCCACGCACATAGTGCGGGGGTGCTCGCAGAAGACACATTTTCACACTTAACCCAACGTCTTGGTCCTACAAAGGAGGTGATAGCGCAGCGGGCCAGGCAACCGGACTATAATGCTTTAACACTTTCACTTAGCCATAGGAGCTTGACAGTGAGACTATTTAGGTAGCCCCTTGGTGGTGACTGCGCTCGCCCGAGTTTGGGGCGCGTATGTGCCTAACCGGGAAGCGGCCCTTCGTTAAAGCGGAGGAATCCGATAGCTTCTGATGGGTCATCGAGTGGCTGACCAGTCTCACGCTACATCATGACAGTCAGTTTTCGGCTTTCTCTACTGAGGTGCTCGCCCGGCCGAACCGGGGCACAAACGCAGTAGTTCTCCTGGTGCTACCTTAGCCGATAGAGCGGAACGTAAGGTAGCCGAACTCAGGAGCCGGGCAACCCAACATTTGACCAAAGACATGATTCGGAGTCGATGCATATAATGCCAAAACTCGCGGCGCCGAACACTCCCTAAGGTGTTCGGTCTTTATGAGTGCGGGCGAAACAACACTCTTTATTAAAAAAGCCCCTAGTGTCCAGGTACGTGCAAAAATTCTGATGTGGCCACATGCCAAGACGCCAGCCTCCTCCTTGGTTATATTAGAAAAAACCAGGGGATGTGTAGCAACAAGAGACAGTAAAAAAGGTTTACGCAGGGTCTTAATCTAAAAAGAATCCTTTAGGACGGGTCCCTACTGCACGTCTGCGCCTGTGTCACCGTTGTGCTGTATCCTGGACGGGCGCCGCACGACGTTCATCTGTAAAAGAGAGAAACTGAGTTGAAAAACGGGTGGTGCCGAACAAAAGTTTAAAATAAACAAAGTATAAAGTAAAATATATAAAATTGAGCTTTATTGTCTCTTATTGTATATGCACGGAGCCCCTAGTGCGGGGGTATATGGCCATTAAGCCTGCATCAATGATGATTTTGTACCGAACTCGTCTGTCCGTGTTCGTGGTCTTTAATGACCTATTTCGAAGTTTTTTGGCCGGTGAGGCCATTTTACTGTGGGGCTGTCAAAGCGGCTGCACAATCCTCCGCTTGGGGAGGCGCACTTTAGTGCTTCCCCTTCAAAGAGATGATGCCTCGTGGACCGGGCATCTTAAGCGTGAGAGATGCATAATGCGGTATTGCATTAAAGCGAGCGAAAGCTTCGCGTCCCAGTAGTGCTTGATAGCGACTTGAGAACGGGACGATATGGAAGGTTAGCTTTTCGCGGCGGAAGTTATCGGCAGAGCCGAATATAACTCCGAGCCGGAGGAAACCCATACAATGGGTGTCCGGACCAGGTGTTACCCCTTGAAAGGAGGTTTTGCTGCGGCGGATTCTTGCTGGGTTTATCCCCATGTGATGGATTGTATCCTGATATATCAGGTTTAGTCCACTACCGCCGTCCATAAGGACATTTGAAAACTGGAGTCCGCCAATTATTGGATCGAGTATCAAGGCAGTCCAGCCTGCATTCTTGATATTTCTGGAATAATCTAGCTGATCGAAGATGATCGGTTTTGACAACCAGTGGCAGGACCCTTTGGGGATGGGCCGTGTGGTGCGTACCTTTACGGGCGCCGCACGTTTTGTTATGTGAAGTGAGTTCACTATTTTTACTTCTTGTGGGAAGTTCTTTTGTTTCCTGGTGCTCTGCTTTTGGGGTTCGTCCTCGTCTTTGCTTGGTGTGTCGAGCCCCTTGTGTTCGGCATTGAGTCTGCCGGATTGTTTGAAAACCCAACAGTCTCTGTGGGTATGGTTAGCAGGCTTCCCGGGAGTACTGTGTATCTGACATATCCTGTCCAGGATTTTATTTAGGTTGGATGGATCGTCCCTGTTATCCTGGGGGGCGATTTTTCCTGATTTTGTCGTGAGCCTTTGAATCCGGCATTGACTGCCATGCTCTTCGGACTTTTGTCCTTAGTCCAGCGATGGTCCTTGTTACGTCACGGTTTTCCGTTTCCATCCCTAGTTTCGGATGTACTTGGGTCGCTGGGGCTGCACCTTGCCAACCAGCTGTCCTCCCTTGCACAAAAGCGGGTCATGAGGCTTGTTAGTGCGGCCATTGTTCTTGGCTTTTCTTGGCCGAGGTGTCTGGCGAGCCATTCGTCTCGGACGTTATGCCTGAGAGCTGCTAGGGCTTCGGCGTCCGAACAGTCGACTATCTGATTCTTTTTAGTGAGGAATCTATTCCAGAACTGCCGAGCTGATTCTCCGGGTTGTTGAGTTATGTGACTAAGATCCTCTGCATCCAGAGGGCGGACATAGGTCCCTTGAAAGTTTGCTCGGAAAGCATCCTCGAGCTCTTCCCAGCTTCCAATTGTGTTTTCGGGAAGGCTTTTAAGCCAATGCCGGGCTGGCCCTTTAAGCTTAAGGGGTAAATATTTTATGGCATGGAGATCATCTCCTCTAGCCATGTGTATGTGGAGGATATAATCCTTGATCCAAACTCCAGGGTCTGTTGTTCCATCATATGCCTCTATGTTTACGGGTTTGAATCCCTCTGGGAATTCATAGTCCAGGACCTCATCGGTGAAACATAGGGGGTGTGCGGCGCCCCTGTATTTGGGTGTGCTGGATTCTGACGATGGCTTCATAGCGTTGCTTACGAGAGCTTGCTTTCTTGGCCCATAAATGGACCTGACTGGGCCATGATGCGAATCCTTAAGTGGGTCGCATGCTGATTTAGGTGCGGCGCCGCTTGCCGCTTTATGGGGTCGTCTATCCGACCATGTGGCTTTCTCATTTTTTGAATGCGAGGGCTCTAGGGCCTCTTCGTCGAATTCAGGCAGTAGCTTTCTTTTCGGATAGCTTTTAGTGCAGCGACTGTCGCCGTATTTATCTGCGGTATTGATTACTTTGCTCCATCTAATCTGGAGTGCATCTTCTGCTGTTTTTAGCTTCCGCTTCTGCTTTTTTAGGCTGCGTGCAGTTGCAACGAGCCTCTCGTGGAGATTCTTCTGCTCCATAGGTTTATCTGGCGTGAGGTCGTCCAGAATGCCGTTTTCGCCGGAGGAGGGATGTTCGGTTTCTCTATCCGTGTTGCCCTGTTCGGACAGTTGCTCTAAGGCCTGCTCGTCGTCTATCGGCTCGTCCTGCTCTATGGCTGGGTTTTTGTCGAGGCGGGGTTTGGGTCGGCGTTTACGCCGACGCTTTGATTGCTTTTCGGGGGGTCGATCTCCCGTCCCATCCCCTTTTTCCTCGTTGTCGCTTCCTTTAGGGGTGTCCACCATGTACACATCGTGAGATGAGGTGGCTGTCCAATGCCCTATGGGCGTTGGTTCGTCGGTATCTCCTGCATCGTCATCCATGCCGTCGATGTCTCCGGAGTCGAAGTTGAGCACGTCGTTTAAATTGTCGACAGTGGCTACCAAGTGGGTGGTGGGTGGGCTTTGAATTTCTTCATCGTCCGTATCCCATCCTCACTGACCGTAGTTCGGCCAGGGCTCTCCTGATAAAGAGAGAGACTTGAGAGAGTTCAGGATATCGCCAAAAGGCGAGTGCTGAAAGATGTCTGCGGCGGTGAACTCCATTACCACCGCCCAATCGGATTCGATCGGCAGGGGCGCGGGGGGTTCGAAGTTCGGAAAGGAGTCCGGATCCTCGGAGTCACGGATCATGCAGAGTGCGGGGCTAGCGTTCGGCTCGATCGCCTTTGAGATCGAAGCCCCCGAGGTGACGTCCAACCGCTCATCCTCGATTGGCGCAATAGGCTCCGAGTTAGGGGTCGGAACCGATGCGTGTGCGGCCTCCAGGACACCATCCGGAGGCAGAGCTAGATCATGCCCCTCGAGATAGTGCGGCGCGCTTGGCCGTGGCTCGAACCCGTCAAAGATCAAGTATCCGAGGATGTCAGCCGTGTAGTTTAAGCTTCCAAACCTGACTTGATGGCCAGTGGCGTAGCTTTCGATCTGCTCCAGGTGGCCGAGCGAATTGGCCCGCAGAGCGAAGCCGCCGAAGACGAAGATCTGTCCGGGGAGAAAAGTCTCACCCTGGACCGTATCGTTGTTGATGATCAAAGGAGCCATCGGGCCTAAAGGCAACGACACAGAGGAACTCTCAATGAAAGCACCAATGTCGGTGTCAAAACCGGCGGATCTCGGGTAGGGGGTCCCGAACTGTGTGTCTAGGCCAGATGGTAATAGGAGGCAGGGAACACGATGTTTTACCCAGGTTCAGTCCCTCTTGATGGAGGTAAAACCCTACGTCCTGCTTGATTAATATTGATGATATGGGTAGTACAAGAGTAGATCTACCACGAGATCAAGGAGGCTAAACCCTAGAAGCTAGCCTATGGTATGATTGTTGTATATGGAGTTGATTGCCTACGGACTACAACCCTCCGGTTTATATAGACACCGGATAGGGTTAGGGTTACATAGAGTCGGTTACAATGGTAGGAGATCTTGAATATCCGCATCGCCAAGCTTGCCTTCCACGCCAAGGAAAGTCCCATCCGGACACGAGACGAAGTCTTCAATCTTGTATCTTCATAATCCAGGAGTCCGGCTGAAGGTATAGTCCGGCTACCCGAACACCCCCTAATCCAGGACTCCCTCAGTGCCCTTTTTAACGTGAATGAAGCTGTCTCTAATGCATAACCCCAAAACTATAGTGGTTAATTGGTAAGAAACATCATAGATTGCACTATATCCAATAATAGTACGGTTATGACGTTCGGACACACCATTATGCTGTGGTGTTCCAGGTGGCACAATTTTGTGAAACTATTCCACATTGTTTTAGTTGAAGACCAAACTCGTAACTCAAATATTTGTCTCTGCGATCAGATCATAGAAACTTTATTTTCTTGTCACGATGATTTTCCACTTCAGTCTGAAGTTCTTTGAACTTTTCAAATGTTTCAGACTTATGTTTCATCAAGTAGATATACCCATATCTGCTCAAATCATCTGTGAAGGTCGAAAAATAACGATACCCGCCGCGAGCCTCAACACTCATCGGACCGCATAGATCAGTATGTATTATTTCCAATAAGTCAGTTGCTCGCTCCATTGTTCCGGAGAACGGAGTCTTATTCATCTTGCCCATGAGGCATGGTTCGCAAGCATCAAAATGATTCATAATCAAGTGATTCCAAAAGCCCATCAGCATGGAGTTTCTTCATGCGCTTTACACCAATATGACCTAAACGGCAGTGCCACAAATAAGTTGCACTATCATTATTAACTTTGCATCTTTTGGCTTCAATATTATGAATATGTGTATCACTACGATCGAGATCCAACAATTCATTTTCATTGGGTGTATGACCATAGAAGGTTTTATTCATGTAAACAGAACAACAATTATTCTCTAACTTAAATGAATAACCGTTTTGCAATAAACATGATCAAATTATATTCCTGCTCAACGCAAACACCAAATAACATTTATTTAGGTTTAACACTAATCCCGAAAGTATAGGGAGTGTGCGATGATGATCAGATCAATCTTGGAACCACTTCCAACACACATCGTCACTTCACCCTTAACTAGTATTTGTTCATTCTGCAACTCCCGTTTCGAGTTACTACTCTTAGCAACTGAACCGGTATCAAATACCGAGGGGTTGCTATAAACACTAGTAAAGTACACATCAATAACATGTATATCAAATATAGCATTGTTCACTTTGCCATCCTTCTTATCCGCCAAATACTTGGGGAAGTTCCGCTTCCAGTGACCAGTCCCTTTGCAGTAGAAGGACTTAGTCTTAGGCTTAGGTCCAGACTTGGGCTTCTTCACTTGAGCAGCAACTTGCTTGCCATTCTTCTTGAAGTTCCCTTTCTTTCCCTTTGCCCTTTTCTTGAAACTAGTGGTCTTGTTAATCATCAACACTTGATGCTCTTTCTTGATTTCTACCTTCATCGATTTCATCATCATCAAAAGCTTGGCAATCGTTTTCGTCATCCCTTGCATACTATAGCTCATCACGAAGTTCTACTAACTTGGTGATGGTGACTAGAGAATTCTGTCAATCACTATTTTATCTGGAAGATTAACTCCCACTTGATTCAAGCGATTGTAGTACCCAGACAATCTGAACACATGCTCACTGCTTGAGCTATTCTCCTCCATCTTTTAGCTATAGAACTTGTTGGAGACTTCATATCTCTCAACTCGGGTATTTGCTTGAAATATTAACTTCAACTCCTGGAACATCTCATATGATCCATGACGATCAAAACATCTTTGAAGTCCCGATTCTAAGTTGTTAAGCATGGTGCACTAAACTATCAAGTAGTCATCATATTAAGCTAGCCAAACGTTCATGACATCTGCATCTGCTCCTGCAATAGGTCTGTCACCTAGCGGTGCATCAAGGACATAATTCTTCTGTGCAGCAATGAGGATAATCCTCAGATCACGAATCCAATCCGCATCATTGCTACTAATCATTTTTCAACTTAGTTTTCTCTAGGAACATATCAAAAATAAAACAGAGGAGCTAAACGCGAGCTATTGATCTACAACATAGATATGCTAATACTACCAGGACTAAGTTCATGATAAATTAAAGTTCAATTAATCATATTACTTAAGAACTCCCACTTAGATAGACATCCCTCTAATCATCTAAGTGATCACATGATCTAAATCAACTAAACCATAACCGATCATCACGTGAAATGGAGTAGTTTTTAATGGTGAACATCACTATGTTGATCATATCTACTATATGATTCACGCTTGACCTTTCGGTCTCAGTGTTCCGAGGCCATATCTACATATGCTAGGCTCGTCAAGTTTAACCTGAGTATTCTGTGTGTGCAAAACTGGCTTGCACCCGTTGTAGATGGACATAGAGCTTATCACAACCGATCATCACGTGGTGTCTGGGCACGACGAATTTTGGCAACGGTGCATACTCAGGGAGAACACTTTTATCTTGAAATCTAGTGAGAGATCATCTTATAATGCTGCCGTCAATCAAAGCAAAATAAGATGCATAAAAGATAAACATCACATGCAATCAATATAAGTGATATGATATGGCCATCATCATCTTGTGCTTGGGATCTCCATCTCTAAAGCACCGTCATGATCACCATCGTCACCAGCGCGACACCTTGATCTCCATCGTAGCATCTTGTCGTCTCGCCAACTGTTGCATCTACGACTATCGCTACCGCTTAGTGATAAAGTAAAGCAATTACAGGGCGATTGCATTGCATACAATAAAGCGACAACCATATGGCTCCTGCCAGTTGCCGATAACTCGGTTACAAAACATGATCATCTCATACAATAAAAAAATAGCATCATGCCTTGACCATATCACATCACAACATGCCCTGCAAAAACAAGTTAGATGTCCTCTACTTTGTTGTTGCAAGTTTTACGTGGCTGCTATAGGCTGAGCAAGAACCGTTCTTACCTACACATCAAAACCACAATGATAGTTCATCCAGTTAGTGTTGTTTTAACCTTCTCACGGACCGGACGTAGGCAGACTCGGTTCAACTAAAATTGGAGAAACTGACACCCGCCAGCCACCTGTGTGCAAAGCACATTGGTAGAACCAGTCTCGCGTAAGCGTGCGCGTAATGTCGGTCCGGGCCGCTTCATCCAACAATACCGCCTGTAGCGACCAGACCTCAAACAGTCTGATCTTTGTGCTTTAGTGTCATCCCTGGATCAGTAATCCTGACACGCACAATACTTGAAGGATTTATAGCAGAGTAGAAATCACACACTTATTACAACGAGTGTCTCAAAAGAGAACTTATTACAAATAATATGGCTTAAGGCCATCTAATAACGATAACAGCGGAAGGCCTGGAAGATAAGTGAGTCCATCAACTCCAACGACATCACTGAGTATAGAACCATGACCTAAAGGCACCTTACTCGTCGTCTGAAAAGTCTGCAACATGAACGTTGCAGCCTGAAACGGGTCAGTACATGGAACATGCTAGCAATGTAACACATACAGAGTAATGAAAGAATAAAGCTATACTACATGCATATATGGCTGGTGGAAAGCTCTATGGTTACAGTTTTGCATAAAGCCAATATTTCCCTACTGCAAAGGAATAAATTTTTATTTAACTATCATGGTAGTTGTTAAACATTGAGAAGATATACATCCTCTCAATCCCAATTAAACAATATCATTAAAACCCAACAATATTAATTAAAGTAACATGATGAGATTCACATGATAATCCAAGTACTAGATACTCAAGACGTCCATAAACGGGGACACGGCTAACCATGGTTAGTTTATACACTCTGCAGAGGTTTGCGCACTTTTACCCACAAGACTCGATCTCCTCCATTGGGATTCTCGCACTACATGATGTTTGAGAAATGGATGACCGAGACATAGTCTTTCAGAAGCGCTAGCACCTTACGATCGGGTAGACAGTACCAACCTACATCCCCTACATCTGCTAGTCTACCTCTGTAAGAGTTCGCACGACTTAGTAAACTATGCTAGAGCCCATAGTAGCTTGTGGCTGCACACAGAAGTTTCTAGTATGAGTAATCTCATGATCCCTTTGAGCCTGGGTGGCGGTCCATAAAGAAAAATAGGCAATCGCTAGAATACCCAGGTGCCTCAATCCACTCAGATGTGTGTTTAAGTTTCCACCTTAAATAAACCATTAATTAACAATCTCACATCTGTCATGGATACACTCACCCAATCCACGTCTACTAGCATAGCATGGCAATATAAGAAAACATAGAAGTAACTCCCAAGGTTTGATAATAAAACAGGTAATAGGTACTACCTCATGTACTTCCCAAAAACCACATATTAATCAGATCCTAATCATGCAATTGTTTGAGGATTGATCTAATGCAATAAAAACTGGGTAGTAAAGAGGTATGATCAAAGTGTTACTTGCCTTGCTGATGATCCGTGAAACCTAGAGATTCAAAGTAGCAAGCGGCGCACTCCGGGTACTCTAACGCAAACAAACAAGCATACAATAAGTACTAATCTAATGCACGGGTAAAACTCAAATAAGAGATCTAACCAGAAAGTTCAACTTAAGAACTCCGGTTTGCAAAAAGAATCAAATCGAACGAAGCAACGAAAGTCAAACAGCCAAAAAAAACTTCGTTTACTAATCTGGATCTAAGTCAAACTTTACAGAAGCAAAATCTTGCTTGAGTAGGTTAAACAGAAAAAGTGTTTCGAGACGAAACTCCAGGCGCTTGAATCGCCTGATTCCGGTAAACGGGCGAAAATTTATACTAGAACGAAAATCGGATCAGAAATCGCGATCAGAAATAACCGCGGAAAATCCGAGAAAAAGAAAAACTAACGAACAGATTAACGAACGAACGTTCGTTAACTGAAACTAAACGGCGAATTCGTCCGTTAAAACGAACGAACGGGCGAACGCTCACTAAATAAATAAACCGAAAAAACCGATCTATTTCAAAAAAAAACGAATCTAGGGTTTTCTTAAAAAACCGGATTGGTTTCTTTAGAAAACCGGGGCGGCGGGGCGGCTACCTCGGCTCGGCTCCAGCGGGGTTCTGGTGTGGCGGCGGGGCGGCATGGGGTGGCGAGCCTACGGCGGCGGTGGCGGGAGGCGGCGGCGCAAGGTGGCGGCTGCTGCTGCTGCTATCGGCGGCGGGGCGGGTCGGGTGGCGGGGTGGGAAGGGCGGTGGCGGTATTTAAGAGGGAGGGGGCGGCGGCTTGGGGAAGGGGCAAGGCGGCGGCGGCGCGGAGGAGTCCGGCTCGGACTGGGAGTCTGGGTTGGCGGCGGCGGCGCAGGGAAGGCGGCGGCGGCGCGGGCCGGCTGGCTCGGCTGGGCCTTCGGCCTAGTCGGGCGCGGAGATTTTGTTTTTTGAAAAAAATAATCCCACCGAACTAAGAAAAATCCTAGAAAAATAAATAAAAATCTAAAAATGCCAAAACGAATTTTCACCGTCTAAATAAAATATTTAGAACAAGATGAACATTTTCTTGGCCCTAAAATGCAGTTTTGAAAAACATGCAATTTTTCCTAAATTCAAATAAAATAGCAAAAACTCCAAAATAAATATTTTTGATTTTTTTATTAAATCTTCAGTATTTCTTTGTTTTCGGAAAGTCATTTTATTCCCTCTCACTTATTTTTTAATTATAGAAATAATTGAAGATAAAATAAATAAAATCAATGATCCTATTTTCAAAATTTGAGAAAACTCAAATATGAAAATAACGAAATCCCCAACTCTCTCCGAGGGTCCTTGAGTTGCGTAGAATTTCTGGATCAGGCCAAAAGCAAATAAAATATGATATGCAGTGATGACCTATTGTATAACATTCCAAACTGAAAATTTGGGATGTTACAAACCTACCCCCCCTTAAGATGAATCTCGCCCTCGAGATTCGGGTTGGCTAGAAAATAGGTGAGGCTGGTCCTTCAGCAGATCTTCCTCTCACTCCCAGGTGGCTTCATCCTCGGTGTGGTGGCTCCACTGAACTTTGCAAAACTTGATAACCTTGCTGCAGGTGACTCGGCTGGCATACTCAAGAATCTTGACTGGTTCCTCCTCATAGGTCAAATCACTGTCGAACTGAATCGCTTCCAGCGGCACTGTATCCCTCTGCGGTATATCAGCCATCTCAGCGTGGCACTTCTTCAACTGGGAAACGTGGAATACATTGTGAACTCCTGACAATCCTTCGGGAAATTCCAACTTGTAGGCTACTTCTCCCATACGCTCCAAAACCTTGTATGGTCCTACAAAACATGGCGCTAACTTTCCCTTAACTCCAAAGCGCTTAACTCCTCGAAGTGGAGATACTCGAAGATAAACTCGGTCTCCGACTTCGTAAACTGTCTCCTTGCGTTTAGAATCTGCGTAGCTGTTCTTCCTGGACTGGGCTACTTTGAGCCTATCGCGAATCAATTTCACCTTCTGTTCAGACTCCTTAGTCAAATCCGGTCCAAACAACTGGCAGTCTCCAACTTCATCCCACGACAATGGGGTCCTGCACCTCCTTCCGTACAAGGCTTCGAAAGGGGGCCATCTTCAAACTGGATTGATAACTATTGTTGTAAGAGAACTCTGCATATGGCAAATTGTCATCCCAACTAGATCCATAATCTAGCGCACAAGCTCTCAGCATATCCTCCAAAATCTGATTGACTCTCTCGGTCTGTCCATCTGTCTGCGGATGAAAAGCTGTACTGAACTCTAGCCTGGTACCCAAAGTTTCGTGCAGCTGATTCCAGAACTTTGAGGTAAACTTGGTTCCTCTATCAGATACAATGCTCCTCGAAACTCCATGTAGACATACGATCCTGGTCATATATATCTTTGCCAACTTAGCACTGGTGTAAGTAGTCTTTACTGGGATGAAATGAGCTACCTTCGTCAAACGATTGACTACAACCCAAATCAAGTCATAGTCTGAATGAGTTCTGGGCAATCCCGTAATAAAATCCATGCCTAGCTTATCCCACTTCCATTCGGGTATTGGCAATGGCCGTAGCAATCCTACCGGCTTCTGATGCTCTACCTTTATGATGTCTACTACACAACCTTCTTCTTGTAGACGTTGTTGGGCCTCCAAGTGCAGAGGTTTGTAGGACAGTAGCAAATTTCCCTCAAGTGGATGACCTAAGGTTTATCAATCCGTAGGAGGCGTAGGATGAAGATGGTCTCTCTCAAGCAACCCTGCAACCAAATGACAAAGAGTCTCTTGTGTCCCCAACACACCTAATACAATGGTAAATTGTATAGGTGCACTAGTTCGGCGAAGAGATGGTGATACAAGTGGTATATGGATGGTAGATAAAGGTATTTGTAATCTTAAAATATAAAAACAGCAAGGTAACTAATGGTAAAAGTGAGCGTAAACGGTATTGCAATGCTAGGAAACAAGGCCTAGGGTTCATACTTTCACTAGTGTAAGTCCTCTCAACAATAATAACATAATTGGATCACATAACTATCCCTCAACATGCAACAAAGAGTCACTCCAAAGTCACTAATAGCGGAGAACGAACGAAGATATTATGGTAGGGTACGAAACCACCTCAAAGTTATTCTTTCCAATCAATCCGTTGGGCTATTCCTATAAGTGTCACAAACAGCTCTAGAGTTCATACTAGAATAACACCTTAAGACACAAATCAACCAAAACCCTAATGTCACCTAGATACTCCAATGTCACCTCAAGTATCTGTGGGTATGATTATACGATATGCGTCACACAATCTCAGATTCATCTATTCAACCAACACAAAGGACCTCAAAGAGTGCCCCAAAGTTTCTACCGGAGAATCATGACGAAAACATGTGCCAACCCCTATGCATAGGTTCATGGGCGGAACTCACAAGTTGATCACCAAAACATACATCAAGTGAATCACGTGATATCCCATTGTCACCACAGATATCCACGACAAGACATACATCAAGTGTTCTCAAATCTTTAAAGACTCAATCCGATAAGATAACTTCAAAGGGGAAACTCAATTCATTACAAGAGAGTAGAGGGGGAAGAAACATCATAGGATCCAAATATAATAGCAAAGCTCGCGATACATCAAGATCGTATCACCTCAAGAACACGAGAGAGAGAGAGAGATCAAACACATAGCTACTGGTACATACCCTTAGCCCCGAGGGAGAACTACTCCCTCCTCGTCATGGAGAGCACCGGGATGATGAAGATGACCACCGGAGAAGGATTGCCCCCTCCGGCAGGGTGCCGAAACGGGTCTAGATTGGCTTTCGGTGGCTACGGAGGCTTTTGGCAGCGGAACTCCCGATCTATTGTGCTCACGGATGTTTTTAGGGTATATGGAGATATATAGGCGGAAGAAGTACGTTAGGGGAGCCACAAGGGGCCCACGAGGGTGGAGGGCGCGCCCAGGGGGTGGGTGCCCCCCTGCCTCGTGGCCTCCTCGCAGGTCCCCCGACGTGCACTCCAAGTCTTCTAGGCTTCTTTCCTTCCAAAAATGAGTTCCGTGAAGTTTCAGGTCAATTGGACTCCGTTTGATTTTCCTTTTCTTGGAAACCCTAAAACTGGGTAAAAACAGAAAGTGGCACTGGCTCTGGGTTAATAGGTTAGTCCCAAAAATGATATAAAAGTGTATAATAAAGCCCATAAACATTCAAAACAGTAGATAATATAGCATGGAGCTATCAAAAATTATAGGTACGTTGGAGACGTATCACTTTACTCTCTGACATACATCACAAACTGCTACATACTCCCCAATATCCTTCTTCATTCCGGTCCACCAGAAAGTATCCTTGAAATCCAAATACATCTTGGTATTTCCTGGGTGAATCGAATATGGTGAATCATGGGCCTCCTGCAGAATCAACTTCCTGATCTCCGGGTCGTTAGGCACATAAACACGGTCTTCAAACCATAGGGTATCATGCTCATCCTCACGAAATCCTTTAAATTTTCCTTTACTCATCTTCTCCTTTATAGAGGCAACCTCCTTGTCAGTCTTCTGAGCTTCTCTGATCTTATCCATCAAAGTAGATTGAATCTCCAATGTTGCTACATAGCCTCTCGGAACTATCTCCAAACATAGCTCACGAAGGTCCTCGGCTATCTCCTTCGGTAAATCTCCCGTCGTTAGTGTGTTGACATGGCTCTTACGGCTCAGCGCATCGGCTACTACGTTAGCCTTTCCAGGATGATAATGCAATCTCATACCATAATCCTTGATGAGCTAACCATCTCCTTTGCCTGAGATTTAGCTCCTTCTGCGTGAAAATATACTTCAAACTCTTGTGATCTGTGTACACTTCACAATGGTTTCCAATGGGAAAATGTCTCCAAGTCTTCAATGCATGCACTACGGCTGCTAACACCAAATCATGCGTGGCATAATTCAACTCATGAGGTTTCAACTATCGTGAAGTATACGAAACAACTCTTCCCTCTTGCATAAGCACTGCTCCAAGTCCTCGACGTGAAGCGTCGCAATACACCTCATAATCCTTGCTCTGATCTGGCGGAATCAACACTGGTGATGTAACCAAACGTTTCTTCAACTCCTGGAAACTGGCCACACATTCCTCAGTCCATTTGAACTTGGTATCCTTCTTCAACAACTCCGTCATAGGCTTCGCAATTTTTGAGAAATTCTCAATGAATCTCCGGTAGTATCCTGCAAGTCCAAGAAAACTCCGGATCTCTCCAACTGTTGTTGGTGCTTCCCAATTTGTCACAGTGACAACCTTGGTGGGATCTACTGCTATGCCTTCTCCTGATATAACGTGTCCGAGGAATCCAACCTCCTTCAACCAAAACTCACATTTGCTGAACTTGGCATATAACTGATGTTCTCTGAGCTTCTCAAGTACCAAACACAAATGCTCCTTATGCTCCTCTTCATTCTTTGAGTAGACCAAAATATCATCAATGAACACCACGATGAACTTATCCAAAAACTCCATATGCACCTTGTTCATCATGTTCATGAAATATGCAGGTGCGTTAGTCAGACCAAATGACATAACGGTATACTCGTACAGCCCATACCTGGTGGTAAAAGCCATCTTAGGTATATCCTGCTCTTGAATCTTCAACTAATGGTATCTTGATCGCAGATCGATCTTGAAAAATACCTTAGCTCCTTGCAATCGATCAAACAAATCGTTGATCATCGGCAGTGGGTACTTGTTCTTGATTGTTACTTCATTCAATCCTCGATAATCAACAACCATCCTTAACGATCCATCCTTCTTTTCCACTAGAAGTACTGGCGATCCCCAAGGCGAAGAACTTGGGTGAATATAACCTTTATCCAGTAACTCTTTAATCTGCTTCTTAATCTCCTCCAAATCTTTTGTGGGCATCCTGTATGGTCTCTTAGATATTGGCCCTATTCCTGGCAAAAGCTCAATCAAAAACTCAATATCTCTATCCGGTGGCATGCCTGGCAACTCCTCTGGAAATATGTTAGGGAAATCCTTCACCACTGGTACTTTCTCCTGCACAACTCCTGATAAGGAATTTACTCGAGTCCTCTTCGGCACATGCCGGGATACATACTTGATCCTTCTTCCTTCTGGTGTCGTAAGCAAAATTGACTTACTGGCGCATTCAATGTTCCCTCCATACTTTGATAACCAATCCATGCCTAATATCACATCCAATCCTTGAGATTCCAATACTATTAGGTCCGAGGGAAATACATAGTTACCAATCCTTAATGGTAACCGATCACACCATAGGCTAGCCATATACTCTGCTCCAGGCGAGGTTACTAACATGGGTGACCTAAGGGCTTGGGTTGGCAGTTTATACTTATCCACAAATCCCCTTGAGATGTATGAATGCGATGCACCAGTATCAAAAAGAACGAGTGCAGTAAATGATTTAACCAAAAACTTACCTATTACTGCATCTGGCTGAGCTTCAACCTCCTCCACGTTAACGTGGTTCACCTGTCCCCTATTGAAAGGGTTCGGCTTCTTCCCAAAGCTTCCATTGCCATTTCCATTCTGGGCTTCAGGACATCCATTGGCGTAATGTCCAGTCTTCTGGCACTTATAGCAAGTGACTTGGCTTAGGTCTCTCTTGGCTGGTGTTGATGGGTAGGTGCGGTTCTGGCTGTTGCTTCCTCCATTCCCATTACCATTCTTGGGGTCATTATGATTGTGCGAGCTACCTCCTCCATGGGTATGCTGAAAATGTCCTCCCGGTTTAGGGGTAAAACATGGCTTCTGCTGAGCTCCAGAATTGTACTTCCCTTGTCCATACTTCCTCTTGCGGTTTTCAACCTGCTGCTGCTTCCCTTCAATCATAAGAGCGCGATCTACCAACTCCTGGTAGTTGTTCAAGCTTGCTACCATCAACTGCATGCTCAGCTCATCATTCAGTCCTTCCAGAAACTTCTCTTGCTTAGCTGCATCCGTAGCAATGTCATCTGGGGCATAACGTGCTAGCTTACTAAAGTCATCCACATATTGGCCAACTGTCCGTCCTCCTTGGTGCAAGTTGCGAAACTCACGCTTCTTCATGGCCATAGCTCCTGCTGAAACATGGGCAGTACGGAAAGCCTGCTGAAATTTGTCCCATGTCATCGTGGCTATAGGGTAGGTGACAGTGTAATTTTCCCACCATGATGCTGCTGGTCCATCCAACTGATGTGCGGCAAAGCGCACCTTCTCAGCATCAGTACATCCTGTAGTGGTTAACCCCCTTCCAATATTGCGGAGCCAATCATCTGCTACTATAGGCTTGGTGCTACTGGAGAACACTGGCGGATTCAGTCTAAGGAAACGGGTTAAGTGATCAACATGTGGTGGTGGTGGTGGGTTGTTGTTGTTGTTCCCCTGATTCTGATTCTGGACTAACAACTGCATCACGGTATTCTGTTGCTGGATCAACTGAGTGAGCTCCAGTGGGAATGCAAATCTGGGTCACGTCTCGGAGGCCTCTGATGGGTTTAGAGGGGAGAGATTAGAATAGAATGAGGTCTAATGAGAAAACACTACCCATATGCACATGTGACAAACACAAACATTTCACTCAATCAATCAAGGGCATAAAATCGGTCTAGAACTATCGCGAAAGTGCTCGGACTACTCTATTTACATGGGGGAATACTACTACTGATTTGGTGGTCTACTAGAAAAACTGCTCTGATGAAGACTCCATGATATCTGCTCCAGCTTCATCAACATAGTCATCATCGCTATCGTCTAGGTCTGAGTCCGTGTCATCGATGATGATGTAGTTCTCTGAACAAGTGCAATATTCGTCTTCTCCTCCAGTCGCGGGAAATCCCATGAATACTTTTAGCTTCTTCTTCAGATCATCGTTCTTCTCCACGAGTGTTGCTATTTCCTCCTCATATCCATCGCCTGTAGACTTGAGTTCTTCTTCCAGGTCCGTGATCTTGGTCATGGCCTTCTTCAGGTCTATCATGCCTGCGCACATCTGGTTCTCCTGGCGTTGAATGTGCTGGTTTAACTCCTGGATGAAAGTTGTAATTGATCTATCCTTCCTGGTGCTGATCATCTCCCATTGCTCATCTCGGCGCCCACAAATCTGGTAGATAGTATCCTTGAGATCCTTGTGGTAGACTTCTCCAATACGTCCCATGGCGATGTGGGATGCCATGCTCTTTCCTAGACTCCAGGTTGGTGCATCAAAGGAAAACTCTATGGGCTCGGTGACGGGCATGAACGTCCTTCCTGGAACTTGAACTTGAATCATCCAGCGCTCCTCTTCAGGTAAAGTGGCGTTGTAGGTTCCGGTGAAGCTTGGTACTCCGATGTTCAGGTATCTAGTGACTTCCTTCAATTGACGTCCAAAGGGTGTATCTTCATCCGGTTGCGTGAACTTGTTCCTTGCATCCACCATCCTAAAAGAGTAGAAAAGATGAGGAGTCAGAAATGAGAAGAGTGAGTAGTGATCTAGGGCTTTAGCTTAGTGGTCGTGTCCTACAGTCAGCGTGTGCTCTGATACCATCTTGTAGCGACCAGACCTCAAACAGTCCGATCTCTGTGCTTTAGTGTCATCCCTGGATCAGTAATGCTGACACGCACGGTACTTGAAGGATTTATAGCAGAGTAGCAATCACACACTTATTACAATGAGTGTCTCAAAAGAGAACTTATTACAAATAATATGGCTTAAGGCCATCTATTAACGATAACAGCGGAAGGCTTGGAAGATAAGTGAGTCCATCAACTCCAACGACATCACTGAGTATAGAACCACGACCTAAAGGCACCTTACTCGTCGTCTGAAAAGTCTGCAACATGAACGTTGCAGCCCGAAACGGGTCAGCACATGGAATATGCTGGCAATGTAACACATAGAGAGTAATGAAAGAATAAAGCTATACTACATGCATATATGGCTGGTGGAAAGCTCTATGGTTACAGTTTTTGCATAAAGCCAATTTTTCCCTACTGCAAAGGAATAAATTTTTATTTAACTATCATGGTAGTTGTTAAACATTGAGAAGATAGACATCCTCTCAATCCCAATTAAACAATATCATTAAAACCCAACAATAAACAATATTAATTAAAGTAACATGATGAGATTCACATGATAATCCAAGTACTAGATACTCAAGACGTCCATAACCGGGGACATGGCTAACCATGATTAGTTTATACACTCTGCAGAGGTTTGCGCACTTTTACCCACAAGACTCGATCTCCTCCGTTGGGATTCTCGCACTACATGATGTTTGAGAAACAGATGACCGAGACATGGTCTTCCAGAAGCGCTAGCACCTTACGATCGGGTAGACAGTACCAACCTACATCCCCTACATCTGCTAGTCTACCACTGTAAGAGTTCGCACGACTTAGTCAACTATGCTAGAGCCCATAGTAGCTTGTGGCTGCACACGGAAGTTTCTAGTATGAATAATCTCATGATCCCTTTGAGCCTGGGTGCCGGTCCATAAAGAAAAATAGGCAATCACTAGAATACCCAGGTGCCTCAATCCACCCAGATGTGTGTTTAAGTTGCCACCTTAAATAAACCATTAATTAACAATCTCACATCTGTCATGGATACACTCACCCAATCCACGTCTACTAGCATAGCATGGCAATATAAGCAAACGTAGAAGTAACTCCCAAGGGTTTGATAATAAAACAGGTTATAGGTACTACCTCATGTACTTCCCAAAAACCACATATTAATCAGATCCTAATCATGCAATTGTTTGAGGATTGATCTAATGCAATAAAAACTAGGTAGTAAAGAGGTATGATCAAAGTGTTACTTGCCTTGCTGATGATCCGCGAAACCTAGAGATTCAAAGTAGCAAGCGACGCACTCCGGGTACTCTAACGCAAACAAACAAGCATACAATAAGTACTCATCTAATGCACGGGTAAAACTCAAATAAGAGATCTAACCAGAAAGTTCAACTTAAGAACTCCGGTTTGCAAAAAGAATCAAATCAAACGAAGCAATGAAAGTCAAATAGCAAAAAAAAACAAACTTCATTTACTAATCTGGATCTAAGTCAAATTTTACAGAAGCAAAATCTTGTTTGAGTAGGTTAAACGGAAAAAGGGTTTCGAGACGAAACTCCAGGCGCTTGAATCGCCTGATTCCGATAAACGGGCGAAAATTTTATACTAGAACGAAAATCGGATCAGAAATCGCGATCAGAAATAACCGTGGGAAATCCGAGAAAAAGAAAAACTGACGAACAGATTAACGAACGAACGTTCGTTAACTGAAACTAAACGGCGAATTTGTCCGTTAAAATGAACGAATGGACGAACGCTCACTAAATAAATAAACCGGAAAAAACTGATCTATTTCAAAAAAACGAATTGAGGGTTTTCTAAAAAAACCGGATTGGTTTCTTTAGAAAACCGTGGCGGCGGGGCGGCTACCTCGGCTCTGGTCCGACGAGGCTCCGGCGGGCTTCCGGTGCGGCGACGGGGCGTCGTGGGGTGGCGAGGCTGCGGCGGCGGCGGCGGGAGGCGGCGGCGACGGCTCCTGGCGGCGGCGCAAGGCGGCGGCTGCTGCTGCTGCTATCGGCGGCGGGGCGGGTCGGGTGGCGGGGTGGGGAGGGCGGCGACGGTGTTTAAGAGGGAGGGGGTGGCGGGGAAGGGGCAAGGCGGCGGCGACGCGGAGGAGTCCGGCTCGGACTGGGAGTCCGGGTCGGCAGCGGCGGCGCGGGCCGGCCTGCCTCGGCTGGGCCTTCGGCCCAGTCGGGCGCGGAGATTTAAAAAGAAAATAATCCCGCCGAACTAAGAAAAATCCTAGAAAAATAAATAAAAATCTAAAAATGCCAAAACAAATTTTCACTGTCTAAATAAAATATTTTGAACAAGATGAACATTTTCTTGGCCCTAAAATGCAATTTTGAAAAACGTGCAATTTTTCCTAAATTCAAATAAAATAGCAAAAACTCCAAAATAAATCTTTTTAATTTTTTATTAAATCCTCAATATTTCTTTATTTTGGGAAAGTCATTTTATCCCCTCTCACTTATATTTTTTATTATAGAAATAATTGAAGATAAAATAAATAAAATCAATGATCCTATTTTCAAAATTTGAGTTTTCTCAAAATTTGAAAATAACGAAATCCCCAACTCTCTCCGAGGGTCCTTGAGTTGCGTAGAATTTCTGGATTAGGCCAAAAGCAAATAAAATATGATATGCAGTGATGACCTAATGTATATCATACCAAATTGAAAATTTGGGATGTTACACCGCCGAACCAAAGTATGACATGCTGGTAAGCAGTATGACTTGTATCACCCATAACTCACTTGTGTTCTACTTGTGCATATAACATCAACGCATAAAACCTGCCTCTGATGCCACTGTTGGGGAATGTAGTAATTTCAAAAAAATTCCTACGCACATGCAAGATCATGGTGATGCATAGCAACGGGGGGGGGGAGTGTGTCCACGTACCCTCGTAGACCGACAACGGAAGCGTTAGCACAATGCGGTTGATGTAGTCGTACGTCTTCACGATCCGACCGGTCAAGTACCGAACGCACGGCACCTCCGAGTTCTGCACACGTTCAACTCGATGATGTCCCTCGAACTCCGATCCAGCCGAGCTATGAGGGAGAGTTCCGGCAGCACGACGGCGTGCTGACGATGTTGATGTTCTACCGTCGCAGGGCTTCGCCTAAGCACCGCTATGATATTATTGAGGTGGACTATGGTGGAGAGGGGCACCACACACGGCTAAAAGATCCAAGAGATCAATTGTTGTCTCTGTGGGGTGCCCCCTGGCCACGTATATAAAGGAGTGGAGGAGGGGAGAGAGGGCCGGCCCCTATGGCGCGCCCTGGAGGAGTCCTACTCCTACCGGGAGTAGGTTTCCTCCCCTTCCAAGTAGTAGGAGCAGAAGACAAGGAAGGGGAAGAGGGAAGAGAAGGAAGGAGGGGGTGCTGCCCCTCCCCCTAGTCCAATTCGGACTAGTCATTGGGGCGGCGCGCGGCATGCCTCTCTCTCTCCCCTAAAGCCCAATAAGGCCCATATACTTCTTCCCCTGTATTCCCGTAACTCCCCGGTACTCCGAAAAATACCCGAACCACTCGGAACCTTTCCGATGTCCGAATATAGTCGTCCAATATATCGATCTTTATGTCTTGACCATTTCGAGACTCCTCATCATGTCCCCGATCTCATCTGGGACTCCGAACTACCTTCGGTACATAAAAACACATAAACTCATAGTATAATCGTCATTGAACTTTAAGCGTGCGGACCCTACGGGTTCGAGAACTATGTAGACATGACCGAGACACGTCTCTGGTCAATAACCAATAGCGGAACCTGGATGATCACATTGGCTCCTACATATTCTACGAAGATCTTTATCGGTCAAACTGCATAACAACATACGTTGTTCCCTTTGTCATCGGTATGTTATTTGCCCGAGATTCGATCGTCGGTATCTCAATACCTAGTTCAATCTCGTTACCGGAAAGTCTCTTTACTCATTCTGTAATACATCATTCCTCAACTAACTCATTAGTTTCTATTCTTGCAAGGCTTAAGTGATGTGTATTACCGAGTGGCCCCAGAGATACCTCTCCGACAATTGGAGTGACAAATCCTAATCTCAAAATACGCCAACCCAACAAGTACCTTCGGAGACACCTGTAGAGCACCTTTATAATCACCCAGTTACGTTGTGAAGTTTGGTAGCACACAAAGTGTTCCTCTGGTAAACAGGAGTTGCATAATCTCATAGTCATAGGAACATGTATAAGTCATGAATAAAGCAATAGCAACAAACTAAATGATCAAGTGCTAAGCTAACGGAATGGGTCAAGTCAATCACATCATTCTCCTAATGATGTGATCCCGTTAATCAAGTGACAACTATTTGTCTATGGCTAGGAAACATAACCATCTTTGATCAATGAGCTAGTTAAGTAGAGGCATACTAGTGACACTCTGTTTGTCTATGTATTCACACATGTATCATGTTTCCGGTTAATACAATTCTAGCATGAATAATAAATATTTATCATGATATAAGGAAATAAATAATAACTTTATTATTGCCTCTAGGGCATATTTCCTTCACAAACATCTTAATATAGTTGTCATTATTATGAGTAACCAATGAGATATTTTAAAAATATTATGCCAATAATGTGTATTTATCTCAATAATGAATCTAACCAAACCCAAATACTCTAGGAAAAATAGGAGGTACTACTCTCTCCGTTTCTAAATATAAGCCTTTTTAAAGATTCCAATATGGACTACATACGGATGTATATAGACATATTTTAGAGTGACTAACTCATTTTGCTCCATATGTAGTTCATATTGAAATCTCTAAAGAAGATTATATTTAAGAATGAAGGGACTAGAAGCGAATGTCTGCCTTGTTGCTCCGTCACTTTTCTTATCCCTTTTTATGCATTTTTTCTAAAATGTTTGTCCTCACCCTTGATTGGTTCGACATGTGCACTATATTTGTAACTTATAAGGTGATCTATGTTGTAAGGCGGTAATCTATGTATGAGTCCATGCTCATCTGCTCCTGATGATTAGTAATTCAAAAAAGGTAGAAACATATCAAAAATGGCATCCAAGATGCTCGGGTGTGCCATTTTTCGTGGTGTTTGGAGATATGAGTCGGTCGTGCAAAAAAAGGTCGAAGCAGTGCATTTTCATCCTAAGTTCACCACACAACATGGTCAAACCAAAACTCATAGTTTTCTTTCTTTTTGAGAAACAACAAGAACCCATTGTAACAGAGATAACGAATCTACATTTTTTGTTGCAACACTTTTACATTTTCTGTTACAACTTTTTACTTGACAACCGACTACTAAACGCAAGTTGAATCATGAAGGGGAATCGACCTCCAAATCATCACTGAAGAGTGAAGATCTATCCTCGTGCACACACCCTAAAAGGAAGACTTCTTATAAAGGCTCTTAAAATATTTCAGAACCATCTAGAAGGGGACCATGGAATGGAAGGTTTTCCCCCTTTTCTTGGGGGCCCAGCCAGCCTGTAGGGCAGGTCTTGGCTGACCCCCCTGTAAGTGCATCTAGTGCCACCCTTAGTTGGTTTTGGAGTATTGACGACAAACTTGGTTGAGGGACTAATGTGTTTGTGAGAATTGCAGGATAACACGGGTAGTAGTCCCTTGTTGATTTGGTTTACCTGTCAGAGATGACCCCTAAAAATGTCTGAAGACATTGAAGACAATGGTGGTTTGTGAAGATGTTCACACTGAAGATTATGACATGAAAAGACATCCACGTGAAGACTATGGAGTGCGAAGACATAGTTGTTTCGCTTTTCTTCTTTGTTGAGTCATAGGAACCACGGTACTGTTAAGTGGGGTCCAAGTGAACAAAGTCAGAGTGACTGATGTGATGCTCAACCAAATCCTATGTCTTCGAGCGAAGACCATGAGAGCAAATCTTATCCAGAGCTGGATGAGTCAGCTTTACTTGTAGCCCAAGTCAAGCTACCGCGTGTGTTTGAAATCTGACCATTGGACCCGTGTCAGTTCCTTAGTGACCCAGGGTCATTTTGGACAAATCAGGTCGGGTTGCCTCCTGGCTATAAATAGCCCACCCCTTACACCATAAATTGGTGGCTGCTCAGAGTTACTGGATGGCTTTTGTCATTTGAGAGCAACCCACCTCCCAAGCATTTGAGAGGGAGATCCTTGCGAGGACAAATCCCTATACACCCAGAGCCAAAGAGTGTTAGGCATTGCTACCTCTTGAGCATGCGTTGGTTTTCCCTTGAAGAGGAAAGGGTGATGCAGCAAAGTAGCGTAAGTATTTACCTCAGTTTTTGAGAACCAAGGTATCAATCCAGTAGGAGACTACACGCAAATCGCCTAGTACCTACACAAACAATCAAGAACCATGCAACCAATGCGATCAAGGGGTTGTCAATCCCTTCACGGCCACTTGCAAAAGTGAGATCTGATAAAGATAATAAGATAAATATTTTTGGTATTTTTGTTGTATAGATTGGAAAGTAAAGATTGCAAAATAAACGGCGACAGAAATTGGTAAGTTGACGGGAAACTAATATGATGTAAATAGACCAGGGGCCATAGGTTTCACTAGTGGCTTCTCTCAAGATAGCATATATTATGGTGGGTGAACAATTTACTACCGAGCAATTGATAGAAAAGCGCATAGTTATGAGAATATCTAGGGATGATCATAAACATAGGCATCACACCCGTGTCAATTAGACCGAAACGATTCTGCATCTACTACTATAACTCCACACATCGACCGCTATCCAGCATGCATCTAGAGTATTAAGTTCATAAGAACAGAGTAACACATTAGGCAAGATGACATTATGTAGAGGGATAAACTCAAGCAATATGATATAAACCCCATCTTTTTATCCTCAATGGCAACAATACAATACGTGCCTTGCTGCCCCTGCTATCACTGGGAAAGGACACCGCAAGATTGAACCCAAAGCTAAGCACTTCTCCCATTGCAAGAAAGATCAATCTAGCTAGTAGGCCAAACTAAACCGATAATTCGAAGAGACTTGCAAAGATATCAAATCATGCATATAAGAATTCAGAGAAGAATCAAATATTGTTCATAGATAATCTTGATCATAAACCCACAATTCATTGGATCTCGGCAAACACACCACAAAAGCTATTACATCGAATAAATCTCCAAGAACATCGAGGAGAACTTTGTATTGAGAACCAAAGAGAGAGAAGAAGCCATCTAGCTAATAACTATGGACCCGAAGGTATGTGGTAAACTACTTACACATCATCGGAGAGGCTATGGTGTTCATGTAGAAGCCCTCCGTGATCAAATCGCCCTCCGGCAAATCGCCGGAAAAGGCCCCAGATGGGATCTCATGGGTATAGAAGGTTGCGTTGGTGGAAAAGTGGTTTTGTGGATCTCCTAGATGTTTTCAGGGTATAAGAGTATATATAGGTGAAAGAAGTAGGTCGGTGGAGCTACGAGGGGCCCACGGGGGTGGGGGTGCGCCCTCCTGCCTCGTGGCCGCCTCGTTGCGTCTCTGACTTCCACTCCAAGTCTCCTAGATTGCGTTTGTTCCAAGGAAGATCCTCGCGAAGGTTTCGTTCTGTTTGGATTCCGTTTGATATTCCTTTTCTGCAAAACACTGAAATAGGCAAAAAACAACAACTGGCACTGGGCCTCCGGTTAATAGGTTTGTCCCAAAAATAATATAAGATCATATTAAATCCCATTAAACATCCAAAATAGATAATATAATAGCATGGGACGATCAAAAATTATAGATACGTTCCTTGTTCAAGAATTCATCCGATTAACCAGTTAACTTGCTGATTAATCCCTACTCATAGGGTCCCCGAGTAGCTGATTACCCGATAAATCATCCGATTAATTGATTAAATGGTCGATTAACTTGCCGATTAGCCTATTAATCCCCTACTCACCAGCTGACCGAGCAACTACTTGTGACGCCCGGATAATTAAGCTACAGTAACTTTCTACTAATGATGCCACATCACCTTGATTACTGTTGCTAATCTCGGGTTAGTTCAAAACTGATTCAAATTCAAAATAGAGGCAAACATCAAAAGCTTTCAAATATTAAAACCAAAATGTTCGGTTTGTGCCAGATAATGCATAGGTAATTAAGGTGAAGAAACCCTACTTTTATAAAACGTTTAAATACTCTAAAATGAATAAAACAGTAGCAAATACAATTATTTAAATGCTCTAAAAATAATAAACATTTTCAAAACTAATTTGTTATAAGTATTAAACTATTGTGGCAGTGGCATAATTTGTAAAATCTATTTAGGTGCCACTATGGTAATTTACTAAAACTAAAATAAAAGGAAACTAAAAGAAAGCAAACATAGCAAATAAAAATAAGAAAAGAGAAAGACAAAACAAAATAAAAATAGAAAGAAAAGGATACCCCCCGGCCAACTGGGCCAACAGGCCCAGCTGGCCACCCACGCGGCCCAGCTGGCCCACCCTGGCTGGATAACCCCACCCAGTCCAAACCCTAACCCACCGACACCCCCACTTCCCCCCCACGTCGCCACTCCCTCTCCTGATCCGATCTGGATCCGGGACCAGCCCCCTCCACTCTCCCCTCACGCCTCGCTCCTCTCGCTCCCTCCCGATCCGGATCGGGGCGCAACGGCGCTCCCTCGCCGCCGCTCCGCCGAGGCAGCGCCCCGCTGCCCACCTCGGCCGGCGCCTCCCGTATCCGCCATCAGGCTGGCGCCCCTCGCCGAGCCCACTCGTCGCCGGACCATGCCAGCAGGGTCCTGCCGGCGCGCACCGAACCCTGCCGTGGCCGCTCCCGGCGAGTCGACCCACCTCTCCAACACCGACGTCCCGGAGCGCCTTCGCCGGACCTCCCCGCCGGATTGCCTCCTCTCCGACGCATGTCTCCGACCTCCACCTCGCGCCCCACTACCCTTAACCCTACGGCCCCAGTGAGCGCCTCCCTCACCTCGTCTCTCCTCGGCTCGCCTCGACACCGTGCACCCTGGTCCCCACCCTTGTGCGCGTCCGCACCATCTCTGGCTGCGCCCGACGCGCACTCACCGCGCCCCCATCCGCGCGCACAGGTCCCTGGACCGCCCTCTGCAGCGCCCGCCTGCGGGTGGCCGCGCGCACCGTGCTCCCCTGGCCGAAGCGCTCCGACCCTCGCCCCCTGCTCCCCACGCCTTCGCCGCCGCTGACCTGCCGTGCCGCTACCTCCCCAGGTCACCGTGGCCTCGCCTGTGCCACTTCATCGCCGCCTCGGCCGCCTGGCTGGCGCCGTGGTCACCGGCCCCTCCCCTGCTCCCTGCCGGCTCCGCTCGCCCCTGGAGGTGCGCCCGAACGAACAGATGCCACGCCCATAACCCGCTCGCCTGCTATGGCCCCTGTGCCACAGGCAGGTGGGGCCCAGCCCCTGAGAACATTTAAAAAAAATAAAAAAATTATAATAATAAAAAGAAATTTATTTAAGAAATTTAATTAATTATTTAACTAGTGAATTAATTAAGTTAATTAATCTTGTTTAATTAATCAAATTAACTAGTTAGTTTAATTAAATAGTAATTAGTTAACTAAACTCTAATTAATCTAAAACAGAGTATGACAGGTGGGTCCCACTGGACCCACACGTCAGTTTGACTAGTCAACACCTCTGTTGACTACTAACGTCATGCTGACGTCATGATGAAGTCAGCATGCACTATTCTGGATAATGTTGGATTAAATTAATTAAATAAATTCTAAAAGTGGTTTAAAACTTTCGAAAATCATATAAAATAAACCATAGCTCAGATGAAAATACTTCTACATGAAAGTTGCTTAGAACGACGAGGAGAATTCGGATACGCAGCCCGTTCGTCCGCCACACATCCCTAGCATAGCAAACACGCAACTTTCCCCCTCCAGTTCATCTGTCTGAAAACGTGAAACACCGGGGATACTTTCCCGGATGTTTCCCCCCTTCGTCGGTATCACTTACTACCGCGTTAGGGCATAACTAGCACCGCGTATTGCCTCGTTATGTTTTGTGATGCTTTGTTTGCTTCGTATTTACTGTTTCTCCCCCTCTTCTCTCCGGTAGACCCCGAGACTGCCGCTGAGGCCGCTGCGTTCAACTACGTCGACGACGACCCCTCTCCCCCCCTTGATCACCAGATATCGCCTACTCTTCTCTATACTGCTTGCATTAGAGTAGTGTAGCATGTTACTGCTTTCCGTTAATCCTATCCTCATGCATAGCCTGTCCTTGCTACTACTGTTGTTACCATTACCTGCTATCCTACTGCTTAGTATAGGATGCTAGTGTTCCATCAGTGGCCCTACACTCTTGTCCGTCTGCCATGCTATACTACTGGGCCGTTATCACTTCGGGTGGTGATCACAGGTATATACTATATACTTTACACTGTTACATTACCTGTGGTACTGTTCGGAGTTGGGGGCTGAAGGGGCAGGTGGCTCCATCCCGGTAGAGGTGGGCCTGGGTTCCCGACGGCCCCCGACTGTTACTTTGTGGCGGAGCGACAGGGCAGGTTGAGACCACCTAGGAGAGAGGTGGGCCTGGCCCTGGTCGGTGTTCGCGGATACATAACATGTTTAACAAGATCCTGGTATTTGATCTGAGTCTGGCCACTGGCTTATACGCACTAACCATCTACGCGGGGACAGTTATGGGCACTCGACGTCGTGGTATCAGCCGAAGCCTTCATGACGTCAGCGACTGAGCGGCGTGCCGGGTTGGACTGGAACGCCTACTCTTGTGTAAGGGAGGCTAGGTCTGCTCACCAGCCGCGGACGCAACATGCAGGTGTGCAATGGACGATGGGCCCAGACCGCTGCGCCATAGGATTTAGACCGGCGTGCTGACCTCTCTGTTGTTCCTAGGTAGGGCTGCGACGTGTTGATCTTCCGAGGCCGGGCATGACTCAGGAAAGTGTGTCCGGACAAAGGGGATCGAGCGTGTTGGGAAATGTGGTGCACCCCTGAAGGGAAGTTAATCTATTCGAATAGCTGTGATCTTCGGTAACAGGATGACTTGGAGTTGTACCTTGACCTTATGACAACTAGAACCGGATACTTAATAAAACACACCCTTCCAAGTGCCAGATACAACCGGTGGTCGCTCTCTCACAGGGTGACGAGGGGAGGATCATCGGTTAGGATTATGCTACACGATGCTACTTGGTGAACTTACCATCTACTCTCTTCTACATGCTGCAAGATGGAGGTGGCCAGAAGCGTAGTCTTCGATAGGACTAGCTACCCCCCTCTTATTCCGGCATTTTGCAGTTCAGTCCACATATGATAGCCTTTTCCATTTGATACCAATGCATACATATGTAGTGTAGCTCCTTGCTTGCGAGTACTTTGGATGAGTACTCACGGTTGCTTTTCTCCCCCCCTTTTCCCCTTTCCTATACCCGGTTGCTACGACCAGACATTGGAGTCCAAGAGCCAGACGCCATTGTCGACGACGACTACCACTACTCGGGAGGTGCCTACTACTACGTGGAGCCCGCTGACGACGACCAAGAGTAGTTTAGGAGGATCCCAGGCAGGAGGCCTGCGCCTCTTTCGATCTGTATCCCAGTTTGTGCTAGCCTTCTTAAGGCAAACTTGTTTAACTTATGTCTGTACTCAGATATTGTTGCTTCCGCTGACTAGTCTATGATCGAGCTCTTGTATTCGAGCCCTCGAGGCCCCTGGCTTGTAATATGATGCTCGTATGACTTATTTTATTTGTAGAGTTGTGTTGTGATATCTTCCCGTGAGTCCCTGATCTTGATCGTACATGTTTGCGTGTATGATTTGTACGATTGAATTAGGGGCGTCACAAGTTGGTATCAGAGCCGACTGCCTGTAGGAATCCCCTTTCCAACTCCTTGGCCGAAGTTGAGTTTAGTCATTGCAAAACCTTTACTAACATGGCTGTGTGGCCTATGGGCCCACGTCGCCATTGGGTGGTATTAGGATCTGTTATTCCTCGTCTATACTCTGGGACTCTGATCTCTCTTCTATTCGGGTTTAAATGGTTTTACTAAGTCTAACATTAGGATCTCGTGATCACGTCCATCTGGAGTTTCCCTTATTACAGATGATGGCCTGCTGCACCAGAAGATTCCAAAGATAATCTCTGTTGTTCTCTCAAGACAGTTGTGCCCGCCGCCTTTGCAAATTCCCTACCACTATTGTATCATTATGGATAACTACATATGCTTGCCCTTTCAAATCCCATTGATCTTGTTATTACAAGATACGCCGAAAATTCTCTCTATTGTTCCGAGAATACTTTGTGCCTACTGTCTTGCAGTTCTAAGCCACCTCAATACCCCTACGTATAATTCCCCGCACTTACCGAGTATCCACCCTTCCCCAGTTGTTTATGTGTTTCACTAAGGTCTTCAAAATAATATTCGATCTTCCAAAAATCCTTAGCACTTATTGCTCTTGAAATTCTTGCTTGCTTGCATTATGGTTAAGCCCATAAGTATAGTAATCTTATTGGCAGCCTTTGTCACTATCATTTTGAGTCCATTGCTTTAATATGTTGCGAATGCTCGCAGTCCTCAATCAGTTCCTAGAATTCATCCTTTCGGCTCAGACGTCATTTTAAACATGAGTTGGATCTCGACCAACCCAATTGTCGTCGATTGTACCCCTAAGCTTACTCGACTTATCCATCCTTAATCAGAGCATTTGCTTATGATCCCTTGATTTGGAAATCATAATTCCTTTGCAACTGAGCTTTGAGTTAGTCAGTTGTTTCTATAATCCAATGCCTTTGCATGGTTTCTTCCTCTGATAGAGTACCGATACTTGCAACAGCTTCGTTGTAGACCACAAACCCCTTGTTGGATTATTATCCAACGGTGTCCTTCATATTCAACAACCTTGTGAGCCTTTCCATGGGTATATAATGCCTTTGGTAATTTGTATCCTCTGCCCTGATAACCATACTCTACTTTCGAGCTTGTATTATTTACTCTGAAGTTTGTGGTATATGTTCCTAAGATGCCCCGATGAGTTGAACCAACGCCTTCCCTAACCTGTTTGAACCCATAAGATTTCACGGGTCATACCTATCTGGTATTGCACCAGGTAAAACTTTCAACAACTAATGTCATTTTTGAAACACGAGAAGTGAATGGAAGGTTATGCATTGAAGAAGTGGGAGTCGACCTTGAACTTAGTGTTCATGCCCATGGACCCGATGTGGAACTTATCATGGAAGCTTCTTGCAAAACTTTTAATCAGTTGGTTAATTCTTTCGGTGTCTTTAAATTGGATCCCTTGCAGCTATGGTTTCGGCCATATTGATATTCCTTGATTCCTTTTCTCGGACAAGTTAAAGTACTTGTCTTTTGCAGATCAATACACTTGTCAACCCTCTATTTTGCTCTACCTCTGAGTATTACCCTCTGGTATCTCGATTATATCACCAAACCATGTTGCTTATTATGAGCCTTCATCAAGTATTATTCCTCATCGATTCCAATTTTTCCTGGTTCCGAGTTGTTAGTCACTCGAGGACACCGATAACTAAATCAGGTCCGCACCATGATTAAACAACTCTTAGTAATCTCCTTTACTCACGAGTTTGTACTCAACCATGTCATTCCTGGCCTGCTCGGCTATATCATTATCATGCCGATTTTAACTATGCTACCTGGTCCTTATTCTCGGAGCACCAATTTGCGATGATAGCTAAGCTTACGTCGATCTTCCTCGTCATGACAATTGTCCTTGAATGACAAGCTTGATTTCAAGTTTGTGTTGTACCTATGGTTTCAATAACTTCTCGCTTCATCATTCTGTTAACTTGATGTCATCGCCGAACGGTTACATCTTCTTGAAACCTCTCGACAAATGTGTCGTGATCATCATCAACATTTTGACCCCTTCCAAGATATCAATTGAATTCATGATGAGAATTACCCTCCTTGCCCTCGATGATTTGTGTTATCATCGACCACTTTATTGCCTTCCGTTCAACACAAACTTGTTCGTGTTTCTAGCAACCCTATTGCTTTCAAGTTAATGGTCGATATTTCATTCTTAGACTATTGCTTGTTGGATCACCTTTCTAACATTGATCATGCTACCTAAGACCATATTTTGGGTCCACTTTTCAACCAATGCTTAATTGTGTATGTTTTCCTCGAGCATACATCCTTATATCAATTGACCCGACAAATGTTATCTCCTTGTTCACATAAGTGCGGAAATCCATCTTTTGGAAATCTCAATAAATTGTCGCTGAGTTCATCATCCACCTCTTCATCCTCTCCTTGGTTTTAATGATGAACTCTTGTTTCAGAACTCGCTTCCATAGTACATTTCCCGAGAATCTTACAATGTCGTCTCGTCAATTGTGTTGTACCTTTTCTTCTCAGGCATCCCGAGTCTGGGGCATCCTGGCACCAATCAGATCTGAATCTCGGTCAGATATGATGGTCGGAACATATTTCCAAGAATTATTACATTGGTCCTTATATATCGGTAAGGTGATGTCATGCCTATGATACCTGGCCGGAGGACTTGTTATAGATTCCTTTTTAGCAAAGTTATCCCTTCTTCCATGAGGGAATTGTAAGACCTATTCTTCAAGTTATTCCTAATGGATCCTTTGTGTCTCCAGAGTCTGATCTTCACCTATTGACCATGTCAATGCTATCTCAAAGCATGTCTATGGTATTACGATTTCCAACAAGAACATTGAAGCTAATGCTAAATGTTTCCTGCTCAATTATCCAAACACCATTGTATGGGTAATATCATGAGCTCCCCCCCTTACTTATGTGGTTTTCTACCTTCTATCCGGTCTTGGATATCATACTCTGCTTGTTCTTGGGAAGGATATACCCCTGAAATATGTGTTTAAACACATTTTCCTTTCCATTGTTCTGTTTAATCTGATAATCACATTTTCCTTTCCATTGTTCTGTTTAACCTTCTTGAGGTTTATATGATCTAAGCAGTAATACATCACTGCTTTTATAAGCACCAAAGTGTACAACTCTGTCAGTAAGACCCTGTTACTTTGTTCATGACATTCTGGTAATCACCGATGGACGAGAACTTTGCCTATTGGCCCGCCTTGTAGCAACGAGCAGGAAAATGGTTCTCTTTGTCCCTCGCCCTTGGTACCAACGTTGTTGCCGACATAACTGACATGGTACTCTCTGACATGCCTTGCTATCATGACCGTGCAAGATGTCACTGCTCCTATTAAAAAAACACATGGTGGGCCCATAACCCACAGTTCCACAGGATCGAAACTTGACTCTCTTGTACACCCCATGTTCCCAAAGTTATTCCTCGCGCGCGGCCTCGTGTGTAATTCACGAGCCACCTTCCGATGAGATCATCAATTTGGTATCAGATGCAATACTTATTCCCATTACTCTGAACCCCTTTCACACTTCGCTTCAGGCAACGAACGATTGCCTATGCGCTTGAAACTTCTATTTTGCACCTTCTTACTTTGCTCTCGATATTGTCTTAAATTTCAATTCGAGAGTTACTTCTCGCCACCTTCCCTGATGTTATCTACTAGATAAGCAAACATTGTAGCGGTCCGTTCTTCCATAATACCCCCTTATCCTTTCGTAAGTACGATGGAGTTTCCAAAGAAAGGATGCTGACTTCATCATGATGACTTGAAGCAGAGAAATGAAGACAACAATGTAATGGATCGACCTCTTCGAGAAGAGCAACCAAGACCAAGAATAATCGTTAGAATTTCGTAACCTAGTCTTCCCCCTTACTCCCCTCTTAAATCTCGGGACGAGATTTCTTGTAGTGGAGGAGAATTGTGACGCCCGGATAATTAAGCTACAGTAACTTTCTACTAATGATGCCACGTCACCTCGATTACTGTTGCTAATCTCGGGTTAGTTCAAAACCGATTCAAATTCAAATTCAAAATAGAGGCAAACATCAAAAGCTTTCAAATATTAAAACTAAAATGTTCGGTTTGTGCCAGATAATGCATAGGTAATTAAGGTGAAGAAACCCTACTTTTATAAAACGTTTAAATGCTCTAAAATGAATAAAATAGTAGCAAATACAATTATTTAAATGCTCTAAAAATAATAAACATTTTCAAAACTAATTTGTTATAAGTATTAAACTATTGTGGCAGTGGCATAATTTGTAAAATCTATTTAGGTGCCACTATGTAATTTACTAAAACTAAAATAAAAGGAAACTAAAAGAAAGCAAACATAGCAAATAAAAATAAGAAAAGAGAAAGACAAAACAAAATAAAAATAGAAAGAAAAGGACACCCCGGCCAACTGGGCCAACAGGCCCAGCTGGCCACCCACGCGGCCAAGCTGGCCCACCCCGGCTGGATAACCCCACCCACGCCAAACCCTAACCCACCGACACCCCCACTTCCCCCACGTCACCACTCCCTCTCCCGATCCAATCTGGATCCGGGACCAGTCCCATCCACTCTCCCCTCACGCCTCGCTCCTCTCGCTCCCTGCCGATCCGGGTCGGGGCGCAACAGCGCCCCCTCATCGCCGCTCCACTGAGGCAGCGCCCCGCTGCCCACCTCGGCCGGCACCTCCCGTCTCCGCCACCAGGCTGGTGCCCCTCGCCGAGCCCACCTCGTCGCCGGAACATGCCGGCAGGGTCCCGCCGGCGCGCACCGAACCCTGCCGCGGCCGCTCCCGGCGAGTCGACCCACCTCTCCGACGCCGACGTCCC
Source organism: Triticum urartu (assembly GCF_056163025.1). Classification (NCBI taxonomy): domain Eukaryota; kingdom Viridiplantae; phylum Streptophyta; class Magnoliopsida; order Poales; family Poaceae; genus Triticum; species Triticum urartu. Next base: position 67,662,616 of record NC_141876.1, on the reverse strand, counting down.
GGAGCGCCTTCGCCGGACCTCCCCGTCGGACTGCCTCCTCTCTGGCGCACATCTCCGACCTCCACCTCGCGCCCCACTGCCCTTAACCCTACGGCCCCAGTGAGCGCCTCCCTCGCCTCATCTCTCCCTAGCTCGCCTCGACACCGCGCACCCCGGTCCCCACCCTTGTGCGCGCCCGCGCCATCTCTGGCTGCGCCCGACGCGCGCTCACCGCGCCCCCATCCGCGCGCACAGGTCCCTGGACCGCCCTCTGCCGCGTGCACCGTGCTCCCCTGGCGGAAGCGCTCCGACCCCCGCCCCCTGCTCCCCACGCCTTCGCCGCCGCTGACCTGCCGTGCCCCTACGTCCCCAGGTCACCGTGGCCTCGCCTGTGCCGCTTCATCGCCGCCCCGGCTGCCTGGCTGGCGCCGTGGTCACCGGCCCCTCCCCTGCTCCCTGCCGGCTCCGCCTGCCCCTGGAGGTGCGCCCGAACGAACGGGTGCCGCGCCCGTAACCCGCTCGCCTGCTATGGCCCCTGTGCCACAGACAGGTGGGGCCCAGCCCCTGAGAACGTTTAAAAAAATAAAATAATAAATAATAATAAAAGGAAATTTATTTAATAAAATTAATATTTATTTATTTATTTAATTAGTGAATTAATTAAGTTAATTAATCCTGTTTAATTAATCTAATTAACTAGTTAGTTTAATTAAATAGTAATTACTTAACTAAACCCTTATTAATCTAAAACAGAGTATGACAGGTGGGTCCCATTGGACCCACACGTTAGTTTGACTAGTCAACACCTCTGTTGAGTGCTGACGTCATGCTGACGTCATGATGAAGTCAGCATGCACTATTCTAGATAATGTTGGATTAAATTAATTAAATAAATTCTGAAAGTGATTTAAAACTTTAGAAAATCATATAAAATAAACCATAGCTCAGATGAAAATACTTTCTACATGAAAGTTGCTTAGAACGATGAGGCGAATTCGAATACGCAGCCCGTTCGTCCGCCACACATCCCTAGCATAGCAAACACGCAACTTTCCCCCGTCGGTTCATCTGTCCGAAAACGCAAAACACCGGGGATACTTTTCCGGATGTTTCCCCCCTTCGTCGGTATCACTTACTACCGCGTTAGGGCATAACTAGCACCGCGTATTGCCTCGTTATGTTTTGTGATGCTTTGTTTGCTTCGTATTTACTGTTTCTCCCCCCTCTTCTCTCCGGTAGACCCCGAGACTGCTGCTGATGCTGTTGCGTTCAACTACGTCGACGACGACCCCTCTCTCTTGCTAGAGCAACCAGGCAAGCCCCCCCCCTTGATCACCAGATATCGCCTACTCTTCTCTATACTGCTTGCATTAGAGTAGTGTAGCATGTTATTGCTTTCCGTTAACTATCCTGATGCATAGCCTGTCCTTGCTACTACTGTTGTTACCATTACCTGCTATCCTACTGCTTAGTATAGGATGCTAGTGTTCCATCAGTGGCCCTACACTCTTGTCCGTCTGCCATGCTATACTACTGGGCCGTGATCAATTTGATCACGGGTATATACTATATACTTTACACTGTTACATTACCTGTGGTACTGTTCGGAGTTGGGGGCTGAAGGGGCAGGTGGCTCCATCCCGGTAGAGGTGGGCCTGGGTTCCCGACGGCCCCCGACTGTTACTTTGTGGCGGAGCGACAGGGCAGGTTGAGACCACCTAGGAGAGAGGTGAGTCTGGCCTTGGCCGGCATTCGCGAATACCTAACACGTTTAACGAGATCCTGGTATTTGATCTGAGTCTGGCCACTTGCTTATACGCACTAACCATCTACGCGGGGACAGTTATGGGCACTCGACGTCGTGGTATCAGCCGAAGCCTTCGTGACATCAGTGACTGAGTGGCACGCGCCAGGTTGGACTGGAACGCCTACTCTTGTATAAGGGAGGCTAGGTCTGCTCACCGGCCGCGTACGCAATGTGCAGGTGTGCAATGGGCGATGGGCCCAGACCCCTGCGCCATAGGATTTAGACCGGCGTGCTGACCTCTCTGTTGTGCCTAGGTAGGGCTGCGACGTGTTGATCTTCCGAGGCCAGGCATGACCCAGGAAAGTGTCTCCGGACAAAGGGGATCGAGCGTGTTGGGAAATGTGGTGCACCCTGCAGGGAAGTTAATCTATTCGAATAGCCATGATCTTCGGTAACAGGACGACTTGGAGTTGTACATTGACCTTATGACAACTAGAATCAGATACTTAATAAAACACACCCTTCCAAGTGCCAGATACAACCGATGGTCGCTCTCTCACAGGGCGACGAGGGGAGGATCATCGGTTAGGATTATGCTACATGATGCTACTTGGTGAACTTACCATCTACTCTCTTCTACATGCTGCAAGATGGAGGTGGCCAGAAGCGTAGTCTTCGATAGGACTAGCTACCCCCCTCTTATTCTGGCATTCTGCACTTCAGTCCACATATGATAGCCTTTTCCATTTGATACCAATGCATACATATGTAGTGTAGCTCCTTGCTTGCGAGTACTTTGGATGAGTACTCATGGTTGCTTTTCTCCCCCCCTTTTCCCCTTTCCTATACCCGGTTGCTACGACCAGACGTTGGAGTCCAAGAGCCAGACGCCATTGTCGACGACGACTACCACTACTCGGGAGGTGCCTACTACTACGTGGAGCCCGCTGACGACGACCAGGAGTAGTTTAGGAGGATCCCAAGTAGGAGGCCTGCACCTCTTTCGATCTGTATCCCAGTTTGTGTTAGCCTTCTTAAGGCAAACTTGTTTAACTTATGTCTGCACTCAGATATTTTTGCTTCCGCTGACTCGTCTATGATCGAGCTCTTGTATTCGAGCCCTCGAGGCCCCTGGCTTGTAATATGATGCTTGTATGACTTATTTTATTTGTAGAGTTGTGTTGTGATATCTTCCCGTGAGTCCCTGATCTAGATCGTACACGTTTGCGTGTATGATTAGTGTACGATTGAATCGGGGGCGTCACACTACCAGTTGTCGATTTCCTCAACAATGGATACGTTGGAGACGTATCAGCATCCCCAAGCTTAATTCCTACTTGTCCTCGAGTAGCTAAATGATAAAAACAGAATGTTGATGTGGAATGCTACCTAACATAATTTTCAATGTAATTTTCTTTATTGTGGAATGAATGTTTAGATCCGAAAGATTCAAGGACAGAAGTTTAATATTGACATAAAAGTAATAATACTTCAAGCATACTAACCAAGCAATTATGTCTTCTCAAAATAACATAGCCAAAGAAAGTTCATCCTTGCAAAATCATATAGTTTAGTCATGTTTCATTTTCGTCACACAAGAATGCTCCCATCATGCACAACCCCGATGACAAGCCAAGCAATTGTTTCATACTTTAGTATTCTCAAACTTTTTCAACTTTCATGAAATATATGAGCGCGATCCGTGGACATAGCACTATGGGTGGAATAGAATATGATGATGGAGGTTGTGTGGAGAAGACAAAAAAGGAGAAAGTCTCACATTGACGCGGCTAATCAATGGGCTATGGAGATGCCCATCAATTGATGTCAATGCGAGGAGTAGGGATTGCCACACAATGGATGCACTAGAGCTATAAATGTATAAAATCTCAACAAAAGAAACCTAGTGGGTGTGCATCCAACTTGCTTGCTCACGAAGACCCAGGGCATTTTGAGGAAGCCCATCATTGGAATATACAAGCCAAGTTCTATAATGAAAAATTCCCATTAGTATATGAAAGTGAAAAATAAGAGACTCTCTACCATGAAGATCATGGTGCTACTTTGAAGCACAAGTGTGGAAAAGGATACTAACATTGTCCCTTCTCTCTTTTTTTCTCATCATTTTTTCGGTGGGCTTCTTTGGCCTCTTTTTTTCGTCCTGAATCTCATCCTGACTTATGGGGGAATCATAGTCTCCATCATCCTTTCCTCACATGGGAGAATGCTCTAGTAATGAAGATCATCACACTTTTATTTACTAACAACTCAAGAATTACAACTCGATACTTAGAACAAAATATGACTCTATGTGAATGCCTCCAGCGGTGTACCGGGATATGCAATGAATCAAGAGTGACATGTATGAAAAATGAATGGTGGCCTTGCCACAAATACGTTGTCAACTACATGATCATGCAAGGAAATATGACAATGATGAAGCGTGTCATAATAAATGGAATGGTGGAAAGTTGCATGGCAATATATCTCGGAATGGCTATGGAAATGCCATAATAGGTAGGTATGGTGGCTGTTTTGAGGAAGATATAAGGAGGCTTATGTGTGATGGAGCGTATCATATCACGGGGTTTGGATGCACCGGCGAAGTTTGCACAAACTCTCAAGGTGAGAAAGGGCAATGCACGGTACTGAAGAGGCTAGTAATGATGGAAGGGTGAGAGTGCGTATAATCCATGGACTCAACATTAATCATAAAGAACTCACATACTTATTGCAAAAATCTGCAAGTCATCAAACCCAAAGCACTACGCTCATGCTCCTAGGGGGATAGATTGGTAGGAAAAGACCATCACTCGTCCCCGACCGCCACTCATAAGGAAAGCAATCAAAGAACACCTCATGCTTCAAATTTGTCACAGAACGGTTACCATACGTGCATGCTACGGGACATACAAACCTCAACACAAGTATTTCTCAATTTCACAATTACTCAACTAGAACGACTCTAATATTACCATCTTTATATCTCAAAACAATTATCAAGTATCAAACTTCTCATAGTATTTAATGCACTCTATATGAAAGTTTTTATTATACCCATCTTAGATGCCTATCATATTAGGACTAATTTTATAGCCAAAGAAAATTACCATGCTTTTCTAAGAGACTCTCAAAATAATATAAGTGAAGCATGAGAGATCAATAATTTCTATAAAATAAAACCACCACCGTGCTCTAAAAAGATATAAGTGAAGCACTAGAGCAAAATCATCTAACTTAAAAGATATAAGTGAAGCACATAGAGTATTCTAATAAATTCCGATTCATGTGTGTATCTTCAAAAGGTGTGTACAGCAAGGATGATTGTGGTAAACTAAAAAACAAAGACTCAAATCATACAAGACGCTCCAAGCAAAACGCATATCATGTGGTGAATAAAAATATAGCCTCAAGTAAAGTTATCGATAGACGAAGACGAAAGAGGGGATGCCTTCCGGGGCATCCCCAAGCTTAGGCATTTGGTTGTCCTTGAATTTTTCCTTGGGGTGCCTTGGGAATCCCCAAGCTTAGGCTCCTTCTACTCCTTGTTCCAAAATCCATCAAATCGTTGCCCAAAAACTTGAAAACTTCACAACACAAAACTTAACAGAAAATCTCATGAGCTCCGTTAGTATAAGAAAATAAACCACCACTTTAATGTACTGTAATTAACTCATTATTTATTTATATTGGTGTTAAACCTACTGTATTCCAACTTCTCTATGGTTCATACCCCCCCCCCCCCCGATACTAGCCATAGATTCATCAAAATAAGCAAACAACACACAAAAAACAGAATCTTTCAAAGCAGGACAGTCTGTAGCAATCTAGAGGTTTCGAATACTTCTGTAATTCCAAAACTTCTGAAAAATTAGGCCGACCTAAATAATTTGTATATTGATCTACTGGAGTTGGAATTGGTATTTTATCGCTCTCTAGTAAAAAATGAAAATTATTTTCGTGAGCGCATATGATGTCTACTACACAACCTTCTTCTTGTAGACGTTGTTGGGCCTCCAACTGCAGAGGTTTGTAGGACTGTAGCAAATTTCCCTCAAGTGGATGACCTAAGGTTTATCAATCTGTAGGAGGTGTAGGATGAAGATGGTCTCTCTCAAGCAACCCTGCAACCAAATAACAAAGTCTCTTGTGTCCCCAACACACCCAATACAATGGTAAATTGTATAGGTGTAGTTCGGCGAAGAGATGGTGATACAAGTGCAATATGGATGGTAGATAAAGGTATTTGTAATCTGAAAATATAAAAACAGCAAGGTAACTAATGATAAAAGTGAGCGTAAACGGTATTGCAATGATAGGAAATAAGGCCTAGGGTTCATACTTTCGCTAGTGCAAGTCCTCTCAACAATAATAACATAATTGGATCATATAACTATCCCTCAACATGCAACAAAGAGTCACTCGAAAGTCACTAATAGCGGAGAACAAACTAAGAGATTATGGTAGGGTATGAAACCACCTCAAAGTTATTCTTTCCAATCAATCCGTTGGGCTATTCCTATAAGTGTCACAAACAGCCCTAGAGTTCGTACTAGAATAACACCTTAAGACACAAATCAACCAAAACCCTAATGTCACCTAGATACTCCAATGTCACCTCAAGTATCCGTGGGTATGATTATATGATATGCATCACACAATCTCAGATTCATCTATTCAACCAACACATAGGACCTCAAAGAGTGCCCCAAAGTTCCTACCGGAGAATCACGACGAAAACGTGTGCCAACCCCTATGCATAGGTTCATGGGCGGAACCCGCAAGTTGATCACCAAAAAATACATCAAGTGAATCACGTGGTATCCCATTGTCACCACAAATACGCACGGCAAGACATACATCAAGTGTTCTCAAATCTTTAAAGACTCACTCCGATAAGATAACCTCAAAGGGGAAACTCAATTCATTATAAGAGAGTAGAGGGGAAGGAGAAACATAAGATCCAACTATAATAGCAAAGCTCACGATACATCAAGATCGTGCCAAATCAAGAACACGAGAGAGAGAGAGATCAAACACATAGCTACTGGTACATACCCTCAGCCCCGAGGGAGAACCACTCCCTCCTCGACATGGAGAGCACTCGGATGATGAAGATGGCCACCGGAGAGGGATTGCCCCCTCCGGCAGGGTGCCGGAACGGGTCTAGATTGGCTTTCGGTGGCTACGGAGGCTTCTGGCAGCGGAACTCCCGATCTATTGTGCTCCTGAATGTTTTTAGGGTATATGGAGATATATAGGCGGAAGAAGTACGCCAGGGGAGCCACGAGGGGCCCACGAGGGTGGAGGGCGCGCCCAGGGGGTGGGCGCGCCCCCTGCCTCGTGGCCTCCTCGTAGAGCCCCCGACGTGCACTCCAAGTCTTCTGGGCTTCTTTCCTTCCAAAAATGAGTTCCGTGAAGTTTCAGGTCAATTGGACTCCGTTTGATTTTCCTTTTCTTTGAAACCCTAAAACAGGGTAAAAAACGGAAAGTGGCACTAGGCTCTGGGTTAATAGGTTAGTCCCAAATAATGACATAAAAGTGTATAATAAAGCCCTTAAACATTCAAAACAGTAGATAATATAGCATGGAGCAATCAAAAATTATAGATACGTTGGAGACGTATCAGCATCCCCAAGCTTAATTCCTGCTCGTCCTCGAGTAGGTAAATGATAAAAACAGAATTTTTGATGCGGAGTGCTACTTGGCATAATTTTAATGTAATTCTTCTTAATTGTGGCATGAATATTCAGATCCGAAAGATTCAAGACAAAAGTTCATATTGACATAAAAATAATAATACTTCAAGCATACTAACTAAGCAATCATGTCTTCTCAAAATAACATGGTCAAAGAAAGTTATCCGTACAAAATCATATAGTCTGGCTATGCTCTATCTTCACCACACAAAATATTTAAATCATGCACAACCCCAATGACAAGCCAAGCAATTGTTTCATACTTTTGATGTTCTCAAACTTTTTCAATCTTCACGCAATATATGAGCGTGAGCCACGGACATAGCAATATAGGTGGAATAGAATGGTGGTTGTGGAGAGGACGTAAAGGAGAAGATAGTCTCACATCAACTAGGTGTATCAACGGGCTATGGAGATGCCCATCAATAGATATCAATGTGTGAAGACCTAGGGCATTTTGAGGAAGCCCATCATTGGAATATACAAGCCAAGTTTTATAATGAAAGATTCCCACTAGTATATGAAAGTGACAACATAGGAGATTCTCTATCATGAAGATCATGGTGCTACTTTGAAGCACAAGTGTGGTAAAAGGATAGTAGAATTGCCCCTTCTCTCTTTTTCTGTCATTTTTTTATTTGGGTCTTCTCTTTTTTTTGGCCTCTTTTTTTTCTTTTCTTTTTTTATTTGGGCTTCTTTGGCCTCTTTTATTTATTTTCGTCCGGAGTCTCATCCCGACTTGTGGGGGAATCATAGTCTCCATCATCCTTTCCTCACTGGGACAATGCTCTAATAATGATGATCATCACACTTTTATTTACTTACAACTTAAGAATTACAACTTGATACTTAGAACAAGATATGGCTCTATATGAATGCCTCCGCCGTTGTACCGGGATGTGCAATGACTCATGAGTGACATGTATGAAAGAATTATGAATGGTGGCTTTGCCGCAAATACAATGTCACTACATGATCATGCTAAGCAATATGACAATGATGAAGCGTGTCATAATAAACGGAACGGTGGAAAGTTGCATGGCAATATATCTCTGAATGGCGATGGAAATGCCATAATAGGTAGGTATGGTGGCTGTTTTGAGGAAGATTTATGGTGGGTTTATGGTACCGGCAAAAGTTGCGCGGTACTAGAGAGGCTAGCAATGGTGGAAGGGTGAGAGTGCGTATAATCCATGGACTCAACACTAGTCATAAAGAACTCACATACTTATTGCAAAAATCTATTGGTTATCAAAACAAAGTATTACGCGCATGGTCCTAGGGGGGTAGATTGGTAGGAAAATACCATCGCTCGTCCCCGACCGCCACTCATAAGGAAGACAATCAATAAATAAATTATGCTCTGACTTCATCACATAACGGTTCACCATACGTGCATGCTACGGGAATCACAAACTTTAACACAAGAATTTCTCAAATTCACAACTACTCAACTAGCATGACTTTGATATTATTACCTCCATATCTGAAAACAATCATCAAGCATCAAACTTCTCTTAGTATTCAAAACACTCATAGGAATTTTTTACTAATCTTGAATACCTAGCATATTAGGATTTTTAAGGAAATTACCATGCTATTTAAGACTCTCAAAATAATATAGGGACAATTGCACTTTTTCCCCTAGTTGGTTCCTACCCACGGGTTTTGCCCTTACTTTTCGAGCTTGCTCAGTTTTGCCCTTACCTTTTCCGTCGAGGTCCCTCGAATGCCCTTTGACCGTTTGACCAAAACTTTGAAAATTCATAACTAATTCATATGAACTCAGAAAAATGCAAATAAGATATCAAAATGTTCAGATAAACATTACCTTTATGTGCATATCATTTGCATTCAGGACAAAAGCACCCTTTAAACTACCTAAGGTAATTAATGTTATTAACATTATTAAAAATAAAAAGGTATAAACAATATTTTTTTTCATGAATAAAAATTACATGCAAATGTAGGTGATGTTTCCTGAACATCCTGATACCTTATTTGCATTTTTCCGAGTTCATATAAATTTGTGATGAAGTTTCCAAATAATGGTCAAAGTCGTTAGAACATTCATAACAAGATGATACGAACTCAGAAAAATGCAAATAAGATATTTGGATGTCAAAACCGGCGGATCTCAGGTAGGGGGTCCCAAACTGTGCGTCTAGGCCGGATGGTAACAGGAGGCAGGGGACACAATGTTTTACCCAGGTTCGGGCCCTCTTGATGGAGGTAAAACCCTACGTCCTGCTTGATTAATATTGATGATATGGGTAGTACAAGAGTAGATCTACCACGAGATCAAAGAGGCTAAACCCTAGAAGCTTGCCTATGGTATGATTGTATGTTACGGTTGTTGTCCTACGGACTAAAACCCTTCGGTTTATATAGGCACCGGAGGGGGTTAGGGTTACACAAGGTCGGTTACAAAGGAGGAGATATCCATATCCGTATTGCCAAGCTTGCCTTCCACGCCAAGGAAAGTCCCATCCGGACACGGGACGAAGTCTTCAATCTTGTATATTCATAATCCAACAGTCCGGCCAAAGGTTATAGTCCGGCTATCCGGACACCCCCTAATCCAGGACTCCCTCAGTAGCCCCCGAACCAGGCTTCAATGACGATGAGTCCGGCGCACAGATTGTCTTCGACATTGCAAGGCGGGTTCCTCTCCAAAAATCCGTGTACCTGTTTGAAATAGTGTCCGGCTTCTTGTGAATGTTGCGCTCCTTGGCTTCTACGCCCAATAATGGCCACTTTCCACGTGTCGAGCGAATGTGAAAAGCTAGGGTGTTTTTACATTTACCCCCCTAGCTGTGTGAATGAGCTGCCTATTAAAAAGACGAGGATTCAGATCCAAGTCACACCATCCTCCCTTGGCGAGCCTTCATCGGAGCGCATCTGACAGAGATCCATTCCATCATGGCTGGTCGACACAGCTCCTCCTCTCGCTCCCCTAGCCCCAAGCCTGGAGATTGGGAGAGATGTTCCGTCCCACACAGGAAATTGGTGATGCTTCAGACCAAGGGATTTCTCCCCACAACATACATGGTCCCGGTTCGAGCCGGTCTCGCCACCTATAATGGCGGAGAGCTTTCCCAATCCCTCCAAGGGAGAGCGGGTATGCCTTGTCCCTCATTTGGTAAGAGGGCTCAGATTTCCAATTCATCCATTTCTCCGGGGGCTCCTGGAGTTCTACGGCCTCCAGTTGCACAACCTTACGCCTGCCTCCATATTGCATATCACGGGATTCGTAGCCCTTTGCGAGCTGTTTTTGGGCTGTGAGGCTCATTTTGCGCTGTGGAAAAAGCTGTTCTGCCTTGTGCCCCGTTCTCAGAAGGGGTCAATATATCAGGTGGGTGGAGCCGAAGTGTGGTGTATCACCGGGACCGGATATCTATCCGGAACCCCAAAGAATACGTCCGAAGACTGGCCTTCAGAATGGTTTTATATAGAAGACGTCCCTCTCCCGGATCCTATTCGAATCGGCCTCCCTGAGTTCGACAACGCTCCTTTGAAGAAGCGCCGAAGCTGGCGTCCATGGAGCTCCCTGGAGGAAGATGACAGGGACGTTCTTTACCTGATGAGCCGGATAAGTTTGTTAGCTCGATCCAGATTGACCATGATCGAGGTCATGGCCACATGTATTATGTGGGGGGTGCAGCCGCTTCAGTATAGAGGCCACCCCATGTGGGATTTCAACAGGGAGGATGACGCCACCCGCTACGGCCGTAAAGGGCCAGGATCGGTTGCTGATCTAATAAAGATGTTATCCACTTTGTACAAGGGAGAAGAGGAGGAATTCCTCCGCATCAACCCGCAGGGCGGATTTTCTATGTACAATCCTCTGAGCTGGGTAAGCGGAAACTTTTTCTCGCCCATCCGTTTCATATTCCCATAGTTAAGTATTCAGTCTAGCAATTTCAACGCAGGAGCTGTGCCAGGCTGTTAGGGAGATAAACAACCCCCCTCCCCAACCTGAGGACCCGGAACGGTCCCTTGACCCGGTCTCCCAGGAGGATCTGGACGTATCTGTGGAGCTGATCGATGGGGTATTTTACCAATTGAGCAATGACAACGCTCTGGTGGCCATTACGACGGATTACCCTGGGCTACTTCCAGCCTCACAGGTAACTGAGACCAAAGTCCCAGCACTTTGAAAAAGGATCCGTCCTTGCATGTTTTCGATTACGTATAACAACCGTGTTTTGCAGGGGAGGTCCTCGAGGCGGAAAGCCGAGCCTGCGGCAGCTAGCCAACAAGGGGCCGCGAGGCCAGGCAGACTGAAAAGACCTGCAGTCCGGATTGAGACACCGGCGCAGCGGTACGGCACGCCGTCTTTATTCCAAGACATTATTCTCATAGGCATACTAACGCCCATGCCTTCTTTTTAGGAAAAAGAGCGCTCGCCGGACTATACCCGGAGAGGCTACTAATCGCGCCTCCACCAGCCAGGCTCCAAGGCCGGATTCGGAGGCGGGAACGAATACAAGGCGTGCGTCGGGCGCTCCTCCGGCAGAGGATGCGGATAAATTGTCCGCCACCAATTCCGAGGTGGAAAGTGCCATGAACCACAGGCGTCGCCGGACTGTTCTTCGTGACGCTTGTTTCTCCCAAGAGGCATTGGATGCCTTCAACTCGGGAGATGCGTACCTCCGTGCCGCTCAAAATGGTCTAGCCAGAGCCACCGAGCAGTATGTAAAAGACATACGGGTGAGAAAATTTGGTGATTATATATATCAGTAGCCCCTGAGACTTGAAACAGTTACAATAACTGATTTAAGGATCATTTTTATGCAGGTTCTTACAGAAAAGAATACCCAACTGTCCCAGGAGCTGGAAGAGTGCAAAGCCCAACTTCAGGCTGCACTGGCCGCAGCAGGGGAGCCCAAAGAGACCCCCTCTGGCAATATATCCTTCGAATGATAAGTATCATATAGAGTACGGCGTATATGCAGATCTGACGATAAAATTGCAGATGACGCTGGAGTAAATCCGGATAAGCAACAGCTCCAACGCCAGCTGAAGGCTGGTGAGAGCATGCTTACGAGGGTGAGGCAGGAGAAGAATGATCTCTTAGATGCCAACACCAAGCTGGGCATGGAACTAAAATATGTTCGTGCCCAACTGTCGGACTCTGTTAAGGAGAATCGGTGGCTTCGACGTGGCATATTTAGTAAGTGCTTGAACGAACTTTGAAAAGGAGTTTGACGAGGAAGTTGGCTGACAGAGTTATATCTGTAGGTATGCTAACAGGTCGTCCCGCCGAGGAAATGCCTGGTTCTATGGGTGACCTTCTTCCCGAGCTCTCACAACTGCACGAACGAGTTCAGCAGGTGATGCATGGCGTCGTCCAGACCTTGTGGCCATCCGTCTCCATGCCCGAAGGCCTTGGAGAGCTTGCAGAGAAGCTGAAGGGTGCGCGGCGGCGCTTCCGATTATGGAAGATATCGGCCTGCCGTCAGGGCGCCAGGGAAGCCTGGGCAATGGTGAAGACGCGGTACACGAAGGCTAACCCGAACCACATGGCCGAGGTCGGACCTGTGGGGCCCGATGGGAAGGAGATCCCTGTGGGCTTAGTGTACAACCAAGTAGAATTGGCCGCAAAGTATTCCCAATAGGACTGTAGACTAGACAGCCTATTGGATGGTATTGAAGAGGAATTCAACCAGTAAAATTGACTATGTAATTTAAAGTGACATGTATAATGCCTTCTAGCCGGATTGTAGATCGTTTGTCGTGGCGAACCTTTTCGCTTCAACCTCAGGACCCGACGGTCCGGAGTGTATCCGAATACCCTCTTGATTATGTAAGAACCGGGGCATGCGTGGAGACCAGGCGTAGGGGTCATTAGTGCTTTAACGGACAAGTGCCCAACTAGTTATGTTATATTACATGGTTAGTAAGAAACATCTTCCAGGGAGAATAGTTCCGTTAGGGGTTCCTTTCCCTGGGAGGCATGTCCTAAAGTGCATGTCCGGACTGCGAGAAGAGACACAGAAAAAACATCTGGGGGCGCATAAGTAAATAAGTGAAAAATCATCTTTAGTTCACTGACCGAATATTCCCTTAAGAACGCTAGCTTTCGGCTTCACCCAGTCTGAGGTACACATCCGGCTGACCCGACAGTAACAATCGCAGAGGGGCTCCCCTTATGCCCTAGCCGAATTAACAGGAACGTAGGGCATAAATACAAGAGCCAGGCATCCCAGCTTGGCCAAAACTTAAGTCATATCGATGCATATAATGGTGAATAAAGGGTACATGCGGAAGGATAACACATGTGTTGGGCATAAAGCCCGTATGAATAAGCTTCTATTAAAGAAGCCCCCAGGTATAATGAGCGCGGATGGCGCGTCATTCGCGTGCAAACAAGGCACGAATGGGCCCCTAAAGGCTGTGACAGAAAAGAAAAGGAGAAGGAGAAAAATATAAGACAGATAATGTATAAAAAATGGACTGAGGCAGGAGACGAACACAGAGTCCGGCGTTAGGCGTAGAATCTTTGAAGTCGGGCTGCGTTCCATGGGTTCGGCTTGAGTCGATTATCCGATGCATCCCGCAGACGGTACGCTCCACCAGTCAGGACTTGGTCAATGATGAAGGGACCTTCCCATTTGGGCTTGCGTTTGTCCTTTTTCTTATCCGTCAGGCGTAGAACTAACTCACCAATATTGTAAGTTTTGGCCTGTACTTCTCTGCTTTGGTATCTTCGGGCCTGCTGTTGATAGAAAGCGGAACGGGCTTTTGCCACGTCACGCTCCTCCTCCAAGGCGTCCAAACTGTCCTGTCGATCGAGCTCGGCTTCTATTTCTTCGTACATGCGCACTCGAGGTGAGTCATGAATAATGTCGCAGGGCAGAACAACCTCTGCGCTGTATACCATAAAGAATGGTGTGTATCCGGTAGTGCGATTTGGCATGGTCCATAGCCCCCAGAGTACGGAGTCGAGCTCCTCTACCCAATGCGTGTTAGATTCCTTGAGGGACCGCACTAATCTGGGTTTGATGCCGCTCATGATAAGACCATTTGCTCGCTCGACCTGACCGTTAGTGTGTGGGTGATAGACTGAAGCATAATCAAGCTTGATGCCCATGTTTTTGCACCAGAGTTTTACCTCATCGGCCGTAAAGTTCGTGCCGTTATCAGTGATGATGCTGTGGGGGATGCCGTAACGGTGTACGACCCTGGATATGAAGTCTATCACCGGTCCGGATTCGGCCGTCTTAACAGGCTTGGCTTCTATCCATTTGGTGAACTTATCCACCATGACCAGTAAGTATTTTTGCTTGTGGGTTCCTCCTTTAAGGGGTCCAACCATGTCAAGTCCCCAGACCGCGAAGGGCCAGGTGATGGGGATAGTTTGGAGGGCGGTGGGTGGCATATGGCTTTGGTTAGCAAAAAGCTGGCAACCAACGCATCGTTGGACTAAGTCCTGAGCGTCTGCCCGGGCCGTCGGCCAATAGAAGCCTGTACGAAAGGCCTTGCTTACAAGGGCCCGGGCCGCCGCGTGGTGACCGCCGAGTCTGGCATGAATTTCAGCCAGAAGATTCCGCCCTTCCTCTTCGGAGATGCACCTTTGAAGGACTCCGGTGGTGCTTTTCTTATAAAGCTCTCCCTCATGCACTTTATAGGCTTTAGATCGCCGCACTATGCAGCGTGCCTCATTTTGGTCCGCGGGAAGTTCCTGCTTAGTTAGGTAGGCTAGGAATGGTTCTGTCCATGGGGCGATGACTGCCATTATTACGTGGGCTGAAGATGTTATTTCGTTGGCAGAGCCTCCAATTATGTCAGAATATTCGGTGTCGAGCAGTGCGGTTGGGTCTAGGATGTTATTTCTGGGTTCCCCTTCCCATACTACGGATGGCTTGAACAGCCTCTCCAAGAAGATGTTGGGAGGGATGGCATCGCGTTTTGCGCCGATGCATGCCAGGACGTCTGCTGCCTGATTGTTTTCCCGGGTTATATGGTGAAATTCGAGCCCCTCGAACCAAGCTGACATTTTTAGGACAGCATTGCGATAAGCTGCCATTTTCGGATTGTTGGCATCAAAGTCTGCATTTATTTGGGATATCGCGAGGTTCGAATCCCCGTGCGCCTCTAGGCGTTGAATGCCCATGGATACTGCCATCCGAAGACCATGTAGAAGGGCCTCATATTCGGCTGCGTTGTTGGAGTCCGTATACATTATCTGTAGTACGTATTGAACTGTATCTCCTATTGGGGACGTCAAAACGACGCCAGCCCCCAGACCAGCCAACATTTTGGAGCCGTTGAAGTGCATGATCCAGTTTGAATATGTGCTATACTCTTTAGGGAGTTCGGCTTCCGTCCACTCGGCGACGAAGTCGGCCAAAACTTGCGACTTAATAGCTCGCCGTGGCTTGTAAGTTATGTCGAACGGGAGGAGCTCAATGGCCCATTTGGCAATCCGGCTCGTCGCGTCGTGGTTGTTTATAATATCGTTAAGTGGTACTTCCGAGGCTACCGTTATCGAACACTCTTGAAAGTAGTGTCGCAGCTTCCGGGATGCCAGAAATACCGCGTACGCTATCTTTTGATAATGCGGGTACCATGACTTGCATGGAGTAAGGATAGTGGACACATAGTAAACCGGCTTTTGAAGGGGGAATTTGTGTCCGTCCGTTTCTCGTTCGACGACGAGCACTGCGCTTACTACTTGATGAGTTGCCGCAATGTATAATAGCATTGGTTCGCCAATGTTTGGCGCGGCCAGGACTGGGTTTGTTGCCAATATGGCTTTTATTTCGTTGAGTCCGGCCGTGGAGGCATCCGTCCACTCGAAGTGTTCGGTGCGCCAGAGGAGGCGATAAAGGGGTAATGCCTTTTCTCCCAAGCGGGAGATAAAGCGGCTTAGAGCCGCCACGAATCCGGTCAATTTTTGTATTTGTTTGAGGTCCTTTGGGATGTCCAATTGTGACAGAGCTCGGATCTTGGCTGGATTTGCTTCAATTCCTCTACTGGATACAATGAAGCCCAAGAGCTTTCCGGTTGGTACGCCAAAAATGCATTTTTCCGGGTTGAGCTTGATGTCGTATGTTCGGAGGTTATCGAATGTGAGCCTCAAGTCGTCTACCAGAGATTCGACATGCTTGGTTTTGACTACCACGTCATCTACGTATGCCTCCACCGTTTGGCCGATCTGGTTTGCCAGACATGCCTGAATCATGCGCTGATATGTTGCGCCGGCGTGTTTGAGCCCGAAGGGCATTGTATTGAAGCAGAATGGGCCGTACGGTGTGATGAATGCCGTTGCGGCTTGGTCTGGCTCTGCCATCTTAATTTGATGGTAGCCGGAGTATGCGTCGAGGAAACACAATGAATCGTGTCCTGCGGTAGCATCGATAATTTGATCGATGCGGGGGAGGGGGAAGGGATCCTTTGGGCAGGCCTTGTTGAGGTCCTTAAATTTGATGCACAAGCGCCAGGATTTGTCCTTCTTTGGTACCATCACCTGGTTTGCTAGCCAGTCCGAATGTTTTATGTCTCTGATGAATCCGGCCTCCAATAGCTTGGCTAGTTCTTCTCCCATGGCTTGTCTCTTAGGTTCAAAGAAACGTCGAAGAGCCTGCTTGACTGGCTTGAATCCTTTTAGGATATTTAGACTGTGCTCGGCTAGCCTGCGTGGTATTCCTGGCATGTCTGAAGGGTGCCAGGCAAAAATGTTCTAGTTCTCGCGTAGGAACTCTCGTAGTGCGGCGTCGACATCAGGGTTTAATTGTACCCCGATGGAAGCTGTTTTTGTAGGGTCCGTTGGATGGACTTGGATTTTGACTATTTCGTCCGCCGGTTTAAAGGAGGTGGACTTGGATCTTTTATCGAGTATCACGTCATCCCTGTTTACCGTGGAGCGCAACGCAGTCAGTTCCTCGGCCGCTAGAGCTTCATATAGTGCCTCGAGGGCCAGTGCGGCTGTCTTATTTTCAGCGCGGAGTGCTATGTCCGGATCACTAGCAAGAGTGATGATTCCGTTGGGCCCGGGCATTTTAAGCTTCATGTACCTGTAATGGGGTATGGCTTGGAAGATTGTAAACGCCTCCTGCCCTAATAAACCATGGTATCTGCTACTGAACGGGGCCACTTGGAACGTGACCTCTTCGGACCTGTAATTATCCGGCGTGCCGAACACCACATCTAGTGTGATTTTTCCTGTACAGCGTGCTTCCTGACTGGGGATTATTCCTCTAAAGGTTGTGCTGCTTCGCTCGATGCGGTTCCAGTCTATTTCCATTTTTCGAAGGGTTTCCTCATAAATGAGGTTCAATCCGCTGCCACCGTCCATGAGTACCTTGGTGAGTCGAAAGCCGTCCACTATTGGACTGAGGACCAATGCGGCTGGTGCTCGGGCTATTCGGAATTTAGGTTCGTCACTGGCATTAAAAGTAATAGCCGTGTCACTCCATGGGTTTATTGTTGCCACGTGGTAGACTTCGGCACGACTGCGGAGTGTTCGTTTTTGCATATTATTTGACGCGAAAGTCTCGAAGACTGTTAATACCGTACTGGTATCCCTGGGCTGGTGCTCTGTGGCTTCTAGGGTTAGAAGATCTTCACCACTTTTGGCCACCTGCCGGAGTATCCAACATGCTCTAAGGCTATGAGTTGGTGTGGCGCCCTCTGCACTGTGAATTTTACAGGATCCATTGAGCCATCCCTCCAGTACGGTTCCATGCCTTGTAGAGGGTTTTTGCCTTTTGGTGTTGGGTGTCTGGCGATAATGCACCCTTTTATTTCGGACTGGGTTCGTATTTTATTTCGGTTTTCCAGGCGCTTTCCATCGCACAGTACTTTCGTACTATGGACGCCAAGTCGACAAAGCGTGTAATTTCGCGGCGACTTATGGCATTGAGGATTCCCTTGTCCGTGCAATTATTGCAGAAGAATGAAATTGCGTCTTCCTCGCGGCAGTCCTTTATCCTGTTAATGACCAGGAGGAATCTGGCCCAGTAATGGTGTATTGTTTCGTCGGGTCTTGCCTAATTTGGGGTAGATTGCTTATGTTTGGGTGGGTGGAATTGAATCCGAAACCTCACCCAATCTGAGACTCAAGGGCCAAGGAGTTTCCGAACTCGGAAGTTTGGATTCTTGGATGTTTTCCAATGAATCTGGCCCGCTGCCTGACTCTAGGTTCAGGTCTTGAGTGACGTCCTCCCCTCCGCGGATATCCGGCTTGGAGGGATCGGGAATCCGGACATAGCTAGTCGTTAAGATAGATGAGGGGTCGCCGCATTGTTCCTCCGCCACTGCAACATGATGGGTGACCTGGGGAGAGTTGATCTCTCTTAGATCGGGTTTAAGCCCAATCTGATCGTAGTCTATAGCGACTCCCAGGGCGGCGATGCGATCCAAGAGCTCGTTTAGGGAAGGGAGCTCCATTGGATCTAACTGCTCGGTGAGTTCCGAGTTGACATGAAGGTTGCTTTCGATGACCCGAGAAGTCATCGTCGGCGCAGCGGCCGAACAGGCGGTCATAAGAAAACCACCTAGCCGGAGAGTTTGGTCGACAGCCAAAGCTCCCTTAATGGCGCCGTCTTTAAAGACGGGATGAGGCATCCTTCCTGATGGCGACGGCACAGCGGAACTCTCAATGAAAGCTCCAATGTCGGTGTCAAAACCGGCGGATCTCGGGTAGGGGGTCCCGAACTGTATGTCTAGGCCGGATGGTAACAGGAGGCAGGGGACACAATGTTTTACCCAGGTTTGGGCCCTCTTGATGGAGGTAAAACCCTACGTCCTGCTTGATTAATATTGATGATATGGGTAGTACAAGAGTAGATCTACCATGAGATCAATGAGGCTAAACCCTAGAAGCTTGCCTATGGTATGATTGTATGTTATGGTTGTTGTCCTATGGACTAAATCCCTTTGGTTTATATAGGCACCGGAGGGGGTTAGGGTTACACAAGGTCGGTTACAAAGGAGGAGATATCCATATCCGTATTGCCAAGCTTGCGTTCCACGCCAAGGAAAGTCCCATCCAGACACGGGACGAAGTCTTCAATCTTGTATCTTCATAATCCAATAGTCCGGCCAAAGGTAATAGTCCGGCTATCCGGACACCCCCTAATCCAGGACTCCCTCAGGATCCATGTATGAGAACAAAGTGTGGACTTTGGTTGACTTGCCCGTTGATCGGCAAGCCATCGAGAATAAATGGATCTTCAAGAAGAAGACTGACGCTCATGGTAATGTTACTGTCTATAAAGCTCGACTTGTTGACAAAAGGTTTTCGACAAGTTCAAGGGATTGCCTACGATGAGACCTTCTCACCCGAAGTGATGCTAAAGTATGTCTGAATCATGTTAGCAATTGCCGCATTTTATGATTATGAAATTTGGCAAATGGATGTCAAAACTGCATTCCTGAATGGATTTCTGGAAGAAGAGTTCTATATGATGCAACCGGAAGGTTTTGTCGATCCAAAGGGAGCTAACAAAGTGTGCAAGCTCCAGCGATCCATTTATGGACTGGTGCAAGCCTCTCGGAGTTGGAATAAATGTTTTGATAGTGTGATCAAAGCATATGGTTTTATACAGACTTTTGGAGAAGCCTATATTTACAAGAAAGTGAGTGGGGGCTCTGTAGCATTTCTACTTTTATACGTGGATGACATATTATTGATTGGAAATGATATAGAATTTCTGGATAGCCCAAAAGGATATTTGAATAAAAGTTTTTCAATGAAAGACCTCGGTGAAGCTGCTTATATATTGGGCATCAAGATCTATAGAGATAGATCGAGACACTTAACTGGACTTTCATAAAGCACATACCTTGACAAAGTTTTGAAGAAGTTCAAAATGGATCAACCAAAGAAAGGGTTCTTGCCTATGTTACAAGGTGTGAAGTTGAGTAAGACTCAATGCCCGACCACTGTAGAAGATAGAGAGAAAATGAAAGATGTTCCCTATGCTTCAGCCATAGGCTCTATCATGTATGCAATGCTGTGTACCAGACCTGATGTGTGCCTTGCTATTAGTTTAGCAGGGAGGTACCAAAGTAATCCAGGAGTGGATCACTGGACAACGGTCAAGAACATCCTGAAATACCTGAAAAGGACGAAGGATATGTTTCTCGTTTATGGAGGTGACAAAGAGCTTGTCGTAAATGGTTAAGTCGATGCAAGCTTTGACACTAATCCGGATGATTCTAAATCGGAAACCGGATACGTGTTTTTATTAAACGGTGGAGCTGTCAGTTAGTGCAGTTCTAAACAAAGCATCATAGCGGGATCTACATGTGAAGCGGAGTACATAGCTGCTTCAGAAGCAGCAAATGAAGGAGTCTGGATGAAGGAGTTCATATCCGATCTAGGTGTCATACCTAGTGCATCGGGTCCAATGAAAATCTTTTGTGACAATACTGGTGCAATTGCTTTGGCAAAGGAATCCAGATTTCACAAGAGAACCAAGCACATCAAGAGACGCTTCAACTCCATCTAGGACCAAGTCCAGGTGGGAGACATAGAGATTTGCAAGATACATACGGATCTGAATATTGCAGACCCGTTGACTAAGCCTCTTCCACGAGCAAAACATGATCAGCACCAAGGCTCCACGGGTGTTAGAATCATTACTGTGTAATCTAGATTATTGACTCTAGTGCAAGTGGGAGACTGAAGGAAATATTCCCTAGAGGCAATAATAAAGTTATTATTTATTTCCTTACATCATGATAAATGTCTATTATTCATGCTAGAATTGTATTAACCGGAAACATGATACATGTGTGAATACATAGACAAACAGAATGTCACTAGTATGCCTCTACTTGACTAGCTCGTTGATCAAAGATGGTTATGTTTCCTGACCATAGACAAAGAGTTGTCATTTTATTAACGGGGTCACATCATTAGGAGAATGATGTGATTGACTTAACCCATTTCGTTAGCTTAGCACTTGATCATTTAGTTTGTTGCTATTGCTTTCTTCATGACTTATACATGTTCCTATGACTATGAGATTATGCAACTCCTGTTTACCTGAGGAACACTTTGTGTGCTACCAAATGTAACAACGTAACTGGGTGATTATAAAGGTGCTCTACAGGTGTCTCCGAAGGTACTTGTTGGGTTGGCGTATTTCGTGATTAGGATTTGTCACTCCGATTGTCGGAGAGGTATCTCTGGGCCCACTTGGTAATACACATCACTTAAGCCTTGCAAGCATTGCAACTAATGAGTTGGTTGCGGGATGATGTGTTACAGAACGAGTAAAGATACTTGCTGGTAACGAGATTGAACTAGGTATTGAGATACAGACGATCAAATCTCGGGCAAGTAACATACCGATGATAAAGGGAACAACGTATGTTGTTATGCGGTCCGACCGATAAAGATCTTCGTAGAATATGTAGGAGCCAATATGGGAATCCAGGTTCCGCTATTGGTGATTGACCAGAGGGGTGTCTCGGTCATGTCTACATAGTTCTCGAACCCGTAGGGTCCGCACACTTCACGTTCGTTGACGATATAGTACTATATGAGTTATGTATGTTGGTGACCGAATGTTGTTCGGAGTCCGGGATGAGATCACGGACATGACGAGGAACTCGGGAATGGTTCGGAGATAAAGTTTGATATATGGGATAATAGTGTTTGGTCACCGGAAGGGTTCCGGAATTCACCGAAAAGGGTTCCGGATGTTTCCCGAAATGTTTGGGTACGAGAACACTTTATTTGGGCCAAAGGGGAAAGCCCACAAGGTTTTTGGAAAGCGCAAAACGAAGTTTTGCGGAGTCTAGGGGCCAGACGCCAGGGTCCCTGGCGTCTGGGTCCAGACGCTAGGAACCCTGGCGTCTGGCCCTAGAGTCCGATAAGGACTCTTGCCTTTCGGGTGAAACCGACTTTGTGGAGGCTTTTACTCCAAGTTTCGACCCCAAGGCTCAACATATAAATAGAGGGGTAGGGCTAGCACCCAAGACACATCAAGAAACACCAAGCCGTGTGCCGGCAACCCCGTCCCCTCTAGTTTATCCTCCATCATAGTTTTCGTAGTGCTTAGACGAAGCCCTGCGAAGATTGTTCTTGACCAACACCGTCACCACGCCGTCGTGTTGCCGGAACTCGTCTAGTACTTTGCCCCTCTTGCTGGATCGAGAAGGCGAGGACATCACTGAGCCAAACGTGTGCAGAACTCGGAGGTGTCGTGCTTACAGTACTTGGATCGGTCGGATCGTGAAGACGTACGACTACATCAACCGCGTTGATATAATGCTTCCGTGAACGGTCTACGAGGGTACGTAGACAACACTCTCCCCTCTTGTTGCTATGCATCACCATGATCCTGTGTGTGCGTAGGAATTTTTTTGAAATTACTACGTTCCCCAACAGTAGAGTCATAAGCAAATTCAACAATATAGCTATTAACATGATCCACATGTATGCAAAGTTGACACTCTTCCAAAATAGTGGAATTAACATTAACTAAAGTCATGAGCTATCCAAACCCACTTTTATCAAAAACTTCATAAGATTGAACATTCTCCAAATATGTGGGATCTAAAGTTGACACTCTTCCAAACCCACTTTCAATATTGCAAACATTTTTATCAATCTTATATTCGTCATGGGGCTTAAATAAATTTTCAAGATCATAAGAAGAATCACCCCAATCGTGATCATTGCAACAAGTAGTGGACATAGCAAAACTAGCATCCCCAAGCTTAGGTTTTGCATATTATTATCACAATTGACATTCATAGAATTTATAATAACATCATTGCAAGCATGCTTTTTATTCAAAGATCTATCATGAATCACTTCATAAAGTACTTCATCACAATTTTCAAATTCACGAATTTCAAGCAAAACTTCATAAATATAATCTAGTGCACAAAACTCACTAGCAATTGGTTCATCATAAATGGATCTCTTAAAAGATTGGCAAGCGGATGAGGATCCATAGATATAGATTTTTATCAAGCGAAGATGCAAGCAAATAGAAGGCACATGGTAACACGAGCAAACAGAAGGATGAATGGAAGAGGGGAGAAGAAAAGGAAAATTTAGTGAAGTGGGGGAGAGGATAACGAGAGGCGAATGGCAAATAATGTAATGCGAGGGAGAAGAGTTTATGGTGGGTACTTGGTATGTCTTGACTTGGCGTAGATCTCCCCGACAACGACGCCAGAAATCCTTCTTGCTACCTCTTGAGCATGCGTTGTTTTTCCCTTGAAGAGGAAGGGTGATGCAAGAAAGTAGTGTAAGTATTTTCCTCAGTTTTTGAGAACCAAGGTATCAATCTAGTAGGAGACTACACGCAAATCGCCTAGTACCTGCACAAACAATCAAGAACCTTGCAACCAACGCGATAAAGGAGTTGTCAATCCCTTCACAGCCACTTGCAAAAGTGAGATCTGATAAAGATAATAAGATAAATATTTTTGGTATTTTTGTTGTATAGATTGGAAAGTAAAGATTGCAAAATAAATGATGATAGAAATCGGTAAGTTGACGGGAAACTAATATGATGTAAAATAGACCCGGGGGCCATATGTTTCACTAGTGGCTTCTCCCAAGATAGCATATATTATGATGGGTGAACAAATTACTGCCGAGCAATTGATAGAAAAGCGCATAGTTATGAGAATATCTAGGCATGATCATATACATAGGCATCACGTTCGTGTCAAGTAGACCGAAATGATTCTACATCTACTACTATTACTCCACACATCGAGCCCTATCCATCATGCATCTAGAGTATTAAGTTCATAAGAACAGAGTAACGCATTAGGCAAGATGACATGATATAGAGGGATAAACTCAAGCAATATGATATAAACCCCATCTTTTTATCCTTGATGGCAACAATACAATACGTGCCTTGCTGCCCCTGCTATCACTGGGAAAGGACACCGCAAGATTGAACCCAAAGCTAAGCACTTCTCCCATTGCAAGAAAGATAAATCTAGTAGGCCAAACTAAACCGATAATTCGAAGAGACTTGCAAAGATATCAAATCGTGCATATAAGAATTCAGAGAAGAATCAAATATTGTTCATAGATAATCTTGATCTTAAACCCACAATTCATCGGATCTTGGCAAACACACCGCAAAAACTATTACATTGAATAGATCTCCAAGAACATCGAGGAGAACTTTGTATTGAGAACCAAAGAGAGAGAAGAAGCCATCTAGCTAATAACTATGGATCCGAAGGTCTGTGGTAAACTACTCACACATCATCGGAGAAGCTATGGTGTTGATGTAGAAGCCCTCCATGATCGAATCCCCCTCCGGCAGATCGCTGGAAAAGGCCCCACATGGGATCACACGGGTACAGAAGGTTGCGGCGGTGGAAAAGTGGTTTCGTGGCTCTCCTGGATGTTTTCAGGGTATAAGAGTATATATAGGCGAAAGAAGTAGGTCGGTGGAGCTACGAGGGGCCCACGAGGGTGGGGGCGCGCCTACCCCCCCCCCCCCCCCCCCCCGCACGCCCTCCTGCCTCGTGGCCGCCTCGTTGCATCTCTGACTTGCACTCCAAGTCTCCTGGATTGCGTTTTTTCCAAGAAAGATCCTCACGAAGGTTTATTTCCGTTTGATATTCCTTTTCTGCGGAACACTGAAATAGGCAAAAAACAACAACTCGCACTGGGCCTTCGGTTAATAGGTTAGTCCCAAAAATAAAATAAAAGAGCATATTAAAGCCCATTAAACATCCAAAACAGATAATATAATAGCATGGAACAATCAAAAATGATAGATACGTTGGAGACATATCAGGCATCACTAAAGTCTTTCTGCCCGCGTGATCTGAAGACTTGTTACACTTGAGGACTGTGAATCCTCCATCCGGTTAGGCGTCACGTTCTGTGCATCCAAGAGTCATTGTGGATTGCCGGTGAAGAAGTCTGTGAAGGTTTGGAAGTCTACCTTGAAGACTTACCAGAGTGATTGGGCAAGGACTGTGTGTCCTTAGCTCAAGGGGAATAAGGTGAAGACACGGTCTTCTAAGTTAAATCTCAGCCTCCCTAACCATACGTATAGTTGTCACAGCAATTGGAACTGCTCTACCAAATCCTTGTCTTCACCAAGCTACTGGTTCTATTCTTCACTTCCCTTTACTTTATAGTTTGTATTCATGAAGTCATTGCTTGCCTGTATGATCTGATTGACTTCACTGGGTGAAGACTGTTTACTGTTTGGCTTCATACTGTCTTCCATCTTGATCCTTACTACCTAGCTGCTGATAGTCTTCGTGCTTTCACTTCATTGCTTACTTGACTATGGCCTGTCTAGTGTAGTCTACCTTCCTCTGAATATCAATAGGTTCATTTCTATCGTTTGTCTTCGAAGCCCCCGTGTTTTGAAGACTTTCATAAAAATCACCTATTCACCCCCCTCTAGTCGATAACTAGCACTTTCAATTGGTATCAGAGCAAGGTGCTCCCTTGTTCTGTGTGATTCGGTTTAACCACCTGGAGTTTTAGCTATGTCGACTGCAGGGATAATCAAGGTCTCCATTCCGTGCCCTATCTTCGATGGCACTGATTACCCCTACTGGAAGAATAAGATGCATATGCATCTTGAAGCCATTGACATTGACCTCTGGTATGTCATCAAGAACGGCGTTTCCAAGGTCAGTGAAGGTGTCACCGCTGCTGATGTTTAGAGGTTCATTCAACTGGACTCAACCGCTAGGAACATCATCTGTGGTCACCTAACCAAAGGACAGTACGGCCATGTGAGTGCACTGGAAACTGCGAAGCTAGTCTGGAACTGGCTCTGCAAGATCAACGGAGGCTTCTCAACTCAGAGAGACTCAAGGATTAGTATTCTTCGCAACCTCTTCAACCGCTTCAAGAGAAATGACAATGAGAATGTCCAACTCACATTTGATCGCCTCACTGATATCACAAATGAGCTTCGCGCACTCGGCGCCACTGAGATCACCAAGCACGAAATTGTCAAGACGCTTCTGAGACCGCTTAACAGCTCATTCGACACCCTGGCCCTGATGATTCAAGAATGCCCTGACTTCAAGACTCTCGATCCGTCTGACATACTTGAGAGGCTAAACACACATGAGTTCTAGCGATCTGAGAAAAGAGATATCTATGGTCCCAACTATGGCCGAACTCGCGCTTTGACGGCAAAGGTCGTTTCCTCATCTGAAGAAGAATCTGACTGCAGTTCTGAGGATCCTGAAGACATTGGAAAGGAGCTTGCTATGCTTGTGAAGAAGTTCCAAAGGTTCACCAAGAAGAAAGAGTTCAGAAAATCTTCAAGATCCAACTCAAGAAACGATGAAGCTTCCTCTCGTGACTATAAGAAGAGAACATGCCACAAGTCCACAAAACCTGGTCACTACATCTCTGAGTGTCCACAGTGGGACAATGAGACCAAGAAGAAGAAGAAGAAGAAGAATAGCAAGGAATATGATTCTGATGACACGAAGAAGAAGAAATCCTCAAAGTCTTCTTCCAAGTCTTCGTCGAAGTCTTCATCACACAAGAATAGCTCATCCAACAAGGCTCGTGCGTTTGTTGGCAAGGAGATGGATTCAGAGGAGGAGTCTGCATCTGAGGAGGCAGAGGTGGAGTCTGAAGAGGAATTTGATTCAGGCATGGACAGCCTGGCTCTAGCTTTAGCATATGTTGCCAAGTCCATCTTCAACACTGAAGACAATGGCCTTGTCACCAACACTAATGCTAATGACGAGGATGACTCTGCTCCCACCTACTGCTTCATGGCACGTGGTGCCAAGGTAAACTCACGCGATGCTTACTTTCAAATAGGCCTGGGAATTCGGTTAACCCGAACCGATCGCTTCGGTTCTCCGGTTTAATAAGAATTTCGGTTTTGCGAAATTGATGACCGACCGGTCTTATAAAATTCTGCTAACTGAGAATTCGGTGGACCGATACTTCAGTTCGGTCGTCGGTTTCAGACCGAAGAGACCAAAGAAAAAGTCAAACACCATAGGGAAGAACACAAGCAGTGGTCGTCAATGGAAGAACCAAAAAAATAATCAAAAAATACATGTATGACAAGGAACGGGAGAGGAGATGCAGCTGTAGCCTATAGGAGCAGCTCGGCAGACATGTTCAGTTAGCCTACTGTAGGAGCGCTTGTGGAATTTGAGTTGGGACTTGGGAGGTGCGGTCGCTGTTGGAGAGAGGTACGAGGAGGAGGGAAGAGATGTTGTGGCGCCGGGAGCCCGACGCCAGCCAGCGAGATCAACAGGAGCGGCGGAGCATCGGCTGGCTGGCGGCTCAGATCTTGCGGCGTCTTAGATGTGGATAAGGTGATGTGTGTCCAGCCCGTTTTTAGTGGCGAGGGCACCGACGCTTGTATAAGAGTGGGCTATGGGCCTAATGCATGGAGTTGGCCTGTTACTAAGTTTTATCGGTTACTTCGGTACTTCGGGTACTCGATGGTTAAAACCGAAGCGGCCGATGTAATTTCGGTTTTACAGAATTGCTGACCGAATTTAGTACCAATTTTTTTGGTTTCGGTTCATTCGGCTTCGGTCCCAGTTTTTTTGGTTCGGTAATTCGGTCTTCGCTTAAAATGCCCACCCCTACTTTCAAATATCAGGTGAAGATGACTCTGATTGTGGATCTAAACCTAGCTACAAAACACTTGCTAAAATTGCAACAGAACAACAAAATGCTATGGAACACATTCAAAAGTTGCTAGACAAAAGCGATGACCTATTGGACGCAGACTTGAACTCAGTCCTTAATTGAAGACATTAAAAATATTCATGTTAAGTACGAGGAACTTGAAAGTCATCATGAAATGCTCTCAACTACTCATGAAAAGCTCTCCTGCGATTATCTTCAAAGGAAGCAAGAGCTTGAGAACTTGAGATCGGTTTATGAAGATCTTCAAAAGGAGAATGGGTCACTTCGGACTCAACAGATCAATTCCGCTCAGGAAGACTTTGAGCTGCCATGTTTAAAATGTCTTGAGTGTGATAATGATGCTTCTATTGCTGGATGTTCTACTGCTGCTACTGTTGCTATGTCTTCAACTACTGATGTGAAAACTAACCCCTCTTTTGAGGATACCACTACTATTGCTGATGAGAATGCCAGGTTGAAGACATTGCTTGAAATAGGGATGTACAAAAGCCTCAAAAGGCATCAGACACTGTGCGATGTCCTCAAGAAACAGATTCTGAACCGAAACCCTAGGAAAGAGGGTGTTGCGTTCGAGAGGAAAATGAATGTTGATGGTTCATACTGGAAGCCTGAGGAGTACCCCAAAACCACATGGGTTGCTGCAAGGGAACCTTCAGTGGATCCATCTACCTTATCTGGCTTCACTTGTGCTAACCCTATTATCATTGATGAATCCTTTGATGCAAACTATAAATTGTTTAAGAATCAGAATGGTGAAGTGTTTGCCAGGTATATTGGTACTAACTACGGGAATGGACCACCTTTGAAGAAGATCTGGGTGCCCAAAAGTTGTCTTGAGAAACTTCCTATGAATGGCATCATGACACCACCAGGGAAGAAGACAAACCCCAGACCAAAGGCTTCATATGGTCCAAAGGCTTCATACAGACAGAGGACTCACCAGAATCACCCTAATGTTAGTGTTTTGCACGGAAACCATACTTAGACTTATGAATATGAGCGTGTTTTGTCAAACCGCTATGTTCATAAGACCAAGAACTATTCTGCTTATTCTTATGAGTATTATTCACCTCCTGCAAGGCTATTTGCTAGGGCTCCAAAGCCAAAGTTCTCAGATGCTGCACTTTGACTCATTGCTTCTAAGCCACCCCTGAAGATGTGGGTGGTTAATAAAAAACAACTCTCTTTTGCAGGGAAAGGTCTCTAGCCGGAAATCAAAGGCGTCTGATGCTTATGCTGGGGACCTAAAACATCTTGTGGGACGCAAGATAAAATGTCCAAATGGTCTTATTATGTATTTCATCCCAGGATTTCTTGACAAACATCCTACTTATCCTAACCAAGACCTGAACTTTCATAATACGCTTGTTCGTCAAATGTTTATGCTTCAAAATACTCTTGGTGAAGCCTATCCCCCAAACTGCACTGTAGGATATGACACCAAAGGCTTCAGAATGGATTATGGACAGTGGATGCACTAACCACATGACTGGTGATCGAAGTCTTCTCATGGATTAAACCCTACGTCCATCTGACAGGAGTCACATCACATTTGCTGACACTGGTAAAAGCAAGGTATTGGGTCTAGGTAGATTCGCAATCTCAAAGGATAAGCACATGGATAAAGTGATGCTTGTTGAATCCCTTGGTTTCAACTTGATGTCTATCTCAATGCTTTGTGATCTGAACATGATTGTGATGTTTGGAAAATGTCGTTGCCTTGTGCTTATGGAATCTGACAAATCTCTAGTCTTTGAAGAGTATCAAAAAGACGATTTGTACATGGTAGATTTCTCAGTAGGACCATAGTTGGTTGTATGTCTTCTAGAAAAAGCTTCAGAGTGTTGGCTCTGGCATCGAAGGCTAGGGCATGCTGGCATGAGGAACTTGTACACTCTTGCGAAGAAGAAGCATGTCGTAGGCATCGAGGGCGTCAAGTTCAAGAAAGATCATCTGTGTGGTGCCCGCGAAGCTACAAAGATGACTAGGGCCAAGCATCCCTCGAAGACAATCCTGACGACATCACATCCCTTCGAGCTGCTTCACATGGACTTATTTGGCCCTACTCACTACTCTACCCTTACTACCACTGCTTGCCTCTATGGTTTCGTTATTGTTGATGATTACTCAAGATATACATGGGTGCACATAATCCTCTAAAAGAATGAAGTGCAGGATGTCTTCAGAAGATTCGCCAATCATGCCATGACGAACTATGGCATCAAGATTAAACACATCATAAGTGACAACGGCACAGAATTCAAGAACACTAGCCTCGACACTTATCTTGATACATTGGGCATCACTCATGAGTTCTCAGCTCCTTACAAACCTCAGCAAAATGGCATCGTGGAGCGCAAGAACAGAACCCTCATTGAGATGGCACAGACGATGCTCGATGAGTACAAGACTCCAAGGAAATTCTGGCCTAGAGCCATTGACACTGCATGTCACGTCATCAACCATGTTTATCTTCACAAGCTTCTAAAGAAGACATCATATGAGCTACTAACTGAGAGCATCTGCCGAATGTGCTAGATGAAGTCTCACCAAGTGAATCCATCAAGCTTATGGGTAGTGGAGAAATCATACCTTCATAGGCTCTGGATGAAGAAGAACTCATCATTTCAGCACCTAATCAGCCTGAAGACACTGATCAGCCTGAAGTCAATGCTGATGATGAAGACAACGATCAACAAGACCAAAGTTTTCGTCCAGTTCATCCTCGTGTTGCAAATGAAGTGCAGATTGAGAAGATAATTGATAGCATCAATGCATCTGGTCCACTCACTCGTTCAAGAGCAACACAACTAGCAAATTTCTGTGGGCACTTTGGATTTGTCTCTATATCTTAACCCAAGAAAGTTGTTGAAGCCTTCATGGAACCTGAATGGATTCAAGCAATGCAAGAAGAGCTTCAACAATTCGAGCTGAAAAATGTGTGGGAACTGGTTAAGCATCCTGATCCTCACAAGCACAATATCATTGGCACCAAATGGATCTACCGCAACAAACAAGATGAGCATGGTCAAGTTGTCAGAAACAAGGCTCGTCTCATTGCTCAAGGTTACACTCAAGTAGAAGGGATTGACTTTGATGAAACCTTTGCTCCTGTGGCTAGGCTTGAAGCCATTCGTATACTGCTAGCCTATGCCAACCATCACAACATCCTTCTGTATCAAATGGATGTGAAGAGTCCCTTTCTCAATGGCAAAAATGAAGAAGAAGTGTATGTTGCACAACCACCTGGTTTTGAAGACCCAAAACGTCCTGACATGGTATACAAGCTCAACAAGGCACTGTATGGCCTCAAACAAGCCCCTCGTGCTTGGTATGACAGACTCAAAGACTTCCTGAAGAGTAAAGGCTTCAAACCTGGTTCCCTAGATCCCACACTCTTCACGAAGACATATGATGGAGAATTGTTTGTATGCCAAATCTATGTGGATGACATTATCTTCCGCTGCACAGACAAGAAAAATACAATGATGAGTTTGGACACATGATGCAAGAGCAATATCAGATGTCCATGATGGGTGAGCTGAAATTATTTCTCGGTCTTCAAATCTGTCAACAAAGCAACGACATCTTCATATCACAAGAAAATATCTCAAGGATTGCATGAAGAAGTTTGGAATGCAAGACTGCAAAGGATACATGACGCCAATGCCAACCAAAAGTCATCCGGGCCCCGATGACAATGGTAAAGAGTTCGATCAAAAGGTATACCGCTCCATGATTGGTTCTTTACTCTATTTATGTGCATCTATACCAGATATAATGCTTAGCATTTGCATGTGTGCCCGATTCCAAGCAGCACCAAAGGAATCGCACCACTTAGCTATGAAGCGAATTCTTCGATATGTGGCTTACACCCCAACCCTAGGATTATGGTATCCAAAGGGCTCATAGTTTGATCTAGTTGGATTCTCAGATGCTGAGTATGTTGGTGACAAGGTTGATCGCAAGTCCACATCAGGCACATGTCACTTTCTTGGATGATCTCTTGTTTGTTGGTCTTCAAAGAAGCAGAACTGTGTATCCCTCTCCACTGCTAAATCTGAATACATTGTTGCTGGATCTTGCTGTGCTCAACTTCTATGGATGAAGCAAACTCTCAAGGACTATGGCATCCATCTGAAGCATGTGCCACTCTACCGCGACAATGAGAGCGCCATCAAGATTGCCAACAACCCAGTTCATCACTCGAAGACAAAGCACATTCAGATCCATCATCACTTTCTTAGAGATCATGTCATGAAGGACGATATTGATATCATTCACGTCAACACTGAAGAGCAGTTGGCAGATATCTTCACAAAGATCTTGGATGAGAAAAGGTTTTGCAAGTTGCGGTGTGAGCTAAATATCTTAGAATCCTCAAATGTCCTGTAATTGGACACACATCCTAACGCTTATGCATGTTGATGATTTAGATGTGCAACACACAAAGTATTGTATATCTTCAATCAATGAAGCCATACACTCTAAGTGTGAATACATTAACGTGGAATTTGACTTCGGAGCACCACGATAATTGTGCGTCGTGTCTGGGTCTAATACTTCCTATACGGTAGGTAACGCCACCACCAAAATCCTTTTGAAGTGTTTCATGTGGCGTCATAATTGCATAGTCTTTGCATTTGGTTTGTCTTCAACATTGATTTAACTTCAAGGTTTATCTTCGCAATGTTGAGTTGGTCTAATATATATATATATACATATGTGTGTGTGTGTGTTCTGTCCTCTACAACATTCACTTATAGCTATGTATTCATGCTTGAATCTTCTCTTGATCTAAGTGAATGTGATCGGACCCTAACCCCTTTTGTGCTTCTACCTCAAACTCTATCTGTCCAAATCATATGCCTTCTATTGAAACCTGTCGATTGTCTTCTCTGAGTCCTTGTCAGCAGAAGATATAAAGACAAACATTTAAATCTGTTTTAATTACCATATCCTTTTTGCCTGAATACGGGAGAAGCCGGAACGACCACCCGACAATCCAGGCGTGCGTGGGAACATGGAACAACTCCCAATGAGTTGCATGCAAGCCATGTGTCCTTCAGATGTGAACCGCCAGGGGCACCTGCGTAATTACGTTGTGCCGTCCCTGTCCTTATAAATACACACTCACCGAGGTCATTCTCTCTTCTTCCACCTTGCCGCCTCACACAAACCCTAGTGCCTCCACTAACACTCGAGTCGATGCTGGAGACGAAGCGCTTAGCTGTCGCGACGTCTTCAGCGCCGTCCTCACGCCGGCCGTGGACCTCATCCTCTCCACCGCCGCCGTAGGTGTCTTCCGTCGCCAAGTTAGGGCACGGAAGATTGAACTGCTCGGCCTCTACCTCTACCTCGTCTAGCAGTTAGTCTGTGGTAATTAAAATCTCACTTTTTACTGCCTTTTAGATCTGTCAAATCCGTCCACTTCAACCGAAATTGGTTTCTTCACTTCCAAATATGGATCTGCCCTTATCTGCATCTCATAACATGCTAAGAATGTTCACTTATGCTTCATAACTAGCTAGATTCCTCACTTGTACTTATTCATGGATTCGTACAAATCTGGAACTAACTCTCTTCAAATAAGTGAATGTCTTCGCTCTATGAGGTCAATGTCTTCAAACTGATTTATCTTCAAAATCTTATGAGAATGCATATGACCTATTCCCCTTCCCTCGCACCTTAATGCTGTCACAGGTACATGCCCATGGGAGAATCCCTTGGTTCTCATAGTCTGCATTCATTTGCAGAGTTCTTACATCAGCATATACACCCCCCTGAAGCCAGCTCTTGTCTGACCAGCAGAAGGAAGCCCTTCACTGTTCTGAAGCCATTTAGTCTGAATATAATGGCCACTGAGAAATCTGTCAGGAATGGTGGCAGATAGTGCAGAGGCAACACAGCTCTAGATCTGCCTCCGGATCTGTACGAATTGTACAAGTCAGATCCTGAGGAAAGTTACAATCAGTGCAAGACCCGAATCCAATAGATTCAAAGATATTGGGCAGAAGAATGGTTCAAGTACAACTTCGTGACCCCCGAATATGCAGAGAAGAATGCTATCAAGCGACCATGGGGAGATATCCTATACAGGAATCTACAACCAAAGTCGAAGCTTGAAGCCATTTCTCAAGGCTTCTACCCATGCATGGTCCGAGGACCGAAGCCAGAGAATGCCGACCCATCATCCTTGTTATGGTGTCGTGAAGACAATCTGTTCAAGCGCAACTATCAGTTTGCCAAGGAGTCAGCCACCAAGAACAAGAAGGAGCTGGGCCTCAACTTCAACCCTGGTCCATCTGCTCCAAGGGCTGACGGCACACACAATGCCAATCCAAATGTCATCGGCCCCTTCACCAACTATGATGGTCTTCTCTCACATATCGCTGCTTAGAGGGCTACGATGGAACAATCTGCTGATGACGTAGATTCTGAAGATGCGCCAGCACCACCGAAGCAGAAGACTAAGAAGACAAAAGCTTCGAAGCCCTCTGTCACACCAAAAGCTTCGACTATGAAGCCATTGGCCACTGCATCTCCTGAAGCCAGTGTGCATTATGAACACCTATCCCGTGTCTCCAAGAAGGCCGAGAAGACCAAGAAAGCCAAGAAGCCCAAGAAGATTTCTGGGCATGAACTGACTCCTGCTGCCGTTCTAAGGAACGAAGATGACACCATTGATCTGTCCAGTGAAGAAGATCTTGGTGATGACGCACTTGAGCAACTGATCAAGAGCAAGCAAGAGGCGGAGATCTTCAACGATCTGCCCCTTTGATGTTGATATACTGAACAACTTCATTGTTGAGTGGTTCGATGACCAGAGCATCAGCATTGATGATCTTCAGCTTCCTGTGGACATCAGCGTCACATTCCATGGAGCCATTGCTAATGAGTTGGCCTTGGCTCAGAAGATTATCGAGCTCAAGAACAAGATTTACTATGAGAAGGCTCACTTCAAGAAGAACATGGCCAAGCTCAGCATGGCAGATGTTCAGATCTTCAAGAAGATGTTGCATGATCTTAAGGAACAGTTTCACAAGAAGCGTGAAGAAGCCAAAGGCTCTCGAGAATGCAGGAAGTACTTCGCGCAAAAATGTGTTCAAGCACATAATGAAGCTGAAAAGCGCAAAGCTCCTGGGCGTCCTGGCATTGACCGCGGAATGGCTGCCAAGCCAACGGAGAAGTCTGATGTGGCCCGAACTGAAGCATCAAGGCAGGAAGAACCTCACATTGTCTTCCCTGCCAGTATGACAGGCTCGAAGCCTAAGGTCCCCTCCACAGCTTCTGAATTGAAGAAAACAAGGGCGGCTGAAGCTGATGCCAGGAAGCGCAAGCACAAGAATGCTTCTGATGAAGCCCCATCCAAGAAGAAGTTGAAGACAAAGTCTTCAAAGAAAGAGCATGGTGCCGCCTCTGAGCCCCTCAATGTTGAACCCATCTCTGTTGCTCTTCCAGCCTCACGGAATCAAGAGCGTTGTCTAGTAATCCATGAGCTTGCTTCCATAGAGGCTCCTGAAGATGAAGAAGTTCCAGATATTGACCCCACCACAGCTGAAGACATTGGTCATGATGCCAATGTTGAAGATGATGAAGTCCTTCCTCAACTCGAGCACCATTTTGTATCATCGCCTGTTCTTACAAACAACAAACTCATCAGCATTGGTCGTCCCTTGACGCCACTAGCTCAGGATGATTCATGGGCCAAGCGCCCTCAGCAAGACACCCCCGTCCATGAAGAGACACCCAGAACTCCACCACCTCAAGTCAGCACTCCAGTGCTTGACGACGACAACTACATGGTGCAGACCTCTCCATCACCACAGGCTTCGCAAAGGCCCCAGGCCACAGGTCACCATGTCGAGTATTCCAGAAGGGGAAGTGCATCAAAGCTCAGTAGCATGTCAAGTGTTTCCTGAAGCCACCCCTACTGTGAATGTCTCTGAGTCTGAAGCCAAAGCTGCTGAAGACATTCCGGCTCCATCAGCCGATGAAGATCAAAAAGAAAGAGAAGAAGAACGAGTTGCCACACCCCCAGCTGTTGATCCAGTCATTCTCGAGGAGAATGTGACAGTGCCCGACCCTCCTGTTGTTGAACAAATGGAGGTTGAAACCACCGAGGCCGCCACAATCACTACAACTGAAGCCAATAACATTGTCATGGCCGAAGACAATGTGGAGCCTGAAGCAAATGTGGTGCCTGAAGCTCATGTGCAACCTGAAGACAATATAAATGCTGAAGCCACTGTTCCACCTCCTAGGCCTCACACCATTGAACAAGCCTTTGATCATGGACAACTGGTCACTATGAAATGGCCTATCCTAGTTCCTCCCACTGTTCCAGGACCACAGTATGACTACCATGTGGAGCAGAGGCCTCCGGTTCAAAGGCCACAGCGAAGGCTGCCAAGGCTTCCAGGTGCTGCAACTTCGCTAGGATCTTTCAGGGTGAACAGCTTCAGTGCCCACAACACCTTCTTTGACAGTGCTAAGAATCCATACTCGAAGCCAAAGATCTCTTCCGATCGCTTCTGGAGCCATCAGCAATAAAGCTATTACTCCTGCATTCTATACAATCAAGAGCGAATCTTTCCGCACATGCGTCTTGATTGTGAAGCAATTGCTGGCATGCCCTGTCTGGAAGAAGCTCTTGACTGCTTCAGGGAGGTTGGTCTTCTGCCGTTCGTTACGGACAAGGAGCACTGGAATGAAGAACTGCTGCTACAATTCTAGGCCATACTTCATATTCGCGGCTCAGGGATCCGAAGACATGGATTCTTGAGTGGATGACAGGAGATGTGCATCATGAAGCCAAAGCTCAAGACATCATCGAGATTACTTCCCTGCCCACTCCAGGTGAGTTCTATGAGCCTGGTTGTCAGCATCATCGCGATGAACTGCAGAGTATCTTCCAAAGGCCAGAGCCAAATATGAGTGAGATGCTCAGCATGATGAAGCCACTGCCCCAAGATGCTGAATACCCCAAAGAGTTCTTCATCAAAGACCTCGAGTACCTGCCCTGCACTGTTTATCATATTCTGAGGCATACTCTCTGGCCAATCAAAGGACACTCTTCTGAAGCCAAACTGGAAGGAGCCATGAAGACTTTGGTATTCTATATCATCCATGGCATCAGATTCAATACCCAGGACTTCTTCATTAGACAACTTGCTGCATTAGGGATTGATCTGTTTGGCCTCAAGTTATATGCTCCATGGGTGATGCGCCTGACCAAGATCCATTCTTCTGTTGATTATCAGCCCTCAGCGCGCAACCATCTTGTCTTCCTGCCTGAGGTTGATCTGTCCATTGAAGCCATCTACCCAGAGCCTGCCAAGCAACCTCTATATCTTCACAATGTTGATCATCAAAGCTTCTCGCAGCCAATGGAGGGAATTCTTGTCCCCAATGCTGCAACTCCAACTTATCCTCTTACTGGCAAT
This sequence comes from Triticum urartu, assembly GCF_056163025.1. Taxonomy (NCBI): domain Eukaryota; kingdom Viridiplantae; phylum Streptophyta; class Magnoliopsida; order Poales; family Poaceae; genus Triticum; species Triticum urartu. The sequence goes on along the minus strand of NC_141876.1, from coordinate 67,625,131 downwards.
ATGCGTATGCCCCATCGTGCAAACACCAAAGCCACTGACAGTACAATTGCTCAAAGGCCTCAGAAGCGTTCTCGTATACTCAATGACTGAGAGCTTCTTATGGCCCTATACCAGAAACATGATAAGCATCATGACTGGCTTAAGCGTCAGATGCAGAGTATGTCGGTGTATGTTAATCACATTCGAAACTTGGCCACCAAGAACTCATTCATTGCCCATGAAGCCAGTCGGCGGTCCTGGAAGAGTCTCACACTGATATGCTCTGAAGACGATCTTCGCGAAGATGTCTTCACTGAGGGCTTCAAGTTTGATTCCAGGCCTCCCCAAAATGCAAGCTGGCGCCGCACTCCCTCAATTGAAGATTTTGAGCGATCATCTTCGGCTGCAATTGTTGTTGCGAGAGTCGTCGATGAAGAAGATGATGCCACTTCACCAACCATGGCTTCACTACATCTCGACACTGCACCAGGCCCGTCTGCACCACCGAACTCCAACATCGACCCTGCTCCTTCATCTACTCCTGATGGGAACGAGTAGATACTCTATGTCTTCAAACATTTTTGGTCATTACTAACAAAAGGGGGAGAAGCATATGAGTTGATAGTCTTCAAGCGGGTCCTTATGGGTGATTGCTTTATTTTGCTAAGTCTTTACAACTCTCGTCTTTTGAAACATTTGCTTCTTTGAGTTGTAACACTTAAACTCGATGGTCGTTTGCTACTTTATTCTGCTACCTTGTGATGTGATGATAAATTCCGCATGAATCCATTCCGCAGACGTCCATTTTTCATTATGCATATCATTATCTTCATTATCTCTTTATATGCATGATGAATTCACTACAAAAAAATACACTTCCGTGATGATACGTGTTTATCACAGTAGGTCGCTTTTTTGTCATGCATGTACATCCATGACAAATTTATGACTGAATCAAGATAGTCATACATGTGTTGTTGTAGAAGTGTTCCATGACATTACCAAAATTATCATCACGGAAGTGTCCACTTCCATGACGATAAATCACGCGTCACAGAAGTGCTTTCGTCAAGGGTGACCGACACGTGGCATCCACCGTAACGGAACGCCGTTAAGCTATCGGGTCGGGTTTTGGATCCGATAACCCGTTAACAGCCCCGACCAATGGGGATTTTCCACGTGTAAAATCATCATTGGCTAGAGGAAACATGTGTCGGCTCATCGTCGGGACAGATGTCATCCACTCACTGGACAGAAGGCGCCTATGATACGTCGACACGTGGCATGGCCCAACAAGTTTAAATGGCCGGCCCAACTAGAGGCCCACAAGATTTTGCGGACCATAATGGGCCGGCCCAGCTAAAGGCCCATGAGATTTTGCGGACCGTAATGGGCTGGCCCAGCTAAAGGCCCACAAGATTTTGCGGGCCATAATGGGCTGGCCCAGGTAAAGGCCCACAAGATTTTTTTGTGCCATAATGGGCCGGCCGAGGTAAAGGCTCACAAGATTCTTGCGGGTCATAATGGGCCGGCCCAACTAAAGGCCCACGAGATTTCACCGACATTAATGGGCCGACCCAGCTGTAGGCCCACAAGATTTTGAGGACCCTAGTAGGCCGGCCCATTAACTGGCTGCCATGTTTTGGGCCAAATGCCGGCCCATATTTGATCCGGTCCATTAATGGCCTGCCACGCTCCGGGCCTAATAGTGGCCCATATGAGATCCGGCCCGTTAAAAGCCTACCATGTTCTGGGCCAAATTACGGCCCAGCTCAGGTCCGGCCCTTTAAGAGGCTTTGGGCTCAATTATGGCCCATATCAGATTCGGCCCGTCAACTGGACACTATGCTTTTGGGCCCACTTGCTAAAGGCCCACTTAGTAATTCGGCTTGATATTAGTTTTGGGCTGTTACGGGCCCGTTTAACATTTCGGCCCTATATTAATTTCGGCCTGTTAAAAGCCCGTCATATAGTTGGGCCTAACTACGGCCCGGTTTGCATCCGGCCTGCTCACAGCCAATATCTGATTGGGCCAAACAAGGACCCAGACAATTTTGGCCTGTTAAAAGCTCGTGATTTGATTCGCACAATCATAGGCCGGGGTTCATTTCGGGCTGGTGCGTAACTAGTAGGAATTAAGAACAAACCTACTCTATACAATAAAGAAATTACGACATAGTAACTAAGAATAAACCTACACTACACAATAAAGGATTTAAGGTATATTACATCCACTGGGCATCAAAGTTCGCCACCAGTGATCATAAAGCGCAACGAAGAAGCAGATTACAAAAACTGGGCACCATTGCAGCGTACCAAAATAATACTGAACCGAGACCACTTCCAAGATAGTACAAGAAAGGTTAGCCTTGCGGGGGAGCTGCTACGCAAGCTGCTGAGCAAGGCTGTGAGACCGGCCTAGCATGTCGGTCATAGCTTCCAGGTGTAGCTGTTTAGCGATGAGGTTCTCATTGGTGTTCTCCGCAATCTTTCTTAGAGATAGGACTTCAAGTCAAAGTTGAGTTGCAGAATGCCTTTCTGCTAGAACTTGGGACTGAAGAAGTCGAACTGATTCAGACAACAAATTCTGTGAGCTTGTCTGACTGTTAGTCTCAAGTAATTTGAACACTGCATCAAGACAAGACTTTGGGGTTGTCTCGCTATCTTCAAGATGTTTTGCCTTCTTTGCTGCAATATATGTTGGGTTTGTCTCACAGCCTCCAGCAGACTTGTGCATGCCATCAGGCATATCACCCTGAAACAAAGCAGAGAGATGACAGGTTTTGCACGTGTATAAACAAAGATGATAACTGTTCTGTCAATTCTATCCAATTTCAAATTAGAAAATAAAGAGTATGTTCAAAATATTAGCATAATTTGGCATTGTTCATAATGCGGGGAGCTTCACCACACTACTGGATTACCATGTCAACATAACAAGCATAGATGAAGGGCAAAGAAAATCATTGTATCTATTTTGGATAATGTGCATGGCATGTTGTTCATATATCAGCCACATCAGTAAGATAAAACAGGAGATGACAAGGTGCAAACGTGGGCTGCTTCACCACACACTGGATTATAGATCCACAAAAACAAGCATACATATAGGGAGTATTAAGTAATGTGCATGGTATGAATAAGGAATTTGGTTTTACAAGTAAAACTTAGAACTTACGGTTCTTACGAATATGCATTTTCGGAGAAACAGCAATCTAAACAGCAGTAAACGATAGGGAGTATGAGCAAATTAAACAACAGTTGAGGATAAAGGCTTTAGAAGGGCTGACTTACATTAACAATTAACACCGGCTTTATAATGCCCTTCTCCATGGCAAGGGAAGGATAACTCAAGAATTTCAGCACATAATCTTCTTCATAAGCATTTCCTGTACTCTACATTTTGTAGAGAGTAATTATAGATATGATAATACTGGAAGGGATAGAGGATAATGAAGATAAGATGCAGATTGATGCTACATGATCAACTACCAATCCCTGGAAGTACAAGCTTTATAGGACAAAATGTACTAACAAGAGCAATGGGCTACACTTCTGCACTGGCATTGTCTATGTATTCTACTTGTTGGTAAGATTAAATATAGATCTGATATTTTTTAGTAAATGGTGGGCGAGGGAGATAAGATGCAAAATGCTAAAAAATGAACCAATCCCTCTTCCCATAATACAAGAGTGTTTTGAACACTGATGTGTAATGTACAAAACATTCTATTATTATGGGACGGAGGGAGTAGCTGTTAATATAAGTACAGTGATAGACCACGTTCAGTCCTTACAAGAGGACTGCAGAGCTAAACCTCTTCAAAAGCATTGGGTTGATTCTAAGTTTATGTAAGAGTCCATACGGATCTTATAATGTCCACCAAATGGATGATTACGAGGCTAACATGTGCAGTGATGCTACATAATCAAACAGCAATGAAAGTAAGTATGGTCATACAGGGCAAGAGGTACTCACAAGAGCAATGCAGTGTGCAGTATAGTTGCGAGATTCTATGGTCCCTTGAGAAGGAATGTTCTTCTGCTAACAGTTTTCGTACAAGTGAGAGATTAAGGCAAATGCAGAAATGTAGTTCAAATTGTGATGTGATATCATAGATAGTACCTTACGCTGCAGCCAAGACCAATGTGTAACAATATTATTCCAGTCACCATCGGATAAATGTAGTACCGGAGACTTTACAGAAATTTTGTTCAGAGGCTTGCCATCGAAGTGCGCTTGCCTCAGGTAGGAACGATACTTCATCAACGAGTGCTTGAAAAGCGCAACCAACCCTTGCTCGTCATCACAATCCAGTTTGCGCCTCGCCTATTTAAAAGAATGAAATCTTGTGTCTTCTGTCAGCAGAAACATATGCAGTAATGACCATGAATAACATTAGTACATTACTTACGCGTAAGTTGTGGAGGAAGACTGGAAATTATTCTGTGTCTGCGGTATAATCTTTCCATGAAGGAAAGATGCACACAAAGTTCCTGACAACAACATAATCTTCGTCTTCTAAACTGGGAAGAAATGGAACAGGGGTCCTATTTGCTGCAATTGGGGATCACTCTGGTTCGAAAAGGGATTTGGCAACTGGATTTGGTGTACTCTTTGTTGGAATGGGGGTTTTGCGTCGTACAGCTAGTGCTATGTCAACTGGCATAATCATACTGTTTGCTGCAATTGGGGTCTGCTGAGTTGGGGCATCAGAAATGACCAGTGTAGTAGGGCTAGAGTCTGCTAGAGTTGGGGTATTTTGTGGGTCAGGTGATATTGCAATTACACCTAATGGGCTATTTGATTTATCAGGTGCCACTACCTTTTCCAAATACTTTGCTTGTGCTCCTCCACGATCAGCAATCGCCCTCTTCCTTTTGAACATCTAATACACAAGAACAGTATTTGAATGGATAAATATGGTATGGTGACAGATGGAATATGTACCGAAAATGGATAGGCAGGGTGTATTCACATACACGATGTGTAAACTAAGCTAACAGCAGCTCAACAAAGTAGAAGCAATGCAAAGCATCAGTTGCAAGATATGTGCGAGCAATGTAACCTTGGAAAGTTGGAGCAAGTACCTTGATGGGTGAATAAGATAGGGCATCTTCCTCTGACTCCTCCACTAGGGAGCTACATTGACTTAGGTCTCCCTCTAGCTCAGAATCACTGTTAGGATCATATTCTGAGCATGAATCTGTAGGTGGAGAGTGTTTGCATTGCATTGCATCCAGACTTGATTTCAGTCCCTTAATGCCAAGTTTGGCAACCATGGCATTGTTCTGCTTTATTCTTTTCATGCGCGCAAGCTCATAATCATTATGATGCTGTTCAGAATCTGAGATTCATGAAAACATAAAAAGTAGTCAGATTATCTATGGAATGCATTGCGGTTTCAACTCGGAGAGTGTCTCCCTATAAACCCATGCATATGCAAAGTTCACCTCCCCAACTGTGCTGACCAGACCACACACACAGAGATACACACCCGAGCGGCGAACATGCATTTTCGAAACTAATTTAGGAACATTTAGCTGGCTAATTAAAGAACTCTGTTTTAATAATATCAGATTTGTATTTGAACAACTAAGCTTGTTTAGCTTGATGGGTGGAGCACTGTTATTATGACACGAAGCATGTATTCTGATCGTATAGTGATCATAAAAGGGGGAAACTCTAAGCATATATTTTTTAGCAAAAGAGGGTTTCCCCTCTGATTTCTATTAAAGAAACCACCACGGAACCAACATGATCAATTAAACCCTAAGCATGATCAATTAAACTGTATTATGGCTGTGCCATGGCAGATTTGAAGCTGCAAACCGGAGAAATGATATTTAGCATCCATTGTTTGCTTTGAACTAAGAACTAAATTCTAAGAGCTGAAAAGAAAGTAGAGTAACCAAGTTAAGATCTATTTTCTGGTTGAGATCAAAAAGTTGAGGAGATATGAAGTACCACCTCTCTTGCAGCGCCGTGTAGGCATCGGGGGTGCGCTGGCTTTCGGTGGCGTTGAAGCAGATCTGCGACGGTAGACGGGTGCATCGGGGGATAAGTCCCGTTACGGTGGAAGAGAAGGTCGTGTGAGCGGCCCCGGCAAAGAGAACGACGGCGCCGATGAAGCGAGAGGACGCGATGCAAGGCTATTAGTCCGTCGTGGTGGATGAGAAACGTCCATCTCTAGCAGTGGACGACGCGGTCTTGGTAGGCGCTCCGACATGGTGGAGGACGGTGGCGATGGATGTGGTGGAGGACGTCGGCGATGGATGGGGTGGCGGACGGAGGCTGGTGTGGGAATGGGGTGTTCTAGCGCGGACGGTGTATGAATGGGAAAATGGAGGGAGAGGTACGGGGAACCATGTTTTTGGGACGCGCCTGTCTGAAATATGGGAAAGTTACGAACTTATCCCCCGTTTCAAATTTGGACGTCTCGTCGGTTGGGGATATGACGGTAATCTCGCATCTCCCAAATATTTGCCGGTAACTATTTCGGGCGAGGAGAGGGTGTTTTGCCGCCCACGGTTGGCGCCCACGGTGTATGAACGGGGCTGACAGGTAGGGCGGTTGTTTCACGTCTGATGGAAGTTACACATCTACCCCTATTTAAAATATTAGCCTACATCTATTTCGGACGAGGAGAGGGTGTTTTGCCGCCCATCGTGTATGAATGGGGAATGGAGGGAGAAACAGAGGTCTTTCGGACGAGCTTGAATCAAATGAGTTTTGCCGCCCATGTTTGACGCCCACCGTGTCGGAATGGGCTCAGAGGCGGTCGTGTCACGTCTAATTGAAGTTACTAACCTACCCGTATTTAGAGCAGTGGAAATCGGGCCGATGGATTGTCCGTGTAATGGGTAGACAGTAATTTCCATCTCCCAAACACTTGGCTTCGGGCAGCCGATGTGGGAGTGGACATTTTGCTGTTTCTTTCGAATTTTGGGACAATAAGCATCCACGTTTACCCTGGCAACTAAATTCGAATCCATTTTGTATTCCTATATGAATCTTTATAAATCATTCTATGTGTTTTTATATATCTTCAGAAGGATAACAAAGATGTATTCCACTGTCATCTATGAATATGGTTTACAAATGTTGATACTCAAATTCAGAAACTAGAATCCAGTTTAAGGTGAATTCGAATATTTGGAACACTTCATGTCCAACTCAAATGTCACACGCAGCATAATGTGTAGTCCCATTTAGATATGTAAACAAGCGATGTATCAAGATTCAAATACTGAGTTAATCAACCAAGAATGTACAGAACTAACAGACATATAAACACATATAGAGTATATGGATAAATAATATCAACTAACATACATAAGCCAGGCCGCTGTACTTTTTTTTGGCTACAACAGCATCCTTTTTTTTAGCCAGCATCTTGGCCCTTTCCGATGCGTGCCACTTATGGTCCATCTATACTACTATTGCTGAATGCACATTCAGCCCGATTGGCATATTTGTAGGTCTGGCACAGCAATCCAAATGAAATGTCTCCGAGTCTTATCAATTAATACAGACTTGTGCTCAAATAAAATTACAAACAAAAAAACAAAAAAACAATTATTACATGATCTCTAAAACAAATGGTTTGATTGATTACATGAACAGACAACACAAAGGTTATTCAACTATGGAAAGAACATTTCACCTATGATTTACCAAGTAGGAATTTAATTTCCTTTTTTCCTTCAGGACCTTAACAATCTGGTCAGTCTCAGCTTGCTTCGTTTTGAAATCCACCAAATATTTAATGGTTGTCTTGAGTAATGCTTGTGATTGTGCTGTTTGCTTCCTCAACATGTCAACTTCATCTCTAAGTGCAGAAGCAGAATCTCTTTCTACCACTAGTTTAGCCTCTAGAGCATCAGCAGTTGGCAATTCATAATGCACGATTGGGCCGGTGCCACTGTTGTGGGATGATGCAACGTCCATGGGGACCTCGCTCTTTGATCTTGGGCTAACCTATTTTGCCATTAAAGTTCCGATTGGATTCAGAAAAGTTGAAGTTAGCAAAACATCTCAACTGGGAGTTATAATAGCAACCAATTAAACAAACAAGGAATTAAAGAGTTTCAATTGGATGCTGAAAAGTAGTTATTAACATCATTGTAACCCGATGTTGCAGCAGCAAAGCAGTTAAACAAACAAGTAGATATTTAAGTTAAGGCAAACAGGTAATTCTTAATAGTAAGTATCAAACACATAGATAGGCGCAGTCTACAATATGATTAACAGGCTGTGCCATTATGTAATCAGTAGCAAACTAAATTAAGCCAAGCAATGTAATTGAACAATTTTGCAATAAGTGGCTAACTAAAGCTCCGAGAAGCAGGTAACTGAACTTACGCTAGTTCTTTGTACAGGCACACTGCAACTTGTTTTTCGCTTACAAGGTTGTACGAAGGAGTCCATGGCATCAATTGCTTGGATACGCAGTCCCAATACTTCTTTCTTCCCACACTGCATGGGTAAGTCGAATGGTTAATCTGGTAAGATGGTGCATCCTTGATATTTTATATGAGGACGTGTAGTCAGACTAGTTGTAGCCAAACACATCACACTGGCTTTTACTGTATATTTCATGCGATTACTTTTGGCATATCAAGATCTAAGCAATCTACAATAGGATGAAAAGACTGGCATCCTTCACATTATTGGCGAACTCAGTTCATAGAAACAAGCAATTCAACCATTCTGTGGGTAAATCAAAAGCGCCACTGGAATATTTTTCAGTATCCAATCATACACACAAAAAGGGGCGACACCACCATAGGGGCTGGTATGGGTGGCCGCCTCAGGTGGCTGGAAAGTGTGCACCTAGTTTGAGTCGTCCAGGTTGGCCCATGCTAGTTTTGTTTGTCCCAACGCACGAGCAGGCAATGTAAAAAATGAAGAAAAATGTTTCAATTTGGATGAGCCAATAACATAAGTGCAAGGCAGGCCCTATAGCAGGCTCGCGATCCAAACGAGCGCCTCCCATATCGATCGACAGCAGGAAAAATCCCAATTCATTCGCTCCAGCCTCCTGTCTGGTTCGCTCCTAACCTAGTCGCCGCTGCACAGACCGACACAACACTTTCTCGCGCCCTCGTTGGAGGGCGGTCGCCGGGCTTCAAGCGAATGGAAGGACAAGAAGATGAAGATCCAACCCTGGGTGTAGCCTGCATGGGAGGCAGCGGCTGCAGCATGGGCATGGCATCGAGCTTGCGCAAACGGACAGTCGCAGCTTGCAAGAGTAGCATGCGCAACGAGCAGGTACATCACATCCCTGATTATATCTAATTCAACTCTTCAATTTCTAGCCAATAGTTAAACCTGGCGGTGTTGTAAAACTTCTTGTATGTAGGGAATCTATGAGAAAATGAAACCAATTTCTACTTATTTTATAACTCCCCTAATCAATACTGAACTGACTGAATCTGATGTATCTAATCAAGTTTCTGGTGCAAACATACAAGCTCATGTTGTTCTTGAGCCTGAAGTGTCTAATGAACAGACTGCTAATGAAGGATTTGATGCAAACATTTTACATGCTCCTAGTGATGAACATATAGTGTCTAATGAGGGATCTAATGCAAGCATTTTGCAAGCTCATTGAAGGATTTAGTGTCTAATGATGATCTACTATGTTGAGAGAGACAGAGATTTGCAGGCATTGATGACAAGCAAATTATAGTGCATTATCATAGCTTGAGGAAACGTCAAGGCCATCTACCAGAAAGTCCCCCTATCATGACAACATAGCATAAATACTTTTCTAATCTATTGTTTGAAACTATTGGCATACTTGTGCAGGATAGATATATTGATATGCAGTTTGCGCACTACTTATACATGCAATTACACTTCGATATTTTCAGCCAGAGAACGAATAATTCAAGCAGGTACAGACCATGTTTGTAGTCCTTGTACACCATGTTGCATTTTGTGTTTTTTGGTGCTTGCATCATTTAGTGTTTATAATCTGAACTACTTTGGATCATTAGCTGGTTTTCAAAGTGCATGTAGCTTCACATTTCTCAAGTTATGTTGATTTCCGGAGTGCAAGTGCCGTCGTATTTTTTAAGTTAAATGTTCACCCCTGGTAACTTGAATTCGTGGATCAGCCACTGCACACAAATCATACACGAATGCCCGTACGAATTAAATGAAATGCAGGGACTTACGCTAGCTCGTTGTACAGGCTCACTGCAGCTCTGCTTGCGCTTGGGATGTTCCATGTACAAGTCCATGTTACCACTTGCTTGGATGTGCAGGCCTTGTGCTCCTTGCATCCCCATCTGCATTTCTGACACAGCGAATGTTTGATCAAATAAGAGGAATCGACATTGATGTTGTACCAGAGGACAGATACTTACAAGGTTATACAGGTGTGCAGGATGTGTACCATATCCCGTAGCACCATCATGCTTCGCTAAAATATTGTTTCAGATGATATCTCCAAAAGAAATATGAGTTAAGGTCAGAGTTGCATAGGCGTGTAAGCTAAGAGAGCAGTGAAAGGATATACAAACATCGTTGGAACAGTGCACAAGGCAGTGATGTGTGGATACCTAGTTCGGGGCGGCGTTTGGGCATGCTCGCCTAGCTAGAGTGCGGGTCACTTCAGAGCCGTTGAGGGTGATGCGCTGGCGTTGGTTGGCCGCCTCTGTTGGAAAAGGCAGCTCCTAGGAGGCGCTTAGGCACGCCTAGGCGCTAGGCAATGGCCAAACGCCTCGCCTAGGGCATAAATGGATGTCTAGGCAGGGCAAGCAAGGAATTGCCTACCCAAGCAAGAAATCATGCCACATACTGCACTGATATGCCAAACGGGTTATATTCCAATGGCAGTAGATGGTAATTAACTTATTTATATGGCCTAAACTAATATCAACACCCATATAATAATCACAAATACACTATGAGTAAAAAAAATATTAATGCCTAGGCCGCGCCTAGGACGCTTAGGCACCGCCTAGGCACTAGGTGAAGGCCAATCGCCTCGGTTACACCTACCGCTTTCTCCAACCTTGCTGGCTGTGCATGGATGCAGATCTTGAGTGGCAGCGGAGTGCTATGATGCGATGGACGAGACCGTTGGTGAAGCCCCAACGGCCTCGGGGGGCGGAGGTGCGACGATGTGCTTGGTGAAGTAGCCCTGGTGAGCTGGGAGATGGCGTCGGTGAAGCGCACCTGATGCGGTGGCACTCGGTGTCTGTGAGGCACGTCAGTTGCGGCTGCCGACGTTGTCGGTGGACCACCCGGTGCGGTGGACGAGGGCATAGATGAGGTAGCTCCGGTGCGGTGGTGAAGCGCGACCATCATCTTCGTCGTCGTCGTCCGGCATAGAGGTGGGGAACGGTGGGGAAAGAGACGAGACGAGGGGTGGTTCGAGGGTTGGCGGCGAATTAGGGATTTGAGCAATCTGGGCACGGAAGGGGACGGTGGAGAAGAGAGATTTTGCAGGGCTGGAATTGGGGCCACCAGATATTTCAATCCGAAACGTGGAAGCGCGAACTTATATTGTCGTCGTCCTTTGGGGGGGGGGGTGCTACGCGTTCGTCCGACACACGCGACCACCCCGACAGGACTATGCTTCGGTGCCTTAAGGCACCTGCCTTTGTGTCCATGACATATGGGCCCAACAGGTGGCTGGCCCACATGTCAGTGACCCAAAGGCAGTTGCCTTTAAGGCACCGAAGCAGCGTCCACCCCGACACGACCCTGGTTTTCCTGGTGCACCTACATTTGAGAATGCAAACGAATCTTCTTTCATTTGCAAACGAATATGTATGTATTACCATGCCCGTGTTTTCCTTGCAATAATTAGTCATTCGAAACGAGATACTCCATCCGTTCACTTTTGTAAGTCGTTTCAGACAACTTAAAATGAATTGTTTTGCACATTGTCTGAAATGTCTTCAAGGTCTTATAAAAGTGAACAGAGGGAGTACTATAAATTAATTAATGAGGAGTTATTTGAAAAAAATCGAAACGGTACCCACGCTAACATGGATTAGAGTGTGTGTCACATAATTAGTTATTTGAATTAGAGTGTGTGTCACGTAGTTAGTTATTTGAATTAGAGTGTGTGTCACGTAGCGATCTCCAATTCTAACGTGGATTTCGCATTTCACTGTATCCATGCTACTTTTTTAATACAAATTCATATGTATATGATGAACACCATGGTAGTGAGAAAACTTTTGGATGGATTCAAACATATGACCTGCAAAATAGCACAACAAACTGAGTCAATGTGAACTTTTCGAAACTTAGTATGGCACGAATTCGAAATAATTACCCGTATGCCTGGTCCTCGGTTCAAATCTTACAATGTACACCGAATTGAAACATCGATATTAAGTCTCATACTATGTACATTCAAATGTTGTTTTTAGCCCCCCCCCCCCCCGCTCAAACGCTACATACTTCCTGTATCGGTCAATCTTCCTCTCCTAACCACCTTAGGAAGCTATCGGTTTCCAACACACGTTCATTATTTCTCTCCATGTTTCGATCTCTAAGTCTCTCAACTACACAACCCCTTTTTCCACTCTGTTACCAAATGTATTTACCTCACACACCCGCCATTGCACCCCATGCCAAGCTCTCTCTCTCTCCCCTCTCCCTCTCACCCTCTCGTGCTAAATACATGCATTGCCTATCTAGCCCCCCAACCTCTCGTGCATGCGCACGCACGCACGTTGTATATCTAGGTCACTCCCTCGAGACTGTCTCACTCTTTCTTCCACACGGCGGGCCACACTCGCTCAATCTCGCTCTCTTTATCTGAGTCTTCTTTAACCTCATTTTCTTTCACATACAAATGATATATCTCCCTGTTCGGGCCTCAATCGACACACTCTATACTCTCTCACGCAGATTGTCTATCTAGGTCAGTCCATCCAAGCCGCCACCACTCTTTTGACCTCATGGTGGGCCACACTCACTCAATCTCTCTCTCTCTCCGTATGTCTCGATTGACCTCGCTCTTTCTCGGACAAAAACGATATGTCACCATGTTGAGCCCAATTCGACCTATTCACATTGTATACTCTCTCACGCACATCATCTATCTAGGTCACTCTCTCCAACCTGTCTCACTCTTTCGATCACACGGCGACCCTATGTGATCGGTTGACCTTGCTTCCTCCCACGCACAAAATATATCTACACGTCTATGACTGGATCATCTCTCAAGCTCTATCTTACAGCCCTCACCCTTGCCAAAAAGCTCAATCGGACAATATCTCTCCAGAGCATATATATTTGTTCAATGAATGTCGGACCACACTCACTTTATCTCTCTATCTATATGACTCTCGATTGACCTCGCTTTCTCACACCGTATCTTCCACGCGTTGAAGCTACTACCTCTCCATCCCTCGCAAAGCCGGAGCTATTTACATTGCGAGGGCACTCCAACCTTGGATTAATTTGTGTATTCATTTATTTCGGTCGGTTTAGATTATATTTTCGTAGCATTCGACCCACAACTACTCCAATCACCGTACCGGGTAATTAAGCTACGGGGAGCACCTAATATGAGCACCGGGGAGCCGTTGGATCGAAGATGCAGCGGCACACACGAGGCCTGAATGTTTTATTTGCAAAAAAACCTTTGGAGAGTTTGGAAATTGCGCATAATTACAAAGACTACTCCCAAGCCATTGGATCTCACTTCCCACAGTGTAAAAACAACTCGTATCACCATAGTATCTAAGCTGCGGGGTGGATGTGATATTCTATGATGCTGTCATTTTTGTTCGTAAACTTGCAAAAAAAACATGTAACTCATGCCGTTACTTGTCTAACCATGCAAAGTGTTTGTTCAAAAAAACCATCCTACACTGAAATATTGGAACAACACACGGGGGTCCCACTTGTCATTAATCAAATTTGGACCTAAAACTAACAAATCTGAAAGACGAGATTTGAACTGGCAACCTGGACTACAAAGCGTAGGTCAATAGCCTGAAAAAACGAACGGTTGTTGGCTTTGTCCCATAACTTGATTTTATACAGTACTTGTGTTGAGTAGAGTAGAGGGAGTGCCTCGTCAACACGTGCATGACCGTTATCTCACTTACTGGTGGGTCCCAGGTCTACGATCTCAATCTCTCTTCTCTCCATCGTCTAACCTTTGCACGGGCACACACGAAGAGTGGCGCTAGCTTGCCGTGGTGTTATTACAACTAAAAAAACTTGGAAAATAGAAGAATCTCCTAGAACAAGAGACGTTGTGGCTGGTCGAGACGGAGCTAACCACATCTATCCTCTGTGCCACGTTTGCATGATGAAGCTGTGTGGCTAGTGGGGTGTTTTCAACTGACTGGCTGGGTCCCAAGGTCGAACCATAGGTACTCTACTATGTCTGATATAGTATATTTTTACACACACATTTTTCCTCCGTGCCGAGACGTGGCACACCCTACTGCGCGGTTTCGGGGTCCTCCCGGGTGGTGTGCGCATATATTCTTCCTGATGTGGGACGCCCAACCCCACGTTTTCTAGGTCCTCCTCAGTCATAGCGCCAAAGCAAGTAAATGAGTAGTCAAATCACAAAAGACCACCTTTCCCGCCGAGTACATCAGTGAAGCACAGTGGCTATCTAGTTGGGCTAGTTCAATCGATTAGCTAGGCCACCGCGACATTTGTTTTTTCACCCCTTTTTTTATCTACTTGCCGGGAGGTAAATTTAAATATCCACCGCGGCGTTGCTCTGGTGTTTGGGTGCGGCAGGATATTTAATTTTTTGATTGAAGGGAGCAGGCGCGGCAGGATTTTTAATTTTTTGATTGACGGGAGCAGGCGCGGCAGCAATTAGTCACGATGACTCCGCCTGTACCCACTGCTCCCTGATGTGAGAAGTCGTCGACTGTTGTTTTACCGTGGTGAAAACCAAAAGATTCCCTGCTCCCTCCGCCTTCCCGTAGATTGCATTGCCTTTCAGCCGTTTTGCCCCCTTTGCTTCCTATCCCCATTGCTTCTACCTGGTGCCATGGCGGCACAGCAGATCATGGAGTCCGAGGTGAGGCTCCTGACACAGGAGCTCCATGCCAAGGATGCGGAGCTCAGGGCCAAGGACATGGAGCTCCGTGAGCTCAAGGAGGAGAGGAGTGCCATGCTCCTCTGTTATGTGCAGGAGTTCACGGAGCTTCAAAAGTGGCAGGCGTCCACCACAAAGATGCTCGAGGCATCGGCGGTGTTGCTACAGAAAGCGGGAGATACGATAGGCCATCAGGGGAGCCAGCTGGAGCGCGAGCGGGCCGATCATGACGAGGTCCAGCATCGCCTCAGCCACTTGGTAAACCAAGTTGCCACGCACGTGTTGCGGCTGCACGATGCCTACCGTCATGCCAGCACGACGATGCCGGCCGTCGGGCTAAACCCGTTCGACCACCCGGTCGACTTCAACGAGCAGCGGCTTCCTGACCTGGTCTCCTTCTTCACCTATATCTCCGAGGAGCTGAGCCGTCTCCGCGCGATGGTGGGGGCTGAGCTGGACAAGGAGGAGTTGCGGGCTGTCGTCGCCGTTGCCGGGCGAATCCTTTCAGGGCTCCGTCACCGGAATCCATTCATGCCATTGGACGCCGTCTTTGACGAGCTGGCTCCCGTCGACCGGGAGCGGGCTCTGCGGGCGGTTGCACCCTGCATCACCAACGTCGTGCGCCTCGAGAAGCAGAGGGACTTTGGGGGTGTTTAGGCGCCCTCTGCATGGGCATGTCCATGTCTCGGCGCAACATGACCATTGGATCAAACTCAGACGGTGCAGATCAGTCACTGTAGCACAAAGCGTGTGGGTGTGTTTGGTTGCATTCTCATCTCAATATAGTTGTTTCCTCTTCGTGTATTTTTGTCAACCTACTAGTGTGGACTCATGCACCCTTCATGCACTTTGCCAAACACCCAAAAGTGGGTCAAGAAGGGAACTTTTGCTCCCATCCCGTGCACCCTTCATACACCCTGCCTAACACTATTCGTGCTTCATATGGGTCATGTTTTGTGGAGTACTGTAGCACCGTACTCTCCGTGCGCTGTGGACCTAGTTCTGTTAACATTGATCTCACCGTCCATTCTCGACCGGACAGTCGAAAAAGCGGTACTATGTTACATACAGGAGTAGATGACATGCGCACAACATCATTTGTTATCGTCATATCTTACTACACTAGCAACAAGATTGTGTAGTATTGACGTATGAACCACTGCACATGCCTAGTAGTAGGAGCACTGTGTATGTTCAAGTGGCTGCCGTGTTTCGCACTCCTCCGTCATAAGAGTGGAAACGCTTGCTGTAACCATTTTTTCTTCTGAAAAACAGTGGACACGACCTACCGTGCGGATCCTCCTCCAGCCATGCACTAAATTACTCACTTTCGCCGACGTGTGGGACAGCCAGCATCGGGGTCCACCAGCCATGCACTAAATTACTCCGTAATAGAGTGACAGTAGACTACCCCGATCGAAGCGCCGTAGTAATGCCCAATGAGCCGTCAAATCACAAAACCCCCTCCTTTCCAGCAGTAAGTTGGACGGACGAAGCAACCATCATTTCACTCTTCTCTCTCAGCTTCCTCTCTACCCAACCCTCGATTCTGCCTCATCTTTTTCCTCATTTCTTCAAGAAAACCCCGACCTGCTTCTGCCATTGTTCTTCTCTCCCAAAGAAGGAAAGGTGAGCGCATCAATGGTGTTGATTCTGGCCAAGGCCCGGTCTTGCAACCCTGAGACTGATCCTATAACTCCCTCTCTTTTCTTATTTTGGGTTTGTGATTATGGTTTCTTTTCTTTTATTTCTATTTGACAGTTTCTTGATGGACGCTGGAGCACCGACCGAAGTGATGTCTATGGCTCCGGCCAAAACCGTCGAGGCTCATGGTACGAAGAAGCGCAAGCACCCCATCGAGACTACCGTAGACAAGCTCAAAGCCATCGCCCTGTCCAAGCCCCCCTCTCCAGGATCCCTCATTAAGCAAGTCCAGGTAATATCTCTTCTTGACGATCTTTTTCTCAATCTTGATCGTGTTTTTTCATCTAACACGCAGTACTAGTACTAGTAGTACAACTTTCTGGGTGATCTTGCATGTGATTTTTGTGTGCCAAATGATGGTTCTAAATTCCTCTTTTGACCAAAACATGCGAGAGGTTGACACTGATTTCTTTTAGATTACTTTCAACTACTCCCTCTGTCCCAAATTTCTTGTCTTAGATTTGTCTAGATACGGATGTATCTAATACTAAAATGTGACTTGATACATCCGTATCTAGACAAATCTAAGACAAGAATTTTGGGACGGAGGGAGTACTTTATGAACATCAATGCTACCTTTTAAGAGGGTATATTTGCCTCAGTAACTTGTCTTATGGATATTGCATGTAATCCCTCTGCTCTCATGCCTTTGAAGTCATGTTCTAGTGTCTTTGTTCACTCATTTCTGTGCATATATGTAGTCATATATGGAGTATAATATCGAAAATCATCTTATATTTCTGAACGGAGGTAGTAATAAAATATGGTTTCTGTTTGAATTAGAACCAGGTCCGCGGTGGAGATGAAGTTCTCAAAGTCATGCCGTGTGAACTGGAAGACCTGATGATGAGTTCTACTGTTCAGCTATCCAGCTGTTGTGTCCTTGTCGCCACGTGTCGTGAACTAGTGTTTTCCTGTAGCATTGTTGTCAGGCGTGTTCTCGAGGCTGTAGTTGACCACAACAATTTCCTGGCTGTGCCTTCGATTACGAAGGGTGTGGTTCTTGTAAAGCTTCCCAACAAATCCGATGCGGCCTGTCTTCATCATCATGTTTATGAGTGGAAAGACCACTCTGTTATGTTCTCCAAGGTTGACAAGATGGTGATGCTGCATGTAGACATCTCACACGAAGTCCATGGCCTAGTCAGTTATGCGGGGTTCATCCCGTAGGTCGGTGGCAAAAAATAGTCTGCAGAGTTTAGTTAGTGCAACTTTGCTTGTCTGTAGTAAGTACTATTGTTCAGTACTTGATTTGTGTTTGTGAACCCTGTATTGTTTATTAGTACTACCGCTTTTGGTGTGTGGTCAGTCCTGAAAACGGTCTATGTTAATGTCTGTCCACTCAATTCAGTCTGTATATTTTGAAGTATCCATATCATATTTTTTGTGAGGACGGTCTATCAATTATGGTTACACTCGAATATTTGTATGCATTGCAGGGTTTATCGCACCCACCAGGATTTCCAGCCCCATGGATGTTCGGTCCATACGATTTGTCACGACCTTTGGACTATCCTGCTTGTGGGAGTAGGCGGGGCCCCTGCATGCCATACGTAGTTGAACGATCTATCTTCTGTTTAGTACTTCAACATAGTGATTTCCTGGTAAGGATTCACTCGTGTCACATCAAGTAAATCTTATTGATTTACTGTCTAAATCTTATTGATTTAATGTCATGTTTTCTTTCTTTTCCTGCAATTTTACGATGCAGGTTTTGCCATGTGGCATTCATCATAGAATAAACCGTTTGGTTTGCTCTACGATGGCTATTTTTGCAGGTTTCACTTCTTATGTCGTGTCAGTAACGAAGGCACTGTCCATCACTTATATTACTGGAAAAAATTGGATCGGTCTGTTGTCTGAGTACAAGCTGAATCCCTATGATGAACTGTAGTTTGGTTTAACAAAAACACCACAATTAGTCCTTCTCGCGTTTAAAAGAAATGAAGAAAAAAACTGGATCACGGTCACGGATCCTAGTCAAGTTAGAAAGCTGATCATAGCAGACCAGACACGATCGCCGCTGTCTCGCACAGATCGAGCACCGACAGTTGCTCTAGCACTGACAGCGGCAGCAGCTCAGTCTGATCCAGCTGAGGATTGGGCACCGACCGTGTCAGCGGATCAGTCTGATCTACTGGAGGATCGGGCATCGACACCGGCACCTGCTCCGACACCGGCACCAGCTCTACAAGGAGCACCATCTCCAGCAGCAGCAGCGGCTTCGGCACCTGCACCAACACTTGCACTTGCATCTACTCCGGCCCGTGCAGTTGCACCAGCAACAGACTGGGCTGCAGTTCGCACTTCATATACCAAAGTCCTTACAAAAACCGACATGTCCACCTTCTTGGTAAGCATTGGCCGCCCAAGTGCTTCATTCTTTTTTCTTTCCATGTTGTTTCACATGATTCACTGTGTTGATCTAACTGTCTGGGTATGTCTTCTTGTTTGCAAACAGAGAATTGCTAGAGCAACGAGGGAGTCGTTCAACAATCCAGGCGACCGCGGCCAAGTTTCTCTTACCATGCGCAGCCTTGGTGTGAATGAACCTTCTCAATATATCGTAAGTACAAAGGATGGTCGCATGATGATTGATGCTAAAGGATGGTCAAGGTTCAAATCTAAATCATATCTTGTGGTAGGGTATGATGTCAAAATCGAACTTTCTCGGCAAGGAGAGCTGGTCCAAATCAACTTTAAAATTCTTCAGTAGCAACACGCAACTGCCTAACTGATCTATCCTCCGAGAGATTTTGATGTAATAATCTGGCATGGTGAAACAAGTGTCCTGTGTGTATAAGTAGTACGATAGTATTATTTATCACATGGTATATCGTTGATAGAATTGCAACTCTGATTGCTGGTTAGGAACTGTCGTTCGATTTCATTCCAACAGCTGTCGTGCTTTATTCAATTTTGTGTATTCGCCTTGCGACAACATCTAAAACCAGCGCCGTACCGATTTCTTGCAATATGAAAAGCGCTGAGGTAGAACACATGGGCCCCCAAACATGCAGGGTCAGCCTGCGGCCCAAAGTCTAGAACCTGGTTTCGAGAAGCACTAGCTCAGTGCAGAAGTGGCGTCCTCCTCCTGCTGTGGGTTGGGCGAAGATGAATGTTGATGTTGCGTTATCTCGCAATGGTGAAAGGGGAGCCCTGGCAGTTGTGAGACGGGATCATACATGCTTCTTCCTTGGAGCATCGGCACTGGTGTGCGAAAGTGTTACTGATCCAGAGATCCTAGAGGCAATGGCATGTTGCGAGGGGCTATCTCTGGCTCTTGACTTAAACCTGCAACAAGTTCAGATTAGCACCGATTGTTCAGCAACAGTCGAGCATATCGGAGAGGCATACTTGGGGCCCAGCAAAGTTATTATGGACGAGATCAAGATGAAGAATATGTTCCAGACCATGGAGATCATACATGAAAAACGCGAGTGTAATGTTGAAGCGGATGTGCTCGCAAAAGCTGCTACTTCTTTGCCCTGTGGACGCCATCTTTGGCTCACAGGAACCCCCGAAATTATTTGTATACCTATGACTATTAATCTTCAATAAAGCAGCTTTTATCCCTCAAAAAAACATCTGAGTATTATATTCTCAGCTGAACCCCCATAATGCCCGTGCATTGCAGAGGGAGTATATTTCTCGGCAAGGTGAGCCTGTGATATAAAAGATTTGTATATTTCTTACAGAGGGAGTATCTCTCTGTCAAAAAATATATTTATGTGTAACTAGTTACTCCTGTCTTTCTACTTCCTCTCGTTGATATGTGGGGCAACCGGCAATGGGTCCACGTGCCATATGCACAAATTAGAGTGCACAACTTAACGGTAGACACACCCCGGTTGTAGCGCCGCAGTAATGCCCAATGAGCCGTCAAATCACAACCCCCCCTTTCCAGCTTTAGCAGTAAGCTAGACGGACGAAGCGGCAATATTTCACTGGGCCTGAATCCCCTTCTCCCTCGTCTGCTTGTTTAGAGAAAACCCCCTCTCGGTGATTACATAGGGTTTTCTCATGGAGAACCAGGTACGAATTCTTCATCCATCCCCGATAAACCCAAGTCCCTTGGTCGCAGGTAATCCTAGGATGGCAGCCGCCGTCATTGATGCATTTTTCTTCCTAATGAATCTAGTGTGTTTCATTTGCAGTGCCCAAAGTGCGAGTACCCTACAGGTTTCTGCGCCCTCGGCGAGACGCCACACTTGTTCCTTCTCATCCTAACACAGCATTTTGAAATGCGCACAGTATGTTCCTAGAATCCTCTTTTCTATCCGGGAGGGTGGGGTTTTTTTGAACATGCTGTGTTCTCATATTATTTTTCCTGCAGTGTATTATTTGCTCTACCAGAACACATGTACTCAAGATGCTCGGCCTTGCCATAACTGAATACACTAGTTTAATGGTCACAGTGAAGACAAGCCATCGATATAAGTTCCGAGTTGGGTTCATGAACCAAGAAGATCGCTGCTTTTTTATGGCCGAACTTGGATAAACTTTCTCAAGTGTTACGGACTGAAAGTTGGCGCACGAATGTTGATGGAAATACCAGAACCTAGTCTCATCTTCACTGCGATCTTCCACCCAGACGTCGTTCCAATTGTTCATCCATGTTAGTTTTGTATCTGGTTCTTGCTTGTTGCCTCGATTACTTCTTAATCCACCTATTCTGTCTAACTAATCACAATTTAACTTTAGAAGTAGCAATGAATCTCTCACGAAGATGCTACTTCTAACTAATATTTTCTTATAATTGGTGGCACGTGTAGGTTTTTTCAGAGTTAAGCAGTCTGCTCGTTTGTTACTCTGTAATAACTCGGTTGTTACTAATGGCACTGAAGTTGACTGGATCGACATCCACAAGTTCCTACACTTTATTGATCGTCTTGAGGTCCTTGTGGGGCGTTTCAATGGTGGAAGTCCACGTGGGATATGTGTGCCACTGCTGCACTCATTGAACAGGTCCAACTGTGTCGAGAAACTTATGGTACGAGCTGTTTTCTGTTATATATGTTGTTCATAAACTATTGCTTATACACAGTTTTACAGTTGTGATCTTCTTGAAACAGGAACTGCCGAGTTCTATTGTTCCTATACAGATGCCTGACCATGGTCGGGTCAGACTTGCGCTTGGTCACAACATGATATTTATGTCGACCTACTCAATTCCCCTTGGAGGTGAAAAGATACTTATTCATGGGTGGTCTCAAATAATGAAGGCCCGTCCATCTTGGAGAATAGGACAGAAGATTATGTTCATGTTTTTCCATGGCTCTAAAGCGAATATCCTATTTATTGACCACGATGCGAGATGAAGCCGTTTTCAGAAGGTTGTGGATGCGCGGGGTGGCGCCTGGGCCTTGTCCTGGGGCTTGGCGGCCTCACCCTTGGTTAACTGTAGGAAAAGTAGCACTGTTCGAGGTGTGCTTTGTACGGTTGAACCTGTATAAGTACTCATACTGCTTTCAGCTTTGGTTGTTAAGTGCCCCTGCTGGTTTCAGTTAAGGTTGTTAAGTACTCCTGCTGCTTTTACAGTCTGTCGTGTTTCTTCAGTCCTGTCTTCCTCCAGCTGCCAAAACCAAACCAGCGCCGGCGGGGCCGCCTGCTTCCGCCTCCCACGGCTGGCTGCGCCTCAGCGCACGCATCGCCGCCCCACCGTCTCCTAAATCATTAACGCCGACGTCCTCCGCACGCTTTGGTGCGCTCGCCGAGGCGCCTCCCTCTCGCATTGTCAACATGGTCAACAAACAACAGGAATCGACAGAAGTACATGGAGAGGATGACAGTAGGGGCCCACCACGTCAGCTTATGGAAAAATAAAATGCTTCCTCCTAGTGTTATCCTGAGATCTGGGACCCACGACATTGGGAGCGTATATAGTCAATAGACAAGAGAACAGCACAAGATCGACTGACACCTGGGACGTAGCTACTCGAGCAGTATTTTTTTTGTTTGGTATTGTTGAGACGAAGCAGGGTTTGAACTGGGTTGTGGCCCGTCTAGCCCAGGCTTATATTTTATGTTCACCATGTGACCAGCCCAGCTATTTTTTCTTTGTGAAAATGAGCCTTGTTTATTTTTTCTGAAGAATACCCAATCCAGGCCTACTTATTTTTCTATGCCCTGATGGGCTGCAACTCTTTCAAGACGCCTGCAAATCTTGAAAGTAATATGAAATGGGTTGTAAATATAAAAACAGATGACAAATTGGCAATTACTTTATAATTTCTGAATTTTATTACATTTTCAGATTCCTATTTCACTGGGCATTAACCTAATTTAAATATATCTTCAAAGTACTTTAAATCTGGCTGGACATTTCGGTATTAAAAATAGTTTGGAACCCACATAAATATGAGAAATTGGCCCTGGCCAACCAAAAAAAACGACTGCAATAAATTGCATAAGAAGTTGCCATGAGCTATATATAAATTATTAAAAAAAGAGGGAGTGGTCTGACTTGTGGGCCTGTTTAGTTGACGCGTATGCAAGATTTTTTTAGTTATTATATACGTCAACAAACGATTCTAGCAGACGTAACCGTTGGATGTCAATCCAACGACCGTCGTGTTTCTTCAATCTCTGATCTTCTTGCTCCAGCCGCCAAAGCAGCGCCGGCGGGACCGCCTACTCCCGCCTCCCGTGGCCGGCTGTGCTGCCGCGCAGGTCTCAGCGCCCCCTATTACTCCCACCGCTGGCCAGGGCATCCCTCTACTCACCCACACCCCCTGTTATTTTGCGGCAACGGCAGCCTCACTCCGCAGTCGAACCGGTGAACGCTCGTACTCCTCTCCGGTGGGCATCCACTGCCGCGTATTCCCCGGCTCCGCGTCGTCCCCTTCCCATGCCTCACCGTCGTCCACCGCCGTGGTGCTTTCAGCGCGGCGTGGTCAATGTGGTCAACGACCGACTTCCATCGGAAGAGTACTATACGTGGAGAGGCTGACAGCTGGGTCCACGGCAGCCGCAAGGAAGTGCCTCCTTATTACCCAGAAAATAATTATTCCTCCACTTGACAGCAGGGACCCACCGGACGGGCCACTAGTATTTTGTGAAAAAAATCGTTTCCCCCTGACTGTTGGGACCCATCGGACGGGCCACCGTATTTCGTGAAAAAAACTTTCCCCCCGCTGTCAGCTCGGACCCACCGGAAGTGCCTCCTTATTACGCACAAAAAAATGAATACTCCCCCGGCTAGCTGGGACCCACCTTGGTGGGAGGCTGACTTGTGGGCCTACTAAGTTGACGGGGACGAAGGGCTTTGTCAACTTAGTCAATATGAACGATTCTAGCTCCAGTGATCGTACGATGTCCATCCAACGGTCGTAGTGCTTCTTCAACCTTTGGTCTTCTTGCTCCAGCCGCCCAAAGCAGCGCCAGTCGTGCCGCATGCTCCTGCCTCCCGTGGCCGGCTGTGCTGCCGCGGAGGCCTCACCGCCCCCTACTATTCCCACCGCTGGCCAGGCCCTGCGGCGACAGCAGCCTCACACCGCAGTCGAACCAGTGAACCCTCATACTCCTCTCCGCGCAGGCTTCCACTGCCGCGTCTTCCCCGGCTCCGCGTCGTCCCCTTCCTAGGCCTCACCGTCGTCCACCGCCGTGGTGCTCTCGGCGTGGCGTGGTCAATGTGGTCAATGACTGACTTCCATCGGAAGAGTACTGTGTGTGGAGATGTTGACAGCTGGGTCCACGGCCGCAACAAGGAAGTGCCTCCTTATTACGCGCAAAATAATTATTCCTCCACCTGACAGCGGGGACCCACCGGACGGGCCACCAGTATTTTGCGAAAAAAATCGTTTCCCCCTGACTGCTGGGACCCACCGGACGGGCCACCGTATTTCGTGAAAAAACGTTCCCCCCGCTGTCAGCTCGGACCCACCGGAAGTGCCTCCTTATTACGCACAAAAAAATGAATACTCCCCCGGCTAGCTGGGACCCACCTTGGTGGGAGGCTGACTTGTGGCCTACTAAGTTGATGGGGACGAAGGGCTTTGTCAACTTAGTCAATATGAACGATTCTAGCTCCAGTGACCGTACGATGTCCATCCAACGGCCGTAGTGCTTCTTCAACCTCTGGTCTTCTTGCTCCAGCCGCCCAAAGCAGCGCCGGTCGTGCCGCATGCTCCTGCCTCCCGTGGCCGGCTGTGCTGCCACGGAGGCCTCACCGCCCCCTACTATTCCCACCGCTGGCCAAGCCCTGTGGCGACGGCAGCCTCACACCGCAGCCGAACCAGTGAACCCTCGTACTCTCCGCGCGGGCTTCCACTGTCGCGTCTTCCCCGGCTCCGCGTCGTCCCCTTCCTAGGCCTCACCGTCGTCCACCGCCGTGGTGCTCTCAGCGCGGCATGGTCAATGAGGTCAACGACTTCCATCGGAAGAGTACTATGCATGGAGACGCTGACAGCTGGGTCCACGGCCGGAGCAAGGGAGTGCCTCCTTATTACGCGCAAAATAATTATTCCTCCACCTGACAGCGGGGACCCACCGAACAGGCCACCAGTATTTTCCGAAAAAAATCGTTTCCCCCTGACTGCTGGGACCCACCAGACGGGCCACCGTATTTCGCGAAAAAAACGTTCCCCCCGCTATCAGCTCGGACCCAGCGGAAGTGCCTCCTTATTACGCACAAAAAAATGAATACTCCCCCGGCTAGCTGGGACCCACCTTGGTGGGAGGCTGACTTGTGGGCCTACTAAGTTGACAGGGACGAAGGGCTTTGTCAACTTAGTCAATATGAACGATTCTAGCTCCAGTGACCATACGATTTCCATCCAACGGCCGTAGTGCTTCTTCAACCTCTGGTCTTCTTGCTCCAGCCGCCCAAAGCTGCGCCGGTCGTGCCGCATGCTCCTGCCTCCCATGGCCGGCTGTGCTGCCGCGGAGGCCTCACCGCCCCCTACTATTCCCACCGCTAGCCAGGCCCTGCGACGACGGCAGCCTCACACCGCAGCCGAACCAGTGAACCCTTGTACTCCTCTCCGCGCAGGCTTCCACTGCCGCATCTTCCCCGGCTCCGTGTCTTCCCCTTCCTAGGCCTCGCTATCGTCCACCGCCGAGGTTCTATCGGCGCAGCGTGGTCAATGTGGTCAACGAACAACTTCCATCGGAAGAGTACTGTGCATGGAGACGCTGACAGCTGGGTCCACGGCCGCAGCAAGGAAGTGCCTCCTTATTACGCGCAAAATAATTATTCCTCCACCTAACAGCGGGGACCCACTGGACAGGCCATCGTATTTCGCGAAAAAACGTTTACCCCTGACTGCTGGGACCCACCAGCTACATCTTCGCACGCAAGGAAGTGCCTGACAGTCGGGACCCACCTGGTCGAAGCGTACGTAGCATTGTCATTCTGGTTGCGAACGTGTACGTACATATATACTGGTCGATGTAGAGGCGCACACGTGTCGTAGTAGAGGCGCGCACGTAGCATGTACACGTACGTACAGCGGCCAGGGTGCAAGAAAGAAAATATGGCCACGTATGTATACATACGGGCGGGGTCTTGAACGCCTACTCCCGCATACGTACGGCTAGGGCTCGTGTACATGGCTGTGTCGGAACGGAGAAACAGTGTCGTCGTCGTGTTCATGGGGAGGCAACGGAATGCGTCGTGTTCATGGGGAGGCAACGGAATGTGTCATGTTCATCAGGAGGGCTTGGACGAAATAGGCGATGGAAACGAGGCCTAGCGTACCGCAGAATGGAGGAAACGGCCTTGTGTTCGACCGGCCACGTTCGAAACGGGATCCTGTTGATCGGGAGGGGTCTGGCATACCGCAAAACGGAGGAAACGGACCTCCTACGGTCGAAACGGGGGTCCTATTCATTGGGAGGGTGTGGCGTACCGCAAAACGGACGAAACGGACCTCCTACGGTCGAAGCAGGGGTACTGTTCATCGGGAGGGGTGTGGCGTGCCGCAAAACGGGACTCCACGGGATACTGTTCATCTCCACCGTTGACCCCCTCCAGCCTCCACGAGCTACTATTCATCCACCGTCAACCTCCTCCAGCCTCCACCTGCGACTGTTCATCCACGGGCTCCTGTTCATCCAGCCTCCACCTGCGACTGTTCATCCACGGGCTCCTGTTCATCCAGCCTCCACCGCGCGCTACTCCACCGGCTACTGTTCAACCAGCCCTCTCCACGGGCTCCTGTTCAACCACCCCTCCACGAGCTACTGTTCATCCTTCCCTCCACCGTCTACTGTTCATCCTGCCCTCCACGGGGTGGTCCTGTTCATCCAGCCCTCCACGGGGTCCTGTTCATCCAGCCCCAACCGGCTCGATTGATCGGGGTCCTGTTCATCCACCCCCACCGAGAACTGTTCATCCAACCCCCCCCCCCCCCCCCCCGCAGCGCTCATTGTTCATCCAGAGGCAGCATCGATCGGCTTCAATTAGCAGCAGTAGTGAAGGAATCGCTCGATCGGGTTCAGTTAACAGCAATCGATCGATCGCTCGGGTTCACTAACGCGTAGCCTGCAGTGCAATCGCTCGGGTTCAGTTAGAGCCCAACGCCTCGCTCAGGTTCAGTTAGAGCCAACACCTCACACACACGCGCGTACGTGTACGAGATAAACGCGCATCGCTCGGCCCCCGACCTCCCACCGTAACCGGGAACTCCCCGAAATTTTCCTCGCCCTTGCTTCTACCACGGTTTTTTCCGTCATGGACGGCCCAAAGAATGTCATGCAGCTGCGTCTCCGGCCCGCCCAGGACAAAAGGCCCATTTTCTGTCATGATTTTTTGTCATAGAAGTAGGATCCCACCACATCTATGATGATACCGGGTTTTGTCACAATTATCGTCATAGAAGTGTCATATGTATGACAGAAAAAAAATTCATTCGGCCCAAAATGTCACGGATGTGTCTTTTTTTGTAGTGATTGTCTTCATAAGTTGAAGAGGATCTCCACAAAGTAAAACCTGCCATGTGCATTTGCATTCAAAAGCAAACAACTTATATGCACATCTTCAGGGGAAGCCTTTGCTACTTATGAAGACAATACCTCCATCCTTAAAATTTCACATACTTTTATCCCCGTTGAATACTTCAACCGGTTTTTCATCAATCGCCAAAAAGGGGGAGATTGTAAGTGCATCTAGTGCCACCCTTAGTTGGTTTTGGAGTATTGACGACAAACTTGGTTAAGGGACTAATGTGTTTGTGAGAATTGCAGGATAACACAGGTAGTAGTCCCTTGTTGATTCAGTTTACCTATTAGAGATGAGCCCTAAAAATGTGTGAAGACATTGAAGACAATGGTGGTTTGTGAAGATGTTCACACTGAAGATTATGACATGAGAAGACATCCACGTGAAGACTATGGAGTGTGAAGACATAGTTGTTTCATAGTTTCCTTTTCTTCTTTGTTGAGTAATAGGAACCACCATACTGTTAAGTGGTGTCCAAGTGAACAAAGTCAGAGTGACTGATGTGATGCTCAACCAAATCCTATGTCTTCGAGCGAAGACAATGAGAGCAAATCTTATCCAGAGCTGGATGAGTCAACTGTACTTGTAGCCCAAGTCAACCTGCCGCATGTGTCTGAAATCTGACCATTGGACACGTGTCAGTTCCTTAGTGACCCAGGGTCATTTTGGACAAATCAGGTCGGGTTGCCTCCTGGCTATAAGTAGCCCACCCCCTACACCATAAATCGGTGGCCGCTCAGAGTTAGTGCACGGCTTTTGTCGTTTGAGAGCAACCCACATCCAAAGCATTTGAGAGAGAGATCCTTGCGAGGACAAAGCCCTATACACCCAGAGCCAAAGAGTGTTAGGCATCACTGAAGTCTTTCTGTCCGTGTGATCTGAAGACTTGTTACACTTGAGGACTGTGAATCCTCTAGCCGGCTAGGCGTCGTGTTCTAAGCATCCAAGAGTCATTGTGGATTGCCGATGAACGAAGTCAGTGAAGGTTTGTAAGTCTACCTTGAAGACTTACCAGAGTGATTGGGCAGGGACTGTGTGTCCTTAGCTCAAGGGGAATAAGGTGAAGACGCGGTCTTCTGAGTTAAATCTCAGCCTCCCTAACCAGACGTACAGTTGTCACAGCAACTGAAACTGGTCTACCAAATCCTTGTCTTCACCAAGCTACTGGTTCTATTCTTCACTTCCCTTTACTTTACAGTTTGCTAGCCTGTATGATCTGATTGACTTCACTGGGTGAAGACTGTTTACTTTTTGGCTTCATACTGTCTTCCATCCCGATCCTTACTACCTAGCTATTGATAGTCTTCGTGCTTTCACTTCATTGCTTACTTGACTATGGCCTGTCTAGTGTAGTCTACCTTCCACTGCATATCAATATGTTCATTTCTATTGTTTGTCTTCAAAGCCCCCATGTTTTGAAGAATTTCATAAAAATCGCCTATTCATCCCCCCTCTAGTCGATAACTAGCACTTTCACCCCCCCCCCCGTGCTTGGGGGACAAGCCAACCTACAGGTCTTGGTGACTCCCCTTCCGTAGGTGCCAAGGCATGGCACCCATGGTCGGCCAGCTTCCTCCTACACCTCTATACAAACAAATGTAGGGGCGCATCAAAGGCACAAGAAGCCCTTGGCCAATCCCCTATCTCCCATCTAGAGCACATTGTCTCGCTTCTTCTTCTTCTTCTTCTTCCTCCTCCTCTTGTCCTTCCCCGTAGCCACGAAGTGCTGGTCAAATTTTGACTCCGACGTCATCGTTCTAGGACGCGTCGATACCTTGAAGGCTTCGTCCACTTCGATGATAGATCGGGAAGACCTTCTTGGAGGAGAAACTCTCGTGGCCAAGAGTTATAACCTAGCCACAGGAGTCAGTAGTCTTCAATAACATCTACTCTTCTTCCCGTTGCGTTGAGGTGATCGTTGGTATGACTTCATTACCTACACCTCGATAGTGATCTTGGTTGGTTCTTGCGCATGTTTTTGTTTTGTTTTACGTAGCATGTTCCCCTATAACATACTAGTGGTGTGCGTATTCTGTGGCCGCCACTAGTAGCACGTTATTAGTGACGTGGGTCGTTTGACGCACGCCACTGGTATTTTGGGCACATACCAGTGATGTGGCTCTTTTTGGGTGCACCACTAATATTGTTCCTCTATAGGCTTTTATTCACCAGTGTATGGGGGGGATAATTGGAGTTGGCAACTCCATAATGTCACCATTAGACTAGAGAATACAATTGTCACGCGTCAGGGGCCGGTTGCCAACTACCCAAATGAGATCATCCCTGAAAGAAGGGGCACTCAGGCAGGCACCAAGGTTTTAACAGGCGCGATGAAATTGATGAGTTCTAGGAGGGAAACATATTTACAGCTTGTTAGAGCCTCCATCTTCTGCCTTCCCTCTTTCCCCTGCTTCCATTGCAGCTAGAGAGAATCACATTGGCCAAAGAGGGGAACTCTAGATCTGAGATGGCATGAAGCAAGGGTTCATATCCGACTAGAAAGCCAACTCTGGCTATGAATACTTTGGACACTATGACCGCAGTAAGGCCAGTAAGAAGTGGAATATCTTAACCAAAACCGGTTTTATTTGAGAAGCTACCTAATCTAATATCCATACTATCAAGATTGGGTCCCTCTCCCCACCTCTCTGACCGCCGAAGCTATCGATAGAGGAGGCCAAAAGGAAAGAGAGCGGGGTAAGCGAAGAAGAAGAAGAACAACAACAACAACAAAGCACCAGTCACCCAAGGCAAGTCTCTAGTCTCAAAAGGATTCCCAAATGGGTCCTACTACACGTCGTGAGCCATCCGATCTGCTCATCGTGTGGTCTCATCACTACAACAAGATCATTGTTGCATTTGCAACATGATCCTTGTTACAAAAGCATCTTGAAACTGCTAAATATTAGTTGGGCTATAGGCCCATTTAACAATTTCAGAAAATCCCTAAGGGCCCATGCTGCCAAGGGAGTGGTGGGAAGTTTAGTCCCGCATGGCTAGTTGAGAGAGATGTACACCAACTTATAAGGTGAGCTCTTCTCCCACTAGTATGAGTTGGTGTGATGGAAGGAGAGGTGTTCCATACGCACGCTCCTCCTTCGTCGCCCGCCTCGCCACGCCTCGTCACGACGACGCACGCGCCGCGGGTTGCGGGAATGAGCCGAGCCGATGCAATGTTTTGCCGGTCAAAAATTGGGGAGTCCATTATAGACATGAAATGAATATGAGACGTCATATCTATAATTAAACGTGTTTATTGATAGACCATTCTCCTACCCAACTGGCTATATATATGAGGCATCGCAGCTCAGCCAGAGACACAACACTTCACACCTCCACTGCTCCCTGGTCGTTCCTTTCATTGCTGCCGTCGGTGATCACATCCCGTCTACCGCGTACACGGTTGACGGGAGAGCAGGCCTCCGAAACCCCACTTCTCCAGATCTTGTATGGGAGAGAGGCGATTAGATTTTTGGGGAGCATCTCCTACGCAACTGCTTGCCTCTGTTCGACTACTTCCTCTACGTCGACTACTTTTGCGTCACCTTCGTCTTCACCATGAGCACTGACGCCGATCACGTGGCTACCAAGAAGGCTGCTGGTGACAAGAGGATCGCCGATGAGGCCAATGCCTCCTCTGCTGCTACAACCGACTGGCCTACTGGAGGGTATAACACATTTACCCTGCTCCTGTGTGCAGTACTAGTGGTTTGCGTAGATGTTTCTACTATCTTCCTAGTACATGCGTACATCATCAAAATTCAATATATCATTAGCACTGCCTATGTCATGTTCATGATTTATTACTGGATTAAATTAATCAAACAATTTCTTAATTTCTCAACAATCCAAAAACCTAATCTGTGTAGGCAATTTTCGATCCATGGTTTTGCTGCTGCACTGAAACCAGCCCCATTTACGGGGACATACTTTGAGCGTTGGTAGACCAAAACCATCTTATGGATCACGGCGATGAACGTATTTTGTGTCATCGGTGTTACTCCCATGGGAACAATCGCTCCTGAACAGGAGAAGGCGTTCAGGGAGGCCACCATCGTCTTTGTTGGATGCGTTCTAAGCATGATCGGAGATAAGCTGGTTGATGCATACTTACATATGCGGGCTGCCAAGGACTTGTGGGAGGCGCTCGAATCTAAATTCAACGCAATGGATGCTGGGAGCGAGATGTATATTATGGAGCAGTTCCACGATTACAAAATGGTCGAAAACCGTTCTCTATCAGAACAGGCTCATGAGATACAGTGCATTGCTAAGGAGCTTGAGCTTCTCAAGTGTGTGCTACCGGGCAAATTTGTCGCGGGTTGCATTATCGCTAAGTTACCCAATTCCTGGAGGAACTTTGCCACTATAAAACATCAGAGGCATGGATTCTCAGTTGAGGATGTCATTGGCCATCTGAGTGTCGAGCAGAATTCGAGGGCAAAGGACTCGCACGGAAAAGGGACTGAAGGGACCTCTGTCACCAATGTGGTGCAGAAGAACTTCAACCCCCACAAGCCCAAGGGGAAGACTGGTGTCCAACAGAATACCGAGTTTAAGAAGAAGGGCAAGAAGACCTTCAAGAAAGATAAGAAGAAGGGTGGTTGTTTCACTTGTGGTTCAGATGAACATTGGGTTGCCAAGTGCCTAAACAAGTTCAAGAAGCCAAGAAGCCAGGACAGGACTCCAAGACTATCAACATGATTGTGAGCAACGATGAGAGTGGTCCATCTGGGTACGGTAATTTGTTTACTGTATTTTCAGTTTGTCAGTCTACCGATTGGTGGATTGACATAGGTGCAAATATTCATGTGTGTGCTGACATTTCATTGTTTTCTTCTTATCAGGCCACAAGGAACGGGTCCGTACTGATGGGGAACGGCGCGAGTGCTTCTGTTCATGGTGTTGGCATGGTTGATCTGAAGTTTACTTCTAGCAGGATCGTGCAACTAAAGAATGTGCAGCATGTCCCCGCCATCAAGAAGAATCTCGTTAGTGGTTCCCTTCTATGTAGAGAAGGGTTTAAGTTGGTATTCGAGTCTAATAAAGTAGTTGTTGCGAAATATGGACTGTTTGTTGGAAAAGGTTATGAATGCGGAGGTCTGTTCCGCTTTTCCCTCGCTTATTTTTGTAATAAAGTCGTGAACAATATTCATTTGAGTGTTAATGAAAATAAAGTTTGGCATTCACGTCTTTGTCATATTGGTTTTGGTAGTATGACGCGGTTAGCAAAATTGAATTTAATCCCAAATTTCACTTTAGCCAAAGGTTCTAAGTGCCATTCGTGTGTGCAAGCAAAGCAACCTCGCAAGCCCCATAAGGCCGCGGAGGAGAGACGTTTGGCACCGTTAGAACTCATACATTCTGATCTTTGTGAGATGAATGGTGTATTGACTAAAGGTGGAAAAAGATACTTCATGACACTGATAGATGATTCTACTAGATATTGCTATGTATATCTTGTAAACAGTAAAGAAACACTAAAGATGAGGCTCTACACTACTTTAAAATCTATAAGGCAGAAGTTGAGAATCAACTTGAAAAGAAAATAAAACGAGTCCGGTCAGATCATGGTGGAGAGTATTTGTCTAATGAGTTTGATTATTTCTGTGCAGAACACAAAATTATTCATGAGAGGACGCCTCCCTATTCACCTCAGTCAAATGGGGTTGCCGAACGAAAAAACCATACTCTAACATATTTGGTTAATGCCATGTTAGATGCATCGGGTTTATCCAAGGCATGGTGGGGGGAGGCTATATTGACATCATGTCATGTCCTGAATAAAGTTCCGACAAAAGACAATGAGATCACTCCCTATGGAAAATGGAAAAAGAGAAGAACGACACTCTCATACTTACGTACTTGGGGCTGCTTGGCGAAAGTCAATGTGCCAATCCCCAAAAAGCGTAAGGTTGGACCAAAGACCGTGGACTGCGTTAATTTGGGCTATGCTAAGAATAGCATCGGCTATAGATTTCTGGTAGTGAAATCTGAGGTACCTGGCGTGAAGGTCGGTATGATTATGGAGACTAAAGATGCTACATTCTTTGAGGATATTTTTCCTATGAGAGATATGCAAAGCACTTCTAGGTTGGAATCTGATGAGACTCCTGAGCCTGCCATTTCGATGGAATATTATGAATAGAAACATGATGGAAATCCTGAGGAGGATGACAAGGAGACTCTTGGTAGGGGCAAGAGATAGAGGACTGCAAAGTCTTTTGGTGATGATTTCCTTGCATACCCTATGGATGATACTCCCACTTCTATTTCTGAAGCTTATGCATCTCCGGATGCTGACTACTGGAAAGAAGCGGTCCGTAGCGAGATGGACTCCATCATGGCTAACGGGACATGGGAAATTACTGAATGC
This sequence comes from Triticum urartu, assembly GCF_056163025.1. Classification (NCBI taxonomy): domain Eukaryota; kingdom Viridiplantae; phylum Streptophyta; class Magnoliopsida; order Poales; family Poaceae; genus Triticum; species Triticum urartu. The sequence continues at coordinate 67,591,080 of NC_141876.1, read as the reverse complement.
CCCTATGGCTGTAAACCATTGGGATGTAAATGGGTGTTCAAAAAGAAGCGTAGGCCCGATGGTACGATTGAAAAGTACAAGGATAGGCTTGTGGCCAAGGGCTATGACCAGAAAGAAGAGGAAGATTTCTTCGATACTTATTCATCTGTGGCCAAACTGACCACCATTCGAGTATTACTCTCGTTGGCGGCCTCGCATGGTCTTCTTGTCCACCAAATGGATGTTAAATCGTCTTTCCTGAATGGAGAGCTAAACGAGGAAATCTACATGCAACAGCCAGATGGCTTTGTGATAGATGGTCAGGAAAGAAAAGTGTGTAGGTTGCTGGAATCTTTGTATGGCCTGAAACAAGCACCTAAGCAATGGCATGATAAGTTTAAGACAACTCTAACATCTATTGGTTTCATTGTTAATGAAGCTGACAAATGTGTATACTATCGCCATGGTGGGGGCGAAGGAGTTATACTATGCTTGTATGTTGACGACATACTGATATTTGGAACCAACCTCAAAGTCATTGAGGAGGTCAAGTCGTTTCTATCTCAGAACTTTGAGATGAAAGACCTTGGTGTGGCTGATGTTATCTTGAACATCAAGCTACTGAGAGATAATGAGGGTGGGATTACACTTCTGCAATCCCATTATGTTGAGAAGGTGTTGAGTCATTTTGGATATGCGGACTGCACGCCATCTCAAACACCATATGATCCTAGCGTGTTGATTCGAAAGTCTAAAGGCACGGCTATAGATCAATTAAGATACTCTCAAATCATTGGTTCACTTATGTACCTAGCGAGCGCTACGAGGCCTGACATCGCTTTTGCTGTGAGCAAACTGAGTCAGTTTGCTTCAAAACCGGGTGATGTACATTGGCGTGCTGTTGAAAGAGTTATGCGCTATCTGAAGGGTACTATGAATTATGGGCTTCACTATACCGGATACCCGTCGATACTTGAAGGGTATAGTGACGCAAATTGGATCTCTGATGCTGATGAGATGAAGGCCACAACTGGGTATATGTTTACTCTTGGAGGTGGCATTGTTTCTTGGAAGTTTTGCAAACAAACGATCTTAACGAGATCGACAATGTAAGAAGAATTAACAGCATTAGACACATCTGGTGTCGAAGCAGGATGGCTTCGAGATGTTTTGATGGACTTGACATTGGTTGATAAACTGGTTCCGGCTATCCTTATGAACTGTGACAATCAGACTGTCATCACTAAGGTGAAGAGTTCTAAGGAGAACATGAAGTCCAACAAACACATAAGAATGAGATTAAAAGCTGTCAAAAAACTAAGAAACTCCGGAGTGATAGCATTGGAGTATGTCCAAACGGCTAAGAATCTGATGGATCCCTTTACAAAAGGGCTATCACGTGTTGTGATAGATAATGCATCGAGGGAGATGGGTATGAGACCCACATGAGTTGCCATGGTAGTAACCCAACCTATGTGATCAGAGATCTCGTGAAGTAGGACCTGAGAAAACAAGCTAGTGGTTAACTGAGGAGAGTATTTTAACTAACCCACTCCGTTGGAGATGCACAACTCTCGGTAACTGTATGGCAGGATGACTTTTGTCTTAATGTGTTCCAAGTCTTGTAAAAGCAAGATGCTATCCTACAGAGCGATCTTTGGAGGAACACACCTATATGAGCCTGACTACTGGTCACAGTTTATGAGATTAGGGTGATCTCTAGTAAGTTCATGAACAGGCCAGGAGTGACCAATATGCTCCACCCGAGGGGTCAGCCTTCGACAACCTAGTACTGGTAAGACACTTGGTGAAACTCCTTCACGCCAAATTGACAATTCAAGGCCTAGTCCATTGTTCGGTTGTTGAGGGGTGTAGCTATTTCTTCTAGGTGGATATTCAACCTTAACGGGTCTCCACTGAAAATACTGGTATATCAAAACAGAGTTTGGAACAGAGGACAACACCATGGGCCTTCGGGATCTGGTGGAGGATTGCTGAATATTAGTTGGGCTATAGGCCCGTTTAACAATTTCAGAAAATCCCTAAGGGCCCATGCTGTCAAGGGAGTGGTGGGAAGTTTAGTCCCACATGGCTTGTTGAGAGAGATGTACACCAACTTATAAGGTGAGCTCTTCTCCCACTAGTATGAGTTGGTGTGAAGAAAGGAGAGATGTTCCACACGCGCGCTCCTCCTCGCCTCATCACGACGCGCGCGTGCCGCGGGTTGCTGGTTGCGGAAATGAGCCAAGCCGATGCAATGTTTTACCCGTCAAAAATTGGAGAGTCCATTACAGACACAAAATGAATATGAGAGATCATATTCATTGCGGAAATGGAAACATCCATAATAAATACGTTTTATTGTGGAGATGAAATGTCTGTACCCGACTGGCTATATATATGAGGCATCGCAGCTCAGCCAGACACAACACTTCACGCCTCCACTGCTCCCTGGTCGTTCCTTTCACTGCTGCTGCCTTCGGTGATCCCATCCCGTCTACCGCGTACACGGCTGATGGAAGAGCAGGCCTCTGAAACCCAGCTTCTCCACATCCTGTACGGGAGAGCAGGCCTCCGAAACCCTGCTCCAGATCCTGTACGGGAGAGCATGCCTCCAAAACCCCGCTTCTCCAGATCCTGTATGGGAGAGAGGCGATTAGGTTTTTGGGGAGTGTCTCCTATGCGACTGCTCGCCTCTGTTCGACTACTACCTCTACGTCAACTACTTCCATGTCACCTTCGTCTTCACCATGAGCACTGACGTCTTGGAATCATCAAATGTCCTGTGATCAGGCACACATCCTAACACTTGTGCATGTTGATGACTTAGATGTGCAACACACAAAGTAACGTATGTTTTCAATCAATGAAGACTTGCATTCTGAGTGTGAATACATTAACGTGGAATTTGACTTCGGAGCGCCACGATAATTGTGCGCCGTGTCTGGGTCTAATACTTCCTATACAGTGGGTAATGCCACCACCAAACTCTTCCCTTAGAAGTGTTTTTCACATGGCGTTACATTTGCAAAGTCTTCGCTTTCTGTTTGTCTTCAATGTTAACACAGCTTCATGTTTATCTTCAATGTGCTGATTTGGTTTCTGTCCTCTACAGCATTCACTTATAGCTATGGCTTCTTGCTGAATCTTTTTAACTAAGTGAATGTGATCGGATCCTAACCCCTCTATGCTTCTTTCTTAAGTCTATCTATCCAAATCATATGCATTCTATTGACACTGTCAAAATGTCTTCTCTGCGTCCTTGTCAGCAGAAGACACAGAGACAAACATTAATCCGTTTTCAATGCTAAATTCTTCCACATGAAACCCGGAGAAGTGGGAACGACCACCCGACAATCCAGGCGTGTGTGGGAACGTGGAACAACCTCCAATGTGTTGCATGATAGCCACATGTCCTTCAGATGAGAACCGCCAGGGGCACCTGTGTAATAACATTGTGCCATCCCTGTCCCTATAAATACATGCCTCACCCCAGTCATTATGTCTTCTTCCACTCTCGCACAAACCCTAGCGCCACCGCTAGCCCTCGACGACGCCGGCGATGAAGCGCTTAGCTGCCGCGACCTCACCGACGCTGTCCTCACGCTGTAGGATCGAAAGTATGTCTAGAGGGAGGGTGATTGGACTACTTGACCAAATAAAAATCTAGCCTTTTCCCAATTTTAGTTCTTGGCAGATTTTAGCTATCTTAGCACAAGTCAAGCAATCTCCACACAATTCAAGCAAGCATGCAAAAGAGTATATGATCAGCGGAAAGTAAAGCATGCAACTTGCAAGAATGTAAAGGGAAGGGTTTGGAGGATTCAAACGCAATTGGAGACACGGATGTTTTTGTTGTGGTTCCGATAGGTGGTGCTATCGTACATCCACGTTGATGGAGACTTCAACCCACGGAGGGTAACGGTTGCGCGAGTCCACGGAGGGCTCCACCCACGAAGGGTCCACGAAGAAGCAACCTTGTCTATTCCATCACAGTCGTCGCTCACGAAGGACTTGCCTCACTAGCGGTAGATATTCACGAAGTAGGCGATCTCCTTGCCCTTACAAACTCCTTGGTTCAACTCCACAATCTTGTCGGAGGCTCCCAAGTGTCACCTAGCCAATCTAGGAGACACCACTCTCCAAGAAGTAACAAATGGTGTGTTGATGATGAACTCCTTGCTCTTGTGCTTCAAATGATAGTCTCCCCAACACTCAACTCTCTCTCACAGGATTTGGATTTGGTGGAAAGAAGATTTGAGTGGAAAGCAACTTGGGGAAGGCTAGAGATCAAGATTCATATGGTTGGAATGGAATATCTTGACCTCAGCACAAGTGTAGGTGGTTCTCTCTCAGAAAATGTGTATTGGAAGTGTAGGTATGTTCGGATGGCTCTCTCCACAAATGAAGAGTGGATGGAGGGGTATATATAGCCTCCACACAAAATCTAACCGTTACACACAATTTGCCAAACTCGGTGGGACCGAATGGTTAAACTCGGTCGGACCGATTCAGCAAACCTAGTGACTGTTAGGATTTTCAGTGGGACTGAGATGCAACTCGGTAGGACCGATATGGTTAGGGTTAGGGCATAACATAATCTCGGTGTGACCGATTACACAATCTCGGTGTGACCGATTACACAAACTCGGTGGGACCGATTTTGGTAATAAGCTAACCAGAGAGTTGGTCAGGTAAACTCGGTGGGACCGATTCGCTCATCTCGGTGAGACTGAAATGTTACAAAAGGGAAACAGAGAGTTTACATTGCAATCTCAGTGGGACCGATCGCTCATCTTGGTAAGACCGAAACATTACGAAGGGAAACAGAGAGATTACAATCCCATCTCGGTGAGACCGAGATCCCTATCGGTGAAACCGATTTGCCTAGGGTGTGTGGCAGTGGCTATGACATTTGAAACTCGGTGGCGCAGGATAGAAAGAATCGGTGGGGCCGAGTTTGACTTTTGGTTTAGGTCATATGTGGATGTGGGAAGGTAGTTGAGGATTTTGGAGCATATCACTAAGCATTTTGAGCAAGCAAGCCATTAAGAAACACCTCATCCCTCCTTGATAGTATTGGCTTTTCCTATAGACTCAATGTGATCTTCGATCACTAAAATATAAAATGTAGAGTCTTGAGCTTCAAGCTTGAGCCAAACTTTTTGTCCTTAGAATTTTGAGGGATCCAATTTCCTCATCCATGCCATGCCATTCATTGAGCTTTTCCTGAAATATTAATCTTGGAATAATGTTAGCTCAATGAGCTATATGTTGTTAGGAATTACCAAAACCACCCAGGGATAGTTGCACTTTCAATCTCCCCCTTTTTGGTAATTGATGACAACATATAGATCAAAGCTTCGACAAATGATAATAAGAGTGAAACATATTGTCGCTTTGAGAAGTATGTGAAAAGCAAGAGCTCCCCCTAAATTTGTGCATATCTTAAGATTTGCTTTGGAGTGCAAATGCACAATGAGTTTGGATCGTGGGTTACTCTTCCATGTCACATACATCTTGGTGGAGCGCTCAAAATAATAAAGATTGAATACATGCACTCATCACCAAGCAAAGTGAATGATCATATAAGGATAAGTAAGATAATATCATCTAACAAACATAAGTGTAGCTTATGATCAACCACATGATCATCAATGTCTCACAGATAATAGCATAGTATCTCAAGCAATCAAAAGACAAACAAAGTTCAACCACCAAAGCAAGAGAGAATAAAAAGCAACGCTCTCTCTCGAAGCCTATGATCTATACATGTTTCTCCCCCTTTGGCAACAAGTTACCAAAAAGTTCATAGAAAATGCATAGCACTAAAACGTCTCTCAAGATTGGTCTTCAGTTGGTGGTGTAGAGATGGCTCCTTGGACAAAGACTTCAGTTGATGTGGATGGAGCTGAAGGAATTGGTGCTGGAGCTGGTGGCACTGAAGTTGTAGCTGGTGCAGATGAAGTGGCTCTAGTGTCTGCAACAGGCACTGCAGCTGATCTCTGAGCTCGAGGCACTCTGGCAAATGCATCATTGGTTGTTCTGCCCTTCCTCTCCTGCATGTCATCTTGAAGTTGCTCCACAACAGACTGAATCTCAGTTACCTTCGCATCCAAGTCATAGAATTTTTGCTCCACGATTCTTTCCAAGCTCTCCTGGTTTTGAGTCAGGGTGGACAGTCCTTTCTCAATCCTCAGAGTGGATGCAATCAGGTAGCCAAGCTGATCTTGCTTGCTTTTTAGAAGATACTAAGATGCCTCCTCCTGGGTTGGCATCTTTGTAGCTTTTTATGTTTTTGCCTTCTCTCTCTTGGCTTGTGCTTGTACTGAGGATGGTTCATCTTCATCCATAACCACTTGGTTGTCCTCAAAGTCAGGATAGAGAACAAAGTGTTCCTTATCCAACAGCTATTTTCCTGTGCCCATATTTGAGTTAATCAACTCCTGAATTTGTGGGGCATATCCACAACTTCTCTTTTGGTCTGTTGCTGTCCTCTTGATAGTCTCAACCATGAGGCTCATGACCTTGAATTTCTGTGGCACATCAAATATGTGTAGCAAATTAATTGCATGCCCTCTGATCATGTTGTGGTCACCTGACTTGGGCAAAAGAGTGTGCCTTAGGATCCAGTTGATCGTTGGCAGTCCTGACAGAAGAAAATGGACTGACCCAAACTTGAAAGTCTCAAGAGCTTTGTCTGGGATCTCCTTGTACATCTGTGACATAGAATTGTGATCCATCTTTTTCTTGGCATAAACATCCAAGTCATCTTCACTTTCCTTTGGGGTATTGATCAGATTGGCCCATTCCTCAATAGTTGATTGGTATCTCGTTCCTTCAGACATCCAAACTATTCTGCCATCTGTATAGAAATGTGCTGTGGAGTAGAATTGCATAATGAGCTCATCATTCCAGTTTGTGAGCTTCTGCCCAACAAAGTCTGCAACTCCACACGCACTGAAGCTGTCATACACTCCAAGATAGTGTTCTTCATTCTCCTTCATGTAGGTCCAGTCGACCCACCTCATATCACACACTATAGGATTCTTGTCCAACAAAATTGTCTCATAGAAATCCTGATGTTCCTTTGTGTGGAACCTGTAATCAACAGCAGTCCTTCTCCTGGTGGCATATGGATCTGACTCTCTCCATAGCCTCAGACCTGAGTCCTTCCTTATCTTCATGTTCTCAGCTACTGGATGAGCATCATTGTGATCTGGGATTTTGGGTTTGAGCTTCCTCAGGACTTGTCCATCATCTTCATCAGCAGCAACTTCGGGCACTTGGGCCTTGTTCTTCTCAGCAGCTGGTATACTCCTGGTATTCCTCTTAGGTGCACTCTTGGGCTTGGAGGCTGCTTTGGGTGCTTCTTTGGGTTTTGATGTTGCAGCCCCTGACTTTATAGCATCACCCATCAACTTTTGTGCCTTGGGTGCTGGTGCAGCAACCTCTTCTTCCTCTTCCTCTTCAGAATCTCTCATGATTGAGGATCTCCCAAGCACTCTAGAAGTGGTCTTTTTGATCCTCTCCTTCCTCTCCTTCCCTTCTGCAGCAGCCTCTTTGGGTTCAGATCCCAAAGGGACTTGAGTAGATGCTCTGGCCTTAGACATTGGAATTCTCTTTGCAGGAACCTTTTGCTTCATGCCTGGCTTGGTGGCAGCAGCAGTGCTATATTCCTTCTTAACCACTTTCTTCTTGGAAGTGGCCTCATCCTCAACTGCCACATAGTCTTCATCCTCAGATTCAGAGGTCTTCTTCTTTCTGGCCCTGGTGGCAGCTTTGGGTAAGTTGCTCGGGGTGCTCCTGCTACCATCATCTGAACTGCTAGAGGGACTAGTGCCCTCACTCATGTGAACCTGCTCCTCTTCCTTGTTCTGACTGTCACTCTGATCAGACATGATACAAACACTGACAACTGACCCTGTGAATAGATTATAGATGAGGTAGAGTGGATGAGCATCACAAAATACAGAGGTTTTTGCAAAAGAATGAGTCAAAAACTTAGTTTTAGCTTTCCACAGAAAGCATTTCGGATCAACCGATTTGTAAACTCGGTGATACCGAAGCAGCTGTTGGACCCAAAACTAGTGAACTCGGTCAGACCGAGTCACAGTTTGGTGGCACCGAGACTGCTAGGGTTTCACAAAGTCCTGAACTCAGTCACACCGATTTTCAATTCTCGGTCAGACCAAGAATCTCATGTGCAATGGCCTGAGCCGAATCGGTGGTACCGAGTTCCACTACTCGGTGGGTCCAAGATGGTTTTGGCGGAAACCTAACCCTAAATTTTCAATTCACGACTAAACTATGGAGTGTTTCGACTGGATAAGAATGATCTCAATCGTGGCAAGATACATGGCGAACACAATGTGCTAGGAATCAGATAGGGATAGCACAGTGATCAAGTTCATACCCTAGTTCTGCGATGAACTTACTACGGCGGCAACGGCGGGAATGATTTCCATTGATGGCAGCGGAGACCAGCGGCAGGAGGCGGCTGGCGACGAGGAAGACGATCCGGAGACCCTGGAGGCAGAGCGGGCTAAGAGCGGGTCGAGGATGTTCGGAAAGTTTTCCAAAATTTGACCCGTGGGTATGTATAGCCCGACCCTGTCGGTGTGACCGAGTGGAACAACTCGGTGGCACCGAGATTCATAACTGCAACCAGTTACTGAAACTCGGTGTGACCGAAAGGTTCAAATCGGTTGCACCGAGATTGAAAACCTAGATCGACTTAGTGATCTCGGTATGACCGAAATGGATGAATCGGTCAGACCGAGACGCACAAAGAAGTTTTGGAAGTTTAATTCTATGATGAATCGGGGACTCCGAGTGCTCCTCACACAAAGTGGTTCGAATCTGACTTGATCAAATTTTGTGATGTAGCATGAATAGAGTTTGAGACGAGAAAAGCATAGATAGCTAGAGAGGGTTCTTAGGCATTCTTGTCCATCCACTTGGCAAAAGAAAAGAAAATCAATCAATCAAAACAACAAGTGGATGTCCTCGAATGAGTAAAATATGCAATCAACATGCTCACACAATAAAATGGCAATTGAAATATGTGGCAAAGCATGCACAACCAATTCTAGCATCTATCAAACAATTTGCAATGACTAGGTCATCTATATATGAGTATATTGACTTAGGAGTCAAATGAGAACATTTGATCATAGGTCATACTCATCGTTTTAGCACAAGTGGGGTTACCACTTTTACATAAAGCATTGTTGTGTTCACACCATTAGAGTTGCTTTAGCTCAATTCTTAGAGTAAAGCTCCCCTAGATGTGAGATCCCACCTAAGAGGGATGAACTAACCTTGGGTTTTGTCGATGATGACTTCATGTAGATGTTGAAGATGTGGATACTCAATGTTGATGTAGATCATTTGGAGCTATCCATTGGAGTGAGTTGCACTTTCAATACCTACACGGGTTAGTCCCACAAGGAACAAACAAGGATATCCATAGACATAAAGTGATGCACACACAAGATGATGTCTATGAAAGCTTTTAGGTTACCTTGTCCCTTGTCTTACCAACAAGAGGGTTTGTGACTCCTTGAACTAGTGCAAGATGTGGAAGTTGATTGCACTTGTTCTTGCCAAGATGATAAGTGTGAAGTATGTTGGCGGACTCACCCTCAAGAACTCTCTAGTTCTTCTTCTTCGGGATCCACACCATCTTGATGGGAATCCTCGGTGTTGTAGTTGTACTTGATGAAGTGGAACTTGAAGTAGTCTTGGGAACCCACTTGACCAAGGCCTTAGGAGCTTCTTCAAATGCATCAATTTCCTCTTGAAGCTTGTCCTTGCCTTTTTGCTTGTGGTCTTGTGGTGGAAGATCATCTTGAGCTTGTGTCCCTTTGAAAGAAGTAGGATCATACTTCTCTTGTTGAGGAACAAACTTCGTCTTGGGGTATTGATCTTCTTCCCACTCAACTCCATTGGCATTGAACTTTCGTTCAAAACCAACACCTTGATTCTTCCGGTGCCTTCCTTGCTTGCGTACAATTTCCTCGAATTGCTTACTTCCGGCAAGGCTCTTGTAAACACCTTTCTCTATAATTCCCTTCAATAAGCTATTTTCTTGCTCAAGTGTAACTTGGCTAAGAGAATCATTAGTGGAATCAAGATAACTACTAGAAGCAACAATATTGGATTTAGCATGATTATTGTTACTACTAGAGGAAGAATCTTTCTTGTTCTTGTTACTAGACTTGACTTGAGGCATGTAAGTGGATAAGAGTAAACGCTTGGCAATGTAAGAAGAACTTTTCTTACGAAGATCATCATTGATTGCTTTTAAGAACTCATGCTCTTGCTCAAGGTTGAGCTTTTCAAAGCGTAATTTATCATGAGCCCTTAAAAGTTCTCGATGATCTCCTAAGATAGTTTCATGAGCTAACTTAAGAGTGTTTAGTTCTTTAGTTAGAGACTCAATCTTCTCCTTATCATTGTCATTCGTTTTATCTTGATTAGCATGATTAATTGACGTTTCATCACAGTATTCATCACTAGAGTTGTCAACAAGTAAATCATCATCACCTAACAAGTCATCTTCATCACTATTGAAATCAACATACTCGGGGTGTGATACCTTTGGGCCTTTAGCCATGAAGCATGTTCCAACTCCTTCATTTGGTGAGTCAAATATGTCGTAGGAATTGGTTGTCACAAGTGCTAGACCGGCAACACCTTCATCTTGAGTATATTCGGAGTCGGAGTGATAGCTTCTCTCGGAGTGGTTGTCGGAGTCGGAGCCGAATACCCATTCACCAACATGAGCTTGATGTCTTCGTTTTGTGTAGCTCCTTGATGACTTGTCCTTTCTTTCTGAATCCTTGCTTCTCCGTGAGGGTCTTCGTTCATAACGATCATCTCTACTCCTTCTTTCTCTAGATGGTGATTCTTCTCTTCTACTTCTTCTCTTGGGAGAATCTTCTCTTCTCTTGTAGGGGGCGTACACTCATTGGAATAGTGTCCGGGCCTTCCACAATTGTAGCAGTTTCGCTCTCGACTAGAAGATCTTTTGTCATTGTAGGACCTTGACTTGGAGCTTCTCTCTTTGCTTCTACTCTTGTAGAACTTGTTGAAGTTCTTCACCATTAAGCTCAATTCTTCATTGAAGGTTTGTTTCTCACTCGATGATGTGGGGGCTTCACATGAGGCTTTGTAAGCACCACTTGATTTGTTGCGAAGTTCCTCTTTATCCTTGAGTGACATCTCATGAGCAACAATTCTTCCGATGACTTCCGTTGGCTTGAGATCTTTGTAATTTGGCATCATTTGGATCAATGTGCACATGGTATCATATTTTCCATCCAAGGCTCTTAGGATCTTCTTGATGATGAATCTATCTGTCATCTCTTCACTCCCTAAGCCGGCAATCTCATTTGTGATAAGAGCAAGCCTAGAGTACATTTCAGCAACACCTTCACCATCCTTCATTTTGAACTTTTCAAGTTGACTTTGAAGCACATCCAATTTGGATTCCTTGACGGAGTCGGTACCTTCGTGCATATCAATCAAAGTATCCCAAATTTCCTTTGCATTCTCAAGACAGCTGATTTTGTTGAATTCTTCGGGGCACATTCCGTTGAAGAGGATATCACAAGGTTGAGTGTTGTATTGCAGCATTTTTCAACTCTTCCACGGTGGCTTCACGGTTCAGTTCTTTCCTGTCAAAGAATTCACCTTGCAAGCCAATACACACAATAGCCCAAACGGCAGGGTTATGTCCAAGAATATGCATTTTCATCTTATGCTTCCAACTAGCAAAATTAGTGCCATCAAAGTAAGGACCTCTACGGTGATAATTTCCCTCGCTAGATGCCATACTCTCCTAGGTTGTGAAACCAAGGCTATGACCGCCAAAAGCTATGGAAATCAAAGCAAATGGAGACCAAAGCTCTGATACCACTTGTAGGATCGAAAGTATGTCTAGAGGGGGGTGATTAGACTACTTGACCAAATAAAAATCTAGCCTTTTCCCAATTTTAGTTCTTGGCAGATTTTAGCTATCTTAGCACAAGTCAAGCAATCTCCACACAATCCAAGCAAGCATGCAAAAGAGTATATGAGCAGCAGAAAGTAAAGCATGCAACTTGCAAGAATGTAAAGGGAAGGGTTTGGAGGATTCAAACGCAATTGGAGACACGGATGTTTTTGTCATGGTTCCGATAGGTGGTGCTATTGTACATCCACGTTGATGGAGACTTCAACCCACGGAGGGTAACGGTTGCGCGAGTCCACGAAGGGCTCCACCCACGAAGGGTCCACGAAGAAGCAACCTTGTCTATTCCATCACGGTCGTCGCCCACGAAGGACTTGCCTCACTAGCGGTAGATCTTCACGAAGTAGGCGATCTCCTTGCCCTTATAAACTCCTTGGTTCAACTCCACAATCTTGTCGGAGGCTCCCAAGTGACACCTAGCCAATCTAGGAGACACCACTCTCCAAGAAGTAACAAATGGTGTGTTGATGATGAACTCCTTGCTCTTGTGCTTCAAATGATAGTCTCCCCAACACTCAACTCTCTCTCACAGGATTTGGATTTGGTGGAAAGAAGATTTGAGTGGAAAGCAACTTGGGGAAGGCTAGAGATCAAGATTCATATGGTTGGAATGGAATATCTTGACCTTAGCACAAGTGTAGGTGGTTCTCTCTCAGAAAATGTGTATTGGAAGTGTAGGTATGTTCTGATGGCTCTCTCCATGAATGAAGAGTGGGTGGAGGAGTATATATAGCCTCCACACAAAATCTAACCGTTACACACAATTTTCCAAACTCGGTGGGACCGAATGGTTAAACTCGGTCGGACCGATTCAGCAAACCTAGTGACCGTTAGGATTTTCGGTGGGACTGAGATGCAACTCGGTAGGACCGATATGGTTAGGGTTAGGGCATAACGTAATCTCGGTGTGACTGATTACACACACTCGGTGGGACCGATTTTGGTAATAAGCTAACCAGAGAGTTGGTCAGGTAAACTCGGTGGGACCGATTCGCTCTTCTCGATGAGACCGAAATGTTACAAAATGGAAACAGAGAGTTTACATTGCAATCTCGGTGGGACCGATCGCTCATCTCGGTAAGACCGAAACGTTACGGAGGGAAACAGAGAGATTACAATCCCATCTCGGTGAGACCGAGATCCCTATCGGTGAAACCGATTTGCCTAGGGTTTGTGGCAGTGGCTATGACATTTGAAACTCGGTGGCGCCGGATAGAAAGAATCGGTGGGGCCGAGTTTGACTTTTGGTTTAGGTCATATGTGGATGTGGGAAGGTAGTTGAGGATTTTGGAGCATATCACTAAGCATTTTGAGCAAGCAAGCCATTAAGCAACACCTCATCCCTCCATGATAGTATTGCCTTGTCCTATAGACTCAATGTGATCTTGGATCACTAAAATATAAAATTTAGAGTCTTGAGCTTCAAGCTTGAGCCAAACTTTTTGTCCTTAGAATTTTGAGGGATCCACTTTCCTCATCCATGCCATGCCATTCATTGAGCTTTTCCTGAAATATTAATCTTGGAATAATGTTAGCTCAATGAGCTATATGTTGTTAGGAATTACCAAAACCACCCAGGGATAGTTGCACTTTCACACGCCGGCCGCGGACATCATCTTCTCCGCCGTCGTCGTAGGTGTCCTCCATCGCCAAGTTAGGGCACGGACGATCGAACTGCTCGGCCTCCTCTCCCACTCCGTCTAGAAATTCCTCGTGTGGTAAATAAAACCTCCTTTTTACAGTCCTTTTGATCCGATAGATTCATCCTTTTCAACCACAAGTAGTTTCTGTTCACACAAGTTGGATCTATCTCATACTGCATCCCATAACATGCCTAGTATATTCACTTATGCTTCACAAAGTAGTTAGATTCCTCACTTGTACTTATTCGTGGATTCGTACAAATCTGGAACCAACTCTCTACCTATGAGTGAATGTCTTTGCACTATGAGGTCAATGTCTTCTAAACTGATTTATCTACAAAAATCTTCTGAGAATGCATATGACCTCTTCCCCTTCCCTCGCACCTTTAATGCTGTCACAGGTACATGTCCATGGGAGAATCCCTTGGTTCTCATAGTCTGCATTCATTTGCAAAGTTCTTACATCATCATATAAATTCTCCTGAAGCCAGTTCTTGTCTGACCAGTAGACGGAAGACTTTGACGGTTTTGAAGCCTTTCAGTCTAAACTTCATGGCAACAGAGAAATCTGCAAGGAAGGGTGGCAGACAGCGTCGTGGCAACACCTCAAGTGATTTGCCTTCTGACCTCTATGAGCTGTACAAGACAGATCCAGAGGAGGAGTACAATTAGCGGAAAACCCGAATCCAATGGATTCGAAGATATTGGGCAGAACAATGGTTCAAGTACAGGTTCGTGACCCAGGAGTATGCTGAGAAAAACGCCATCAAGCGACCGTGGGGAGACATCTTGTACAGAAATCTTCAACCCAGATCCAGAGCTGAAGCCATTGAGCAAGGCTTCTATCCTTGCATGGTCCGTGGACCACAGCCTGCCGATGCAGACCCATCTTCGCTGCTGTGGTGCCGTGACGACAATCTATTCAAGCGCAACTTCCAGTTTGCTAAGAACTCAGCCAAAGAAAACAGGAAGTCATGGGGACTAGACTTCAATCCAGGCCCCTCTGCTCCTCGTGCTGACGGCACACGCAAAGCTGAACCCAATCTCGTTGGGCCCTTCTATAAGTTAGAAGGTCTCATTACTCACATACATGTTCAAGGGGCAGTCGTGGATCAACCTGTAGACGACGCTGAATATGATGAAGCGCCTGCACCACTGAAGCCAAAGAAGCTGAAGAAACCTAAGGCTTCGAAGCCTGCCCCTGCACCAAAGGTTTCACGGGTGAAGCTCTGGCCACTGCACCTCCTGAACACAGTGTGCAGTCTGAAGATCTGTCACGCATCTCCACGACCTCCAAAGTGAAGATGCCCATGCAACCCACCAGCCAAGCACTGACCCCTGCTGCTGTTCTATGCAACGAGAATGACGTCATTGATCTGTCCAGCGACGACGACCTTGGCGATGACGCTCTTGAGCAGTTGATCAAGAGCAAGCAAGAGGCAGAAATCTTCAATGACCTTCCTCTCTTTGATGTTGAAATCATAAACAAGTTCACTGATGAGTGGTTTGACAGCCCAAATGTTAGCTTTGATGATCTTCAGCTTCCCATTGGCCTCAGTGTCGCCTTCCACGGAGCCATTGTGTCGGGTGGTAGGTGCGACATATGCCAACGGGTGGCTTATCATTGTGGGAGCCAATAAGACGTCGCCAGTGCTTGGAAGCGGGATGAGGCGAAGACATGCACGCCGGCGAATCTTACCCAGCTTCGGAGCTCTCCGTGGAGATAACACCCCTACTGCTGCTCTGCGGGGTCTCCGCATGATCACTAGATGAACAAGTAGCTACACGATGCTCCGTGAGCTGTTTGGCGAGAGGAGGAAGAAGGGCACTGCTCGCTCTCTTCTCCTCCCTATGTGGTGTCTAAAACTAGCAGGGATCAACCCTTTGCATGGGTGTCCCGGGGGGTTTATATAGGCCTACCCCCCGGGGGTACAATGGTAATCCGGCTGGGCGTGGGGCCCAGCCGTTTGTGTCTACACTCACCGGCTTCTGCGCCGGCTGCTGGGGCCCGCCGGCTGGTGGGTCCCGCCGGCTGCCGGCTCCTTGGTCGTCAGGCAGGCCCCATAGTCCAGGGCCTTGTCGGTGGCTGGTTACTGTTTCTCAATCCTGGTGACGAGGGCTTCGCTGAGGTGGGCGTGGCTACAGTGCCGCCGTCCGGCGGGTGATCGATGTAGCCTCACCGTGTCTTGTCTCCTTAATGGGGCGTCTCCTTCGAGGGAGGTGGCAAGCCGGCTGTGGGGAGCCGGCTCTGTCTTGGGCCGACTGGGGGAGGCCTGGCCGCCTTCGGGTGTCTCTCTGCCCGAAGGGGCCCACCGCCCGTGGGCCGCGCTGGCAGCCCGTCGTGGATGACATCAGGGTCAACGTGGCAACAGTGCCGCGCAGGACGGGTCATGGCCACCCGTACGGCGCACTATGCCAGGCGTGCTCCGGGATTCGGGGGTGGCAGGCTTTACTGTAGCCATGCCCCGTCACATCGCCGTTATGTGGATGCAGACTTCGAGGGTACGATCTTGACCGCTTTGTGGGAGCCAGCTTCTTGGAGTCGGCCTTCTCGCGGCCGGCTTCTCGGAGCCGGCCCTCCCGCGGCTTTCTTCATGAGGGCTAAAGTCGGGTTGCCTTCCGATAGCCGACCTGGGAGACAGCCGGCAAGGGGAAGGCGGCCCAATGTCTTGGATTCTTGAGGGCCGGATCGGCTCGTAATTTTTCCAGAAGGGCCAGGGGGAGCCGGCTAGGCTACCCATGGTTATTTACTCCGAAAGTAGTCCCCGAAGCTGATCGAGCTTCGAGGCTGACCAAAGGATGAAAAGCTCGGTCAGCTTCCTATCCTGAGGGGCCGTCTATGCTTGTGCGCGTCGTCTTCGCGAAGCCCCGTTTCTCGTTGGCGGGAACGCGGGTTGGCCTGCGAGCTGACCGCATGCCATCCCGCGGGCCACGTGGCAAGGAGATCCTGCCAGTGCATGCGCGCGACAGGACGCCGCCGCAGGCCCGGGCCCGCCACTCCTAGGCCTCGGCCCGAGCGCGGATCTTCTGCGGCCCATGCGGACCGCTTGCCTTCCCGTGGCGGTTTTATTACGCCATCAGGGCGCAATAATCGCGGGACGTGGGGGAGTGGGCGCAGTTGATCCCCACGTTCCCCCACGCCACGCCCACTCGGCTCCGCCGCGCGGGTCTATAAGTAGGGGGAGGAGGGGGAGCGGCAGAGGCTCGCACGTTCTCCCTCGCTCCGCCCCTTCTCGCCTTCCTTCTTCTTCTTTCCGCCGCGGCAGCAACCCTTTGTTGTGTCGTTCCGCCGTCGTACCTCTCAGGTCCTTTGGTCCCGCCATAGCGGGGTCGTGCGTGCCTCCACCATCGCATTGTCTCGCCCCTCGCTGCGTCGCTCCCATGGCGCTGTCGAGCTCGTGGGACGGCTCGAACGTCCATGAGGACCATGTCAAGTTCCTCCGCCGGACGCGGCGCCTGCCGGGCGAGAACTTCGTGCGGGTTCGTCAAGCGCCGGCGAGGGAGATTTCGCCGGCACCGGAGGAGGGCGAGCGGGTGATCTTCCGCTCGCACTGCCTGCGCGGCTTCGGCCTCCCGGCGAGCGAATTCCTTCGAGCCTTCCTTGAATTCTACCACCTCCAGCCGCATCACCTCACTCCCAACGCGGTGATGCTGCTGTCGGCTTTCGTCACGCTGTGCGAGGGCTTTCTTGGGGTTCTCCCCACGCTCGAGCTCTGGGGGGGAATTCTTCCAGAGCAAGCTCGGCACCGTCGTCGCGGGCGTGCCCGCCCCCTGCGGAGCCTTCATTGCCATGAGGTGGGCGAGCGAGAACAATCCGTTCCCGCCCATCCTGCTGATCTAGTCGGTGAAGCTCTGGCAGAAGTCGTACTTTTATGTGAGGAACGTCGCCCCGCAAGGCGACTACGTCAACCTGCCTGTAACACCCCGGATGTAACTTTCCCAATTTGTACTCCAACTCTTGCCGTTTCCGGTGTTAAGTTATTTTATTTTCTCGGGTTCGGGTTTTTGTCTCCGTGTGTTGTTATCGTTGTCATGCATCTCATATCATGTCATCATGTGCATTGCATTTGCATACGTGTTCATCTCATGCATCCGAGCATTTTTCCCCGTTGTCCGTTTTGCATTCCGGCGCTTCGTTCTCCTCCGGTGGTCATTTCTAGCTTTCTTTCGTGTGTGGGGATTAAACATTTCCGGATTGGACCGAGACTTGCCAAGCGGCCTTGGTTTACTACCGGTAGACCGCCTGTCAAGTTTCGTATCATTTGGACTTCGTTTGATACTCCAACGGTTAACCGAGGGACCGAAAAGGTCTCGTGTGTGTTGCAGCCCAACACCCCTCCAATTTGGCCCAAAACCCACCTAAACCTACTCCATCATCTAGAGCGTTCGATCACGATCGCGTGGCCGAAAACCGCACCTCATTTGGACTCTCCTAGCTCCCTCTATGCCTATATATAGACCCCTTCCCCGAAATCCGGATCCCCCTCGTCCAAAAACCTAAAAATCGTCCCGCCGCCACCGGACATGTCCGGCCGCCGCCGGACGAAGTCACCGCCGCCGCCCACGCCAATCAGGAGGCGCCACATGGCCGGCCGCCTCCTCCCACCGTCGTGGCCCGCCCGGCCCACAGCCGGCCCCCGAGGGCCCGAACCGGCGCCCGCGCCCCGCCGCCCTTCTCCTACCTCCCACCGCCGCCTTGCTCTGCGCCGGCGAGCGCAAGCCGCTGCACCTCCGCTCCGGCGAGCCGCCGCACCACCGCTCCGGCAGGGCCCCGCCGCGCCGCTCCCGCTGGCCGGCACCGCCACGCGCCGGCGACCGAGCTCCGGCGACCCCGCCGCCCTCCGCCGTCCTCCTCGTCGTCTCCGGCCGCCCCCGCGTCAAGTCCGGCCACCGGCGTCCTCTCCGGCGATGTTGAACCTCGGGATCCGTGCCGACGAACTCCAGATCTGGATCTGAAAATATCTCCTCGGTTGACTTTCTCCCGAAACCCTAGCTCATGTTGCCCTGTTCATCATGGCGTAACTTTGCATCCGTAGCTCCGATTTGGGCATATAGCATATCAAAATGTTCAACTCAGAGAGTACATCATTTCATTCCATTGCATCATTTTCATTTGAGTTCATCTTGATGCCCGAAATGCTGTTAGAAGAGGGCTACTTGAGTTAATTGTCAAATCTGCTACTCCATTTTGCATATTTGTCATTTTTGCCATGATTATTGTGTGCATGATATGCCCATGAGCTCTACATATGTTTTGTTAAGGGTTTTGCCATCTTTCCAGAGGTGCAACCCATGTATTTTTGTGATGTGTGTGGTGACTAGTGCAAGCTTGCCAAGTGAGGCACTTGGTAATGCTGATTTCAAGGACTTAGTAATTCCACCAAGTCCTTGGGCTGTTTATCTCATATGGCCATATGTTCTTGTTGTTTCCGAGAGATCCGTGCCTCTTTTGAGGATGATCAGTAAGGAAGCTTTGTTAATCTTGTAGTGCTCTATCCATCCATGTCTTTGTTTGCAATTATGGAGGACCCCAGCTTGAGTCAATCGAGCTCTACTTTTGCTACTTTGTGAATCTGGGCAGATTGTCAACTTGTTTGCAATTTTGCCGATGATGTTGTAGTTGATCCGTGCATGCTATGCTATTGTTCTTGCCATTTATAGCTTGTATTTTGTGTGTTCTTGATATATGTATGCTTAGCTTTTCATGACTTGCTCCGTAGTGAGTGCATCGAGCTCGTAAACATGCGTACTTGATATCTGTTTTCAGCATGCTCCAGTTTTCACTAAGTCTGAGAACTGATTATGTTTTTGCCATGTTCACATGCTTGCAATTGTATTTTCTGATCCCTTTTGACTCAAGGTCACTAAGGGACTTTTGTTAAGCTCCTTGAGTAGCTCCAAGCCATGCTTTACTTTGCCATGTTCAGGTCCTGTAGCATGTAGTTTTGTTGCTCCGAAGTGTGCTACCTGATCTGAAATTCCAGACAAGTGTTAATTTCACAAGTCTGAAATCTGTTTGCCATATGCATTTTTGCCATGCTTGTTTGAACCTGTTAATGGATGATTTGGCCGTAGCTCAGTGCTAGACTTTTGTTAAGCATCTTGCATGCATCCCTGCCATGTCTTTTGTTGTCATGTTTGGGTGCTGTAGCATGTTCATCTCATTGCATTAGATGGTTACTTGCTGTAAATCGTAGACCGGTGTCATATTTGTTTTGCTTGCCATTTCCAAACCGTAACTCCGATTCCGGCGTTCTTTATATCGTTTTCAAGCGATTTCATCTCATCTTTCCAGTGGCACACTTGGATTTCCAAGTTGAGGCCAGGTTCTTGCTTTTCCTGTCACATCTTGCATATGCATCCCGCATCGCATCCCGCATAGCATACCATCCTTGCATCATATTGTTTGATCCTTGCACGTGGTTGATTGTGTCCTTGTTGCTTATTTGTCTTGTTTGGGTAGAGCTGGGAGATGAGTTCGCTAACGAGGAGCCCGTTGAGTTTGCTTTCGAGGATCCAGTCAACTATGACAACTTTGCAGGCAAGATGATCATACCCTCGAAATCACTACTATCTTTGCTATGCTAGTTTGCTCGCTCTTTTGCTATGCCATTGCTACGATGCCTACCATTTGCTTTCAAGCCTCCCTAATTTCCATGTCAAACCTCTAACCCACCATGTCCTAGCAAACCGTTGATTGGCTATGTTACCGCTTTGCTCAGCCCCTCTTATAGCGTTGCTAGTTGCAGGTGAAGATTGGAGGCCGTTCCTTGTTGGAACATTTATTTACTTGTTGGGATATCATTATATTATCTTGTTATCTTAATGCATCTATATACTTGGTAAAGGGTGGAAGGCTCGGCCTCTCGCCTAGTGTTTTGTTCCACTCTTGCCGCCCTAGTTTCCGTCATATCGGTGTTATGTTCCCGGATTTTGCGTTCCTTACGCGGTTAGGTTATAATGGGAACCCCTTGATAGTTCGCCTTGATTAAAGCTTTTCCAGCAATGCCCAACCTTGGTTTTACCATTGCCACCTAGCCTCTTTTTCCCTTGGGTTTCCGGAGCCCGAGGGTCATCTTATTTAACCCCCCCCCCCCCCCGGGCCAGTGCTCCTCTGAGTGTTGGTCCGAACTGAGTAGACTGCGGGGCCACCTCAGGGCAACTTGAGGGTTGGTTTTACTCATAGGATGTCTCATCTGAGTGTGCCCTGAGAACGAGTTATGTGCAGCTCCTATCGGGATTTGTCGGCACATTCGGGCAGTGTTGCTGGTCTTGTTTTAACCTGTCGAAGTGTCTTGAAGAACCGAGATACCGAGTCTGATCGGAACGTCTCGGGAGGAGGTCTATTCCTTCGTTGATCGTGAGAGCTTGTCATGGGCTAAGTTGGGACTCCCCTGTAGGGATTTGAACTTTCGAAAGCTGTTCCCGCGGTTATGGGCAGATGGGAATTTGTTAATGTCTGATTGTAGATAACATGAACCTTAACTTAATTAAAATGAATCAACTGAGTGTGTTACCGTGATGGCCTCTTCTCGGCGGAGTCCGGGAAGTGGACACGGTGTTGGAGTAATGCTTGCGCAGGTTGTCCTTAGTTATGCGTTCGCGCTTTGCCTCCTCTTCTCGCTCTCTTTTGCGAATAGGATAGCCACCACATTATGCTAGTCGCTTGCTGCAGCTCAACATATATATTTACCTTGCCTTACCTTTTTGAGCTTAAATAGTCTTGATCGCGAGGGTGCGAGATTGCTGAGTCCCTATGGCTCACAGATTACTATTACACCAGATGCAGGGCCTGATGATTCCGCTCCAGGTGACGCAGTCAAGCTCCAGTGGGAGTTCGAAGAGGACCCTCAACGTTATTATGTTTCCTTTCCTGATGATCAGTAGTGGTGCCCAGTTGGGGGTGATCGGGACCGTGTCGCATGTTGGGTTATCTTTTATTTTGGCGCCGTAGTCGGGCCATGAGTGTTTGGATGATGTAATGTTATTTATGTACCTTGATTGACATGGCGAGTGTAAGCCAACTATGTTATCTCCCCTTTATTATTATATTACATGGGATGTGTAAAGATTACTTTACTTGCGACATATGCCTTCAATGCGATTATGTCTCTAAGTCGTGCCTCGACACGTGGGAGCTATAGTCGCATCGAGGGTGTTATACTGCCGGCTTACGTAGCCGGCCCGCCGGCTAGGAGGCAACCTTCGTGGAGCTACCGGGCCAGGTCGCTGTCCCAGGCCGGGAACGCAGCCGTCTCCCGACTCCGGGTGATGATCCAGTCGGAGGGCCTGACTGGAGCCGACTTGGTGGCCGCCTTCATGGAGCGCCGGGTACTTCCGCTCCAAGGCCGGCCTCACATGATTTGCCAGATGAGCGGCCGCTTCGACCAATGCCGGCTGAGCACCAGGGAGATGCCTTATGCAGAGGTGTCTTACATGGTGAACTACATCTCCAACTGCAAGCTCGCCGAGGACTGGCGATACGGCAAGGAGCCGTAGTCTCGCGCCAACCCTCCGCCTGCCGTAAGTTTTTCTTCTTTTCTTCCTTTTTGTAGCCGGCCTCATGATAGCCGACCCTTGATCAGTTGGTTTGCCTTTAGCAGAACCCTCTTCTTCCGCCGACAGCCGGGGCCGCAGGGTAGAGCGCCAACTCCTCCCCGACCGCACGGTGGACGACGCCGACGATCCGGACCTGGGAGCGGCCGCCATGGAAGACGCCATCGTGGGGGAAGGCGACGAGGCCGGAGGCGCGGGGCTCGAGGCCAGCTTCGAGGACTGGCCGGACGACGACGAGGTCGAAGCCGCCCCGCACCGCCAGCTGGCGCTTGATCATCAAGGCACGGGCCTGTCTGCCACGCCGGCTGCCCGTGGCGGCGCGCAGAAGCGCCGGGCCGCGTTGACCTTCTTCGGCAGCCGGCCGAAGAAATCCAAGGCTTCTACGGCGGCGACCAAGCGGGATGAGGCGGCCGTGAAGGCGGCCCGCTTTTGCAAGGCGGTGAAACAGCCGCAGGCGATCTCGGTGTAAGTCGTCGAATGTCTTGCATATATTTTTTTTGTTGTCTTTCTCGACCGAAGCTCTTCTAAACCTTTCTTTATTTGCCGGACAGGGCACCGCTTTCCCTTGAGCGGGGTCCTGGCGGCTCCGTAGTCGGGCCGACTGGAGGGTCTTCAGGCTCCCGTCGCGTGGATCCCCGCGCCGACCTTAGGGAGGCCACGGAGCAGAACGCACGGGAGGCGCGGGAAGAGCGGGAGGCGGTGGAACGAAGGACCGCCCAGGCGACGAAGGAGCAGGCCGATGCGGCAGCCAAGGCCCGGGCGGAGGCGGCAGCCGCGGAGACGGAGGCAGAGGCCTCGCACAACCAGCCTCCGCTGCTCGTCGTTCCCCTCCGCGCCGTGGCCCCCGACATTCCCGTGCCCCCGTCGGAGGAGGTCGACCAAGACCCGCCGGTGATGGAGAGGAGGGAGGACCACGTGATCTTCATGGAGGGGGCGCCGCAGACGGTGCCGATTGGAGCGGGCCAAAGCAGCCAATCAGCTGCGACGCTAGAGCAGCCGTCCAGGGGCGAGCCGGAGGCAGGGGCCGGCCTCGAGGTGCATCTGGCATTGCGTCGGCGCGCAGGGGGTGGCGCCTCCGCGCCGGAACCGCACCGAGCTGCAGGCGCTAGCCAGACGGTGGAGGCCCTGGAGGCGGCCAGCACCAGCACGTCCGAGTGGACTCCCAGCGGGGGGACGGGCGAGCTGAACATGGCGGCCCAGGAGGTCCGGAACCGGCTTCAAGCTCAGGCCGCCTCGCTGCAGCGATACACCCAAGAGTTCCTCGCGACGCGGGCCGTCATCCGGGTGAGTCTTCTGACCTTGGTTGTTTTGCTCTTTTGATTTCTTCCGTGGGGGCGCGTTAGCGCACCCACTGGGTGTAGTCCCCGAGTACCGAGTCGGTTGCTGCGCAGGCGACTTGGAACTTACTAGGTCCTGACAACTTAACTTATCCTCGCCTCCTGTATAATCTTCCAGGAGTATCATAACCTTCGCGCAGCCGCCTTCAACTCCCAGGCTCAGGAGCTGGCCGGAGAACCGAGGACCTGACCAATAGCCGGAGTGCGTGCTTTGTCTCGTTCATCTCCTGTGGGGGCGCGTCAGCGCACCCACTGGGTGTAGTCTCCGAGATTCGGGCCGACTACTGAGCAGCCGGGTCGGATCTTCCTTGATGACTTCTTCCTTATTAATTTTTCCTTTGTCTTCATGCTTGCAGGAGCTAATGCCGACTTGAGGGGGCAGCTCAGCAGGGCCCAGGCCGCCCTTCACGCCAAGGAAGCCGTGTATAACGCCTTGGTCCTGGAGCGTGACTGCCTGGCCAAGGAGTTGGCCGACCAGGAGGAGAGCCACAGGGCGGCCCTAAAGAAGGCGCAGGACAGCGAGGACGCCCTGAAGGCCGAGTTCGAGACCGAAGCGGCGGGCTGGGCTGAAGCGAAACAGGCACTGAGCGAGGGCTTCAGTCGTATCGAGGATCTGATCGATGGTAAGCCGCCTTCTTCACTCCTTGTCTGCCCCTTGATCCCTGATTTGTGTTCTGACTTGTGCTGCTTCTCGTTCTCTGTGCAGACTACTTTCCCGGCTACTCCGTCTTCGCCACCCAAACCATCGAAGCCCATCGCGAGGCGCGCCGGCAGGCGGGGGCTGAAATCATGCTGGACGCGAGCCGGACACTTGAGGAGCAACTCTTGGCGGTCCAAGCTCGGCTGTAGCTAGCTCACCGTATGCTCCGCCGCCTCCAGCGCGCCGGGGCGCAGGTGTTGGCCGCCCTCTGGCCAAGCGAGACGATTCCCCGCACCCCGAGTCGGACTGCCGACTGGCTGGAGGTTGCGGTTGGCCGCTTCGAGGCCTGGAAGGCATCGGCAGCCCGGCTTGGAGCTGGGCGGGCGCTGGAGTTCGTCCGAGCCTGGTATCCGGGGCTGAACCTGGACCAGCTGCGCACCTGGCGGCTAGAGGCCGACGAAGAGATGGAGGAGGTGCGGCCGGCTATCGCTCAGCGCGCTTCGACGATCGCCGAGTGTACTGACATCAGCGTCTTCGCTCCTGAAATTAATGACGACGGCGTTGCCCAGCCGGAGGAGTGGTTCGGGCTGGACCCGGCAGCGGGTGAAGACTCGGCAGAGGAGATCGCCTCCAGCGATGAAGGCGAAAACGACGAAGGAGAGGAAGGCGAAGACGTTGAGCCGACCGGTGAAGCGGCCAGCCAGCCTCAGCCTGATCGTGCCTCCAGCAATGAGGCGCGTGCTAGCGTGCCCTCTAAGGGAGGCGGTGATCATGCCGAGGTTCGCCAGCAGGCCACTCCTCCAGCCGGCACTGCCGTCTCCACCGACCTGCCCGACTTGCCAGTCGCTCCCTTGGGTTAATCTGCCGTCCTTGTTTTTTCCTGCTTGTTGCCTTTTGAACAATTTTATTAGACTTGCGCAGTTCCACCCACTGGGGGTGTATTCGAACTATGTTGAATGCTGGCCTTTTGAAGGTCTTTTATGTAAATATTATTGTGTGCGTGTGTATGATTTTTATCCTTAGGCTGTTTCCTTTGCCGCCTTCCCCTTTTGGGAAGGCAAGTACTCGAGCTTTCTTAGATTGAAGCGAGGTGAATGGAAGCCGGCCGGCCGGCTACTCTGGTAGTCGGTCGGTGGTGGGAGAAAAACTGGCTTTTGTTATATTAGTCCGTTAGTCCCTAGCCATTTTTCGTGTGGGCGTCCTTTCCTGCCTTTAACTCTTGCCGGCCAGACAGCCGGTTCTTCGATCTGCGACTTTTGGCAGGAGAAGGCTTGGGAGCCGGCACACTACTTGTCTGACTACGGGTAGGACTTCTAATATAACTCCAGGCGGCCAGTCCCCGGGCTGACTAGTCGAACCCGGTGCTGGACGGAAAAAGTGAATGTAATGACAAGGTCATAAGCATGATACTCTTCATCCATAGATAAAAGATGGCAGTCCCCGAGCTCTCCTCGGGGGGCCTATTGTCTCGTACTTAGTACAAAAGTTAGCGTGATACATACTGCATTTCAACTGTAAAATCTTCGGAGGAGGTTGGCGTTCCATGGTCGTTCCGACTCCTTGCCGGAGTCGTCTCTCTTTCGTGCCTTCGGCTTCTGCGCGTCGATCAGGTAGTAGGAGTCATTGCCTAAAGCTCTGCTGATGACGGAGGGGCCCTCCCAAGGGGCCGAGAGCTTGTGCTGGCCGGCTGTTCGCTGGATCAGCCGGAGCACAAGATCGCCCTCCTGGAAGGATCTTGGCTTGACCTTCCGGCTGTGGTAGCGGCGCAGGCCCTGCTGATAGATGGCGGACCGGCTGAGGGCTAACAGCCGGCCTTCTTCCAGTAGGTCAACGCCGTCTTCCCGTGCTTCCTTGGCCTCCGCTTCCGTGTACATGGTTACCCGAGGCGAGTCGAACTCGATGTCAGTTGGGATGACCGCCTCGGCACCATACACGAGGAAGAAAGGAGTGAAGCCGATTGACTTGTTTGGGGTAGTGCGCAGACTCCAGAGGACGGCCAGCAGCTCATCGAGCCAACAGCCGGCTGAACACTCCAGTGGTACGACCAGTCGGGGCTTGATGCCGGAAAGGATGAGGCCGTTGGCTCGCTCGACCTGGCCATTTGACTGCGGGTGGGCAACAGACGCTAAGTCCAACCGGATGCCTTGCGTCGCGCAGAAACGTGCCAAGGCTCCCTTGGTGAAATTCGTGCCATTGTCGGTGATGATGCTGTGTCGCACGCCGTACCAAGTTGTTATATCTGCGATAAATGTCACGGCAGTCGGCCCATTCAGCTTCTTGATCGGCTTTGCCTCAATCCATTTGGTGAATTTGTCCACGGCGACAAGCAGATGTGTCATGCCGCCACGCGCCGTCTTGAATGGGCCCACCACGTCCAGTCCCCAAATGGCGAAGGGCCAAGTGAGGGGAATGGTCTTGAGTGCTGAAGCCGGCATGTGTTTCTTGGAGCTGAAGAGTTGGCATCCTTTGCAATGTTTAACTAACCCCTTGGCGTCATCCAAAGCAGTCGGCCAAAAGAAACCATGGCAGAAGGCTTTGGCGACGAGTGATCTTGAGGCCGCATGGTGGCCGCATTCTCCTTGGTGGATGTCTCTGAGGATTGCAATGCCCTTCTCTTGCTCGACGCATCGCTGGAGGACTCCAGTGACACTGCGCTTGACGAGCTCTCTGTTGACGATTGTGTATGCTCCGGCTCGGCGTTGGACTTGTCTTGCCTCTGTTTCGTCAGCCGGCAGATCTTGGTTTATTAGGAAGTTGAGGATGGACTGAGCCCATGATGGAGCTGCGACTTCTTCTATTGCCAATGCGGCTACTGCGACCAGGGCGGGCGGGCTGGGTGGTGAAATGTTGGAGTCGGCCGCCGCCTGTTGTGTTGGTGCATTCTCCGGGCCGACTACCGCAGTCCCCGGGTCGGGCGTAACTATGGAAGTCCCCGAGCCGCCTGCTGATGTCCCCTGGCCGACTATCGAAGTCCCGGGGTCACCTTCTTGGTTCTTCGAGCCGGGCCCGGCTGTATCGGGGTCAGGCGGTACGAAGATGGAATCGGACTCTAGAGACGGCTTGATAGACGGCTTGAGGAGGCGTTGTAGAGAGACACCGGTTGGTATTGCTTGCCGAGTGGAGCCTATTCGAGCCAGGGCATCAGCTGGCTCGTTGTCGGCTCGTGGTACGTGGAGGAACTCACATCCTTCAAAATACCCACTGATCTGCTGAACGAGGAAGCGGTAGCTTGCCATATTTGCGTCCTTGGCATCCCAGTCGCTGAATGATTGCTGGACCACCAAGTCCGAGTCGCCATAACATAGGATCCGGCGAATGCCGAGCTCTTTGGCAAGCCGGAGCCCGTGTATGAGCGCCTCGTACTCGGCCACGTTGTTGGAGGCGGCAAAGTGAATTTGCAGCGTGTATCTGAGCTTGTCGCCTTTGGGAGAGGTGAGGATGACGCCGGCTCCCAAGCCTGTGCGCATCTTGGACCCATCGAAGTGCATGCGCCAATGAGTGGAGTCGGGAGCTGGCGGCAGGTACTGGGTCTCGGCCCAGTCGACGAGGAAGTCGGCCAATGCTTGGGACTTGATGGCGGTGCGAGGCTGGTAGAAGATCGTGTAAGGGGCCAGCTTGATGGCCCATTTCGCCACCCGACCGGATGCATCTCGGCTGCCTATGATCTCGGCCAGCGGGGCGATGCATACGACCGTGATGGGATGCTCTTGGAAGTAGGGCTTCAGCTTCTTGGCGGCGAAGTACACACCATAGCACATCTTCTGGTAGTGCGGGTAGTTCTGCTTCGAGGTAGACAACACCTCGCTCAAATAGTGCACCGGCCTCTGGACCGGCTGGGCTCGGTCCTCTTCTGGGCGTTGGACTACGATGACAGTGCTGACCACCCGGCTGGTTGCAGCAATGTAGAGGAGCATGGGCTCTTTCTCAGTCGGCGCCGCCAGGACAGGCGGCGTGGCCAGCATCTTCTTCAGCTCGTGAAAAGCTTGGTCGGCTTGGTCATTCCACTCGAAGTGAGTGGTCTTCTTCATGAGGCGGTAGAGGGGGAGAGCTTTCTCTCCAAGCCGGCTGATGAAGCGGTTCAGGGAGGCCAAGCATCCGGTGAACTTCTGGACGTCTCGAAGTTTGGTGGGAATCGCCATTCTCTCAATGGCCTTGATCTTTACTGGGTTGCATTTGATGCCGCGTTCGGAGACCAGGAAGCCTAGGAGCTGGCCGGCTGGCACTCCGAACACGCATTTCTCGGGGTTGAGCTTGATTTGGAACCGGCGTAGGTTCTCAAATGTTTCCTTGAGGTCTTCCAGCAAGGTGTCGCGCTTCTCCATCTTCACCACAATGTCGTCTACGTAGACGTGGGCGTTTCTGCTGAGCTGCTTGAGGAGGCACTTCTGCATGCAACGCTGAAAAGTGGCACCGGCATTTCTCAAGCCGAATGTCATAGTCAGGTAGCAAAAGGCTCCGAATGGCGTGATGAAGGCGGTCTTCAGGCGGTCTGCCGGATCTAACTTTATCTGGTGGTATCCAGAGTAAGCATCCAAGAAACTCAACAGCTCGCATCCGGCCGTGGAGTCTATCACTTGATCAATCCTTGGTAGGGCAAAGGGATCTTTGGGGCAGGCCTTGTTGAGGCTCGTGTAGTCTATGCACATGCGTCACTTGTTATTCTTCTTTAACACGAGGACCGGGTTAGCGAGCCATTCTGGAAAGAAAACTTCCATAATGAAGCCGGCCGCCAGAAGCCGGGCTATCTCTTCTCCTACAATCCTTCTCTTCTCCTCTGACAGTCGGCGGAGGGGTTGTTTGACTGGTTTTGCGTCTTCTCGGACGTGTACTTTGTGCTCGGCGAATTCCTTCGGAACACCCGGCATGTCCTTGGGGGACCATGCAAAGATGTCCCGATTCTCACGGAGGAAATCGGCGAGCTCGCCTTCCTATTTGCTGTTTAGGTTTGCCCCAATGACGGCAAACCTTTCTGGGTGCTCGGGGTCAAGAGGTATCTTCTTCGTCTCCTTGGCCGGCTGGAAAGATCCTTGGGCATCATACTCCTTGGGATCGGGGGACAAGGCCGACTGTTTGCCGGCCATGGCCACGACTCGGTCCAACATCTTCTTTTCTTCGGCAATCACAAGGGACTCGGCCAGCTGGCTGCTGGCTGCTGCACACTCGGAGGACTTCTTGTAATCGCCGGCTATGGTGATGACGCCCTTGGTGCTCGGCATCTTCATCTTGAGGTATGCATAGTGGGGAACTGCCATGAACCTGGCCAAGGCAGGTTGGCCAAGCAATGCATGGTAGGGGCTCTCCAGGTCCACCACTTCAAACCAGATCGCTTCTCGGCAGAAATGCTCCTTGTCCCCAAAGAGTACATCAATCTTGATCTTGCCAATGGGGGCGCATGACAGGCCGGGTACAATGCCATGGAACACAGTCCGAGTAGGCATGAGTTGCTTTGCCTTGACGTTCAGCTTCTCCAGGGTGTCACGGTACAGGATGTTGATGCTGGTCCCGCCGTCTATCAGCACGCGGGAGAAACGGGTGGCGCGTCTGTCCATTGCAAGGGTGGCATCCAGAACCAACGCATAAGAGTCGGGAGATGGCATCGTCTCTGGGTGGTCGGCCCGGCTCCAGCTGATAGGTTTTTCTGACCAGTGCATGTGCTCGGCGGGGTTGGCAGCGACCATGCTGACTTCCTGGTGCTCTCGGCGTTTGCTGCACCGGTCTTCGGGCTGGCTTGTAAAAATGACATAGGCGGCATGCTCGTCGGGGAACTCATCGTGCACGGCTCCGACTGCGGGCCGAGCGGTCGGCGGCTGCGGAGCCGGAGGCGGCGGATCGGCAGGCGGAGGCGGCGCAAGCCCTTCGCCTTTGGAGATTCGGGTGAGCCAGTGGCACTTCCGGGTCGTGTGGTTGGACGGCTTCGCGCCGCTGTGGAACTTGCACGGGGTGTCGAGAGTTTGCTCGTAGGAGAAGGCCGGCTGCCAAGCCGGCCTGCCGCCCTTGGGTTTCTTGGGCGCGGGCCGCCCTTCGGGCCGCCCGTCTTCGACTGTGGCCACCTGCCGACTGGCGGAAGGCGGCACGGGGCCCTTGCACTTGTGGTCATTCTGGTGTGGGCGTCGGCCGGAGTCCCCAGCCGGCGTCTTGGGCGCCGGGTTGAGTACCTTCCCGGATGCGTCTACCCGGAGTTCGGTCTTCATTGAGGAGTCGGCGATGGCGTACTTGTCCGCTATGACCAGAAGCTCGTCGAGGGTAGTCGGCTCGTCGCAGAGGAGCTTGTGCTTGAGGAGGGTGCCTTCTCGGCACCCGGCAGTGAAGTATTCTATGGCTTGCACCTCGTGCACCCCTTCGCAAGAGTTGCGGAGCTCGGCCCAACGCGTGAGGTAGTCGTGAGTAGACTCGGCGGGGCCTTGTACGCACAAGGAGAGATGTCTGGGCTTGGGAGCCCGCTTGTAGGTGTTGGTGAAGTTGCGGACGAAGGCTTCTGTGAAATCTAGCCAGCTGTTGATGCTGTATGGCTTGAGGCTGTTGAGCCAGGTCCGCGCCGTGCCTTGCAGCATGAGGGGCACGTACTTCACGGCAACGCGCCTGTTGCCATTTGCTATGCTAACCGCCGTGGAGTAGTCGATTAACCAATCTTCCGGCTTCACAGAGCCGTTGTACTTGGGCGTGTCTCTTAGGAGCGAGAACCCTTTGGGGAAAGGCTCGTCGCGGATGCGGGGGCCGAAGCAAGGCGGGCCGACATCGTCTTCTTCTTCCAGCGCCAGGGATCACGCCAGGCGGTCGATCCGATGGCGGGCGTCGTTCTCGCCGACTCCTTCACAGCGACCTAGCCGGTCGCTCAGAGTCGGATGCGCAACAGGCGGTGGGGTGGGATATCTCTATCCACGGGGCCGAG
The DNA here is from genome assembly GCF_056163025.1 of Triticum urartu. Classification (NCBI taxonomy): domain Eukaryota; kingdom Viridiplantae; phylum Streptophyta; class Magnoliopsida; order Poales; family Poaceae; genus Triticum; species Triticum urartu. The sequence goes on along the minus strand of NC_141876.1, from coordinate 67,560,017 downwards.
GCGGAGGCGGGTTGCCCCGCCACTCCATGGCCCGGGGGTGGCCTTCTGCGTCTCGCTCGATGGAGATTCGGGTTCGGCTGGCAGCCGGCTCTTTCTCACGCCGCGCGCGGGTTTTACCCGTAGTCGGCGTCTGAGACGTCGCGCCGTGATCTCGGCGCGGGGGAGGGCTTTCCGCGCGGGCGTCGGCTTCGTGCCACTGCACGGCTGCATCGATTAGCTACTGGATGCGTCGGGTCATGTGGGGGAGTTCTTCGGCCCCCAGTCCGTCCAGCTCGTCTACGGCCGCCTGGGCGGCGCGCAGGTTCTCGAGTGGAGTGGCGTAGACTGGGCGGTCGACTCCTAACGTGTAGGCGACGACAGCGCCGCGCTGTCGGACAGCGCCAGCCCGGCTGGGCCCGCCTGGGGGCGGCGTGCCAAAGGCGGCGCGGTCGGCTTCGCGTCGGTGGGCCTCAGCAAGGCGTCTCATGGAAACCAACTTCCGGCCCTCCGCGAGGAGGGCGAGGCGGCGAGCCTCCAGTGCTTCAGCGTCGGCATCGGCCGGGAGCGGGATGGACAACTCGTGGATCGCCGTGTGCGGGGCGTCGCGGGCGCTCTCGTCAGAAGCGCCACCGTGGCCGATGACCATCACCTCGGTGGTGACAGCGTCGCCGCCATCGGCCCGGGGAAGCGGGTCATTGTAGATCATGACGTCGGTGGGGAAAGTGTCGAGTGAGGCCGTGTCGGAGTCGACAGGCATCGGGTCGGTGGAGCCAACCGACTCCAAGTCCACAGCAGGCTCGTCGGAGACGTGGAGCTAGCCGAGGAGGTTGACGAGGTGGTCGGTGCCCGCGTCGGAGGCGAGCACGTCAGAGATGAGGGTCTTGTCGAGGAGATCGGCGAGGCCGCTCGCTGCGCAGACGTTGGTGACGCCTTGCAGCGCGTCGTGGCAAGCGCCGTCGGGCGTGCCGGGCTGGCTACGCTCGCGGGGGAGGAAGAGGGTTCCCGTCCAGAACAGGTCTCCGGACGATGGTGCACCTGGCCCCACGGTGGGCGCCAAATGTCGGGTGGTAGGTGCGACATATGCCAACGGGTGGCTTATCATTGTGGGAGCCAATAAGACGTCGCCGGTGCCTGGAAGCGGGATGAGGCGAAGACATGCACGCCGGCGAATCTTACCCAGCTTCGGGGCTCTCCGTGGAGATAACACCCCTACTGCTGCTCTGCGGGGTCTCCGCATGATCACTAGATGAACAAGTAGCTACACGATGCTCCGTGAGCTGTTTGGCGCGAGGAGGAAGAAGGGCACTGCTCGCTCTCTCCTCCTCCCTATGTGGTGTCTAAAACTAGCAGGGATCAACCCTTTGCATGGGTGTCCCGGGGGGTTTATATAGGCCTACCCCCCGGGGGTACAATGGTAATCCGACTGGGCATGGGGCCCAGCCGTCTATGTCTACACTCGCCGGCTTCTGCGCCGGCTGCTGGGGCCCGCCGGCTGGTGGGTCCCGTCGGCTGCCGGCTCCTTGGTCGACAGGCAGGCCCCACTGTCCAGGGCCTTGTCGGTGGCTGGTTACTGTTGCTCAATCCTGGTGACGAGGGCTTTGCTGAGGTGGGCGTGGCTACAGTGCCGCCGTTCGGCGGGTGATCATTGTAGCCTCACCGCGTCTTGTCTCCTTAATGGGGTGTCTCCTTCGAGGGAGGTGGCAAGCCGGCTGTGGGGAGCCGGCTCTGTCATGGGCCGACTGGGGGAGGCCTGGCCGCCTTCGGGTGTCTCTCTGCCCGAAGGGGCCCACCGCCCATGGGCCGCGCTAGCAGCCCATCGTGGATGACATCAGGGTCAACGTGGCAACAGTGCCGCGCCGGACGGGTCATGGCCACCCGTACGGCTGAAAGTGCGTTATATCGACTAGAGGGGGGGTGAATAGGCAATTTTTATGAAAGTCTTCAAAACGTGGAAGTTATGAAGACAAACAGTAGAGATATGCCTATTACTATGCAGTGGAAGTTAGACTACACTAGGCAAGCCATGGTCAAGTATCAACAGAGTGAAAGCACAGTGACAAATAGCTGTAGTGTAATTAGGATCAGGTAGGAAGATACTATGAAGCCAAACAGATCATACACTCACGTTGTGAAGACAAAAGACAGAACAGACATGCAATGACTTCACAATGAGTGAACAATAAGTAAAAGGAAGTGAAGATGAAACCAGTGACTCGTTGAAGACAATGATGTGTTGGACCAGTTCCAGTTGCTGTGACAACTGTACGTCTGGTTGGAGTGGCTAGGTATTTAAACCTTAGGACACACAGTCCCGGACACCCAGTCCTGAACACGCAGCTCAGGACACCAAGTCCTCACCGTATTCTCCTTGAGCTAAGGTCACATAGTCCTCGCCCAATCACTCTGGTAAGTCTTCAAGGTAGACTCCCAAACCTTCACAGACTTCGTTCACTGGCAATCCACAATGTCTCTTGGATGCTCTGAACGCGACGCCTAACCGTCTGGGGATGCACAGTCCTCAAGTGTAATAAGTCTTCAGATCACACAGACAAGAAGACTTAAGTGATGCCCAATGTTCTCTGGCTCTGGGTGGTTAGGGCTTTATCCTCGCAAGGAATTCTCTCTCTCAAAGGCCTCGAGGTGGGTTGCTCTCAAACGACAAAAGCCGTACTCTCAATCTGAGCAGCCAACCGTTTATGGTTGTAGGGGGTGGGCTATTTATAGCCACTTGGCAACCCGACCTGATTTGTCCGAAATGACCCTGGGTCACTAAGGAACTAACATGTGTCTCAACGGTCAGATTTCAAACTCTCATGGCAACTTTACTTGGGCTACAAGCAAAGCTGACTTGTCCGGCTCTGGACAAGATTCGCTCTCATTGTCTTCACTCGAAGACATAGGTTTTTGGTTTAGGCATCACTTCAGTCATTCTGACTGGTTCTCCTGGACCCCACTTAACAGTGTGGTGGTTCCTATGACTCAACACAAAAGAAAAAGAACTACGAAAGATCTAAGTCTTCGAGCTCCATAGGCTTCATAACGTGTCTTCTTTTGTCATAGTCTTCGATGTGAATATCTTCATATACCACCTTTGGCTTCAATGTCTTCATACATTTTTAGGGGTCATCTCTGGTAGTAAAACCGAATCAATGAGGGACTTCTACCTGTGTTATCCTGCAATTCTTACAAACACATTAGTCCCTCAACTAGGTTTGTCGTCAATACTCCAAAACCAACTAGGGGTGGCACTAGATGCACTTACAATCTCCCCCTTTTTGGTGATTGATGACAAACTAGTTGAAGTTTTCAACGGGGAATATAGTCTGTGAAATTGTAAAGGATAAGGAATTGTCTTCATAAGTTGCAAGGGCTCCCCCTGAAGATGTACATATAAGTTAATTTGCTTTTGGAATGCAAATGCACATGGCAGGTTGTACTTGTGGAGATCCACTTCACCTTATGATGACAATCCACTATGCATGTGAAGGTATATGAAGATAATGACATGCATAATTGAAAATGGACGTCTGCAGAATGAGATAAGTGCGGAATTTATCGTCGCACATGCGGAATTTATCTTCGCAAAACAGGGTGGCAAACAAGTAGCAGACGACCATCTAGTTTAAGTGTTACAACTCATAAGAACCAAATGTAGCAAAAACGAGAGTTGTAAGCACGAAGCAAAATATAAGGCACCCGCCCATATGAACCCGCTTTGAAGACTATCAATCTCATATGCTTCTCCCCCTTTTGTCAGTAATGACCAAAAAGGTTTGAAGACATAGAGCCTCTACTCATTCCCATGAGGAGTAGATGAAGTAGCAGGGTTGTTGGCGTTGTTTGGCGGTGCAGAAGAGCTTCGAGGTGCTGAAGCAGGTGGCGGTGAGGTAGCATCGTCTTCCTCCTCAATGATTCTGGCAGTGACTGTGGCAGCAGAGGAAGAAAACTCAGAGTCTTCAAGAGATGGGGTCCCCAACAGCACAGCTCTTCGAGGAGGTGTGGAGTCAAACTTGAATCTCTTAGTGAAGCCATCCTCTTGAAGATCAGCTTCAGAAAGCATCATCGTTAGCCCTTTCCATGTGCGGCGACAGGTTTCATGGGCAACGAAAGCGTTCTTGGTGGCAAGATTTCGGATGCGATTTACATCCACCAAGAGGCTTTTCATCTGTCTCTTCAACCAGTCATGATGCCTATCCTGCTTTTGATGAAGGGCCACAAGAAGCTCTCGGTCGTTGAGAACACGAGTGCGCTTCTTGGGTCTTGAAGCAGTGGCACTGTCGGTGGCTTCAGTTGAAGCAGGGTGTGGTGCACGTGTAGTGCCAGCCAAAGGATACACCCTGGAGATGGCTTCAACACCTTCAACATTTTGAGTGAAGCTCTGGTGTTCTGCATTCTGAAGACTCGGAGGTTGCTTGGCAGGTTCAGGATAGATGGCTTCAGCAGAGGTATCCACATCAGGCAAGAAGATCCGATGGTTGCGGGCTGAGGGCTGATACGAGATGGCAGAGTGAAGTTTGATCAGCCTCATTATCCAAGGAGCATAGAACTTTAGACCAAACAGATCTGAGCCTGACGCAGCTAGTTGGCGTATGAAGAAATCCTGTGCGCTGAAGCATTTGCCATGAAGGATACAGAATATCAGAGTCTTCATTGCACCCTCGATCTTGGCATTTGGAGAGTGTCCTTTAATGGGCCAGAGAGTCCGCCGGATGATGTGATAGATGGTCCTGGGCAGGTACTCAAGGTCTTCAACGAAGAACTCTGTGGGATAAGGAGCATCGTGGGGCAATGGCTTCATCATGGAGAGCATCTGACTCATATTCGGTTCAGCCCTCTAAAATATGCTCTCAATAGCTTCAGTGTGTAGCTGACAGCCTTGCTCGAAGAATTCGCCTGGAGTGGGCAGGCCAGTGAGCTCAATGATATCAAATGCATTGGCTTCATGATGAACGTTGCCGATCATCCACTCCAGGACCCAAGTCTTCGGATCTCTATTGTATCCTTTGATGTGTAGTGTGGCATAGAATTGTAGCAGGAGCTCTTCGTTCCAATTCTCTTCATCAGTAATGAACTGTAGCAGACCCACTTGTTTGAAGCAATCCAACGCTTCCTCTAGATAGGGCAGACCAGCAATAGCTTCAACTTCAAGGCGCTTGTGCGGGAAAATGCGACCTTGGTTGTACAGTATGCAAGAGTAGTAGCTGCGCTGAGGATAGCTCCAGAACCTATCTGATGAAATCCTTTCCCTTGAATAGGGGTTCTTGGAGCTATTGAAGAAAGTATTATCTTCCCTGAAGCCATTGATGTTGAAGGAGCCAGGTGCTGATGCAGGACCTGGAAACCTTGGCAGTCTGGGGATTGGCTTCTGGACCTGAGGCCTGTGCTCAACATGATAGTTGAATTGGGGACCTGCAGCAGACTCAGGAACAGAAGTTGTGGGTTCAGTGGCTTCGCTGTCTTCTGAAGCTTTTGCTGGGGAGGGCTCCACATTAGCTTCGTTGTTGGTTGTGGCAGCCTCAAGATTTTCATCCTCCGCTTGACTAGCTGGAGGGTCGGTCACAAGCACGTTCTCCTGGAGAACTGCTTCTTGGTGGAGCATAGGAGTGGGCTCTTGTGGTGCTTCTTCTGCGGCTGATGCAGCCGGAATGTCTTCAGCATAGACTTGAGGCCTTGGACCTTTGCGAAGCCTGCGGAACGCAGACGACACCTGTGGGGTTGGAGTGGGCTCGGCCTCATAGTCTTCTTCCTCTTGAGGGCGATCCGCCCATGGAGCATCCTGTGCAATTGGCGTCAGTGGACGACCAATGCTGATGAGTTCGCTATGTTCTAACTGAGGAAGGGCTGCATCATCTTCTACATTGTCACGATGACCAATGTCTTCAGCAGCGATGGGATCAGCTGCTGGAATGTCTTCAGGAACAGGAGCCTCTGTGGAAGCAGGCTCATGCACCGTCAGTTGACGTTCTACATCAGGGTGAACCATAGAAATAGGTTCAACTATCAAGGGCTCTGTGGGAGCAGCCCGAGATTTCTTGGTCTTTCTCTTTTTCTTGCTAGGGGCAGTAGGAGAGGCTTCAGAGCTTTTCCTCTTCCTGGCTTCAGCCTCAGCAGTTCTTGTCTTCTTGAGCTCTGAAGCTGTTGACCGGCTCTTTGGCTTCGAGCCAGTCGTTGCAGTTGGGAAGACAAGTGGAACTGCTTCCTCCCTTGGTGCCTGTGGTTCAGCTGGAACAGTCTTCTTCTTTTTCTTTGCGGCCATCTTGGGGTCGATGCCAGGACGCCCAAGTGCCTTGCGCTTCTCAGCCTCATTGTAGGCTTGCACACATCTGTCCGCCAGAGACTTCATTCGCTCACGTGAACCCTGAGCTTCTGCATGCTTCTTCAGAAAGTTTTCCTTTAGCTCATTCAACATGATCTTGAAGCTCTTCACTTCTTGCACGCTGAGCTTGGCCATATTCTTCTTGAACTGAGCCTTTTCATGATCAATTTTCTGCTTCAGTTCAACAATGCGCTGGGCAATGGCAAGTTCTGAAGCAATAGCGCCTTGGAAGGCGACGCTGAGGCCAACGGGCAGCTGTAGATCTTCAAAGCTGATGTTTGGTGTGGCAAACCACTCGTCAATGAAGTTGTGGATGATGGCGACATCAAAGAGAGGCAGATTGTTGAAGATTTCTGCTTCTTCTTTGCTCTTGATGAGTTGCTCAAGAGCGTAATCTCCAAGATCTTCATCACTTGACAGATCAATGGCTTCACTGCGCAGGATGGCAGCAGCTGTGAGCTCTTTCCCAGTGTGAGATAGAGGCATCTTGGCCTTCTGGTGCCTTGAGACACGTGATAAGTCTTCAGACTGCACACTGTCTTTAGGAGGTGCAGTCGCCAATGGCTTCGCCTTTGAGATTTTTGGTGAAGGGGCTGGCTTTGAAGCTTTTGGCTTCTTCATCTGCTTCGGCTTCGGCACTGCAGGCACTGCAGGCGCTTCATCAGACTCAGTATCAGCTACAGGCTCATTCACTGCAGTCCCTTGAACCAAGATGTAGGTGATGAGGCCTTCAAGGTTGGCATACGGACCGATGACATTGGGTTCTGCTTCTCGTGTGCCATCTGCCCTTGGTGCTGAGGGACCAAGGTTGAAGTCTAACCCAAATTTCTTCTTGTTCTGCTTCGCTGAGTTTTGGGCAAACTGGAAGTTGCGCTTGAACAGATTGTCATCCCGACACTAGAGTAGTGACGACGGATGGGCATCATCAGGCTGTGGCCCACGAACCATGCATGGATAGAAGCTTTGGGCAATAGCTTGATCTCTGGACCTGGGTACAAGGTTCTTGTATAAGATGTCTCCCCACGGTCTTTTGATGGCACTTTTCTCAGCATACTCTTGGGTTGTGAAGCGGTATTTGAACCATTGTTCTGCCCAATAGCGTCGAATCCATTGGATTCGGGTCTTGCGCTGCCCATAATTCTCTTCAGGATCTGTTTTATACATTTCTGCCAGTTCATCAGGCAGATCTTTGGATGTTCCTCCACGTCGCTGTCTGCCCCCCTTCCTTGCTGCTGTTTCTGAAGCCATAAACCTTAACTTGGAAGGCTTCAAGACATTCAAAGGCTTCAAAGGCTTTCTTTGCTGGAGCAACAGGAACTGGCTTCAGGAGAATTTATGTGATGATGTAGGAATTCTGCAAATGAATGCAGACTATGAGAACCAAAGGATTCTCCCACGGACATGTACCTGTGACAGCATAAAGGTGTGAGGGAAGGGGAAGAGGTCATATGCATTCTCAGAAGATTTTGAAGATAAATCAGTTTAGAAGACATTGACCTCATCGTGCGAAGACATTCACTCATAGACAAGAAGTTGGTTCCAGATTTGTACGAATCCACAGATCAGAAGCGATTCGCATCTGAGGAACGCGTGGCCAGTTTGCGGAAGTTTGGGGTTTGTTCCACGTCCCACGCACGCCTGGATTGTCGGGTGGTCGTTCCTGCTTCTCCGGATTTTATGTGGAGGAATGAGCATTGAAAACGAACTTTATGGTTGTCTCTATATCTTCTGCTGACAAGGACGCAGTGAAGACATTCGACAGTTTCAATAGAATGCATATGACTTGGAGAGATAGAGTTTGAGATAGACAGCATAGAGAAGTTGGGGTCCGATCACATTCACTTAGTTCAAAAAGATTCAACACGAAGATATAGCTATAAGTGAATGCTATAGAGGACAGAACACTAGCATATATATATATATAATCAACATAGTGAAGATAATCATGAAAATATGTTGAGTTCGAAGCCAAACCAAATGTGAAGACATTGCAAGGTAACGCCATGAGTGAAACACTTCAAAATAGAACGTTTGGTGGTGGCGTTACCCACTGTATAGGAAGTATTAGACCCAGACACGGCGCACAATTATCGTGGCGCTCCGAAGTCAAATTCCACATTAATGTATTCACACTTAGAATGTATGTCTTCATTGATTGAAGATATACTTTACTTTGTGTGTTGCACATCTAAGTCATCATATGCATAAGTGTTAGGATGTGTGCCTGATCACAGGACATTTGAGGATTCCAGGATATTTAGCTCACACCATAACTTGCAAAACCTCTTCTCATCCAAGGGCTTGGTGAAGATATCTGCCAATTGCTCTTCAGTGTTGACGTGTATGATATCAATGTCTTCCTTCACAACATGATCACTGAGAAAGTGATGACGAATTTCAATGTGCTTTGTCTTCGAGTGCTGAACTGGGTTGTTGGCAATCTTGATGGCGCTTTCGTTGTCGCAGTAAAGTGGCACTTGCTTCAGATGAATGCCAAAGTCCTTGAGTGTTTGCTTCATCCACAGAAGCTGAGCGCAGCAAGATCCAGCAGCAATGTATTCAGATTCAGCAGTGGAGAGAGATACACAGTTCTGCTTCTTTGAAGACCAACATACAAGTGATCGTCCCAGAAAGTGACATGTGCCTGATGTAGACTTGCGATCAACTTTGTCACCAGCATAATCAGCATCCGAGAATCCAACCAAATCAAACTCTGAGCCCTTTGGATACCATAATCCTAGAGTTGGGGTGTGAGCCAAATATCGAAGAATTCGCTTCACAGCTAAGTGATGCGACTCCTTTGGTGCCGCTTGAAATCGAGCACACATGCAAACACTAAGCATAATATCTGGCCTAGATGCACATAAATAAAGCAAAGAACCAATCATGGAGCGGTATACCTTTTGATCGAACTCTTTACCATTGTCGTCAGGACCCAGATGATGTTTGGCTGGCATTGGTGTTGTGAAGCCTTTGCAGTCTTGCATACCGAACTTCTTCAGGAAATCTTTGAGATACTTCTCTTGAGATATGAAGATGCCATTGCATTGTTGTCATATTTGAAGACCAAGGAAGAACTTCAACTCTCCCATCATGGACATCTGATATTGCTCTTGCATCATATATCCAAACTCTTCACTGTACTTCTGATTGGTGCAGCCGAAGATAATGTCATCCACATATATTTGGCACACAAACAGTTCACCATCATATGTCTTCGTGAAAAGAGTGGGATCTAGGGAACCAGGTATGAAGCCTTTGCTCTTCAGGAAGTATTTGAGTATGTCATACCAGGCCCTAGGGGCTTGTTTGAGGCCATACAGCGCCTTGTTGAGCTTGTATACCATGTCAGGATGTTTTGGATTTTCAAATCCAGGCGGTTGTGCAACATACACTTCTTCTTCAATCTTGCCATTGAGAAAGGCACTCTTCACATCCATTTGATATAGAAGAATGTTATGATGATTTTGCATAGGCCAGCAGTATGCGTATGGCTTCAAGCCTAGCCACAGGAGCAAATGTTTCATCGAAGTCAATGCCTTCCACTTGAGTATATCCTTGAGCAATGAGACGAGCTTTGTTTCTGACAACTTGACCATGCTCATCTTGCTTGTTGCGGTATATCCATTTGGTGCCTATTATATTGTGCTTCTATGGATCAGGACGCTTAACCAGTTCCCATACATTATTCAGCTCAAACTGTTGAAGCTCTTCTTGCATAGCTTGAACCCATTCAGGTTCCATGAAGGCTTCTTTAACTTTCTTGGGTTCTGATATTGAGACGAATGCGAAGTGCCCACAGAAATTTGCTAGCTGAGTTGCCCTTGAACGAGTGAGTGGACCAGGTGCATTGATGCTGTCAATTATTCTATCAATCTGCACTTCATTGGCAACACGAGGATGTACAGGGCGAAGACTTTGCTCTTGCTGATCTGTGTTGTTGTTGGGAGGAATGTCTTCAGGCTGAGCATTGTCTTCATGTTGATCAGGTGCTGAGATGATAAGTTCTTCTTCAGGATGAGCTTCAGAAGGTATAATCTCTCCAGTCCCCATTAGCTTGATTGATTCACTAGCTGGAATTTCATTTAGCACATTTGGCAGTTGCTCTCTTTGTGAACCATTTGTCTCATCGAACCGCACATCCACTGTTTCAACCACTTTGTAATGAAAGAGATTGAAGACTCTATAGGAGTGCGAATCCTTTCCATATCCAAGCATAAAACCCTCATGTGCTTTTGGTGCAAACTTTGAGGTGTGGTGTGGGTCCTTGATCCAGCACCTTGCGCCAAATACTCTGAAATAACTGACATTTGGCTTCTTGCCAGTTAGGAGTTCATAAGATGTCTTGTTCAGAAGCTTGTGAAGATAAACACGATTGATTGTATGGCATGCAGTGTCAATGGCTTCAGTCCAGAATTTTCTTGGAGTCTTGTATTCATCTAGCATCATTCTGGCCTTCTCAATGAGTGTTCTGTTCTTGCGTTCGACGATGCCATTCTGCTGTGGCGTGTACGGAGCTGAGAATTCATGTGTGATTCCCAAGGTATCAAGATATGTATCAAGGCCAGTGTTCTTGAATTCAGTGCCATTGTCACTTCTGATGTGCTTTATCTTGGCGCCGTAATTGTTCATGGCTCGATTGGCGAAGCGTCTGAAGACATCCTGCACTTCAGTCTTGTAAAGGATTATGTGCACTGTCACGACCGGTTTTCCAATAAAAATGTTTATTGAGAAACCAATCTTTTTAGTATAGTATGAGAAAAATCCTCCTTACCGGTAGACAAATTCTTGATACAATAAGCAAGTAGCATAAAATATATTACAGGGTCGAGCTACAGTTGCTCAACCAAATTATTACAAGCACGCCAATAATTATACATAATGGCGGACATGACACAGTGGTGTGGAGGCATATTACTGACTCGTGGATAGGGTGGTGGTGGAAAAACACAGCGGGGAGTGAGATACATGACTCTAAAACTGGCATCTCATCGAGCGTCGAGGTGAGGCTCGATGAATTTATTTGGTAGCGGAGGCGGATCTAATACAGTGACCAAATCCAGGGTCGCACGAGACTGACTGGGATTCCTCTAGGCGTCGGACTCGCTATCAAATTCTTCATCCATGAGATCGCCTTCGTCAGCATCTGGCCAAATTAACAAGCCAGGTGAGTACTTTGAAAGTACTCGCAAGATAGTTCGGACGTAAGATATAACAAATGCATGCATGGATGCGTCATGATTAATTTTAACAGTGGCACATTAATTCGTAAAAACAAGACAGGTAAAAAGGGGGTCGGCGGTAGTCCGCTCGAAAACCCAACAAAATACTGTAAACCCAATCGGGTGTCTGAAGCGACACCTCGATAGGAAGATAAATAAATAAATCACACCGCAGTCGGGCGTCTAGGCGACACCACATAAAGGGCTTTAAAAGAAATGCCACAGTCGGGTGTCTGGGCGACGCCACATAAAGGGCTTTAAAAGAAATGCCACAGTCGGGCGTCTGGGCGACGCCACATAAAGGGCTTTAAAAGAAATGCCATAGTCGGGTGTCTGAACGACGCCACATAAAGGGCTTTAAAAGAAATGCCACAGTCGGACATCTGAGCGACATCGCAGAAAGGGCTTTCATTGAAAGTAAAATATAACAATGCCACAGTCGGACGTCTGAGCGACATCACAGAAAGAGCTTTTATTGAAAGTAAATAATAACAATGCCACAGTCGGACGTCTGAGCGACATCACAGAAAAGGGCTTTTATTGAAAGTAAATAATAACAATGCCACAGTCGGACGTCTGAGCGACATCACAGAAAGGGCTTTTATTGAAAGTAAGTAATAACAATGCCACAGTCGGACGTCTGAGCGACATCACAAAAAGGGCTTTTATTCACAAGTAAATGATACTCATAATAAATATTCAATTCATGAAAATAAACGGGTTAGTCCATCCACAGGAATAAACATTTAACCGGACTTAGCACTCATGTGATTCACTGGAGTATCTGTCATCAAAACTGACATTTGTCAGGATAAGATAATACCGAACTTGGACATGGAATAGATGATTCAAAGGAAGGTATGACTCTGCAGAGTTTGTACAAAAATTTTCCCACAGCCAACGGATTTCCGTAGTCACGAAGGACTAGTTCCGTTTACGGTATTTCGGAAGAAAACACAGCTAACCAGTACACACCCATCCTACCTCTCGATGCCAGGAATCACCCTAGACATCGTCCAAGAAAAACTTTTGAGACGGGGAGATCACAATCTCGAATAGCATGGGATCAAATTTATATACGCGCGCTCTAAGGGGTGCCCCCCTCTCGGTCCCAACCGGAAACACCCATGCCCCCTGACCTGATGACTGGTTTTAATCCAGGGCCATGGAACCATCATCACGGCCTCTCCTTTTTGGTGTGTACCAGGAAAGCGGTTTGCAACTTACTAAGCCATATTCCTTGCGGAAAACATGTGGTAGTACAGGGAAGGAAGAATGGAAGGAACTGGACTAATACGGGTTGTCACTGAAGTCATATAGTCTGGCATAAGACTGGCATGCTACAACACTGCCATCTTACCCATCCTCATGCCAACACATGGCCATGCATACTCACATCCATCCACTTATGGATTTTCGAAACTCACTTGCCTCATCGTTGCATGTAACATGACATTCGTCGGTATGCTCATCAACATGCCATGAAACTACTTAATGCAAACATGCCAAAACAATTATCATATCAAAAGTTCAAACATGCTTGCCTGGTTCAGAGTAGTCGGAGCCTAGCTCGGTGAAATTCGCGGTCCCGTCACCTCCTTCGGTATCTACGGCATAAAGAAAATATACGCGCTATCGTGAATACCGTGAGGTGCACAAAAATTTCTCCAAATATTTTTCAAATAAATCTGATAAAAAAACTAGACAAAATTTTAAGGAGAACAGAAAAAGAATCAATCAAAAATACTTTTCTGTTAAAAAGTTATAAGGGTTTTAGTCCAGGGACTCATCTGTAATGAAACAGAAAGTTCCCAGGGGCTAACTTATAAAAACAAAAAACGATTCGAATAAGAATGCGCCGGCCCAGCGGGAAAACGCATTTGGCAGAAAACGTTTTCAGAAAACGGTTCGCTTAGAAAGGACAGAGAGGCTGACAGGCGGGTCCCGCCCGTCAGGTTTGAATTTTCAAATAGGGCGGCAGAGCTCGACGGTGCCCGAGAGCCGCGGTGGTCGCCGGCGGTGATCCACGGCGAGGTAGGGAGATCGGAGAGTACCTCCGTGTTCAGGGCGCCATTCCGCGTCGGTTGGTGGTGGTGGTGGTCGCCGGCGAGTACCACGTCGACAGCGAGCCTTGCTCCGGCGGATGGCGGTTCGGGTAGTCGAGGGCCTCGTCGGAGAGAGCTGCGGAGATCAAATTGAGGAGGGGGTTAGACCTCTGGTAGCTAGAGGGGGTATCTGACCGAATTTAGGCGCCGGAGACGGCCTCACTGGAGCGAATCGAGACGGAGGCCGAGGCGGATCGGGGCGGCCGGAGCTGGGGGAGGAGACCTCCGCGAGGTCCCCCTGTTGGCCTGGCGGGGTGCTGGTGAGATGCAGAGGGGGTGTGTGCTCGAGAGCGAGCTTGGGAGCCCTTTTTATAGGCGGTCCGAGGCGGTGGCCGTGAACGGAGTTCTCCAGCGAAGTTTACGGCGGCGCAGGGCATTGGTCGGGGAGGTTTAGGGGTTGAGCGCCGTCATGGGGGTTCACTGGGTCCGTTTAGGTGCTAAACGAGCCAGGATTGGGTGCTTTGGGTGAGCTCGACGGAACGGGGTGGCGCAGGCCCGTCGGCGGCAGGGAGCACGTTCCGTGCTTGCCGGGCCACGGCGACGGTGCCACGGGCGTGCGCTGGCATGGCAGGGACACGCGGAGAGCAAGGGGGTGTTGGGCGGCGCCGGGTGGCGTGGCGAGCGGGCTCGGGCCCTCGCTGGCCGCCACGGGTGGCGCAGCCACCGCAGAAACCTCCAACGCCGGCGAGGCTCGTCGCCACCGACGCCAGGAATCGGCCAAGCGTGCGTGCGGGGTGCTGGCCAAGGGGAAGAGGCCGCGAGCATCGTGCCAGGGCGCACTGTGGCCGCGTGACTGAAATCTGACGAAGAGAAACGACACTAAACCCTGAAGTTAACTGAAGATGAACAGAAACAGTGCCTGCAAGGTGTTTGACAGAATGATCTAGCCATCTAGGGATTTTTCCTTGAGCTGAAACTTGGTGGGGTGGCCTCTCATTGCACCAGGAGGCTGCTTGAATTTTTGTGGAATTTTTGGAGAATAGGAGATATGAATTTCACCAAATTTGGCAAATCTGGTCCAAACTTGCAGAGAGTGAAATTTGAAATTTTTGAAAAGAAGAAGAGTGGATCAAGATGGTTCTAGGTTGTGGGTACCAAGGACTAGCCAGGGAAGTTGATTTGAGGTAAAAACTCAAAGGCAATGAGGTACTTGCTTTGAAAATCACTCAGGCCCAAAATAATTGGCAGAGATGATTTGAGAGATAAAATAATTGAAATAAAATCCAAAACTTGTTTGGACTTGTTGAGATAGAGAATCTAGATTGTCCAAAGGTGGAGGGAGGGATTTTGAGAAGATTTACTATAGAGGACATGGTAAAACCATGGGTGGTTTCAAGATAAGAAAAACCTCAAAATTCACAAAGTTCTTTTTATAAGAAAAAGAATAATTTCCAAAAATATACTTTGAGAAGGGAACCATCACAAGGAGTTTTTAAATGATCAAACACCATAGTTTGAAGAAGATACAAAAATAAAATCCTTGCCAAAGAAGTTTTTAAGAGGAGGGTTTTCTGGAAAAAAATTAAATGGCCTCTTTTCAAAAACCAACAAAGTTTTTGCTGAAAAACCAAATAAAAATTTTTGGAGTGTCACAACACCTACCCCCTTAGGAAAAATCTCGTCCCCGAGATTTCAGCTGATCCTTAAATAAGTGTGGATGCTCTGTCCGAAGGAAATCCTCCCTTTCCCAAGTTGCTTCACTTTCGGTGTGATTGCTCCACTGAACTTTGAAAAACTTGATGGTTTTTTGTGGGTCCTCCTTTCAGACTCCTCTAATATTTTTACTGGACGTTCCTGATAGGTGAGGTCTGGCTGCACGTCAATGTTCTCATGGGATACTTGTTTCTCTGGGTTGCTTACGCACTTCCTCAATTGCGAGACGTGGAACACGTCGTGGACATCGGATAATTCTTCGGGTAAGTCTAGCTGGTAGGCTACGGTGCCTCTTCGTGCCACTATACAGAATGGTCCGATGAATCTTGGCGCTAACTTCCCCTTAATCTTAAACCGTTGCAGTCCCCTCATAGGTGATACTCGTAGGTACACAAATTCACCGGGTTCAAAATTGACCCCACGATGTTTCTGATCGTAATAACTCTTCTGTCGGCCTTGAGCGGTCTTGAGTCGGTCCCTGATTAGCTTGACCTTTTCCTCGGCTTCTTTGAGCATGTCTGGGCCGAAGATACAGCTGTCTTCGGTTTCTGACCAATTTAGCGGGGTACGACACCTCCGTCCGTATAGGGCTTCAAAAGGTGCCATTTGCAGGCTGGCCTGGTAACTGTTGTTGTATGCAAATTCGGCATATGGCAGGCTTTCTTCCCAACTGGTTCCATAGGTGAGGTCACATGCTCTCAGCATGTCTTCTAAAATTTGGTTTACGCGTTCAGTCTGTCCATCAGTCTGGGGATGGTAGGTTGTACTGAAGGCCAGTTGAGTTCCCAGAGCCTGTTGTAAATGATCCCAGAATCTCGAGATGAACTGAGTGCCTCTGTCGGATATTATAGTCTTCGGGACTCCATGCAGACAAACTATACGGGAGAGATAAATCCTGGCAAGCCTCTGAGTGTTGTAGGTTGTCTTCACTGGAATGAAATGTGCCACCTTGGTTAATCTATCGGTGATGACCCATATGGCATCATTCCCGTGTCATGACCGAGGTAGTCCGACAATGAAATCCATCCCTATTTCATCCCATTTCCACTCAGGTATTTTGTTTGGTTGCAGTAGTCCGGCTGGTCTTTGATGCTCAACTTTTATGCGTTGACAAGAATCGCAACATGCAACGAATGTGGCTATGTCCCTCTTCATACCGTGCCACCAAAATCTTTCCTGAATATCCTTATACATTTTGGTTCCTCCAGGGTGGATCGAATATGGGGCGGTGTGGGCTTCAGATAGAATTTGCTGTTTGAGGTCCTCTATATTCGGCACGCAGAGTCTGTCTCCGTACCATAATATTCCTCCATCGTCTATGACGAACTCCGAGGCCTTGCCCATACTCACCTTTCTTTTAATTCCCTCGATGCTGGGGTGACCAGGCTGAGCTTCTTTAATTCTCTCCACAAGGTCGGGCTGTATTTCCAAGTTTGATATGGTGCCTTCCGCGATCATTAACAAGTTGAGTTTGGCAAATTCTTGTTGGAATTCAGGTCTCAAGCTTTGCAGACTGTTTTCGTCGGAGCTGGGGCTCCGACTAAGAGCATCGGCCACTACATTTGCTTTTCCTGGATGATAGTGGATACCAACATCATAATCCTTTACCAATTCCAACCAGCGTCGTTGCCGTAAGTTTAGTTCTGGCTGTGTGAAAATATATTTGAGACTTTTATGGTCCGTGTATATTTCACATCGATTTCCAAGCAAGAAATGCCTCCATTCCTTGAGTGCATGAATGACTGCTGCCATTTCTAAGTCATGAGTGGGATAATTTTCCTCATGCTTGCGAAGTTGCCTTGAAGCGTATGCGACAACCTTGCCTTCTTGCATCAACACGCACCCGAGGCCTTTTCGGGATGCGTCACAATATACTTCAAAATTCTTGTGTATGTCTGGCACAATTAATACCGGTGCTGTCGTTAATTTCCGTTTTAGCTCTTGGAAACTTTTCTCGCAGGCTTCTGTCCATTCGAACTTCTTGTCCTTCTTGAGTAACTGCGTCATTGGCTTGGCTATGGTAGAGAATCCTTCAATAAATCTGCGGTAATATCCTGCCATTCCCAAGAAACTTCGTATGTCCGTTACGCTGGCTGGTGACTTCCAGCCAAGTATGACCCTGACTTTCTCCGGGTCCACTGCGATACCGTCTTGGGTCAGCACGTGGCCTAGAAAGCCTACTTGTCTTAGCCAAAATTCGCACTTGCTGAACTTGGCATACAATTGATGTTTCCTGAGTTCTCCTAGCACAATCCTGAGATGTTCCGCGTGCTCTTCTGGTGTCTTGGAGTATATCAGAATATCGTCGATAAATACCACAACGAACTTGTCCATAAACTTCATAAATACTTTGTTCATGAGGTGAACAAAATATGCGGGGGCGTTCGTTAATCCAAAAGGCATTACTGTGAACTCATATAGTCCATATCTGGAGGTGAAGGCTGTTTTGGGGATATCTTCTGTTCGCACTTTTAATTGATGGTATCCTGACCTTAAGTCAATTTTTGAGAATACCTTGGCCTGAGCGAGCTGATCAAATAAATCATTTATCCGTGGCATCGGGTATTTGTTCTTGACTGTGACCATGTTAAGTGCTCGGTAGTCAATGCACAATCTCAGTGTTCCATCCTTCTTTTTGGCAAATAAAATTGGTGATCCCCAAGGTGAGGAGCTGGCTCGAATGTATCCCTTGTCCAGCAATTCCTGTATTTTTTTCTTCAACTCAATCAACTCGGATGGTGCCATTCTGTATGGTTTCTTGTATATGGGGGTGGTTCCTGGTGCTAGCTCAATGCTGAATTCTATCTCTCGGTCTGGTGGCATGCCTGGTAGTTCTTCGGGAAATATGTCTGGAAATTCACATACTACTGGAACCTTGTTTAGCTCAGAAACGTCCACCTTATTCAATCTCGGCTGCCGGGGTATTTTTCTTTCTTTGGCTGATACTTTTATTGTCTTCCCGAGGTGGTGTGTGAGAATTATGGTCCGGTTGAAACAGTCAATAAAACCTTTGTTGGTGGTTAACCAGTCCATCCCTAGGATGACATCCAGTCCTTTATTTTCCAACACAATAAGATTGGCGTGAAATTTCAATCCTTCGAACTCAATAACCACATTCTGACAGTAACTCTGAGTAACTTGCTGAATCCCAGGGGACTTGATGATCATGGATTTTTCCAGAGGAAGCATCGAAAAATTATTTTGCAAAGCAAAACTTTTCGAAATGAATGAGTGAGAAGCTCCAGAATCAAACAAAACCATTGCAGATATTGTGTTGACAGGAAACGTACCGAGTACGATATCCGGAGCGTTTTGTGCTTCTTCTTTGGTCACGTGGTTCAGATGACCCTTCCTGTGGTTGTTGTTGGGGTTGAAATTGTTGCGCTTGGGCGCTGAATTATTTCCACTGTTGTTTGGTTTGGGGTCGAGTTCCTTGGCTTGGGGCACTGTTTGGCACAGTGCCCTTCCTCTCCACAAGCGTAGCAAGTAACGCCTGGGCGATATGTGAACTCCTTGTCCCTTGCATGGAACTTCTTGGTTGGGCGTGAGACGTTTGTCGTAGGTTTGTGTGTCCCACCTTTCTGAAAATCTGTCTTGCTTCGGTGGTTGCGCGCAAGAGTAGTCTGGTCTCTTTTTCGCTTGTGGAAATCCTCCAAGCTACGTCTCTCATTTTCCAGAGTAATGGCTTTGTCCACTAGTGTCTTAAAATCTGGAAAAGTGTGCACGACCAGTTGGCATTTAAGCGCGGGCGCCAGACCGTCAAGGAATTTCTCCATCTTCTTGCTTTCAGTCATACGTTCTTCATTGGCGTAGCGAGACAATAGAGTAAATTGACCGTTGTATTCTGACACTGTCATGTTCCTTTGTTTGAGGTCATCGAACTCTCTCTTCTTGATTTTCATAATACTTTTAGGAATGTGTGCACCACGGAAACCTTCCTTGAAATCATCCCAGGTTATATCATTTTCGTTGGGGTGCATGTGCAGAAAATTCTCCCACCATGATGCGGCTGCTCCTGTGAGATAGTGTGGAGCATATAGTACTTTCTCGAGGTCTGAACATTTTGCAATAATTAATTTTCTCTCCATATCTCGAAGCCAATCCTCGGCTTCAAGAGGCTTGTCAGTATGAGAAAATGTTTGGGGACGTGTCTTCTGTAGCTCAGATAACTTGGAACGCTGCTGATACTGTCCATGGTGATTTCCCATGTTGATGACTTGGTTCATCATTTCCCGATGTTGTTGCTGACTCTGCTCATAAAGGTGACACATTTGTGAAAGTGCCGATTCACTGCCCTGTTGGCTTGACTGTCCCTGTGTGAACTTGTTGCTGGGTTGTGTGTCATAATTTTCCTCTGGTGGAGTTGGCATGGAGCGAGTCCAAGGACGAGACATTTTTCACTCTAGGGATATATTTTGTAAAGCCCATAAGAAAGTGAAAAGGGTCGCAGAAACAACTCCATAAATGCACAAAGCTGGCAAATAAATTAAATAACCAAGCTTACTTAAGAAAAACAAATCGATTTGCGCGCGGAGAAGGACTGCTCATTACATATCTTACACGCAGGCGGTAATTATACAATACATCACTCAGGATATGCGTACATAATCCTGACATGTTATTTAGGCTAGTGCACTCCTCCAGATCCTACATGATGCGCAAACAGGCTACTTCTCACAACCTATGTACATATAAACATATCGTACAAAGCGGTACATTGCATGGCGGCTAAGCGTACTCAGGTGGAGATGTTGACGAGCTCCTTTGCCCTGCCGAGGGTGAGGCGTAGTGAGGCTGGGGACTCGACTTCCTCCTCGCTAATAGGCTCCATACGTGTAGTGTTGCGCCGAGTAGATGGAGCGGGTGCTAGGGGCGGAACAACACGAACAGGAGTGGGCGCGAAGGGTGGTGCAGTGCGCGCTGGAGTGGGCGCAATGACTTGGTTGAATTATTTGGTAGAAGGCAGGCGACGAGTAGGTGCATAAGATGCTGAGGACGAGACAAAAGTCAGTGGCGGTGCGGTGGCCAGGAGCTCCCTCCTGTTGGCGGCACAGCCATGGACTAAGTCCATGCGGGCAGCCACGAAGTCGTCCACCAGGTTGTCGAAGGCTGCCTCCAAGGCCCGGAGATACTCAATAAGCATCTCAAAAGCCTCATCTCGTTCTCCTCTGGGGCAGGAGAATGCGTAGTGACAGGTGTAAGGCACATGGCATGGAAGATAACGGTAACGACGAGTCTTCATCACGGGGAGGACATCCCTGAGACGAGCTATCGCCTCGCGGGCTGCCATCTGCATAGCATGCCTCTCCGTAGGCATGGCTCTTCCCAAGAACCGGAAGCGGCGTAACTCACCACGCCCTCCCTTGAACTGCACCGCGGCCTGGTGCATGGTCAGACTGTCGTTGACTCGGTGCTGGCAGAGTGTGAAGACTGGGCGCACAGATGGCCCCATCGCGACCTGAACGATGAAGGAGAGAAGCTTGACGAACCCATCGGGCACGTTGGCGAAGGTCTGAGACTCGCAGCTGTTGTCGGCCATCTACAAAAGTAGGCAAAAATTCTGAATGGTCAGATCATAAATTTATGCTGACTGTCAGAAATTACAATTGCAAAAAAAAATATAAATTGACTCTATCATGCTAATGACCAATTAGCGATCGCACCTAGTGGCTTCCTACAGTCAGCCTGGCTCTGATACCAAGCTTGTCACGACCGGTTTTCCAATAAAAATGTTTATTGAGAAACCAATCTTTTTAGTCCAGTATGAGAAAAATCCTCCTTACCGGTAGACAAATTCTTGATACAATAAGCCAGTAGCATAAAATATATTACAGGGTCGAGCTACGGTTCCTCAACCAAATTATTACAAGCACGCCAATAATTATACATAATGGCGGACATGACACAGTGGTGTGGAGGCATATTACTGACTCGTGGATAGGGTGGTGGTGGAAAAACACAGCGGGGAGTGAGATACATGACTCTAAAACTGGCATCTCATCGAGCGTCGAGGTGAGGCTCGATGAATTTATTTGGTAGCGGAAGCGGATATAATACAGTGACCAAATCCAGGGTCGCACGAGACTGACTGGGATTCCTCTAGGCATCGGACTCGCTATCAAATTCTTCATCCATGAGATCGCCTTCGTCAGCATCTGGCCAAATCAACAAGCCAGGTGAGTACTTTGAAAGTACTCGCAAGACAGTTCGGACGTAAGATATAACAAATGCATGCATGGATGCGTCATGATTAATTTTAACAGTGGCACACTAATTCGTAAAAACAAGACAGGTAAAAGGGGGGTCGGCGGTAGTCCGCTCGAAAACCCAACAAAATACTGTAAACCTAATCGGGTGTCTGAAGCGACACCTCGATAGGAAGATAAATAAATAAATCACGCCGCAGTCGGGCGTCTAGGCGACACCACATAAAGGGCTTTAAAAGAAATGCCACAGTCGGGCGTCTGGGCAACGCCACATAAAGGGCTTTAAAAGAAATGCCACAGTCGGGCGTCTGGGCGACACCACATAAAGGGCTTTAAAAGAAATGCCACAGTCGGGCGTCTGAACGACGCCACATAAAGGGCTTTAAAAGAAATGCCACAGTCGGACATCTGAGCGACATCGCAGAAAGGGCTTTCATGGAAAGTAAAATATAACAATGCCACAGTCGGACGTCTGAGCGACATCACAGAAAGGGCTTTTATTGAAAGTAAATAATAACAATGCCACAGTCGGACGTCTGAGCGACATCACAGAAAAGGGCTTTTATTGAAAGTAAATAATAACAATGCCACAGTCGGACGTCTGAGCGACATCACAGAAAGGGCTTTTATTGAAAGTAAATAATAACAATGCCACAGTCGGACGTCTGAGCGACATCACAAAAAGGGCTTTTATTCACAAGTAAATGATACTCATAATAAATATTCAATTCATGAAAATAAACGGGTTAGTCCATCCACAGGAATAAACATTTAACCGGACTTAGCACTCGTGTGATTCACCGGAGTATCTGTCATCAAAACTGACATTTGTCATGATAAGATAATACCGAACTTGGACATGGAATAGATGATTCAAAGGAAGGTATGACTCTGCAGAGTTTGTACAAAAAATTTCCCACAGCCAACGGATTTCCGTAGTCACGAAGGACTAGTTCCATTTACGGTATTTCGGAAGAAAACACAGCTAACCAGTACACACCCATCCTACCTCTTGATGCCAGGAATCACCCTAGACATCGTCCAAGAAAAACTTTTGAGACGGGGAGATCACAATCTCGAATAGCATGGGATCAAATTTATATACGCGCGCTCTAAGGGGTGCCCCCCTCTCGGTCCCAACCGGAAACACCCATGCCCCCTGACCTGATGATTGGCTTTAATCCAGGGCCATGGAACCATCATCACGGCCTCTCCTTTTTGGTGTGTACCAGGAAAGCGGTTTGCAACTTACTATGCCATATTCCTTGCGGAAAACATGTGGTAGTACAGGGAAGGAAGAATGGAAGGAACTGGACTAATACGGGTTGTCACTGAAGTCATATAGTCTGGCATAAGACTGGCATGCTACAACACTGCCATCTTACCCATCCTCATGCCAACACATGGCCATGCATACTCACATCCATCCACTTATGGATTTTCGAAACTCACTTGCCTCATCGTTGCATGTAACATGACATTCGTCGGTATGCTCATCAACATGCCATGAAACTACTTAATGCAAACATGCCAAAACAATCATCATATCAAAAGTTCAAACATGCTTGCCTGGTTCAGAGTAGTCGGAGCCTAGCTCGGTGAAATTCGCGGTCCCGTCACCTCCTTCGGTATCTACGGGATAAAGAAAATATACGCGCTATCGTGAATACCGTTAGGTGCACAAAAATTTCTCCAAATATTTTTCAAATAAATCTGATAAAAAACTAGACAAAATTTTAAGGAGAACAGAAAAAGAATCAATCAAAAATACTTTTCTGTTAAAAAGTTATAAGGGTTTTAGTCCAGGGACTCATCTGTAATGAAACAGAAAGTTCCCAGGGGCTAACTTATAAAAACAGAAAACGATTCGAATAAGAATGCGCCGGCCCAGCGGGAAAACGCATTTGGCAGAAAATGTTTTCAGAAAACGGTTCGCTTAGAAAGGACAAAGAGGCTGACAGGCGGGTCCCGCCCGTCAGGTTTGAATTTTCAAACAGGGCGGCAGAACTTGACGGTGCCCGAGAGCCGTGGTGGTCGCCGGCGGTGATCCACGGCGAGGCAGGGAGATCGGAGAGTACCTCCGTGTTTAGGGCGCCGTTCCGCGTCGGTTGGTGGTGGTGGTGGTCGCCGACGAGTACCACGTCGACGGCGAGCCTTGCTCCAGCGGACGGCGGTTCGGGTGGTCGAGGGCCTCGTCGGAGAGAGCTACGGAGATCAAATTGAGGAGGGGGTTAGACCTCTAGTAGCTAGAGGGGGTATCTGATAGAATTTGGGCGCCGGAGACGGCCTCACCGGAGCGAATCGAGACGGAGGCCGAGGCGGATCGGGGTGGCCGGAGCTGGGGGAGGAGACCTCCTCGAGGTCCCCCTGTTGGCCTGGCGGGGTGCTGGTGAGATGCAGAGGGGGTGTGTGCTCGAGAGCGAGCTCGGGAGCCCTTTTTATAGGCGGTCCGAGGCGGTGGCCGTGAACGGAGTTCTCCGGCGAAGTTTACGGCGGCGCAGGGCATTGGTCGGGGAGGTTTAGGGGTTGAGCGCCGTCGTGGGGGTACTGGGTCCGTTTAGGTGCTAAACGAGCCAGGATTGGGTGCTTTGGGCGAGCTCAACGGAACAGGGCGGCGCGGGCACGTCGGCGGCAGGGAGCACGTTCCGTGCTTGCCGGGCCACGGCGACGGTGCCACGGGCGGGCGCTGGCATGGCAGGGACACGCGGAGAGCAAGGGGGCGTTGGGCGGCGCTGGGTGGCGTGGCGAGCGGGCTCGGGCCCTCGCTGGCCGCCACGGGTGGCGCAGCCACCGCAGAAACCTCCAACACCGGCGAGGCTCGTCGCCACCAACGCCAGGAATCGGCCAAGCGTGCGTGCGGGGTGCTGGCCAAGGGGAAGAGGCCGCGAGCATCGTACCAGGGCGCACTGTGGCCGCGTGACTGAAATCTGACGAAGAGAAACGACACTAAACCCTGAAGTTAACTGAAGATGAACAGAAACAGTGCCTGCAAGGTGTTCGACAGAATGATCTAGGCATCTAGGGATTTTTCCTTGAGCTGAAACTTGGTGGGGTGGCCTCTCATTGCACCAGGAGGCTGCTTGAATTTTTGTGGAATTTTTGGAGAATAGGAGATATGAATTTCACCAAATTTGGCAAATCTGGTCCAAACTTGCAGAGAGTGAAATTTGAAATTTTTGAAAAGAAGAAGAGTGGATCAAGATGGTTCTAGGTTGTGGGTACCAAGGACTATCCAGGGAAGTTGATTTGAGGTAAAAACTCAAAGGCAATGAGGTACTTGCTTTGAAAATCACTCAGGCTCAAAATAATTGGCAGAGATGATTTGAGAGATAAAATAATTGAAATAAAATAATTGAAATAAAATCCAAAACTTGTTTGGACTTGTTGAGACAGAGAATCTAGATTGTCCAAAGGTGGAGGGAGGGATTTTGAGAAGATTTACTATAGAGGACATGGTAAAACCATGGGTGGTTTCAAGATAAGAAAAACCTCAAAATTCACAAAGTTCTTTTTATAAGAAAAAGAATAATTTCCAAAAATATACTTTGAGAAGGGAACCATCAGAAGGAGTTTTTAAATGATCAAACACCATAGTTTGAAGAAGATACAAAAATAAAATCCTTGCCAAAGAAGTTTTTAAGAGGAGGGTTTTCTGGAAAAAATTTAAATGGCCTCTTTTCAAAAACCAACAAAGTTTTTGCTGAAAAACCAAATAGAAATTTTTGGAGTGTCACATGCACCCAAGTATATCTAGAGTAATCATCAACAATGACAAAGCCATAGAGGCAAGCAGTAGTAGTAAAAGTTGAGTAGTGAGTGGGACCAAAAAGATCCATGTGAAGTAGTTCGAAGGGTCAAGTAGTGGTCATGATTGTCTTCGAGGGATGTTTTGCCCTCGTCATCTTCCCTGCTTCACAGGCACCGCATAAGTGATCTTTCTTGAACTTGACGCCCTCGATGCCTATGACATGTTTCTTCTTTGCAAGGGTGTGAAGGTTCCTCATGCAGCATGCCCAAGCCTCCGATGCCAAAGCCAGCATTCTGAAGCTTTTGCAAGAAGGCATACTGCAAGTTGTGGCCCTGCTGAGAAATCTACCACATACAAATCATCTTTCCGATACCCTTCAAACACTAGAGACTTGTCAGATTCCATTAGTACCAGGCAACGATATTTTCCAAATATTACGACCATGTTCAAATCGCAAAGCATTGAGACAGACATTAAGTTGAAACCAAGGGATTCAACAAGCATGACTTTATCCATGTGTTGATCCTTTGAGATTGCAACTCTACCTAGACCCAATACCTTACTTTTACCAGTGTCAGCAAATGTGATGTGGCTCTTGTCGGATGGACGTAAGGTTGAGTCCATAAGAAGGCTTCTTTTGCCAGTCATGTGATTTGTACACCCACTGTCAATAATCCATTCTGAAGACTTTGAAGACGCTGGTGTCGTACCCTACAGTGCAGTTAGGGGGATAGGCTTCACGAAGAGAATTGTGAAGCAAAAACATTTGACGAACCAGTGGGTTATGAAAACTTAGATCCAGATTAGGACTAATAGGGAGAGTAGCATGCGATTCAGCAACGAAGTACATAATGATGCCATTCGGGCATTTTATCTTGCGCCCTACAAAATTTTTAAGGTCCCCGGCAATAGCGTCAGAAGATTTTGTTTTTCTGCTGGAGACCTTTCCCTGCAAAAGAGAGTTAAGCTTTCTTAACCACCCACATCTTCAAGGGTGGCTTAGAAGCAATGAGTCTAAGTGCAGCATAGGAGAATTTTTGTTTTGGAGCCCTAGCAAATAGTCTAGCAGGCAGACAATAGTACTCATAAGAATAGGCAGAATAATTTTTGGTCATATGAACATGACGGTTTGATGAACCGCTCTCATATTCATATGCCTGAGTATGGTTTCCCTGCAAAACATTTGCGTTAGTGTGACTCGGGTGAGTCCTCTGTCTGCATGAAGCCTTTGGACTGAGGTTTGTCTTCTTCATGTGAGGTGTCATGAAGACATTCACAGGAAGATTTTCCAGACACTTTTTCGGAACCCAGATCTTCTTCATAGGCGGTCCATTCCTGCAGTTAGTACCAATGTACCTGGCAAACACTACACCATTCTAATTTTTAAATAGTACATAGTTTGCATCAAAGGATTCATCAATGATAATGGGGTTAGCACAGGTGAAGCCAGATAAATTGGATGGATCTGCTGAAGGTTCCTTTGCAGCAACCCACTTGGTTTTGGGGTACTGCTCAGGTTTCCAGTAAGATCCATATGCATTTATTTTCCTTACGAACCCTACACCCTCTTTCCTAGGGTTTCGGTTCAGAATCTGCTTTTTCAGGACATCACATAGCGTCTGATGCCCTTTAAGGCTTTTGTACATCCCTGTTTCAAGCAATGTCTTCAACCTAGCATTCTCATCAGCAATAGCAGTGGTATCCTCAGCAGAGGGGTTAGTTACCACATCAACAGTTGAAGATATTGCAACAGCAGTAGCAGTGGAACATTCAGCAACAGAAGTAGCATTATCATGCTCAATGCATTTAAGACATGGTGGTTCAAATCCTTCCTGAGCGGAACTGATCTGTTCGGCGCGAAGTGACTCGTTTTCCTTTTGAAGATCTTCATGAGCCGCTCTCAATTTCTCAAGTTCTTGCTTCCTTTGAAGACAATCATAGGAAAGCTTTTCATGAGTTGTTGAGAGAGTATCATGACGATCTTCAAGTTCCTGATACTTAACACGAAGATTTTTTTATGTCTTCAATTAAGGATTCAGATCGAGTCATTTCAGCACCCAACAGATCATCGCTTCTGTCTAACAGTTTTTGAATATGTTCCATGGCTTTCTGTTGTTCAGTTGCAATTTTAGCAAGTGTTTTGTAACTGGGTTTTGAATCACAATCAGAGTCATCGTCACTAGATGTTTGATAGTGAGTAGTGCGTGTGTTTACCTTGGCACCGCGTGCCATGAAGCAGTAGGTAGGAGTGGAGTAGTCCTTGTCATTTGCATCGATGTCGGTGATGAAATCATTGTCTTCAGTGTTGAAGATGGACTTGGCGACGTATGCTGTAGCCAGACTTGCAATGCCAGAATCAGACTCCTCCTCAGACTCCACCTCTGCCTCCTCAGAAGCGGACTCCTCCTCTGAATCCATTTCCTTGCCAACAAACGCACGTGCCTTGCCAGATGAGCTCTTCTTGTGTGATGAAGACTTTGAGGAAGACTTGGAAGAAGACTTTGTGTATTTTTTCTTCTTCTTGTCGTCTGAGTCATATTCCTTGCTCTTCTTCTTCTTTCTGTTCTCATTGTCCCACTGTGGACACTCAGAGATGAAGTGTCCAGTTTTCTTGCACTTGTGGCATGTTTTCTTCTTGTAGTCATGAGCAGAAGCTTCATCATTCCTTGAGCTTGATCGTGAAGACTTTCTGAAGCCTTTCTTCTTGGTGAATTTTTGGAACTTCTTCACTAGCATTGCAAGTTCCCTTCCAATGTCTTCAGGATCATCAGAACTGCTGTCAGATTCTTCTTCAGATGAGGAAACAGCTTTTGCCTTCAAGGCACGAGTTCGCCCATAGTTTGGACCGTAGATATCTCTTTTCTCAGAAAGCTGAAACTCATGTGTGTTGAGCCTCTCAAGTATGTCAGATGGATCGAGTGTCTTGAAATCAGGACGTTCTTGAATCATCAGGGCTAGAATGTCAAATGAACTATCAAGTGATCTCAGCAGCGTCTTGACGACTTCATGTTTGGTGATCTCAGTAGCGCCGAGGGCTTGAAGCTCATTTGTGATGTCAGTGAGTCTGTCAAATGTGTGCTGGACATTCTCATTGTCATTTCGCTTGAAGCGGTTGAAGAGATTGCGAAGGACACTGATTCTTTGATCACTCTGGGTTGAGATGCCTTCATTGACCTTGGAGAGCCGGTCCCAGACCAGCTTGGATGTCTTCAAAGCACTCACACGGCCATACTGTCCTTTGGTCAGATGACCACAGATGATGTTCTTGGCAGTAGAGTCCAGTTGAACGAATTTCTTGACATCAGCAGCAGTGACACCTTCTCCAGCCTTGGGAACGCCGTTCTCGACGACATACCATAGGTCGACGTCAATGGCTTCAAGATGCATACGCATCTTATTCTTCCAGTAGGGATATTCAGTTCCATCGAAGACGGGGCACGCAGCGGAGACTTTAATTATCCCTGCAGTCGACATAGCTAAAACTCCAGGTGGTTAAACCGAATCACACAGAACAAGGGAGCACCTTGCTCTGATACCAATTGAAAGTGCGTTATATCGACTAGAGGGGGGTGAATAGGCGATTTTTATGAAAGTCTTCAAAACGTGGAAGTTATGAAGACAAACAGTAGAGATATGCCTATTACTATGCAGCGGAAGTTAGACTACACTAGGCAAGCCATGGTCAAGTATCAACAGAGTGAAAGCACAGTGACAAATAGCTGTAGTGTAATTAGGATCAAGTAGGAAGATACTATGAAGCCAAACAGATCATACACTCACGTTGTGAAGACAAAAGACAGAACAGACACGCAATGACTTCACAATGAGTGAATAGTAAGTAAAAGGAAGTGAAGATGAAACCAGTGACTCGTTGAAGACAATGATGTGTTGGACCAGTTCCAGTTGCTGTGACAACTGTACGTCTGATTGGAGTGGCTAGGTATTTAAACCTTAGGACACGCAGTCCCAGACACCCAGTCCTGAACACGCAGCTCAGGACACCAAGTCCTCACCGTATTCTCCTTGAGCTAAGGTCACATAGTCCTCGCCCAATCACTCTGGTAAGTCTTCAAGGTAGACTCCCAAACCTTCACAGACTTCGTTCACTGGCAATCCACAATGTCTCTTGGATGCTCTGAACACGACGCCTAACCGTCTGGGGATGCACAGTCCTCAAGTGTAATAAGTCTTCAGATCACACAGACAAGAAGACTTAAGTGATGCCCAATGTTCTCTTGCTCTGGGTGGCTAGGGCTTTATCCTCGCAAGGAATTCTCTCTCTCAAAGGCTTCGAGGTGGGTTGCTCTCAAACGATAAAAGCCGTACTCTCAACCTGAGCAGCCAACCGTTTATGGTTGTAGGGGGTGGGCTATTTATAGCCACTTGGCAACCCGACCTGATTTGTCCGAAATGACCCTGAGTCACTAAGGAACTGACACGTGTCTCAACGGTCAAATTTCAAACTCTCATGGCAACTTTACTTGGGCTACAAGCAAAGCTGACTTGTCCGGCTCTGGACAAGATTCGCTCTCATTGTCTTCACTCGAAGACATAGGTTTTTGGTTTAGGCATCACTTCAGTCATTCTGACTGGTTCTCCTGGACCCCACTTAACAGTACGGTGGTTCCTATGACTCAACACAAAAGAAAAAGAACTATGAAAGATCTAAGTCTTCGAGCTCCATAGGCTTCATAACGTGTCTTCTTTTGTCATAGTCTTCAATGTGAATATCTTCATATACCACCTTTGGCTTCAATGTCTTCATACATTTTTAGGGGTCATCTCTGGTAGTAAAACCGAATCAATGAGGGACTTCTACCTGTGTTATCCTGCAATTCTTACAAACACATTAGTCCCTCAACTAGGTTTGTCATCAATACTCCAAAACCAACTAGGGGTGGCACTAGATGCACTTACAACGGCGCACTGTGCCAGGCGTGCTCTGGGATTCGGGGGTGGCGGGCTTTACTGTAGGCACGCCCCGTCACATCGCCGTTATGTGGATGCAGACTTTGAGGGTACGATCTTGACCGCTTTATGGGAGCCGGCTTCTTGGAGTCGGCCTTCCCGCGGCCGGCTTCTCGGAGCCGGCCCTCCCGCGGCTTTCTTCATGAGGGCTAAAGTCGGATTGCCTTCCGATAGCCGGCCTGGGAGACAGCCGGCAAGGGGAAGGCGGCCCAATGTCTTGGATTCTTGAGGGCCGGATCGGCTCGTAATTTTTTCAGAAGGGCCAGGGGGAGCCGGCTAGGCTACCCATGGTTATTTACTCCGACACATTGCTGCTGAGCTGGCTCTAGCTCAGAAAATTGTTGAGCTGAAGCATAAGATAGATTATGAAAAGGCTCAGTTCAAGAAGCATATGGCCAAGCTCAATGTGGAAGACATTCAGAACTTCCAGGTCATGATGCATGAGCTCAAGGAAGCATTCCGAACCAAACGCCAAGAAGCCAAAGGTTCTCGTGAGCGCATGAAGGATCTTGCTGCTAAATGTGTTCAGGGATACAATGAAGCTGAAAAGCGCAAGGCTTTGGCGCGACCAGGCATCGACCCCAGAATGGCGGCCAAGAAGAAGAAGAAGACAGTTGTGGTAGAACCCGAAGCACCAAGGCAGGAAGTACATCCAATTGTCTTCCCAGCCAGTATGACAGGCTCGACGCCTAAGGTCCCCACGATGGCTTCAGAACTAAAGAAAACAAGGGTAGCTGAAGCTAAAGCCAGAAAGCGCAAAACCAAGGCCACCACTGATGATGCTCCTCCAACCAAGAAACGCAAAACCAAGAAGAGAGACCGGGCTGCTCCCACAGAGCCCCTTGAGGTCGAGCCAATCTCAGTGGCTCGTCCTGCGTCTGAACATCAAGACCGTCAAATGATAGTTCATGAGCCTACTTCCACAGAGGCTCATAAAGCTGAAGACAATCCAGCTGTTGACCCCACTGCAGGTGAAGACATTGGTCCTCACGACAATGTTGAAGATGATGAAGTCCTTCCTCAGATCGAGCACCAGTTGGTATCATCGCATGTGCTGACGCACAGCGAACTCATCAGCATTGGTCGTCCTCTGACGCCAACTGCTCAGGATGCATCATGGGCTGATCACCCACAACGACAAGACACCCCAAGTTCTCCCCAACCACAAGTCACCTCACCCGTGCAAGATGACGATGACTTTGAGGCCCAACAAACTCCATCTCCGCAACCGTCGTCAGCATTATGTAGGCTTCGCAAAGGACCGAGGCCCCAAGTCACTCCCACTGTGCACGTGTCAGAGTCAGAAGCCAAAATCGCTGAAGATATTCCGGCTGCATCAGCCGATGAAAGAGAATAACCAACAGTTGAAGTAGAAAGATTTGCTACACCCCCGTCCCACCAAGATGTTGTTCTCGAGGAGAACGTGTCCGACCCTCCAGCTTCTGAAGTGGAGGTTAACAATCCTAAGGCAGCCACCAACATCAACACTGAAGCCAATGACGTTGTCATGGCTGAAGTTAATGTGGCGCCTGAAGCTACTGCGGTGCCAGAAGTGCATGCACCTGAAGCCACTGCAGTGCCCGAAGCCAATACTGAAGCACCTGAAGCCAATGTGGCCCCTGAAGCCCAGATCAACGACAATGTCAATGCTCCTGTACCCTATAAGTGCATCTAGTGCCACCCCTAGTTGGTTTTGGAGTATTGACGACAAACCTGGTTGTGGGACTAATGTGTTTGTGAGAATTGCAGGATAACACAGGTAGAAGTCCCTCATTGATTCGGTTTTCCTACCAGAGATGACCCCTAAAAATGTATGAAGACATTGAAGTCAAAGGTGGTATGTGAAGACATTCACATTGAAGGCTATGACAAGAGAAGACATCGCATGAAGACTATGGAGCGCGAAGACTTAGCAGTTTCGTCGTTCTGTGTTTTTTTCCTTGTTGAGTCATAGGAACCACCGTACTGTTAAGAGGGGTCCAAGAAAACCAGTCAGAATGACTGAAGTGATGCTTAACCAAAATCCTATGTCTTCGAGTGAAGACTATGAGAGGAAATCTTATTCAGAGTTGGATAAGTCAGCTTTGCTTGTAGCCCAAGTAAAGTTGCCGTGTGCGTTTGAAATCTAACCATTGGAACACGTGTCAGTTCCTTAGTGACCCAGGGTCATTTCGGACAAATTTGGTTGGGTTGCCTAGTGGCTATAAATAGCCCACCCCCTACAACCATAAATGGTTGGCTGCTCAGAGTTAGTGTACAGCTTTTGTCGTTTGAGAGCAACCCACCTCGAAGCCTTTGAGAGAGAATTCCTTGCGAGGATAAAGCCCTAACCACCCAGAGCCAAAGAGTGTTAGGCATCACCGAAGTCTTCCTGTCTGTGTGATCTGAAGACTTATTACACTTGAGGACTGTGAATCCTCCAGCCGGTTAGGTGTCGCGTTCTGAGCATCCAAGAGTCATTGTGGATCGTCGGTGAACGAAGTCTGTGAAGGTTTGGGAGTCTACCTTGAAGACTTACCAGAGTGATTGGGCGAGGACTGGGTGTCCTTAGCTCAAGGGGCATAAGGTGAAGACGCGGTCTTCTGAGTTGAATCTCAGCCTCCCTAACCAGACGTATAGTTGTCACACCAACTGGAACTGGTCCAACAAATCATTGTCTTCAACGAGTCACTGGTTTCATCCTTCCCTCTCCTTTACTTACGGTTGGCCCTGGTGAAGTCATTGTATGATTGCATTACCATTTGACTTCACTGAGTGACTGCTTGTTCTGATTAGCTTCAGACTATCTTCCTATCTGATCTAAACTGCCTAGCTGCTATTAGTCATTGTGCTTTCACTTCATTGAATATTTGACTATGGCTTGCTTAGTGTAGTCTACCTTCCGCTGCATGGTAATAGGTTTATTTCTATCGTTTGTCTTCGAAACTTCCATGTTTTGAAGACTTTCATAAAAATCACCTATTCACCCCCCCCCCTCTAGTCAATCACTAGCACTTTCAATTGGTATCAGAACAAGGTACTCCCTTGTTCTGTGTGATTCGGTTTAACCACCTGGAGTTTTAGCTATGTCGACTGCAGGGATAATCAAAGTCTCCGCTGCGTGCCTAGTCTTCGATGGAACTGAATATCCCTACTGGAAGAATAAGATGCGCATGCATCTTGAAGCCATTGATGTCGACCTATGGTATGTCGTCAAGAATGGCGTTCCCAAGGCTGGTGAAGGTGTCACCGATGCCGATGTCAAGAAGTTCGTTCAACTGGACTCCACTGCCAAGAACATCATCTGTGGTCATCTAACCAAAGGACAGTATGGCCGTGTGAGTGCTTTGGAAACATCTAAGCTAGTCTGGGACTGGCTCTCCAAGGTCAATGAAGGCGTCTCAACCCAGAGAGATCAGAGAATCAGTGTCCTTCGCAACCTCTTCAACCGCTTCGAGAGAAATGACAATGAGAATGTCCAGCTCACGTTTGATCGACTCACTGACATCACAAATGAGCTTCAAGCCCTCGGCGCTACTGAGATCACCAAGCATGAAGTCGTCAAGACACTCCTGAGATCACTTGACAGCTTGTTTGACACCCTAGCCCTGATGATTCAAGAATGTCCTGACTTCAAGACACTCGATCCGTCTGACATACTTGAAAGGCTCAACACACATGAGTTTCAGCTTTCTGAGAAAAGAGACATCTACGGTCCCAACTATGGGCGAAATCGTGCCTTGAAGGCAAAAGATGTCTCCTCATCTGAAGAAGAATCTGACAGCAGTTCTGATGATCCTGAAGACATTGGAAAGGAGCTTGCTATGCTTGTGAAGAAGTTCCAAAAATTCACCAAGAAGAAAGGCTTCAGAAAGTCCTCATGATCAAGCTCAAGGAATGATGAAGCTTCTGTTCATGACCACAAGAAGAGAACATGCCACAAGTGCAAGAAACCTGGCCACTACATCTCTGAGTGTCCACAGTGGGACAATGAGAACAAGAAGAAAAAGAAGAGCAAGGAGTATGATTCTGACGACAAGAAGAAGAAGAAATACTCAAAGTCTTATTCCAAGTCTTCCTCAAAGTCTTCATCACACAAGTAGAACTCATCTGGCAAGGCTCGTGCGTTTGTTGGCAAGGAAATGGATTCAGAGGAGGAGTCTGCTTCTGAGGAGGCGGAGGTGGAGTCTTAGGAGGAGTCTGATTCTGGCATGGCAAGTCTGGCTACAACCTACGTTGCCAAGTCCATCTTCAACACTTAAGACAATGACTCTGTCACCAACGCCGATGCTAATGACAAGGACAACTCCACTCCCACCTACTGCTTCATGGCACGCGGTGCCAAGGTAAACTCACGCGCCACTCACTATCAAACATCAAGTGAAGATGACTCTGATTGTGGTTCCAAACCCAGCTACAAAACACTTGCTAAAATTGCAACTAAACAACAGAAAGCTATGGAACATATTCAAAAACTATTAGACAAAAGCGATGACCTGTTAGACGCTGAAATGACTCGATCTCAGTCCTTAATTGAAGACATAAAAAATCTTCATGTTAAGTATGAGGAACTTGAAAGTCATCATGAAACGCTCTCAAACACTCATGAAAAGCTTTCCTATGATTATCTTCAAAGGAAGCAAGATCTTGAGAAATTGAGAGCGGCTCATGAAGATCTTCAAAAGGAAAACGAGTCACTTCGCGCCAAACAAATCAGTTCCGCTCAGGAAGGATTTGAACCACCATGTCTTAAATGCATTGAGCGTGATAACGCTACTTCTGTTGCTGAATGTTCTACTACTGCTACTGTTGCAATATCTTCAACTGCTGATGTGGTAACTAACCCCTCTGCTGAGGATGCCACTGCAATTGCTGATGAGAATGCTAGGTTGAAGACATTGCTTGAAACAGGGATGTTCAAAAGTCTCAAAGGGCATCAGATATTATTTGATGTTCTCGAAAGGCAGATCCTGAACCGAAACCCTAGGAAAGAGGGTGTTGGGTTCGAAAGGAAAATGAATGCTGATGGCTCTTACTGGAAACCTGAGCAGTACCCCAAAACCACATGGGTTGCTGCAAAGGAACCTTCAGCGGATCCATCCATCCTATCTGGCTTCACTTGTGCTAATCCCATTGTTATTGATGAATCCTTTGATGCAAACTATAAATTGTTTAAGAATCAGAATGGTGAAGTGTTTGCCAGGTATATTGGTACTAACTGCAGGAATGGGCCGCCTATGAAGAAAGTCTGGGTGCCAAAAAGATATTTGGAGAATCTTCCTGTGAATGTCGTCATGACACCACACATGAAGAAGACAAACCCCAAACCACAGGCTTTCTTCATACAGACAGAGGACTCACCTAAGTCGCACTAACGCAAATGTTTTGCAGGGAAACCTTACTCAGGCCTATGAATATGAGCGCATTTCATCAAACCGCCATGTTCATAAGACCAAGAACTACTCTGCTTATTCTTATGAGTACTATTGTCCACCTGCAAGACTTCTTGCTAGGGATCCAAAGCCAAAGTTCTCAGATGTTGCACTTAGACTCATTGCTTCAAAGCCACCCTTGAAGATGTGGGTGGCTAAGAAAGCTTAACTCTCTTTCTGCAGGGAAAGGTCTCCAGCCGAAAACCAAAATCGTCTGAAGCTATTGCTGGTGACCTTAAACATCTTGCAGGGCGCGAGATCAAATGCCCAAATGGTCTTATTATGTATTTTGTTCCTGAGTCGCTTGCTACTTGCCCTATCAGTCCTAACCTTGATCTAAGCTTTCATAATCCACTTGCTCATCAAATGTTTTTGCTTCACAATTCCCTTCGTGAAGCCTATCCCCCTAACTGCATTGTAGGGTATGACACCAGCTGCTTCAGAATGGATTATTGATAGTGGGTGTACTAATCACATGACTGGAAAGCGAAGTCTTCTTATAGACTCAACCTTACGTCCATCTGACAAGAGTCACATCACATTTGCTGACACTGGTAAAAGCAAGGTATTGGGTCTAGGTAGAGTTGCAATCTCAAGGGATCAACACATGGATAAAGTCATGATTGTTGAATCCCTTGGTTTCAACTTAATGTCTGTCTCAATGCTTTGTGATTTAAACATGATTGTGGTGTTTGGAAAATATCATTGCCTTGTTCTAATGGAATCTGACAAGTCTCTAGTTTTTGAAGGATATCGGAAAGATGATTTTTACATGGTAGATTTCTCAGCAGGACCACAACTTGCTGTATGTCTTCTAGCAAAAGCCTCAGAATGCTGGCTCTGGCATCGAAGGCTAGGTCATGCTGGCATGAGGAACTTGCATACTCTTGCAAGAAAGAAGCATGTCATAGGCATCGAGGGCGTCAAGTTCAAGAAGGATCACTTATGCGGTGTCTGTGAAGCAGGAAAGATGACGAGGGCCAAGCATCCCTCGAAGACAATCATGACAATGACTCAACCCTTCGAACTACTCCACATGGACCTTTTCAGTCCCACTCATTACTCAACTCTTACTACTACTGCTTGTCTCTATGGCTTTGTCATTGTTGATGATTATTCAAGATATACTTGGGTGCATATAATCCTCTACAAGACTGAAGTGCAGGATGTCTTCAGACGCTTCGCCAATCGAGCCATGAACAACTATGGCATCAAGATAAAGCACATCAGGAGTGACAACGGCACTGAATTCAAGAACACTGGGCTAGATACATATCTTGATACTTTGGGCATCACTCATGAATTCTCAGCTCCGTACACACCATAGCAGAATGGCGTCGTCGAACGCAAGAACAGAACACTTATTGAGATGGCCTGGACGATGCTTGATGAATACAAGACTCCAAGAAAATTCTGGCCTAAAGCCATTGATATTGCATGCCATATCATCAACCGTGTTTATCTTCACAAGCTTCTCAACAAGACATCCTATGAGCTCCTTACTGGAAATAAGCCAAATGTCAGTTACTTCAGAGTATTTGGTTCCAGGTGGTGGATCAAGGATCCACATCACACTTCAAAATTTGCACCAAAAGCACATGAAGGTTTTATGCTTGGATATGGAAAGGATTCACACTCCTACAGAGTCTTCAACCTCTTTCACTATAAAGTAGTTGAAACAGTGGATGTGCGGTTCGATGAGACTAACGGCTCGCAAAGAGAGCACCTGCCAAATGTGCTAGATGAAGTTCCATCCAGTGACTCAATCAAACTTATGGGAACTGGAGAAATCATACCATCTGAAGCTCGGCCTGAAGAGGAAGTTATCATCTCCGCACCTGATCAACCTGCAGACAATGCTCAGCCTGAAGACAATCCTTCTAACGATGACAATGATCAGCAAGAGCAAAATCTTCGTCATGTACATCCTCGTGTTGCAAATGAAGTACAGATTGAGAGAATAATTGATAGCATCAATGCACCAGGTCCACTCACTCGTTCAAGGGCAACACAGCTAGCAAATTTCTGTGGGCACTTCGCATTCGTCTCAATATCTGAACCTAAGAAAGCTGATGAAGCCTTCATGGAACCTAAATGGATTCAAGCTATGCAAGAAGAGCTTCAACAGTTTGAGCTAAATAATGTATGGGAACTAGTTAAGCGTCCTAATCCTCGTAAGCACAATATAATGGGCACTAAATGGATATATCGCAACAAACAAGATGAGCATGGTCAAGTTGTCAGAAAGAAAGCTCGTCTCGTTGCTCAAGGATACACTCAAGTTGAAGGGATTGACTTCGATGAATCATTTGATCCTATGGCTAGACTTGAAGCCATACGCATACTGCTGGCCTATGCAAATCATCATAACATTCTTCTGCATCAAATGGATGTGAAGAGCGCTTTTCTCAATGGCAAGATTGACGAAGAAGTGTATGTTGCACAACCGCCTGGCTTTGAAGATCCAAAACATCCTGACATGGTATACAAGCTCAACAAGGCACTGTATGGCCTCAAACAAGCCCCTCGGGCTTGGTATGACACACTCAAAGACTTCCTGAAGAGCAAAGGCTTCAAACCTGGTTTCCTCGACCCCACTCTCTTCACGAAGACATATGATGGTGAACTGTTTGTGTGCCAAATATATGTGGATGACATTATCTTCGGCTGCACCAATCAGAAATACACTGACGAGTTTGGATACATGATGCAAGAGCAATATCAGATGTCCATGATGGGTGAGTTGAAGTTCTTCCTTGGTCTTCAAGTACGTCAGCAACGTAACGGCATCTTTATATCTCAAGAGAAATACCTCAAAGATTGCCTGAAGAAATTTGGGATGCAAGATTGCAAAGGCTTCACGACGCCAATGCCAGCCAAACATCATCTGGGTCCCGACGACAATGGTAAAGAGTTAGATCAAAAGGTATACCGCTCCATGATTGGTTCCCTGCTTTATTTATGTGCATCTAGGCCAGATATCATGCTTAGTGTTTGCATGTGTACCCGGTTCCAAGCGGCACCAAAGGAATCGCATCACTTAGTTGTGAAGCGAATTCTAAGATATTTGGCTCACACCCCAACACTAGGATTATGGTATCCAAAGGGCTCAGAGTTTGATCTAGTTAGATTCTCGGATGCTGATTATGCTCGTGACAAGGTGGATCGCAAGTCTACATCAGGCACATGTCATTTTCTGGGACGATCACTTGTATGTTGGTCTTTGTCGGTGTCAAAACCGGCGGATCTCGGGTAGGGGGTCCCGAACTATGCGTCTAGGCCGGATGGTAACAGGAGGCGAGGGACACGAAGTTTTACCCAGGTTCGGGCCCTCTCGATGGAGGTAAAACCCTACGTCCTGCTTGATTAATATTGATGATATGGGTAGTACAAGAGTAGATCTACCACGAGATCGAAGAGGCTAAACCCTAGAAGCTAGCCTATGGTATGATTGTTGATGTGTACGTTGTCCTACGGACTAAAACCCTCCGGTTTATATAGACACCGGATAGGGTTAGGGTTACATGGAGTCGGTTACAATGGTAGGAGATCTACATATCTGTATCGCCAAGCTTGCCTTCCACGCCAAGGAAAGTCCCTCCCGGACACGGGACGAAGTCTTCAATCTTGTATCTTCATAGCCCAGGAGTCCGGCTGAAGGTATAGTCCGGCTATCCGAACACCCCCTAACCCAGGACTCCCTCAGTAGCCCCTGAACTAGGCTTCAATGACGACGAGTCTGGTGCGCAGATTGTCTTCGGCATTGCAAGGCGGGTTCCTCCTCCAAGTACTTCATAGAAGATTTTGAACACAAAGATAGTGTCCGGCTCTGCAAAATAAGTTTCCACATATTGCCATATAGAGAACAATATTTACACCAATCTAATGTGCTGACGTATTCCGTAGCATGACACACCATGGCCAAGCCTTTATCCGAGTAGTTTCATTATCCCACCTCAGCGCGTTATGCGAGGCGGTTTCCTTGGCACGTCTTGTTAAAGCAGAGATCGTGTCCCCTTATCCCGGGATTCTCATCAATATGGGCGTGGGTAGACCAACTGCTTCTAGGACTCCTAGATTATAGGCAAGTCCAAACGGACACGGAGATGACGCTTGATATTCACCCTCTTTATAAAGGGGACAAGGCTTTTATTTTTCCCTCCCGTGCTCAATCGAATCCTTCCCCCACCTCAAGCTCAAACGCCCGAAGTTCAGGTCAAGTGCTCCGAACCTCCAGTCATGTCCGGATCTAGCCTTCAAGGCCGATGGATGCCTTCCTCCGTCACGGAAGAAGACATCAAGAAGTTGAGGGAGGCCAGATATCTGACCGCCGAGATTTTGCCTCGGCTACCTCCCCGAGGGCAGGCCGTCCCCACCCCCAAACCCAACGAGAACGTCGTGTTCGTTTCCCACTTCCTCCGAGGTCTAGGCCTTACCCTGACAGGGGTTTGATGTTTTACTACGGGCTAGATTTTCATGATCTAGCTCCGGACTCCTTTCTTCATATCACAACATTTATTGTCGTGTGCGAGGCCTTCCTCTGGGTTACCCCTCACTTTGGCCTATGGCTTAAGACCTTTGAAGTGAAGCCGAAGATGGTCGAGGGGCAACATGCAGCGTGTGGAGGTGCCTCAATACGCAAGATGACGGGAGCTCCGTGGCCCAAAGGTTCCATCCCAGAGGTGTCTGAATTGTGGCAACAGGAGTGGTTCTACATCACGGCTCCTAGAAGTGCCTAGTGGGCGGCCCCCCTGCTTTCCGCTCAGGCCCTCCACCACAGCTGATGTCATGGATCAGCAGAGGTCTGAGCTGGGGTCCAGTCAAGGACATGCCTATACTACAAGGCCGCATTCAAGGTCTCTTCAATGGATATTTCAATTTGGTTGCGGTAACACAGGTTATGCTGGTTCGTCAAGTCCAGCCTTGCAAACGCCGGCCCCTTCGCCTATGGGAGTTCAATCCCGAGGGACCGCGTGCCGTTCAGAATTTTCTCGGCCTGACGCACGAGGAGATGTACAAGTCATTCTTCGGACCTCAGGTGGAGTGTCCGGAAATCACCGAGGACGTGGGCCTGAGTAGTAACCGCACCGTCGAACAGGTAAGGCATCCTTCGGCCGAACATACTCTCTCTACTTCGTTACGAAGTTATTTCTGAGAGTTCGCTTTTTTACCAGGACTGGCTAACAAAGGCGAAGTTGATTCGGTGTTTGGCCCCCCTCCCTGAGGGTTTGGAAAATCCGGTATTGGAAAAGATGCTCCAGACCGCACCTTGCCCGGAGCCCTTGAAGGAAGATACTGTGGAGGATAATGCGGGCGGACGCGGGCCCCCAACGCTGCCCATTCTAGCCGAGGGAGCGAGCTTCTCCATGAGGGAAGGCGACCAGAAGAGGAAAAGGACTGCGCCCAGGGATTCGGAAGCCGAAGCTTCCAAACGGGAGAAGAAGTCTCCCATAGAGGGTCCTACCTTGGAGGGCGCTGTTGCCGCACAAAGTCTGCGGGGGGATTAATTCTCCCTTGAGTCGTAAGTGACCCGAAATACTTTTAATAGTACAGATATGCCATCTTTTTCTTCTGAGGAAATAACCACCGCATATAAATTTTCAGTTCGGGCCTTAGCCCCTCTCAAATGAGCTCATCTTCGGGGGATCTTCTTCCAGAGATGATGGAGAGCGAAACGCCTCCTCCGGATTCCTCCGCTCCAGAAGCGGGCGACCCTGAAGTGTCGTCGCAAAGGACCTCTCCGAGTCCGGTGAGGCCAGAAGATAATCCCATTGACCCCCGAAGCTCCCAGTGTCCGGCTCCCGAAGAGAGCAGAAAAAAGAGGCCGGCACCGTCTAGTGTGCGATCGGATGTTCTGAGGGAGTTGGTGGGGCGAGCGGCCATCTTAGATGAACACCGTGTGATAATGAATACGGTGATGGAGAGAATATCGTCCGCCGAAAGCGGATTGCATGAAGCTTTTATGAGTCTATTGACAGGCTTTGAGGTGCGTAAAAGAATGTATGATAATCCTGCACATGCTAGGTGTGCCCTGTGTAGATAGTAGCCCCTGAGACTCTGGTTGTCGTCGGAAACGACGACAAACAGAGGATCATATTCCCAGGAAATAACCATACTACCTCTATGTGCAGGTGATGGAAGCTCCGGTGGCTAGCCGGACTAGCGAGTTTGCCCATTTAGAGCGGCAGTTGGATGCGGCAGACGCCGACATCGAGCTTGTTAACAAAAGGCTTGACGAGGCACAGGGTAAGTGTGAATATCTGGTAAATGCCACATAGGAAGAGCAGCATGATGCCAGTATCTTTAATATGTTGTGACTGCAGATGGAGCTGCCACTGTTGAAGCCTTGCGGGCAGAACTTGCCCGAGCCAAGGAACAAGCGAGGTTGGGTAATGCGGCTGCTGTGAAGGCGGCCGAAGAGTTGCAAGCCGAGAAGGCCGCGCATGGCGAGACCCGAGACAAGATGGCCAAGATGGCTATAGAATTAAAAGCCGCCACCAACCGTTGTCGGGTTCTTGAAACAGAAAACCAAGCGAAGGCATCGGATCTTGAAAAGGTTGCTCCGACGAAAAAGGATCTCCGCTCTGCTATGAGGGCAAAGAAGGAGGAGCTGCGGGAAGCCGAGGATATTGTAGCTGGGAAATCCTTTATGTTGCGGAGGAAATTCGGAGATCCACGGTATGCCCCTCTAGATCGGCTGTGGAGTTCGGAGGATGTGTATATGGATTTGGCGGCGAGCGCTGCCGATGCGGCCAAGTACTTCCAGGGTCAGACAGACCGTGGAGTAGACCAGCTGTTTTGGAGACAATTTCATTCTCCCGAGCGTCCACTTTCATTGACTGACCAATTAGCCGAATGGGCCAAACTAAATAGGTTGTCCGGACTCTCTATGAGGTCTGTTGTGGATCAGCTATGGCCGGGAAGGTCAAAACCGAACAGCTATTTCAGCTTGGTACAACAGGTCCTTGATGTGGTGACGCGCATTAATGCGATGAGGAGGTCGGCGTGCATAGAGGGCGCATGGATGGCCTTTGCCCGTGTTAAGGCATATTGGGCGGAGATGGATGCTACCAATGTTGCAACGCGGGATTCGGCTATAGGTCGAAAGGCTGCCGAGCACTACTTTGAAGAAGTTCTTGAGGGTGCCTGTTTGATAGAGACCCAGTGCTCAAAAAATATTATGTTTGAGTGATATGTAATCTCATTGTAAGTGAAATGCTTTTATAATTTTTTATAAGGCTATTTTTATACTTTTGCCTGAAAGTAATATGATGCCTCCTGGGCGGCCGTTTATGTATACATGTGTATAACCTGAAAGATTGCAGCCGTCGGCTTCAACCCTCACGCATATAATGCGGAGGTGCTCGCAAAAACACGCATTCACA
The DNA here is from genome assembly GCF_056163025.1 of Triticum urartu. Lineage (NCBI taxonomy): Eukaryota > Viridiplantae > Streptophyta > Magnoliopsida > Poales > Poaceae > Triticum > Triticum urartu. The sequence goes on along the minus strand of NC_141876.1, from coordinate 67,517,024 downwards.
CTTAACCCAACGTCTTGGTCCTATTAAGGAGGTGATAGCGGAGCGAGCGAGGCAACCGGACTATAATGCTTTAGCACTTTCACTTAGCCATAGGAGTTTGACAGTGGGGCTACTAGATAGCCCCTGGTGGCTCCGCACTCTCCCGATCTCGGGGTGCGTACATGCCTGGCCGGGAAACGGCCCTTCATTAAGGTGGAGGAATTGTAACATTCCCACAGGTCATCGAGTGGTTGACCAGTCTCACGCTATATCATGACAGTCAGTTTTCGGCTTTCTCTACTGAGGTGCTCGTCCGGATGAACCAGGGCACAATCATAGTAGTTCTCTTGGTGCTACCTTGGCCGGCAAGGCGGAACGTAAGGCACCAAAACACAGGAGCCGGGCAAACCCAACATTTGACCAAAGACAATGATTCGGAGCTGATGCATATAGGGCCAAACTCGCGACGCCGAATACTCCCTAAGGTATTCGGTCTTTGTGGTATAAACCGGGCCTAAATAGTGGCCTTTGTAAGAAGCCCCATGTGTCCAGGTACGTGCATTGTTCTGGCGTGGCCACATGCCAAGACGTCAGCATCCTTCTCAACGGTGGATATGTATCAACAAGAGACAGTAAAAAAGGTTTACGCAGGGTCTTAATCTAAAAAGAATCCTTGGAGCGGGTCCCTACTGCACGTCTGCACCTGTGTCTCCGTTGTGCCGTATCCTGGATGGGTGTAGCACGATGATCGTCTGTAAAAGAGAGGAAGTTAAGTGAAAAAGTTGTCGTGCAAAAGGATAGTTTTTAAAGAAACCATGTATAATTCAAGATGATAAGAAATTGCCACTTGTCTGCGCGCGTTGAGCCCCTTGTATTGACAAATAGGGGTGTGACCACTTATTTCCGTATAAATAGCGGCGCCGGACTTGATTAGTTGTATCTGAGGTCTTGACGACCTATTGGATGCTTTCGTTTGTCCGGGCGCCTTTAGTGTGCGGCGGCCAAGGCAGCCTCACTCTCTTCAGCGCGCAGAGATCGCTTGATATTTCCGTGCACTGTAATGATGCCACATGGACCGGGCATCTTGACTGTGAGGGAGGCGTAGTGTGGTATTGCATTAAAGCGAGCGAAAGCTTCGCGTCCGAGCAGTGCTTGATAGCCACTTTGAAACGGAGCAATGTGGAAAGTTAAATGCTTGCGACGGAAGTTATCGGGGGAGCCAAATGTAACTTGTAGTAGGAGGGAGCCCGTACAACGAGCCCCTGGGCCTGGCGTTACTCCTTTAAAGGTAGTATTGCTATGGCGAATTTGTGTTGGGTCTAGCCCCATCCCGCGGATTTTGTATCCTGATATATTAGGTTTAGGCTACTGCCGCCGTCCATCAAGACCTTTGTGAAGTGATATCCGCCAATTACTGGGTCTAATACCAGGGCAGCCCATCCTGCGTATCGGATACTTGCTGAGTAATCGCGATGGTCGAAAGTGATCGGTTGAGATGACCAGTGGCAGGACTTCGTGGTGATAGGCACTTGGGTATACTTTCCTGGGAGTGCCGCATTGTTTTTTCCCTTGATTACGTGTAACACGTTTACTGTTTTGACTTCTGGTGGAAATTGCTTTTGTTCCCCCGTGTCTTTCTTGGGGGGCTCGTCCTCGTCTTCACTTGGTGTATCCTCCCCCTTGTGTACGGCGTTGAGCTTGCCGGATTGCTTGAAGACCCAACATTCTCTGTGGGTATGATTAGCAGGTTTACCAGGGGTACTATGAATCTGGCATACTTGGTCCAGAATTTTACTGAGGCTGGACAGCTCGTCCTTGGTGCCTTTAGGGGGCGGCTTTTGGCCTGGCCGAGAGCTTTTGAATCCGGCATTTACTGTGGTGCCCTTCGTGCTGTCTTCTTTATTCCGGCGTTTGTTATTGCTGTTGCACCGTGATTTCCCGTTTCCATCTCTAACTTTAGATGTACTGGGGTCGTTGGTGCTGCATCTGGCTAGCCAGCTGTCCTCCCCCGCGCAAAAGCGGGTCATGAGGTTTGTCGGCCATCGTTCTCGGCTTATTTTGGCCGAGGTGTCTGGCGAGCCATTCGTCACGGATGCTGTGCTTGAAAGCTGCTAAGGCTTCAGCGTCCGGACAGTCGACAATCTGGTTCTTTTTAGTAAGAAAACCTGTTCCAAAGCTTTTGGGCTAACTCTCCGGGCTGTTGAGTTATATGACTCAAATCGTCTGCATCCGGAGGTCGGACATACGTCCCTTGAAAATTTGCCCGAAAGGCATCTTCGAGCTCTTCCCAACTTCCAATGGAGCTTTCGGGGAGGCCTTTGAGCCAGTGACGAGCTGGCCCTTTGAGCTTCAGGGGTAGGTACTTGATGGCATGGAGATCATCTCCTCGAGCCATATGGATATGAAGGATGTAGTCCTCAATCCAGACCCCAGGGTCTGTTGTTCCGTCGTATGCCTCTATGTTTACGGGCTTGAATCCCTCTGGAAATTCGTGGTCTAGCACCTCATCGGTGAAACATAGGGGGTGTGCGGCACCCCTGTAGCTGGGTGTACCGCGTTGTTCGGATGTTTGTTGTGTTGCATTGTATGCTGGGGCGCGCTTCTGTGGTCCATAGATGGATCTTGTTGCACCGTCCTTTGGGTGCGAGCCCTCGCATTGGTTGTGCGTTGCATGGTGAGCGGCGTTGTATGCCGCTCTGTGTTGGTAGAGGGGTCGTCTATCCGACCAGCTGGCTGCTTTGATATTTGGTTGTGGGGGGTCTGAGGCCTCCTCATCGAATTCGGGTAGCAGCTTCCGCTTTGGGTAGCTCTTGTAGGGGCGATTGTCGCCGTACCTTGCTACTGTGTTGAGTATTTTACTCCATCTGATTTGGAGTGTGTCTTGCGCAGCCTTGAGCCTTTGCTTCTGTTTTTTCAGACTCCTCGCGGTGGCAACAAGCCTTCTACGGGCAGTCTGCTGCTCCGGGTACCTGTCCGGCGTTATGTCGTCCGGACCATTATCCTTGATAGGATTTGTTTGTTCGGTTTGATTATCCGGATTGCCATTGTGCGGCAGCGGTTCACCTTGCTCCAACGCTGGGTCTGTGTGATCGCTATTTCTGTCGAGGCGGGATTTGGGGCGGCGCTTGCGTCGCCACTTTGACTGCTTTTCGAGGGGACAAGCCTTCGGTGCGTCCTTCCACTCCTTGTCGTCATCTTTTGGTGCGTCCACCATGTATAAGTCATATGACGAGGTGGCGTTCCAGGGCCCAATAGGCGCTGGTTCTTCATTGAGGGAGTCCTGGATTAGGGGGTGTTCGGGTAACCGGACTATACCTTCAGCCGGACTCCAGGACTATGAAGATACAAGATTGAAGACTTCGTCCCGTGTCCGGATGGGACTTTCCTTGGCGTGGAAGGCAAGCTTGGCGATGCGGATATTCAAGATCTCCTACCATTGTAACCGACTTTGTGTAACCCTAACCCTCTCCGGTGTCTATATAAACCAGAGGGTTTTAGTCCGTAGGACAACTTCATCATACAACAATCATACCATAGGCTAGCTTCTAGGGTTTAGCCTCCTTGATCTCGTGGTAGATCTACTCTTGTACTACCCATATCATCAATATTAATCAAGCAGGACGTACGGTTTTACCTCCATCAAGAGGGCCCGAACCTGGGTAAAACATCGTGTTCCTTGCCTCCTATTACCATCCGGCCTAGATGCACAGTTCGGGACCCCCTACCCGAGATCCGCTGGTTTTGACACCGACAATGGTGCTTTCATTGAGAGTTCCTCTATGTCGTTGCTTTTAGGCCCGATGGCTCCTTCGATCATCAACAACGATGCAGTCCAGGGTGAGACTTTTCTTCCCGGACAGATCTTCGTCTTCGGCGGCTTCGCACTGCGCGCCAATTCGCTTGGCCACCTTGAGCAGATCGAAAGCTACGCCCCTGGCCATCAGGTCAGGTTTGGAAGCCTAAACTACACGGCTGACATCCGCGGGGACTTGATCTTCGACGGATTCGAGCCACAGCCAAGCGCGCCGGACTGTCTCGATGGGCATGATATAGCTCTGCCACCGAACAGCGCCTTGGAGGCCGCACACGCATCGGTTCCGACCATTGATTCGGAGCCTACTGCACCGATCGAGGATTAGCAGTTGGACGCTGCCTCAGGGGCTGCGATCACAGAGGCGATCGAGCCGAACTCCAGCCCCGCACTCCACATGGCCCGTGACTCCGAGGATCCGGATTCCTCTCCGAACTCTGAGCCCCCCGCGCCCCTGCCGATCGAATCCGATTGGGCGCCGATAATGGAGTTCACCGCCGCGGACATCTTTCAGCACTCGCCCTTCGGTGACATCCTGAATTCTCTAAAGTCTCTCTCTTTATCAGGAGAGCCCTGGCCGGACTATGGTCAGCAAGGTGGGGATACGGACGATGAAGAAATTCAAAACCCACCCACCACCCACTTCGTAGGCAGTATCGACGACTTAACCGACATGCTTGACTTCGACTTCGAAGACATTGACGGCATGGACGATGATGCAGGAGACAAACAAGAACCAGCACATGTAGGGCGCTGGAAGGCCACCTCATCATATGACATATATATGGTGGACACTTCAAAGGATGGAGATGGCGATGGAACAGTGGGGGACGATAACTCTAAGAAACAGCCCAAGCGCCGGCGTCAGCGGCGCCGCTCTAAATCCCGCCAAAGCAAAAACGGTGATTCCGACACAGGAGATAATACTACTCCGGATAGCGCCGAAGAACACCCCCTCCAGCAAGATTCAGCATAGGAGGACAGAGAAGCCAGCCCTCATGAGAGGGTGGCGGACCAAGAGGTTGAGGACGATAATTATACGCCTCCCTCCGAAGACGAGGCAAGCCTCGACGACGACGAGTTCGTCGTGCCAGAGGATCTCGCTGAACAAGAGCATTTTAAACGCAGGCTTATGGCCACGACAAGCAGCCTCAAGAAAAAGCAGCAACAGCTTAGAGCTAATTAGGATTTGCTAGCTGACAGATGGACTAAAGTCCTTGTGGCCGAAGAGTATGAACTCAAACGCCCCTCCAAGAGTTACCCAAAGCGCAGGCTGCTACCCCGACTAGAGGAGGAAGCACCTACATCACCAGCGCATGACATGGCCGACCGGCCACCTCGTGGCCGCGACAGAGAGGCCTCTTGGCCCTCCACTCAAGCCATGCCCAGATGCCGCGTTAAGCATACTAAGGCACGGGAAAATGCGCCCGACCTACGCGACATACTAGAGGACAAGGCAAGGCAAACAAGATCGATCTACGGATCGCGCAGGCGCCCCACGGCACGTGACGGTGATCGTCACTCTGGATGCAATAAATCCGGCCGGGCCGAACTCAACAGACAAAGCTCCTTCGAGCTGCGTCGTGATATAGCCCAATACAGAGGCGCCGCACACCCACTATGCTTCACAGAGGAAGTAATGGATCATAAAATCCCTGAGGGCTTCAAACCCATAAACATCGAATCGTACGATGGCACAACAGATCATGCGGTATGGATCGAGGATTATCTCCTTCATATCCACATGGCCCGCGGTGATGATCTACACGCCATCAAATACCTCCCACTCAAACTTAAGGGACCAGCCCGGCATTGGCTTAACAGCTTGCCAGCAAACTCAATCGGTTCTTGGGAGGACCTGGAAGCCGCATTCCTTGATAACTTCCAGGGCACTTATGTGTGACCACCGGACGCCGATGACCTAAGCCACATAATTCAGCAGCCAGAGGAATCGGCCAGGCAATTCTGGACATGGTTCCTAACAAAGAAAAACCAGATAGTCGACTGTCCGGACGCAGAGGCCTTAGCGGCCTTCAAGCATAATATCCGTGACGAGTGGCTTGCCCGGCACCTGGGACAGGAAAAGCCGAAATCTATGGCAGCCCTCACGACACTCATGACCCGCTTTTGCACGGGAGAAGACAGCTGGCTAGCTCGCAGCAACAATTTAACCAAGAACCCTGGTAATTCAAATACCAAGGACAAAAGCGACAGGTCACGTCAGAACAAACAAAAGCGTTGCGTTAACAGTGACAGCAACGAGGATACGGCAGTTAATGCCGGATTCCAAGGCTACAAATCCGGTCAACGGAAAAAGCCATTCAAAAGAAATACTTAGGGCCCGTCCAGTTTGGACCGAATACTCGACCGCTTGTGCCAGATACATGGCACCCCCGAAAAGCCAGCCAATCACACCAACAGGGATTGTTGGGTGTTCAAGCAGGCAGGCAAGTTAAGAGCCGAAAACAAAGACAAGGGGCTGCATAGCGACAACGAGGAGGAGCCCAGGCCGCCGAACAACAGTGGACAGAAGGGATTTCCCCCACAAGTGCGGATGGTGAACATGATATATGCAACCCACATCCCCAAGAGGGAGCGGAAGCGTGCGTTACGGGACGTATATGCGATGGAGCCAGTCGCCCCAAAGTTCAACCCATGGTCCTCCTGCCCGATCACCTTTGATCGAAGGGACCACCCCACTAGCATCCGTCACGGCGGCTTCACCGCATTGGTTCTAGACCCAATCATTGACGGATTTCATCTCACAAGAGTCCTCATGGACGGCGGCAGCAGCCTGAACCTGCTTTACCAGGATACAGTGCGAAAAATGGGCATAGATCCCTCGAGGATCAAGCCCACCAAAACGACCTTTAAAGGCGTCATACCAGGTGTAGAAGCCAACTGTACAGGCTCAGTCACACTGGAAGTGGTCTTCGGATCTCCGGATAACTTCCGAAGCGAGGATTTAATCTTCGACATAGTCTCGTTTCGTAGTGGCTATCACGCACTGCTCGGGCGAACTGCATTCGCAAAATTCAACGCGGTACCGCACTATGCATACCTCAAGCTCAAGATGTCAGGCCCTAGAGGAGTAATCACGGTCAATGGGAACACTAAACGCTCCCTCCGAACGGAGGAGCACACGGCAGCGCTCGCAGCAGAAGTACAAAGCAGCCTCTCTAAGCAGTTCTCCAGTTCGGCCTTCAAAAAGCCGGACACTGTCAAGCGCGCCTAGAGTACCCTATAACAAGACCGCCTGGCACGTTCTGAGCTAGCGTAGCAATGCAGCCCCAACCCTAGCCCTCGCGATATAGCGAAACCAGTGCTTCACGTACATAACTACGCTCTTGAAATACCATGGGCACAGGGGAAGGGACACTATCACGGCACGCCCAAAATACGGCTTAAACCGCACCAGGGGCTGCCGGATTCCTTTTTTTCTCTTACTCTCAGGACTCCATACTTCGGATGACCCGTTCGGCAATTCAACTGCCGCACAAACGATGCAAGATCCAGGAAAGCAGACAAGCCACGCCGCATTATGGAACTCCCAGGTGGTCTCTATTGCGAGCAGTATACCTGTTTTTTAATACAATTCCGCGGCCTGCCCCTGGCCAGGACATGTTAAATAGTCCAATTTCTTTTGCTTATCGCACTATTTGTATCGTTCCGCTTTCATAGCAGCCTTTCTATAAACAATGCATAGCTTTTTGTCTATTTTTTGCATTATCCTCTTTTTTATATATATGTTTATTAATAACATGTTGCATCCGTACACTGTGGTACGGCAAAAATACGCCAGGGGCTTCAGTACCCATCAATATGGCGTGAGAAGTCCATACACTTTCACAAGTGCGGCACCCCGAACTTATAGCACTATATGCATCGGCTCCGAATCATGATTTGGGTCAATAGTTGGGTTTGCCCGGCTCCTATGTTTTGGTGCCTTACGTTCCGCTATATCGGCTAAGGTAGCACTAGGAGAACTACTGCGATTGTGCCCCAGTTGAGCTGGGCTGAGCACCTCAGTAGAGAAAGCTAAAACTGACTGTCATGATGAGGCGAGAGACCGGTCGCTGTTCAAGAGGTTTTTCGAGTCCTTAAAGACTTATGCCGCTTCGAGCGAGGAACCGGCTTTGTCCGGCCAAGGCGTGGATAGCGCCCCGAACTCGGTCTTCCGAATACTAGGGGCTTCGCTGAAATTTAAAATTATAGAGTTCTATGGCTAAGTGAGAGTGTTCAAGCATTATAGTCCGATTGCCTTGTTCGTTGTGCTGAGCGCCTCCCTCGACGGACCCAATCATGGGAAAAAGAGCGCTCAGGTTTATCCCGAACACCCCAGCACTAGTGGCATGGGGGCAGAAGCCGACGACTGGCCATCTCTCAATTTTTTGATAAACGGCCGCACAGAAAGTAATATTTTAAATTCAACAAGCATTGCTTAGCACATATGAACAAGTTTTCAGCGTACAGGATAACACGAGCGAGTTCATTCAAAAATTACATCCTTGGTACATTCATCCGCCATAAGGCGGGCACCAGCCAGAACATCCTTGTAATAGTTCTCAGGCTTGCGATGCTCCTTCCCCGGCGGCGGCCCGTCCCTCACAAGCTTCTCACCGTCCAGCTTACCCCAGTGCACCTTTGCACGGACAAGGGCCCTACGGGCACCTTTGATGCAGACGGAGCGCTTGATGACCTCGAGCCTTGGACAAGCCTCCACCAGCCGCCGCACCAGTCCGAAGTAGCTCCCAAGCAGGGCCTCTCCAGGCCACAGCCGAACAATGAAGCCTTTCAGGGCTTGTTCGGCTGCCTTGTGGAGCTCGACCAGCTGCTTCAGCTGGTCGCTCAAGGGCACAGGGTGTCCGGCCTCAGCGTACTGAGACAAGAACACCTTCTCCGTCGAGATGCCTTCCTCGGCTCGGTAGAATGCGGCGGCATCGGATACGCTACGGGGAAGATCTGCGAATGCCCCTGGAGAGCTCCGGATTCGGGTAAGTAACAAGTAGTTTACTTTTATATGTCTGCTTTGCATAGAGAATGCCTTACCCGCCGCTATCTTTTTCACCGCATCCAATTCCTAGAGGGCCTTTTGGGCTTCGGCCTTGGCAGATTTGGTAGTTTTAAGGGCCGCAGCAAGCTCGGACGCTCGCGTCTTCGAGTCGAGCTCCAAACTCTCATGTTTTTTCATGAGAGCCTGAAGCTCTTGCTGCACCTCGCCGACCTGCGCCTCAAATTTCTCCCGCTCGGTGCGCTCCGTGGCCGCTTTCTTCTTGGCCTCGGACAGAGCCTGCTTGAGGGTCGCCACCTCAGTTGTGGCCCCAACAATAAGCAGTGTACTCCTGTCATTTTTTGCAATTGCGTCTTCTTATAGGCATTTTTTCTATAAGGTATCTCTTACCTTCTTTCTCCTCGAGCTGCCGTTTGGCAAGGCCGAGCTCTTGCTCGATCCGCTCGAGGCCCTGCTTCAGGGCACCCACCTCCGCAGTCAGTGCGGCGGTGGCCAGCAGCGAAGCCTGCATACGTATATTGACTCCTTTTTAGTTAGACTCCTGCGATATTTAATAGATCCTCTATTCGGCTTTTCTTTCCGAACGCCAAACAGAGCATCAGGGGCTACTGTCTATGCGGTAATATTTTTACATATTTTTTACTTACCTCCAAGCCTGTTAGAAGGCTAGCACAAGCTTCAGTCAGTCCGCTTTTGGCGGACCGAACCTTCTGGACCACCGTACTCATGATGGTACGGTGCTCCTCGTCGATGGAGGCGCCCTTAAGCACCTCCAGCAGATTGTCAGGCGCCTCCGGTTGGACGGAGGACGCCGGCTCAATAGGCTTGCTCCTCTTGGCAGGAGTTCGCCTGCCGCGGTCCGAAACCGTTGATGATTCCGGCACGGTGTCCGGCTTAAAGCCGGACTTGGAGCCCTGGGGGGTCTGGTCCCCTTTACTCCTGGAGTCCGGGAGGTCACCTCGCGGTTCCTCCTGGACCACCTCCTCTTGCCCCGAAGCTTGTCGCGACGCCACTTCGGCGTCATCCGCAGCACAGGGGGAGGCAGCGGGCGGAACTGAATTCACGTCCGATGAATCCAGGGAGCCGCTCGACGACTCATCGAGCCCATCCTTGGGCGGGCTGCATAATTACATTCGACATTAGGGAAAGCTGCACAACAAAAGGAATATCATGAGTTACTCTGGTATCCAAACACTTACGATTTCGCCGGACGCTTGGCCCTGTCCGGCCACTCCTCTTCGTCCTCGTCGGCGTCGGGGGCGTAGTCCGGCGGAGGGGTTTTCCTCTTCTTGGACCCTTCGGCCTCCCCTACTGGGGCGGCCTTCCTCTTCTTTCCTCCCCCTGCTGGAGGGGGAGAGGTCTCTTCTTCCTCCTCCTCGTCTTCACGGGAGGAGTGCGTCTCGGACTCGTCGGACGACGAGTCCAACACCACCATACGCCGGGAACTCTTTAGAGTCCCCGTGGCCTTCTTCTTCTTGGCCTTCTTCTCCGGCACCACATAAGGTGCCGGAACCAGTAGCTTCACTAGGAGAGCAGGGGCTGGGTCTTCGGGCAAGGGAGCCGGATAGTTAATCAGTCCGGACTTCGCCTGCCAATCCTGTCAAAAGTGAGGGAGTTTAGATCCCGCATAGAGTCAAACTATGAAGAAAACTTAACATCCTGTAAAAGATGAAAATATTTTACCTCGCCAGCAGGACGTTGCGAGCTGAATCCGCGGTCTTCGGAGGCAGATGTGGGAGCCTCGGCGCCTTTGGTTAGCCCCCTCCAGACATCTTCGTACGTCGTGTCGAAGAGCCTGCTCAGAGTTCGGTGCTACGCCGGGTTGAACTCCCACAAATTGAAGTCCCGTTCTTGACACGGAAGGATCCGGCGGACGAGCATGACCTGGACTACGTTGACAAGCTTGAGCTGCTTGTTCACCAGGGATTGGATGCATTTTTGCAGTTCGGTCACCTCTTCTTCGTCGCCCCATGACAAGCCCGTCTCCTTCCAGGACGTGGGCCGCGTAGGGGGTCCGGATCGGAATTCAGGGGCTGCGATCCACTTCGGATTGCGTGGCTCGGTGATGTAAAACCACCCTAACTGCCACCCCTTCAAGGTCTCCACAAAGGAGCCCTCGAGCCATAGGACGTTGGCTATTTTGCCCGCCATGGCACCTCCGCACTCCGCCTGGTTGCCGCGCACCACCTTTGGCTTGATGTTGAAGGTCTTGAGCCAGAGGCCGAAATGGGGACGAATGCAGAGGAAAGCCTCGCACACGACGATAAACACCGAGATATTGAGGATGAAGTTCGGGGCCAGATCGTGGAAATCTAGGCCATAGTAGAACATGAGCCCGCGGACAAATGGGTGGAGAGGAAAACCCAGTCCGCGGAGGAAGTGGGGAAGAAATACTACCCTCTCATGGGGCCTTGGGGTGGGGAGAAGCCGCCCCTCCTCAGGAAGCCGGTGCGCGATGTCTTTGGACAAGTATCCGGCCTTCCTTAGCTTTTTGACATGGCCCTCCATGACGGAGGAGACCATCCACTTGCCTCCCGCTCCGGACATTGTTGGAGAAGGTTGGGGTAGGAAGTGCGGGCTTGGGCGCTGGAGCTCGGGTGCGCAGAAGATGGATAGGCAAAGGAGGAAGAAGGCGTAGGTAAAAAGGTGGATCCTTATCCCCTTATATGGGCGGATGCGACTATGCGTCCCCACCAGCCTAGTAAAACTCGCTTGCCTCCCAAGCATCATGATAAATGGCGTGGTTGGGTTACCCACGTCCGTATTGATGAGAATCCCATAAATGGGGGACACGATCTCTGCTTTGACAGGACGTGCCAAGGAAACCGCCTCGCAAAACACGCTGAGGTGGAAAAGTGAAAACGATTCAAATAAAGGCTTGGCCGTAGTGTGATGTCACGCTACGGAATACGTCAGCAGATTAGATTTGTGTTAATATTATTCTCTCTGTGGCAATACGTGGAAACTTCTTTTGCACAGCCGGACACTACTCTTGGTGTTTACAAACTTTTATGAAGAATTTGGAGGAGGAACCCGCCTTGCAATGCCGAAGACAATCTACGCGCCGGACTCGTCGTCATTGAAGCCTGGTTCAGGGGCTACTGAGGGAGTCCTGGATTAGGGGGTGTTCGGGTAGCCGGACTATACCTTCAGCTGGACTCCAGGACTATGAAGATACAAGATTGAAGACTTCGTCCCGTGTCCGGATGGGACTTTCCTTGGCGTCGAAGGCAAGCTTGGCGATGCGGATATTCAAGATCTCCTACCATTGTAATCGACTTTGTGTAACCCTAACCCTCTCCGGTGTCTATATAAACCGAAGGGTTTTAGTTCGTAGGACAACTTCATCATGTCGGCGTTCTGGGAACAGGGGCCCCCAGACTTGCCTGCCTGCGGCGTGGCTCAAAGGGGGGCCCAGCACGGCCCATCTTCATCAACACAGACCCAAGACCCTCGCGAGGGGCCAAGCCTCGCGGGGTGGATGACACGGAGCTTCCTCAGGCACGGCCTCATCAGGCTGGCTCGCGAGGAGGCGGAGAGATCAAGGCAGGGTACCTCACGAGGTGCCCATGACGCAAGCCATGACGACCAAGGGCGCCAGGCGGGTGCCAGCCCGCGCAGTGTCCTCCTTTCCTCTTTGGTGCAAAGGAAGCAAGCGCAGCCGCGGAGTACCGAGGCATTAGGCAAAGGTTTCCATTTCGGTGCAACAAGACCAAGACCAGGAGGACTACAAGACGGAGGTCATCGTGGAGCCCAAGACGGCGTCACCACCAGAGCTTTGTACGGGCGAAGACTACTTTTGTCAGGATAGCTGGTACTAGCTGTCCCCCTTCAAATTAGCCTGCCATTGTTGGCTCCCTTCCCGCTCAATATTTGGGAAGAGGACCAGGGCCTCTATAAATAGGACCAGCCACCCACAGAGGGGGAGGAGTTTTTTGGATCGAGATCAGGAAGGGAGGCTAAGGACGAAGAAGAGAGTATCATCAATCGGAGAGAGAGAGAGAAGGGTGACTGAACTCCTCCCAGCAGTTCATCGCCCCAGCAAAGAACAGACCCTCATGAGGCTGTTCTTCCTTGTATTGTTCATCATCATTAGCCCAAGAGGCAATCCACCACGCCACACACTAGAGTAGGGTATTACACCACAACGGTGGCCCGAACCAGTATAAACCCTGTGTCTCTCGTGTTGTTCATTCCATAGCTTAGATCTTAGCGAGGCGGAGGGGTGCAGGTAGGTAGGAGGCGAAATCTCCGTGCGCACCCCAGTGTTCGAACCTCAAGGGTCTGCCGGAACCCGAAATCTGACATTTGGCGCGCCAGGTAGGGGTGCGCCGGAATTCGTCTTCCACCACCCCGTTCTCCTCCGACCATCGCGCCCATGTCTGACGCTCGTCGGGCCCGCGCCGAGCGCCGGGCCGCTCTCGCTTCCCGCGTCGCCCAGACAGCTCCTCTCGGCGGGCGTTCTCATCGTTCCCCGTCACCTGCCGTCAACGCTGCCACCGGCCCGGTGGGGGATGAGCAGCAAGCGTCGTCTCAGCATCCGTCCGTGCGGCAAGACGGCCGCACCGCAACTCCCTCGCTCACCCCAGCTGGTTCTTCGTCCGCGCGCTCCGCGCACCCATGGAGGCTCGAGCTGCGCTCATCGCGGCAAACGAGCTCCTGCGCTACCGTCCCGTTGACGACGTCTACGAAGAATGGCTCGACCGCGTCGCCGAGCTCGTTCGCGCCGTAGGGGGCTCTCCTGCGCCGTCCGTTCCGCTACACCGCACCCCGCCCCGCGCGGGCGACGAAGCTCCGGCAGCGCCCCGGCCGCCTCCTCCTCAAGAAGGCGCCATGGCTCCAAGGCGCATGGCCCCTGGGCGGAACCCACTCCGTCAGGTGCCAGCGCGGCAAGAGCAGAGTTGCCAGGAAGTCCCTCGCCCGCAAGAAGCTGCCCGGGCGCTCCCTGCTCCAGCACGTTGCGACCATGCTCCTGCTCCCGCATGTCAAGACCCAGCTGCAGCGCGTGGGGACATGCAAGACCAAGCTCTCCATCACCCAAGGCCTCCCGTGGCCACAGCAGGCTGCCGTGCCTTCACCACCGAGCTACGCAGTGTCGCATGGCCCGGCAAGTTCAAGCCAGACCTGCCTCCTCGTCACGACGGCACGGCTGACCCTGCGGAGTTCCTCTAGCTCTACGAGCTGGGCATCAAAGCTGCTAACGGAGACGAGAAGGTCATGGCGAACTGGTTTCCCATGGCGCTCAAGGACGGGGCCCGCACCTGGCTCCTGAACCTGGCTCCAGGCACGATCTCCTCCTGGGACGAGATGCGCACCCGCTTCATCACTAACTTCCAAGGTACTCGCGACCGGCCACCCGCCGTGAGCGACATGCGCGGCATCAAGCAGCAACCCGGGGAGACCCTGCAGAAGTACATCCAGCGCTTCAACAACGCATGCCTCAAGATTCCCAGGGTGACTGAGGAGGCCATCATCTCAGCCTTCTCCGACGGCGTGCGCGATGTCAAAATGAAGGAGGAGCTGGCGATGCATGAAGACCTGTGCACTTCCTTGGAGCTGTTCAACTTGGCAACCAAGTGCGTCAGGGCTGAGGAAGGGCGTCTCTCCCTCCTCGAGCTGCCTGCCGCAAACCCGGAAGAGAAGAAGCCCAAGGCCAAGGATGTGAAGCGCAAGGGGGCTGCCGTGCTCGCAGCAGAACCAGACACCAAGCGGGGCAGAGATCAGCCCGAACCTCCCAAGGGCAGTCGGTACTGTGTGTACCACGACCTCCACACCCACAACACCAACGAATGTCAAGAGCTCCGAGCCGTGCGAGAAGGAAGGATCGGCCGTCGCCCCGACCGCGATGACCGGGGCTACGGTCAAGGAGGAAGGAACACAGGACGCTGGGAAGACCGTGGCCCGCGCCAAGGGTGGCGCGATCAACCTCGCGAGGATCGCTGGCAAGACCCGCCTCGCGAGGGAGACTGGAGGGGTCAGCCTCGCGAGGATCGCCCGCAAGGCAACGCAGGCCTCCCTCCGCTATCGCCGCAACCAAGGAGAAATGAGGACCGCCACCAGGACGAGGGGGCTGGGGGCTTCCAGGAGCCGCGCGCGATCGCCTGCATCCTGGGCGGGGCTCAAGCCCCAGCCTCTCAACGCATCTTCAACCAGTTCGCCCGCGATGTGAATGCAGTCCTCCCCAGGCTCGAAGCCACGCGCCCTCTCAGGTGGTCGGTGTGCGCCATCACGTCCAGCTCGGCAGATCAGCTCAAGTGTGCGGCTACAGCCGGAGTCCTCTCGATGCTCTGTTCCCCAATCATTAGCAACGTGGTGGTCACCAGGACCCTCATCGATGGCGGGGCAGGGCTCAACGTCCTATCCGTGGAAACGTTCAACAATCTCCAAGTGCCCTACAGCCAGCTTCAGCCAACCAAGCCTTTCTCCGGAATCACCGACGGCTCCACGGTCCCGATTGGGCAGGTCCGCCTTCCTGTCACCTTCGGGGCACGTGACAACTACCGCACCGAGCTCATCGACTTCGACGTCGCTCACATTCGCCTGTCGTACAACGCCATCCTTGGGTACCCAGCGCTGGCCAAGTTCATGGTCGTAACTCACCATGGCTACAACGTCCTCAAGATGCCAGGAAGTGGAGGAGTCATCACGGTGCCCTGTGAAGAGAAGGATGCGGTGTGTTCCCTGGAACGAGTCTTTCAGGCCGCATCACTGGAAGACCCGGATCGCGGAAGAAGGAGGCTTCCCGAGACCGCCCCCAAGAAGAAGAAGACATCGTCCGGCCCGGCCCCTCAGGAGGCAGGCCCCTCTGGACCCGTTTCTGCCCAGGGGGAACCTCCTTCCATCGCATAGGAAAGCGCGCCCGGCACCCTCCTCAGGCAGGGCTCGGGGGCTCTCCCCTGGAGGGCCACCGACCTGGCTAAGGTCATGAGGGAGGCGCTTGGGCACCGCATGGAGGCGTGTTTTGAAGCATGTTTCCCTCAAGAAGGAGTAAGGCAAGGAGAGCCAGACCCTCAGGAGTTCGTCAACAAGGCCATTCAGGAGCTACAGGAGTCAAGAGTCATGAAAGGCGGCCGCCGCCTACCAGCAGTGGCTCCCCATCCAGGCGAGGATGGTGGGCTGCGCATCTGCATCGACATACCAGGGCTCAATCGAGCCGCCTCTCTGGAGCGCCACTGGCCCTCGCGAGTGGGGCGCTGCGGAGGTCCACCCCACAGCTACGTTTGCATGCCTTATGGCTTGCCAAACGCGGCTGCCATGTACCAGCGCCTCATGAGGAGCATCACGGAGGCACAAGAGGCCAGGCGTTCCGCAGCCCTGGCGGAGATGGAGATGGTCCGCGGGGAGCTGCCAGCACCTCCGGAGCCTCCCGAGGCCCCCGGGCCTGGGGGCTCGTGAGGATCGGCTTCCGCAGCCCACCGAGTCTGCTACACCAACACCCCTTCGTCCTCAACGTTATCAGGTGACATCTTTCAAGTTTCACTTCCAGCTGGGAGCGCCCCCCAGGGCTGCATTATTCCCAGGCCACGTGGGTCCGTCCCTGCGGCATGTATCCCTTTTATTTCATGTTGTTAGCTTACCTTATTGGGGGCGCCCCTCGGGCTGCATGATCCCCAAGTCGCTCGGGCCAGACCCAGCGGCATGTATCCCATTTGCGTTTATTCCCGGTTATGCATTATACCCACCATGCTTGATTATTTGATGCCGGTCCACGGCACCTCTTCTTCTCCATGTCGACCACTTGCACGTTAAAGGGGGGGGTACTTGAGCATCGCGACTCAGGGCTCTTACTGGCTCTCCAGCCCTCACCCTCTGGCCTTGTCCACGGCATTGCGACCTGGCATACTAGTGACGGCTGAGACTAGCTCGAGGGCCGGGACCCGAGGACGTAGACTGCCGGCATCTAACCAAATTTGCAGGGACACATCACAAGATAAGGCCCAGTGTCAGGCGCAACCCGCCTAGAGGTAGGGCCCCGTGAGTCCCGCACTGGCTCACGGGTGCCCAGATACACCTCGCCAGGCCCTACCGTGCCAGCCACGTGTCAGGGCGGGGCTGTACACGCCCCGGGGGCTCCTCCCGGAGGGGGGGCCCTTCCCACATACCAGTGGAAGCACCATTCTCCGTGCTGGCTGATGACACTGCCAAGGAGCAGCTATGCCCGTACACATACGGAAGCGCTATGCTCCGCGCTGGTGATAAACAACTGAGGGTGGCCCCCGGGCCGCATCAACCTCAGGGATCCCAGAGCTCGGTGTCTAGCCTCATCGTAACGCCTCCCCTTGGGAGTGCCGCGCGAGGGGGCTGGGCACGGGGGCTGCGCCTGGGTCACGCCCAGACGCACGCCGCGCAGCCAGGCCCCCCTGGGCCTGGTTCGTCGCGCGTCTCTCCCCGAGTGGAGCCAAGGTACGAAGGCCGTTTGAGCGTCAAGGGGGACTCCTGAGCATCGCGACTCAGGAGCCTAACTGGTCACGTAGCCCCTCACTCCTTAGTTCTGAAAGGCTAACGCTGGGTGAGGTACGCGCGCGGCCGGGCTCTGCAGACGTAGAACGGTAGATCCACCCACATCACACCTCCCTACTTGCTGTTCGTGCGCCAAGGGGGACTCCTGAGCATCGCGACTGAGGAGCCTAACTTGTCACGTAGCCCCTCACTCCTTGGCCCCGTCCTGGTTTCCGGTCGGGACTAACGCTGGGTGAGGTATGCGCGGGGCCGGGCTCTGCCGGCGTAGAACATAAGCAAATAGGAAGGAAAAGCGCAAATTTCAAGGAATTCAAAAGCAAATATTACAGTCCACACTGTTATATCAATGCCAAACGCAAGTTTAAACGCCTCCCCGAGGCATGATACATGTGCAGGAATTAAAGGCAGGACAGGAGCCACAACGGAGTCACTTGTCGGCGGAGGAGCAACGCGGAGTGGGTTCGCCTTATGGAGCAGTGAGGTCGGCAGCGCCTTGCTTCGGCTTGGTGCTGAAGGCCCGGAACTTCCCCAGCAGAGCCTCCGCGCGACCCTTCACGGCCTCAGCAGCGGCAGCGGCACGCTCGCCGCTTACTGGCTCCAGCAGGCTGTCGAGGTCGACGCCGGGATCGTGAAGGTAGATGTGGGTGAGGACCCGCGTCAGTGCTGTAGAAGACAGGACACGCGCCTCGGCCTCGGCCGTGGGGCCAAGGCCAAGGGCGACATCTTCAAGAGCACGAACCAGGAAGGGAAGCAGCTTGGCGGGGCCGTCCTCGGCGCCAGCCAGCGGGCTCTCCAGGCCGCTGTCGTAAAGCGTCCTCAGCGAGGAGCGAGCCTTCTCCTCCATCTTCGTGAAGGCCACGTGGTCCTCAGCAAGAACCAGGGCCTTGTCGTCCAGCTCGGCCTTCCTCGCCCCCAACTCCTGCTCCAACGCGCCTAGGCGGTTGCAGCTCGTCCTCCAGCGCCTTGCAGTGACCACGGACGTCGACCGCCTCCCCCAGGGCTGCGTCACGAGCAGCCTTCGCCTCAAGGACGACCTGCTTCTCCTCATCGCAAGTCGTCGAGGCCTGGACCAGCGCCGCCCGAATCGAAGCGTCGGAGCGAACCCATCCTGAAGCCAGATCCAAGCGCCTGGCCACTAAGCGAGGGTCGGCGCCAAGAAGATCCTGCCGCAGTCGGTCCAGCTCAGCAGCAGCATGATCCAAAACGGCAGAAGGAGTCGGAGAGACAGCAGCTGGTGGAGTAGGAGGAGAAGGCAGCAGCACGGCCACAGCGTCCTGGGGCGGAGTCTGCTACGCCCCAACGGCTGTAGTGGAGGCGGCAGGCAAGGACACCTCGGGAGTCACATGGGCCGTGGGGGCTGAGCTCGCCCCAGCTGGCTCAGCCAGGCCTCGCGAGGACGACCGGGCAGGAGAAGCCCGTGCGTCGCGGTCACCCTCCTTCGCGGGCAGAGGCGCTGCCACGGATGGAACCTCAGGAGCTCCCTTCATTTTCTTTGCTGCGGGCGCTAGCCTATCCAAGAGATGCGGACGTCAAGCCTCAGAAGCAGAAAAGAAATAAAGACAAGGATCAAATGCTTATGGGTCGTCGCCAATGAGCTCGAGCGGCCTCCGGCCAAATTTGAAGCCTGAAAGCCGGCTGGAAGGGTCAACCTTGGGGAGCTTGGAAGCGGAAGGCGCGTCTGCGGTCCGCCTCGGGGCCGGGGCAGACCCGCGGGAGATCAGCCCGGTCCTGTCTTTCTTCGGGATCGGGGGCAAGCTCCCGCCGTCCTGCTCATCATCATCCTCGTCGTCATCCTCGTCGTCATCGCTCGGAGAGAGGCGGGGAACGGGGGACCTGCGCCGGGGGAGGGGAGCCCTCGACTCTCCGTCAGTCGCCTCGGAGTCAGGCCCTCTTTCCCGCTCCCCTCCTTCCTCCTCTTTGCTGGAGTCGTCGGAGGGCACGTCCACCGGTTCCTCGGGAGTTTCCATGGGCACGGGCCCATCCCCGTTGAAGACGGGCATGGACTCCACTACCTGCTCCCAGTCGTCGCGGAGGAACAAGGGCGTAGGAGCGCCCTCCAACCTCTCCACATTGCCCCCGACCAGAGATTGGAGGACCGCAGCCAGATCTCCGTCGGCCAAGGCCGCTGGGCTCGGATGGGCCTCCACATCGGAAGTGAGTACCGCTGAAGCAGAGCCAGCTGGTGCTCCAGGAATTCCCTCAGCAGCGACGCACCGGTCAGCTTCGCCGCCGCCATGTTGGCCGGCCTCAGATCCGCGTCCATCTTCTCCAACACCAGCTTCGCGCGGGGGTCCGCGAGCTCCGCTCGACCCCAATAGCTGGAGCTCGTGGGCTGCTCCGTGGGCAAGATCAGCCGAGGGTGGATGCGCCCAGCATCCGCCAAGACCCACTTGCTCCTGAAGCCCTCAATCCTTTTCTCGGGGTTTGAGATGGCAATGGCGCCACCGTACGCGATGAAGCTCGCACACGCGGAAGCAGGACCGCGAGAGGTCCGGAGGTAGAAGTAGTGGCACAGCAAGGCCACTGAGGGCTGCACCCCTACGTGAGCCTCGCAGTAATAGGCGGAGATTGCCAGGAGAAGGACGGAGTTGGGGTGGAGATGCAGAGCCTGTAGCTTATAATGGCGGAGGACAGAGAAGAAGAACTCGGAGAAGGGAGGCACCAGGCCAGCGGCAATGGCACTTACGAAGAACGGATAGAAGGTGCTCCCTTGGCCCTCAGGGGTGGCGGAGCCGGCCTTGAACACCTTCGCCCCATCGATGCCCTGCACCGCCGCCATCTGACGCAACCGGGCGAGGCTTGCCTCCGACACGTTTGGTGAGTCCAGGGCAGACGAGTACCAAGCTCCGGTCGAGGACTGACGAGGCGCCATGGCTTCCTAGGTCACGCGGTCGGAGTAGATCTGGAAATTCTGGAGGAAGGAAGGAGAGGCGCAAGAAAGGGGATCTGAGCAGCAACCAGAGAAAGAAAAAAGCAAAGCCTGGGCAGATGCCGCTCCCTTATCAACTCATGCATTTGCTGAGGCACCCACGTCCAGTCAACCGCCACACGGCGCCCAAGGCCGCAGGCTGTTAGGGCCCGCGGCGCTTTGCCCTTACCCTTCCGCCTCCCTGCACGGCCAAGTTCGTGCGCGCCTTGGGCCCGGGGGCTACTGTCGGCGTTCTGGGAACGGGGGCCCCCAGACTTGCCTGCCTGCGGCGTGGCTCAAAGGGGGGCCCGGCACGGCCCATCTTCATCAGCACAGACCCAAGACCCTCGCGAGGGGCCAAGCCTCGCGGGGCGGACGACACGGAGCTTCCTCAGGCACGGCCTCATCAGGCTGGCTCGCGAGGAGGCGGAGAG
The DNA here is from genome assembly GCF_056163025.1 of Triticum urartu. Taxonomy (NCBI): domain Eukaryota; kingdom Viridiplantae; phylum Streptophyta; class Magnoliopsida; order Poales; family Poaceae; genus Triticum; species Triticum urartu. Next base: position 67,496,421 of record NC_141876.1, on the reverse strand, counting down.
ATCAAGGCGGGGTACCTCACGAGGTGCCCATGACGCAAGCCATGACGACCAAGGGCGCTAGGCGGGTGCGAGCCCGTGCAGTGTCCTCCTTTCCTCTTTGGTGCAAAGGAAGCAAGCGCAGCCGCGGAGTACCGAGGCATTAGGCAAAGGTTGCCATTTCGGTGCAACAAGACCAAGACCAGGAGGACTGCAAGACGGAGGTCATCATGGATCCCAAGACGGCGTCACCACCAGAGCTTTGTGCAGGCGAAGACTACTTTTGTCAGGATAGCTGGTACTAGCTGTCCCCCTTCAAATTAGCCCGCCATTGTTGGCTCCCTTCTCGCTCGATATTTGGGAAGAGGACCAGGGCCTCTATAAATAGGACCAGCCACCCACAGAGGGGGAGGAGTTTTTTGGATCGAGATCAGGAAGGGAGGCTAAGGACAAAGAAGAGAGTATCATCAATCGGAGAGAGAGAGAGAAGGGTGACTGAACTCCTCCCAGCAGTTCATCGCCCCAGCCAAGAACAAACCCTCGCGAGGCTGTTCTTCCTTGTATTGTTCATCATCATCAGCTCAAGAGGCAATCCACCACGCCACACACAAGAGTAGGGTATTACACCACAACGGTGGCCCGAACCAGTATAAACCCTGTGTCTCTCGTGTTGTTCTTTCCATAGCTTAGATCTTAGCGAGACGGAGGGGTGCAGGTAGGTAGGAGGCGAAATCTCCGTGCACACCCCAGTATTCGAACCTCAAGGGTCTGCCGGAACCCGAAATCCGACACATCATACAACAATCATACCATAGGCTAGCTTCTAGGGTTTAGCCTCCTTGATCTCGTGGTAGATCTACTCTTGTACTACCCATATCATCAATATTAATCAAGCAGGACGTAGGGTTTTACCTCCATCAAGAGGGCCCGAACCTGGGTAAAACATCGTGTTCCGTGCCTCCTGTTACCATCCGGCCTAGACGCACAGTTCGGGACCCCCTACCCGAGATCCGCCGGTTTTGACACCGACATTCATCGTCTCCTTCATCGGCGTCCATACCGTCGATGTCTTCGGAGTCGAGGTCGAGCATGTCGATTAAATCGTCGACGGTGGCTACGAAGTGGGTGGTGGGTGGGCTTTGAATTTCTTCATCGTCCGTACCCCAACCTTGCTGACCGTAGTTCGGCCAGGGCTCTCCAGATAAAGAGAGAGACTTTAGTGTCTTTAGAATATCGCCGAAAGGCGAGTGCTGGAAGATGTTCGCGGCAGTAAACTCCATGACCGGCGCCCAATCGGATTCGATCGGCAGGGGCGCAGATGGTTCGGAGTCCGGAGAGGAGTCCGGCTCCTTGGAGTCACGAGTCTCGCAGAGTACGGGGCTGGTGTTCGGCTCAATCGCCGTTGGGATCGCAGCCCCCGAGGTGGCGTCCAACCGCCCATCCTCGATCGGCACGGTTGGCTCCGAATTAAGGGTCGAAGCCGATGCGGGTGCGGCCTCTAGGGCACTGTTCGGCGGCAGAGCTAGATCATGCTCGTCGGGACAGTGCGACGCGCTCGGTAGTAGCTCGAATCCGTCGAAGATCAAGTCCCCGCGGATGTCAGCTGTGTAGTTTAAACTTCCAAATCTGACCTGACGGACAGGGGCGTAGCTTTTGATCTGCTCTAGATGGCCAAGCGAATTGGCCCGGAGTGCGAAGCCGCTGAAGACGAAGATCTGTCCGGGGAGGAAGGTCTCACCCTGGGCTGCATCGCTATCGATGATCATAGGAGCCATCGAGCCTGACGGCGACGACACAGAGGAAATCTCAATGAAAGCACCAATGTCGGTGTCAAAACCGGCGGATCTCAGGTAGGGGGTCCCGAACTGTGCGTCTAGGCCGCATGGTAACAGGAGGCGAGGGACACGAAGTTTTACCCAGGTTCGGGCCCTCTCGATGGAGGTAAAACCCTACATCCTGCCACGAGATCGAAGAGGCTACACCCTAGAAGTTAGCCTATGGTATGATTGTTGATGTGTACATTGTCCTACGGACTAAAACCCTCCGGTTTATATAGACATCGGATAGGGTTAGGGTTACATGGAGTCGGTTACAATGGTAGGAGATCTACATATCCGTATCGCCAAGCTTGCCTTCCACGCCAAGGAAAGTCCCTCCCGGACACGGGACGAAGTCTTCAATCTTGTATCTTCATAGCCCAGGAGTCCGGCTGAAGGTATAGTCCGGCTATCCGAACACCCCCTAACCCAGGACTCCCTCAGTCTTCAAAGAAGCAGAATTGTGTATCTCTCTCCACTGCTGAATCCGAATACATTGCTGCTGAATCTTGCTGCGCCCAACTTCTATGGATGAAGCAAACACTCAAAGACTATGGCATTCATCTGAAGCAAGTGCCACTCTACTGCGACAACGAAAGCGCCATCAAGATTGCCAACAACCCAGTTCAGCACTCGAAGACAAAGCACATTGAAATTCGTCATCACTTTCTCAGAGATCATGTTATGAAGGAAGATATTGATATCATGCACGTCAACATTGAAGAGCAATTGGCAGATATCTTCACCAAACCCTTGGATGAGAAGAGGTTTTGCAAGTTACGGTGTGAGCTAAATATCTTGGAATCCTCAAATGTCCTGTGATCAGGCACACATCCTAACACTTAAGCATGTTGATGACATAGAGGTGCAACACACGAAGTAAAGTATATCTTCAATCAATGAAGACTTACATTCTGAGTGTGAATATATTAACGTGGAACTTGACTTCAGAGCGCCACGATAATTGTGCGCCGTGTCTGGGTCTAATACTTCCTATACGGTGGGTAACGCCACCACCAAATTCTTATATTTGAAGTGTTTTACTCATGGCGTTACATCTGCTATGTCTTCACATTTGGATTGTCTTCAATTTCAACTTGTCTTCATGATTATCTTCACTATGCTGATTTGATTGTCTTCTGATATATACATATTTGTGTTCTATCCTCTACAGCATTCACTTATAGCTATGTCTTCCTTGTTGAATTTTTTGAACTAAGTGAATGTGATCGGACCCTAATCTCTCTATGCTCTCTATCTCAACCTCTATCTGTCCAAGTCATATGCATTCTATTGAAACTGTCGAATGTCTTCTCTGCGTCCTTGTCAGCAGAAGACACAGAGACAAACATTAATCCGTTTTCAATGCTAAATCCTTTCACCTGAAACCCGGAGAAGTGGGAACGACCACCCAACAATCCAGGCGTGCGTGGGAACGTGGAACAACCTCCGATGCGTTGCATGATAGCCACGTGTCCTTCAGATGTGAATCGCCAAGGGCACCTGTGTAATAACACTATGCCGTCCCTATCCCTATAAATACATGCCTCACCACAGTCATTATCCTTTCTTCCACTCTCGCACAAAACCCTAGCGTCACCGCTAGCTCTCGACGACACTGGCGATGAAGCGCTTAGCTACCGCGACTTCACCAACGCCGTCCTCACGCCGGCTGCGGTCTTCGTCCTCTCCACAGCCGCCGTAGGTGTCCTCCGTCGCCAAGTTAGGGCACGGTGGATTGAACTGCTCGGTCTCCTATTCTTCCCATCTAGCAGTTCATCGTGTGGTAAATAAAACTCTCCTTTTTACCATCTTGTTGATCCTAAGAGATTCATCCTCTTCACCGAAAGTGGTTTCTGCCTACTGAAAGTGCTAGTGATCGACTAGAGGGGGGATGAATAGGCGATTTTTATGAAAGTCTTCAAAACATGGAAGTTTCGAAGACAAACGATAGAAGTAAACCTATTACCACGCAGCGGAAGGTAGACTACACTAGGCAAACCTTAGTCAAGTAACCAAAGAAGTGAAAGCACAATGACTAATAGCAGCTAGGCAGTAAGGATCAGGTAGGAAGATATTGTGAAGCCAATCAGAACAAGCAGTCACTCAGTGAATACAAAAGATAATGCAATCATGCAATGACTTCACAAGGACCAACAGTAAGTAAAGGGAAGGGAAGGATGAAACCAGTGACTCATTGAAGACAATGATTTGTTGGACCAGTTCCAGTTGCTGTGACAACTGTACGTCTGGTTAGGGCGGCTAGGTATTTAAATCTGAGGACACATAGTCCCGGACACCCAGTCCTGAACACGCAGGTCAGAACCCTTAGTCCTCACCGTATTCCCCTTGAGCTAAGGTCACGCAGACCTCGCCCAATCACTCTGGTAAGTCTTCAAGGTAGACTCCCAAACCCTCACAGACTTTGTTCAGGGGCGATCCACAATGACTCTTGGATGCTCAGAACGCGACGCCTAACCGGCTGGAGGATTCACAGTCCTCAAGTGTAATAAGTCTTCAGATCACACAGACAGGACGACTTAAGTGATGCCTAACACTCTTTGGCTCTAGGTGGTTAGGACTTTATCCTCGCAAGGAATTCTCTCTCAAAGGCTTCGAGGTGGGTTGCTCTCAAACGACAACAGCCGTACTTTAACTCCGAGCAGCCAACCGTTTATGGTTGTAGGGGGTGGGCTATTTATAGCCACTAGGCAACACGACCTGATTTGTCCGAAATGACCCTGGGTCACTAAGGAACTGACACGTGTTCCAACGGTCAGATTTCAAACACACACGGCAACTTTACTTGGGCTACAAGCAAAGCTGACTTGTCCAACTCTGGACAAGATTCGCTCTCATAGTCTTCACTCGAAGACATAGGATTTTGGTTAAGCATCACTTCAGTCATTCTGACTGGTTCTCTCGGACCCCACTTAACAGTACGGTGGTTCCTATGACTCAACAAAGAAGAAAAAGAACTACGAAAGATCTAAGTCTTCGCGCTCCATAGTCTTCATGCGATGTCTTCTCTTGTCATAGTCTTCAAGGTGAATGTCTTCACATACCACCTTTGACTTCAATGTCTTCATACATTTTTAGGGGTCATCTCTGGTAGGAAAACCGAATCAATGAGGGACTTCTACCGGTGTTATCCTACAATTCTCACAAACACATTAGTCCCTCGACTAGGTTTGTCGTCAATACTCCAAAACCAACTAGGGGTGGAACTAGATTCACTTACACCTACTCAATGTTAGATCTATCCTGTCTGTATCTCATATAATGCCTAGTATATTCACTTAAGCTTCATAACGAGTTAGATTCCTCACTTGTGCCTATTCCTGGATTCGTACAAATCTAGAACCAACCCAAACACATAAGTGAATGTCTTCGCACTAATGAGGTCAATGTCTTCAAACCGATTTACCTTCAAAATCTTCTGAGAATGCATATGACCTCTCCCCTTCCCTCGCATCTCTAATGCTGTCATAGGTACATGTCCATGGGAGAATCCCTTGGTTCTCATAGTCTGCATTCGTTTGCAGAATTCTTACAGCATCACATTAACTCTCCTGAAGCCAGTTCCTGTTTGACCAGCAAGCGGAAGCCCTTGAAGTCTTTGAACGTGTTGAAGTCATTCAGTTTGAAGTTCATGGCTACAGAGAAATCAGCAAGGAAGGGTGGCAGATAGCGTCAAGGGGGAACATCAAGAGATCTGCTTGATGACCTCTCAGAGCTGTACAAGACAGATCCAGAAGAGGATTACAATCAGCGCAAGACACGAATCCAATGGATTCGAAGATATTGGGCCGAACAATGGTTCAAATACAAGTTTGTGACCCAGGAGTATGCTGAGAAGAATGCCATCAAGAGTCCTTGGGGTGACATTCTCTTCCAAAACCTTCAACCCAAGAACAGAGCTGAAGCTATTGCTCAGGGTTTCTATCCCTGTATGGTACGAGGACCACAGCTTGACAATGCCGACCCATCATCACTGCTCTGGTGTCATGACGATAATCTCTTCAAGCGCAACTTCCAGCACACAAAGGCATCGGCCAAGGAAAACAAGAAGTCATTGGGCCTAGACTTCAACCCTGGTCCTTCTGCTCCACGGGCTGACGGCACACGCGATGCTGAACCCAATATCATCGGACCTTTCTACAACCTTGATGGTCTTATCACTCACATTTCTGTTCAAGGTGCCAAAGTAGATCATTCTGATGATGATGCTGACACTGGTGAAGCCCCAGCTCCTGCTCCAAAGTCGCAGAAGCCAAAGAAGGCTAGAGCTTCAAAGTCAACTGCTCCTCCAAAAGCTTCACATGTGAAGCCACTGGGTACTGCACCTCCTGAAGACAGTGTGCAGTCTAAAGATCTATCACGTATCTCCAAGAAGACGGAGATGAAAAAGAATACTGATCAGGCATTGACCCCTGCTGCCATTCTGCGAGACGAACACATTGACCTGTCTAGTGATGAAGATCTTGCAGATAACGCTCTTGAGCAACTGATTAAGAGCAAGGAAGAAGCAGAAATCTTCAATAATTTGCCTCTCTTTGACGTGGCAATCATCCACAACTTCATTGATGAGTGGTTTGAAACCCCCAATCTCAGCTTTGACGATCTGCAACTTCCAATTGGCCTCAGCGTCTCTTTCACGGGCGCCATTGCTTCTGAGCTAGCTCTAGCTCAGCGCATCATTGAACTGGAGCAAAAGATCGACTATGAGAAAGCTCAGTTCAAGAAGCACATGGCAAAGCTCAGCGTGCAAGATGTCAAAAACTTTAAGGTTATGCTGCATGAGCTCAAGGAAGCCTTTCTCAAGAAACGAGAAGAAGCTAAAGGTTCTCATGAGCGCATGAAGAGTCTGGCTGACAAGTGCGTGCAAGCCTACAATGAAGCTGAGAAGCGCAAGGCTCTTGGGCGTCCTAACATCGACCCTAGAATGGCTGCAAAGAAGAAGAAGCCATCGACTGACAAATCTGCACCTTCAAGGCAGGAAGAACCTCGCATTGTCTTCCCAAGCAGCATGTCCGGCTCAAAGCCAAAGGTCACTTCCACCGCTTCAGACCTGAAGAAGACAAGGGCTGCCGAGGCTGAAGCCAGAAAGAGGAAAAATCCTGAAGCTTCTGATGTCGCTCCCTCCAAGAAGAAGCGCAAAACCAAGAAAGATCGGGCTGCTCCCACAGAGCCCCTTGTTGTCGAGCCCATCTCGGTTGCTCGTCCTAACTCTTCGCATCAAGAACGACGGATGATAGTTCATGAGCCTGCTTCCACAGAGGCTCCTAAAGCTGAAGACTTTCCGGCAGTTGAACCCACCGCTGCTGAACACATTGGTCACCATGACAATGTTGAAGATGATGTAGTTCTTCCTCAGATCGAGCACAACTTGGTATCATCGCCTGTTCTCACGAACAGCGAACTCATCAGCATTGGTCGTTATCTAACGTCAATTGCTCAGGATGCATCATGGGCTGATCACCCACAACAACAAGAAACCCCTAGTATTCCCCAACAAGTCACCCCACCAGTGCAAGAAGAAGAGGATGACTTTGAGGCCCAGCCAACTCCATCTACACAGGCGTCGCCAGCGTTACGCAGGCTTCGCAAAGGACCAAGGCCCCAAGTCCCTCTTTCGAGCATTTCAGAAGGAGAAGTGCACCACCAATCTGTTGCACGTCAGGTGTTCCCCGAAGCCACTCCTACTGTGAACGTCTCCGAGTTTGAAGCTAAAGTTGTTGAAGACAATCCGGTTGCATCAGCCAAAGAAAAACAAGCAGAAGAACGTGTCCCTACTTCCCCCATCACTGAAGAAGTTGTTCCTGAAGTGAATGTGTCAGTGCCCGACCCTCCAGCTCCTCAAGTGGAGGTTGAGAATCCTGAGGCTGCCACTACTAACACCACTGAAGCCAATGACGTGGTCATGGCTGAAGACAATGTGGAGCCTGCACCTAACACTGTGCCAGAAGCCAGTGAAGCCAATGATGCACCTGCAACAGATATGCTACCTGACGCCTCTGTTGATGCCACTGCTCCTGTTCCGCCACCAAGGCCACATACTATTGAGCAAGCATACAACTATGGTCAGCTTATCACTGTCAAATGGCCTCTTCTTGTTCCTCCACCTGCTGTTGGTCCCCAATTTGACTATCACGTCGAGCGCAGGCCTCAGGTTCAGAAGCCAATGCCAAGGCTGCCTTGGTTTCCAGGCACTGTATCTGCACCCGGATCATTCAATATCAATGGCTTCAAAGCACACAACACCTTCTTCAATAGCACCAAGAACCCCTACTCTAAGGCAAGAATATCTTCTGATCGGTTCTGGAGCTATCAGTAGCGCAGTTATTACTCATGCATCTTGTACAATCAAGGTCGCATTTTCCCCATATGTATCTTGACACTGAAGCCATAACTGGTCTGCCCTATTTGGAAGAAGTGTTGGATTGCTTCACAGAATCTGGCTTGTTGCAGTTCATCACTGACAAGGAGCACTGGAACGAAGAATTGCTGCTCCAATTCTATGCCACTCTTCATATTCGTGGCTACAACAGGGATCTGAAGACTTGGGTCCTTGAGTGGATGACAGGCAATGTTCATCATGAAGCCAAAGCCTTTGATATCATTGAGCTCACCGGCCTGCCCACTCCAGGAGATCTTTATGAACCTGGTTGTCAGCTTCACAGTGCTGCTATGGAAAGCATTTTTCACAAGCCTGAACCCAACATGAGTCAGATGCTTAGCATGATGAAGCCTTTGCCTCCAGATGCTGAATATCCTAAGGAGTTCTTTGTTGAAGACCTTGAGTATCTGCCACGCACTATCTATCACATCATAAGGCGCACTCTCTAGCCCATCAAAGGACATTCTCCACATGCAAAGCTGGAAGGTGCAATGAAGACTTTAGTCTTCCATATTCTTCACGGCAAAAGCTTCAATGCACAAGACTTCTTCATCCGCCAACTTGCTGCATCAGGATCTGATCTCTTTAGCTTGAAGTTTTACGCTCCATGGATTATGCGTCTGATCAAACTACACTCAGCTGTCACCTATCAGCCCTCTGCTTGCAATCATCGGATTTTTCTGCCTGATGTCGATATGTCAGTTGAAGCCATCTATCCAGAGCCTGCCAAGGAGCCCCTTAGTCTCTCAGAATGTTGATAAGCAAAATTTCTCACAACACATTGAAGGCGACCCAGCAGTCACTCGTGTTTATCCTCTGGCTGGTACTACACGTGCACCTCATCGTGCCCTCACTGAAGCCACTGAAAGCACCATTGCACAACGGCCCAAGAAGCGATCTTGTGTTCTCAATGACCGAGAGCTTCTGTTTGCCCTTCATCAGAAACGGGATAAGCATCATGACTGGCTGAAGCGCCAAATGCAAAGCCTCTTGGTGGACGTAAACATGATTCGCAACCTTGCCACCAAGAATGCCTTTGTCGCCCATGAAACTTGTCGGCGTACATGGAAAGGGCTGACGCTTATGTGTTCTGAAGATGATCTTCAAGATGATGGTTTCTCTGAACGCTTCAAGTTTGACTCAACACCTCCAAGAAGGACCTTGCTGCGGCGTACTCCGTCTCTTGAAGACTCTGAGTTCTCCTCCTCTGTTGCAACAGTGAATGCACGTGTCATCAATGATGAAGACGATGCTACTTCACCACCTTCAGCGCGAATCACCACTGCACCGAGTTTGTCTGCACCGCCAACCAACTCCGACGACCATGCTACTTCACCAACTCCTCATGGGAACGAGTAGGTGCTCTATGTCTTCAAACCTTTTTGGTCCTTACTGACAAAAGGGGGAGAAGCATATGAGTTTGATAGTCCTCAAGCGGGTCCATATGGGCGGTGGTTTTATATTTTGCCTAGTGTTTACAACTCTCGTGTTTTGATACATTTGGTTCTTTGAGTTGTAACACTCAAACTCGATGGTCGTCTGCTACTTATTTGCTATTCTATGATGCGATGATAAATATCGCATGTGCGATGATAACTTCCGCACTTAGGTCATTCTGCAGACGTCCATTTTTCATTATGCATGTCATTATCTTCACATACCTTTCATGCATGATGAATTGTCGTCATAAGTTGAAGAGGATCTCCACAAGTACAACCTACCATGTGCATTTGCATTCCTAAAGCAAATTACTTATATGCACATCTTCAGGGGGAGCCCTTGCAACTTATGAAGACAATACCCTATCCTTTACAATTTCACATATTTTATTCCCCGTTGAAAACTTCAACCAGTTTGTCATCAATCACCAAAAAGGGGGAGATTATAAGTGCATCTAGTGCCACCCCTAGTTGGTTTTGAAGTACTGACGACAAACCTGGTTGAGGGACTAATGTGTTTGTGAGAATTGCAGGATAACACAAGTAGAAGTACCTCATTGATTCAGTTTTCCTACCAGAGATGACCCCTAAAAATGTATGAAGACATTGAAGTCAAAGGTGGTATGTGAAGACATTCACATTAAAGACTATGACAAGAGAAGACATCGCGTGAAGACTATGGAGCGCGAAGACTTAGCAGTTTCGTCGTTCTGTGTTTTTTTCTTTGTTGAGTCATAGGAACCACCGTACTGTTAAGTGGGGCCCAAGAGAACCAGTCAGAATGACTGAAGTGATGCTTAACCAAAATCCTATGTCTTCGAGCGAAGACAATGAGAGCAAATCTTATCCAGAGCTGGATAAGTCAGCTTTGCTTGTAGCCCAAGTAAAGTTGTCGTGTGTGTTTGAAATCTGACCGTTGGAACACGTGTCAGTTCCTTAGTGACCCAGGGTCATTTCGGACAAATCAGGTCGGGTTGCCTAGTGGCTATAAATAGCCCACCCCTACAACCATAAACGGTTGGCTACTCAGAGTTAGTGTACAGCTTTTGTCGTTTGAGAGCAACCCACATCGAAGCCTTTGAGAGAGAATTCCTTGCGAGGATAAAGCCCTAACCACCCAGAGCCAAAGAGTGTTAGGCATCACCGAAGTCTTCCTGTCTGTGTGATCTGAAGACTTATTACACTTGAGGACTGTGAATCCTCCAGCCGGTTAGGCGTCGCGTTCTGAGCATCCAAGAGTCATTGTGGATCACCGGTGAACGAAGTCTGTGAAGGTTTGGGAGTCTACCTTGAAGACTTACCAGAGTGATTGGGCGAGGACTCGGTGTCCTTAGCTCAAGGGGAATAAGGTGAAGACGCGGTCTTCTGAGTTGAATCTCAGCCTCCCTCACCAGACGTACAGTTGTCACAGCAACTGGAACTGGTCCAACAAATCATTGTCTTCAACGAGTCACTGGTTTCATCCTTCCCTCTCCTTTACTTACGGTTGGCCCTGGTGAAGTCATTGTATGATTGCATTACCATTTGACTTCACTGAGTGACTGCTTGTTCTGATTAGCTTCACACTATCTTCCTATCTGATCTAAACTGCCTAGCTGCTATTAGTCATTGTGCTTTCACTTCATTGAATATTTGACTATGGCTTGCTTAGTGAAGTCTACCTTCCGCTGCATGGTAATAGGTTTATTTCTATCGTTTGTCTTCGAAACTTCCATGTTTTGAAGACTTTCATAAAAATCGCCTATTCACCCCCCACCCCTCTAGTCGATCACTAGCACTTTCATACCCCCTCCAAGACCTCATACAATTGAGCTGGCATTTGATCGTGGTCAGCCTGTTATGGTCCGATGGCCCATTCTGGTTCCTCCACCTGCTACGGGTCCACAATTTGACTATCATATCGAGCACAGACCTCCCGTCCAGAAGCCCAAGCCAAGACTTCCATGATTCCCAGGCACTGCAACTTCACCTTGGGTCTTCAATGTGAATGGCTTCGTGGCACACAACACCTTCTTCAACAGTGCCAAGAACCCTTACACCAAACCTCGCATTTCATCAGATCGGTTCTGGAGCTATCAGCAGCGCAGCTACTATTCCTGCATCTTATACAATCAAGGGCGCATATTTCCACATATGCTTCTCGACACTGAAGCTATAGCTGGCCTGCCCTGCCTTGAAGAAGCGTTGGATTGCTTCAGAGACGCTGGACTGCTGCAGTTTGTCACAGATAAGGAACACTGGAATGAAGAGCTTCTGGTACAGTTCTATGCAACTCTTCACATTTGAGGCTACAACAGGGATCCAAAGACTTGGGTCCTTGAGTGGATGACAGGCAATATCCATCGTGAAGCCAAAGCTCTTGATATCACTGAGCTCACAGGCCTGCCTACTCCTAGTGAATACTACGAGCCAGATTGCCAACAACACCAGAATGCTTTGGAGAGCATTTTTCAGAAGCCAGAACCCAACATGAGCCAAATGTTGAGCATGATGAAGCCTTTTCCTCACGACGCTGACTACCCATCTGAATTCTTTGTTGAAGACCTAGAGTATCTGCCTCGCACCATTTATCATATCATCAGAAAAACTCTATGGCCCATTAAAGGACATTCATCTGCAGCGAAGCTTGAAGGAGCAATGAAGACTTTGGTTTTCTACATCTTCAATGGCATCAGCTTCAATGCTCAAGACTTCTTCATTAGGCAGTTGGTTGCATCTGGCTCCGACATTTTTGGTCTGAAGTTCTATGCTCCATGGGTAATGCAACTTATCAAGCTTCACTCTGCCATTAACTATCAGCCGTCTGCGCGCAATCATCTTGTCTTCTTGCCAGAGGTTGATCTGTCTGTTGAAGCTATTTACCCAGAGCCTACTAAGGATCCCATTTATCTTCACAATGTTGATCACCAAAGCTTCACCCAACCCATTAAAGGAGTTCAGGCAGTCTCGCGTGTTTATCCCTTGGGTGGCAACACACGTGCCCCTCGTACTCAAACTGACGCCACTGGAAGCACCATTGCGCAAAGACCTCGAAGGCGATCTCGTGTTCTCAATGACCGAGAGCTTCTCGTCGCGCTACACCAGAAACAGGACAAGCATCACAACTGGCTCAAGCGTCAGATGCAAAGCCTCTTGGTGGATGTCAACCGCATTCGCAATCTTGCCACCAAGAATGCCTTTGTCACTCATGAAACTTGTTGGAGGTCGTGGAAGAGTTTGACATTGCTTAGTGCTGAAGCTGATCTGCAAGACGATGGCTTCACCGAAAGACTCAAGTTTGACTCAACTCCTCCCAGGAATGCTCACTTGCGTCGGACTCCCTCACTTGAAGACTCTGACTATTCGTCCTCAGCTGCGACAGTGAATGCCAGAGTCATTGATGACCAAGATGATGCAACCTCACCTCCTCCAAGTTCAGTGCGTGTCGACACTGCACCAAGTTCTTCTGCACCACCGGACCTCAATGACGACCCTGCTGCCTCGCTTGCACCTCATGGGAACGAGTAGGCGCTCTATGTCTTCAAACCTTTTTGGTCCTTACTGACAAAAGGGGGAGAAGCATATGAGTTGATAGTCTTCAAGCGGGTCCATATGAGTGGTTGCTTTACCTTTTGCTACTTTTTCCAAGTGCTTACAACTCTTGCTCTTCGATACATTTGGTTCTTCGAGTTGTGACGCTTAAACTCGATGGTCATTTTGTAGACGTCCATTTTTTATTATGCATGTCATTATCTTCGTTACATCAAATCATGCATGATGAATTGTCATTATAAGTTGAAGAGGATCTCCACAAGTACAACCTGCCATGTGCATTTGCATTCCAAGAGCAAATTACTTATATGCACATCTTCAGGGGGAGCCTTTGCCACTTATGAAGACAATACTCTATCCTTTACAATTTCACATATTTTATTCCCCGTTGAAAACTTCAACCAGTTTGTCATCAATCACCAAAAAGGGGGAGATTGTAAGTGCATCTAGTGCCACCCCTAGTTGGTTTTGGAGTATTGACGACAAACCTGGTTGAGGGACTAATGTGTTTGTGAGAATTGCAGGATAACACAGGTAGAAGTCCCTCATTGATTCGGTTTTCCTACCAGAGATGACCCCTAAAAATGTATGAAGACATTGAAGTCAAACGTGGTATGTGAAGACATTCACATTGAAGACTATGACAAGAGAAGACATCGCGTGAAGACTATGGAGCGCGAAGACTTAGTTGTTTCATCGTTCTTTTTCTTCTTTGTTGAGTCATAGGAACCACCATACTGTTAAGTGGGGTCCAAGAGAACCAGTCAGAATGACTGAAGTGATGCTTAACCAAAATCCTATGTCTTCGAGCGAAGACAATGAGAGCAAATCTTATCCAGAGCTGGATAAGTCAGCTTTGCTTGTAGCCCAAGTAAAGTTGCCGTGTGTGTTTGAAATCTGACCGTTGGAACACGTGTCAGTTCGTTGGTGACCCATGGTCATTTCGGACAAATCAGGTTGGGTTGCCTAGTGGCTATAAATAGCCCACCCCCTACAACCATAAACGGTTGGCTGCTTAGAGTTAGTGTACGGCTTTTGTCGTTTGAGAGCAACTCACCTCGAAGCCTTTGAGAGAGAATTCCTTGCGAGGATAAAGCGCTAAACACTCAGAGCCAAAGAGTGTTAGGCATCACTTAAGTCTTCCTGTCTTTGTGATCTGAAAACTTATTACACTTGAGGACTGTGAATCCTCCAGCCGGTTAGGCGTCGCGTTCTGAGCATCCAATAGTTATTGTGGATTGCCGGTGAACGAAGTCTGTGAAGGTTTGGAAGTCTACCTTGAAGACTTACCAGAGTGATTGGGCGAGGACTGGGTGTCCTTAGCTCAAGGGGAATAAGGTGAAGACACGGTCTTCTGAGTTGAATCTCAGCCTCCCTAACCAGACGTACAGTTGTCACAGCAACTGGAACTGGTCCAACAAATCATTGTCTTCAACGAGTCACTAGTTCTATCCTTCCCATCTCTTTATTTACAGTTGGTCCTTGTGAAGTCATTGCCTGTTTGCATTATCTTTTGTCTTCACTGAGTGAATGCTTGTTCTGATTGGCTTCATACTATCTTCTACCTGATCTATACTGCCTAGCTGCTATTAGTCATTGTGCTTTTACTTCATTGAATACTTGACTATGGCTTGCTTAGTGTAGTCTACCTTCCGCTGCATGGTAATATGTTTATTTCTATCGTTTGTCTTCGAAACTCTCATGTTTTGAAGACTTTCTTAAAAATCGCCTATTCACTCCCCTCTAGTCGATCACTAGCACTTCAAAATTAATCAAACAATTGCTTAATTTCTCAACAGAAACAAGAGCCTTGTTGCAAAAAAAGTATTTGCGGCTCCGCAACAAAAGCTTTGTTGCAGTCGCACATAACCCTTGTTGCAAACAAAGCATCTCCTCTCTCTCCACCGCCAGCTATGCCGGTCGATTCTGGCGAGTACTAGCAGCAATCGACCGCGTGCGACACGCTCCCTGAGGTTGCCTCACAGTGCTCCTTCCTCCTCCGGCTAGATGTCGTCGAAGTAGCCGCTGAACACCTGCTCCAGCGTCGCCCATCTCGACACCCTACCCTCGCCCTGGTTATTGGCCGCTGCCTCCCCTTCCCCGGTCTGCAAGGATTGCAACAGCGGCCCAGCTGCAAACTTAGATGACGGAAGAGGTTGCTTTCGAGCCTTTCGATCAAAATCAGATCCGGCGGCCACAATGTTGGCTGACACAGATCAGCCGGGTGAGCCGTAGCATTTCCGTCTGAAAATAGCACTCCCGTTAAATGTCACATGTTTTCTGTTTTTTTAGATGGTCACATGTTTTCTGTTAGTCAAACCGTGAATTAAGGATGGCAATTTTATCCATGGACATGGATATCCATGGATATCCGACCTAAATGGATAGGGTTTGGATATGCTTTTGTGTCCATGGGCGGCGCCTAAACCCGACCCGATTGTTCGTGGGTAGGGCATGGATATAATCGTGTACCCATGGATATACCCAAACCCGACCCGATAGTATGACGTAATGGGAAAAAAATCCGCCATCCCTGCCCCACGTTCACATGTCCCACAACAATTTTATACTTTTTTATCTAAAACATGCATAAGAAATCACACAATCCCCATCGTAACTTTTATAAGTTGACAGTCAATCTCCTCTGTAACATACTCCAACACCCCTTTCCTTATTTTTATCTCCTTATTAAATGACTCGTCATTCTCATCTGTTAGAAAAATACTAAATGATCTTAGGTTGTTACTGGATGTTGATTTATCATAAGTGAAGCCTAGCCTGCCACGAGGTGAAGAATGGAAGAGTTTATGTTAATATTGTGGTAAGTTTTATTTATATGTCTTAAGAGGACCCAATGGATATCCACTGGATATGGATATCCATCGGATTTGGACATGGACACAATTTTTCACCCATGAATTTTTTTATGGGCGGGCAAAAACTGTCTTCATGGATATGGATATGGATTTGATATTGTTCAACCCGATCCAAACCCGACCCATTGCCATCCTTACTGTGAATAGCTTGTCATTGTTTTGGTATTCCCAAACTACCCCTGTCAAAATTATCCCTAGCTCTGTCGTTGTCCGTCGAGACCAATCTCCTTCCAGTCGCTCTTCCCTGCCAAGTATCAGCCATAGCGGCGCACCGCGCGCGGAACCTAGTGGCGCCAGCGCTGGCCTGCTGCTCCTCTCTCTCCCCTCTCTCCAATTTCCTGCCTCCGCCACCCTCCCCTCGCTCCGCGGCCCTCGTACAGCGACCCCGGCCGTCCTCGGCTCCGGCGACTGAAGGTACCTGATCGGCCGCCCTCGCTTGACTCGGCCCCGGCGACCACACCACCTCGCCCTGCTCCAATGACCGAGCCACGCCCTGTTCCGTGGTCGACTTCAACCACTTCGGTACACGCCTCTCCCTGCTGTGCTGCTTGTATTGCTGTTTTTTTTTTGAATGGAAATGTGCTAACTTTTTTGCGTGATTCAGTCAATTCCTTCACCTGACTGAGCGTTTAGTGTGGTTTTTTGGTTTCATCAGATTTCATCACTGATTTGACGGATTTGGTTATATCGGCATGAATCAATTTGGATTTTTTTGAGGAAGTGTAGCTCTTTTGCTTTGTTCCTCAATAGGAGTACGTTTTTAATCGAAAATTGGGGCGAAACATGCCGAACACCTTATACGTACTGAACCCTACCGTATACGTATTTGGGTCCAGAATAAATAAAATGTTGACTTTATTATTGAGAAAGAATTTAGTCAAAAAAATATTGAGAAAGAAAAAAAAATCCAGCAACGTGACATAGAACCAGGCTGATCTTGATAGCGTGAGCAAAAAAAAAAGATCGAGACTCGACCACGGGCGGACCCGAAGGAACAGCTGGCGTCGAGCCCAAACCTCCAAACCTTGCTGCCTCGGTCGGTCGGTAGCCTGTACACCGTATGCGTAGAAAATACGCTACCGTATGCGTAGCGAACACGCTACCATATACGTACCGTAGTCGGACCCGATACACCGTATAATACAGGTCGTCGACGCCCTAATTTGGCAAAAGCTTTTCCGCGCAATCGATCGCAGAGTTTTCGCGCGAACAAGAAACCTCCAGCTCCCCGCTCCGCTCGAATCGCCCCGCCGCCATGGCGCATTACCGGCGCCGCGGCTGCCTGCGCCGTGCCCTCACCATCGCCGGCGGTGTGTCGGCCGGCCTCCTCCTGCTCGCCGGCGGCCATACCTACGCCCACGGCCAGCTCTTCTCGCCGGGCTTGCTGCCCCTCGGCCTCGGCGCCGACCGCTCGCCGTCCTTCGCCCCGCCGCCCTTCGCTCTCTCGCCGCTGCGGCCCTACCTCGTCTCAGATTCAGAGTCCGACGCTGAGCCCCCGCAGCCGGAAACCACCCTCCCGCGGCGCCTTCGGCCCCTCCATCGCTCGCCGCCGCCCTCACCCTTCCTGGGCTTGGACTCGGAAGCCGATCGCTCGCACGACGACGCGGACGCAGTCTTGCTCCCGGACTGGGAGGTTCTTGTCCTGACTGACGCTGAGCCTGGCGCCAAGGCGACGTGCGCCTTCCAGGGTGGAGCGTCGTCCCCGGCGAGCGCGCTCGGGAGGCTGCCGGGGTCGGGCCGCCACGCCTACATCTGCCCAATGCCTGAGCCTGCCCGGAGCCTCCAGCCGCTCCAAGCGCCCGTGCTGCTCCCCACCTCGGCTTCCTCTGCCGATTGCCCTGGCCGCGCATTGCTGAATTGGACCGGCCGGATCGCGTTCAGCTCTGCAACACTCGACAGTGGCGATGTTCTTGTCTTTGCAAAGGGCGTCAACCATGTTGCTGGCGGTGTCCAATGCCTGTATCGCTACTGCGGCGAGACCCATGCCGTGGTGGCCTCCTTCCCGGCCATCACGTCCGTACAGCAGGTTACCCGGTGCCCCGCTCCACCGATCCATCTGAACTCTAGGAACACAGAGTTCCGTGTCACCGTGGCAGCCACGGGCGAGGACCCAATCCCGACACTCGTGACTTATCGTCCCCGGCAGAGTGAAAGTGGCTCGCTGGTGGCACCGGAAAAGAACCTGATTTGTGCATGCACCATGATCCACAACGTCTCAAAGTTTCTTCGCGAATGGGTGCTGTATCATGCCGCTATCGGGGTGGACCACTTCATCCTGTATGACAATGGAAGTAAGGATGACTTGGCAGATCAAGTCGCTCAGTTGAGGTCCGCTGGAATCAAAATCTCTACCGTGCCCTGGCCATGGATCAAAATGCAGGAAGCCGGCTTCTCCCATTGTGCTGCAACGCACCAGAGCTCTTGCAGGTGGATGGCCTTTATTGACGTCGACGAGTTCGTTTTTTCGCCCAACTGGGAACGATCTGAGAAACCGTCAAAATCGATGCTTGAAGAGATTGTTCAGGTTGATCCAGATGTCGGGCAGGTATATCTGTGGTGCTTTGATTTTGGCCCCTCTGGCCAAACATCACACCCACAGGAGGGTGTCATCCAAGGATACACATGCCGTCTGAAGAGGTTTCTACGGCACAAATCGCTCGTTCTGCTTGCTGCAGTGGACCATTCTTTGGAGAATGCAATTCACCACTTCACACTGAAGGCTGGTTTCAAAAGTATACGGAGCATGCAGGCACGTGTGAACCATTATAAGTACCAGGCGTGGACCGAGTTCAAGCATAAGTTCAAACGACGAGTGTCCGCCTACGTGGCTGACTGGAGAGATCCAATCAACCTTGAGTCCGCTGACCGGGCCCCCGGCTTAGGTGTTGATGGAGTCGAACCGGTTGATTGGGCTCAAAGGTATTGCGACATCAAGGATAACCTGCTTCAGAAATTGAGCTCAAGATGGTTCGGTAACGGATTGGGAAGTCAGGGATCTCAGGATACTTAGGCTTGGCAGTATCTGTAACCTGCGACTGTCTAGAAGGATCCAGAGGCATTAGAGATGGAACTGTAATCTAGTTTAAACCTGTCTCCTTGCCTCCCAAGATCAATCTAGATACCAATCTGTACATCGCTTGCCACGTTCGGCACCTATAAATAAACATCACGCGGCCTCCAATGGAGGTAGAGACGCTTCCACAATTCTCACATGGTATCACGAGTCATCTTCCTCTTTTAGCAATTCATCTACATTCATCTGATTATGGCGAGCTCTTCCTCCAGCTGTAGCATTTCATCAACACCGCCACCACCATCTCGGAGGAATTCCTGTCCAGCGCTGACAAGGATGGGAAGCAGCACTGACAAATCCTTTCATAAGGTTCACAGGATGGCAGTTTAAGTTTGTTGAAGGTATTTTTTTGGATTGGTTTCTTGCTCTTCGGCTATTCTCTTAAAATGCTTGGCCGGATTCCGTTGATAGTTAATATATCAATAACTTTAACTCTTCAAGAATTATAATGGAGTATTTTCTAGGTTGTCTTGATCTAGAGCTTCTATCGCCTCTTCAACAATTTATTGGCATAAACTTTTACCTGAAGCTGCCCATCAAATATCTATTCCTAATAGTACTTATACCTGACATTATCTGTCATGTGTACTGCATACTGTTTGGTACGCTGTCCACTTATCCAGGATTCCATGGTCTGCAGTAATAGTGGATTTGTATTAGTGGAAGCATTATCTAAGTGATATTTTTCAGGTTTGGTATCACTTCTGCTCCAGGTAGGACATCTTTGAGCAGGACACCATGCACAAAAGGTAATAACTGAGAATTCATGGGCAATGTAAAATTTCAGCATGATATTTTCAGGCAGTTGTTACTTGAGTGTCAGACATTTTCTGTGTTCTTGTTTTGTTCTTTTTTGTTTGGAATTAATGATTTATCCAATGCTGCACATTGCATGCACGCCGCAAAAAAAAGCTTCATTTGATTTTGCTAAATGTTCTTTCTTACTGAACTAGCTTCAGGACGGATGGCAGGTTTGCTAACAATTTGATCTTTTTTGCGCATTGCAGGTTTGGTACTAATTGCTTGAAAAAATCGTGCTTTTTGCAGCACCATCCTGTTGAGCCATGAGATTTGAACCAATGAATTCAGATAACATCTACCATGTTTATGGATCACTACATGTTCCATTGGAAGTGGAACAATGTGAGATTCCTTTTTCAGTAATCATCTGAACACAGGTTTCATGCTTTTCTGAAATATTCCGTGCCACACATTGTATGTTCGCTGCAAGCTTCTAAAAAAACTTCTTATTTTTGTTGCTAAATGTTCTCTCTTACTAAACTAGCTTCAGGACGAACAGCAGGTTTGCTAATCATTTGATCCCTTTTGTGCATTGCAGGTTTGCTACTTAATTCTCAAAGAAATCGTGCTTTCGCATCACCATCCTGTGGAACCACGAGGCCTGATCCAATTATTTCAGAGAACATGTACTATGTTTATGGATCACTACATGTTCTGGTGGAACAAGGTGAGATCCTTTTTCAGTAACCATTTCATTTGAACACGCATCATGCTTTTCCGAATATAACTGAACATCTGAAGCAGCCATGGTGTACTGCTGTATATATTTTTAAATTGCAAGTCAGCACCTCCTCGTTTGATTGCTATGGACTTCCTTATTACTACATTATTATTCCAGGGTTTGCTAAGGTTCTATTTTAATCATACGATGAGCATGGGGTCCACAACATACTCACATAGTTACAAATCTGAAGCACTGGTTAGTTTGTTGGCTAGCAGTATGAATCAGAACTGGGTACTTTTATCTGTTACGAATGATTTAAATATATTTTTAGTGATCTTGTGTGCTTTTATAAAAATCTGAAGGTGGTCATGATTAGGCTGACCAGTAGGCTTTTCTTCTGTGTGAACAGAAGAAGGAAGATGGTACCTAAAAGAACCAAAATAATTGATTCTTTATGTACATTTGTAGAAATAAAACAGAATAGATATAAGACGTTTTTGCAGTTTAATAAATTGAACTGCAAAAACGTCTTATATTCTGGTTACAGGGGTAGTAGTTCTGACATCATTTTGGAAATAGCATCCAGTTACTTCCCTTTTTTCTTACCATGTGCTTGCAGAGTAGTTCTGATATCATTTTGTAAATAGCATTCAGGTAGTCATGCCGAGTTTTCTATGATCCAAATAAGAGGACACTTGCCTTTGTTTTAACATACAGATTAAATGTTCATAAGTATACTATTCTGATTGGTTAGTCAATGTATAGATAGTAGTTTGGTGCATGCCGACTCTTATTCTCTTATCCTTTCTTAAGGAGCACTTCTAAGAGCAACTCCAACGCGCCGACCCAAACAGACGCGCGCTTTGTCCGCTTTTCGTCCGTTTGGGTCGGCCGCCCGCTCGGCGTCCGCCCCGTTTTACGTGCGTGACCCTTTTCATGTCCGCCCATAAATTTTAAAAGGCCTGCGGCCGTAGATCATGCCAGCGGCCATGCCATCGTCCGGAGTTCATGCCGACGCCATGCCAGCGGCCGGCATACAATGCCAGTCTCCAAAAAAGCCACCACACAGTTCATGTTGGCGCACTTGCCAGCGGCGGACACACATGCCAGCACACAAAAAAGGGGCGGGAGTTCGACCACGTCATCTTGGTCGTGGTCATGCTAGCACACTTGCCGTCATATAAAAAAAGGATGGCGCTCTCCGCCATAGATCACCCGTTGTCGAACTTGAGCATTTCGGCCTGCATCTTCTCGAACCATGGCCTCTTCCTCGGCGACACGGTGTTCAAGTCCACCTTCATGATCTCCACCCCCGTCATCATGCTAGCGAGCGCCACTTCTTTTGCCTTGGTCTTGGCATTGGCGGCCTCGATCTCGAACATCTTGGCTTGCTTCTCCGCCTCCATCTCAAGCATCTTGGCTTGCTTCTCCGCATCAAGCTCAAGCATCCTCCTTTTGATCTCCATGAATGCGTTCATTTGCTCTTCCTTGTCTTGCCGGTGCTTCTCCTCGCTTGTGTCCTTCTTGCTCATCATGCCCTCCAAAGTGGCATGCAAGGCAATCGACGCCACATCGCACTTGTCCTCCTTCTTGGAGTTGGTCTTCCCCCGCGGCCGTGGCTTCTCGCCCTCCCCAAGCTCCTCGACGGCTTCCTCCCCCCCACGCGCCTTGGCGGCGGCATATTGCACCTTAAACTTCTCCTCCCCATTGATGACCATCCAACAATGGGAGAGGTTGAAGGACTTGTCGTCATGTTGGGCCTTGAATGCCTCCAAAGCTTGGAATGCCTACAAATGAATAGCATGCAAGCATATGGGCAAATGGACATGCAAGCATAACGAAAACGGATACGAAGAGGGGCGCATGTATACCATATCTTTCATGTCGATGCCGCTCACGGGGCGTGCCCGGATGCTCTCAAGGGTGGCGCAAAACTTGTTGCACTCTTGTTGTATCACCCTCCATCGCTTCAAGAGAGACACCCACCCACGCTTGCTCTCCATTTTGTACGGTGCAAACTTCTTGTGTTCATGGTACTCACGATGAACACGAAGCCAAAAGGTTGATGCCTTTTGCTCGGCTGAAAGGATCGATATGGTTGACTAGAGGGGGGGGGTGAATAGGCAACTAACAATTTTAGCTTTTCTTTACCAAATTAAACTTAGCATCAAAATAGGTTGCCTAGATACGCAACCAGGTGAGCAACCTATATGATGCAACAACAACTAGCACACAAGCAAGCAAGGGATACAACACAATATAAGCTTGCACAAGTAAAGGTAAGAGATAACCAAGAGTGGAGCCGGTGGAGACGAGGATGTGTTACCGAAGTTCCTTCCCTTTGAGAGGAAGTACGTCTCCGTTGGAACGGTGTGGAGGCACAATGCTTCCCAAGAAGCCACTAGGGCCATCGTATTCTCCTCACGCCCTCACACAATGCGAGATGCCGTGATTCCACTATTGGTGCCCTTGAAGGCAGCGACCGAACCTTTACAAACAAGGTTGTGGCTATCTTCACAGCTTAATTGGAGGCTCCCAACGATACCGCGGAGCTTCACCACAATGAAATGTGGCTCCGAGGTGACCTCAACCGTCTAGGGTGTTCAAACACCCAAGAGTAACAAGATCCGCAAGGGATTAGTGGGGAGAATCAAATTTCTCTTGGTGGAAGTGTGGATCCGGGCCTTCTCAACCAATCCCTAAAAAATAAACAAGTTTGATTGGCTAGGGAGAGAGATCGGGCGAAAATGAGCTTTGGAGCAACAATGGAGCTTGGGGGAAAAGAGGTAGGTCAACTTGGAGAAGAAGACCTCCTTTTATAGTGGGGGGACCAATCCAACCGTTACCCCCCCCCCCCTTCAGCCTGCAAAGAGTGGTACTACCGCTTAGTAGAGCGGTACTACTGCTGGTAGCAGCGGTACTACCGCGACCACCAGCAGTACTACCGCAGAGATTGAGAGCAGAAGAAACAGGGGGAGAATGGGAGAGAAAAAGAGGGTATGTGCGGCACTAGTAGCGGTGGTAGCCGCGGTACTACCGCTGCTACTGCCGCTACTGTCGTGGTTCCAAGTCTGACAGTAGTGTAGGGGGGTAAGTATGGAGAGGCAAGATCTTAGCTGTGGAGAAGTTGTAAGAACGCAAGGTTTACGAGTTCAGGCCCTTCTCGGAGGAAGTAATAGCCCTACGTCTCGAAGCCCGGAGGCGGTCGACTGGATTATGAGAGTATGAATTACAGGGGTGCGAACCCTTGTCTCGGAGGAGGGGGTGGCTTATATAGAGTGCGCTAGGACCCCGGCCAGCCCACGTTACAAAGGGTTCAATGTATATTAAGGCAGGGCGTTACTGGTAACGCTAGTAATAAAGTGCTATGATGACCATAAAAGCTACTTAATGACCGACCGTTAGCGTGCGGAGTGACTTTAGGTCTCCTGGCCGTCGAGTGGTTGGATCTTGGTCGAGTGATTGCTTCTCGGTCGAATGTCTTCGAGTCTGTCGAGTGGAACACCTCCAAGTTGATTGAAAGGTGATTTCTTCTAGAGATGTCCTTGG
Organism: Triticum urartu; assembly: GCF_056163025.1. NCBI lineage: Eukaryota > Viridiplantae > Streptophyta > Magnoliopsida > Poales > Poaceae > Triticum > Triticum urartu. The sequence goes on along the minus strand of NC_141876.1, from coordinate 67,472,295 downwards.
GTAGGGCAGTTAGGACAGGTCCATGACCCTACCCTAGGTACATAGCTTCATCATTAGCCCCCGAATGGATCGAGGTTTGAGTGGGGAAGGAGTTGAGAACTTCTCCGACTCGTTTTTCATGCCGTGAGCGTATCTTGTTTTGGATCAATGGACCTGAGTGACGACAGCAACTTCCTTTTCAGCCGCCTTGATCCATTCTTAATTCTTCGTCGAGTGAGTTTCTTTACTTGTAAGGCTCCGAGTGACGGTGCGGAGGAGATCTTTGGTCTGACAAGTTGTTTGCTGCCCGCAGATTTTGTGGGATCCGAATTTTGGGAAGCACGCGGGATGGGGGAGGCCGCAGTAATCGGATGGGATAGAGCGGAGCCGCCTCGATCCCCGCGCCACCTTTTTCGCCACGTATCGCGCGCGCGATTGTTACGGGATTTGACAGAGCCACCTGGGCCTACCCGTCAACCACTCGGAAGCGGCCTCATATAAGGCGTTGGACCGGAGTCTCCGCTGCGCTCGCTCTCGCCCCAGCGTCACCGCTCCGTACGCGTCTCGCCGGCGACAATGGGGAAGGAGAAGACGGCGGCTCTGGAGCGGGCAAAGAAGGCGATGGCGAGGTCGAAGGGGAAGGCGACCAGCCGGGGCGGATCTTCCTCGCGGACTGGCCTGCCGAAGGGCTGGATCCAGGGCGACTGGATCCACTCGAGGATCGCCCAAGAAGACCTCGACGATCTGGTCGAAGGGGGGCTGATCCCCTATGACTCGGCGCGGCTTCCGGGGAAGGAATCTGAACCGCAACCTCGGAGGTGAGCGTGTTCTTCTTGCCACCCACGTCGACCGTGGATTTTCCTTGCCTCCTCACCCTTTCTTTCGAGGGTTTCTGAACTTCTTTGGGGCACAACTCCACCATTTTACCCCCAACTCAATCGTTTATCTCGCCGCTTTCATTTCTTTGTGTGAAAATTTCCTGGGTTGCCGGCCTCACTGGGGTCTTTTCAAGCATATTTTCACTTGTCGCTCCCAGACAGTGAAAAAGGCTAATCCGAGTGACGAGAGGACCCAAGTGATCCAGATGTGTGGGGGTCTTGGCATTCAGACGAGAGGGAAAAGCTCCTTTGCGGCCATGATTCTTCCTGACTCAGTTCGCGGATGGCAGTTGACCTGGTTTTACTGTAAAGACCAGTCGACGCCAGGGCAATCGACTGGCCTCCCTCCCTTTACCATGGACCGAGTGAGGAAACCCTCCCCTTTGAAGGTGCTCCCAAAGGAGAAGGCGCACGTGAAGGTGTTGGTCAATCGAGTGGTCCAGCTTATTCGTGATGGGGTCACTGGTATGGATCTCTTGGAGGTCTTCCTTTAGCGGCGCATCCAGCCTCTTCAAGCTCGAGACCATCCGATGTGGATGTATTCGGGTCTTGAAGACTCCACTCGGATCCACCCGGAGGAGGTAGACGACGACACACTGGAGAAGTGGCTGTCGGGCATTACCGGGAACAAGGACAATCCCAGGGGAGCCAGGAGAGTTCCCCCATTCGACCAGTCTCATGCACCAGAGCAGGTCTGATTCTGAGTTTTTGCTTGTAATCTGAATTCACTCGCGCAGCTGCCTATATTGCGTCGACTGACTTTGTTCTCCCTGCTTTCTTTCAGGCCATTATTGAAATGTATTCAATGCCCAACGGGGAGCAAGAGCAAGCTCTGGAAGGCGATGCGAGTGGCGGCGACAGTGGCGAGTGGACTTCCAATGGTGAAGGGGGTGGAGGAAGCGACGACTCAAGTGATGGAGAAGAAGTCGAGTCGTCCCCTCGCAGGGAGAGGCGATCCAAGCTTGACCAAGAACGGCCGAGTGCCCGCGACAAGGTAACTGCTCAGGCTGGTCAGTCTTCGAAGCGTCCTCGGATCTCTTCACCAACCCCGACTGAGAAGGCGCACAAGCACCCCAAAGTTGCAGAGCCGAGGACTCGGAAGGCGTTGCCGAAGATCAAGATTGATATCCCCGTCGCCTCCGCGTGAGTGTCTCTCTTTGTATTCACTCGACGCTCCGCGTTGTTTGTTTTTCTTGTTTTAACTGGACGAACTTTGGAATTGTCAGCGCTGCCACTTCCGGGACCTCAGCTTACAGGGATGATGATGAGGTGATGGAGGATGCGGTCACTTCTAATCCGGGTATGTTTTCTGCCATACTATCTTTATTCGGTCGATTCAACTGCAATGTGCATCATTGGGTGACGTGATTTTGGCAATTGAACTTTGCACAGCTCCCAACATTATCGACCTCCCTGATGATGATGAAGAGCCCGAGAGGCCTTTGATGAGGAAGAATAGGCGAGCTCCTGTAAGTGAGGCGCTACAGTCGACGCCGAGGGCGGAACCAGTCGTTCAGGACACTGGCGACGTCAATCGGGGTTCTGTTACCTTCGCCGTGCCACTGTCGAGTGCCTTGCCTTCTTCGTCGACTGCTCAGGCCCCTGTCGACCCGCCTTCAGTTTTTGCGACCCATCATGTCCCAGAGGACAAGGTGAATGCTGCTAGGGAAGCCATACGCCAGGCGGGCATTATGATGGAGAAGATGAAGACGGTGCGGGACGCCAGCCAAGCCGCCTATGATGCCAGCTCGGCTCTCCAGAGCAACGTTCAGGTTAGTTGGTCGCCGCTTGTTCTGTTAGGATATGCTACCTGAAGATTCTTTCCGAAAATCTTTGCATCTGTACACCCACTGGGTGTCGTCGATTGAAATTTTGGACTAGTGGGGGCACGCTGAGTGCACCCACTGGGTGTAGTCCCCGAGACTACGGTGGACTGCTGGCAGTCGACTGTAGTCTTTGTATTTTGCCGAATGTATAAACCAAACTGGTAGTTTGTCTCTTCCACTCGGTCTGGTTGAGTGGGACCAAAACCGGTGTGGGCACGCAAAGTGCACCCACTGGGTGTAGTCCCCGAGACTACGGTGGACTGCTGGCAGTCGACTGTAGTCTGAGTTCTACTTTCTCTCTTTCTGCCTTTTTTTTTGGACTCGACTTCGGCGGGCCGGTCGAGTGGGATCAGAACCGGTGAGGGCATGCAAAGTGCACCCATTGGGTGTAGTCCCCGAGACTATGGTGGACTGCGGGCAGTCGACCGTAGTCTTAGTATTTATTGCCTTTGTTGTTTTTTGCTGTAAAAATAACTTCTCCCCTTTGATTTCAGAAATCTTGTGATCTTGGAGCTCGCTTTGTTGACTTGGAGAAGCAGCAGATTCAACTGAACCTTGACTTGGAGCTAGCCAGGACAGAGCTGCAAAAGGTCAGAGACGGCGCCGCTGGTAAGACGAGTTTGTCGACTGGTCAGTTTTAGGCTTGAGTACCCTTCTGCTATTTCTGAATCAATCGTCATTTCTTTGCAGAAAAACTGAGAGAAGCTCTGGCAAAGAAGGATCAGGATTTGGTTGCTGCTCGTAAGGAGGCTCACGACAGGACCGCTCTGGCCGAACAGAAGCTGGCTTCGGTCGGCCAGTTGGAAGAAGAGAATACCAGGCTGAAGACCGCTCTGAATGACTCCAACAAGGAGTGCTCGCGCTGGAAGAAGGCGAATCTCGTCCAGGGCGAGAAAATGGAAGGCATTGCTCGCAGGAGGGATGATCTGGAGAGCTGTCTGAGAAGTCTTGCCAAGAAGTTGTTCATCAAGCTTGAAGGTGCACATTCTGTTCCGACTGATTTTTTTTTGTCGACTCAGTGTACGAAAATTGACTTATCCTTGGATCGTGAATGCAGAGTTTTGCCAGAACTTTGAAGAGGAGACTGGGCGGATCGAACCAGGTTTGGATCCAATCAACTCTCCCGTGAAAGATGAAACTACCATGAATCTGCTCCGTCTGGAATCTCGCATCGACAGTGCCGTGGACTACTTGGCTCGACTGAAGGTCGCCATGTCGCGGATTGACCCGACACTTTGGCCAGAGGCTATGCTCCAAAATGATCTTGAGTCCCTGATGACTCGACTAAATGAAATCCTAGACCAAGTGCAGGAGTGGAAGAAGTCTGCTGCTCGGTGCGGCGCTGACGTGGCTCTGTCTTTGGTTCGTGTCCACTGCAAGGAGGTGCGACAAGACAAACTGGCAGCAATCAAGGTCGCCAACACCCAGAAACATGACTTCCGAACCTTTATGGAGACTTTCATCGCTGCAGCCACTCGGATAGCCGACGGCGTCGACCTGGATGAGTTCGTCGAGCCTGCCAGCCCTCCTCCCGCGGAGTGAACAAACTCTTATGTCCCACCTTAAATTTGCCTCGGAATGCCGAGTGGTTTTTGTAACCGTTAAACTTTTTCGGGCTGCATGCCCGAGTACTTCGATCTGTGATCCGGAACCTTTAGAATTTATCTGAACTTGGTTTACCGTTGAATATCTTTATGAATCTCCTGCTGAGTAAACCCATTCTTCATTAGAGGCAACTTTTGTATTCGCAACGCAGCTCCGAAGGAGAGGGAAGCAGTCGACCCATGTCTTGTCGCCCTTGCGGGTCGGCAACGGAGTGCGCATCGTATTTGTGGCGAAGCTCTCCAGGGGAAGGCGGCGGTCGACCCACACCTTGTTACTGCAGAGCGGGACGGAGCGCACATTGTATTTGTGGCGAAGCTCTCCAGGAGAAGGTGGCAGTCAACCCGCACTTCGTTACTGTAGAGCAGGATGAATCGTGCATTGTATTTGTGGCGAAGCTCCCCAGGAGAAGGTGGCAGTTGACCTGCCCCTCGTCGTCCTTGAGGATTGAGATGTGTTTCGTACTTAGGCGAGTTCTGGACTGCAGCTAAGCCCCCGAGTGGGAGGATTGCTCTCCGCTCGGTAGGATTTTTTCAAACTTAGGCGAGTGCCGGACTGCAGCTAAGTCTCTAAGTGAGAGAACTTAGGCGAGTACTGGACTGCAGCTAAGCCCCCCGAGTGGGAGGATTGCTCTCCACTCGGTAGGATTTTTTCAAACTTAGGCGAGTGCGGGACTGAAGCTAAGTCTCCAAGTGAGAGAACTTAGGCGAGTACTGAACTGCAGCTAAGCCTCCGAGTGGGAGGATTGCTCTCCACTCGGTGGGATTTTTTCAAACTTATGCGAGTGCCGGACTACAGCGAAGTCTCCAAGTGAGAGAACTTAGGCGAGTACAGGACTGCAGCTAAGTCCCTGAGTGGGAGGATTGCTCTCCACTCGGTAGGATTTTTTTTTCAAACTTAGGCGAGTGTCGGACTGTAGCTAAGTCTCCAAGTGAGAGAACTTAGGCGAGTACTGGACTGCAGCTAAGCCCCCGAGTGGGAGGATTGCTCTCCACTCGGTAGGATTTTTTCAAACTTAGGCGAGTGCCGGACTGCAGCTAAGTCTCCGAGTGAGAGAACTTAGGCGAGTACTGGACTGCAGCTAAGCCCCCGAGTGGGAGGATTGCTCTCCGCTCGGTAGGATTTTTTCAAATTTAGGCGAGTGCCGAACTGCAGCTAAGTCTCCAAGTGAGAGAACTTAGGCGAGTACTGGACTGCAGCTAAGCCCCCGAGTGGGAGGATTGCTCTCTGCTCGGTAGGATTTTTTCAAACTTAGGCGAGTGCCGGACTGCAGCTAAGTCTCCAAGTGAGAGAACTTAGGCGAGTACTGGACTGCAGCTAAGCCCCCGAGTGGGAGGATTGCTCTCCGCTCGGTAGGATTTTTTCAAACTTAGGCGAGTGCCGGACTGCAGCTAAGTCTCCAAGTGAGAGAACTTAGGCGAGTACTGGACTGCAGCTAAGCCCCCGAGTGGGAGGATTGCTCTCCACTCGGTAGGATTTTTAAAATACTTAGGCGAAACGGATTCGCAGCTAAGCCCCCGAGTGGGAGGCTGGCTCGCCACTCGGTAGGAAACTGTTTTTACAAACTTAGGCGAAGCGGATTCGCAGCTAAGCCACCCACCGGGGGATTTGTTACACAAACAAAAACAATAATAATCACTGGGAAAATTATAACGCTCTTGTCTTTGATAAATAAACTACAGGAGTTTTTCTTATTACATCTCATCCGAGTGAGAATTCAAGTATAAAAGGGGTGGAGTAGCTCCGCATTCCAGGCTCGTGGCTCATCAATCTGGCGATCGACATTGTAGAGGTGGTATGCTCCATTGTGGAGGACTCTGGTGACTATGAAGGGGCCTTCCCAAGTAGGAGCGAGCTTGTGTGGTTTCTGCTGATCCACTCGGAGGACTAAGTCTCCTTCTTGGAAGGCTTGGCTCTTCACGTTTCTGGCATGGAATCGACGCAAGTCTTGCTGATAGATGGTCGATCGAATCAAGGCCATTTCTCTTTCTTCTTCTAGGAGGTCGACTGCGACCTGCCGGGCTTGTTCTGCTTCATCTTCAGAGTAGAGCTCGACTCGGGGAGCGTTGTGAAGCAGGTCACTCGGTAAGACTGCCTCGGCTCCGTAGACCAGAAAGAATGGGGTTCTTTCGGTCGATCGATTCGGGGTTGTCCTCAATCCCCAAAGGACTGATGGAAGCTCGTCGACCCATGCACCTGCTGCGTGCTTGAGATCGCGCATCAATCGGGGTTTCAGTCCTTTGAGAATTAGGTCGTTTGCCCTTTCTGCTTGCCCATTCGACTGGGGGTGAGCGACCGAAGCATAGTCGACCTGAGTGCCCTGAGAGGCGCAAAAGGCCCTAAATTTGTCAGAATCGAAGTTTGATCCATTGTCCGTGATGATGCTGTGCGGAACTCCATATCTGAATATCAACTCTCTAATGAAACTGATAGCGGTGCAAGCATCGAGATTCTTGATAGGCTTGGCTTCAATCCATTTGGTGAACTTGTCGACTGCTACCAGCACATGAGTGAAGCCGCTCCTGCCTGTTCTCAGTAGTCCAACCATGTCCAGCCCCCAAACAGCGAAGGGCCAAACGAGTGGAATGGTTTTCAGGGCTGACGCGGGCTTGTGCGGCATATTGGAGTAATACTGACATCCTTCACATTTGTCGACTATCTCTTTTGCCGTCTTATTGGCTCTTGGCCAGTAGAACCCCGCTCGGTATGCTTTAGCCACAATGGTCCGAGAGGACGCATGATGACCACAGGTCCCTGAGTGGATATCGTTAAGGATCATCTGACCTTCTTCTGGTGTAATACACTTCTGGCCGACCCCAGTCGCGCTTTCTCTATATAACTGTCCCTTTATGACTGTAAAGGCCTTGGATCGACGGACGATCTGTCGAGCCTCTTCTTCGTCTTTTGGGAGTTCTTTCCTTAGGATGTACGCGATGTACGATTCTGTCCAAACGGGAGTGATAACCAAGACTTCCATGATCAGGTCGACCACAGCTGGAACTTCAACTTCAGTCGGATCCGTGGCGCTTTTTGGCTGCGGGGCCTCTTCAGTGAAGGGATCCTCCTGGACGGATGGTGTGTGGATGTGTTCCAAAAACACATTGCTGGGAATGGCTTCTCTTTTGGAACCTATTTTTGCCAGATCATCAGCTGCTTGATTTTTCAGTCAGGGTATGTGATGAAGCTCTAACCCCTCGAATTTCTTCTCCAGCTTTCTCACTGCATTGCAATAACCAGTCATGGCTGGACTTCTGACGTCCCATTCCTTCATCACTTGATTAACCACCAAATCTGAGTCGCCATAGACCATGAGGCGACGGACGCCGAGTGAAATGGCCATGCGCAACCCATATAAAAGTGCTTCGTATTCTGCCTCGTTGTTAGAGGAATCAAAGTGGATTTGAAGAACATATCTGAATTTATCTCCTCTGGGGGAGACCAACACCACTCCGGCGCCGGAACCATTTAGCATCTTGGAACCGTCGAAGAACATGGTCCAATGCTCCGAGTGAACCTGAGTCGGCAGTTGCCGTTCAATCCACTCGGCGACGAAATCCACGATTGCCTGGGACTTGATATCTTTCTTTGCCTCAAACTTGATATCTAGAGGAAGGAGTTCAATCGCCCATTTTGCCACTCGACCAGTTGCGTCTCTGTTATGCAAGATCTCTGACAACGGAGCGTCGCTGACGACTGTAATGGAATGATCAAAGAAGTAGTGGGCAACTTTCTTTGTGGTCATATAAATCCCATATACGAGCTTCTGACGATGAGGATATCTTTGCTTCGATGGGGTCAAGACTTCAGAAATATAATACACTGGGCGCTGAACTTTGAAGGTTTTCCCTTCTTCTTCCCGCTCGACCGTAAGTACCGTACTGAAGACTTGTCCTTGCTAATTGGGGCAGCAAGCACCGGCTGGGTGGAGAGCAGAGCTTTGAGCTCTACGAACGCTGCGTCAGCTTCAGGAGTCCACTTGAACTTGTCAGACTTCTTCATCAATCGGTAAAGAGGCAATGCCTTTTCACCGAGACGAGATATGAATCGACTTAGGGCGGCCAAGCAACCAGTAAGCTTCTGAACATCGTGCACTCGCACAGGACTTTTCATTCGGAGTATAGTACCGACTTTTTCTGGATTGGCGTCGATTCCCCATTCGAAAACGAGAAAACCGAGTAACTTTCCGCCAGGAACCCCGAATGTGCATTTTGATGGGTTAAGCTTGATATCAAACCTTCTGAGGTTGGCAAAGGTTTCAGCAAGGTCAGTCAGCAGGTCGGAACCCTTCCGTGACTTGACCACAATATCATCCATGTACGCCTCCACATTCCGACTGATTTGGGTGAGCAAACACTTCTGAATCATCCTCATGAATGTGGCTCCGGCATTCTTGAGGCCGAATGGCATGGTAACATAACAGAAGCACCCGAATGGAGTGATGAAAGCTATTTTGATTTTGTCAGGCCCATACAGACGGATCTGATGGTACCCGGAATAGGCGTCTAAAAAAGACAGTCGCTCACATCCCGCAGTTGAGTCGACTATCTGGTCGATGCGGGGGAGAGGAAAATGATCTTTCGGGCAGGCCCGATTGATATGTTTAAAGTCAATGCACATGCGAAGTGACTTGTCCTTCTTGGGGACCATGACAACATTGGCGAGCCACTCGGAGTGGTAGATTTCTCGGATGAACTCCGCCGCTAAGAGCCGAGCCACCTCTTCGTCGATGGCCTTTCTCTTCTGGACGACGGACCGTCGGAGATGTTCCTTGACAGGTTTTACTTTTGAGTCGACTCTTAGGCGGTGCTCAGCCAGCTCCCTGGGAACACCCGGCATGTCAGAGGGCTTCCATGCGAAAATGTCCCAGTTCTCACGGAGGAACTGGATGAGTGCTTCTTCCTATTTGGAGTCGAGTGTTGTCGAGATATGAGATGGAGCAGCGCTGGGGTCGGTCGGGTGGATGTGAGCTGTCTTTGTATCGCCAGTCGACTGAAAAGCTGACTCTGTAGCGGGCTTCTTGGCTCTCAACAAATCACTCGGGTCTGCAGTCTTCTGGTATTCCTGCAACTCCACTACTGCCATCTGAGCATCAACGATCTTCGAACCTTTCTGAAAACATTCTTCCGCTTTCTTCCGATTGCCCGTAATAGTGATCACACCTTTGGGGCCAGGCATCTTTAATTTGAGGTACACGTAACATGGTCGGGCCATGAAGCGTGCATAAGCCGGCCTCCCCAAAATAGCGTGGTAGGCACTCTGGAAGCCTACAATTTCAAATGTCAATTTTTCTTTGCGGTAATTTTTGGAATCACCGAAAACCACATCGAGTGATTCGGCCTTCTTCCCAGGAATGACTCCATGGAAACTCATGTTGCTGGCACTGAGTCTGGACATCGGAATGCCCATCCCTTTCAACGTCTCAGCATACAATATGTTCAAACCGCTGCCACCATCCATCAGGACTTTGGTCAGTCGAGTGCCTTCAACAACTGGGTCGACCACCAAAGCTTGCCTCCCAGGGGTGGCGATGTGCGTTGGGTGGTCGGACTGGTCGAATGTTATGGCAGTCTGAGACCATTTCAGGTAACTAGGTGTCGCTGGAGCGACCATATTCACCTCTCGGTTAATAACTTTCAGTCGACTTTTGCTTTCAACATCGGCAAAAATCATCAGAGTGGAATTGACCTGAGGGTATCCGTCGTCACTGTCTTCTTTGTCCTCGACCTTGTCCGACTCCTTTTCCTTACCTTTGGGCTGATTGCCCTGGAACTGCTGGATCAAGAGTCGACACTGTCGAGTGGTATGTTTCGGGTAAATGAAATTACCCTCTTCATCTTTCTTTGTGTGGACGAGACATGGTAAGACCAACACATCATTTCCGTCCTGGTCTTTAACCTTTTTGGGGTTCCAAGGCCCTTTAGGTTTCCCTTTAATCTTTCCTTGGGTTAAAGCCAAGGCTTTCCCGGGAGCTGCTGGTTCGGCTTTCCGCTTCTATTTCCGATTGGAATTTCCTTCGGTTTCTTGGGCGACTGACTTGAGCTTACCACTCCTGAGTCGATCCTCATCTTCACCATTAGCGTACTTGGTGGCAATCTCCATCATCCGATTCAGGGACATATCTCCGGTTCGACCGAATTTCAAATTCAGTTCTCTGTACTTGACGCCTTCCTTGAAGGCACAAACTGCTTGGTGGTCAGGCACATTCTCCATCGAGTGATGTAACGTGATCCACCTCTGGATGTAATCCCTCAAAGTTTCATTCGGCTTCTGCACGCAAGACCGCAGTTCCGTCAGCCCTGCCAGTCGCTTGCATGTGCCTTCAAATGTGGTGACGAACACTCGGGAGAGATCTTCCCAAGTGTAAATGCTGCTAGGCGCTAACTGGTTCAACCACGCTCTGGCCGAGCCCTCCAACATGAGAGGCAGGTGCTTCATGGCCACTTCATCATTGCCGCCGCCAATCTGGACGGCCACTCGGTAGTCCTCAAGCCAAGTATCGGGCTTGGACTCGCCAGTGAACTTACTGACTCCAGTCGCCAACCTGAAGTTGGGAGGAATCACAGTGGCCCTGATGGCTCTACTAAAGCACTCTGGCCCCGAAACATGTACTCTGCTGCTGGTAGGTGCATCTCTGTCATGACCTTCTCGGTGAGCCCTGTTCCTGTCGACCAAACCTTGGACGAGAATGGATCTCGCGTCAAAGCCTGGCCCTCTGGGGTCGACTGGAATCCTTTGCCCACCACTATGAGGGCGTCTGTCATCCTGCTGGCGAGGCACATACGACCCGCTCCTCGGGGGACGCGTGGGCACTCGACGTCGACCGTCACGGTCGACTCGGTGATCATACTGCTCATGGTTCCCATACTGGTCACGCCGGTCTCCACGTCCCTCACGCCTCGGGGGCGATCTCGGGCTGTGAGCCGACTGGACTGTGTCCGCGGCAACGGATCTACTATGAATCCTGTTCCGCGACTGAGAAACAGCGGAATTCTGATCTCCTGCTGCCTGGAGTAATGCTCTGATCTGCAGCAAGCCTCTGCCAGCCTCCTACTTGGAAGGCTGAATCGACTCCGCTATACGGGCCGCAGCTGCTAAATTCTGAATCGGAGTTCGATATACCTGCGGGGGCGGGAAGAGCTGTCGTCGACTGGATTCGGGAACCCGTTGTCGTGCACGCTCGTCGAGTGCTCGCTGGAGGTTCTCCAGTCGAGTGCGCTCGGCCAAGTTTGCCAGGCGCGCGTCCTCCAAGGCGCGAGCCTCGGGGGTTTCTCCAACGATAGGAGTGTGCAGTGCATCCACGTTCCGGCGGCGAAGTTCTTCTCTCTGCAGCGACGTGAGAGGCTCGGGAAGATACTCCTCATGGAGACGCGACGGGTCGCCTCCACCCGCGCCTCCGTCGGTGCGGGGAAAACCGGGAGGACTGGGCGGTCCATCGACCATCAGAACCTCCGCCGCCGGATCGCTGCTGTCGCACTCGGATGCGGTCTCTGCGGAGCCAATCGACAGGTCGAACAGGCCGTAGAGGGATTCGTCGGGCTCGATCGCCGCGACTTGAGGGGTGGCCGACTGATGTGCCACCGCGTGTCTCACCCACCGCTGAAGTCTCGACCGACCGGAGCGCTTGCGCCGGCGGGAGACGGGGAGGCAGGACAACACAGGAGCCGACCGGTAGGGGGTCGACGGTTGCCGCAGGAGAAAGCCGCGGACGCACGCGCTAAAGTGCATTGCCCCGTGAACAGGGAGTGCGTCCACGTCGAGCGGAGGCTCCTGGAGCCAAGCAGAGTCGTCGACGATGAACGTGACCGCACCGAGACGGATTTCGCGGCCCTCCACCAAAACTCCGCCGAAAACCATGATGATTCAGGTCGGAAAAGGTCGCAACTCCTCCAACAAACGCTAAAACACCTGCCCCATGGTGGGCGCCAACTGTCGTGGTTCCAAGTCTGACAGTAGTGTAGGGGGGTAAGTATGGAGAGGCAAGATCTTAGCTGTGGAGAAGTTGTAAGAACGCAAGGTTTACGAGTTCAGGCCCTTCTCGGAGGAAGTAATAGCCCTACGTCTCGGAGCCCGGAGGCGGTCGACTGGATTATGAGAGTATGAATTACAGGGGTGCGAACCCTTGTCTCGGAGGAGGAGGGTGGCTTATATAGAGTGCGCCAGGACCCCGGCCAGCCCACGTTACAAAGGGTTCAATGTATATTAAGGCAGGGCGTTACTAGTAACGCTAGTAATAAAGTGCTATGATGACCATAAAAGCTACTTAATGACCGACCGTTAGCGTGCGGAGTGACTTCAGGTCTCGTGGCCGTCGAGTGGTTGGATCTTGGTCGAGTGATTGCTTCTCTGTCGAATGTCTTCGAGTCTGTCGAGTGGAACACCTCCAAGTCGATTGAAAGGTGATTTCTTCTAGAGATGTCCTTGGGTAGGGCAGTTAGGACAGGTCCATGACCCTACCCTAGGTACATAGCTTCATCAGCTACTACTGCCGCACAACCCGACACGAGAAAAAACCTCCTCGAATCGAGGCAGTAGCGGTGCGGAACCAGGACCGTAATGCCGCCGGTGCACCCAAGTGGTACTACCATTGTAGGACAGCGGTACTACCGCGCTAGCGGCGGTACTACCGCTATCTCCTCACAATCTCCACTTCCGTTGAAACAACAAACTCCAAGGAGAGGAAAGGAACTAGGGGTGCAAAAATGACGTGTACGTGTTGATTCCACCCTAGCCTTTCCATTGCGAACCCCCTCTTGATAGTACGGTGTCTCCTATGACTTAAGTCCACCAAAACCGAAACGAAAGAGACTACACCGTCTTCACTTAAAGCTCCGAGGGGAAAGAATCGTCTTGTGCCAAGGAATGAATCTCTGAAATACTCAACGCACACGATTAGTCCGCAAAAGCATTGTCATTAATCACCAAAATTACTTAGAGAGAGACATTCCCTAACAATCTCCCCTTTTTTGGTGGATTGATGACAACACGGGATTTGCACAAAGGAAGGACAAGAGAATAAGCGAATCCCAGAGACTACAAAATATAGACGGGCTCCCCCTAAATGTGTGCACTTAAATAGAAGTGCCTTTGGATGCAAAGTACACGCATTAGGATCAACACTCCCCTTATATTTTATAGTCTGACAACATTCGCATCAAAGATGAGACATATAAGAGCTAGGATGCAATAGAGTAGCAAGTGAGCAAAGTAGACATATGAGATAAGCATGAACTCACAAACTACTAAAGTACTCGACATACAGAGATAATAATAGGATAGGGTAGCATATGTCTCACACCATATGATAGGGTACCAGGTCTCATGAGCACAAACCAAACCAAAAGCAAATGACGAGAAAAGAGTTTGCGAGAGAGAAAGACAAGACAAATGAGACACACTCGCAACTCGACAACGACAATGACAAATCCCTGAACTCTCTCCCCATTTGGCAGCGAGACACCAAAAGGGCAAAGAGTGCTGCTACGGTCACAGGTGATAGCATAACTGATGATCTCCATCATCACATCCCCGCGTGATCGGCCGCTCCTCCGTCATCAGCAGGGGGCTGCTCGGTGTTTGAGTCTGTCCATGGGCAGTGTTGCTGAATCCACTCATCGGTGATCTTGCCCTCAGATCCGCTGGCAACTGTTGTACCTAACTGACGCATGAGCTCATTGTGACGGCTCCTGGCCTTCTTCTCATACACGTGAGCCATATACTGCCCATCAGACTCCATGCAGAAAAGTTTCTTCATCTTGTGCTTGAGCTTCTTTGCCCATGAGGGCTCCGCTCCACAGGGCTCATAATCCTCATCATCATCAGCATCAGCCTCTGCCTCGCCCTCGTCAGCTCCAGACGAAATCCCAGACTTCGGAACCGAAGTGCCCCAGTTCTCCTTCTTCCTCAGACGCTTGATCTCATGAGGGATCAACTCGCCAGTCTCCAGCATGACACCAGGAAAAGTGTGCTCCCAAGCCTTCTCAGTAAGCAACATGCGAAAAGGCCCATAGAGCAAAAGAAACAGGGGGAGAACGGGAGAGAAAAAGAGGGTATGGGCGGCACTAGTAGCGGTGGTAGCCGCGATACTACCGCTGCTACTGCCGCTACTACTGCCGCACAACCCGACACGAGAAAAGACCTCCTCGAATCGAGGCGGTAGCGGTGCCGAACCAGGACGGTACTGCCGCCGATGCACCCAAGCGGTACTACCGCTGTAGGACCATGGGCGGTACTACCGCGCTGGCGGCGGTACTACCGCTATCTCCTCACAATCTCCACTTCCGTTGAAACAACAAACTCCAAGGAGAGGAAAGGAGCTTGGGGTGCAAAAATGACGTGTACGTGTTGATTCCACCCTAGCCTTTCCATTGCGGACCCCCTCTTGATAGTACGGTGTCTCCTACGACCCAAGTCCACCAAAATCGAAATGAAAGAGGCTACACTGTCTTCACTTAAAGCTCCGAGGGGAAAGAATCGTCTCGTGCCAAGGAATGAATCTCTGAAATACTCAACACACACAATTAGTCCGCAAAAGCATTGTCATCAATCACCAAAACTACTTAGAGAGAGACATGCCCTAACATCGGCGCCGACCTTGGGGTCTTGCCCAATGTCCCTCCAACACTCACAAAGGAGTTTGTCCTCTGACGGCGTGCATGCCTTCGTCCGCCTGCTTTTGCACTCCTTGTTTGCGCCGTCTTGGTTGGCGAGCTCATCCTCGAACAAAGGCTCCCCGTCGATGTCCACTTCATCCTCTTCCTCAAGGTCGTAGCCCTCCGGGAATTCGTGGTCGAGCGGGAAGGTGCTGCCCATGCCGACCTGGTCTTGCATGAAGGTGTCGTCCATGCCAGCTTGATCAAAGGTGGCGGGCATGAAGGGCGCTCGGCCGTCTTGGCTTTGGGTCTCCTCGGGATCGACCCCTGCACCACTTTTGAAGATGATGTTCTCGATGATGAAACCGTTGGCCATTTCGTCGTCACTGGCGGTCGGCATTCTATCGAACAGGTTGTGGACGTCGGGAAGTATGTCGGCTGGTGTCTCCCGCGGGCGTTTCCCCGCCCCTCCAGAGGATGATCCACTGACCACCGGCGTGGCGTTGAGGTCGATGGCCATGGGCACGGGCGCGGGCGTGGACGGCGCCACCACGCTCACCTCCGGCGAGCATTCCCCGGAGAAGCGGGAGGCTTGCGGATAGACATGGAGGCCAGGAATCGGCTGCGTGGCAGACGCGCGCGGTGACTCTGGCAGCACCATCCGAGGAAATGCCGACGAGCCCGTGCTGGCCAGGGTCTAACCCTAGGCAGAGTAGGGCCTCCCTCGTTGCCACGGCGACTCGGGCATTGGTTTCCTCCTGATGTGCGGCGGCGGAGAGGGTCGGCACATCGTCCATGGCGATGGAGGTGAGGCCGGACGAGGCGAGGGACGCGAGGCCGGCGGCGGCATCGAGGGTCGGCACATCGTCCATGGCGAGCGGCCGGGAGCGTGAGCTGGCGGGAGTGTTTTGGAAAAGTGGAGGGAAATGGTGGTCGTTGTGCCACCGACTGGCGGGCCAGGGGAAGGAGTAGGCGTGCATCCGCTTCGTGTCCGCGCCTATGCAAATGAGGCCCAAATTTGGGCTAGGAATGGGTCGTCCGGCGGATGAAAAGCGGACGCGCATCCGTTTGGGTCGACGCGTTGAGCTGACTTTTGTGTCCTTTTGACCCAAATGGACACGCGCGGACGAAATGGGTCAGCGCGTTGGAGTTGCTCTAAGTATCTAAGGAAATGCCTTTCCTTCTCAAGCTTATCAACTGCATATCTCCTGGTCCTGTCGTCTGATATGCCGCAGTTAAGTTATTTGTTATCCTGTTCTATAACAATGTAAGGCTTGGGAACTGAACTGGAAATTATAGCCTTAGTGCATTGATCTTGCCTTTGTTCCTGGGAGCTGAACTGGAAATTATATCCTTAGTGCATTGATCTTACCTTTATTTGATTGAATTTGTAAATTTTGAATTTGTTCGACATGAAAACACCTTTCTTTTGTGTGTTCAGATATGCAAGGGTCGCAACTCTAAAAAAGACTTCTGTTGTTGGAGAAGGAATTAATCCATCACAGTGCTCCCTAAGAGGGCACAACCTGCTGCTATGGTTCCTGAAACGACATCATTCTCTGCAATCCAGTACATGGGGACCTGCTCAGGATGTGCCAGGTACTCTTGGATAAACTTTGCTGAGTTTGGCGGGAAGAATCTCGGTATAAGGTTACTAGAGATATAATACTTTGTCACTTTGTGCTGTTTTCGCAGAAATGGTGAATTAGGGAAAAAAATCTCAATATTTGCATTTTTTTTTCACTTTCAGTTGCATGTGTTGCTTGCAGTCTGTATTGCCACTCTTTCAGGTTTTGTGTTGCCTGCAATTTCTATCTGATGATTAGTCTTCAGTTTTAACTATGTACCAGAATTCCATTTCCACCACCCCCAAATCTCAAGCTACCATTTTGTCTTGCTGTCTCCACGGAGAAATGATAGATGCCTAACACGCATGTGGATGTTTTTAAAATTGCATGTCCCTCGCTGCCAGAAGGGTTTTGTTAGTTATCACTTATCAGTTGCTTATTTGACAGACTATGAATATACGATTGTGATTGTAGGTAAGATCATTTCAAAGCAGAGGGTGGCAAATTTGATGCAGTGATTGCTGTCAAATGGGCCGAGGTAATTCTTTCCTGCAGATATGCTATGGATAAACATGTAACAGTCCATTGTTTTACTGATTGTGTTGTCCTCGATGATTCACATCTCAGAATTTGTAATGTAGCTGACATGATAGTATCATATTATTTTACTATGAAGAACCCTTGAATAGTTATAAAGAAATACTCGGTTCAACTATGACTGCATATTGTGATGTAACCATACCAGGAACAAACCACGACTCGAGATGAATCACTTGCGTGAGATTCCGATTCGCCGATCCAGTTCTATGGCTGGACCTGAAGCCTCGAAGGCCGTTAGCAGGGAGATGCCTGTTGAGTTGCTAAGCTTTCCCTCATGATGTGACAGTGTTTAGAGGCAAGATTAGTTTCGCTTGCAGAACCAACAATCTCCTTCATCTGGGTGCTAGCTACAGTATATAATGACCTATAGTGTCCGATGGCTATATTATGGAGTATATCGGTTATAGATTATGCATGTCTGTGCAGTGATGAACCAGATGCCTCTTTGGAGGAACCTAGTTTAACCCCACAAGTGAAAAGGGAGGTTGTGTGTAGCAATCAGAATTTCTATATATGCATCCGTGAGATATGAGAATTTTCGTTCCGTGAGATATGAACTGGTCGAAGAAATCGATGAAGGATAACTATGAATTATGAACACATATAACCAATGACAAATTAGATAGAGATGCTTCTCTCTTGTACTCTACTACACTCTCGTACAAACCCAACTCATACTTACTGCCCCGTTATCTGCATATTCTCTAGCGAAAACAATAACGCCCACACGTACGGGCGTCTGGCAACTCGCCCACACGCATGGATCCTCGTTCAACCAATTCTGTACGAATCTTAGTGCGTTCTAGCAGTTTTTGTATGCCACGTAAGACTAAATTGGTGTGTGAGCATTCATCCGGTCGTCCACACATTTTTTTTCACCACACGGAAGGCTGGTGTATGGGCGTTTAACAATTCGCCCACACCTCAGTTTTCACGCACGCAGAGGGGGCTGGTGTGTGCGCGTTTATCACTTCGCTCACACGCCCGTTTCCTCGCCCACACCCAAAGCTGGCAGTTACCATGTGTTTCTGCAGGGTACATGACAACTGCCCTAGCTTTGCTTGTAAGCAGATGGCAACTCTCTTTTACCCAAGTTGCCATGTGTTTTTGTATGGTACATGGCAACTCTCTTTTTTACCCGAACATGTTTTTTTGCCATGCCTTTTTGTAGTGCTACACGGCAACTGCCTAGTGTCAGTGGGTGGCAACTCCTAAAGTTTTGAAATCATGGCAACTGCAGTAGACCAGACCATACATGACAACTGCAGTTGAGCAACCATGGCAACTGTAGTTGTCCGACATGACAACCGAAGTTCAGCGACATGGCAACTACAGTTAAACGAACATGGACGAGGGTCTAGACCATGGCAACTGTGGGACGCACGGTGACTGTCACGCGGGGCGTGCGGGACAACGAGGTATGAGGCCTGACGTACGGGGCGTGTGGGCGTTATCTATTTCACCCACACGCACGCGTGTGAGAGGGATCCAGAGGGAAAAAATGAGGTGTGTGGGCATTACTTGTTTGGCCCACACGTAGGTGTGTGGACAGACCTCCTAACGTCCACACGTGTGACACTTATCGCCGTCCTTCTCTAGTTGTGCGTTTGATGTAACAATTAGAAATGTAATTGGTTCATCTGATCAATAAAATAACACCTGAGGAGGCATTTCCCTTTTAAAAAAAATCTTCTTCAGCTGTATCAAAAAATTATTTATGGAAGAAAACACCGTCTCTCCGCATACATCACCTCGACCGGTGTCACCAATGTCCTCCAAGTCCAACCCTCTCCTCCCGAAGCTACAAAGAAGAACCTTAGTTATACTCGCACCTCCCCTAAGAAAAGTTATCCTCACACCAAAGTGCTTACTATCCTTTCAATAAAGAACATATTAATGTTTTATAGTGTTCAATATCATTAATTTCCATGTTACTTAGTTGCATTATTGTACAATCCATATTTTTCAAACTTTTTTCTTCGAGGCGGCTATGTCTTTGAAACTTTGTAGCACATGTTTGTGACCATGATTTGTAAGTATTTTTAAATTATTTTAATAGACATAAACTTATTTTAATAATTTGAGAACCACAACAGGCCTAGGCCGGCCCAACTATCAAAATCATTCCTCCCAAAAATTTATTCGTGTTTTGGTCATAATGCCCGGCCCATGATTAGTCCAGTTCGTATCTCAGCAAAGTCCATCATATTGTATCAAAACCTTCTTCTCTGGCCGTTTCATAATTACCCCTGAGAAAAAAAGGCATCTCAAAATTAGGGATGGATTAACGCACTGTTCAGCTCGTTAAGCTCGTGCTTGTTAAGGCTAGTTAAGCTTAACAAGTAGAAAGCCCTGCTCAGCTCGGTTCATTTAACGCTCGTTAAGCTTGTGAGCGCTCGCGAGCGCTCGTTAATAGATCGCTTGTTAACAGATTATGATGTGTTACATTTATACGATGAGTGTGTAGGCATGGTTATGAAGAAAGATGATGACTACAAAAGAAAATCACACTATTTTGTTGCCTCCTATGTCGACTCGATTGAATCAATGGGTCGAGGTACTATGAAATTTTTTGTCACATAAAATGAAAAAAGATATGTTGTGTTGTTACTAACGAGTTTAACGAGCTATTCATGAAACTCATTTGGCTTAGAGCAATGCTACATCTACGTAACTGTTTTTTTATGTATTTTACGTAATAGCAAACGTGGCAAGTCAGGATTGGAGAGGGAGTGAGGAAGGAGCCCACCCTCATTAAAATCAGGAGGCAGAGATGTTTAGATTAGGTAGTTTACGTAATATCATGTAGTTCTTTACGTAAATGTAGGATTATTGTTTGGCTTAACAAGCTTAAATTGATGATTGCATCTGTTCATTAAAAAGCAAGCTATATGTTTAACGAGCCCAACTATAGAGCGAGCTACCAGTTTTTGCCCAGCCCTACTCAAAATGTTCTAAAATAAAGCTGTCAAAAAAAGAAAACTTCTTCATCAGCGGAAAAAAAAAGAGAGGAGAGAATCACCGTCTCTCCGCATACATCACCTCGGCCGGCGCTGGCACCGATCTCCTCCAGAGTCCAAGCCCTTCACCCAAAGCCATGGCCGCGCGGCGTCGCTCCCTCCTCATGCTCCCGCCCCTCCTCCTCCTCCTCTCCCACTTCCTCTCCCTCGCCGCCGCCTTCCAGTCGGACGAGCTGCTCCTCCACGACGACGACGAGTTCGAGGGCACCCGGGCCTCCTCCACCCCCTCGCTCCGGCCGCCCTCGACGCCGCCGGTAGTGTCCTCCCGCCGCCGATCCGCGGACGCGACGCAGGCGGCTGGCGCCTCCGAGTCCAACACCGTCCAGTTCACCCTCGAGCACGACCTCGGAGCCGGCCTAGGGTTCGGCCCCGCCGGGTCCTTCTCCGCCCGCCTCAAGTCCTCGGCCCACGGCTCCCAGGTTTGCTTCGCACCCTATCGGTAGCTTCGTTCCCGATTTGGTTGCCCGATCTCGTCGTCGTAGCTCTCGTTGCTTGCTGATCTGTTTTCTCTACTTCCTGATCCCGTGATCTATGGGCAGCTAGTGATTGGACCTTGCCAGGGGGTAGATTTGGTTGATTTCGTGCCCCCGTCAGTAGTTTCTAGCTGTTTGGTTTGGAGATACTGTGAATTGTGTGGTCCGAATTGTTAGGGAAGGTGAACTATAGATCGGATCTGGTTAGTTTGTTCTTCCAGATCATCTGCTATTTGTTTGACGTGTGTAGGAGGGTTCAGTTTTGTTGTTTGGTTCGTTTAGCAAAGTAGGTAGTGCTGATAAGGTTGATAAATGATTATGAGCTTTACCATTTCATTGTTGTTGCCCAACAGTGGCATGACATACTCTGTGTGGTCACAGAAATCAGTTGCCACATCCTTTGCAAGAATATGGAGTCATTCTACATTGCTTACTCGCATATTGCCACATAGAGAACAACTACGAGGTGGGGTGACAGAACTGCAAGCAACAAAGGGTGCGTATTCTCGCCTTGCGTGACGAAGCATTGGGTGTTTGATTGTTAGCACAATCAAATCTGGCTTTGCTAGGCAAAGAGATACAGTTTGGTCACAAGGGATGAGAGCAGAATTGGCATTTCCTCAAGAGCAAACGTCAGTCTATTCTTTTCAGAATAGAGCAAGTGCCAGTTAGCACATGATCTATTGGTCATTGGTTTCTCTTGGCAAAATATCCAAAGAAGGGATTTGCCTAGATAACCCATGGCCGACAGCTAGTATTCTCTTGCCTAGATATGCTAGCTTCGCAAGGGTAATATATGGAAATAATTCCTTATGTGGCCCTGTTAAAAATGTGCTTCCCTGTTTGGTATTCTTTTGACACCAGGTGTGAATTTTGTTCCTAGTGTGACATTTCCATCCGTTTTTCCAGCAGAGTGTTAAATGACACCTGAAAAGACACCCCTCATTTGTACACTAGTTATTTTTTCAGCAAAACACCTGAGCAGAACTGGAGTCACATATCAGTCGCAGTGCTGCAGCGAGGCACCTGGCGGGATTACACCATGGCCTTGTGGCGGTGCTCGGTCGAGGAGGAAAATGGTGAGGTGGACCCGGTGCTCGCCACCGCCACCTCTCGCTCCTCTGACCTGCTTTCTCCCGCGCTTCTGCGTCCTCCTTGCCGCCCTCTTCCACTCCCTCTCCCTACTGCCCCCCTCGTTGTCCGTGCCGCCTCGCGCCTCCCTGGCCACGCGTCTTGCTGAGCATGACATGCTGCTGTACCTTGCTGACTTCTGCATGCTCCCGTAGGGTGTCTAGATTAGAAGTCATAGGAAGGAATTTATTTTTGCTTCAGAATTATTCTTGGCTTTGTTTGCTTGTATTCTATGTAACTAGTTGTCTCATTGAATAATCACCCATGTCAACGCTGCCCTCAAGTAGTAAAGTTAACCATATGTTAGTTTCCTATATGTTCTTTCTTTAACTATTTATACTAAAGCGAGGAGAATTTTATCTTAATTGACTCCACTCATTTTCTGAACCAGACTCTCACTAAGCTCCGATTTACGAGGAATGAGTTGACTGAGGATGAAAAGAATGCATTTAAGGTTCTTTCTTTTCTCCATTATTTCCTGATTTCATTATTTTTCTATATACCAACTTATCTGGTGCTTCTGCATTTTAATTTTATCATTGCAGAAATTACTGGAAGAAGATAGTTTTTACACAATAAGGCTACCGTCTAATGTGTTGGATCCTACAAGAAACGATTATATTTATTCCTCAATCAAAGCGGTAAGTTGAGTAGTTGACTAACTTCATGTTGTTTCTCTCCAACCTATCATTATGGCTTGCTGGATCGTAAGATAGATTCACCAGATATTACTCCAATATTATTGTGAATGAGGTTTATTACAACAGAATCAACAACTATACTGATTTGAAATTCCCATGAAGCAATGGCCACTTTCAAGCTTATGAAAGAAGCATAAATTGCAGATATGAAATGTTTTATGTTAGGAATTATTGTGATTCTAGAGTTGTGTTTTCAGTCGCTGAACTGTGTATTTTTTCGATGTTCAGAGATGCATTCCACGTGACAGCTTGGATGAACATATTGTCATCCACATGGTAATTCTCTCGATTTCTTAACTGCTACTTGTATCTTCTCCTGTAGAGCTTACTTCATTGTGTATAATTGATACATCTTAAAAATACTGTCAGCATTTTCGTCGGTTCATAATTACATTTTCTGTATAACTAACAAAATAGGGTGGGATGCTGTTTGATTGTCGTGGACCTTTCCTATAGCCCCATCTATCTTTGCTGCCGATCCACGGAAAATGGCAGCTAGGATAGCACACCAGTGATGGTTTAGTTCAATTTTCGTTAGGAGATTGTGTTAGAGATGGGTAGGTATCCCTTCAGTATACGTATTTAGAAATATCTATTGGTGTTCCTTGAGCTCAAGGATGCTATTTATCCTTTCCTGATACTACCTCTGTACACTAATATAAGACTTTTTTGCAGTTCAATTTGAACTGCAAAAACGTCTTAAATTAGAGATTGTGTTAGAGATGGTTAAGTATTCCTTCAGTATACGTATTTAGAAATATCTATTGGTGTTCCTTGAGGTTAAGGTTCCTTTCCTGATACTGCCTATGTACACTAATCTAAGACGTTCTGCAAAAACGTCTTACATTACTGTACAGAGGGAGTACATTTTAGTTATTACAATCAGCTAGCAGTTTCTGTTCCCTTTTGGATATGAGTATATGACTGCCTATCTTTAGAAGCAGCCCCTTGTATGTTAACTTCTAGTTATAACTACCTGTTTTAGGAGCCCTTCTAGTTATAACTACCTGTTTTTAGAAGGAGCCTTAATGTAATTTTCAGCATCAATCTAAGAATTTCCTTACCTAATGAAGCCGTATGTCAGAACCTCTTTGCCACTTGTGCATGGAGGGTGAGCATGAGTTATCAAGCTACCTACCCTTTCCGATCCCGTACAAAGGCACATTTTCCTGTACAACCCCCACCTTTGCACCACCACAAATCAACCTGTAACATTGTACAGTTTAATCATGTGGCACTAGGAATGCATATTCAGTAGGGTTGGTTAACCTGAGTATTTTTTAGCTCTGAAGTAAGCAACTTTCGTCCTGGTTTTATTATGTTACATATGTTCTTCCTTGGCAGAACTCCACGTCCAAATTGGAAGTTCCCATGTTTCATATTTAGAATGACAGATGGCTTTGTTGGCTGTTGCTTATTTGCTAGAAACCATCACATGTACCTAGCACGTAGCATGAAACCTTTAATGGTATATTTTTTTATGTGATAAATCGGTAGTGCAGTAGAATAATACTGTCTTTCACAGGATGAAATGTTTGAAGGAATATTCACTTTCTATAGATGAATGTCTCTTTGGTATTTGGCTCACATTAGGCTTTGCTGTGTCATTTGCAGGACGGTGTAAATATTTTGGCTGTTAATTATGGTTCCGTTGGTGGATGCCAATATCCCCGGCCAATGGAAGTAGTAAGTTGTCTTGCTTGAAACCTTGTTTATGGAGTTGCATGTGGTAAATAATTGATAGAAATAACCTATAAGCTTTTAACTGTACCGTACCAGCAAAATGCACGCACATACTATAAACATATAAACTTCAAGAGTTATACTGCCTAGATTAAACTCCCGCAATTATGGTAAAATAACATCACAGAAGGATTCATGTTGATGTTTCACCCGTTAAGTATACCGTGTGTGTCTGCTGATGAAAGACAATGCTTCTATTTACAATGCTGAAATTCTTGTTCCAGCCATCAAAATGGACATTCAATTCATACACTATTCTGAAGACTGCTGACCAAGCACCAAGGTAAATCTCTGCTTTATCGAGGTTAAGACAAAAATAATATGCAGAGCACCAGAGAGGTGGCAGTTCACATTTATCTTAGTGACCTTTTCCAGCAACAAACCTATTGCCAAAGAACAGTCTCAAACCTATCCTATCTCGAATGACACCTGGTTCCTAGTTCTAACTAAGTTGTGCGCTTGCAGAACTCCATCATTTGTAGAGCAATTGATAGAAACTGAGAGTGGACTCGGTGAAGTGATGAAACCACCTGAGAAATCTTTCTGGGCTAAATATGTGAGTACAGTAATAAATATCACGTGTATATTTTCGATTTTTTTCGCTGGTGCCTGCATGACTTGAAATGTTGTCGTATCCTTTTCCTTGAATCTGACTGCTGCTTCCTGCTTTGCAGTGGATGTACATCATTCCTCTTGGTCTCATTGTCATGAACGCCGTCACAGCAGCAGCAAACATACCCGAGGAGCAAGCTGGAGGGCAGGGTCAAGCTCCAGCACAAAGGGCGCCAATTGCTGCTCCAAGGAGAAGATGATGGCTTCCTATATTCTTTGCATGCCATAGGTACTTTATCTGGCTATAAGCTATTTCAGCATCACAGACGTTGTTTGTCACAACCGTTCCTTCACCTATAACTTATGCCCAACATCGTTTGAGTTTCAGATTCACAAAGAATGGACAGGGGGGATGGATCTGCTTGACCTTCCCCAGAACAGGGGCAGTACTAGCGGCAACAAGACTCACTTGGTTTTTCTTTTTCTCGCATTCAGAAACCCACCTTGTTGTAGAATCACCTCAGAAAGGTCGCGTGTTCTGCTCGCATCTACACGCGTATTTTTGCCTGTTGATAGAAATTACCATCAGTCCTTAACTCGGTTCAAACTGCATGCCTTAATATTCAGAACTAGCTTAATTTACCAATATCAAACATTGTATGTTTTGCTCATAACCCTCCTGTATCAACAAATTCGTGCTGCTTGCATTGCATTGTCGACGGTTTGGTGCTTTGACTCTTGGTGCCTGAGAATATGTAAATGCTTATCTTCTTGGGCAAAAAAAAAATCATTGATGTTTACCATGCTATAGCTTATCCACTTGCAGAACTGAGCAAAAGTATCCTCATTTGTTGTGTACAAATAGATCAAACTGTGAGTGTCCGTTTTGAAAAAAATAGTGTCTATTTAGGCTGTATTAAAAAAATTCCTGTATGGAATATGTGCAGTCATGTTTTGGCTTTAAATTTTCCAATTGTAAATGTGGAGTAAAATGCTGTGGACATTCATTATGTTTTTGCAAAAAATTCACACCTTGGGTGAGAAATCGGAAGATGTCATTCGTTTGATGAGAAATAGAAAGGAATATTGAGAATTCGCGTGGCTGAAGCTGAAGATAAGCGAATGGTAAGCGAGATGGGTGAGCGCGGGCGTGTTTGTTTCACGACCCAATATTTACAACGGAATTGCTTTGCACACGACGTTTCACTTTATAATCTTTGTAATATTTGATGATCCAAAGGTCCAGCCACACGCAGCGGATGTGATGAAAGGCCGAGGGTGGATTTAATTGAAAATGAAGCGGGCAAGGTTTTTTTTCGACAAAGGATGGATTTTATCGAAAATGAAGCATCAAGGGACACAAACACAATGAGCACTTATCCGACCTCTGCATAATTAGGATGCATATGACCAACACATCTGCAAAGAGCAAAGTTATACAAGACTTTTTTTCATGAAAAAATGGGATCTATCAAGCACATTCAGGATATGCCTCTACTATAAAATCACTTAGTCATATTTGCTATGCCAAGAAAAATAAAATGAAACGATCAAAACACGGTCAATAAAATCAGCAATGAATAATGATGTTTTCTGTCACGATTCAATTTTGATTTTGTTTTTACATCGTAAAGAATATGTGTTTTAACTTGAAATTTCACATGCTAATATAACATCACACTCTTAACATATTATATTTTTTGAATGCATGTGTGTGTTTGTAAGCATCTACGATTGTACTGTGTTAAGGAAATATATTGTATTTTTTTAGATTTTTTTGAAACCTCAAACTATAATGCGGTTTCAACTGGACATAGTTTCTTGTTTCTTCTTTGAGAAACCCTGTAATTTTATTCATATCATACTCATAACAACCACAGATACACTGATTTGGATTTAAGATCTAAGAAAATATAAAGTAACTCTTATGACTAAGAATTATAATGATTTTTTTTGGAAACACCTTCTTCGTTGTATCAATCTCTGTTGGAAAAAACACTCTAAAGACTTTGATAAAGAGGCTGCAATTGGATTAGAGCAACGATGTTGTCATTCTTTCACCTACACGAACATTACCAACAATGAGTTTTGAAAGCACCTTGAGTCGTCCATCCAAAAAGATGGAAAGACTTCATGGATGAATGTATTTGGGACGGGGATAATCCTCTAGAAGTGCAGACTGTCAGATCATAATATCTTCACCGTTGTGTCGATGAAATATTTCAACTCCATAAAGAATCAAACCAACAATTTTTTTTGACACCAACATAAACTCATCAGGTCCGAATAATCGGATCTACGAGGACAGAAAACTCTCTAATTTCCTGGCATCGCTAGAAGAACGAGAGTAAATTTATTCTCACAAAATACGAAAATCACTAGGTGATGATGAAAGACATAGGACTTTTGAAGATGTGAGGCCCCCCACCTCCGAGAGCCAGGATGGCAGCCGGAGGCGAGGGGATCAAAAACTTCGTTGGGGCGGCGGCGACGGCGGTTGCAACCCTAGCGAAACCCTCGCATGTTCCCGTGACCCTGTTTTAGAGGCCAAGGTGGACAATGGCCCAGCCCGGGCCTGGCACGACACGTAGGCTGGTTAGCCCATGTGCTTTCGGCCTTTTGGACTGTTTTTGGGTCAATAACTTGATAAAAAAAGTCAGAAAAAAATCCAGAAAACAATAAACGGGCCATGTCGTGCCAGCCACAGGCCTCACACATCTGCGCCGTCGTGCCATGGGCCACACACGGCCCGCTTAGTCATGTACCAGGCCAAGCCCTTTATTGCCGAGCACGCGTGCTCATGGGCCGGCCCGGAAAAAAGGCCCGTTTGGCCAGCTATAAGGCCACTACCCGCGGATTCGGAGCCAGGCGCCAGATCCACAACACTCTGTCAGCCGAGCAGCAACACCCCGTCCACAGCTTCCCTTCTCCGGCAAGCCCAGTTGAAGACAAGCCGCATCGCCTCTTCCAAGGCTGCTTCGCCGGTGCCGCCCCCGGGCAAACATGGATTCAAACTTATTTATATCTGAGAATAAGCAACTTAAATGTGAACAAGCTTAAACTTGCAAGAACCCGAAATCTGAATGGATTCAAACTTGCAAGAAACACAAGATGTCAGTAGTGCTCAATGGCCAATGGGTCAGGACAACACACCCCCAGTCAGCTTTTGATGCAACATCCCTACCTAAACTTGCAACAAACTCAAGACGTCAGCGCTCAATGGGTCATGACTCATGACTTCCCGCAGTATTTATCCAACACTAGATGATTGTACAAGAACGCCACCGTCGCGCAAGCGACGATGGCCAGGGCCAGAAATGCCGTCTTCGTCAGTCTCGGGGAGGAGCTTGGCAGCCATGGGTACAAATCTGGCTGAGGCATGACGCAGCTCTCACCGTTGAAGTATATGCGTCTTGGGAAACCCCAGCCCTTCTCGAAAGTGAAGGTCGACGGGTCCTTCCTGAACAGAAGCTCGGATTGCACGTTGCCGTCTGGCCCAGCCACCATGAGCAGGTCATTGTAGTACTTGAGACCCCACAGCATCGCGGTATCATCTGCATCGAAACGCCGGTTAATAGCTTAGTACATGCTACACATTTTAGTTATGGAGGGATAAAGCAATACTCACTTATTACTCCATAGGGGTTCAATGCTTTGTAGTTGAAGCTGAAAATTGTCGTGACATTGTCGAAATTTGGGTGTTGAACAACCAGGTTCCACTGGGAGTAGTTCATCCGGTAGTTCCAGTTTGAAATGGTGATCTTCACCCTCCAGTAGTCCCTGTAGTTGGCCTTAACATGCCAGTGCACCTTGATTGGGCACATATGGGGTGAGCATCGCACTAGGGGGGTCGAGCTGCCCTTGCCAGGTCCATTCACCACTGAAGCCAAGTAAGGCGAATTAACCCTATCAAAGTAGCAAACACATTTAGAAATAGTTTCAGGGAGTGCAAAAAGTATCTGCCTCCTGAAGAGATAATACTTACTCAACGCAGCTCCCAGGGTTGGTTATGTTGTTCTGGCAGCCACATGAGCACTTTGGGCAGTCAACTATCGTTTCGTTGTAAAACGATGATAGTGCAACACAACAAGCAGGACCTCTTTGAGCAACAAACTGTGAATATGTGCATATCACATCCCAAGTCACTGAAAGAAGAGAACATTTTCGTTAGTCAGTGATCAACATATGCACTGTTGACCTGTGGTAAGCCCAAGAAATTTGATTCTGTCGTAATAGCAACTAAACAGAAAAGAGGAATTCGGAAACGACATACCATGCGCTTGAGTTGTTCTCCTTCCATCGAGCGAAATGAACTTAGTGGGAGGTTTTACTTTCTGGGCTGCTCCACAGGTATACCCTGGACCTGGGGCCTTGAGGGTGAAGTTTTTCGGTGCTTTCACTGTCCTATTTGTCGTTCCGGATCGGCCAACAGTGATCTGAAACGATGCCACTGCATTGACTGGATCTTGCACCCATGAGTTAAGAACTCCTCCTTTGCAACAATTTCCCACCTGCATGCCGTTAGGCGCACCAGGAAGCAAGTCAACTGTTGTTGGGTCTCTCCTGCAGCAGTGTGGTATATTGCCTTTAAATTGAGAGCAATCCCCTTGCTCTATTGTCTGTGCACCCATCATTCCCCAGATGACCTCCTTCTTTGTCCAAGCCCACCCAAGATGCCACCCAGGTGCTTGGATATGACGGTACTTCTGGTAATTGTTTATGGAAACAACAGCCTGTGAAATGCAGATTGTACAGAACATCAACAGCAGAATAATACGTGGTGGAGGTTGTATGTTTCACAATTATGTAACGGTTCTTAATGCCGCATTTAGAGTCAATAAAATTCCCTTCTCAATAAAAATGTAACAGGTCTTAATAAGAAGATAAATGTTGAAGCCAAGTGATGTGCAGCGAATCTTTTTTTTTTGCGAGTGATGTGCAGCGAATCTGTTCTGCATTGTGTCAAATGCAATTAGGAAAAAAGAAATTGCACACATTGGAACTGAAGTTTTATAGGATGCAATGTCGAACTACAAAGAAGAGTTTTACAAAAAGGAGTACTTGCGTCCGACTTCTGCATGAACTTCAATCAGAACTCTGAATTACTGTACTAGAAGTTGGGGTAACTTACAACATAGCCATCTGCAGTCCACTGAGTGATATCCCATTTGATTGTGATGTTCCCGGTTGGATCAAGAGGGTCGTAAGCTTCTGCATAGAGATAGGCAAGCATACGCAGAACCTCAAGTTAATATACATGCATTTCAATACACCCCCTTGTTCACATCAAGTTCCAGTCTAAATAAAAATAGCGAAAAAACTCTGTATGAAAAGTAGCACAATACGGATCAAGATTTACTTGCTATTAGAACAAATTACATGCAGCCAATCTTTGCTGAATGAAAATTGAGGAAGAACTCTGTAACTATCCTATAATATGCACACGCCACATTGGTCTTTGCATGATATAAAAAACATTTCTCTTTTACAGAATTAAATTTCGACAACCATGTAATTATCCACATTTCCTGTGACTGAAAAATGGGGAGAAGTAGCTCACAGTTATTTAATTAAGATTGAAATTTCCCGACAGCCATGTAACTGCGGTGGTGACAATAGCTCGAGATTCTGGTTCCCTAGATGATTTTTCCTCTTATTTGTATATATTGTGCTAGCCGGGTGTCGAGGTAGAGATCTCCCGGCTCAAGCAGCTGCATGCAACTCAATACTTTAACAAATTCTTTAAACACTAGGAATCGGTATTGACTAGTGATTAAAGGCTACCGACCGTGGTTACAGGAACTAATTAATTTATACTCTCTGCATGCCTAATAAAGCAGGATACGAATGATCCGGACCCTTTGATTAGATGGCAATCGAACAGTATGCAGGGCCCCTTTTCCCCGAGTATTTTCTTGACCGACCACTACGCAAGATTCTACTAGGGCCACATCCTCTGCGTATGATATGGCTGAAAAATGGGAACAAATCCAACTGCGGCGGTGAATGGTACTCTAAGTGGCAACAGCTCGAGATTCTGGTTCCCCGCATGATTTTTTCCCCTCGTATGAATCGGGAATACACGGAGATTTATGTATCGAATCGTTGCAGATGGCCGCAAAATCTGCGAACTTATCAAGATCGAGGACGGATTTGTAGAAAAAAGAGAAGGGGGAAAGGAGTCTGGCAAGAAAACCCTCGATGAAACAGTAGTAACAAGAAACAAATTCTGAGAAGAGTGAACAAGGCAATGTAGAGCTGTTTGGAAAGGGCCAAGACAGCCGGGCAGGCGACGGACTGACCTGTCAGAGGCGCCGCTCCGACGAGCAGGAGCAGCGCAAGCGCGGCGGCGGCACAGAGGCGCAGGAGCGACGTCGCCGCCATGGCTGGCCGAGGCGAGGAACAGAGGGAGCTCGCTCGCTCCCTAGTGCGCGCTAGCTAGCTAGGCGATGCAATGCCAGTGCCAGCTGCCGCTGCCAATCCTGGTGGTAGCAGCAGCAGTGCTCATTTATTTTCGCCGGCCTTTTCCTCGGCGGGCGCGATTAATAGCCCCGCCCCGGTGCGGCATTCCATTTTTGTTGGGTGCGGGGAGAAAGAGGCGCGCCGAGCGCGACGCATGGGAGGGCGAGCGCGTCTCTGTCTCGGAGGAGCAGCGCGCGGGGCCCGACGCTGCAGCAGCGCACAAACCAGCTGACGAGCGAGCTCCCTTTCCCTCGTCGGCCTTTTCCCCCCGCTGCGCGGCGAGAGAGAGAGAGGGTCAGAGGTCAGAGCGACCGTTTCTTTCGGTTGGTTGGGCCGGCCAAGCCAGCCGCGGGGAGGGGACCAGGCGGAGGGACGAAAGTTTGAGCGATTGGCGTGGGAAACGGCGGTGGCGTGGGGGGAGGGAGCACAGCTTTGTTTGCTTTGGCCCTGGGTCTGGGGGCACGTGACGGGGAAAAAGAAAGAAAGGGGGGATACGGGGGCGGGCGGGACGCATGCAGCGGCGCTGGCTGGGCTGACCATGGACCGAGACACGGAAAGCATGTCGTGAATCGTTGTTAATCTTCATCTTGGTATAAATCTTATTCCCCCGTGTGGCTCGACACGGATGGGTGGTGTCGGGCTCCGTACGCACGCCGGCTCGGGTATCAGACGTCCCACGGAACATGGGCCGTGGGGGCGGCTCGATGCGATGCTTGGCGGATCTGGCTGGCCCCGGCGTCCGGCGTCGATGGTGGCCGGCGGCGGCGCCTCATGGACGCGTGGGGTCCACATGTCTACGGCGCGCGGTGCTGGCCACCCGGTCTTGGGATTGGAATACTGTGACTGCCGGCAAAAGAATGGCTCGACCTTGGTCACCCTTGTCCTAAAGGATATAAGGCCAACTTGATCGTGCGACCCCAAACGGACGTTGTTTTGTCCGGATTCTGTCCGTTTGGGTAGGGATTTGGGGTCGTGTCCGGGCGTGTACTGGAATGCGGTGGCCGTGCTTCCAACGCGTGGACGCATCCCGGCTGCATCCTGTTCGCGTGCATTTTTCTTTACAAGTTCTTAAATTTTTTTTATGATTCATTTTTGATACATGACAATACATCATCATATTTTGACTAGTAAAACAAGGCCAAAGAAAATAAGAACAAACATTTTAGAAGATAGCCAACTTCCATGACTGCCCCCTTGAGTTGGGTTAGGGCCTTCTCGATGTACTCATTGTTGATCTGTGGAGGAGGCTCGATCTGACATCCTCCTTTCTTCTTCAAGCCAGAAGTAGATGTTGCTTTCTCAGACCTAGTCTCGTGTCTAGCCTCTAATCTAGCAACAAGTGCACTTGTCTCATTTACAGCCTCTATGCTAGCTAAAAGTGCACGAACATGTACTAAATTTCGCTCTATCAATATATCGATGTACTCTTCTTTCCAATACCAAAACTTGCATCCATTCTACACAACAAAATTTGAAGTTAGCACAACTAGTCAAATCTAGAGCACAGACCGAAGCTAAAAAAAGCGCAAACCCCGTCGTTTAAGCACTTGATGAACACCCATCCGGGATGTTCCGGCCTTGTAGACATGCGGCGCACGACCATCCTTGGTCAGTGGTCGCACTTAATGAGTGGCAACGATGCGCCAGCGAGCTTTTGGGCAAGCACCGAGCCCGGCCGACCGCCATTCGTGTATCTGTCGGCGGACCACCGAGGGTGCAGATCCGAGCGGCTAGAGGAGGAGCCACTGCCTGCATGTGGCCTTGCGGCCCTGCCAGGGCCTTCCGGCGAGGTGCCCGGCCAGTCCATGGCGCGGCTCCCTCCTGAAAGGATCGATATGGTTGACTAGAGGGGGGGGGTGAATAGGCAACTACCAATTTTTAACTTTTTTTTACCAAATTAAACTTTGCATCAAAGTAGGTTGTCTAGATGTGCAACTAGGTGAACAACATATATGATGCAATAACAACAAGCATACAAGCAAGCAAGAGAAATAACACTAAAGAGTTTGCACAAGTAAAGGTAAGAGATAACCAAGAGTGGATCCGGTGAAGACGGGGATGTGTTACCGAAATTCCTTCCTTTTGAGGGGAAGTACTGTTGGGGAACGTAGTAATTTCAAAATTTTCCTACGCACACGCAAGATCATGGTGGTGCATAGCAACGAGAGGGGAGAGTGTTGTCTACGTACCCTCGTAGACCGTTCACGGAAGCGTCATATCAACGCGGTTGATGTAGTCGTACGTCTTCACGTCCGACCGATCCAAGTACCGAAAGCACGGCACCTCCGAGTTCTGCACACGTTCGGCTCGGTGACGTCCTCGCCTTCTCGATCCAGCAAGAGGGGCGAAGTAGTAGATGAGTTCCGGCAGCACGACGGCGTGATGACGATATTGGTGAAGAACAATCTCCGCAGGGCTTCGCCTAAGCACTACGAAAACTATGACGGAGGATAAACTAGAGGGGACGGGGTTGCCGGCACACGGCTTGGTGTTTCTTGATGTGTCTTTGGTGCTAGCCCTACCCCTCTATTTATATGTTGAGCCCTGGGGTCGAAACTTGGAGTAAAAGCCTCCTCAAAGTCGGTTTCACCCGAAAGGCAAGAGTCCTTCTCAAACTCCAAGGCTAGACGCCAGGGTTCCCGGCGTCTACCCCCTAGACGCCAGGGTTCCTGGCGTCTAGCCTCTGGTCTCCGCAAAACTTCCTTTTGCACTTTCCAAAAGCCTCGTGGGCTTTCCCCTTTGGCCTAGATAAAGTGTTCTCGTGCCCAAACATTTCGGGAAACATCTGGAACCCCTCGGAGATCAAACACTACTATCCCATATATCAAACTTTATCTCCGGACCATTCCAGAGTTCCTCGTCATGTCCGTGATCTAATCTCGGACTCCGAATAACATTCGGTCATCAACATACATAACTCATATAGTACTATATCGTCAATGAACGTTAAGAATGCGGACCCTACGGGTTCGAGAACTATGTAGACATGACTGAGACACCTCTCTGGTCAATAACCAATAGCGGGACCTGGATGCCCATATTGGCTCCTACATATTCTACAAAGATCTTTATCGGTCAGACCGCATAACAACATACGTTGTTCCCTTTGTCATCTGTATGTTACTTTCCCGAGATTCGATCGTCGGTATCTCAATACCTAGTTCAATCTCGTTACCGGCAAGTCTCTTTACTCGTTCCGTAATACATCATCCCGCAACTAACTCATTAATTGCAATGCTTGCAAGGCTTATAGTGATGTGCATTACCGAGTGGGCCTAGAGATACCTCTCCGACAATCGGAGTGACAAATCCTAATCTCGAAATACGCCAACCCAACAAGTACCTTCGGAGACACCTGTAGAGCACCTTTATAATCACCCAGTTACGTTGTGACGTTTGGTGGCACACAAAGTGTTCCTCCGGTAAACGGGAGTTGCATAATCTCATAGTCATAGGAACATGTATAAGTCATGAAGAAAGCAATAGCAACAAACTAAACGATCGTGTGCTAAGCTAACGGAATGGGTCAAGTCAATCACATCATTCTCCTAATGATGTGATCCCGTTAATCAAATGACAACTCATGTCTATGGTTAGGAAACATAACCATCTTTGATCAACGAGCTAGTCAAGTAGAGGCATACTAGTGACACTCTGTTTGTCTATGTATTCACACATGTATTATGTTTCCGGTTAATACAATTCTAGCATGAATAATAAACATTTATCATGATATAAGGAAATAAATAATAACTTTATTATTGCCTCTAGGGCATATTTCCTTCAGTCTCCCACTTGCACTAGAGTCAATAATCTAGTTCACATCGCCATGTGATTTAATACCAATAGTTCACATCACCATGTGATTAACACCCATAGGGTTTACTAGAGTCAATAATCTAGTTCACATCGCTATGTGATTAACACCCAAAGAGTACTAAGGTGTGATCATGTTTTGCTTGTGAGAGAAGTTTAGTCAACGGTTCTGCCACATTCAGATCCGTAAGTATTTTGTAAATTTCTATGTCAACAATGCTCTGCATGGAGCTACTCTAGCTAATTGCTCCCACTTTCAATATGTATCCAGATTGAGATTTAGAGTCATCTGGATCAGTGTCAAAATTTGCATTGACGTAACCCTTTACGACGAACCTTTTGTCACCTCCATAATCGAGAAACATATTCTTATTCCACTAAGGATAATTTTGACCAATGTCCAGTGATCTACTCCTAGATCACTATTGTATTCCCTTGCCAAACTCAGGGCAGGGTATACAATAGGTCTGGTACACAGCATGGCATACTTTATAGAACCTATGGCTGAGACATAGGGAATGACTTTCATTCTCTCTCTATCTTCTGCTGTGGTCGGGTTTTGAGTCTTACTCAACTTCACACCTTGTAACACAGGCAAGAACTCCTTTTTGACTGTTCCATTTTGAACTACATCAAAATCTTTTCAAGGTATGTACTCATTGAAAAACTTATCAAGCGTCTTGATCTATCTCTATAGATCTTGATGCTCAATATGTAAGCAGCTTCACCGAGGTCTTTCCTTTCAAACATTCCTTTATGCTTTGCAGAATAATTCTACATTATCTCCGATCAACAATATGTCATTCACATATACTTATCAGAAATGTTGTATAGCTCCCACTCACTTTCTTGTAAATACAGGCTTCACCACAAGTCTGTATAAAACTATATGCTTTGATCAACTTATCAAAGCGTATATTCCAACTCCGAGATGTTTGCACCAGTCCATAGATGGATCGCTGGAGCTTGCATATTTTGTTAGCACCTTTAGGATTGACAAAACCTTCTGGTTGCATCATATACAACTCTTCTTTAATAAATCCATTAAGGAATGCAGTTTTGTTTATCCACTTGCCAGATTTCATAAAATGCGGCAATTGCTAACATGATTCGGACAGACTTAAGCATAGATACGAGTGAGAAACTCTCATCGTAGTCAACACCTTGAACTTTGAAAGGATCGATATGGTTGACTAGAGGGGGGGTGAATATGCAACTAACAATTTTTAGATTTTCTTTAGCAATTTAAACTTTGCATCAAAGTAGGTTGTCTAGATATGCAACTAGGTGAGCAACCTATATGATGCAACACGGATAGGAACACAAGCAAGCAAGATATATGAAACAAATAAGCTTCCACAAGTAAAGGCACGAGATAACCAAGAGTGGAGACGGTGGAGACGAGGATGTGTTGCCGAAGTTCCTTCCCTTTGAGAGGAAGTACGTCTCCGTTGGAGCGGTGTGGAGGCACAATGCTCCCCAAGAAGCCACTAGGGCCACCGTAATCTCCTCACGCCCTCACACAATGCGAGATGCCGTGATTCCACTATTGGTGCCCTTGGAGGCGGCGACCGAATCTTTACAAACGAGGTTGGGGCAATCTCCACAACTCAATTGGAGGCTCCCAACGACACCACGAAGCTTCACCACAATGGACTATGGCTTCGCGGTGACCTCAACCGTCTAGGATGCTCAAACACCCAAGAGTAACAAGATCCGCAAGGGATTAGTGGGGGAATCAAATATCTCTTGGTGGAAGTGTAGATCGGGGCCTTCTCAACCACTCCCGAGCAAATCAACAAGTTTGGTTGGCTAGGGAGTGAGATCGGGCGAAAATGGAGCTTGGAGCAATAATGGAGCTTAGTGGTGGAAGAGGTGAGTCAACGGGGAAGAAGGGGACCCCTTATATAGTGTGTGGAAAAGATCCAACCGTTACCCACCAACCAGCCCGCGACCAGTGGTACTACCGCAAGGCCGCGCGGTACTACTGCTTGCAACCAAGCGGTACTACCGCACGGCCGTGCGGTACTACCGTACCGACCCACGGTACTGCCGCAACCCCAGCACAGAACCGATAAACAGACGCACACAAGCTGGGGGCGGTACTTCCGCACGCGCGGTACTACCGCGCCCCCCATGCGGTACTACCGCGAGGCAAAAATCCCAGCCAGGGGAGAAGGGAAACTTCCGTGCCTACTTCCGCAAAGAAAGGGAAGTAGCAAAAACCCGACACAGTAGTACTGCCGAGGGGCGGTACTACTGCCTGACTGCATAGCACAGTACTACCGCTCGGTGAAAACGGTACTACCGCGGTAGGTGCGGATGTAAAAAATTACATCCGCTCCTACTACCGCAAAGGGGCGGCACTAGCCTGGTGGGCAGCGGTAGTGCGGCTCCAGGGGAGCGGTACTATCGTGGGCACCTGCGGTACTACCGCGCCACCGCGCGGTACTACCGCGGATGCCTACGGTACTACCGTTGACCTGGGAGCAGTACTACCACAACCAACAACGGCAGCCAGACAAGGGAGGCAAGAAAACGGAGGAAGCTCCAAGGAAGAAGGAGGGGATAAGAAGGAGACGTGTACGTGATGATTCCACCCAAACCTTTCCAACGCGGACCCCCTCTTAATAGTACGGCTTTCCTACGACTCAAATCCACCAAAAAGAAACATAGAAAAGATGCCGTCTTCGTGAGTCTTCAAGGGGCACCCAATCGTCTTGTGCCTAGCAAAGAAGTGTCTGGAATACTCATGGCACACGATTAGTCCGCAAATGCATTGTCATCAATCACCAAAACACTTAGGGATAAATATGTCCTTACAAACTTGTCGAAAACCTTTTTGCGACAATTCTATCTTTGTAGATAGTAACACTACTGTCAGCGTCCGTCTTCCTCTTGAAGATCCATTTAATCTCGATGGCTCGCCGATCAATGGGCAAGTCAATCAAAGTCCATACTTTGTTCTCATACATGGATCTCATCTCAGATTTCATGGCCTCAAGCCATTTCGCGGAATCTGGGCTCATCATCGCTTCCTCATAGTTCGTAGGCTCATCATGGTCAAGTAACATGACCTCCAGAACAGGATTACCGTACCACTCTGGTGCGGATATCACTCTGGTTTACCTACGAGGTTCGGTAGTAACTTGATCTGAAGTTACATGATCATAATCATTAGCTTCCTCACTAATTGGTGTAGTAGTCACATGAACAAATTTCTGTGATGAACTATTTTCCAATAAGGGAGTAGGTACAGTTACCTCATCAAGTTCTACTTTCCTCCCACTCATTTCTTTCGAGAGAAACTCCTTCTCCAGAAAGGATCCATTCTCAGCAACAAATGTCTTGCCTTCGGATCTATGATAGAAGGTGTACCCAACAGTTACTTTTGGGTATCCTATGAAGACACACTTCTCCGATTTGGGTTTGAGCTTATCAGGTTGAAACTTTTTCACATAAGCACTGCAACCTTAAACTTTAAGAAACGACAGCTTAGGTTTCTTGCCAAACCATAGTTCATATGGTGTCATCTCAACGGATTTAGATGGTGCCCTATTTAACGTGAATGCAGCTGTCTCTAATGCATAACCCCAAAACGATAGAGGTAGATCGGTAAGAGACATCATAGATCGCACCATATCTAATAAAGTACGGTTATGACGTTCGGACACACCATTACACTGTGGTGTTCCAGGTGGCGTGAGTAGTGAAACTATTTCACATTGTTTTAACTGAAGGCCAAACTCGTAACTCGAATATTTTACTTCTGCGATCATATCGTAGAAACTTTTATTTTGTTACGATGATTCTCCACTTCACTCTGAATTCTTTGAACTTGTCAAATGTTTCAGACTTGTATTTCATTAAGTAGATATACCCATATCTGCTCAAATCATTTGTGAAGGTCAGAAAATAACGATACTTGCCGTGAGCCTTAACACTCATCGGACCGCATACATCAGTATGTATTATTTCCAATAAGTCAGTTGCTCGCTCCATTGTTCCGGAGAACGGAGTCTTAGTCATCTTGCCCATGAGGCATGGTTCGCAAGAATCAAGTGATTCATAATCAAGTGATTCCAAAAGCCCATCAGAATGGATTTTCTTCATGCGCTTTACACCAATATGACCTAAACGGCAGTGCCACAAATAAGTTGCACTATCATTATTAACTTTGCATCTTTTGGTTTCGATATTATGAATATGTGTATCACTACGATCGAGATCCAACGAACCATTTTCATTGGGTGTGTAACCATATAAGGTTTTATTCATGTAAACAGAACAACAATTTATTCTCTTACTTAAATGAATAACCGTATTGCAATAAACATGATCAAATCATATTCATGCTCAAGGCAAACACCAAATAACACTTATTTAGGTTCAACACTAATCCCGAAAGTATAGGGAGTGTGCGATGATGATCATATCAATCTTGGAACCACTTCCAACACACATCGTCACTTCACCCTTAACTAGTCTCTGTTCATTCTACAACTCCCGTTTCGAGTTACTACTCTTAGCAACTAAACCAGTATCAAATACCGAGGGGTTGCTACGAACACTAGTAAAATGCACATCAATAATCTGTATATCAAATATACCTTTGTTCACTTTGCCATCCTTCTTATCCGCCAAATACTTGGGGCAGTTCCGCTTCCAGTGACCAGTCCCTTTGTAGTAGAAGCACTTAGTCTCAAGCTTAGGATCAGACTTGGGCTTCTTCACTTGAGCAGCAACTTGCTTGCCGTTCTTCTTAAAGCTCCCTTTCTTTCCCTTTGCCCTTTTCTTGAAACTAGTGGTCTTGTTAATCATCAACACTTGATGCTCTTTCTTGATTTCTACCTTCATCGATTTCATCATCATGAAAAGCTCGGGAATCGTTTTCATCATCCCTTGCATACTATAGTTCATCACGAAGTTCTACTAACTTGGTGATGGTGACTAGAGAATTCTGTCAATCACTATTTTATCTGGAAGATTAACTCCCACTTGATTCAAGCTATTGTAGTACCCAGAAAATCTGAACACATGCTCACTGCTTGAGCTATTCTCCTCCATCTTTTAGTTATAGAACTTGTCGGAGACTTCATATCTCTCAACTCGGGTATTTGCTTGAAATATTAACTTCAACTCCTGGAACATCCATATGATCCATGACGTTCAAAACGTCTTTGAAGTCCCGATTCTAAGCTGTTAAGCATGGTGCACTAAACTATCAAGTAGTCATCATATTGAGCTAGCCAAACATTCATGATGTCTGCATCTGCTCGTGCAATAGGTCTGTCACCTAGCGGTGCATTAAGGACATAATTCTTCTGTGCAGCAATGAGGATAAACCTCAGATCACGGATCCAATCCGCATCATTGCTACTAACATCTTTCAACTTAGTTTTCTCCAGGAACATATCAAAAATAAAACAGGGAGCTAAACGCGAGCTATTGATCTACAACATAGATATGCTAATACTACCAGGACTAAGTTCATGATAAATTTAAGTTCAATTAATCATATTACTTAAGAACTCCCACTTAGAAAGACATCCCTCTAATCTTCTAAGTGATCACGTGATCCAAATCAACTAAACCATAACCGATCATCACGTGAAATGGAGTAGCTTTCAATGGTGAACATCAATATGTTGATCATATCTACTATATGATTCACGCTCGACCTTTCGGTCTTAGTGTTTCGAGGCCATATCTACATATGCTAGGCTCGTCAAGTTTAACCTGAGTATTCCGCGTGTGCAAAACTGGCTTGCACCCGTTGTAGATGGACGTAGAGCTTATCACACCCGATCATCACGTGGTGTCTGGGCACGACGAACTTTGGCAACGGTGCATACTCAGGGAGAACACTTTTATCTTGAAATTTAGTGAGAGATCATCTTATAATGCTACCTTCAATCAAAGCAAGATAGGATGCATAAAAGATAAACATCACATGCAATCAATATAAGTGATATGATATGGCCATCATCATCTTGTGCTTGTGATCTCCATCTCCAAAGCACCGTCATGATCACCATCGTCACCGGCGCGACACCTTGATCACCATCGTAGCATCGTTGTCGTCTCGCCAATCTTATGCTTCCACGACTATCGCTACCGCTTAGTGATAAAGTAAAGCATTACAGCGCAATTGCATTGCATACAATAAAGCGACAACCATATGGCTCCTGCCAGTTGCCGATAACTCGGTTACAAAACATGATCAACTCATACAATAAAATTTAGCATCATGTCTTGACCATATCACATCACAACATGCCCTGCAAAAACAAGTTAGACGTCCCCTACTTTGTTGTTGCAAGTTTTACGTGGCTGCTACGGGCTTAGCAAGAACCGTTCTTACCTACGCATCAAAACCACAATGATAGTTTGTCAAGTTGGTTCTGTTTTAACCTTCGCAAGGACCGGGCGTAGCCACACTTGGTTCAACTAAAGTTGGAGAAACTGACACCCGCCAGCCACCTGTGTGCAAAGCACGTCGGTAGAACCAGTCTCGCGTTAGCGTACGCGTAATGTCGCTCCGGGCCGCTTCATCCAACAATACCGCCGAACCAAAGTATGACATGCTGGTAAGCAGTATGACTTATATTGCCCACAACTCACTTGTGTTCTACTCGTGCACAACATCAACGCATAAAACCTAGGCTTGGATGCCACTGTTCGGGAATGTAGTAATTTCAAAATTTTCCTACGCACACGCAAGATCATGGTGATGCATAGCAACAAGAGGGGAGAGTGTTGTCTATGTACCCTCATAGACCATTCGCAGAAGCGTTATATCAACGCGGTTGATGTAGTCGTTCGTCTTCACGTCCGACCGATCCAAGTACCGAAAGCATGGCACCTCCGAGTTCTGCACACGTTCGGCTCGGTGACGTCCTCGCCTTCTCGATCCAGCAAGAGAGGTGAAGTAGTAGATGAGTTCCGGCAGCACGACGGCGTGATGACGATGTTGGTGAAGAACAATCCCCGCAGGGCTTCGCCTAAGCACTACGAAAACTATGACGGAGGATAAACTAGAGGGGACGGGGTTGCTGGCACACGGCTTGGTGTTTCTTGATGTGTCTTTGGTGCTAGCCCTACCCCTCTATTTATATGTTGAGCCCTGGGGTCGAAACTTGGAGTAAAATCCTCCTCAAAGTCGGTTTCACCCGAAAGGCAAGAGTCCTTCTCGGACTCCAGGGCTAGACGCCAGGGTTCCCGGCGTCTACCCCCTAGACGCCAGGGTTCCTGGCGTCTAGCCTCTGGTCTCCGCAAAACTTCCTTTTGCACTTTCCAAAAGCCTCGTGGGCTTTCCCCTTTGGCCCAGATAAAGTGTTCTCGTGCCCAAACATTTTGGGAAACATCCGGAACCCCTTCCAGTGAATTCCGGAACCCTTCCGGAGATCAAACACTACTATCCCATATATCAAACTTTATCTCCGGACCATTCCGGAGTTCCTCGTCATGTCCGTGATCTAATCTCGGACTCCAAATAACATTCGGTCATCAACATACATAACTCA
The DNA here is from genome assembly GCF_056163025.1 of Triticum urartu. Taxonomy (NCBI): domain Eukaryota; kingdom Viridiplantae; phylum Streptophyta; class Magnoliopsida; order Poales; family Poaceae; genus Triticum; species Triticum urartu. The sequence goes on along the minus strand of NC_141876.1, from coordinate 67,429,829 downwards.
TATAGTACTATATCATCAACGAACGTTAAGCGTGCGGACCCTACGGGTTCGAGAACTACGTAGACATGACTGAGACACCTCTCTGGTCAATAACCAATAGCGGGACCTGGATGCCCATATTGGCTCCTACATATTCTACGAAGATCTTTATCGGTCAGACCGCATAACAACATACGTTGTTCCCTTTGTCATTGGTATGTTACTTGCCCGAGATTCGATCATCGGTATCTCAATACCTAGTTCAATCTCGTTACCGGCAAGTCTCTTTACTCGTTCCGTAATACATCATCCCACAACTAACTCATTAGTTGCAATGCTTGCAAGGCTTATAGTGATGTGCATTACCGAGTGGGCCCAGAGATACCTCTTCGACAATCGGAGTGACAAATCCTAATCTCGAAGTACGCTAACCCAACAAGTACCTTCGGAGACACCTGTAGAGCACCTTTATAATCACCCAGTTACGTTGTGACGTTTGGTGGCACACAAAGTGTTCCTCCGGTAAACGAGAGTTGCATAATCTCATAGTCATAGGAACATGTATAAGTCATGAAGAAAGCAATGGCAACAAACTAAACAATCGTGTGCTAAGCTAAAGGAATGGGTCAAGTCAATCACATCATTCTCCTAATGATGTGATCCCGTTAATCAAATGACAACTCATGTCTATGGTTAGGAAACATAACCATCTTTGATCAACGAGCTAGTCAAGTAGAGGCACACTAGTGACACTCTGTTTGTCTATGTATTCACAGATGTATTATGTTTCCGGTTAATACAATTCTAGCATGAATAATAAACATTTATCATGATATAAGGAAATAAATAATAACTTTATTATTGCCTCTAGGGCATATTTCCTTCAAGTACGTCTCCGTTAGAGCGGTGTGGAGGCACAATGCTCCCTAAGAAGCCACTAGGGCCACCGTATTCTCCTCACGCCCTCACACAATGCGAGATGCCGTGATTCCACTATTGGTGCCCTTGAAGGTTGCAACCGAACCTTTACAACAAGGTTGGGGCAATCTCCACAACTTAATCGGAGGCTCCCAACACAACCACGTAGCTTCACCACAATGGACTATGGCTCCGTGGTGTCCTCAACCGTCTAGGGTGCTCAAACACCCAAGAGTAACAAGACCCGCTAGGGATGAGTGGGGGAATCGAAAATCCCTTGGTTGAAGTGTAGATCGGGGCCTTCTCAACCACTCCCGAGCAAATCAACAAGTTTGATTGGCTAGAGAGATAGATCGGGCGAAAAAGGAGCTTGGAGCATTTAATGGAGCTTGTGCATTAATGGAGCTTGGGGGGAAGAGGTAGGTCAAAGGAGAAGAAGGGGACCCCCTTTTATAGTGGGGGCAACAAACCAACCGTTGCCCCACCACAGCCCCGCACAGGGCGGTAGTACCGCTAACGGGGGCGGTACTGCCGCTCCAGCGAGCGGTACTGCCGCTCAGAGAAGAGCAGCAGGGATCTGGACCCAACGCGGTACTACCGCGATGGTAAGGGCGGTACTACCGCTCCAAAACGGTACTACCGTCCCTACAACCGCAACTAGTGCCGCAAAACCCGACACGAGAAAAAGAGCCCTCAAGTCGAGGCGGTAGGAGCCAGACAGCCCAGCGGTAGTACATCAGCGGGGTCACAGGCAGTACTGTCGGATTTCGGGTTCCGGCAGACCCTTGAGGTTCGAACACTGGGGTGCGCGCGGAGATTTCGCCTCTTACCTACCTGCACCCCTCCGCCTCGCTAAGATCTAAGCTATGGAAAGAACGACACAAGAGACGCAGGGTTTATACTGGTTCGGGCCACCGTTGTGGTGTAATACCCTACTCCAGTGTGTGGTGTGGTGGATTGCCTCTTGGGCTGATGATGATGAACAATACAAGGAAGAACAGCCTCGCGAGGGTCTGCTCTTTGCTGGAGGGGACGAACTGCTAGGAGGAGTTCAGTCACCCTTCTCTCTCTCTGATTTCGATCCGATCCTTGATCCTTGATCTCTGTCTCTAACCTTCCTTTTTACCTCGAACCCGAACCCCGATCCTTGTGGGTGGCTGGTCCTATTTATAGGCAATGGCCCTGGTCCTCTTCCCAAATATTGAGCGGGAAGGGCGCCAACAATTGGCCATTTTGAAGGGAAACATCTAGTACACTTATCCTGACTAAAGTTGGTCCTCGCCTGCACAAAGCTCTAGTGGTGACGCCGTCTTGGGCTCCACGATGACCTCCGTCTTCCAGTCCTCCTGGTCTTGGTCTTGTTGCACCGAAACGGCAACCTTTACCTGATGCCTCGGTACTCCGCGGCTGCGCTTGCCCCCTTTGCACAAAAGGGGAAAGGAGGACACTATGCGGGCTGGCGCCCGCCTGGCGCCCTTGGTCGTCATGGCTTGCGTCACGGGCACCTCGTGAGGTACCCCGCCTTTATCTCTCCGCCTCCTCGCGAGCCAGCCTGGTGAGGCCGTGCCTGAGGAAGCTCTGTGTTGTCCGCCCCGCGAGGCTTGGCCCCTCGCGAGGGTCTTGGGTCTGTGTTGATGAAGATGGGCCGTGCTGGGCCCCCCTTTGAGCCATGCCATAGGACGCAGGCAGGCAAGTCTGGGGACCCCCGTTCCCAGAACGCCGATAGTAGCCCCCGGGCCCAAGGCGCGCCCGGACTTGGCCGTGCAGGGAGGCGGAAGGGCAAGAGCGAAGCACCACGGGCCCTAACAGCCTGCGGTCTTGGGCGCTGCGTGGCCGTTGATTGGACGTGGGCGTCTCCACTTCCCCATGGCGCCTCGGCAACTGCACGGATTGGACAAGCCCCTGCATGCAAAGCGGGTCATGATTACCTGCGATCGTGGAGGTCGGCGGTTGGCCTTCGCCGGCCATAAGTACGGAATGGCGTACGCCCTTCCAGTCCATCCCTTCTTTCTTCTCCTTCTTCCCGGTCCTTGCTCCGTCTTGGTGCGATGGCTCCGATCCGCCGGTTCTCGACGGCAGAGAAGGGAAAGGCTCCCCGAGAGGAACCAGACCCGCTCCCGCTGAAGAAACGGCTCGCCCTCCGCGGCCCGGACGAGGGGGCCCATCAGGTGGTGTCGAGGCCCTGGTGCGAGCGGGCACCGCCAGGGTTCCCGCTTCCCTTGTATGCCCACATTGAGGGCCCTGAAGGAGTTGATGCTGATCGCCACGGGCAGCGCCGCCGTCGGCGCCGACGGGTCACGAAAGTGTGCATCGTCCCCCCTGGGGTCCACACCGAGGGCTCCTCCTGAGAGTTCGTGCTCCACGCCGCCATGCCTCCTCAGTCTTGGATTCGCCTTCCTCCCTTCTTCGCCTCCATCATCCCGCAGGGAGAACTCCTGGAGCTTTGGCTGCAGCACGCCGGTTGCAGCACCCTCGCGACCGAGGCAGAGGTCGCGGTCGTCGCCCCGGGCGAGGTCTTCATGACTCGAGGCTGGAGCGAAGTCGCCCGGGTTTGCAGGACAAGTGGCGCCTTCACGATCCACTTGGAGTACGATGGTGCTTCGGTGATGTTCTTCAAGGTCTTCGATGCGAACGGGCGTCGGCTGGAGTGCTGCCCCGGGAGAGGTGGCCGGGACCCTGCTGCGGCGAGGACTGGGCCCGCTGACTGCTCCCTTGGCGGCTCCTCAGGCGGCGGAGGCGTCGGAGGTTCCAGCGACTCCGGCGAGCTCTTCGCGACTCCGGAGACGAGCAACGATAGCTACGAGCCCCCGAGCCGGCGCTGCTCCTGGAGCAGGGCGGGCTCGTCAGGCCGTCGCCGCCTCTGATCTGGATGGGGTTGGCGCCGGTGCTTGACGGCCCACTGTTGATGATGGCGTCTTTTGCAGGGTCGCGCGTAGTTAGCGTCCTTTTAGGATCTGTTCCCTGCGAGGAATCAAAGACGCGTCCCGTGGGGGCTTGTAAGGTGCATGTGATCCTGTTCTGTTAATATAACCCTTGTCGTAGAATTGTGCGAGTTGCTCATTCCGTCTTAGCTCAGTTCTCCCTTTTGAACCTCACGAGGGCTTGGTGCTCTACGCCGACAGGTCCCAGTCCCAAGGCGGCTTCAGCCATCGCTGGTATGCCAGGTCGCGATGTCGTGGTCAAGGCCAGGAGGTGAGCGACTCGGAGTCCGGTAAGAGCCCCTAAGTCGCGATGCTCAGGAGGTCCCCTTTGGCACCCAAGCAGCCGTCGTTCAGTGAGAAAGGAGAGCGGCATCGCTAACACGAGATTGCATTAGGTGCGGGGATGGTGCCACGGTAGCTGGCGCTTCCGGGTGGTGACTTATCTCGAGAATCAGGGGTCGCTCTTTGGTGTGTCGTCGGGTCCGTGCATCGGCAGGCGTGAGGCTGCTCGGCGAGGTCCTCGCATGTCCCTCCCCTCTCGCCTTTTCTCCCCTTTCTGCTCTACGTCCTTGGGTCCCGGCCCTCGAGCGAGTCTCAGCCGTCGCTGGTATGCCAGGTCGCGATGCCGTGGACAAGGCCAGAGGGTGAGGGCTGGAGAGCCAGCAGGATCCCTGAGTCGCAATGCTCAGGCACCCCCCTTTAACGTGCAAGCGGTTCGCGCAGATGAGAGTGAAGGAGACACCACAAGGGCCTCGCCTGACGCGGCTCCTTTAGGAGATCCTGTAAACCCATCATAGAAAGAACGAGGGGTTGCCGTGACAATTGATAGTCAGCCGTTGGTTGCTTCCGAGGGGCGATGAGGCACTGTAGGCTTGACGAGGTGGCGCCATGCGGGGCTGTTGCGGCCAGAGCTCAGCCATTCAGGTTTGTCGGCGTTGCAGGGATGGACCCATGCGCAAGCGTCGTGCCGTTTGGGAGCAGTTCCGTCAGTTGGCGTCAGTTGAGCGGGAAACTAGGTCAAACTCATTAGCCGCGAAGGAGTGGATTCATTCAAATAGATGCTGGGAAGGCGGACATCACTGGGTCAGGCCCGAGCGACTTGGGGATGATGCAGCCTGAGGGGCGCCCCCAACAAGGTAAGCTAACAACATGAAATAAAAGGGATACATGCCGCAGGGACGGACCCACGCGGCCTGGGAATAATGCAGCCCTGGGGGGGGGGCGCTCCCAGCTGGAAATGAAACTTGTAAGATGTCACCTGATGATGTTGAGGATGAAGGACTGTTGGTGTAGCAGACCTGGTGGGCTGCGGAAGCCGATCCTCACGAGCCCCCAGGCCTAGGGGCCTCGGGAGGCTCCGGAGGCGCTGGTGGCTCCTCGCGGACCATCTCCATCTCCGCCAGGGCTGTGGAACGCCTTGCCTCTTGTGCCTCCATGATGCCCCTCATGAGGCGCCGGTACGTGGCAGCCGCGTTCGGTAAGCCGTAAGGCATGCGAACGTAGCTATAGGGTGGACCTCCGCAGCGCCCCACTCACGAGGGCCAAAGGCGCTCCAGAGAGGCGACTTGATTGAGCCCTGGTATGTCGATGCAGACGCGCAGCCCACCATCCTCGCCCGGATGGGGAGCCACTGCTGGTAGGCGGCCGCCGCCTTTCATGACTCTTGACTCCTGTAGCTCCTGAATGGCCTTGCTGACGAACTCCTGAAGGTCTGGTTCTCCTTGCCTTACTCCTTCTTGAGGGAAACGTGCTTCGAAACACGCCTCCATGTGGTGCCCAAGAGCCTCCCTCGTGACCCTAGCCAGGTCGGTGGCCCTCCAGGGGAGAGCCCCCGAGCCCTGCCTGAGGAGGGCCCCGGGCGCGCTTTCCTATGCGATGGAAGGAGGTTCCCCCTGGGCAGGCACGGGCCCAGAGGGGCCTGCCTCTTGAGGGGCCGGGCCAGACGATGCCTTCTTCTTGGGGGCGGTCTCGGGAAGCCTCCTGCTTCCGTGATCCGAGTCTTCTAGTGACGCGGCCTGAAAGGCTCGCCCCAGGGAACACACCGCGTCCTTCTCTTCACAGGGCACCGTGATGACTCCACCACTTCCTGGCATCTTGAGGACGTTGTAGCCGTGGTGAGTTACGTCCATGAACTTGGCCAGCGCTGGATACCCAAGGATGGCGTTGTACGACAGGCGAATGTGAGCGACGTCGAAGTCGATGAGCTCGGTGCGGTAGTTATCTCGTGCCCCGAAGGTGACAGGGAGGCGGACCTGCCCAATCGGGACCGTGGAGCCGTCGGTGACTCCGGAGAAAGGCTTGGTTGGCTGAAGCTGGCTGTAGGGCACTTGGAGATTGTTGAATGTTTCCATGGACAGGATGTTGAGCCCTGCCCCGCCATCGATGAGGGTCCTGGTGACCACCATGTTGCTGATGATTGGGGAACAAAGCATCGGGAGGACTCCGGCTGTAGCCGCACACTTGAGCTGATCTGCTGAGCTGAACGTGATGGCGCACGCCGACCGCCTGAGAGGGCGCGTGGCTTCGAGCTTGGGGAGGACTGCATTCACTTCGCGGGCGAACTGCTTGAAGATGCGTTGAGAGGCTGGGGCTTGAGCCCCGCCTAGGATGCAGGTGATCGCGCGCGGCTCCTGGAAGCCCCCGGCCCCCTCGTCCTGGTGGCGATCCTCGTTCCTCCTTGGCTGCGGCGGCAGCGGAGGGAGGCCTGTGTTGCCTTGCGGGCGATCCTCGCGAGGCTGATCCCTCCAGTCTCCCTCGCAAGGCGGATCTTGCCAGCGATCCTCGTGAGGTTGATCGCGCCACCCTTGGCGCGGGCCATGGTCTTCCCAGCGTCCTGCGTTCCTTCCTCCTCCTCGACCGTAGCCCCGGTCACCGCGGTCGGGGCGACGGCCGATCCTTCCTTCTCGCATGGCTCGGATCTCTTGACACTCGTTGGTGTTGTGGGTGTGGAGGTCGTGGTACACACAGTATTGACTGCCCTTGGGAGGTTCGGGAGATCTCTGCCCCGCTTGGTGTCTGGTTCTGCCGCGAGCACGGCAGCCCCCTTGCGCTTCACATCCTTGGCCTTGGGCTTCTTCTCTTCTGGGTCTGCGGCAGGCAGCTTGAGGAGGGAGAGACGCCCTTCCTCAGACCTGGCGCACTTGGTTGCCCAGTTGAACAGCTCCAAGGAAGTGCACAGGTCTTCATGCATCGCCAGCTCCTCCTTCATCTTAACATCGCGCACGCCGTCAGAGAAGGCTGAGATGATGGCCTCCTCAGTCACCTTGGGAATCTTGAGGCGTGCGTTGTTGAAGCGCTGGATGTACTTCTGCAAGGTCTCCCCGGGTTGTTGCTTGATGCGACGCATGTCGCTCACGGCGGGTGGCCGGTCGCGAGTACCTTGGAAGTTGGTGATGAAGCGGGTGCGCATCTCGTCCCAAGAGGAGATCGTGCCTGGGGCCAGGTTCAGGAGCCAGGTGCGGGCCCCGTCCTTGAGCGCCATGGCAAACCAGTTCGCCATGACTTTCTCGTCTCTGTTGGCAGCTTCGATGCCCAGCTCATAGAGCTGGAGGAACTCCGCAGGGTCGGCCGTGCCGTCGTAACGAGGAGGCAGGTCTGGCTTGAACTTGCCGGGCCACGCGACGCTGCGTAGCTCGGTGGTGAAGGCACGACAGCCTGCTATGGCCATGGGAGGCCTTGGGTGACGGAGAGCTTGGTCTTGCATGTCCCCACGCATTGCAGCTGGGAGCGGCGCGGGGTCTTGGCGTGCGGGAGCAGGAGCATGGTCGCGACGTGCTGGAGCAGGGAGCGCCCGGGCAGCTTCTTGCGGGCGAGGGACTTCTTGGCAGCTCTGCTCTTGCCGCGCTGGCACCTGATGGAGCGGGTTCCGCCCAGGGGCCACGCGCCTTGGAGCCATGGCGCCTTCTTGAGGAGGAGGCGGCCGGGGCGCCGCCGGAGCCTCGTCGCCCGCGCGGGGCGGGGTGCAGTGCAGCAGAACGGACGGTGCATGAGAGCCCCCTGTGGCGCGGACGAGCTCGGCGACGCGGTCAAGCCATTCTTCATAGACGTCGTCGACGGGACGGTAGCGCAGGAGCTCGTTTGCCGCGATGAGCGCAGCTCGAGCCTCCATGGGTGCGCGGGGCGCGCGGGACGAAGAACCAGCTGGGGTGAGCGAGGGAGTAGCGGTGCGGCCGTCTTGCCGCACTGACGGATGCTGAGACGATGCTTGCTGCTCGTCCCCCCGCCGGGCCGGTGGCGGCGTTGACGGCAGGTGACGGCGAACGACGAGGACGCCCACCGACAGGAGCCGTCTGGGCGACGCGGGAAGCGAGAGTGGCCCGGCGCTCGGCGCGGGCCCGACGAGCGTCAGACATGGGCGCGATGGTCGGAGGAGAACGGGGTGGTGGAAGACGAATTCCGGTGCACCCCTACCTGGCGCGCCAAATGTCGGATTTCGGGTTCCGGCAGACCCTTGAGGTTCGAACACTGGGGTACGCGCGGAGATTTCGCCTCTTACCTACCTGCACCCCTCCGCCTCTCTAAGATCTAAGCTATGGAAAGAATGACACAAGAGACGCAGGGTTTATACTGGTTCAGGCCACCGTTGTGGTGTAATACCCTACTCCAGTGTGTGGTGTGGTGGATTGCCTCTTGGGCTAATGATGATGAACAATACAAGGAAGAACAACCTCGCGAGGGTCTGCTCTTTGCTGGAGGGGGACGAACTGCTAGGAGGAGTTCAGTCACCCTTCTCTCTCTCTGATTTCGATCCGATCCTTGATCCTCGATCTCTGTCTCTAACCTTCCTTTTTACCTCAAACCCGAACCCCGATCCTTGTGGGTGGCTGGTCCTATTTATAGGCAATGGCCCTGGGCCTCTTCCCAAATATTGAGCGGGAAGGGCGCCAAAAATTGGCCATTTTGAAGGGGAACATCTAGTACACTCATCCTGACTAAAGTTGGTCCTCGCCTGCACAAAGCTCTGGTGGTGACGCCGTCTTGGGCTCCACGATGACCTCCATCTTGCGGTCCTCCTGGTCTTGGTCTTGTTGCACCGAAACGGCAACCTTTGCCTGATGCCTCGGTACTCCGCGGCTGCGCTTGCCCCCTTTGCACAAAAGGGGAAAGGAGGACACTGCACGGGCTGGCGCCCGCCTGGCGCCCTTGGTCGTCATGGCTTGCATCACGGGCACCTCGTGAGGTACCCCGCCTTGATCTCTCCGCCTCCTCGCGAGCCAGCCTGGTGAGGCCGTGCCTGAGGAAGCTCCGTGTCGTCCGCCCCGTGAGGCTTGGCCCCTCGCGAGGGTCTTGGGTCTGTGTTGATGAAGATGGTCCGTGCTGGGCCCCCCTTTGAGCCACGCCATAGGCCGCAGGCAGCAAGTCTGGGGACCCCCGTTCCCAGAACGCCGACAGGTACTACCGCTGCGGAGCGGTACTGCCGCTTGTGACCCTTCGGCGGTACTACCGCTGGTAGTGCGGTACTATCGCTGGGACACAGAAGAGAGAGAGAGAAAGGATCTCTCCAAAGAGGCTGGGGACGAGGCGGTGGTGCCAGGCACCCCAGCGGTACTACTACTGTGGAGTCACGGGCGGTACTACCGTTGCAGAGCGGTACTGTCACTTGTGGCTCCTCAGCGGTACTACTGCTGGGTTGCGCGGTACAACCGCTGGAACCCAGACAGGACATAGAAAAGAGGAGAGATCTCTTCTATGAAGTGGAAGAGCTCGGAGGGTGAGAAGCTGAAGTGTACGTGTTGATTCCACCCATGCAATACCCCAGCGGACCTCCTCTTGATAGTACGGATGCAACTAGTCCACCAAAAGAGAAGCGAAAGAGCTACACCGTCTTGAATGACACTCCGAAGGGAAGAAAACATCTCGTGCCAAGGATGAATCTGTGAACTACTCAACGCACATGATTAGTCCACAAACATGTTGTCATCAATCACCAAAACTACCTCGAGAGAGATATGCCTCAACACCTCCCACAGCCGACCGAGCTCAAGACCGACCGGATCCACCCCAAATCCGGCCGGCGGGTGCGCACACCAGGTGGCCGTGGTTGGGTAGCTCGGTGGCGCCGAGGGGAAGGGGCTGGGCGAGCTCGCGTCCGAACTGCAGTGAGTGGAAGAGTGGGGAAGAGTGGAGGGGGTGCGGCCGGAGGGAGGGAGGGGGGCGGATAGAAAAAGGCCCGCCCTGTGCCACCGACGGGCGGGCCAGGGGAGGACACACGCAGACGACCCGCCCATCCGCGTGGTGTCCGTTTCACCCCAAAAGCGGCGCAAACTTGGGCCGCGGATGGGTCAAAAGCGGACACAAAACAGACAAAAGTCCGTTCGCTCCCGCACGCTGGGCCGCCTCGTTTGTCCGTTTTACCCCAAACGGACAGGGCCGGACAGGATAGGGTCGCGCGGTGGAGTTGGCCTAACACATATTGTAGTCTGTTGACGAGCATTCACAAGCTTAATGAGCTTTTAATGAATAGAGGCGAGCATGATCTTTTGCTCATTAAGCTTAACGAGCACGAGCTTAACGAGCCAAGAAACTCGTTAATCCACCCCTAACCGTCGCCCTCCTGAAGGCGTCATCAAGGGCTATGTCGTGTTCCTTATCAAATGCTCCAGGGGCAACCCTCGATCTGGTTGCTTTTCGGATCGAATGATGGTGGCACCGTGTGTCGTGCACATCTTGAGGCCCTCGTCTTGGAGCAGGTTTTCGGCTGTGGGAACTAGCGGCTCGGAGGTGTTCTTCTGTTTCTTGTGCGCTATGGTCTTATTGATCGACCAGCTTTGCGGAAGAGGCTGATGCTCACATATGAAGCCCGGCTAGCGAGACCACGAACTATCTCGGATCCCCGTGTTCCCTGTCAGCACTTCTCCTTGAGGATGTTTGTCGGGTGGCCACCAGACGGCCAAGCTCAAGCCTCTGCTTGATTCATTAGATTTGTGATTGCGACCGGCGACTCTTTGCATCCTTGTAGATCTCATGTTATTTTCTTTCTTTTCAGTGTGACATGTTCATCTAATCTTGCTTCCCTGGTGATTTTTGGGCTATGTGGTCTTCTTCTTCATGAATGAAACGTAGCGCTCGCTACTGTTCGTAAAAAAACGCAGCTTCTATTGATTATCTGAGCGAATGATCTATCACGCTAGTTGGGGGATCCCAGCGAACAAAAATACCCCTCCTCCCTCCCTTGCGATCTGGTCCTCCACCCCCTCGGTTCTTACTCCACTCTTGAGTCGCCATGGAAAAATTGACCAAAGCGCTCGAATTGAGGGTGGAGGGGGGGGGTCAACTAGTGGATCACGAAAATTGAGGTAATAATCTACACCCAAAACCTTCCCCACATCCCACCCCCTCTCAATTTCCATCAATCCCAAGTGGAATTAGAGGGGAACTAGAGCTCTAAATTAGGCTAGATTTGCCATGTTAAGAAAAGAAGGTGATTTTCCATAAACAAAACCATGGGGCAATTCATGCATGGTAGGGGAATTTTTTCCATGAGAATTGGTAATGCACTAAAAGAGTTGTGTGCACTTTGCTGTGCCATTAGTGTTGTAGGGATTTCATAAATGTTTTATTGGGTTTTGCACGTGAGAGGGATGATGTTGCATGTCTTATTTTTTTATAATGCGGTGTTTTGGTGGGCCCTTTCTAGAGGAGTGGTTATGTGTTATCTGCTAATAAACCCACATGTATGTGGAGAAGTTTCTTACGGTGGCGACCACATGTACTATATTAGTGCTACAATGTCATATGTTGATGATTCTTTCTTGCCAGGTGATGAGAGGGTGCGCGGGGCTCATGTGTTTTTATAGGCCGGTTGTTGCCAATTGATATGAGAAATCATTGAATTGATCAAAATCATGAACCAAATTGAAAATTGGACACCTCAATCATAATCATTGACCCAGTAAAATTGTGAACCAGATCCGAAATTGCACACCTCATTTGAGTAAAAACTATGAACCAAATTCAAAATAACCTCAATCAAAATCATTTACACAGTCAAAATCGTGAACCAAACCTGCAAATTGAACACCTCAATTGAATGAGAGAGCTCAAAAATTAGAGAAAATGAATACCTCGGTTGAATAAAAACCATGGACCAAATTGAAAATAACCTCAATCAAAATCGTGAACCAAATCCAAAATTAAACATCTCAATTGAATGAGAGAGCTTCAAAATTAGGGAGCATACTGTATTTATAGATATAGGTCCGTCATAGGCATGTCAACAAGATGATAGGGGGTAGTGGAATTTGGAAGAAAAATAAGCATTTGAACATGGAAAAATTACCATGAATATGGGAGACAATTTGGCATGAATTTATCCTCCCACATTATAGCAAACACCCCCATCTAAACCAACACCAAAAAATGAGCATGTGGAGATAGAAAATGGTGAAAATGTGTGAAATTTTCCATGTGAATGAGGATCTACTCCCTGGTTTCTGTGATTGCAAAAACATTTTTACATACAAAAATTAGTATATTTTTCCATGCAAAAATGAATATATATTGCATGTGAATGAGAATAAAGTTGCATACAGGAAAGGAAGGAAAGCAGTTGTTGAAGGTGCATTTATCTCTTAATGGTATTTTGTTGTGATGACAATGTGCTAAGTGGAAATAATGATAGTTGCTAAGGTTTATATCAGGTCATTGGTTCCTTGATGTTTATGATGGATTATTGATCCCCTATTTCAAAATTATCAAAGTTGTGATTTTTCGGTAACTCGAAGGTTTTATTTGGTTTGATTTGAGTCATAGGACAACCACACTATCAAGAGGGGTAAAGGTGGGAGAATGACAGTGTGGGAATGAGCCCTCCTACACCTACCACCAAGAAAGTGCCTTACACCCATCCACGTCGTGTTCTCTCGGTGTGCCTAAGGAGGGTGTGTGTGCCCAAAAGTTGCTGGTCGCTGGACCCCATGCGCACGGGCTGGTGATCAGCTCTTTGGACCTCGTGCGCATGGGGTAGCATGCAACCTTCTGGACACCCCATTCGCACGGGGATAATTTGGCTCATGTGCATCATGATTCCAAAAAACAAGTTATTTTTACCTTTTTGTGCTTTAGTAGCAGGCTTTACCAGATTTTACTTCGTTCACGAACCTCTTTTTGTCTGTTTTCGCCAGGATGCCACTCACGGAAGTGTTTGGGGGTATAAAGAAAGAATGCCAATATATGCCGATAAAATCATGTCAATTAACGTGATGTAATACTACCATAAAGAATGAAGCAATTGGGAGAGGCAAGAGATGCTTCAGAAAGGAGTCCAACACGCTTGATGATGTACAGTACGACCACACACCCTCATACCAGCGATTGTACTAGACATCGCCGCCACCACCTAGTCCAATATATCGTCCCCGTGCAATGAAATCATGGATCAGATCCCACAGCTGCCAGAAACCACTCCAGAACGTAGAACCCTAGCCTTCGAAAGGTATCCAACGGGGGAATCGACAAGGAGAGTTCAACCATTGCCATCATCTCATGGAAGGAAACGTCGACATCAACCATTACAATCATAATCCTCCTCACCATTCCATCTCCACTCTGTTTTAATACTAAACCCTAGTGGATCCCTACGTGTTTTACTCTGATTTATCATCCATGTTTGTCACAACTATTCATAGGATGTTGGCTATCTCTAAGTGTGAGTAATTCCCTTAGTTCTCAGGGATATGGATGAACCTTCATATGTATATGTGTTGAATGCTTATAAGGATACGTGATTCTCTATTGAATGTTTGATTTAATAGCCTTCGTGAATGTTGTGAAGGGGCCCCACTCAACATTTTCCGCCTTGTATGGCCACAAAGCATCATGGTAAAGGTTGGGATGTTGAGGTAATTTGAGGTGACAGTAAAATCCTTGACACCCTTTAAGATCCAGTTTGGATAGCAAAAAAGTTTCCTGCCTTTTCCCTAAGTAGTGACCCTGAGTTATCAAAACCCATGAGAGGATGTGCAATACGTTAGTGGCCCTACCAAGTATTTGCAAGATAATTAAAATGTTGGTGATATGCCCCAGAGGCAATCTATGATGATGATATTTCCTGATGTATTCATGAGCCATTTGTATTGTCCTTGAACATCAATATGATATGTATCAATAAGTACGTGTCTTGTTTGGGAAACTATATATTATATGATGATTGTTCTAATAGTCCCTAGTTGATAAAGTTATGCGGACACATACCCTTTGACTAGTATATGATTCGGTTGATGACTATGTTTTAGAAGTCATGGGCATAGAGTTGCTGAGCTGATAGTATGGACTCAGGGATGGAGATCACCGAGTTGGATAGACCCACTTTGAGACGCAACGAGATATTTTCATATGTTAGTATCAAGTACAATCTATATGCCATGTCATAGACCTGAGGTCCTCACATGTTATCGAGATGAGGATCGACTCACTTAGGGTCTATCAAATGCTACTTCATAACTAGGTAGTTATAAAGGTAGCTTTTGGGTGAGTTGTGAGACATGCCACGAGACATGGTTGACGAAGATGGGATTTGCCCCTCCGATAAGGAGAGATATTCTCTAGGCCCTCTCGAGTGATCAGATTCGATAAGCATTTCCATTCAACTTGGGTTAAGTGTTAACCCGGTTCGGGAATCTGTATCACGGTTTTGAGAAGAGAGGTTGACCTACCACAAGGGTGACAAGTACTCGCTGTCGGTGTCAAAACTAGCCGATCTTGGGTAGGGGGCCCCGAACTGTGCATCTGAGGATCGAGGGTAACAAGGGACAAGGGGGACACGATGTTTACCCAGGTTTGGGCCCTCTTAATGGAGGTAAAACCCTACGTCCTGCTTGATTGTATTTGATGAGTATATGGGTTACAAGAGTTTTTTTGACTATGTAGGTGTTAAAAGAGTTGATCTACCTCGAGATCGTAATGGCTAAATCCTAATTGTCTAGCCTATGAGAATTCTGATAGCCTCTACGGACTAAAACTCTCTGGTTTATATATACACTGGAGGGGCATAGGGTTGTACAAAGTCGGTTTGTGGAGGAAGGAAATTACATATCTGGACACCAATCTTGTCATCCACGCACAGGAGAGTCCTAACCGGACACGGGGGAAAGCCTTCTGCTTTGTATCTTCACGGCCTATCAGTCCGACCCATATCGAATAGCCCGGACACCCGAGGACCCCCTAATCCAGGACTCTCTCAGTAACCCCCGAACCGGCCTTCAAATGTCGATGCAGTATCCGGCTTATGTCTTCAGCTTTTGCAAGGTTGGTTCTTCATTATATATTGGGAGGATAATACTTTGTCCCCGGCTTCCCCGTTCCTCCTTTATGACTCGTCCCCTATCGCCTCGATTTCCATGCACTGGGCAAATGCGAACGGTCCATAATATTTTTTTATCAAAAAGAACACGCCCGGCCACACAGGGATGGTGCCTATATAAAGAGGTCAGATTCCCCAAGTGCCATCCACATCGTGCAGAAAAACACCAAGACTAGCCATGAAAAAGCTTCAAAACATGGCCAGCGCCCCCATGGCCCTCAATAGGGTGATTGGTAGAGCTGCTCAGTGTCTCATCTTCAGTTGAGTCGACTCCAGACGCAGGGATATCTCCCCCTCGCAGATCTAGTCTCTGTACGAGCAGGATTAGCCTCAATTGGCAACGACGTGCCGGCTGGAAATTTCCCCAATCCCAATAAGGAGGAGCAATAAGGAGGAGAGGGTGTGCTTCGTTCCATTCCTTTTGCGGGGCTTAGGATTTCTAATCCATCCCTTTCTCATGGGTCTATTGGAATTTTACGGCATCCAGCTGCACAACCTCACCCCAGGTTCGATTCTGCACATCTCAGGGTTCGTTGCTCTCCGCGAACTGTTTCTGGGCTGCGAGGCCCATTTCGAACTATGGAGAAAGTTCTTTTGCCTCGTTCCCCGCCATCGAGGAGGTTCTATATTTGAAGTGGGCGGCGCCGAAGTATGGCGTATATCCGGATCAAGCTACCCTATTGGAACTCCCAAAGAGGTATACCCAGAGTGGTCTTTGGAGTGGTTTTATATCGATGATGTCCCACTGCCGGACCCAGTTCAGCGCGGCCTCCCTAAATTTTCCAGCGCTCTTCTAAAGAAATGCCTCAACTGGCGTCACTGAAGTCCCAAGGAGGAAGACAGTGCGGAAATAAAAAGGTTGGTCAGCAAGGTCAGATTATTAGCTCATACCGAGCTCTCGATAATCGAAGTCATGACCATGCAATAAAAAGATGTATCCAGCCTCTCCAGTCCATAGTAACTCCTTTATGGTGCCACAAAAGAGAAGACGACACATCATGTTACAGACGCAAGGGTCCGGATACCCCGGCCGAACTGGCCATGGTCTTGGCCGATCTGTATAAGGGTGAAAAAGAAGACTTCCTCCTCTTAAACTGCCGAGAAGGTTATTTCATGTACAACCCCATTGAATGGGTAAGATTTTGATTATCCGTGTTGCTTTACTGTTTTCACAGCATGCTAATCAAGTTGTTCTTTGTTGTCATAAAACAGTCATAGAGGAAGATGATCGAGGACATTTACTGTCCTGCCCCACAGCCAGAGGATCACAACCGCGATGAAGACCCTGACTTTTGCGAGGATCCGGATATATACATAGAGTTCGGTGATGGAGTATTTTATCAGGCGGGCCTTGACGACTCGGAAGTGGCTATACAGCCGACTACCCTGATACGTCTCCAACGTATCTATAATTTTTGATTATTCCATGCTATTACATTATCTATTTTGGATGTTTAATGGGCTTTGTTATGCACTTTTATATTATTTTTGGGACTAACCTATTAGCTGAAGGCCCGGTGCAAATTGCTATTTTTTTGTGCCTATTTTAGTGTTTCGCAGAAAAGGAATATCAAACGGAATCCAACAGAACGAAACCTTCGCGAGGATCTTTTTTGGAACAAACGCAATCCAGGAGATTTAGAGTGGAGGTCAAGGAAGCAACGAGGCGGCCACGAGGTAGGGTGGCACGCCCAGGGGGGTAGGCACGCCCCTCACCCTCATGGGCCCCACGGAGCTCCACCGACCTACTTCTTTCTCCTATATATACTCTTATACCCTGAAAACATCCAGGGAGCCACAAAACCACTTTTACACCGCCATAACCTTTTGTACCCGTGAGATCCCATCTTGGGGCCTTTTCCGGCGATCTGCCGGAGGGGGATTCGATCACGGAGGGCTTGTACATCGACACCATGGCCTCTCCGATGATGTGTAAGTAGTTTACCACAGACCTTCGGGTCCATAGTTATTAGCTAGATGGCTTCTTCTCTCTCTTTGGTTCTCAATACAAAGTTCTCCTCGATGTTCTTGGAGATCTATTCGATGTAATCCTTTTTGTGATGTGTTTGTCGAGATCCGATAAATTGTGGGTTTATGATCAAGATTATCTATGAACAATATTTTCTTCTCTGAATTCTTATATGCATGATTTGATATCTTTGCAAGTCTCTTCGAATTATCAGTTTGGTTTGGCCTACTAGATTGATCTTTCTTGCAATGGGAGAAGTGCTTAGCTTTGGGTTCAATCTTGCGGTGCTCGATCCCAGTGACAGAAAGGGAACCGACACGTATTGTATTGTTGCCATCGAGGATAAAAAGATGGGGTTTATATCATATTGCTTGAGTTTATCCCTCTACATCATGTCATCTTGCCTAATGCGTTACTCTGTTCTTATGAACTTAATACTCTAGATGCATGCTGGATAGCGCTCGATGTCTGGAGTAATAGTAGTAGATGCATAATCGTTTCGGTCTACTTGACACGGACGTGATGCCTATGTTCATGATCATGCCTAGATATTCTCATAACTATGTGCTTTTCTATCAATTGCTCTGCAGTAATTTGTTCACCCACCATAATATATGCTATCTTGAGAGAAGCCACTAGTGAGACCTATGGCCCCCGGGTCTACTTACATCATATAAGTTTCCGATCTGTAATTCTACTTTACTATTTATTTTGCAATCTTTACTTTTCAATCTATATAACAAAAATACCAAAATATTTATCTTATTATCTTTACCAGATCTCACTTTTGCATGTGGCTGTGAAGGGATTGACAAAGGGATTGACAACCCCTTTATCACGTTGGTTGCAAGGTTCTTGATTGTTTGTGTAGGTACTAGGTGACTTGCATGTAGTCTCCTACTGGACTGATACATTGGTTCTCAAAAAATGAGGGAAATACTTACGCTACTTTGCTGCATCACCCTTTCCTCTTCAAGGGAAAACCAAAGCATGCTCAAGAGGTAGCATACCCCCGCCCCTACTCCTTCTCCATTGTAAGTATCTAAAGATCTTTCTCAAAAATAAGTCCCTACTTCACTACAAAAAAAAGGACACATCTGTGACATTTTGGGCCGAACGATTTTTTTCTGTCACGCTTCACTGGTGCGCGTCGGTCCTAAACAAACGATTTTTAACCCCTTTTCGCAACGGCATATGGAACCGTCTCCAAGTGAGTGTTGGCGATAGGGGGTCCTTCCCACACGACCGAGAAACCGTCGGGGATAGGGAGCCTTGATGCATACAGTTGTCCCTGTATAACTGTTTTCGATATCTCGAATATCCCAAATGCTTCATACTTGCTACTCGTCTATGCTCGCATTGCCATCGCAGTCGGAGTTTTGTGGTTCTGCCTAAAACCAGGCAGATTCTAGGCACGGGAGCTTTCCAGGCAGATTCTAGGCATGAGAGATTTACGATGCCTGGCACATCACAAACAGTTCATGATTATAAACCGTGTACGATAGGTAGACAATCACACACATTTAGTTTTCCGGCACCGTATGTGATAGTGTCTGACATCACACATGATTTGCGAACGGCAACTGTGTGCATGCTTGCACACGTTTCCTCTCTGTGAACCGTCTCGAATTATGGTGTATATCGCAAACGTTTGTGTTTTACCAACCGTGTGTGCCGTAATGACCTGCACAACATAATTTTGCCCGAATTTAATTGTTGCTATTTAAAATTGTACCTAATTTAAACTTGAAAGTAGGCTATAGCTTTATTCATATCCATCAGGTTCAAGCAACCAATGCATTATTCGATTCACAGGTACATATGTTTAAGAATTATAGAAGCGTCAAATAAAGAATGATGTACCAGGGTTCTATACTTGTACTATTACAGATGGTAAAGAAAGAGGCGACAGACATTTCAGTTGCTAAACAAGGTGAAGCGGAATGGCCCTATTGTGCTCTCCTGGATGCAGAAGGCATGCAGGACTCTAGTCCAACCCCTTGTGATGGCCGACCGCCAATCATGTAGTTTGAGGGGTAATATTGAGTAAACTGCTTCAGGATGCACTGCAAAATAAAAAAGATTCAGATATTGTCATCTAACAGAACTCATTACGGGCAGTAAAAAGAAGGCTACAGGGTTCTTACTTACCATCCTGCAGTTCACTGTTGTCTTGCATAAAGTGTAAACAAATAGTTCAATTGACATCTTTTGACCCATTTTAGTAACAATCTTTATCAGTTTCCTCACTTGATTCTGGTTCATGAATATCTCATTGCGCCATGCGCAGAAAGGGTCGAAGTGTGGATCTTTGGCAATGATATATGTACCTAAAAGCACCAAGTTAATATTAGAAGCTAAACAACAATTGAAAAATGATGTAGTACAACATTCTATCCATCCCATTATATTAGATTTTATTACATGTATATCTAGACATCATCAGAACATTAAGGTAACACTCTTCCTTGTTGCTATGTAGCCTGGGATTGCATATTTAGTCATTCGGTACAATGCATGTTGCTAAACAACAATTGAAAACGAAAAGGCACATTAACTTCAATATCCTTAACAGCAACCAAATATTGTAATTCATAGTGGTATTGTTGAAACTGTTATTGATGAAATTGAACTGCATAGCAAATAGTTGCACATATAGAGAGCATCACATTGTGAAGAACTGAAATAAACAAGTCATAAGGACATCTCTAGGCGATCCTTAAAAAGTTAAAGGACTAAAACCCTTAGTGGATATATATATACTCCAGCAATTTTTGGCCTTTTCTAGTCGATCCCCTAAACTTAAGGTTGTAAACTTCAATTTGATCAAGTTCAAAGCAGGTTCAACCAAAAGTAGCATGCATTCAAACATAAACATAGATAGTTTTCCAATACCGAACAATAAAACATAAATTTAAACTAAGCTAAATTACTTTCGGTCGAAGTAGAGGTCGAGCAAATCCTTCCTCGTCATGTACGGTGTGCCACGAGCTGGGTCCGGTCAAGTACTGTCGTCGGGGTCGTTGTGGAAGGCACCCCTCCACTCGTCGACGTCGATCTCCTCGTCCTGGGAGCCCACCTCGACGCCCTCCGCGCCGCTGCCGCCTTCGACCTCGCCATCAGAGGAGAGCTGGATAACCTCGCCGCCCTCCGCGCCGTTGTCCTTGCCGCCTTCGACCTCATCATCGGAGGAGAGCACAATAACCTCGCCGCCCTCCGCGCTGGCAAAGATCACCTGTTCCGCCTCCACGAGCTCCGGGTGCTTCCGGTGGAGCTCTTGCATGTAGGCCTTGTCGGCGTCCTCGGCCTCGAGACGCTCCCATGCCTCGCGGTCCTCCCGCGCCATAGCTGAGCTCACCACCCCTAGCTCCGGCGGAACGAGGTGGACCGGATGTGTGCTGAAGGGGAAATTGAGCCTAGCCGCCGCGCCGTGGTAGCGGACCTGCCAGCGGTCGTACTCCATGGCCGCGAGCTCGGCCATGTGGAAGCTACTGAGCCACCGGCGGGTGTGGGTCTCTCGATCTGTAATCTCGGCGACCCACGTCCCCCACCGCCGCTGCCGGACCCCGAGGTAGGACTTCGTCGGTTGCCGGGTCCGGGGGAGGATGGGGAAGTCCTCGCACCGGCGTAGGGGCAAGGCGGCGGGCAGATCGGGTCCTCGGAGGACAGAGGGGACACCTTGGCGGCCACCTCGCCGGCGTTGGGCGAAAAGGCCGTGATAAACCTCCTTTTGGCCATTGCCTACTCGAGCTCCCCGGCACATAGGCAGAGGTTGAGGATGGAGGTGCCGGCGATGGCGGCGACCTACCAATGGTTTCGAGGGTTGTGTGTGTTTGTGTGAGCGAAGGTTGTGTTTGAGGAAATACTACGGCAACTGAAAATTTTACTAGGCGGGAGTAACAAGGCGGGGCTACTGAAAATTTGGATCAAGGGCGAGCAAATATTTTTGAGATTGCGAGGAATGCAGAGGCGAGAGTAAAATGCCGGGGCTACTGAAAATTTGAATCAAGGGACTGAAGCAGAGAGGGACGCAGAGGCGAGAGTTTTGGGGGAGCGAGTTAGTGTGCTTGACACGCCGGCTGTGGACTATAGCCGACGCACCTTCTCGCGTAAGCCATAGGCATACTATACACCGACGATGCTCCAAGATATTTTGTAGTACATCTCACACGATTGCTGATAATAAACTGTGTGTGATCTACTTGATTTTTCATCTTGATTTGAATTACATAATGGGGTCACAACGGCAATGGATGGTGTTTGAATTGTTAGACCTTTTATCTGAAGTGAACATGCAACTGTATGTGTGTCATAAAAGAATTGGAATTATTCAAGGTTCGTTTGGACATTTCATACATTAAACTGATTTTCTAGCCATTTCATGTGCATAATTCAAAATTAAACTACACGCACATGCTCCGGTGCATACAAATTGGTTGAAAAATCAAATCTGTGTCCTTCAGTGCATGCTTAGGTCCCATGGAAGAAATGGGAATGAATTTTCCGGGGTTTGTTTGGTCTTTTTTATACATAAACTGGGTTTTCTAGGCATTTTATGTGCATAATTCAAATTTGAACTACAACCACATGCTCCAATGCACCAAAGTTGGTTGAAAAATTACATGTGTGTCCTTGGGTGAATTTCTAGGTCTCATGCAAGAGATTGGAGTGAATTTCAAACACCAGGCGCTGTTGATTGCCGGCAAAATGTTGAGATGCCTGGTTTTTAAATTCTAGTAAACCCAAAACTCGTTTGAAATTCATGAAACTTGGCATGCTATCATGGAGCGGCATCAACACGCCGTGGTGAAACTTTTGCCCCATTTGGGGCAGGTTTGGGTATAAGCTTCTCACAACAAGCATGATGGTTTTGATAGGGAACGTACCACCTTTGGGAACGAGACGATATCCGTTGCTTCTTATTGCTTTCCGAAAATTTCTAGTGTCAACATAGAACAACAGGAGTGTTGTGTTCAATCTAGGAATTTTCCGGGGTTCGTTTGGCCTTTTTATACATTAACTGGGTTTTCTAGGTATTTTATGTGCATAATTCAAATTTGAACTACAAGCACATGCTCCAATACACCAAAGTTGGTTGAAAAATCACATGTGTGTCCTTGGGTGAATTTCTAGGTCCCATGCAAGAGATGGGAATGAATTTCAAACACCATGGCATTGTTGATTGCCAGTAAAACGTTGAGATGTCTGGTTTTTAAATTCTAGTAAATCCAAAACTCATCTGAAATTCATGAAACTTGGCATGCTATCATGGAGCGGCATTAACATGCTGTGTTAAAAAAATTGTCCCATTTGGGGCAGGTTCGGGTATATGCTTCTCACAAACCAGAGCTTCTCACAACAAGCATGATGGTTTTGGTAGGGAACGTCCCACCTTTGGGGACGAAACGATATCCGTTGCCTCTTACTGCTTTCAAAAAATTTCTCATGTCAACATAGAACAATAGGAGTGTTGTGTCAATTTTTGGGATTTTTCGGGGTTTGTTTGGACATATTTATGCATTAACTGGTTTTCTAGGCATTTTATGTGCATAATTCAAATTTGAACTACAAGCACATGCTCCAATGCACCGAAGTTGGTTGACAAATCACATGTGTGTCCTTTGGTGAATTTCTAGGTCCCATGCAAGAGATGGGAATGAAATTCAAAAACCATGGCACTGTTGATTGCCGGCAAAACGTTGAGATGTTTGGTTTTTAAATTCTAGTAAATCCAAAACTCGTCTGAAATTCATGAAACTTGGCATGCTATCATGGAGCTGCATGAACATGCCGTGGTGAAAATTTTGTCCCATTTGGGGTAGGTTGGGGTATAAGCTTCTCACAACAAGCATGATGGTTTCGATAGGGAACGTACCACCTTTGGTGACGGGACGATATCTGTTGCCCCTTATTGCTTTCAAAATTTTTCTCGTGTCAACACAGAACAACAGGAGTGTTGTGTCAATTTTTGTTCGTGGTTCATTTGGACATTTTTATGCATTAACTAAGTTTTCAATGCATTTATGTGCATAATTAAAATTTGAACTTCATGCACATGCTCTAGTGCATATAAATTAGTTGAAAAATCAAATCTGTGTCCTTGGGTGCATGCTTAGGTCCCATTCAAGAAGTGGGAATGAATTTCAAACACCAGGCAACGTTGATTGCCGGCAAAACATTGAGATGCCTCATTTTTAAATTCTAGTAAATTCAAAACTTGTCTGAAATTCATGAAACTTGGCATGCTATCATGGAGCGGCATTAACATGCCGTGTTAAAAGATTTGTCCCATTTGGGGCAGGTTCGGGTATATGCTTCTCACAAACCAGAGCTTCTCACAACAAGCACGATGGTTTCGGTAGGGAACGTCCCACCTTTGGGGACGAAACGATATCCATTGCCTCTTATTGCTTTCAAAAATTTTCTCGTGTCAGCATAGAACAACAGGAGTGTTGTGTCAATTTTTGGGATTTTTCGGGGTTCGTTTGGACATTTTTATGCATTAACTGAGTTTTCAATGCATTTATGTGCATAATTCAAATTTGAACTACATGCACATGCTCTAGTGCATATAAATTGGTTGAAAAATGAAATATGTGTCCTTGGGTGCATGCTTAGGTCCCATGCAAGAAATGGGAATGAATTTCAAACACCAGGGCACCGTTGATTGCCAGCAAAACATTGAGATGCCTTGTTTTTAAATTCTAGTAAATCCAAAACTTGTCTGAAATTCATGAAACTTGGCATGCTTTCATGGAGCGGCATCAACATGCCGTGGTAAAATTTTTGTCCCATTTGGGGCAGGTTTGGGTATATGCTTCTCACAAACCAGAGCTTCTCACAACAAGCATCATGGTTTCGATAGGGGACATCCCACCCTTGGGGATGAAACGATATCCACTGCCTCTTATTGCTTCCAAAATTTTCTCGTGTCAACATAGAACAACAGGAGTGTTGTGTCAATTTTTGTGATTTTTCGGGGTTCTTTTGGACATTTTTATGCATTAACTGAGTTTTCAATGCATTTATGTGCATAATTAAAATTTGAACTACATGCACATGCTCCAGTGCATATAAATTGGTTGAATCTGTGTCCTTGGGTGCATGCTTAGGTCCCATGCAATAAATGGGAATGAATTTCAAACACCAGGGCACCGTTGATTGCCGACAAAACATTGAGATGTCTGGTTTTTAATTCTAGTAAATCCAAAACTCGTCTGAAATTCATGAAACTTGACATGCTATCATGGAATGGCGCCCGACATGATGTGGTATTTTTCGTGTCCATCTTGAGAGAAGGCGCACTCGAATAATGACAGCCAACAAAGGCATTTTGAAAAAATAGCTGCCACTTAATATCTCAAACGTTTGTATAATTCAAAACGTGTGCGTTCTGTTAACCATTCACGTGACGCCACATGTCTTCGTTTCAATGGTTGTAGAAGGTGCCGTGCGGGCAGCTGCTTGACCTTGACTGAACAGGAGGCGTGCGAGCGCAGTCCGGTGCGCAGGCTAACTGAGAGGCGTGCAAGCCGTCCTCCAATGCGTAGGCTCACCGGGAAGCGAGCGTGGTTTACGCTGCGCAGGCTCACTGGGAAGCGAGCCCTTTGACTTCCATGGCCACCCGCCTTCCTCTCCATTAATGGCGCCCGAGCCGCTATTTAATACGGGCGGCCTTACCATTCACCTCCCATTCCCCTCCCCCCCGCAGACCTCCACCGCCATGGCGCAGAATGATCATCTGCCACTAGTCTTCAAGTTTGGTGAAGTCGACTCCGAGCCGGAGGAGATAGAATATAAGGAGGAATGGGGCCTCATGGACATGGCCCAGAACGAGCTGGCCACGGCGGTTGCTGCCCCCATTCCCGTCCCAGCTCCCATCCACACGCCCGTGCTAGCGACCATCCCCGTAGCATTCACGGGCTGGTCGCCGAGCACTATCGCTGAGCTGGAAGCCGCGGGCGTCAACGAGGTCTCCGCGGATCCGCACGAGCTCGTGTACATGCCAGCGCCAGCGCCCGTGCCCGTGCGCGTCCCTCCACCCATCATGCCGCCAGCCCCCGTGCGTTTGGCTGCATCCACGGCACCTGTGTGCACCTCTCCACCTACCGCGGCGCCGGTCCCCATGCGGTTGGCTGCAACTGCCACGCCCGTGCCCGTGCCCGTGCGCCCCCCTCAGGAGCATGGGACGCTGCCATCGACCGCTACCTCTCAGCGGCGCCAGTTGCCGTCCTCCCGCGCCCCGCCCATCGATTGCGCGACGACATGATGTTTGATTTACAAGTGAAGAACATTTTGTGCTGCCTTGAAGACTTCAACAACGGCGTCACGGAGGACCGTCGCTGCCGGAAATAGTTTTTTTGGGGTTTAATACTGTATCTCGAATTCTCGATCATATGAATATAAATTCGCAGTGTGACTGAATGAAAGATATGATTTGAACGAACTTGCGTTTTTCTCTTAATGTACGGACTTATCAAACAATTTTATTTTGAAAAAAACGTCAACGGTTTTTAAATATAAAACTCATCGCAAACATTTTAGTTAGAACACCCGTATGCAAACCAACAGCTTCCCCAGGAAGCCAAGGGAAAATGTGCCGAACAGGATTTCTGCATCCCTTCAACGCAAACGGTTGTTTTGCATGCCCGGGTGCAACCACGTACAAACAATTGGGTAAGATTTGCATATCTGCCATTTTGGGTATCTTGCCATTTCTCAAACTGGAAAGACGGACATTTGTTTATCTAGTAACATTGCCATTTGTCAACCTTGTAACACTGCGATTTGTCAAAATATGCAGCTAGAAATCACTAGCACTATCTAATTTTTGCAACTAAAATCACTAGCACTGTTCATATGGACACCACTAGCAGCCGTGAGTTCATGGACGCATATGCAAATGTACCATTGATTACATACAACAAGTCATCAACCCACAATGACAACGAGGATACACGTTAGATTATAGATCATTTCCAACAAAAAATTCTAGTAAAGTTTTTCTCACACAACAAATAACAAAGCGATGAAATGAACTTCAGCTCAACCACTCGTCGGTGTTGGAAACACTTGCTTTGAACCAGAAGTGATTCTCTGGGAAGGGCCAGCAACTGTCAATCTCGAGACCAACACAGGACTGATCATCCAGGCTGAAGCGGCCTATTTCAATACCCATATTGGGACGGTAGGGAAGCATAGTAATGTCCGAGGTATAGATACATTTGCTTGTCATAAATGGTAGTAATGTTGTGTCAACAGCAGCTGGATCGCCTTCCACCATCATTGGATAGTTTTGTCCAAGGAAGAACGAGTTTCCTCCAAGACTTTCAATAATGAACCAGGGAGAAGGTGTTGGCGTTAGTACACCAGTATCCATCCCGAATACCCTGCAACAGATGTTGGAATAGGTCCGGAGAGTGTGACCATACAAGACAACACCTGCTTCCTTAGTAACATCTAAAGGAAATATGCCCTAGAGGCAATAATAAAGTTATTATTTATTTCCTTATATCATGATAAATGTTTATTATTCATGCTAGAATTGTATTAAATGGAAACATAATACATGTGTGAATACATAGACAAATAGTATGTCACTAGTATGCCTCTACTTGGCTGGCTCGTTGATCAAAGATGGTTAAGTTTCCTAGCCATTGACATGGGTTGTCATTTGATTAACGGGATCACATCATTAGGAGAATGATGTGATTGACTTGACCCATTCCGTTAGCTTAGCACCCGATCGTTTAGTATCTTGCTATTGCTTTCTTCATGACTTATACATGTTCCTATGACTATGAGATTATGCAACTCCCGTTTACCGGAGGAACACTTTGTGTGCTACCAAACTTCACAATGTAACTGTGTGATTATAAAGGTGCTCTACAGGTGTCTCCGAAGGTACTTGTTGGGTTGGCGTATTTTGAGATTAGGATTTGTCACTCCGATTGTCGGAGAGGTATCTCTGGGCCCTCTCGGTAATGCACATCACTTAAGCCTTGCAAGCATTGCAACTAATGAGTTTGTTGCGGAATGATGCATTACAGAACGAGTAAAGATACTTGCCGGTAACGAGATTGAACTAGGTATTCAGATACCAACGATCGAATCTCAGGCAAGTAACATACCGATGACAAAGGGAACAACGTATGTAGTTATGCGGTCTGACCGATAAAGATCTTCGTAGAATATGTGGGAGCCAATATGAGCATCCATGTTCCGCTATTGGTTATTGACCGGAGACGTGTCTCGGTCATGTCTACATAGTTCTCGAACCCGTAGGGTCCGCACGCTTAACGTTTCGATGACATTTATATTATGAGTTTATATGTTTTGATGTACCAAAGGTGGTTTGGAGTCCCAGATGTGACCATGGACATGACGAGGAGTCTCGAAATGGTCGAGACATGAAGATTGATATATTGGAAGCCTATGTTTGGATATCGGAAGTGTTCCGGGTGAAATCAGGATTTTACGGGAGTACCGGGAGGTTACCGGAACCCCCCGGGAGGTTAATGGGCCTTAGTGGGCCTTTACGGAGAAGAGGAGAGGCGGCCAGGGCTGGGCCGCACACCCTCCCCCTAGTCCGAATAGGACAAGGAGAGGGGGCGGCGCACCCCTTCCTTCCTCTCTCCCTCCTCTTTCCCCCTCCCAAGTCCTAATCCAATTAGGAAAGGGGGGAGTCCTACTCCCATCGGGAGTAGGACTCCTCCTGGAGCGCCCTCTCTCCTGGCCGACCGCACCCCCCTTGCTCCTTTATATACGGGGCAGGGAGGCACCCTAGAGACACAACAATTGATCAGTTGATCTTTTAGACGTGTGCGGTGCCCCCCTCCACCATAGTCCACCTCGATAATACTGTAGCGGTGCTTAGGCGAAGCCCTGTGTCGGTAGAACATCATCATCGTCACCATGCCGTCGTGCTAACAAAACTCTCCCTCAACACTCGGCTGGATCAGAGTTCGAGGGACGTCATCAGGCTGAATGTGTGCTGAACTCATAGGTGTCGTGTGTCCGGTACTTGATCGGTCGGATCGTGAAGACGTACGACTACATCAACCGCATTGTGCTAACGCTTCCGCTTTCTGTCTATGAGGGTACGTGGACAACACTCTCCCCTCTCATTGCTATGCATCACCATGATCTTGCGTGTGCGTAGGATTTTTTTTTGAAATTACTACGTCCCCCAATAGTGGCATCCGAGCCAGGTTTTATGCGTAGATGTCATATGCACGAGTAGAACACAAGTGAGTTGTGGGCTATATAAGTCATACTGCTTACCAACATGTCATACTTTGGTTCGGCGGTATTGTTGGATGAAGCGGCCCGGACCGACATTACGCGTACGCTTACGCGAGACTGGTTCTACCGACGTGCTTTGCACACAGGTGGCTGGCAGGTGTCAGTTTCTCCAACTTTAGTTGAACCGAGTGTGTCTACGCCCGGTCCTTCCGAAGGTTAAAACAGCACCAACTTGAGAAACTATCATTGTGGTTTTGATGCGTAGGTAAGACCGGTTCTTGCTAAGCCCATAGCAGCCACGTAAAATTTGCAACAAACAAAGTAGAGGACATCTAACTTGTTTTTGCAGGGCATGTTGTGATGTGATATGGTCAAGACATGATGCTAAATTTTATTTTATGAGATGATCATCTTTTGTAACCGAGTTATCGGCAACTGGCAGGAGCCATATGGTTGTCGCTTTATTGTATGCAATGTAATCGCCCTGTAATGCTTTACTTTATCGCTAAGCGGTAGCGATAGTCGTAGAAGCATAAGATTGGTGAGACGACAATGATACTACGATGGAGATCAAGGTGTCGCGCCGGTGACGATGGTGATCATGACAGGTGCTTCGGAGATGGAGATCACAAGCACAAGATGATGATGGCCATATCATATCACTTATATTGATTTATGTGATGTTTATCTTTTATGCATCTTATCTTGCTTTGATTGATGGTAGCATTATAAGATGATCCCTCACTAAATTATCAAAGTATAAGTGTTCTCCCTGAGTATGCACCGTCGCGAAAGTTCTTCGTGCTGAGACACCACGTGATGATCGGGTGTGACAGGCTCTACGTTCAAATACAATGGGTGCAAAACAGTTGCACATGCGGAATACTCAGGTTAAACTTGACGAGCCTAGCATATAATAGATATGGCCTCGGAACAGGGAGACCGAAAGGTCGAGCGTGAATCATATAGTAGATATGATCAACATAGTGATGTTCACCGTTGAAACTACTCCATCTCACGTGATGATCGGACATGGTTTAGTTGATATGGATCACGTGATCACTTAGAGGATTAGAGGGATGTCTATCTAAGTGGGAGTTCTTAAGTAATATGATTAATTGAACTTAAATTTATCATGAACTTAGTACCTGATAGTATCTTGCTTGTCTATGTTGATTGTAGATAGATGGCCCGTGCTGTTGTTCCATTGAATTTTAATGCGTTCCTTGAGAAAGCAAAGTTGAAAGATGATGGTAGCAATTACACGGACTGGGTCCGTAACTTGAGGATTATCCTCATTGCTGCACAGAAAAGTTACATCCTGGAAGCACCGCTAGGTGTACCACCTACACCAGCAACTGCAGACATTGTGAATGCCTGGCAGTCATGTGTTGATGACTACTCGATAGTTTAGTGTGCCATGCTTTACGGCGTAGAACCGGGACTTCAACGATGTTTTGAACACCATGGAGCATATGAGATGTTCCAGGAGTTGAAGTTGATATTTCAAAAGAATGCCCGGATTGAGAGATATGAAGTCTCCAATAAGTTCTACAGCTGCAAGATGGAGGAGAATAGTTCTGTTAGTGAGCATATACTCAAGATGTCTGGGTACTGCAATCACTTGATTCAACTGGGAGTTAATCTTCCGGATGATAGCGTCATTGACAGAATTCTCCAATCACTGCCACCAAGCTACAAGAGCTTCGTGATGAACTATAATATGCAAGGGATGGATAAGACAATTCCTGAGCTCTCCGCAATGCTAAAGGCTGCGGAGGTAGAAATCAAGAAGGAGCATCAAGTGTTGATGGTCAATAAGACCACCAGTTTCAAGAAAAAGGGCAAATGGAAGAAGAAGGGGAACTTCAAGAAGAACAGCAAGCAAGTTTCTGCTCAGGAGAAGAAACCCAAGTCTGGACCTAAGCCTGAGACTGAGTGCTTCTACTACAAGCAGACTGGTCACTGGAAGCGGAACTGCCCCAAGTATTTGGCGGATAAGAAGGATGGCAAGGTGAACAAAGGTATATGTGATATACATGTTATTGATGTGTACCTTACTAATGCTCGCAGTAGCACCTGGGTATTTGATACTGGTTCTGTTGCTAATATTTGCAACTCGAAACAGGGGCTACGGATTAAGTGGAGATTGGCTGAGGACAAGGTGACGATGCGCGTGGGAAATGGTTCCAAAGTCGATGTGATTGCAGTCGGCACGCTACCTCTACATCTACCTTCGGGATTAGTATTAGACCTAAATAATTGTTATTTGATGCCAGCGTTGAGCATGAACATTATATCTGGATCTTGTTTGATGCGAGACGGTTATTCATTTAAATCAGAGAATAATGGTTGTTCTATTTATATTAGTAATATCTTTTATGGTCATGCACCCTTGAAGAGTAGTCTATTTTTGTTGAATCTCGATAGTAGTGATACACATATTCATAATATTGAGGCCAAAAGATGCAGAGTTGATAATGATAGTGCAACTTATTTGTGGCACTGCCGTTTAGGTCATATCGGTGTAAAGCGCATGAAGAAACTCCATACTGATGGACTTTTGGAACCACTTGATTATGAATCACTTGGTACTTGCGAACCGTGCCTCATGGGCAAGATGACTAAAATGCCGTTCTCCGGTACTATGGAGAGAGCAACAGATTTGTTGGAGATCATACATACAGATGTATGTGGTCCGATGAATGTTGAGGCTCGTGGCGGATATCGTTATTTTCTCACCTTCACAGATGATTTAAGCATATATGGGTATATCTACTTAATGAAACATAAGTCTAAAACGTTTGAAAAGTTCAAAGAATTTCAGAGTGAAGTTGAAAATCATCGTAACAAGAAAATAAAGTTTCTATGATCTGATCGTGGAGGAGAATATTTGAGTTATGAGTTTGGTCTTCATTTGAAACAATGCGAAATAGTTTCGCAACTCACGCCACCCGGAACACCACAATGTAATGGTGTGTGAGGGAGTCCTGGATTAGGGGGTGTTCGGGTAGCCGGACTATACCTTCAGCCGAACTCCAGGACTATGAAGATACAAGATTGAAGACCCCGTCCCGTGTCTGGATGGGACTTTCCTTGGCGTGGAAGGCAAGCTTGGCGATGCGGATATTCAAGATCTCCTACCATTGTAACCGACTTTGTGTAACCCTAACCCTCTCTGGTGTCTATATAAACCGGAGGGTTTTAGTCCGTAGGACAACTTCATCATACAACAATCATACCATAGGCTAGCTTTTAGGGTTTAGCCTCCTTGATCTCGTGGTAGATCTACTCTTGTACTACCCATATCATCAATATTAATCAAGCAGGACGTAGGGTTTTACCTCTATCAAGAGGGCCCGAACCTGGGTAAAACATTGTGTCCCTTGTCTCCTGTTACTATCCGGCCTAGACGCACAGTTCGGGACCCCCTACCCGAGATCCGCCGGTTTTGACACCGACATTGGTGCTTTCATTGAGAGTTCCTCTGTGTCGTCGCTTTCAGGCCCGATGGCTTCTTCGATCATCAACCACGATGCAGTCTAGGGTGAGACTTTTCTCCCCGGACAGATCTTCGTCTTCGGCGGCTTCGCACTGCGGGCCAACTCGCTTGGTCACCTTGAGCAGATCGAAAGTTACGCCCCTGGCCATCAGGTCAGGTTTGGAAGCCTAAACTACACGGCTAACATCCGCGGGGACTTGATCTTCGACGGATTCGAGCCACAGCCAAGCGTGCCGCACTGTCTCGATGGGCATGATATAGCTCTGCCGCCGAACAACGCCTTGGAGGCCGCACACGCATCGGTTCTGACCATTGATTCGGAGCCCTCTGCGCCAATCGAGGATCAGCGGTTGGACGCTGCCTCAGGGGCTGCGATCTCAGAGGCGATCGAGCCGGACTCCAGCCCCGCACTCCGCATGACCCGTGACTCCGAGGAGCCGGATTCCTCTCCAAACTCTGAGCCCCCCGCGCCCCCGCCGATCGAATTCGATTGGGCGCCGATAATGGAGTTCACCGCCGCGGACATCTTTCAGCACTCGCCCTTCGGCGACATCCTGAATTCTCTAAAGTCTCTCTCTTTATCAGGAGAGCCCTGGCCGGACTACGGTCGGCAAGGATGGGATACGGACGATGAAGAAATTCAAAACCCACCCACCACCCACTTCGTAGCCACTGTCGACGACTTAACCGACATGCTTGACTTCGACTCCGAAGACATCGACGGCATGGACGACGATGCAGGATACGAACAAGAACCAGCACCTGTAGGGCGTTGGAAGGCCACCTCGTCATATGACATATATATGGTGGACACTCCAAAGGATGGAGATGGCGATGGAACAGCGGTGGACGATACCTCTAAGAAACAGCCCAAGCGCCGGCGTCTGCGGCGCCGCTCTAAATCCTGCCAAAGCAAAAACTGTGGTTCCGGCACGGGAGATAATACTACTCCGGACAGCGCCGAAGAACACCCCCTCCAGCAAAATTCGGCACAAGAGGACAGAGAAGCCAGCCCTCACGAGAGGGCGGCGGACCAAGAGGTTGAGGACGATAATTATACGCCTCCCTCCGAAGACGAGGCAAGCCTCGACGACGACGAGTTCGTCGTGCCAGAGGATCTTGCCGAACAGGAGCATTTTAAACGCAGGCTCATGGCCACGGCAAGCAGCCTCAAGAAAAAGCGGCAACAGCTTAGAGCTGATCAGGATTTGCTAGCTGACAGATGGACTGAAGTCCTTGCGGCTGAAGAGTATGAACTCGAACGCCCCTCCAAGAGTTACCCAAAGCGCAGGCTGCTACCCCGACTAGAGGAGGAAGCACCTACATCACCAGCGCATGACATGGCCGACCGGCCACCTCGTGGCCGCGACAGAGAGGCCTCTTGGCCCTCCACTCAAGCCATGCCCCGACACCGCGTTAAGCATACTAAGGCACGGGAAAATGCACCCGACCTGCGCGACATCCTGGAGGACAAGGCAAGGCAAACAAGATCGATCTACGGATCGCGCAGGCGCCCCACGGCACGTGACGGTGATCGTCACTCCGGACACAATGAATCCGGCCGGGCCGAACTCAACAGACAAAGCTCCTTCGAGTTGTGTCGTGATATAGCCCAATACAGAGGCGCCGCACACCCACTATGCTTCACAGATGAAGTAATGGATCATAAAATCCTTGAGGGCTTCAAACCCGTAAACATCGAATCGTACGATGGCACAATAGATCCTGCAGTATGGATCGAGGATTATCGCCTTCATATCCACATGGCCCGCGGCGATGATCTACACGCCATCAAATACCTCCCACTCAAACTTAAGGGACCGACCCGGCATTGGCTTAACAGCTTGCCAGCAAACTCAATCAGTTCTTGGGAGGACCTGGAACCCGCATTCCTTGACAACTTCCAGGGCACTTACGTGCGACCACCGGACGCCGATGACCTAAGCCACATAATTCAGCAGCCAGAAGAATTGGCCAGGCAATTCTGGACACGGTTCCTAACAAAGAAAAACTAGATAGTCGACTGTCCGGATGCAGAGGCCTTAGCAGCCTTCAAGCATAATATCCGTGACGAGTGGCTGGCCCGGCACCTGGGACAGGAAAAGCCGAAATCTATGGTAGCCCTCACGACACTCATGACCCGCTTTTGCGCGGGAGAAGACAGCTGGCTAGCTCGCAGTAACAACTTAACCAAGAACACTGGTAATTTGAATACCAAGGACAAAAGTGACAGGTCGCGTCGGAACAAACAAAAGCGCCACGTTAACAGCGACAGCAACGAGGATACGACAGTTAATGCAGGATTCCGAGGCTACAAATCCGGTCAACGGAAACAGCCATTCAAAAGAAAAACTCATGGCCCGTCCAGTTTGGACCGAATACTCGACCGTTTGTGCCAGATACATGGCACCCCCGAAAAGCCAGCCAATCACACCAACAGGGATTGTTGGGTGTTCAAGCAGGCAAGCAAGTTAAGAGCCGAAAACGAAGACAAGGGGCTGCATAGCGACGACGAGGAGGAGCCCAGGCCGCCGAACAACAGTGGACAAAAGGGATTCCCCCCACAAGTGCGGACGGTGAACATGATATACGCAACCCACATCCCCAAAAGGGAGCGGAAGCGTGCGTTACGGGCCGTATATGCGATGGAGCTGGTCGCCCCAAAGTTCAACCCATGGTCCTCCTGCCCGATCACCTTTGATCGAAGGGACCACCCCACTAGCACCCGTCACGGCGGCTTCGCCGCATTGGTTCTAGACCCAATCATTGATGGATTTCATCTCACAAGAGTCCTCATGGACGGCGGCAGCAGCTTGAACCTGATTTACCAGGATACAGTGCGAAAGATGGGCATAGATCCCTCGAGGATCAAACCCACCAAAACGACCTTTAAAGGCGTCATACCAGGTGTAGAAGCCAACTGTACAGGCTCAGTCACACTGGAAGTGGTCTTCAGATCTCCGGATAACTTCCAAAGCGAGGAGTTAATCTTTGACATAGTCCCGTTCCGCAATGGCTATCACGCACTGCTCGGGCGAACCGCATTCGCAAAATTCAACGCGGTACCGCACTATGCATACCTCAAGCTCAAGATGCCAGGCCCTAGAGGAGTAATCACGGTCAATGGGAACACTGAACGCTCCCTCTGAACGGAGGAGCACATGGCAGCACTCGCAGCAGAAGTACAAAGTAGCCTCTCTAGGCAATTCTCCAGTTCGGCCTTCAAAAAGCCGGACACTGTCAAGCGCGCCCGGAGTACCCTACAACAAGACCGCCTGGCACGTTCCGAGCTAGCGTATCAATGCAGCCCCAACCCTAGCCCTCGCGATATAGCGAAACCAGCGCTTCACGTACATAACTACGCTCTTGAAATACCATGGGCACAGGGGAAGGGGCACTATCACGGCACGCCCAAAATATGGCTTAAACCGCATCAGGGGCTGCCGGATTCCTTCTTTTTTTCTCTTACTCTCAGGACTCCATACTTCGGACGACCCGTTCGTCAATTCAACTGCCGCACAAACGATGCAAGATCCAGGGAAGCAGACAAGCCACGCCGCATTATGGAACTCCCAGGTGGTCTCTATTGCGAGCAGTATACCTGTTATTTAATACAATTCCGCGGCCTGCCCCTGGCCAGGACATGTTAAATAGTCCAATTTATTTTTCTTATCGCACTATTTGTATCGTTCCGCTTTCATAGCAGCCTTTCTATAAACAATGCATAGCTTTTTGTCTATTTTTTGCATTACCCTATTTTTATATATATGTTTATTAATAACATGCGGCATCCGTACACTGTGGTACGGCAAAATACGCCAGGGGCTTTAGTACCCATCAATATGGCGTGAGAAGTCCGTCCACTTTCACAAGTGCAGCACCCCGAACTTATAGCACTATATGCATCGGCTCCGAATCATGATTTGGGTCAATAGTTGGGTTTGCCCGGCTCCTATGTTTTGGTGCCTTACGTTTCGCTATATCGCCTAAGGTAGCACTAGGAGAACCATTGCGATTGTGCCCCAGCTGAGCTGGGCCGAGCACCTCAGTGGAGAAAGCTAAAACTGACTGTCATGATGAGGTGAGAGACCGGTCGCTGTTCGAGAGGTTTTTTGAGTCCTTAAAGGCTTATGACGCTTCGAGTGAGGAACCGGCTTTGTCTGGCCAAGGCATGGATAGCGCCCCGAACTCGGTCTTTCGAGTACTAGGGGCTTCACCGAAATTTAAAATTATAGAGTTCTATGGCTAAGTGAGAGTGTTCAAGCATTATAGTCTGATTGCCTTGTTTGTTGTGCTGACCACCTCCCTCGACGGACCCAATCATGGGAAAAAGAGCGCTCAGGTTTATCCCGAACACCCCAGCACTAGTGGCATGGGGGCAGAAGCCGACGACTGGCCATCTCTCAATTTTTTGATAAACGGCCACGCAGAAAGTAATATTTTAAATTCAAGCATTGCTTAGCGCATATGAACAAGTTTTCAGCGCACAGGATAACACGAGCGAGTTCATTCAAAAATTACATCCTTGGTACATTCATCCGCCACAAGGCGGGCACCAGCAAGAACATCCTTGTAATAGTTCTCGGGCTTGCGATGCTCCTTCCCCGGCGGCGGCCCGTCCTTCACAAGCTTCTCACCGTCCAGCTTACCCCAGTGCACCTTTGCACGGGCAAGGGCCCTACAGGCACCTTCGATGCAGACGGAACGCTTGATGACCTCGAGCCTTGGACAAGCCTCCACCAGCCGCCGCACCAGTCCGAAGTAGCTCCCAAGCAGGGCCTCTCCAGGCCACAGCCGAACTATGAAGCCATTCAGGGCCTGTTCGGCCGCCTTGTGGAGCTCGACCAGCTGCTTCAGCTGGTCGCTCAAGGGCACAGGGTGTCCGGCCTCAGCGTACTGAGACCAGAACACCTTCTCCGTCGAGCTGCCTTCCTCGGCTCAGTAGAATGCGGCGGCATCGGATACGCTGCGGGGAAGATCTGCGAATGCCCCTGGAGAGCTCCGGATTCGGGTAAGTAACAAGTAATTTACTTTTATATGTCTGCTTTGCATATAGAATGCCTTACCCGCCGCTATCTTTTTCACCGCATCCAATTCCTGGAGGGCCTTCTGGGCTTCGGCCTGGGCAGATTTGGCAGTTTTAAGGGCCGCAGCAAGCTCGGACGCTCGCGTCTTCGAGTCGAGCTCCAAACTCTCATGTTTTTGCATGAGAACCTGAAGCTCTTGCCGCACCTCGCCGACCTGTGCGTAAAATTTCTCCCGCTCGGCGCGCTCCGTGGCCGCTTTCTTCTCGGCCTCAGACAGCGCCTGCTTGAGGTTCGCCACCTCAGTTGTGGCCCCTACAATAAGCAGTATACTCCTGTCATTTTTTGCAATTGCGCCTTCCTATAGGCATTTTTTTCTATAAAGTATCTCTTACCTTCTTTCTCCTCGAGCTGCCGTTTGGCAAGGCCGAGCTCTTGCTCGGTCCGCTCGAGGCCCTGCTTCAGGGCACCCACCTCCGCAGTCAGTGCGGCGGTGGCCAGCAGCGAAGCCTGCATACGTATATTGACTCCTTTTTAGTTAGACTCCTGCGATATTTAATAGATCCTCTATTCGGCTTTTCTTTCCGAACACCAAACAGAGCATCAGGGGCTACTGTCTATACGGTAATATTTTTACATATTTTTAGTTACCTCGAAGCCTGTTAGAAGGCTAGCACAAGCTTCAGTCAGTCCGCTTTTGGCAGACCGAACCTTCTGGACCACCGTACTCATGATGGCACGGTGCTCCTCGTCGATGGAGGTGCCCTTAAGCTCCTCCAACAGATTGTCCGGCGCCTCCGGTTGGACGGAGGACGCCGGCGCAGTAGGCTTGCTCCTCTTGGCAGGAGTTCGCCTATCGCGGTCCGGAACCGTTGATGATTCCGGCGTAGTGTCCGGCTTAAAGCCATACTTGGAGCCCAGGGGGGTCTTGTCCCCTTCACTCCTGGAGTCTGGGAGGTCGCCTCGCGGCTCCTCCTGGACCACCTCCTCTTGCCCCGGAGCTTGTCGCGACGCCACTTCATCGTCATCCGCAGCACAGGGGGAAGCAGCGGGCGGAACTGAATTCACGTCCGATGAATCCAGGGAGCCGCTTGACGACTCCTCGAGCCCGTCCTTGGGCGGACTGCATGATTATATTCGACATTAGGGAAAGCTGTGCAACAAAAGGAATATCACGAGTTACTCTGGTATCCGAACACTTATGATCTCGGCGGACGCTTGGCCCTGTCCGGCCACTCCTCTTCGTCCTCGTCGGCATCGGGGACGTAGTCCGGCGAAGGGGTTTTCCTCTTCTTGGACCCCTCGGCTTCCCCTACTGGGGCAGCCTTCCTCTTTTCTCCTCCCCCCGCTGGAGGGGGAGAGGTTTCTTCCTCCTCCTCCTCGTTTTCACGTGAGGAGTGCGTCTCGGACTCGTCGGACGACGAGTCCGACACCACCATATGCCGGGAACTCTTTCAAGTCCCCGCGGCCTTCTTCTTCTTGGCCTTCTTCTTCTTGGACTTCTTCTCCGGCACCACATAAGGTACCGGAACCAACAGCTTCTCTAGGAGAGCAGGGGCTGGGTCTTCGGGCAAGGGAGCCGGACAGTTAATCTGTCCGGACTTCTCCCGCCAATCCTGTCAAAGGTGAGGGAGTTTAGATCCCGCATAGAGTCAAACTATGAAAAAACTTAACATCCTGTAAAGGATGGAAATATCTTACCTCGCCAGCAGGACGCTGCGAGCTGAATCCGCGGTCTTCGGAGGCGGATGTGGGAGCCTTGGCGCCTTTGGTTAGCCCCCTCCAGACATCTTCATACGTCATGTCGAAGAGCCTGCTCAGAGTGCGGTGCTGCGCCGGGTTGAACTCCCACAAATTGAAGTCCCGTTCTTGACACGGAAGGATCCGGTGGACGAGCATGACCTGGATTATGTTAACAAGCTTGAGCTGCTTGTTCACCAGGGACTGGATGCATTTTTGCAGTCCGGTTAACTCTTCTTCGTCGCCCCACGACAAGCTCGTCTCCTTCCAGGACGTGAGCCGCGTAGGGGGTCCGGATCGGAATTCAGGGGCTGTGATCCACTTCGGATCGCGTGGCTCGGTGATGTAAAACCACCCTGACTGCCACCCCTTCAAGGTCTCCACAAAGGAGCCCTCGGGTAACACCCCGCATGTAACTTTCCCAATTTGTACTCCAACTCTTGCCGTTTCCGGCGTTAAGTTATATTTATTTCCTCGGGTTCGGGTCTTTGTCTCCGTGTGTTGTTGTCGTTGTCATGCATCTCATATCATGTCATCATGTGCATTGCATTTGCATACGTGTTCGTCTCATGCATTCGAGCATTTTCCCCGTTGTCCGTTTTGCATTCCGGCGCTTCGTTCTCCTTCGGTGATCATTTCTAGCTTTCTTTTGTGTGTGGGGATTAAACATTTCCGGATTGGACCGACACTTGCCAAGCGGCCTTGGTTTACTACCGGTAGACCGCCTGTCAAGTTTCGTACCATTTGGACTTCGTTTGGTACTCCAACGGTTAACCGAGGGACCGAAAAAGGCCTCGTGTGTGTTGCAGCCCAACACCCCTCCAACTTGGCCCAAAACCCACCAAACTCTGCTCCATCATCTAGAGCGTTCGATCACGATCGCGTGGCCGAAAACCGCACCTCATTTGGACTCTCCTAGCTCCACTTATGCCTATAAATAGCCCCCCCCGTTTTCGAATCTCTCTCCCTCTCTGAAACCCTAAAAAAAGAGATCCCCGCGCGCCGGACACGTCCGTCGGCGACCGCGGCCAACCGGGAGGCGCCACGTGTCCCCGCCGACCTCCTCCTCCGCGCGGCCCAGCGAGCCCGCGGGAGGCCCGCCCCTCGCCGCCACCGGGCCAGATCCGCGCCGCCCGCCACCTCTCTCTTCCCCGACGCTGTCCGCCGGCCCCGCCGCCTCGCCGCCGCCCCTTGCCGCCACCGGCCGCCGCCGCCCCGCATCTCCGCCGCCTCGCCGCTGCTGCCCGGGCGCCGCGCCGCCCCGCTCCACTCCGTCCTCGCCGCCGTCCGGCCCCGCCGCCGCACCGCCCGGCCTCGCCGCCCCCGGCCTCTCCCTCCTCGACTTCCGTGCTCTGGTGAACAGTGCGTGCCGGCGAGCCTCGGGAAGCATGCAGATCTGAGATCCGAAATTTGACGGTTGACTTTTCCCTCCGAACCCTAATTTTTTATGCAATCTTTGACCTGTGATATCTCTGCATCCGTAGCTCCGATTTGGACATATAGTATATCAAAATGTTCGTCTCGACGAGTACATCATTTCATTCCATTGCATAATTTTCATTTGAGTTCATCTTGATGCTCGAAATGCTGCTAGTAGGAGGCTTCGTGAGTTATTTGTCAGATCTGCTAGTTCATCTTAGACTTTTGTCATTTTTGCCATGATTGTTGTGTGCATGATATGCCTGTGAGTCCTTCATATGTTTTGTTAAGCATCTTGTTATCTTTCGAGAGGTGCAACCCATGCATTTTTAGGATGTGTGTGGTGACTTGTGCAAGCTTGCAAAGTGAGGCACCCGGTAAATCTGTTTTCAGGGACTTAGTAGTTTTCACTAAGTCTGGGATTATTTAGTTCATGATGTCATATGTTCTTGCTGTTTCCTAGTGATCCGTGCCTCTTTTGAGGATGATCAGTAAAGGAGTTTTGTTAATATTGTTATTCTCTATCCATCCATGTCTTTTTTTGCAATTATGGAGCACCCTAGCTTGAGTCAATCGAGCTCTACTTTTGCTTCGTTGTGAATCTGGGCAGATCGTCAACTTGTTTGCCATTTTGCCGATGCTATTGTAGTTGATCCGTGCATGCTATGCCTTTGTTCTTGCCATGTCTCTAAATTTTTGTGCCTTCTTAATGGATGTATGCTTGTCTTGCCATGACTTGCACCGTGGTGAGTGCATCGAGCTCGTAAACATGCCTTCGTGAGTTATGTTTCAGCATGTCCCAGTTTTCACTAAGTCTGAAAACTGATTATGTTTTTGCTATGTTCGTGTGCTTGTTAGTATATTTTGTGATCCCTTTTGGCTCAAGGTCACTAAGGGACTTTTGTTAATCTTGTTGAGTAGCTCCATGTCATGTCTTTCTTTGTCATGTTCAGGTACTGTAGCATGTTGTTTTGTTGCTCCGAAGAGGGCTATATGATCTGAAATTCCAGACAAGTGTTAATTTCACTAAGTCTGAGATCTGTTTTACCATTTGCGTTTTTGCCATGCTTGTTTGAACCTCCTAACGGATGAATTGGCTGTAGCTCAGTGCTAGGCTTTTGTTAAGCATCTTGAATTATTCCCTGCCATGTATTTTGTTGTCTTGTTTGGGTGCTGTAGCATGTTCATTTCATTGCATTTAGATGCCTACTTGCTGTAAATCGCAGACCGGTGTCATTTTTGAATCGCTTGCCATTTCCAAACCGTAACTCCGATTCCGGCGTTCTTTATATCGTTTTCAAGCAATTTCATCTCATCTTTCCAGTGGCACCCTTGGAATTCCAAGTTGAGGCCAGGTTCATGCATTTCCTGTCATATCTTGCATTTTGCATCCCGCATAGCATATCATCTTTGCATCATGTTGTTTGAGTTTGCACGTGGTTGATTGTATCCTTGTTGCTTGTTTGTCTTGTTTGGGTAGAGCGGGAGACGAGTTCATTAACGAGGAGCCCATTGAGTTTGCTCTTGAGGATCCAGTCAACTCTGACAAGTGTGCAGGCAAGATGATCATACCCTCGAAATCACTACTATCTTTGCTATGCTAGTTTGCTCGCTCTTTTGCTATGCCGTTGCTACGATGCCTACCACTTGCTTGCAAGCCTCCAAAATTGCCATGTCAAACCTCTAACCCACCATTGTCCTAGCAAACCGTTGATTGGCTATGTTACCGCTTTGCTCAGCCCCTCTTATAGCATTGCTAGTTGCAGGTGAAGATTGGAGGTCGTTCCTTGTTGGAACATTTATTTACTTGTTGGGATATCATTATATTGCTAAGTTATATTAATGCATCTATATACTTGGTAAAGCGTGGAAGGCTCGGCCTCTTGCCTAGTGTTTTGTTCCACTCTTGCCGCCCTAGTTTCCCTCATATCGGTGTTATGTTCCCGGATTTTGCGTTCCTTACGCGGTTGGGTTATAATGGGAACCCCTTGACAGTCTGCCTTGAATAAAACTTCTCCAGCAATGCCCAACCTTGGTTTTACCATTTGCCTCCTAGCCTTTTCCCTTGGGTTTCGCAGACTCAAGGGTCATCTTATTTTACCCCCCCCGGGCCAGTGCTCCTCTGAGTGTTGGTCCAACCTAGAGCACCGTGCGGGGCCGTCCCTTGGCAACTTGGGTTACGTTGGCTCCCGTACGCTTAGCTTATCCGGTGTGCCCTGAGAACGAGATATGTGCAGCTCCTATCGGGATTTGTCGGCACAGCGGGCGGTGTTGCTGGACTTGTTTTACCATTGTCGGAGTTGTCTTGAATTACCGAGATACCGAGTCTGATCGGAACGTCTTGGGAGGAGGTCTATTCCTTCGTTGACCATGGGAGCTTGTCATGGGCTAAGTTGGGACTCCCCTGCAGGGATTGAACTTTCGAAAGCCGTGCCCACGGTTATGGGCAGATGGGAATTTGTTAATGTCCGGTTGTAGATAACTTGAACCTTAATTAATTAAAAGGTTCTCTAGTTACCGTGATGGCCTCTTCTCGGCGGAATCCGGGAAGTGGACACGGTGTTGGAAGGTTGTTCTCTAGTTTCTCGCTCGTGCTTTGCCTCCTCTTCTCGCTCTCCTTTGCGAATAAGTTAGCCACCATACTTGCTAGTCGCTTGCTGCAGCTCCACTCATATTTTACCTTGCCATACCTATAGGCTTAAATAGTCTTGATCGCGAGGGTGCGAGATTGCTGAGTCCCTGTGGCTCACAGATTACTATTACACCAGATGCAGGGCCTGATGATTCCGCTCCAGGTGACGCGTATGAGCTCAAGTGGGAGTTCGACGAAGACTCTCAACGATACTACGTTTCCTTTCCCGATGATCAGTAGTGGTGGCCAGTTGGGGGTGAACGGGACCGTTGTCGCATGTTGGGTTCTCTTTTATTTTGGCGCCGTAGTCGGGCCTTGAGTGTAAGGATGATGTAATGTTATTTATGTACTTGA
The DNA here is from genome assembly GCF_056163025.1 of Triticum urartu. Lineage (NCBI taxonomy): Eukaryota > Viridiplantae > Streptophyta > Magnoliopsida > Poales > Poaceae > Triticum > Triticum urartu. Next base: position 67,386,828 of record NC_141876.1, on the reverse strand, counting down.
TTGACGTGGAGAGTGTAAGCCAACTATGTTATCTCCCCTTTTATTATTATTACATGGGATGTTGTGAAGATTGCCTAACTTGCGACATATGCCTTCAATGCGATTATGTCTCTAAGTCGTGCCTCGACACGTGGGAGCTATAGTCGCATCGAGGGTGTTACACCTCGAGCCATAGGACGTTGGCGATTTTGCCCGCCATGGCACCTCCGCACTCCGCCTGGTTGCCGCGCACCACCTTTGGCTTGACGTTGAAGGTCTTGAGCCAGAGGCCGAAATGGGGGCGAATGCAGAGGAAAGCCTCGCACACGACGATAAACGCCGAGATATTGAGGATGAAGTTCGGGGCCAGATCATGGAAATCTAGGCCATAGTAGAACATGAGCCCACGGACAAATGGGTGGAGAGGAAAACCCAGTCCGCGGAGGAAGTGGGGAAGAAATACTACCCTCTCATGGGGCCTTGGGGTGGGGAGAAGCTGCCCCTCCTCAGGAAGCCGGTGCGCGATGTCTTTGGACAAGTATCCGGCCTTCCTTAACCTTTTGACATGACCCTCCGTGACGGAGGATACCATCCACTTGCCTCCTGCTCCGGACATTGTTGGAGAGGGTTGAGGTAGGAAGTGCGGGCTTGGGCGCTGGAGCTCGGGTGCGCAGAAGATGGATAGGCAAAGGAGGAAGAAGGCGTAGGTAAAAAGGTGGACCCTTATTCCCTTATATGGGCGGATGCGACTATGCGTTCCCACCAGCCTAGTAAAACTCGCTTGCCTCCCAAGCGCCGTGATAAGTCGCGTGGTTGGGTTACCCACGTCCGTATTAACGAGAATCCCGTAAACAAAGGGGACACGATCTCTGCTTTGACAAGACATGCCAAGGAAACCGCCTCGCAAAACACGCTGAGGTGGAGAAGTGAAAACGATTCGAATAAAGGCTTGGCCGTAGTGTGATGTCATGCTGCGGAATACGTCAGCAAATTAGATTTGTGTTAATATTATTCTCTCTATGGCAATATGTGGAAGCTTATTTTACAGACCCGGACACTACTCTTGGTGTTTACAAAACTTTTATGAAGAATTTGGAGGAGGAACCCGCCTTGCAATGCCGAAGACAATCTGCGCGCCTGACTCATCGTCATTGAAGCCTGGTTCAGGGGCTACTGAGGGAGTCCTGGATTAGGGGGTGTTCGGGTAGCCGGACTATACCTTCAGCCGAACTCCAGGACTATGAAGATACAAGATTGAAGACTCCGTCCCGTGTCCGGATGGAACTTTCCTTGGCGTGGAAGGCAAGCTTGGCGATGCGGATATTCAAGATCTCCTATCATTGTAATCGACTTTGTGTAACCCTAACCCTCTCCGGTGTCTATATAAACCGGAGGGTTTTAGTCCATAGGACAACTTCATCATACAACAATCATACCATAGGCTAGCTTTTAGGGTTTAGCCTCCTTGATCTCGTGGTAGATCTACTCTTGTACTACCCATATCATCAATATTAATCAAGGAGGACATAGGGTTTTACCTCCATCAAGAGGGCCCGAACCTGGGTAAAACATTGTGTCCCTTGTCTCCTGTTACCATCTGGCCTAGACGCACAGTTCGAGACCCCTTACCCGAGATCCGCCGGTTTTGACACCGACAGTGTGTCTGAACATCGTAATCGTACTTTACTAGATATGGTGCGATCTATGATGTCTTTTACTGATTTACCGCTATCGTTTTGGGGTTATGCTTTAGAGACGGCCACATTCATGTTAAATAGGGCACCATCGAAATCCGTTGAGACGACGCCTTATGAACTATGGTTTGGCAAGAAACCAAAGTTGTCGTTTCTGAAAGTTTGGGGCTGCGATGCTTATGTGAAAAAGCTTCAACCTGATAAGCTCGAACCCAAATCAGAGAAATGTGTCTTCATAGGATACCCAAAGGAGACTGCTGGGTACACCTTCTATCACAGATCCGAAGGCAAGACTTTTGTTGCTAAATTCGGAGTTTTTCTAGAGAAGGAGTTTCTCTCGAAAAAAGTGATTGGGAGGAAAGTAGAACTTGATGAGGTAACTGTACCTGCTCCCTTATTGGAAAGTAGTTCATCACAGAAACCGGTTTCTGCGAAACCTACACCAATTAGTGAGGAAGTTAATGATGATGATCATGAAACTTTAGATCAAGTTGTTGCTGAACCTCGTAGGTCAACCAGAGTAAGATCCGCACCAGAGTAGTACGGTAATCCTATTCTGGAAGTTATGTTACTAGACCATGACGAACCTACGAACTATGAAGAAGCGGTGGTGAGCCCAGATTCCACAAAATGGCTTGAGGCCATGAAATCTGAGATGGGATCCATGTATGCGAACAAAGTGTGGACTTTGGTTGACTTGCCCGATGATCGGCAAGCAATTGAGAATAAATGGATCTTCAAGAAGAAGACTGACGCTGACGATAATGTTACCATCTATAAAGCCCGACTTATTGCAAAAGGTTTTCAACAAGTTCAAGGGATTGACTACGATGAGACCTTCTCACCCGTAGCGATGCTTAAGTCTGTCCGAATCATGTTAGCAATTGCCGCATTTTATGATTATGAAATTTGGCACATGGATGTCAAAACTGCATTCCTGAATGGATTTTTGGAAGAAGAGTTGTATATGATGCAACCGGAAGGTTTTGTCGATCCAAAAGGAGCTAACAAAGTGTGCAAGTTCCAGCGATCCATTTATGGACTGGTGCAAGCCTCTCGGAGTTGGATTAAAGCTTTGATAGTGTGATCAAAGCATTTGGTTTTGTACAGACTTTTGGAGAAGCCCGTATTTACAAGAAAGTGAGTGGGAGCTCTGTAGCATTTCTAATATTATATGTGGATGACATATTGTTGATTGGAAATGATATAGAATTTCTGGATAACATAAAGGGATACTTGAATAAGAGTTTTTCAATGAAAGACCTCGGTGAAGCTGCTTATATATTGGGAATCAAGATCTATAGAGATAGATCAAGACGCTTAATTGCACTTTCACAAAGCACATACCTTGACAAAGCAAAGAAAGGGTTCTTGCGTGTGTTACAAGGTGTGAAGTTGAGTAAGACTCAATGCCCAACCACTGCAGAAGATAGAGAGAAAATGAAAGATGTTCCCTATGCTTCAGCCATAGGCTCTATCATGTATGCAATGCTGTGTATCAGACCTGATGTGTGCCTTGCTATAAGTCTAGCAGGGAGGTACAAAAGTAATCCAGAAGTGGATCACTGGACAATGGGCAAGAACATCCTGAAATACCTGAATAGGACTAAGGATATGTTTCTCGTTTATGGAGGTGACAAAGAGCTCATCGTAAATGGTTACGTTGATGCAAGCTTTGACACTGATCCGGACGATTCTAAATTGCAAACCGGATACGTGTTCACATTAAATGATGGAGCTGTCAGTTGGTGCAGTTCTAAACAAAGTGTCGTGGCAGGATCTACGTGTGAAGCCATAGCTGCTTCGGAAGCAGCAAATGAAGGAGTCTGGATGAAGGAGTTCATATCCGATCTAGGTGTCATACCTAGTGCATCGGGTCCAATGAAAATCTTTTGTGACAATACTGGTGCAATTGCCTTGGCGAAGGAATCCAGATTTCACAAGAGAACCAAGCACATCAAGAGACGCTTCAATTCCATTCGGGATTTAGTCCAGGTGGGAGACATAGAAATTTGCAAGATACATACAGATCTGAATGTTGCAGACCCATTGACTAAGCCTCTTCCACGAGCAAAACATGATCAGCACCAAGGCTCCATGGGTGTTAGAATCATTACTGTGTAATCTAGATTATTGACTCTAGTGCAAGTGGGAGACTGAAGGAAATATGCCCTAGAGGCAATAATAAAGTTATTATTTATTTACTTATATCATGATAAATGTTTATTATTCATGCTAGAATTTTATTAACCGGAAACATAATACATGTGTGAATACATAGACAAACAGTATGCCACTAGTATGCCTCTACTTGACTAGCTCGTTGATCAAAGATGGTTAAGTTTCCTAGCCATTGACATGGGTTGTCATTTGATTAACGGGATCACATCATTAGGAGAATGATGTGATTGACTTGACCCATTCCGTTAGCTTAGCACCCGATCGTTTAGTATGTTGCTATTGCTTTCTTCATGACTTATACATGTTCCTATGACTATGAGATTATGCAACTCCCGTTTATCGGAGGAACACTTTGTGTGCTACCAAACGTCACAACGTAACTGGGTGATTATAAAGGTGCTCTACAGGTGTCTCCGAAGGTACTTGTTGGGTTGGCGTATTTCGAGATTAGGATTTGCCACTCCGATTATCGGAGAGGTATCTCTGGGCCCTCTCGGTAATGCACATCACTTAAACCTTGCAAGCATTGCAAATAATGAGTTAGTTGCGGAATGATGCATTATGGAACGAGTAAAGAGACTTGCCGGTAACAAGATTGAACTAGGTATTGAGATACTGACGATCGAATCTCGGGCTAGTAACATACCGATGACAAAGGGAACAACGTATGTAGTTATGCGGTCTGACTGATAAAGATCTTCGTGGAATATGTGGTAGCCAATATGAGCATCCAGGTTCCGCTATTGGTTATTGACCGAAGACGTGTCTCGGTCATGTCTACATAGTTCTCGAACCCGTAGGGTCCGCACGCTTAACGTTTCGACGACAGTTATATTATGAGTTTATATGTTTTGATGTACCGAAGGTGGTTCGGAGTCCTGGATGTGATCACGGGCATGACGAGGAGTCTCGAAATGGTTGAGACATGAAGATTGACATATTGGAAGCCTATTTGGATATCGAAAGTGTTCCGGGTGAAATCGGGATTTTACCGGAGTACCGGGAGGTTCCCGAAACCCCCCGGGAGGTTAATGGGCCTTAGTGGGCCTTTACGGAGAAGAGGAGAGGCGGCCAGGGCTGGGCCACGCGCCCCCTAGTCCGAATAGGACAAGGAGAGGGGGCGGCGCCCCCCTTCCTTCCTCTCTCCCTCCTCTTACCCCCTTCCAAGTCCTAATCCAACTAGGAAAGGGGGGAGTCCTACTCCCGATGGGAGTAGGACTCCTCCTGGCGCGCCCTCTCTCCTGGCCGGCCGCACCCCCTTGCCCCTTTATATACGGGGGCAGGGGCACCCTAGAGACACAACAAATGATCAGTTGATCTTTTAGCCGTGTGCGGTGCCCCCCTCCACCATGGTCCACCTCGATAATACTGTAGCGGTGCTTAGGTGAAGCCCTGCGTCGGTAGAACATCATCATCGTCACCACGCTGTCGTGATGACAAAACTCTCCCTCAACACTCGGCTGGATCGGAGTTCGAGGGACGTCATCGGGCTGAACGTGTGCTGAACTCGGAGGTGCCGTGCGTTCGGTACTTGATCGGTCGGATCATGAAGACGTACGACTACATCAACCGCGTTGTGCAAACGCTTCCGCTTTCGGTCTACGAGGGTACGTGGAAAACACTCTCCCCTCTCGTTGCTATGCATCACCATGATCTTGCGTGTGCATAGGAATTTTTTTGAAATTACTACGTTCCCCAACAACATCAGCAGTTCCCCGTATACAGACAAGAAGAGGCGATCCATCGGAATAAGTTGCCATGCGCCACTGAGTATATGGGTCCTGCTCGTCCTCATGCTCGGGATTAAAATTTTCAAGTATAGGTGGTGGAATGTTCACAGGACCTTGGAAACACAAGAAGGTTAATTAGTAAAGGGAAACTAGCTAACCCGCATGCATGTGGATGAAACAATTATAATTACGATGGAAGACAAACGTACCGAAATCATCAGGATTCCATGCAAAAACAGTGCCACGAGTGGTGGCAGCAAACACAAGACCCTCTTATTGAATTGCATCACACTACTCATCCGTGTATAGAAACTGATTTTTGAGCAATATCCATCGAGTCGAACCATGAAGGACAGCAACAAGCTTGTCGAAGATAGCGATAACATAAGCATTCCTATAACCCCAAGAGTGGTTGGGAACTCGACAAATTGCTATATTCCGTAGACAATAGTCAGCATGATCGTATTTGAACTCACGTGGAATACCGGTGTACTCAACCTCTGGCATTCGTCTGAGATTTTTCAAAGTGGAACCCGGTAACGAGTGTACACATTCACAAGTTCCCACTCGCAGTTGTACCCAATATAAACAACCCAATCTCCATTTGCGCCTGCCCAAGCCTTGCCCTCAAGCGATGGCATCTTAACATCATACGTATCATTATCAAGCGACATCAACTTACACAAGGCGAGGCTTCTCTCATCCACGCGCCAGTCAGCAGTGTCACGGCAAAGAAGATAGGGGAGATCAAACCGCTCATGAACCCTTGGGTTCCTTGTAATGATGTTATTAGTTGAGTCGAGAATGGTCTTGAACGAACCTGCCATGCTAGCCGAGGTGATGACATCGCACCGATCAATGAGTTCCTCCACCGCGTCATCATTCAGATTGGGGCAAGAATAATGGGGTCGTTTCCAGCTTGTTCCCTCCATGGAGAAGACGATCAAACAATGGCAGAACGAAGGGTGAAGGCAAATGGAGGAGGGAGGAAGAGCTAGCATGCGATAGCAGTTCCAAATCGAGAGGGAAAGGCGAAGAGTCGGTGGACGGTTGCCACGGTACACGAAGAGGCGCCTGGGGAGCGAACGGTTGCCACAGAGGTCACACACTGATGACAAGGGCCGAGTGAACCGCATGCAATCCCATCGCACAACACACACGTCTTGTTAAGTTGAACCATTTCTGTACTCTTGTGTCAATGCAAACAGTTCATCCGAGTGAACCGCATGCCGTATATCCCACACACCTTGATCTGGTTGACCATTTATTTTGTGTTGCCCAATCACAAATAGTTCATCCGAGTGAACCATATGCTGTATATCATACACACCTTCATCTGGCTGCCCATTTCTTTTGTGTTGCTTAATCACAAACAGTTCATCCGAGTGAACCGTATGCTGTGTATCGCACACGCCTTCATCTGGCTGCCCATTTATTTTATTCCTCCTCATCGCAAACAATTAATTGAACTGAACTGTATGCCCTTCATCGCACAAGCAACTAAAACCTGAACCGTGTTTGATGCATCCGTCATCACAAACATTTTATACGTTTCTGACGGTTTTCATACAACACCGTTTGCGATTATGGCATCGCACACAGTTTCTCGAAGGGTCTCTGATCAAAGTGTCGCGTTAGCAGCATCCTGTAGTAGTGCTTATGACACTTCTATGACGATAATTGTGACAAAACCTAGTATCATCATAGATGTGGCGGGCTCCTACTTCCATGACAAAAAATCATGATAGAAAATGGGCTTTTCGTCCTAGGCGGGCCGGAGACGCAGCTGCATGACATTCTTTGGGCCGTCCATCACGGAAAAAACCGTGGTAGAAGCGAGGGCGAGGAAAATATCGGGGGAGTTCCCGGTTATGGTGGGTGGTCGGGGGCTGAGCGATGCGCGTTTCTCTCGTACGTATGCGCGTGTGTGGTAATCTAGTGTGTTTTTGTGGACCTATATGTATGTTACTCAATACTCCCTATATGTATGCTTGTTTTTGTGGACCTATAATCTAGTGTGTGGTGAAGCAGCCACGTTTGCACCTTGTCATCTCCTGTTTTATCTTACTGATGTGGCTGATGATATGAACAACATGCCATGCACATTAACCAAAATAGATACAATGGTTGTCTTTGCCCTTCATCTATGCTTGTTATGTTGACATGGTAATCCAGTAGTGTGGTGAAGCTCCCCGCATTATGAACAATGCCAAATTATGCTATTGATATTTTGAACTTACTCTTTATTTTCTAATTTGAAATTGGATGGAATTGACATCACAATTATCATCTTTGTTTATACATGTGCAAAACCTGTCATCTCTCTGCTTGTTTCGGGGTGATATGCCTAATGGCATGCACAAGTCTGCTGAAGGCTATGAGACAAACCCAACATATATTGCTACAAAGAAGGCAAAACATCTTGAAGATAGTGAGACAACCCCAAAGTCTTGTCTTGATGTAGTGTTCAAGTTACTTGAGACTAGCAGTCAGACAAGCTCACAGAATTCACTGTCTGAATCAATTCGACTTCTTCAGTCCCAAGTTCTAGCAGAAAGGCGTTCTGCAACTCAACTTCGACTTGAAGTCCTATCTCTAAGAAAGATTGCGGAGAACACCAATGAGAACCTCATTGCTAAAAAGCTACACCTGGAAGCTATGACCGACATGCTAGGCCGGTCTCACAGCCTTGCTTAGCAGCTTGTGCGGCAGTTCCCGTGCAAGGCTAACCTTTCTTGATCTGTCTTGGAAGTGGTCTCGGTTCAGTATTATTTTGTTACACTGCGATGGTGCCCAGTTTTTGTAATCTTCTTCTTCGTTGCGCTTTATGATCATTGGTGGCGAACTTTGATGCCTAGTGGATGTAATATACCATAAATCCTTTACTGCATAGTGTAGGTTTATTCTAAGTTACTATGTCGTAATTTCTTTATTGTATAGAGTAGGTTTGTTCTTAATTCCTACTAGTTACTGCCATCATTCGCTGTCTGAAAAAATCTGATGTAGTTGACCGGGCCAAAACATTCGTCTGTAATGGGCCTGGGTTTTTAGCGGGCCACAATTGGGTCGGACTGCATCTTTCTTGGGCCCGAATGGCCATTGGGGCCTTCACACTTTGCGCCAGGCCCACAACTTACGCCGGCCTATATTCGGCCCAAATTTTAGTTGGGCCTTTAGTGGACCCAGTGCTCAGTTGGGCCCATGCAGCTTTGGGCCATAAACAGGCTGAATATTTTGCAGGCCTGTTATGGCCCAGAAGAAACCATGGGCCTTTAGCAAGCCGAAATGCATGTTGTGCCTCAATTTTCACTAGTCGTCGACGCACCTTCATCTGGCTGAAATGTTGACTGGGCCTTTTTTGGCCCAGTTATATGACGGGCCGTTACCAGGCCGAAACATATCTCGGGCCTTAGTTGGCCCACTGATATCATGGGCCTTTAAGAGGCCGAAAGCTTAGTACAGGCATCAACGGGCCAAATTATACGACATGCCTTTAATAGGCCCAAAGTCACGTTAGGCTAAACTATTGCCACCTTTATCATGGGCCGTTAGTGGGCCAGATATCGTGTCGGACCATATATGACCCATGGGCCATTCCCAGGCCAAAAGACACACCGGGCTGAAATGGGCCCATTTCTACAACGGGCCTCTAATATGCCGAAAGTCACTAGGCCATAATTGGACCCAGATATTCGGCGAACAATTAACGGGCGAGATCTGGCTTCGGGCCGTAAATGGGCCATGTTTAAACATGCCATTATTGGGCTAGCCCACTAGTACCTAAGTAAGTACTACGTGCCTTTGACTGGGCTAGCCTTTTTAACCTATATGGGACTCTATTGGGCCCTACCACGTGTCGACGTATCATAGGCATGTCTCCTCCATTGGACGAACGACATCTGGCCCACCGAGGAGCAGACACGTGTTTCCTCCAGCCAATGATGATTTTACATGTGGAAAATCCCCATTGGTCCGGGCTGTTAACGGGTTATCGGATCCAAACCGGACGCCGATAGCTTAACGGTGACCCGTTACGGTGGATGCCACGTGCTGGTCACCCTTGACGAAAGCACTTCTATGACGTGCGTTTTATCATCATGGAAGTGGACACTTCCGTGATGATAATTTTGGTAATGTCATGGATCACTTCTACGACAGCACATGTATGACTATCTTGATTCTGTCATAAAATCGTCATGGATGTACATGCATGAAAAAAACATGACCTACTGTGACAAACACGTATCATCACGGAAGTGTATTTTTTGTAGTGATAATCTCCTTAAAACTCAAACATGCTCACATATTTCATCCCAATCGAGTTAATTTTTTTCTTCTTCTTACTTATCAATGCTTGCATCCTCTCTATATTTTATCCTTACAACTTGCAGATTAGAAACTTTATTCAACATGATAGATGTTTCCTTTTGCAGTTTAGGAACAACATACTATATGCTGTCACTTTTCTTTAAAATGGTAAATTTTACTTTGGCTTTTGTGACGAACTATCATGATTTGGTTTACTACCAATAATACACAAGTATCAATTGAGTCGATATAGTTGAACCATCAAGCACATGCAGTCTCCCCATACCCAAGAAGTGTGTATAGGAGATAATTCGGAAAAGGAACAAAGGAAGACGAATAGGGCGTAGTTCCTTTGTCAAGAACCCCCTAGAGTTTGAGATCTTCACAAGAAAGGGTCTAGTAATTGCGGCAAACCTCCCCGTGGTTTGAAATCTTCACAAAAGGCCTAGATTTTTACAAGTCGGGAGATATTGACTAGAAATTTCGGTAGCATAACACGTCTGGAAGAATTGCATGAAAACTAGTAGTACAATTTTATTCAATAAAGAATCAATCTGTCTTGTTCATTCCAAAATTACATTCATGAAGAAGAAGGAATGTACAGAAATTTGTCTCAGTGAGCAAATGTACCATTTACTAGTGCAAGAATCTATATGGTGGTAAGAATGTACATCCTGGTAAACTACCAGGAAAACCATGTTCAGAACTGCAACTTCGTGTCTTTGATTATAGTCGGCACCATCGAGATCCTTCTGTTTAGTGTGTTGGCGTCTCAAAGCAAAATCCCAACTAAAAAACAAGTCCAACAAGATAAGCATCTTTGGCATACCGCTCAGGCTGAACAACTCATTGCATTGCAAAGTCCATGGCTGCGGATAAAAGATAAACAAGGAGTAAATGCCATCAATATCAATGGTAGCCAACAGTTTTGCAACACCATGAAACAAACAATGCACAAAGCAAGAGCTACTAGGCAACAACATAGCCAAGTAGCTAGAGAACAAAATCTGGACAACCACTATGGCATCATCCGGCAACCTAAAGTGCATGATGCCAAATGGAACTAGTTCTGGACAAACACTATGGGAACACAAGGTGAAGTAACCATAGCAACATCAAGGGACTAAATCTACAAGTCTATAACTATGTAAATGAGTGGTTGTATGTTACTCAATGTGAACAAAGAATAGAGATTAGGAATATGAACACCAAGTTCACATCCAAGTACCCAACTCAAGGTCAGTGGAAATGAGCTTCTTCGCTTGACAAGGTTGTACAATTCTCACCAACCGCACGTGTGTGCACCACTGTTTTTCGAGACAAACTAGAATTCGACTGAAACACCTCGACTAGTCGATCGGCAAGGCACGAATCGTCAACAGTCTCTACCCCATAACAACTCATCGACTCGAAATACTAGGTGCACGCACGCATGCACACGCACACACACACACATCATGTATTCATGTCCAGATGACCAACCCACAAGCCAAGCCCTACCCTAGAAAATACCAAATACCATAGCTCAAAGGCCAGGATGACAACATGGTGGAGGTCCAAGGTCTGGGTCTGAAACTGAGTGGTAGTCCTCTCCCCCGAGTCATCAGTTCAGGCATAGTCATGTGCATCAAAAGCTTCATTCAGCTTCCCAAAGTCGGTAGATAGCTGGGTCATCTTGAAATCAAGGCCATGGAACCTGGACTCAACAATCCCCTCAAAGCTCTCTTGTTTCTTCACAAGGTAAGCTAAGCCTTGCTCGATCTGGTGACTGACTCGAGATAGGAATGCCATCTAGTCTGACCTAGACTTGGGCATCTCAAAGGTGCCATGAGCAGTAGATGTACCTGCCCCACTAGCCTGAGAAGGAGCTCTAGTAGCCTAGACTTTGCTCATGTGCAGTAGTTGAGCTTGGATCAGCTGGATCCATGCTGACGGTGCACTCCCCAAGCTTTGACTGTAGTGGAAAATGCACGTGCTCTAGCAAATAGATGTGTTACCAACTGTAGGATCGAAAGTATGTCTAGAGGGGGGGTGATTAGACTACTTGACCAAATAAAAACTTAACCTTTTCCCAATTTTAGTTCTTGGCAGATTTTAGCTATTGTAGGACAAGTCAAGCAATCATCACACAATTCAAGCAAGCATGCAAAGAGTATATTGGCAGCGGAAAGTAAAGCATGCAACTTGCAAGAATGTAAAGGGAAGGGTTTGGAGAATTCAAACGCAATTGGAGACACGGATGTTTTTCCCGTGGTTCGGATAGGTGGTGCTATCCTACATCCACGTTGATGGATACTTCAACCCACGAAGGGTAACGGTTGCGCGAGTCCACGGAGGGCTCCACCCACAAAGGGTAATGGTTGCGCGAGTCCACGGAGGGCTCCACCCACGAAGGGTCCACGAAGAAGCAACCACCCACGAAGGGTCCACGAAGAAGCAACCTTGTCTATCCCACCATGGCCATCGCCCACGAAGGACTTGCCTCACTAGCGGTAGATCTTCATGAAGTAGGCGATCTCCTTGCCCTTACAAACTCCTTGGTTCAACTCCACAATCTTGTCGGAGGCTCCCAAGTGACACCTAGCCAATCTAGGAGACACCACTCTCCAAGAAGTAACAAATGGTGTGTAGATAATGAACTCCTTGCTCTTGTGCTTCAAATGATAGTCTCCCCAACACTCAACTCTCTCTCATAGGATTTGGATTTTGTGGAAAGAAGATTTGAGTGGAAAGCAACTTGGGGAAGGCTAGAGATCAAGATTCATATGGTAGGAATGGAATATCTTGGTCTCAGCACATGAGTAGGTGGTTCTCTCTCAGAACATATGAGTTGGAATTGTGTATGTGTTCTGATGGCTCTCTCCACGAATGAAGAGGAGGTGGAGGGGTATATATATAGCCTCCACACAAAATCCAACCGTTACACACAGTTTTCCAATCTCGGTGGGACCGAATCAACAAACTCGGTCGGACCGAAAAGGTAAACCTAGTGACCGTTAGAGATTTTCGGTGGGACTGACATGCAACTCGGTAGGACCGATATGGTTAGGGTTTGGGCATAACGTAATCTCGGTGAGACCGATTACACAAACTCGGTGAGACCGATTTTGGTAATTAGCTAACCAGAGAGTTGGTCAGGCAAACTCGGTGGGACCGATTTGCTCTTTCGGTGAGACCGAAAAGTTACAAAAAGGAAACACTGAATTTACATTGCAATCTCGGTGGGACCGATCCGCTCTTTCGGTGAGACCAAAAAGTTACGAAAGGGAAACAGAGAGTTTGCAATCCCATCTCGATGAGACCGAGATCCCTATCGGTAGAACCGAATTGCTAGGGTTTGGCAGTGGCTTATGACAAGTGAAACTCGGTGGCGCCGGATAGAAAGAATCGGTAGGACCAAGTTTGGCTTAGGGTTTAGGTCATATGTGGATATGGGAAAGTAGTTGAGGGTTTTGGAGCATATCACTAAGCACATGAAGCAAGTGGCTCATTAAGCAACACCTCATCCCTCCTTGATAGTATTGGCTTTTCCTAAAGACTCAATGTGATCTTGGATCACTAAAGTATAAAATGAAGAGTCTTGAGCTTTTGAGCTTGAGCCAATCCTTTGTCCTTAGCATTTTGAGGGTTCCACTTTCACATCCATGCCATGCCAATCATTGAGCTTTCCTGAAATATTCATCTTGGAATAGCATTAGCTCAATGAGCTATATGTTGTTATGAATTACCAAAACCACCTAGGGATAGTTGCACTTTCAATCTCCCCCTTTTTGGTAATTGATGACAACATATAGATCAAAGCTTCGACAAATGATAATAAGCATGAAATATATCGTCGCTTTGAGAAGTATGTGACAAGTAAGAGCTCCCCCTAAATTTGTGCATATTTAAAATTTGCTTTGGACTGCAAATGCACAAAGAGTTAGAGTCATGGGTTACTCTTCCATGTCACATACATCTTGGTGGAGCACTTAAAATGATGAGAATGAAATACATGCACTCATCACCAAGAATAGTGAATGATCACATAAGATAGATAATATGATAATATTAAGCAAACATTAAGTGTAGCTTATGATCAAACACATGATCATCAATGTCTCACATATAACGGCATAGTATCTCAAGCACTCAAAAGCAAACAAAGTTCGAAAAACCACCAAATAAAGCAAGAGAGAAAAAAGCAACACTCTCTCTCTCTCGAAGCCTATGATCTATACATTTTTCTCCCCCTTTGGCAACAAGTTACCAAAAAGTTCCTAGAAAATGCATAGTGCTAGATCGACGCTCAGGCTTGATCTTCTGGTGGTGGTGGAGTCCGAAGCACTCCAAGGACGAAGCCTTCTGTAGACGTGGTTGGAGTTGAGGCTGAAGTAGATGCTGGAGCTGGTGGAACTGAGGCTGTAGCTGGTGCAGAAGTGGTGGCTCTGGTGTCAGCAACTGGCACTGCATGTGATCTCTGAGCTCTTGGCACTCTGGCAAATGCATCAGTTGTAGTCTTGCCTCTCCTCTCCTGCATGTCATCCTGAAGTTGTTCCACTGCAGACTAAATCTCTTTTACTTTGACATCCAAGTCATAGAACTTTTGTTCCATGATCCTCTCTAAGCTCTGCTGATTCTGAGTGAGGGTGGCCAGTCCTTGCTCAATCCTCAGTGTGGATGCAATCAAGTAACCAAGCTGCTCTTGTTTGGTTTTCAAGAAATACTCAGATGCCTCCTCTTGAGTTGGCATCTTGGCAGCTTTCTCCTTCCTTGCCTTCTCCTTCTTTGCTTGTGCTTGTGCAGATGATGGTTCATTCTCATTCATGACAACTTGATTATCTTCAAAATCTGGACGGATGGGCAGGTGTTCCTTGTCCAATAAGTATATGCCTGTGCCCATCTTGGAGTTGATTAACTCCTGAATTTGTGGGGCATATCCACAGCTCCTCTTCTGATCAGCTGCTGTCCTCTTAATGGTCTCTACCATGAGGCTCATCACTTTGAACTTCTGTGGCACATCAAATATATGAATCAAATTGATCGCATGGCCTATGATCATCTTGTGATCTCCAGACTTGGGCAATAGGGTGTGCCTAAGAATCCAGTTGATAGTTGGCAGCCCTGACAGAAGATAATGCACTGAGCCAAACTTGAAAGTATCAAGTGCTTCATTTGGAATTTCCTTGTACATGTTGGACATAGAGTTGTGGTCCATCTTCTTCTTGGCATATACATCCAAGTCATCTTCCTGCTCTTCTGGGGCATTGATCAGCTGAGCCCATTCAGCAACTGTAGATTGGTACCTCGTACCTTCAGACATCCAAGTTATCCTACCATCTGGATAGAAGTGTGCCGTGGAGTAGAATTGCATAATAAGTTCCTCGTTCCACTTTGTGAGCTTCTGCCCAACAAAGTCTGCTACTCCACAAGCATTGAAGCTGTCTTGCACTCCAGGATAGTGCTCTTCATTGTCCTTGATGTATTGCCAATCAACTCATCTCATATCACATACAATTGGCTTCTTGTCCAATAAGACTGTCTCATAGAAGTCCTGATGTTCCTTAGTGTGGAACCTGTAGTCAACAGCAGTCCTCCTCCTTGAAGCATACGGATCTGCTTCTCTCCACTTCCTCAGCCCTGAGTCTCTCGTGAGCTTCATATCCTCAGCCATAGGATGAGCATCGTTGTGGTCTGGGATCTTGGGCTTGAGTTTTCTGAGAACTTGCTCTTCATCATCTTCTGCAGTGTCAGGCACTGGGGCCTTGTTCTTCTCAGCAGCTGGGATGCTTCTTGTATTCCTCTTTGGTTTTGGCTTTGGAGCTGGCTTGGCCTTGGAAGCAGCTGCCCCTGATCTTATGGCATCACCCATCAGCTTGGGTGCCTTAGGTGCTGGTGCAACTACCTCTTCTTCTTCCTCCTCATCTTCCATGATGGAAGCCTTGCCAAGCACTCTGGCTACGGTTTTCTTCACCCTTTCCTTCCTTTTCTTTCCTTCAGCAGCAACTGGCTCTATGGTTGCAGGCTTTTCAGGAATCTGAGTTGAGGCTCTGGCCTTTGGCATAGGCTGCCTACCTACTGGCCTTTTGATTTTCAATCCTGGCTTTGTGCCTTGAGCTGAGCCATGTTCCTTCTCGAGCACTACTCTCTTTGAAGTTGCTTCCTCTTCTCCCACATAGTCCTCATCCTCTGATTCTGAAGTTCTCTTCTTCCTCTGTCTGGTGGCAACTTTTGGCAAATTGCTTGGGGTACTTCTGCTGCCATCATCTGAAGAGCTGGAGGGACTAGTGCCCTCACTCATGAGCACCTACTCTTCTGATCTGTTCTGGCTGTCACTTTGGTCTGACATGATGAACAAGCTGACTGCTGACCCTGTGAATAGTTTATAGACGAGGTAGAGTGGATGAGCATCACAAAATGCAGAGATTTTTTGTAAAAGAGTGATTCAAAATCTTAGTTTTAGTTTCCCACTGAAATCATCTCGGATCTACCGATTTTTAAACTCGGTGATACCGAAGCAGTTTTGGAACCTAAACTAGTGAACTCGGTCAGACCGAGTCACAGTTCGGTGGCACTGAGACTGCTAGGGTTTCACAAAGTTCCAAAATCGGTCACACCGATAAGTAATTCTCGGTCAGACCGAGTCTCACTTGTGCAATGGCATGAGCCAAATCGGTGGGACCGAGTTTTTCAACTCGGTGGGTTCGAGATGGTTTCGGCGGAAACCTAACCCTAAAATTTTCGAATCAAAACTAATCTATGAACGCATTGACTAGATAGGAGTGTTTCAATCGTGGCAAGAATCATTAAGAACACAATGTGCTAGGAATCGGACAGGGAATAGCACTGTGATCGAGTCCATACCCTAGTTCGGCGGAGACTCGCTACGGCGGCAACGGCAGGGTTGAATTCCGTTGACGGCGATGGAGACCAGCGACTGGAGGCGGCTGGCGGCGAGGAGACGATCCGGAGACCAAGTTGGCAGAGCAGGCTATCGCGCGGGCGAAGGGGTTCGGAGAAATTTCCAATTTTTGCCCGTGACTATATATAGAGCGACCATGTCGGTGTGACCGAGTGGAACAACTCGGTGGCACCGAGATGCAAAACTGTATACAGTTGTTGCAACTCGGTGTGACCGAATGGTTCAAATCGGTTGCACCAAGATCGAAAACCTAGATCAACTTAATGATCTCGGTAGGACCGAAAGTAGGGTATCGGTCAGACCGAGAATCATAAAGAGGTTTTGGAAGTTTAAGTCTATGACGAATTGGGGACTCCGAGCGCTCCTCACACAGAGTGGTTCGAATCTGACTTGATCAAATTTTGTGATGTAGCATGAATAGAGTTTGAGACGAGAAAAGCATAGATAGCTAGAGGAGGTTCTTAGGCATTCTTGTCCATCCACTTGGCAAAAGGAAATAAAACCAAACAATCAAAACAACAAGTGGATGTCCTCGAATGAGTAAAATATGCAACCAGCATGCTCACACAATAAGATGGCAAATGAAATATGTGACAAGGCATGCACAACCAATTCTAGCATCTATCAAGCAATTTGCGATGACAAGGTCATCTATATATGAGTATATTGACTTAGGAGTCAAGTGAGAACACTTGATCATAGGTCATACTCATCGTTTAAGCTCAAGTGGGGTTACCACTTTTACATAAAGCATTGTTGTGTTCACATCTTTAGAGTTGCTTTAGCTCAAGTCTTAGAGTAAAGCTCCCCCTAGATGTGATATCCCCCCTTAGAGGGATGAACTAACCTCGGGTTTTGTCGATGATGACTTCATGTAGATGTTGAAGATGTGGATGCTCAATGTTGATGTAGATCACTTGGAGCTATCCATTTGAGTGAATTGCACTTTCAATACCTACATGGGTTAGTCCCACAAGGAACAAACAAGGATATCCATAGACATAGAGTGATGCACACACAAGATGATGTCCATGAAAACTTTTAGGTTACCTTGTTCCTTGTCTTACCAACAAGAGGGTTTGTGACTCCTTGAACTAGTGCAAGATGTGGAAGTTGATTGCACTTGTTCTTGCCAAAATGATAAGAGTGAAGTATGTTGGTGGAGTCACCCTCAAGAACTCTCTAGTTCTTCTTCTTTTGGATCCACACCATCTTGATGGGAATCCTTGGAGTTGTAGTCGTACTTGATGAAGTGGAACTTGAAGTAGTCTTGGGAATCCACTTGACTAAGGTCTTAGGAGCTTCTTCAAATGCATCAATTTCCTCTCGAAGCTTGTCCTTGCCTTTTTGCTTGTAGTCTTGTGGTGGAAGATCATCTTGAGCTTGTGTCCCCTTGAAAGAAGTATCATACTTCTCTTGTTGAGGAACAAACTTTGTCTTGGGGTATTGATCTTCTTCCCACTCAACTCCATTGGCATCGAATTTTCGTTCAAAACCAACACCTTGATTCTTCCGGTGCATTCCTTGCTTGCGCACAATTTCCTCGAATTGCTTACTCCCGGCAAGGCTTTTGTACACTTCTTTCTCTATAATTCCCTTCAATAAGCTATTTTCTTGCTTAAGTGTAACTTGGCTAAGAGAATCATTAGTGGAATCAAGAGAACTACTAGAAGCAACAATATTGGATTTAGCATGATCATTGTTATTGCTAGAGGAAGAATCTTTCTTGTTCTTGTTACTAGACTTGACTTGAGGCATGTAAGTGGATAAGAGTAAACGCTTGGCAATGTAAGAAGAGCTTTTCTTGCGGAGATCATCATTGATTGCTTTTAAGAACTCATGCTCTTGCTCAAGATTGAGCTTTTCAAAGTGTACTTTCTCATGAGCTCTTAAAAGTTCTTGATGATCTTCGAAGATAGTTTCATGAGCTAACTTAAGAGTGTTTAGTTCTTTAGTTAGAGCCTCAATCTTCTCCTTATCATTGTCATTCGTTTTATCTTGATTAGCATGATTAATTGACGTTTCATCATAGTATTCATCACTAGAGTTGTCTACAAGCAAATCATCACCTAACAAGTCATCTTCATCACTATTGAAATCAACATACTCGGGGTATGTTACCTTAGGACCTTTGGCCATGAAGCATCTTCCAATTCCTTCATTTGGTGAGTCAAATATGTCGTAGGAGTTGGTTGACACAAGTGCTAGACCGGCAACACCTTCATCTTGAGTATCTTCGGAGTCGGAGTGATAACTTCTCTCGGAGTGGCTGTCGAAGTCGGAGCCGGATACCCATTCACCAACATGAGCTTGATGTCTTCGTTTTGTGTAGCTCCTTGATGATTTTTTCCTTCCTTTCCGAATCCTTGCTTCTCCGTGAGTATCTTCGTTCATAACGATCATCTCTACTCCTTCTCTCTCTTGGTGGTGATTCTTTGCTTCTTCTTTTTGGAGAATCTTCTCTTCTCTTGTAGGGAGCCATACACTCATTGGAATAGTGTCCGGGTCTTCCACAACTGTAGTAGTTTCGCTCTCGACTAGAAGATCTTTTGTCATTGTAGGACCTTGACTTGAAGCTTCTATCTTTGCTTCTACTCTTGTAGAACTTGTTGAAGTTCTTCACCATTAAGCTCAATTCTTCATTGAAGTTTTGTTTCTCACTTGATGATGTAGGGGCTTCACATGAGGCTTTGTAGGCACCACTTGATTTGTTGTGAAGTTCCTCTTTATCCTTAGGTGACATCTCATGAGCAACAATTATTCCAATCACCTCCGTTGGCTTGAGATCTTTGTAATTGGGCATCATTTGGATCAATGTGCACACGATATCATATTTTCCATCCAAGGCTCTTAGAATCTTCTTGATGATGAATCTATCGGTCATCTCTTCACTTCCTAAGCCGGCAATCTCATTTGTGATGAGAGCAAGCCTAGAGTACATTTCAGCGACACCTTCACCATCCTTCATTTTGAACTTGTCAAGTTGACTTTGAAGCACATCCAACTTGGATTCCTTGACGGAGTCGGTACCTTCGTTCATATCAATCAAAGTGTCCCAAATTTCCTTTGCATTCTCAAGACGGCTGATTTTGTTGAATTCTTCGGGGCACAATCCGTTGAAGAGAATATCACAAGCTTGAGCATTGTATTGCAACATCTTCAACTCATCCGCGGTAGCTTCACGGTTTGGTTCTTTCCCATCAAAGAAGTCACCTTGCAAACCAACACACACAATAGCCCAAACGGCGGGGTTATGTCCAAGAATATGCATTTTCATTTTATGCTTCCAACTAGCAAAATTAGTACCATCAAAGTAAGGACCTCTACGGTGATAATTTCCCTTGCTAGACGCCATACTCTCCTAGGTTGTGAAACCAAGGCTATGACCACAAAAAGCTATGGAGATCAAAGCAAATGGAGACCAAAGCTCTGATACCACTTGTAGGATCGAAAGTATGTCTAGAGGGGGGTGATTAGACTACTTGACCAAATAAAAACTTAACCTTTTCCCAATTTTAGTTCTTGGCAGATTTTAGCTATTGTAGGACAAGTCAAGCAATCATCACACAATTCAAGCAAGCATGCAAAGAGTATATTGGCAGCGGAAAGTAAAGCATACAACTTGCAAGAATGTAAAGGGAAGGGTTTGGAGAATTCAAAGCAATTGGAGACACGGATGTTTTTCCCGTGGTTCGGATAGGTGGTGCTATCCTACATCCACATTGATGGAGACTTCAACCCACGAAGGGTAACAGTTGCGCGAGTCCACGGAGGGCTCCTCCCACAAAGGGTAATGGTTGCGCGAGTCCACAGAGGGCTCCACCCACGAAGGGTCCACGAAGAAGCAACCACCCATGAAGGGTCCACGAAGAAGCAACCTTGTCTATCCCACCATGGCCATCGCCCACGAAGGACTTGCCTCACTAGCGGTAGATCTTCACGAAGTAGGCGATCTCCTTGCCCTTACAAACTCCTTGGTTCAACTCCACAATCTTGTCGGAGGCTCCCAAGTGACACCTAGCCAATCTAGGAGACACCACTCTCCAAGAAGTAACAAATGGTGTGTAGATAATGAACTCCTTGCTCTTGTGCTTCAAATGATAGTCTCCCCAACACTCAACTCTCTCTCATAGGATTTGGATTTTGTGGAAAGAAGATTTGAGTGGAAAGCAACTTGGGGAAGGCTAGAGATCAAGATTCATATGGTAGGAATGGAATATCTTGGTCTCAGCACATGAGTAGGTGGTTCTCTCTCAGAACATATGAGTTGGAATTGTGTATGTGTTCTGATGGCTCTCTCCACGAATGAAGAGGAGGTGGAGGGGTATATATAGCCTCCACACAAAATCCAACCGTTACACACAGTTTTCCAATCTCGGTGGGACCGAATCAACAAACTCGGTCGGACCGAAAAGGTAAACCTAGTGACCGTTAGAGATTTTCGGTGGGACTGACATGCAACTCGGTAGGACCGATATGGTTAGGGTTTGGGCATAACGTAATCTCGGTGAGACCGATTACACAAACTCGGTGAGACCGATTTTGGTAATTAGCTAACCAGAGAGTTGGTCAGGCAAACTCGGTGGGACCGATTTGCTCTTTCGGTGAGACCGAAAAGTTACAAAAAGGAAACACTGAATTTACATTGCAATCTCGGTGGGACCGATCCGCTTTTTCAGTGAGACCGAAAATTTACGAAAGGGAAACAGAGAGTTTGCAATCCCATCTCGGTGAGACCGAGATCCCTATCGGTAGAACCGAATTGCTAGGGTTTGGCAGTGGCTTATGACAAGTGAAACTCGGTGGCGCCGGATAGAAAGAATCGGTAGGACCGAGTTTGGCTTATGGTTTAGATCATATGTGGATATGGGAAGGTAGTTGAGGGTTTTGGAGCATATCACTAAGCACATGAAGCAAGAGGCTCATTAAGAAACACCTCATCCCTCCTTGATAGTATTGGCTTTTCCTAAAGACTCAATGTGATCTTGGCTCACTAAAATATAAAATGAAGAGTCTTGAGCTTTTGAGCTTGAGCCAATCCTTTGTCCTTAGCATTTTGAGGGTTCCACTTTCACATCCATGCCATGCCAATCATTGAGCTTTCCTGAAATAGTCATCTTGGAATAGCATTAGCTCAATGAGCTATATGTTGTTATGAATTACCAAAACCACCTAGGGATAGTTGCACTTTCACCAACCTTGGAGTTGATAAGAATCCGAATATAAGGAGCATAGCCACAAGAGTGCTTCTGATATGCAACTGTCCTCTTCACCGTCTCCACTATTAAATCCATGACATTGAACATCTCAATCTCATCAACAATGTGCAACATGTCGATGGAATAACCTCTTATCATCATATCATCTCCAGACTTGGGCATAAGTGTATACCCGAGGATGGTGTTGATCATAGCAAGACTTGGTAGAAGGAAGTACACAGGACCTAGCATCCATTTCTCTAGCTCTTTGACAGGAATTGATTTTTACATGTTTGTCATAAAAGCATGGTTCCGGTGGCTCTTCGCATAAGCATCAGTAAATTTCCCATCCTTAGGTGGCAATCCAAGCTATTTTCCACTATACTACTGAAGACTCATATCTTTTCCCATCTGTCATTCATTTGATTTTGCCATCGGGATAAAAATGAGTAGTGGCATAGAACTACGTGATTAGCACAGAGGCGACGATTTGGATCTGAGTGACTCATCGATGGATGGAGCTCCAACGAGCTTTGGCATTCCATCTCCCGATTCTTCGACAACAAGGCCTGGATGGCTCCGATGAGGCGTGCCCGGGCGAACCACCTCCGCGGTTTGGCCAGTCTCCAAACCCCAGCCCCCTGTTTTTTCTTTGTTTTCCGAATTTGATTTTGAAATTAATTTGGTAATTTTGTAGTGAGATTGGTCAGTAATATTTTAATCTTTGCTAGTTCAAGTCGTACAAGTAATTGATTTAGGATTTCTGGATTTTGAATGTTAGGCCCAAAGGACGATTTGTTCTCGCTAGAGGTACATTATGACGGGGTTTTCTGCGGTCTTGGCAGCATGGAGTGCTACATGGATGGCCGCATTAAGTATGTTGATCAGTGTGAAGTAGGTCTCCACTGTGGATTAAGGGCATTGTGGAAGAACTAGGATATGATGTGAGTAATGTTGGTGTGTACTAGCTTCTGCCTGCGAAGAGTTTGGCAGATGGGTTACGAATTATTGATCGTGACACTGACACTCTTAGAATGACTGTCATGGTGCCGAAGTTTTGGCATTTTGCACTGTATGTTGAGGGTGCATTTAGGCAGAGCACAACTAAATCTGCATAACAGGTGCCTCGACAGTATTCAGATTCAAATACAGATAGGAACAATGAAAAAAGTAAGAAGTGGGCTAAAGTGACGCAAGGGCAAGATGAAAGTGATATTGACACTGACTCTTGTGACGCCATATGTTATTATAATGAAATTGACCAATATGACGATGACCTATTCGATGAGTGGGTGGATAAGGGGGTAGAAGCACATTGTGATGTAAAAGACAAGACGAAGAAAGGTAAATGTGTAGAAGACAGTGATTATGACACTGATGATCTGGATCTTCCATCATCTAATGATGAAGAAGGAAACAAGAAGAATTTGAAGTTCACTAACTTTAGAGCTGATGACCTGATTGCTCCTTACTTCAAACTTGGCATGGCATTCCCATATGTCGTTGATCTCAGGGCAACACTGAATGAGTACAGTATTCAGAATAGAGCAAACATCAAATATGCAATGAATGATCTACAGAGAGTAAGGGCTCATTATGCCGAAGGTTGTCCTTGGTTCATCTTTGCAGCACCTAAAATTAGAACAAAAGGTTTTGTGGTTAAGAGATATGTGGGCATGTATACATGTGAGAGTGTGGCAGCTTAAGCAATTTACAGCCAAGTACATGTCTAAGAGGTATTTGGAGAAGTTTAGAGCTGATGAAAAGATGACACTAATTTTTATTGAAAAGGAGGATAGACCCCCGGCCTCTACATCTGGACGATGCACACGACCATCTTATTAATTTTCCACAGAGGCCATACAAAGTAATACATGAGTGAGTTTGAAGCCACCATCTAGGCAACACATGTTGCTACTCCTATACCATTGATGTAGGTGTTGTCGGTGTCAAAACCGACGGATCTTGGGTAGGGGGTCCCGAACTGTGCGTCTAGGCGGATGGTAGCAGGAGGCAGGGGACATGATGTTTTAGCCAGGTTCAGGCCCTCTTGATGGAGGTAAAACCCTATGTCCTGCTTGATTAATATTGATGATATGGGTAGTACAAGAGTAGATCTACCACGAGATCAGAGAGGCTAAACCCTAGAAGCTAGCCTATGGTATGATTGTTGTATATGATCTATCGACTAGCCTGGCCTCAGTTTATATAATGCACCAGAGGCCTAGGATAACAAGAGTCCTAGCCGAATACGCCGGTGGGGAGGAGTCCTTGTCTTGATCACCAAGTCTTGTGGAATCTTCCATGTATGTGGCAGTTGTCTGAACTGGCCCATGAGTATACGGCCATGGGGGTCCTCGGCCCAATCTAACAGATCGGGAGACGACGTGGTGAGTACCCCCTAGTCCAGGACACCGTTAGTAGCCCCCTGAACCGGTCTTCAAGTTAGGGACGCTCCTCGATTCTTCCGAACTATTCTTCATCTTCGGCTGTCGGTCTTGAAAACTGGTTCAACAAATCTTCTCATTTTCGATCTTGAGGATCGCCGAAATGTATTCGACAAGTTTATACGTCCGGTATCCGAGGAGCCCCTTTAAGTTTCCGTCCTTTATCAATGCCTTATTATTTTTATGCCACACCTCGGGTTTGAAGTTGTTCCCGGGAGGCAGTGTCCTCTTGCGTCTGAGCTCCAACGCCGGACTGCATTCGAGGTATCTTTTGCAGACAAGCACCAACGCCAGACCGCTTCCGAGCTCCAACGCCGGAATGTATCTGAGCTCCAACGCCGGACTGTGTCCAAGCTCCAACGCCGGACTATATCCAAGATGTCATAGATCATCTTGGTCCAAAAAAGTTGAAGGAGTTTAGCCGAGCTTAATGCTGGAAATGCCCTCTATGGAGCCAGCCACTAGGGCCCGAGCTTTATGCCGGACTGCTTCCGAGGTGGTGCACCACCCCGACTGTGGGCCGATTTTTTGTCAATATTTTTGATTGATGCAATTTATTCTCTACCGAGATATATAGCCAGTATCCCTCAAGGTGTGTATCGGTTTAAATCCCGAGATGCACCTGAAGGATGCCGTAAGACCGCTGATCCCAGTAGCCGCTGAGACTCAGGTTGATTTGTAAAATCATCCCGAGGATCAAGTCCTAGCTCGGCAGGATACTTCGGGACACAAAAAGCGGCGTGCTCAATCCTCGAGACTCAGGTTGGGTGTGGCCGACCAACCTGAGGATTAAAATCTCCTCGAAAACTGTATTGCACTTAAAATTTTCTGCATTGGATAGGCAATGCAGTAGCCCCTGAGACACTGGTCGGGTGGCAACACCAGATCAAGGGATCGATGTGCCCCTTTAATATTTGTAAATAATAAGCCCGAAGCCCAGTATCCCCCGAGCCTTAATGCAGGCACGGGTGGCCGAATTAAGGATCAATATCCATAGTAAAATCACAAATTATGTGTAATGACTCTATGTATCCAAGTACTTTACGTCATTAATGCTCGAATCCGCATTGTACAAAACTTTGTTGACCGACCATCGGCTTCCACCTCCTCGGCCAGTAGCGGAGGAGTGTTTGTCCTACTTTATAAAGCCTTTATGAGGGCAAAGATTTACGACAAACAAGGCAATCTGGCCATACAATTTTATAAACAAAGGTACGTAGAGAGATATGTTATATTATTGTTGAACATAAGAAATGTCTTCCAAAGAAAATAGTCCCGCTATCGGTTCCTTTCTTTGGGTTGTCATGCTGAGCATGATCATGAAACCTCAGTTCTAATGTAAGAGCAAAATATCGAGGATTTAGTTTGGGAGGCCAGTTAATAGCCCCCGGTAGTGTTTGGGGACAGTCGAGGTCAAGCTGTAAACACTTCAGCCATTGTTATGAATGGCCCGTCATTTAACACTGTCATCGGATTGCTGACCAGTTTACGCTTATTGTGACAGTCAGTTTTCGGCTTTCTCCACTGAGGTGCTTAACCATGTGAGCCGAAAGCACAATCGCAGTGGTTCTCCCTTGGCACACCTAGCCGAACAAAGCGGAATGTAGGAGGCAAGGGCACGAGCCGGGCAGCCCAACTATTGACCGAAGACACAATTCGAAACCAATGCATATATAGTGAGATCCGAGAATTTTTTGCCGAATCTATAAAGGTGTCCGGCATTGCACTGCGAGACTTGTGCTGAAAACACACAAATAGTTTAAAAGTGACATAAGCTTGGAAAACCAAAAAAACGTCAGTAAA
The DNA here is from genome assembly GCF_056163025.1 of Triticum urartu. NCBI lineage: Eukaryota > Viridiplantae > Streptophyta > Magnoliopsida > Poales > Poaceae > Triticum > Triticum urartu. The sequence goes on along the minus strand of NC_141876.1, from coordinate 67,360,587 downwards.
AACTTGACGTCCGAACAAGATCAAGTGTTCAGTGCCAATCCGAAAATTGGGGAAAATTTTGTGCTTCTGTCATGCATTAATATTACACATCCGATCTCAAGACTTCAAGCGGGCTAGCCTACGGCTGCAGCCTCCTATCCCGAAGGTGGAGTGCTTCTCGTTAGACCAGTTTAGCGAACTAAACTCGAGCGGTCACTAGAGAGAAAATGGGTTATCTGGCTATTGACCACACACTCACATCGAAAAAGGAGCGATAGAAAAAGACTTTGCAACGACCAAGAAGAAAACACATTTACTATAAAATAGCTCATATAAATTTTAAGAGCCCCCAAGTTACTTGGGTAAAAGATTTTATGTATAATGATTGTATGTACCGAAGTACTTATATCATATCTTTGTTCAACTGAACTTTAAACGCGTCTTAACCGACCGTCGGCTTCTCCCTCTTCGGTCAAGGACTGAAAAGTGTTATGTACTCCACCTGTCGAGAATATCGACAGTGTTTCTGATAACCAGGCAACCAGGCCATAAGGCTGTAACAGACAAAGCGCGCTCTGGGAACTTATGCTATATTACAGACGAAGTGTAAGAAGCATCTTCGAAGAAAATAGTACCCCCACCGATACATTTCTTCGGTGCTCATTATTACTATGAGACTTGTGCAATAGATTTTTTGTACTCATGAGTTCCGTTGTGTGCTGACCATGATTGAAAACAATAAGAGCGCTAGCTTTCGGCTTCACCCAGTCTGAGGTCAGAGCTCGGAGGACCCGGTCATGACGATCGCAGAGGTGCTCCCTTTACTCCCTAGCCGAACAATCGGGAACGTAGGGGTAAGCACAGGAGCCAGGCAACCCAGCTTGCGAATCGCTTAGGTCAATATGGTGCATATTATGGCGTAATACACGAACAAGGAACGAAGCCGTACAAGTATAATCATATGCAAGAGGTAAAGCTCCATCAAGGGAGCCCCCAAGTAAACGGGGTATTTGAATTTGTCCGTCACAAACAAAGTTTGGACAAGGAAATTCTCTACAAGCAACTTTTTTTTTCAAAAAGGTATATTGCTTGGTTGAACCGAACACAAGTTAAAAATTTAAGACTTTGAGCATGAAGGCAACTTAGCTGGTTAATGTGTTCGGTATTGATGACGCGGCCCGAGCTTGATGTGGGACAAGGTTCCATCCCCCAAGCCGGTCCCGAGGTGGCGGAGCGGAGAGCTTGACACGCCGAAGTGGTGACATAGCACGGTCAATGCAGACCGGCAAAGTGACGCCGAAGTCCCCGGATCATTTTCCTGTGCACAAAAAATAGTGCAAACCGGAGATAATAGTAATAAGAATAATTAACAAAAAATGTTGCATAATAAATAATTTATGCAAAGTGAGTAATAAAATAAATATGGCCTGGCGCCGAAGACAATGTCGATGCAGGGCGTCGGCGTGATGTGGTAAAGGCGTGGCAAAGCCCGAATTCACAGGTCGGTCCGAGCTCCGGATGCGGCGTTCGCCGGACTATGTACGGAAACTGACCGAACCACCATGCGACTGTCGTTAATGCGGCCACCATTTGATAGACCTGTGTACATATGATGGACAAACCAGAGTAATAATTCCTTGGGAAAAATGAACCCAAACAAGCAAAAAATACTGGGATTAATAGCACCTAGTTTATTTGTTGTAGCAATCCGAAGGAAGGTGATTCCGAAAATTGGGACTCGATCCGCACACCCATTGCCTAATGGGCGAGAAAACGACGGCATGGCAATGCCGGTAAAGGTTGGCTCGCCGAGGCAAAGCCCTCGGTCCAGCTAACGTGACGGAGCTGGTCGGCTAGTGACGCCGAAGTGTCCGGAGTAGGTTGATGAAGAGATAGCGAAGCCCCCGGTCCAGCCGAGATGTCGAAGCCTCGATGTCAGCCGATGAGTCAAAGTAGGTCGACGTGATGGACACCAGCTTGAAGAAGCAATAGTGCGGCCCTGCCGATGCAGGTCGTGACGTGGTCGATGCCGGCTTGATGAAGCGACCGTGCGACGATGCCGGTATGCCCGCTCCGTGTAATCCGTGGGGCGGCGATGTTGGTGATGATTTATCCTTCGCGATGCCGGACTCTTGTTCGGTTTGCCAAGATGATGATCCGAAGAAATTGAGCTCGGCTCAACAAAGTGACGACGTGTCTAGTGCAGGTCGGCAGCCATGGAGCAATATTGCTGGACTGGTTTGGCACTAGCATGATGTTGAAGATCATGTTTAAAAGATCTTAAAGTTAGTGGGATGTGTTCGGGAAGAAAACACAATACCCCATGCAAAACTTCCTTCAAAAAGGATGTCCGAAATCCCGTTCATAAAAAAGATGAACTCGGGTCGGATTCGTTTTCGCGCAGAAAACAGATCCGAAAAGTGATGCACTAATCGGAAGGTTCCCGAAGTTTGGACGATCGGATCGAGCTGAACGTTTGAGAGGTGGTAGATATAGGAATTCCGCAGCCGATCAACGGTTGGATTTTCCAAAGGACGTTCGAGCTAGAAGCTGGACACCACGCCCTAAACTCGTCCAGATTCCCGTCCAGATTTGACAGGGCTCCGGTATATCGTGGATTGACAGAGATTCCTCCATCGGAACTCGACGAAATTTTCCAGGGTTGTTGTAGACTCAATTTTGCATAATTCCACTGAAGCAATCGTTAAAGAGACACTTGAGGAGGTGGCGGCGGCGGACACAAGTTTGTTGTCCAGAAAAGCAACACGGTCGCCCGAGGGCAATGTTGACGTTGAGCCACCGGGCTCCCTGGATGATTCCTCCATGATCTTGATAGAGATCGGAGTTGATGTTTATAAAGGCCCTCATCCGAACATGACGATCGGAGGTAGGCGCAGTCCTTGGTCGAACCAAGGTGACCAGTCAAGCTGGTGACGAAGATGCCGAAGTCGTAGTTGATCTGCAGGCGAGCCATCAACCTTTTGTTGAACACACAGCGGAACTCTCAATGAAAGCACCAATGTCGGTGTCAAAACCGGTGGATCTCGGGTAGGGGGTCCCGAACTGTGTGTCTAGGCGGATGGTAACAGGAGGCAGGGGACATGATGTTTTACCCAGGTTCGGGCCCTCTTGATGGAGGTAAAACCCTACGTCCTGCTTGATTAATATTGATGATATGGGTAGTACAAGAGTAGATCTACCACGAGATCAGAGAGGCTAAACCCTAGAAGCTAGCCTATGGTATGATTGTTGTATATGATCTATCGAATAGCCTGGCCTCGGTTTATATAATGCACTAGAGGCCTAGGATAACAAGAGTCCTAGCCGAATACGCTGGTGGGGAGGAGTCCTTGTCTTGACCACCAAGTCTTGTGGAATCTTCCATGTATGCGGCAGTTGTCCGAACTGGCCCATGAGTATACGGCCATGGGGGTCCTCGGCCCAATCTAACAGATCGGGAGACGACGTGGTGAGTACCCCCTAGTCCAGGACACCGTCAGGTGTGCCGAATATTTGGGCCTAATACCAAATGGACATCACACCAAACCCTAACATCTAAAGCCAGATGCCCCAGCCCAGCCACACACCGGGACTGGGTCCCATACCGGACCGAGGCACTCTTAGAGGCTGCCGCCGCCATCTTCCACCGGTCCATCTCTAGAGCAGAAACTGACCCATCGACCTTGCCTAGCGTGTCGTCGACGCCAGGCAACTCCACCACCCCGCACATATCCGTTCACACGCGGCTGTCGCTGAACCTCCGCATCATCATGCCACCGGGATCCTCCGTTGGCCTTGCGGTGGATAAGACACCGCTCTTCCGCTTGTCCCGTCCAACTAGCACTTTCTCCAAAATAATGCCCTCAGAAGGGACAACGACATCAAAGGTACCATCATCGTCCGATTCGGTAGATCCGGATCTAGGGTTTCCCCCAGAGCATCACGAGTGGGGTGTCATGATCCGCAACAATGATGCCTCAAGAAGGGAACGACATCATAGACGCCGCCATCATCCGCCATGAGCGAAGTTGGCGTGATTTTCACAAGAAGTCGGATCCCCCAACCTTGCAGCTTGCTGGAACCGAACGAAGCCTCACCGTGGAGACGAGGGCCGCCGTCGGCATGCCGGCAAGGAGCCTCCAGCCACCACTTACTGGTCCTCCTTGCGCCACCGGCCAACCAAGGTTGTACCGAGACGGATCTGGACATGACACCAGATCCGCAGCCATCGGAGCTACCCATGCGCCCACGGCTACCACCCCGTCGGCCATTTAGGTTCCCATCGCTGCCGTGCAGCAAGGGCGCAGCCCTGACCGCCGTCCGGCCTCCCGCGTGAGACGCCGCCTCTGCCTCATAGGATCTTCCGCGATGACCACCCGCCCTGGATCAGCAGTGCAGGGCCTACCGCCACTGTGGCCCTTGCCGGCGGCACCGGCGGCTGAGAATGGAGGAGCGGGGAGGAGCGGGCGGGGCGGGATCGGGGTCCCCTGGCACCGCACGAGGGGACGCGACGCGAGGTGGAGGGGCGTGCGGTTCGTTTGAATTAATCAAACCTTGTGCAGCAGGACTACAGACTACCACATGACCACATCAAGAAGAAAACTTGCATGAGTAAGAAGAATTGCAATGAAGCAAATACATGGGGATGAAGAAAAACAATTTGACGTGTTGTGGGATTTTTCCGTTGAGGTAAGGAGATCGAACCCAGGAAGTTGCATGTTCATGAAGTTGCGGTCTGGATGCTTCAGTTCATTGTACATGTCACTTTATGCATGCAAAGCAGGGCCTATTATTTACATAGATGGATGCCATATTAAAACCAAGTACGGTGGAAAGTTATTGATAGTTGTGGGCTTTGAACCCAATGATTGTATTTTTGCTATTGCCATGGCCTATGTTGAAAAAGAGGACACGGAAACATGGAAATGGTTTCTTAGAACACTAATTGAAGATCTTGGAATACAACAAAATACAACACCTTTGAGCATTATGAGTGATAGGCAGAAGGGGTTGATCAATGCAGTGAATTCGGAGTTCCCACACTCGGAGCATAGATCCTGTGTGAGGCACCTCTATCAAAACTTCAACAAGCAATGGAAGGGAGATATATTAAAGAACAAGCTATGGGCAATTGCTAGGTCTTACAACTTGATTGATTGGATAAAAACCTGGATGATATGAAGGAACTGGACTTGGAGGCATATAAGTACTTAGAGGCAATTGATCCACATTTATGGTGTAGGGCACATTTTAGTGAATTTCCCAAGTGTGACCTGCTACTCAACAACACATGTGAAGTGTGTCGGCGTTCTAGGAACGGGGGTCCCCAGACTTGCCTGCCTGCGGCCCACGGCGTGGCTGGGCTGGCAGGTTTGTACGGCCCATCTTCATCAACAAGGCATTTAAGACCCTCGCGAGGGGCCAAGCCTTGCAAGGTGGATGACGCAAGACCTCCTCAGGAGCGGACTCGCCAGGTAGGCTCACGAGGGGCGGAGAGATCAAGGCAAGGCAAAGCTCACGAGATCCTCGTGACGTGAGCCATGACGATCGAGACCAGGCGGGCGCCAGCGTGCAGTGTACTTGCTTCCTCTTTGGTGCCAAGGGGGCAAGCGTGGGCGCAGAGTACCGAGGCATCAAGCAAATGTTTCCATATTGGTGCGACGAGACCAAGAGCAGAAGGACGGCAAGACGGAGGTCACCATGGAGCCCAGGACAACGTCACCACCAGAGCCTTTGGCAGGCAAAGACCACCTTTTGTCAGGATAAGCTATACTAGCTATCTCCCTTCAAATTGGCCGTTGTTGGCTCCCTTCCCGCTCAATATTTGGGGAGAGGACCAGGGACTATATAAGTAGAACTAGCCACCACAGGGGAGATGATCGACCTCATCACAAGGAGATTGAGATCAGATCGAGAGGCATCCCACCCAAACAAGTTCACCAAGCACAAGAACACCTCAACCTCAGGAGGCTGTTCTTCCCCTTCTACTGTTCATCATCAGCCCAAGAGGCAATCCACCATCACCGCACTGGAGTAGGGTATTACACCACAATGGTGGCCCGAACCAGTATAAATCTTGTGTCTTTCTGTGTTGTGAGTTCGTCGAGTCTGTCCGCAAGATCTTAGAGAGCTAGGGCGTGGATCGATAGGGAGAAAACCTTCACGCGCACCCGAGTGTTCGAACCTCAAGGGTCTGCCGGAACCCGTGATCTGACATTTAGCGCGCTAGGTAGGGGTGCGCCGTAGCTTCTCTTCTATCGATCTGCGCTCCGTTGACACCGTGCTTCGCCCACATGGCAGGCGCCCTGCTGCCGACTCCGACGGCCAGTGTTGTAGATGGGGCCAGGGGGCTCTGAGCCCTGGCTCCCACCCTGCGGCGGGTGAAGTGGCTGCCCAAGTTCAAGCCGGAGATGTCGACGCGCTACGACGGTGCGACAGACCCGTCAGCTTTCCTGCTGGCGTACGAGGAGGCCGTCCTTGAAGCCGAGGGTGATGGCAAGGTCATGGCCAACTGGCTTCCCATGGCACTCGCCGGCGAGCCGCGTGCCTGGCTGCTCAACCTCCCCGGATCCAAGGCGGCGTCTTGGGAGGAGCTCCACGACCTCTTCACTGTGTGCTACGCGGCACAGGCGCACCACGCTTCACCGGCGCACCACGTGGTCGTGGCCCTACTAGGCAGCTCGCAGGCACCGCCTTCAGAGCGCCCCATTAAGCCGTTCCTCCGCCAGATCGGTGCCGCTTCCACGCGCTCGGGGGCTCCGCCGGGCTGGGCCGCACCTGAGGCCGACCTCACCTTCAGCTCGGAAGACCACCCCGTCACCACCACTGGCTCGGGCATGCTTCCTATGCTCTGCACGCCCACCATCTGCAACGTGGCCGTCACCAAGACCCTCATTGACGGTGGCCCTGGCCTCAACTTGCTCTCCATGGAGGCCTTCAGCCTCCTTCACGTGCCGCTCGAGCGACTTAGCCTCAGCAAGCCTTTCTTAGGAGTTGGTGGTGGCAATGCCCACTCCCTGGGGCAGATCCGCCTTCCCGTCACCTTTGGCACGTGCGACAACTACTGCACCGAGCTGGTCGACTTCGACATCGCCCGCATCGGCCTCCCGTACAACGCCATCCTCGGGTACCCAGCTCTGGCCCAGTTCATGGCGGCGACTCATCCAGCCTACAACCTCATGAAAATGCCAGGAAGCAAAGGTGTCTTCACCATCAAGGGGGACACCAAGGAGGCCGTGACGGTGCTCAAACTTGCCTTCAGGACCGCTGCGGCGACGAAGCCCGTCGGCACTGGTGCCTCCGAGGCCAAGGAGGTTGAGCCAACCAAGAAGAAGCAGTTGTTCACCCAAGACAAGGTAGAGATAAAGCAGGTGCCGGTCGACGAGGACGGCTCCTCAGGGGCCACCTTCACCATAGGTGCCGGCCTCTGATACGTCTCCAACATATCTATAATTTTTGATTGTTCCATGCTATATTATATCCTGTTTTGGACATTATTGGGCTTTATTATACACTTTTATATTATTTTTGGGACTAACCTATTAACCAGAGGCCCAACCCAGAATTGCTGTTTTTTGCCTATTTCAGAGTTTCGCAGAAAAAGAATACCAAACGGAGTCCAAACGGAATGAAACCTTCGGGAACGTGATTTTTGGAACGAACGTGATCCAGAGGACTTGGACCCTACGCCAAGAGATTTTTGGATCTCAATACTTAGTTCTCCCCCTCTCTTGTGGAGATCTATTCGATGTAATCTTCTTTTGCGATGTGTTTGTTGAGACCGATCAATTGTGGGTTTATGATCAAGTTTATCTATGAACAATATTTGAATCTTCTCTAAATTCTTTTATGTATGATTGGTTATCTTTGCAAGTCTCTTCAAATTATCAGTTTGGTTTGGCCTACTAGATTGATCTTTCTTGCAATGGGAGAAGTGCTTAGCTTTGGGTTCAATCTTAAGGTGTCCTTTCCCAGTGATAGTAGGGGCAGCAAGGCACGTATTGTATTGTTGCCATCGAGGATAACAAGATGGGGTTTATATCATATTGCATGAGTTTATCCCTCTACATCATGTCATCTTGCTTAAAGCGCTACTCTGTTCTTTTGAACTTAATACTCTAGATGCATGCTGGATAGCGGTCGATGTGTGGAGTAATAGTAGTTGATGCAGGCGGGAGTCGGTCTACTTGTCTCAGACGTGATGCCTATATACATGATCATACCTAGATTTTCTCATAACTATGCTCAATTTTGACAATTGCTCAATAGTAATTTGTTTGCCCACCGTAATACTTATGTTCTCGAGAGAAGCCACTAGTGAAACCTATGGCCCATGAGTCTATTTTCCATCATATTAATCTTCTTTCAACAAGCTATTTCATTTTCTGTTTATTTTGCTTTCTTTACTTTGCATCTTTATCATAAAAATACCAAAAATATTATCTTACCATATCTATCAGATCTCACTTTCGTAAGTGACCATGAAGGGATTGACAACCCCTTTATTGCGTTGGTTGCGAGGATTTTCTTTGTTTGTGTAGGTGCGAGGGACTCGTGCGCGGCCTCCTACTGGATTGATACCTTGGTTCTCAAAATCTGAGGGAAATACTTACGCTACTTTGCTGCATCACCCTTTCCTCTTCAAGGGAAAACCAACGCAGTGCTCAAGAGGTAGCAAGAAGGATTTCTGGCACCGTTGCCGGGGAGGCTTACGCAAGGTCAAGTCAAGATTTTGACTCCCAACAATGAGCCATTTCTAGCGCCGTTGCCGGGGAGTCTACGCAAAAGTCAACATACCAAGTACCATCACAAACCCTTATCTCCTGCATTACATTATTTGCCATTTACCTCTCATTTTCCTCCCCCCACTTCACCCTTGCCGTTTTATTTGCCCTCTCTCTTCGTCCTCCTTCTCTTTCTCTATTTGCCTCTTTTTGCCCGTCTCTTGTTTGCTTGTGTGTTGGATTGCTTGCTTGTCACGATGGCTCAAGATAATACCAAATCGTGTGACATTACTAATACCAACAACAATGATTTTTTTAGCACTCCGATTGCTCCTCTTACCGATGCTGAATCTTGTGAAATTAATGCTGCTTTGTTGAATCTTGTCATGAAAGATTCATTTTCCGGCCTTCCTAGTGAAGATGTCGCTACCCATCTAAACAACTTTGTTGACTTATGTGATATGCAAAAGAAGAAAGATGTGGACAATGATATTGTTAAATTGAAGCTATTTCCTTTTTCTCTTAGAGATCATGCTAAAGCTTGGTTTTTGTCTTTGCCTAAAAATAGTATTGATTCGTGGAATAAGTGCAAAGATGCTTTTATCTCTAAGTATTTTACTCCCGCTAAGATCATTTCTCTTAGAAACGATATCATGAATTTTAAGCAACTTGATCGTGAACATGTTGCACAAGCTTGGGAGAGGATGAAATTAATGATACATAATTGCCCTACACATGGTTTGAATTTATGGATGATTATACGAAAAATTTATGCCAGATTGAATTTTGCTTCTAGAAATCTTTTAGATTCGGCCATGGGAGGCAATTTTATGGAAATCACTTTAGGATAAGCTACTAAACTCCTAGATAATATTATGGTTAATTATTCTCAATGGCACACTGAAAGATCTACTAATAAGAAAGTGCATGCGATAGAAGAAATTAATGTTTTGAGTGGAAAGATGGATGAACGTATGAAATTATTTGCTAATATAAGTGTTTCTTCTGATCCTAATGATATGCCTTTGTCTACGTTAATTGAGAACATAATGAATCTATGGATGTGAATTTTGTTGGTAGGAATAATTTTGGTAACAATGTGTATAGAGGAAACTTTAATCCTAGGCCGTACCCTAGTAATTCCTCTAATAATTATGGTAATTCCAACAGCAATTCTTATGGAAATTTTAATAAGATACCCTCTGATTTTGAATCTAATATTAAAGAATTTATTATTCACAAAAGAATTTCAATGCTTTGATTGAAGAAAAATTGCTTAAGATTGATTAATTGGCTAGGAACGTTGATAGAATTTCTCTTGATGTTGATTCTTTGAAACTTAGGTCTATACCACCTAAGCATGATGTCAATGAGTCTCTCAAAGCCATGAGAATTTCCATTGATGAATGCAAATAAAGAACCGCTAGGATGCGTGCTAAGAACGATTGTTTTGTGAAAGCGTGTTCTTCTAGTTTTCATGAAAATAAAGATGAAGATATAAAAGTTACTGATGTGTCCCCTATTAAATCTTTGTTTTGCAATATGAATCTTTAGATCTTGATGCTAAAATTGTTAAAAGTCGGATTGAAGAAGTCAAAACTTTAAATATCTATGAACCCACTATTTTGGATCTCAAGGAATTTAATTATGATAATTGCTCTTTGATAGATTGTATTTCCTTGTTGCAATCCGTGCTAAATTCTCCTCATGATTATAGTCAAAATAAAGCCTTTACCAAATGTATCGTTGATGCTTTGATGCAATCTTATGAAGAAAAACTTGAGTTGGAAGTTTCTATCCCTAGAAAACTTTATGATGAGTGGTAACCTACTATTAAAATTAAAATTAAAGATCATCAATGCTATGCTTTGTGTGATTTGGGTGCTAGTGTTTCCACGATTCCAAAGACTTTGTGTGATTTGCTAGGTTTCCATGATTTTGATGATTGCTCTTTAAACTTGCACCTTGCGGATTCAACTATTAAGAAACCTATGGGAAGAATTAATGATGTTCTTATTTTTGCAAATAGGAATTATGTGCCCGTGGATTTTATTGTTCTTGACATAGATTGCAATCCTTCATGTCCTATTATTCTTGGTAGACCTTTCCTTAGAACGATTGGTGCAATTATTGATATGAAGGAAGGAAATATTAGATTCCAATTTCCGTTAAGGAAAGGCATGGAACACTTCCCTAGAAAGAAAATTAAATTACCATATGAATCTATTATGAGAGCTACTTATGGATTGCCTACCAAAGATGGCAATACCTAGATCTATCCTTGCTTTTATGCCTAGCTAGGGGTGTTAAACGATAGCGCTTGTTGGGATGCAGCCCAATTTTATTTTTATTCCTTTCTTTTTTCTCCTGTTTAGTAATAAATAATTTATCTAGCCTCTGTTTTGGTTGTGTTTTTTGTGTTTAATTAGTGTTTGTGCCAAGTAGAACCGTTGGGAAGACTTGGGGAAAGTCTTTTTAATCCTGCTGTAAAAAAACAGAAACTTTAGCGCTCACGAGAATTGCTGACATTTTTATTTGGAAAGTGATATTTAGTTAATTATTTTTGAAGATGATTAATATATAAATTACTCACGTCCAGCAATTTATTTTAGAATTTTTGGGGTTCCAGGACTTGCGTTAGCTACAGATTACTACAGACTGTTCTGTTTTTGACAGATTCTGTTTTTCGTGTGTTGTTTGCTTATTTTGATGAATCTATGGCTAGTAAAATAGTTTATAAACCATAGATAAATTGGAATCAGTAGGTTTAACACCAATATAAATAAAGAATGAGTTCATTACAGTACCTTGAAGTGGTGTTTTGTTTTCTTTCGCTAACGGAGCTCACGAGATTTTCTACTTTAAGTTTTGTGTTGTGAAGTTTTCAAGTTTTGGGTGAAAGATTTGATGGATTATGGAACAAGGAGTGGCAAGATCCTAAGCTTGGACATTCCCATGGCACCCCAAGACAATCTAAGGACACCTAAAAGTCCACGCTTGGGGATGCCCCGGAAGGCATCCCCTCTTTCGTCTACTTCCACCGGTAACTTTACTTGGAGCTATATTTTTATTTACCACATGATATGTGTTTTGCTTGGAGCGTCTTGTATTATTTGAGTCTTTATTTGCTAGTTTTCCACAATCATCCTTGCTGTACACACCTTTTGAGAGAGACACACATGATTCGGAAATTGTTAGAATACTCTATGTGCTTCACCTATATCTTTTGAGTTATATAGTTTTTGCTCTAGTGCTTCACTTATATCTTTTAGAGCACGGTGGTGGATTTGTTTTATAGAAACTATTGTTCTCTCATGCTTCACTTAGATTATTTTGAGAGTCCTACAAAACAGCGTGGTAATTTGCTTTAATTAAGTTAGGCATTCAAGATTTATTTTTTCTTATGAGTGTGTTGAATACTATGAGAAGTTTGATACTTGATAATTCTTTTGAGATATGGAGATGGTGAAATTAGATTCATGCTAGTTGAGTAGTTGTGAATTTGAGAAATACTTGTGTTTAATTTTGTGATCCCCGTAGCATGCACGTATGGTGAACCGTTATGTGAAGAAGTCGGAGCATGATTTATTTATTGATTGTCTTCCTTATGAGTGGCGGTCGGGGACGAGCGATGGTCTTTTCCTACAAATCTATCCCCCTAGGAGCATGCGTGTAATATTTTGTTTCGATAACTAATAGATTTTTGCAATAAGTATGTGAGTTCTTTATGAATAATGTTGAGTCCATGGAATATACGCACTCTCACCCTTCCACCATTGCTAGCCTCTCTAATACCGCGCACTTTTTGCCGGTATCATACACCCACCATATACCTTCCTCAAAACAGCCACCATACCTACCTATCATGGCATTTCCATAGCCATTCTGAGATATATTGCCATGCAACTTTCCACCGTTCCGTTTACTATGACACGCTTCATCATTGTCATATTGCTTGCATGATCATGTAGTTGACATTGTATTTGTGGCAAAACCACCATTCATAATTCTTTCATACATGTCACTCTTGATTCATTGCATATCCCGGTACACCGCCGGGAGGCATTCACATAGAGTCATATTTTGTTCTAAGTATTGAGTTGTAATTGTTGAGTTGTAAGTAAATAAAAGTGTGATGATCATCATTTTTAGAGCATTGTCCCAAGTGAGGAAAGGATGATGGAGACTATGATTCCCCCACAAGTCGGGATGAGACTCCGGACTAAAAAAAGAGGCCATAAAAAAGAAAAGGCCCAATCAAATAAAAAATGAGAGAAAAAGAGAGAAGGGACAATGCTACTATCCTTTTACCACACTTGTGCTTCAAGGTAGCACCATGATCTTCAGGATAGAGAGTCTCCTATGATATCACTTTCATATACTAGTGGGAATTTTCCATTATAGAACTTGGCTTGTATATTCCAATGACGGGCTTCCTCAAAATGCCCTAGGTCTTCGTGAGCAAGCGAGTTGGATGCACACCCACTTAGTTCTTTTTGTTGAGCTTTCATATACTTATTGCTCTAGTGCATCCATTGCATGGCGATCCCTACTCACTCACATTGATATCTATTAATGGGCATCTCCATAGCCCGTTAATATGCCTAGTTGATGTGAGACTATCTTCTCCCTTTTTTGTCTTCTCCACAACTACCATTCTATTCGAAATATAGTGCTATGTCCATGGCTCATGCTCATGTATTGCGTGAAGATTGAAAAAGTTTGAGAACACCAAAAGTATGAAATAATTGCTTGGCTTGTCATCTGGTTGTGCATGATTTAAATACTTTGTGTTGTGAATATGGAGCATAGCCAGACTATATGATTTTGTAGGGATAACTTTCTTTGGCCATGTTATTTTGAAGAGACATAATTGCTTAGTTAGTATGCTTGAAGTATTATTATTTCTATGTCAATATTGAACTTTTGTCTTGAATCCTTCAGATCTGAATATTCATACCACAATTAAGAGGATTACATTGAAATTATGCCAAGTAGCATTCCACATAAAAAATTCTGTTTTTATCATTTACCTACTCGAGGACGAGCAGGAATTAAGCTAGGGGATGCTTCATACGTCTCCAACGTATCTATAATTTTTTATTGTTCCATGCTATATTATATCCTGTTTTGGACATTATTGGGCTTTATTATACACTTTTATATTATTTTTGGGACTAACCTATTAACCGGAGACACAGCCCAGAATTGTTGTTTTTTTGCCTCTTTCAGAGTTTCCCAGAAAAAGAATATCAAACGGAGTCCAAACGGAATGATACCTTCGGGAACATGATTTTTGGAACGAACGTGATCCAGAGGACTTGGACCCTACGTCAAGAAAGCTACCAGGAAGACACGAGGTAGGGGGCGCGCCTACCCCCCAGGTGCGCCCTCCACCCTCGTGGGGCCCATGTTGGTCCACCAACGTACTCCTTCCTCCTATATATACCTATGTACCCCAAAACAACCAGATACAGAGCCAAAACCATAATTCCACCGCCGTAACTTTCTGTATCCGTGAGATCCCATCTTGGGGCCTTTTCCGGACCTCCGCCGGAGGGGGCATCCATCACAGAGGACTTCTACATCAACACCATAGCCTCTCCGATGAATTGTGAGTAGTTTACTTCAGACGTTCGGGTCCATAGTTATTAGCTAGATGGCTTCTTCTCTCTTTTTTTTGGATCTCAATACAAAGTTCTCCCCTCTCTTGTGGAGATCTATTCGATGTAATCTTCTTTTGCGGTGTGTTTGTTGAGACCGATGAATTGTGGGTTTATCATCAAGTTTATCTATGACCAATATTTGAATCTTCTCTGAATTCTTTTATGTATAATTGGTTATCTTTGCAAGTCTCTTCGAATTATCAGTTTGGTTTGGCCTACTAGATTGATCTTTCTTGCAATGGGAGAAGTGCTTAGCTTTGGGTTCAATCTTGCGGTGTCCTTTCCCAGTGACAGTAGGGGCAGCAAGGCACGTATTGTATTGTTGCCATCAAGGATAACAAGATGGGGTTTATGTCATATTGCATGAGTTTATCCCTCTACATCATGTCATCTTGCTTAAAGCGTTACTCTGTTCTTTTGAACTTAATACTCTAGATGCATGCTGGATAGCGGTCGATGTGTGGAGTAATAGTAGTTGATGCAGGCAGGAGTCGGTCTATTTGTCTCGGACGGGATGCCTATATACATGATCATACCTAGATATTCTCGTAACTATGCTCAATTCTGTCAATTGCTCCACAATAATTTGTTTACCCACCGTAATACTTATGTTCTCGAGAGAAGCCACTAGTGAAACCTATGGCCCCCGGGTCTATTTTCCATCATATTAATCTTCCGTCAACAAGCTATTTCCTTTTCCGTTTATTTTTCTTTCTTTACTTTGCATCTTTATCATAAAAATACCAAAAATATTATCTTATCATATCTATCAGATCTCACTTTTGCAAGTGGCCGTGAAGGGATTGACAACCCCTTTATTGCGTTGGTTGCGAGGATTTTCTTTGTTTGTGTAGGTGCGAGGGACTCGTGCGTGGCCTCCTACTGGATTGATACCTTGGTTCTCAAAACCTGAGGGAAATACTTACGCTACTTTGCTGCATCACCCTTTCCTCTTCAAGGGAAAACCAACGCAGTGCTCAAGAGGTAGCAAGAAGGATTTATGGCGCCATTGCCGGGGAGGCTTACACAAGGTCAAGTCAAGATTTGGACTCCCGACAACGAGCAAGGCGGCAGTCCACGGAGAAGCATGCCTTCATCGTCCAAGAGACCCGCAATTTGGAGGCGGCGGGCGCCGTTCGTGAGGTTAGGTACCTCGAATGGCTGGCGAACCCAGTCGTGGTCCCGAAGAAAGGCGGGAAGGAGCAAATGTGTGTCGACTTCACCAACCTCAACAAGATGTGCCCTCAAGATCCGTTCCCTCTCCTGCGCATCAACCAAATCGTCGACTCCACCGCTGAGTGCAACCTACTGTGCTTCCTGGATGCGTTCTCAGGGTATCACCAAATCAAGCTGGCGGTGGAAGATGTAGAGAAGACAACCTTCTTGAACCCGTGTGGGGTGTACTGCTACACCTGCATGCCCTTCGAATTGCGCAACGTGGGTGCGACCTTTCAGCGGCAGATGCACATCACTTTAGGGTGGCAGCTTGGGAGGAACACGGAGGCCTACGTCAACGACATTGTGGTAAAGTCACGGGAGGCGAGAACCTTGATCCAAGAACTGGAGGAGACCTTTGAAAGCCCGCGCCAGGTGAACTTGCGACTTAACCCATAAAAGTGTGTGTTCGGCGTTCCTTCCGGCAAGTTGCTGGGATTCCTCGTGTCACACAGAGGGATCGAGGCGAACCCGGAGAAGATCAAGGCCATTGAGAAGGTCTCCAACAACATAGCAGAATACGAAGGCCTGATAGCAGGCTTGAAAGCCGCGATCGCCTTAGGGGTAAAGCACCTCACCATCAAGGGCGATTCACAGCTCCTCGTCAACTTCTCCAACAAGATATACGATCCGAAGGACGAGCACTTGGAAGCTTACCTCGCTGAAGTCCGCAGGATGGAGAAACAGTTCTGGGGGCTGGAGCTGCAGCATGTGCCTCGCGGCACCAATCAGGAGGCTGACGACATTGCCAAGAGGGCATCTAGGCGGCTGCCGCAGGAACCTGGCGTCTTTGAGGAGCGGCTTTTCAAGCCCTCGGCGGCGCCGTCGCTATCAGGCGTGGCGCAACCAAGGGAGGAGCCTCCTCAGCCACCTGCCTCGGGAGCTCCGGTCTGCGGCCCGGCATCAAGGGCACGCCTGCTCCTGGCGTTGGAGCCTCAGGAGGGATGTTGGATACCAGAGCTCAAGGACTACCTGATGAAAGGGATTCTGCCGGAGAACGAGGAGGAGGCGGAGCGTGTGGCACGGCAGGCCACGGCTTATTGCATCTAGGATGGCGAGCTCTACAGGAAGCGGCCAAATGACGTGTCCCTACATTGCATTTCCAGGGAGCAAGGAAAGGAAGTGCTGGCGGACATACATAGCGGAGACTGCGGGCACCACTCGTCGTCACGAACCCTCGTCGGCAAGGCGTTCCGCAGCGGGTTCTACTGGCCCACAGCACTCAGCGACGCCGTTGATCTGGTGAAGGCTTGCGAGGCCTGCCAGTTTCACGCTAAACAGATCCATCAGCCTGCGGGGGGGGGGGGGGGGGGGTCTGCAGACCATACCCCTCTCCTGGCCGTTCGCAGTTTGGGGGTTGGACATTCTGGGCCCGTTCCCTCGGGCGCCAGGGGGCTATCGCTACCTCTACATCGCTGGGGACAAGTTCACCAAGTGGGCCGAGGTGGAAGCTGTCCGCACAATCCCGACAGGCTCGGCAGTCAAGTTCATCAAGAGCCTCGTGAGCCGGTTTGGGGTGCCTAACCGCATCATCACTGACAATGGTTCGCAATTCACCAGTAATCTCTTCAAAACTTACTGTGCTAACCTTGGAATGCAGATATGCTACGCTTCGGTAGCACACCCCCGGAGCAATGGCCAGGCTGAACGAGCCAACGCGGAGGTCCTAAGGGGCCTCAAGGCCAGGACCTTCAAGAAGAAGCTGGAGGCCTGTGGCAGGGGCTGGCACGACGAACTCCAGTTCGTGCTATGGTCAATCCGCACGACAGCGACCAAGCCGACTGGCGAGACCCCGTTCTTCCTCGTCTACGGAGCGGAGGCTGTTCTCCCTCACGAGGTCAGACGTCGCTCTGCACGGGTCCTGGCATTTGATGAGGCTCAGCAGGACGCCATGCGGGGGACGGATCTCGTGCTGGGGGAGGAACGCCGTCGGGAAGCCGCACTGCGAGCGGCAAGGTATCAACAGGCGGTACGACGATACCACAGCCGCAACATCCGCCCCAGGACCCTTGAGGTAGGGGATCTCATGCTCAGAAGGGTTCTCTCTAGGGAGGGGCTGCACAACCTCTCTCCCATGTGGGAGGGCCCGTTCAAGGTTGTTCATGTTTCCAGGCTTGGCTCCGCGCGCTTGGAGACTCCGGAGGGAGTACCCATCCAGAACCCATGGAACATTCAACATCTCCGGAGGTTCTACCCCTGAGTGAAGCCGCTGCATTTTGGAAAAGGCCCGGTGCCTATGAAGAAGGCGAATGCCAGTGAAGCTTGCATTTTGGAAAAGGCCCGGTGCCTGTGAAGAAGGCGAATGCCTATGAAGCCGCTGCGTTTTGGAAAAGGCCCGGTGCCTGTGAAGAAGGCGAATGCCTGTGAAGCCGCTGCGTTTTGGAAAAGGCCCGGAGCCTGTGAAGAAGGTGAATGCCTGTGAAGCTGCCGCATTTCAAGAAAGGCCCGGTGCCTGTGAAGAAGGCCAATGCCTGTGAAGCTCGCCGCCCGTCACACTCTCACGTAATAATGAGTGGGGCTGTACACGCCCCGGAGTCTCCGGAGTGCCGCCCTCGGGCCTCAGGGGCTCCCGCCCACGCCCAGTGGCAGCACTTAGCTCCGCGCTGGTGAGAAGACGTCGAAGACTAGAATAGGCACCGGACGCGGCTTTCCCATTTGCTTTCTGCAGTTGGCTTGTTTATTCCCGTTTGAAGTTTTTATTGGAGTTGCTGACGTTCCTGGCTTGTGGCTCTTTGTCTTTCTCGCTCGCTCGCCTCGTTTTCTCTCGAAGTCTCGCGAGGGAGGATCGCGGGTGCCCTCGCGAGTGTTTTCTGCCCCGATTGTTTGGAGATTTCCTATCTGAGTCCTCTGCGGGAGCACCTCTCCCAGTCTGTGCCCCACGGGCATCGTGACACAAGCGCAGGACCTGGGCCGATCGCCCGCACAACTAAGACCATAAGTTACCCCTCCTACTGATCCTTGCAGGGCACGAAGCGCACGAGGAGCCCACGGCCTCGGGAGGCGAGGACCGCGCCAAGCCCCACCGAGCTAAAATAGTTCCCGCACATGGGAGCGCGGCACGAAAACATGGAGCAGAAATAGCGGAAACAACACGATGGTTAAACAGCAACAGTTCTAATACGCCCCCGCAGGGCCCTACATTACTTACTATTTTTGCGCAGGATAAGGAAGAAAACAAAACGGGCACGATTCGTCCTGCGCCAACCCACAACGAAGGCTCGAGCTGCTCCTGGGGATCAGGTGGATCCCTCCTCTCGCTTCACCGGGGCGCGACGGCGGGCTGACCCGCTACCTTCACCTAAGCGGGTGCGACGGCGAGGAGGCTGGTCGCGGCCACCGCTGGAGGAGCTGCTGCCTGAGAGGGGGTTGCCGAAGCTTGGCGAACCCCGAGCACCGCCGCCTGTACGCCAGTCGCCATCTTCATCCTGGTCAGAGCCAGGGCTGGGCAGGCGGCTGCGGTCGTTGTCTTCAGGGCAACACCCGGCACGGCGACCGTCTTCCCCGAACACCCTCACGTAGAGGGTGGCGTCGCCATCAAACTTGAAGTACAGGGTGCACCGCCAGCTCAGGCCACGCGTGCGGGCAAACGAATGCAAGCCGCATGTCAGAGCCCCGTTCCCAGAAACGGAGACCTCCAGCGACGCCCGGGAGGCCCTGTTGCAGCATCCGTCTGCCTGGAGCCAGAAGCCGCACCGGGCGCTGCCGGCAGTTCATCTACGAAGAAATGGGGGAGCTGGAGCCTGGTGTTGGATGGGTCTGCCGACCACATGACGAACTCCGACAGCATCTCCGCAGAGCAAAAGCGTGGCCTAGGGGGGCGCACACCCACGGCGTGCCCCCCGTCGGCAACCGGGCGCTCACCACTGCGCCAGGAACCGCCTCCATGGCCGCGGGAGGCCACCACGGGGACCGTGGTATACTTGCGAGGGCGGCCTCGACCGAGCTTGGCCGGGGGGGGGGGGAGTCAGGCCCAGCCTGGGGGGCCTTTCCTTTCTCCGCGGCCAAGAATCTCTTTGGAGCCATGGGAGCGACGAGTAATTGAGAAGAAGGAAAGGAGCAGCAAGGAGGGACGGGCCGAAGGGGGTCGCCCAGCCCCGTACTTATAGCCGGAGGAGGCCAACCGCCGTTCACCACGATCGCAGGTAATCGTGACCGGTTTCTCTGCATGCAGGGACTTATCAAGTCATGCGGTCGCCGAGGCGTCGTGGGGAAGCGCAGTCGCCCACGTCCAATCAGTCGCCACGCGGCGCCCAAGGCCACAGGCTGATAGGGCCCACGGCGCTTCGCGCTTGCCCTTTCGTTTTCTTACTAGGCCAAGCCCGGGCACGCCTTGGGCCCGGGGGCTACTGTCGGCGTTCTGGGAACGAGGGTCCCCAGACTTGCCTGCCTGCGGCCTGCGGCATGGCTCAAGCGGGGCCCAGCGCGGCCCATCTTCATCAGCTCAAGCTCAAAGACCCTCGCGAGGGGCCAGGCCTCGCGGGGCGGATGACAGGAAGCTTCCTCAGAGGCAGCCTCATCAGGCAGGCTCGCGAGGAGGCGGAGGGAATAAGGCAGGGGTACCTCGCCAGGAACCCGTGACGCAAGCCATGATGATCGAGACCAGGCGGGCGCCAGGCGGGTGCCGGCCTGCGCAGCGTCCTTGTTTCCCCTTTGGTGCAAAGGGGGCAAGCACAGGCCAAGGCGTCAGGCAAGGGTTACCATTCCGGTGCAACGAGACTAGGACCAACCGGACGGCAGGACAGATGTCACCGCGGAGCCCGAGACGGCGTCATCACCAGCGCTTTTGGCAGCCGAAGACCACCTTTGGTCAGGATAACTTGTACTAGATGTTCCCCTTTAAAATGGCCAATTGTTGGTGCCCTTCCCGCTCATTATTTGGGGAGAGGCCCGGGGCCTCTATAAATAGAGCTAGCCACCACAGAAGGAGGGGACGGCTGGAAATCTGGTAGAACCATTGCAGAGAGAGAGAGGAAGAGGCGACTGAACTCACCCTAGCAGCTCATCGCACCAGCTCAAGAACACCTCTCGCGAGGCTGTTCTTCCCTTGTACTGTCCATCATCAGCCCCAGAGGTAATCCACCACACCACACACTGGAGTAGGGTATTACACCACAACTGTGGCCCAAACCAGTATAAACCTCGTGTCTCTTGTGTTGTTCATGATTTTAATCTTAGTTCGCATGAGAGGATCGGACGTAGATCGGTAGGGGAGAGATCTCCGCGCGCACCCCAGTGTTCGAACCTCAAGGGTCTGCCGGAACCCGAAACCCGACAACTTGAAACAGTTGGCACAACTGATTTAAGGATAATTGTTTGCGTAGGTTCTTACGGAGAAGAATACCCAGTTGTCTCAAGAGCTGGAGGAGTGCAAAGCCCAGCTACGGGCCGCAGTTGCCGCAATGAAGGAGTCCGAGAAGGCCCCATCTAGTAACACTTGGTTCTATCTAAAAGATTGACATGTACCGGTTAGTATTTGGCATGCATGAAAATCTAACAATAGATTCTGCAGATGATCTCGGAGTGAATCCGGAGGTCGTGCGAGGGGATGAGCAACATGCTCAACGACAGTTAAAGGCTGGCGAGCGCGTGCTTATGCAGGTTAGGCGGGATAAAAACAATCTCCAAGATGCCAATACCCGACTGGGAGTTGAACTGAAAGATGTTCGGGCCCAGCTTGCTGACTCCGTAAAGGAGAATAAGAGGCTTCGATGCGGAATTTTTAGTAAGTGCTTGAACGAACTTTTATAGAGTTCGGCGAAGAAACCGGCTAACAGAGTTATATATGTAGGTATGCTGACGGGTCGTCCCGCAGAGGAGATGCCTGGGTCTGCGGGTGATCTTCTGCCAGAGCTCTCACAGCTGCACGAACAAGTTCGGCAGGTGATGCAGGGCATTGCCCGAGCCTTGTGGTCATCCGCCTCCCTGCCAAGAGGCATGGGGGAGCTTGTAGAGATGCTCAAGGGAGTGCGGCGGCGCTTCCGATTATGGAAGATATCAACCTGCCGACAAGGTGCCAGGGAAGCCTGGGCCATGGTGAAGACGCGATATACCAAGGCTGACCCGAACCACATGGCCAAGGTCGGACCTGTGGGGTCTAATGGGAAAGAGATCCCCGTCAGTTTGGTGTATGACTAGGTGAAATTAGCCGCAAAGTATTCCCAACAGGATTGTAGGCTAGACAGCCTGTTGGATGGTATAGAAGAAGAATTTAGTCAGTCTAAGTGACTGTGCACTTCACGTGACATATATTGTCCCTAGCCGAAATGTAAATAATTTGTCATGGCGGACCTTTTCGCTTCAACCTCCGGACCCGACAGTCCGGAGTGTATCCGAATACCTGCTCAGTTATGTAAAAACCCGGGTACGTGTGGAAACCATGCGTAGGGGTCATAAGTGCTTGAAGAGACAAGTACCCAACTAGTTATGTTATATTACATGGATAGCAAGAAACATCTTCCAGGGAGAATAGTTCCGTTAAGGGTTCCTTTCCCTGGGTACGCATGCATTAATGTGCATGTCCAAACTATGAGAGGAGACACAGGATATAAACATCTGGGGGCATGTATTACAATAAATAAAAGTCATCTTTTGTTCACCGGCCAAATATTCCCTTAAGAATGCTAGCTTTCGGCTTCACCCAGTCTGAGGTACACATCCGGCTGACCCGGCAGTAACAATCGCAGAGGTGCTCCCCTTATGCCCTAGCCGAATTATCGGGAACATAGGGCATAAACACAAAAGCCAGAAAACCCAGCTTGGCCAAAACTTAAGTCATATCGATGCACATAATGGCAAAGAAAAGGTACGTGTGGAAAAGTAACACATGTGCGGGGAGCATAGAGCCTGGGACATAGTTATATTAAGCTTCTGTATAAGAAGCCCCCGGGTATAATGAGCATGCCTAGCGTGTCAGGATTGTGTAGTCAAGACATATTTTAGCATTTTAAGGCCGTGAAGAAAAAGGGAAGAAAGAAAGAAAAGACGGATAACAGATAGATAAAAAATTGACGGAGGTAAGGAGATGAACACAGAGTCCGGCACTAGGCGTAGAACCTTCGGAGTCTGGCTGTGTTCCACACGATTGGCTCGGGTCGATTGTCCGATGCATCCCGGAGACGGTACGCTCCACCGGTCAGAACTTTGTCAATAACGAAGGGACCTTCCCATTTGGGCTTGAGCTTGTCCTTTTTCTTCTCCGGTAGGCGTAGAACGAGTTCGCCAACGTTATAAGTTTTGGCCTGTACTTCTCTGCTTTGATACCGCCGAGCCTGTTGCTGATAGAATGCGGAGCGGGCTTTTGCCACGTCACGCTCCTCCTCCAGGGCGACCAAACTGTCCTTCCGATCAAGCTCGGCTTCTTTCTCTTCGTACATGCGCACTTGAGGTGAGTCATGAATGATATCGCAGGGCAGTTGATACGTCTCCAACGTATCTATAATTTTTGATTGCTCCATGCTATATTATCTACTATTTTAGACATTATTGGGCTTTATTTTCCACTTTTATATTATTTTGGGACTAACCTATTAACCGGAGGCCTAGCCCAGAATTGTTGTTTTTTGCCTGTTCTAGGGTTTCGAAGAAAAGGAATATCAAACGGAGTCCAAACGGAATGAAACCTTCGGAAACGTGATTTTCTCATCAGATAAAATCCAGGAGACTTGGACCCTTCGTCAAGAAAGCCACGAGGTGCTCACGAGGGTAGGGGGCGCGCCCCCTGCCTCGTGGGCCCCTCGAAGCTCCACCGACGTACTTCTTCCTCCTATATATATCCACGTACCCCCAAACGATCGGGGACGAAGGCAAAAACCTAATTCCACCGCCGCAACTTTCAGTATCCACGAGATCCCATCTTGGGGCCTGTTCCGGAGCTCCGCCGGAGGAGGCATCGATCACGGAGGGCTTCTACATCATCATCCAAGCCCCTCCGATGAAGTGTGAGTAGTTTACTTCAGAGCTACGGGTCCATAGCTAGTAGCTAGATGGCTTCTTCTCTCTTTTTGGATCTCAATACAATGTTCTCCCCCTCTCTCATGGAGATCTATTCGATGTAATCTTCTTTTTGCGGTGTGTTTGTTGAGACCGATGAATTGTGGGTTTATGATCAAGTCTATCTATGAATAATATTTGAATCTTCTCTGAATTCTTTTATGTATGATTGGTTATCTTTGCAAGTCTCTTCGAATTATCAGTTTGGTTTGGCCTACTAGATTGGTTGTTCTTGCCATGGGAGAAGTGCTTAGCTTTGGGTTCGATCTTGCGGTGTCCTTTCCCAGTGACAGAAGGGGAAGCAAGGCACGTATTGTATTGTTGCTATCGAGGATAACAAGATGGGTTTTTTTTATCATATTGCATGAAATTATCCCTCTACATCATGTCATCTTGCTTAAGGCGTTACTCTGTTTTTAACTTAATACTCTAGATGAATGCTGGATAGCGGTCGATGAGTGGAGTAATAGTAGTAGATGCAGAATCGTTTCGGTCTACTTGTCTCGGACGTGATGCCTATATACATGATCATACCTAGATATTCTCATAACTATACTAAATTCTGTCAATTGCTCAACAGTAATTTGTTCACCCACCGTAGAATACTTATGCTCTTGAGAGAAGCCACTAGTGAAACCTATGGCCCCCGGTTCTCTTTCTCATCATATCAATCTCCATCACTTTATTATTGCTTTGCTTTTACTTTGCTTTTACTTTATTTACTTTGCATCTCTATACCAAAAATACCAAAAAATATTATTTATTATCTCTATCAGATCTCACTTTCGTAAGTGACCGTGAAGGGATTGACAACCCCTAAGCGCGTTGGTTGCGTTGAGCTATTGTTTTTGTGTAGGTACGAGGGACTCGAGCGTAGCCTCCTACTGGATTGATACCTTGGTTCTCAAAAACTGAGGGAAATATTTACGCTACTTTGCTGCATCATCCCTTCCTCTTCGGGGAAATCCAACGCAGTGTTCAAAAGGTAGCAAGAAGAATTTCTGGCGCCGTTGCCGGGGAGTCTGCGCAAAAGTCAACATACCAAGTACCCATCACAATCGCTATCTCCTGCATTACATTATTTGCCATTTGCCTCTCGTTTTCCTCTCCCCCCAATTCACCCTTGCCATTTTATTCACCCTCTCTCTATCCTCCTTCCCTATTTGCCTCTTTTGCCCGTTTGCTCTTGTTTTCTCGTGTGTTAGTTTGTTTGCTTGTCGTTATGGCTAGTCCCTTATCTTCTCCGTTGACCCCTGAGTTCGAAATCTTTCACTTTAAACAAAGGTTAGGAGAAAACCTAAAAGATGCTTGGTTGAGAATAATGGAATCTCATCGTAATTGTACCTCTGAAATAAGTCTGAGAATTTTGCTTCGCAATTTTTATGTTGGATTAAATATGTCTCATAGACAACTCTTGGATTGCGTTGCCAAAGGCAATTTTATTGAAATCGATCCCCATATTGCACTTGAAATTATACAAGGTATAGTGGGAACACTACCTCAACAAAAGGGGCCTCATCCTACTCAGGAAGAGACACAAGTTTTTGAAAAAAATTGTGAAGTTACTAAAATCTTGCAGAAATCTCTTGAACCTCTTAAGAACATTAGTGGCAATATTCACCGCATGAATATGTTGATTACCCTTTGCAATAAGCGGTTGGATTCTTTAGATCTAAAAATTTAGAATATGAAGGGAAACGTAAAGAACCTCCCGTATTCGTGCTTGATTCCGCTAAAAAATTGAAAACTAAAGATGGCAATACCTAGATCTATTCTTGCTTGTTATGCCTGGCTAGGGGCGTTAAACGATAGCGCTTGTTGGGAGGCAACCCAATTTTATTTTTATTCCTTGATTTTTGCTCCTGTTTGGTAATAAATAAATTATATAGCCTCTATTTTGGTTGTGTTTTTTGTGTTTAATTAGTGTTTGTGCCAAGTAGAACCGTTGGGAAGACATGAGGAAAGTCTTGATTGCACTTGCTGTAAACAGAACCTTTAGTGCTCACGAGAACTGCTGTCATTTTTAATTGGAAAGTGCTATTTAGTTAATTATTTTTGAAGATGATTAATAGATAAATTCCTCACGTCCAGGAATTTATTTTAGAATTTTTGGGGTTCCAGATATTGCGCTAGCTACAGATTACTACAGACTGTTCTGTTTTTGACAGATTCTGTTTTTCGTGTGTTGTTTGCTTATTTTGATGAATCTATGGCTAGTAAAATAGTTTATAATCCATAGAGAAGTTGGAATACAGTAGTTATAACACCAATATAAATAAAGAATGAGTTCATTACAGTACCTTGAAGTGGTCTTTTGTTTTCTTTCGCTAACGGAGCTCATGAGTTTTATACTTTAAGTTTTGTGTTGTGAAGTTTTCAAGTTTTGGGTAAAGATTTGATGGATTATAGAACAAGGAGTGGCAAGAGCTAAGATTGGGGATGCCCATGGCACACCCAAGATAATCTAAGGACACCTAAAATCCAAAGCTTGGGGATGCCCCGGAAGGCATCCCCTTTTTCATCTACTTCTATCAGTAACTTTACTTGGAGCTATATTTTTATTCACCACATGATATGTGTTTTGCTTGGAGCGTCTTTTATGATCTGAGTATTTTCTTATTATTTTACCACAATCATCCTTGCTGTAGACACCTTTTGAGAGAGCCATACATGATTTGGAATTTGATAGAATACTCTATGTGCTTCACTTATATCTTTTGAGCTTTATAATTTTGCTCTAGTGCTTCACTTATATCTTTTAGAGCACAGTGGTGGATTTGTTTTATAGAAAATATTGTTCTCTCATGCTTCACTTAGATTACTTTGAGAGTCTTAATGGCATGGTAATTTGCTTAAAATCCTAATATGCTTGGTATGCAAGACTAATAATAAAACTTTCTTATGAGTGTGTTGAATACTAAGAAAAGATTGATGCTTGATGATTGTTTTGAGATATGGAGGTAATAATATCAAAGTCATGCTAGTTGAGTAGTTGTGAAATTGAGAAATACTTGTGTTGAGTTTTGCAAGTCCCGTAGCATGCACGTATGGTAAACATTATGCAACAAATTTGAAACATGAGGTGTTATTTGATTGTCTTCCTTATGAGTGGCGGTCGGGGACGAGCGATGGTCTTTTCCTGCCAATCTATCCCCCTAGGAGCATGCGCGTAGTGCCGAGGTTTTTGATGACTTGTAGATTTTTGCAATAAGTATGTGAGTTATTTATGACTAATGTTGAGTTCATGGATTATACGCACTCTCACCCTTCCACCCTTGCTAGCCTCTTCGGTACCGTGCATTGCCCTTTCTCACATTGAGAGTTGGCGCAAACTTCGCCGGTGCATCCAAACCCCGTGATATGATACGCTCTTTCACACATAAACCTCCTTATATCTTCCTCAAAACATCCACCATACCTACCTATTATGGCATTTCCATAGCCATTCCGAGATATATTGCCATGCAACTTTCCATCATTCCATTCATCATGACACATTCATCATTGTCATATTTCTTAGCATGATCATGTAGTTGACATAGTATTTCTGGCAAAGCCACCGTTCATAATTCTTTCATACATGTCACTCTTGGTTCATTGCATATCCCGGTACACCGCCGGAGGCATTCACATAGTCATCTTTGTTCTAGTATCGAGTTGTAATCGTTGAGTTGTAAATAAATAGAAGTGTGATGATCATCATTACTAGAGCATTGTCCCAAGTGAGGAATAAATAAAAAAAGGCCATAAAAAAAGAGAAGACCCAAAAAAAGAGAGAAAGGACATAAAAAAGAGAAGGCCAAAAAATGAGAGAAAAAGAGAGAAGGGACAATGTTACTATCCTTTTACCACACTTGTGGTTCAAAGTAGCACCATGATCTTCATAAGTAGAGAGTCTCTCATGTTATCACTTTCATATACTAGTGGGAATTTTTCATTATAAAACTTGGCTTGTATTATAAATGCTCTAGGTCTTCGTGAGCAAGCAAGTTGGATGCACACCCACTAGTTTCTTTTGTTGAGCTTTCATACATTTATAGCTCTAGTGCATCCGTTCCATGGCAATCCCTACTCCTTGCATTAACTTCAATCGGTGGGCATCTCCATAGCCCATTGATTAGCCTCGTTGATGTGAGACTTTCTCCTTTTTTGTCTTCTCCACATAACCCCCCTTCATTATATTCTATTCCACCCATAGTGCTATGTCGACGGCTCGCGCTCATATATTGCGTGAAAGTTTATAGGTTTGAGATTACTAAAGTATGAAACAATTGCTTGGCTTGTCATCGGGGTTGTGCATGATGATAGTATTCTTGTGCGACGAAAATGAAACATGACTAAACTATATGATTTTGTAGGGATGAACTTTCTTTGGCTATGTTATTTTGAAAAGACATAATTGCTTAGTTAGTATTCTTGAAGTATTATCATTTTTATGTCAATATGAACATTTGTCTTGAATCTTTTGGATCTGAATATTCATACCACAATTAAAAAGAATTACATTAAAATTATGCCAAGTAGCTCTCCGCAACAAAAATTCTGTTTTTATCATTTACCTACTCGAGGACGAGCAGGAATTAAGCTTGGGGATGCTTGATACGTCTCCAACGTATCTATAATTTTTGATTGCTCCATGCTATATTATCTACTATTTTAGACATTATTGGGCTTTATTTTCCACTTTTATATTATTTTTTGGACTAACCTATTAACCGGAGGCCCAGCCAAGAATTGCTGTTTTTTGCCTGTTTTAGGGTTTCGAAGAAAAGGAGTATCAAACGGAGTCCAAACGGAATGAAACCTTCGGAAACGTGATTTTCTCATCAGATAAGATCCAGGAGACTTGGACCCTCCTTCAACAAAGCCACGAGGTGCTCACGAGGGTAGGGGGCGCGCCCCCTGCCTCGTGGGCCCCTCGAAGCTCCATCGACGTACTTCTTCCTCCTATATATATCCACGTACCCCCAAACGATCGGGGACGGAGGCCACCTTAACTGAACACTCTTGAAAGTAGTGTCGTAGTTTCCAGGATGTCATGAAGACCGCGTATGCTATCTTTTGATAATGTGGGTACCGTGATTTGCATGGAGTGAGGATGGTGGATACGTAGTATACCGGCTTTTGAAGCGGGAACTTATGTCCGTTCGTCTCTCGTTCGATGACGAGCACTGCGCTTACAACTTGGTGTGTTGCCGCTATATATAACAACATTGGTTCGCCGACATTCGGCGCGGCCAAGATTGGGTTGGTGGCCAATACGGCTTTTATTTATTCCAATCCGGCCGTGGCCGCATCTGTCCACTCGAAGTGTTCGGTGCGTCGAAGAAGGCGATAAAGAGGTAGTGCCTTTTCTCCTAATCGGGAGATAAAGCGGCTTAAGGCAGCCACGCATCCAGTTAACTTCTGGATTTGCTTGAGATCTGTTGGGATAGCCAACTGTGACCAAGCACGGATTTTAGCCGGATTTGCTTCAATTCCTCTATTTGAGACGATGAAGCCCAAGAGCTTTCCAGCGGGCACGCCGAAAATGCATTTTTCCGGATTGAGCTTGATGTCATATGTTTGGAGATTGTCGAACATGAGGCTCAAGTCGTCTATTAAGGACTCGACGTGTCTTGTATTAATGACCACATCGTCTACATATGCCTCCACTATTTTGCCGATTTGTGTTTCCAGGCATGTCTGAATCATGCGTTGATAGGTTGCACTGGCGTTTTTGAGCCCGAAAGGCATGGTGTTAAAACAGAAGGGGCCATATGGAGTGATGAATACGGTTGCGGCTTGATCGGGCTCCGCCATCTTAATTTGATGGTATCCGGAGTATGCGTCGAGGAAGCACAATGAGTCGTGTCGTGCAGTAGCGTCGATAATTTGATCGATGCGGGGGAGGGGGAAGGGATCCTTGGGGCAAGCCTTGTTAAGGTCCTTGAAATCGACACATAGGCGCCAGGATTTGTCCTTCTTTGGTACCATCACCAAGTTTTCTAGCAAGTTCGGATGTTTTATTTCTCTAATGGATCCGGCCTCGAGTAACTTGGCTAGCTCTTCTCCCATGGCTTGTCTCTTAGGCTCAAAGAAATGTCGAAGAGTCTGCTTGACCGGCTTGAACCCCTTTAGAATGTTAAGGCTATGCTTGGCCAGCCTGTGTGGGATTCCTGGCATGTCTGAAGGATGCCACGCGAAGATGTCCCAATTCTCACGCAAGAACTCCCGTAGTGCGGCGTCTGTTTTGGGGTTCAGCTGTGCCCCGATGGATGCTGTTTTTGTAGGGTCCGTTGGGTGGAATTTGACTATTTCATCCGCTGGTTTAAAAGAGGTGGACTTGGGTCTTTTGTCGAGTATCACGTCATCCCTGTCCACCGTGGAGCGCAGCGCATTTAGTTCTTCGGCCACAAGGGCTTCGGATAACGCCTCGAGGGCTAGTGCGGCGGTTTTATTTTTGGCGCGGAGTGCTATGCTCGGATCACTAGCCAGAGTGATGATTCCATTGGGCCCGGGCATTTTGAGCTTCATGTACCCGTAATGGGGTATAGCTTGGAAGATCGTGAATGCCTCCCGCCCTAAAAGGGCGTGGTATCCGCTACTGAACGGGGCCACTTGGAATGTGATTTCTTTGGACCTATAATTCTCCGACGTGCCGAATACCACATCTAGTGTGATTTTTCCCGCACATCGTGCCTCCCGACTAGGGATGATTCCTCTGAAGGTCGTGCTGCTTTGCTCAATGCGGCTCTTGTCTATTTCCATTTTGCTAAGAGTTTCCTCATAGATGAGGTTTAATCCGCTGCCACCGTCCATGAGCACTTTAGTAAGCCGGAAGCCGTCCACAATTGGACTAAGGACCAAAGCGGCTGGTGCTCGGGCTATTCGGAATTGAAGTTTGTCACTGGCATTGAAGGTTATGGCCATGTCGTTCCATGGATTTATTGCTACAACGTGGCAGACTTCGGCAAGGCTGTGGAGTGTTCGCTTGCGCCTATTATTTGAGGCGAAGGTCTCGAAGACTGTCAATATTGTATTGTTATTTTCTGCGGGATGGTACTCTGTTGTATTGTTGATGAGGATATCCTCGCCGCTCTTGGACACCTGCCGGAGTATCCAACATGCTCTAAGGCTGTGTGTTGGCATGGTATCCGTTGTACTGTGAATTTTGCATGGCCCATTGAGCCATCCCTCCAATACAGTTCTACGCCCTGTAGTGGGCTTTTGTTTCTTTATAATTGGATCGGGTGACTTACGAGAGTACACCCTTTTAGTTCGGACGGGGGGTTTAGTGAGAGCCGGAGGGTCCCAGAATTTGGTTTGGGTTTTCCAGGCGCTTTCCATCGCACAGTACTTCCGTACTATGGCCGCTAAGTCAGCAAAGTGTGCTATGTCACAACGGCTTATGGCGTTGAGGATTCCCTTGTCCATGCAATTTTTGCAAAAGAATGAAATTGCGTCTTCCTCGCGACAGTCCTTGACCTTGCTCATTACAAGAAGGAATCTGGCCCAATAGTGATGTACCGTCTCTTGGGGCTCTTGTCTAATGTGGGAAAGATCACTTGAGTCTGGGTGGGTGGGTAGATTTAGGTCTAAGCCCTGACCTGATCTGATACCCAGGGGCGGAGGAGTTTCCGAGCTTGGCAGTTCGGGCTCCGGGATGTTGCCCAATAGTTCTGGCCCGCTGTCTGATTCTAGGTTCGAAGCTTGGGCAATGTCCTCCCGTGGACGGGTATCCGGCTCGGAGAGCTCGGGAATCCGGACATAGTTTGTCCTCAAAATAGAGGAAGCATTGCTACATTGCTCCTCCACCACCGCTATCTGATGGGTGACCGGCGGAAAGTTAATCTCCCTTTGGTCGGGTTTAAGCCCGATCTGATCATAGTCCGTTGCGACTCCTAGGGCGGCGATGCGATCCAAGAGCTTGTTCAGAGAAGAGAACTCTATTGGATCCATCTGCTCGGCGAATCCCGAGCCGACATGGAGGCTATTTTTGATGACATGAGAAGTCATCGTCGGCGCGATGACCGAACGGGCGGTAATGACGAAGCCGCCTAGTCGGAGAGTTTGGCCTACAGCCAGGGCTCCACCCGAGGTAATGTTGTCCTTGACAACAAGACGAGCCATCAAGCCTTACCGTGGCGGCACAGTGGAACTCTCAATGAAAGCACCAATGTCGGTGTCAAAACCGGCGGATCTCGGGTAGGGGGTCCCGAACTGTGCGTCTAAGGCAGATGGTACCAGGAGGCAGGGGACACAATGTTTAGCCAGGTTCGGGCCCTCTCGATGGAGGTAATACCCTACTTCCTGCTTGATTGATCTTGATGATATGAGTATTACAAGAGTTGATCTACCACGAGATTGTAGAGGCTAAACCCTAGAAGCTAGCCTATGGTATGATTGTTGTTGTCCTACGGACTAGAATCCTCCGGTTTATATAAACACCGGAGGGCCTAGGGTTACACTGACTCGGTTACAAGGCAGGAGATCTACATATCTGAATTGCCAAGCTTGCCTTCCATGCAAAGGAGAGTCGCACCCGGACACAGGACGAAGTCTTCAATCTTGTATCTTCATAGTCCAACAGTCCGACCAAAGGATATAGTCCGGCTGTCCTAGGCCTGGAGGTGCAGCATGTGCCTCGTGGCACCAACAAGGAAGTTGACGACATCGCCGGGAGGGCATCCAAGCGGCAGCCCCAAGAGCCTGGCGTCTTTAAGGAGCGGCTCTTCAAGCCGTCAGCGACGCCACCACTTTCAAGCATGGCACGGCCTCGGGAGGAGCTCCCACAACCGCCTGCCACAGGAGCCCCAGCTTGTGGCCCAACCTCAGGAGCTCACTTGCTCTAGGCGCTCGAGCCTCAAGAAGGATGTTGGACCAAGGAATTCAAGGAATATCTAGTGCGAGGGGTGCTACCGGAGAAGGAAGAGGACGCAGAGCATGTGGCCTGGCAAGCCACGACATACTGCATCCAGGACGGTGAGTTGTACCGAAAGCGACCAAATGATGTTTCGTTGCGTTGCATTTCTAGGGACCAGGGAAAGGAGTTGCTGAATGACATACACGGCGGGGACTGCGGACACCACTCGTCGTCACGAACTCTCGTCAGCAAGGTGTTCCGCAGTGGATTCTACTGGCCCACGGCGCTCAACGACGCAGCTGAGCTGGTGAAGTCCTGCGAAGCTTGCCAGTTCCATGCCAAGCATATCCATCAACCAGCTCAGGGCCTCCAGACTATACCGCTCACATGGCCGTTCGCGGTTTGGGGGCTGGATATCTTGGGCCCATTCTCTCGAGCGCCAGGAGGCTACCGCTACCTCTACGTCTCGATCGACAAGTTCACCAAGTGGGCGGAAGTGGAAGCCGTCCGCACCATCCCAGCTGGTTCTGCGGTTAAGTTCATCAAGGGCCTCGTGAGCCGTTTTGGGGTCCCCAACCGCATCATCACCGACAATGGCTCACAGTTCACCAGTAACTTCTTCAAAACATATTGTGCTAACCTTGGAACGCAGATCTGCTACGCTTCGATGGTGCATCCCAGGAGCAATGGCCAGGCTGAAGAAGAACATACTGTGCTAATCTTGGAACGCAGACCATGAAGCAACATGTGGGCGTATGTCCATGGAATCCTGTGCAAAGAAGTGATGAAGTAGAGGGGAA
The DNA here is from genome assembly GCF_056163025.1 of Triticum urartu. Classification (NCBI taxonomy): domain Eukaryota; kingdom Viridiplantae; phylum Streptophyta; class Magnoliopsida; order Poales; family Poaceae; genus Triticum; species Triticum urartu. Next base: position 67,327,370 of record NC_141876.1, on the reverse strand, counting down.
GGATGTGACATGTGAGGCAAGAAGCAGGGAACGAGTATGCACAGCTAAAAAGCAGATCCATCTAATCCAATGTAATCTAATACGGCGAACCAGATTTGTTTGAGTAGAAAAAGATAGATAGATGGAGTGATTCCTTCACCTCTGCATCGGCATCAACTCAGTTCCCCATCCAAAACCCTAGAACATCATACTTATACACTCTGCTACTCTGTTACAGTCCGATTGATACAAGCATCTGTGAGAGGATCGAGAGAGGAATTGGTCTGCTCTTGTTGATTTGAGTTGTGCAACCGTGTCCATCCCCACGGGAACTTCACTGAGGGGGAGGCGGAGGTGGCGGGGAGGGCGCGGGTGCGGGTTGTCGGCCTCGACAGCGGCGAACTGCAGCAGCGCGGTGCCTGTGGCCCGCAGCGACCGGAGGTACAGCGCGCGGGCGGCGGCCATGTTTTTAGATGCCAGGAGCCTATATTCGTTGTTGTTTTTAGGTGTCTTCACTCACTGCAGTCATGCTGCATCTCTCAAGCTGTTCTGTTTCATTCCCTTCACTAAAAATGTCTCATTGTTGTTCTGCATATTTGCAGGAGACCATCAAGAAGGAAGTCGCTAGCATGTGTCTGCTGCGGCCAAAGACACAACAAGTCCCTACAATGGATCCCCCAAAGTAAAGTTTTGATCACTCTGTGGTTGCTCGTGTGTTGTTTCTAGAAAATGTCTGTTCCTAATGGCTTCCGTACTGACAGCGCATCAAAGAGGCATGTTGGAATTCTACTCGTGAAGGTTTCAGGAGCACAAAATCTGGAAAAGAAGGGCCTCATGAACGCAGACATGAACGCGCCAACACGGAGGTCCTGAGAGGCCTCAAGACCAGGACCTTCAAGAACATGCTCGAGGCCTGCGGCAGGGGCTGGCACGACGAGCTCCAGTCCGTGCTGTGGTCCATCCGCACCACCGCCACTAAGCCGACGGGCGAGACCCCATTCTTCCTTGTCTACGGAGCCAAAGCGGTCCTCCCTCATGAGGTCAAGCATTGCTCCGCACGGGTCTTGGTGTTTGACGAAACGCAGCAGGAAGCCACGTGGGGATGGACCTTGTGCTGGGGGAGGAATGACGCCGCGAAGCTGCACTGAGGGCGGCAAGGTACCAGCAGGCGCTGTGGCAGTACCACTGCCGCATCGTCCGCTCCAGGACGCTCGAGGCAGGCGACCTCGTCCTGAGGCGGGTCCTCTCCAGGGAAGGGTTGCACAAGCTCTCACCCATGTGGGAGGGCCCGTTCAGGGTCGTCCATATCTCCAGGCCTGGCGCCGCGCGCCTGGAGACACAGGACGGGGTGCCCATCCAGAACGCCTAGAACATCCAGCACCTCCGGAAGTTCTACCCATGAAGCAAGGCCCAGTGCCTGTGAAGCAGGGCCCAGTGCCTGTGAAGCAAGGCCCTGTGCCTGTGAAGAAAGGCCCAGTGCCTGTGAAGAAGGCCCGGTGCCTGTGAAGAATCGCCGCCCGTGACACTCACGTAATAATGAGTGGGGCTGTACACGCCCCAGAGTCTCCGGAGAGCCGCCCTCGGGCCTCGGGGGCTCCCTCCCACGCCTAGTGGCAGCACTTAGCTCCGCGCCGGTGAGAAGACGTCGAAGACTAGACTAGGTGCCGGACACGTCTTTTCATTTGCTTTCCATAGTTGGCTCGCCTTCTCTTAATGGAAGTTTGCTTCTTGTTTTCCTTGCTGATTTGGTTCTGTCGCCTTTTGCCGCCTTTTTTGAATCTAGTTCGCTTATGTTCTCTCTCTCGCAAACCTCACGAGAGGGCTAGGTAGGTGCCTTCGCGAGGGTTTCTTCCTCCTTCGTTGGTCCTTCTCTCTGCCTTCGGTCTGTTTCCTCGCGAGGCACCCTCGTTCGAGCCCGCGAGCCGGCGCATCTCTCCTAATCTGTGCCCCTCGGGTACCGCGATATGAAGTGCTGGGTCAAGGCTCGGGTGAGCGATAAGTCTCCTAGCGAGCCTCCTAACGAATTTTTGCAATTCCTGAGCAACCACTAAGCAAAGACAGGCACAAGGAAACAAGTGCCTCGTGAAGAAGAAGATGCCCCGAACGCGCCAGGCTAAGTTATCTCCACACAAAATAACGACACAACACGGAAATAACAAGCATAGCATAATGAGTAATGAGTCACAGTTTGATACACGCCCCTCTGGGCCCATACTGGTTTCATTTGGATGCAGGAAAGAAAAGAGGAACAAAGCAAAAGCGGTGTTGCATTGAACCACGGGGGCAGGCCTCCAGCGACGTCCCAAGCTTAGTCGGATCCCTCCTCGCGCTTCACGGAGGCGCGACGACGGGATGACCCGCTACCACCTTCGAAGGGAGCGCGGTGGCGTGGCGGCTGGTCGTAGCCACCGCTACTGGAGCTTTCACCAAGACAAGAGCCGCCGTAGCTGGACGAGGCGCGGCCGGCGGGCTCGCCCTCGTCGCGGCCATCGCCGAGATCGAGCACCTCCTCGCCGTCGTTCATCTCGGGGCAGCACCCGGCACGACGACCATCTTCCCCAAACACCCTCACGTAGAGGGTCGCATCACCATCATACTTGAAATGGAGGGTGCACCGCTTGCCCAGGCCGCGCGGGCGGGTGAACATCTGCCAACCACGGGCCAGAGCTATGTTGCCTGCGGCGGAGACTTCTACCGCGATGCAGGAAGCCCTACTGCAGCAACCGTCCGCGTGCAGCCAGAGCCCGCCTAGACCAGGGGCCGGCAGCTCATCGACGAAGAAGCGCGGAAGCTGGAGCCAGTTACCGGCCGGATCCACCGACCAGACAACGAACTCCGGCAACACCTTTGCTGAGTGGAAGCGTGGCCGGGGAGGCTGTCGTGGTTTTGTCACGGCAGATGTCCTCGTGAAAGGACTTAGTCGTGGAGCCATCGCTACCGGTTAGCTTAAAGGGGTTAAACCGGACAAGGGACACGAGAGTTTTATACTAGTTCGGCCCCTTACGATGAAGGTAAAAGCCTACGTCTAGTTGTGATGGAATTGCTAGGGTTTCGATGATCAGGGAGCGAATCCGCTTTGCCTGGCTCTCGAGTTGTTGTTGTGTGTTGTCCCTAAATCGCCGTCGGGTCGTCCCTTTATATACATAGGTCGACGCCCGTTGGTTTACAGAGTCCCGAGGCCGGATCATCAGTGTGTCCAACTCGGTCTCTATCCTTCCTATCTTACAATGCAAGTTACATGAGAAAGTCGGTTTACATCTATAGGCCTTAACCCGCCTTTGGGCCTTGGGCCTTCATAAAGCGCCACCATCCTCATGTCTTCATGGGCTTCTAATCTTCATAGAGTTAACCCGGCTACTCCTGGCCGGTTTACGTCTAGTAGTAATATCCCCAACATTAGGCCCCAGATTGATTTGAACTTGTTCATGTCAATCTTCAACACTTAGAAAAATTCTTACCCTGACACCTTTGCATGGATCTTGTAAACCGCCGTGATGTCATCCTTCAGGTCCGCAGTAAACCGCCATGATATCACCTATTCGTTGAAGCCGAAGATGCCCTTTATCAGGCCCGTCGACAAGGGAGGCCGAGGTGGGCGACCTCACAGGGCCCCCAAAATATTGGGGCCCCCAAATAGCTAGGTAACGCTAATATATCATTAATCTAATGGCTAGCCTGCTAAGTAAACGTACCTCGGCCCATGAGCCACGAGGCGGTTAAGTGCTTATCCATCAATCCATGTATATGGATCGCTAACACTTCTGGCTTCCGCCAATCGATCAGCGGCGGTCTGCTGCCTTCCGCCATCGCCCAGGACGCCGTCCGGCTGCTTTCCGCGGTTTCCGCCAGTCGCCCAGATGCTACCTTCCACCATCAGCGACTGCCCGGTGCTCAGGTATCGCTATTTCGTCTATTTAATTTTATCCTTATTTGTCGTCACTACATAGTACTTAATTAAGTTTGATCTCTCTGACCTAGGTTATGAGTAGCCGAGTAGGACGACATAATTTGTTCTTGGATTAGATATTTGGTAACGAATTTATTTATCCACTGTGCTAGAATAGGCGTAGGACGAAATTAAGTTAATTCTTTATCAGTTGTAGATGCCTTTATATTTTTTATTCACACTATTAGGCACTTTTATGTTTAACAGGATGCCGTTTATTTCTCAATCCTCGTTATGTCTTCGAGAAACAGACAGCAGGATTCTGGTTGTAAAAAGCGTAAGAAAAAGGCAAAAGTTAGTAGCGCAAGCTTAATCTCAAAAGGGTGCTCTTGACAGATTTGTTGTGAAAGAATTTCCGTTAAATTCTGAAAATCAAACTCCCAATATTGTCTTGGAGAAGATTAGTATGAAGATATTGAAGATCTCATTTCAAGAAATACTAGATGGATTTTGCTTTTTGCTAGAACATGAGGTTAGTTTATTACTTTAGTGCCCTTTTATTATATTTTAGCATTTGTATTTGATATAAGTCAAAATATTGTATGCATAATAAAACATACCTGAAATTATATAATAAGCCGAGAGTATGCTTTAGATACATTATTACTTCCGTAATATGAATTTTAAAAAATTTGGGCCCAATTTTGATTTTTGTCCCGGGGCCTCGAATTTCTGGAGACGGCCCTGCCCTTTATTAATGAGCATCCAACCATCGAGCCGACAACCTTATTAAATATCCATTTTTGAGCTCCTCGATTTCCGCATCTGTCGCTTATCTCTTTGCTTTATAAATAGGGTTGAGGCCCCTTTTCCTTTTCCTCCACTGCCTCTTCATCTCTTCTTCCTCCTCGCGACGCCCCTGCACTCGAGCGCCGCCGTCGTCATCAAGCTTTGCCTCTGCATCACCGTCGGCCGCTGCATTGACCTGACTGGACCAGACAAGTGCGACGCATCTCCTCCGTTCCTGTAACACTGGTAAGCCCTCTCTCTTTCCGCCCTAGATCTTCTCCATTAGGGTTTTGTATTCACCAGAGTTCATCGAAGTTCTAGAGCTGTTCTTCCTTGTCCTTCTTGGTAGCTGTAGGACCTTGAAGTAGATGTGTCTAAAGGGGGGGTGATTAGACACTTAGTGCTAAAGTTGCAATTTTTAAGCTTTTTCGGTTTGAGTGGAGTTTTAGGCACAATTTCAACATACACAATACATATCAAGCAAGCATGCAAAGATTATATGAGCAGCGGAATGTAAAGCATGCAACTTGCAAGAATGTAAAGGGAAGGGTTTGGAGAATTCAAACACAATTGGAGACACGGATATTTTTCCCGTGGTTCGGATAGGTGGTGCTATCCTACATCCACGTTGATGGAGACTTCAACCCACAAAGGGTAATGGTTGCGCGAGTCCACACAGGGCTCCACCCACAAAGGGTAACGGTTGCGCAAGTCCACAAAGGGCTCCACCCATGAAGGGTCCACGAAGAAGCAACCACCCACAAAGGGTCCACGAAGAAGCAACCTTGTCTATCCCACCATGGCCATCGCCCACACAGGACTTGCCTCACTAGCGGTAGATCTTCACAAAGTAGGCGATCTCCTTGCCCTTACAAACTCCTTGGTTCAACTCCACAATCTTGTCGGAGGCTCCCAAGTGACACCTAGCCAATCTAGGAGACACCACTCTCCAAGAAGTAACAAATGGTGTGTAGGTAATGAACTCCTTGCTCTTGTGCTTCAAATGATAGTCTCCCCAACACTCAACTCTCTCTCATAGGATTTGGATTTTGTGGAAAGAAGATTTGAGTGGAAAGCAACTTGGAAAGGCTAGAGATCAAGATTCATATGGTAGGAATGGAATATCTTGGTCTCAACACATGAGTAGGTGGTTCTCTCTCAGAACATATGAGTTGGAATGGTGTGTGTGTTCTGATGGCTCTCTCTTCGAATGAAGAGGAGGTGGAGGGGTATATATAGCCTCCACACAAAATCCAACCGTTACACACAGTTTTCCAATCTCGGTGGGACCGAATCAACAAACTCGGTCGGACCGAAAATGTAAACCTAGTGACCGTTAGAGATTTTGGTGGGACCGACTGTATCAACTCGGTGGGACCGATGTGCTAGGGTTAGGGTAAATCCAAAACTCGGTTTGACCGATTACTTAAACTCGGTGGGACCGATTTGGGTAATAAGTGAAACTGAGATTTGGCCAAGCAAACTCGGTGGGACCGATTCATATCTTGGTGGAACCGAGAATATTGCAATGGGTAACAGAGAGTTTGCAAGCCCATCTCGGTGAGACCGAGATCCCATTGGTGATACCGAACTGATTAGGGTTTGGCAGTGGCTTATGACAAGTGAAAGTCGGTGGCGCCGGATAGGAAGAATCGGTAGGACCGAGTTTGGCTTAGGGTTTAGGTCATATGTGGAAGTGGAAAAGTAGCTGAGGATTTTTGGAGCATATCATTAAGCACATGAAGCAAGAGGCTCATTAAGCAACACCTCATCCCTCCTTGATAGTATTAGCTTTTCCTATGGACTCAATGTGATCTTGGATCACTAAAATGTAAGATGAAGAGTCTTGAGCTTTAAGCTTTAGCCAATCCTTTGTCCTTAGCATCTTGAAGGAGTTCCCACAACCTTTAGTCCATGCCACTCCATTGTTGAACTTATCTGAAACATGCTAGATAGAAATGTTAGTCCAACAAGAGATATGTTGTCATCAATTATCAAAACCACCTAGGGAGCACTTGTGCTTTCAATCTCCCCCTTTTTGGTAATTGATGGCAACATACATCAAAGCTTTAGATAAAGATATAAAGAACAACAAGTAAAGCTTTGGAAGGACATGTAACAAGCATAGGCTCCCCTTACATGTATGCACTCATGTAAATATGAAATATAGAGGCATGTGAGAGCATAACCATGACAGAGTAGGCAATGTGTTACATGTATCTTGGCCATATGCATCAGAGCAAAAGATTATCAAGGAAAGTACCTTCATGCTCATGAGTCATTCTTGCAAACAGTATGTACATAAGCAAGAACTCCTCATACTCATGATTTTGATGCATATACTTACCTTGTGGTCTTGAGTTGGCTTAGGATGGAATGAACCTGCACAAACAAAGTTAGATAACACAGGTACATCCACTATCCAGAGCAAACAAAAGAAACCACAAGAATACCAAGACTAGGATGACATGTAGAGAGTGAGTACAAGGTACCACATTGGATTAAACATGTCCCCAAGAATAAAGATATGTGATGAATTTGACTGATTTCTTTCCCTTAGGTGTCTTGCTCCCCCTGAATCTTACATGGGATAGTGGGAGAAGATAAGGAACAGAAAATCAGAGCTGAAAGATACAAATGAACATGTCTTTCCCCCTAAAAATACATGTGACATCTCTCCTCTTGAACATCAAGCATCAAGCATCTGGGATCCTTGAGTATTCTCTCCCCCTGGAAGTCTCTCTCTCCCCCTTAATACTTTCTCTCTTGTAGGTTTGGTCCTTGAGACTTTTTCTCTCCCTTGATGTGATCTCTCTCTCCTACAAGCTTTGACGTGATCTCTCAATCCCCCTTTGACATCAATTTCCAAGAAGGGCTTTCTGGAATCCGTCGTATAGGTTTGGTCCTTGAGACTCAGCACAAAGCAATGGATAAAACTGTGATGCTTGTAGAGGACAAGATTCATTGAGTAGAGCTGGATCAGAAGAAATATAGAACAAGTGGCAAACTGTTTTTCCTGTTGCGAAGTCGGTGGCACCGAGTGGTATGTTTCGGTGGCACCGAAAAGATTCGGTTGGACCGAAAATTACAAGTCGGTGAAACCGAGTTCACACAGAGCAAAACACTTGTCACCTCAGCTCACTAGACATGTAGGATCTCACAAAGATTTGCAATGAATTACCTGAAGGATTTGCAAGGAATTGAATGCAGAAAATGCAGAACAAAAACAAAGAGAAAAGAGAAGAAACTAAAAGATCTAGATGAAGTTTTTTTTGTTTTGGAAAAAAGAGAAAGAAACTAAACATGCATGAGACAAATGCAATAACACAAAGAAAGAACACAAGAGAGCTTCATCTAGAGTTGGGCGGTGACATAGTCACCTATGTTAGAGTATATTGACTTAGGAGTCAAGTGAGAACACTTGATCATAGGTCATACTCATCGTTTAAGCTCAAAATGGGGTTACCATTTTTCGTTTAAGCATCTTGATGTATTCACATCTTGTTGAGTTGCTTTGACTCATGTCTTGGAGTAAAGCTTCTCTAAGATGGAATAACATACCTTGGGTGGTGGTGTGGTTCTTGCTCATGTAGTTGAACTTGTGTGGGTGCTCAAGGTTGATGTAGCTCATCAAGAGTTGGGAGCACCACTTGGAGTTTGAGTTCATCTACCTACATGGGTTAGTTCTTGCAAGGAAGAGCACTTGTGTATCCAAAAATGACAATCATGAAGCTTAACATAGAATTTGTCAAAGGATATGTTTGAATGGTTTTGTGCTTCCTTGTCTTCAACCACTATTGTGTAGAGTCTTGGTGATGTAGAGATTGCTCAAGATGTGAGTGAGTCGCAATCTCATGGAATTAGATTCAACCTAGCACCTACATGGGTTAGACAACATGCAAGGTGCAAATATATCCAAGACATAAGATAGTTATCATAAGAGATATATCATGGATTAGTCATAAGCTCATGTCTTGCATGTATCCAATGGAGTTTCTACTCCAAGTTCGAAGCATCAATGATATTCAATTCTCCTCTCAACCTGCAAAACACTTTCTCATCAAGTGGTTTAGTGAATATATCCGCTAAATGCTTATCGGTGCGAACATGCTTAAGATTGATGTCACCCTTAGCAACATGATCTCGAATGAAATGATGACGAACTTCAATATGCTTAGTTCGAGAATGCTGTACAGGATTATGACCAATTTTGATTGCACTTTCATTGTCGCAAAGCAGTGGAAGATGTTTCACATAAATCCCATAATCTTTAAGAGTTTGGGTCATCCAAAGTAATTGAGCACAACATGAACCAGCGGCAATGTATTCCGCTTCGGCGGTGGATAAGGATACCGAGTTTTGTTTCTTGGAAGACCAAGACACAAGAGATCTACTAAGAAATTGACAAGTACCCGAAGTGGACTTTCTATCAACCTTGTCTCCGGCATAGTCCGAGTCGGAATAGCCAACAAGATCAAGAGAAGACCTCTTAGGATACCAAATGCCAAAATTTGGTGTATGGATTAAATATGTCACTATCCTTTTCACAGCCTTAAGATGAAAATCTTTAGGAGCAGCTTGATATCATGCACACATGCACACACTTAGCATAATATCGGGACGTGAAGCACATAGGTATAACAATGAACCAATCATAGAGCGATAAACCTTTTGATCAACCGGTTCACCATCTTTGGTCAAATCATTATGTCCACTAGTAGGCATGGGTGTAGACATACCTTTGCATTCTTGCATATTGAACTTCTTGAATAAGTCCTTGGTGTACTTTGTTTGAGAGACGAATGTACCTTCCTTAGTTTGCTTGATTTGCAAACCGAGAAAGAATTTGAGTTCACTCATCATAGACATCTCAAACTTCTCTGACATTAGCTTTCCAAACTATTCACTAAAGAGAGGGTTAGTTGAACCAAATATGATATCATCAACATAAATTTGGCATACAAATAGTTCTCCATTAACCCTTTTAGTAAAAAGAGTAGAATCAATTTTACCAATTTCAAAACCACTTGCAGTAAGGAACTTGGTCAAGCATTTATACCATGCTCTAGGAGCTTGTTTAAGACCATAAAGAGCTTTGTGAAGTTTGTAAACATGATTTGGTTTCTTAGGATTGACAAAGCTGGGAGGTTGTTTGACATAAACTTCCTCCTCTATTTCACCATTTAGAAAAGCACTTTTAATGTCCATTTGGTACAAGGTGATATTATGGTGATTAGCATAGGCAAGTAAGATGCGAATGGACTCAAGTCTAGCAACGGGAGCATATGTCTCACCATAGTCCATACCTTCGACTTGTGTGTATCCTTGGGCAACGAGACGTGCTTTGTTGCGAAACACTTGTCCATCTTCGTCTTGCTTGTTGCGAAACACCCATTTGGTACCAATGATGTTGTGGTTGTTGTCGGGCTTCTCAACCAATGTCCAAACTTGGTTTCTCTCAAAATTGTGTAGGTCTTCATGCATAGCGTTTATCCAATCCGGATCTTCCAATGCTTCTTCAACCTTCATAGGTTCAATGCTAGAGATGAATGAATAGTTTTCACAAAAGTTAGCTAAACTAGTTTTTGAGCTAGTGATTCTCCCGGTTTGTATATCATTGAGGATTTGCTCGACGGGATGATCTTTGGCAATTCTTGCTCGAACTCGTGAGAGCTTTTGCTTGGGTCTTTGTTGAACATCTTCTTCATCTTGATCTTCTTCTTGGTCTTCTTCATTGTTGACGTTGTCGTTCTCTTGTCGTGGTGGAGAAGGAGGTTGTCGATGTTCGTCTTGATGTATTTCCTCGTTTTCTTCATCTTGGTGTGTCCCACTTGTGGATGCTTCCATGTCAATTCTTGGTTCACCTTGTCGTGAAGTAGAAGCTTCCACTTGGATGGATGAAGTACTCTCCTTCATTTCCATTGGACGAATTTTGCCAATGGACAAGTCTTGAATTGCTTCTGAAGGGTCTTTGTCTCCTACATCATTTGGCAATTGCTCTACTTGCGAGCCATTAGATTCATCAAACTTCACATCTACCGTCTCTTCAACCTTTCGGGTGAAATTGTTGTAGACACGGTAAGTGTGAGAGTTTGAGCCATAACCAAGTAGAAAACCTTCATGAGATTTAGGAGCAAACTTTGAACGGCGATGCTTATCAAGAATGTAGCACTTTGAGCCGAATACTCGAAAGTATCCAACTTGGGGTATGTTACCGGTGAGAAGCTCGTATGCCGTGTTGCCGAGTAGCTTGTGAAGATATAAGCGATTTGTTGCGTGACAAGCTGTCTCAACCGCTTCTGCCCAAAAGTGCTTCGGCGTCTTGTATTCATCAAGCATCGTTCTTGCCATTTCGATGAGCGTCCGGTTCTTCCTCTCAACAACTCCATTTTGTTGAGGTGTGTACGTAGCCGAGAACTCGTGTGAAATCCCTTCTTCGTCAAGAAAGGTGTCCACATTTGCGTTCTTGAACTCCGTTCCATTGTCACTCCGAACCTTCTTGATCTTCACGTCAAACTGATTTTGGGCCTTCCTAGCGAAGTTTCTGAAGATCTTCTGGACCTGCGACTTGTCATTAAGAAAGAACACCCACGTAAATCTTGAAAAATCATCAACTATAACTAGACCAAAAGAATTTCCACCGAGACTCTTGTAGGCATTGGGACCAAAAAGATCCATATGAAGTAGCTCGAGTGGCCTTCTTGTGGTCATGATGTTCTTCACGGGATGCCTTCCTCCAACCTGTTTACCTGCTTGACAAGCACTGCAAAGTCTATCCTTATCAAATATGACATCGTTAACTCCAAGGATATGATTTCCTTTAATAAGCTTGTCAAGGTTTCTCATGCCAACGTGACCTAGTCATCTATGCCACAACCAACCTTTTGAGGATTTAGCAACAAAGCAAGTTTTAGGTTGTGCCTTTTTAGAGAAATCGACAATGTAAAGATCACCTCTACGCATACCCGTAAAGACCATTTTATGATTGTCTCGACGAAATACTTGGCAATCTACTTCAGTAAATAGGACATTCAAACCGAAATCAGCAAGTCTGGATACTGAAAGTAAGTTGTAGTCGAGTGATTCAACGAGCATGACATTTTGAATGGAACTATCATGTGAGATGGCCACCTTACCAAGGCCAACCACTTTACCCTTTGAGTTATCACCAAAGGTGACATATTTTCGAGGGCCGTCATTTTCAGCAAGCTCACGAAACATCTCTTCATCTCCGGTCATATGATCAGTACATCCACTATCAAGAACCCATTCCTTTCCTCCTGATTCATATCCCCGAAGATTTGCCATAAGACCAAAATGTCTCATTGGATCATCAAGATCGAAGTCACTATCATCATCATCATCATAGTATGCATGTTCATCATGATCTTGTGACTCATCATTTCCTAGAGAGGGTAATTCATTAGATAAATGATCATCAAAGTGGTCACTTTTATGAATTCTTATAGCTTCGAATATGATATCACTAATGATTCCAACATCTCCTTTAGCATGCTTAAGATTGGTAAGTTCAAATAGACAATTACCAAAACTAGGATCACTAGATTTCATCTTACTCAAGGCAATAGATTTATGGAGAATTTCATCCAAAGTTTTCAAGGAATGATCGGGAAATCGTTGCTCAAGAAATTTCCATATAGTATAGGCACAATTAAGAGTAGGCAAACTAGCAATCAAATTCTTGGGCAATCCTCTAATGATGAGCTCAATAGTTCTAAGATTGCGAATCATGTCAATATCTTCATCTTGGGTAGGATGCAAAGGATCAATATGAGGTGCACAAGGGCTAGCAATATACTTGTTCAAATGATATTGATTGAAGATTACAAACATCTCATTTTTCCACTCATGAAAATACTCTCCATCAAGAATAGGCACTCTATGTCTAAGACTCCCTAATGTAGACACATCCATCTTCCTCCAATGGTGATTAAACCAAGGCAATGGAGACCAAAGCTCTGATACCACTTGTAGGACCTTGAAGTAGATGTGTCTAAAGGGGGGGGGTGATTAGACACTTAGTGCTAAAGTTGCAATTTTTAAGCCTTTTCGGTTTGAGTGGAGTTTTAGGCACAATTTCAACATACACAATACATATCAAGCAAGCATGCAAAGATTATATGAGCAGCGGAATGTAAAGCATGCAACTTGCAAGAATGTAAAGGGAAGGGTTTGGAGAATTCAAACGCAATTGGAGACACGGATGTTTTTCCCGTGGTTCGGATAGGTGGTGCTATCCTACATCCACGTTGATGGAGACTTCAACCCACAAAGGGTAACGGTTGCGCGAGTCCACAAAGGGCTCCACCCATGAAGGGGCCACGAAGAAGCAACCACCCACAAAGGGTCCACGAAGAAGCAACCTTGTCTATCCCACCATGGCCATCGCCCACACAGGACTTGCCTCACTAGCGGTAGATCTTCACGAAGTAGGCGATCTCCTTGCCCTTACAAACTCCTTGGTTCAACTCCACAATCTTGTCGGAGGCTCCCAAGTGACACCTAGCCAATCTAGGAGACACCACTCTCCAAGAAGTAACAAATGGTGTGTAGGTAATGAACTCCTTGCTCTTGTGCTTCAAATGATAGTCTCCCCAACACTCAACTCTCTCTCATAGGATTTGGATTTTGTGGAAAGAAGATTTGAGTGGAAAGCAACTTGGAAAGGCTAGAAATCAAGATTCATATGGTAGGAATGGAATATCTTGGTCTCAACACATGAGTAGGTGGTTCTCTCTCAGAACATATGAGTTGGAATGGTGTATGTGTTCTGCTGGCTCTCTCTTCGAATGAAGAGGAGGTGGAGGGGTATATATAGCCTCCACACAAAATCCAACTGTTACACACAGTTTTCCAATCTCGGTGGGACCGAATCAATAAACTCGGTCGGACCGAAAATGTAAACCTAGTGACCATTAGAGATTTCGGTGGGACCAACTATATCAACTCGGTGGGACCGATGTGCTAGGGTTAGGGTAAATCCAAAACTCGGTTTGACCGATTACTTAAACTCGGTGGGACCGATTTGGGTAATAAGTGAAACTGAGATTTGGCCAAGCAAACTCGGTGGGACCGATTGCATATCTCGGTGGAACCGAGAATATTGCAATGGGTAACAGAGAGTTTGCAAGCCCATCTCGGTGAGACCGAGATCCCATCGGTGAGACCGAACTGATTAGGGTTTGGCAGTGGCTTATGACAAGTGAAACTCGGTGGCGCCGGATAGGAAGAATCAGTAGGACCGAGTTTGTCTTAGGGTTTAGGTCATATGTGGAAGTGGGAAAGTAGCTGAGGATTTTTGGAGCATATCATTAAGCACATGAAGCAAGAGGCTCATTAAGCAACACCTCATCCCTCCTTGATAGTATTGGCTTTTCCTATGGACTCAATGTGATCTTGGATCACTAAAATGTAAGATGAAGAGTCTTGAGCTTTAAGCTTTAGCCAATCCTTTGTCCTTAGCATCTTGAAGGAGTTCCCACAACCTTTAGTCCATGCCACTCCATTGTTGAACTTATCTGAAACATGCTAGATAGAAATGTTAGTCCAACAAGAGATTTGTTGTCATCAATTATCAAAACCACCTAGGGAGCACTTGTGCTTTCAGTAGCATCGTAGGCTAGTCTTAGATCTGTTTTAGCCCTTGCGCAACCGTAGCCACAAGCTCACCCTTCCTTATTAGATCACTCCTTTACATAGACAACAACTCATCTGATTTTGACGAACTAGTTAAGCACCTGAAGGTTTTATGTTTGAATATATTCCAGTTTTCTGTCACCCCTTAGATCTGAAATCACCATATAAATCTGTGAAACTTGTTTCCCTCACTTAGGTATTTTTAGATCTGTACCCTTCACACCAATATAGGCGGTTTAACTTTTTGAAGTATGATAATCCGGCAGGTACCATTAGTCCCCTTTTAAACCGCCGATTTATTTATACTCCGGTTTAACAGTATGCATATACCTCAGCTTCCGTTCATTGCTTTACAATTCATAAATACTCTGTCATCGATAGTTTATAACTTCTTCCGATTTACCAATTTCACATGCTTGGATTCCTTTTCCCTCAACATGTTGCACCTTATGCATCATCATTAATGAATCATAAACCAGCAATTATTTTCTTCCCAGCTCTTCGCTTGCAATGGCCAAATTGTTCTATTCCTATAACTGGGTCCCTTCCCGGGTTACTGAGGAGCAACTGAACGGAATGGTCAAAATTGGCACCTTACCGAAGAAAAACGAAATCCGGTGGTGAGTTCCTGGGCCGAAAAATCCTCCTACCCCCAAGCAGGGTGAAGTAGTGGTGTTTGTTGATCATATAGGCCATGGCCTTTAAACCGCCCGGATCGAAGTTTTTTCGAGATGTACTTGCCAGCTTTCAGCTCCACCCTCAAGATATCGGACCCCACTTGATATCCAATATATGAAACTTTCAAGTTTTTTGTGAAGCGTACCTACAAGAAGAACCAACTATCGAGCAGTTCCGGGATTTCTTCCATTTAAACCGGCACACTGAATTGGTAGACGGACCCAATACTGAACTTGGCGGCGTCTCTATTCAGAAAAGGAAAGAAGTTGAGTTTCCTCATGCCAAACTTCACAGTCACCCAAAGGAGTGGAACCAAACTTGGTTCTATTGCAGAGACACCTCTCCCGAAGATGAGAACCCTCTGCCGGGTTATTGTGCTCACCGGCTTGTTAATACTCATCCACTTCCGCAACGACTAAGTGCCCAGGAACGGGCCTCGTATGCACCTCAACTCGCCAAGCTTATAGCCTTCCTGGCCAACGGTTTAATAGGCGTGGACTTCATCCGTTGCTGGATATCCTGGAGCATTTTGCCGTTAAGTCGCCGCTCCGGCTTAATGTGCGAGTATACTGGTGACGTACAAGACTCTCAACGTCATATCAATATTCAGCTAACAGATGAAGAAGTCACTGAGTATGTGAAGAAAATGTTGAACGAACCGGAAGCTGTCTACAGCAAGAACGGGTTAAGTCCCTTTTACACGCAAAACAAACCGCCCGCTATAAGTATTGTCTGTGCTTCCGCTTTACAGCTGATATTGTTGGACTGTGCAATCTTTGAATACCCTCTGCCCATTCTTAAGCAGGGTGATGACCCGTTCTGGAAAAAGAAACCTCAGGAGAAAGCGGTGAAGCCTTCTCGTCCTAAAACGAAAGCCATCAAGAAAACCACAAAAAGGAAGGCACCTTAACCCATCGGTTTAGAGCTTGACGACGACCCAGATGAACCGGAAGCGGAGGTAGAACTTGATTCACTTGGTTCACTTTTTATGCATCTCATTGACAATGATATTTATAAGGAGGACATTGAGGGTAGCCAAGCTGATGTTGCAGAGGTAATTATCCTTTCCTCCGGTTCAGACTCTCTGCCAACACAAAAAATCCGTCAAGCAGTCCGGAAAATAAGATTTTCTCATCCTCTTGCTCACTTGGACCCAAAATTTCTTTTGAAGAAGCAGCGGCATGAGGCTCGCTGCACAACCAGGCACAGCGGCCAAACGGTCACCTCGACCGGTTTACCGAACACCCGGTTCGAAAACGCTGACCCGAGGTCTCACCCACTTCTGACACTTCTTATCCCAAGGCAGGCTTTTTCCGACAACCTCTTAATCCGTCCAATTTGAATTATCAGGTGACACCTCCTTCTTCATCCGGCGAATCCACGGCCACACAACTCCCTCCTCTTAAAACCATGGCTGGGTAAGTATTTCAACCCAATCTTTTGATGTTTCACACTTTATATGCTATGCTAACCTTTGCATATGTTCTTTTTTTAGAGCCAAGGCCAGACCCAGTAAGAAGGCCAGGGTGAATAACTCGTCGGACGATCATGTGGTGATTGAACTGGAGCTGACTACTGAACCGGATGGTCCAGATACTGAAGCCACATTTGATGAACCGCCCCCTCAAGATCACAATGTTGATGAACAAGTAGAAGTTGATACCGCTGTGCCAGATGATAAACCGGCAAGTTCAATCCAGGCTGATGATGGACCTTCTAGTCCAGTGAAGACTACTAATACTCCATCGACTCCAGAAAAGGCCCGCTGAAGATAAAGAAGATGAGGCTATCATTACCGGTATTGGCCACACCTCTCCTGGCCATCCTGTTATATTGGCGAAACATAGTGCCAAAGAAGAACGTGCCGCCATGGAGAAGGGCAAGTGGAGCACCGGTCTATCAAGCTATGCCCACTTCAGTGCTGAAGAACTCCACTCTGGCTTTCTGAACCGTTTGCACACAAACCGTGATTATGAAGCCGGTTTGGTGAA
The DNA here is from genome assembly GCF_056163025.1 of Triticum urartu. Taxonomy (NCBI): domain Eukaryota; kingdom Viridiplantae; phylum Streptophyta; class Magnoliopsida; order Poales; family Poaceae; genus Triticum; species Triticum urartu. Next base: position 67,310,390 of record NC_141876.1, on the reverse strand, counting down.
TCTGATGAATGAGCGCTATGAGGTAATGACATAACTTTTCCTTTCTTAAGTCCAATTGCAAATACCAACTCTAGTAGCCCCCAAGGGTCGGTTTATGATAGCAATCATAAATCGGGACTTTGTAATATCTCAACCCTTGCATACTTATCCTCCATATATCAGATTATCCTTTGAAATAAACCGGTACTTTAACATTGTATTCCTGTAGTTTTCATCTGTGTAGTCCCCAAGGGCCGGTTTATCTTTCCAAGGTGAACCGGGACTTTAACCAATGCTCCGATTTGAACAAATGTACATTAGCCCCCAAGTGCCAAAGATAATGTTTGCATTGTATTTGGGACTTGCAAAAATTTCTGATAACAGAGCAAATAGACATTAGCCCCCAAGTACAAAGTGCATAACTTGTTATGTGCTTGGTACTTCAAATATATGCATCCCACTGATGATATGTCATTCCTTTATAGGCTGAACTAAGCAAAAAGGACTCCCAAACCGCCGATCTTCAAGAAAACATCAAGTCTCAGCAAGCGGAGGCTTCGAAAGCCAAGGAGGAACTGACTAAAGCCTTAGCAGCCATGGAGAAGTTGAAGGGAAATTTTAAGAAGGAACATGCAGATTGGGATGCCGAGAAGGCCGGTTTGACAAAGAAGGCCGAAGACACAGAAGCAGCCCTGAAGCCGGTGGTTGAAGAACTGACCGGCTTAAAGCGGTAGATTAATGCCATGACCTGTGTTGTATTTGGTGAGTATCCTCATATGAAGTTTTTCCAATCCATAATATCTTATCAAAGGCCGGTTTACTGATGCTTTACCATGACACGGACCCGCATTACTCATCTGGGCTCCAACATGCGGATGAAGCTTAAAGTAGCCTATACTTTGATAGAATAGCTGTATTCTAGATCCCAGCGAGCCATTTGCACTGCAGCTTATAACAAACCTCCTCCAGCGCTGATAAAGGAAACCATAAAAAAGCTGGCCATGCTGCCTGCCCGGTTGGATGAACTGAAGAGATCAGCCGCAAGGTCAGGTGCGTTGACCGCGCTAATCCGGTCCAAGACGTGGATTCCAGATCTTGAACCGGCAGATATCGGTCAAGGCTACCCCAGCGTGAAGGAAGATGGCACAGAATTCAACAACGATGATCTCCGAAGGCTGACAAAGGAAATGCGGCCTATAGCAAGCAAATTGGCGGATGACACATATCTATCTCATTATCAACCGGTTTATGATGTTGAGGAGAAAAGACAGTCCGCGCCGATTCATGATGTAGAAGATCTTGTTCCGCCAATCCATAAGCACACTTATGCTCCTAACATTGATCCTTCCCCTCTTATAAGTGAAGAAGCCATATTCCAAGTGTTAACCGGAATCGATTGGACAACAATTGATTTCCAGCCACTCGGTATAGAGGAGGAAGATACACCAACTCGAGATGATACGCAATCTTCAAGTCGTCCTGGTGATGAATCTTGAACCGGTGGCCAGTTTAGCTGTCGCAGTCTGCCACTTGTTATTGAAACAATTATTCTTGGTGAGCATTTAAAACGCCTTGTAATAGGCTAGTTCAAAACACTCGCTTGCTATGCCATCGAGCATATTTATTTTGCGTGATACTGATAACTCGCCATGCCTTTGGGGTCTATTATATGCATAGTCCAGTGCGGCTTTTATTTAACGTGTTCCTGCATACAAGAACTTGAAAGTGTCCTAGTGGTTTACCACTGGACGGGTCATGATGCCCAAATATATATAGAGCTTGGATGTATAATCACGACTGTAATACCCAGATATAAAATAGATGATACCTGTGATATATCTTGTTGGCTATCCAACTGTTGGGATAATAAGGGTGATAACACCAATCTGGAGTATTGATGACTCCTTTCATTCTTGCCGGTTCGTATCAAAACCGTACCGGGTTACGAGAAACACCGGTTTACTCATATAATTCTGGTGACTTCTAGTCAAAACCAGACCGGATCAAATTACTACCAGTTTAGAACTGATCATGTACTGACAACTGAGCGTTGAAAGACATGACGGATTGTAATATACACCGGTTTATCAGAAAATATTCATAAATCCCTTATCAAAAAAGGGTAAAACATTTGCAACAAATACAAGAAAAGATAGGCAAGGCTTTTCATGGGCTGCCAGGCCCTAAATCGAGGCTTTTCATGGGCTGCCAGGCCGCTGAGTTAAACCATTTTTCAAAGTCTTTTAAGATGGACCTCAATCTATAACCAATCATCGTTTTAACTTTGACAAGTTCAGGGTCTATGAGATTGACTTGTCAAACATTTGATGGGTCATACCAGGTTTACCTGGACGGAGTGGCTTACTTAAAGAGGCAGGAAAACCCGGGGTTTTAGGTGAATACACCTGGCTTCCAAGCCTGGCTTGATAGCCTATTACAAGGGTGCAAGCTCGTTGTTCTTTGAGAAGCAAGGAGCCCCCAAGTAATATTGGAGTTGTGCTCAGTGGGTACCTATGTTTGAGTTGTGCTTTTTGCAACAGACTCTCTTTGGTTCCACATAATTTCCTTTTTGGCTTTAAACCTATCAAGAGGTGTAGCTATGGTGTAAATACAACCAAGCCCCCTAGTGATTTCCCTGTTTGGCCTTAAACTGATCAAGAGGCGTAGCTATGGTTCGAATACGACCAAGCCCCCTAGTGATTCCCTGTATATCTGTGTGTCTTTATAAGTCGGGTTAGTAGAACTCCATTTTATAAGTAGAAGCTCCCATGTAACCACACACGATGTAAAAAACAACAGATACCCCGCTTTAGCTGAGGCTCCGGTTTATTATATAATATATACATTGTCATAAGTATGTACATAAGAAGAGCCTGTGGCTCAAGTATAGTAAGGCTGAAGAAGAGCTATATTCCACGGTCGCTGGGTCTCCTCCTCTGATTTACGTGAGTCTTTGTGCTCTTGAACATCGATAAGGTAGTATGACCCATTGTGCAAATTTTTGCTGACGACAAAAGTTACTTCCCAAGGTGGGGATAACTTGTGCATATCAGCCTGATCCTGGATGAGCCAGAGCACCAGATCGCCCTCTTGAAAAGTTCTGGTCTTAACCCGGCGGCTGTGATAACGTCGGAGATCTTGTTGATAAATCGCCGACCGCGCCGCTACGGGGTCACGCTCCTCATCTAACAAGTCCAGTGAGTCCTGACGTGCCTTCTCATTTTCAGCTTCAACGTAAGCCGCCACACGGGGCGAGTCATGACGGATGTTACTAGGGAGAACCGCCTATGTTCCATAAACCATGAAGAAAGGCGTGTAACCCGTAGATCTGTTTGGTGTGGTGTTGATACTCCATAATACGGAAGGTAACTCCTCCACTCAACAACCCGGTGTCCGGTTTAAAGGAACCATAAGCCGGGGTTTAATACCTCTCAAAATTTCTTGATTTGCCCTCTCTGCTTGACCATTAAACTGAGGGTGAGCCATTGACGCTACATTAAGCCGGATGTGCTCACGTTGACAAAATTCCTCCATAGCACCCTTGGACACATTAGTACCGTTATCAGTTATAATGTTGTGTGGAAAACCAAACCAGAATATCACCTTTTTGGTGAATTGGACTGCCGTGGCTGCATCACACTTACTGACTGGCTCTGCCTCTACCCACTTGGTAAACTTATCAACCGCCACCAACAGGTGGGTCTTTTTGTCCTTGGACCTCTTAAAGGGTCCAACCATATCTAGCTCCCAAGTTGCAAACGGCCAAGTGATTGGAATCATTCTCAACTCTTGAGCCGGAACATGAGCGCGGCGTGCAAATTTCTGACAACTGGCACACCTTTTTACTAAATCCTCAGCATCAGCATGAGCCGTCAACCAATAGAAGCCGTGACGAAAAGCCTTAGCCACCAAGGATTTTGAACCTGCGTGGTGACCACAATCTCCTTTGTGGATCTCACGCAAAATCTCACAACCTTCTTGAGGAGACACACAACGTTGAATCGCCCCTGTCACGCTGTAACGATGTAACTCCCCATTAATAATGGTCATTGACTTGGATCACAGGATTATCTGCCGGGCCAAGGTTTCATCGCCTGGTAACTCACCCCGGTTCATATAGGCCAGGTATGGGACTGTCCAATCCAGTATAACATGAAGAGCCGCTACCAACTGGGCCTCCGGGTCAGGAATAGCCAACTCCTCCTGTGTGGGTATCTTGACCGATGTATTATGAAGTATGTCGAGGAAGACATTAGGTGGCACCGGTTTACGCTGAGAGCCTAGACGACTTAAAGCGTCCGCCGCTTCATTCTTTCGCCGGTCTATATGGTCAACTTGATAACCCTTGAAATGACCGGCCACTATGTCCACCTCTCGTCGATATGCAGCCATGAGTGGATCCTTAGAATCCCAAGTGCCAGATACCTGCTGAGCCACCAGGTCTGAGTCACCCAAGCACTTAACTCGGCTTAAATTCATCTCCTTAGCCATCCGAAGGCCATGGAGCAAGGCCTCATATTCAGCTGCATTGTTAGTACAAGGGAACATTAAGCAGAGAACACAACAAAACTTGTCACCTCGTGGGGAAGTTAATATGACTCCAGCCCCCGAGCCCTCCAATTGTCTGGACCCATCAAAATGAATAGTCCAGTATGTGTTATCTGGCTTCTCCTTCGGTGCCTGCAACTCTGTCCAATCATTAATGAAGTCCACAAGTGCTTGTGATTTGATTGCTGTGTGAGGCGTATATTTTATCCCGTGAGGTCCAAGCTCAATAGTCCACTTGGCAATCCGGCTAGTCGCCTCTCTGTTTTGGATGATATCTCCCAGAGGGGCGGAACTAACCACTGTGATGGGATGACCTTGAAAATAATGCTTGAGCTTCCGGCTTGCCATGAAAACTCCATACACCAACTTCTGCCAATGCGGGTACCTCTGCTTTGATTCAATAAGCACCTCACTGATGTAATAAACCGGTCGTTAAACCGGAGACTCCTTTCCGGCCTCCTTGCGTTCCACCACAATAGCCACACTAACAGCCTGGGCATTAGCAGCCACATATAGCAATAAGGGCTCTTTATCAACCGGAGCCGCAAGGACGGGCGGCTCGGCCAACTGTCTCTCCAAATCCTCAAATGCTTTATCGGCCGCTTCACTCCAGACGAAATCATCCGTTTTCTTTAGCGTATGATACAAAGGAATAGCCTTCTCCCCAAGGCGGCTGATAAACCGGCTTAAAGCTGCAATCCGGGCCACCAAATGCTGAACATCATTGATACATGCCGGTTTAGCCAGGGACGTGATGGCTGAGATCTTTTTCGGGTTAGCCTCAATGCCTCTGTTTGACACCAGAAAACCCAAGAGCTTGCCTGCCAGAACACCAAAGACACATTTAGCCGGATTAAGAATCATCTTATAAACCCGGAGGTTATCAAAAGTCTCCCTTAAGTCCTCTATCAATGTTTCCTCCTTCCTAGATTTCACCACAATATCATCCACATAAGCATGAACATTGCACCCAATCTGTTTATGAAGACAATTCTGAACACAACACCGATAAGTCGCCTGGGCACTCTTGAGCCCGAAAGGCATAGACACATAGCAGAAGGCTCCAAAGGGAGTTATGAAAGTTGTCTTCTCCTAGTCCTTAACTGCCATTTTAATCTGATGATAACCAGAATAAGCATCCAGAAAACACAATCGGTCACATACCGCCGTAGCATCAATAATCTGATCAATACGCGGGAGAGAAAAGGGATCAGCTGGACAGGCCTTGTTCAAGTCTATGTAATCCACACACATCCACCAAGTGTCGTTTTTCTTAAGTACCAGCACCGGATTAGCTAGCCACTCAGGGTGAAAAACCTCCATGATAAACCCTGCTGCCAAAAGCCGGGCTACCTCCTCACCAATAGCCTTTCGCCTCTCTTCATTGAAGCGGCGGAGAAACTGCCTGACCGGTTTGAACTTAGGATCTATATTAAGGGTGTGCTCGGCGAGTTCCCTCGGTACACCTGGCATGTTAGAAGGCTTCCATGCAAAGATGTCCCGGTTCTCATGGATGAACTCGATGAGCGTGCTTTCCTATTTTGGATCCAGGTTAGCGCTAATACTGAACTGCTGAGATGAATCACCAGGAATGAAATCAACCGTTTTAGTGTCTGCAGCCGATTTAAATTTCAGCGCCAGATCATGCTCTATAGTTGGATTTTTCAGAGAAGTCATATCCGCCGGATCAACATTGTCCTTATCAGTGTCAAAACATGCGGATCTCGGGTAGGGGGTCCCGAACTGTGCGTCTAAGGCGGATGGTAACAGGAGGCAGGGGACACGATGTTTTACCCAGGTTCGGGCCCTCTTGATGGAGGTAAAACCCTACGTCCTGCTTGATTTATTCTTGATGATATGGGTATTACAAGAGTTGATCTACCACGAGATCGGAGAGTCTAAACCCTAGGAGCTAGCCTATGGTATGATTGTCTGTATATCTTTATTGACTAGCCTGCCCTCGGTTTATATAATGCACCAGAGGCCTAGGATAACAAGAGTCCTAGCCGAATACGCCGGTGGGGAGGAGTCCTTGTCTTGATCGCCAAGTCTTGTGGAATCTTCCTTGTATGCGGCAACTGTCCGAACTGGCCCATGAGTATACGGCCATGGGGGTCCTCGGCCCAATCTAACAGATCAGGAGCTGACGTGGTGAGTACCCCCTAGTCCAGGACACCGTCAGTAGCCCCCTGAACCGGTCTTCAAGTTAGGGACGCTCCTCGATTCTTCCAAACTGTTCTTCATCTTTGGTTGTCGGTCTTGAAAACTGGTTCAACAAATCTTCTCATCTTCGATCTTGAGGATTGCCGAAATACATTCGACGAGTTTACACGTCGGGTATCCGAGGAGCCCCTTTAAGTTTCCGGCCTTTATCAATGCCTTATTATTTTTATGCCACACCTCGGGTTTGAAGTTGTTCCAGGGAGGCAGTGTCCTCTTGCGTCCGAGTTCTAACGCTGGACTGCATTCGAGGTATTTTTTGCAGCTGAGCACCAATGCCGGACTGCTTTCGAGCTCCAACGCCGAAATGTATCCGAGCTCCAACGCCGAAATATATCCGAGCTCCAACGCCGGACTGTGTCCAAGCTCCGACGCCAGACTATATCCGAGGTGTCATATCACCTTGGTTCAAAAAAGTTGAAGGAGTTTAGCCGAGCTTAATACCGGAAATGCCCTCTATGGAGCCAGCCACTAGCGCCCGAGCTTTATGCCGGACTGCTTCCGAGGTGGTGCACCACCCCGATTGTGGGCCGATTTTTTGTCAATATTTTTTATTGGTGCAATTTATTCTCTGCCGAGATATATAGCCAGTAGCCCTCAAGGTGTGTATCGGTCTAAAACCCGAGATGCACCTGAAGGCAAGCATAAAACCGATGTTCCTAGTAGCCCCTGAGACTCAGGTCGATGCGCGAAATCGGCCTGAGGATCAACTCCTAGCTCGGCAGCATACATAGGAATAAAAACGCAGTGTAATATATTAGAGATAATAGTGATCGGCGAACGGGACCCTAAGAGAGGGTCGTGAGAAGTCGCCGTGATATATAGCTTGATGCCAGATAGGTCCAGATGGTACTTATTGCTGTCCGAAGACGCACTTCCCATAGTTCGATCAAGCCGAACATTGAGCCTTTTGAGTTTTCTGCATTGAATAGGCAATGCAGTAGCCCCCGAGACACTGGTCGGGTGGCAACACTAGATCAGGGGATCGATGTTCCCCTTTAATATTTGTAAATAATGAGCGCAAAGCCCAGTAGCCCCCGTGCCTTAATGTGGGCACGGGTGGCCGAATTAAGGATCGATACCCATAGTAAAATCACAAATTATGTGTAATGACTATGTATCCAAGTACTTTACGTCATGAATTCTCGGATCCGCATTGTACAAAACTTTGTTGACCAACCATCGGCTTCCACCTCCTCGGCCAGTAGCCGAGGAGTGTCTGTCCTACTTTATAAAGCCTTTATGAGGGCAAAGATTTACGACAAACAAGGCAATCTGGCCATACGGTTTTATAAACAAAGGTACGCAGAGAGATATGTTATATTACTGTTTAACATAAGAAATGTCTTCCAAAGAAAATAGTCCCGCTATCAGTTCCTTTCTTTGGGTTGTCATGCTAAGCATGATCATGAAACCTCAGCTCTAATGTAAGAGCAAAATATTGAGGATTTAGTTTGGGAGGCCAGTTACTAGCCCCCGGCAGTGTTCGGCGACAGTCGAGGTCAAGCCGTAAACACTTCGACCAATGTTATGAATGGCCCATCATTTAACACAGTCATCGGATCGTTGACCGGTTTACACTTATTTGTGACAGTCAGTTGTTGGCTTTCTCCACTGAGGTGCTTAACCATGTGAGCTGGAAGCACAATCGCAGTGGTTCTCCCTTTGCATAGCTAGCCGAACAAAGCGGAACATAGGAGGCAAGCGCAGGAGCCGGGCAACCCAACTATGGACCGAAGACACAACCGATACATATATAGCAATATCTGAGAATGTTTTTGCCGAACCTCTAAAGGTGTCTGGCGCTGCACTGCGAGACTTGTGCTGAAAACACACAAATAGTTTAACAATGCCAAAAGCTTGGAAAACCAAAAAATGTCAGTAAAAACATGACGTCCGAACAAGGTCAAGTGTTCGGTGCCAATCCGAAAATTGGTCTTAGAAAAAAAAGAGTGCTTCTATCGTGCTTTAACATGACACATCATATCTTAAGATTTCAAGCGGGTCAGCCTACGGCTTCAACCTCCTATCCCGAGGGCGGAGTACTTCTCATTAGGCCAGTTTAGCAAACTAAACTCTCGCGGCTTTGAGAGAGAAATTAGACTCCCCGGCTAGTGACCACACGCTCGTGTCGAAAAAAGGAGTGATAAATAATAATAGTAATAAAAACTTTGCAACGACTAAGAAGAAGAACACTTATTATAAAACGGCTCATATAAATTTAAGAGCCCCCAAGTGACTTGGGTAAAAGAATTTTCTGTATAATGATTGTATGTACCAAAGTACTAATATCATATCTTTGTTCACCCGAACTTTAAACGCGTCTTAACCGACCGTCGACTTCTCCCTCTTCGGTCAAGGACCGAAAAGTGTTATGTACTCCACCTGTCGAGAATATCGACAGTGTTTCCGATAACCAGGCAACCGTCCATAAGGCTGTAACAGACAAAGCGCGCTCAGGGAACTTATGCTATATTACAGGCGAAGTGTAAGAAGCATCTTCGAAGAAAATAGTACCCCCACCGATACCTTTCTTCGGTGCTCATTATTACTATGAGACTTGTGCAATAGATTTTTTGTACTCATGAGTTCCGTTATGTGCCGACCATGATTGAAAACAATAAGAGCGCTAGCTTTCGGCTTCACCCAGTCTGAGGTCAGAGCTCGGAGGACCCGGTCATGACAATCGCAGAGGTGCTCCCTTTACTCCCTAGCCGAACAATCGGGAACGTAGGGGTAAGCACAGGAGCCAGGCAACCCAGCTTGCAAATCGCTTAAGTCAATATGGTGCATATTGCGGCGTAATACACGAACAAGGAACGAAGCCGTACAAGTATAATCATATGCAAGAGGAAAAGCTTCATAAAGGAAGCCCCCAAACAAACGGGGTATTTGAATTTGTGCGTCACAAACAAAGTTTGGACAAGGAAATTTTTTACAAGCAACTTTTTTCCAAAAAAGTATAATGCTTGGTCGAACCGAACACAAGTTAAAAATTTAAAACTTGGAGCATGAAGGCAACTTAGCTGGTTAATGTGTTCGGTATTGACGACGCGGTCCGAGCTTGATGCGGGACAAGGTTCTATCCCCCAAGCCGGTCCCGAGGTGGAGGAGCAAAGAGCTCGGCACTCCGAAGTGGTGACATAGCACGATCAATGTAGGCCGGCAGAGTGATGCCGAAGTCCCTGGCATGGGGTAATGAAGTGTTGACGAAGCCCCCCGTCCAGCCGACGTGACGCCAAAGGATATAGTCCAACTGGATCATTTTCCTGTGCACAAAAAATAATGCAAATCGGAGATAATAATAATGATAAAAATGTTGCATAATAAATAATTTATGCAAAGTGAGTAATAAAAGAAATATGGCTTGGCGCCGAAGTCAATGTCGATGCAGGGCGTCGGCGTGATGCGGTAAAGGTGTGGCAAAGCCTGAATTCACAGGTTGGTCTGAGTTCCGGATGCGGCGTTCGCCGGACTATGTACGGAAACTGACCGGACCACCACGCAACCGTCGTTAGTGCGGCCATCATTTGATAGACCTGTGTACAGATGATGGAACAAACCAGAGTAATAATTCCTTGGGAAAAATGAACCGAACAAGCAAAAAATATTAGGATTAATAGCACCTGGTTCCAGAAATTGGGACTCGATCCGCACACCCATTGCCTGATGGGCGATAAAGCGACGGTATGGCGATGCTGGCAAAGGTTGGCTCGCCGAGGCAAAGCCCTCGGTCCAGCTAACGTGACGGAGCTGGTCGGCTAGTGACGTCGAAGTCTCCGGAGTAGGTTGATGAAGAGATGGTGATGCCCCCGGTCCAGCCGAGATGTCGAAGCCTCGATGTCAGCCGATGAGTTGAAGTAGGCCGGCGTGACGGACACTAGCTTGAAGAAGCAATAGTGCGGCCCTGCCGATGCAGGTCATGACATGGTCGATGCCGGCTTGATGAAGTGACCGTGCGGCGATGCCGGTATGCCCGCTCCGTGTAATCCGTGGGGCTGCGATGTTGGTGATGATTTATCCTTTGCGATGCCGGACTCTTGCTCGGCTTGCCGAGATGATGATTCGAAGAAGTTGAACTCGGCTCAACAAAGTGACGACGTGTCTAGCGCAGGTCGGCAGCCTTGGAGCAATATAGCCGGACTGGTTTGACACTAGCATGATGATGAAGATGACCTCAGGGGAGGCTTAAAAATTTATGGGCACGTGTTTAAAAAAACGCACAATACCCTAGAAGAGAATTCCTCTAAAAGGTTGTCCAATATCATGTTCATAAAGAAACATGAATTCAGGTCGGATCCGTATTCGCGCAGAAAACAGATCCGAAAATTGGTCCACTCATTGGAAGATTTCCGGAGCTTGAACCGTCGGATCGAGCTGAACTTTGGAGGGGTGCTAGATATGGGAATTCTGCAGTAGATGAACGGTTGGATCTTCCAAAGGACCTCCTAGCTGGGCTCTGGAGACCACGCCCTAAACTCGTCCAGATTCTCGTCCAGATTTGACAGGGCTCTGGTATATCGTAGATTGTCGGAAATTCCTCCATCGGAACTCGACGAAATTTTGCATGACTGTTGTAGATGTAATTCTGCACTATTCCACTGAAGCAATCATGAAACCAACGCTCGAGGAGGCGATGACGACGAATACAAGTTCGCTGTTTATAAAAACAGCACGGCCGCCCGAGGGCAATGTTGACGTTGAGCCCTCGAGCTCCATGGATGATTCCTCCCTGATCTTAATAGAGATCGGAGTTGATGTTTGATGAAGGCCCTCGTCCGAACATGGTGATCTGAACACGGGGCGCAGTTCTTGGTCGAACCAAGGTGTCCAGTCGAGCTGGTGACGAAGATGCTGAAGTCGCAGTTGATCTGCAGGCGAGCCATCGACCTTTTTGCCGATCACACAACGGAACTCTCAATGAAAGCACCAATGTCAGTGTCAAAACCGGCGGATCTCGGGTAGGGGGTCCCGAACTGTGCGTCTAAGGCGGATGATAACAGAAGGCAGGGGACACGATGTTTTACCCAGGTTCGGGCCCCCCTCTTGATGGAGGTAAAACCCTACGTCCTGCTTGATTTATTCTTGATGATATGGGTATTACAAGAGTTGATCTACCACGAGATCGGAGAGGCTAAACCCTAGAAGCTAGCCTATGGTATGATTGTCTGTATATCTTTATCGACTAGCCTGGCCTCAGTTTATATAATGCACCAGAGGCCTAGGATAACAAGAGTCCTAGCCGAAAACGCCGGTGGGGAGGAGTCCTTGTCTTGATCGCCAAGTCTTGTGGAATCTTCCTTGTATGCGGCAACTGTCCGAACTGGCCCATGAGTATACAGCCATGGGGGTCCTCGGCCCAATCTAACAGATCGGGAGCTGACGTGGTGAGTACCCCCTAGTCCAGGACACCGTCAGTCCTTATAAAATTTCAGCTCCTTTGTGGCACAAACCAACTCAGCATAAGCCGCATCCCCTTCTTCACATTCTAAAGCAATCTTCCTGCTCCCATGTACCGTGATGGTCCCCTGATGACCCGGCATCTTAAGCTGCAGATAAATATAACACGACCTCGCCATGAACTTAGCATAAGCCGGCCTTTCGAACAAGGCATGATATGGACTCTTGATTTTCACCACTTCAAAAGTCAAATTTTCTGATCTTGAATCATGATTGTCTCCAAAAGCCACCTCTAGGGCTATCTTGCCAACTGGGTACGCCGATTTACCAGGCACCACTCCATGAAAGACGATGTTCGGCGGTTTAAGTCTCTTGTCTGTCAGCCCTATGCGACGGAAGGTATCATAGTAAAGGATATTGATATTGCTCCCTCCATCCATAAGCACTTTGGTGAACTTGTAGCCCCCGGCATGAGGAGCCACCACTAAGGCCAGATGACCCGGATTATCAACCCGGGGCGGATGATCCTCCCGACTCCATAAAATGGGTTGTTCAGACCAGCGCAAATACTGAGGCACCGCCGGTTCAACAGAGTTCGTGGCCCTTTTGTGAAGCTTCTGATCACGCTTACACAAGCTAGTGGTAAAGACATGATACTGCCCACTATTCAACTACTTCGGATTGCTCTCATAACCCAACTGTTGCTGCTGCTGATTCCCTTGATGGTTATAACCTCCCTGATTGCCCTGATTACCTTGATTGCCATGTCCGGTTTTATTCCCTTGGAATCCTGAACCGGAGCTGCCGCCTCCATAACCCGGCCCATGAAAACCGCCTCCTGAACCGCCGGGCGGGCCATTGTCATATTGAAACATATTGGAATTTTTGAATCCTCGCATGATGAAGCAATCCTTCCAAAGATGCGAGGTTGGCTTCTCCTTCGATCTGTGCTTTGGACAAGGTTGATTTAACAAGCGCTCCAGATTGGGGCCTGACCCTCCGCCCCTCTGGGGCGGTTTGCCCTTACGACGCTGACCGTTATCCTGGGCGTTGGTGTTAGCCACAAAGTCCAGGCTATTGTACGCTTTGCGCTTACCATTGTTCCCATGACCTGCCGGGTTATGCTGCTGCCCCTTGGCACTGTAGTTCTTTTTCCCTTCCCCTGGTTTGTCCTCTTTAGAATCAGGGTCCTTGTTACTATCTGAATCGGCATATTTAACCAAAGCGGCCATAAGCGTCGACATGTCATTGCAGTGACATTTGAGCCTTCCCAACTTCAGTTTTAATGGCATGAACCGGCAGTTGCCCTCCAACGTCAAAACTGCTATATCTGCATTGATGTGGTCTGATGAATGCAAAATAGTTGAGACTCGCTTCACCCAATGGGTAGTAGACTCCCCATCCTCTTGAACACAAGCGGCTAGGTCCACAATTGACATGGGATGCTAACATGTATCCTTGAAATTCTAGATAAACCGGCTCTTTAACTCAGCCCATGACGCAATTGGATTAGGTGGTAGACTCTTTAAGCAGGTACGTGTCGTTCCTTCCAACATCATGGTGAAATACTTAGCACACACTGCTTCATCCACATCTAGCATCTCCATTGCCATCTCATAACTCTCAACCCATGACTCGGGGGGCAAATCGGCGATGTAATTGGGCACCTTACAAGGGCCCTTAAAATCCTTGGGCAGTCGCACATTACGTAAGGTCGGGTTGAGGCATGGTACCCCCAAAGAACTGAAGACCACACCTGGCTCAACTGAGGTGGTCGGACGAACCGGGGTAGGCTGACGAGCTGCGTGCTAAGCTGCTAACTCGGCCTCTCGACGTGCTCGGCCATGATCCACCACATCTTGTGCATTAGCACCACCACCCGCCGGATTACGGTGTCGTGCACTACTAGACACAGCCGGTTCATCAACATGCCTGTTGTAGCTCCGGCTTGGATGGCGGGTGGAATGGATCCTCTCACGACTATGCGAATAAGCCTGCTACTGGGTTAACGCCGTTTGGAGGAGTTCCCTTGCCCGTCGTGTCTCAACCGCCACTGGTGACTCGCCTTCGATCGGAAGAGCTGCCAATCGTGAAGCGGCAGCCACAATGTTATCCAACGGGTTGGAGTAATGCCCCGGGGGCGTTGGAATGCACTGTGACACAATGTTGCTCTAATGAGGCGGGTCCATCATGCGCGGCTGAGTCGGCGCTCCTGTTACCGGTGCCTCAGTTCGGTTTACCACTGGCTGGTTAGTGGTTCCTGCTCCTGGAGTGTTGACGAGATTTCTTGGCTCATAACCTGGAGGGAGGTGCGGCCGGTATCTCCTCCTCATGACCTCACCTGAGGCACTCTGATCCAGTCTAAGCCGGTAGGCCTGAGCTTCTAACTCGGCCCATTCTATAGCCATCCTGGCGTTTTCTGCTACCAGGTCCACTTTAGCCTGAGTTATCTGATCCTTCACCTTTACAATCTCCGCGTTGTGGTGATCCCGGTTTGCCGCGTCCACCTCCGCTGCTAGTAATGTTGCTAAAGTGTCAAACAGATCGGACAAAACCTGAGCCGGAGGCGGTGCAGAGCCTCCTGCTCCCGCTGGCGTTGCCGTTGCTGAACCGGAATCATTGCTGCGGCGGTAGAAGAGTGTTGCGCTGGTTGTGTACCGGCCATGAACACCGCGACCCGGCTTGGCAGATCAAGGGGGTCAGGAATACTGTTGCCATCAGAGCCTCCACTAATCTGGCCATCCGGTAGTTGGTACAGGGATTTGGTCTCTCCAGTTGAAGACTCATCGTCGGAACAGACAACGGTTTCTCCATCAGATGCCGATCCATCCTCGTATTCCGCTCCATGAATGACACCTACGAAGACATGCCTTGCCGTAGGCTGAACCTGGGCAGGGCTTGCACGCTGAGCCGTCTCGATGATGTCGGTGCAGGTGTCCAGCTCAAGGCCCGGTTCACCGATCTTTCCGATGAAGACGTGAATTCCGCCAAAGGGGACCTGATATCCATATTCAATTGAACCAACCTCGGGACCCCATCCTGCATCGTCGATGTAGAGCTTGCCGCGATGACTTTTAGTCATCCAGCCCACAACGTATCCCTTGAGCCCTTCGAAGTTACCCTTCAAGAACTCGAAACCATCGTGCGATAGCCCCACGGTGGGCGCCAACTGTCGTGGTTTTGTCACGGCAGATGTCCTCGTGAAAGGACTTAGTCGTGGAGCCATCGCTACGGGTTAGCTTAAAGGGGTTAAACCGGACAAGGGACACGAGAGTTTTATACTAGTTCGTCCCCTTACGATGAAGGTAAAAGCCTATGTCTAGTTGTAATGGAATTGCTGGGGTTTCGATGATCAGGGAGCGAATCCGCTTTGCCTGGCTCTCGAATTGTTGTTGTGTGTTGTCCCTAAACCGCCGCCGGATCGTCCCTTTATATACATAGGTCGACGCCCGTCGGTTTATAGAGTCCCGAGGCCGGATCATCAATGTGTCCAACTCGGTCTCTATCCTTCCTATCTTACAATGCAAGTTACATGAGAAAGTCGGTTTACATCTACAGGCCTTAACCCGCCTTTGGGCCTTGGGCCTTCGTAAAGCGCCACCATCCTCACGTCTTCATGGGCTTCTAATCTTCATAGAGTTAACCCGGCTACTCCTGGTCGGTTTACGTCCAGTAGTAATATCCCCAACAGAGCCCATGCAACCACGGCCCTCATCGACAGGGCTGCCGCGACCGGATAGACCCCCGCCACGCGCAGCGGTGCCACCCCAGGAGCAGGGGGCTGCGGCGGGAGTCGTGGTGTGCTTGCGGGGACGGCCGCGTCCCCGTTTAGGCGCCGGGGAGTCGGGCCCCTCGCGAGGGGCCTTTCCTTTCTCCGTGGAGGAGAACCTCTTTGACGGCGCCATTGGAGTCGGTGGTGGAGCAGAGGAGGAAGAAGCAGATGGAATGGGAAGAGATGGGCGATAGGGGCTCTGCCCCCCTCCCCATTTATAGCAAGAGAAGGCCAACCAGCACCCCCACGATCACAGGTAATGATGGTTTTCCTTGCATGCCGCAGGAACTTGTCAAGTTAGGCAGTTGCCGAGGCAGCGTGGGGAAGCGGAGACACCCACGTCCAATCAACCGCCACGCGTCAACCGAGGCCGCAGGCTTTTGGGGCCCGCAGCACTCCGTGCTTGACCCTTTGGCTTCGCCTCGAAGCCAAGCCCGAGCGCACCTTGGGCCCGGGGGCTACTGTCGGCGTTCTGGGAATGGGGGTCCCCAGACTTGCCTGCCTGCGGCCCACAGCATGGCTGGGCTGGCAGGTTTGTACGACCCATCTTCATCAACAAGGCATTCAAGACCCTCCCGAGGCGGACGGCGCAAGACCTCCTCAGGAGCGGCCTCGCCAGGCAAGCTCACGAGGGGCGGAGAGATCAAGGCAAGGCAAACCTCACGAGGTCCTTGTGACGTGAGCCATGACGATCGAGACCAGGCGGGCGCCAGCACGCGCAGTGTACTTGCTTCCTCTTTGGTGCCAAGGGGGCAAGCGCGGGCGCAGAGTACCGAGGCATCAAGCAAAGGTTTCCATATTGGTGCAACGAGACCAAGACCAGAAGGACGGCAAGATGGAGGTCACCATGGAGCCCAGGACGGCGTCACCACCAGAGCCTTTGGCAGGCAAAGACCACCTTTTGTCAGGATAAGCTGTACTAGCTGTCTCCCTTCAAATTGGCCGTTGTTGGCTCCCTTCCCGCTCAATATTTGGGGAGAGGACCAGGGCCTATAATAGTAGAACTAGACACCACAGGGGAGAGGATCGACCTCATCACAAGGAGATCGAGATCAGATCGAGAGGCATCCCACCCACACAAGTTCACCAAGCACAAGAACACCTCAACCTCAGTAGGCTGTTCTTCCCCTTGTACTGTTCATCATCAGCCCAAGAGGCAATCCACCATCACCATACTGGAGTAGGGTATTACACCACAACGGTGGCCCGAACCAGTATAAATCTTGTGTCTTTCTGTGTTGTGAGTTCGTCGAGTCCGTCCGCAAGATCTTAGAGAGTTAGGGCGTGGATCGATAGGGAGAAAACCTTCGCGTGCACCCCAGTGTTCGAACCTCAAGGGTCTGCCGGAACCCGTGATCCGACAAAGTGCTTAACAAGTAAGCATTCTTGTATCCCTTTACTTGAGACATGAAGTTAGAGCATGTATTTTTCACTTGAGAAATAAATTAGAGCATGTGTTCCTGTACTTGAGAATTAATTAGAGTATGTGTGCTTGTACTTGAGAAATTAATTAGAGAATGTGTGCTTGTTCATGAGAAATTAAATCTTTTTCTTCTAAAATTAAATAGATACATTCTAGATGCTAGAGAGATGCCTGTGCTAAGCATGTTTCTAAAGATCAAAAGTCAGTTAATGACTAGGTTTGCCACAAAAATTGAAAAAATTGAGGAGATGCCTAGCCCACTTTGCCCTAAAATTAGAAAAAGGAAACTTTTCAAACTGGAAGACTTAGCCAACAACTGTTATCAAATGGAAGCGGGCAAAGGAATTTTCACTGTCACAACAGGGTAGTACTAAGTTGACATTTTGAAACAACGATGTCGTTTCAGGAAGTGGCAGATGACATGCATTCCTTGTCACCATATCATTACTTGTTTTAGGCATGAGAGGATAAGTCCAGAGTCAATGGTCCACACTTGCTATCGTGTTGCCAATATCAAGCTTTGCTATAATGAGGTGATCATGTCATGCAGAGATTCGAGAAGTGGCAAAAGATGAATGTTGCATTAGTGATGCCACCTGTATACTAAGAAAGTAGGAAGGCCTCCCACCTAAAGGAGAAAGGCACCTGATGAAAAAATGGGAAATTTACAAGAGCCGGGACAGTGCAACATTGTAGTGTGTGCAACCAACCTGACCACAACAAAAGAAAATGCCCAGAGCTTGGAAGAGGTGGACAAGAAACAGAACAAACGCATGTACAAGCTGAAGATCACCTACAGGAAAATCACAAGAGAAAGCCACTTGTAAAGAGGGATGTCACATTTACTCAGGTGTGCTAATTGCTATTTTCTGTTTCCATTTACTCATGTGTGGTAATTGCTCATTTATTGTGATACTTTCTTATTTGTTGTCGAGGAATCTGGTACAACAAGCATTGGTGAAAATGGAAGTCAAATATTATCAATGTTAGATCTAATGTTGGAAAGTGTAAGCTCCTACAATTGTTGGTTTATTTGCACATTTTGAACGAGCTCAATCTCTCTTCATATAGTGTGTGCAACTAATTGTGAATGAACTCAAATCAGTTGCATGAATTGTGCTCATACAGGCTTCACAAACTACAGAACAACCTCAGATTCCACTAGCCCCTTTCCCTGAGTGTAGCTTCATTGCTAACACAAGGGATGCATTGCCACAACCGAGGCCATTGTGGGTAGTTCCACCAGCAAAGAAGAAGGCGGAGGGAAAGGCAAAGGGTATTGCAGAAAAGAAGTAACTTGGATAGGAGAAGGTGAGAAGACAAGATGTGTGTAGCGAAACCTCATGCATGAAGCCGTTGCTGCTGGTTTACTTGCACATCTTTGATCTTTTTGTGTGTGGTTCTATTGTAATAGAAACCTTAATTTAGACCTTATTTGAGATGTTAGAAACTTGTGTATGATCATGATGATGTAGATTTGTTCTCAATGATCATGTTGGTGTAGACCTTATTGTTGTCGTGACGTAAGCTTATTGCTCTCAATGTTCTGCATCTATTTTTTGTGAACATATCACATTTTTAGAGGCCATGGTGGATGCGAGAGAAGAGTTGAGAAGAGACGGGCTGGAGGAGGAACAAAGGTTATCTTATAGTGCCCAAGGGGGTAAATGAAATATTCCCAACAGCTCTGGGTGGGGTCATTGCTGCCAAAACCGGCTCTGCTTACATGGCTATGGCCAAAGTCGCCATTGGACTTGGTCACCCACAATTAGGACTCGCAGTGGACAGTTTATTTAGTTGTAGGATTCAGATGTGCATTTTCACACCTCGAATACTTTTAGGACTTACGGTGCATTTTACTCAAAAAAAAGGAGAGCGAAGACAACAACAAAAATGCAATGAAAAGTGCGTTGTTGGCATTTTGTCAACGAAAGAAAAGACAATATCCAGAGAAAAACAAAGTGATTCACAAATTCATTTGGAAAACAAACAACCCACTGGTGCAGTTCAATGTCTACAATGTAGTAATTATTGAAATAAAAATTATAACGAAGTCCACAAATTTATTCTCAGTCTCTCATCTGAGTGATTATTCTGATTATGAAACGGAGATGATAGAAGGCGCATCAGACGGTGATAACCCTCTTGGCATGGACGGCGTCCTTTATCTTCATGATGGAACCGTAGACATTATTCCCGACGTTGTCGACGGTCTGTGCGGTGAGGTTCCCTCCAATCAGGCGTGTCTGCCACAGGACAGAGACGAGAGATCCGCGGTTCTTCTGGTGGTCTATGGGGTCGGCCGCGGAGGGGTTGGCATCAAGCGGATCAATCTGCATGTCGCCGACGCCGTCAGGAAGGATGGCGAACCCGGAGGGCGGCAGGGGGAGAGAGGCACGGCTGCCCCCATGCATCACGTCCTTGAGCTCTCCCGCGTCAATCGGAGCGTACGCCACCACCATGCACGGCGCGTCGCCGCAGGCCTGCTGCAGGATGAGCTTCTTGTTGCAGCTGGCTCTACCACGACCACGACCCTGCGGCAATTCGAAGAACAGATGGCCAACCGTCAGATATCCATCCACATTGGTGCGATCGATCACAATGCGGACCGATCGAAGTAGCGATAAGAATGTTTGAAGCTCGGATGCAAACCATTACAGCGGGGCGAAGGATGGAGACGCCGCCGAGAGGGAACTGGGCCGTGGCATGGGAAGCGTCCTCCTGCACGCGCGCGCCCTCGGCAAGCAGCACGTCCCACTCGCCACGGCGCTCCACGTCGCAGATGTAGTCGAACACGCGCTGCGGCGGTGCCTCGGGGAGCCACACCGTCGTCGTAGCGCACAGCACGGGCCCGGCCGCCTGCTCTCCCGGCGCAGCGAGCGTGGTCACCACGTGCATGGCCAGCTGGAAAGACTCGTCGCGGCCGCGCCAGTCGGCGATCTTGCGCCACGCCTCGCCCCCGGGCGCAGAGATGGCTGCATAGAAGCTCTCCGTCATCCTCCGTGCCAGCTCCAGGACGTTGTTTCGCCCCTCGGGCGTTATGGCACCACCTGCCGTGAATGTTTTAGAATTGCATGATCATCTGGACTGGATGCATGTATATGGGTGGATGGTGTGGTGTTGGGGTTTCGTGATTCACCTGCCCTGCTGATGCCATAGGCGGGGCTCAAGCGCTGCGCAAGGAATTCGCACCTCCTCTGGAGGGATGTCAGCCAGCGGCGTGCGCTGAAGGTATGCCCTGATCTCAGCAGCGGGTGGAGCGGCGCCGGCATGAAGCCCTTGTCGTACTCCGCGTTCACGATCATTGCCACCTGGAACGAATGCGCAAGGCACAATGTATATGATATATCCATCATATTACTACTTGTTTGCAGCAATATGTCAGTAGGAATTACGAAAATTCTCAATATATATTATACTACAAGATATGTATGGTCCACATTCCTGAAGTGCGTGTAGAGATGAGAGTACCTTGCAGTAGCCATTGTTCATGTCCTTGATAAGACACCCACTGGGCAGCACCCGGCAGTCCCCCGGCAGGCCAGTGTCCCATGCTCTGAGCTCAGATGTGCCATGGGCATCAAGAGACACGTCCACCACGGCCCAAACGCCTTGCTCTATCATCTGGCACTGCCTCGCGAACTTCACATTGCAACTCGACACCCCTGGCGACAGCACCCTAAGGCCTGCATTCAGCTGCGATCGAACGGATTTTTTTAGTAACGCAACCCATATAACCAACTACTAGTATGAGAGGAGAGCTATTTTGCAGCGGAACTTACCAGTATGACCCCCCCTTGGCAGATACAACCGCGGCCGATGTTGCTGGCGGAAACACTTGACACGATATCGGGGAACGTCTCAAGCCAACAGTTCTGCCAACAGCTCAAAAGTCAGAACACACACAGCACAGGGACAAGTCGATCATATGTACAGTAAAAGAGAAATTACGGGATGAGACATGGTAGCACTAGGTGTGTCATGTTACCTCGTCCATGAAGATGCGGACAAGGTCGGTTCCAGTGCACATAACCATGCCAGTGTCCCGAGTGCCATTCGCCGTGAACCCCGGCGGGGGGAGCTCGAGTAAGCCTGGGACCGTGGTCGCGCGATACAGCTGGTGGTCCAGCACCTCGCCGCCCAGGGCCGCCGGCTGCCACATTGGCTCGCCCTGCTTCATCAGCATCATGAGCTCGTTCAGCGCGGCGAGCACGTGCCTCTCAAGCGCGGCGTGCTCCGGGCCGCTGCCGGCTGCGGATGCGCAGCCGCCGGGAGCACAGTGACCCACGGTGTCCGCCATGAGATCGTCCTGGCGTGGCGGCAGCGGCGCCACGGGGTCGACGTTGAGATCGCAGAGGATCCGTGACGGGCCTGCAGTCCCAGCAGAGACGCCGTGGAGGTAGGCCGTCCTGCGGAGGAGGTCGGCCTTGAGCCTCTCGTTCTCCATGTGTAGGCGTAGCAGCTCCGGCGGGGTCAGCGGCTTAATGAACACCATCGGGCCTTTGCATGTGGGGCACGTCTTCTTCAGCATCGCCGCCTTCATGGCTCGATTCTCTTCTGCTAGCATAAGGTTCTCCGTCCGGAGCACCATGTTCTGCTGACGCTCATTCTGGTTCTGCATTTAGCCATTTCAAAGGGATTAGTACTTGATCAAATCTTGTGGCAAACATCAATCGAAAGTTAAGACCGGCCCGTACCTTCTTTGCATTGCGTCGATTCTGGAACCAGAACTTGACCCGAAGAGGATCCATGCCCACCTTCTCGCCGAGGGCCATACGTAGACTCTCATCGGGGTGGGGACAATGCTGGAACATGCTGCACATCACCAGAGAGGATTGGTTCATATCGTCTTTGGATCTATAAAATTATAGTATATTAAGTGCATGTTTATACATACGCTTCAAGTTCCCGAATTTGGCGGTTTGCATGCCTGCCCCTCTTCCTCGTGTTGCTAGCACTCCCGGCACCGGTAATAGCTTCATCCGCGGTAGCAACATCGTCATCATCATCCATCGTGCCCGTGTTGCTGCGGATGAAGTCTTTGTTATCGGTTGGGATGCTGGGGTCGATCTCATCATGCACTTGGCCGTTTTGTGGTTTCCACTCTCCAACCATGGCGACCTGCTTAAAAGAAATAGCATGTCAAAAACATTACGACGTACGGATCAATAGCTGCAAGAAGTAAATAGTAGTAAAACAAAATCCTTTAATACGTTATAAGGTTTCTAGAAACTATTAACGTGTATGTTTTTAAAAATCTAAAACAGAATATAAAAAGGGAATACGAAGGGAAACTGCAGATGATTAACAATTATGTCTATAGTAAGTGTGTAGTTTTATTGCATAAACTTCCCAAATAATTCTGCTACGCTTAAAAATAAAGTTCAGTTCCATTACAATTGACTACTCACAAAGAGCATGTATATAGAATTAAACGTAAAAAAGGTTAAGTATGTTGCTACTAGTTTGTTTACATTA
Source organism: Triticum urartu (assembly GCF_056163025.1). Taxonomy (NCBI): domain Eukaryota; kingdom Viridiplantae; phylum Streptophyta; class Magnoliopsida; order Poales; family Poaceae; genus Triticum; species Triticum urartu. The sequence goes on along the minus strand of NC_141876.1, from coordinate 67,287,570 downwards.
ATTGTGATGCCATGGCTCTAGAATTTACTGAAATCCCAACTGGCAAGGAACTGACAATAGTGGAAAATTTTCAAATGGAATGAGAAAAATAGCTCAACTATCATATTACAACACAAAACTAACTTCGAGGACCCATTGTATTTTGTTTTGTTAATAAAATGTGGTAACGGAGGATACTATATGTGCTGGGTCGAAGGAGAGAAACCAATAACTCATATATTGCCTCTAAACCTTATAGATGAAAACACACATCTCATTAAACATCCATTGGATGAAAACCAGAGCAGCACTGACCCTCTAAAGTAAGCAAAGCCAAAACCTATTACTCAGAGAGAAGTTGATTTATAAGTGAACTTAAAAAACTCCGATCTACTCCATTAGATACTGAAATCTAACAAGATCTTCAACTAATATGGGAAATCAAGTGATGTTTGATCCTATGGAGAAATGACTTCAATTAAACGATAATAACTTTATCTGACTACCTTTATTATTTTGGACACAACAACACAATCAGATCTATAGAATCAACAACAACACTACCAATAGCAAATAAACAAATCTAAGATCTTAAAGCTTGCTTAGGGGAGATAGGTAAATGCAATATCGTCTCCACAACAAAGCAATTCAATACCAATTGTGTCAAAGAACCCACGCTCGACTTTAGACATTGTACATCTAAAAATTAAATTAGAATAGGTAAATAGAATGCTAAATGATCTATTCCGTAGGAAATACCTTTGGCGGGCAGTTCTTCTCCTTGCTTGCGAGCACAACATTCGATGAAAACATTATAGCTAGATGGCGATACGAATGCAACCTCGACGTCTTGTGGTGCAGATCAACCAGGACCGTCGGTATTTAAAGGCCATCCGACCGACGGAAATGTCTATACGGTCCAAAGCCGTTTCATCCATTGTGGTAACGTAACCTCGTGAGATTCTAGAAGGGCGGTATGATAGGTGTCCATTAATGACTCCCTAAGCATAATGTAGACTAAATCGATTCGTATCGCGGAAAATATTCTAAATTAATATAAATTTTATATTTCTACCAAATATAATGTGGATATCGATCTATGCATTGATGCTCTTCTTCAAAATTTTACTAGATTTCTGTGTATATCTGTATATTTATTTTGTTTCATTATTTTCGATTTCCTAGAAATCAAAATCGATACCCCTTAATTTATTATTTGTACAGAAAATCTATACTTATAACCAAAGGCAAGAATATTGAAGATTCGGGTAATAGCTTGGCAACCATATTCTTGTTAAAAAAAGTGTCACAACATACACAACCTGGCCCTAGTCCGACCCAAAAATCCTAGCCGAGTCAGGTTGGGTCCATGCCTCGTTGCGCAGTCCGAAAGACAATTCAAGTCGGGGCGGTCTTTAATTTTCAGATAAAAAAATAGGCTGGCCTGACCCAATGCTAGAAAATTTATATGGGACATTAGGAGTCATAGTTGTAGGACTGAAGATTGCATTACTAGTGATATAGTCAAAATAGAGAATAAGTAGTTTTAACACAAGTATAACCCTTGTTCGGTCGTGGCCCCTCCCCTGATTATGTAATCCTAGCTCCACATTTTCCTCCTAGCTCCTCTTATCAGTCAACGCAATGATACATGCATTTTTGCATCACTATTGCATAAGATAAATTGCTCTTATACTATACATATTTAGCCATGGTTTCTACTTTTAAACTCTACTCCTTTGTAATTGTAGACAAACATAGGCAGGAGAATTTTCAACGGAAAAGTGCACTTTCATAGAGGAAATCCAAAAAATACTACGCAAACATATACATCAAAGGATTGAGGAGCCAGAGGGCCACCCCTAGGGGAGACCGGGGGTACACGGCAAAGCCAGGTCGTCCTCTCCTTAAGAAACTTTTGTGGGTTGCATGAGGGCCACCAATCTCCCCTTTGCATCTCCTTAAAAGCGAAGTACCTATTCTTCCTCTAAGAGCACGGCATAGCTTTCCCATGATTTTATGAGGCGGTGGACGCCTCTAGAGCACCTTAGTTTCTCTCTCATAGTGGTGATTTTGCTAATTCTGGCACCTCCAGGGAATCAATGCCTTTATCATCACCAACAACAAGCCAACATTGGTAGCATTGTCATCCACATGATCCTCAATAGAACAACATGCCGAAACTCGTCTCCATTAACAAAATCCATGTGCAATTGGTGTAGTTTGGTTATTATGATCACTTCTTATTGTTAATTGAAGTTTAGAAGTTGATTCTTTAGTGTTTATTTGATGCAAGATTTCTACTTTAAGATTTCCATCATTTTTCATCTCCCATGAACATTTTCATTTTGATGACTTGTGATCAGTTCCATCACATTCTTGAGGACATGGAAGAAAGCCTGGTGCTGTAAGTCATGTGAATTTGCAGTAAAGATTCACTAGTGTAGGTAGGTTCTATACAAATAGTTTTTACCCCCTCCCCGCGACGAAGTTTTAAACCAACGCCTTGCCTATGTGTGCAATAGGGGGAGTCCATCCCACATGACCCAGAAATTGCCGGCGATAGTTCCTTCGGTCACACACGTATGGCAAAAAGAGCTCATGTGCAATCGGGCGAGCCGTCGCAAACAATTATATGGGTGAAATCGTGTGAGATGTTCTTAGCATCCCACACAGTGAATCCCAGACAAACATTTCTGTTCGTACGTACATCACACATAATTTCCCGCATCACATCGTCTGTGATAGTGTTGCCATAACAGGCAGTATTTATAATTTTATCATTTGCATCATTGAATGTATCACGCACGATGCCTAATTGTATGGCATAGGTTGTCCATCACACACACTTTTTATGTGAAAATGTTTGTGCAAGGTGGCCTAATGCAAACAGTTGTCCGGAGGAAGTCATGTGTGATTGTTCATTGATCCAACATGCCTACTTTCTAGAAACTATGAGGGTTGTCTGAGGTCATCGCCCATGGGATTGTCTCAATAACTGCATGCAATAGAAAAACCCAATAAGCAGGCATATTGTTTTTAATGCATTTAATAATCAAATTGACATTTCATATCAGACATACAATATATTTCATTTCGTATTACGGCTACCAGGATTCATAATTGAAATACATCAGAGTAAAACATCATATAGCTTCAACACTCAGTTACACCATATAGGCATATAGCAATCCCATTACACAACACCACCGAGTTTCACATGCAACATCTAAAACCTTTGGAAATTAGCATCATCGACGGTAGATAGGCAGATGAATCTCGATTCATCTGGAAAACTACTGAAGCGGAAGGCGGATATTGAGCCTTCAATGATTTTGAACTTCGTCGCAACTTTAGGCCAATGCTTGTGGATGATTAATCACCCATCCTTCGTCCTCTTGAGGAAGAATTCCATATTGTGTCGTGGGTGTTATATGAATACCTTCCTCGCCTCTTGACCATACAGGTGGTTTGAGAGCTAATCATCAGTGAACTGCTTTGGAAAGGCATGACAACAAAGTTTTGCATAAATACCTTCTCTAAATTTTAAAATGACGCAAAGGAAGAAAAAAACAAGGTATAAGAGTTAGTACCATATTGTAGTTGACTGATGTCTTCTTCACTATGCAGACAATGATCTTGTTGTTTTTCGTCGTTAGTTTATTTATATTAACAATCTTTCTGAGTTTTTTTATGGACAACTCATTTCCCCATATGCAAAATGAGTTGAATAATGGATCTAAAGCTCTGACAGCAGGACCTACATGTGCAAGACCAAATTACTAAAAAACTAAATATTAGAATGGTTCCTAAAATTGCACAATAATGTGCTATTAGCCAAAGGACCATGTATGTGCAAACCACGATGGTAAGCCTTAATGCCTCCCATTGTTTCCATGCAAGACACATAAGGTAGTTATTTATCAGGTTAAGTGAGAGTTGGCATACTACAAGTAAAATATGTTGATGAGAAAATAAATACATTGCAGGTCCAGCAGATTAATTCGAACCACATGGAAAAGCCAGTTATGCAAACCAAGCATGCTTTAGAATTAGGAAATTGATACGTCTCCAACGTATCTATACTTTTTGATTGTTCCATGCTATTATATTATCTGTTTTGGATGTTTAATGGGCTTATTATGCACTTTTATATTATTTTTGGGACTAACCTATTAACCGAAGGCCTAGTGCAAATTGTTGTTTTTTTGCCTATTTCAGTGTTTCGTAGAAAAGGAATATCAAACGCAATCCAAACGGAATGAAACCTTCACGAGGATCGTTTTTGGAACAAACGCAATCCAGGAGACTTGGAGTGGACGTCAAGGAAGCAACAAGGAAGCCACGATGCAGGAGGGCGCGCCCCACGGGGGAGGGCACGCCCCCACCCTCGTGGGCCCCTCGTGGCTCCACCGACCTACTTCTTTCGCCTATATATACTCATATGCACTGAAAACATCCAAGAGCACTGTCGGCGTTCTGGGAACGGGGGTCCTCAGACTTGCTTACCTGCGGCCTGCGGCGTGGCTCGAGTGGGGGCCTAGTGTGGCCCAGCTTCATCAGCTCAAACTCAAGACCCTCGCGAGGGGCCAAGCCCTGTGGGGCGTACGATAGGAAGCTTCCTCAGGAGCAACCTCATCAGGAAGGCTCGTGAGGAGGCGGAGAGATCAAGGCAGGGGCACCTCGCGAGGAGCCCGTGACGCAAGCCATGACGATCGAGATCAGGCGGGCGTTAGGCGGGCACCGGCCTGTGCAGTGTCCTTGTTTCCCCTTCGGTGCAAAGGGAACAAGCACAGTCCAAGGCATCGGACAAAGGTTACCATTCCGGTGCAACGAGACCAAGACCAGCAGAGCGGTAGGACGGAGGTCATCATGGAGCCCAAGACGGCGTCATCACCAGCGCTTTTGGCAGCCGAAGACCACCTTTAGCCAGGATAACTTGTACTAGATGTTCCCCTTCAAAATGGCCAATTGTTGGCGCCCTTCCCGCTCACATTTTGGAAAGAGGACCAGGGCCTCTATAAGTAGGACTAGCCACCATAGAGGGAAGGGGACCCGGGACCAAGTAGAACATACCACACCAGCTCAAGAACACCTCTCGCGAGGCCGTTCTTCCCCATGTATTGTTCATCATCAGCCCCCAAGGCAATCCACCACACCACACACTTGAGTAGGGTATTACACCACATCGGTGGCCCGAACCAGTATAAACCTCGTGTCCTCTGTGTGTTCTTCTTTCCAGCCTAGATTTCTTGTGAGCCATAGAAGCACGAGTCGGTAGTGGAAAGATCTCTGTGCGCACCCCACAGTTCGAACCTTAAGGGTCTGCCGGAACCCTAAATCTGACATTTGGCGCGCCAGGTAGGGGGTGCGCCGGAGTTCTCCCTCTCGACGACGCGCTCTCCACCAACATCGCGTTTCGCCCCCATGGTAGACAACGCGCCGCCCGCTCCGGCAACCGTTGCCGGCACTGGGGCCAGGGGGCTCCGAGCCTTGGACCCCACCTTGCGACAGGTGCAGTGACCATAGAAATTCAAGCCTGAGACGCTGCCGCGCTACAACGGCGCGATGGATCCGCTGGTTTTCCTGCTAGCGTATGAGGAGGCCGTCCTCAAAGTCGGGGGCGACGACCGAGTGATGGCCAACTGGTTCCCCATGGCCCTTGCCGGTGACCCGCATGCATGGCTCCTCCACCTGCCGACGGCTTCTGGGACCTCCTTGGAGGAGCTGCGCGACCTCTTCCTCGCCCATTATGCCGCACCAGTGCCGCCCGTCATCGCAGCTCTCCTGGGTGGCTCACACGCACCACCCTCGAGCCGCCACGTCAAGCCGTTCACCCGCCGGATCAGCACCGCCCCCAAGCGTTGAGAAGCCCCCCCGGGCTGGGTGGCGCCCGAGGCCGATCTAACCTTCGACTCGGATGATCACCCCATCACCCCATCGGTTCGGGCGCGCTCCCGATGTTGTGCACCCCCACCATCTGCCAGGTGGCCGTCACCAGGACCCTCATCGACGGCGGTGCCGGCCTCAACGTGCTCTCGGTGGAGGCCTTCAGCCTCCTCCACGTGTCGCTAGACCGGCTTCTGCCTAGCAGGCCTTTCTCGGGTGTCGGAGTCGGTTCCACTGCCTCCTTGGGACAGATCCGCCTCCCGGTGACCTTCGGCACCCACGATAACTTCCGCACAGAGCTGATCAACTTCGACATCGCCCCCATCGGCCTCCCCTACAACGCCATCCTCGGCTATCCGGCCTTGGCCCGGTTCATGGCAGCAACTCACCCGGCGTACAACCTCATGAAGATGCCCGGAAGCAGCGGCGTCCTTACCGTGTCAGGAGACACAAGGGATGCGCTGCAGGCGCTCAAGCTTGCCTTCAGGGCGGCCGTGGTGGCGTAGCCCACAAGCACTGACGCCCTTGAGCCCAAGGGGGCTGCGCCGGCTAAAAAGAAGCAGTTGTTCACCCAAGACAAGGCGGAAACCAAGCAGGTACCGGTCGACGAGGACAGTTCCACTGACGCTACCTTCACCATAGGAGCCAATCTCGAGCCCGAGCAGGAGAAGGCCCTGGTGAGGTTCCTGCGTGCGAACAAGAAGGTGTTCGCATGGGAACTTGATCAGTTAGCAGGGGTCCCGAGGGGTGTGATTGAGCATCACCTTAACGTGTGCCCCAACGTGCGCCCCGTGAAGCAGAAGGCGAGGCGACAGTCCACTGAGAAACAAGATTTCATCGTTCAGGAGACCCGGAAGCTAGAAGTGGCAGGAGTTATCCGCGAGGTCCGTTACCCAGATTGGCTTGCTAATTTGGTCGTTGTGCCGAAAAAGGGAGGAAAGGAACGCATGTGTGTCGACTTCACCAACCTCAACAAAGCCTGCCCACAGGATCCATTTCCGCTCCCCCGCATTGACCAGATAGTCGACTCTACCGCAGAGTGTGACCTATTGTGCTTCCTAGATGCCTTCTCAGGCTATCACCAGATCAAGATGGCGGTAGAAGACGTGGAAAAAACGGCTTTCCTGACCCCATGTGGAGTGTACTGCTACACGTGCATGCCATTTGGGTTGCGCAACGTAGGCAAAACCTTTCAGCGGCTGATGCACATCGCCTTAGGCCGGTAGCTCGGGAGGAACGCTGAAGCTTACGTCGACGACATTGTGGTGAAGTCCCGGGAGGCAAAAACCCTGATACAAGACCTGGAAGAAACCTTTGCGAGCCTCAACGAAGTGGACCTATGGCTCAACCCGGAGAAGTGCGTGTTTGGGGTCCCCTCGGGCAAGCTCCTGGGTTTTCTTGTGTCCCACAGGGGCATCGAGGCCAACCCAGATAAGGTCAAAGCAGTCGAAGACATGAGCCCGCCAAGGACCCTTAGAGAGATGCAGAAGCTCACTGGGCATGTAACCGCGCTAGGGCGCTTCATCTCCAAGCTGGGGGAACGAGCGCTGCCCTTATTCAAGTTGATGAAGAAGAAGGGCCCCTTCGAATGGAGTGAAGAGGCCGACAAGGCATTCCAAGATCTCAAGAGGTACCTTACCAGCCCACCAGTGATGGTAGCTCCGCGTCCACGGGAGGCCCTGGTGCTCTACCTTGCGGCCACCCCCTACTCCACTAGCGCATCCCTGGTGGCGGTCAGGGAGGAGCGTCGGACCAAGGCTGCAGCCACCGTCCGGGCTGAAGCAAAGCAAAGCCAAGAGGGCCTCGCGAGGACCACGACCGCAGCCGGAGTGGAACAGCCGCAGCAGGAGAACGCACCCGGGGCAGGAAAGGCCTCTTCAAGCGACCAAGCACTGGGGGCTCCACCATCTCAGGAGACGCCTCGACCTCTGGAGGATGCAAGCTGCGCCAGCACCCCCAACCTTGTCGAGCATCCCGTGTACTTCGTCAGCACGGTGCTATGGGACGCAAGGGCGCGGTACCCCATGCCTCAAAAACTCCTCCTCGCGCTATTAGTGGCCTCACACAAGCTGCGACACTATTTCCAAGGCCATCCCATCAAGGTCGTCTCAGCATACCCCTTGGAAAGGGTACTCAGGAGCCCCAACTCAGCTGGAAGAGTCGCTGAATGGAACATCGAACTACAGGCATTTCAGCTAGAATTCAGTACGACCAGAGTCATCAAGGGAGCCGCACTTGCGGATTTCGTGGTAGAATGGGCAGAAGCACCGGGTCTCGAGGTAGGCGAGGACCGATCACTTTCCCCGGGAAGTGAGGCACCAGACGGCTGGGTCATGTACTTCGATGGGGCATTCTCCCGACATGGCGCGGGAGCTGGCGCAGTGCTCGTATCCCCCACTCAGGACAAACTCTACTACGCCGTGCAACTCTGTTTCCACCACGGGGAAAAGGTGTCCAACAACATAGCAGAGTACGAAGGCCTGATAGCAGGCTTGAAAGCCGCAATCGCCTTAGGGGTAAATCACCTCACCATCAAGGGCGATTCGCAGCTCCTCGTCAACTTCTCCAACAAGATATATGAACCAAAGGATGAGCACATGGAAGCCTACCTTGCTGAGGTTCGCAAGATGGAGAAGTAGTTCTGGGGGCTGGAGTTGTAGCATGTGCCTCGCGGCACCAATCAAGAGGCTGATGACATTGCCAAGAGGGCATCCAGGCGGCTGCCTCAGGAGCCTGGCGTCTTCGAGGAGCGGCTCTTCAAACCCTCGGTGGCACCGTCACTATCGAGCATGACACAACCAAGGGAGGAGCTCCCTCAGCCGCCTACCTCGGGAGCTCCGGCCCGCGGCCCGGCTTTAGGGGCACGCCTGCTCCTAGCGTTAGAGCCTCAGGAAGGGTGTTGGATCGCGGAGCTCAAGAACTACTTAATGCAAGGGACCCTGCCGGAGAGCGAGGAGGAGGCAGAGCGTGTAGCGCGGCAGGCCACGGCTTACTGCATCAAGGATGGGGAGCTCTACCGGAAGCGACCAAATGACATGTCCCTACATTGCATCTCCAGAGAGCAAGGGAAGGAGCTGTTGGCAGACATACACGGCGGAGACTGTGGGCACCACTCATCGTCGCGAACCCTCGTCGGCAAGGCGTTCCGCAGTGGGTTCTACTGGCCCACAGCACTCAGCGACGTTGTTGAGCTGGTGAAGTCTTGCGAGGCCTGCCAGTTCCACGCTAGGCAGATCCATCAGCCGGCGGGGGGGGGGGGGGTCTACAGACTATACCCCTCTCGTGGCCGTTCGCAGTTTGGGGGCTAGACATTCTGGGCCTGTTCCCTCAGGTGCCAGGGGGCTATCGCTACCTCTACGTCGCTGTGGACAAGTTCACCAAGTGGGCTGAGGTTGAAGCTGTCCGCACCATCCCAGCAGGCTCCGCAGTCAAGTTCATCAAGGGTCTCGTGAGCCGGTTTGGGGTGCCTAACCGCATCATCACCGACAACGGTTCGCAATTCACCAGTAATCTCTTCAAAACGTACTGTGCTAACCTTGGAACGAAGATATGCTACGCCTCGGTGGCGCACCCCCGGAGCAACGGCCAGGCCGAGCGAGCCAACGTGGAGGTCATAAGGGGCCTCAAAGCCAGGACCTTCAAGAAGAAGATGGAGGCTTGTGGCAGGGGCTGGTACGACGAGCTCCAGTCCGTGCTGTGGTCTATCCGCACAACCGCGGCCAAGCCGACTGGCGAGACCCCGTTCTTCCTCGTCTACGGAGCAGAAGCTGTCCTCCCTCACGATGTCAGGCGTCGCTCCGCGCGGGTCCTGGCGTTTGACGAGACGCAGCAGGACGCCATGCGGGGGACGGATCTCGTGCTGGGGGAGGAATGCCGTTGAGAAGCCGCGCTACGAGCGGCAAGGTATCAACAAGCGTTGCGGCGATACCACTGCCGCAACATCCGCCCCAGAACTCTTGAGGTAGGGGACCTCGTGCTCAGACGGGTTCTCTCCAGGGAGGGGCTGCACAAGCTCTCTCCCATGTGGGAGGGCCCATTCAAGGTTGTTCATGTTTCCAGGCCTGGCTCCGCGCGCTTGGAGACCCCGGAGAGGGTACCCATCCAGAATGCGTGGAACATTCAACATCTCTGGAGGTTCTATCCCTGAGCGAGGCCTAGCGCCTATGGAAAGGCCCGGTGCATGTGAAGAAGGCCAATGCCTATGAAGATGTCAGGCCCCCGATTCCAAGTCACATCGATCTAGCCGGTAACACCTCATATCACTTTGCGGCCTCACGCACGGTATCCCACGGGTGTCGCCTTACCATGGCCCGGGACCGTTTGCGCCTTTTGGCTCACGTATATGATAGTGTCGCTAGCATCCATATGACAGAGAACCCGGGCCGACATGGCTAGTCGTGAACCCAAAGCAGCATAGACCTATGGAGACAGGCATACATGAATCACATCGAACATGTCGGTCATCAGCGAGTGATTCCGGGCTGTAGCACTAGGCTAACAGGACTCCGAGGAACCCGGGCTGTAGCAGGCTAGGCAGGACTCCGGATATCACCGCGTGACATTTCCCCGAAGGGACAGACATAGGAACGAAGTGAAACACATGTCGGCCAGTCAAGTGTCCTGAGCAGTAGTGCTGGGCTAGCAGGACTCCGGTGAACCGGGCTGTAGCGGACTACTATGGCTCGAGGAACACTAGACTACATTTCCCCATAAGAAGGGCTGCCAAGGATAAACAACTAGATTGTCGGATCCCACTCATACCAAGCATTTCAATCATACACACAATATGCCCGATATGAGTACATACAACATGGCATCACAACAAAACTCTACAACTCAAGTACTTTATTTAAAGGCTCCAGAGAGCCATACATAACATGTTCATACAGATAGGGGTCACATGACCCGACACTCAAGTCATACAATCATACAAGCACATGCGGAAGCAACTAGTCTGAGTACAGACTCTAGAAAGAAGAAGGCTTCTCGAAGCCTGTCTATCTACATAGGGCCCTCCATGGACAGGATCACCACCTGGGTGGCTAGTCACTCGTCGACGTCAAGGTCTACGTAGAACCCATCGGAGGGGCGGTGTTGTCGTCTGAAAACAGTAATTAAGCAAACATGAGTACAAAGGTACTCAGCAAGTCTTACATCAGAACCTACTATACATGCTTATTCTCAAGAAGGTGGTGGGGTTAATGCAGCAAGCCAGCTTTGACTCTTGGCTAAGCTATCCTACGGAACTTCACCAGTAAAATAGTTTTCGCACACGAGTCCACTACTCACCAACACAATACTCCACCGGGGATCCTCCCTCATCATCCTACGAGAGGGCCATCCTCGGTACTCACACTTATCTTGAGTCTTTTATTAGTACCCATTAACTTGTCTATGAACTGTATAGGCAACAAAGTAGTCCTTTACCGCGAACACGGCTATTCGAATAGTTTAATACCCTGCAGGGGTGTAATTCTTCATACACGCTTTCACCACTTACCGCCGTTTACACGACATGTACTCGGCAACCTTCAAGCGGAAGCCCAGCGAGGGTGTCGGCCACGGCCTACCTAAACACTTAAGTCTCTAGTCCAGGTTTATCGCCTATCCAGGTTCCATCCGCAGGGAGTCCGGCCGAGGTTTCCACATACGGCCCCGAACGATGTGAACAGGGTTCCCGAGACACCAAACGGGTGACTCGGTACACCGTGCCACGGTGTATCTACCGCAACATAGCCCACCCCTAGGGTCAGTGCTACGCACGGCCGCCAACACATAGCCTACAAGCACCAGAAACTATTTGCAACTCCTGGATAGAGTACTAGGGTGACTAAGAAGCCGAGAGGGTCCATTGGTTTCGGGCCCAATGTACGGTAGTAACTGCATCTTAAATCACACATACAGATCTCAGTTCTTAGGGACGGCCTCAATGAAACAACCCACCATGTACTCCTACATGGCCTCTCATCGATACCTTTACCAAAACATGTTCAACACATCCCTCACATTACCGGCATAAGCATTTCACTCTGGCCCATCACCCAGATGAACCAGACCTGACACAACTCTAAGCATAGCAGGCATAGCAAGGTAGGAATCACATACATGGCTCAATCAACTCCTACACATGCTAGTGGGTTTCATCTAGTTACTGTGGCAATGACAGGTCATGCAGAGGATAAGGGTTCAACTACCGTAGCATACAGCAGTTTGAATCGCATTTTGTCTTAATGCAGTAAACAAGAGCAGAAGCGAGAACATGGGTTGTATCGGAATGATCAATGGTTGCTTGCCTGATGGAGTGGTAGTGGGATACTGCCCTTCAGTTGGATACTCGTGAATATCCTCGGAGGCAGAACCTACCACGAAGAACACATCGGAACACAATCAACACATGACGATATGCAACAATATGATGCATGCTATGACATGGAAATATGAATGTGTCTTGGCCTAATGCAAGCTATAACAGAAAGGAATGAACTTATTTGAATCAAAGATTCAAATATTAGCTCATTAAACATGGCCTTAATAGTGCATTTCCTTATTCTGCTTAAACAGCAAGGTAAACTTGTTTTGTCATGCATGAAACCATTACAGATGGATAGATTGAATTTTTCTGATCATTTTTCATATATAAATCTTTGCATTTGGAGCTATGGTTGATTTTCTATGATTTTTAGAAGTTTTAACTATTTTCTAGAAATTCCTGAATAAAAATAAATCCAAAAAAGGCATTACTGCATCAGCATTGTGTCATGCTGACCTCAGCAGGTCAAAGGCGCCAGCCCAGGTCAAACCTAACTGGTGGGCCCCTTCTGTCAGCCTCTCAGCTAAATAACAGGATTAGATTAACACTAATTAGCTGTCAGTGGGGCCTAGGCCCACATGTCAGTGACTGATTTAATTAAAATTAATTTAAACTAATCCTAAATTAGTTAGCAGACCAGCCCCACCTGTCATAGACTCAGGGGGGTCTACCTGGGCCCACCCAGGAGTCAAACTGGGTCAAACTCGCCGGCGACTTGATGCCGGCGAGGCCCGATACGGCGGAGAGCTTCGGATTTGGTCCTCCGGTGACCAAATCGACGGTGGAGACGTGCTACGCGTAGCTGGGGAGCTGCCGCATCCAGTGGTGCAAGTGGTTGGACACGGGGACGCCGGAAATGACGCCGGCGACGACCTTGGCGGTCACCGGAGTTCGGGCGTGGATGGATTCGACGCTACGGTGCACGGGAGAGGGAGCTGGTGGTGGCTACGGGCTCCTGGTGCTGCGCTGAGCACAACGGTGAGCTTGGCCTTGAGCCACGGTGGCTCTGGCCACGACGGCGCCATGGTCGGCGGCGGGGAGCTCTCGGGTACGGTGGAAGTGGCTACTATAGAGGCCAAACGAGCACGGTAGCTAGGGAGAAAGGAAGAGGAGCTCACAGCAGGGTCGGAGAGGGGGTCAGCGAGCTCGGGGAGGACTTGAGGCCGGTGAATCGAACGACGGCGTCTGGCGGCCGTGGACGGGGAAGAAGGGCACCACGTCGTCTTGGGGTCGTCCGAGCTTGCGTGAGTTGTCGGAGAGGTCCAGGGTGACGAGGCGGAGCGATTGGGCTCGTCGGAGGGGCGAGGGAGTGGCTCTGGTGGCAACTACGGCGATCGGCGGTGAGGGACGCGCTCGGCCATCACGGGAGAGAGTGAGGGAGACGAGGGGGAGAGTGCGAGAGGATGAGAGGGGACGTGAGGGTCGCGTGGCACCCCTAGGCGTCTCCAGGCGTCGGCGGAAGCAGGAGGTGGCCGGCGTGTGGCCGCGGGCGCCGGCCACGCGCTCCGCGTCCTTCTGGCGCGAGGAGGACGACGACTGGCAGAGCCAGTCGGCTGGGCCGAGCCAGGTGGGCTGGCCAGCACAGGTAAGGCCCAGGTGGGCTTCCCTCTCTCTTTTTTTTCTTTTTATTTGTTTCTGTTATTCTATTTAACTACAACTGTTGGGCTTTATTAAAAATACTAAAACGTTTCCAAAAATCCTGAAAATAATTGTGGGCTCTGTTTAGAATATTTCCAACAGCAAACATTTATTTCCAGAATTATTTGAGCATTTAATTTATTTTATAGCATTTAAATGCCCAAATTCAAATACTTATGATTTAATTCAATGACCTTCTGTTGACCTAGAAAATTGTGCACCAATTTTGCCAGAGGTTTTAACCCAAGACAAAGAGGGTGAACTTTTTAGAAGGGCATTTCAGGTTCATTGAAAATAATTTTAGTAAACCCTAGTTGTTTCCAGGGGGGTGTTGGGGGTTTCTGCCTTCCCCATTTCAAATTTAAGAGAAATTTTAAACATGATGCACACTCTAATGCTTGAACTAGCTAGGGTGTGACAACTCACCCCCACTCAAAAGAATCTCGTCCCGAGATTTAGGATCCTCCGGGAAGAAGGTGGGGTACTCAAGTCGAAGACGATCCTCCCTTTCCCAAGTGGCTTCTTTCTCAGAATGGTGTGACCATTGAACCTTGAAAAACTTGATCTTATGACGTCGAGTGGTACGCTCGGCTTGATCAAGGATACGAACGGGATATTCCCGATATGAGAGGTTATCTTGTAGATCAAGCGTTTCGTGGTCCACTCCACGGATGGGATCCGCGAAGCAACGCCTGAGTTGAGAAACGTGGAAGACATCGTGAACTCTGGAAAGATGCGGAGGTAGTTCCAATTGGTAGGCAACTTCTCCTCGTTTGGCAAGAATGCGAAAGGGTCCAATGTAATGAGGGGCCAATTTGCCTTTGATACCGAAATGATGGGTTCCCTTTAATGGAGTAACCCGAAGGTAAGCTTTGTCGTCGACTTCATAAGTCATAGGCTTATGTTTACGATCATATTGACTCTTTTGACGAGATTGGGCTGTTTTCAATTTCTCACGAATAACGCGAACCTGCTCTTCTGCTTCCTGAATCATATCCGGGCCAAAGAGTTGTCTTTCCCCGGTTTCTGACCAGTTAAGAGGCGTTCGACATTTTCGTCCATAGAGAACTTCGAAAGGAGCCTTGCCCAAGCTGGCTTGATAACTATTGTTATAGGCAAACTCCGCAAATGGAAGGCAATTCTCCCAACTCATTCCGAACGAGATGACAGAAGCTCGGAGCATATCTTCCAGAATTTGATTGACTCGCTCTACTTGACCACTTGATTGAGGATGGAAGGCGGTGCTGAAGGAGAGACGAGTTCCCATAGCATTTTGGAAACTTTCCCAAAATCGAGAGGTGAAGAGACTCCCACGGTCTGAGTTAATTTCCAATGGAACACCATGAAGAGACACTATTCGGGAGATGTATAAATCGGCTAGCTAGCTAGCGGTGATACTCTCACGAACAGGTAAAAAGTGGGCTACTTTGGAAAGTCGGTCGATCACGACGAAGATGGCATTATTCCCTCTCTTGGTCCTGGGAAACCCAGTGATGAAGTCCATACTGATTTTATCCCATTTCCACTCGGGAATAGCCAAAGGTTGAAGGGTGCCAGCAGGCCGTTGATGCTATGCTTTAACACGACAACAAACATCGCAATTAGCAATGTATTGAGCGATTTCTCTCTTCATCCTAGTCCACCAAAACCTCTGGCGTAGGTCTTGATACATTTTAGTACTACCGGGATGAATGGTGAGAGGGGATTCATGAGCTTCCTTAAGGATCAGCTGTCTCAGGTTTCGTGCCTTTGGAACCACTAGGCGATTCCCAAAGTATACAACACCTTGATCATCAATGGAGAAACAATTCGCGACTCCTTTCTTAATGTTTCTCTTAATATGGGAGATTCCCGGATCTACCTTCTGTGCCTTGATGATCTGATCCGTAAGGGTAGGTTTCGCCACCAGGGTGGATAGGAATCCTCGAGGAACAATGTGAAGATTAAGCTTACGAAATTCCTCATGGAGAAGTGGTTGACTTTGTTGTAACATCAGGTTGTTACAATAGGACTTACGGCTTAGCGCATCAGCCATGACATTGGCTTTGCCCGGGGTGTAAGTTATTCCTAAGTCGTAATCCGAGATCAACTCAACCCAACGTCTTTGCCTGAGATTCAAATCTGGTTGGGTGAAAATATATTTCAAACTTGGGTGATCGGTGAGGATCTCACAACGATTACCGAGAAGGTAATGTCGCCAAGTTTTAAGTGCATGGACTACAACTGCAAGCTCTAGATCATGTGTGGGATAATTTTCCTCATGTGGGTGTAATTGCCGTGAAGCATAGGCAATTACCTGACGATCTTGCATGAGTATGCATCCTAGTCCTTGTCGCGAGGCGTCGCAATAGATAATAAAGTCCTTGGAGAAATCTGGTGGTACCAGTACGGGAGTAGATGTCAGGCGTCTTTTCAGTTCCTGAAAGCTGAACTCGCACTGTGGAGTCCACTCGAACTTTTTATCTTTCTTGAGGAGTTCAGTTAGAGGTTTGGCAACCTTGGAGAAATTCTCGACGAAGCGGCGGCAATAGCTCGCTAAGCCAAGGAAGCTCCAAACTTGCTTGACCGTCTCAGGTGGAGTCCAATCAAGGACGGCTTCAACTCGCTCGGGATTGACAGCAATACCCTTACCAGAGATTACATGGCCTAGATAGGTCACTTCTGGCAACCAAAATTCACACTTGGAGAATTTGGCATAAAGGCGATGCTCTCGAAGTTTCATCAATACCAGCCTTAGATGTTCGGCATGTTCCTCTTCATTCTTGGAGTAGATGAGTATGTCATCGAGGTATACTACAACGAATTTATCCAAGTACTCCATGAAAACCGAGTTCATTAACCGGGAGAAGGTGGCGGGGGCATTGGTTAAACCGAAGGACATCACGGTGTACTCGTATTGGCTATAACGAGTAACAAAGGCCGTTTTGGGAATGTCCCCGTTTCTGATTTTGATTTGATGGTAACCCAACCTCAAATCCATCTTGGAAAAGACTGAGGATCCAGCAAGCTGATCATACAGACCGTTAATCCTGGGAAGCGGGTATTTGTTCTTGATGGTGACTAGGTTGACAGGGCGGTAATCCACAACCATTCGATCCGTTCCATCCTTCTTCTTAACGAAGAGGACGGGGCAAGCCCAAGGAGAGGAACTAGGATGGATGAAACCCTTTTTCAAGGACTCATCGAGTTGGTTCTTAAGCTCGGCTAGTTCTAAGGGTGCCATCTTGTAGGGTCTTCTAGAAATTGGAACGGTTCCTGGAACAAGGTCTATCACAAACTCAACATCCCTGTCAGGTGGAACACCTGGCAATTCTTCTGGAAAGACATCCGGAAAGTCCCGGACTATCGGAACGTCCTCAAGGTCTGGAAGGGGGTTGGCATTTAGGGAGTAAAGCTGGCGCTTGGCCACTCGAGTTAAGACATTGACTATCTTGCCCGATGGGTGAGTAAGCTGAACGGTTCTAGTGGCACAGTCAATCTTAGCATAATGAGCTGACAACCAGTCCATACCCAAGATGATGTTTATGTCCGAGGACTTGAGAGATATTAAGGATGCAAGGAAGACAAGTCTATCGACAAGAATTTCGTTCCCATGGCTTACTCTAGAAGTTTGCCATTTGGAACCCGGAGTTTGAATTACCATGGAAGTGGGCATGTCACAGAATGTCGTGTTATGCAATCGAGCATAGTTCTCGGATATGAATGAATGAGATGCTCCAGTATCGAAAAGAACAGATGCCGGATGGCAGTTAACAAGGAGCGTACCAAGGACGACGTTGGGATCCTCATGAGCCTCCTCGGCTGAAACATAGTTGACATGGCCACGGGCAGTGGTGACCGGCTTGGCATAGAATGTTTTTCCTGCGGGCTTACCCCGGCCAGCGGACTTTCCAGTTTGATTGGGGTTGTTGTTCTGGGGACACTCTCGGCTATAGTGACCCGGCTCTCCACACTTAAAGCATGTCACCAAATTGGGGCATGGAGCAGCATTAGCAGCGGGGCCACCATAGGGCTTGGGCGGTGCAAATTGCTGGTTGGGACGAGGCGCCTCAAAGGATGGCCTCGGGATGAACCTGGGTGGCAGTGTCGTGCTTGGGATCCACACCCGGCGCTTCTGAGCTCCAGAGCCGGATGAAGAGCCAAAGTCACGGGAGTGCTTGCGTGAAGCGTCATAATCAGTCTGGCCTGTCTCAGCACTGATGGCTTTATTGACCAACTTCTGAAAGGAGGTGCACTCGTGCAGACGAAGATCGCGGTGAAGCTCAGGGCTAAGTCCCTTGCGGAACCTTGCTTGCTTCTTAGCGTCAGTAGATACCTCTTCGGGAGCATAGTGTGCCAGATTTCCAAATTCACGACTATAAGCATCCACAGTCAGTCTTCCTTGGGTGAAGTTGCAGAACTCCTCCCTCTTGCGATCCATGAGACCTTCTGGAATGTGATGCTCGCGGAAAGCCTCACTGAACTCAGCCCAAGTAGTAACTTGGCCGACCGGGCGCATAGCTTCGAAGTTTTCCCACCAAAGGCTAGCAGGGCCTTCGAGGTGATAGGCAGCAAAGGTAACCTTGTCGGCTTTGGCTACGTTGGCAGAACGTAGCTTGTGAGTGATGCTGCGAAGCCAGTCATCCGCGTCGAGGGGTTCGACGGAATGGTTAAACTTTGGTGGGTACAGCTTGATAAAGTCATTGATTGACACCAAGTCATTTCGCGGGTGGCGTGCAGTGTTCTGCTCAATCCGCTCTAGCAGGCGGTTAGTCTCACGCTTGTTTCTTTCCGCCTCCAGCATTACCTCGGCCAGAGAAGGCGGGTGAGGCAGATTTTCACCCCTAGCTGCACTGGCTTCCCCCTGCTCCGAGGCAGCAGGGTTGCTGCGGGTGTTGACCATCCTAAGAGAAAACAAGACAATGGTTTAGATAAGGATGGCTCAAACTTAGCAAGGAAGTGCAGAATGTAATGGATAACGCGGAATGCAGAGATGTTCATCCGTATGTCATGGTAATATAAAACTGCCATATATATACCAACGGTCATACACATCATACATAGTTTAGTACAAGCCCAGGCTACAGTACAACTATGATGAAAGACATTACATCTCATCGGAGGTATTCCAAGATCCTATACATTATTTGTCTACACCTCCGGAATTTACTACACACTAAGTCGTATTCCACAAGTCACGCAGGACAGTGGAGATACAACTACTACAATACTAGTGGTACTACTACTAACTCAGACAGCTCCGTAGTAGTCCTCATAGAAGTCACCTCCGTAGCCTGGAAGTTCAAGGTGACCATCTGGGAACAGACGGTCCTGAGGAGCCTGTGGACCATAGGGGCTAGGATGAGGTATTGGACCAACAAACGGTGGCCTGCGGGGACCACGGGGTGGGGTGATGCCTCCCACATCACGCCAATCCACCATGTCCAGCAGAGCTGATCTCACAGGATACATATCCCTTGTATCCATACATCCAGCTTGCACCGCAGGTGCAAACCGAGTCAATGTGGCCCAATGATCAGCACGGGTATTGAAAAGCTCCAGCCTCAAGGCCCGATTCTCTCGGTCCTTATCTTCGAGCATCTCGGCAGTGGTACGAGTTAATGAGTCCTCTTGAGTGGAGTCAGCATAGATAGCCTGAAGATACCCTTGCGCTCCCGGAAGTGAAGCTGGCATGTAACGGAAGTCGGTGTTCCGAAGCAGGCCAGTCCGGACTCGCAAGATGGTCATCATGGAATAGGCAGCATCCTGCACAGCCATCTCAACAGTAACCCCGAGTCCCTAGGAACATTGAAGGGGCTCGGTAGATCCAGGATAAGAAGGAAATATCCTGACGGTGTAGAGATATTGGCTTTGATTAAAGTCGCGGAACTGCTCTTCGACGGTGTATTCGGGATACCAACGGTAGCCCGTCTCGATCATTACCCGGACTAACATAGCAGTATGACCGGGCACGTCGAGGCACCGGGTCAGGCGAACCACTTGGTTTTGAACACGGTTGGCCATCTGAAAGCACAACCACAATGCAAAAGACATCAGAATTTCTAGGGAAAATTGGACAGCATAACAGCTGTAAATGCTCAGAAAAAGATTTGAGACATCCATAACAGTTCGCAATACCACTCAACAACATCATATCAAGGTTCTGATCCAATTAGCAACATACTAAGAATAGTAGAAACTGAACTGGGACTTGTAACAACAATCCTATAAGCTACTACGGATTAGTAACACGTGAACCTGATAGAAGAAGAGAGCCTAGTCCTTAACCCACGTTGAATGAGAGGAGAGTGATCCAGATCAGAGGCATAGGATAAAGGAGTAAAAGAGCCTTACGTTCCCTCCCACAATCAATTCCCCTACATATAACTAAAGCATTTCTAGACTCGACATCTACCAGTTTGGCTCAACGAACCTACAGGCAGTCCGGCTCTGATGCCAACACTGTCAGGCCCCCGATTCCAAGTCACATCGATCTAGCCGGTAACACCTCATATCACTTTGCGGCCTCACGCACGGTATCCCACGGGTGTCGCCTTACCATGGCCCGGGACCGTTTGCGCCTTTTGGCTCACGTATATGATAGTGTCGCTAGCATCCATATGATAGAGAACCCGGGCCGACATGGCTAGTCGTGAACCCAAAGCGGCACAGACCTATGGAGACAGGCATACATGAATCACATCGAACATGTCGGTCATCAGCGAGTGATTCCGGGCTATAGCACTGGGCTAACAGGACTCCGGGGAACCCGGGCTGTAGCAGGCTAGGAAGGACTCCGGATATCACCGCGTGACATTTCCCCGAAGGGACAGACATAGGAACGAAGTGAAACACATGTCGGCCAGTCAAGTGTCCTGAGCAGTAGTGCTGGGCTAGCAGGACTCCGGTGAACCGGGCTGTAGCGGACTACTATGGCTCGAGGAACACTAGACTACATTTCCCCATAAGAAGGGCTGCCAAGGATAAACAACTAGATTGTCGGATCCCACTCATACCAAGCATTTCAATCATACACACAATATGCCCGATATGAGTACATACAACATGGCATCACAACAAAACTCTACAACTCAAGTACTTTATTTAAAGGCTCCAGAGAGCCATACATAACATGTTCATACAGATAGGGGTCACATGACCCGACACTCAAGTCATACAATCATACAAGCACATGCGGAAGCAACTAGTCTGAGTACAGACTCTAGAAAGAAGAAGGCTTCTCGAAGCCTGTCTATCTACATAGGGCCCTCCATGGACAGGATCACCACCTGGGTGGCTAGTCACTCGTCGACGTCAAGGTCTACGTAGAACCCATCGGAGGGGCGGTGTTGTCGTCTGAAAACAGTAATTAAGCAAACATGAGTACAAAGGTACTCAGCAAGTCTTACATCAGAACCTACTATACATGCTTATTCTCAAGAAGGTGGTGGGGTTAATGCAGCAAGCCAGCTTTGACTCTTGGCTAAGCTATCCTACGGAACTTCACCAGTAAAATAGTTTTCGCACACGAGTCCACTACTCACCAACACAATACTCCACCGGGGATCCTCCCTCATCATCCTACGAGAGGGCCATCCTCGGTACTCACACTTATCTTGAGTCTTTTATTAGTACCCATTAACTTGTCTATGAACTGTATAGGCAACAAAGTAGTCCTTTACCGCGAACACGGCTATTCGAATAGTTTAATACCCTGCAGGGGTGTAATTCTTCATACACGCTTTCACCACTTACCGCCGTTTACACGACATGTACTCGGCAACCTTCAAGCGGAAGCCCAGCGAGGGTGTCGGCCACGGCCTACCTAAACACTTAAGTCTCTAGTCCAGGTTTATCGCCTATCCAGGTTCCATCCGCAGGGAGTCCGGCCGAGGTTTCCACATACGGCCCCGAACGATGTGAACAGGGTTCCCGAGACACCAAACGGGTGACTCGGTACACCGTGCCACGGTGTATCTACCGCAACATAGCCCACCCCTAGGGTCAGTGCTACGCACGGCCGCCAACACATAGCCTACAAGCACCAGAAACTATTTGCAACTCCTGGATAGAGTACTAGGGTGACTAAGAAGCCGAGAGGGTCCATTGGTTTCGGGCCCAATGTACGGTAGTAACTGCATCTTAAATCACACATACAGATCTCAGTTCTTAGGGACGGCCTCAATGAAACAACCCACCATGTACTCCTACATGGCCTCTCATCGATACCTTTACCAAAACATGTTCAACACATCCCTCACATTACCGGCATAAGCATTTCACTCTGGCCCATCACCCAGATGAACCAGACCTGACACAACTCTAAGCATAGCAGGCATAGCAAGGTAGGAATCACATACATGGCTCAATCAACTCCTACACATGCTAGTGGGTTTCATCTAGTTACTGTGGCAATGACAGGTCATGCAGAGGATAAGGGTTCAACTACCGTAGCATACAGCAGTTTGAATCGCATTGTCTTAATGCAGTAAACAAGAGCAGAAGCGAGAACATGGGTTGTATCGGAATGATCAATGGTTGCTTGCCTTATGGAGTGGTAGTGGGATAATGCCCTTCAGTTGGATACTCGTGAATATCCTCGGAGGCAGAACCTACCACGAAGAACACATCGGAACACAATCAACACATGACGATATGCAACAATATGATGCATGCTATGACATGGCAATATGAATGTGTCTTGGCCTAATGCAAGCTATTAGAGAAAGGAATGAACTTATTTGAATCAAAGATTCAAATATTAGCTCATTAAACATGGCCTTAATAGTGCATTTCCTTATTCTGCTTAAACAGCAAGGTAAACTTGTTTTGTCATGCATGAAACCATTACAGATGGATAGATTGAATTTTTCTGATCATTTTTCATATATAAATCTTTGCATTTGGAGCTATGCTTGATTTTCTATGATTTTTAGAAGTTTTAACTATTTTCTGGAAATTCCTGAATAAAAATAAATCCAAAAAAGGCATTACTGCATCAGCATTGTGTCATGCTGACCTCAGCAGGTCAAAGGCGCCAGCCCAGGTCAAACCTGACTGGTGGGCCCCTTCTGTCAGCCTCTCAGCTAAATAACAGGATTAGATTAACACTAATTAGCTGTCAGTGGGGCCTAGGCCCACATGTCAGTGACTGATTTAATTAAAATTAATTTAAACTAATCCTAAATTAGTTAGCAGACCAGCCCCACCTGTCATAGACTCAGGGGGGTCTACCTGGGCCCACCCAGGAGTCAAACTGGGTCAAACTCGCCGGCGACTCGACGCCGGCGAGGCCCGATACGGCGGAGAGCTTCGGATTTGGTCCTCCGGTGACCAAATCGACGGTGGAGACGTGCTACGCGTAGCTGGGGAGCTGCCGCATCCAGTGGTGCAAGTGGTTGGACACGGGGACGCTGGAAACGACACCGGCGACGACCTTGGCGGTCGCCGGAGTTCGGGCGTGGATGGATTCGACGCTACGGTGCACGGGAGAGGGAGCTGGTGGTGGCTACGGGCTCCTGGTGCTGCGCTGAGCACAACGGTGAGCTTGGCCTTGAGCCACGGTGGCTCTGGCCACGACGGCGCCATGGTCGGCGGCGGGGAGCTCTCGGGTACGGTGGAAGTGGCTACTATAGAGGCCAAACGAGCACGGTAGCTAGGGAGAAAGGAAGAGGAGCTCACAGCGGGGTCGGAGAGGGGGTCAGCGAGCTCGGGGAGGACTTGAGGCCGGCGAATCGAACGACGGCGTCCGGCGGCCGTGGACGGGGAAGAAGGGCACCACGTCGTCTTGGGGTCGTCCGAGCTTGCGTGAGTCGACGGAGAGGTCCAGGGTGACGAGGCAGAGCGATTGGGCTCGTCGGAGGGGCGAGGGAGTGGCTCTGGTGGCAACTACGGCGATCGGCGGCGAGGGACGCGCTCGACCATCGCGAGAGAGAGTGAGAGAGACGAGGGGGTGAGTGCGAGAGGATGAGAGGGGACGTGGGGGTCGCTTGGCACCCCTAGGCGTCTCCAGGCGTCGGCGGAAGCAGGAGGTGGCCGGCGTGTGGCCGCGGGCGCCGGCCACGCGCTCCGCATCCTTCTGGCGCGAGGAGGATGATGACTGGAAGGGCCAGTCGGCTGGGCCGAGCCAGGTGGGCTGGCCAGCACAGGTAAGGCCCAGGTGGGCTTCCCTCTCTCTTTTTTTCTTTTTATTTGTTTCTGTTATTCTATTTAACTACAACTATTGGGCTTTATTAAAAATACTAAAACGTTTCCAAAAATCCTGAAAATAATTGTGGGCTCTGTTTAGAATATTTCCCACAGCAAACATTTATTTCCAGAATTATTTGAGCATTTAATTTATTTTATAGCATTTAAATGCCCAAATTCAAATACTTATGATTTAATTCAATGACCTTCTGTTGACCTAGAAAATTGTGCACCAATTTTGCCAGAGGTTTTAACCCAAGACAAAGAGGGTGAACTTTTTAGAAGGGCATTTCAGGTTCATTGAAAATAATTTTAGTAAACCCTAGTTATTTCCAGGGGGGTGTTGGGGGTTTCTGCCTTCCCCATTTCAAATTTAAGAGAAATTTTAAACATGATGCACACTCTAATGCTTGAACTATCTAGGGTGTGACAGAAGATGCCGCATTTTGGGAAAGGCCCGATGCGTGTGAAGAAGGCCAATGCCTGTGAAGCTGCCGCATTTTGGGAAGGGCCCGGTGCCTGTGAAGAAGGCCAATGCGTGTGAAGCTGCCGCATTTTGGGAAAGGCTCGGTGCCTGTGAAGAAGGCCAATGCCTGTGAAGCTGCCGCGTTTTGGGAAAGGCCCGGTGCCTGTGAAGAAGGCCAATGTCTATGAAGCTGCTGCATTTTGGGAAAGGCCCGGTGCCTGTGAAGAAGGCCAATGCCTATGAAGCTCGCCGCCCGTGACACTCTCACGTAATAATGAGTGGGGCTATACACGCCCGGAGTCTCCGGAGTGCCGCCCTCGAACCTCGGGGGCTCCCGCCCACGCCCAGTGGCAGCACTTAGCTCCGCGCTGGTGAGAAGACGTCGAAGACTAGAATAGGTGCCGGACGCGGCTTTTTCATTTGCTTTCTGCAGTTGGCTTGTTCGTTTCTATTTGAAGTTTTACTAGAGTTGTTGCCGTCCCAGGCTTGTGATTTTTTTGTCCTTTTCACTCACTTGCCTCATTTTCTCTCGCAAATCTCGCGAGGGAGGTTCGCGGGCGCCCTCGCAAGTGTTTTCTGCCCCGATCGTTTGAAGCTTTCCTATCCGGGTCCACTGCGGGAGCACCCCTCCTAGTCCGTGCCCCACGGGCATCGCGACACGAGCGCGGGAGCTGGGCCGATTTCCCTCGCAACCAGACCGAAGGCTACTCCTCCTGCTAATCCTTGCAGGACATGAAGCGCGCGGTGAGGCATCAGCCTCGGGAGGGGAGGCATCAGCCTCGGGAGGCGAGGACCACGTCAAGCCCCACTGAGCTAAATAATCCCCGCACATGGGCACGCGGCGTGGAAACATAACGCAGAAATAGCGGAAGCAGCACAATGATTTACAGCAACAGTTCTAACACACCCCCGTAGGGCCCTATACTACCTTCTTTTTCTGCGCAAGGAAAGAAGAAAAACAAAATGGGCACGACTTGCTCGGCACCAACTTGCGGCGAAAGCTCGAGCTGCCTCTGGGGGCTCAGGCGGATTCCTCCTCTCGCTTCACCGGGGCGCGACGGCGGGCTGACCCGCTACCTTCACCCAGGCGGGCGCGACTGCGCGGGGGCTGGTCGCGGCCACCGCTGAGGAGCTGCTGCCTGAGAAGGAGTCACCAAAGCTTGGCGAGCCCCAAGCGCCGCCGCCTACACGCCTGCTGCCGTCTTCATCCTAGTCAACACCGGGGCTGGGTAGGCGACCGCGGTCATCGTCTTCGGGGCAGCACCAAGCGCGGCGACTGTCTTCCCCAAACACCCTCACGTAGAGGGTGGCGTCGCCATTGAATTTGAAGTGCAGGGTGCATCGCCGGCTCAGGCCGCGCGCACGGGCAAACATTTGCCAGCCGTGGGTCAGGACCGCATCCCCAGAAGCGGAGACCTCCAGCGAAGCCCAAGAGGCCCTGCTGCAGCAACTATCTGCCTGAAGCCAGAGGCCGCCCCGAGCGTCGGCCGGTAGTTCACCTACAAAGAAACGGGGGAGCTGGAGCCAGGTGCTGGTTGGGTCCACCAACCACACGATGAACTCCGACAGCACCTCCGCCGAGCGAAAGCGTGGCCTGGGGGGCCTCGTGGCCACGGCGTGCCTCCCATCGGCAACCGGGCGCTCACCACCACGCAGGGAACCGCCTCCATGGCCACGGGAAGCCACTACGGGGATCGTGGGGTGCTTGCGAGGCGGCCCCGGCCGCGCTTGGTCGGTGGGGAGTCTGGCCCTGCCGGACGAGCTTTTCCTTTCTCCGCGGCCGAGAATCTCTTCGGCGGAGCCATGAGAATGACGAGTAGCCAAGAATAAGAAAAGGAGTAGCAGGAAGGGATACGCTAACAAGGCTCGCACAGTCCCGTACTTATAGCTGGAGAAGGCCAACCGCCGACCACCACGATCGCAGGTAATCATGACCCATTTCTCTGCATGCAGGGACTTGCCAAGTCGTGCAGTTGCCGAGGCGTCGTGGGGAAGCGCATATGCCCATGACCAATCTGTCGCCACGTGGCGCCCAAGGCCGCAGGCTATTGGGGCCCGTGGCGCTACGCACTTGCCCCTTCGCTTCTCTGCTAGGCCCAGCCGAGGCGCGCCTCGGGCCCGGGGGCTACTGTCAGCGTTCTGGGAATGGGGGTCCCAGACTTGCCTGCCTGCAGCCTGCGGCGTGGCTTGAGTGGGGGCCCAGTGCGGCCCAGCTTCATCAGCTCAAACTCAAGACCCTCGCGAGGGGCCAAGCCCTGCGGGGCGGACGACAGGAAGCTTCCTCAGGAGCAGCCTCATTAGGCAGGCTCATGAGGAGGCGGAGAGATCAAGGCAGGGGAACCTCACGAGGAGCCCGTGACGCAATCCATGGCGATCGAGATCAGGTGGGCGCCAGGCGGGCACCGGCCTGTGTAGTGTCCTTGTTTCCCCTTCGGTGCAAAGGGAACAAGCACAGTCCAAGGCATTGGGCAAAGGTTATCATTCCGGTGCAACGAGACCAAGACCAGCAGAGTGGCAGGACGGAGGTCATTGTGGAGCCCAAGACGGCGTCATCACCAACGCTTTTGGCAACCGAAGACCACCTTTGGTCAGGATAACTTGTACTGGATGTTCTCCTTCAAAATGGCCAATTGTTGGCGCCCTTCCCGCTCACATTTTTGGAAGAGGACCAGGGCCTCTATAAGTAGGACTAGCCACCATAGAGGGAAGGGGACCCGGGACCAAGTAGAACATACCACACCAGCACAAGAACACCTCTCGTGAGGCCGTTCTCCCCCTGTATTGTTCATCATCAGCCCCCGAGGCAATCCACCACACCACACATTGGAGTAGGGTATTACACCACATCGGTGGCCCGAACCAGTATAAACCTCGTGTCCTCTTTGTGTTCTTCTTTCCAGCCTAGATTTCTTGTGAGCCATAGAAGCGCGAGTCGATAGTGGAAAGATCTCCGTGCGCACCCCAGAGTTCGAACCTTAAGGGTCTGCCAGAAACCGAAGTCCAACAAGCACCATGAAACCCTATTTGCACCGCCACAACCTTCTGTACCCATGAGATCCCATCTTGGGGCCTTTTCCGGTGCTCCGCCAGAGGGGAATCGACCACGGAGGGCTTCTACATCAACACCATATCCTCTCTGATGATGTGTGAGTAGTTTACCACAGACCTTCAGGTCCATAGTTATTAGCTAGATGGCTTCTTCTCTCTCTTTGGATCTCAATACAAAGTTCTCCTCGATTCTCTTGGAGACCTATTCGATGTAATTCTTTTTGCGGTGTGTTTGTCGAGATCCGATGAATTGTGGGTTTATGATCAAGATTACCTATGAACAATATTTGATTCTTCTTTGAATTCTTATATGCATGATTTAAATATCTTTGCAAGTCTCTTCGAATTATCTGTTTGGTTTGGCCTACTAGATTGATCTTTCTTGCATTGGGAGAAGTGTTTAGCTTTGGGTTCAATCTTGCAGTTAGGGGTGGCAATGGGTACCCATTACCCGCCTACCCTATGGGTAAAAACCCTATTAGGGTAAGGGTATGGGACAGAAAATTACCCATGGGTACTTAAATGGGAAAATATCATACCCATTGGGTAGAGAGGGTACGGGTATAGGATCGTATAACCCATGCCCGCATACCCATGTACCCATCTAAAATGTTGGCAGGTGGGTTTCCGTTAATATCCCAATGTATTCATTTCCCCTCCTAATCACGCTAGGTAAAAACTCTAATGTATATTCAAATGATCTCTAATTTATCCTGATTTCATGAACTTAAAGTGTATGCATATGTGTTGTTATTTATGATTATGTGTTCTTATTTAATATTTTTATATGTCACTTTATAGGCAAGTATTTTTGTTTATGTGAATATGTTGTTGTTACAATATGTTGTTGTACATTGTTGTTTAAAATGTGTTGCTATTAATAATTTATGATTATATCCTACTTTTTACAACTATTTTCTACTCAATTGATGTGTTGTAAATGCGGGTATTTTTACCCGCGGGTATCCATATACCCTGTCGGGTAACGGGTATGGGAAAAAATTGTACCCTTGACGGGTATGGGTATGGGTGATGGGTAAACTCAGGGCGGACGGGTAAGGGTATGGGGTAGCTCCACCCATACCCATACCCTGCAGCTGCCATCCCTACTTGCGTTGTCCTTTCCCAGTGACAGCAGGGGCAGCAAGGCACGCATTGTATTGTTGCCATCGAGGATAAAAATATGGGGTTTATATCATATTGCTTGAGTTTATCCCTCTATATCATGTCATCTTGCCTAATGCGTTACTCTGTTCTTATGAACTTAATACTCTAGATGCATGCTGGATAGCGGTCGATGTGTGGAGTAATAGTAGTAGATGCAGAATCATTTCAGTCTACTTGTCACAAACGTGATGCCTATATACATGATCATGCCTAGATATTCTCATAACTATGCGCTTTTCTATCAATTGCTCGACAGTAATTTGTTCACCCACCGTAGAATATGCTATCTTGAGAGAAGCCACTAGTGAAACCTATGGCCCCGGGTTTATTCTCCATTATATTATTTTCCCGTCAACTTGCCAATTTCTGTTG
The DNA here is from genome assembly GCF_056163025.1 of Triticum urartu. Lineage (NCBI taxonomy): Eukaryota > Viridiplantae > Streptophyta > Magnoliopsida > Poales > Poaceae > Triticum > Triticum urartu. Next base: position 67,258,534 of record NC_141876.1, on the reverse strand, counting down.
CTGTTTATTTTGCAATCTTTACTTTTCAATCTATACAATAAAAATACCAAAAATATTTATCTTATTATCTTTATCAAATCTCACTTTTGCAAGTGGCCGTGAAGGGACTGACAACCCCTTTATCGCGTTGGTTGCAAGGTTCTTAATTGTTTGTGCAGGTATGAGGGATTTGCATGTAGTCTCCTACTAGATTGATACCTTGGTTCTCAAAAACTGAGGGAAATACTATGCTACATTGCTGCATCACCCTTTCCTCTTCAAGGGAAAACCAACGCATTCTCAAGAGGTAGCAAGAAGGATTTCTGGCGCCGTTGCCGGGGAGATTTGCACCAAGTCAAGTCGAGATTTGATCTCCCGTCAGCTAGCCATTTCTGGCGCCGTTGCCGGGGAGATCTACGCTCAAGTCAAGACATACCAAGTACCCATAATGAACTCTTCTCCCTCGCATTACATTATTTGCCATTTGCCTCTCGTTTTCCTCTCCCCCACTTCACCCTTGCCGTTTTATTCGCCCTTCTTTTTCCGTTCGTATCTTTTCGCTTGCTTCTTGTGTGCTTGTGTGTTGGATTGTTTGTCACGATGGCTCAAGACAATACTAAATTGTGTGACTTTTCCAATACCAACAATAATGATTTTATTAGCACTCTGGTTGCTCCTCTTAACGATGCTGAATCTTGTGAAATTAATACCGCTTTGCTGAATCTTGTCATGAAAGATCAATTTGCTGGCCTTCCTAGTGAAGATGCCGCTACCCATCTAAACAACTTTGTTGATTGTGTGATATGCAAAAGAAGAAATATGTGGATAGCGATATTGTTAAATTGGAGCTATTTCCTTTTTCACTTAGAGATCATGCTAAAACTTGATTTTCCTCTTTGCCTAAAAATAGTATTGATTCTTGGAATAAGTGCAAAGATGCTTTTATCTCTAAGTATTTTCCTCCCGCTAAGATCATCTCTCTTAGAAACGATATTATGAATTTTAAGCAACTTGATCATGAGCATGTTGCACAATCTTGGGAGAGGATGAAATTAATGATACGTAATTGCCCTACACATGGTTTGAATTTATGGATGATTATACAAAAAAATTATGTTGGGTTGAATTTTGCTTCTAGAAATCTTTTGGATTCGGCCGCGGGAGGCACTTTTATGGAAATCACTTTAGGATAAGCTACTAAACTCCTAGATAGTATTATGGTTAATTATTCTCAATGGCACACCGAAAGATCTACTGGTAAAAAGGTTCATGCGATAGAAGAGATTAATGTTTTGAGTGGTAAGATGGATGAACTTATGAAATTGTTTCCTAATAAGAGAGTTTCTTCTGATCCTAATGATATGCCTTTGTCTACTTTGATTGAGAATAATAATGAATCTATGGTGTGAATTTTGTTGGTAGGAACAATTTTGGTAACAACACATATAGAGGAAATTTTAATTCTAGGACGTTCCCTAGTAATTCCTCTAATAATTATGGTAATTCCTACAACAACTCTTATGGAAATTTTAATAAGATGCCCTCTGATTTTGAGACTAGTGTTCAAGAATTTATGATTTATCAAAAGAATTTCAATGCTTTGCTTGAAGAAAAATTGCCTAAGATTGATGAGTTGGCTAGGAACGTGGATAGAATTTCTCTTCATGTTGATTCTTTGAAACTTAGATCTATTCCACCTAACCATGATATCAACGAGTCTCTCAAAGCCATGAGAATTTCCATTGATGAGTGCAAGGAAAGAACCACTAGGATGCGTCCTAAAAAGGATTGTTTTGTAAAAGCGTGTTCTTCTAGTTTTCAAGATAATAACGATGAAGATCTAAAAGTGATTGATGTGTATCCTATTAAATATTTGTTTTACAATATGTATCTTGATAAAGATGGGGCTGGAGATGAGTCAACTTTAGTTAAAAGGCGTCCCAATGATTCGGAGTTTTTAGATCTTGATGCAAAAATTGATAAAAGTGGGATTAGAGATGTCAAAACTTTACATAGCAATGAACCCACTATTTTGGATTTCAAGGAATTTAATTATGATAATTGTTCTTTGATAGATTGTATTTCCTTGTTGCAATCCGTGTTAAATTCTCCTCATGCTTATAGTCAAAACAAAGCTTTTACCAAACATATCGTTGAAGCTTTAATGCAATCCTATGAAGAAAAGCTTGAATTAGAAGTTTCTATCCCTAGAAAAATTTATGATGAGTGGGAACCTACTATTAAAATTAAAATTAAAGATCATGAATGATATGCTTTGTGTGATTTGGGTGCTAGTGTTTCCACGATCCCAAAAACTTTGTGTGATGTCTTAGGTTTCCATGAATTTGATGATTGTTCTTTAAATTTGCATCTTGCGGATTCCCCTATTAAGAAACCTATGGGAAGGATTAATGATGTTCTTATTGTTGCAAATAGGAATTATGTGCCCGTAGATTTCATTATTCTTGATATAGATTGCAATCCTACATGTCCAATTATTCTTGGTAGACCTTTCCTTAGAACGATTGGTGCAATTATTGATATGAAAGAAGGAAATATTAGATTCCAATTTACATTAAGGAAAGGCATGGAACACTTTCCTAGGAAGAAAATTAAATTACCTTATGAATCTATTATGATAGCCACATATGGATTGCATACCAAAGATGACAATACCTAGGTCTATTCTTGTTTTTATGCCTAGATAGGGGCGTTAAACGATAGCGCTTGTTGGGAGGCAACCCAATTTTATTTTTGTTTCTTGCTTTTTGTTCCTATTTATTAATAAATAAATCATCTATCCTATGTTATTATTGTTTTTTTATGTTTTAATTAGTGTTTGTGCCAAGTAAAGCCTTTAGGATCTTCTTGGATGATAGTTGTTTCATCTTGCTGAAAAAAACAGAAAGTATGCGCTCACGAGAATAATTTTCATTTTTAACCAGAGAGCGATAAAATACCAATTCCAACTGAAGTAGATCAATATACAAATTATTTAGGTCTTCCTAATTTGTTACGAGTTTTGGAGTTACTGAAGTATTCTAAACCTACATATTACTACAGACTGTTCTGTTTTTGATAGATTCTGTTTTTCGTGTGTTGTTTGCTTATTTTGATGAATCTATGGCTAGTATAGGGGGGTATGAACCATAGAGAAGTTGAAATACAGTAGGTTTAACACCAATACAAATAAAGAATGAGTTCATTACAGTACCTTGAAGTGGTGGTTTGTTTTCTTATACTAACGGAGCTCATGAGATTTTCTGTTGAGTTTTGTGTTGTGAAGTTTTCAAGTTTTGGGTAAAGATTTGATGGATTTGAAATAAGGAGTGGCAAGGGCCTAAGATTGGGGATTCCCATGGCACCCCAAGGTAAGATTCAAGGACAACCAAAATCCTAATCTTGGGGATGCCCCGGAAGGCATCCCCTCTTTCGTCTTCGTCCATCGGTAACTTTACTTGCAGCTATATTTTTATTCCCCACATGATATGTGTTTTGCTTGGAGCGTATTGTATGATTTGAGTCTTTCCTTATTAGCTTACCACAGTCATCCTTGCTGTACACACCTTTTGGAGAGGCACACATGAATTGGAATTTATTAGAATACTCTATGTGCTTCACTTATATCTTTTGAGCTAGATAATTTTGCTCTAGTGCTTCACTTATATCTTTTTAGAGCACGGTGGTGGTTTTATTTTATAGAAATTATTGATCTCTAATGCTTCACTTATATCATTTTGAGAGTCTTTTAGAACAGCATGGTAATTTTCTTTGGCTATAAAATTAGTCCTAATATGATAGGCATCCAAGATGGGTATAATAAAAACTTTCATAAAATGTGCATTGAATACTACGGGAAGTTTGATACTTGATGATTGTTTTGAGATATAAAGATGGTAATATTAGAGTCCTGCTAGTTGAGTAGTTGTGAATTTGAGAAATACTTGTGTTGAAGTTTGCAAGTCCCGTAGCATGCACGTATGGTGACCGTTGTGTGACAAATTTGAAACATCAGGTGTTCTTTGATTGTCATCCTTATGACTGGCGGTTGGGGACGAGCGATGGTCTTTTCCTACCAATCTATCCCCCTAGGAGCATGCACGTAATGCTTGGTTTTTAATGACTTGTAGGTTTTTGCAATAAGTATGTGTGTTCTTTATGACTAAGGTTGAGTCCATGGATTATACGCACTCTCATCTTTCCATCATTGCTAGCCTCTTAGGTACCGTGCATTGCCCTTTCTCACCTTGAGAGTCAGTGCAAACTTCGCCCGTGCATCCAACCCCCATGATATGATATGATCTATCACACATAAACCTCCTTATATCTTCCTCAAAACAGCCACCATACCTACCTATCATGGCATTTCCATAGCCATTCCGAGATATATTGCTATGCAACTTTCCACCGTTTCATTTATTATGACACGCTTCATCATTGTCATATTGCCTTGCATGATCATGTAGTTGACATCGTATTTGTGGCAAAGCCACCATGCATAATTTATCATACATGTCACTCTTGATTCATTGCCCATCCCGGTACACCGCCGGAGGCACTCATATAGTCATATTTTGTTCTAGTATCGAGTTGTAATCATTGAGTTGTAAATAAATAGAAGTGTGATGATCATCATTAATAGAGCAAGTCTAAAAAAATATAGAGAAAAGAAATAAAAGGGGCAATGCTACTATCCTTTTCTCCACACTTGTGCTTCAAAGTAGCACCATGATCTTTATGATAGAGAGTCTCTTACTTTGTCACTTTCATATAGTAGTGGGAATTTTTCATTATAGAACTTGGCTTGTATATTCCAATAATGGGCTTCCTCAAATGCCCTAGGTCTTTGTGCAAGAGCAAGTTGGATGCACACCCACTTAGTTTCTTTTATTGAGCTTTCATACATTTATAGCTCTAGTGCATCCGTTGCATGGCAATCCCTACTCCTTGCATTGACATCAATTGATGGGAATCTCCCTAGCCCATTGATTAGCCGCGTCAATGTGAGACTTTCTCCTTTTTGTGTTCTCCACACAACCCCCATCATTATATTCTATTCCACCCATAGTGTTATGTCCATGGCTCACTCTCATGTATTGCGTGAAAGTTGAAAAAAGTTTGAGATTACTAAAGTATGAAACAATTGCTTGGCTTGTCATCGGGGTTGTGCATGATGAGAGCATTTTTGTGTGACGAAAATGAAGCATAGCCAAACTATATGATTTTGTAGGGATAAGCTTTCTTTGGCCATGTTATTTTGAGAAGACATAATTGCTTAGTTAGTATGCTTGAACTATTATTATTTTTATGCCAATATTAAACTTTTATCTTGAATATTTCGGATATGAACATTCATGCCACAATAAATAGAATTACTTTGAAAATTATGTTAGGTAGCATTCCACATCAAAAATTCTGTTTTTATCATTTACCTACTCGAGGACGAGCAGGAATTAAGCTTGGGGATGCTTGATACGTCTCCAACGTATCTATAATTTTTTATGGTTCCATGCTATTATATTATCTGTTTTGGATGTTTAATGGACTTTATTATGCACTTTTATATTATTTTTTGGACTAACCTATTAAACGAAGGCCCAGTGCAAATTGCTGTTTTTTTGCCTATTTCAGTGTTTCGCAGAAAAGGAATATCAAACGGAATCCAAACGGAATGAAACCTTCACGAGGATCGTTTTTGGAACAAACGCAATCCAGGAGACTTGGAGTGGATGTCAAGCAAGCAGCAAGGAAGCCACGAGGCAGGAGGGCGCGCCCTAAGGGGGTGGGCGCGGCCCCCACCCTCGTGGGCCCCTCGCGGCTCCACCGACCTACTTCTTTCGCCTATATATACTCATATACCCTGAAAACATCCAGGAGCACCACAAAACCCTATTTCCACCGCCGCAACCTTCTGTACCCGTGAGATCCCATATTGGGGCCTTTTCCGGTGCTCCACTGGAGGGGGGATCGATCACGGAGGGCTTCTACATCAACACCATAGCCTCTCCGATGATGTGTGCGTAGTTTACCACAGACCTTCTTGTCCATAGTTATTAGCTAGATGGCTTCTTCTCTCTCTTTGGATCTCAATACAAAGTTCTCCTCGATTCTCTTGGAGATCTATTCGATGTAATTCGTTTTGCGGTGTGTTTGTTGAGATCCGATGAATTGTGGTTTTATGATCAAGATTATCTATGAACAATATTTGATTCTTCTTTGAATTCTTATATGCATGATTTAAATATCTTTGCAAGTCTCTTTGAATTATCAGTTTGGTTTGGCCTACTAGATTGATCTTTCTTGCATTGGGAGAAGTGTTTAGCTTTGGGTTCAATCTTGCAGTGCCCTTTCATAGTGACAGCAGGGGCAGCAAGGCACGCATTGTATTGTTGCCATCGAGGATAAAAAGATGGGGTTTATATCATATTGCTTGAGTTTAGCCCTCTACATCATGTCATCTTGCCTAATGCGTTACTCTGTTCTTATGAACTTAATACTCTAGATGCATGCTGGATAGCGGTCGATGTGTGGAGTAATAGTAGTAGATGTAGAATCGTTTCGGTCTACTTGTCACGGACGTGATGCCTATATACATGATCATGCCTAGATATTCTCATAACTATGCGCTTTTCTATCAATTGCTCGACAGTAATTTGTTCACCCACCGTAGAATATGCTATCTTGAGAGAAGCCACTAGTGAAACCTATGGCCCCGGCTCTATTCACCATTATATTATTTTCCCTTCAACTTGCCAATTTCTGTTGCCATTTATTTTGCAATCTTTACTTTTCAATCTATACAACAAAAATACCAAAAATATTTATCTTATTATCTTTATCAGATCTCACTTTTGCAAGTGGTCATGAAGGGACTGACAACCCCTTTATCGCGTTTGTTGCAAGGTTCTAGATTGTTTGTGCAGGTACGAGGGATTTGCGTGTAGTCTCCTACTAGATTGATACCTTGGTTCTCAAAAACTATGGGAAATACTTATGCTACTTTGCTGCATCACCCTTTCCTCTTCAAGGGAAAACCAATGCATGCTCAAGAGCTAGCAGAAATGTAGCAATTATAGATGTTCCTCGTGTATTTAGTACATCCAAATTTGATTTATTTCTCACATGCATAACAATAAAAAATTGTACCCACTACAATTGAACATCGCACTAGAGAATTGAACCAAACAGTTAACTGAACACCGCAACAAATGAACCAAATAATTAACTGAGCACCACATTGCATGATAGAACAGCTTGGAAATATAGCAATTGTATATGCTTCTCACGTATTTAGTACATCCAAAATTTATTTATTTATCTTATGCATAACAATACATAATTGTATCCACAAGAATTGAACATCACATTGCAGAATTGAACCAAACAGTTAACTGAACATCACAACAAATGAACCAAACAGTTAACTCAACACCACATGACACAATATATAGAATATATATACTAGAATATCAGATTACATAGTAACATTACATAGGGCAATTTACTAGAATTTCTAAAGGAAAGGAAGGAGCAGCACATGCAATAGATAAACTAAACATGCTTAATCGGCATAGCTAACTGGACATAGGCCCTTATAGTAAGCTAAAAAACAAGCTACTCCTCATCATCGGAGATATTGATGACGATGGGCTCCTTAAACTTGGAAGAGGGCGAGGCCTCCACATCATGGATGCCCTCCTCATAGTGGTGAGTTGCATGAGCTGATCTGGGCACCAACCTACTGGATCTGGAGTTGAGATAAGCATGGGTACGCTGAGAAAACACATCGTAGTATTTGTCGAAGGCACCGGCCATGGCCTCGAGAAAACACCACAACTGTTATTTAAAGCAGCCAACCGCGTGGCGACGTCCGTGCGCGAGGCATCGACGGTGGCCTCGGCGGTGAGGTGCTCCTCCAAGATCTGGAGGTCGGCATGCAAGGCAGCCATCGTGACCTCATCCGCGTGTGCGGCCATGATTTTCTTCTCCGCTGACAAATGCTCCTTGAGCTCATCGCTATACTGTGTGCTCCATGGCTTTGAGCGGCACTAATTTGCGGTATGGGGCGGTGATTTGGGTGGAACTTATCACACCGCCGAGGAACAGACTGCTGTTGTGATGTTCTCACCATTTGCTATCCCCGTCGCAGATGTTTTTGCCGCCGTCTCTGCTTTAGCATCTGCCCTTTCGGCTGTCGCAGCCATCCTATCGGAGATTGCGGTCACGGTCATGGAGGTTTTGAGTGTGCTCATGGTGGATGCAGTCGTCTCGGGCCGGAGTGCGTCGCCGAAGTTGCCCTCACGACACGGATCCATGTCCCCATCTTTCACCGGCGACAATTGATGTGGCTTGAACTACGTCGGTATTTCCCCAAAGAGGAAGGGATGATGCAACACAACTATGGTAGGTATTTCCCTTGGTGATGAGACCAAGGTTATCGAACCAGTAGGAGAACCACGCAACACCACATAAACAGCTCATGCACACAAAGAACAAATACTTGCAACCCGACGTAAGAGAGGGGTTGTTAATCCCTCATGGGTAAAAAGATAGGTAAAATTGTAGTACATTGGATAAATGGATCTCGTGGGAACAATGATGGCATGGTGTTGCTTTTTACAAGGTTCTGACAATCGTTCGGCTCTCACTGTCGACGATATGCTAACAGTTCCTTAGGCTTCACCATAGTCAAGAATAGTGAACTGTTGCAAATGCAAGAGGGTGGTGAACATGGATGATCTTCTAGGGGGTCAAGCGTATTAGACAAAGTTTAGTGTGGGGGAACGAGATATTTAATTAAGTCTCTTCTTTCACACACCCTGAAAGTTAAGCTAGCAACAAGGATTATCACTTTATGGTGTGCATGTAGGTAGCTAGGCTTGTCCAGAAACCCTAGAAACCATGTAATTAAAATTTGCCAAACCGATTAGAGGACGTCTAACTTGGTTTTGCAGGGTTTTCATATGATGTGGTATAGCCTTCATTATGATAATGAGTTTATGTATGAGATGGTTATTGATACGTCTCCATCGTATCTACTTTTCCTAATGCTTTTCCACTTGTTTTGGACTCTAATTTTCATGATTTGAATTAAACTAACCTGGCCTGGTGCAGTTTTCAGCATAACTACCATGGTGTTGTTTTTGTGCAGAAATAAAAGTTCTCGGATTGGAACGAAACTTTGTGAGGAATTTTTATACAATAAAAGAGAATTTCTGGAGCCAAGAACCACCGGAGGGGGGCACCTGGGTGGGCACAACCCACCAGGGCGTGTCTGCCTCCCAGGCGCGCCCAGGTGGGTTGTCCCCACCTTGTGGCCCCGTAGACCCTGAATCCGATGCTATAAAATCCTATCTTTCCAGAAAAAACCCAAGGAGGAAGAATTATCTCGTTTCGCGATACAGAGCCGCTGTTACCTCCTGTTCTTCATCAGGAGGCCAAATCTAGAGTCCGTTTGGGGCTCCAGAGAAGCGGATCTTCCGTCTTCGTCATAACCAAGCCTCCTCCATCGCCAATTCCATGATGCTCTCCACCGGGAGTGAGTAATTCCTTCTGAGGCTCGCTGGTCGGTGAGGAGTTGGATGAGATTCATCATGTAATCAAGTTAGTTTTGTTAGGGCTTGATCCCTAGTATCCACTATGTTCTGAGATTGATGTTGCTATGGCTTTGCTATGCTTAATGCTTGATACTTTGGGCATGGGTGCCATGATTTCAGATCTGAATCGTTTATGTTATCACCATTATATCTATGTTCTAGATCCGATCTTGCAAGTTATAGTCACCTACTACGTGTTATGATCCGGCAACCCCGGAGTGACAATAGTCAGGACACTTCCCAGGGATGGCCGTAGTTTGAGGAGTTCATGTATTCACCATGTGTTAATGCTTTGTTCTGGTTCTCTATTAAAAGGAGGCCTTAATATCCCTTAGTTTCCAATAGGACCCCGCTGCCACGGGAGGGTAGGACAAAATATGTCATGCAAGTTCTTTCCATAAGCACGTATGACTATTTACGGAATACATGCCTACATTATATTTATGAACTGGAGCTAGTGCCGTATCGCCCTAGGTTATGACTGTTATATGATGAATATCATCCAACAAATCGCCGATCCAATGCCTATGATTTTACTACATATTGATCTTGCTAAGTTACTACTAATGTTGTTACTATCATCACTACTACAAAACTATTGCTATCACTATTACCGTTACTGTTGCTGCTACCACTACTATCAAATATATCATATTACTGTGCTACTGATCACGTTGCTACAGATAATTAATCTCCAGGTGTGACTGAATTGACAACTCAGTTGCTAATACTTGCGAATATTCTTTGGCTCCCCTTGTGTCGAATCTATAAATTCGGGTTGAATACTCTACCCTCAAAAACTGTTGCGATCCCCTATACTTGTGGGTTATCAATTATATGTGCAATATTAAGTGGCCTGCGTGTCATGGCACGACGGCTGGAGCCATGAGATTGCCACCTTAATGTAGATACCGTAGAGATAGGTTACAGGTGACGGTGGCAAGACGTGAATGGAGGACCCTGATACGTCCATTTTGCATCATGTTTTCCTACTACTATTTATGACATTTTTATCCATAATAATGCTTTTTGGAGTAATTCTAATGTCATTTCTCTCATAATATGCAAGGTATACACAAAGAGGGAGAATTCCGGCAGCTGGAAATCTGGACCTAGAAAAGCTACGTCAGGCCACCTATTCTGCACAACACCAAACAAGCTGAAACTTCACGGAGATTTTTTTACCAAATATATGATGAATATTGGAGCAAATAACTACTATAGGGGCCCAAAAGGTGGGCACAACCCACCTGGGCGCGCCAGGGAGCCCAGGCACGCCTTGGTGGGTTGTGCTCACCCAGGCCCACCTCCGGTGCCCATCTTCTGCTATATAAGTCATTTTAACCTAGAAAAAATAAGGGGAGGACTTTCGGGATGGAGCGCCACCGTCTCGAGGCGGAACTTGGGCAGGAGCACTTTTGCCCTCCGGCGGAGCGATTCCATCGGGGGAACTTCCCTCCCGGAGGGGGAAATCATCGTCATCATCATCACCAACAACTCTCCCATCTTGGGGAGGGCAATCTCCATCAACATCTTCAACAAAACCATCTCATCTCAAACCCTAGTTCATCTCTTGTGTTCAATCTTGTTATGGGAACTATAGATTGGTGCTTGTGGGTGACTAGTAGTGTTGATTACATCTTGTAGTTGATTGCTATATGGTTTATTTGGTGGAAGATTATATGTTCAGATCCAATATGCTATTTAATACCCCTCTGATCTTGAGCATGATTATCATTTGTGAGTAGTTACTTTTGTTCTTGAGGTCACGGGAGAAATCTTGTTGCAAGTAATCATTTGAACTTGATATGTGTTCGATATTTTGATAGTGTGTATGTTGTGATTCCCTTAGTGGTGTCATGTGAACGTCAACTACATGACACTTCACCATATTTGGGCCTAAGGGAATGCATTGTGGAGTAGCAATTAGATGATGGGTTGCGAGAGTGATAGAATCTTAAACCCTAGTTTATGCGCTAGTCCGTAAGGGACCGATTGGATCCAAAAGTTTAACGCTATGGTTAGAATTTATTCTTAATACTTTTCTCGTAGTTGTGGATGCTTGCGGGAGGGTTAATCATAACTAGGAGATTTGTTCAAGTAAGAACAACACCTAAGCACCGGTCCACTCACATATGAAATTATCAAAGTACCAAACACGAATTAAACCAACATGATGAAAGTGACCAGATGAAAATCCCGTGTACCCCCAAGAACGCTTTGTTTATCATAAGATACCGTTTTGGCCTATCCTTTGCCTCAAAAGGATTGGTATATCTTGCTGCACTTTTGTTACTACTATCGTTACTTGCCCGTTACAAATTATCTTGCTATCAAACTACTCAGTTACTTACAATTTCAACACTTGCAGGCATTACCTCACTAAAAACTACTTGCCATTTCCTTCTGCTCCTCGTTGGGTTCGACACTCTTACTTATCAAAAAGAGCTACAATTGATCCCCTATACTTGTGGGTCAGCAAGGCTATTTTTGGCACCGTTGCCGGGGAGTGAAGCGCCTTTGGTAAGTGGAATTTGGTAAGGAAACATTTATATAGTGTGCTGAAATTTATTGTCACTTGTTACTATCGAAAACAATCCTTTGAGGGGTTTGTTCGGGGTATCTTCACCTTGACCGGAAACACAATTAGCTACCCCTGAACCTATTGCACCTACTAAAAATATTGAATATGAAATTCCTTCGGGTATGATAGAACAACTGCTGGCTAATCCTTATGCAGGAGATGGAACCGAACATCCTGATATGCACTTGATATATGTAGAACAAATTTGTAGATTGTTCAAGCTTGCAGGTTTACCCGGGGATGAAGTTATGAAAAAGGTTTTCCCTTAATCTTTGAAGGGAAAAGCATTGCCATGGTATAGGCTATGCGATGATATTGGATCTTGGAATTGGAATCGTTTGAAATTGGAGTTCCACCAAAAATTTATCCTATGCATCTAGTTCATCGTGATAGGAATTATATATATAATTTTTGGCCTCGTGAAAGAGAAAGTATCGCTCTAGCTTGCGGGAGGCTTAAGTCAATGTTATATTCATGCCCCAATCATGAGCTCTCAAAATAAATTATTATCCAGAACTTTTATGCTCAACTTTCTCGTGATGATCAAACCATGCTTGATACTTATTGTGCTGGTTCTTTTATGAGGAAGACTATTGAATTCCGGTGGGATCTTTTGGAAAGAATTAAACGCAACTCTGAAGATTGGGAACTCGATGAAGGTAAAGAGTCAGGTATTAAGGTTAAGTATGATTGTGTTAAATCTTTTATGAATACCGATGCTTTTCAAAAGTTTAGCACTAAATATGGACTTGACTCTGAGATAGTAGCTTCCTTCTGTGAATCATTTGCTACTCATGTTGATCTCCCTAAAGAGAAGTGGTTTAAATATCACACACCTATTAAAGAAGAAATTAAAGAACCGGTACCAATTAAGGAAGAAACCATAATTTATAATGTTGATCTAGTTGTTCCTTCTGCTTATATTGAGAAATCACCTTTCTCTGTTAGGATAAAGGAACATGCTAAAGTTTCAACTGTGGTTAACAAAAGCTATATTAGAACACCTAAACCTGATTAACAAATCAAAGTAGAACCTAGTATTGCTATGGTTAAAGATCTCTTGGAAGAAGATATGGATGGGCATGTTATTTACTTCTGCGAAGAAACTGCTAGAATTGCCAAACCTAATAAAAATGATAAACATAGACCTGTTGTTGGCATGCCTGTTGTCTCAGTTAAAATAGGAGATCACCGTTATCATGGTTTATGTGACATAGGTGCTAGCATGAGTGATATTCCTTACACCTTATATCAAGAAATTATGAATGACATAGCACCTACACAAATAGAAGACATAGATGTTACTATTAAACTTCACTACTGCAGGATGCTGCTAACGCGACACTACGTTCAGAGACCCTTCGACGAAACTGTGTGCGATGCCATAACCGCAAACGACGGCGTAAAAAACCGTCAAAAAGGTGCAAAACATTTGCGATGGAGGATGCATGAAACATGGTTCAGATTTTAGTTGTGTGTGCGATGCAGGGCATACAGTTCATCTCAATTAACTATTTGCGATGAGGAGGAAAAAAATAAACGGGCAGCCAGATGAAGGTGTGTGCAATGTACAGTATACGGTTCACTCGGATGAACTATTTGTGATCAGGAAACACAATGGAAATGGTCAGCCAGATCAAAGGTGTGTGCGATATGCGGCATGCGGTTCACTCGGATGAACTGTTTGCGTTGAGACATGAGAATAGAAACGGTTCAAATGAACAAGATGTGTGTGATACGCGACAAACAGGTCTGTAATCAGAAATGTGTGTGAATACCGATAATAACATAGACGATTACTGCTAATAAGACGTGTGTGTTGTGCGATGGGATTGCATACAGAACAACAACATATATACACACACACACACTTATAAGGACATGGTTGCATAACCAAATTAAACATCCACTTATATAGGTGGCTGCTACAACCATGGCAGTTGCACACACCAAAGTAAACTATTACATGCATAATTACATAGGTGGATACTACACACATGACATTTCCACACACCAATAAAGTAAACTATATATTACATGCATGATTAAATAGCATAAACGATCATCTGATCATCATCTACTTCTTGTGACGCTTGCTCTGCTTGTGGCTCAATCCGGGCTCGTCAATTTTGGTAACGAGGCACTTCCTCATGTCAACGATCTGCCTGTGCATATTGTAGCATGTGTATACGCTCTTGGCCGCAAACCTGAGGTGAGGTTCATCTAGTTGCCGCATCCAGGCCCCGTGCCAGGATACGAGACTTGTTCTCTAGGCATCCTGCTTCATCTTTTCGTAGTAGGGGTCGATGATGGCCGAGGCGAGTTTGACCAGGGAGTCCTTCTTCGTGCTGCCCCAGAACTTGTAGTGGTCACGAATTTTGACAAGGTTCTTGCAGGCCAAGCCCGTAACACTGAGCGCTTTTACATCGTTGGTGGTTTCCACCGTGGCGAACTTGTAGTCAGTGCTGTTGACAAACCTGTTGAAACGGTCGCAAGGCTCTGTGGCCATGCAGTAGTGGTAGATCAGGACATGATGGCGCACATACAACTGGGCGATGGCAACCTTATGATCTATGCCGGGACGACCGACAGTGTACTGGAGGACGATGCCGACCACCTTGTACTTGTCTCGAGCAAGCAACTGCTCAATGCTGTTGATCTAGTCGTCCACCATAGCCAAGTCGATGGTGTACACCACCGAGAGACCCGTCTCCCTCACATGGGTCTCCACTCTATGCTCGCCGAACTCCATTCGAGCGCTGCTGGACATCCCCTCTCCATGTGTTGTTGTGGGTGTGCTTGTTGTATTGTGGGGCGCGATCGAAAGGTTGAAGAGACTAAGGTTATAATTCCCGCTTGAATTAAAGGGGAAGTCAGACGGCCAGGAATATTGGTAGGACCTGATGGCAGTTCTACTTTGCAGTGCGTTACTCCATCGTGCCACATGTAACTGCATCGCGTGGCAACACGCCTAGCACAACCGCATGCATACGGGGCCCCCGACATGATCGTGCGCATGCCCAACCGTTGGCAGAGCGCGCGCGGAGGGACGCGAGCAGAGTGCTCCGCATATAGCAGTTGAACACGCAAGGAAAAGTTGTCCACAAGCCGAGCACGTCGACGGACGCGAGCAGAGAGCACCAACGGACGCGAGCAGAGTGCACCAACAGACGCGAGCAGAGCGCGCCGCGGCGCCTAACGGCGAGCACAGCATGCTGCGGCACCTGATAACCCACAAGTATATGGGATCAATTGTAGCCTCTTTCGATAAGTAAGAGTGTCGAACCCAACGAGGAGCTAAAGGTAGAACAAATATTCCCTCAACTTCTATCGACCACCGATACAACTCTATGCATGCTTAACGTTAGCTTTACCTAGAACAAGTATGAAACTAGAAGTACTTTGTAGGTGTGATAGGATAGGTTTGCAAGATAATAAAGGGCATGTAAATAAAAACTGGGGGCTGTTTAGATGAAGACACAACTAAGTTAGTTTTAGTAGAGAGTTTTTTGTCACACAAGAAATTTATTTGTCCCTAGGCAATCAATAACTAGACCGGTAATCATTATTGCAATTTTATTTGAGGGAGAGGCATAAGCTAACATACTTTATCTTCTTGGATCATATGCACTTATGATTGGAACTCTATCAAGAATCCGCAACTACTAAAGATCATTAAGGTAAAACCCAACCATAGCATTATAAGGCATCAAGTCCTCTTTATTCCCATACGCAAACAACCTACTTAGTCGGGTATGTGTTTCTATCACTCACGCCACCCACCATAAGCAAATCATGAACATATTGCAAACCCTACAATGGGGACCCCTCACGCTTGTGCGACATGGAGAGCACCATAGGATAACACCAATAATAAAACATGCAACTCAAACCAATCACGATCATCAATTAACCCATAGGACAAAACAAATCTACACAAACATCATAGGATAGCCATACATCATTGGGAAATAATATATAGCATTGAGCACCATCTTTAAGTAGAGATTACAGCGGGTAAAAGAGGGGTTACACCGCTGCATAGAGGGGGGAAGAGTTGGTGATGAGGGCGGTGAAGTTGTTGGTGTAGATTGCGGCGATGATGATGGCCCTGACGGTGTTCCGGCGCCACCGGGAGAGAGGGGGAGAGAGCCCCCCTTCTTCTTCTTCTTCCTTGACCTTAGCCCTAGATGGGAGAAGGGTTTCCCCTTTGGCCCATGGCCTCCATGGTATGGGAGGGGCGAGAGACCCTCCGAGATTGGATCTGTCTCTCTGTTTCTGCGTTGGCTGATTCTACCCTTTCATCGTTTCTTTAATTTCCAGAGATCCGTAACTCCGATTGGGATGAATTTTGGACACGATTTTTATCCGTATATTAGCTTTCTCGCGGAGAAAGAAGGGCACCAACCGCCTTACGGGGTGGCCACGAGGGCCCAGGGCGCGCCCCCTGCCTCGTGGCCCCCTCGGGCATCGTCTCGCGTTGATTCTTCTTCCCAAAAATCACATATATTCCATAGAAAATCTCCGTCAGTTTTATCCCGTTTGGACTCGGTTTGATATGGATTTTCTGCGAAACAAAAAACATGCAACAACAGGAACTGGCACCGAGCAATGGATCAATATGTTAGTCCCAAAAATAGTATAAAAAGTTGCCAAAAGTATATGAAAGTTGTATAATATTGGCATGGAACAATAAAAAATTATAGATACGATGGAGACATATCAGCGCCTAATGGCGGGATAGACCTTCATTCAAGCCAATCAAAATAAGAATGGAACGGACATGTCTGTATTGAGCAAAGGGATCGCACATGTCTGTATTGACTCGAACGAGAATGCAGTAGCAAAATAAGAATTAAGGCCATGATGATGCAATCACAGTGGTGGTTACATGAGGCGAGAAGAAAGATGCATCCATCAATGTACGACCTCCTCCTCCTAAACTCAATGCGCCGGCCGGTCTACTGACCGGCGGCTAAGGAGCGACGACTTTTGTGGCGAGGTCAAGGTGCTTCTCAACAAAGGCATCCAAGGCTTCTAGCCGGCTGAAGAAGGCCAATGTCGTAGCATCCTAACTGGCCTTGTAGATACCTATGTACACGATTCGCTCATACACATGGATGTGTAGGTCGACGGTTTCTTGCAGGGTGAGGCTCCTCGCAGCAAGCGCGACCTCCAGGTGGACATTCTTCGTGGCGTTAGCGGGCAGTCGCAGGGCCACCAGTGCTTGAAAGAGGTTCCGACCATGGAGGCCGATTAGGGTGGCAGGCAATGAGGAGCCTGGGTGCGCGGGCTGGAGGAGTACGGCGATGTCGTCCGCGAGCTTCTTGACGACGGCGAACGTGTTGGTGGTGCAAACGATCATCTGGTCCAACTGAGAGTCGTAGCTGGTGTCGACGGCGGCCATCCACTAGCCGGTTGCCAACAGCATATGAAGACGATCCATGGTGCCAAGCCGCAAGCCGGCGTCGTGGACCATCTGGCACAGCCGCTGGCTGCTCGCGTGCATCGCCACCATGGGTCTAGAGTGGGCACTTTTGTGCTTATTAGTGTAGGTGCTTAGGCAAATGCTTAGGTGCGTACGATGTGGTAGATGCATTGGAATGGAGGGGCGCCTTTATATGAGTGCAAACTATGTTGCACTCACATCGTGCTGCCTCTCTTTTCCCGGTCCTCCCATTACTTCCCTCATGCATTCACATGATGCTAATTGAAGGAGGATGCATCATTGGCCGTTCAACATTTCAGGAACAACTACCCTCTCCCTCGTTTGCATTAGAGTCATATCGGGAACTGCGCCGCTCGCTGTCAAATCGAATAGTACTGCTCCGCCCGCTGCACGTCTGGCTGAACACGCCTCCTCGCCTCCATCTATGCTTAATTACTAAATTTTAGTTGCAAAAATTAGATACTCCTAGTGATTTTTAGCTTCATATTTTGACAAATCGCAGTGTTACAAGGTTGGCAACTGGAAATGTTACTAGATCAACAAATGTCAATCCTTCTAGTTTGACAAATGGCAACATACCAAATATGACAGATGCAAATCGCACCAAATTGTTTGTAAGTGGTTCACACGGGTCATCCAAAAGAACCGTTAGTGTTCAAGAGATGCACAAATCCTGCTCTCACCTTGCATACGGGTGTTCTATCTGAAACCATCATGCTTGTTGTGAGAAGCTCTGGATTGTGAGAAGCATATACCCAAACCTGACCCAAATGGGACAAAAAATTTACCACGACATGTTGATGGCGCTCCAGATAGCATGCCAAGTTTCATGAATTTCAGACGAGTTTTGGATTTACTAGAATTTAAAAACCAAGCATCTCAATGTTTTGCCGGCAATCAACGGTGCCCCAGTGTTTGATATTCATTCCCATTTCTTGCATGGGACGTAAGCATGCTCCCAAGAACAAAAGATTTGATTTTTCAACCAATTTATATGCACCGGAGCATGCGCATGTAGTTCAAATTTGAATTATGCACATAAATGCATTGAAAACTCACTTAATGCATAAAAATGTCCAAACGAACCCCGAAAATTCACAAAAAATAACACTACACTCATGTTGTTCTATGTTGACACGAGAAATTTTTTGAAAGCAATAAGAGACAATGGATATCGTTTCGTCCCCAAAGGTGGGGCATTCCCTACCGAAACCATCATTATTGTTGTGAGAAGATCTGGTTTGTGAGAAGCATATACCCATACCTGCCCCAAATGGGACAAAAATTTACCACGACATGTTGATGCCGCTCCATGATAGCATGCCAAGTTTCATGAATTTCAGACCAGTTTTGGATTACTAGAATTTAAAAACCAGGCATCTCAATGTTTTGCTGGCAATCAACAGTGCCATGGTGTTTGAAATTCACTCCCATTTCTTGCATGGGACCTAAGCATGCACCCAAGGACAAAGATTTGATTTTTCAATCAATTTATATGCACCAGAGCATGTGCATGTAGTTCAAATTTGAATTATGCACATAAATGCATTGAAAACTCACTTAATACATAAAAATGTCCAAACGAACCACGAAAAATCACAAAAAATAACACAACACTCCTGTTGTTCTATGTTGACATGAGAAATTTTTTGAAAGTAATAAGAGGCAATGGATATCGTTTCGTCCCCAAAGGTGGGGCGTTCCCTACCGAAACCATCATGCTTGTTGTGAGAATCTCTAGTTTGTGAGAAGCATATACCCAAACCTGCCCCAAATGGGACAAAAAATTTACCACGACATGTTGATGGCGCTCCAGATAGCATGCCAAGTTTCATGAATTTCAGACGAGTTTTGGATTTATTAGAATTTAAAAACCAGACATCTCAATGTTTTGCCGGCAATCAATTGTGCCTGGTGTTTGAAATTCATTCCCATTTCTTGCATGGGACCTAAGCATGCACCCAAGGACAAAGATTTCATTTTCAACCAATTTATAGGCATCGGAGCATGTGCATGTAGTTCAAATTTGAATTATGCACATAAATGCATTGAAAACTCACTTAATGCATAAAAATGTCCAAACAAACCTCGGAAAATCACAAAAAATAACACAACACTCCTGTTGTTCTATGTTGACACGAGAAAATTTTCGAAAGCAAAAAGAGGCAATGGATATCGTTTCGTCCCCAAAGGTGGGGAGTTCCTACCGAAACCATCATGCTTGTTGTGAGAATCTCTTGTTTGTGAGAAGCATATACCCAAACCTGCCCCAAATGGGACAAAAAATTTACCACGGCATGTTGATGCCGCTCCATGATAGCATGCCAAGTTTCATGAATTTCAGACAAGTTTTGGATTTACTAGAATTTTAAAACCAGGCATCTCACTATTTTGCCGGCAATCAACGATGCCCTAGTGTTTGAAATTCATTCCCATTTCTTGCATGGGACCTAAGCATGCACCCAAGGACAACGATATGATATTTTAACCAATTTATATGCACCGGAGCACGTGCATGTAGTTCAAATTTGAATTATGCACATAAATGCATTGAAAACTCAGTTAATGCATAAAAATATCCAAACGAACCCCAAAAAATCACAAAAAGTAACACAACACTCCTGTTGTTCTATGTTGACACGAGAAATTTTTTGAAAGCAATAAGAGGAAATGGATATCGTATCATCCCCAAAGGTGGGCGTTCCCTACCGAAACCATCATGCTTGTTGTGAGAAGCTCTGGTTTGTGAGAAGCGTATACCCAAACCTGCCCCAAATGGGACAAAAAAGTTACCACGGCATGTTGATGCCGCTCCATGATAGCATGCCAAATTTCATGAATTTCAGACCAGTTTTGGATTACTAGAATTTAAAAACCAGGCATCTCATTGTTTTGCTGGTAATCAACGGTGCCATGGTGTTTGAAATTCACTCCCATTTCTTGCATGGGACCTAAGCATGCACCCAAAGACAAAGATTTGATTTTTCAACCAATTTATATGCACCGGAGCATGTGCATGTAGTTCAAATTTCCATTATGCACATAAATGCATTGAAAACTCACTCAATGCATAAAAATGTCCAAACAAACCCTGAAAAATAACAAAAAAATAACACAACACTCCTGTTGTTCTATGTTGACACGAGAAATTTTTTGAAACCAATAAGAGGCAATGGATATCGTTTCGTCCCCAAAGGTGGGGCATTCCCTACCGAAACCATCATGCTTGTTGTGAGAAGCTCTGGTTTGTGAGAAGCGTATACCCAAACCTGCCCCAAATGGGACAAAAAATTTACCACGGCATGTTGATGCCGCTCCATGATAGCATGCCAAGTTTCATGAATTTCAGATGAGTTTTGGATTTACTAGAATTTTAAAACCAGGCATCTCACTGTTTTGCCGGCAATTAACGGTGCCCTGGTGTTTGAAATTCATTCCCATTTCTTGCATGGGACCTAAGCATGCACCCAAGGACAAAGATATGATCTTTCAACCAATTTATATGCACCGGAGCATGTGCATGTAGTTCAAATTTGAATTATGCACATAAATGCATTGAAAACTCAGTTAATGCATAAAAATGCCCAAACGAACCCCGAAAAATCACAAAAAATAACACAACACTCCTGTTGTTCTATGTTGACACGAGAATTTTTTTGAAAGCAATAAGAGGCAATGGATATCATATCGTCCCCAAAGGTGGGACGTTCCCTACCGAAACCATCATGCTTGTTGTGAGAAGCTCTCGTTTGTGAGAAGCATATACCCAAACCTGCCATAAATGGGACAAAAAATTACCACGACATGTTGATGCCTGTCGGTGTCAAAATCGGTGGATCTCGGGTACGGGGTCCTGAACTGTGCGTCTAGGCGGATGGTAACAGGAGGCGGGTGACACGATGTTTACCCAGGTTCGGGCCCTCTTGATGGAGGTAATACCCTACGTCCTGCTTGATTGTTCTTGATAATATGAGTAGTACAAGAGTTGATCTACCACGAGATCGAAGAGGCTAAACCCTAGAAGCTAGCCTATGGTATGATTGTTGTTGTACCTACGGACTAAACCCTCCGGTTTATATAGACATCGGAGGGGGCTAGGGTTACACAGAGTCGGTTTACAAGGAAGGAGATCTACATATCCGTATTGCCAAGCTTGCCTTCCACGCCAAGGAGAGTCCCATCCGGACACGGGACGAAGTATTCAATCTTGTATCTTCATAGTCCAACAGTCTGGCCAAAGGATATAATCCGGCTGTCCGGATACCCCCTAATCCAGGACTCCCTCAGTAGCCCCTGAACCAGGCTTCAATGACGATGAGTTCGGCGCGCAGATTGTCTTCGGCATTGCAAGGCGGGTTCCTCCTCCGAATACATCATAGAAGATTTTGAACACGAGGATCATGTCCGGCTCTGCAAAATAAGTTCCACATACAACCGTAGAGAGAATAATATTTTCACAAATCTAATCTACCGACGCATTCCGCAGTGTGACATCACACCACATCCAGGTCACCATTCGAATCGTTGTTCACAACCAACCTCAGCGTGTTTCGCGAGGCGGTTTCCTTGGCACGTCTTGTCGAAGCAGAGATCGTGTCCCCTTATTATGGGATTCTCATCAATACGGACGTGGGTAACCCAACCGCGCCATCAATTACGGCGCTTGGGGGATAAGCGAGTTTTACCAGGCTGGTGGGGGCGCATAGTTTAGTCCACCCTTATAAAGGGATAAGGGTTCACCTTTTTCTACCCACGCCTTCTTCCTCCTTGCTCATCCATTATCGCGCACTCGAGCTCCAGCGCCCAAGTCCACATCCTTCTCCTCAACCCTCTCCAAACATGTCCGGAGCGGGAGGCAAGTGGATGGTCTCCTCCATTACGGAGGAAGACATCAAAAAGCTGCGCGGGGCCGGATACTTAGCCGCGGATATCGCGCACTGGCTGCCAGCCGCGGGGCAGATCGTCCCTACCCCGAAACCTCACGAAAGGGTGGTTTTCCTCACCCACTTCATCCGCGGACTGGGGTTTCCCCTCCATCCATTCGTCCGCGGCCTTATGTTCTATCATGGGCTGGACTTCCATGATCTGGCCCCGAATTTCATCCTCAACATCTCGGCGTTTATCATCGTGTGCGAGGCTTTCCTCCGCATCCGGCCCCACTTCGGCCTGTGGCTGAAGACCTTCAATGTCAAACCGAAGGTAGTAGGCAGCCAACAAGCGGAATGCGGCGGAACCATGGTGGGCAAAATGCCCAACGTTACATGGCTCGAGGGCTCCTACGTGGAGACCATAAAGGGGTGGCAATCGGGGTGGTTCTACATCATCGAGCCACGCGACACCAACTGGGTGGCGGCCCCCGAGTTTCGATCCAGAATCCCCATGCGGCTCACTTCCTGGAAGGAGAAGGGCCTGTCCTGGGGCTCATCGGTGGAGCTGGACGGACTCCAGAAGTGTATCTGAAACATGATAGGCAAGAAACTCAAGCTTGTCAACATAGTCCAGGTCATGCTCTTCCACCAGATCCTCCCGTGTCAACAACGGGCTTTCAACTTATGGGAGTTCAACCCAGCCCATCACCAGACTCTACGCGAGCTCTTCGACACAACGCATAAGGACATCTGGAAGGTGTTGTTCAAGGGCGCCGAGGTCCCCCTCCGCTTATCGAGGACCGCGGGCAAAGCGCGACGCACCCTGCGAATCTGGTAAGTTCTGTACATCTCGTAGGGTATTTATTTTCCATAGTTTAACCATGTGCGGGATCTGAGCTCCCATGCCTTTGACAGGACTGGGTGGAGACATCGGAGCAGATTGACTGCCCGGCCCCTCTGCCCAAAGACCCTGCAGACGCTCTCCTGACGGAGATGCGGACCCTGGCTCCTTATGAGGTGCCGGAGAAGAAGATCAAAAAGAAGGCCACAGGAACCCGAAAGAGTTCCCGGTGCCAGGTGGTATCGGACTCATCGTCTGACAACTCCGAGACGCACTCCTCCCGTGAAAACGAGGAGGAGGAAGATGAAGATTCTCCCCCTCCAACCGGGGGAGACAAGAAAAGGAAGGCCGCCCCAACCGGGGAGGCCGGAGGGTCCAAGAAGGGAAGGACTCTCCTTCCGGACTGTTCCACCACCGCCACCGACGGCGAAGACGAGTGGTTACTCAGGGCCAAGCCCCTAGTGAAGTCGTAAGTATTCAGATACCAGAGTAACTCATGGCATACTTTTGTTCCACTGCTTCTCGTAACATCGAATATGATTATGCAGTCCGCCCCGAGCCCATATCGACGTATCCTCGTCGGATGGTTCCTTGGACTCGTCGGATATGAATAGCGAATCACTTCCAACCGCCTCCTCTCTTCGCCCTACGGACAATGTCGAGGTATTGTCTCAAGGGGCACCGAGCCGGGGGGAGATAGTCCTGGAGGCGCCTCAAGGAGACCTTCCGGACTCCAGGCGCAAAGGGAGCAAGAATCCCAAGGGCTCCAAGTTCGGCCCTCAGCCGAACACCGCGCCGGAACCTCCAGTGGTTCCGGACTCTGGCAGGCGGCCCCCATCCAAGAGGGGCAAGCCGCCCGTGCCGGTGACCTCTATCCATCTAGAGGCACCGGACAACCTGCTGGGAGCGCTTCGCGGCGCTTCCATCGACGAAGAGCACCACACTATTATGAGTGCGGTGATCAAGAAGGTTCAGTCCGCCAAGAGCGGACTGACTGAAGCCTGTGCCAGCCTTCTAATAGGCTTTGAGGTAAGTATTTAAAATATAGGAAAATAATACCGCATAGACAGTAGCCCCTGATGCTCTGTTTGGTGTTCACAAAGAAAAGCCGAATAGAGGATCAAATAATATCTGCAGGAGTCTAATATAAGTATGTCTGTATGCGTATGCAGGCTTCACTGCTGACCTCTGCCGCACTGACTGCGGAGGTCACCGCACTGAAGCAGAACCTCAAGCGGTCCGAGAAAGAGCTCGGCCTTGCCAAGAGGCAGCTCGAGGAGAACAAAGGTAAGTAATACCTTGTCTATATATATATAAGATGTGGTTGCAAAATGACAGGATCATCATGGATGTGCCAGGGGCCACAACCGAGTGGCGAACCTGAAGCAAGCGCTGTCCGAGGCCGAAAACAAAGCGGCCAAGGAGTGCACCGAGTGGGAGAAACAGGAGGCACGTGTGGGCGAGGTGCAGCAAGAGCTCCAGGCTCTCGTGAAGAAGCACGAGACTTTGGAGCTTGACTCGAATACGCAAGAGTTCGAGCTTGCCGCGGCCCTCGAGAGCACAAAGCGTGCCAAGGCTGAAGCCCAAAAGGCCCTCCAGGAAATTGAGGCGATGAGGAAGATAGCGGCGGGTAAGGCATTCATTATGCAAAGCAAGCATGTCAAAGTAAATTACTTATTACTTACCCGAGTCCGAAGCTCTCCAGGAGCATTCGCAGATTTGCCCCGCAGTGTGTCAGATGCCGCAAAGTACTACCAGGCCGATGAGGGAAGCTCGACAGAGAAGTTTCTCTGGTCTCAGTATACTGGGACCGAACACCCGATGCCTGTGAGCGACCAGCTGAAGCAACTGGTCGAGCTGCACAAGGCGGCCGAACAGGCCATGAGGGGCCTTATAGTCCGTATGTGGCCTGGCGACTCCCTTCCCAACAGCTACTTTGGCCTGGTGAGGCGGCTTGTGGATGCCTGCCCATGGCTGGAAGTCATAAAGCGGTCCGTATGCATCGAAGGTGCACGCCGGGCTTTTACCCGTGCGAAGGTGCACTGGGCCAAGATGGACGCCGAGAAGCTGGTGAACAAGGGACCGCCGCAGGGCAAGGAGCATCGCCACCCTGAAATGTATTATGAGGGTGTCCTGAAGGGTGCCCGTCTTGTGGCGGACGAGTGTGCGAAGGATGTAATTTTTGAATGAACTTGCTCATGTGATCCTGTATGATGAAAACTTGTTCATATGCTCTATGCAACGCTTGTTAGAATTTAAAATATTACCTTCTGTGCGGCTATTTATCAAATCTGAGAGATGGCCAGTCGTCGGCTTCTGCCCCCATGCCACGAGTGTTGGGGTGTTCGGGATAAATCTGAGCACTCTTTTTCCCATTGTTGGGTCCTTCGAGGGAGGTGCTCAGCGCAACGAACAAGGCAGTCGGACTATAATGCTTTATCACTCTCACTTAGCCATAGAAGTCTACAATTTTAAATTTTGGCGAAGCCCCTAGTATTCGGAAGGCCGAATTCGGGGCGCTATACACGCCTAAGCCGGACAAAGCCGACTCCTCGCCCTAAGCGGCATAAGTCTTTAGGGACTCGAGACCTCTCGAACAGCGACCAGCTCTCGGCTTATCATGATAGTCAGTTTTAGCTTTCTCTACTGAGGTGCTTGCCCAGATGAACCGGGGCACAACCGCAGTAGTTCTCCCAGTGCTACCTTAGCCCATATAGCGGAACGTAAGGTACCAAAACATGGGAGCCGGGCAAACCCAACTATTGACCCAAGACATGATTCAGAGCTGATGCATATAATGCTATAAGTTTGGGGTGCCGCACTGTCGAAAGTGTTCGGACTTCTCACGCCGTATTATGGGGTACGCTTAAGCCCCTGGCGTATTGGCCGTACCAGAGTGTACGGGTGCTGAATGTCATGAATGAACATATATATAAAAGAGAATAGAGAATGCGGTAATAGTCTAGTGCTATGCATTGTTTATTCAAAAAGGTGCATCGAAGCAGAATGATACAAGTAGTGCGATAAGCAAAAAGTAGGACTATTTGACATGTCCCCTCCAAGGGCAAGCTGAGGAATGGTATTTAAAGCAGGTATTTCACTCATTACCAGAGACCACCCAGGAATTCCATGCTGCGACGTAGCTTTCTGCCTCCTTGGTTGTTGTATCGTGTGTCCGGCAATCGTACTACCGGACGGGGTTTCCAGAGAGTAAAGTCCTGAAAGAGAGAAAAAATAACAAAGCGGGAAGCCCCTAGTGCGGTTGAGCCGCGTTTTGGGGCATGCCATAGTCATGCCCCCCCCCCACCTATGCCCATGGTATTTTCAATGCGTAATTATGTACGCGTGGCGCGGATTTTGCCGTTTGGCTAGGACTGGGGTGGGGGCCGCATTGCTATGCGAGCTCAGAATGTGCCAGGCGGTCTTGTTGCAGATTACTTCGGGCGCGCTTGATGGTGTCCGGGTGTTTAATCGCCGAACTGGTGGATTGCCTGAAGAGGCTGCCTTGTGCTTCTACCGCGAGGGCCGCAGTGTGCTCCTCCGTGCGGAGAGAGCGCTCTGTGTTTCCATGGACTGTGATGACCCCCCGAGGTCCTGGCATCTTGAGCTTGAGGTATGCATAATGCGGTACCACATTGAATCTCGCAAATGCGGTTCGCCCGAGCAGTGCGTGATAGCTACTGCGGAACGGGACTATATCGAAGATTAACTCCTCGCTTTGGAAATTAGCCGGGGATCCGAAGACCACTTCCAGTGTGACTGAGCCTGTGCAATGGGCCTCTACACCTAGTATGACGCCTTTGAAGGTCGTTTTGTGGGTTTGATTGTTGAGGGGTCTATACCCATTTTGCGCACTGTGTCTTGATAAAGCAGGTTCAGGCTGCCGCCGCCGTCCATAAGGACTCGAGTGAGGTGAAATCCGTCGATGATTGGGTCTAGGACCAGTGCGACGAATCTGTCATGACAGATACTAGTGGGGTGGTCCCTGCGATCGAAGGTGACCGGACAGGAGGACCATGGGTTGAACTTTGGGGCGACTGGCTCCAACGCATATACGTCCCTTAGCGCACGCTTCCGCTCCCTCCTGGGGATGTGGGTTGCGTATATCATGTTCACCGTCCGCACTTGTGGGGGGAACCTCTTCTATCCTCCGGTGTTCGGCGGCTGGGGCTCCTCCTCGTCATCGCGATGTAACCCCTTATCTTTGTTTCCGGCATTTAACTTGCCGGCCTGCTTGAACACCCAACATTCCCTGTTGGTGTGGTTGGCTGGCTTGTCGGGGGTGCCGTGTATTTGACACGAGCGATCGAGTATACGGTCCAAACTAAACGGTCCTGGAGTGCTTCTTTTGAATGGCTTTTTCCGCTGACCGGGTTTAGAGCCCTGAATCCGGCATTGACTATCATATCCTTGGTATTGTCAATGTTGATGCGGCGCTTGTGTTTGTTGCGATGTGACCTGCCATTGCTATCCTTGGTATCCGAAGTACCATGGTTCTTTGATATGTTATTGCTTCGAGCCAGCCAGCTGTCCTCTCCCGCGCAAAAGCGGGTCATGAGTGTCGTGAGGGCTGCCATAGATTTCGGCTTTTCCTGGCCAAGGTGCCGGGCGAGCCACTCATCACGGATGTTTTGCTTAAAAGCTGCTAGGGCCTCTACATCCGGACAGTCGACAATTTGATTTTTCTTTGTCAGGAACCGTGTCCAGAATTGCCTGGCCGATTCCTCTGGCTGCTGAATTATGTGGCTCAAGTCATCGGCATCTGGTGGTCGCACATAAGTGCCCTGGAAGTTGTCGAGGAATGCGGCTTCCGGATCTTCCCAACAGCCAATGGATTCTGCTGGCAGGCTGTTGAGCAAATGCCGAGCTGGTCCTTTGATTTTGAGTGGGAGGTATTTGATGGCGTGTAGATCATCACCGCGGGCCATGTGGATGTGCAGGAGGAAGTCCTCGATCCATACTGCAGGATCTGTTGTACCGTCGTATGATTCGATATTTACGGGTTTGAAACCCTCTGGGATTTGGTGATCCATTACTTCATCTGTGAAGCATAGGGGGTGTGCGGCGCCTCTGTACTGGGCTATGTCGCGACGCAACTCAAATGAGTCTTGTCCGCTGTGTTCGGCCCGGCCGGATTTACTTTTACTGTATCCGGCGTGACGGTTATCGTCTCACGTACTGGCGCGCCCTCGTGATCCGTAGATCGATCTTGCGTGTTTTTCTTTGTCCTCCAATACGTCTCACAGGTCTAGCGTGTTTCCCCGTGCCTTGACATTTTTATTTGAGCGGCGTGGTGCGAGCTGAGCTTTTGGCTGAAATGCCTCTCTGTTGCGGCCACGAGGTGGCCGATCAGCCGTGTCATACGCTGGAGATGTAGGTTTTAATGCTTCCTCCTCCAGTCGGGGTAGCAACCTGTGCTTTGGGTAACTCTTGGAGGGGTGTTCGACTTCATATTCCTCGGCTGCAAGGACTTCAGTCCATCTGTCAACTAGCAAATCTTGATCAGCTTGAAGCTGCTGTTGCTTTTTCTTAAGGCTATTTGCCATGGCTATAAGCCGGTGCTTGAAGCGCTCTTGCTCGACGGGATCCTTAGGCATGACAAATTCGTCATCGTCGAGGCATGACTCGTCTTCGGAGGGAGGCATGTAATTATCATCCTCCGCCTCTCCATCTGCCGCTCTCTCGGGAGGGCTGGCTTCTCCATCCTCCTGCTCTAAATCTTGCTGGAGGGGATTGTCGTCATCTTCGGCACTGTCCGGAGTGCTATTATCTCCTGTGCCGGTATCACCGCTTTTGCCTTGGTGAGACTTAGAGCGGCGCCGCTGACGTCGGCGCTTGGGTTGCTTCTGGGAGGGGTCATCCTCCGCTGTCCCATCGCCATTGCCTTCTTTGGGTGCGTCCACCATATATATATCATATGATGAGGTGGCTGTCCAGTGCCCTGTGGGCAGTGGTTCTTGTTCGTCTCCTGCATCGTCGTCCATACCGTCGATGTCTTCGGAGTCGAAGTCGAGCATGTCGGTCAAATTGTCGACAGTGGCTACTAAGTGGGTGGTGGGTGGGCAGGGAATTTCTTCGTCATCCGCATCCCAATCCTTTCGGACATAGTTCGGCCAGGGCTCTCCTGACAAGGAGAGAGACCTTAATGATTTTAGTATGTCGCCGAAGGGCGAGTGCTGAAAGATATCCGCGGAGGTGAACTCCATGATCGGCGCCCAGTCGGATTCGATAGGCATGGGCGCAAGCGGTTCGGAGTCCGTGGACGGGGAAGAATCTGACAGTTTGGCGTCACGGCTCTCGTGAAGGGTAAGGTAGATACTCGGCTCGATCGCCACTGAGAAAGCGGCCTCCGTGGCAGGGTCTATCCACCTGTCCATGGATGGCGCAATTGGCTCCAAATTGAGGGTTGGAGCGGTTGCCGGTGCGGTCTCCTGAACACTGTCCGATGGTAGAGCTAAATCATGCTCATCGTGACCGTGCGGCGCACTCGGCAGGGGCTCGAATCCGTCAAAGATCAAGTCTCCGCGGATGTCGGCCGTGTAGTTTGAGCTTCCAAACCTGACCTGGTGGCCAGGGGCGTAACTCTCGATCTACTCTGGATGGCCAAGCGAGTTGGCCCGCAGTGCGAAGCCGCCGAATACAAAGATCTGTCCGGGGAGAAAAGTCTCACCCTGGACTGCATCGTTGTCGATGATCGAAGGAGCCATCAAGCCTAATGATGACGACATAGAGGAACTCTCAATGAAAGCAACATTGTCGGTGTCAAAGCCGGTGGTTCTCAGGTAGGTGTCCCGAACTGTGCGTCTAGGCGGATGGTAACAGGAGGGGGGTGACACGATGTTTACCCAGGTTCGGGCCCTCTTGATGGAGGTAATACCCTACGTCCTGCTTGATTTTTCTTGATAATATGAGTAGTACAAGAGTTGATCTACCACGAGATCGAAGAGGCTAAACCCTAGAAGCTAGCCTATGGTATGATTGTTGTTGTTCCTACGGACTAAACCCTCCGGTTTATATAGACACCGGAGGGGGCTAGGGTTACACAGAGTCAGTTTACAAGGAAGGAGATCTACATATCCGTATTGCCAAGCTTGCCTTCCACGCAAAGGAGAGTCCCATCCGGACACGGGACGAAGTCTTCAATCTTGTATCTTCATAGTCCAATAGTCCGGCCAAAGGATATAATCCGGCTGTCCGGATACCCCCTAATCCAGGACACCCTCAATGCCACTCCATGATAGCATGCCAAGTTTTTTGAATTTCAAACGAGTTTTGGATTTACTAGAATTTAAAAACCAGGCATCTCAATGTTCTGCAGACAATCAACGGTGCCCTGGTGTTTGAAATTCATTCCCATTTCTTGCATGGGACCTAAGCATGCACCCAAGGACAAATATTTGATTTTTCAACCAATTTATATGCACTGGAGCATGTGCATGTAGTTCAAATTTGAATTATGCACATAAATGCATTGAAAACTCACTGAATGCATAAAAATGTCCAAACGAACATTGAATAATTCCAATTCTTTTATGACACACATATAGTTGCATCATCACTACAGATAAAAGTTCTAGCCATTCAAACACGGTCCATGGCCGCTGTGGCCCCATTACGTAATTCAAATCAAGACGAAAAATCAAGTAGATCCCACATAGTTTATTTTGACCAACCGTGTGAGATGCAGCACAAAATATCTTCGGACCATGTCTAAATAAGGGACCGTGTCTGATGACACTTTGCGCGCCAGTTTTTGGCTGAAGCGATGATACGTCTCCAACGTATCTATAATTTTTGATTGCTCCATGCTATATTATCTACTGTTTTAGAATTTATTGGGCTTTATTTTCCACTTTTATATTATTTTTGGGACTAACCTATTAACCAGAGGCCCAGCCCAGAATTGTTGTTTTTTGCCTGTTTTAGGGTTTCGAAGAAAAGGAATATCAAACTGAGTCCAAACGGAATGAAACCTTCGGAAACGTGATTTTCTCATCAGATAAGATCCAGGAGACTTGGACCCTCCGTCAAGAAAGCCATGAGGTGGTCACAAGGGTGGAGTGCGCCCCCCCTAGGGCGCGCCCCTTGCCTCGTGGGCCCCTCGAAGCTCCACCGACGTACTTCTTCCTCCTATATATATCCACGTACCCCCAAACGATCGGGGACGGAGCCAAAAACCTAATTCCACCGCCGCAACTTTCTGTATCCACGAGATCCCATCTTGTGGCCTGTTCCGGAGCTCCGTCGGAGGGGGCATCGATCACGGAGGGCTTCTATATCATCATCCAAGCCCCTCCGATGAAGTGTGAGTAGTTTATTTCAGACCTACGGGTCCATAGCTAGTAGCTAGATGGCTTCTTCTCTCTTTTTGGATCTCAATACAATGTTCTCCCACTCTCTCGTGGAGATCTATTCGATGTAATCTTGTTTTGCGGTGTGTTTGTTGAGACCGATGAATTGTGGGTTTATGATCAAGTCTATCTATGAATAATATTTGAATCTTCTCTGAATTCTTTTATGTATGATTGGTTATCTTTGCAAGTCTCTTCGAATTATCAGTTTGGTTTGGCCTACTAGATTGGTTTTTCTTGCCATGGGAGAAGTGCTTAGCTTTGGGTTCAATCTTGCGGTGTCCTTTCCCAGTGACAGAAGGGGAAGCAAGGCACGTATTGTATTGTTGCCATCGAGGATAACAAGATGGGTTTTTTATCATATTGCATGAAACTATCCCTCTACATCATGTCATGTTGCTTAAGGCGTTACTCTGTTTTTAACTTAATACTCTAGATGCATGCTGGATAGCGGTTGATGAGTGGAGTAATAGTAGTAGATGCAGAATTGTTTCGGTCTACTTGTCTCGGACGTGATGCCTATATACATGATCATACCTAGATATTCTCATAACAATGCTCAATTCTGTCAATTGCTCAACAGTAATTTGTTCACCCACCGTAGAATACTTACGCTCTTGAGAGAAGCCACTAGTGAAACCTATGGCCCCCGGGTCTCTTTCTCATTATATCAATCTCCATCACTTTATTATTGCTTTGCTTTTACTTTTTACTTTGCATCTCTATACCAAAAATACCAAAAATATTATTTATCATCTCTATTAGATCTCACTTTCGTAAGTGACCGTGAAGGGATTGACAACCCCTAAGCGCGTTGGTTGCGTTGAGCTATTGTTTTTGTGTAGGTACGAGGGACTCGAGCGTAGCCTCCTACTGGATTGATACCTTGGTTCTCAAAAACTGAGGGAAATACTTACGCTACTTTGCTGCATCATCCCTTCCTCTTCAGGGAAATCCAACGCAGTGCTCAACAGGTAGCAAGAAGAATTTGTGGCGCCGTTACCGGGGAGTTTGCGCAAAAGTCAACATACCAAGTACCCATCACAATTCCTATCTCCTGCATTACATTATTTGCCATTTGCCTCTCGTTTTCCTCTCCCCCAGTTCACCCTTGCCATTTTATTCGCCCTCTCTCTCTATCCTCCGTCTCTTTCTCTATTTGCCTCTTTTTGCCCGTTTGCTTGTGTGTTGGATTGCTTGTTTGTCGCGATGGCTCAAAATAATACTAAATTGTGTGACTTCACCAATACCAACAATAATGATTTCCTTAGCACTCTGATTGCTCCTCTTACCGATGATGAATCTTGTGAAATTAATACTGCTTTGCCAAATCTTGTCATGAAAGATCCGTTCTCCGGCCTTCCTAGTGAAGATGCCGCTACACATCTTAATAGCTTCGTTGATTTGTGTGACATGGAAAAGAAAAAAGATGTCGATAATGATATTTTTAAATTGAAGCTATTTCCTTTTTCGCTTAGAGATCGTGCTAAAGTTTGGTTTTCATCTTTGCCTAAATATAGTATTGATTCATGGAACAAGTGCAAAGATGCTTTTATCTCTAAGTATTTTCCTCCCGCTAAGATCATCTCTCTTAGAAACGATATTATGAATTTTAAACAACTTGATCATGAACATGTTGCACAAGCTTGGGAGAGAATGAAATTAATGATACGTAATTGCCCTACTCATGGTTTAAATTTGTGGATGATTATACAAAAATTTTATGTCGGATTGAATTTTGCTTCTAGAAATATTTTAGATTCGGCCGCGAGAGGCACTTTTATGGAAATTACTTTAGGAGAAGCTACTAAACTCCTAGATAATATTATGGCTAATTATTCTCAATGACATACTAAAAGATCTACTACTAAAAAGGTGCATGTGATAGAAGAAATTAATGTTTTGAGTGGAAAGATGGATGAACTTATGAAATTATTTGCTAATAAGAGTGTTCCTTCTGATCCTAATGATGTTCCCTTGTCTACTTTGATTTAGAATAATAATGTATCTATGGATGTGAATTTTGTTGGTAGGAACAATTTTGGTAACAACGCGTATAGAGGAAAATTCAATCCTAGGCCTTATCCTAGTAATCCCTCTAATAATTATGGTAATCCCTACAACAATTCTTATGGAAATTATAATAAGATGACCTCTGATTTTGAAT
Organism: Triticum urartu; assembly: GCF_056163025.1. Taxonomy (NCBI): domain Eukaryota; kingdom Viridiplantae; phylum Streptophyta; class Magnoliopsida; order Poales; family Poaceae; genus Triticum; species Triticum urartu. The sequence continues at coordinate 67,224,699 of NC_141876.1, read as the reverse complement.
CTAATATTAAAGAATTTATTTCTTCGCAAAAGAATTTTAATGCTATGATTGAAAAAAAATTGCTTAAGATTGATCATTTGGCTAGGAACGTTGATAGAATTTCTTTTGACGTTGATTCTTTGAAACTTAGATCTATTCCACCTAAGCATGATATCAATGAGTCTCTCAAAGCCATGAGAATTTCCATTGACGAGTGCAAAGAAAGAACCGCTAGGATGCGTGCTAAGAAAGATGCCTTTATAAAAGCGTGTTCTTCTAGTTCCTATGAAAATAATGATGAAGATCTAAAAGTTATTGATGTGTCCCCTATTAAATCTTTGTTTTGCAATATTAATCTTGATAATGATGGGACTGAATATGATCCACCTTTACCTAGAAGGCGTTCTAAGAATTCGGAATTTGTTGATCTTGATGCTAAATTTGATAAAAGTGGGATTGAAGAAATTAAAACCCTAGATGTTGCTAAACCCACTATTATGGATTTCAAAGAATTTAACTATGAAAATTGCTCCTTGATTGATTGTATTTCCTTGTTGCAATCCGTGCTAAAGTCTCCTCACGCTTATAGTCAAAATAAAGCGTTCACTAAACATATCGTTGATGCCTTGATGCAATCTTATGAAGAAAAACTTGAATTGGAAGTTTCTATCCCTAGAAAACTTTATGATGATTGGGAAATTACTATTAAAATTAAAATTAAAATTAAAAATTATGAGTTTTATGCTTTGTGTGATTTGGGTGCTAGTGTCTCTACTATTCCCAAAACTTTGTGTGATTTGCTAGATTTTCGTGATTTTGATGATTGCTCTCTAAACTTGCATCTTGCGGATTCCACTATTAAGAAACCTATGGGAAGAATTAATTATGTTCTTATTATTTCTAATAGGAATTATGTTCCCGTAGATTTTACCGTTCTTGATATAGATTGCAATCCTTCTTGCCCTATTATTCTTGGTAGACCTTTCCTTACAACGGTTGGTGCAATTATTGATATGAAGGAAGGGAATATTAGATTTCAATTTCCAATTAAAAAGGGCATGGAACATTTCCTTAGAAAGAAAATAAAATTACCATATGAATCTATCATGAGAGCCACTTATGGATTGCCTACCAAAGATGGCAATACCTAGATCTATTCTTGCTTGTTATGCCTAGCTAGGGGCGTTAAACGATAGCGCTTGTTGGGAGGCAACCCAATTTTAATTTTATTCCTTAATTTTTGCTCCTGTTTAGTAATAAATAAATTATTTAGCCTCTGTTTTGGTTGTGTTTTTTGTGTTTAATTAGTGTTTTTGCCAATTAGAACCGTTGGGAAGACTTGGGGAAAGTCTTGTTGAACTTGCTGTAAAAAACAGAAACTTTAGCGCTCATGAGAACTGCTGTCATTTTTATTTGGAAAGTGATATTCAGTTAATTATTTTTTCAGATGATTAATATATAAATTCCTCACGTCTTGAAATTTATTTTATATTTTTTGGGGTTCCAGATCTTGCGCTAGCTACAGATTACTACAGACTGTTCTGTTTTTGACAGATTCTGTTTTTCGTGTGTTGTTTGCTTATTTTGATGAATCTATGGCTAGTAAAATAGTTTATAATCCATAGAGAAGTTGGAATACAGTAGGTATAACACCAATATAAATAAAGAATGAGTTCATTACAGTACCTTGAAGTGGTCCTTTGTTTTGTTTCGCTAACGGAGCTCACGAGATTTTCTACTTTAAGTTTTGTGTTGTGAAGTTTTCAAGTTTTGGGTAAAGATTTGATGGATTATGGAACAAGAAGTGGCAAGAGCCTAAGCTTGGGGATGCCCATGGCACCCCCAAGATAATCTAAGGACACCTAAAAGCCAAAGCTTGGGGATGCCCCGGAAGGCATCCCCTTTTTCGTCTACTTCTATCGGTAACTTTACTTGGAGCTATATTTTTATTCACCACATGATATGTGTTTTGCTTGGAGCGTATTTTATGATTTGAGTCTTTGCTTATTAGTTTACCACAATCATCCTTGATGTACACACCTTTTGATAGAGCCATACATGATTTGGAATTTGATAGAATACTCTATGTGCTTCGCTTATATCTTTTGAGCTTTATAGTTTTGCTCTAGTGCTTCACTTATATCTTTTAGAGCACGGTGGTGGATTTGTTTTATAGAAACTATTGATCTCTCATGCTTCACTTAGATTATTTTGAGAGTCTTAATAGCATGGTAATTTGCTTAAAATCCTAATATGCTTGGTATGCAAGATTAATAATAAAACTTTCATCTGAGTGTGTTGAATACTAAGAAAAGTTTGATGCTTGATGATTGTTTTGAGATATGGAGGTAATAATATCAAAGTCATGCTAGTTGAGTAGTTGTGAAATTGAGAAGTACTTGTGTTGAAGTTTGCAAGTCCCGTAGCATGCACGTATGGTAAACGTTATGCAACAAATTTGAAGCATGAGGTGTTATTTGATTGTCTTCCTTATGAGTGGCGGTCAGGGACGAGCGATGGTCTTTTCCTACCAATATACCCCCCTAGGAGCATGCGCGTAGTGCCGAGGTTTTTGATGACTTGTAGATTTTTGCAATAAGTATGTGAGTTCTTTATGACTAATGTTGAGTCCATGGATTATACGCACTCTCACCCTTCCATCCTTGCTAGCCTCTTCGGTACCGTGCATTGCCCTTTCTCACATTAAGAGTTGGCGCAAACTTCGACGGTGCATCCAAACCACGTGATATGATACGCTCTTTCACACATAAACCTCCTTATATCTTCCTCAAAACAGCCACCATACCTACCTATTATGGCACTTCCATAGCCATTCCGAGATATATTGCCATGCAACTTTCCATCATTCCGCTCATCATGACACATTCATCATTGTCATATTGCTTAGCATGATCATGTAGTTGACATAGTATTTGTGGCAAATCCACCATTCATAATTCTTTCATACATGTCACTCTTGGTTCATTGCATATCCCGGTACACCGCCGGAGGCATTCATATAGAGTCATCTTTGTTCTAGTATCGAGTTGTAATCATTGAGTTGTAAATAAATAGAAGTGTGATGATCATCATTATTAGAGCATTGTCCCAAGTGAGGTATAAAAAAGAAAAAGAGAAAGGCCATAAAAAAGAGAAGGCCCCAAAAAAGGCCATATAAAAAAAGAGAAGGCCCCCCAAAAAAGAAAAAAAATGAGAGAAAAAGAGAGAAGGGACAATGTTACTATCCTTTTACCACACTTGTGCTTCAAAGTAGCACCATGATCTTCATAGTAGAGAGTCTCTCATATTATCACTTTCATATACTAGTGGGAATTTTTCATTATAGAACTTGGCTTGTATATTCCAACAATGGGCCTCCTCAAGTGCCCTAGGTCTTCGGGAGCAAGCAAGTTGGATGCACACCCACTAGTTTCTTTTGTTGAGCTTTCATACATTTATAGCTCTAGTGCATCTGTTGCATGGCAATCCCTACTCCTTGCATTAACATCAATCGGTAGGCATCTCCATAGCCCATTGATTAGCCTCATTGATGTGAGACCTTCTCCTTTTTTGTCTTCTCCACATAACCCCCCCCCTCATTATATTCTATTCCACCCATAGTGCTATGTCCATGGCTCGCGCTCATGTATTGTGTGAAAGTTTATGAGTTTGAGATTACTAAAGTACGAAACAATTGCTTGGCTTGTCATCGGGGTTGTGCATGATGAGAGCATTCTTGTGTGATGAAAATGAAACATGACTAAACTATATGATTTTGTAGGGATGAACTTTCTTTGGCCATGTTATTTTGAGAAGACATAATTGCTTAGTTAGTATGCTTGAAGTATTATCATTTTTATGTCAATATGAACTTTTGTCTTGAATCTTTCGGATCTGAATATTCATACCACAATTAAGAATAATTACATTAAAATTATGCCAAGTAGCACTCCGTATCAAAAATTCTGTTTTTATCATTTACCTACTCGAGGACGAGCAGGAATTAAGCTTGGGGATGCTTGATACGTATCCAACGTATCTATAATTTTTGATTGCTCCATGCTATATTATCTACTATTTTAGACATTATTGGGCTTTATTTTCCACTTTTATATTATTTTTGGGACTAACCTATTAACCGGAGGCCCAGCCCAGATTTGTTGTTTTTTTGCCTGTTTTAGGGTTTCGAAGAAAAGGAATAACAAACGGAGTCCAAACGGAATGAAACCTTCGGAAACGTGATTTTCTCATCAGATAAGATCCAGGAGACTTGGACCCTCCGTCAAGAAAGCCACGAGGTGGTCACGAGGGTGGAGGGCGCCCCCCTAGGGCGCGCCCCGCTGCCTCGTGGGCCCCTCGAAGCTCCACCGACATACTTCTTCCTCCTATATATATCCACGTACCCCCAAACGATCGGGGACGGAGCCAAAAACCTAATTCCACCGCCGCAACTTTTTGTATCCATGAGATCCCATCTTGGGGCCTGTTCCGGAGCTCCGCCAGAGGGGGCATTGATCACGGAGGGCTTCTACATCATCATCCAAGCCCCTCCGATGAAGTGTGAGTAGTTTATTTCAGACCTACGGGTCCATAGCTAGTAGCTAGATGGCTTCTTCTCTCTTTTTGGATCTCAATACAATGTTCTCCCCCTCTCTCGTGGAGATCTATTCGATGTAATCTTCTTTTTGTGGTGTGTTTGTTGAGACCGATGAATTGTGGGTTTATGATCAAGTCTATCTATGAATAATATTTGAATCTTCTCTGAATTCTTTTATGTATGATTGGTTATCTTTGCAAGTCTCTTCGAATTATCAGTTTGGTTTGGCCTACTAGATTGGTTTTTCTTGCCATGGGAGAAGTGCTTAGCTTTGGGTTCAATCTTGCGGTGTCCTTTCCCAGTGACAGAAGGGGAAGCAAGGCACGTATTGTATTGTTGCCATCGAGGATAACAAGATGGGTTTTTTATCATATTGCATGAAACTATCCCTCTACATCATGTCATGTTGCTTAAGGCGTTACTCTGTTTTTAACTTAATACTCTAGATGCATGCTGGATAGCGGTTGATGAGTGGAGTAATAGTAGTAGATGCAGAATTGTTTCGGTCTACTTGTCTCGGACGTGATGCCTATATACATGATCATACCTAGATATTCTCATAACAATGCTCAATTCTGTCAATTGCTCAACAGTAATTTGTTCACCCACCGTAGAATACTTACGCTCTTGAGAGAAGCCACTAGTGAAACCTATGGCCCCCGGGTCTCTTTCTCATTATATCAATCTCCATCACTTTATTATTGCTTTGCTTTTACTTTGCTTTTACTTTTTACTTTGCATCTCTATACCAAAAATATTATTTATCATCTCTATCAGATCTCACTTTCGTAAGTGACCGTGAAGGGATTGACAACCCCTAAGCGCGTTGGTTGCGTTGAGCTATTGTTTTTGTGTAGGTACGAGGGACTCGAGCATAGCCTCCTACTGGATTGATACCTTGGTTCTCAAAAACTGAGGGAAATACTTACGCTACTTTGCTACATCATCCCTTCCTCTTCGGGGAAATCCAACGCAGTGCTTAAGAGGTAGCAAGCGATTCCAAATTTGCGGCTTCCACGGAAATATCTACCTCCCCGCCCCCTCGCCCTTACCAAAAGCCACATTTCCCCTGGTTCCGCCTTCCTTTCCAAGTTGAAACCTTCACTCCTTGCTTGCAGTGCCGCCTCCTCGTCGGCGACCCTCCTTCACGCTGCTCTGCCTCGCCTATCCATGCAGGTAATCCACACCCGACCCCCATCCTCCTCCTTCTTCCACATCCTACAAGCCCCGACTGCCGGCGCGAGCGCGACACCTTCCACCCAAATCCCCGACCCCTCCACCAAATAAGCGCCGGCCTAAGCCATGGTGCACGCAATATAGCCAGGACCTCAAGGAGCATTTGGCAGCGGATAATCAAATCGCGGCCGCACGCGCGGATGAGGTCGCGATGGCTGCCATTCGTGCTGACCCCCAGATCTTGGAGGAGCACCTCATCATCGAGGCTACCGTTGATGCCTTGCTTGTCGACGCCGCGACGCGGTTGGCTGCTTTAAACGACCGTTCATGGCATTTTCTCGAGGCCACCGTCGGTGCATTCGACGAAGACTACGAGGTGTTTTCTCAGCGTGCACGTGCTTACCTCATCTCGAGAGCCGGCAGGTTGGTGCCCGGAGCGGCTCAGGCAACTCACCACTACAACGAGGACACCCACAATGCGGAGGCCTCGCCCTCTTCCATGTCCAAGGAGCCAACCGTCATTGATATCTCCGACAATGAGGAGTAGCTTGTCTTATTAGCTCACTATAAGGACCCATGTTCAGTTTGCTAGCTACTACCTTTCCTTAACAAATTCTAGTGAATTGTGCTATCTACTTTTACCATGCAATCTTCTACTATAGTTTATATGTTCTATATGTCGTGCAATGTGGTGTTCATTTAACTACTTGGTTCAATTCTGCAAATGTGATGTTCAATTCTTCAGGGTGCAATATTTCCAAGTTGTTAAGCATCTTGGTTTGGTTAACTATGTGATATTCTATTAGGAGTATGTTATATTGTTCAATTGGTGTTTAGTTAACTGCTTGGTTCATTTGTTGTGGATTGGTTCACTTGTTGTGGTGTTTAGTTAACTGCTTGGTTCAATTCTGCAATGCGATGTTCAATTGTTGTGGCTGCATTCTGTTATTGTATACCATGTGAGGAATAAATCGAATTTGGCTGTACTAAATACATGAGAAACAAATATAATTGCTATATTTCCAAGTTGTTAAGCATGCTTGGTTTGGTTAACTGTCTGATCTTCTATTAGGAGTACCATTATATTGTGCAATGTGGTGCCTAGTTAACATTTGGTTCATTTGTTGTGGTGTTTAGTTAACTGCTTGGTTCAATTATGCAATGCGATGTTTAATTACTGTGGCTGCATTCTGTTATTGTATACCATGTGAGGAATAAATTGAATTTGGATGTACTAAATACATGAGAAACAAATACAATTGCTACATTTCCAAGTTGCTAAGCATGCTTGGTTTGGTTAACTTTCTGATCTTCTATTAGGAGTATGTTATATTGTGCAATGTGGTGCTCAGTTAACGTTTAGTTTATTTGTTGTGGTGTTTAGTTAATTGCTTGGTTCAATTCTGCAATGCGATGTTCAATTATTGTGGCTGCATTATGTTATTGTATACCATGTGAGTAATAAATCGAATTTGGCTGCACTTAATACATGAGAAACATATACAAGTGCTATATTTCCTAGTTCTTAATCATGCTTGGTTTGGATAAATGAGTTTTCCATGTGGCTTCAATTAATCCGATGAATCTGCAATGTGCTTATTTTTCATTAACATATTTTACTGATAGCATGCAAACCCTTACTTAACCTGATGACTAACTACCTTATATGTTTTGCAGGGAAACAATGGGAAGTACCGAGGTTTACAAGATAGTACTAACTATTATACCTTGCCTTTTTTATTCCTTTGCCCCGTTTCCAATATAGAGAAGATATTTATGCACATCCTTGTTTTCAGTGTTCACTGATGATTACCTCTCAAACCACCTCTATGGTCAGGAGGCGAGGAAAGTTTTCATACAACACCCATGGTTCAATATTGAAGTGTTCCTGAAGAGGTCGAAGGATGGATGGTCAATCATCCACAGGCACTGGCCTAAAGTTGCAAAGACCTTCAACATGAATGAAGGCTCAATATCCGCCTTCCGCTTCAGCAGTTTTCCAGATGAGATGCATCTCTCTATGTACCGTCTATGATGCTAATTTTGAAAGGTTCTAGATGTTGCATGTGAAACTTGCTGCTGGTGCACTTGTGTAATGGGGTAGCTGAGTGCTGAAGCTATATCATGTTGTACTCCGATGTATTTCAATTATGAAATCCTGCTTCCTTAATATGGAAATGGAATATATTATGTGCTTAATATGAATTTCAATTAGATTAGTAAATGGATTATTAATTATAGGGCAATTAGCCTGCTAATTGGGTTTTCCTATTGCAAACGGTTAATGAGAAAACACCATGGGCGATGACCTCAGGCAACACACACAGTTTCTAGGAATAAAATGTGTTGGATCAATGAACAATCACACACGACATTCTTTTTAAAACTGTTTGGGTTACGCCACCTTGCACAAACGTTTTCCTAGTAGCGACTGTGTGGGATGTATATACAAATGGAAACGTTTAGCGGGGACTGACTGTGTGGGATGAACTTGTGACCGGAAACACATTCACCGTATAATTGTATTCTTTAGCACTATCGTACGTATTTCCGTATTTGAGCGCTCGCCGGTCGCACATGACCTCATTTTGCTGAGCGTGTGTGCTAGGAGGGCATATCCCCAACGGTTTCTGGGTCATGTGGGAAGGACCCCCTATCACCCACACTCACTTGGCGACGGTTCCGAATGTCGTCGCAGAAAGGGGTTAAAAACCGTTTGTTTAGGACCGACGCGTACCAGTGCTTGCTAATAGAGACACTATATCACCAATTGGGATTGTTAGAGATGTTGGAGTCTTGTGTGGGAAAATAAAATACCCTACTAATTTTCTTATTCTTGGTTCCCCACAAGGTGACTTTTGTCCCATTATCTTTGGTAGACCCTTCTTGAACACCGTTAATGCCAGAATAGACTGTGAGAAACAAACTGTCGGTGTTAGTTTTGGTGATGAGTCTCATGAGTTTAATTTTTCCAAGTTTAGTAGAAGGCTTCATGAAAAATAATTGCCTAGTAAGGACGAAATAATTGGTCTTGCTTCTATTTCTATACCACCTACTGATCCTTTAGAACAATATTTGCTAGACCATGAAAATGATTTATATATGCATGAAAGAAATGAAATAGATAAGATTTTGTTTGAACAACGTCCTCTGCTTAAACACAATTTGCCTATTGAAACTCTAGGAGGTCCACCTCCACCTAAAGGTGATCCTGCGTTTGAATTAAAACAATTGCCAGACACTTTGAAATATGCTTATCTTGATGAAAAGAAGATATATCCTGTTATTATTAGTGCTAGCCTTTCAGAACATGAAGAAGAATGATTATTGAAAGTTCTAAGGAAGCACCGAGCTGCTATTGGATATACTCTTGATGATTTAAAGGGCATTAGTCCCACTCTATGTCAGCACAAAATTAATATGGAACCTGATGCTAAACCGTTGTTGATCACCAACGTCGGTTAAATCCGAAAATGAAGGAAGTGGTAAGAACGGGAATCTTAAAACTTCTGGAAGCAGGTATAATCTATCCCATAGCTGATAGTAGATGGGTAAGTCATGTTCATTGTGTCCCTAAGAAAGGAGGTATAACTGTTGTTCCTAATGATAAGAATGAACTTATTCCACAAAGATTTGTTACAAGCTATAGAATGGTAATTGATTTTAGAAAATTAAACAAAGCAACTAGGAAAGATCATTACCCTCTACCTTTTATTGATCAAATGCTTGACAGATTATCTAACCACACACATTTTTGCTTCCTTGATGGATATTCTGGTTTTTCACAAATACCTGTCTCTCAACCTGATTAACAAAAGACCACTTTTACTTGTCCCATTGGAACCTATGCTTATAGACGTATGCATTTCAGTTTATGTAATGCACCTGCTACCTTTCAAAGATGTATGACTGTTATATTCTCTGACTTTTGTGAAAAGATTGTTGAGGTTTTCATGGACAACTTCTCTGTTTATGGGAAGTATTTTGATGATTGTTTAAGCAACCTTGATCGAGTTTTGCAGAGATGTGAACAAACAAATCTTGTCTTGAATTGGGAGAAGTGCCACTTTATGGTTAATGAAGGCATTGTCTTGGGTCATAAAATTTCTGAAAGAGGTATTGAAGTGGACAAAGCTAACGTTGATGCAATTGAGAAAATGCCATGTCCTAAAGATATAAAAGGTATTCGTAGTTTCCTAGGTCATGCTGGTTTCTATAGGAGATTTATCAAAGACTTTTCTAAAATTTCTAGGCCTCTTACGAATCTTTTGCAAAAGGATATTCCTTTTGTTTTTGATGATGATTGTTTATAAGCCTTTGAAACACTCAAGAAAGCTTTAATTTCTGCACCGATTATTCAACCACCTGATTGGAACTTGCCATTTGAAATTATGTGTGATGCTAGTGATTATGTTGTTGGTGCTGTTCTAGGACAAAGAGTTGATAAGAAACTGAATATTATTCATTGTGCTAGTAAAATTCTAGACAGTGCTCAAAGAAACTATGCAACTACTCAAAAAGAATTCTTAGCAGTGGTGTTTGCTTGTGACAAATTTAGACCTTATATTGTTGATTCAAAAGTAATTGTTCACACTGATCATGCTGCTATTAAATATCTTATGGTAAAGAAAGATGCTAAACCTAGACTTATTCGATGGGTTCTCTCTTTACAAGAATTTGATTTACATATCACTAGTAGAAAAGGAGTTGAGAACCCCGTAGCTGATAACTTGTCTAGGCTTGAAAATGTGCCAGATGACCCACTACGTATTGATGATAGTTTTCCTGATGAGCAGTTATGTCGGGGAGATGGAACGACACCTATGGGATCCCTCGACGGAGTCCCTTCTACGGTTGGCGGGGTGTGGGGCTGCACAAAGAGCGGGTCTAGAAGATCAACGTGGTGGGATTTTTACCCAGGTTCGAGCCGCAAACGATGCGTAAAACCCTAGTCCTGCTTTGTGTGTATTTGGTGTTCTTGAGCTCTTGAACTAGCTGCGGTGTGTGCCTAGTCCAAAAAGTCTGAATCCTTCCTTGGTACACCTCAGGCCTCCTTTTATATGTCAAAGGGGTTGCCACAGTGGCACACAAGAGGTGGAAAGTATGTACAGTGTACAAGGTTATCTCCTGACATCCTAGGACAAATGCATTTAATGCGCCACCTATGTGTCCTCTTGATTTATCGGGGACGGCAAAGAAGCTCGTCCCATCCGTTGTTGCCTCTTCTCGCTCTGATGCGCGTCCAAGCTGATGAGGCATGCAATGCCACGCTGGCTGGCTGGTTGCTGAGCTGGTGCAGTGGCAGGGGCTTCACGAAGATCTGCATGCCACCACGCAAGTGCTTGGCTAGTTGGCCCCGAAGCTGCATGCTGCCACGCAGGTGCGTGCCTAGTTGGTAGGCTGGTTGCCATGTCGGAACGGGCGCGGGGCAGCGAAGCATTGGTAAGTGCGGGCCTAGCCTCGGCCCTGCAGACGCCCTCGGCAAGGGTCTTGCCGTGATCTCGTGGCCGTCCCTAGCAAGGGTCTTGCCGGGGGGGCTTGCGAGCGTCCCCGGCAAGGGTCTTGTCGGGGGTCTTCGGTCGTCCCCGGCAGGAGCTTGTCGGGGGTATTCATCTTCTGGTTCTCATCTAAGCTTGCAGGCCTTTGGTTTCCACAAAGATCTTTATTCCACCATACAAGGCACTCCCAAGCCTTGGTCTTGACGTTGTCAATGGTGTCATAACTCTCAGGCTCAAGGGTGGCGTTCTTGCTAGTGTTGGGCAAGTTGCCCTGGCAAGGCTCTTTCCGGGGCCATGTAGGTCGTCCCGACAAGGCTCTTGCCAGGGGAAGCCCATCTTGTCCCCTTGCTCTTTATGCTTCTGGCTTGAGTGCTGCCTCGGCAGCCTTGTATCTTCACTTCCTCTGCCCTGCCGAGCCTGGCCGCAGGTGTGGCTACGACTGCCCATGCAAAAGTAAAGGGGTACAGAAGGGCCCCTACTTTTGTACACCGACAGGAGCCCCCGGGCCTGGGCCACACATAAGCGCGGAGCGTTGTTGGGCCTGGCCCAGAACGGTGCGCAGGCACGCGTGGCAGAGTTTTAAATGCAATAATCCCTTCGCCAGTTGCACTTCCCCACGAGCCGCATTGAGTGTGTGACGTGGGGGTCGTGTGTGGGACGGTTGCAGCGTGCTTGCGTCACCTCGCGGTGAATAGTAAAGAGGCGGCCCGCGTCTTCCCCATAAAAAAGGGAAAATTGTAGGCCTGCTGCTCATTTACTCTCCTCGCCTCTCTCAACCATGGAACCTCCGTTCCACATTTCCCACCACATTCATCTTTTTCGCCACGTACGTCGCATGCATGGCATGGGGTAGGTGACGGACGCGCGGGATATGGGAATGTGCGCCATGGCCGATACCCATGCGCCTTTGATTGGCGCGGGGAGGGCGGTCGATGACCTCACTCGTCGCCAACTTAATGAACTGGACTTGAAAGGGCTCTTCAGAGGTTTAGAGCCAGTCTTCAGCCTTCCATGCTTGTCTATAAAAAGGGGACTCGGGAGGAGGAGGAGGAGGAGAGGCATCCCCTCGCGTTGCCTCAATTCTCCACCCACCACCATGCCGAGAGGGCGCGGCCGCGGATATCCTTCTGCGGAGGCGACTAGATCTTCCTCTCGTCAGAGAGCCACAACAGTTAAGGAAGAGCCATACACCCAAGGTGGAAGCATCGGATGGGGGCGCGGTTGGCGAGACGGTCGAGGCAGAGGTGGGCGCGGAAGGGGGACACCTGTGACGTCACCATCTCCGTCACCATCTCCACCACCATCTCCTCCTTCTTCGTCGAGTGGCCATGTCGGGGACATGGCGTTGGAGTTCATTTGCAGTTGCGCGAGCCACCGTGTAGTCGCCTTCGCCTCCCCGAGGCGTTCGTGAGGGTGCTGGAGATCAACCAGCCACCGAGGCTGAGGCTTCACATGAAGGGGTGTTGCAATGGCGACATATGGGTGAACACAAGGTTCCCCATCCCTCATGTAATGCTTCTTTGTCGGGGTTGGAAAACCTTCGCCCGCGCCCACTGCTTGATGAAGGGGCACGTTCTCCACTTTAAATTAGTGGAGAGCGACCTGCTCTCCGTCAAGGTCTTCAGGTGCTCGGGACACAGGTCAGGGTGCAGCTCGGAGAGCTCGACCGACGACGAGAGCTCCTCCTCGAGTGACGGCAACGAGTAGGGGACTGGGCGGGAGGACGCTGATTTCGACTCCGGATAATCGTCGGCGGCAATATCGTCATCTGCATCGCCCTCCTCCCTCGGCCACACGCCTTGCCGAAGGCCATCCCCGCCATGCTCTCCATCGGCGTGTTCCCTGTCGCCCCTTCTTTGCCTTCACCTGCCGCACCTGGGAGGAAAGGAGCAAGAACGGAGATCATGGGGCACTTATCTTTTTTCCCTAAACTTGTAGGCATTTGCCGAATTTTAATTTCTAAGTAATGTAATCTCTCAAGCCCATGCTTATGTTCCGCAACATCCGTACTTGTATCAGCATTTTAATGGAAAAGACTAGCCTTGCCGGGAACTCGTACATGGATACGCTCGTGCGGAGGCAAAATGCCTCTTTAACGCAAATAAACGAGTTCTCTCGGCAAGCCGCCTTGCCAGTGCCCTCTGCGCCTGCCGGAGAATCACATTTGCTTGGTTACAGACAAAGGGTCCAGCCCCTCGTCCATCTCATTTTAGCAAGGGCGACTCCGACCACTCCGACCGAAGCAGCGTTCAGGCCGGGAATGGGGGTACCCGAGTCTTTCAAAAGAGAGTGGCGAGGTTTTCTAATGCACAAGTCACACGTTGCGAAAATGGATGGGCAAGAGGTAAACTTTATCTGCTTGGTTTGCCGGGGATCGCCGTGCCGGGCAGTCTTCTCAACTTCTTGCCGGAGTCGGGTCCTTGGCGAGGTCGAGCGTCCTTGCCATGGCTGGAGGGAAAAGAGGGCAAGAGCATGTACCCTTGGCAGTCTATTAATATTTGTTGGAATCAAAAATAGTACAATACCCTGGATAAGCATGCATATACGTATACACATAATCATGGAAATCAACAGGAAACTGTACATACTAAGGGTTTCTTTCCCTGACTGCGCGCAGGGTCTGCGCCTGGCTTTGTACATAGGGTTACATGCCTTGCCGACAAGACTAGTACACAAGATTGGTTGCCGGGGCTCCCGGCAACCGCGCCTTAGGGGTAAAACTTGCGAAGATGTTCGATGTTCCAGGAATTGCTCACTAGAATGCCATCCTCGGTCTCTAGGCGGACTGCGCCGGGCCTGGTGACTTGTATTACCCAATAAGGGCCTTCCCACTTTGGCGTCAACTTGTTTGAATTCTTGGCGGATTGAATCCGCCAAAGAACAAGGTCGCCTTGCTCAAGGCTTCGGGCATGAACCTTGCGGCTACGGTAGCGGCGCAAGGTTTGCTGGTAACGAGCGGCTCGCACAGCAGTCTGAAGACGATCTTCCTCAAGGAGCATCGCATCATCTTGGCGCAACTGCTCTTGCTCAAGCTCATCGTAAGCGAGCACTCGAGGTGACCTGTATATGAGTTCCGTGGGGAGAACTGCTTCTGCCCCGTTTACCAGGGCAAAGGGTGTCTGGCTAGTGGCTCGATTTGGTGTCGTTCTGATCGACCAAAGAAGCATTGGCAACTCATGAATCCAGTGCCTTCCGCACTTGTGCAGCCTGTCAAAAGTTCTGGTTTTGAGGCCTCGCAACACTTTTGCATTCACCCTCTCAGCCTGGCCATTGCTTCTGGGATGAGCAACAGAAGCAAAACAAGCCTTGCCACTGAGGTCTTGAACGTACTACATGAAGGTGCGGCTTGTGAACTGCGTGCCGTTGTCGGTGATGACTGATACGTCTCCAACGTATCTATAATTTTTGATTGTTCCATGCTATATTATATCCTGTTTTGGACATTATTGGGCTTTATTATACACATTTATATTATTTTTGGGACTAACCTATTAAACGGAGGCCCAGCCTAGAATTGCTGTTTTTTGTCTATTTTAGGGTTTCGCAGAAAAAGAATATCAAACCGAGTCCAAATGGAATGAAGCCTTCAGGAATGTGATTTTCGGAAGGAACATGATCTAGAGGACTTGGACCCTATGTCAAGCAATCAACCAGGAAGGCACGAGGTAGGGGGGCGCGCCCTCCACCTTCGTGGGGCCCATGTTGCTCCACCGATGTACTCCTTCCTCCTATATATACTTACGTACCCCCAAACTACCAGATACAGAGCCAAAACCCTAATTCCACCGCCGTAATTTTCTGTATCCACGGGATCCCATCTTGGGGCCTTTTCCGTAGCTCCGCCGGAGGGGGTATCGATCACGGAGGGCTTATACATCAACACCATGTAGCGACCAGACCTCAAACGGTCTGATCTCTGTGCTCCGGTGTCATCCCTGGATCAGTAATGCTGACACCACACAGTACTCGGAGGATTTATAACAGAGTAGCAATCACACACTTATTACATCGAGTGTCTCCAAAGAGAACTTATTACAATAAATATGGCTTAAGGCCATCTAATAACGATAACAGAGGAAGCTTGGAAGATAACTGAGTCCATCAACTCCAACGGCATCACTGAGTATAGAACCACGACCTAAAAACTCCTTAATCGTCGTCTGAAAAGTCTGCAACATTAACGTTGCAGCCCGAAAACAGGTCAGCACATGGAATATGCTGGCAATGTAACACATAGAGAGTAATGGAATGAAACAGCTATACTATATGAAAATTTGGCTGGTGGAAAGCTCTATGGTTACAGTTTTGCGTAAAGCCAATTTTTCCCTACTTCAAAGGAATAAATTTATTTAACTATCATGGTAGTTGTTAAACATTGAGAATGGTTGACATCAATCTCAATCCCAATTAAGCATCATCATTAAACATAACCCAACAAAATTAATTTAGAGTAACATGTTGAGATTCACATGATAATCCAGGTACTAGATACTCAAGATGTCCATAACCGGGGACACGGCTAACCGTGATTAGTTTATTACACTCTACAGAGGTTTGCGCACTTTTCCCCACAAGACTCGATCGCTTCCATTTGGTTTCTCGCACTACATGGTGTTTGAGAAGACGGATGCCCGAGACATAGTCTTTCAGAAGCGCTAGCACCTTACGATCGAGTAGACCGTACCACCTACATCCCCTACATCTGCTAGTCTACCACTGTAAGAGTTCGCACGACTTAGTCAACTATGCTAGAGCCCATAATAGCTTGTGGCTGCACACGGAAGTTTCTAGTATGAATACTCTCATGATCCCTTTGAGCCTGGGTGGCGGTCCAAAAGAAAACAGGCAAGTCCTGGAATACCCAGGTGCCTCAATCCACCCAGATGTGTGTTTAAGTTGCCACCTTAGATAAACCATTAATTAACAATCTCACATCTGTCATGGATATCACTCACCCAATCCACGTCTATTAGCATAGCATGGCAAAATAAGCAAACGTAGAAGTAACTCCCAAAGGTTTGATAACAACAGGTAATAGGTACTACCTCATCTAATGCATACAATAAGTACTCATCTAATGCACAGGTAAAACTCAAATAAGAGAACTAACCAGAAGGTTCAACTTAAGAACTCTGGTTGGCAAAAAGAATCAAATCGAACGAAGCAACGAAAATCAAACGGCGAAAGAAAACAACTTCGTTCTACTAATCTGGATCTAGGCAAATTTTACAGTAGCAAAATCTTGTTTAAGTTGGTTAAACGGATAGAGGGTTTCGAGGCGAAACTCTAGGCGCTTGAATCGCCTGATTCCGATAAACGAGCGAAAAGTTATACTAAAACGAAAATCAGATCAGGAATCGCGATCAGAAAAATCGTGGATTTAATCCGAAAAAAAGAAAAACGACGAACGCTCGCTAGAACGAACGAACGGACGAACGCTCGCTATTTAAATAAACCGGAAAAACCGATCTATTTAAAAAAACCGAATAACAAAAACCGACAAAAACCGATCTATTTTAAAAAAAACGTTGGCACGGAAGTCGAGGCGCGGCGAACCTCGGCAGCGTCTGGCGACGGCGGCGTGGCGGCGGCGGCGGGACCGGGTGGTGGCGCGGCTTGGGGGCTGGGGCGGCTAGGGTTTCCCCGGGGCTGGGCCTTGGCTTATAAAGGCCCCCCTCGGGCCGGAGTCCTAGTCGGACACGGCCCGTAGGTCGGTTCGTTTTTTTTTAAAATTATTCCGCTCAGAAGAAAAAAATAAAAAGAAATACTAAACGGACTCCAAAAATTCTGAAATAAATTTTCACGGGCTTGTAAAATCAAGCCGCACAAGGTGAACATTTATTTGGGACCTAAATGCAATTTTGAAAAACGCACATTTTTCCTAAATTCAAATCTTGTTTAAGTTGGTTAAACGGATAGAGGGTTTCGAGATGAAACTCTAGGCGCTTGAATCGCCTGATTCCGATAAACGAGCGAAAAGTTATACTAAAACGAAAATCAGATCCGGAATCGCGATCAGAAAAATCGCGGATTTAATCCGAGAAAAAGAAAAACGACGAACTCTCGCTAGAACGAACGAACGGACAAACGCTCGCTATTTAAATAAACCGGAAAACCGATCTATTTAAAAAAACCGAATCAAAAAAAACCGACGAAAACCGATCTATTTTCTTAAAAAAAAGGTGGCACGGAAGTCGAGGCGCGACGAACCTCGGCGCCGGCCGGCGGCGGCGGCGTGGGGCGGCGCGGTGGCGGGCGGGCGCAGGCGGCGGCGGTGGGACCGGGTGGCGGCACGGCTTGGGGGCTGGGGCGGCTAGGGTTTCCCCGGGGCTGGGCCTCGGCTTATAAAGGCACCCCTTGGGCCGGAGTCCTAGTCGGACACGGCCCGTAGGTCGATTCGTTTTTTTTTTAAATTATTCCGCTCGGAAGAAAAAAATAAAAAGAAATACTAAACGGACTCCAAAAATTCCGAAATAAATTTTCATGGGCTTCTAAAATCAAGCCGCACAAGGTGAACATTTATTTGGGACCTAAATGCAATTTTGAAAAACGCACATTTTCCCTAAATTCAAATAAAACACCGAAAAACTCCGAAATAAAATCTTATTTGATTTTATTATTAAATCCTCAATATTTCTTTATTTTGGGAAAGTCATTTTATTCCCTCTCTCATATTTTTGTAATAGAAATAATTGATGATAAAATAAATAAAATCAAATGATCCTATCCTCAAAATTTGAGAAAACTCACATATGAAAATAACGAAATCCCCAACTCTCTCCGTGGGTCATTGAGTTGCGTAGAATTTCTAGGATCAACCAAAATGCAAAATAAAATATGGTATGCATTGATGATCTAATGTATAACATTCCAAATTGAAAATTTGGGATGTTACAAACCTACCCCCCTTAAGATGAATCTCACCCTCGAGATTCGGGTTGGCTAGAAAATAGGTGAGGGTGGTCTTTGAGCAAGTCTTGCTCTCGTTCCCAGGTGGCTTCATCCTCTGTGTGGTGGCTCCACTGAACTTTGCAAAACTTGATAACCTTGATGCGAGTGACTCGACTGGCAAACTCGAGAATCTTAATTGGTTCCTCCTCGTAGGTCAAATCGTTATCCAATTGAATAGTTTCCAATGGCACTGTGTCTCTCAAAGGTATGTCAGCCATCTCCACGTGGCACTTCTTTAACTGAGAAACATGGAACACATCATGAACTCCTGACAATCCTTCGGGCAATTCCAACTTGTAGGCCACTTCTCCCATACGCTCCAAAACTCGATATGGTCCTACAAATCGTGGTGCTAACTTCCCTTTAACTCCAAAACGCTTTGTTCCCCGAAGTGGAGATACTCGAAGATAAGCTCTATCTCCAACTTCGTAAACTGTCTCCTTACGTTTAGAATCTGCATAACTCTTCTGTCTGGACTGGGCTGCCTTGAGCCTATCGCGAATCAGTTTCACCTTCTGTTCAGACTCTTTAATCAAGTCAGGTCCAAACAACTGGCGGTCTCCAACTTCGTCCCACGACAATGGTGTCCTGCACCTCCTTCCGTACAAGGCTTCGAAAGGGGCCATCTTTAAACTGGTTTGATAACTGTTGTTGTAAGAGAACTCTGCATATGGCAAATTATCGTCCCAACTAGATCCATAATCTAGCGCACAAGCTCTCAGCATATCCTCCAAGATCTGATTGACTCTCTCGGTCTGTCCATCTGTCTGTGGATGAAAAGTTGTACTGAATTCTAGCCTGGTACCCAAAGTTTCGTGCAACTGCTTCCAGAACTTTGAGGTAAATTGGGTTCCTCTATCCGATACGATACTCCTTGGAACTCCATGCAAACATACGATCCTGGTCATGTATATCTTTGCCAACTTAGCACTGGTGTAAGTGGTCTTTACTGGGATGAAATGAGCTACTTTTGTCAATCGATCAACTACAACCCAAATCGAGTCATAGCCTGAACGAGTCCTGGGCAATCCCGTGGTAAAATCCATGCCTAACTTATCCCACTTCCATTCGGGTATCGACAATGGTTGTAACAGTCCTGTTGGCTTCTGATGCTCTGCCTTTACTCTTTGACATACATCACAAACTGCTACGTACTCTGCAATATCCTTCTTCATTTTGGTCCACCAGAAAATATCCTTCAAATCCAAATACATCTTGGTATTTCCTGGGTGAATCGAATACGGTGAGTCGTGTGCTTCTTGCAAAATCAACTTCCTGATCTACGGGTCATTGGGCATGTAAACACGGTCTTCAAACCATAGGGTGTCGTGCTCATCCTCACGAAATCCTTTAGCTTTTCCTCTGCTCAGTTTCTCCTTTATAGCGGCAATCTCTTGGTCAGCTTTCTGAGCTTCCCTGATTTTATCCATCAAAGCTGACTGAATCTCCAATGCTGCTACATAGCCTCTCGGAACTATTTCCAAACACAGTTCACGAAGATTTTCGGCTAACTCCCTTGGTATTTCTCCCGTCATTAATGTATTGACATGGCTCTTACGGCTTAATGCGTCAGCTACTACATTAGCCTTTCTAGGATGATAATGCAATTTCATATCATAATCCTTGATGATCTCCAACCATTTCCTTTGTCTGAGATTTAACTCCTTCTGTGTGAAAATGTACTTCAAACTCTTATGATCCGTGTACACCTCACAATGATTTCCAATGAGGAAATGTCTCCATGCTTTCAATGCATGCACTACGGCTGCTAACTCCAAATCATGCGTGGCATAATTCAACTCATGAGGTTTCAGTTGTCTTGAGGCATATGAAACAACTCTCCCTTCCTGCATAAGCACTGCTCCAAGTCCTCGACGTGAAGCATCGCAATACACCTCATAATCTTTGGTCTGGTCTGGCAAAATCAACACTGGTGAGGTAACCAAACGTTTCTTCAACTCTTGGAAAGTAGCCTCACATTCCTCTGTCCATATGAACTTGGTATCTTTTTTCAGCAACTCCGTCATAGGCTTCGCAATCTTTGAGAAATTCTCAATAAATCTCCGGTAGTATCCTGCGAGTCCAAGAAAACTCCGGATCTCTCCAACTGTTGTTGGGGCTTCCCACTTGGTCACGGTATCAACTTTAGTGGGATCAACTGATATACCTTCTCCAGATATAACGTGTCTGAGGAATCCTGCTTCCTTTAACCAAAACTCACATTTTCTGAACTTGGCATATAATTGATGTTCTCTGAGCTTTCCAAGTACCAAACACAAATGCTCCTTATGTTCCTCTTCATTCTTCGAATAAACCAGGATATCATCAATGAACACTACGACGAACTTATCCAGAAACTCCATAAACACTTTGTTCATCATGTTCATAAAATAGGCAGGGGTGTTAGTCAGACCAAATGACATAACGGTATACTCATACAGCCCATACCTGGTGGTAAAAGCTGTCTTCGGAATATCCTGTTCTCGAATCTTCAACTGGTGGTATCCTGATCGCAGATCGATCTTCGAAAATACCTTAGCTCCTTGCAATCGATCAAACAGATCATTGATCATTGTTAGTGGGTACTTGTTCTTGATCGTTACTTCATTCAATCCTCGATAATCAACAACCATCCTTAACGATCCATCCTTCTTCTCCACTAGAAGTACTGGCGATCCCCAAGGCGAAGAACTTGGGCGAATATATCCCTTATCCAGTAATTCCTTTATCTGCTTCTTAATTTCCACCAAATCTTTTGCTGGCATCTGTGACACCCCAAAATTTTAACTTTGTTTGTTAATTAAAATTTTTCCAGCAGATTAAAACTTTTATTTTCTGGGCTCCCTTTTTATTTTTGAACCTTTTTCTCCCTTGTTATTATGGAGTTTTTCCCCCAAAATGAAAACTTTGCAAAATATGTTATTGGACTTGTTTAACCTCTCAAGAAAAACTCTTCTTTTATTAGTAGAACTAATTACATAATTAATTTGCTCGATTTTTATTTTCCTGAGAAATGGTTTTCCAAGGTTATATGGCCATATTTGAACTACAACCATTTGATAAATTCACTTAAAATTCCAACCAAAATTTGGAGATGTCATGTGATGTTTTTAAATCACTTTTATGCAAAAATATCTTTTATTCATGTAATATTTTGAGCTCTGCATCAATTTTTCTTCTCTGGTTCAGAGTGCAATTTTGCACTACAACCCATTTAAATATTTCTTTCTAGCCTCCACCAAAATTATGGGATGTTGGTAGTAGCTTATGATTCAACTTTATGCAAAAACCCAATGATGTTATTTGAAGTTTTTGAGTGAATCAACCTCATTTTCATTCTCTTCCAACAAGTCCAACCCATTTTTGGATTTTATTTCATTTATTCTATTCCCCAAAACATTTCTGTCAATTATTTTAAGCCTAGGTGATTTGCAAAGCAAGTACCTGATTTCCTTTGAGTTTTGATCTCAAACCAACTCCTCTGGATAGTCCTTAGCACCCACAACCTAGGACCATCAAGATCCACTCTTCTTCTTTTCAAAATTTTCAAGTTTCAGCCTCTGCAAGTTTGGACCAGATTTGTCAAATTTGGTGAAATTCATATCTTCTCTTCTCCAAAAATTCTACCAAAATTCAGGCAGCCTCCAGGTGCAATGAGAGGCCACCCCACCAAAAATCAGCTCAAGGAAAATTCCCACATGCCAAAATCTTTTAGTCGAACACCTGGCCGGCACTGTTACTGTGCACTTTCAGTAAAATTCAGAGTTTCAGAGTTTTACAGTGTCGTTTTTCGTCAGGGACTTTTCATCGATCAACTGTGCGCCCTGGCGTGTTGCGCTCGGCCTCTCCTCCCTGGCCAGAGCACCGCACGCCCCCTTGGACGGGCACAGGTGTCGGTGGCGGCGAGCATCGCCGGAGTTGGCAGCTTCTGCGATGGCAAAGCCACCCGTGGCGGCCAACAGGAGACAGCGCCAGCTCGCAACGCCGTTCGGCGCTGCCCAACGCTCCCCTGCCCTCCGCATGGCCTCATGCACGCCAGCGCACCCCGCAGCACCGTCGCCGTGGCCCGGCAGGCATAGGGCGCGCCCTCTGCCGCCAACGGGCCCGCGCCCCCCGTTCCGTCGAATCCACCCAGGGTTCCAAATCCAAGCTCGTTTAGCGCCAAAACAGAACCGGTGGAACTCCACGTTGACGTCCAACTCCCTAAACCTCCCCGACCAAGCTATGCGCCGTCGTAACCTTTGCCGGAGAACTCCGTTCACGGCCACCGCCTCAGATCGCCTATAAAAGGAGGCCCCCGAGCTCATCCGAGCACTCAGGCGACCTTAGGCCACCCCCATGGCACCCCCATAGCCAGCAATCGTCGGGGGGAAGCCGTCTTCCCCGACTCCGACCAGTTCGGCCACCGCCGCCTCCCGGCTCCGTTCGGCACAACCAGAGCCTCCCCAGCCCTCCCAACGCCACCAAACGACTCCACTCCATCTTGCGGAGCCTCTTAGACCCCCCATCTGCGACGGAAAGCCACCGTTGCCCCAAACTCACTCTTCCCGACTGCCACCGTCCGCTGCGGAGCTCGCCGCCGGCAGCTTCGTCCACCCCAGAGACCAAAGCGACCACCGAAGTGACCACCTCGACCCCCTGAGCCCGCAGATGGCCTCGGTTTCTTGAACGGTGCCGCCTTTCGCCGGCGAGCATCGCCGGAGCCCCGCATCGGCTCGGACAAAGGAAGAGGAGGGAGGAGAGACTGGTCAAACCTGACCAGTGGGCCAGGCAGGCCCACTGTCAATGACCCACACACGGTCCACGCTGGACAAGTGGAGGCGCGTTTCCAGAAAACGCCTTCAACGTGTACGTATATTCGAAACATTTTTCTTTTTCTGTTTTATTTTTAAATAACAGATTTTGACCAAAACTTTGACTGAGCTTAACTTTTTAAATACAACTCCAAATGAGTTGATTCTTTTTCCTACCTCTCTCAAATTCTGTCTAGTTTATTTTAAGATTTTTTTTAAAAAAAATCAGACAACCTTTTTTGTGCTGTTTTGAAAATGTGTGTTAATTCAAATTTATTGAAAATAGGATTTTGGAGAGAGGAAGAAAACTTCCAAAAGTTTTGGAGAGCACCCCCACCTCTCCACACCTTGAAGGCAAGCATTCTGAACCCTGGCATAATATTTCTGGTGTGTTAGTTGATACGATTATAGCACCACCTCATTTCAGAGAACTCGTTATTTTATGTGGTGATACGATCATTTGCATGGATGCATATTAGTGATTTCCTTGCTGTTGGAAATGAATATACATGTGATGGTAATCATCCTCATGTGCCTTGCATGCATGCCTGAAAGGAATCCGGGAAAGCCTCTGCCTTGGGTAGGCGTGAGCTTGTCGCCGGTCTCCGTCGGGACGGTTATGTCCGGTATGGCATAGTAAGGTATAATGGGTGGTGATTCTGTTGGTTGAAATATATTTGTTATACATGTCATGCAGGGAATTCATAAACCTCCTGAGTCGACCGTAGATCGAGTCTTGTTCCAGTAACCCCCATACTTGTTTTGTACTACCACTTGTCCCTGCCGCAGGTAGGGTACGGTTCAGTAAGTCGTCAACCCCTTTCAAGCACACACCGTACAGAGAGGCCATGGTGGAAGATACCGGTTGTAGCTAGTAGGCATGCCACCTGGTCCGGGGGCATGGGTGTTTCCGGTTGGGACCGAGAGGGGGGCACCCCTTAGAGCGCGCGATATAAGTTTGATCCCATGCTACGCGAGGTTGTAGCCTCCCCACTTAGAGTTTTGCTTAACAAGTGTCGCGGGTGATTCCTGACACAAGTAAGGTTAAGCTGGTGTGTGCAAGTCAGGCGTGTTTTCAACTAAAAGACCGTAGACGGAATTAGTTCCGATGAACTAAAGAAATCCGTTACTCGTGGGTAAAGAGTGCACCCTCTGCAGAGATATTAAACCTATTCGAATAGTCGTGTCCATGGTTAAGGACTATAGTCTGGGATGGGTCAAGTGTCGGTCTTAGTGTCGGTCTTCGGAGGAGAAACTACTAAACCCGAATATTGATTATGACTTGTGATATATGATGGTTATGATTATTATCATTATGGACTAACCGTTTGCATTGTTTGAAATAATGAATATCCCTGGGACGGTACCACCTCCTGGATATTCACTATGATTATGTTTATATATATAAGCCCTTTAGGTGGCGTCGCTCAGACGCCCGACTGTGGCATGTTTGTTATTTCATTTTCGTATAAGCCCTTTATGTGGCGTCGCTCAGACGCCCGACTGTGGCAGGTTCATTATTTCATTTACTTACAAGCCCTTTATGTGGTGTCGCTCAGACGCCCGACTGTGGCATGCTTGTTATTTTATTTACTTCATAAGCCCTTTATGTGGTGTCGCTCAGACGCCCGACTATGGCATGCTTGTTATTTTATTTACTTCATAAGCCCTTTATGTGGTGTCGCTGAGACGCCCGACTGTGGCATGCTTGTTATTTATTTACCTTATAAGCCCTTTATGTGGTGTCGCTAAGACGCCCGATTGAGGCATGCTCACTTTTACTATCCTTTCGAGACGTCGCTTCAGACATCCGATCGGTGCATTTTATTACTATTCTGTCATTACATATTCCTGTAGCATATAAATAACCTGCTTGCATGCATCGGGATTTTATTTTCATGACGGACGTTATGATTATAGAATATTTTCAAAGCATGATTATCGTTTGCTATATTATACCCGTGTTCATAATGTTTGCGAGTACATTCAAAAGTACTCACTGGCTTGTCCCTGGCTATTGTCTTGGCCAGATTGCTTGCTTGGAGAGGAGCGTTGCGATGACAGCCCCGGAACCTATGCAATGGAGATAGCAGCCTCGCGAAGATAGGAGTTATCCTGGTCAGTTGTTCCTGGGAAATGGAGTCCCATAGACACCGATGATCCACAAACCGCTTCCGCCATCGACCACTATAAACCAATTGTTGTACTCACAGGCCCGAATGGTCTTGTACTACATATTATGTATTTTTTTGCTTGGAATTTTTGTATCAAGTTGGTGCCTCATCAGCTAACAGTAATCCTGGGGCTGGTGAGCACAAGGGCCATTTTCTGGAAATTATATTCCGAAAATCCGGTCGTGACAAACTTGGTATCAGAGCCAGGCTGACCATTGGCTAATCCTATCTTAGTCGGGTCTATAAACTTAGGCAAACCAACCCACCAAACCATAACCAAACCCCAGCCAAGCTTCTCGTGCAAGATAGCCACACAGTGACCCAACACCTTTTGGCAATCGGTGCCCAACCTATCAACCTAACCTGTCGCTCATGCGCAAGTGACCGAATCCTGAATAGTCTTTTCGCAAGCGTGCGAAGGAAGACTCTGTCCCCTTTTTTTATAAAAGGGCACGCTAGCCTCAACCCAACACTGCACAGCCTCTACCCAAACCGAGCCACAATGCCTGGCCCCGTCGTGCACAATGAGACCACAGCAACCAACCTTGGAGGCTTTGTGACCATACTCGCAAACCTCACCCGTCGTGCCTATGCATTAGAAGAGCCCCCGGAATATGTTGTGTAACAAGGACCCATGAACGATGAGAGTCGACAATTCTGGGCCACTGTACACATCTATGGTAGGGGTCTAGCGCCCGAGCGCCCCTACAGGTTCACCGGAAGGACAACTTCCTTTGAGCCACAAGACATCCAACTAGCTGCTCGAGAGGCTATAGTTCATCTCCGGCACTTGTCGCCCAGAGTTAACTGTCGCTCGTTCCACTACTACCCCAGACGTGAAGGGTATGGTAGGCCACCCCAAGTTGCCAACGGAGATCACGAGACAGATCCTGCATTGTTGCATCTAGTGCGCTATGTAGGTGCACTAGAGGAACTATTTGATCAAATCACCATTGATCTAATCGCAGCTCGTGGAGAGTTGGTTCGTCGAGCCCCGGCGAGAGAAGAGAACGAGCCCAACACCGGCAACCCAGTCGTGCTATTTGGACACCCGATCGAGTCCCTGAGATCTGCCCCAACCGTCGGCCAAGGTGCTTTGATGACCCTAGAAGTGCTTCGTCGCCTTTTGGGAACACACTCCAACGGGATTGTGGCCAACAATCCCCGCGATGGTCATCATCGCTACCCCGACCCTGCAGTTCCTCCACCCCCTCCAGCTAACCCCGACGGCGAAGCCGATGGAGAAGCCTCGACATCCACAAGGCACACCCGCTTGGATATGAACGAGGTAGACTAAGTCACTCGAGTAGTGTCGAGTCCCAGTGTATCCTCATGTGACCATGTATATAAACGCAGCCTGTCATCGTGCCTTTGTTTTAAATAGTAACCTTGCATGGGTATGTCAGCACATGGTTGCATATTTTCCGGGCACAACTACCGAAACCATCCCGACAACTCCACAGTGATACGTCACTTTGGTGAGATATGTATCTGTGGCTTTGACCCCGACCCTTGGAGCTGAGCTGGCAAATTCATTACCTTTCACCGCGGTAAAATGACCCAGCTCTGGTGCTATAAAAAGGCCACCGCGTAACCCTGCCAAGAACCCCTCACCTTGTGCACCATCCTCACAACCATTTCTTACCATGCCGAGCCCTAGTGTTTATCTGAGAACCCCAGATGCAACCCCGGGTAGTTTTGTCAAAATATTGTGGGATTTTACCTGCAGTACCATGGGCGCTACCCAGCCACCCCAGTACGAGCTGTTCAAATCAAGGATCACCCCTTCCACCTCGAGATATTGGGCAGCAGTACACATCCCTCCCGTAAACTCAAACCAAGACCCAACGGAGGTCTCCTTCGTAGGAAAATCTATGCCAACCCCACATATGGCCATAGAAGCTGCTGCATATGAAGCGCTTGCTCGCCTTCGATTCACGGTACCCTATGCCAGCGAACGAGGGTATTATTACTTTCCGAGCCATGCAGCACCCGGAGAAGTAACATCTTTTCCCGGTGGACGAATTGAGAGAGACCCAGTACTGGCCAACCTTGTTCAGTACGTCATCGCTCAAGAACCTTTAACCCAACGTGTGATGGGTTATCTCCAGAGCCTCGCAGATTTAAATCCTCATATTGCCATCGGCAGAACTCTGAGGTCCGACCAAGAGAGACACATACATAAACTGGTCAATCCACTTCCCCCGATAGAAGAGGAATGAGTCCCAGTACCAGAGACGTTTTCTCGGGACCCCGTCCAGTTACCGTTTCCATTTTAGACGTCGCTGTTGTGTTCTTTGTTGCAACATTTATTTATGTGTGTGACTTATGCGTGATACCCTGAGTTTGTACGACGAGTCAATTATTTGTCTTCTACTAATGTGTGTAGTTTTGTTGTGGTTTATGCTCCTTTAAATTAACCGTTTTTCCTCGCGAAAAAAAAATCCCGGAATAAGATTTCTTTTCCCGGAGCTGCTGCATCATACACCTTCTCACGACGTGGATTATTTTATTTCACACAGCACCACGACAGCAGACTCACAACCACAATCGCTCAAACGCATACCCTGCTTGCAAAAACACGTGACCATGGAGTATTTGTTTTTCAAAACAATCTTTAGAAAATCTCGAGGATGAGATTTTTCTTAAGGGTGGTAGTGTTGTGACACCCCAAAATTTCAACTTTGTTTGTTAATTAAAATTTTTCCAGGAGATTAAAACTTTTATTTTCTGGGCTCCCTTTTTATTTTTGAACCTTTTTCTCCCTTGTTATTATGGAGTTTTTCCCCCAAAATGAAAACTTTGCAAAATATGTTATTGGACTTGTTTAACCTCTCAAGAAAAACTCTTCTTTTATTAGTAGAACTAATTACATAATTAATTTGCTTGATTTTTATTTTCCTGAGAAATGGTTTTCCAAGGTTATATGGCCATATTTGAACTACAACCATTTGATAAATTCACTTAAAATTCCAACCAAAATTTGGAGATGTCATGTGATGTTTTTAAATCACCTTTACGCAAAAATATCTTTTATTCATGTAATATTTTGAGCTCTGCATAAATTTTTCTTCTCTGGTCCAGAGTGCAATTTTGCACTACAACCCATTTAAATATTTCTTTCTAGCCTCCACCAAAATTATGGGATGTTGGTAGTAGCTTATGATTCAACTTTATGCAAAAACCCAATGATGTTATTTGAAGTTTTTGAGTGAATCAACCTCATTTTCATTCTCTTCCAACAAGTCCAACCCATTTTTGGATTTTATTTCATTTATTCTATTCCCCAAAACATTTCTGTCAATTATTTTAAGCCTAGGTGATTTGCAAAGCAAGTACCTAATTTCCTTTGAGTTTTGATCTCAAACCAACTCCTCTGGATAGTCCTTAGCACCCACAACCTAGGACCATCAAGATCCACTCTTCCTCTTTTCAAAATTTTCAAGTTTCAGCCTCTGCAAGTTTGGACCAGATTTGTCAAATTTGGTGAAATTCATATCTTCTCTTCTCCAAAAATTCTACCAAAATTCAGGCAGCCTCCAGGTGCAATGAGAGGCCACCCCACCAAAAATCAGCTCAAGGAAAATTCCCCACATGCCAAAATCTTTTAGTCGAACACCTGGCCAGCACTGTTACTGTGCACTTTCAGTAAAATTCAGAGTTTCAGAGTTTTACAGTGTCGTTTTTCGTCAGGGACTTGTCATCGATCAATTGTGCGCCCTGGCGCGTTGCGCTCGGCCTCTCCTCCCTGGCCAGAGCACCGCACGCCCCCTTGGACGGGCACAGGTGTCGGTGGCGGCGAGCATCGCCGGAGTTGGCAGCTTCTGCGGTGGCAAAGCCACCCGTGGCGGCCAACAGGAGACAGCGCCAGCTCGCAAGGCCGTTCGGCGCCGCCCAACGCTCCCCTGCCCTCCACATGGCCTCATGCACGCCAGCGCACCCCGCAGCACCGTCGCCATGGCCCGGCAGGCACAGGGCGCCCTCTGCCGCCGACGGGCCCGCGCCGCCCCGTTCCGTCGAATCCACCCAGGGCTCCAAATCCAAGCTCGTTTAGCGCCAAAACAGAACCGGTGGAACTCCACGTTGACGTCCAACTCCCTAAACCTCCCCGACCAAGCTCTGCGCCGCCGTAACCTTTGCCGGAGAACTCCGTTCACGGCCGCCGCCTCAGATCGCCTATAAAAGGAGGCCCCCGAGCTCATCCGAGCACTCAGGCGACCTCAGGCCACCCCCATGGCACCCCCACAGCCAGCAATCGTCGGGGGGAAGCCGTCTTCCCCGACTCCGACCAGTTCGGCCACCGCCGCCTCCCGGCTCCGTTCGGCACAACCAGAGCCTCCCCGGCCCTCCCAACGCCACCAAACGACTCCACTCCATCTTGCGGAGCCGCTTAGACCCCCATCTGCGACGGAAAGCCACCGTTGCCCCAAACTCACTCTTCCCGACGGCCACCGTCCGCTGCGGAGCTCGCCGCCGGCAGCTTCGTCCACCCCAGAGACCAAAGCGACCACCAAAGTGACCACCTCGACCCCCTGAGCCCGCAGATGGCCTCGGTTTCTTGAACGGTGCCGCCGTTCGCCGGCGAGCATCGCCGGAGCCCCGCATCGGCTCGGACAAAGGAAGAGAAGGGAGGAGAGACTGGTCAAACCTGACCAGTGGGCCAGGCAGGCCCACTGTCAATGACCCACGCACGGTCCACGCTGGACAAGTGGAGGCGCGTTTCCAGAATATGCCTTCGACGTGTACGTATATTCGAAACATTTTTCTTTTTCTGTTTTATTTTTAAATAACAGATTTTGACCAAAACTTTGACTGAGCTTAACTTTTTAAATACAACTCCAAATGAGTTGATTCTTTTTCCTACCTCTCTCAAATTCTGTCTAGTTTATTTTAAGATTTTTTTAAAAAAAATCAGACAACCTTTTTTGTGCTGTTTTGAAAATGTGTGTTAATTCAAATTTATTGAAAATAGGATTTTGGAGAGAGGAAGAAAACTTCCAAAAGTTTTGGAGAGCACCCCCACCTCTCCACACCTTGAAGGAAAGCATTCTGAACCCTGGCATAATATTTCTGGTGTGTTAGTTGATACGATTATAGCACCACCTCATTTCGGAGAACTCGTTATTTTATGTGGTGATACGATCATTTGCATGGATGCATATTAGTGATTTCCTTGCTGTTGGAAATGAATATACATGTGATGGTAATCATCCTCATGTGCCTTGCATGCATGCCTGAAAGGAATCCGGGAAAGCCTCTGCCTTGGGTAGGCGTGAGCTTGTCGCCGGTCTTTGTCGGGACGGTTATGTCCGGTATGGCATAGTAAGGTATAATGGGTGGTGATTCTGTTGGTTGAAATATATTTGTTATACATGTCATGCAGGGAATTCATAAACCTCCTGAGTCGACCGTAGATCGAGTCTTGTTCCAGTAACCCCCATACTTGTTTTGTACTACCACTTGTCCCTGCCGCAGGTAGGGTACGGTTCAGTAAGTCGTCAACCCCTTTCAAGCACACACCGTACAGAGAGGCCATGGTGGAAGATACCGGTTGTAGCTAGTAGGCATGCCACCTGGTCAGGGGGCATGGGTGTTTCCGGTTGGGACATGTTTGTAGCTAGTAGACATATATATAAGCCCTTTAGGTGGCGTCGCTCAGACGCCCGACTGTGGCATGTTTGTTATTTCATTTTCGTATAAGCCCTTTATGTGGCGTCGCTCAGACGCCCGACTGTGGCAGGTTCATTATTTCATTTACTTACAAGCCCTTTATGTGGTGTCGCTCAGACGCCCGACTGTGGCATGCTTGTTATTTTATTTACTTCATAAGCCCTTTATGTGGTGTCGCTCAGACGCCCGACTATGGCATGCTTGTTATTTTATTTACTTCATAAGCCCTTTATGTGGTGTCGCTGAGACGCCCGACTGTGGCATGCTTGTTATTTATTTACCTTATAAGCCCTTTATGTGGTGTCGCTAAGACGCCCGATTAAGGCATGCTCACTTTTACTATCCTTTCGAGACATCGCTTCAGACATCCGATCGGTGCATTTTATTACTGTTCTGTCATTACATATTCCTGTAGCATATAAATAACCTGCTTGCATGCATCGGGATTTTATTTTCATGACGGACGTTATGATTATAGAATATTTTCAAAGCATGATTATCGTTTGCTATATTATACCCGTGTTCATAATGTTTGCGAGTACATTCAAAAGTACTCACTGGCTTGTCCCTGGCTATTGTCTTGGCCAGATTGCTTGCTTGGAGAGGAGCGTTGCGATGACAGCCCCGGAACCTATGCAATGGAGATAGCAGCCTCGCGAAGATAGGAGTTATCCTGGTCAGCTGTTCATGTGGGAAATGGAGTCCCATAGACACCGATGATCCACAAACCGCTTCCGCCATCGACCACTATAAACCAATTGTTGTACTCACAGGCCCGAATGGTCTTGTACTACATATGATGTTTTTTTTTGCTTGGAATTTTTGTATCAAGTTGGTGCCTCATCAGCTAATAGTAATCCTGGGGCTAGTGAGCACAAGGGCCATTTTCTGGAAATTATATCCCGAAAATCCGGTCGCGACAGCATCCTATATGGTCTCTTTGATATTGGACATGTGCCTGGCAATAGCTCAATCAAAAACTCAATATCTCTATCTAGTGGCATGCCTGGAAACTCCTCTGGAAATACTTCAGGGAAATCCCTTACCACTGGTACTTCCTCCTGCACAACTCCTGTTAGGCAATTCACTTGAGTCCTCTTTGGCACATGCCGGGATACATACTTGATCCTTCTCCCTTCTGGGGTGGTAAGCAAAATTGACTTACTAACACATTCAATATTCCCTTCATACTTTGATAACTAATCCATGCCTAATATCACATCCAATCCTTGAGATTCCAATACTATTAGGTCTGAGGGAAAAACATAGTTACCAATCCTTAATGGTAACCGATCACACCATAGACTAGCCACATACTCTGCTCCAGGCGAGGTTACTAACATGGGTGACCTAAGGGCTTGGGTTGGTAGGTTATACTTATCCACAAATCCCCTTGAGATGTATGAATGCGATGCACCAGTATCAAGAAGAATGAGTGCAGTAAATGACTTAACCAAAAACTTACCTATTACTGCATCGGGCTGAGCTTCAACCTCCTCCATGCTAACGTGGTTCACCTGTCCCCTGTTGAAAGGGTTCGGCTTCTTCCCAGAACTTCCATTGCCATTTTGTCCTTCAGGACATTCATTGGCATAATGTCTGGTCTTCTGACACTTAAAACAAGTGACTTGGCTCAGGTCCTTCTTGGCTGGGGTTGAGGGGTTGGTGCGGTTCTGGCCGTTGCTTCCTCCATTGCCATTTCCATTCTTGGTGCCATTGTGATTGTGTGAGCTACCTCCTCCATGGGTATGCTGAAAATGTCCTCCCGGTCTAGGGGTAAAACGTGGCTTCTGCTGAGCTCCTGAAGTGTACTTTCCTTGTCCATACTTCCTCTTGCGATTCTCAATTTGTTGCTGCTTGCCTTCAATCATAAGAGCACGATCTACCAACTCCTGATAGTTGTTGAAGGTTGCTACCATCAACTGCATGCTCAACTCATCATTCAGTCCTTCCAGAAACTTCTCCTGCTTAGCTGCATCCGTAGCGACGTCATCTGGTGCATAACGTGCTAACTTACTAAATTCCTCCACATACTGGCCAACTGTCCTTCCTCCTTGGCGCAAGTTGCGAAACTCACGCTTCTTCATGGCCATAGCTCCTGCTGAAACATGGGAAGTACAAAAAGCCTGCTGAAACTGGTCCCATGTGACAGTGTCAACTGGGAAAGTGGCTGTGAAATTCTCCCACCATGATGCTGCGGGTCCTTCTAGTTGATGTGCGGCAAACTTCACCTTCTCCGCATCTGTGCATCCTGCTGTGGTCAACTCCCTAGCTGTCTTGCAGAGCCAATCATCTGCTACTATCGGCTCGGTGCTACTGGAAAACACCGGCGGATTCAGCCTAAGAAAACGGGCTAAGTGGTCAACAGGTGGTGGTGGTGGTGGTGGGTTGTTGTTGTTGTTCCCCTGATTCTGATTCTGAACTAGCAATTGCATCAATGTGTTCTGCTGCTGGATCAACTGGGTGATCTCCGGTGGAAAGGCAAATCCGGGGTCACGTCTCGGAGGCATCTGAGGGTTTAGAAAAGATG
Organism: Triticum urartu; assembly: GCF_056163025.1. Lineage (NCBI taxonomy): Eukaryota > Viridiplantae > Streptophyta > Magnoliopsida > Poales > Poaceae > Triticum > Triticum urartu. The sequence goes on along the minus strand of NC_141876.1, from coordinate 67,191,331 downwards.
ATATGTAAGAATAGAGGGGGTCTAAAGAGAAAACACTACCCATATGCACATGAGGCAAAAGCAAACAATTCACTTCATTTAATCAAACAAGGGCATACAATCGATCTAACTATCGCAAAAGTGCTCGGACTACTATATTTACATGGTGGACTACTACTACTGATGAGGTGGTTTTCTAGAAATATTCTTCAGTTGCAGACTCCATGATATCTGCTCCAGCTTCATCAACATAGTCATCATCGCTGCTATCTGGTTCCGAGTCGGTGCCATCGATGATGATGTAGTCTTCCGGGCTAATCTCCTTGGGTTCTTCGTCTTCATCTACTAGCGTAGGGCCTCCCATAAATATTCCAATCTTCTTGATCAGGTCGTCATTCTTCTCCACCAATACTTCAATTTCCTCTTCATAATCTTCATGTGTAGCCTTGAGTTCTTCCTCCAGTTCCTTGATTCTAGTCTTAGCCTTCTTCAGATCTATCATGTCGGCACACATCTGGTTCTCCTGTCGTCGAATGTGCTGGTTTAGCTCCTGGATAAAAGCTACAATTGATCTATCCTTCCTGGTGCTGATCATCTCCCAGTGCTCATCTCGGCATCCACAAATCTGGTAGATAGTATCCTTGAGATCCTTGCGGTAGACTTCTCCAATGCATCCCATGGCGATGTGAGCTGCCATGCTCTTTCCTAGACTCCAAGTTGGTGCATCAAAAGAAAACTCTATGGGCTCAGTGACTGGCATGAACGTCCTTCCTGGAATTTGAACTTGAATCATCCAGCGCTCTTCTTCAGGTAAAGTGGCGTTGTAGGTTCCTGTGAAGCTTGGTACTCCTATATTCAGGTATCTAGTGACTTCCTTCAAGTGTCGTCCAAAGGGTGTATCTTCATCCGGTTGTGTGAACTTGTTCCTTGCATCTGCCATCCTAAAGAGTAGAAAAGATGAGAAGTCAGAAGAGAAGAGAGTGAATAGTGATCTAGGTCTTTTAGCTTAGTGGTCATGTCCTACAGTCAACGTGTGCTCTGATACCATCTCTGTAGCGACCAGACCTCAAACGGTCTGATCTATGTGCTCCGGTGTCATCCCTGGATCAGTAATGCTGACACCACACAGTACTTTATAACAGAGTAGCAATCACACACTTATTACATCGAGTGTCTCCAAAGACAACTTATTACAATAAATATGGCTTAAGGCCATCTAATAACGATAACAGCGGAAGGCTTGGAAGATAAGTGAGTCCATCAACTCCAACAGCATCACTGAGTATAGAACCACGACCTAAAAACTCCTTAATCGTTGTTTGAAAAGTCTGCAACATTAATGTTGCAGCCCGAAAACGGGTCAGCACATGGAATATGCTGGCAATGTAACACATAGAGAGTAATGGAATGAAACAGCTATACTATATGCAAATTTGGCTGGTGGAAAGCTCTATGGTTACAGTTTTGCGTAAAGCCAATTTTCCCTACTTCAAAGGAATTAATTTATTTAATATCATGATAGTTGTTAAACATTGAGAATGGTTGACAGCATTCTCAATCCCAATTAAGCATCATCATTAAACATAACCCAACAAAATTAATTTAGAATAACATGTTGAGATTCACATGATAATCTAGGTACTAGATACTCAAGATGTCCATAACCGGGGACACGGCTAACCATGATTAGTTTATTACACTCTGCAGAGGTTTGCACACTTTTCCCCACAAGACTCGATCGCCTCCGTTTGGTTTCTCGCACTACATGGTGTTTGAGAAGACGGATGACCGATACATAGTCTTTCAGAAGCGCTAGCACCTTACGATCGGGTAGACCGTACCACCTACATCCCCTACATCTGCTAGTCTACCACTGTAAGAGTTCGCACGACTTAGTCAACTATGCTAGAGCCCATAATAGCTTGTGGCTGCACACGGAAGTTTCTAGTATGAATAGTCTCATGATCCCTTTGAGCCTGGGTGGCGGTCCAAAAGAAAACAGGCAAGTCCTGGAATACCCAGGTGCCTCAATCCACCCAGATGTGTGTTTAAGTTGCCACCTTAGATAAACCATTAATTAACAATCTCACATCTGTCATGGATATCACTCACCCAATCCACGTCTACTAGCATAGCATGGCAAAATAAGCAAACGTAGAAGTAACTCCCAAAGGTTTGATAACAACAGGTAATAGGTACTACCTCCTCTACTTCCCATCCCACAATTTAATTCGATCCTAATCATGCAATGTGTGAGGATTGATCTAATGCGATAAAACTGGATAGTAGAAAAGGTATGATCAAAGTGTTACTTGCCTTGCTGATGATCCGCGAAACCTAGATATTCGAAGTAACAGGCGGCGCATTCCGGGTATTCTATCGCAGACAAACAAATAAGCATACAATAAGTACTCATCTAATGCACAGGCAAAACTCAAATAAGAGAACTAACCAGAAGGTTCAACTTAAGAACTCCGGTTGGCAAAAAAGAATCAAATCGAACGAAGCAACGAAAATCAAACGGTGAAAGAAAACAACTTCGTTCTACTAATCTGGATCTAGGCAAATTTTACAGTAGCAAAATCTTGTTTAAGTTGGTTAAACGGATAGAGGGTTTCGAGGCGAAACTCTAGGCGCTTGAATCGCCTGATTCCGATAAACGAGCGAAAAGTTATACTAAAACGAAAATCAGATCAGGAATCGCGATCAGAAAAATCGTGGATTTAATCCGAAAAAAAGAAAAACGACGAACGCTCGCTAGAACGAACGAACGGACGAACGCTCGCTATTTAAATAAACCGGAAAAACCGATCTATTTAAAAAAACCGAATAACAAAAACCGACAAAAACCGATCTATTTTAAAAAAAACGTTGGCACGGAAGTCGAGGCGCGGCGAACCTCGGCAGCGTCTGGCGACGGCGGCGTGGCGGCGGCGGCGGGACCGGGTGGTGGCGCGGCTTGGGGGCTGGGGCGGCTAGGGTTTCCCCGGGGCTGGGCCTTGGCTTATAAAGGCCCCCCTCGGGCCGGAGTCCTAGTCGGACACGGCCCGTAGGTCGGTTCGTTTTTTTTTTAAATTATTCCGCTCAGAAGAAAAAAATAAAAAGAAATACTAAACGGACTCCAAAAATTCTGAAATAAATTTTCACGGGCTTGTAAAATCAAGCCGCACAAGGTGAACATTTATTTGGGACCTAAATGCAATTTTGAAAAACGCACATTTTTCCTAAATTCAAATAAAACACCGAAAAACTCCGAAATAAAATCTTATTTGATTTTATTATTAAATCCTCAATATTTCTTTATTTTCGGAAAGTCATTTTATTCCCTCTCTCATATTTTTGTAATAGAAATAATTGATGATAAAATAAATAAAATCAAATGATCCTATCCTCAAAATTTGAGAAAACTCAAATATGAAAATAACGAAATCCCCAACTCTCTCCGTGGGTCATTGAGTTGAGTAGAATTTCTAGGATCAACCAAAATGCAAAATAAAATATGGTATGCATTGATGACCTAATGTATAACATTCCAAATTGAAAATTTGGGATGTTACACACCATAGCCTCTCCGATGAAGTGTGAGTAGTTTACTTCAGACCTATGGGTCCATAGTTATTAGCTAGATGTCTTCTTCTCTCTTTTTGGATCTCAATACAAAGTTCTCCCCCTCTCTTGTGGAGATCTATTCGATGTAATCTTGTTTTGCGGTGTGTTTGTTGAGACCGATGAATTGTGGGTTTATGATCAAGTTTATCTATGAACAATATTTGAATCTTTTCTGAATTCTTTTATGTATGATTGGTTATCTTCGCAAGCCTCTTCGAATTATCAGTTTGGTTTGGCCTACTAGATTGATCTTTCTTGCAATGGGAGAAGTGCTTAGCTTTGGGTTCAATCTTGCGGTGTCCTTTCCTAGTGACAGTAGGGGCAGCAAGGCATGTATTATATTGTTGCCATCGAGGATAACACGATGGGGTTTATATCATATTGCATGAGTTTATCCCTCTACATCATGTCATATTGCTTAAAGCGTTACTCTGTTCTCTTGAACTTAATACTCTAGATGCATGCTGGATAGCGGTCGATGTGTGGAGTAATAGTAGTAGATGCAGGCAGGAGTCGGTCTACTTGTCTCGGACGTGATGCCTATATACATGATCATACCTAGATATTCTCATAACTATGCTCAATTCTGTCAATTGCTCAATGGTAATTTGTTCTCCCACCGTAATACTTATGCTCTCGAGAGAAGCCTCTAGTGAAACCTATGGCCCCCGGGTCTATTTTCCATCATATTAATATTCCAATACTTAGTTATTTCCTTTGCCATTTATTTTACTTGCATCTTTATTTCTCTTTAGAATAAAAATACAACAAATATTATCTTATCATATCTATCAGATCTCACTCTCGTAGGTGACCGTGAAGGGATTGACAACCCCTTTATCACGTTGGTTGCGAGGAGTCTATTTGTTTGTGTAGGTGCGATGGACTCGTGCGTGGCCTCCTACTGGATTGATACCTTGGTTCTCAAAAATTGAGGGAAATACTTACGATGCTCTACTGCATCACCCTTTCCTCTTCAAGGGAAAACCAACGCAGTGCTCAAGAGGTAGCAAGAAAGATTTCTGGCGCCGTTGCCGGGGAGTCTACGCAAAAGTCAACATACCAAGTACCCATCACAAACCCTTATCTCCCGCATTACATTATTTGCCATTTGCCTCTCGTTTACCTCTCCCCCACTTCACCCTTGCCGTTTTATTCGCCCTCTCTCTCTCCATCCTCCCTCTCTTTCTCTATTCGCCTTTTTTTGCCCGTTTCTTGCTTGCTTGTCACGATGGCTCTATCTAGATTTGGTGACCTTCACCTTAAAAGGTTAGAAGAGATCGGAAGCAACATCAGGAGTTTTATGGTCTGACAATTTGAGCATAATAATTTCTTTAGAAATGAGCTTAAAGAACAAAAAAGCTTTATGGGTTATATGAATAAAGAGCTCGATGATATGTCTAAAGAATTTGATGGTTTGAAATCTCAGATTGCTCATCTTGAGAAGTTAATAGCTGAAGTTTCGGATAAGCAAGCCACCTTAGTTAATAAGATGGCCGCTAAACAGGAATTTCTTTTGGAAGATAAAGATGAAGATCTGAAAGTTATTGATGTGTCCCCTATTAAATCTTTGTTTTGTAATATGAATCTTGATAATAATGGGACTGAATATGATCCACCTTTACCTAGAAGGCGTTCCAAAAATTCAGAGTCTTTAGATCTTGATGCTAAATTTGTTAAAAGTGGGATTGAAGAAGTCAAAAATTTAAATATTAATGAACCCACTATTTTGGATTTCAAGGAATTTAATTATGATAATTGCTCTTTGATAGATTGTATTTCCTTGTTGCAATCCGTGCTAAATTCTCCTCATGCTTATAGTCAAAATAAAGCCTTTACCAAACATATTGTTGATGCTTTGATGCAATCTTATGAAGAAAAACATGAGTTGGAAGTTTCTATCCCTAGAAAACTTTATGATGAGTGGGAACCTACTATTAAAATTAAGATTAAAGATCATCAATGCTATACTTTGTGTGATTTGGGTGCTAGTGTTTCCACAATTCCAAAGACTTTGTGTGATTTGCTAGGTTTCCCTGATTTTGATGATTGCTTTTTAAACTTGCACCTTGCGTATTCCACTATTAAGAAATCTATGGGAAGAATTAATGATCTATCTTATTATTATGGCAATACCTAGATCTATCCTTACTTTTATGCCTAGCTAACGGCGTTAAACGATAGCGCTTGTTGGGAGGCAACCCAATTTTATTTTTATTCCTTGCTTTTTGCTCCTGTTTAGTAATAAATAATTTATCTAGCCTCTGTTTTGGTTGTGTTTTTTTTGTTTAATTAGTGTTTGTGCCAAGTAGAACCGTTGGGAAGACTTGGGGAAAGTCTTTTTAATCTTGCTGTAAAAAAACAGAAACTTTAGCGCTCACGAGAACTGCTGCCATTTTTATTTGGAAAGTTATATTTAGTTAATTATTTTTGCATATTATTAATAGATAAATTCCTCACTTCCATCAATTTATTTTAGAATTTTTTGGGTTCCAGATCTTGCGTTAGCTACAGATTACTACAGACTGTTCTGTTTTGACAGATTCTGTTTTTTGTGTGTTGTTTGCTTATTTTGATGAATCTATGGCTAGTAAATAGTTTATAAACCATAGAGAAGTTGGAATACAGTAGGTTTAACACCAATATAAATAAAGAATGAGTTCATTACATTACCTTGAAGTGGTGTTTTGTTTTCTTTCGCTAACGGAGCTCACGAGATTTTCTACTTTAAGTTTTGTGTTGTGAAGTTTTCAAGTTTTGGGTAAAGATTTGATGGATTATGGAACAAGGTGTGGCAAGAACCTAAGCTTGGGGATGCCCACGGCACCCCCAAGATAATCTAAGGACACATAAAAGCCAAATCTTGGGGATGCCCTGGAAGGCATCCCCTCTTTCGTCTACTTCTATCGGTAACTTTACTTGGAGCTATATTTTTATTTACCACATGATATGTGTTTTGCTTGGAGCGTGTTGTATTATTTGAGTCTTTATTTGTTAGTTTTCCACAATCATCATTGCTTCACACACCTTTTTGAGAGAGACACTCATGATTTGGAAATTGTTAGAATACTCTATGTGCTTCACTTATATCTTTTGAGTTATATTGTTTTTGCTCTAGTGCTTCACTTATATCTTTTAGAGCACGATGGTGGATTTGTTTTATAGAAACTTTTGTTCTCTCATGCTTCACTTAGATTATTTTGAGAGTCCTACAAAACAGCATGGTAATTTGCTTTAATTATGTTAGGTATTCAAGATTAATAATAAAATTTTCTTATGAGTGTGTTGAATACTATGAGAAGTTTGAAACTTGATAATTGTTTTGAGATATGGAGATGGTGATATTAGAGTCGTGCTAGTTGAATAGTTGTGAATTTGAGAAATGCTTGTGTTGAAGTCTGTGATTCCCATAGCATGCACGTATGGTGAACCGTTATGTTAAGAAGTGAGAGCATGATGTATTTATTGATTGTCCTCCTTATGAGTGGCAGTCGGGGACGGGCGATAGTCTTTTCCTACCAATCTATCCCCCTAGGAGCATGCACATAGTACTTTTCTTCGATAACTAATAGATTTTTGCAATAAGTATGTGAGTTCTTTATGACTTATGTTGAGTCCATGGATTATACGCACTCTCACCCTTCCACCATTGCTAGCCTCTCTAATACCGCGCACCTTTCCCCGGTATCATACACCCACCATATACCTTCCTCAAAACAGCCACCATACCTACCTATCATGGCATTTCCATAGCCATTCCGAGATATATTGCCATGCAACTTTCCACCGTTCCGTTTGCTATGACACGCTCCATCATTGTCATATTGCTTCGCATGATCTTGTAGTTGACATTTTAGTTGTGTCAAAGCCACCGTTCATAATTATTTCATATAAGTCACTCATGCATCATTGCTATCCCAGTACACCACCGGAGGCATTCATATAGAGTCATACTTTGTTCTAGTATCGAGTTGTAATCATTGAGTTGTAAATAAATAGAAGTGTGATGATCATCATTCATAGAGTATTGCCCCCCCCCCAAAAGAGAAAGGCCAAATAAAAAAAGAAGGCCCAAAAAAAGAATAAATAAATAAATAAAAGGGGCAATACTACTATCCTTTTTTCCACACTTGTGCTTCAAAGTAGCACCATGATCTTCATGACAGAGAGTCTCCTATGTTATCACTTTCATATACTAGTGGGAAATTTTCATTATAGAACTTGGCTTGTATATTCCAACGATGGTCTTCCTCAAATGCCCTAGGTCTTCGTGAGCAAGCAAGTTGGATGCACACCCACTTAGTTTTTTGTTGAGCTTCATATACTTATAGCTCTAGTGCATCTGTTGCATGGCAATCCCTACTCACTCACATTGATATCTATTGATGGGCATCTCCATAGCCCGTTGATATGCCTAGTTGATGTGAGACTATCTTCTCCGTTATTGTCTTCTCCACAACCACCATTCTATTCCACCTATAGTGCTATGTCCATGGCTCACGCTCATGTATTGCATGAAGATTGAAAAAGTTTGAGAACACCAAAAGTATGAAACAATTGCTTGGCTTGTCATCGGGGTTGTGCATGATTTTAATACTTTGTGTGGTGAAGATGGAGCATAGCCAGACTATATGATTTTGTAGGGATAACTTTCTTTGGCCATGTTATTTTGAAGATACATAATTGCTTAGTTAGTATGCTTGAAGTATTATTATTTCTATGTCAATATTAAACTTTTGTCTTCAATCTTTCGGATCTGAATATTCATACGACAATTGAGGAAATTACATTGAAATTATGCCAAGTAGCATTCCACATCAAAAATTCTATTTTTATCATTTACCTACTCGAGGACGAGCAGGAATTAAGCTTGGGGATGCTTGATACGTCTCCAACGTATCCACAATTTTTGATTGTTCCATGCTATATTATATCCTGTTTTGGACATTATTGGGCTTTATTATACACTTTTATATTATTTTTGGGACTAACCTATTAACCGGAGGCCCAACCCAGAATTGTTGTTTTTTGCCTATTTTAGGGTTTCGCAGAAAAAGAATATCAAACGGAGTCCAAACGGAATGAAACCTTCAGGACCGTGATTTTCGGAACGAACATGATCCAGAGGACATGGACACTATGCCAATCAATCAACCAGGAAGGCACGATGTAGGGGGGCGCGCCTACCCCCCAGGCGCGCCCTCTACCCTCGTGGGGCCCATGTTGCTCCACCGACGTACTCCTTCCTCCTATATATACCTACGTACCCCCAAACTACCAGATACGGAGCCAAAACCCTAATTCCACTACCGTAACTTTCTGTATCCACGAGATCCCATCTTGGGGCCTTTTCCGGAGCTCCGCCGGAGGGGGTATCGATCACGGAGGGCTTCTACATCAACACCATAGCCTCTCCGATGAAGTGTGAGTAGTTTACTCAGACCTACGGGTCCATAGTTATTAGCTAGATGGCTTCTTCTCTCTTTTTGGATCTCAATACAAAGTTCTCCCCCTCTCTTGTGGAGATCTATTCGATGTAATCTTCTTTTGCGGTGTGTTTGTTGAGACCGATGAATTGTGGGTTTATGATCAAGTTTATCTATGAACAATATTTGAATCTTTTCTGAATTCTTTTATATATGATTGGTTATCTTTGTAAGTCTCTTCGAATTATCAGTTTGTTTTGGCCTACTAGATTGATCTTTCTTGCAATGGGAGAAGTGCTTAGCTTTGGGTTCCATCTTGCGGTGTCCTTTCCCAGTGATAGAAGGGGCAGCAAGGCACGTATTGTATTGTTGACATCAAGGATAAAAAGATGGGGTTTATATCATATTGCATGAGTTTATCCCTCTACATCATGTCATCTCGCTTAAAGCGTTACTCTGTTCTCTTGAACTTAATACTCTAGATGCATGCTGGATAGCGGTCGATGTGTGGAGTAATAGTAGTAGATGCAGGCAGGAGTCGGTCTACTTGTCTCGGACGTGATGCTATATACATGATCATACCTAGATATTCTCATAACTATGCTCAATTCTGTCAATGGCTCAACAGTAATTTGTTCACCCACGGTAATACTTCTGCTCTCGAGAGAAGCCTCTAGTGAAACCTATGGCCCCGGGTCTATTTTACATCATATTAATATTCCAATACTTAGTTATTTCCTTTGCCATTTATTTTACTTGCATCTTTATTTCTCTTTATCATAATAATACCAAAAATATATCTTATCATATCTATCAGATCTCACTCTCGTAGGTGACCGTGAAGGGATTAACAACCCCTTTATCGCGTTGGTTGCGAGGAGTTTATTTGTTTGTGTAGGTGCGAGGGACTCGTGCATGGCCTCCTATTGTGTTGATACCTTGGTTCTCAAAAATTGAGGGAGATACTTACGCTGCTCTACTGCATCACCCTTTCCTCTTCAAGGGAAAACCAATGCAGTGCTCAAGAGGTAGCAATGATTATTTGGCACACCGAAACGGCAAACTAGTCCCTTGAAGAACTTGCCGGCTGATTGCGCTGTCACCTTTCTCACCGGTTCCACTTCCGACCACTTTGTGAACTTGTCGATCGCGACATACAAGTACTCAAAGCCCCCGACAGCACGAGGAAAGGGGCCCAGTATGTCGAGCCCCCAGACCGAAAATGGCCAGGAAAGAGGGATTGTTTGAAGGGCTTGGGCTGGCTGATGGAGCTTCTTTGAATGGAACTAGCATGCTTCACACTTGGTTACTAGCGCAGTTGCATCCTGGAGAGCGGTGGGCCAAAAGAAACCTTGCCGGAACACTTTGCCGGCAAGGGCTCTCGACCCTATGTGGGAGCCACACATGCCTCTATGTATCTATGCCAACAGCTCCAGTCCATCCTCCCGGGGAATACACTTCAGTTTCACACCATTCGGTCTCCTTCTTTATAGGGCATCATCCACAAACTTGTATATGCTGGACCGATGGGCTACTTTCTCTGCCTCTTCATGTTCCTTAAGGAGTTCCCCTGTTTGGAGGAAACGGACGGTGCGCTGCGCCCATGCCGGAGCCTGGGGCTTGACGACAAGGACTAAAGGATTGTCTTCGGCCATAGGGGCAGCTGCCTCTATGGTCGGGGTTTGGGGCCCCGCCGAAGGCTGCTGCTCCCCGGCAAGCTTGGGGCATCCGGCAACGCCTTTGCCGACGGCTCTTGGGAGCTCAGCAGGAAAGTACTTGTCGGGGCCTGCCTTCCTTCGCTTGTTCTATCCTACTGATGGCTCAATGGATGGCTGGGTCAATTGAAGCACAAAGGTACCTGGTTCCACATGCAACTTGAGGGCAGCATGTTTCGACAAGTCATCGGCAATGCCGTTCTCCGCTCGAGGAACATGCTCCGCTTGCAGACCGTCAAAATGCTCTTCCAAGTTCCTCACCTCATCCACATAAGCCTCTGATACATCTCCAACGTATCTATAATTTTTGATTGTTCCATGTTATTATATTATCTATTTTGGATGTTTATGGGCTTTATTATACACTTTTATATTATTTTTGGGACTAACCTATTAACCGGAGGCCCAGCCCAAATTGTTGTTTTCTTGCCTATTTCAGTGTTTCAAAGAAAAGGAATATCAAACGGAGTCCAAATGGAATGAAACCTTCGGGAGAGTTATTTTTGGAACGGAAGCAATCTAGGAGACTCGGAGTAGACGTCAAGGAAGCTTCGAGGAAGCCACGAGGCAGGGAGGCACGCCCTACCCCCTGGGAGTGTCCCCACCCTCATGGTCCCCTCGTGGCTCCCGTAACTGACTTCTTCCGCCTATATATGTCCATATACCCTAAAAACATCGAGGAACAGAATAGATCGGGAGTTCCGCCGCCAGAAGCCTCCGTAGCCACCGAAAACCAATATAGACCCATTCCGGCACCCTGCCGGAGGGGGGAATCCCTCTCTGGCGGCCATCTTCATCATCCCGGCGCTCTCCATGACGAGGAGGGAGTAGTTCTCCCTCGGGGCTGAGGGTATGTACCAGTAGCTATGTGTTTGACCTATCTCGTGTTCTTGAGTTGGCACGATCTTGATGTATCGCGATCTTTGCTATTATAGTTGGATCTTATGATGTTTCTCCCCCTCTACTCTCTTGTAATGGATTGAGTTTTCCCTTTGAAGTTATCTTATCGGATTGAGTCTTTAAGGATTTGAGAACACTTGATGTATGTATTGCACGTGCTTATCTGTGGTGACAATGGGATATCATGTGTCCACTTGATGTATGTTTTGGTGATCAACTTGCGAGTTCAGTGACCTCGTGAACTTATGCATAGGGGTTGGCGCACGTTTTCGTCTTGACTCTCCCGTAGAAACTTTGGGGCACTCTTTGAAGTTCTTTATGTTGGTTGAATAGATGAATATGAGATTGTGTGATGCATATCGTATAATCATACCCACGGATACTTGAGGTGACATTGGAGTATCTAAGTGACATTAGGGTTTTGGTTGATTTGTGTCTTAAGGTGTTATTCTAGTACGAACTCTAGGATAGATTGAACGGAAAGAATAGCTTCATGTTATTTTACTATGGACTCTTGAATAGATCGATCAGAAAGGATAACTTTGAGGTGGTTTTGTACCCTACCATAATCTCTTCGTTTGTTCTCCGTTATTACTAACTTTGGAGTGACTCTTTGTTGCATGTTGAGGGGTAGTTATATGATCCAGTTATGTTATTATTGTTGAGAGAACTTGCACTAGTGAAAGTATGAACCCTAGGCCTTTTTTCAACGCATTGCAATACCGTTTGTGCTCACTTTTATCATTAGTTACCTTGTTGTTTTTATATTTTCAGATTACAAAAACCTTTATCTACCATCCATATTGCACTTGTATCACCTTCTCTTCGCCGAACTAGTGCACCTATATAATTTACCATTGTATTGGGTGTGTTGGGGACACAAGAGACTCTTTGTTATTTGGTTGCAGGGTTGTTTGAGAGAGACCATCTTCATCATATGCCTCCCACGGATTAATAAACCTTAGGTCGTCTACTTGAGGGAAATTTGCTACTGTCCTACAAACCTCTGCAGTTGGAGGCCCAACAATGTCTACAAGAAGAAGGTTGTGTAGTAGACATCAAGCTCTTTTCTGGCGTTGTTGCCGGGGAGGTGAGTGCTTGAAGGTATATCTTTAGATCTTTCAATAGAATCTTTTTGTTTCTTGTTTTATCACTAGTTTATTTTATAAAACAAAACTACAAAAAATGGAATTGAGTTTGCCTCATATGCTTCATCTTTTTAATATTTTTCGTGAGAATGATGGAAAGGAAAATTGTGCTCAAGTGCTACAAGAAGAAGTCTATAAAATGTTTGGCACTAAATCTTTGAATGATGAGCATGATTGCAATGTTGTTAGTATGAACTCCTTGAATATCCATAGTACTAATGATAATTGAACTAGTCATGATGAAAATGTCTCTTATAAGCATGTCAACTTTTGTGGAATACATAGAGCTTGCAAGTACACACCAATTAGGGAAAATAGATTTTGCAAGAGGCATAAGTATTTGGAAACTAAATGGTTGCAAGAGAGGCTAAATGTTTGTGCTGAAAATTTAAAATTTCTTCGCCATACTTGTGAACTTTGCAATGAACATGGTTGTTTAAATCTCCAATGCAAATTGTTTCATGATCGTATCATGTCCAAAAATTGTGATGATTTTATTTCCCTTGCACATCATAATGAACTTAGTTTTCTTTTGGGTTATGAAGAAATGAAACTTATAACTAAGCATATTCCAGAATATAACCTTAAGAAATTCCTCGATATTGATCTAGAAGAAATTTTTATGTATTGTGCGGTGAATTGCATTGAAAATCTCTATATTGCCAATTACATAAAGACAAGAAAACAAATAGAGGATGAAGAGAATACTAATGAAAGGGAAGAGGCTTCCCAATATCCTCCTATTATATCTTATGATGAATCAGGTAACGAGGAGGAGCCTTCCATTCAACCAATCTCATCAATAAGGAGCTGCAAAAAGAGGATTGAACCCACACATAATGTGAAGAAGAAAAAGAAAATACGGAGAAGCAAAGGTAAAAATGTATCCCTCCCAAATGATGTTGCTCCTATTACTCATTGTGATAATGATAATTGCTATACTATTGGTGATATCCATACTATTATTCATGAGAGTGATTATGCTTATGATATGAGAAGGCCCAAGCTTGTGGATGCTATGTTTGATGAGAATGACATGTTTGAGAATATATTTGCTGCAATTAATGTTTGTCCCAAGCTTGGGGATGCTATGTTTAATGAAGATGATATTTCTAGCCTCCCAAGTTTTGATATGCAAATTTGTTATGATGATAGCATGCCTCCTACTTATGATGATTATATTGATGAAAGTGGGTTCATAAGAGTGTCAACTTTAGGAATTAATGATCCCACTATTTTGGAGGATGTTGAATCTTATTGTGATAATTATGAAAGTAGATTTAGAGAGGTCATGACTTTATTTAGTAATGATTCCACTATCTTGGAAGAGGTTTCAATTGATTATGATGAGAACAAAGTTGCTACTTATGATTATTGTGATGATACTTATGCTATAAAAAGTATAGATGATTATATTTATAAAACTTGTCATGATTATGATTACCCTTTTTCTGAACACTACTCCTTTAATGTGGAAACAATTTATAGTATTCGAGTTTCTTATGATACTCCCACTATTCCGATTGAGAAGAATCTTGCTTATGTGGAGAGTAGTAAATTTTCTATGCTTGTAGATCATGAAAAGAATTCTTTATGTGATGGTTGTATTTTTGAACTCATTCATTATGCTACTGAAAATTATCATGAGGGAGTAACATATGCTTGTAGGAATTGCAATAATATCAAGTTTCCTCTCTATGTGCTTAAAGTTTTGAAGTTATGCTTGTTTTGCCCTCCTATGCAAGTTGATTCTTGTTCCCACAAGTTGTTTTCACACAAAATCCCTATGCATGGGAAGTGGGTTAGACTTAAATGTGCTAGTCATATTCTTCATGATGCTCTCCTTATGTTTCAATTCTTATCTTTTATGTGAGCATCATTGAAATCATCATGCCTAGCTAGGGGTGTTAAACGATAGCGCTTGTTGGGAGACAACCCAATTTTATTTTTGTTCCTGTTTAGTAATAAATAATTCATCTAGTGTTTTATTATTTTAATTAGTGTTTGTGCCAAGTAGAAACTTTGGGAATACTTGGGGTTCCAGAAGATGATTAGCTGCCATTAATTCTTGCTGTAAAAAACAGAAACTTTTGCGCTCACAAGATTAGCTGCCATTTTTTACTGGAGAGTGAGATTAAGTTGATTCTTTTTGAAGATGATTAATAGACAAATTATTCACGTCCATAAATTTATTTTAGAATTTTTGGGTTTCCAGAAGTATACGTTTGATCCAGATTACTACAGAATGTTCTGTTTTTGATAGATTCTGTTTTCTATGTGTTGTTTGCTTATTTTGATGAATCTATGAGTAGTATCGGAGGGTATGAACCATAGATAAGTTGGAATACAGTATATATTACACCAATATGAATTTAGAATGAGTTCACAACAGTACCTAAGTGGTGATTTATTTTCTTATACTAACGGAGCTTACGAGTTTTCTGTTAAGTTTTGTGCTGTGAAGTTTTCAAGTTTTGGGTAAAGATTCGATGGACTATGGAATAAGGTGTGGTGAGAGCCTAAGCTTGGGGATTCCCAAGGCACCCCAAGGTAATATTCAAGGACAACCAGTAGCCTAAGCTTGGGGATGCCCCGGAGGGCATCCCCTCTTTTGTCTTCGTCTATCGGTAACTTTACTTGGAGCTATATTTTTATTCACCACATGATATGTGTTTTGCTTGGAGCGTCATTTTCTTTTCTTTTGTTTTGCTTGCTGTTGGAATAAAATACCAAGATCTGAAATTATTAAATGTTAGAGAGTCTTCACATAGTTGCATAATTATTCGACTACTCATTGATCTTCACTTATATCTTTTGGAGTAGTTTGTCATTTGCTCTAGTGCTTCACTTATATCCTTTTAGAGCACGGATGTGGTTTTATTTTGAAGAAATAGATGAACTCTCGTGCTTCACTTATATTATTTTGAGAGTCTTTAGAACAGCATGGTAGTTTGCTTTGGTTATGAAACTAGTCCTAATATGATGGGCATCCAAGATCGGTATAATAAAAACTTTCATATAGAGTGCATTGAATACTATGAAAAGTTTGATACTTGATGAATGTTTTGAGATATGAAGATGGTGATATTAGAGTCATGCTAGTTGAGTAGTTGTGGATTTGAGAGATACTTGTGTTGAAGTTTGTGATTCCTGTAGCATGCACGTATGGTGAACCGTTATGTGATGAAGTCGGAGCATGATTTATTTATTGATTGTCTTCCTTATGAGTGGCGGTCGGGGACGAGCGATGGTCTTTTCCTACCAATCTATCCCCTAGGAGCATGCGTATAGTACTTTGTTTCGATAACTAATAGATTTTTACAATAAGTACGTGAGTTCTTTATGACTAATATTGAGTCCATGGATTATACGCACTCTCACCCTTCCACCATTGCTAGCCTCTCTAGTACCGCGCCACTTTCGCCGGTACCACAAACCCACCATTTACCTTCCTCAAAATAGCCACCATACCTACCTATTATGGCATTTCTATAGCCATTCCGAGATATATTGCCATGCAACTTTCCACCGTTCCGTTTATTATAACATGCTTCATCGGAGGGGAACATTTGGTCCCTGGGTACATATGTATCCTATATGGAATTTTTTTTAGCAATTCAACAAAAAGTCAATAATTTCTAAAGATGTTTTTGAAATAAACTTGACCTTTCATTGTACTAGCGAGAAATTTTCTAGAAAAAGAAAATTACTCTTTGACTTCTTTTCAAGAAAAACAAATTTTTGATCAAAATAGCTTGAATAGTGACCTATAATAGCAAATGAATTTTTTCTTTTTTGTTGTGAAGTCAGCATTGTTTTTTTGAGAAAATTTATATACTAGTGCGCAAGTAAGTCAACTTTAATCTAAAAATACTTTTGAACTATTTTTACTTCTTGTTTGATTATTTTAAAAAAATCCCCATATAGGGTGCATATACATGCGGGAGCCAAAGGGTATTTTTGTGCCATATATACGTGACATATCCCTCCATCCGAGGTAGAATAGAGCGACCACAGCCCACACCTAGCACATCGACCGCCATGGAAATCAAGAACACTCTCCAATTCATCGTGTTCCTGATGGCGCTCATCATGACCCACCTGACACCACGTGTTGTTGCTGATGCGGGCAGTCCAAAAGTTGCCATGGCTAGCTCGGGCGCTGGTTCAAGCTTTCGGCTGGTAGCCCACCATGAATACGCACTGCGCGACGACTTCCTCCAAGTCCAGAGCCAGCTGGATGACCTTCTTCCATCGGAGGTGAACCTCACCACTCTCCGCCCAGCAGTGGCCACGCCGATTGAGGGAGTCCTGGGCTAAGGGGTCCTCGGGCGTCCGACCTATTGGATATGGGCCGGACCGATGGGTCGTGAAGATACAAAGACCGAAGACTCTACCCGTGTCTGGATGGGGATCTCCTTGGCGTGGAAGGCAAGCTTGGCGACCAAATATGAAGATTCCTTTCTCTGTAACCGACCTTATGTAACCCTAGATCCCCCCGGTGTTTATATAAACCGGAGGGTTAGGTCCGTCGACGTATATCCTCATAATCATAGTCAGACAGGCTAGATTTTTAGGGTTTAGCCATTACGATCTATTGGTAGATCAACTCTTGTAATACTCATATTCATCAAGATCAATCAAGCAGGAAGTAGGGTATTACCTCCATAGAGAGGGCCCAAACCTGGGTAAACATTGTGCCCCCTGTCTCCAGTTACCATCGATCCTAGATGCATAGTTCGGGACCCCCTACCCGAGATCCGCCGATTTTGACACCGAATTGGTGCTTTCATTGAGTGTTCCGCTGTGACGTCGAAAGATAGGATCGGACAACGTCACCTCCGGAGGAACACTGGCCCCAGGGCAAACCCTCCGGCTGGGAGGCTTCATTATGACCGCCCATCCGGCCGTTAAGCCGACGATGACTTCTCGGGTCATCAAAAATCCCCTTCATTGTAACACCCACAATGCGGCTATATCTCACACATGTTGGGGCACGACTTAGAGGCATAGCCGCATGGTAGGCTTGTCGCAAGAGGGGTAATCTTGACACAATCCCATGTACTGAATAAGAAAGGGATAAAGAGTTGGCTTACAATCGCCACTTCACACAAATATAAGTTAATCATACATCATCCAGAATACAATCAAGGTCCGACTACGGAACCAAAATAAAGGAAGACAACCCCAAATGCTAGATCCCCGGTCGTCCCAACTGGGCACCACTACTGATCAACAGGGAACAATACAAAACAACGATCATGATCTTCATCAAGCTCCCACTTGAGCTTAGTTGCGTCATCTGCACTGGTATCATCGGCACCTGCATCTGTTTGGAAGTATTTGTGAGTCACGAGGACTCAGCAATCTCACACCTGCGAGATCAAGACTATTTAAGCTTATGGGTAGGAAAGGGTAATGAGGTGGAGCTGCAGCACTAAGCATATATGGTGGCTAACATACGCAAGTAAGAGCGAGAAGAGAAGCAATGCAACGGTCGAGAAGCTAGAAGCGATCAAGAAGTGATCCTGAAACTACTTACGCACAACCATAACACAAGAACCATGTTCACTTCCCAGACTCCGCCGAGAAGAGACCATCACGGCTAAACACGCGATTGATGCATTTTAATTAAGTCAAGTGTTAAGTTCTCTACAACCGGATATTAACAAATTCCCATCAGCCCATAACCGTGGGCACGGCTTTCGAAAGTTCAAACCCTGCAGGGGTGTCCCAACTTAGCCCATCACAAGCTCTCACGGTCAACGAAGGATATTCCTTCTCCCAGGAAGACCCGATCAGACTCGGAATCCCGGTTACAAGACATTTCGACAATGGTAAAACAAGACCAGCAAAGCCGCCCGATATGCCGACAATCCCGATAGGAGCTGCACATATCTTGTTCTTAGGGCAACACCAGATGAGACATCCTACGAGTAAAACCAAACCTCAAGTTTCCCCGAGGTGGCCCCGCAGTCTACTCGGTTCAGACCAACACTTACAGAAGCACTGGCCCGGGGGGGCTTAAATAAAGATGACCCTCGGGAGTGCGACTCCCAAGGGAAAAGTAGGTGGTGGTGAGGCAAATGGTAAAACCAAGGTTGGGCCTTGCTGGAGGAGTTTTATTCAAAGCGAACTGTCAAGGGGTTCCCATAACACCCAACCGCGTAAGGAACGCAAAATCAAGGAACATAACACCGGTATGACGGAAACTAGGGCGGCAAGAGTGGAACAAAACACCAGGCATAAGGCCAAGCCTTCCACCCTTTACCAAGTATATAGATGCATTAATATAAATAAGAGATATTGTGATATTCCAACATATCCATCTTCCAAACGTGGAACAAACTTCAGCTTCACCTGCAGCTAGCAACGCTATAAGAGGGGCTGAGCAAAAGCAGTAACATAGCCAAACAATGGTTTGCTAGGAAAGGAGGGTTAGAGTCTTGACATGGCAATATGGGAGGCAAGATATAGCAAGTGGTAGGTAGCGCGACATAGCGATAGAGCAAGCAACTAGCAAGTAAAGATAGAAGTGATTTCGAGGGTATGATCATCTTGCCTAAAATCCCGCAAGGAAGAACGAGTCCATGAAGAAGACAAACGGACGTAGTTGAACGAATCCTCACAAACGCGACATAATCGGAACTAACCCGAAGAAGCAACACCGGAAAGAAGCAAACAACATGGTAAACAACCATCTCATAAACATGGCATGATGCACAACCAAGGATGTTGCATGTCCGGTTTAATGAGGCATGGCATGGCAAAGTGCACAAACAAAACTACAAGTTAAGTGGAGTTCAATATGCAACGAGTTGCATATTGACGGAACACCACAACAATTATTTAGTTCGATATCGTTTAAGTACTCAACAATATTAAATGTTGATTAGCATGGCAAGAGGTGCAGCATAACAAAACTACCTATCTAGGCAAGTTTAAATGAGGCCGGAACAACAAGCAACAAGTCTGGAAAAATCCTCATGCGCATATTATGAATTTGGTACTATTCTGCCCTAAACACAATTTTAGAGTTGTTAAACATGCAAAGTAAAGCCACCATGTTAAACTAGGCATTTTTCTACCCCATTTACATATAAAGTTTATATAAAACCGAGCTAGGGTTATTTAGTTATGAACTAAAGCATTTTAACATGGCATTAAAGCAAAACAATGCAAACAACAAGTTTAAACATTTTTACCATGGATGAAAGTTGCAAATTATTAATCTACACAAAATTCTAAACATGTTGCATATATAAATTATTTCAAACCGATGCACGGTTATTCAGTTATTAAATGCATGAACAGCAAGGGGTAATATGTAAATATGCAGTTTTGGGATAAATGGCAAAATTCGCAGTGCATGAAAAAAAATGCATGGGCCGAAATCTGTCTGGGCGCTGGGCTGTGGTGTTCTCACCATTGGGCCTAACAGGCCGGCTCGGAGCTGGGCTTGGAGACAGCTGGGTAGGGGCGAGACCCACGAGGCCAGGTCAACAGGCGCAGAGGCCACGCGCGAGCGTTGACGAGAGAACAAAGCGGATTGGGCGCTTCTCGTCCTCCTGCTTGAAGCACAGGAGGAGGCGGTGGTTGACGACGCCGGGGACATCGGCAGGGACGGCAGCGGATGATCAAGGCAAGGAGGAGGGCTGGCGGGAGCCACGACGAGGATCCGGCGCGGCTCGGGTCCTAGTGGCCGGAGCCGGAGGTGGCCGGCGACGTTCAGCGCGGTCGCCGCAAGCTGAAGGGGAGTGGGACGCGTCCATGGCAGGGAACGGCGATGGCAGCAGGCAAAGATAGGCTGGGAACTTGATGTCGGGGTCGTCCTCGTCGAGCGAAGAAGAGGAGGCGAGGTCGCAGGGAAGACCGACGGCAAGGGACTCGCGACGGCGGCGGGGGAACTTGGCGGCAGCAACAGGTTCCTGCAGGGAGACGAGGTGAGAGACAGAGAGATCGTGAGCGAGAGAGAGGACTAGAGAGGAAAAAGGGAGAGGCAAAGGGAGGCGTGGGCGAGGTCACGGTGGAGCTGTTGCTCTCCTAGGCAGCGACGAAGAGGAGGCTGGCGCACTGGTGAGGTTGGTGTTTCTGCTCCAGCGACAAGGAGCACGGGGACGCCGAGCAACAAGGTGCGGGAGCTGGATCCGGCAAGGCTCGTTGCATCTGGGGTTGGAGGAGCTCGTGCTTGGTGATGGCGCGACGCGGTCAAGCTGGTGCTCGCGGGCGTCGTCTCACCAGCCGGCGCAGCAGGGCGGTGCTCGGGCGGACGGGGTTGCCTCGATCCAGATCGGGGCTGGTGGCGATGGGTGGTACTTCGGGGCTGTGGGAGGCTCTCTGGGCCATAGGATCTGAGATCTGGCGGTCGAGATTGAGTGGGGTTTGGCTGATGGATCTCGCCAAGTGGAGGCAGGGGACTGGGTGCGTGCGGATTGCGAGGAGAGAGTGGCGGCGGCTGCGGGAGGATGGGGATGGGACAGACGTCCTAGGTTTTAGGGATTAGAAAAGGAGGGTTACATTTGGATCCTCCGATTAAATCGGACGGTCGAGAATAAATGGCTTAGGAGAGTCCAAATAAAAACGGAGATGCTTTATAGATGTTTGGGGATGTTCCGGACCCATCGGTCACAACTGCTCGGGTCGGGTCCGGGACAGCTTTCGGACGCGCGCGCGAGGAGGTCCGCGGCTGACGAGAGAGCTTAGGTTGGGCCTGTCGGTAGGTAGTGAAATGTGTAGATGGTCTAGGGAGGAAAGCGAGGGAAAGCCCGGCAACAGCTTTCGGAGACCGAAAACGTCCGACGATTTGACCGACTATATTGTCGCTATAGTTATCCGTTGGGGCATCAAACGGACTCCGAATGCAATGAAACTTGGCAGACAGCCTATCTACACTATAACAACACCACATGCCAACTTTCATCCCATTCCAAGAACATTTTCCGGCCACTTATAAAATAATATTTTGGACGTGCCGCGGGCGCGTGCAAGTGTGTCTGGGCTCAGAACGGACAACAGACGGAACTGGGGGAACCCGAACGGATGCAAGTTTTTAAAACATGATGATGCAATGCACATGATGACATGACAAGATGCAACACGCAAGCGAATGAAAAGGCAACAACAGCGAATAACTGGAAGACACCTGGCGCATCGGTCTCGGGGTGTCACATACATGTTGACTCCAAGTACTCCAAGCAGATGGATCCGGCGGAGCTGCCGTCTTTAAACAAGCTCCTAGATCGCATCGCCGCCCTGGGGGTAGCCACATACTATGATAGAATTGGGCTTAAACCCGACCAGAGAGAAATTAAAACTCCGCCGATCACCCATCAAATAGTGGTAGTAGAGGAGCAAGATGACAACTCTTCCTCTATATTGAGGACTAACTACGTTCGGATCTCCGAACTTGAAGAGCCGGACACCTACCTGCAGAAAGACATGTCCTGTCCTCTGAACATAGAATCTGATGACAAGCCCAAAAAATCAGCTGACATCCCGGAGCCCGAACTACTAAATCCGGAGATTCTTCAAACTCCGGATCCTAAATTGGGTCAGGGTTCGGATTTAAATCCACGCACCCACCCAGACATAAGCGCTCTCATGGGCATATGGCATCAGTATCAGGAAACGGCCCACCACTTCTGGGCCAGATTCCTCCTTGTCAAAGATAAGATTGAAGATTGCCACGACAAAGACGCGATCTCAGCGTTCCGCAGCAATTGCACGGATGAAGGAATCCTCAATGCCATCAACCGTCGTCGCATATCATGCTTCGCAGACTTGGCAACCAAAGTAGACAAGTACTGCGCAATGTAAAGCGCCTGGAAAACTCAGGCAGCCTGTTGGGAATCGCCAGTTTCCACCCAATCCCTCGTTCAGGTGAAAAGGACGCACCCTAGTGGCATGCCCGGCCCAATGACAAAGAAATATAAGCCCATTACGGGACGCGGAACCTTTCTGGAGGGATGGCTCGATGGACCATGCAAGCTACACACAACACCGGATACTATGTCAACTCACAGCCTTAGAGCATGTTGGATACTCCGGCAGGTGGCCAAAAGCGGTGAGGATATCCTCACCTAAAATAACCCAGAGCAATATCCTCCAGAAGACGATGACCCCAGAGTACTGACGGTCTTCGAGACTTTCGCTTCAAACAATAAGCGTAAAAGGGCACTCTTCAACCTTGCTGAAGCCTGCCAAATAGCAGCAACAAACCCTTGGAATGACACGGCCATAACTTTCAATGCCGATGATGAACCAAAATCCGGGACAATCCGGGCACCAGCCGCCTTGGTCCTCAGTCCGATCGTGGACGGCTTTCGGCTCACCAAGGTTCTCATGGACGGCGGCAGCGGACTAAACCTCATTTACGAGGATACACTCAGTAAAATGGAAATAGACAAGAGACGCATCAAGCAAAGTAGCACGACCTTCCGGGGAATTATTCCTAGTCGAGAGGCGCGATGCAGGGGAAAATCACACTCGACGTGGTATTCGGCACACTTTCAAGTGGCCCCTTTCAACAGCGGATATCACACCCTATTGAGGCGAGATGCATTTACACGCTTCCAGGCTCTACCTCACTATGGGTATATGAAACTCAAGATGCCGGGGCCCAACGGCATAATCACTCTCACTAGTGATCCAGACATAGCACTCCGTGCCGAAAACAAAACCGCATCCCTGGCCCTTGAGGCATTATCTGAAGCCCTCGCGGCCGAAGAATTAACCGCATTACGCTCCACGGTGGATAGGGGCAACGTAATCTTGGACAAATGACCCATATCCACCTCCTTCAAACCAGCAGAAGAAATAGTCAAATTCCAAGTCCATCCAACGGACCCTAAGAAGATAGCATCTATCGGGGCACAACTAGACCCAACGGTCGACACCGCGCTACGAGAATTTCTGCGTGAAAACTGGGATATATTCGTCTGGCACCCTTCTTATATGCCAGGAATCCCACGCAGATTGGCCGAACACAGCCTCAACATATTGAAGGGATATAAACCGGTCAAACAAACACTGCGACGCTTTTCCGAACCCAAACGTCAAGCGATGGGGGAGGAGCTAGCCAAGCTAATCGAGGCCGGATTCATTAGAGAAATAAAACACCTGGACTGGCTTGCAAACTTGGTGATGGTGCCAAAGAAGGATAAATCCTGGCACATGTGCATCAATTTCAAAGACCTCAATAAGGCCTGCTGAGGGAGTCCTGGATTAGGGGGTGTTCGGGTAGCCGGACTATACCTTCAGCCGGACTCCTGGACTATGAAGATACAAGATTGAAGACTTCGTCCCGTGTCCGGATGGGACTTTCCTTGGCGTGGAAGGCAAGCTTGGCGATGCGGATATTCAAGATCTCCTACCATTGTAACCGACTCTATGTAACCCTAACCCTATCCGGTGTCTATATAAACCGGAGGGTTGTAGTCCGTAGGCAATCAACTCCATATACAACAATCATACCATAGGCTAGCTTCTAGGGTTTAGCCTCCTTGATCTCGTGGTAGATCTACTCTTTTACTACCCATATCATCAATATTAATCAAGCAGGACGTAGGGTTTTACCTCCATGAAGAGGGCCCGAACCTGGGTAAAACATCGTGTTCCCTACCTCCTGTTACCATCCGGCCTAGACGCGCAGTTTGGGACCCACTACCCGAGATCCGCCGGTTTTGACACCGACATTGGTGCTTTCATTGAGAGTTCCTCTGTGCCATCACAATCAGGAAGGATGCCTCCTCCCGTCTTTAAAGACGGCGCCGTTGCTAAGGGAGCCTTGGCTGTCGGCCAAACCCTCCGGCTAGGTGGTTTCCTCATGACCGCCTGTTCGGCTGTTGCGCCGACGGTGACCTCTCGGGTCATCAAAAGCAACCTACACATCAGCTCAGAGCTCATCGAGCAGCTAGATCCAATGGAGCTCTCTTCCGTAAACGAGCTCTTGGATCGCATCGCCGCCCTGGGGGTCGCTGCGGATTACGACCAGGTTGGGCTTAAACCCGATCTAAGAGAAATTAACTCTCCCCAAGTCACCCACCACGTTGCCGTGGTAGAGGCGCAGTGTGGCGACCCTTCATCTATTTTAAGGACTAGCTACGTCCGAATTCCCGACCCCCCCAAGCCGGATACCCGCGGAGAGGAGGATGTAACTCAAGACCTGAGCTTAGGATCGGGCAACGGGCTAGATTCGTTGGACAACATCCAAGAATCCGAACTTCAGAGTTCGGAAACTCTTCGGCCTCCGAATCTTGGATTGGGTAAGGTTTCAGATTCAACGACACCCGCCCACCTGAACATAAGCGATCTCTCCCAAATCAGGCAGAGGCCCGAGGAAACAATACATCATTACTGGGCCAGATTCCTCCTGGTTATGAACAGGATAAAGGATTGCCACGAGGGAGACGCAATCTCAATTTTCTACAGTAATTGCACGGACGAGGGAATCCTTAACGCCGTAAGTCGTCGTGATATTACACGCTTCGCTGACTTGGCGTCCATAGTACAAAAATACTATGCGATGGAAAGCGCCTGGAAAACCGAAATAAAATTTTGGGATAATCCGGCCTTGAATAGTAATCCCGTCCGAACTAAGAGGGTGCATCATCATAGGACACCCGAGATAAACACCAAAAAGCCAAAACCCTCTATAGGGCATGGAACCGTACTGGAAAGGTGGCTTGATGGACCCTGTAAGATTCACAGTACAGAGGACGCCACACCAACTCACAGCCTTAGAGCATGTTGGATACTCCGGCAGGTGGCCAAAATTGGCGAGGACCTCTTAATTCTGGAGGCAGCAGAAAGCCAGCCCGAGGACACCAGTACCATTCTCACAGTCTTCAAGACTTACGCATCAAACAATATGCGAAAAAGAACACTCCGCAGCCTCGCCGAAGTCTATCAAGTTGCAACAATAAATCCATGGAGCGACACTGCTATTACCTTCAACACAAGTGATGAACCTAGATTCCGAACAGCCCAAGCACCAGCCGCATTGGTCCTCAGTCCCATAGTGGACGGCTTTCGCCTAACCAAGGTGCTCATGGATGGAGGCAGCGGACTGAACCTCATTTATGAGGAAACCCTTCAAAAAATGGAAATAGACTGGAACCGCATCGAGCGAAGCAGCACAACCTTTAGAGGAATAATCCCCAGTCGGGAAGCGCGCTGCACAGGAAAAATCACACTAGATGTGGTGTTCGGCACGCCGGATAATTATAGGTCCGAAGAAGTCACGTTTCAGGTGGCCCCATTTAAGAGCGGATATCACACTTTACTAGGGCGGGAAGCATTCACAATCTTCCAAGCAATACCCCATTACGGGTACATGAAGCTTAAGATGCCCGGGCCGAATGGAATTATCACTCTAGCTAGTGATCCGGCCATAGCACTCCGCGCCGAAAACAAGACGGCCGCATTAGCCCTTGAGGCGCTATCCGAAGCCTTAGTGGCCGGGGAACTGACTGCGCTGCGCTCCACGGTTAACAGGGATGATGTGATACTCGATAAGAGATCCAAATCCACATCCTTCAAGCCAGCCGACGAAATAGTCAAATTCCAGGTCCATCCAACGGACCCCAATAAAACAGCTTCAATTGGGGCACGACTGAACCCTGATGCAGACGCCGCACTACGAGAGTTCCTACGAGAGAACTGGGACATCTTCGCCTGGCACCCTTCAGACATGCCAGGGATCCCACGCAGGCTGGCCGAACACAGCTTAAATATCCTAAAAGGATTTAAACCTGTCAAACAAACCCTTCAGCGTTTTTCCGAACCCAAGAGACAGGCTATGGGAGAGGAGCTAGCCAAGCTATTGGAGGCCGGATTCATCAGAGACATAAAACATCCAGACTGGCTAGCAAACCTGGTGATGGTACCAAAGAAGGACAAATCCTGGCGCCTGTGTGTCGACTTTAAAGACCTTAACAAGGCTTACCCAAAGGATCCCTTCCCCCTCCCCTGCATCGATCAAATTATCGATGCCACCGCAGGACACGATTTGTTGTGTTTCCTCGACGCATACTCCGGTTACCATCAAATCAAGATGGCAGAATCAGACCAAGCTGCAACAACATTCATCACACCATACGGCCCATTCTGCTTCAACACAATGCCCTTCGGGCTAAAAAACGCCGACGCAACATACCAGCGCATGATCC
This sequence comes from Triticum urartu, assembly GCF_056163025.1. Lineage (NCBI taxonomy): Eukaryota > Viridiplantae > Streptophyta > Magnoliopsida > Poales > Poaceae > Triticum > Triticum urartu. Next base: position 67,164,386 of record NC_141876.1, on the reverse strand, counting down.
AGACATGTCTGGCAAACCAGATCGGCAAAACAGTGGAGGCGTATGTGGATGATGTGGTCGTCAAATCAAGACATGTCGAATCCCTAGTAAACGACTTGAGGCTTACATTCGATAACCTCCGACAATATGACATCAAGCTCAACCCAGAAAAATGCGTCTTCAGCGTTCCAGCCGGAAAGCTCTTGGGCTTCATTGTATCTGGTAGAGGAATTGAAGCAAACCCAGCCAAGATCCGAGCTTTGTCACAATTGGATGTCCCAAAGGACCTTAAACAAATACAAAAATTAACCGGGTGCGTGGCGGCTTTAAGCCGCTTCATCTCCCGCTTGGGAGAAAAGGCACTACCCCTTTATCGCCTCCTTCGGCGCACCGAACACTTCGAGTGGAAGGATGCCGCCACGGCCGGACTTGATGAAATAAAAGCCATATTGGCAACAAACCCAGTCCTGGCCGCACCAATCACCGGCGAACCAATGTTATTGTACATTGCAGCAACACACCAAGTTGTCAGCGCAGTGCTCGTTGTCGAGCGGGAAATGGTCGGACACAAATTCCCCCTTCAAAGGCCGGTCTACTATGTGTCCACTGTCCTCACTCCATGCAAATCACGGTATCCGCATTATCAAAAGATTGCATACGCGGTATTCATGGCATCCCGGAAGCTACGACACTACTTTCAAGAGTGTTCCATAGCAGTAGCCTCGGAAGTACCACTCAACGATATTATCAACAACCACGACGCAACGGGCCGGATTGCAAAATGGGCCATCGAGCTTCTCCCGTTCGATATAACCTATAAGCCACGACGAGCTATTAAATCGCAAGTTTTGGCCGACTTCGTCGCAGAATGGACGGAGGCCGAGCTCCCTAAAGAGTACGGCACATATTCAAACTGGATTATGCATTTCGACGGCTCCAAAATGTTGGCCGGACTGGGGGCTGGCGTCGTCCTGACGTCCCCCACAGGAGACATAGTCCAATATGTGCTCCAGATCATGTACATGGATTCCAACAATGCAGCCGAATATGAGGCCCTCCTACATGGTCTTCGGATAGCAGTATCCATGGGTATCCAGCGCCTAGAGGTACGCGGGGATTCAAACCTCGCGATATCCCAAATAAATGGAGACTTCGATGCCAAGGACCCAAAAATGGCAGCTTACCGCAACGCCGTCCTAAAAATGTCAGCTCGGTTCGAAGGGCTGGAGTTTCACCATATAGCCCGAGAAAACAATCAAGCAGCGGACGCCCTGGCACGCATCGGAGCAGAACGCGATGTAGTCCCCCCAACATCTTTTTGGAAAGATTGTTCAAGCCATCCGTAGCATGGGAGGGGGAACCCGCAAATAACAGCCCGGACCCAGCCGCACCACTCGACGCCGAACAATCTGACACAATTGGAGGCTCTGCCAATGAAATTACACCTTCAGCCCATGTAATAATGGCGGTCATCGCCCCGTGGACAGAACCATTCCTAGCCTACCTTACTAGGCAGGAACTCCCGGAGGACCAAAACGAGGCCCGCTGCATAGTGCGGCGATCTAAAGCCTATAGAGTCCATGAGGGAGAGCTTTATAAGAAAAGCACTACCGGAGTCCTTCAAAGGTGCATCTCCGAAGAGGAAGGGCGGAACCTTCTGGCTGAAATTCATGCCGGACTCGGTGGTCACCACGCCGCTGCTCGGTCCCTTGTTAGCAAGGCTTTCCGTATGGGCTTTTATTGGCCGACAGCCCGGGCAAACACTCAGGACCTAGTCCAACGATGCGCTGGTTGCCAACTTTTTGCCAACCAAAGCCATATGCCACCCACCGCACTCCAAACTATACCCATCACCTAGCCTTTTGCGGTTTGGGGGCTTGACATGGTCGGACCCCTTAAAGGTGGGACCGATAGGAAAAAATACTTACTGGTCATGGTGGATAAATTCACCAAATGGATAGAAGCCAAGCCTGTTAAAACGGCCGAATCCGGACCTGTGATAGACTTCATATCCGGGGTTGTACACCGTTATGGCGTCCCCCACAGCATCATAACCGATAACGGTACAAACTTTACCGCCGACGAGGTAAAACTCTGGTGCAAAAACATGGGCATCAAGCTCGATTATGCTTCCGTCTATCACCCACAAACCAACGGCCAGGTCGAACGCGCAAATGGTCTTATCATGAGCGGCATTAAACCCAGACTTGTGCGGTCCCTCAAGGAATCTAACACGCACTGGGTAGAGGAGCTCGACTCCGTGCTATGGGGGTTGCGAACCACGCCAAATCGCACCACCGGATACACACCATTTTTATGGTGTACGGCGCAGAGGCAGTTCTGCCCTGCGACATAATTCATGACTCACCTAGAGTGCGCATGTACGAAGAAAGAGAAGCCGAGCTCGATCGGCAGGACAACTTGGACGCCCTGGAGGAGGAGCGTGACATGGCAAAAGCCCGTTCTGCATTTTATCAACAGCAGGCCCGAAGATATCAAAGCAGAGAAGTACGGGCCAAAAATTACAATGTTGGCGAACTAGTTCTACGCCTGCCGGATAAGAAAAAGGACAAACTCAAGCCCAAGTGGGAAGGTCCATTCATAATCGACCAAGTCCTGACAGGTGGGGCGTACCGCCTGCGAGATGCGTCGGATAACCGACTCGAGCCGAACCCGTGGAACGCCACCCGCCTCCGAAGATTCTATGCCTAGCGCCGGACTCTGTGTTCGTCTCCTTCCTCTGTCCATTTTTTGCATTTTTCTGTCTTACATTTCTCTCCTTCCCCTCTTTTCTTTTATAGCCCTTAAAGGCTCATCTAGTGACGCGCCACTCGCGCTCATTAAACCTGGGGGCTTCTTTAACAGAAGCTTATTTATACGGGCTTCACGCCCAACACATGCGTCAAACTTCCGCATGTACATTTTTCTTCACCATTATATGCATCGATATGACTTAAGTTTTGGCCAAGCTGGGTTACCTGGCTCCTGTGCTTACCCCTACATTCCCGATTGTTCGGCTAGGCGGTAAAGGGAGCACCTCTGTGATTGTTACTGCCGGGTCAGCCGGATGTGTACCTCAGACTGGGTGAAACCGAAAGCTAGCGTTCTTAAGGGAATATTTGGTCGGTGAGATAAAAGATGATCTTTTTACTCATTTTATGCGCCCCCAGATGCTTTTTTCTACGTCTTTTTACGCAGTCCGGACATGCACTTTAGGGCATGCCTCCCAGCGAAAGGAACCCCTAACGGAACTATTCTCTCTGGAAGATGTTTCTTACTAACCATGTAATATAACATAACTAGTTGGGCACTTGTCTGATAAAGCACTAATGACCCCTACGCCTGGTCTCCATGCATACCATGGTTCTTATATAACCGCTATGGTATTCGGACACACTCCGGACCGTCAGGTCCCGAGGTTGAAGCGAAAAGGTCGGCAACGACAAACGATCTACAATCCGGTTAGAAGGCATTACACACGTCAATTCAAAATTACATAGTCATTCTGACTGATTGTATTCCTCTTCTATACCATCTAACAGGCTGTCTAATTTACAGTCCTGCTGGGAATACTTCGCGGCCAACTCTACTTGGCCGTATACTAAGCTCACAGGGATCTCCTTCCCGTCAGGCCCCACTGGTCCGACCTCGGCCATGTGGTTTGGGTCAGACTTCGTAAAACGGGTCTTCACCATGGCCCAGGCTTCCCGAGCGCCTTGTCGGCAGGCCGATATCTTCCACAACCGGAAGCGCCGCCGAGCTCCCTTCAGCTTCTCCGCAAGCTCTCCAAGGCCCTCGGGCATGGAGTGGGCAGGCCATAAGGCTTGGGCAACGCCTCGCATCGCCTGTCGAATTCGCTCGTGCAGTTGCATGAGTTCAGGAAGAAGGTCACCCATAGAACCGGGCATCTCCTCTGCAGGACGACCTGTGAGCATACCTACAGACATAACTCTGTTAGTCGACTTCCTCGCCGAACTCTTTTTTCAAAGTTCGTTCAAGCACTTACTAAATATGCCGCGTCGAAGCCGCTGATTCTCCTTCGTGGAGTCCGACAGCTGGCCACGAACATCTTTAAGTTCGACGTCCAGCCTGGTGTTGGCATCCTGAAGATCATTCTTCTCTCGCCTCACCTTTGTCAACGTACTCTCACTAACCTTTAGCCGGCGTAAGAGTTGTTGCTTTTTCGGATCGAGTCCGGCGCCATCTGCAACATGATTTGTCAGATTTGCACCCACACCGCACAATACTAATCTTTCAAAGTGTATCTTACCTGAGGGGGTCTCTTTGGGCTCCCCCGCTGCGGCTAGTGCGGCCTCTAGTTGGGCCGTGCACTTTTCCAGCTCCTGGGACAGTACGGTATTCTTCTCTGTAAGAACGTGCATATTAAATGATCCTTAAATCAGTTGCTCTAACTATTTCAAGTCTCGGGGGCTACTGGTATATATATATATATATATTTGACCAAAATTTTCTTACCCGTATGTCTTTTACATACTGCTTCGTGGCTCTGGCTAAACCATTTTGAGCGGCACGGAGGTACGCATCTCCCGAATTAAAGGCATCTAAAGCCTCTTGGGAGAAACAAGCGTCGCGTAGAACTGTCCGGCTACGCCTGTGGTTCATGGCACTCTCCACTTCAGAATTTGTGGCAGACAGCCTGTCCGCATCCTCTGTCGGAGGAGCGTCCGGTGCGCGCCTTGTGCTCGCCTCCGCTTCCTGGCTAGACGTTGGAGCCTGGCTGGTAGAGGCGCGATTGGCAACCTCTCCGGATGTAGTCCGGCGAGGTCTCTTCGTTCTGAAGATAGCACGAACGTTAATATGCCCTGATAGAATAACACCAGGGAAACAGAGGGTGCGCTATACCTTTGCGCCGGCATCTCAGTCCGGACTACATTCCTTTTTGCCCCATGGGGCCCTGCGGCCCCTCGTTGGCTAGCCGCCGCAGGTTCGGCCTCCTGCCTCGGAAATCTCCCCTGCAAAACACGGTTGTCGTCAGAAACACCAGAATACGTGAGAGTGGAATCTCTCTCAAGGGAATGAGACTCCGGTTTCTGTCACCTGGGAGGCCGGGATTAACCCTGGGTAATCAGCCGTGATGGCTACCAAGGTATTGTCCTTGCTTAGCTGATGGAACACCCCGTCGATAAGCTCCACCGATATGTCCAGATCCTCTTCGGAGTCCGGATCAAGGGACCGTTCTGGGTCCTCGGGCTGTGGAGGGCGGCTGTTTATATCCTTTACCACCTGTCGCAGTTCCTGCATTGAAGTCGTTAGACTACATATCTAACCGTGGGAGTATAAAACAAACGGGCAAGCGCAGTTGTTCACTTACCCAACTTGGAGGATCGTACATAGTAAATCGGCCTGCGGGTTGACGCAGAGGAATTCCTCCTTTTCTCCCTTGTACAAAGAGGATAAGATCATTACTAGAGCGGCAGCTGAGGCCGGCCCCTTACGACCGTAACGGGTGGTGTCATCCTCCCCGTTGAAATCCCACATGGGGTGGCCTCTATATTGAAGTGGCTGCACCCCCCGCATAATGCATGCGGCCATGACTCCAATCATGGTTAGTCCGGAATGAGCCAACAGTCTTATCCGGCCCATTAGGTAAAGGACGTCTCTGTCTCTTTCTCTCCGGGAGCTCCGCGGACGCCAGCTCAAGCGTTTCTTCAATGGAGCACTGTTGAACTCAGGGAGACCGACCCGGATAGGGTCCGGTAGCGGGACATCATCTATGTAAAACCATTCTGAAGGCCAGTCCTCGGACGCCTTCTTTGGGGTTCCGGATAGGTATCCGGTCCCGGCGATGCGCCATACTTCGGCTCCGCCCACTTGGTATATAGACCCCTTTTGCGAACGGGGCACCAGGCAAAATAACCTCTTCCACAGCATGAAATGAGCCTCAACGCCTAAAAATAGCTCGCAAAGGGCGACGAAACCCGCAATATGCAATACGGAGGCGGGCGTGAGATTGTGCAGCTGGAGGCCGTAGAACTCCAGAAGCCCGCGGAGAAATGGATGAATTGGAAATCCTAGTCCCCTTATTAGATAGGGGACGAGGCACACCCGCTCTCCTTTAGAAGGATTGGGGGTGCTCTCCGCTTGTTTTCCACCATTGTAGGTGGCGAGACCGGCTCGGACCGGGACCATGTATGCCTGAGGGAGAAATCCCTTGGCCTGAAGCGACACTAACTCACTATGCGGGATGGTGCAACTCTCCCAGTCCCTGGGTTTGGGACCGGAGGGGCGAGGGGAGGAGCTGCGACGGCTGGTCATGTTGGAATGGACCTTTGCTGGAAGCGCTCTGATGATAACTCGTGGAAAGGAGAAGATGTGGTTTGGACCTAAATCCCCATCCCGTTAAATAGGCGGCTCGTTTATATGGCTAGGGGTGTGGATGAAAAAACACCCCAGCTTTTCGCATTCGTTTGACACGTGGAAGACGGCCATTATTGGGCGTGGAAGCCGAGGAGCACTACATTACAAAAATCGGACATCATTCCTACAGGTACACAAGATTTGGAGAAGAACCCGCCTTGCAATGCCGAACAATCTGCGCGCCGGACTCGTCGTCATTGAAGCCTGGTTCGGGGGCTACTGAGGGAGTCCTGGATTAGGGGGTGTTCGGGTAGCCGGACTATACCTTCAGCCGGACTCCTGGACTATGAAGATACAAGATTGAAGACTTCGTCCCGTGTCCGGATGGGACTTTCCTTGGCGTGGAAGGCGAGCTTGGCGATGCGGATATTCAAGATCTCCTACCAATGTAACCGACTCTATGTAACCCTAACCCTATCCGGTGTCTATATAAACCGGAGGGTTGTAGTCCGTAGGCAATCAACTCCATATACAACAATCATACCATAGGCTAGCTTCTAGGGTTTAGCCTCCTTGATCTCGTGGTAGATCTACTCTTGTACTACCCATATCATCAATATTAATCAAGCAGGACGTAGGGTTTTACCTCCATCAAGAGGGCCCGAACCTGGGTAAAACATCATGTTCCCTGCCTCCTATTACCATCCGGCCGAGACGCGCAGTTCGGGACCCACTACCCGAGATCCGCCGGTTTTGACACCGACACCTGCCCTAAGGATCCCTTCCCCTCCCCCGCATCGACCAGATTATCGATGCCACCGCAGGACATGACTCACTATGCTTCCTCGACGCATATCCCGGATACCATCAAATTAAAATGAAGGAGTCTGATCAAGCCGCAACGACATTCATTACCCCATACGGGCCATTCTGCTTCAACACCATGCCCTTCGGGCTAAAAAACGCTGGGGCCACCTACCAATGCATGATTCAAACACGCCTGGAGAAACAGATCGGCAATACAGTTGAAGCATACGTGGACGACGTCATCATTAAAACTAGGCACGTCGACTCACAAATAGATGATTTACGTATCACATTCGACAACCTCCATGCATATGACATCAAGCTCAATCCAGAAAAGTGTGTTTTTGGCGTTCCTGCCGGAAAGCTGCTGGGCTTCATCGTTTCCAATAGAGGAATTGAAGCAAATCCAGCCAAAATCCGAGCCTTGTCACAATTGGCCACGCCAACGGACCTAAAACAGGTCCAAAAACTCGAAGGATGTGTGGCAGCTTTAAGCCGCTTTATCTCCAGATTGGGAGAAAAGGCATTGACATTGTATCGCCTCCTTTGGCGCACTGATCACTTCGAGTGGACGGATGCAGCAACAGCTGGACTGGAAGAAATAAAAACCCTTCTGGCAAGCAACCCAATCCTGGCCGCACCGAACGTCGGCGAACCCATGTTATTATACATATCAGCAACACACCAGGTGGTGAGCGCCGTGCTCGCCGTGGAATAAGAGCAGGACGGACACAAATTCCCACTTTAGAAGCCGGTATATTACATATCCACCGTCCTCACACCATGCAAATCCCGGTACCCTCATTATCAAAAGATAGCATACGCGGTCTTCATGGCATCCCGGAAGCTACGACACTACTTCCAAGAATGTTCTATCACGGTGGCTTCCGAAGTACCACTCAATGATATAATAAACAACTGCGATGCTACGGGCCGGATAGACAAATGGGCCATTGAGCTCCTTCCATTCGACATAGCATACAAACGGCGCCGAGCCATCAAATCCCATGTATTGGCGGACTTCATCGCCGAATAGACAGAGGCCGAACTCCCTAAAGAGTACTGCACATATTCCAACTGGGTTATGTATTTTGATGGTTCCAAAATGCTTGCAGGATTAGGAGTAGACGTCGTTGTAACGTCCCCCACTGGAGACGTAGTCCAGTACGTACTCCAAATATTATACACAGACTCCAACAATGCAGCCGGATACGAGGCCTTATTACATGGTCTCCGGATGGCTGTCTCTATGGGCACACAATGCCTGGAATTGCGCGGGGACTCAAACCTCGCAATATCTCAAACAAACAGATATTTCGATGCCAACGATCCAAAGATGGCGGCTTATCGCAACACTGTCATAAAATGTCGGCTCGATTCGAGGGGCTTGAGTTTCATCATGTGGCTCTAGAAAGTAATCAAGCGGCGGACGTCCTCGCTCACATTGGCGCCAAGCGCGACCCCGTCCAACCTAATATCTTTCTGGAAAGGCTCTTTAAGCCGTCCGTGGTGTGGCAAGGGGAGAGTGGCAACACCAGTATGGATCCGAACACAACACCAGCCTCCGAACACAATGATATCATCGGGGGCTCAGCCACCAAAATAACACCGTCGGCCCATCTAATCATGGCAGTCATTGCCCCATGGACCGAACCCTTCTTGGCCTACCTTAATAGGAGAGAACTCCCAGAGGATCAGAACAAGGCTTGCCGCATTGTTCGGCGCTCGAAGGCCTACAAGGTTCACGAAGGAGAGCTCTACAAGAAAAGCGCTACCAGAGTTCTTGAAAGATGTATCTCCGAGGAAGAGGGGCGGAAGCTCTTGGCTGAAATTCACGCTGGACTCGGCGGTCACCATGCTGCAGCTCGGGCCCTTGTTAGCAAGGCCTTCCGTACAGGTTTTTACTGGCCGACGGCCCGAGCAGATGCACAAGACCTTGTCCAACGTTGCATCGGATTCCATCTATTCACCAACCAAAGCCATATGCCCCCACCGCTCTACAAACGATCCCCATCACTTGGCCTTTCGTGGTCTGGGGGCTCGATATGATCGGATCCCTTAAAGGAGGAAGCCATAAGAGAAAGTATCTGCTGGTCATGGTGCATAAATTCACTAAGTGGATAGAGGCCAAACCGGTCAAAACGGCTGAGGCGGGGCCAGTGATAGACTTCATATCCGGCGTGGTGCACTGTTATGGTGTTCCACACAGCATCATCACCGATAACGGCTCCAATTTCACAGCCGATGAGGTGAAAACTTGGTGGGCTAATCTGGGCATTAAGCTCGATTACGCCTCTGTCTATCACCCGCAAACAAACGGTCAAGTCAAACAGGCCAATGGTCTTATTATGAGCGGCATCAAAACTAGACTAGTGCGGTCTTTGAAAGAATCAAACAAGCACTGGGTTGAGGAGCTTGACTCCGTACTCTGGGGGCTGCGGACCATGCCCAACCGCACTACTGGATATACACCTTTCTTCATGGTGTATGGCGCGGAGGCTGTGTTGCCCTGCGATATTATCCATGACTCGCCTCGAGTGCGGATGTACGAAGAGAGAGAGAGAGAGAGAGAGGCCAAGCTTGATCGGCAGGACAACCTAGACGCCCTGGAGGAGGAGCGCGATGTTGCAAAGCCCGTTCCGCATTTTATCAACAACAGGCCCGCAGATACCAAAGCAGAGAAGTACGGTCCAAGACTTATAATGTTGGCGAACTCGTCCTACGCTTTCCGGAGAAGAAAAAGGACAAACTGAAGCCCAAGTGGGAGGGTCCCTTCATAATTGATGAGGTTCTCACGGGAGGAGCATACCGCCTGTGTGTTGCATCAGACAATCGCCTAGAGCCGAACCCCTGGAACGCGGCCAGACTCCTGAGATTCTATGCCTAACTGTAGGATTGAAAGTATGTCTAGAGGGGGGGGTGATTAGACTACTTGACCAAATAAAAATCTAGCCTTTTCCCAATTTTAGTTCTAGGCAGATTTTAGCAACTTAGCACGAATCAAGCAATCAACCTACACATGCAATTCTAAGAGTATAGCAACGGAAAATAAAACAGTTGCATATGAAGGTAAAGGGAGGAGTTTGGAGTGTGAAAACGCAATTGGAGACACGCTGATTTTTGGTGTGGTTCCGATAGGTGGTGCTATCGTACATCCATGTTGATGGAGACTTCAACCCACGAAGGGTAACGGTTGCGCGAGTCCACGGAGGGCTCCACCCATGAAGAAGCAACCTTGTCTATCCCACCATGGCCGTCACCCATGAAGGACTTGCCTCACTCGGGTAGATCTTCACGAAGTAGGCGATCTCCTTGCCCTTACAAACTCCTTGGTTCAACTCCACAATCTTGATGGAGGCTCCCAAGTGACACCTAACCAATCTAGGAGACACCACTCTCCAAGAGGTAACAAATGGTGTGTTGATGATGAACTCCTTTATCTTGTACTTAAAATGATAGTCTCCCCAACACTCAACTCTCTCTCACAGGATTTGAATTTTGTGGAAAGATGATTTGAGTGGAAAGCAACTTGGGTAAGGCTAGAGATCAAGATTTATGTGGTTGGAGTGGAATATCTTGACCTCAACACAAGTGTAGGTGGTTCTCTCTCAGAAAATGTATGTTGGAAGTGTAGGCATGTTCTGATGGCTCTCTCCATGAATGAAGAGTGGGTGGAGGGGTATAAATAGCCTCAACACAAAATCTAACCATTACACACTAATCACCAAACTCGGTGGGACCGAATTATGAAACTCGGCCAGACCGATTTAGTTCAAAATGTGAACGTTAGGATTTTCAGTGGGATCGACATGTCAACTCGGTGGGACCGATTTTGTTAGGGTTAGGGCATAACGTAATCTTGGTGAGACCGATTACACAAACTCGGTGAGACCGATTTTGGTAATGGACTAGCAGAGGGTTGGTTAGGCAAACTCGGTGGGACCGATTCGCTCATCTCGGTTGGATCGAAACGTTACAAAAGGGAAACATAGAGTTTGCATTGCAATCTCGGTGGGAACGATCGCTCATCTCGGTTTGACTGAAATGTTACAAAGGGAAACAGAGAGATTACAATCCCATCTCGGTGAGACCGAGATCCCTATCGATGAGACCGAAAAGACTAGGGTTTCTGGCAGTGGCTATGTGTGGCACCCCGGCTCAGAGAAACCGGAACGCCCCGTATTCCAGCCCAGAGATCGAGGAGAAGTCTCTGGAATACGACACTGCTTGACATAGAACAAATCAGCTCTTATTACAAGAATAATAATACAAGGGTCTGATGTTACAAAGAGGCACATCAGCACGGCGATACTACTCCTGCGATACTATACTTGCTCTATGCTAGCAGCAGAACAACTCGTAGCAGCGGAATACTTCTGCAATGGAACAACGACGAAGGTGACGAACTCCACTCTGCAGGGACTCTGGCTGGGACACGATCTAGCTCGCACGCACGGCAACCATCGAAAAGCAATCAAGCAATCATGGCATCACCAGCAATCTGGCATGACACGCCAAGTCAGTACATTGAATGTACTTGCAAGCTCACAACAACCATAAACATCAAGGCAAGACAACAACATAGCATTAACAAGTTAATTAATTAACAACTATCATGATGAAGCAACTACTAAGCATGGTATGAAACTGATATAATACTAATAAATCACCATCTTAGATCTTCATAACCATATCTCTCTTGGCTAACCGACCAAGCAATATACCATCTCGATCACCTCGTGATCCAAACCAAACGGTGATCATTCGGGCGATCACTACCATGACTATCGGTGTCAAAACCGGCGGATCTCGGGTAGGGGGTCCCGAACTGTGCGTCTAAGGCGGATGGTAACAGGAGGCAGGGGACACGATGTTTTACCCAGGTCCGGGCCCTCTTGATGGAGGTAAAACCCTACGTCCTACTTGATTGATATTGATGATATGAGTATTACAAGAGTTGATCTACCACGAGATCGGAGAGGCTAAACCCTAGAAGCTAGCCTATGGTATGATTGTATGTTGTCCTACGGACTAAAGCCCTCCGGTTTATATAGACATTGGAGGGGGCTAGGGTTACACAAGGTCGGTTACAAAGGAGGAGATATACATATCCGTATTGCCTAGCTTGCCTTCCACGCCAAGTAGAGTCCCATCTGGACACGAGACGAAGTATTCAATCTCGTATCTTCATAGTCCAACAGTCCAGCCAAAGGATATAGTCCGGCTGTCCGGAGACCCCCTAATCCAGGACTCCCTCAGTAGCCCCTGAACCAGGCTTCAATGACGATGAGTCTAGCACGCAGTGTTGTCTTCGGCATTGCAAAGCGGGTTCCTCCTCCAAATACACCACAGAAGAGTTTGAATACAAGGATAGTGTCCGACCCTGCAAAATAAGTTCCACATACCACCGTAGAGAGAATAATATTTCCACAAATCTAATCTGCTAACACGTTTTGGCAGCATGACATCACGCCATGGCCCGGTAATTATTTGAACCGTTTTTCTTTAACCATCCCCGCACATAACGCGAAGCAGTTTCTTGACACGTCTTGTCAAAGCAGAGATCATGTTCCCCTTATTACGGGATTCTCATTAATACGGACGTGGGTAACCCAACCATGCCTAGGAGTCCTAGATCTTAGGCAAGTCCCAAACAGCCACGAGGAGGACGCTTAATATTCACCCCCTTTATAAAGGGACAAGGCTTTTACTTTTTTCCCTCCCGTGCTCAATCGAATCCTTCCCCCGCCTCGAGTTCTAACACCAAAAGCCCAGGTCAGGTGCTTCAGACCTTCAATCATGTCCGGATCCAGCCTTCAAGGCCGGTGGATGCCTTCCTCCGTCACGGAGGAGGATATCAAGAAGTTGAGGGAGGCCAGATATCTGACCGCTGAAATTTTGCATAGGCTGCCCTCCCGAGGGCAGGTCGTCCCTACTCCCGAACCCAATGAGAGTGTTGTGTTCGTCTCCCACTTCCTTCGAGGACTATGCCTCGCTTTGGATCCCTTTGTTAGGGGTCTTATGTTCTATTACGGGCTGGATTTTCACGATCTGGCCCCGGATTCCCTTCTTTACATCTAGTCATTTATTGTCGTGTGTGAGGCCTTCCTCCGCATTACCCCTCACTTCGGCCTGTGGCTCCAGACCTTCGATGTGAAGACGAAGATGGTCGAGGGGCAGTACGCAGCGTGCGGAGGTACTCTAATAAGCAAAATTGTTGACGCTCCATGGCCAAAGGGTTCCTTTCCAGAGGTGTCTGGATTGTGGCAACGGGAGTGGTTTTACGTCACAGCTCCCCGAAGTGCCAAGTGGGTAGCTGCCCCCACCTTTCGCTCGGGCCCTCCACCACAACTGATGTCATGGATCAGCAGGGGGCTGAGCTGGGGTCCAGCCAAGGACATGCCAATACTGCGGAGCCGTATCCGAGATCTCTTCAAGGGAGATTTCAGTCTGGTTATGGTAATGCAAGTTATGTTGGTTCGTCGAGTCCAGCCTTGTAAGCGCCGTGTTGGGGAACGTAGTAATTTCAAAAATTTCCTACGCACACGCAAGATCATGGTGATGCATAGCAACGAGAGGGGAGAGTGTTGCCTACGTACCCTCGTAGACCGTTCGCGGAAGCGTTATATCAACGCGGTTGATGTAGTCTTACATCTTCACGATCCGACCGATCCAAGTACCGAAAGCACGGCACCTCCGAGTTCTGCACACGTTCGGCTCGGTGATGTCCTCGCCTTCTTGATCCAGCAAGAGGGGCAAAGTAGTAGATGAGTTCCGGCAGCACGACGGCGTGGTGACGGTATTGGTGAAGAACAATCTCCGCGGGGCTTCGCCTAAGCACTACGAAAACTATGACAGAGGACAAACTAGAGGGGACGGGGTTACCTGCACACGGCTTGGTGTTTCTTGATGTGTCTTTGGTGCTAGCCATGCCCCTCTATTTATATGTTGAGCCCGGGGTTCGAAACTTGGAGCAAAAGCCTCCTCAAAGTCAGTTTTTCCCGAAAGGAAAGAGTCCCACTCGGACTCCAGGACCAAATGCCACAATCCTTGGCGTCTGGCCCAGACGCCATGGGCCTCGGCATCTGGCCCAGGGCCAGACACCAGGGTCTCCGGCGTTTGGCCCCCTGGCCTCCGCAAAACTCCTTTGGCACCGACTTATAGCCCCATGGGCCTGACCCCTTGGCCAAACCATATCATCCAATATATGAATCTTTACCTCCAGACCATTCCGGAGCTCCTCGTCATGTCCGTGATCTCATCCGGGACTCCGAACAACATTCGGTCACCAACATACATAACTCATATAATACTATATCATCAACGAACGTTAAGTGTGCGGACCCTATGGGTTCAAGAACAATGTAGACATGACCGAGACACCTCTCTGGTCAATAACCAATAGCGGGACCTGGATGCCCATATTGGCTCCTACATATTCTACGAAGATCTTTATCAGTCAGACCGCATAACAACATACGTTGTTCCCTTTGTCATCGGTATGTTACTTGCCCGAGATTCGATCGTCGGTATCTCAATACATAGTTCAATCTCGTTACCGGCAAGTCTCTTTACTCGTTCCGTAATACATCATCCCGCAACTAACTCATTAGTTGCAATGCTTGCAAGGCTTATAGTGATGTGCATTACCGAGTGGGCCCAGAGATACCTCTCCGACAATCGGAGTGACAAATCCTAATATCGAAATACGCCAACCCAACAAGTACCTTTGGAGACACCTGTAGAGCACCTTTATAATCACCCAGTTACGTTGTGATGTTTGGTGGCACACAAAGTGTTCCTCCGGTAAACGGGAGTTGCATAATCTCATAGTCATATGAACATGTATAAGTCATGAAGAAAGCAATAGCAACAAACTAAACGATCAAGTGCTAAGCTAACGGAATGGGTCAAGTCAATCACATCATTCTCCTAATGATGTGATCCCGTTAATCAAATGACAACTCATGTCTATGGTTAGGAAACTTATCCATCTTTGATCAACGAGCTAGTCAAGTAGAGGCATACTAGTGACACTCTGTTTGTCTATGTATTCACACATGTATTATGTTTCCGGTTAATACAATTCTAGCATGAATAATAAACATTTATCATGATATAAGGAAATAAACAATAACTTTATTATTGCCTCTAGGGCATATTTCCTTCAGTCTCCCACTTGCACTAGAGTCAATAATCTAGTTCACATCTCCATGTGATTTAACACCAATAGTTCACATCACCATGTGATTAGCACCCATAGTTCACATCGTCATGTGACCAACACCCAAAGGGTTTACTAGAGTTAACAATCTAGTTCACATCGCTATGTGATTAACACCCAAAGAGTAGTAAGGTGTGATCATGTTTTGCTTGTGAGAGAAGTTTAGTCTACGGGTCTGGCACATTCAGATCTGTATGTATTTTGCAAATTTCTATGTCAACAATGCTCTGCACGGAGCTACTCTAGCTAATTGCTCCCACTATCAAGATGTATCCAGATTGAGCCTTAGAGTCATCTGAATTAGTGTCAAAATTTTCATCGACGTAACCTTTTACGATGAACCTTTTTGTCACTTCCATAATCGAGAAACATATCCTTATTTCACTAAGGATAATTTTGACCACTGTCCAGTGATCTACTCCTAGATCACTATTGTACTCCCTTGCCAAAAACAGTGTAGGGTATACAATAGATCTGGTACACAGCATGGCATATTTTATAGAATCTATGGCCAAGGCATAGGGAATGACTTTCATTCTCTTTCTATCTTCTGCCGTGGTCGGGCTTTGAATTTTACTCATTTTCACACCTTGTAACACAGGCAAGAATTCTTTCTTTGACTGTTCCATTTTGAACTACATCAAAATCTTGTCAAGGTATGTACTCATTGAAAAACTTATCAAGCATCTTGATCTATCTCTATAGATCTTGATGCTCAATATGTAAGCAGCTTCACCGAGGTCTTTCTTTGAAAAACTCCTTTCAAACACTCCTTTATGCTTTGCAGAATAATTCTACATTATCTCCAATCAACAATATGTCATTCACATATACTTATCAGAAATGCTGTAGTGCTCCCACTCACTTTCTTGTAAATACAGGCTTCACCGCAAGTCTGTATAAAACTATATGCTTTGATCAACTTATCAAAGCGTATATTCCAACTCCGAGATGCTTGCACCAGTCCATAGATGGATAGCTGGAGCTTGCAATTTTTGTTAGCACCTTTAGGATTGACAAAACCTTCTGGTTGCATCATATACAACTCTTCTTTAATAAATCCATTAAGGAATGCAGTTTTGTTTATCCATTTGCCAGATTTCATAAAATGCGGCAATTCCTAACATGATTTGGACAAACTTAAGCATAGATACGAGTGAGAAACTCTCATCATAGTCAATACCTTGAACTTGTCGAAAACCTTTTTGCGACAATTCTAGCTTTGTAGATAGTAACACTACTATCAGCGTCTGTCTTCCTCTTGAAGATCCATTTAATCTCAATGGCTCGTCGATCAATGGGCAAGTCAACCAAAGTCCATACATTGTTCTCATACATGGATCTCATCTCAGATTTCATGGCCTCAAGCCATTTCGCGGAATCTGGGCTCATCATCGCTTCCTCATAGTTCGTAGGTTCATCATGGTCAATTAACATGACCTCCAGAACAGGATTACCATACCACTCTGGTGCAGACCTCACTCTGGTTGACCTACGAGGTTCGGTAGTAACTTAATCTGAAGTTACATGATCATCATCATTAGCTTCCTCACTAATTGGTGTAGGAGTCACAGAACAGATTTCTGTGATGAACTACTTTCTAATAAGGGAGCATGTACAGTTACCTCATCAAGTTCTACTTTCCTCCCACTCACTTCTTTCGAGAGAAACTCCTTCTCTAGAAAGGATCCATTCTCAGCAATGAATAACTTGCCTTCGGATCTGTGATAGAAGGTGTACCCAACATTTTCTTTTGGGTATCCTATGAATAAGCACTTCTCTGATTTGGGTTTGAGCTTATCAGGTTGAAACTTTTTCACATAAGCATTGCAACCTCAAACTTTAAGAAACGACAGCTTAGGTTTCTTGCCAAACCATAATTCATATGGTGTCGTCTCAACGGATTTAGATGGTGCCCTATTTAACGTGAATGTAGTTGTCTCTAATGCATAACCCCAAAACGGTAGTGGTAAATTGGTAAGAGACATCATAGATCGCACCATATCTAATAAAGTACGGTTACGACATTCGGACACGCCATTACACTGTGGTGTTCCAGGTGGCGTGAGTAGTGAAACTATTTCACATTGTTTTAACTGAAGGCCAAACTCGTAACTCAAATATTTTACTTCTGCGATCATATAGTAGAAACTTTTATTTTGTTACGATGATTCTCCACTTCACTCTGAAATTCTTTGAACTTTACAACTGTTTCAGACTTGTGTTTCATCAAGTAGATATACTCATATCTGCTCAAATCATCTGTGAAGATCAGAAAATAATGATACCTGCCGCGAGCCTCAATATTCATCGGACCACATACATCAGTATGTATGATTTCCAACAAATCTGTTGCTCGCTCTACTGTTCCGGAGAACGGATTCTTAGTCATCTTGCCTATGAGGCATGGTTTAAAAGCATCAACTGATTCATAATCAAGTGATTCCAAAAGCCCATCAGCATGGATTTTCTTCATGCGCTTTACACCAATATGACCTAAACGGCAGTGCCACAAATAAGTTGCACTATCATTATTAACTTTGCATCTTTTGGCTTCAATATTATGAAAATGTGTATCACCACGATCAAGATCCAACAAACCATTTTCATTGGGTGTATGACCATAGAAGGTTTTATTCATGTAAACAGAACAACAATTATTCTCTAACTTACATGAATAACCGTATTGCAATAAACATGATCCAATCATATTCATGCTCAATGCAAACACTAAATAACATTTATTTTAGGTTTAACACTAATCCCGAAAGTATAGGGAGTGTGCGATGATGATCATATCAATCTTGGAACCATTTCCAATACACATCGTCACTTCACCCTTAACTAGTCTATGTTCATTCTGCAACTCCCGTTTCGAGTTACTATTCTTAGCAACTGAACTAGTATCAAATACTAAGGGGTTGCTATAAACACTAGTAAAGTACACATCAATAACATGTATATCAAATATACCTATGTTCACTTTGCCATCCTTCTTATCCGCCAATTACTTGTGGTAGTTCCGCTTCCAATGACCAGTCCCTTTGCAGAAGAAGCACTCAGTTTCAGGCTTAGGTCCATACTGGGGTTTTTCACTTGAGCAGCAACTTGCTTGCCGTTCTTCTTGAAGTTCCCCTTTCTTCCCTTTGTCCCTTTACTTGAAACTAGTGGTTTTGTTTACCATCAACACTTAATGCTTTTCTTGATTTCTACCTTCGTCGATTTCAGCATCACGAAGAGCTTGGGAATCGTTTCCGTTATCCCTTGCATATTATAGTTCATCACGAAGTTCTACTAACTTGGTGATGGTGACTAAAGAATTCTGTCAATCACTATTTTATCTGGAAGATTAACTCCCACTTGATTCAAGCGATTGTAGTACCTAGACAATCTGAGCACATGCTCACTGCTTAAGCTATTCTCCTCCATCTTTTAGCTATAGAACTTGTTGGAGACTTCATATCTCTCAACTCGGGTATTTGCTTGAAATACTTACTTCAAATCCTGGAACATCTCATATGGTCCATGACGTTCAAAACGTCTTTGAAGTCCCGATTCTAAGCCGTTTAAGCATGGTGCACTAAACTATCAAATAGTCATCATATTGAGCTAGCCAAACACTCATAACATCTGCATCAGCTCCTCCAATAGGTTTGTCACCTAGCGGTGCATCAAGGACATAATTCTTCTATGCAGCAATGAGGATAAACCTCAGATTACGAATCCAATCCGCATCATTGCTACTAACATCTTTCAACTTAGTTTTCTCTAGGAACATATCAAAAATAAAATAGGGGAGCTAAATGCGAGCTATTGATCTACAACATAGATATGCTAATACTACCAGGACTAAGTTCATGATAAATTTAAGTTCAATTAATCATATTACTTAAGAACTCCCACTTAGATAGACATCCCTCTAATCCTCTAAGTGATCACGCGATCCATATCAACTAAACCATGTCCGATAATCACGTGAGATGGAGTAGTATCAACGGTGAACATCACTTATGTTGATCATATCTACTATATGATTCACGCTCGACCTTTCGGTCTCCGTGTTCCGAGGCCATATCTGTTATATGCTAGGCTCGTCAAGTTTAACCTGAGTATTCCGCGTGTGCAACTGTTTTGCACCCGTTGTATTTGAACGTAGAGCCTATCACACCCGATCATCACGTGGTGTCTCAGCACGAAGAACTTTCGCAATGGTGCATACTCAGGGAGAACACTTATACTTTGATAATTTAGTGAGGGATCATCTTATAATGCTACCGTCAATCAAAGCAAGATAAGATGCATAAAAGATCACATGCAATCAATATAAGTGATATGATATGGCCATCATCATCTTGTGCTTGTGATCTCCATCTCCAAAGCACCTTCATGATCACCATCATCACCGGCGCGACACCTTGATCTCCATCGTAGCATCGTTGTCATCTCACCAATCTTATGCTTCCACGACTATCGCTACCGCTTAGTGATAAAGTAAAGCATTACAAGGCGATTGCATTGCATACAATAAAGAGACAACCATATGGCTCCTGCCAGTTGCTGATAACTTGGTTACAAAACATGATCATCTCATACAATAAAATTTTGCATCATGTCTTGACCATATCACATCACAACATGCCCTGCAAAAACAAGTTAGACGTCCTCTACTGTTGCAAATTTTACGTGGCTGCTACGGGCTTAGCAAGAACCGTTCTTACCTACGCATCAAAACCACAACGATAGTTTGTCAAGTTGGTGCTGTTTTAACCTTCGCAAGGACCGGGCGTAGCCACACTCGGTTCAACTAAAGTTGGAGAAACTGACACCCACCAGCCACTTGTGTGCAAAGCACGTCGGTAGAACCAGTCTCGCGTAAGCGTACGCGTAATGTCGGTCCGGGCTGCTTCATCCAAAAATACTGCCGAACCAAAGTATGACATGCTGGTAAGCAGTATGACTTATATCGCCCACAACTCACTTGTGTTCTACTCGTGCATATTGTTGGAAATATGCCCTAGAGGCAATAATAAATTAGTTATTATTATATTTCCTTGTTCATGATAATCGTTTACTATCCATGCTATAATTGTATTGATAGGAAACTCAGATACATGTGTGGATACATAGACAACACCATGTCCCTAGTAAGCCTCTAGTTGACTAGCTCGTTGATCAATAGATGGTTACGGTTTCCTGACCATGGACATTGGATGTCGTTGATAATGGTATCACATCATTAGGAGAATGATGTGATGGACAAGACCCAATCCTAAGCTTAGCTCAAAGATCGTGTAGTTCGTATGCTAAAGCTTTTCTAATGTCAAGTATCATTTCCTTAGACCATGAGATTGTGCAACTCCCGGATACCGTAGGAATGCTTTGGGTGTGCCAAACGTCACAACGTAACTGGGTGGCTATAAAGGTACACTACAGGTATCTCCGAAAGTGTCTGTTGGGTTGGCACGAATCGAGACTGGGATTTGTCACTCCGTGTAAACGGAGAGGTATCTCTGGGCCCACTCGGTAGGACATCATCATAATGTGCACAATGTGATCAAGGAGTTGATCACGGGATGATGTGTTACGGAACGAGTAAAGAGACTTGCCAGTAACGAGATTGAACAAGGTATAGGGATACCGACGATCGAATCTCGGGCAAGTACAATACCGCTAGACAAAGGGAATTGTATACGGGATTGATTAAGTCCTTGACATCGTGGTTCATCCGATGAGATCATCGTGGAACATGTGGGAGCCAACATGGGTATCAAGATCCCGCTGTTGGTTATTGACCGGAGAGTCGTCTCGGTCATGTCTGCATGTCTCCCGAACCCGTAGGGTCTACACACTTAAGGTTCGGTGACGCTAGGGTTATAGAGATATTAGTATGCGGTAACCCGAAAGTTGTTCGGAGTCCCGGATGAGATCCCGGACGTCACGAGGAGTTCCGGAATGGTCCGGAGGTAAAGAATTATATATAGGAAGTGCTATTTCGGCCATCGGGACAAGTTTCGGGGTCATCGGTATTGTACCGGGACCACCGGAAGGGTCCCGGGGGTCCACCGGGTGGGGCCACCTGCCCCGGGGGGCCACATGGGCTGTAGGGGGTGTGCCTTGGCCTATATGGGCCAAGGGCACCAGCCCCAAGAGGCCCATGCGCCAAGAGGGAAAAAAGGGGAGAGTCCTAAAGGGGGAAGGCACCTCCGAGGTGCCTTGGGGAGGAGGGATTCCTCCCCCCCTTGGCCGCACCCTTCCTTGGAGGAAGGGGCAAGGGCTGCGCCTCCCCCCTCTCCCTTGGCCCTATATATAGTGGGGAAAAGGAGGAGCAACCATACCTAAGGCCTGGCGCCTCCCTCTCCCTCCCGTGACACATCTTCCTCCTCCCGCAGCGCTTAGCGAAGCCCTGTTGGAATCCCGCTACTTCCACCACGCCGTCGTGCTGCTGGATCTCCATCAACCTCTCCCTCCTCCTTGCTGGATCAAGGCATGGGAGACGTCTCCGTTCCGTACGTGTGTTGAACGCGGAGGTGCCGTCCGTTCGGCGCTAGGATCATCGGTGATTTGAATCACGACGAGTACGACTCCATCAACCCCGTTCTCTTGAACGCTTCCACGCGCGATCTACAAGGGTATGTAGATCCACTCCTCCCTCGTTGCTAGATGACTCCATAGATAGATCTTGGTGACACGTAGGAAAATTTTGAATTTATGCTACGTTCCCCAACAATGGCATCATGAGCCAGGTTTATGCGTAGTTTCTATGCACGAGTAGAACACAAAGTAGTTGTGGGCGTTGATTTTGTTCAATATGCTTGCCGTTACTAGTCTTATCTTGATTCGACGGTATTGTGGGATGAAGCGGCCCGGACCAACCTTACACGTATGCTTACGTGAGACCGGTTCCACCGTAAAACATGCACTAGTTGCATAAGGTGGCTGGCGGGTGTCTGTCTCTCCCGCTTTAGTCGGATCGGATTCGATGAAAAGGGTCCTTATGAAGGGTAAATAGCAATTGGCATATCACATTGTGGTTTTTGCGTAGGTAAGAAACGTTCTTGCTAGAACCCCATAGCAGCCACGTAAAACATGCAAACAACAATTAGAGGACGTCTAACTTGTTTTTGCAGGGTATGCTATGTGATGTGATATGGCCAAAAGGATGTGATGAATGATATATGTGATGTATGAGATTGATCATGTTCTTGTAATAGGAATCACGACTTGCATGTCGATGAGTATGACAACCGGCAGGAGCCATAGGAGTTGTCTTAATTTATTCATGACCTGCGTGTCAACATAAACGTCATGTAATTACTTTACTTTATTGCTAACCGTTAGCTGTAGTAGTAGAAGTAATAGATGACGTGACAACTTCATGGAGACACGATGATGGAGATCATGATGATGGAGATCATGGTGTCATGCCGGTGACAAGATGATCATGGAGCCCCAAGATGGAGATCAAAGGAGCTATATGATATTGGCCATATCATGTCACTACTATTTGATTGCATGTGATGTTTATCATGTTTATACATCTTATTTGCTTAGAACGACGGTAGTAAATAAGATGATCCCTTAAAACAATTTCAAGAAGTGTTCTCCCCTAACTGTGCACCGTTGCGACAGTTCGTGTTTCGAAGCACCACGTGATGATCGGGTGTTAGATTCTAACGTTCACATACAACGGGTGTAAGACAGATTTACACACGCGAAACACTTAGGGTTAACTTGACGAGCCTAGCATGTACAGACATGGCCTCGGAACACAGAAGACCGAAAGGTCGAGCATGAGTCGTATAGAAGATACGATCAACATGAAGATGTTCACCGATGTTGACTAGTCCGTCTCACGTGATGATCGGACACGGCCTAGTTGACTCGGATCATGTAATCACTTAGATGACTAGAGGGATGTCTATCTGAGTGGGAGTTCATAAGATGAACTTAATTATCCTGAACATAGTCAAAAGGATTTTGCAAATTATGTCGTAGCTCGCGCTTTAGTTCTACTGTTTAGATATGTTCCTAGAGAAAATTTAGTTGAAAGTTAATAGTAGCAATTATGTGGACTAGGTCCGTAAACTGAGGATTGTCCTCATTGCTTTATAAAAGGCTTATGTCCTTAATGCACCGCTCAGTGTGCTGAACCTCGAACGTTGTCTGTGGATGTTGCGAACCTCTGACATACACGTTTTGATAACTACGTGATAGTTCAGTTAAACGGTTTAGAGTTGAGGCACCGAAGACGTTTTTGAAACGTCGCGAAACATATGAGATGTTTCGAGGGCTGAAATTGGGATTTCAGGCTCGTGCCCACGTCAAGAGGTATAAGACCTCCGACGATTTCTTAGCCTGCAAACTAAGGGAGAAAAGCTCAATTGTTGAGCTTGTGCTCAGATTGTCTGAGTACAACAATCATTTGAATCGAGTGGGAGTTGATCTTCCAGATGAGATAATGATGTTTCTCCGAAGTCATTACCACCAAGCTGCTAGAGCTTCGTGATGAACTATAATGTATCGGGGACATATATGATGATCCTTGAGATATTCGCGATGTTTGACACCACGAAAGTAGAAATCAAGAAGGAGCATCAATTGTTGATGGTTAGTGAAACCACTAGTTTCAAGAAGGGCAAGGGCAAGAAGGGATACTTCATGACACGGCAATTCAGCTGCTGCTCTAGTGAAGAAACCCAAGGTTGAACCCAAACCTGAGACTAAGTGCTTCTGTAATAAGGGGAACAGCCACTGGAGCAGAATTACCCTAGATACTTGGTAGATTAGAAGGCTGGCAAGGTCGATAGAAGTATATTGGATATACATTGTGTTGATGTGTACTTTACTAGTACTCCTAGTAGCACCAGGGTATTAGATACCGGTTCGGTTGCTAAGTGTTAGTAACTCGAAATAAAAGCTACGGAATAAACGGAGACTAGCTAAAGGTGAGCTGATGATATGTGTTGGAAGTGTTTCCAATGTTGATATAATCAAATATCGTACGCTCCTTCTACCATCGAGATTGGTGTTCGTGTTGAGCATAGACATGATTGGATTATGTCTATCGCAATACGGTTATTCATTTAAGGAGAATAATGGTTACTCTGTTTATTTGAATAATACCTTCAATGGTCTTACACCTAAAATGAATGGTTTATTGAATCTCGATCGTAGTGATACACATGTTCATGCCAAAAGATAGTAATGATAGTACCACCTACTTGTGGCACTGCCACGTAAGTCATATCGGTATAAAACGCATGAAGAAGCTCCATGTTGATGGATCTTTGGGCTCACTCATTTTTGAAAGGTTTGAGACATGCGAACCATGTCTATTGGTGTATATGCATGAAGAAACTCCATGCAAATGGACCATTTGAACTCACTTGATTTTGAATCACTTGAGACATGCAAATCATACCACATGGGCAAGATGACTGAAAGCCTCGGTTTCAGTAAAATGGAACTAGAAAGCAACTTGTTGGAAGTAATACATTTTGATGTGTGCAGTCCAATGAGTGCTGAGGCATGTAGTGGATATCGTTATGTTCTTACTTCACAGATGATTCGAGTAGATGTTGAGTATATTTACTTGATGAATCGCGAGTCTGAATTATTGAAAGGTTCAAGTAATTTCACTGTGAAGTTGAAAGATCGTCGTGACAAGAGGATAAAAGATCTATGATATGATCATAGAGATGAATATCTGAATTACGAGTTTGGCACAGAATTCAGACATTGTGGAAATTGTTTCACAACTAATACAGCCTGGAACACCATAGTGTGATGGTGTGTCCGAACATCATAACTGCACCCTATTGGATATGATGCATACCATGATGTCTCTTATCGAATTACCACGATAGTTTATGGGTTAGGCATTAGAGACAACCACATTCACTTTAAATAGGGCACCACGTAATTCCGATGAGATGACACCGTATGAACTATGGTTTAGAAAAACCTAAGCTGTCATTTCTTAAAAGTTTGGGGCTGCGACGCTTATGTGAAAAAGTTTCAGGCTGATAAGCTCGAACCCAAAGCGGATAAATGCATCTTCACAGGACACCCAAAACAGTTGGGTATACCTCCTGTCTCGGATTCGAAAGCAATAAGGGATTGTTTCTAGAATCATGTCTTTTCTCGAGGAAAAAGTTTCTCTCAAAAGAATTGAGTGGGAGGATGGTGGAGACTTGATAAGGTTATTGAACCATCTCTTCAACTAGTGTGTGGCAGGGCACAGGAAGTTGTTCCTGTGGCACCTACACCAATTGAAGTGGAAGCTTATGATAGTGATCATGAAACTTCAGATCAAGTCACTAACAAACCCCGTGGGATGACAAGGATGCGTACTACTTTAGAGTGATACGTAACCCTGTCTTGGAAGTCATGTTGCTAGACAACAATGAACCTACGAGCTATGGAGAAGCGATGGTGGGCCCGGATTCCGATAAATGGCTCGAGGCCATAAAATCTGAGAGAGGATCCATGTATGGAAACAAAGTGTAGACTTTGACAGAACAACTCGATGGTCGTGAGGCTGTTGAGTATAGATGGATTTTAAAAGGAAGACGGACAATGATGGTAAATGTCACCATTAAGAAAGCTCGACTTGTCGTTAAGATGTTTTCCGACAAGTTCAAGGAGTTGACTACGATGAGACTTTCTCACTCGTAGCGATGCTAAGAGTCTGTTGGAATTATATTAGCGATTACTGCATTATTTATGAAATCTTGCAGATAGGATGTCAAACATTGTTTCCTCGACGATTTTCTTGAGGAAAGATTGTATGTGATACAACCGGAAGGTTTTGTCAATCCTGAAAGATGCTAATAAGTATGCAAAGCTCCAGCAATCCTTCTAGGGACTGGAGTAAGCATCTCGGAGTTGGAATGTATGCTTTGATGATGATCAAAGATTTTGGGTGTATACAAAGTTTATGAGAAACTTGTATTTCCAAATAAGTGAGTGGGAGCACTATAGAATTTCTGATGAGTATATGTTATTGACATATTGTTGATCAGAAATGACGTAGAATTTCTAGAAAGCATATAGGGTTATTTGGAAAGTGTTTTTCAATGGAAAGCCTGGATTAAGCTACTTGAGCATTGAGCATCAAGATCTATAAGGATAGATCAAAACGCTTAATGGTACTTTCAAATGAGCACATACCTTGACATGATCTTGAAGGTGTTCAAGATGGATCAGTCAAAGAAGGAGTTCTTACATGAGGTGTGAGGTATGAAGTTAAGACTTAAAGCTCGACCACGGCAGAACAGAGAGAAAGGACGAAGGTCGTCCCCTGTGCTTAAGACATAGGCTCTACAGTATGCTATGCTATGTACCGCACCTGAAATGTGCCTTGCCATGAGTCAGTCAAGGGGTACAAGAGTGATCCAAGAATGGATCACAAGACAGCGGTCAAAGTTATCCTTAGTAACTAGTGGACTAAGGAATTTTTCTCGATTATGGAGGTGGTAAAAGAGTTCGTCGTAAAGGGTTACGTCGATGCAAGCTTAACACCTATCCGGATAGCTCTGAGTAGAGATGCCGGATACGTATAATGGAGCAACAATTTAGAATAGCTCCAAGTAGAACAGTTATTTGGAATAGCTCCAAATAGAACATGGTAGCTACATCTAGGAGATGACATAGAGATTTGTAAAGCACACACGGATCTGAAAGGTTCAGACCCGTTGACTATAACCTCTCTCACAAGCAACATGATCAAACCCAGAACTCATTGAGTGTTAATCAGATAGTGATGTGAACTAGATTATTGACTCTAGTAAACTCTTTGGATGTTAGTCACATGGGGATGTGACCTGTGAGTGTTAATCACATGGCGATGTGAACTAGATTATTGACTCTAGTGCAAGTGGGAGACTGTTGGAAATATGCCCTAGAGGCAATAATAAATTAGTTATTATTATATTTCCTTGTTCATGATAATCGTTTACTATCCATGCTATAATTGTATTGATAGGAAACTCAGATACATGTGTGGATACATAGACAACACCATGTCCCTAGTAAGCCTCTAGTTGACTAGCTCGTTGATCAATAGATGGTTACGGTTTCCTGACCATGGACATTGGATGTCGTTGATAACGGGATCACATCATTAGGAGAATGATGTGATGGACAAGACCCAATCCTAAGCTTAGCTCAAAGATCGTGTAGTTCGTATGCTAAAGCTTTTCTAATGTCAAGTATCATTTCCTTAGACCATGAGATTGTGCAACTCCCGGATACCGTAGGAATGCTTTGGGTGTGCCAAACGTCACAACGTAACTGGGTGGCTATAAAGGTACGCTACAGGTATCTCTGAAAGTGTCTGTTGGGTTGGCACGAATCGAGACTGGGATTTGTCACTCCGTGTAAACGGAGAGGTATCTCTGGGCCCACTCGATAGGACATCATCATAATGTGCACAATGTGATCAAGGAGTTGATCACGGGATGATGTGTTACGGAACGAGTAAAGAGAATTGCCAGTAACGAGATTGAACAAGGTATAGGGATACCGACGATCGAATCTCGGGCAAGTACAATACCGCTAGACAAAGGGAATTGTATACGGGATTGATTAAGTCCTTGACATCGTGGTTCATCCGATGAGATCATCGTGGAACATGTGGGAGCCAACATGGGTATCCAGATCCCGCTGTTGGTTATTGACCGGAGAGTCGTCTCGGTCATGTCTGCATGTCTCCCGAACCCGTAGGGTCTACACACTTAAGGTTCGGTGACGCTAGGGTTATAGAGATATTAGTATGCGATAACCCGAAAGTTGTTCGGAGTCCCGGATGAGATCCCGGACGTCACGAGGAGTTCAGGAATGGTCCGGAGGTAAAGAATTATATATAGGAAGTGCTATTTCGGCCATCGGGACAAGTTTCGGGGTCATCGGTATTGTACCGGGACCACCGGAAGGGTCCCGGGGGTCCACCGGGTGGGGCCACCTGCCCCGGGGGGCCACATGGGCTGTAGGGGGTGTGCCTTGGCCTATATGGGCCAAGGGCACCAGCCCCAAGAGGCCCATGCGCCAAGAGGGAAAAAAGGGGAGAGTCCTAAAGGGGGAAGGCACCTCCGAGGTGCCTTGGGGAGGAGGGATTCCTCCCCCCCTTGGCCGCACCCTTCCTTGGAGGAAGGGGAAAGGGCTGCGCCTCCCCCCTCTCCCTTGGCCCTATATATAGTGGGGAAAGGAGGAGCAACCATACCTAAGGCCTGGCGCCTCCCTCTCCCTCCCGTGACACATCTTCCTCCTCCCGCAGCGCTTAGCGAAGCCCTGTTGGAATCCCGCTACTTCCACCACGCCGTCGTGCTGCTGGATCTCCATCAACCTCTCCCTCCTCCTTGCTGGATCAAGGCATGGGAGACTTCTCCGTTCCGTACGTGTGTTGAACGCGGAGGTGCCGTCCGTTCGGCGCTAGGATCATCGGTGATTTGAATCACGACGAGTACGACTCCATCAACCCCGTTCTCTTGAACGCTTCCGCGCGCGATCTACAAGGGTATGTAGATCCACTCCTCACTCGTTGCTAGATGACTCCATAGATAGATCTTGGTGACACGTAGGAAAATTTTGAATTTATGCTACGTTCCCCAACACATATGACATCTACGCATAAAACCTGGCTCGGATGCCACTGTTGGGGAACGTATTAATTTCAAATATTTCCTACGCACACGCAAGATCATGGTGATGCATAGCAACAAGAGGGGAGAGTGTTGTCTACGCACCCTCGTAGACCGTTCGCGGAAGCGTTATATCAACACGGTTGATGTAGTCGTACGTCTTCACGATCCGACCAATCCAAGTACCGAAAGCACGGCACCTCCGAGTTCTGCACACGTTCGGCTCGGTGATGTCCTCGCCTTCTCGATCCAGCAAGAGGGGCGAAGTAGTAGATGAGTTCTAGCAGCACGATGGCATGGTGACGGTGTTGGTGAAGAACAATCTCCGCAGGGCTTCGCCTAAGCACTACGAAAACTATGACGGAGGACAAACTAGAGGGGACGGGGTTGCCTGCACACGACTTGGTGTTTCTTGATGTGTCTTTGGTGCTAGCCCTGCCCCTCTATTTATATGTTGAGCCCTGGGGTCGAAACTTGGAGCAAAAGCCTCCTCAAAGTCGGTTTTGCCTGAAAGTCAAGAGTCCCACTCGGACTCCAGAACCAAACGCCACAATCCTTAGCGTCTGGCCCAGACGCCATGGGCCTCGGCGTCTGGCCCAGGGCCAGACGCCAGGGTCTCCGGCGTTTGGCCCCTGGCTTCCGCAAAACTCCTTTTGCACCGACTTATAGCCCCATGGGCCTGACCCCTTGACCAAACCATATCATCCAATATATGAATCTTTACCTCCGGACCATTCCGGAGCTCCTCGTCATGTCCGTGATCTCATCCGAGACTCCGAACAACATTCGGTCACCAACATACATAACTCATATAATACTATATCGTCAACGAACATTAAGCGTGCGGACCCTACGGGTTCGAGAACAATGTAGACATGACCGAGACACCTCTATGGTCAATAGCCAATAGCGGGACCTGGATGCCCATATTGGCTCCTACATATTCTAGGAAGATCTTTATCGGTCAGACCACATAACAACATACGTTGTTCCCTTTGTCATTGGTATGTTACTTGCCCGAGATTCGATCGTCGGTATCTCAATACCTAGTTCAATCTCGTTACCGGCAAGTCTCTTTACTCGTTCCGTAATACATCATCCCGCAACTAACTCATTAGTTGCAATGCTTGCAAGGCTTATAGTGATGTGCATTACCGAGTGGGCCCAGAGATACCTCTCAGATAATCGGAGTGACAAATCCTAATCTTGAAATACGCCAACCCAACAAGTACCTTTGGAGACACCTGTAGAGCACCTTTATAATCACCCAGTTACGTTGTGACGTTTGGTGGCACACAAAGTGTTCCTCCGATAAACGGGAGTTGCATAATCTCATAGTCATAGGAACATGTATAAGTCATGAAGAAAGCAATAGCAACAAACTAAACAATCAAGTGCTAAGCTAACGGAATGGGTCAAGTCAATCACATCATTCTCCTAATGATGTGATACCGTTAATCAAATGACAACTCATGTCTATGGTTAGGAAACTTAACCATCTTTGATCAACGAGCTAGTCAAGTAGAGGCATACTAGTGACACTCTGTTTGTCTATGTATTCACACATGTATTATGTTTCTGGTTAATACAATTTAGCATGAATAATAAACATTTATCATGATATAAGGAAATAAATAATAACTTTATTATTGCCTCTAGGGCATATTTCCTTCACGCCGGCCCCTCCGCATGTGGGAATTCAACCTAGAAGGACCGCGTACTATTCAGAATTTCCTTGGCATGACGCACAAGGAGATGTACAAATCGTTCTTCGGACCCCAAATAGAGTGTCCGGACACTACCGAGGACGTGGGCTTGAGCAGCAACCGCACCACTGCCCAAGTAAGTAATCCCATGGCCGAACACACTGTCCTTTTATTTATCATGACATCATTCTGAAGAATCGCTCTTTGACCAGGACTGGATAACAAAGGCGAAGATGATTTGGTGTTCGGCCCCCCTTCCTGAAGGCCTGGACCATCCGGTGCTGGAAAAGATGCTCGAGCCAGCACCTTGTCTGGTGCCCTCAAAGGAAGATGAAGGGGGAATAAAGAGGGCGAAAGCGGGCCTCCATCGCTACCTATTCCAACCGAGGGAATGAGCGCCTCTACGAGGGAGGATAACCAAGGGGAAGAATCTGACATTCTCTCTCCCCGGAGAAGGAAGAGGACTACCTCTGAAGATCCGGAAACCAAGGTTTCCAAACGGGAGAAGAAATCTCCACCAGAGGGTCCTGCCTCGGAGGGTGTTCTTGCCACACAATGTCCGCGCGGGGATCAACCCTCTAACGAGCTGTAAGTAACCAAAAAGTACTTAATAGTGAAGGTATCCTACCTTACTTCTGAGGAAAATAACCGAAGCATTTATCTTGCAGTTCGGATCTTAGCCCTTCTCAGCAGAGCTCGTCTTCAGGGGATCTTCTTCCGGAGATGATGGAGAGCGAAACGCCTCCTCCGGACTCCCCAGCTCAAGAAGCGGGCGACCTTGAAGTTTCGTCACGGAGGGTTTCTCCTGATCCGGCAAGGCCAGAAGGTAATCCTATGGCCACCCGAAGTCCCCAGTATCCGGCTCTTGAAGAGAGCAATCAAAAGAGTCCGGCACCATCTGGTATGCGGTCGGACGTACTGAGGGATCTGCTTGAGAGAGCGACTATCTCATAAGAGCATCGTATGTTGAAAGCGGGTTGCATGAAGCCTTTATGAGTCTACTGACAGATTTTGAGATACGTGAAACGATGTACATTTTTGACAATACCGCACATTTTTAGGTGTGCCCTGTGTAGATAGTAGCCCCTGAGACTCTGGTTGTCGTCGAGAATAGCGGCAAACAGAGGATCATAGTCTTTATGTGCAGGTGGTTGAAGCTCCGGTGGCTAGCCGGACTTATGGGGTTGCCGAACTAAAGCGGCAACTGGATGCGGCTGATGCCGACATCGTGCTTGTTAACAAGCGGCTAGACGAGGCACAGTGTAGGTGATTTTTCTGGTGAATGTCACAAAGTAAGAGCAGCATGATGCCAGTATCTTTAATAAGTTGTGACTGCAGATGGAGCTGCCACTGTGGAGACCCTTCGGGCGGAGCTTGCCTGAGCCAAGGATCAAGCAAGGAGTAGTAATGCGGACGCTTTAAAGGCGGCCGAAGAGTTAAGGGCCGAACAGGCCGCACATTGCAGGATCAAAGAAAAAATTGCCAAGGTGGTCGTGGAGTTAAAAGATGCTGCTGACCGTTACCGGCTTCTTGAAGAAGAAAACCGGGTGAAGGCGACGGACCTGGAGAAGGCCCGGGTGGCTGCCAAGGAGGCCCGCTCCAAAATTAGAGCGACGAAGGAGGAGCTGAATCAAGATGCGGATATTGTTTCTGGGAAGTCATTCTTTTTGCGGACTAAGTTCGAAGATCCGAAATATGCTCCTCTGGACGGGCTATGGAGTTCTGCGGATGAGTACATGGATTTGGATGCGAGTGCTGCAGATGCGACCGAGTACTTCAAGGATCAGAAGGGTCCTGAAGTGGACAAGCTGTTCTGGTCACAGTTTCACGCTCCAGTCCATCCGTTGTTGCTGAATGAGCGATTGACCGGTTGGGCCGAGCTCCATAGATTATCCGGACTGGCCATGAGGTCCGTTGTGGATCATTTGTGGCCAGGAGGGCCGAGGCCGAATAGCTACTTTAGCTTAGTGCAACAATTCCTTGGTGCTATGCCACACATTGATGCTGTAAAGAGGTCGGCGTGCATAGAAGGCTCGCGGATGGCTCTTGCCCGTGTTAAAACTTACTGGGTGGAGATGGATGCCAACACTGTTGCCACACAGGGTTCAGCCATAGGCCGAGTGGCTGCCGAGCACTACTTTGAAGAAGTTCTTGAAGGCGCTCGTTCGATAGAGGCTCAGTGCTCGAAGAGTATTATGTTTGAGTGACATGTATTCCCATTGTAAAAACAATGTTTTATTGAATTTATCAAGGCTGTATTTATACTTTTGCCCAAAAGTGCTACGATGCCTCCTATGCGGCCGTTTATGTATATATGTATATAACCTGAAAGATTGCAGTCATCGGCTTCAGCCCCCACGCATATAATGCGGGGGTGTTCGCAGAAGACGCATGTTCACACTTGATCCAACATCTTGGTCCATTAAGGAGGTGATAGCGCAGCGAACTAGGCAACCGGACTATAATGCTTTAACACTTTCACTTAGCCAGAGGAGTTTGACGGTGGGGCTACTATATAGCCCTGGTGGCTCCGCACTCATCCGAATTCGGGGTGCTTACATGCCTGGTCGGGAAACGGCCCTTCGTTAAAGCGGAGGAATCCCAAAGATTCCGCTAGGTCATCGAGTGGTTGACCAGTCTCACGTTATATCATGACAGTCAGTTTTCGGCTTTCTCTACCGAGGTGCTCGTCCGGATAAACCAGGGCACAATCGCAGTAGTTCTCCTAGTGCCGCCTTAGCCGATAGAGTGGAACGTAAGGCAACAAAACACAGGAGTCGGGCAAACCCAACATTTTACCAAAGACATGATTCCGAGCTGATGCATATAAGGCCAAACTCGCGACGCCGAACACTCCCTAAGGTATTCGGTCTTTATGGTGGAAACCGGGCTTAAGCAGTGCCCTTTGTAATAAGCCCCTGGTGTCCAGGTACGTGCAATATTATGACGTAGCCACATGCCAATACGTCAGCATCCTTCTCAATTGTACTGAGAATCCGGGGGATGTGTATCAACAAGAGATAGTAAAATAGGTTTACGCAGGGTCTTAATCTAAAAAGAATCCTTGGAACGGGTCCTTGCTGCACGTCTGCGCCTGTGTCTCCGTTGTGCCGTATCCTGGACGGGTGTAGCACGATGGTCATTTGTAAAAGAGAGGAACTTAGTTGAAAAGTGGTCGTGCAAAAAGGTAGGTTATACTAAAGAAACTATGTACAGTTCAAGATGAGTAAAATTGAGCCTAATTGCCACTTGTTTGTGCGCATTGAGCCCCTTGTATTGTAATAGTGTTATAGCCATCAAACCTCTATCCATTACATATAGCTGCACCGGACTCGTCTAACCGCGTCCGTGGTCTTAACGATCTGTCAAATGCTTTAGTTGGTGAGGCCGTTTAGTGTGCGGCTGCCAAGGCAGCCGCATGGTCTTCCGCGCGCAAGGAGCGCTTAATATTTCCATTTACTGTAATGATGCCACATGGACCGGGCATCTTAAGTATGAGAGAAGCATAATGCGATATTGCGTTAAAGCGAGCAAAAGCTTTGCGTCCGAGTAGTGCTTGATAGCCACTTTGGAATGGAGCGATGTGGAAGGTCAACTTTTCGCTGCGGAAGTTATCGGGAAAGCCGAATATAACCTCTAGTAGCAGGGAGCCCGTGCAATGGGCTTCTGGGCCTGGCGTTACTCCTTTAAAGGTAGTATTGCTATGGGTAATTTTTGCTGGGTCTATCCCCATGTTGCGGACTGTGTCCTGATATATCAGGTTTAAACTGCTGCCGCCGTCCATCAGGACTCGTGTGAAGTGGTATCCATCAATTATTGGGTCTAATATCAAGGTAGCCCATCCTGCACGCCGGATACTTGCCGAGTAATCCCGATGGTCAAAGGTGATCGGTTGGGACGACTAGTGGCCGAACTCCGCGGTGATAGGCCCTGGGGCATGCGTCTCTAGGAGTGCCGCTTTGTTTCTCCCCTTTATCATGTGTAACACGTTGACTGTTCTGACTTCTGGTGGGAATTTCATCTGTTCCCCAGTGTTGTGCTTGCGAGGCTCGTCCTCATCTTCGCTTGGTGTAACCTGCCCCTTATGTTCGCGTTGAGCTTGCCGGACTGCTTGAAGACCCAACATTCTCTATGGGTATGATTTGCAGGTTTATCGGGGGTGTTATGGATCTGACATATTTGGTCCAGAATTTTGTTTAGGCTAGATAGTTCATCTCTGTTGCCTTTGGAGGGCAGCTTTTGCTGACCTGGCCAAGAGCTTATGAATCCGGCCTTTACTGTCGTGCTCTTCGGGTTGTCTTCTTTATTCCGGCGCTTATTTTTGTTGCGTCGTGATTTCCCCTTTCCATCCCTGACTTCGGATGTACTTGGGTCGCTGGTGCTGCATCGGGCTAACCAGTTGTCCTCACCCTCGCAAAAGCGGGTCATGAGGCTTGTTAATGCTGCCATTGTTCTTGGCTTTTCTTAGCCGAGGTGTCTGGCAAGCCATTTGTCCCGAACGCTATGCTTGAAAGCTGCTAAGGCTTCGGCGTCCAGACAGTCGACTATTTGGTTCTTTTTAGTGAGGAACCTGTTCCAAAGCTTTCGGGCTGACTCTCCGGGCTGTTGAGTTATATGACTTAAATCGTCTGCATCCGGTGGTCGGACATAGGTCCCTTGAAAATTTGCTCGAAAAGCGTCTTCGAGCTCTTCCCAGCTTCCGATGGAGTTTTCGGGGAGGCTTTTAAGCTAGTGCCGAGCTGGCCCTTTGAGCTTGAGGGGTAAGTACTTGATGACGTGGAGATCGTCTCCTCAAGCCATATGGATATGGAGGATGTAGTCCTCAATCCAGACCCCAGGGTCTGTCGTTCCGTCGTACGCCTCTATGTTTACGGGTTTGAATCCCTCTGGAAATTCATGGTCCAGCACCTCACCGGTGAAACATAGGGGGTGTGCGGCACCCCTGTATTTGGGTGTACCGTGGTGTTCGGATGTTTGTTGTGTTGCATTGCATACTGGAGCGCGCTTGCGTGGCCCGTATATGGATTTGGTTGCGTCGTCCTTTTGATGCAAGCCCTCGCGTGGATCGCATACTGGCTTATGTGCGGCGTCATTTGCCGCTCTATGTTGGCCACGAGGTCGTCTATCCGATCGGATGGCCATTTTGTTTTCTAATTGCGGGGGATCTAAGGCCTCCTCATCGATTTCAGGTAGCAACTTTCGCTTCAGGTAGCTCTTGGTGTGGCAATTACCGTCGTACTTCGCTGCAGTGTTGAGTACTTCACTCCATCTGATTCTGAGTGTGTCTTGTGCAGCCCTGAGCCTTTGCTTCTGCTTTTTCAGACTCCTCGCAGTGGCAACAAGCCTTTGATGGGCATTTTGTTGCTCCGGGTGTCTGTCCGGTGTGATGTCGTCTGGACTGTTATCTTCGACAGAGTCGGGTTGTTCGGTTTGATTCTCCGTGTTGCCGTGGTCGGGCGATGGTTCACCCTGCTCTAACGCTGGGTCTATATGATCATTGTTTCTGCCGAGGCGGGATTTGGAGCGGCGCTTATGCCGCCGCTTTGACTGCTTCTCGAGGGAACAACCCTTCGCTGCGTCCTTCCGTTCCTCGTCGTCATTTTCTTTGGGTGTGTCCACCATGTATACGTCATATGATGAAGTGGGTGTCCAGTGCCCTATGGGCAGTGGTTCCTGTTCGTCTCCTGCATCGTCGTCCATACCGTCGATGTCTTCGGAGTCGAAGTCGAGCATGTCGGTCAAATCATCGACAGTGGCTACTAAGTGGGTGGTGGGTGGGCAGCGAATTTCTTCGTCATCCGCATCCCAATCCTGCCGGACATAGTTCGGCCAGGACTCTCCTGACAAGGAGAGAGACCTTAATGAGTTTAGTATGTCGCCGAAGGGTGAGTGCTGAAAGATATCCACGGAGGTAAACTCCACTCGGCGCCCAGTCGGATTCGATAGGCACGGGCGCAGGCGGTTCGGAGTCCGTGGCCGGGGAAGAATTCGGTAGTTTGGCATCATGGCTCTCGTGAAGGGTAAGGTTGATATTCGGTTCGATCACCACAGAGGGTACGGCCTCCGTGACGGGGTCTATCCACCCGTCCACGGATGGCGAAACTGGCTCCGAATTGAGGGTCGGAGCGGCTGCCAGTGCGATCTCCTGAGTACGGTCCGATGGTAGAGCTAAATCGTACTCATTGTGACCGCGTGGCGCACAAGGCAGGAGCTCGAATCCATCAAAGATCAAGTCTCCGCGGATATCGGATGTGTAGTTTAAGCTTCCAAACCTGACCTGGTGGCCAGGGGCGTAACTTTCAATCTGCTCCAGATGGCCAAGCGAGTTGGCCCGCAGTGCGTAGCCGCCGAACACAAAGATCTGTCTGGGGAGAAAAGTCTCACCCTGGACTGCATCGCTATAGATGATCCTAGGAGCCAACAAGCCTAACGGCGACGACACAGAGGAACTCTCAATGAAAGCACTAATGTCGGTGTCAAAACCGGCGGATCTCGGGTAGGGGGTCCCGAACTGTGCGTCTAAGGCGGATGGTAACGGGGAGGCAGTGAACATGATGTTTTACCCAGGTTCAGGCCCTCTTGATGGAGGTAAAACCCTATGTCTTGCTTGATTTATTCTTGATGATATGAGTATTACAAGAGTTGATCTACCACGAGATCGGAGAGGCTAAACCCTAGAAGCTAGCCTATGGTATGATTGTATCTTGTCCTACGAACTAAAGCCCTCCAGTTTATATAGACACCGGAGGGGGCTAGTGTTACACAAGGTCGGTTTCAAAGGGGGAGATATACATATCCGCATTGCCTAGCTTGCCTTCCACGCCAAGTAGAGTCCCATCCGGACATGGGACGAAGTCTTCAATCTCGTATCTTCATAGTCCAACAGTCCGGCCAAAGGATATAGTCCGGCTATCCGGAGACCCCCTAATCCAGGACTCTCTCAACGACCAACACTTGGTCTCAAACGTGATCCTTCCGGCGATCACTACCACGACCAACACTTGGTCTCAAATGTGATCCTTCCAGCGATCACTTCCACGACGAACACTTGGTCTCGTATGTCATCATCAGCATCCTGCCAATCTGTACTGCTCAACATATCAACATATAAATCACCTATAAGTCATTCCGTCATGTGAGTGTTGATCGAACGGTGTAACCTAGTACGAACCCTTGCCCATGACCGAGGACGCTGATACGTCTCCAACGTATCTATAATTTTTGATTGTTCCATGCTATTATATTACCAACCTTGGATGTTTTATGTGCATTCATATGCTATTTTGTATGATTTTTGGGACTAACCTATTAATCTAGAGCCCAGTGCCAGTTCTGTTTTTTCCTTGTTTTAGAGTATCACAGAAAAGGAAAATCAAACGGAGTCTAGTTGACCTGAAACTTCACGGAACTTATTTTTGGACCAGAAGAAGTCCACGGAGTATTGGAGATGGACCAGGAGAGTCCCGAGCTGCCCACGAGGGTGGGGGGGTGCCCCCTGCCTCATGGACAGCCCGGAGGTCCACCGACGTACTTCTTCCTCCTATATATACCCATATACCCGAAAAACTTCGGAGGACACAATAGATCGGGAGTTCCGCCGCCAGAAGCCTCCGTAGCCACCGAAAACCAGTCTAGACCCGTTCCGGCACCCTGCCGGAGGGGGGAATCCCTCTCCGGTGGCCATCTTCATCATCCCGGTGATTTCCATGATGAGGAGGGAGTAGTTCTCCCTCAGGGCTGAGGGTATGTACCAGTAGCTATGTGTTCGATCTCTCTCTCTCTCTCTCTTGTGTTCTTGAGGTGATACGATCTTGATGTATCACGAGCTTTGCTATTATAGTTGGATCTTATGATGTTTCTCCCCCTCTACTCTCTTGTAATGGATTGAGTTTTCCCTTTGAAGTTATCTTATCGGATTGAGTCTTTAAGGATTTGAGAAAACTTGATGTATGTCTTGCGTGGGATACCCGTGGTGACAATGGGGTATTCTATTGATCCACTTGATGTATGTTTTGGTGATCAACTCGCGGGTTCCGCCCATGAACCTATGCATAGGGGTTGGCACAGGCTTTCGGCTTGACTCTCCAGTAGAAACTTTGGGGCACTCTTTGAAGTACTTTGTGTTGGTTTGAATAGATGAATCTGAGATTGTGTGATGCATATCGTATAATCATACCCACGGATACTTGAGGTGCCATTGGAGTATCTAGGTGACATTAGGGTTTTTGGTTGATTTGTGTCTTAAGGTGTTATTCTAGTACAAACTCTATGATAGATTGAACGGAAAGAATAGCTTCATGTTATTTTACTACGGACTCTTGAATAGATCGATCAGAAAGGATAACTTTGAGGTGGTTTCGTACCCTACCATAATCTCTTTGTTTGTTCTCCGCTATTAGTGAGTTTGGAGTGACTCTTTGTTGCATGTTGAGGGATAGTTATGTGATCCAATTATGTTATTATTGTTGAGAGAACTTGCACTAGTGAAAGTATGAACACGAGGCCTTGTTTCAACGCATTGCAATACCATTTGTGCTCACTTTTATCATTAGTTACCTTGCTGTTTTTATATTTTCAGATTACAAAAACCTTTATCTACCATCCATATACCACTTGTATCACCATCTCTTCGCCGAACTAGTGCACCTATACAATTTACCATTGTATTGGGTGTGTTGGGGACACAAGAGACTCTTTGTTATTTGGTTGCAGGGTTGCTTGAGAGAGACCATCTTCATCCTACGCCTCCTACTGATTGATAAACCTTAGGTCATCCACTTGAGGGAAATTTTCTACTGTCCTACAAACCTCTGCACTTGGAGGCCCAACAACGTCTACAAGAAGAAGGTTGTGTAGTAGACATCAAGCTCTTTTCTAGCGCCATTGCCGGGGAGGTTAGCGCTTGAAGGTATATCTTTAGATCTTGCAATCGAATCTTTTTGTTTCTTGTTTTAGCACTAGTTTAGTTTATAAAAGAAAACTACAAAAAAAGTGGAATTGAGTTTGCCTCATACGCTTCATCTTTTTAATATCTTTCGTGAGTATGATGGAAAGGAAAATTGTGCCAAGTGTTAGAAGAAGAATGCATTAAAAATTTTGGCACTAAATCTTTGAATGATGAGCATGATTGCAATGTTATTAGTATGAACTCTTTGAATATCCATAGTACTAATCATGATTACACTAGTTATGATGAGAATGTCTCTTATAAGCATGTCGATTTTTGTGGAGTGCATAGAGTTTGCAAGTACACACCAATTAGGGAAGATAGATTTTGCAAGAGGCATAAGTACTTATAAACTAAATGGTTGCATGAAAGGCTAGATGTTTGTGCTGAAAATTTAAATTTTCTTGGCCGTACTTGTGAACTTTGCAATGAAGGTGGTCATTTAACCATCCTATGCAAATTGTTTCATGATCTAATCGTTTCCAAAAATTGTGATGACTTGATTTCTCTTGCACATCATAATGAACTTTGTTTGCTTATGGGTTATGAAGAAATGAAACGTATAACTAACTATCTTCCAGTATTTGCCCGTGATAAACTTCTTGGTTTTGATCTAGAGGAAATTTATATGTATTGTGCATTGAATTGTATTGAAAATCCTTATATTGCCAATTACATAAAGAAAAGAAAACAAATAGAAGATGAAGAGAATACTAATGAAAGGGAAGAGACTTCCCAATATCCTCCTATTATTTCTTATGATGAATCAGGTAACGAGGAGGAGCCTTCTATTCAACCAATCTCATTAATAAGGAGCTCCAAAAAGAGGGTTGAACCCACACATGATGTGAAGAAGAAAAAGAAAAGACAGAGAAGCAAAGGTAAAAAGGCATCTCTCCCAAATGATGTTGCTCCTATCACCCCTTGTGATGATGATAATTGCTATACTATTGGTGCTATCCATACTATTAATGATGAAAGTGATTACGCTTATGATATGAAAAGGCCCAAGCTTGGGGATGCTATGTTTGATGAGAATGACATGTTTGAGAATATATTTGCTTCAATTAATGTTTGTCCCAAACTGGGGGATGCTATGTTTAATGAAGATGATATTTCTAGACTCCCAAGTTTTGATATGCAAATTTGTTATGATGATAGCATGCCTCCTACTTATGATGATTATATTGATGAAAGTGGGTTTGGAAAAGTGTCAACTTTAGGAAGTAATGATCCCACTATTTTGGAGGATGTTGAATCTTATTATGATAATTATGAAAGTGGATTTTGAGAGGTCATGACTTTATTTAGTGATGATTCCACTATCTTGGAAGAGGTTTCAATCTATTATGATGAGAACAAAGTTGCTACTTATGATAATGATTGTGATGATACATATGCTATAAAAAGTAGTGATGATTATATTTATAAAACTTGTCATGATTATGATTACCCTTTTTCTGAACATTACTCTTTTAATGTGGAAACAATTTATAGTATTCGAGTCTCTTATGATACTCCCACTATTCCGATTGAGAAGAATTTTGCTTATGTTGAGAGTAGTAAATTTTCTATGCTTGTAGATCATGAAAACAATGCTCTATGTGATGGTTATATTGTTGAATTAATTCATGATGCTACTGAAAATTATTATGAGGGAGGAATATATGCTTGTAGGAATTGCAATAATATCAAGTTTCCTCTCTATGTGCTTAAAATTTTGAAGTTATGCTTGTTTTACCTTCCTATGCAAGTTGATTCTTGTTCCCACAAGTTGTTTGCTCACAAAATCCCTATGCATAGGAAGTGGGTTAGAGTTAAATGTGCTAGTCATATTCTTCATGATGCTCTCTTTATGTTACAATTATTATCTTTTATGTGAGCATTGTTGAAATCATCATGCCTAGCTAGGGGCGTTAAACGATAGCGCTTGTTGGGAGGCAACCCAATTTTATTTTAGCTCCTTGCTTTTTGTTCCTGTTTAGTAATAAATAATTTATCTAGCCTCTGTTATGATTGAGTTTTTATGTTCTAATTAGTGTTTGTGCCAAGTAGAACCGTTGGGAAGACTTGGGGAAAGTCTTCTTGATCTTGCTGTAAAAAACAGAAACTTTAGCGCTCACGAGAATTGCTGCCATTTTTATTGGAGAGTTCTATTTAGTTAATTATTTTTGCATATGATTAATAGATAAATTACTCACGTCCAGAAATTTATTTTAGAATTTTTGGGGTTCCAGAAGTATACGTTTGATACATATTACTATAGACTGTTCTGTTTTTGACAGATTCTATTTTCTATGAGTTGTTTGCTTATTTCGATGAATCTATGAGTAGTATTGGAGGGTATGAACCATAGATAGGTTGGAATACAGTATATATTACACCAATATGAATATAGAATGAGTTTATTACAGTACCTAAGTGGTTATTTATTTTCTTATACTAACGGAGCTTACAAGTTTTCTGTTAAGTTTTGTGTTGTGAAGTTTTCAAGTTTTGGGTAAAGATTTGATGGACTATGGAATAAGGAGTGGCAAGAGCCTAAGCTTGGGGATTACCAAGTCACCCAAAGGTAATATTAAAGTACAACCAAGAGCCTAAGCTTGGGGATGCCCCGGATGGCATCCCCTCTTTCATATTCGTTCATCGGTAACTTTAGTTGGAGCTATATTTTTATTCGCCACATGATATGTGTTTTGCTTGGAGCGTCATTTTATTTTATTTAGTTTTGCTTTCTGTTTGAATAAAATACCAAGATATGAAATTATTAAATGTTAGAGAGTCTTCACATAGTTTCATAATTATTCGACTACTCATTGATCTTGACTTATATCTTTCGGAGTAATTTGTCATTTGCTCTAGTGCTTCACTTATATCTTTTAGAGAACGGTGGTGGTTTTATTTCGAAGAAATAGATGAACTCTTGTGCTTCACTTATATTATTTTGAGAGTCTTTTAGAACAGCATGGTAACTTGCTTTGGTTATGAAATTAGTCCTAATATGATGGGCATCCAAGAGGGATATAATAAAAACTTTCATATAAAGTGCATTGAATACTAT
This sequence comes from Triticum urartu, assembly GCF_056163025.1. Classification (NCBI taxonomy): domain Eukaryota; kingdom Viridiplantae; phylum Streptophyta; class Magnoliopsida; order Poales; family Poaceae; genus Triticum; species Triticum urartu. Next base: position 67,121,704 of record NC_141876.1, on the reverse strand, counting down.
GAGAAGTTTGATACTTGATGATTGTTTTGAGATATGGAGATGGTGATATTAGAGTCGTGCTAGTTGAGTAGTTGTGAATTTGAGAAATACTTGTGTTGAAGTTTGTGAGTCCCGTAGCATGTACGTATGGTGAACCGTTATGTGACGAAGTCGGAGCATGATTTATTTATTGATTGTCTTCCTTATGAGTGGCGGTCAGGGACGAGCGATGGTCTTTTCCTACCAATATACCCCCCTAGGATCATGCGCGTAGTACTTTGTTTCAATAACTAATAGATTTTTGCAATAAGTATGTGAGTTCTTTATGACTAATGTTGAGTCCATGGATTATACGCACTCTCACCCTTCCACCATTGCTAGCCTCTCTAGTACCGGGCAACTTTCGCCGGTACCATAAACCAACCATATACCTTCCTCAAAACAGCCACCATACCTACCTATTATGGCATTTCCGTAGCCATTCCGAGATATATTGCCATGCAACTTTCCACCATTCCGTTTACTATGACAAGCTCCATCATTGTCATATTGCTTTGCATGATCATGTAGTTGATATCGTATTTTTGGCAAAGCCACCGTTCATAATTCTTTCATACATGTCACTCATGAGTCATTGCACATCCCGGTACACCGCCGGAGGCATTCATATAGAGTCATACTTTGTTCTAGTATCGAGTTGTGATCTTTGAGTTGTAAATAAATAGAAGTGTGATGATCATCATTAATAGAGCATTGTCCCAAAAAAAGGCTAAATAAAAAAAGAAAGGCCAAAAAAAGGGACAATGCTTGTGCTTCAAAGTAGCACCATGATCTTCATGATAGAGAGTCTCTTGTTTTGTCACTTTCATATACTAGTGGGAAATTTTCATTATAGAACTTGGCTTGTATATTCCAACAATGGGCCTCCCCAAGTGCCCTAGGTCTTCGTGAGCAAGCAAGTTGGATGCACACCCACTTAGTTTCTTTTGTTGAGATTTCATACATTTATAGCTCTAGTGCATCCGTTGCATGGCAATCCCTACTCACTCACATTGATATCTATTGATGGGCATATCCATAGCCCGTTGATACGCCTAGTTGATGTGAGACTATCTTTTCCCTTTTTGTCTTCTCCACAACCACCCTTCTATTCCACCTATAGTGCTATGTTCATGGCTCATGCTCATGTATTGCGTGAAGATTTAAAAAGTTTGAGAACATCAAAAGTATGAAACAATTGCTTGGCTTGTCATCAGGGTTGTGCATGATTTAAATATTTTGTGTGGTGAAGATGGAGCATAGCCAGACTATATGATTTTGTAGGGATAGCTTTCTTTGGCCATGTTATTTTGAGAAGACATAATTGTTTAGTTAGTATGCTTGAAGTATTATTATTTCTATGTCAATATTAAACTTTTTTCTTGAATCTTATGGATATGAATATTCTTGCCACAATAAAGAGAATTACTTAGAGAAATATGTTAGGTAGCATTCCACATCAAAAATTCTGTTTTTATCATTTACCTCCTCGAGGACGAGTAGGAATTAAGCTTGGGGATGCTGATACGTCTCCAACGTATCTATAATTTTTGATTGTTCCATGCTATTATATTATCAACCTTGGATGTTTTATGTGCATTTGTATGCTATTTTATATGATTTTTGGGACTAACCTATTAACCTAGAGCCCAGTGCCAGTTTCTGTTTTTCCTTATTTTAGAGTATCGTAGAAAAGGAAAATTAAATGGAGTCCAATTGACCTGAAACTTCACGGAACTTATTTTTGGACCAGAAGAAGCCCACAGAGTATCGGAGATGGACCAGGAGAGTCCCGAGCTGCCCACGAGGGTGGGGGGCGCGCCCACCCCTTGGCCGTGCCCCCTGCCTCGTGGACAGCCCGGAGGTCCACCGACATACTTCTTCCTCCTATATATACCCATATACCCTAAAAACTTCGGAGAACACAATAGATCGGGAGTTCCGCCGCCAGAAGCCTCCGTAGCCACCGAAAACCAATCTAGACCCATTCTGGCACCCTGCCGGAGGGGGGAATCCCTCTCCGGTGGCCATCTTCACCATCCCGGTGCTTTCCATGACGAGGAGGGAGTAGTTCTCCCTCGGGGCTGAGGGTATGTACAAGTAGCTATGTGTTTGATCTCTCTCTCTCTCTTGTGTTCTTGAGGTGATGCGATCTTGATGTATCGCGAGCTTTGCTATTATAGTTGGATCTTATGATGTTTCTCCCCCTCTACTCTGTTGTAATGGATTGAGTTTTCCCTTTGAACTTATCTTATCGGATTGAGTCTTGAAGGATTTGAGAACACTTGATGTATGTCTTGCGTGGGATACCCATGGTGACAATGGGGTATTCTATTGATCCACTTGATGTATGTTTTGGTGATCAACTCGCGGGTTCCACCCATGAACCTATGCATAAGGGTTGGCACACGCTTTCGTCTTGACTCCACGGTAGAAACTTTGGGGCACTCTTTGAAGTACTTTGTGTTGGTTTGAATAGATGAATCTGAGATTGTGTGATGCACATTGTATAATCATACCCAAGGATACTTGAGCTGACATTGGAGTATCTAGGTGACATTAGGGTTTTTGGTTGATTTGTGTCTTAAGGTGTTATTCTAGTACGAACTCTATGATAGATTGAACGGAAAGAATAGCTTCATGTTATTGTACTACGGACTCTTGAATAGATCGATCAGAAAGGATAACTTTAAGGTGGTTTCATACCCTACCATAATCTCTTCGTTTGTTCTCGCTATTAGTGACTTTGGAGTGACTCTTTGTTGCATGTTGAGGGATAGTTATGTGATCCAATTATGTTATTATTGTTGAGAGAACTTGCACTAGTGAAAGTATGAACCCGAGGCCTTGTTTCAAAGCATTGCAATATCGTTTGTGCTCACTTTTATCATTAGTTACCTTGCTGTTTTTATATTTTCAGATTACAAAAACCTTTATCTACCATCCATATACCACTTGTATCACCATCTCTTCGTTGAACTAGTGCACCTATACAATTTACCATTGTATTGGGTGTGTTCGGGACACAAGAGACTCTTTGTTATTTGGTTGCAGGGTTGTTTGAGAGAGACCATCTTCATCCTACGCCTCCCACGGATTGATAAACCTTAGGTCATCCACTTGAGGGAAATTTGCTACTGTCCTACAAACCTCTGAACTTGGAGGCCCAACAACGTCTACAAGAAGAAGGTTGTGTAGTAGACATCAGACGCGGCTATCGATAGATTTAAATAAACATGCTCTACAGAGGTAGCGGACTGTACCCACACTACGGAACACATGGCCTCGCACTCCCATTCGGGTGGACCAACGGCGTTCCGACAAAACCGATCTACTGCCATGACACTCTCCCGGCCACTCCGACACTCCCCACTGGGCTAGTCTTGGGTGGCCCCGTGTCTACCAAAGACACAACGACCATCGTCGTGGCCAAAATGTCCCTCACTGGAACCGTCCCTCACGGGGACCGTGCACATAACAACAACAACGGGCACACAAGGTTATGTCTGCTTACCGGGCCAGGGTACCGCACGCCCATAACCTTCCCTCGTTTGAGGCACGGGTGAGAGGCACGACAATAGACCGCATTAGGGCCTTCCCATAAAGGCAAATGTGGTTGCACTGGAAAAGCCCGGTTCGGTGGCACCTGACCAACTTAATGACGGAATTTATACCCAAAATACAATAGTAATGACTGATACTCCGATATCATCTATCAACCTATAATCCAAGTCATGGCACTATCCAACAATTAACCCAAAGCTTAATATCGTCATATCAACATACTCCGAGGACAGTCTAACACTACTATCATGAATCCAAGAATGATAAGACTACTACTCAAATATCAAGAACTAACTATCCAACTATGATCCACATGCAAGCATCATCTCCAACATCATACTTCAAAGCATAATATCAACTAGCATCATGATGAAACTAGCCACTACTAATCCAAAGGCAACATGATATCCAAAGTAATACTCCAAAATAATACCAGATACCATCACGAAAATAATCATAATCGCCACTAAGAATCCAAAGGCAACATGTCATCCACATAATCATCAAAATATAAGTCCTAGAACTCCAAGAAATATCATGGCAAAATCAAGATCAACACAATACTCTGAGAAATGCCATGAACAAATCATACATAGCTAATGCAATATTTTAAACAAGTTCAAATACTTTAAACCATGTCACTGCATTGCAATCATGCAAATGGAGGGTGTGTGAGGGAGTCCTGGATTAGGGGGTCTCCGGACAGCTGGACTATCTCCATTGGCCGGACTGATAGACTATGAAGATACAAGATTGAAGACTTCGTCTCGTGTCCGGGTGGGACTCTACTTGGCGTGGAAGGCAAGCTAGGGAATACGTATATGGATATCTCCTCCTTTGTAACTGACCTTGTGTAACCCTAACCCTCTCCGGTGTCTATATAAACCGAGGGGTTTTAGTCCGCAGGACAGCATACAATCATACCATAGGCTAGCTTCTAGGGTTTAGCCTCTCTGATCTCGTGGTAGATCTACTATTGTAACACCCATATCATCAATATTAATCAACCAGGATGTAGGGTTTTACCTGCATCAAGAGGGCCCGAACCTGGGTAAAACTTCGTGGCCCTTGTCTCCTGTTACCATCTGGCCTAGACGCACAGTTCGGGACCCCCTACCCGAGATCCGCCGGTTTTGACACCGACATTGGTTCTTCCATTGAGAGTTCCGCTGTGCCGTCGCCACCAGGAAGGATGTTTCGTCCCGTATTTAAAGACGGCACCATCGCTGAGGGAGCTCTGGCTATCGGCCAAACTCTCCGGCTAGGTGGTTTTCTTATGACCGCCTGTTCGGCCGCTGCGCCGACAATGACTTCTCGGGTCATCAAAAGCAATCTTCATGTCGACTCGGAACTCGCCGAGCAGTTAGATCCAATGGAACTCTCTTCCCTGAACGAGCTCTTGGATCGCATTGCCGCCCTGGGAGTCGCTACAGACTACGATTAGGTTGGGCCTAAACCCGATCTGAGAGAAATTAACTCTCCCCAGGTCACCCATCATGTTGCAGTGGTGGAAGAACAATGCGGCAACCCTTCATCTACCTTAAGCACTAGCTACGTTCGGATTCCCGATCCCTCCAAGCCGGATACCCACGGAGGGGAGGATGTCACTCAAAGCCCGAACCCAGAATCAGGCAGCGGGCTAGATTTACCGGAAAACATCCAAGAATCCAAACTTTCAAGTTTGGAATCTCCTTGGCCACTGAGCCTCAGATTGGGTGAGGATTCGGATTCAATTACACCCACCCACCCAAACATACGCGATCTATCCCAAATTAGGCAAGAGCCCGAAGAAACAGTACACCATTACTGGGCCAGATTCCTCCTGGTCAAGAACAGGATAAAGGACTGCCGCGAGGAAGACGCAATTTCATTTTTCTGCAATAATTGCACGGACAAGGGAATCCTCAACGCCATAAGTCGTCGCGAAATTACACGCTTTGCCGACTTGGTGTCCATAGTACGAAAGTACTGTCCGATGGAAAGCGTCTGGAAAACCGAAATAAAATTTTGGGATAATCCGGCCCTGAATACAAACCCAGTCCGAAATAAAAGGGTGCATTATCACAATACACCTAGGTTAACTACCAAAAAGCAAAAGCCCTCTACGGGGCAAGGAACCGTACTGGAGGGATGGCTCAACAGACCCTGCAAAATTCATAGTACAGCGGATGCAATACCAACGCACAGCCTTAGAGCATGCTGGATACTCCGACAGGTGGCCAAAAGTGGCGAGGATCTACTCCTCCCAAAAACCACAGAGCACCACCCCGAGGACAACAATACGGTCTTAACAGTCTTTGAGACCTTCGCGTCAAATAATAGACGGAAGCGAACACTCCGCAGCACGTCCGAAATCTGCCACATAGCAGAAACAAATCCTTGGAGCAACACGGCTATTACCTTCAATGCCAGTGATGAACCTAAATTCTGAACAACCCGAGTGCCAGCCACACTGGTCCTCAGTCCAATTGTGGACGGCTTTCGACTCACCAAGGTACTCATGGACGGCGGCAACGGATTAAACCTCATCTATGAGGAAACTCTTCAAAAGATGGAAATAGATTGGAGCCGCATTAAGCAAAGCAGCACAACCTTTAGAGGAATCATCCCCAGTTGGGAAGCACGCTGCGCTGGAAAAATCACACTAGACGTGGTATTCGGCACGCCGGATAACTACAGGTCCGAAGAAATTACATTCCAAGTGACCCCGTTCAGCAGCGGATACCACGCTCTACTAGGGCGGGAGGCGTTTACAATCTTCCAAGCCATACCCCATTACAGGTACATGAAGCTCAAAATGCTCGGGCCCAACGGAATCATCACTCTTGTTAGTGATCCGGACATAGCACTCCGCACCGAAAATAAGACAGCTGCACTGGCCCTTGAGGCACTATCTGAAGCCCTAGCGACCGAAGAACTAACTGAGCTGCGCACCATGGTGAACAGGGACGACGTGATGCTCGATAAAAGATCCAAGTCCACCTCCTTTAAGCCGGCGGACGAAATAGTCAAATTCCAAGTCCATCCAACAGACCCTACAAAAACAGCTTCCATCGGGGCACAATTAAACCCTGATGTCGACGCCGCACTAGAGAGTTCCTACGCGAGAACTGGGACATTTTTGCCTGGCACCCTTCAGACATGCCAGGAATCCCACGCAGGCTGGCTGAACACAGCCTAAATATCCTAAAAGGATTCAAGCTAGTCAAGCAGGCTCTTCGACGTTTCTCCGAACCTAAAAGACAAGCCATGGGAGAGGAACTAGCCAAGCTATTGGAGGCCGGATTCATCAGAGACATAAAACATCCGGACTGGCTAGCAAACCTGGTGATGGTACCTAAGAAGGACAAATCCTGGCGCTTGTGCGTCGATTTTAAGGACCTTAACAAGGCCTGCCCAAAGGATCCCTTCCCCCTCCCCCGCATCGATCAAATCATCGATGCTACCGCAGGACACGACTCATTGTGTTTCCTTGACGCATATTCCGGCTACCATCAAATCAAAATGGCGGAGCCAGACCAAGCCGCAATGGCATTCATCACACCATACGGCCCATTCTGCTTCAACACAATGCCCTTCGGGGTAAAAAACGCCGGTGAAACATATCAGTGCATGATTCAGACATGCCTGGCAAACCAGATCGGCAAAACAGTGGAGGCATACGTGGATGACGTGGCCGTTAAAACCAAGCATGTCGAAACTCTAGTAGACGACTTGAGGCTCACATTCGACAACCTCCGAACATATGACATCAAGCTCAATCCGGAAAAATGCGTTTTCGGAGTACCAGCAGGAAAGCTCCTGGGATTCATTGTCTCCAGTAGAGGTATTGAAGCTAATCCAGCCAAAATTCGAGCGTTGTCACAGTTGGCTACCCCAACAGACCTCAAACAAATACAAAAACTAACTGGATGCGTGGCGGCACTAAGCCGCTTTATCTCCCGCTTGGGAGAAAAGGCATTACCCCTTTATTGCCTCCTCCGGCGCACCGAACACTTCGAGTGGACGGACGCCGCCACAGCCGGACTCAACGAAATAAAGGCCATATTGGCAACAAACCCAGTCCTGGCCGTGCCAAACATTGGCGAACCAATGCTATTATACATTGCGGCAACTCATCAAGTAGTAAGCGCAGTGCTTGTCGTCGAGCGAGAAGTGGACGGACACAAATTTCCCCTTCAAAAGCCGGTTTACTACATGTCCACTGTCCTTACTCCATGCAAATCACGGTACCCGCATTATCAAAAGATAGCGTATGCGGTATTCATGGCATCCCGGAAGCTGCGACACTACTTTCAAGAGTGTTCGATAACGGTAGCGTCGAAAGTACCACTTAACGATATTATAAACAACCGCAACGCGACGGGCCGGATTGCCAAATGGGCCATTGAGTTCCTCCCGTTCGACATAACTTACAAGCCACGGCGAGCTATTAAATCGCAAGTTTTGGCTGACTTCGTCGCTGAATGGACGGAAGTCGAACTCCCTAAAGAGTACGACACATATTCAAACTGGATCATGCACTTCGACGGCTCCAAAATGTTGGTTGGTCTGGGGGCTGGCGTCGTTTTGACATCCTCAACAGGAGACACCGTTCAATACGTACTACAGATAATGTATACGGACTCCAATAACGCAGCCGAATATGAGGCCCTTCTACATGGTCTCCGGATTGCAGTATCCATGGGCATTCAACGCCTAGAGGTGCGCAGGGATTCAAACCTCGCGATATCCCAAATAAATGGAGACTTTGATGCCAAGGATCCAAAAACGGGCGCTTATCGCAATGCAGACCTAAAAATGTCAGCTCGGTTCGAGGGGCTCGAATTTCACCATGTGGCTCGGGAAAACAATCAGGCGGCGGATATCCTCGCCCGCATTGGCGCAAAACGTGACGCGGTCCCTCCCAACATTTTCCTGGAAAGGCTTTTCAAGCCATCCGTAGCATGGGAAGGGGACACCGGTAACAACAGTCCGGACCTGGCCAAAATACCCGATACCGAACTCTATGACACAATCGGAGGCTCTGCCACTGAAATAACACAATCAGCCCATGAAATAATGGCCATTATTGCCCCGTGGACAGAACCATTCCTGGCCTACCTAATTAGACAGGAACTTCCGGAGGACCACAATGAGGCACACTGCATAGTGCGGCGATCCAAAGCCTACAGGGTCCACGACGGAGAATTGTATAAAAAAAGTGCTACCGGAGTCCTTCAAAGGTGCATCTCCGAAGAAGTAGGGCGGAATCTTTTGGCAGAAATTCATGCCAACTCGGCGGCCATCATGCCGCAGCCCGGGCTCTTGTAAGCAAGGCCTTTCGCACAGGATTTTATTGGCGAACGGCCCGGGCAGATGCACAGGACTTGGTCCAACGCTGCACCAGTTGCCAGCTCTTTGCAAATCAAAGCCACATGCCACCCACCACCCTCCAAACGATCCCCATTACATGGCCCTTCGCGGTCTGGGGGCTTGACATGGTCGGATCCCTTAAAGGGGGAACCCACAAGAAAAATACTTATTGGTCATGGTGGATAACTTCACCAAATGGATAGAGGCTACACCGGTAAAAACAGCCGAATCCGGACCGGTGATAGATTTCATATCCGGGGTTGTACACCATTACGGCGTCCCCCACAGCATCATCACTGATAATGGCACGAACTTCACGGCCGACGAGGTAAAACTCTGGTGCAGCAAAATGGGCATGAAGCTCGATTACGCTTCAGTCTATCACCCACAAACCAACGGTCAAGTCGAATGAGCAAATGGTCTTATAATGAGCGGCATTAAACCCCGATTAGTGCGCTCCCTAACAGAGTCCGATACGCACTGGGTAGAGGAGCTCGACTCCGTACTCTGGGGATTGCGGACCACGCCGAATCGTAGTACCGGATATACACCATTTTTTATGGTATACGGCACAGAGGCAGTCCTGTCCTATGACATAATTCATGAATCACCTCGAGTGCACATGTACGAAGAAAGAAAAGCCGAACTCGATCGGCAGGACAGTCTGGACACATTGGAGGAAGAGCGCAACATAGCCAAAGCCCGTTCTGCATTTTACCAGCAGCGGGCTCGCAGATACCAAAGCAGAGAAGTACGGGCCAAAACTTATAACATTGGCGAACTAGTTCTACGGCTGCCGAACAAGAAAAAGAACAAGCTCGAGCCCAAATGGGAAGGTCCCTTCATTATCGACCAAGTTCTGACCGGTGGAGCGTACCGACTGCCGGATGCATCGACCAGTCGACTCGAGCTGAACCCATGGAACGCAGCCAGGCTCCGGAGATTCTACGCCTAGCTCCGGACTTTACGTTAGTCCCCTCCCTTCGTCTATTTTCTGCATATGCATCATCTGTCTTGTTTCCCTTTCTTTCTTTTTTCCATAGGCCTTCAAGGATCACCTTGTGCCTCACTCATACATCATAGATGCGCTAGCCGCACCCTTCATACCTGGGGGCTTCTCTCACAGAAGCTTAAATTATTTACCTGGGCCCAATGCCCAACACATGTGTTATACTTCCGCATGTACCTTTTTTTCACCATTATATGCATCGATATGACTTAAGTTTTGGCTAAGCTGGGTTGTCTGGCTCTTGTATTTATGCCCTACGTTCCCGTTAATTTGGCTAGGGCATAAGGGGAGCACCTCTGCTATTGTTACCGCCGGGTCAGCCGGACGTGTACCTCAGACTGGGTGAAGCCGAAAGCTAGCATTCTTAAGAGAATATTCGGTCGGTGAACAAAAGATGACTTTTATTTATTATCCATATCTGCCCCCAGACGTTTTCACTGTGCTTCTTGTCGCAGTCCGGACATGCACTTTAGGGCATGCCTACCCAGGGAAAGGAACCCTTAATGGAACTATTCTCTCTGGAAGATGTTTCTTACTACCCATGTAATATGACATAACTAGTTGGGCACTTGTCTGATAAAGCACTAATGACCCCTACGCCTGGTCTCCACGCATGCCCTAGTTCTTATATAACCAAGAGGGTATTCGGATACACTCCGGACTGTCGGGTCCCGAGGTTGAAGCGAAAAGGTCCGCCACGACAAACGATCTACAATCCGGCTAGAAGACATCATATATGTCACTTTAAAATTACATAGTCAATTTGACTGGTTGAATTCCTCTTCAATACCCTCCAATAGGCTGTCTAGTCTACAGTCCTGTTGGGAATACTTTGCGGCCAATTCTACTTGGATGTATACTAAATTCACAGGGATCTCCTTGCCATCAGGCCCCACAGGTCCAACTTCGGCCATGTGGTTCGGGTCAGCCTTCGTGTACCATGTCTTCACCATTGCCCAAGCTTCCCTGGTGCCCAGACGGCAGGCTAATATCTTCCATAATCGGAAACACCGTCGTGCTCCCTTTAGCTTTTCTGCAAGCTCTCCAAGGCCTTCGGGTATGGAGACGGACGGCCACAAGGCCTGGGCAACGCCTTGCATCACCTGCCGAACTTGTTCGTGCAACTGTGCAAGCTCGGGAAGAAGATCACCCGTTGAACTAGGCATCTCCTCGTCAGGACGACCTGTTAGCATACCTACAGACATAACTCTATCAGCCAGCTTCCTCGCCGAACTCTTTTTCAAAGTTCGTTCAAGGACTTACTAAATATGCCGCGTCGAAGCCGCTGATTCTCCTCAACAGAGTCCGACAGTTGGGCACGAACATCTTTTAGTTCCACACCCAGCTTGGTGTTGGCATCTTGGAGATCATTCTTCTCCTGCCTCACCCTTGTAAGAACGCTCTCACGGGCCTTCAGCTGGCATATGAGCTGTTGCTTATCCGGATTCACTCCAGCGTCATCTGCAATTTTATCGTCAGATCTACATATAAAGCCGCACTCTAATATGATACTTATCATTTGACGGATATGATACCAGAGGGGGTCTCTTTGGGCTCCCTGCGGCGGCCATTGCGGCCTGGAGTTGGGCTTTGCACTCTTCCAGCTCCTGGGATAGTTGAGTATTCTTTTCTGTAAGAACCTACATAACAAATGATCCTTAAATCAGTTATCCTAACTGTTTCAAGTCTCAGGGGCTACTGATATATATAATCATCAAATTTTCTCACCCGTATGTCTTTTACATACTACTCCATGGCTCTGGCTAGACCATTTTGAGCGGCACGGAGGTGCGCGTCTCCCGAGTTGAAGGCATCCAATGCCTCTTGGGAGAAACAAGCGTCACGAAGAACAGTCCGGTGACGCCTGTGGTTCATGGCACTTTCCACCTCAGAATGGGTGGCGGATAGTCTATCCGTATCCTCTGTCGGAGGAGCACCCGACACATGCCTTGTACTCATTCCCACCTCTGAGTCCGGCCTTGGAGCCTGGCTTGTGGAGGCACGATTGGTAGCCTCTCCGGGCATAGTCCAGCGAGCGCTCTTTTTCCTGAAAAGAAGGCATGGGCGTTAATATGCCTGTGTAACTAATGTCTTGCAATAAAGACGGCGCACCATACCGCTGCGCCGGTGCCTCAATCCAAACTGCGGATTTTTTCAGCCTGCCTGGCCTAGCGGCCCCTTGTTGGCTAGTTGCCACAGGCTCGGCCTTCTGCCCCGAGGACCTCCCCTGCAAGACACGACTGTTATACGGCAATAGAAAAAAGAGAGAGCACAAGGACAGATCCCTTTTTAAGTGCTGGGATTTCGGTCTCAGTCACCTGTGAGGCTGGAACTAGCCCAGGGTAATCGGCCGGAATGGCCACCAAGGTATTGTCATTACTCCCTTGGTAAAAAAACCCGTCGATCAGCTCCACGGATATGTCTGGATCCTCCTGGGAGGCCGGGTCAAGGGACCGTCCAGGGTCCTCAGGCTGTGGAGGAGGGCTGTTTATCTCCTTTACGGCCTGGCGCAGCTCCTGCGATGAAATCGCCAGAATAAATACTTAAGCTATGGGAATACGAAATGGATGGGTGAGAAAAAGTCTCCGCTTACCCAGATCGGAGGATTATACATGGAGAATCCGCCCTGCGGGTCGACACGATGGAATTCCTCCTCTTCTCCCTTGTACAAAGTGGACAAGATCTTTATTAGATCAGCGGCCGATCCCGACCCTTTGCGGCCATTGCGGGTGGCGTCATCCTCCCCGTTGAAATCCCACATGGGGTGGCCTCTATACTAGAGCAGCTGCACCCCCCGCATAATGCATATAGCCATGACCTCGATCATGGTCAATCCGGATCGAGCTAAAGAACTTATCCGGCTCATCAGATAAAGAATGTCCATGTCGTCTTCCTCCAGGGAGCTCCGAGGGTGCCAGCTCCGGCGCTTCTTCAAAGGGGCGTTGTCGAACTCAGGAAGGCTGATCCGAATAGGGTCCCGAAGGGGGACATCTTCTATATAAAACCATTCTGAAGACCAGTCTTCGGACGTCTTCTTCGGAGTCCCAGACAGGTATCCGGTCCCGGCAATACGCCACACTTCGGCTCCGCCCACTCGATATATTGATCCCTTCTTAGAACGAGGCACAAGGTAGAACAACTTCTTCCACAAAGCGAAATGAGCCTCACAGCCCAAAAATAACTCGCAAAGGGCTACGAATCACGCGATATGCAGCAGGGAGGCATGCGTAAGGTTGTGCAGCTGGAGGCCATAGAACTCCAGAAGCCCCCGGAGAAATGGATGAATTGGGAATCCGAGCCCTCTTACCAGATAAGGGACAAGGCATACCCGCTCTCACTTGGAGGGATTGGGACGGCTCTCCGCTTGCTCTCCGCCATTATAGGTGGCAAACCCGGCTCGAACCGGGACCAGGTACGCTGGGGGAAGAAATCCCTTGGACTAAAGCATCACCAATAAGCTATGCGGGATGGAACATCTCTCCCAATCTCCAGGCTTGGAGCTAGGGGTGCGAGAGGAGGAGCTGCGTCGACCGGCCATGGTGGAATGGATCTCTGTCGGGCACGCTCTGATGAAGACTCGGCAAGCGAGGATGATGTGATTTGGATCTAAATCCTCGTCTTCTTAAATAGGTGGCTCATTTACATAGCTAGGGGGTAAATGTGAAAACACCCTGGCTCTTCACATTCGCTCGACACGTGGAAAGTGGCCATTATTGGGCGTAGAAGCCAAGGAGTACAAACCGTCACAAGGAACCGGACATTATTTCGACAGGTACACAGAATTTGGAGAAGGAACCCACCTTGCAATGCTGAAGACAACTGCGCGCCGGACTCATAGTCATTGAAGCCTGGTTCGGGGGCTACTGAGGGAGTCCTGGATTAAGGGGTCTCCGGACAGCCGGACTATCTCCATTGGCCGGACTGATAGACTATGAAGATACAAGATTGAAGACTTCGTCTCGTGTCCGGGTGGGACTCTACTTGGCGTGGAAGGCAAGCTAGGCAATACGTATATGGATATCTCCTCCTTTGTAGCCGACCCTGTGTAACCCTAACCCTCTCCGGTGTCTATATAAACTGAGGGGTTTTAGTCCGTAGGACAGCATACAATCATACCATAGGCTAGCTTCTAGAGTTTAGCCTCTCTGATCTCGTGGTACTCTTGTAACACCCATATCATCAATATTAATCAAGCAGGACATAGGGTTTTACCTCCATCAAGAGGGCCCGAACCTGGGTAAAACTTCGTGTCCCTTGTCTCATGTTACCATCCGGCCTAGACGCACAGTTCGGGACCCCCTACCCGAGATCCGCCAGTTTTGACACCGACGGTGTGGCTTGCCTAGGGTAGAAGAAATCACCGGGAGAAAGTGAGAGAAGCTCGCGGAAAGAATTGCCGGAAAACGTTCTCTCCTGGAGGGGGATGATTAAGCGCAAGGGCAAAACGATCATTTTCAAAATGTCAAAACATGGTGAAAGTGATTCCATCGGAACGGGCTCGACGAAACAAAGAAGTGTACTTTGGAATCACCTCATTTGGAGTTGGGAGTAAAAAGATATGAGTGTTTGACTGCCAGGGACCTATCTGTAAAATATATCCACAAACAGGCCCCTGAGAGAAAACCAAAAGTGCCTTTTGACAGAATATGCTTTCCGACCGAGAAAGCATAAACTGGACCACAACAGAGCCCGAGTACGCTTTCGGATAGGGAAGACGTATTCCAGTGGAATACGCTTCCACTTATCCTGGTTAGCAGAGGCGGGGCCGCGGCTTGAGCCACTGCCAGGTGGGACCGTGGGGTCCATGGCCAGCTGGCAGGGAGCGGCCTCATCTCCTTCCTCTCGCCTGATGCGCGCCCGCAGGGCAGAGGAGGAAGTAGCGAGGCCGGTGTCGGCCCAGCCATCTCCGGCCACCTCCCGCCGAAGTGAGGGCACCGGCGAGTGCGGCGAGTCATGCCACACCTGTCCGCACCCCGCAGCAGCACCAGGACTGAGCGGAACGACGGCGGCTTGTGGCGACCGAGAACGAGGGAGGCGGACGAAACTTGGGCGCGTGGCCATTGCGGCTCCGGGGAGGAAAAGAGGGATGTGAGAGGTTCACCGGGGTCTGGTTGAGCTTCTGGTGGAGGAGGAATGAGGAGAGTGGCTCCGGCTTGAGGCAATCGGGGAGCGTGGCCGCGGCGGCCATGGCGGCCAACCGAGGCGATGAGGGGCTCTAGAGTCAAACGGATGGGCCGGGGAGGTTGCTGGAAGTGAGTGAGGTCGAGTGGTGAGGTCGAGAGGCCTCGGGGTGGTCTTGTATAGGTAGTGGGGGAGGGGCGAGCTGGCGTCGCCGCGGACGCGTGGCGGGGGCCACGGATGTGTGTGCACGCGCATGAGCTCGAGGGTGGCGACCGAGAATGAGGGCGGCGGCCGAAACTTGGGCGCGTGGCCATTGCGGCTCCGGCGAGGAAAAGAGGGATGGGAGAGGTTCACCGGGGTCTGGTTGAGCTTTTGGTGGAGGAGGAATGAGGAGAGGGGCTCCGGCTTGAGGAAATCGGGGAGCGTGGCCGCGGCGGCCATGGCGGCCAACCGAGGCGATGAGGGGCTCTAGAGTCGAACGGATGGGCCGGGGAGGTTGCTGGAAGTGAGTTAGGTCGAGTGGTGAGGTCGAGAGGCCTCGGGGTGGTCTTATATAAGTAGTGAGGGAGGGGGCGAGCTGGCGTCGCCGCGGACGCGTGGCGGGGGCCGCGGACGCGTGTGCACGCGCATGAGCTCGGGGGTAGACGACGGGGAGGAGCAGCGGAGGCTCTCACGGGGCTGAGGAGGCCAACGGAGCACGGGGAGGAAGACGACGACAATGACGACAGAGCCAAACCGCCACTATTTGCCCGTGGACGCGCGGCGGCTTGCGGCAGTGAGGGAGCGGACGGAGGGGGAGAGGGGTCCAAGAGAACGGCGACGACGAGAGGAAGCTATGGGACATGCCCGTGCTCGCTGAGACATCGAGCAGAGGAGGGGCCTGAGCAAGAATCCATCCTGGGCATGGCCAACGGCAGCAGAGCGCGCGCACAGGCTTGCCATTAACGCGGTCACCGCATGCACTGGCATGTAGTGGGGGAGAGGGGCTGGAATGGGTTGTCTAGCGCATAATCCATCCAGTGGAGGTCTCAACTACGGTGGTAGATCAGTGAAAAGTGACATGGTTAAATGGTAGTCACCACCTGAAGTTTACTGCAGTAAACCTGACCGAGCACTGCTGGTCAACAGGAAGGAGTTTGGAAGCAAAGGAGTTGTCTGCAAGGTTTAGGTAAAGAAGGACTTTAACCCTGGTAACTTTGAGAAGATTAAGGCCAAGATTTAATGTAGTTGCTTAACAACCACATAAACTGGTCCGGAAATGAGATTTGGATGATGCACTCACATGGTGATGCCACTTGGGCTCAAATTTGGCAAGGCTTAATGATTTGGCCAGACAAAGGTGCTGTAAAAATTTCATACCAATTGGTTTTACCAAAATGGTACTTCCTTCACAGTTATTCCCTCTGTCCAGAAACTTGCAAAAGTTTTGGAGAAATATTGGCTAGGTGAAATGGTGCCACATTTGGTGGAGAGAAGTTATTTGGGTAGTAGAATGCTCTGGTAAAGTTTCAAGCAAAATGAAGCAATATAAAATATACTTGCTTCACAACCTAGAAATATTGATAGAATCAAAGGTTTGATGTTGTGCTCACATAGATCAAGGGATGGAGCTGAAACTTGTAGGAGTGAGGTAATATGAGCACAAGAAGTGGCATGCAAAATTTCAACTCATTTGGCTAACCGTAGCTAGCACTTCCTTCACAAAGGCTTCCCTCAAACAGGAACTTTGAAAAATCACTGAGGAAGTTTGGCTAGGCAAATAAAGTTGAATTTTGGCACAGAGAAATTATTTGGATGATATATCATGCCCAAAAAGTTTGGGGGCAAATTGGAAAGGTAAATAGCACTTGCTTCAGAATGTGCCATTTAGGACAAAATAGGAAATGAATTTATTGAGCATGATGAGAAATATGGACAATGAAATATTTTGCCATATTTGAGGAAGATATGACCCAAACAATTTATAAGAATTATTTGGGGATTTTTGGAAGGACAGAAATATAGGTTGCTTCACAACCTAGGGAAGATAGGGTTATTCCTTTAATAGGAAAAAGGAATATCCCCGAAAAAAGCAATTAGGGTTTGGTCAAGCAGTGGAGTGACATGATTTTGGCAAAGTTTTTAGGATGATGAGCCACTTGGGAGGGCAAATGAAGATGACTTCCCAGGTGACAAGGCCACAGAACCACTCCAAAAAGAAAAATAGAGCAAAAACCCAATAAATCAAAAGAAAAAGGAAAGGGCCAAAATCCAGGCTATTACAACTCTTACCCCCTTAAAGAAATATCGTCCTCGAGATTTAGTTGCTCAGGGAACAAGTGTGTATTGAGGACACCGTTTCCAACTCGGGTATCCTTTTTCCTTTATTTATTGTTCCCCCAAGAATTTTAGATGATTTGATTATCTTTGCTCGGGGTGGTTTGCTTCACCTTTCCCCAAATCCTGACAGGTCTTTGCTCATATACCAATTTATTATTACTGACGTTGATTCCCCATACCAATGGTGGTATCCAATGGATCTGAGCATAACTTTTCCTTCGGTCATGAAAACATTTTTACTTCTGTCAGGGGGTTGCTTCAAATAATTGCAGGCCTTCTGGTTTCAATAACTGCAGAATTGATCATGGCAATCTTCTGACAGGATCTGACTGCTCATAGGTGGTACTGATTTTGATTTCTTTCTTTGGCTCGAGCGTGAGATATGTACCAAATATCTGACTGCCATTTGTCAGGACTAATATAACGGTGTATGGAGTTATAGTTGTGTCATACCTTAATATTTACATCTTGAGACTATCCCGACAGGGGGCTGACAGACAATTGCTTTTTTGTGACAGACTGCCCATGTACTTGATTCCGTCGATGAGTATACCGGGTCTGAGCTAATTGTTCGGCTCTTGACTTTCTCATTGTGTCGGTATACCTATTTGGATTTTCCATCCTAACCATTCCAAGCGGGTCAACGGGATATGAAATCCTTGTAAAACAGAGTAGGCTTTTGAGGGTATGCCTTTGGGGATTTATGGAATTATGACCTCCAACTGATTTGGGTATCCAGACCCTAATGGCCATGCAAAAATCATCTTACCTTTGCTGTCAGTCTCACCCTATAACGGTCATGATTTTCTTTGTGAGGATACCTTACTGGAATAACTTGGCCACACCTGTCCTTGATTCTTCGTATGACCAGGGACGTGATTAGTGCAATATTGTTGGCATTATTCCTTTGTGCCTGTTTTCTGACCTGAGTCCGCACACATATGACATATGTTCGGAGCTTGTAGTTGTACAGAGCTCATTGCAGAGTCCAATCATACAAGAAGGTGACAAGGTTTCATGATATCACCTTGTCTGGTGCGGGAATAATGACCTTGATGACCATTGTCAAGACTGTGGATTCTGTGATGTCATCCCCAGATATTGTCGATCCTTGTTATTCATGATATGTATCTCTGCCCATTTTCTTTTGTCTGACTCGTGAGGTTGTGGGATCCGTACTTTCCTTTAAGTATATCTGTTGGATCCTTGCCGCATCTCGTATGAGTGACTGATGAGACTGGGGATGCATGCCCACCATATATAAAAATCATATGCAACCAAACACTTGATTCTTGCGGTAGGCATATGTTTTGACTGTATTGTACCTCTGACAAAATTGTTGCAAATCTGATCCTTGATCTGCAGAGAAAAGCCATTCGTGTAGCTTGCCGAGGAAGGCTCATTAGCTTCTGCTTGAAGCTTTTGTTGGGGTAGCGTGCAGAAGAAGCCTTGATAGCTTACATACGAAGCTTGACATGAGTATTGTGCAGGAGAAGCCTGAGTTCCGTACTTGAGAAGTTTCTCCCCGGGTTACTTGTTGAGAAAGATTCATTTTCGTCTGTCAGAAGCTTTTATCGAGATACCTTGCTGTGTAAGACCGGTTATCGTGGGCCAGAAATTTTTCACATATCATGCTGAGGAAAAATTGAGGAGCCTTGCCTCATAAATTTCTTCCGATAGTGTGTGGAATAATTGTGGGTTTCTTATATCCAAAACTTCATACTAATATGCAGACTAAAATCTACACACACGCCCATAATATTCTGTGGCTGATTATTTGCATGAGAAAATTTGTTTGACTGTCTCCCTTGAGCATACCACATTCTACTTTATTTCGGTTGATAACATATTTCAAGCATCATGCATTGCTGAGCCAAAATTTTGTATATGATACATACCTTTGACTGAAAATATATCGTTGATCTTGCATCTGACTTGTCTTTCTGCTGGCTGGATCATTACTGCAGTGTGGATTTTGTACTGATGTAGACTTGAGTTATCAGTACTGTTGTGAGGAGTGCGCACTAATACAAAATTGATTATCAGCCTCAAAATCAGATATTCCCCATTTTACTGCAGTCGGCTGAGAATTCCATTCTGTTTAGCTGAGCTTCCAAATATTTGAACTCCTTGCTGATTCTTCGGATCCGGTGTCGGTTGCTGAGCAACTCTTTATAGGGGAAAAATAATGTAACACCGGGGCCCAAAAAGAAAGAAGCAAAAAAACTCAACAAAACAAAAGCACACTACAACAATCAATTCACACACAATCAATGTCACATATTACTGCTAGTCACACAATATGCATGCCCACTTAAGCACACAAATCTCGTGGGATCTCCGGTTCCACGATCTAGCATGCTGTGACGATGTGCACGAGGACGAATAAATGTGTGGAAGAATTGGTGTAAACAGCGGTACACCAAGTGCTAGCTTAGTCAGATAGCAACCTAGACTAGCTCGGAGGCGAGGACTTACTTGGTAGCCATGTAGCGGGTGAGGGAGTCCTGGATTAGGGGGTCCTCAAACAGCCGGACTATATGCTTTGGTCGGACAGTTGGACTATGAAGATACAAGATTGAAGGCTTCGTCCCGTGTCCGGGTGGGACTCTCCTTTGCATGGAAGGAAAGCTTGGCGATTCGGATATGTAGATCTCCTTCTCTGTAGCCGACTCTGTGTAACCCTAGCCCCCTCCGGTGTCTATATAAACAGGAGGGTTTAGTCCGTAGGACAAAAAACAATCATAACCATAGGCTAGCTTCTAGGGTTTAGACTCTACGATCTCGTGGTAGATCAACTCTTGTAATACTCATATCATCAAGATCAATCAAGCAGGAAGTAGGGTATTACCTCCATCGAGAGGGCCTGAACCTAGGTAAACATTGTGTCCCCCGCATCCTGTTACCATCAGCCTTAGAGCACAGTTCGGGACCCCCTACCCGAGATCCACCGGTTTTGACACTGACATTGGTGCTTTCATTGAGAGTTCCATTGTGCCGTCACGATAAAGGCCTGATGGCTCCTTTGATCATCGGCAACGATGCGATACAGGGTGAGGTTTTTCTCCCTGGATAGATCTTTGTATTCAGCGGCTTCGTACTGCGGGCCAACTCACTTGGCCATCTGGAGCAGATCGAGAGCTATGCCCCTGGCCATCAGGACAGGTTTGGAGGCTTGAACTATACTGCCGACATCCGCGGGGACTTGACCTGCGACGGATTCGAGCCCATGTCAGGTGCACCGCACAGTCACGATGAGCATGACTTAGCCCTGCCGTCGGATGGTGTTTGGGAGATCACACCTGCGGCTACTCCGGCCCTCAATCCGTAGCAGATCATGCCATCCGAGGACGGGTGGATGGACCCCGCCACGAAGGCTGCACAATCAGCGGCAATAGAGCTGAATACTGACTTCACCTCCAACGAGACCTGTGTCATCAGACCCTTGGATTTTTTCGCAGCCACAGGCTCCGAACCGCTTGCGTCTGTGCCTATCGAATCTGATTGGGCACCGATCATGGAGTTTACCTCCGCGGATATCTTTCAGCACTCGCCCTTGGGCGACATGCTAAATTCATTGAGGTCTCCCTCCTTGTTAGGAGACCCTTAGCCGAACTATGTCCGGCTTGAGTGGGAAGCGGACGACGAAATTCGTTCCGCACCCACCACCCACTTAATAGCCATTGTTGACGACTTAACCGACATGCTTGATTTAGGCTCCGAAGACATCGATGGTATGGACGATGATGCAGGAGAAGAACAGGAACCACCGCCCACAGGGCGCTGGACAGCCACCTCATCATATGATATATATATATGGTGGACACCCCCAAAGAAAGCGATGGCAATAAGGCAACGGGGGATAATCCCCTCGAGAAGCAATCTAAGCACCGGCATCATCGGCGCCGCCCTAAGCCCCGCCATAGCAAAAGCAGCGATACCGGCACAAGAAACAATAACGCTGCGGATAGTGCTGAAGACAAAGACAATCCCCTCCAGCCAGGCTTCGAGCGGGAGGATGGGCAAGCTAGCCCTAAGGAACATGCGACAGACGGAGAATCAGAGGATGACAATTACATGCCCCTCTCCGAAGATGAGGTGAGCCTCGGCGACGAAGAATTCATCGTGCCTGAGGATCCCGTCGAGCAGGAGCGCTTCAAGCGCCGGCTTATAGCCACAGCAAAAAGCCTGAAGAAAAAGCAACAACAGCTTCAAGCTGATCAAGATCTGCTAGAGGATAGATGGACCGAGGTCCTGGGAGCCGAGGAATATGAACTCGAGCGCCCAACCAAAAGTTACCCAAAGCACAGGTTGCTACCCCAACTCGAGGTGGAAGCATTAAAACCTACACTACCAGCATATGATGCGGCTGACCGGCCACCTCGTGGCCGAGACAAAGCAGTGTATCAGCCCAAAGACCAGCCCGCACCCCGTCGCCAGTCAAACAAAAACAACAGGCCCAGGGCTACACGCAGGGCCTGCGAGACGTATGGGAAAACAAAGCAGGACAGTCAAGATCGATCTACGGATCACGGGGGCGCGCCCCAATGCGTGACGATGACCGTCACGCCGCATATACTAAAAACAAATCTGATCGAGCCGAATACAACAGACCAGACTTATTTGAACTATGTCGCGATGTAGCCCGACATAGAGGCGCCGCACACCCCCTATGCTTCACTGATGAAGTAATGGATCATGAATTCCCATAAGGGTTTAAACCCGTGAACATTGAATCATATGATGGTACTACAGACCCCGCGGTATGGATAGAGGATTTCTTCCTCCACATTCACATGGCCCGTGGGGATGATCTACACGCCATCAAGTATCTCCCACTAAAACTCAAATGGCCGGCTCAGCATTGGCTGAATAGCTTGCCGGCAAATTCCATCGGAAGTTGGGAGAACCTGCTGGCAGACGCATTTCTGGACAACTTCCAGGGCACTTATGTGCGACCACCGGATGCTGATGATTTAAGTCACATAACCCCAACAGCCCAGAGAGTCAGCCACGAAATTCTGGACTCGGTTCCTAACTAAAAAGAACCAAATTGTCGACTGCCCAGATGTCGAAGCCCTAGCGGCCTTTAAACATAACATCCATGACGAGTGGCTTGCCCGACATCTTGGCCAAGAGAAGCGAAAATCCATGGCAGCCCTCACGACACTCATGACCCGCTTTTGCGCGGGCGAGGATAGCTGGTTGGCCCGTAGCAACAACACAGCAAGCAATCCTGGCACATCAGAGGCCAGAGATAGAAACGGCAAACCCCGACACAACAAACACAAGCATCACAAAAATGGTGGTAACGCCGAAGACACGGCAGTCAATGCCGGATTCAGTGGCTCTAAGTCCGGTCAGCGGAAAAGGCCATTCACAAATGACAATTCGGGCCCGTCCAGTCTCGACCGCATACTCGACCGTCCATGCCAAATTCATGGCACCCCAGGAACACCAGCCAATCATACCAATAGAGAATGATGGGTCTTCAAACAAGCCGGCAGGTCAAGTGCCAAAAACAAGGAGAAGGGGCCTCAAAGCGATGATAGCGACGAGGAGCCCAAATCACCGAATACATGAGGGCAAAAGAAATTTCCCCCGCAAATCCAAATGGTGAACGTGGTAAATGCCACCCACACTCCCAACCCGGAACGGATGCGCACCCTTAGGGATGTCGACTTAACGGAACCAGTCGCCCCACAATATAAACTAGGGCCGATCACCTTCAACCGCACGGATGGTATGGTTAATACCAATCAGGGCAATTCAGCCGGACTAGTCCTCGACCCAATAATTGATGGGTTCCACCTCACATGAGTCCTTATGGACGGAGGCAGCAGTCTAAACCTGCTTTACCAGGACGCAGCGCGCAAGATGGGTATCGATCATTCGATGATCAAGCCCACTAAAGCCACCTTTAAAGGTATTAAACCAGGCGTGGAGGCAAGCTGTACAGGCTCCATCGCCCTTGAGGTAGTCTTCGGATCACCGGACAATTACCGTGCCGAAGAGTTAATCTTCGACATCGTCCCCTTTCACAGTGATTATCAGGCACTGCTCTGACGAACCGCGTTCGCTCGATTCAACGCGGTGCCACATTATGCCTACCGAAAGCTCAAGCTGCCCGGTCCGCGCGGCGTCATCACGGTTAATGGCAAGGCCAAACTCCCTCTCTGTGCCAAAGAGTATACCGCTGCTTTAACAGCAGGAGCAACGAGTGGCACCTTTCAATCGAACCTCGAGTCGACGGCCAAGCTCCCGGACACCGCCAAAGGACTCCGAACTACTTCGTGGCAGGATAGCCCGGCTCGTCCAAAGCTCAATTAAACACCCTGGCAAAAGCCAGAACATGACACATACTGCGGCTAAACCGCTCTGTGGCACACAAACATTTATTGCATTTTCTTTATAAGTTCATTTTTTCCCAGGCCAGGACCGGCGATATGGAAACAGCTCGAACACGCAAGGGAACCCTTAGATATTCCCCTCGAGGACCATCCGACTGCACTCCGTATCCGCACACAGCTTCTTCCCACCTGGTCTCAGTATGTTTCGCAGTCACTTTCTCTTTTTATTACATTACATGTACTCATACGCATCGACGTATTATTCAAATACAACATGTGGATCTATACAACGCTTATCTGTTGTTATCTCTTATTTGAAACTCTTTTGTCAAATGGCATTCGTACACCGCGATATGCCTTAATATGCCAGGGGCTTCATTTTACCCATAATACGGCAACAAAGTCCGAACACCTTCATGGTAGTTCGGCACCCCAAACTTATAGCATTATATGCATCAGCTCCGAATCATGTCTTGGGTCAAATGTTGGGTTTGCCCGGCTCCCATGTTTTGTCGGCTTACGTTCCGCTATATCGGCTAAGGCGGCATAGGGAGAACTACTGTGATTGTGTCCCGGTTCTTCCGGACGAGCACCTCAGTAGAGAAAGTCGAAAACTGACTGTCATGATACGGCGAGAGCTGGTCAGCTGTTCGAGAGGTTGTAAAATCTTTAAGAATTCCTCCTGCATAATGCCATAACCAATGCAGCATGTGATGGATCGGCTTTTCTTCCGATCAGGTGCTTATAGAGCCCCTCGTGCGGTCTTCCGAACACCAGGGGATGCGCCTACCTTCCTTTTCTAAAGCTCCTATGGCTAAGTGAGAGTGATAAAGCCCTATAGTCCGATTGCCTGGTTCGTTGTGCTGAACACCTCCTTTGAAGGACCCAAAACTGGGATAAAGAGTGATCAGGTTTATCCCGAACACCCCCATACTTCCTACGTGGGGGCAGAAGCCGACGACTGGCCAACTCTCAGGATTTATATATAAAACGACCGCGCAGGAGGATAAACTTTCATATAATAGGCAATAAATAATAGAAATGACCTTGTTGAACATTACAAAGGACAACATGATTGCATTCATGGAAATATAATGTCCTTGGTGCATTACTCCGCCGCAAGGCAGGATCCTTTCAGGACACTTTCATAATATAACTCAGGCTTGCGGCGCTCCTTTCCCTCCGGCGGTCCCTCGGTCACCAGCTTTTCAGTATCCATCTTCCCCCAGTGCAACTTTGCACGGGCGAAGGCCATTCGCGCACCCTCTATATAGACCGACCGCTTGACGACGTCCAGTCGAGGGTAGGCACTCGCAAGCCGCTTCACGAGCCCGAAGTAGCTTCTTGGAATCGGCTCAGCGGGCCATAGCCGGATAATCAAATCCTTCATGGTTAGCTCGGCCGCCTTATGCAGTTCGATCAGCTGTTTCAGTTGATCGGCAAAAGGCACCGGACAATTCGGTGCAGATACTGCGACCAGAAGAGCTTATCCGCAGTGTTCCTTTCTTCGGTTCGGTAGAATTGTGTGGCATCAGATATGCTGCATAGCAGCTCCGCAAATACCCCTGGAGAAATCTGAACTCAAGATTAGAAACATGATTTTCTCCCCAAATACTTGCCTTACATGGAACAAGCCTTACCTGCCGCGATCTTCCTCGCCTCTTGGATCTCCTGCAAGGCACCTTGGGTTTCCCCCTGGGCATCGCACGTGGCCTGATGAGCCTTGGTAAGCTCGGATTCTTTCTCTATTAGACTCTGCTCCAAGGCCTCGCATCTTTTCATGACCTCTTGAAGCTCTTGCTCAGCTTCAATAACCCTGCCCTCGTGCTTCTCACGAAGAGCCCGCTCTGCGGCTGCCTTTCTCTCGGCCTCGACAACAGCCTTCTTAAGAGCCTCGACTTCGGTCATCGCCCCTGGCGCAAATCATAAAACATATTTTAAATTCATTCGCACTGAACGTGAGCAAGGTTTGTGCATACCTTGTTTATCCTCCAACTGCCTTTTCAACTGTCCCAATTCTTCTGTGGCCCACTCCAGACTTTGATTTAGTCCGGATACCTCTACAGTATGAGAGGCGGCAGTCTCTACAGACGCTTGTTTATAAAAGAAGAAAGGTAAATGTCATCAAGTGAGTCTCCTGCGAACATAGATTTGATCCTCTGTCCGGTTCTTTCTCTCATCGAACAGTGTATCAGGGGCTACTATCTATACTGTGACACTCTTCGAAACCTCATAAAACATACCTCAAAGCCTCTTATAAGGCTAATATAGGCTTCATCTAGTCCACTCTCCGCAGACTGAATCTTCTCAATCACCGCACCCATAAGGGCACGGTGTTTACCGACGATGGAGGCGCTTTTTAGCGCTGCCAATAAAGTATCCAGCACCTCTGGTAGGACAGAGGTTGCCGGTGGAACAAGTACACCCCCTCTAGCCGAGGGAGGCCGCCTGCCTAACTCTAGAACCATATTGGTCTCTGGAATTGCGTCCGGATGGGGGCCGAACTCACGATGGCTCCCGCCAATGACGCCCATGGGAGCCTTCTCTCACATGTGTCCGGCCCCTGAAATTTGACCTTCTGGCGCCACCTTGGCAATCTTCCCCCCCCCCCTCCTTGGCCTGGGTCCTCCTGGGACGAAGCCTCGGTGTCATTCACGTGTTTGGGGGAAGGGGCCTTCGGGGGTTGCCCGCTCTCCATAGCATCCGAGCCTAGCAAATCCTTCGACGAGGATTGCTCGGCGCGGGACCTTGTCGGACTGCAAAAAGTATGGCCCAGATTAAAATATTATGCCATGATGAGTCTGGACACATAAACGTGTTCGGATTTTATATACTCATGTGTTCACCAGGGGCTGAGCCCTGGGATCCCACTCCAGGCTGCTATCAGTGGCAGTGGACTCCTCTGGAAGAAGAGTTTTTCCCTTCTTAGGCAACTCGGCCTCCAAGGATGTGGAGGCTGTCCTTTTCTTTCTTCCCCCCACTGGGGATTCGTCTTCCTCCTCCTCGTCCTCTTTGGAGGAAGAACGGGCATTAGAGTCTTCGGATATCGTGTCTGAGGCGCAGCGATGACGGAGGCCGCCCCTGGTCTTCTTGGCCTCTCTCTCGGCCTTCTTCTTCGGTGCCTTGTAGGGCGCCGGGACCAGCATCTTCATTAGAAGCTGGTCGGCCGGTTCTTCAGGTAGCGGGGCCGGACAGTAGATCCGCCCCACCTTCTTCGTCCAGCCCTAAGAGAGTTGTGGAAAATACATTAAGCGTTTCCCTTGGGTTATGCGAATAAAAATTATGATGACTTACCGAACTTGCGGGGCGGGACAGGTGGTACCCGCGGTCCTCGCCTGAGTCCGACCATGATTTGCCGGACTTAAAAAGCACCTTCCAGATGTCTTTGTGTGAGGAGCCAAAGAGCTCTCGCAGGGTCTGGTGCTTGGCCGGGTCGAATTCCCATAAATTGCAATCCCGGTGTTGACAATGAAGGATCCGGCGAACTAACATCGCCTGGACTACATTGACAACTTTGATATTCTTGTCTTACATATCCTTGACGCGCGTCTGGAGCGCCGACAGCTCGTCAGACGAAGACCAATCCAAGCCCTTCTTGGGCCAGGACGTAAGCCGCAGGGGGCACCGGATCAGAATTCAGGAGCAGCGGCCCATTTGCGTCGCGCGGCTCAGTGATGTAAAACCACTGTTGCTGCCACCCTTTGACGGAATCATTAAAAGTACCTGTTGGCAATGTGACATTGGGCATCTTGCTCACCATGGCGCCTCCGCACTCGGCGTGCTCTCTGCCCACTACCTTGGGCTTCACATTAAAGATCTTCATCCATAAGCCTAAGTGTGGCGAGATGCGGAGAAAGGCCTCGCATACGGTGATGAACGTCGAGATGTTGAGGAAGGAGTTGGGGGATAGATCATGAAAATCGATCCCATAGTAATACATGATGTCGCGAACGAATGGGTGGAGGGGAAACCCTAGCCCGCGGACAAAATGAGGGAGGAAAACAACCCTCTCGTGGGGTTCCGGAGTAGGGACGATCTGTCCTGCCATGGGGAGATGGTGGCTGATTTTCTGGGCCAGGTACCCGGCCTCCCGAAGCTTTTTGATATTCTTCTCACAGACGGTAGAGGCCATCCATTTGCCTCCTGCTCCGGATCTAGACATTTTCGGAAGGCCTTTGTGGCCGGAAAGGAAGAACGCTTGGGCACTGGGGCTCGAGCAGAGGGGAATGGATAAGCAGAAGAAGAAGGCGTGGGTGAAAAAGGGGAGTCCTTATCTCCTTATAAAGGCGGCAGGGATCCAGTGCCTCCCCACTTGCCCGGTAAACTCGCTTATTCCCCAAGCGTCGCGCTAAAGACGCGGTTGGATTACCCATACCCGTATTGATGAGAATCCCGAGATAGGGGGACACGATCTCTGCTTCGATAAGACATGCCCATAAAACCGCCTCGCATCATGCGCAATAGCTGGTTAGGGAGAACGGTTCGAATAAAGACCGGATCGTGGCATGGTGTCATGTTAGGAAAAGTTGTCAGCGGATTAGATTTTTGGAATATTGTACTCTCTACGGTGGTATGTGGAATTTGTTTTGCAGAGCCAGACATGATCCTTGTGTTTGAAATCTTCTATGGAGTATGCGGAGAAAGAACCCGCCTTGCAATGCCGAAGACGATCTGTGCGCCGGACTCATCGTCATTGAAGCCTGGTTCAGGGGCTACTGAGGGAGTCCTGGATTAGGGGTTCCTCGGACAGCCGGACTATATGCTTTGGCCGGACTGTTGGACTATGAAGATACAAGATTGAAGGCTTTGTCCCGTGTCCGGGTGGGACTCTCCTTTACGTGGAAGGCAAGCTTGGCGATTCGGATATGTAGATCTCCTTCTCTGTAACCGACTCTGTGTAACCCTAGCCCCCTCCGGTGTCTATATAAACCGGAGGGTTTAGTCCGTAGGACAAAAACAATCATAATCATAGGCTAGCTTCCAGGGTTTAGCCTCTACACTCTCGTGGTAGATCAACTCTTGTAATACTCATATCATCAAGATCAATCAAGCGGAAGTAGGGTATTACCTCCATCGAGAGGGCCCGAACCTGGGTAAACATTGTGTCCCCCGCCTCCTATTACCACTAGCCTTAGACGCACAGTTCAGGACCCCCTATCCGAGATCCGCCGGTTTTGACACCGACAGCGGGACACAAATGTCGTTGCGACATTATTATCAAGCGGACGGAAAATATCCGTACTCGTCCAAGAAATAATGATAGCAGGGAAACTGGGTCTGCTGGCATTGCCCTTTCTTGATTACTAAGACCATTAAGGGTTGCCAGAGTGATTCGGGATAGAAGCATGTTCATCACCGAAACAATAGGCAAGACTGAAAGAAAGACATCGGCGTGATACCTGAGCACCATTTCTGCAAACAGTGTCGGGATCACTTGGCATCACTCTGCTGGGATAGAAATGACACCAAACACCGAAAGAAAAAGGAACTGGAGAAATGCAGAGGCTGAGCTGTAGTGGATCCGAACCGATGCCATCTACACTCACCAGATAAATCGTTAGCAACAAATAATAAGGCTATATGCTTGATGTGCAACAAACAAATGCAGCAACCAAAGGCAATAAACAAGCCAAACTCTATACTACCGATTTCTATCGGTTTCTACCGCTCGCGCTGACTAGGGCGTCCTATAGCCAGACTTGCTCTGATACCAAGCCTGTGGCACCCCGTCTCAGAGAATCCGGAATGCCCCGTATTCCAGCCTAGAGATCGAGGAGAAGTCTCTGGAATACAACACTTCTTGACATAGAACAAATCAGCTCTTATTACAAGAATAATAATACAAGGGTCTTGTCGTGGGTTTGTCACGGCAGATGTCCTCGTGAAAGGACTTAGTCGTGGAGCCATCGCAACGGGTTAGCTTAAAGGGGTTAAATCGGACAAGGGGACACGGGGGTTTATACTAGTTCGGCCCCTTCGATGAAGGTAAAAGCCTACGTCTAGTTGTGATTGGTATTGCTAGGGTTTCGAAGGCCAGGGAGCGAATCCGCTTTGTCTGGCTCTCGAGTTGTTGTTGTCTGTCCCTAAACCGCGGTCGGGTCGTCCCTTTATATACATAGGTGGACGCCCGCCGGGCTACAGAGTCCCGAAGCCGGTTTATAAACGTATCCGGTTCGGCCTCTCTCTTTCTATCTTACTATACAAGTTACATGACTAGGCCGGTTTACATTTATAAACAGTAACCCGCCTTTGGGCCCTCCGTAAAGCGCCATCATCTTTACATCTTCATGGGCTTCTAATCTTCAAAGAGTCAACCCGGCTACATAACGCCGGTTTGCCTCCAGTAGTAATATCCCCAACAGGTCTGATGTTACAAAGAGGCACATCAGCACGGCGACACTACGCCTGCGATGCTACACTTGCTCTATGCTAGCAGCGGAACAACTCGTAGCAGCGGAATACTTCTAACAGCGGAACAACGATGAAGGTGACGAACTCCACTCCGCAGGGACTCTGGCTGGGACACGATCTAGCTCGCACGCACGACAACCATCGACAAGCAATCAAGCAATCATGGCATCACCTGCTGTCGGTGTCAAAACCGGCGGATCTCGGGTTACACAGAGTCGGTTACAAGGAAGGAGATCTACATATCCGTATTGCCAAGCTTGCCTTCCATGCCAAGGAGATTCCCATCCGGACACGGGATGAAGTCTTCAATCTTGTATCTTCATAGTCCAACAGTCCAGCCAAAGGATATAATCCGGTCGTCCGGATACCCCCTAATCTAGGACTCCCTCAGTAGCCCCCGAACCAAGCTTCAATGACGATGAGTCCGGCGCGCAGATTTTCTTCGGCATTGCAAGGCAGGTTCTTCTCCAAATTTTGAATGTTTGTAAAGTAGTGTCCGGCACCATAAATGTTGGACTTCTTGGCTTCTGCGCCCAATAAGGGCTATCTTCCACGCGTCGAATGAATACGAGGAGCCAGGGCGTTTTTACATTCGCCCCCCTAGCCAGATAAATAAATTGTCTATTAAAGGGATGGGGATTCTTAGATCCAATCCATACCATCCTCCCCCAGCGAGAATCCATTGGAGCGCCCTTCGGAAAAATCCACTCCAGCACGGCCGACCTCCGCAGCTCCTCCTCCTGCCCCCGTAGCCCTAAGCCCGGTGATTGGGAGAGGTGTTCTGTCCCACAGAGTGGATTAGTGGAACTGCAGACCAAGGGATTTCTCCCTCCAGCGTATATGGTTCCCGTCCGAGCCGGGCTCGCCACCTACAATGGCGGGGAGCAAGCAGAGAGCTTCCCCAGCCCCTCTACGGGGGAGCGGGTATGCCTTGTTCCTTACTTATTAAGGGGACTCAGATTCCCAATTCATCCGTTCCTCCGCGGGCTCCTGGAGTTTTACGGCCTCCAACTGCATAATTTCACCCCTGCTTCCATATTACACATCGTCGGCTATGTTGCCCTCTGCGAGTTATTCCTGGGCTGCGAGGCTCATTTGGAGCTGTGGAAAAGGTTGTTTTGCCTCGTCCCCCGCACATAGAAGGGGTCACTTTATCAAGTGGGCGGAGCCGAAATATGGCGCATCGCCGAAACCGGATACCTGTCCGGTACTCCGAAGAAGATGTACGGAGACTGGCCTTCGGAATGGTTTTATATGGAGGACGTCCCCCTTCCGGACCCTGTTCGGCGGGGTCTTCCTGAGTTCAACAATGCTTCTCTGAAGAAACGCCGAAGTTGGCGCCCACGGAGCCCCCAGGAGGAAGACAACGGAGAAGTCCTTTACCTGATGAACCGGATTAAAGCGCTGGCTCAATCAGGATTGACAGTAATCGAGGTTATGTCAATATGCATAATGCGGGGAGTGCAGCCACTTCAATATCGAGGGCACCCCCTGTGGTGTTTTAATGGGGAAGATGATGCCACCCGTTGTGGGCGTAAGGGTCCGGACAACGCTGCTACTTTAGAAAAAATTCTGTCCGACTTGTTCAAGGGAGAGGAAGAGGAGTTCATCAACATCAAGCCAGGGGATGGATTCTCCATGTACAACCCTCCAAGCTGGGTGAGTTATATCTCCTTACTCCCATTCTTCCCGCATTCTTTGTCGTGGGTACTCACCTTGCCATTTTGCGGCAGGAACTGCGAAAAGCCATAAGGGAGGTCAACAGCCCATCTCCACAACCAGAGGACCCTGACCGGGCCCTCGGTCC
This sequence comes from Triticum urartu, assembly GCF_056163025.1. Classification (NCBI taxonomy): domain Eukaryota; kingdom Viridiplantae; phylum Streptophyta; class Magnoliopsida; order Poales; family Poaceae; genus Triticum; species Triticum urartu. The sequence continues at coordinate 67,089,750 of NC_141876.1, read as the reverse complement.
CGGACTCGAAGAAGATCCAGACATATTCATGGAGCTGATAGACCGGCAGTTCTATCAATTAAGCTGTGATGACGCCATGGTGGCCATTACGGCCGACTATCCCGGAATGCTTCCTGCGTCGCACGTAAGAAAAACCAAAAATCCCAACTCCAAAAACTAGGATCCCCTTTTAGACTCTTCACCTACCATATACATATGGTGTTTTATAGGGCAGGCATTCGGGATGCCGTGCCGAACCCGCAGCAACTCGCCAACAAGAGGCACCGAGGCCGGGCATGCCAAAAAGGAAGGCGGTCAGGACGGAGATGCCGGCGCAGAGGTATGACAAAAACCCCGCTCCGTGGTTGTCGTCTTTCTCAAAATGTAATGACGTCCATGTTTCTTTAACAGAAAAAACGCTCGCCGGAATATATCCGGTGAGGCTGCCGATCATCCTTCCACCAGTCGGGCTCCAGGACCGGACATAGAGGCGGAAGCCGACATGGGGTGGACGCCGGATACTCCCCCTACAGAGGATGCAGATAGACTATCCGCTACAAATTCAGAAGTGGAGAGCGCCATGAATCATAGGCGTCGCCGTGCCGTACTCCGTGACGCTTGCTTCTCACCAGAGGCATTTGATGCCTTCAATTCTGGAGACGCGTACCTTCGTGCTGCTCAAAATGGTCTAGCCAGAGCCACGGACCAGTATGTAAGGGATGTATGGGTAAGCAAATCTGTCGATTATATGTATCAGTAGCCCCTAAGACTTGAAACAGTTAGCAGAACTGATTTAAGGATCATCTATTGTTCAGGTTCTTACAGAGAAGAATACTCGACTGTCACAGGAGCTGGAGGAAGGCAAGACCCAACTTCGGGCCGCCGTTGCCGCATTGAAGGAACCTAAAAAGTCCCCAGCTGGTAATATTTCTTTCAAAGAATGATAGGTACCATATAGCGTGCGGTTGTGGCTGCAGATCTAACAATAGATATTGCAGATGAATCAAGAGAGAATCCGGAGGACCAGCATGTCGTACGACAGCTAAAGGCTGGTGAACGCGTGCTGACTGAGGTCAGGCGGGAGAAAAACAATCTCCAAGACGCCAATACCAAGCTGAGCATGGAACTGAAGGATGTTCGAGCCCAGCTTGCGGACTCCGAGAAGGAGAATAAGCGGCTTTGATGCGGCATTTTCAGTAAGTGCTTGGATGAACCCTTAAAAGGGGGGCGGCGGAGAAGCTGGCTAACAGAATTAGTCTGCAGTTATGCTGACGGGTCGTCCCACGGAGGAGATGCCCGGGTCTGCGGGTGATCTTCTACCCAAGCTCTCACGACTGCACGAACAAGTTAGGCAGGTGATGCAAGGTATTGCCCAGGCCTTGTGGCCATTCGTCTCCCTGCCAGAAGGCATTGGAGAGCTTGCGGAGAAACTCAAGGGAGCACGGCGACGCTTCCGATTATGGAAGATATCGGCCTGCCGTCAAGGTGCCAGGGAAGCCTGGGCCATGGTGAAGATGCGGTATACCAAGGCTGACCCAAACCACATGGCCGAGGTCGGACCTGTGGGGCCCGATGGGAAAGAGATCCCCGTTAGCTTAGTGTATGGTCAAGTAGAATTAGCCGCAAAGTATTCCCAACAGGATTGTAGGCTAGACAGCCTGTTGCATGGTATAAAAGAGGAATTTAGTCAGTCTACATGACTACGAAATTAAAGTGACATGTATAATGCCTTCAAGCCAGATTGTAAATCATTTGTCATGGCGGACCTTTTCGCTTCAACCTCGGGACCCGATAGTCCGGAGTGTATCCGAATACCCGCTCAGTTATATAAGAACCAGGGTATGCGTGGAAACCAGGCGTAGGGGTCATTAGTGCTTGAACAGACAAGTACCCAACTAGTTATGTTATATTACATGGGTAGTAAGAAACATATTCCAGGGAGAATAGTTCCGTTAAGGGTTCCTTTCCCAGGGTACGCATGCCCTAAAGTGCATGTCCGGACTATGAGAGGAAACGCAGGCAAAAACATCTGGGGCACATATGGAAAATAAATAAAAATCATCTTTTGTTCACCGACCGAATATTCCCTTAAGAATGCTAGCTTTCGGCTTCACCCAGTCTGAGGTACACATCCGGCTGACCCGGCAGTAACAATCGCAGAGGTGCTCCCCTTATGCCCTAGCCGAATTAACGGGAACGTAGGGCATAAATACAAGAGCCAGGCAACCCAGCTTGGCCAAAACTTAAGTCATATCGATGCATATAATGGCGAAGAAAAGATACATGCGGAAGAATAACACATGTGCGGGGCATGAAGCCCAGATAAATAATTAAGCTTTTGTGTAAGAAGCCACCAGGTATAATGAGCGCGGTTAGCGCGTCAATAGTGTGCACACAAGGCACAAGTTGGCCCTTGAAGGCCTTGAGAAAGAATAAAAGAAAGAAAGAGAAAAAATACAGATAATGTAAATGCGAAAAATGGACAGAGGAAGGAGACGAATATAGAGTCCGGCACTAGGCGTAGAATCTTCGGAGCCTGGCTGCGTTCCATGGGTTCGACTCAAGTCGATTATTCGATGCATCCCACAGACTGTACGCTCCACCGGTCAGAACTTGGTCAATAATGAAGGGACCTTCCTATTTGGGCTCGAGCTTGGTCTTTTTCTTCTTCGACAGGCGTAGAACTAGCTCGCCAATGTTATAAGTTTTGGCCCGTACTTCTTTGCTTTGGTATCTTCGAGCCTGTTGCTGATAGAATGCGGAACGGGCTTTTGCCACATCGCGCTCCTCCTCCAGGGTGTCCAGACTATCCTGCCGATCGAGCTCGGCTTCTCTTTCTTCGTACATGCGCACTCGAGGTGAGTCATGAATTATGTCACAGGGCAGAACCGCCTCTGCGCCGTACACCATAAAGAAGGGTGTGTGTCCGATAGTACGATTCGGCGTGGTCCGCAGCCCCCAGAGTACGGAGTCGAGCTCCTCTACCCAGTGCGTGTTAGACTCCTTTAGGGACCACACTAATCTGGGTTTGATGCCGCTCATGATAAGACCATTTGCTCACACGACTTGGCCGTTGGTTTGTGGGTGATAGACAAAAGCATAATCGAGCTTAATGCCCATGTTGCTGCACCAGAGTTTTACCTCGTCGGCCGTAAAGTTCGTGCCGTTGTCAGTGATGATGTTGTGGAGGACGCCATAACGGTGTACAACCCCGGATATGAAGTCTATCACCGGTCCGGATTCAGCCGTTTTAACAGGTTTCGCTTCTATCCATTTGGTGAATTTATCCATCATGACTAGTAAGTATTTTTTCTTGTGGGTTCCCCCTTTAAGGGGTCCAACCATGTGAAGCCCCCAGACCGCGAAGGGCCAGGTAATGGGGATTGTTTGGAGGGCGGTGGGTGGCATATGGCTTTGGTTTGCAAAAAGCTGGCAACCAACGCAGCGTTGGACCAAGTCCTGTGCATCTACCCAGGCCGTCGGCCAAAAAAACCCGTACGGAAGGCCTTGCTTACAAGGGCTCGGGCTGCGGCATGGTGGCCGCCGAGTCCGCGTGAATTTCTGCCAAAAGTTTCCGCCCTTCCTCTTCGGAGATGCACCTTTGAAGGACTCCAGTAGTGCTTTTTTATACAGCTCTCCCTCATGGACCCTGTAGGCTTTAGATCGCCGCACTATGCAGCGTGCCTCATTTTGTCCTCGGGAAGTTCCTGCCTAGTTAGGTAGGCCAGGAATGGTTCTGTCCACGGGGCGATGATGGCCATTATTACGTGGGCTGAAGGTGTTATTTCGGTGGCAGAGCCTCCGATTATGTCAGAGTGTTCGGTATCGAGCATTTTGGTCGGGTCTGGACTATTGTTACCGGTGTCCCCTTCCCATACCACGGATGGCTTAAACAACCTTTCCAAAGAGATGTTGGGGGGGGGATTGCATCGCGTTTTGCGCCGATGCGGGCGAGGATATCCGCTGCCTGATTGTTTTCCCGAGCCACAAGGTGAAATTCGAGCCCCTCGAATCGAGCTGACATATTTAGGACGGCGTTGCGATAGGCCACCATCTTTGGATCCTTGGCATCGAAGTCTCCATTTATTTGGGATATTGCGAGGTTCGAATCCCCACGCACCTCCAAGCGTTGAATGCCCATGGAAACTGCCATCCGGAGACCATGTAACAGGGCTTCGTATTCGGCTGCGTTGTTGGAGTCTGTATACAGTATCTGTAGTACGTATTGAACTGTATCTCCGGTCGGGGACGTCAGGACGATGCCAGCCCCCAGACCAGCCAGCATTTTGGAGCCGTCGAAGTGCATGATCCAATTGGAGTACGCGTCGTACTCTTTAGGGAGTTCGGCTTCCGTCCATTCGGCAACAAAGTCGGCCAATACTTGAGATTTAATGGCTCGCCGGGGTTTGTATGTTATGTCGAACGGGAGGAGCTCAATGGCCCATTTGGCAATCCGGCCCGTGGCGTCGCGGTTGTTTATAATATCATTAAGTGGCACTTCCGAGGCTACTGTAACCGAACACTCTTGAAAGTAGTGTCGCAGCTTCCGGGATGCCATGAATACCGCATAGGCTATCTCTCCCTAATAATAAACCACCGATCGCTTCTGGTAGTACGTTGTCAGCGATCTTACAAAAAAGCCACTCTATTTTCGAGAATTCAACCCGCAGTCCCTGTTTAAGTGGATCGGGGAAAACGATTCGTTTTTGCACAAAACACCCTGTCATTTGGATTATTCAACCCACGGTCCAAGCAAATTTGGGTAAAGAAAAAAAACACGACCAAAGGAGGAGCACGGGCTCGCCTCCTCTCCCTCTCGCTCAAGTCCTCGCCGCCGCCACCACCACCCACGCCAGAAGCTTCCGGCGAGCTCCGACGCCGCGCAGCACGCCCCCCAACTCCCCACGGTCCGCTCCTCCCTACCCTCCAGCCAGATTCTCCGTTCCCGGCCTCTACCGCCCGCTCGAAACGCCACCCCCATGGCTAGGGTTTCAGGCAGGGCTTCGCCGGCGCGTCTCCGGCGGCCCAGGTTCGTCCCTCCTTCCTTCTTGGCTGGGATCCACCACCCCTACACCTCACATTCTCTTCATGTCCTCTGCTGCAGATGCAGATGGAGCGCACCATGGGAATTCCCCATCCACCATGGTCGCCGCCATCAAGGGCTTCTTCACGGAGATGTGGAGGACGCCATGGACCTGCAGCTCCTCAAGGTTCTATCTTGTCCACATCCCCTCCCCTCCCCTTCCCGTCCCTTCCTCATCTCGTTTCCTTCCCTTCCCATGCAGGTCAACAGGGAGAAACCCTAGCCAGAAGCACCTCCTCGGATGACGCCTCTGCTACACCAAGATAGGTCAAGCAACCCCCATCTACTCTCTGTCTCTCCCATTAGCACAAGTCCAGTTTTATTTTGAACAAAATTCTGCTACTACACAAACAAGTCCATTAACAGATCTATTTTTATTTAATTGATATCCTTCCAAACACAAACAGTGTATATATGATGTGCTATTTTCATTTTTGTGCTTTTATTTGTAAGCTCATAAAATAGTTACACTAGAAATGCCATGTAAGTTCTTAGTGAGTGAGTGGATTACACTTGTGTAAACCCAAAAGTGGCAGAGGCGAGTTTCCTCTTAAGCTTTATAATATTCCTTATTTCTTCTTAACAGAGATATATATGATATCTACATGGCTGCTATGCTACTTTTTTTGTGTGATGAATCATTGTGAGTTTCGAAGAAACTTCCAATGTTACCACCGCCAAGTTTGCCGGCAGAAGAAGCACATCCATTGAGCCGTTCAATGTCGCCTGCGGTGGCTACACCAGAGGTATGTATCCCCTTGAAAGCTAATCAGTTGATAGAAATAGAAGCCCCTATTTCAGTTTATTGTTTCTGAATTGGTGCTACTTCTGATGGCTCTTGTTTCAGTTTATTGTTTCTGAATTTATACTTTGAATTTAGTAGATAGAAGCCCCTGAAATTTGACCCATCTATGTTATGTCACATCCAACAGATAAAATCATATTTTTGTGTGTGTTATGCACCAAGATGGCTTAGCATCAGATGTTTCCTATGACAATTTATACTTTGTTTTGTGGAACAATTCATACAAGGGTGCACAATATGGCAAAGTATATACGCAATTCTTGTAATTCTAAAATAATATGTTGCCCAAAATGAACAATTTATGTAGTTGCAAATTTTACTGGAGCGATTTCCACCGAAGGAAGTGATGTTCACAGTCGTAGTTTTATGTTTTGATCTATTTTTCCATTTTATTTTTTTACAAGAGCGAACTCTACATGATGCAAGCTAACTCCCAAAGCTTATACACACTAACTGCTACTGACTCCCAAAGTGAACACATTTTATTGGATAACCGCTGGACATTTAGTGGCTAACTGAACAAAATCGATAATGTGTAAATTACTGAAGCAAAAAGTGGACCGAGCACACAACGTTGTACTGGTGTGGTTTTTCAGTCGGCTAGCTTCTACAGTCATCCAAGAGTAACACTAACTGCTGGAGCCAGGGTAGAAAGATAATGAATGAATTCTGATTTACAGAATGATCTTGTTAAAGGGTAGAAAGAGCTTTTGTTCAACTTTTCCCTCGGATGTTGGTTTTACTTGCTGATAGTTAATCCCAATGTAACCTGTTTGTATTCATATATGTAGGAGCTGATAGGCCTTCTTATTTGACTTGTAGATGCACACCAAGCGTTTTTCTTTTGATGTACTTTACGCACCTATTTGTTCTGGAGATGCTCCTTTTGTGCATTCATTTCAGACATTATTTTATAACTTCCGTCCATTGAGAAATTCTGATTTAGTTGATTTATCTATGAGCTTTGTGTTAAGTAAAGATAACCTTATGTGAAGAACTGAAGATAAGTCAGACAGGGTTACCATAACTTTTGTCCATTCACACAAATGCTGATGGCCGGGTTGTGTTGATCTGATTAGTGTTGGCGGACAATGTAGTTTCCGATTGCTTTTGTTTCAGTTTATTATTTCTGAATTGCCCAGTAGATAGAAGCTCGCTAGATAAGTCATTTGTGATTCACATCGAGAGTGTGGAGGGTTTAAGTCCAGAAATACTAGCTGACTGCCAATGAATTAATGATTAGACATTTTTTAATCCTATTTACTTGTCCTCTAGGGTAACCATAGTAGCATCTTGAGCCCAAGAACAGTGTTACTGCCATTTAACGCCGCGATGTTTTAGCTCCAGGAATTTGGACCCTCCTGCGATAAGAATCAGTTGAAAAGGTTGGTCTATGCGACTTCTCTAAGGATGATTAGATGTGCTTTGTTGTTAATTGTAGTGATGGTGACTATGATTGAATTGGTAAGATGACAAATTGACAGTTATTGCTTGATGATCTTACTCTTTTTCGTCACATTGCATACTTCTTAGATGGGAATCATCGAATGTATACATATATGACAGTTATAACTTATAGGGGCACTACTAGGGAAAAGCCTATACACAGAATCTTACCAGCAGCGCGCTTTAAAATCAGGCGCTGCTGCTAAGTAGCAGAGCGCGGGTTTTTAAACCTCGCTACTACTAAGTTGATAGCAGTAGCGCTGGTTTTTAACCCTCGCTACTACTAAGCGGTCTCTACCGTGCCCCCCGGGACATGCCATAGTAGTAGCGCGGGTTTTTAACCCTCGCTACTACTAAGTTGATAGCAGTAGCGCTGATTTTTACCCCTCGCTACTACTAAGCGGTCTCCACCGTGCCCCTGGGCCATGCCATAGTAGTAGCGAGGGTTATAAACCCGCGCTACTACTAGGTTTTTACCCCTCGCTACTACTAAGAGGTCTCAACCGTGCCCCTCCGGGACATGCCATAGTAGTAGCGAGGGGTAAAATCCCTCGCTACTACTAAAGGTCCCATTTTGAAACTCTACCCCCCCCCCCCCCCCCCCCTTGTGGATCGCCTTTTCGGTTTTGTAAAAAGCAAAAGAAAATGATAAAAACTTCAAAAATTAAAATCCTTCGAGATGTAGTTATGTTACTACATCTACTAGTTAGGAAAATTTAAAAACTTAAATTTGGACATGTTTTGCAAAAAGTGTAGGGAAAATGTAAAACGGCTATAACTTTTGCATACGATGTTAGAAAAAAACGTATAATATATCAAAATGTTTCAAAAATTAAAAATCCTTCGAGATGTAGTTATGTTCTTACATCTACTAGTTAGGAAAATTTAAAAACTTAAATTTGGACATGTTTTGCAAAAAGTGTAGGGAAAATGTAAAACGGCTATAACTTTTGCATACGATGTTAGAAAAAAACGTATAATATATCAAAATGTTCAGCACGAAAATCCGCATACGATGGAGACCGCCTACGGCCTGTTTGCAAATTTTTAGAATCCTCAAATTCTAAAAGGAAAAAAAGTTATGCTCAAATTTCAGTTTTTTTTTAATTTTGGTCAAATCTGGTCAAACTGTGGTCAAACTACTTATTCAAGACGTATTAGTGTTACTAAATAATTATTCAAGAATATTAGTGTTACTAAATAATTATTTCAGTTTTTTGGAATTTTGGTCAAATCTGGTCAAACTGTGGTCAAACTTTGGTCAAAATGTGGTCAAACTCCTTATTCAAGAAATATTAGTGTTATTAAATAATTATTGTGGTTTAGAACAATAGTTTTAAACTCAAACAGCGAAATGTGTGACTTCATGCTCAAGCTAAACTCCCGAGGGTTAATAGGATTGACATCTTACTATTGTCAGGAAAACAACAAGTGCAGACTTGGAATTGAGGGAGAATAGAACCCGGAAGTTAAGCATGCTCAGGCTGGAGTAGTAAGAGGATGGGTGACCGTCTGGGAAGTTAGATGATTTGGAATGATGAGGGGTGATTAGAGATTAAATTGAGCAGCGATGAGGGTGATTAGAGATTAGAGGTTAAAATAATCCAGAAATTTGAAAATTCGGGCAAAAAATTTGAAAAAAAATTTTCCGCGGGTTAGTAGTAGCGCGGGTTTTTACCCACGCTACTACTAACGGACGTAGTAGTAGCGCGGGTGCGCCCGCGCTACTGCTATACGTTAGCTGTAGCGCCTTATTAGTAGCGCTAATAGGCCCAAAACCCGCGCTGCTGCTAGGCTTTTCCCTAGTAGTGGGGGGGACACTGTATTAACTGTATTTTATTCCTGATTGAGCAATCTTATAGGGGGGGGGGGGGATTATTTCTTTTATACATCTAGCATCAATTTGTTTCTTATGAGGAAGATTTTCATGTGGTAGTCATATGCTTTGCGTGTAACTGTTTGTATGCTGCAAACCTGGGTTGTGCAGGCAGCATCTGGTTTCTTCATTTGCTATTTTTATGTAGTTATGTTCTCGAAAGCAATTAAATTTTTCATCTTGCACCTGAGACAAACCTAGAATCTAGATCACAAGGGAAATATGATGTGAATCACTTTTTCTATTGTTTCTAAAGTTAGTTATGGTCGTCAGAATTTATTAAGCATCATATCTTTGATATGGCGGTCTACCTTTCCAAAAAGTTGTAGAAATTCTCACTTATTCTGCTTCAAGATGCTATAAGACTAGCTTAATCTGTAGGAAAGAACATTTTCTTACTTAACCTTAGTTTCACTCTGAACTAAATGTGTGTTTTCATCCTTTTTACAGGAAAATTCGTGCAACAGGGATTTGACCCTAAACTCTTTTGATTATACAAACTACAAAGTGATCTAATTTCCATTTTCTCCCTATGCAGTCAATCAAAAGTCTTATTGGCACTTCTTGCTGCTACTACATTCATGATGACCACTGTCAAGCCTTCCAAGTATCTGCTCTCCTGATGTTTACACAAGGGAGACGCTACTAAGGAAGCAGAACATGGAGAAGTTTTCTTGATGTTTACACAAGGGGGATGATACTAAAGAAGCAGACCGCGAAGAAGTTTCAATGAATTAGAGAGTTATAGATGCCAGCTGGTCCTCTACATATCTGTTACCTGATAAAAATAAGAAAAATGCATGTGCTGCATTCATTAAGGCTAGCTCTCAATTTTGCCAATGGTAATGGGCTGTTGGGTATCAACCGAATGACAATAGTGGCCTGAGGGGTGGTAACATGGTTGCCTCTTGCGGAATAGCCATTTAGATATTATTTTGTTGTGTAATCTTAATCTCCATCCAAATCATGTTTAATTTGTATGTTAATCTTCTCCTGGTGGAATGCATGGGCATGTTTCCTATACCATATGTGTATGATTTAAAATCAATAAGCAACTCAAGAAGTGGGTCCTAGGAAGGAGAGAGAAGGAATTAAAAGGAGCAAATTCGGCTATTATATAAGCAGAAAGGAAATAAAACGTTCCACTCATAAGGAAAGATAAGGTATAAAAAGGAGTAAATTTGGCTCTTATAAAGCAGAAAGGAAAGAAGCATAAATTTCGATTGTACTATTATGAGCGAGAAGGAAAGAAAGGGAGTAAAATTGGCTCTTAAAGGAATGGAATTACGAGGAAAAGAGTTAAAGAATGATGTTGTTGTTGGCTGTGAATGGGCTGAGACGAGGGACCAATTAAAATAAATGAGCATCATCGGTTGCACCTGCACATATTCAATGGCCCTCCTCTTCTCACATTCACATACAAAAGGTTGGCTGGCACCTTCATATTTTTGATAATGTTTGTTTGAATCTTCTGTTGGTTATTATGCTTGGCCACGTTTATATTACATCCAATATTATGTGTACTCATTTGATGTAAGGTTATTTTTAATAACTTTAATTTTCAGTTTTTTTGTCGTGGATGAATTGATGAACCGGCGGTCCAACCGGTGACAACCGCAATGGTTCGGTTGCCTGTTCGGTTCTTAAAAATTTCGATGGCCGTGGAGGAAGAATACGACATAGTTCGCTGCCGGAAACATGCCCAAGTTCATGATAGAGACGAAGAAGGTGATTGTTCAACATCCTACAAATCTGTTTGCATTTAAATATTTTGAATGTAAAAAATGGATTATTTATTAAACTTTTAAAAAGTATACAACAATTTCACCATCTGTACATCCCATTGAGAACACACACCACTCCTTTTCCACCCGGTGATAGTACAAGTGGAAGGACACGCCATCCAAGGACATGACTATGACTTTCTCAGTTCTATTCTACATAGTCCAGACAACAACAAACTGATTTTTAAATGCAGACACACAGATAAAGACTATTTCAAATTGTTGTTTTTAAGAGAAAGACTATTTCAAATTGTTTTTGGTCTGAAAAAAGGTTCACCATTTTTATATTCAACATTTCCAAAAAATGTATCAAATTGTTTTTTAAATGGTTGCATTTAAAAATGTTCTATTTTAAAAAAACTCAATATTTTTGAAAAGCATGTGTTAAAAATGATGATATTAGAAAACCCTCATTTATAAAAATTATTATAAATTAAAAAAATTACTTTCTAAAAAGAAAGAAAGAAAAAAAAATCATGTTTTTGCAAAAAATGAAAAATAAAACCAACTGACAGACAATTCCATGCACAACTACTCTTTCATCAAATGAAAGACGTTTTGCTCTAAACAAATGAAGGACGTTAAGGTGGCTTCTTCACATCCACACATCTTACTCCAAAAAGAGATAATCATAATGGAATATAACAATTGTTGTGTAACGGCACACACAAAGCAGATTTTGCGATTTTTTTGGCCCGTTGCATCGCACGGGCATTTGTACTAGTCTTTTGATAATGTGGGTACCGTGACTTGCATGGAGTGAAGACAGTGGACACATAATATACCGGCTTTTGAAGGGGGAATTTATGTCCGTTCGCTTCTCGTTTGATGACGAGCACCGCGCTTACAACCTGATGAGTTGCCGCAATGTACAACAGCATTGGTTCGTCGATGTTTGGTGTGGCCAGGATTGGGTTGGTTGCTAATATGGCTTTTATTTCTTCCAATCCGGCTGTGGCAGCGTCCGTCCACTCGAAGTGTTCGGTGCACCGAAGGAGGCGATAAAGGGGTAATGCCTTTTCTCATAAGCGGGAGATAAAGCGGCTTAGAGCCACCACACATCCAGTTAATTTTTGGATTTGTTTGAGGTCTGTTGGGGTAGCCAACCGTGACAGAGCTCGGATTTTGGCCGGATTAGCTTCAATTCCTCTACTGGAGACAATGAATCCCAGGAGCTTTCCGGCCGGTACGCCAAAAACGCATTTTTCCGGATTGAGGTTGATGCCGTATTTTCGGAGGTTGTCGAATATGAGCCTCAAGTCGTCTATTAGAGATTCGACGTGCTTGGTTTTGACGACCACATCATCTACGTATGCCTCTACTGTTTTGTCGATCTGTTTCTCCAGACATGTCTGAATCATGCACTGATATGTTGCGCCGGTGTTTTTGAGCCCGAAAGGCATTGTGTTGAAACAGAAGGGGCCGTATGGTGTGATAAATGCCGTTGCGGCTTGGTCGGACTCCACCATCTTGATTTGGTGGTAGCCGGAGTATGCGTCGAGGAAACACAATGACTCGTGTCCTGCGGTAGCATCGATAATTTGATCAATGCGGGGGAGGGGGAAGGGATCCTTTGGGCAGGCCTTGTTGAGGTCCTTAAAATAGACACACATGCGCCAGGATTTGTCCTTCTTTGGTACCATCACCAAGTTTGCTAGACAGTCTGGGTGTTTTATTTCTCTACTGAATCCGGCCTCTAATAACTTGGCTAGTTATTCTCCCATAGCTTGTCTCTTAGGTTCAGAGAAACGCCGAAGAGTCTGCTTGACCGGCTTGAATCCCTTTAGAACATTGAGGATGTGCTCAGCCAGCCTGCGTGGGATTCCTGGCATGTCTGAGGGGTGCGAGGCGAATATGTCCCAATTCTCGCGCAGGAACTCTCGTAGTGTTGCGTCCACGGCGGGGTTTAACTGTGCCCCGATGGAGGCTGTTTTTGTAGGGTCCGTTGGGTGGACTTGGAATTTGACTATTTCATCCGCTGGTTTAAAAGAGGTGGACTTGGATCTCTTGTCAAGTATCACGTCGTCCCTGTCCACTGTGGAGCGTAGCATAGTTAATTCCTCGGCCGAAAGGGCTTTGGATAATGCCTCGAGGGCCAATGCGGTTGTTTTGTTTTCGGCGCGGAGTGCTGTGTCCAGATCACTAGCGAGAGTGATGATTCCGTTGGGCCTGGGCATTTTGAGCTTCATGTACCCATAATGGGGTATGGCTTGGAAGATCGTGAACGCCTCCCGCCCTAAAAGGGCGTGGTATCCACTACTGAACATGGCCACTTGGAATGTAATTTCTTCGGACCTATAGTTCTCCGCCATGCCGAATACCACATCTAGTGTGATTTTCCCAGCACAGCGTGCTTCCCGACTGGGGATGATTCCTCTGAAGGTTGTGCTACTTTGCTCAATGCGGTTCCAGTCTATTTCCATTTTTTGAAGAGTTTCGTCATATATGAGGTTTAATCCACTGCCGCCGTCCATGAGTACTTTGGTGAGTCGAAAGCCGTCCACAATTGGACTGAGGACCAGTGCAACTGGTGCTCGGGCTGTTCGGAATTTAGGTTCGTCACTCGCATTGAAGGTAATAGCCGTGTCACTCCATGGATTTATTGCTGCCATGTGGCAGATTTCGGCAATGTTGCGGAGTGTTCGCTTGCGCCTATTATTTGATGCGAAGGTCTCAAAGACTGTTAATACCGTATTGTTATCCCTGGGATGGTGCTCTGTGGCATCTGGGATGAGAAGATCCTCGCCGCTTTTGTCCACCTGCCGGAGTATCCAACATGCTCTAAGGCTGTGTGTTGGTATGGCATCCGCTGTACTATGAATTTTGCAGGGTCCGTTGAGCCATCCCTCCAATACGGTTCCACGCCCTGTAGAGGTTTTTTTTGCTTCTTTGTAATTAACTCGGGTGTCTTATGATAGTGCACCCTTTTACTTCGGACTGGGTGTATATTCGGAGCCGGATTATCCCAAAATTTCGTACTATGGATGCCAAGTCGGCGAAGCATGATATGTCACGCTGACTTGTGGCGTTAAGGATTTCCTTGTCCGTGCAGTTATTGCAGAAAAATGAGACTGCGTCTTCCTCGCAGCAATCCTTAACCTTGTTCATCACAAGGAGGAATCTGGCCCAATAATGATGTACTGTTTCATGGGGCTCTTGCCTGATGTGGGAAAGATCGTTTATGTCTGGGTGGGTGGGTGTATTTGAGTCCGAACCCTTACCCGATCTAAGACCCAGGGGCCAAAGTGTTTCCAATCTTGGAAGTTCAGATTCCGGGATGTTGCCCGATGAGTCTGGCCCGCTGCCTGACTCTAGGTTCAGGGCTTGGGTGATGTCCTCCCGTAAACGGGTATTCGGCTCGAAGAGCTCAGGAATCCGGACATAGTTAGTCCTCAAGATAGAGGAAGAATCGCCGCATTGTTCCTCCACCACCGCAATATGATGGGTGACCGGTGGAGAGTTAATCTCCCTTTGATCGGGTTTAAGCCCAATCCGATCATAGTCCATAGCGACTCCCAAGGCGGCGATGCGATCCAAGAGCTCGTTTAGGGAAGAGAGCTCCATTGGATCCATCTGCTCGGCGAATTTCGAGCCGACGTGGAGGTTGTTTTTGATGACCCGAGAAGTCATCGTTGGTGCAGCAGCCGAACGGGCGGTCATGATGAAACTGCCTAGCCGGAGAGTTTGGCCGACAGCCAGGGCTCCCCCGGCGGTAATGTTGTTTTTAACAACGAGACGAGGCATCCTTCCTTACGGCGACGGCACAGTGGAACTCTCAATGAAAGCACCAATGTCGGTGTCAAAACCGGCAGATCTCAGGTAGGGGGTCCCGAACTGTGCGTCTAAGGCGGATGGTAACAGGAGGCAGGGGACACGATGTTTTACCCAGGTTCGAGCCCTCTTGATGGAGGTAAAACCCTACGTCCTGCTTGATTATTCTTGATAATATGAGTAGTACAAGAGTTGATCTACCACGAGATCAGAGAGGCTAAACCCTAGAAGCTAGCCTATGGTACGATTGTATGTTGTCCTACGGACTAAAACCCTCCGGTTTATATAGACACCGGAGGGGGCTAGGGTTACACAGAGTCGGTTACAAGGAAGGAGATCTACATATCCGTATTGCCAAGCTTGCCTTCCATGCCAAGGAGAGTCCCATCCGGACACGGGACGAAGTCTTCAATCTTGTATCTTCATAGTCCAACAGTCCGGCCAAAGGATATAATCCGGCCGTCCGGATACCCCCTAATCCAGGACTCCCTCACCTGCAATCTGGCATGACACGCCAGGTCAGTACATTGAATGTACTTGCAAGCTCACAACAACCATAAACATCAAGGCAAGTCAATAGCACAACATTAATAGGTTAATTAATTAACAACTATCATGATGAAGCAACTACTAAGCATGATATGAAACTGATATAATACTAATAAATCACCATCTTAGATCTTCATACCCATATATCTCTTGGCTAACCAACCAAGCAATATACCATCTCAATCACCTCGTGATCCAAACCAAACAGTGATCATTCCGGCGATCACTACCACGACCAACACTTGGTCTCAAACGTGATCCTTCCGGCGATCACTACCACGACCAACACTTGGTCTCAAATGTGATCCTTCCGGCGATCACTACCACGACCAACACTTTGTCTCAAATGTCATCATCAACATCCTGCCAATCTGTACTGCTCAACATATTAACATATAAATCACCTATAAGTCATTCCGTCATGTGAGTGTTGATCGAACGGTGTGACCTAGTACGAACCCTTGCCCATGACCGAGGATGCGACTATCGATAGATTTAAATAAACACACTCTGCAGAGGTAGCGCACTGTACCCACACTACGGAAACCATGGCCTCGCAGTCCCATTCGGGTGGACCAATGGCGTTCCGACAAAACCGATCTACCGCCATGACACTCTCACGGCCACTATGACTCACTCCCCACTGGGCTAGTCCTGGGTGGCCCCGTGTCTACCAAAGACACAACGACCACCGTCGTGGCCAAAATGTCCCTCACGGGGACCATGCACATAACAACAACAACGGGCACACAAGGTTATGTCTGCTTACCGGGCCAGGGTACCGCACACCCATAACCTTCCCTCATTGGAGGCACCGACGAGAGGCACGACAATAGACCGCATTAGGGCCTTCCCATAAAGGCAAATGTGGTTGCACTGGAAAAGCCCGATTCGGTGGCACCTGACCAACTTAATGACGGAATTTATCCCCAAAATACAATAGTAATGACTGATACTCCGATATCATCTATCAACCTATAATCCAAGTCATGGCACTATCCAACAATTAACCCAAAGCTTAATATCGTCATATCAACATACTCCGAGGACAGTTTAACACTACTATCATGAATCCAAGAATGATAAGACTACTACTCAAATATCAAGAACTAACTATCCAACTATGATCCACATGCAAGCATCATCTCCAACATCATACTTCAAAACATAATATCAACTAGCATCATGATGAAACTAGCCACTAATAATCCAAAGGCAACATGATATCCAAAGTAATACTCCAAAATAATACCAGATACCATCATGAAAATAATCATAATCGCCACTAAGAATCCAAAGGCAACATGTCACCCACATAATCATCGAAATATAAGTCCTAGAACTCCAAGCAATATCATGGCAAAATCAAGATCAACACAATACTCCGAGAATTGCCATGAACAAATCATACATAGCTAAAGCAATATTTTAAACAAGTTCAAATACTTTAAACCATGTCACTGTATTGCAATCATGCAAATGGAGGGTGTGGCTTGCCTGGGGTGGAAGAAATCACTGGGAGAAAGTGCGAGAAGCTCGCGGAAAGAATCGCTGGAAAACATTCTCTCCTGGAGGGGGCTGATTAAGCGCAAGGGAAAATGGTCATTTTCAGAATTTCAAAACATGGTGAAAGTGATTCCATCAGAACAGGCTCGACGAAACGAAGAAGTGGACTTTGGAATCACCTCATTTGGAGTTGGCAGTAAAAAGATATGAGTGTTTGACTGCCAGGGACCTATCTATAAAATATATCCACAAACAGGCCCCTGAGAGAAAATCGAAAGCGCCTTTTGACAGAATACGCTTTCCGACTGAGAAAGCGTAAACTGGACCGCGACAGAGCCCGAGTACGCTTTCGGATAGGGAAGACGTATTCCAGTGGAATACGCTTCCACTTATCCTAGTCAGCAGAGGCGGGGCAGCGGCTTGAGCCACTACCAGGTGGGACCGCGGGGTCCACGGCCAGCTGGTAGGGAGTGGCCTCATCTCCTTCCTCTCGCCCGACGCGCGCCCGCAGGGCAGAGGAGGCAGTAGCGAGGCCGGCACCGGCCCAGCCATGTCCGGCCACCTCCCGCCGAAGTGAGGGCACCAGCGAGTGTGGCAAGTCGTGCCGCACCTGTCTGCACCCCGCAGCAGCGCCAGGACTGAGCGGAACGACGGTGGCTTGTGGCGACCAAGAATGAGGGCGGCGGCCGAAACTTGGGCGCGTGGCCACCGCGGCTCTGGCGAGGAAAAGAGGGATGGGAGAGGTTCACTGGGGTCTGGTTGAGCTTCTGGTGGAGGAGGAATGAGGAGAGGGGCTCCGGCTTGAGCCAATCGGGGAGCGTGGCCGCGGCGGCCATGGCGGCCAACCGAGGCGATGAGGGGCTCTGGAGTCGAACGGATGGGTCGGGGAGGTTGCTGGGAGTGAGTGAGGTCGAGAGGCCTCGGGGTGGGCTTATATAGGCAGTAGAGGAGGGGGCGAGCTGGCATCGCCGCGGACGCGTGTGTGCGCGCATGAGCTCAGGGGTAGACGACGGGGAGGAGCAGCGGAGGCTCTCACAAGGTAGAGGAGGCCAACGGAGCACGGGGAGGAAGACGACGGCGACGAACAGAGCCAAACTGCCACTATTCGCCCGTGGACGCGCGGCGGCTTGCGTCGGTGAGGGAGCGGACGGAGGGAGAGAGGGGTCCAGGAGAACAGCGACGACGAGAGGAAGCTAGGGGACATGCCCGTGCTTGCTGAGACGCCGAGCGGAGGAGGGGCCCGAGCAAGAATCCATCCTGGGCGCGGCCAACTGCAGCAGAGCGCGCGCACAGGCTTGCCATTAACGTGGTCACCGCGTGCAATGGCATGTAGTGGGGGAGAGGGGTTGGAACAGGTTGTCTAGTGCGTAGTCCATCCAGTGGAGGTCTCAACTACGGTGGTAGATCAGTGAAAAGTGACATGGTTAAATGGTTGTCACCACCTGAAGTTTACTGCAGTAAACCTGACCGAGCACTACTGATCAACAGGAAGGAGTTTGGAAGCAAAGGAGTTTTCTGCGAGGTTTAGGTAAAGAAGGACTTTCACCCTGGTAACTTTAAGAAGATTAAGGCCAAGATTTAATGTAGTTTCTTAACAACCACATAAACTGCTCCAGAAATGAGATTTGGATGATGCACTCACATGGTGATGCCACTTGAGCTCAAATTTGGCAAGGCTTAATGATTTGCCAGACAAAGGTGCTGTAAAAATTTCATACCAATTGGTTTTACCAAAATGGTACTTTCTTCACAGCTATTCCCTGTGTCCAGAAACTTGCAAACTTTTTGGAGAAATATTCGCTAGGTTAAATGGTGCCACATTTTGTGGAGAGAAGTTATTTGGGTAGGAGAATGCTCTGGTAAAGTTTCAGGAAAAATGAAGCAATATAAAATATACTTGCTTCACAACCTGAAAATACTCCGGTCTATTTTACCGCTCAGGTATTCGGAAACACTCCGCACCTTCGGGTCCAGAGGTCGAAGCGAAAAGGTCTGCCATGACAATCGTTTTTACAATTCAGCTAGAGTCACATATGTCAAGGAAAGTACATAATCACTAGGACTCAAACAATTTCTCCTCTGTGCCGTCCAGCAGGTGGTCTAACTTACAATCCTGCTGGGAATACTTGGTGGCTACTTCTACTTGGTCATATACCAAATTAACGGGAACTTCTTGTCCATCTGACCCTAGAGGTCCGACCCAAGCCATATGATTCGGATCAAGCTTGGTATACCGTGTTTTCACCATGGCCCAGGCTTCCCGTGCACCTTCCCGACAGGCCGATATCTTCCATAGTCGAAAGCGCCGCCGCGCTCCCTTGAATAGATGTATAAGCTCCTCCATATTTCCCGGAGGGGAGGCGGATGGCCATAGGGCCTTGGCAACACTTTGCATCGCCTGCCGAGCTTGCTCATGCGCCTGCGACAACTCTTGTAGCAGATCGCTCAAAGATCCAGACATCTCCTCTTCGGGACGACCGGTCAGCATACCTGTAGACATAACTCTATCAGCCCCTTCTATCTCCGAATTATTCGAAGATAAGTTCGACCACATACTGAATATGCCGTCTCGCACCCTTTTATTCTCCTTTACGGAGTCTGCCAGCTGGGCCCGTACATCTTTTAGTTCCTCGCCCAGTTGGGTATTCGAATCCCGGAGCTTGTTTTTCTCCATAACGACTTTTGTTAGCACATGCTCGCCCGTGGCTAGCAGTTTTTTGGCTCCTCGTTCTCCGCTTTGAGTGGCTTCCAGTTGCTCTTGCAGTTGATCTAATGATCCTATTAAGAGGTAAGCAACCGTGTTAGCATATTTGTATACCGTTATGTTTTCCCGATGGAGGGAAACATTACCAGGAGATGCCTTCTTGGATTTCTCCAGTTTGGCATTGGCAGCAGTTAGTTGGGTCCGACACTTTTCTAGTTCCTGAGATAACAGGTTGTTCTTCTCCATAAGCACCTAGTTATACATTGATCCTTAAATTAGTTGTATCAACTACTTTAAGTCTCGGGGGCTACTGGTGTATGATTATTAAATCTATGATTACCCACATATCTTTTAGATGCTGGTCTGTGGCTCTGACAAGCCCATCCCGAGCAGCTCGGATGTACGCATCGGCCGAGCTAAAGGCATCAAATGCCTCTTTTGAAAACCGGGGTCATGAAGAACGGCCCTCCGACGATGATGATTCATAGCGCTTTCCAGTTCAGAGTTCGTGACGGACATGTCGTCCGAATCCTATGTGGAAGGACAGTCCGTCAACACTCCCGTGTCAGCCCCCGTCCTTTGGGCAGGGTCCGGAACCTGACTAGTGGAGGCGCGTCCGGCCGGATCCTCGGACACAATCCAGCGGATACTTTTCCTGATAGAATGCGGCGAATGGCATCACAATTTGATGTGGCGATCAGAAAGGGTATTCTTGAAAAGAAAAGCCTTACCTCTTTGACGAGGGTTCTGCCGTGTTATCATTTGCCATCCTCTTCGAAGATGTGCTAGGCGCGGGCGCTTCTCTCCTCGGAGACGCTTCTGTTGCATGTTGCGGTGCCGAGGGCCTCCCCTTTGGAACACGGAATAGTGAGGTGGGTGAGGCATAGTAAGTAACTCTTTCTAAGAAAGTGCCTTTTAAATTACTTACATGCGAAGCAGGAAGGAGGCTGGGGTAATCGGCGATGATAGGTACTTCCGTACCATCATAGCTCGTCTCATAGAATATTCCATCCTCAAGCTCCACAAATATGTCCAGATCTTGTTCATATCCGGGGTCAAGATCCCGGTTGTGACCCTCCGGCTGAGGGGCAGGGTCATGGATCCCCTCGACAGCCTTTCGCCTTTCCTGTTATGAGTGGATAGGATACTGCCCGTCAAAAATAATTCAGGGAGAGGAGTAAAATAGTGGGGTTAGAGCTTACCCAGCTAGGAGGATTATACCTGGAAAATCTGTCTCGACATTGGAGACGGGTGAACTCCTCCTTCTCCCCTTTATATAGTCCAGCCAATATTTTGGCCAGAGTGGCGGGGGTCTTTGGGCCCTTCCGACCGCAGCGTGAGGCGTCGTCTTCCCCATTGTAGTGCCACATGGGTAGCCCTCTGTATTGGAGTGGTTGGACCCTCCGCACTATGGAGATCGCCATTACCTCGACTATTGACAATCTGGACTGGGCAAGCATCTTAATCTTGCCCAGCAGCTGACTGACCTCTGCGCTATCCTCTTCCTCGAGGCTCCGAGGACGCCAGCTATGGTGTTTCTTCAACGGAGCACTTGAAAATTCGGGAAGGCCCATTCGGACTGGGTCGGGAAGAGCGGCATCGTCAATATAGAACAATTCAGAAGGCCACTCTTCGGAAGCCTTCTTCGGCGTGCCGGACAGGTATCCGGTTCCGGCTGTACGCCACACTTTGGCTCCACCCACTTCGAATATTGACCCTCCTTGATTACGAGGATGAGGCGGAACAGTCTTCTCCATAAATCGAAATGGGCCTCGCAGCCCAGGAATAGCTCGCATAGAGCAACATAACCCGCAAAATGCAGGATGGAGGCGGGAGTGAGACTGAGCAGTTGGAGGCCATAATACTCCAGCAGACCTCGGAGGAAGGGATGGATTGGAAATCTGACACCTCTTGACAAGAAGGGGACGAAGCATACTCGTTCCCCCTGGACGGATTGGGGAAGTTCTCCGCTTGAGCCCCGCCATTGAAGGATGTCATCCCTGCTCGTACGGGAACCAAATCTGTGGGAGGAAGAAAGCCCTGTGTTTGCAGCTTCACCAGCTGACTGTGAGATACAGAACATCTCTCCCAATCACCCTTTTCGGAGTTGTGGGGACGAGAGGAAGAGCTGGGAGTGCTAGCCATGTTGGGGTGGTTCTGCTCCGCAAGCTCTGAGGATTTTTTCCGTGGGATTTGGAATGGATCTGAGATCTATTCTTTTTAAATAGGCACTGATACGTCTCCAACGTATCTATAATTTTTTAATTGTTCCATGCTATATTATATCCTGTTTTGGACATTATTGGGCTTTATTATACATTTTTATATTATTTTTGGGACTAACCTATTAACCGGAGGCCCAGCCCAGAATTGTTGTTTTTTTTGCCTATTTCAGAGTTTCGTAGAAAAAGAATATCAAACGGAGTCCAAACAGAATGAAACCTTCGGGAACGTGATTTTCGGAATAAATGTGATCCAGAGGACTTGGACCCTACGTCAAGACATCAACCAGGAAGGCACGAGGTAGGGGGCGCGCCTACCCCCCCAGGTGCGCCCTCCACCCTCGTGGGGGCCACATTGCTCCACCGATGTACTCCTTCCTCCTATATATACCTACGTACCCCAAACTACCAGATACGGAGCCAAAACCCTAATTCCACCACCGTAACTTTTTGTATCCACGAGATCCCTTCTTGGGGCCTTTTCCGGAGCTCCGCTGGAGGGGGTATCGATCACGGAGGGCTTCTACATCAACGCCATAGCCTCTCCGATGAAGTGTGAGTAGTTTACTTCAGACCTTCGGGTCCATAGCTATTAGCTAGATGGCTTATTCTCTCTTTTTGGATCTCAATACAAAGTTCTCCCCCTCTCTTGTGGAGATCTATTCGATGTAATCTTCTTTTGCGGTGTGTTTGTTGAGACCGATGAATTGTGGGTTTATGATCAAGTTTATCTATGAACAATATTTAAATCTTCTCTGAATTCTTTTATGTTTGATTGGTTATCTTTGCAAGTCTCTTCGAATTATCAGTTTGGTTTGGCCTACTAGATTGATCTTTCTTGCAATGGGAGAAGTGCTTAGCTTTGGGTTCAATCTTGCGGTGTCCTTTCCCAGTGACAGCAGGGTAGCAAGGCACGTATTGTATTGTTGCATCGAGGATAACAAGATGGGGTTTATATCATATTGTATGAAACTATCCCTCTACATCATGTCATCTTGCTTAAAGTGTTACTATGTTCTATTGAACTTAATACTCTAGATGCATGCTGGATAGCGGTCGATGTCTGGAGTAATAGTAGTAGATGCAGGTAGGAGTCGGTCTACTTGTCTCGGACGTGATGCCTATATACATGATCATACCTAGATATTCTCATAACTATGCTCAATTCTGTCAATTGCTTAACAGTAATTTGTTCACCCACCGTAATACTTATGCTCTCGAGAGAAGCCACTAGTGAAATCTATGGCCGCCGGGTCTATTTTCCATCATATTAATCTTCCAATACTCAGTTATTTCCTTTGCCATTTATTTTACTTGCACCTTTATTTCTCTTTATCATAAAAATACCAAAAATATTATCTTATCATATCTATCAGATCTCACTTTCGTAAGTGACCGTGAAGGGATTGACAACCCCTTTATCGCGTTGGTTGCACGGAGTTTATTTGTTTGTGTAGGTGCGAGGGACTCATGCGTGGACTCCTACTGGATTGATACCTTGGTTCTCAAAAACTGAGGGAAATACTTACGCTGCTTTGCTGCATCACCCTTTCTTCTTCAAGGGAAAACCAACGCAGTGCTTAAGAGGTAGCAGGCACCTTTCTGGTACGGTCAGGGTGGTATACGTAAATATACCCCGACCTCTTGTAGTCACTCGACACGTGGAAGCTAAAGTTAGGAAGGCGCGGAAGCTGAGGGGTATGACATTAAATGGAAAGCCGAATACATCACTTTAAAGTCATAGGAGGAGGAACCCGCCTTGCAATGTCGAAGACTATCTGCACACCGGACACCTCATCATTGAAGTATGGTTCGGGGGCTACTGAGGAAGTCCTGGACTAAGGGGTCCTCGGGCGTCCAACCTATTGGATATGGGCCGGACTGATGGGTCGTGAAGATACAAAGACCGAAGACTCTACCCGTGTCCGGATGGGACTCTCCTTAGCGTGTAAGGCAAGCTTGGCGACCAAATATGAAGATTCATTTCTCTGTAACCGACCTTATGTAACCCTAGATCCCCCCAGTGTTTATATAAACCAAAGGGTTAGGTCCGTAGACATATATCCTCATAATCATAGTCAGACAAGCTAGACTTTTAGGGTTTAGCCATTACGATCTCGTGGTAGATCAACTCTTGTAATACTCATATTCATCAAGATCAATCAAGCAGGAAGTAGGGTATTACCTCCATAGAGAGGGCCCGAACCTGGGTAAACATTGTGTCCCCCATCTCCTGTTACCATCGATCCTAGACGCACAGTTCGGGACCCCCTACCCGAGATCCGCCAGTTTTGACACCGACACTGATCGATATGGCCTTCAGCGTGGTCATTGGCTTGGGCTCGGGCACAGGCCGACATGACTACAACCTCAAGCTCAATGCCTTAGGTAGCCTGATGTGGCTGCAGTGCAAGCCCTGCAATCCCAAGCAGCCACAATGCGCCCCCCCTGTTCGAACCAAAGGCCTCGTCCACCTTCCAACAGGTTGCCGGCACGAGCCAGATTTGCCACCCGCCGTACCCCATGGAGCCCGCTGGGCAGCAGTGCGCCTTACACCTATCCGGCGAGCATGACATATCGGTGCACGGCTTCGTGGCCTTGGACAACCTCACTATGGGGCCAGAGTCCATGAAGGAATTCATCTTCGGGTGCGCGCACTCGGCCAAGCACTTCAACAGCGAGCGCACCTTCGCGAGTGATAACCCACAAGTATAGGGGATCGCAACAGCTTTCGAGGGTAGATTATTCAACCCAAATTTATTGATTCGACACAATGCGGAGCCAAAGAATATTCTCAAGTATTAGCAGCTGAGTTGTCAATTCAACCACACCCGGAAACTTAGTATCTGCAGCAAAGTGTTTAGTAGCAAAGTAATACAATAGTGTTGATAACAATAACAAAATAGTAATGAAAGCAAAGTAAAATTTTTGGTATTATGTAGTGATTGTAACAATAGCAACGGGAAAGTAAATAAGCGTAAACCAGTATATGGAAAGCTCGTAGGCAATGGATCAGTGATGTATAATTATGCCGGATGCGGTTCATCATGTAACAGTCATAACATAGGGCGACACAGAACTAGCTCCAATTCATCAATGTAATGTAGGCATGTATTCCGAATATAGTCATACATGCTTATGGAAAAGAACTTGCATGACATCTTTTGTCCTACCCTCCCGTGGCAGCGGGGTCCTAATGGAAACTAAGGGATATTAAGGCCTCCTTTTAATAGAGAACCGGAACAAAGCATTGGCACATAGTGAATACATGAACTCCTCAAACTACGGTCATCACCGGTAAGTATCCCGATTATTGTCATTTCGGGGTTAACGGATCATAACACATAATAGGTGACTATAGACTTGCAAGATAGGATCAAGAACTCTCGTATATTGATGAAAACATAATAGGTTCAGATCTGAAATCATGGCACTCGGGCCCTAGTGACAAGCATTAAGCATAGCAAAGTCATAGCAACATCAATCTCAGAACATAGTGGATACTAGGGATCAAGCCCTAATAAAACTAACTTGATTACATGATAAATCTCATCCAACCCATCACCGTCCAGCAAGCCTACGATGGAATTACTCACGCACGGCGGTGAGCATCATGAAATTGGTGATGGAGGATGGTTGATGATGACGACGGCGACGAATCCCCCTCTCTGGAGCTCCGAACGGACTCCAGATCAGCCCTCCCGAGAGGTTTTAGGGCTTGGCGGCGGCTCCGTATTATAAAACGCGATGAAATCTTCTCTCCTATTTTTTTCTCCCCGAATGCAGATATATAGAGTTGGAGTTGGAGTCGGGAGGTCTCCAGGGGGGCCACAAGGTAGGGGGGCACGCCCTAGGGGGGGCGCCCCCACCCTCGTGGACAGGGTGTGGGCCCCCTGGTCTTCATCTTTGGCGAGGATTTTTATTATTTATTGTAAGATATTCCGTGGAGTTTCAGGTCATTCCGAGAACTTTTGTTTTCTGCACATAAAACAACATCATGGCGATTCTGCTAAAAACAACGTCAGTCCGGGTTAGTTCCATTCAAATCATACAAGTTAGAGTCCAAAACAAGGGCAAAAGTGTTTGGGAAAGTAGATACGACGGAGATGTATCAACTCCCCCAAGCTTAAACCCTTGCTTGTCCTCAAGCAATTCAGTTGACAAACTGAAAGAAATAAAGAAAATCTTTTACAAACTCTGTTTGCTCTTGTTGATATAAATATGTCAAGCTAGCATTCAAGTTTTCAGCAAAGATTATAACTAACCACATTTGCAATAATTCTCATGTCTCATGATTACCCATATCAATAGCATAATCAACTAGCAAGCCATAATAATAAATCTCGGATGACAACACTTTCTCAAAACAATCATAATATGATATAACAAGATGGTATCTCGCTAGCCCTTTCTGAGACCGCAAAACATAAATGCATAGCACCTTTAAAGATCAAGGACTGACTAGACATTGTAATTCATGGTAAAAGAGATCCAATCATAGTCATAGCCAATATAAATTAACAGTGATGAATGCAAATGGCAGCTGCGCTCTCCAGCTAGTGCTTTTAATAAGAGGGTGATGACTCAACATAAAAGTAAATACATAGGCCCTTCGCAGAGGCAAGCAGGGATTTGTAGAGGTGGCAGAGCTCGGTTTTGAAATAGAGGTGAATAATATTTTGAGCGGTATACTTTCATTGTCAACATAACAACCAAGAGATGGCGATATCTTCCATGCTACACACATTATAGGCGGTTCCCAAATAGAATGGTAAAGTTTATACTCCCCCTCCACCAACAAACATCAATCCATGGCTTGCTCGAAACAACGAGTGCCTCCAACTAACAACAGTCCCATGGGGAGTTTTGTTTTGCAATTATTTTGATTTAGTTTGCATAAAGCATGGGAATGGGCATCCCGGTGACCAGCCATTTTCTCGTGAGTGAGGAGCTGAGTCCACTCCTCTTGAGAATAACCCGCCTAGCATGGAAGATACAGACAGCCTAGTTGATACATGAGCTATTAGAGCATACAAAACAGGATGATTATTTGAAGGTTTAGAGTTTGGCACATACAAATTTACTTGGAATGGCAGGTAGATACCGCATATAGGAAGGTATAGTGGACTCATCTGGAATAACTTTGGGGTTTAAGGGATTGGATGCACAAGCAGTATTCCCGCTTAGTACAGGTGAAGGCTAGCAAAAGACTAGGAAGCGACCAACTAGAGAGCGACAACAGCCATGTACATGCATTAAAATTAATAAATATTGGATGCAATCATGAGTAGGATATAATCCACCATGAACATAAATATCGTGAAGGCTATGTTGATTTGTTTCAACTACATGCGTGAACATGTGCCAAGTCAAGTCACTTAAATCATTCAAAGGAGGATACCACCCCATCATACCACATCATAACCATCTCAATAGCATGTTGGCACGCAAGGTAAACCATTATAACTCATAGCTAATCAAGCATGGCACAAGAAACTATGATCTCTAATTGTCATTGCGAACATGTTTATTCATAACAAGCTGAATCAAGAACGATGAACTCGTCATATTTACAAAAACAAAAGAGGTCGAGTTCATACCAGCTTTTCTCATCTCAGTTAGTCCATCATATATCATCATAATTGCCTTTCACTTGCACGACCGAACGATGTGAATAATAATAAGAGTGCACATGCATTGGACTAAGTTGGAATTTGCGAGCATTCAATAAACAGGAGAAGACAAAGCAATATGGGCTCTTGGTTAAATCAACAATAAAGCATATAAGAGCCACTTCAACAATTTAATCATGGTCTTCTCCTCCTGACCCCCAAAGAAAAGAAAAGAAATAAAACTATTTACACGGGAAAGCTCCCTACAAGCAAAATAAGAACGGGAAATATTTTTGGGTTTTCTTTTTAATTATTACTATAGCAAGAAAGTAAAATACTACTAATTTTTTTTGTTTTTTCTTAAGGTTTATCAAACACACAAGAAGAAAGCATAAAAGGAGATAAACTAGCATGAATGATACAATGAAAAAGTATGAACACCGACATCTAGCAATGAGTGTGTGTGAACATAAATGTAATGTCGGTGAGAAATACATACTCCCCCAAGCTTAGGCTTTTGGCCTAAGTTGGTCTATGGCCACGGCTGGCCTGGCTGATATTGTCACAACCCTAGAATTGTTTGCAATAGTTGCATAAGAGAGCATCCATGCATCATGTCTAAATTCTGAAAGTTGAATTGAGGTTAGTTGAAACCCTCGAAATCACTTCAGAAATAATCAACATTAAAAATCTTTTCAAATGAGTCCAAGGAAATGTTCCTGTTATCCTATAAAAATATTGGCAAGACGTAAAATTCAAACCAATATTTTTGGAGTCTTAGAAATATTTATTTTGGGCATTTGAAATTAATTCAATAACTATTTGAATTGGATATATATTTATTATATAAGAAATATATGTTCAATAATTCTGAAAATTGTTGTGTGGCTTTGGATAAGACCATTTAGCTCACACAATTATTTTCATGAAGTTTCAAATTGATTTGGTATTCAGATCAAATCAAAACAAACAGAATAGAAGAGAGAGAGAGAGAGTTTACCTGGCAGCCCACTTACCTGGCCCAACTCCTCTAGCCGGCCCAGCTGACTGGCCACGCCAGTCGTCCTCCTCCTCGAGCGAGAAGGACGAGCACGCGCACGCGCCCGAGAGTGCCACGCCACCAGGGCGTCTGCCTGTGTCCCCAGGCCAGCTCGACACCACAGTCGACTTCCTTGGTGTCATCCCGATCGCTCTGACTCTCTCACTCTCCCCTTGCTCTGTCCCTCGCCTCTCCCGCCATGGCCGATTCGCCCGCGAGCTCGCTGCCGTCGCCCGCATAGCTATCGCCTCCCCCTCGCCTCCTCGAAGTTCCTGCGAGCTCCGCGTCGACGCCCCGACCTCCTTGATGAGCCACATGCCGCCAGACGCGCTCCACTGCCTCCACCGAGCTCCTCCTCACCGTTCGGTCGCCGGAGATCCCCCTCGTCACCGTGCTCAGCTTCGGCCACCTCCGAGCTCCCCGTTCGCTCCACTGCAACCTTTGTGAGCTTCCGCGTCGATTCCCCCCTCTCCTCTGGCTCTTTTGCCTCCGCTAACGCCTTTGCCGTCGCGGCCGGGAGCTTGGCTCCGCCGACCATGCCGCCGCCGTGGCCACCGTCACCTAGAGCCGCAACTGAGCATGTTATAGCGCTCAGCGCATCACCAGGTGCCCGTAGCACCCCTCCGTGGCCCCTGCCGTGCAGTATAACACCGACCCCGAGCACATCCGCACGCCGGCCGCCGCCGCGAGCTCTATTCCGGCGAGCTCCGGCCACCCCAGCTGCTCCCACTTGCCCAGTTGGATGCGTGCGTTCGCCAGCTCCACGTAGATGCCCTCCACATTGCATTTGGTCGCCGGAAACGCAAACCCGAGGCTCGCCGCCGTGACTGGCCTCGCCGGCGTCAAGTCGCCGGTGGGGTTGACCCACTTTGACCACAACTGGGCCCCCTGTGTCGATGACATGTGGGGCCGGCCTCTGACTAGAGTTAGTTTAGGTTTTAATTAGTCCTAATTACCACTGTTAGAGGTTAATCACCTCGCTAACTAACTCTGTATCACTGACATGTGGGCACATGCCCTAATTAAGTTAGGTTAGTATTTAACTTAGCACTAACTAATAGAGTTAGTTTGTTGTGTCACTGACCTGTGGGTCCCATAGGTCAGGGTTGACCTGGCTGACTCCGTTGACCTGCTGACCTCAACATAATGTCATGCTGATGCAGTATTTGTTTTTGGGATTTTAAATAAATCTTAAATGATTTATTATTTTTAGAAAATGCCCAAAACTTCCAAAAATCATAGAAATTCAACCGTAACTCAGAATGAAATAATTTATATATGAAAAATTATCAGAAAAATTCAAGGAATCCATCTGTACCATTTTCATGCATGTTTGAACAATGTTTGTCCTCTGTTTTGGACAAAACAAATAAAGGGCATTTAAATGATCATATATGGAGTTGGAATTTGAATCATGTATTCAAACCAACTTCATTTAAATCATAGCTAGATGCATTAGCTCAAATCACATCATATTGCCATGTCATGATCATGCATCATATTGTGGCATTGCATTGATTGTGTTCTTTCTCAGTTGCCGGTGTTTGTCCCCTCTCGGTAGACGTGTACCGACGATGAGAATGATGACACCGATGAAGTGTGTTCCTCTTCAGAAGTGTGAGGCAAGCAAAACCCCCTTGTTCATTCCGATACAATCCCACTCTCTCGCTCTTGCTCTCTTTTACTGGATTAGGACAACAACGATTCAACTGTTACATGATGCGGTAGTTGAACCCCTTTCCTCTGCATGACCTGTCATTGCCACAGTAAATAGATGAAACCCACTAGCATGAGTAGGAGTACATGGTGGGTTGTCTCATTGTAGCCGTTCTCAGGAACTGAGTTCTGTGTTTGTGATCCATGAACAGTTACTACCACACATTGGGTTCCGGTAACTCGGGCCCTCTCAGCTTATTAATCAACTCGATCTCTGTCCAGGAGTTGCAACTAGTTTCTGGTGTTTGTAGGTAGTGTTAGTAGTCTACCAAGTGGCACCCGGTACATGTGGGCTTGGGATAGACTAGGCACAGTGGCACGGTGTACCAAGTGGCACCAGGATGTTGGGCTTGGGAACCCTGCACACATCGTTTGGGGCCGTGAGCGACACCCCGGCCGGATCTCCTTGCGGATGGAACCCGAATAGGTGATAAACCTGGACGAGAGACTTGTGTGGTTAGTCAGGTCGTAGCTGACTCCCTCGCCAGGCTTCCGCTTGAAGGTTGCCGAGGTACACGACGTGTACATGGTGGTAAGTGGCGAGAGCGTGTGTGAAGAAGTACACCCCTGCAGGGTTATCATTATCTATTCGAATAGCCGGATTCCTCGGATATGGAAACTTGGACCCCTTGCATAGTTCATAGACAAGTAAAAGTGGATACTCTAAAATGCGCAAGATAAGCGTGAGTGCTATGGATGGCCTTCTCGTAGGGAGACGGGAGCGGATCCATAGTGGTGTATTGGTATGGTGAATATGTGGACTCGTGTGCGCCACCTCAAAAGAGTTACTTGCAGTCATAGTTTAGGATAGCCATTGAGTCAAAGCTGGCTTGCTGCAGTCAAACTCCACCTCCCCCCTTTGTTGATACTGATGCATATGTAGCTAGTTCTGATGTAAGTCTTGCTGGGTACATTTGTACTCACGTTTGCCTATATTATGTTTTGCAGAGAGACGTCAGTCTCGCTAGTAGTTCTGTGTGGACTTCGACGTTTAGCTTGAAACCTCAGCTACGATCTTGTGCCCTCGGCAGGATCTGGTAGATAGTCAGGCTTCTCAGCCTTCTTCATTTGTAGATGTCTGTACTCAGACAAGTTAAGCTTCCACCTGTGCTTGTTGCTTGTATGCTCTGAATGTTGGGTCATGAGACCCATGTTTGTCATATCTCGCTCCTCGGAGCCTAATGAATAAATACTTTGAGTCGTAGAGTTTTGTTGTGATGCCATGTTGTATTTACACATATCGAGCATATTGTGTGTATGATTGAAATGCTTGGTATGTGTGGGATACGATTACCTAGTTGTTTATCCTTGGTAGCCTCTCTTATGGGGAAATGTAGTCTTGTGCTTCCATGAGCCACAGTAGTCCGCTATAGCCCGGGTTCTCTATCACCGGAGTCCTGCTAGCCCAGCACTACTGCTCCGGAACACTTGATTGGCCGGCATGTGATTCACTTCGTTCCTGTGTCTGTCCCTTCGGGGAAATGTCATGCGGTGACATCCGGAGTCCTGCCTAGCCTGCTACAGCCCGGTTCACCGGAGTCCTGTTAGCCCAGTGCTACAGCCCGGATTCGCACGCTGCTGACCGACATGCTCGATGTTGATTCATGCATGCCTGTCTCCGTAAGTTAGTGCCACTTTGGGTTCACGACTAGTCATGTCGGCCCGGGTTCTCTGTCATATGGATGCTAGCGACACTATCATATACGTGAGCCGAAAGGCGCAAACGGTCCCGGGCCATGGTAAGGCGACACCCTTGGGAATACCGTGTGTGAGGTCGCAAAGTGATATGAGGTGTTACCGGCTAGATCGATGTGACTTGGAATCGGGGTCCTAACAGCTTTGGTATCATAGCCTGACTGCCTGTAGGATTACCAAGCCAAGCTAGTCGAAGTTGTGTCTAGAAATGCTTTACTTATATAAGGGAATTGATTGTGGATGGGAACGTAAGGCTCTTTTTACTCCTTATCCTCATGACCTTCTGATCTGAGTCATCTTATCTTTTCTACGGGGTTAATAACTAGGCTTCTCTTCTATCTCTCAGGATGATGCGTTACTAAACCATAGTTTCCTAGGATTGTTGAGTTCAAGCCTCATTTCAGTTCCTACTACTTCCATATGTTCATAGCTCGCCTCAGAACCTTGAGTTTGTGATGTTGAGTGGCTATGCCACCATTTTTGCAGGTTGTCTCAAATCTTTTAAGCAATTACATCTGTTATGTTGTCCGAGTCATCCCAGGTTTCTAAACACTCTGATGCATTTGCAAAATCCTTTCCCTTTGGTTTTGATGTTCCTTTAGGCCAGGTTAAGCACACTAATCTGTGGGTTGAGGTACTTTATTGCCTCAACATGTATGTTGGAGGATTTATTATGACACTAAGGTATCTTAGATTTAGTAATCTAGCCATGTTTGGTGTTCCCAGTGTGATGATTCTGGCCCCCATTCTCAAAAGCATCTCGTGATGTTATTTAGTTAGTAGGTATTCTACTCCTGGGTTTTGAACCCTAGATTCGCCCTATTTCATGTTGTTAGTATTTGCTAATTCCCTTAAGATATTAGTAACCTTGTGATAGTCCTCGAGGTCTGTGGTATATCGTTCTTCCAATACCATGAGCCAATATGGAAGAAGTTCTTTTACACCAAAAGATCACAACCAGAGTGCTCTTGATGAGTTCTTCATTCATAATTGTGATTCTGCCAGTTCTACCTTTCTGCATGGGTTATCCGGAAGAAATATGTTGAACTCGTTTGACATACTAATCTATGCATCCACAACTCAGAAAGTTATATGTTCCTTTGAGTTGTCCCCCTTCAGTTATATTCCGACCTTCATCTATCAATTGATAGTCAAGAGTATGTGAGCATTCGTTCATCGGTGCCTATTATTCTTGTGGTCCGTCAAGCCATTCTAGTTCAGAATGACTAGGAGAAACAAACTCCAGTACCTCATCCATTTCTAGGATTGGGTCAAAGTAGTTGTATTCCATAGAT
The DNA here is from genome assembly GCF_056163025.1 of Triticum urartu. Taxonomy (NCBI): domain Eukaryota; kingdom Viridiplantae; phylum Streptophyta; class Magnoliopsida; order Poales; family Poaceae; genus Triticum; species Triticum urartu. The sequence goes on along the minus strand of NC_141876.1, from coordinate 67,056,668 downwards.
CAAAATGCCAATGCGGTTTTTGTTCTGTTCTACCTTGGAGTATTACCATCTTTATATCAAGAATATCATGGCAATTGCACACCATCCTATGAACTCTTGATACAGTGGTACTTCTCGCCATCATTTTTCACGCCTCGGTCCCCATGTTGTTGCAACCGGAATGACGATGAGTGAATTATGATGTGTGAAATGAATACTACTAGCAACTCCGTTGCTTGGTAGCTAATGGACAATAATTTCATCCTTAGCATGTTGGTTATTGAATCATCATCCTAAGACTGATCGTGCTACCTAGTCCTTATTTCTGGTGCACTCTTTGATCCATGAGTTAGGATTGTGTCAATCCCTCTCTCTTTTGATCGCATCGTCTTGCCCTGAAAAGCAAGATTGTTCTAGAGCTTAGTAACATATCGGTGGTTCGTGATTTTCTGAATACCCTCTCGGAAGTATCACCAGGCTATTCCCTGACCACTATGTTGAGCTCGTGATCAAGTTGGTTCCTTGTAACCACCCCTTCTCCAAGAATCTGTGTTAGGTACCCCTGAGCTAGTTGGATAAGCTAAATAATAACTTGGAGAGTTGGAAGATGAAAGCTTGTCCCACTTAGTTCATTTTCAAAGGGATATCCTTGTGTTCGTGTGGTTGTTGAAGAAAGATGATTTCTTCATCGGTTGGTCCCTGTGATCAGTTGTTGGACCTATCGTCTTGCCCCAAACCTTGATTTGAGTGTGGGGCATCGTCAAATCAAATCAGCCAACGATGACACTATGACTTCAATTCGATTGATTCTTAACAAATTAGTATTTTCAATTTGTGAGGGCCGTTCTCTCCATATAAGAAATAGTTGATTAAGAATATATAGTGAATTCTTGGGCAACTGCGTAAATTTATGGAATCACTTACTTTACTATATCTTTTTTTTGCATAGATTTTTTTTGTATAGAAAAAAGAAGGGGAATATTGATATATATTAGAGGGTATTGATATATATTATGATCTGATGTGCTTTCTTGGTATCCTAAATATAATATTAATACTTCAAGTTGCTGAGTTGAGAAAGAGATGGTTGAATCAAAAGAATTCCTTTTTTGAAGTTCAATTTTTATCAGAGGACAATATGAATATTATACCTTGTTTCATTAAAACACTCAAGGGGTTATACGATATATCAGGTCGAAAAGATTCTGGAGGATCCTCATGATTAGGTATTCTTTTTCCCCAGATCGTAGCATTAAGTATTTCTTGGTGAGTGTTTTATTGTAAGACCACTATGTGGTCATGCTTGTCTTGGACAACATGTTCACATGTGTGTAGCAGAACCAGCTCATGTTTTGGAGCTTGCTATCGTAGTTCATCTCCCGAGAGTCTCGCAACGTTATCTCATCGACTTGTGTTGCAACCTTTCTTTTCTAGACATGTTGTCTGAAAAAAATCATGTTACCAGCCAGATCTGAATCTCAGGCAGATATGATGGCTGGAACATTTCCAAGATCTATGATGTAGGTCCCGACGAGATTGATGTTTCGGCCGACACACCTAGTCGGAAGATCTATTATGGTAGTATCTTGAATGAGCAATTCGACCATCTTCTCCATGAGGATTCGGTATGACTTATTCCACAAGTTGTTCCTTATGGATTTTTGTGCTCCCGAAGTCTGACCTTTACTTGATGGCCATGTTGATGCTTTTAAGCATTGACCGTTGTACCTAGTACATCAAGGAGAACATTAGAAGCGGAGTGCTAAATGTCTCTCGGTCGATCATCCAGATTTTCTTCTTTGGCATTGCTAAGGAAAAATCTGAGAAAGTGATGTCCTCCTTGCATCTGCATCCTCCATCATCGTTCATCATGGTAGTATGATGTGTTGCCAGGATCCTTGGCACAGATGTTGGTAAAACCTTGATGAATACGGAAATGCTCAAGTTCTTGAGAGCACGCTCAGTCACTAGGTTATATCCTCGGTATCAATTGGAATGTGCCTTCCGTTGCCGAGTTGTCCTATAACCCTAGTTTCCTCTCCAATCTGAGTATGCCATTATTTCGAATTCATTCAAATGATCAATTGTGATTTTCCTTAGGCTGGTATAGAGAGTTTCAATGATCTCTGTATCAAAAGTAATTCTTTTTGCCACTTAAGGGATAATTCTACGAGCCACCTTCCCTAAGGTGTCTCGTTATGGTATCATGGCAACTCAAATCCTCGCTACGTTGACAACCGTTCACCACCCTTTCAGGTGTGGAATTCTTGTCTACCTAGTGAACCCTCGACATCTGTTCCACTCCATCCCTCTAGATATGTGTTTTGTGTCTAATCTTGAGAGATGTTCCTACATCTCACCCCATAGGTTGATCGTGAGTTGTTGATCTTCGAGAAGATCGATTTCGGTAGAGTCTCTTTCCGTCATCATCATGTTGGACGAAGATCTCGAAAGCAAAGACGTCAAGATCAATTGTAGCAATGAATCAACATCTCCGAGAAGGGCAATTGGATCACGAAGATCATGTCCACTTTGTGTTCCCTCTGTCTTCTTACCTCATGTCTTGAATCTCGGGACGAGATTCTTGTTTAGTGGGGGTGAGTTTTCACAGCCCTAGAATTGTTTGCAATAGTTGCATAAGAGAGCATCCATGCATCATGTCTAAATTCTGAAAGTTGAATTGAGGTTAGTTGAAACCCTCGAAATCACTTTAGAAATAATCAACATTAAAAATCTTTTCAAATGAGTCCAAGGAAATGTTCCTGTTATCTTGTAAAAATATTGGCAAGAGGTAAAATTCAAACCAATATTTTTGGAGTCTCAGAAATATTTATTTTGGGCATTTAAAATTAATTCAATAACTATTTGAATTGGATATATATTTATTATATAAGAATATATGTTCAATAATTCTGAAAATTGTTGTGTGGCTTTGGATAAGACCATTTAGCTCACACAATTATTTTCATGAAGTTTCAAATTGATTTGGTATATAGATCAAATCAAAACAAACAAAATAGAAGAGAGAGAGAGAGAGTTTACCTGGCATCCCACTTACCTGGCCCAACTCCTCTAGCCGGCCCAGCCGACTGGCCATGCCAGTCGTCCTCCTCCTCGAGCCAGAAGGACGAGCATGCGCGCGCGCCCGAGAGCGCCACGCCACCAGGGCGTCTGCCTGTGTCCCCAGGCCAGCTCAACGCCGCGGCCGACCTCCTCGGTGCCGTCCCGATCGCTCTGACTCTCTCACTCTCCCCCCTGCTCTGTCCCTCGCCTCTCCCGCCATGGCCGATTCGCCCGCGAGCTCGCTGCCGTCGCCAACGTAGCTATCGCCTCCCCCTCGCCTCCTCGAAGTTCCTGCGAGCTCCGCGTCGACGCCCCGACCTCCTCAACGAGCCACACGCCCCCAGACGCGCTCCACTGCCTCCACAGAGCTCCTCCTCACCGTTCGGTCGCCGGAGATCCCCCTCGTAACCGCGCTCAGCTCCGGCCACCTCCGAGCTCGCCGTTCACTCCACTGCAACCTTTGTGAGCTTCCGCGTCGATTCCCCCCTCTCCTATGGCTCTTATGCCTCCGCTAACGCCTTTGCCGTCACGGCCGGGAGCTTGGCTCCGCCGGCCATGCCGCCGCCGTGGCCACCGTCACCTAGAACCGCAACCGAGCGCGTCATAGCACTCAGCGCATCACCAGGTGCCTGTAGCACCTCTCCGTGGCCCCTGCCGTGCAGTATAATGCCGACCCCGAGCACACCCGCACGCCACCCGCCGCCGCGAGCTCTATTCCGGCAAGCTCCGGCCACCCCAGCTGCTCCCACTTGCCCCGTTGGATGCGCGTGTTCGCCACCTCCGCGTAGATGCCCTCCGCATTGCATTTGGTCGCGGGAAATGCAAACCCGAGGCTTGCCGCCGCGACTGGCCTCGCCGACACCAAGTCGCCGGTGGGGTTGACCCACTTTGACCACGACTGGGCCCCCCTGTGTTGATGACATGTGGGGCCGGCCTCTGACTAGAGTTAGTTTAGGTCTTAATTAGTCCTAATTACCACTGTTAGAGGTTAATCACCTCGCTAACTAACTCTGCATCACTCACATGTGGGACCATGCCCTAATTAAGTTAGGTTAATATTTAATGTAGCACTAACTAACAGAGTTAGTTTGTTGTGTCACTGACCTGTGGGTCCCATAGGTCAGGGTTGACCTGGCTGACTCCGTTGACCTGCTGAACTTAGCCTCATGTCATGCTGACGCAGTATTTGTTTCTGGGATTTTATATAAATCTTAAATGATTTATTTTTTTCAGAAAATGCCCAAAACTTCCAAAAATCATAGAAATTCAACCGTAACTCAGAATGAAATAATTTATATATGAAAAATTATCAGAAAAATTCAAGGAATCCATCTGTACCATTTTCATGCATGTTTGAACAATGTTTGTCCTCTGTTTTGGATAAAACAAATAAAGGGCATTTAAATAATCATATATGGTGTTGGAATTTGAATCATGTATTCAAACCAACTTCATTTAAATCATAGCTAGATGCATTAGCTCAAATCACAGCATATTGCCATATCATGATCATGCATCATATTGTGGCATTGCATTGATTGTGTTCTTTCTCAGTTGCCGGTGTTTGTCCCCTCTCGATAGACGTGTACCGACGACGAGAATGATGACACCGATGAAGTGTGTTCCTCTTCAGAAGTGTGAGGCAAGCAAAACCCCCTTGTTCATTCCGATACAATCCCACTCTCTCGCTCTTGCTCTCTTTTACTGGATTAGGACAACAACGATTCAACTGTTACATGATGCGGTAGTTGAACCCCTTTCCTCTGCATGACCTGTCATTGCCACAGTAAATAGATGAAACCCACTAGCATGAGTAGGAGTTGTTTGAGCCCTGATGTGCCTACTCATTCATGCTTGTTGTCATGCCTGCTACTGCTTAGAGTTGAGTCAGGTCTGATTCATCGGGGATGAATTGGGGGTGTTGAACATGTCCTACTGTGTGTGAGCTAAGTGTGTGAACACGATTTGGTAAAGGTGGCGGTGAGAGGCCATGTAGGAGTACATGGTGGGTTGTCTCATTGTAGCCGTTCTCAGGAACTGAGTTCTGTGTTTGTGATCCATGAACAGTTACTACCACACATTGGGTTCCGGTAACTCGGGCCCTCTCAGCTTATTAATCAACTCGATCTCTGTCCAGGAGTTGCAACTAGTTTCTGGTGTTTGTAGGTAGTGTTAGTAGTCTACCAAGTGGCACCCGGTACAGGTGGGCTTGGGACAGACTAGGCACAGTGGCACGGTGTACCAAGTGGCACCCGGATGGTGGGCTTGGGAACCCTGCACACATCATTTGGGGCCGTGAGCGACACCCCGGCCGGATCTCCTTGCGGATGGAACCCGAATAGGTGATAAACCTGGACGAGAGACTTGTGTGGTTAGTCAGGCCATGGCCGACTCCCTCGCCAGGCTTCCGCTTGAAGGTTGCCGAGGTACACGACGTGTACATGGTGGTAAGTGGCGAGAGCATGTGTGAAGAAGTACACCCCTGCAGGGTTAGCATTATCTATTCGAATAGTCGGATTCCTCGGATATGGAAACTTGGACCCTGAGGGAGTCCTGGATTAGGGGGTGTTCGGGTAGCCGGACTATACCTTCAGCCGGACTCCTGGACTATGAAGATACATTGAAGACTTCGTCCCGTGTTCGGAGGGGACTTTCCTTGGGGTGGAAGGCAAGCTTGGCGATGCGGATATTCAAGATCTCCCACCATTGTAACCGACTCTATGTAACCCTAACCCTATCCGGTGACTATATAAACCGGAGGGTTGTAATCCGTAGGCAATCAACTCCATATACAACAATCATACCATAGGCTAGCTTCTAGGGTTTAGCCTCCTTGATCTCGTGGTAGATCTACTCTTGTACTACCCATATCATCAATATTAATCAAGCAGGACGTAGGGTTTTACCTCCATCAAGAGGGCTCGAACCTGGGTAAAACATCATGTTCCCTGCCTCCTGTTACCATCCGGCCTAGACGCACAGTTCGGGACCCCCTACCCGAGATCCGCCGGTTTTGACACCGACATTGGTGCTTTCATTGAGAGTTCCTCTATGTCGTTGCCTTTAGGCCCGATGGCTCCTTTGATCATCAACAACGATACGGTCCAGGGTGAGACTCTTCTCCCCGGACAGATCTTCGTCTTCGGCGGCTTCGCTCTGCGGGCCAATTCACTCGGCCACCTGGAGCAGATCGAAAGCTACGCCCCTGGCCATCAAGTCAGGTTTGGAAGCTTAAACTACATGGCTGACATCCGCGGAGACTTGATCTTCGACGGGTTTGAGCCACGACCAAGCGCGCCGCACTATCTCGAGGGGCATGATCTAGCTCTGCCTCCGGACAGTGTCCTGGAGGCCGCACACGCATCGGTTCCGACCCCTAACTCGGAGCCTATTGCGCCAATCGAGGATGAGCGGTTGGACGTCACCTCGGGGGCTTCGATCTCAAAGGCGATCGAGCCGAACGCTAGCCCCGCACTCTGCATGATCCGTGACTCCGAGGATCCGGACTCCTTTCCGAACTCCGAACCCCCCGCGCCCCTGCCGATCGAATCCGATTGGGCGCCGATAATAGAGTTCACCGCCGCAGACATCTTTCAGCACTCGCCTTGTGGCGATATCCTGAACTCTCTCAAGTCTCTCTCCTCATTAGGAGAGCCCTGGCCGAACTACGGTCAGCGAGGATAGGATACGGACGATGAAGAAATTCAAAGCCCACCCACCACCCACCTGGTAGCCACTGTCGACAATTTAAACGACGTGCTCAACTTCGACTCCGGAGACATCGACAGCATGGATGATGATGCAGGAGATACCGACGAACCAATGCCCATAGGGCATTGGACAGCCACCTCATCTCACGATGTGTACATGGTGGATACCCCTAAAGGAAGCGACAACGAGGAAAAAGGGGATGGGACGGGAGATCGACCCCCCGAAAAGCAATCAAAGCGTCAACGTAAACACCGACCCAAGCCCCGCCTCGACAAAAACCCAGCCATAGAGCAAGACGATCCGGTAGACGACGAGCAGGCCTTAGAGCAACCGTCCGAACAGGGCAACACGGATAGAGAAACCGAACATCCCTCCTCCGGCGAAAATGGCATTCCGGATGACCTCACCCCGAATAAACCTATGGAGAAGAAGAATCTCCACGAGAGGCTCGTTGCAACTGCACGCAGCCTAAAAAAGCAGAAGCGGAAGCTAAAAACAGCGGAAGATGCACTCCGGATTAGATGGAGCAAAGTAATCAATACCGCAGATAAGTACGGCGACAGTCGCCACACTAAAAGCTATCCAAAAAGAAAGCTACTGCCTGAATTCGACGAAGAGGCCCTAGAGCCCTCGCATTCAAAAAATGAAAAAGCCACACAGTCGGATAGACGACCCCATAAAGCGGCAAGCGGCGCCGCACCTAAATCGGCATGCGACCCACTTAAGGATTCGCATCATGGCCCAGTCAAGTCCATTTATGGGCCAAGAAAGCAAGCTCTCGTAAGCAACGCTATGAAGCCATCATCAGAGTCCGGCACACCCAAATACAGGGGCGCCGCACCCCCCCTATGTTTTACCGATGAGGTCCTGGACTATGAATTCCCAGAGGGATTCAAACCCGTAAACATAGAGTCATATGATGGAACAATAGACCCTAGAGTTTGGATCGAGGATTATATCCTCCACATACACATGGCTAGAGGAGATGATCTCCACGCCATAAAATATCTACCCCTTAAGCTTAAAGGGCCAGCCCGGCATTGGCTTAAAAGCCTTCCCGAAAACACAATTGGAAGCTGGGAAGAGCTCGAGGATGCTTTCCGAGCAAACTTTCAAGGGACCTATGTCCGCCCTCCGGATGCAGACGATTTTAGTCACATAACTCAACAACCCGGAGAATCAGCTCGGCAGTTCTGGAATTGATTCCTCACTAAAAAGAATCAGATAGTCGACTGTCCGGACGCCGAAGCCTTAGCAGCTTTCAGGCATAACGTCCAAGACGAATGGCTCGCCTGACACCTCGGCCAAGAAAAGCCAAGAACAATGGCCGCACTAACAAGCCTCATGACCCGCTTTTGTGCAGGGGAGGACAGCTGGTTGGCAAGGTGCAGCCCCAGCGACCCAAGTACACCCGAAACTAGGGATGGAAATGGAAAACCGCGACGCAACAAGGACCGTCGCTGGACTAAGGACAAAATTCCGAAGAGCACGGCAGTCAATGCCGGATTCAAAGGCTCACGACAAAATCAGGAAAAATCCCCCCAGGATAACAGGGACGATCCATCCAACCTAAATAAAATCCTGGACAGGATATGTCAGATACACAGTACTCCCAGGAAGCCTGCTAACCATACCCACAGAGACTGTTGGGTTTTCAAACAATCCGGCAGACTCAATGCCGAACACAAGGGGCTCGACACACCAAGCGAAGACGAGGACGAACCCCAAAAGCAGAGCACCAGGAAACAAAAGAACTTCCCACAAGAAGTAAAAACAGTGAACTCACTTCACATAACAAAACGTGCGGCGCCTGTAAAGGTACGCACCACACGGCCCATCCCCAAAGGGTCCTGCCACTGGTTGTCAAAACCGATCATCTTCGATCAGCTAGATTATTCTAGGAATATCAAGAATGTAGGCTGGACTGCCTTGATACTCGATCCAATAATTGGCGGACTCCAGTTTTCAAATGTCCTTATGGACGGCGGCAGTGGACTAAACCTGATATATCAGGATACAATCCAGCACATGGGGATAAACCCAGCAAGAATCCACCACAGCAAAACCTCCTTTCAAGGGGTAATACCTGGTCCGGACACCCATTGTATGGGTTTTCTCCGGCTCGAAGTCATATTTGGCTCTACCGATAACCTCCGCCGCGAAAAGCTGACCTTCCATATCGTCCCGTTCTCAAGTCGCTATCAAGCACTACTAGGACGCGAAGCTTTCGCTCGCTTTAATGCAATACCGCATTATGCATCTCTTATGCTTAAGATGCCCGGTCCACGAGGCATCATCTCTTTGAAGGGGAAGCACTAAAGTGCGCCTCCCCAAGCGGAGGACTGTGCGGCCGCTTTGACAGCCCCATAGCAAAACGGCCTCACCGGCCAAAAAACTTCAAAATAGGTCATTCAAGACCACGAACGCGGATAGACGAGTTCGATGCAAAATCATCATTGATGCAGGCCTAGAAGACATATACCCCCGCACTAGGGGCTCCACGCATATACAATAAGAGACAATAAAGCTCAATCTTATATATCTTACTTTATACTTTGTTTATTTTAAACTTTTTCGGCACGACCCATTTTCAACTCAGTTCCTCTCTTTTACAGATGAACGTCGTGCGGCGCCCGTCTAGGATACGGCACAACGGAGACACAGGCGCAGACGTGCAGTAGGGACCCGTCCTAAAGGATTCTTTTTAGATTAAGACCATGCGTAAACCTTTTTACTGTCTCTTGTTGCTACACATCCCCTGGTTTTTTCTTTCTGATATAACCAAGGAGGAGGCTGGCGTCTTGGCATGTGGCCACGTCAGAATTTTTGCACGTACCTGGACACTAGGGGCTTTTTTAATAAAGAGTGTTGTTTCGCCCGCACTCATAAAGACCGAACACCTTAGGGAGTGTTCGGCGTCGCGAGTTTTGGCATTATATGCATCAGCTCCGAATCATGTCTTTGGTCAAATGTTGGGTTGCCCGGCTCCTGAGTTCGGCTACCTTATGTTCCGCTCTATCGGCTAAGGTAGCACCAGGAGAACTACTGCGATTGTGCCCCGGTTCGGCCGGGCGAGCACCTCAGTAGAGAAAGCCGAAAACTGACTGTCATGATGTAGCATGAGACTGGTCAGCCACTCGATGAGCTATCGGAATCTATCGGATTCCTCCGCTTTAACGAAGGGCCGCTTCCCGGTCAGGCACATACGCGCCCCGAACTCAGACGAGCGCAGTTGCCACCAAGGGGCTACCTAAATAGTCTCACTGTCAAACTCCTATGGCTAAGTGAAAGTGTTAAAGCATTATAGTCCGGTTGCCTGGCCCGCTGCGCTATCACCTCCTTTGTAGGACCAAGACGTTGGTTTAAGTGTGAAAATGCATCTTTTGCGAGCACCCCCACACTATGTGCATGGGGGCTGAAGCCAACGACTGCCATCTTTCAGATTCTATATATATATATATATCTCTTAAAACGGCCGCATAGGAGGTGTTCCCAATACTTGGAGGCACAAGTATAAAAAAGGCCACTACAGTTTATCAAAATATTACTTTATAATTACATATGCTATCATAACATAGCATCTTTCGGGCACTGCGTCTCTATTACACGAGCGCCTTCAAGAACTTCCTGAAAATAGTGCTCGGAGGGTACTCGGCTTTTGTCCGAATCTCGGGACGCAACAACGGTGGTCTCCATCTCTGCCCAGTATGTATTAACACGGGCAAGAGCCATCCTAGCGCCCTCTATGCATGCTGACCTCTTCATTGCCTTTATACGCGGCACCGCGTCAAGGATATTGCTGCACCAAGCTGAAATAACTCTTCGGCTCCGATCTCCCCGGCCACAGGTGACCCATGACGTACTTCATGGCGAGTCCAGACAACCTATTCAGTTTGGCCCATTGAGCCAAACGATCATCCACTGCCATTGGACGCTCTGGATTGTGAAACTGTGACCAGAAAAGCTTTTCCACTTCGCGATCTTTCTGATCTCGAAAGTGTTCGGTCGCATCAGCAGCACTCGCTGCCAAGTCCAGATAGGTATCCTCCACACTCCACATCCGGTCCAACGGAGCAAACTTCGGATCACAAAATTTCCTTCACAGCATAAAGGGCTTTCCAGCCGCAATCTGTTCGGCCTGACGCAGCTCCTCCTTCGCAGCTCTCATCGCAGAGCGCGCGTCCTTGGCATTGGCAACGGCCTTCTCTAAGTCCGTCTGTTTTGCCTGGTCTTCTTTTTCAAGAAGTCTGCAACGGTCTGTAGCGCTTTTTAACTTTTCGGCCATCTCTTCCTTGCTTCAGCAATGAGCAGCCTGTTCGGCTCTCAGCTCTTCAAGGGCTTTCCTGGTGGCCACATCACTTTCGCTGGCTTGTTCTTAGCTCGGGCAAGTTCTGCCCTAAGACTCTGCACGGCGGCCGCACCATCTGCGTCAAGCACACACATCGTAAGACACAGGCATAAAACTGTTCTTACCTAATGCCGCCCGAGGAATTACATACCTTGAGCCTCATCAAACCGCTTATTGACAAGCATGATGTCGGCATCTGCCACGTCCAGTTGCCGCTTTAGTTCGGCAAAATCGTCAGTTCGGCTCGATTCTGGACACCCTGCCGCCTACATTCAAAGGCGACATCTTAGACATGAGATTATGATCCTCCGCGTGCCGTCATTTCTTGACGACGCGCAGAGTCTCAGGGGCTACTATCTACACAGGGCGCATCTTACTCATGCGCAACTAACAAAAGTATACATTATCTAATGTACCTCGAAACCCGTCAGTAAACTTTTGACGGCCTCATACAATCCGCTCTCTATGGATGAAATCCTTTCAATCACCGTGCCCATCAATGCGCGGTGCTCCTCTGAGATAGAAGCTCGCCCCAGCAGAATCTTTAGCTCCTCCGGCCGAGCACCAGACGGTGCCGGGCTCGTCCCATGACCTCTTTCGAAGGCCGGACGCGGAGAACCTCGGGGGGCCGCATAGCCACCTTCCGCCCCTGCCGGATTTGGAGAAACCCTCCGTGACGACACCTCGGGGTCGCCCGCCTCGCTAGGAGGCACGGCAGGGGGAGGCGTCCTGCTCTCCATCATCTCCGGAAGGAGATCCCCCGAAGACGAGCTCTGCTGGGAAGGGCTGAGGTCCGAGCTACAAGATAAAGGTTTGGTTAATCTTCTGAGATATAAATCAAGGACTTCCCTCATCCCTCAAAAGGAAAATCTTTTCTCCACTTATGGCTCACTGGAGGGCTGATCCCCTTGAGGGCGTAGTCCGGCCGAGGAACTCCCCGGCGTCGGACCCTCTGACAAGGATTTTCTCCCTCGTTTCGAGGCCATGGTTTCCGGGTCGTCAGAGGCGGCTCTCTTCTTCCCCTTAGGAGAGGAATTGTCGGTTCCTCCCTTCAGAGCAGCCTCCTTTGAGGAGGCCATAGCTTCCTTGTCCTCCCCCCCAAAGGCATTATCTCCAGCATCCTGACCAGCACGGAATCCGGCCTGGTTTCAGGAAGGGGAGCCGGACACCTGATCAGCTTTGCCTTCGCTATCCACTCCTGTTTAAAAGGACAGCTCTTTTAGGGGCAAGTTTATGACAATTATACGGATAGAAGGTCCGGGCACAAGGTTGCTTACTTGAGTATCCGGGTGATTCCAGCTTAGGCCTGCGTCCTCGGTTAAATCCAGACACATCTCTTGTGATCCGAAGAACAGTCTATACATCTCCGCGGGCGTTGCGCCCATAAAGTTCTGGAGAGCTCGTGGTCCCTCTGGATTAAACTCCCACAGGCGAAGGGGGCGATGTTTGCCGGGCAATATTCGGCGAATCAGCATGACCTGCGTCACCTTGACCAAGATGAGGTCTCCTTCCAAGAGATCCTTAATTCGGCCCTGTAACAGGGGCACGTCTTTGGGCAAACCCCAATCTAACCCTCTGTTAACCCATGACGCTAGCCGTGGTGGGGGACCCGAGCGAAAGGCAGGAAGCGCCACCCACTTGGTGCTCCGGGAAGCGGTGATATAAAACCACTCTCGTTGCCACAAGCCTAGCTCCTCTTGAAAAGAGCCCTCGGGCCATGGAGCATCAGCATTTTTGCTTATAACAGCGCCTCCGCACTCTGCGTGCCGTCCCTTGATCATCTTTGGCTCCACTTTGAAATTCTTGAGCCATAATCTGAAGTGAGGGGTAACACGGAGGAACGCTTCGCATACAACGATAAACGAGGAGATATGGAGGATGGACTCCGGAGCTAAGTCGTGGAATTCCAGCCCGTAATAAAACAGCAGTCCCCTCACAAAGGGGTCCATCGGGAAGCCTAACCCCCGAAGGAAGTGAGACACGAACACTACGCTCTCACCGGGCTGGGGACTGGGGATAGCCTGCCTTTGAGCAGGCAACTTGTGCGAAATTTCGGCGGTCAAGAACTTAGCCTCTCTCAACTTTAGCACGTCCTCCTCCGTTATGGAGGAGGGCATCCATCGGCCTTGAAGGTCGGAACCGGACATTGTCGAAGGTCTGAGGCGCCCGGAATCTGGAGCCTAGGGTGTTGGAACTCGAGGCGATGGGCGAACTTGTTTTGGGATTGGAGAAAAGGAGTAAGGCCCTGGTCTCTTTATAAGAGGTTGAATACCAGGAGCCCTCCCCGTAACCGTTTAGGACTCGCCTTTAATCGAGAAAACATGCTAACGGGCACGGTTGGGTTACCCACGTCCGTATTGATGAGAATCCCGTAAAAGGGGGGCACACGATCTCTGCTTTGACAAGACGTGCCAAGGAAACCGCCTCGCAAAACACGCTGAGGTGGAGAAGTGAAAACGATTAGAGCAAAGGACTTGGCTGTAGTGTGATGACGCACTACGGAATACGTCAGCAGATTTGATTTGTGTTAATATTATTCTCTCTATGGCAATATGTGGAAGCTTATTTTGCAGAGCCGGACACTACTCTTGGTGTTTACAATCTTCTATGAAGGACTTGGAGGAGGAACCCGCCTTGCAATGCCGAAGACAATTTGCGCGCCGGACTTGTCGTCATTGAAGCCTGGTTCAGGGGCTACTGAGGGAGTCCTGGATTAGGGGGTGTTCGGGTAGCCGGACTATACCTTCAGCCGGACTCCTGGACTATGAAGATACAAGATTGAAGACTTCGTCCTGTGTCCGGAGGGGACTTTCCTTGGCGTGGAAGGCAAGCTTGGCGATGCGGATATTCAAGATCTCCCACCATTGTAACCGACTCTATGTAACCCTAACCCTATCCGGTATCTATATAAACCGGAGGGTTGTAGTCCATAGGCAATCAACTCCATATACAACAATCATACCATAGGCTAGCTTCTAGGGTTTAGCCTCCTTGATCTCGTGGTAGATCTACTCTTGTACTACCCATATCATCAATATTAATCAAGCAGGACGTAGGGTTTTACCTCCATCAAGAGGGCCCGAACCTGGGTAAAACATCATGTTCCCTGCCCCCTGTTACCATCCGGCCTAGACGCACAGTTCGGGACCCCCTACCCGAGATCCGCCGGTTTTGACACCGACAGACCCCTTATGTAGTTCATAGACAAGTGAAAGTGGATACTCTAAAATGCGCAAGATAAGCGTGAGTGCTATGGATGGCCTTCTCGTAGGGAGACGGGAGCGGATCCATAGTGGTGTATTGGTATGGTGAATATGTGGACTCGTGTGCGCCACCTCAAAAGAGTTACTTGCAGTCATAGTTTAGGATAGCCACTGTGTCAAAGCTGGCTTGCTGCAGTCAAACTCCACCTCCCCCCTTTGTTGATACTGATGCATATGTAGCTAGTTCTGATGTAAGTCTTGCTGGGTACATTTGTACTCACATTTGCCTATTTTATGTTTTGCAGAGAGACGTCAGTCTCGCTAGTAGTTCCATGTGGACTTCGACGTTTACCTTGAAACCTCAGCTACGATCTTGTGCCCTCGGCAGGATCTGGTAGATAGTCAGGCTTCTCAGCCTTCTTCATTTGTAGATGTCTGTACTCAGACAAGTTAAGCTTCCACCTGTGCTTGTTGCTTGTATGCTCTGAATGTTGGGTCATGAGACCCATGTTTGTCATATCTCGCTCCTCGGAGCCTAATGAATAAATACTTTGAGTCATAGAGTTTTGTTGTGATGCCATGTTGTATTTACACATATCGAGCATATTGTGTGTATGATTGAAATGCTTGGTATGTGTGGGATCCGACAACCTAGTTGTTTATCCTTGGTAGCCTCTCTTATGGGGAAATATAGTCTTGTGCTTCCATGAGCCATAGTAGTCCGCTACTGCCTGGGTTCTCTGTCACCGGAGTCCTTGTTCCTGTGTCCGCCCAACACTACTACTCCGGAACACTTGACTGGCCGGCATGTGATTCACTTTGTTCCTGTGTCTGTCCCTTCGGGGAAATGTCACCCGGTGACATCCGGAGTCCTGCCTAGCCTGCTACAGCCCGGTTCACCGGAGTCCTGTTAGCCCAGTGCTACATCCCGGATTCGCACGCTGCTGACCGACATGCTCGATGTTGATTCATGTATGCATGTCTCCGTAAGTTAGTGCCACTTTGGGTTCACGACTAGTCATGTCGGCCCGGGTTCTCTGTCATATGGATGCTAGCGACACTATCATATACGTGAGCCGAAAGGCGCAAATGGTCCCGGGCCATGGTAAGGCGACACCCATGGGAATACTGTGCGTGAGGCCGCAAAGTGATATGAGGTGTTACCGGCTAGATCGATGTGACTTGGAATCAGGGTCCTGACAGATATCCATAATAATAGTTGTTGGGGTCGTACTGTGATGCAGCGGCTATCGCCTCCTGAGCAGCACTGTGGCGACGAGCGGCCTCCGCCCTCCTCTCGTACTCGTCTGCCTCCTCTCTGGTAATAGTATATCCTCCTCTTGCCTGATAATCAAAGAAAGCAAGATCAAGGAGAGTAATACGGACAGCACGGCGTCTGTCAAAGATTAGTCGATACTGGAGACGTGATTCGTTCCTCTCGACAAAATGGTGGTGAACCATAGCATTAAAATCTAGATAGGCAGGAGGTAATTCAATATCATCTTCGCGTACATCTATAGCAAGAAAATTAGCTACGCGAGTTGCATAAATTCCACCAAAGAAATCTCCATTAAGTCTATTAAGATGCAACCTACGTGCAACAATGGCTCCCAAATTATATGATTTGTCTTCTAACACGGCACTCCTAAGAATACTGAGGTCAGGGACACACACGTGACATGCCTCATCTTTACCATTTATGCATCTACCTATGAAGAGAGCAAAATAATGTATAGCAGGAAAGTGGATGCTCCCTATGGTAGCTTGTGTAATATCTCTAGATTCTCCCACAGTTATATTAGCAAGAAAATCTCTAAATTCAGATTTGCGAGGATCCCTTATGCTACCTCATTGTGGAAGTTTGCATGCAGTGGTAAACTCCTCTAAGTCCATGGTATAAGATTTATCATAAAGATCAAACAGGACAGTTGGAGAATTACGTGAAGTGGAAAATTCAAACCTCCTCACAAAGGAACTAGTGAGGTTATGATACCGACTGCACTTATATTCCTCGAAGCTCACAAGATCAGCGTTACGCAAATATGCGTTGAATTCTTCTTTTATTCCCGCTCGATCCATAAAATTTTCAGAAGGCCACTCGCAAGGACGCACTGGAGCGTCTCTTGGTGGCTCTTCGTTAGCATCACGCATTGCAAGCCTGGGTCCTTGCTTCTTTGAAGAACCACCTTGGAACATTTTCCTAAGCATTTTTCTTCCTCTGAAAAATTCTGAATTTTTTTAATAACTTCAAAATAAAAGTAAACCAAACTCAATAATATTGATAGCAACCACTCCTACAAGTGCCTAGGGCCTATATCATGCATCAAAACTACTTTTGACCATATAAATTTGACATGCAAGCTCAAGAACAGGGTCACCTAAGAAGCAAAAATTTGTAATGAATAAAGCATTAGAACAAAAACTAATTGGAACAATGGAGGAGTCACATACCAAGGAACAATCTCCCCAAGCAGTTTTGTGAGAGGTGCTTTGAGCAAGGAGATCGAAAATGACAGCAAAGAGGGCTGGTACTCGTGCTTGAGTTGGTCTTTCGTGTTTGTGGGAGGAAGAAGAAGAGGATGGGTGCAGGAATAAGTGGAGGAGGACCACCGTGGGCCCACGAGGTAGGGGGCGCACCCTAGGGGGTGGGCGCGCCCTCCACCCTCGTGGCAAGGTGGTTGGCCCCCCTGGTGTGTTCTTTGTTCCATAAATCCTCAAATATTCTAGAAAAAATCATATTTAATTTTCAGGGCATTTGGAGAACTTTTATTTTCGAGGTATTTTTATATTGCACAGATAATCAGATAACAGACAAAAAATTATTTATTTTTACTTTATTTCAACTAAATAACAAAAAGTATAGAGAGGGTACAGAAGGTTGTGCTTCTAGTTTCATCCATCTCATGCTCATCAAAAGGAATCCACTGACAAGGTTGATCAAGTATTGTTAACAAACTCATTCCGATTAACATGAAACCAGAGAAATTTCGAATAACACTAGGTTACCTCAACGGGGATATGCACATCCCCAATAATAAGTATATCATATTTCTTCTTGACAGTAGGAAGAGGAAATTCAAACCCTCCAAATATAATCGATGGAATTTTTCCGATAGAATTGATACTATGAACTTGAGGTTGTTTCCTCGGAAAATGTACCGTATGCTCATTACCATTAACATGAAAAGCGACATTCCCTTTGTTGCAATCAATAATAGCCCCTGTAGTATTAAGAAAAGGTCTTCCAAAAATAATATACATACTATCGTCCTCGGGAATATCAAGAATAACAAAGTCTGTTAAAATAGTAACGTTTGCAACTACAACAGGCACATCCTCACAAATACCGACAGGTATAGCAGTTGATTTATCAGCCATTTGCAAAGATATTTCAGTAGGTGTCAAGTTATTCAAGTCAAGTCTACGATATAAAAAGAGAGAGTCATAACACTAACACCGGCTCCAAGATCACATAAAGCAGTTTTAACATAGTTTCTTTTAATGGAATATGGTATAGTGGGTACTCCTGGATCTCCAAGTTTCTTTGGCATTCCACCCTTAAAAGTATAATTAGCAAGCATGGTGGAAATTTCAGCTTCCAGTATCTTTCTTTTATTTGTAATAATATCTTTCATGTACTTAGCATAAGGATTGGTTTTGAGCATATCAGTCAATCGCATACGCAAAAAGATAGGTCTAATCATTTCAGCAAAGCACTCAAAATCCTCATCATCCTTTTTCTTGGATGGTTTGGAAGGAAAAGGCATGGGTTTCTGAACCCATGGCTCTCTTTCTTTACCATGTTTCCTAGCAACAAAATCTTTCTTATCATAACATTGATTCTTTGATTGTGGGTTATCAAGATCAACAGCAGGTTCAATTTCTACATCATTATCATTACTAGGTTGAGCATTATTATGAACATCATCATTAACATTTTCATTAGGTTCATGTTCATTGCCAGATTGTGTTTCAGCATCAGACATAGAGATATCATTTGGATTATCAGGTGGTTCAGCAATAGGTTCACTAGAAGTTTGCACAGTTCTATCATTTTTCTTTTTATTCCTTTTAGAAGAACTAGGTGCATCCATATTATTTCTCTGTGAATCTTGCTCAATTCTCTTAGGGTGGCCTTCAGGATACAAAGGTTCCCGAGTCATTCTACCAGTTCTAGTAGCCACTTTAACAGCATAATTATTTTTCTTACTATTCATCTCATTGAGCAATTCCTTTTGAGCTTTAAGTACTTGTTCTACTTGAGTGGTAACCATAGAAGCATGTTTGCTAACAAGTTTAAGTTTACCTCTAATATTAGCCATATAATCACCCAGGTATTTAATCATATCAGCATCTTGTTTTAATTGTCTACCGAAATAAGCATTGAAGTCTTCTTGCTTAAACATAAAATTATCAAACTCATCCAAGCACTGACTAGCAATTTTAGTAGGAGGGATTTCATCTCTATCATATCTATAGAGAGAATTTACCTTTACTACCTGTGTCGGGTTATCGAGGTCTGGAGGTTCTTCAATAAGTAAAGGATCAAGATCATATGTTTCTTCGGCAGGCGGTAAATTAAGACCATGTACTTCTTCAATAGGAGGTAAATTCTTAACATCTTCAGCTTTAATACCTTTTTCTTTCATAGATTTCTTTGCCTCTTGCATATCTTCAGGACTGAGAAATAGAACACCTCTCTTCTTCGGAGTTGGTTTAGGAATAGGATCATTAATTGGAGGAAGAGCTAGCTCAGGAGGTGCCCAATTATTTTCATTTGTCAACATATTATTCAATAAGATTTCAGCTTCATCCAGTGTTCTTTGCCTGAAAAGAGAACCAGCACAACTATCCAGGTAATCTCTGGAGGCACCGGTTAGTCCATTATATAATATATCAAGTATTTCATTTTTCTTAAGAGGATGATCAGGCAAAGCATTAAGTAATTGGAGAAGCCTCCCCCAAGCTTATGGGAGACTCTCTTCTTTAATTTGCACAAAGTTGTATATTTCCTTTAAAGCAGCTTGTTTCTTATGAGCAGAGAAATATTTAGTAGAGAAGTAGTAAATCATATCCTGGGGACTACGCACACAACCAGGATCAAGAGAATTAAACCATATTTTAGCATCACCCTTTAATGAGAACAGAAATATTTTGAGGATATAAAAGTAGCGAGATCTCTCATCATTAGTGAACAGGGTGGCTATATCATTTAATTTAGTAAGATGTGCCACAACAGTTTCAGATTCATAGCCATGAAAAGGATCAGATTCAACCAAAGTAATTATATCAGGATCAACAGAGAATTCATAATCCTTATCAGTAACAAAGATAGGTGAAGTAGCAAAAGCAAGGTCAGGTTTCATCCTAGCATTTAGAGATTGCTTATTCCATTTAGCTAATAACCTTTTGAGTTCATATCTATCTTTGCAAGCTAAAATAGCTAAAGAAGCTTCTTGATCAAATAAATAACCCTCAGGAATAACAAGTGATTCTTCATCATCACTTTCATCATCATAATCAGATTCAATATTTTCAATCTCTCTAGCCCTAGCAAGTCGTTCCTCAAGAAAATCACCAAGTGGCATAGTAGTATCAAGCATAGAAGTAGTTTCATCATAAGTATCATGTATAGCAGAAGTAGCATCATCGATAACATGCGACATATCAGAACGAATAGCAGAAGCAGGTTTAGGTGTCGCAAGCTTACTCATAACAGAAGGTGAATCAAGTGCAGAGCTAGATGGCAGTTCCTTACCTCCCCTCGTAGTTGAGGGATAAATTGTTGTCTTAGCGTCTTTAAAATTCTTCATAGTGTCCAGCAGATATAAATCCCAAGTGACTCAAAGAATAGAGTTATGCTCCCCGGCAACGGCGCCAGGAATTAGTCTTGATAACCCACAAGTATAGGGGATCGCAACGGCTTTCGTGGGTAGAGTATTCAACCCAAATTTATTGATTCGACACAAGGGGAGCCAAAGAATATTCTCAAGTATTAGCAGCTGAGTTGTCAATTCAACCACACCTGGAAACTCAGTATCTGCAGCAAAGTGTTTAGTAGCAAAGTAATACGATAGTGGTGATAACAGTAACAAAAGGGTAATGAAAGCAAAGTAATATTTTTGGTATTATGTAGTGATTGTCACAATAGAAACGGGAAAGTAAATAAGCGTAAACCAGTATAAGGAAAGCTCATAGGCAATGGATCAGTGATGTATAATTATGCCGGATGTGGTTCATCATGTAACAGTCATAACATAGGGCGACACAGAACTAGCTCCAATTCATCAATGTAATGTAGGCATGTATTCCGAATATAGTCATACGTGCTTATGGAAAAGAACTTGCATGACATATTTTGTCCTACCCTCCCGTGGCAGTGGGGTCCTAATGGAAACTAAGGGATATTAAGGCCTCCTTTTAATAGAGAACTGGAACAAAGCATTAGCACATAGTGAATACATGAACTCCTCAAACTACGGTCATCATCGGTAAGTATCCCGATTATTGTCACTTCGGGGTTAACGGATCATAACACATAATAGGTGCTATAGACTTGCAAGATAGGATCAAGAACTCTGATATATTGATGAAAACATAATAGGTTTAGATCTGAAATCATGGCACTCGGGCCCTAGTGACAAGCATTAAGCATAGCAAAGTCATAGCAACATCAATCTCAGAACATAGTGGATACTAGGGATCAAACCCTAACAAAACTAACTCGATTACATGATAAATCTCATCCAACCCATCACCGTCCAGCAAGCCTACGATGGAATTACTCATGCACGGCGGTGAGCATCATGAAATTGGTGATGGAGGATGGTTGATGATGACGACGGCGACGAATCCCCCTCTCCGGAGCCCCGAACGGACTCAAGATCAGCCCTCCCGAGAGGTTTTAGGGCTTGGCGGCGGCTCCGTATCGTAAAACGCGATGAAATCTTATCTCCTATTTTTTTCACCCCGAAAGCAGATATATAGAGTTGGAGTTGGAGTCGGGAGGTCTCCAGGGGGCCCATGAGGTAGGGGGTGCGCCCTAGGGGGGGCGCCCCCACCCTCGTGGACAGGGTGTGGGCCCCATGGTCTTCATATTTGGCAAGGATTTTTTATTATTTATTGTAAGATATTCCGTGGAGTTTCAGGTCATTCCGAGAACTTTTGTTTTCTGCACATAAAACAACATCATGGTAATTCTGCTGAAAAAGCGTCAGTCCGGGTTAGTTCCATTCAAATCATACAAGTTAGAGTCCAAAAGAAGGGCAAAAGTGTGTGGAAAAGTAGATACGACAGAGACGTATCAGCGAGCATCGCCTCCATGGGAAAGATGCCTACCTCGCTCGTCATGTAGGTCAGAACGCATGGGCAGACGTGGTTCTCGTACTGCCTCTTCTCCGGTCGGGCGAGCCGGCATGGCTTCCTCCAGTTCGGCGCCTACGTGCCAAGCCGGTCGGGCCTCCGAACGAGCAAGATCCTCCCGGCGCTTGAGAGCATGAGTTGCAGTACTACATGAGCCTCATGGGCATCAGCCTGGACGCAAATAGGCTCACGGGGATCAGGCAGGAGATGTTCGCCTGGCGGCGCGGTGGGCAGGGCGGGTGCATGGTCGACCCCGGCACGCCGCTGACGGTGCTGGTCCGGGAGGCGTACCACTGCTACCTCTTGAGCACTGCGTTGGTTTTCCCTTGAAGAGGAAAGGGTGATGCAGTAAAGTAGCGTAAGTATTTCCCTCAGTTTTTGAGAACCAAGGTATCAATCCAGTAGGAGATCACGCTCAAGTCCCATGCACCCACACAAACAAATAAGAACCTCACAACCAACACGAAAAAGGGGTTGTCAATCCCTTCAGGGTCACTTACGAGAGTGAGATCTGATACATATGATAAGATAATATTTTAGGTATTTTTATGATAAAGAGAAATAAAGATGCAAAGTAAAATAAAAGGCAATAGAAATAACTAAGTATTGGAAGATTAATATGATGGAAGATAGACCCGGGGGCCATAGGTTTCACTAGTGGCTTCTCTCAAGAGCATAAGTATTACGGTGGGTAAACGAATTACTGTCGAGCAATTGATAGAACTGAGCATAGTTATGAGAATATCTAGGTATGATCATGTATATAGGCATCATGTCCGAGACAAGTAGACCGAAACCATTCTGCATCTACTACTATTACTCCACACATCGACCGCTATCCAACATGCATCTAGAGTATTAAGTTCAAAAGAACAGAGTAATGCTTTAAGGAAGATGACATGATGTAGAGGGATAAACTCATGCAATATGATATAAACCCCATTTTTATCCTTGATGGCAACAATACAATACGTATCGGTTCCCTTTTTTTCACTAGGATCGAACACCGCAAGATTGAACCCAAAGCTAAGCACTTCTCCCATTGCAAGAAAGATCAATCTAGTAGGCCAAACCAAACTGATAATTTGAACAGACTTGCAAAGATAAACCAATCATACATAAAAGAATTCAGAGGAGAATCAAATATTGTTCATAGATAATCTGGATCATAAACCCACAATTCATCGGATCTCGACAAACACACTGCAAAAGAAGATTACATCGAATAGATCTCTAAGAAAATCGAGGAGAACTTTGTATTGAGATCCAAAGAGAGAGAAGAAGCCATCTAGCTAATAACTATGGACCCGAAGGTCTGAAGTAAACTACTCACACATCACCAGAGAGGCCATGGAGTTGATGTAGAGGCCCTTCGTGATCAATGCCCCCTCCGGTGGAGCTCCGGAAAAGGCCCTGAGATGGGATCTCTCGAGTACAGAAGGTTGCGGCGGTGGAATTAGGTTTTCGTGGTGCTCCTAGATGTTTGGGGGGTATGTGGATATATATAGGAGGAAGAAGTACGTTGGTGGAGCAACAGAGGGCCCACGAGGGTGGACGGCGCGCCCAGGGGGGTAGGCGCGCCCCCTGCCTTGTGCCTTCCTCCCTTGTTTCTTGACGGCCACTCCAAGTCTCCTGGATCACGTTTGTTGAGAAAATCACGTTCCCGAAGGTTTCATTCCGTTTGGACTTCGTTTGATATTCCTTTTCTTTGAAACCCTAAAATAGGCAAAAAAACAGCAATTTGGGTTGGGCCTCCGGTTAGTAGGTTAGTCCCAAAAAAGATATAAAAGTGTAAAATAAAGCCCATTAACATCCAAAATAGATAATATAATAGCATGGAGCAATCAAAAATTATAGATACGTTGGAGACGTATCAGCATCCCCAAGCTTAATTCCTGCTCGTCCTCGAGTAGGTAAATGATAAAAAAGAATAATTTTTGATGTGGAATGCTTTATAACATGTTTCTCAATGTAATTTTTCTTTATTTTGGCATGAATATTCAGATCCATATCATTCAAGATAAAAGTTTAATATCGACGTAAAAATAATAATACTTCAAGCATACTAACTAAGCAATTATGTCTTGTCAAAATAACATGGCCAAAGAGAGTTATCCCTACAAAATCATACAGTCTGGCTATGCTCTATCTTCACCACACAAAATATTTAAATCATGCACAACCCCGATGAAAAGCCAAGCAATTGTTTCATACTTTTGATGTTCACAAACTTTTTCAATCTTCACGCAATACACGAGAGTGAGCCATGGATATAGCACTATGGTGGAATAGAATGGTGGTTGTGGAGAAGACAAAAAGGAGAAGATAGTCTCACATCAACTAGGCATATCAACGGGCTATGGAGATGCCCATTTAATAGATATCAATGTGAGTGCGTAGGGATTGCCATGCAACGGATGCACTAGAGCTATAAGTGTATGAATGCTCAACAAAAGAAACTAAGTGGGTGTGCATCCAACTTGCTTGCTCACGAAGACCTAGAGCATTTTTGAGGAAGCCAATCATTGGAATATACAAGCCAAGTTCTATAATGAAAATTTCCCACTAGTATATGAAAGTGATATCATAGGAGACTCTCTATCATGAAGATCATGGTGCTACTTTGAAGCACAAGTGTGGAAAAAGGATAGTAACATTGTCCCTTCTCTCTTTTTCTCTCATTATTTATTTATTTTTTCTTTGGGCCTCCTTTCTTTTTTCTTTTTTTGGCCTCTTTTCTTTTTTTCGTCTGGAGTCTCATCCCGACTTGTGGGGGAATCATAGTCTCCATCATCCTTTCCTCACTTGGGACAATGCTCTAATAATGATGATCATCACACTTTATTTACTTACAACTCAAGAATTACAACTCGATACTTAGAACAAGATATGACTCTATGTGAATGCCTTCGGCGGTGTACCAGGATGTGCTATGATGCATGAGTGACATGTATGAAAGAATTATGAATGGTGGCTTTGCCACAAATACGATGTCAGCTACATGATCATGCAAGCAATATGACAATGATGAAGCGTGTCATAATAACGGAACGATGGAAAGTTGCATGGCAATATATCTCGGAATGGCTATGGAAATGCCATAATAGGTAGGTATGGTGGCTGTTTTGAGGAAGGTATATGGTGGGTGTATGATACCGGCGAAAAGTGCACGGTATTCGAGAGGCTAGCAATGGTGGAAGGGTGGGAGTGCGTATAATCCATGGACTCAACATTAGTCATAAAGAACTCACATACTTGTTCAAAAATCTACAAGTTATCGAAACAAAGTATTACGCGCATGCTCCTAGGGGGGTAGATTGGTAGGAAAAGACCATCGCTCATCCTCGACCGCCACTCATAAGGAAGACAATCAATAAATAAATCATGCTCCGACTTCATCACATAATGGTTCACCATACTTGCATGCTACCGGAATCACAAACTTTAACACAAGTATTTATCAAATTCACAACTACTCAACTAGCATGACTCTAATATCACCATCTCCATATCTCAAAACAATTATCAAGAATCAAACTTCTCATAGTATTCAATGCACTTGTATGAAAGTTTTTATTATTGCCATGTTGTTCTAAAGGACTCTCAAAATAATATAAGTGAAGCATGAGAGAACAATAGTTTATATAAAACAAAACCACCACCATGCTCTAAAAGATATAAGTGAAGCACTAGAGCAAAAACTATATAACTCAAAGGATATAAGTGAAGCACATAGAGTATTCTAATAAATTCCCAATTGTGTGAGTCTCTCTCAAAAGGTGTGTACAGCAAGGATGATTGTGGTAAACTAGAAAGCAAAGACTCAAATCATACAAGACGCTCCAAGCAAAACACATATCATGTGGTGAATAAAAATATATCTCCAAGTAAAGTTACCGATAGACGAAGACGAAAGAGGGGATGCCTTCCGGGGCATCCCCAAGCTTAGGCTATTTGGTGTCCTTGAATTTTACCTTGGGGTGCCATGGGCATCCCCAAGCTTAGGCTCTTGCCACTCCTTGTTCCATATGTTGGGGAACGTAGTAATTTCAAAAAATTCCTACGCACACGCATGATCATGGTGATGCATAGCAACGAGAGGGGAGAGTGTCGTCCACGTACCCTCGTAGACCATTAAGCGGAAGCGTTATGACAACGCGGTTGATGTAGTCGTACGTCTTCACGATCGACCGATCCTCAGTACCGAACGTACGGCACCTCCTTGTTTAGCACACGTTCAGCTCGGTGACGTCCCACGAACTCACGATCCAGTAGAGCTCGGGCAAGAGTTTCGTCAGCACGACGGCGTGGTGACGATGTTGATGAAGCTACCGCAACAGGTCTTTGCCTAAACACCGCTACAGTATTACCGAGGTGGATTATGGTGGAGGGGGCACCGCACACGGCTGGGAGAGATCTTTGCGATCAACTTGTGTGTCCAGAGGTGCCCCCATGCCCCCGTATATAAAGGAGCAAGGGGGACAGGCGGCCGGCCAGGAGGAGGCGCGCCAGGGAGGAGTCGGAGAAGGGGGAAGGAGGAGGGAGAGAGGAAGGAAAGGGGGGCGCCGCCCCCCCTTGTCCAATTCGGACTAGAGGGAGAGGGGGCGCGCGGCCTTCCCTGGCCGCCCCTCCTCTTCTCCACTAAGGCCCATCTTGGCCCATTAAACCCCCGGGGGGTTCCGGTAACCCTCGGTACTCCGGTAAAACCCCGATTTCACCCGGAACACTTTCTATATCCAAATATAGGCTTCCAATATATCAATCTTTATGTCTCGACCATTTCGAGACGCCTCTTCATGTCCGTGATCACATCCGGGACTTTAAACTTCCTTCGGTACATCAAAACACATAAAGTCATAATATAACTGTCATCGAACTTTAAGCGTGCGGACCCTACGGGTTCGAGAACTATGTAGACATGACCGAGACATGTCTCCGGTCAATAACCAATAGCAGAACCTGGATGCTCATATTGGTTCCTACATATTCTACAAAGATTTTTATCGGTCAAACCGCACAACACTATACGTTGTTCTCTTTGTCATCGGTATGTTACTTGCCCGAGATTCGATCGTCGGTATCCAATACCTAGATCAATATCGTTACCGGCAAGTCTCTTTACTCATTTCGTAATACATCACCCCGTAACTAACTCATTAATTATCATGCTTGCAAGGCTTATAGTGATGTGTATTACTGAGAGGGCCCAGAGATACCTCTCCGACAATCGGAGTGACAAATCCTAATCTTGATCTATGCCAACTCAACAAGTACCATCGGAGACACATGTAGAGCACCTTTATAATCACCCAGTTACGTTGTGACGTTTGGTAGAACACAAAGTGTTCCTCCGGTATTCGAGAGTTGCATAATCTCATAGTCATAAGAACATGTATAAGTCATGAAGAAAGCAATAGCAGTAAACAAACGATCAAGTGCTAAGCTAACAGAATGGGTCAAGTTAATCACATCATTCTCCTAATGATGTGATCCCATTGATCAAATAACAACTCATGTCTATGGTTAGGAAACTTAACCATCTTTGATCAATGAGCTAGTCAAGTAGAGGCATACTAGTGACACTATGTTTGTCTATGTATTCACACATGTATTATGTTTCCGATTAGTACAATTCTAGCATGAATAATAAAAATTCATCATGAAATAAGGAAATAAATAATAACTTTATTATTGCCTCTAGGGCATATTTCCTTCAGTCTCCCACTTGCACTAGAGTCAATAATCTAGATTACACAGTAATGATTTTAACACCCATGGAGCCATGGTGCTGATCATGTTTTGCTCGTGGAAGAGGCTTAGTCAATGGGTCTGCAACATTCAAATCCGTATGTATCTTGCAAATCTCTATGTCTCCCACCTGTACTTGATCCTGAATGGAGTTGAAGCGTCTCATGATGTGCTTGGTTACCTTGTGAAATCTGGATTCCTTTGCCAAGGCAATTGCACTAGTATTGTCACAAAAGATTTTCATTGGACCCGATGCACTAGGTATTACACCTAGATCGGATATGAACTCCTTCATCCAGACTCCTTCATTCGCTGCTTCTGAAGCAGTAATGTACTCCGCTTCACATGTAGATCCCGCCACGACGCTCTGTTTTGAACTGCTCCAACTGACAGCTCCACCGTTTAATATAAATACATATCCGGTTTGCGATTTAGAATCGTCTGGATCAGGGTCAAAGTTTGCATCAACGTAGCCATTTACGATGAGCTCTTTGTCACCTCCATAAATGAGAAACATATCCTTGGTCCTTTTCTGGTACTTCAGGATGTTCTTGACCATTGTCTAGTGATCCACTCCTGGATTACTTTGATACCTCCCTGCTAGGCTAATAGCAAGGCACACATCAGGTCTGGTACACAGCATTGCATACATGATAGAGCCTATGGCTGAAGCATAGGGAACACTTTTCATTTTCTCTCTATCTTCTGCAATGGTTGGGCATTGAGTCTTACTAAACTTCACACCTTGTAACACAGGCAAGAACCGTTTCTTACCTTGATCCAGTTTGAACTTCTTCAAAACTTTATCAAGGTATGTGCTTTGTGAAAGTCCAATTAAGCGTCTTGTTCTATCTCTATAGATCTTGATTCCCAATATATAAGCAGCTTCACCGAGGTCTTTCATTGAAAAACTTTTATTCAAGTATCCTTTTATGTTGTCCAGAAATTCTATATCATTTCCAATCAACAATATGTCATCCACATATAATATTAGAAACGTTACGGAGCTCCCACTCACTTACTTGTAAATACAGGCTTCTCCAAAAGTCTGTATAAAACCATATGCTTTGATCACACTATCAAAACGTTTATTCCAACTCCGAGATGCTTGCACCAGTCCATAAATGGATCGCTAGAGCTTGCACACTTTGTTAGCTCCCTTTGGATCGATAAAACCTTCAGGTTGCATCATATGCAACTCTTCTTCCAGAAATCCATTTAGGAATGCAGTCTTTACATCCATTTGCCAAATTCCATAACCATAAAATGCGGCAATTGCTAACATGATTTAGACGTACTTAAGCATCGCTACGGGTGAGAAGGTCTCATCGTAGTCAACTCCTTGAACTTGTCGAAAACCTTTTGCAACAAGTCGAGCTTTGTAGACAGTAACATTACCGTCAGCGTCTGTCTTCTTCTTGAAGATCCATTTGTTCTCGATGGCTTGTCGATCATCGGGCAAGTCAACCAAAGTCCACACTTTGTTCTCATACATGGATCCCATCTCAGAGTTCATGGCCTCAAGCCATTTTGCGGAATCTGGGCTCATCATCGCTTCTTCATAGTTTGTAGGTTCGTCATGGTCAAGTAACCTGACCTCCAGAACTAGATTACCGTACCACTCTGGCGCGGATCTTGCTCTGGTTGACCTACGAGGTTCGGTAGTAACTTGATCTGAAGTTTCATGATCATCATCATTAGCTTCCTCACTAATTGGTGTAGATGTCACAGGAACTGGTTTCTGTGATGAACTACTTTCCAATAAGGGAGCAGGTACAGTTACCTCATCAAGTTCTACTTTCCTCCCACTCACTTCTTTCGAGAGAAACTCCTTCTCTAGAAAGGATCCATTCTTAGTAACGAATATCTTGCCTTCGGATCTGTGATAGAAGGTGTACCCAATAGTTTCCTTTGGATATCCTATGAAGACACATTTCTCTGATTTGGGTTCGAGCTTAACAAGTTGAAGTTTTTTCACATAAGCATCGCAGCCCCAAACTTTAAGAAACGCCAACTTTGGTTTCTTGCCAAACCATAGTTCATAAGGTGTCGTCTCAACGAATTTTGATGGTGCCCTATTTAACGTGAATGCAGCCGTCTCTAAAGCATAACCCCAAAATGATAGCGGTAAATCAGTAAGAGACATCATAGATCACACCATATCTAGTAAAGTATGATTATGACATTCAGACACACCATTACGCTATGGTGTTCCGGGTGGCATGAGTTGCGAAACTATTCTGCATTGTTTCAAATGTAGGCCAAACTCGTAACTCAAATATTCCCCTCCACGATCAGATCGCAGAAACTTTATTTTCTTATTATGATGATTTTCCACTTCACTCTGAAATTCTTTGAACTTTTCAAATGTTTCAGACTTATGTTTCATAAAGTAGATATACCCATATCTGCTCAAATCATCTGTGAAGGTGAAAATAACGATACCCGCCGCGAGCCTCAATATTCATCGAACCACATACATCAGTATGTATGATTTCCAACAAATCTGTTGCTCGCTCCATAGTTCTGGAGAAAGGCGTTTTAGTCATCTTGCCCATAAGGCATGGTTCGCAAGTACCAAGTGATTCCAAAAGTCCATCAATATGGAGTTTGTTCATGCGCTTTATACCAATATGACCCAAACGGCAGTGCCACAAATAAGTTGCACTATCATTATCAACTCTGCATCTTTTGGCTTCAACATTATGAATATGTGTATCACTACTATCGAGATTCAACAAGAATAGACCACTCTTTAAGGGTGCATCACCATAAAAGATATTACTCCTATAAATAGAACAACCATTATTCTCAGATTTAAATGAAGAACTGCCTCGCACCAAATAACAATTATTTAGGTCTAAAACTAATCCCAAAGGTAGATGTAGAGGTAGCGTGCCGACGGCGATCACATCGACTTTGGAACCATTTCCCACGCGCATCGTCACCTCGTCCTTAGCCAGTCTTCGCTTAATCTGTAGTCCCTGTTTCGAGTTGCAAATATTAGCAACAGAACCAGTATCAAATACCCAGTTGCTACTGCGAGCTCTGGTAAGGTACACATCAATAACATGAATATCACATATACCTTTGTTCACTTTGCCATCCTTCTTATCCGCCAAATACTTGGGGCAGTTCCACTTCCAGTGACCAATCTGTTTGCAGTAGAAGCACTCAGTCTCAGGCTTAGGTACAGACTTGAGTTTCTTCTCCTGAGCAGCAACTTGTTTGCCGTTCTTCTTGAGGTTCTCCTTCTTCTTACCTTTGCCCTTTTTCTTGAAACTGGTGGTCTTATTGACCATCAACACTTGATGCTCCTTCTTGATTTCTACCTCCGCAGCCTTTAGCATCGCGAAGAGCTCGGGAATAGTCTTATTCATCCCTTACATATTATATTTCATCATGAAGCTTTTGTAGATTGGTGGCAGTGATTGAAGAACTCTGTCAATGACACTATCAACGAGAAGATTAACTCCCAGTTGAGTCAAGTGATTATGATACCCAGACATTTTGAGTATATGCTCACTGACCTAACTATTCTCCTTCATCTTGCAGCTATTGAACTTATTGGAGACTTCATATCTCTCAATCCGGGCATTTGCTTGAAATATTAACTTCAACTCCTGGAACATCTCATATGCTCCATGACGTTCAAAACATCGTTGAAGTCCCGGTTCTAAGCCGTAAAGCATGGCACACTAAACTATCGAGTAGTCATCAGCTTTACTCTGCCAAACGTTCTTAACATTGTCAGCAGCATCTGCAGCAGGCCTGGCACCCAGCGGTGCTTCTAGGATGTAATTCTTCTGTGCAGCAATGAGGATAATACTCAAGTTACGGACCTAGTCCATGTAATTGCTACCATCATCTTTCAACTTTGCTTTCTCAAGGAACGCATTAAAATTCAACGGAACAACAGCACGGGCCATCTATCTACAACAACATAGATAAGCAAAATACTATCAGGTACTAAGTGCGTGATAAATTTAAGTTCAATTAATCATATTACTTAAGAACTCCCACTTAGATAGACATCCCTCTAATCATTTAAGTGATCACGTGATCCATGTCAACTAACCCATAATCGATCATCACGTGAAATGGAGTAGTTTTCAATGGTGAACATCACTATGTTGATCATATCTATTATATGATTCACGCTCAACCTTTCGGTCTCAGCGTTCCAAGGCCATGTCTGCATATGCTAGGCTCGTCAAGTTTAACCTGAGTATTCTGCGTGTGCAAAACTGGCTTGCACCCGTTGTAGATGGACGTAGAGCTTATCACACCCGATCATCACGTGGTGTCTCGGCACGACGAACTTTGGCAACGGTGCATACTCAGGGAGAACACTTTTATCTTGGAATTTAGTGAGAGATCATCTTATAATGCTACCGTCAAACAAAAGCAGAATAATATGCATAAAGGATAAACATCACATGCAATCAATATAAGTGATATGATATGGCCATCATCATCTTGTGCTTGTGATCTCCATCTCCGAAGCATCGTCATGATCACCATCATCACCGGCGCGACACCTTGATCTCCATCGTAGCATCGTTGTCGTCTCGCCAACTATTGCTTCTACGACTATCGCTACCGCTTAGTGACAAAGTAAAGCAATTATAGGCGATTGCATTGCATACAATAAAGCGACAACCATATGGCTCCTGCCAGTTGCCGATAACTCCATTACAAAACATGATCATCTCATACAATAAATATAGCATCATGTCTTGACCATATCACATCACAACATGCCCTACAAAAACAAGTTAGACGTCCTCTACTTTGTTGTTGCATGTTTTACGTGGCTGCTACGGGCTGAGCAAGAACCGTTCTTACCTACGCATCAAAAGCACAACAATAGTTCGTCAAGTTGGTGTTGTTTTAACCTTCTCAAGGACCGGGCGTAGCCACACTCGGTTTAACTAAAGTTGGAGAAACTGACACCCGCCAACCACCTGTGTGCAAAGCACGTCAGTAGAACCAGTCTCGCGTAAGCGTACGCGTAATGTCGGTCCGTGCCGCTTCATCCAACAATACTGCCGAACCAAATTATGACATGCTGGTAAGCAGTATGACTTGTATCGCCCACAACTCACTTGTGTTCTACTTGTGTAAATAACATCAACGCATAAAACCTGTCTCGGATGCCACTGTTGGGGAACGTAGTAATTTCAAAAAAATTCCTACGCACACGCAGGATCATGGTGATGCATAGCAATGAGAGGGGAGAGTGTCGTCCACATACCCTCGTAGACCGTTAAGTGGAAGCTTTATGACAACGCGGTTGATGTAGCCATACATCTTCATGATCGACCGATCCTCAGTACCGAATGTACAGCACCTCCGCGTTCAGCACACATTCAGCTTAGTGACGTCCCGCGAACTCACGATCTAGTAGAGCTCAAGGAAGAGTTTCGTCAGCACGACGGCGTGGTGACGATGTTGATGAAGCTACCGCAGCAGGGCTTTGCCTAAACACCGCTACAGTATTACCGAGGTAGATTATGGTGGAGGGGGGCACCGCACACGGCTGGGAGAGATCTTTGCGATCAAATTGTGTGTCTAGAGGTGCCCCCCGCCCCCGTATATAAAGGAGCAAGGGGGAGAGGCGGCCGGCCAGGAGGAGGCACGCCAGGGAGGAGTCCTACTCCCTCCTTTCCTAGTTGGAGTAGGAGAAGGGGGAAGGAGGAGGGAGAGAGGAAGGAAAGGGGGGCTGTCGGTGTCAAAACCGGCAGATCTCGGGTAGGGGGTCCTGAACTGTGCGTCTACGCCGGATGGTAACAGGAGGCAAGGGACACGATATTTTACCCAGGCGGGCCCTCTTGATGGAGGTAAAACCCTACGTCCTGCTTGATTAATATTGATGATATGGGTGTTACAAGAGTAGATCTACCACGAGATCAGAGAGGCTAAACCCTAGAAGCTAGCCTATGGTATGATTGTATGTTATGGTTGTTGTCCTACGGACTAAAACCCTTCGGTTTATATAGACACCGGAGAGGGTTAGGGTTACACAAGGTCAATTACAAAGGAGGAGATATCCATATACATATTGCCTAGCTTGCCTTCCACGCCAAGTAGAGTCCCATCCGGACACGAGACGAAGTCTTCAATCTTGTATCTTCACAGTCTAACAGTCCGGCCAGTGGAGATAGTCCGGCTGTCCGGAGACCCCCTAATCTAGGACTCCCTCAGTAGCCCCTGAACCAGGCTTCAATGACGATGAGTCCGGCGCGCAGTATTGTCTTCGGCACTGCAAGGCGGGTTCCTTCTCCGAATACATCACAAGAGAATTTGAATACGAGGATAGTGTCCGACCCTACAAAATAAGTTCCACATTCCACCGTAGAGAGAATAATATTTCCGCAGATCTAATTTGCTGGCTTGTTTTGGCAACACGACATTACGTCATGGCCCGGTGATTATTCGAACCGTTTCTTTTAACAAGCCCCGCACATAATGCGAGGCAGTTTTTCGACACGTCTTGTCAAAGCAGAGATTGTGTCCCCTTATTACGGGATTCTCATCAATACGGGCGTGGGTAACCCAACCGCGCCATCAATTGCGGCGCTTGGGGGATAAGCGAGTTTTACCAGGCAAGTGGGGATGCTTAATTTTGTCCGCCCATATAAAGGGATAAGGATTCACCTTTCTATCCACGCCTTCTTCCTCCTCTGCTCATCTGCTCCCGCACACTCGAGCTCTAGCGCCCAAGCTCTCACTTCCATCTCAACCTTCTCCAACCATGTCCGGAGCGGGAGGCAAGTGGATGTTCTCCTCCGTCACGGAGGGAGACGTCAAGAAACTGAGGAGAGCCGGATACCTGCCCAACGACATCGCGCACCGGCTCCCAAATGAGGGGCAGCTCATCCCCACCCCCAGGCCCCATGAGAGGGTGGTATTCCTCACCCATTTCCTCCACGGACTGGGATTCCCTCTCCATCCCTTCGTCCGGGGGCTCATGTTTTATTACGGCCTGGATTTCCATGATCTGGCCCCGAACTTCATCCTCAACATCTCGGCGTTTATCGTCGTGTGCGAGGCCTTCCTCCGCATCAAGCCCCACTTCGGCTTATGGCTGAAGACCTTCAATGTCAAGCCGAAGGTAGTGAGCGGCCGCCAGGCGGAGTGCGGAGGCGCCATGGTGGGCAAGATGCCCAACATAACATGGCTCGAGGTCTCCTTTGTGGATACCGTAAAGGGGTGGCAATCGGGGTGGTTCTATATCACCGAGCCGCGCCACCCCGCATGGGTAGCGGCTCCCAAGTTCCGATCTGGCATCCCCATGCGGCTCACCTCCTGGAAAGAGAAGGGCCTGTCCTGGGGTAATTCAAAAGAGCTGACCGGACTCCAGACATGTATTCAAAACATGGTGGACAAGAAGCTCAAGCTCGTCAACATAGTCCAGGTTATGCTCATCCGCCGGATACTCCCATGCCAACAACGGGAGTTCACCTTGTGGGAGCTCAACCCGGCGCAGCACCGAACTCTGAACAGGCTCTTCGACACGACTCATGAAGATGCCTGGAGGGTGATGTTCAAGGGCGCCGTGGTCCCTCCCCCCATTACTGAGGATCGCGGATTCAGCGCGAAGCGCCAAGCCAGTGCGGTAAGCTGTTTTACCTTTCACAGGATACTTGTTTTCTATATAGATTGACTCTATGCGGGATCTAAACTCCCATGCCTTTGACAGGACTGGCAGAAGATGGCCGGACAGATCGACTATCCAGCTCCTTTGCCCGAAGGCCCCGCAGACGCCCTTCTTGCGAAGATGTTGACTCCGGCCCCTTATAAGGTGCCGGAGAAGACCAAGAAGGCCAAGGGAGCTCAAAAGAGTTCCCGATGCCAGGCGTCATCAGACTCACCGTCCGATGACTCTGCGGCGCTCTCTTCCCCTGAAGACGAGGAAGAGGAAGAAGAAGCTCCCCCACCGACTGGGGGAGACAAGAAAAGGAAGGCCGCCCCAACTGGGGAGGCCGGGGGGTCCAAGAAGGGAAGGACTCTCCTTCCGGACAGCTCCACCGCCGCCGACGAAAGCGAAGACGAGTGGTTGCCCAGGGCCAAGCCCCCAGGGAGGTCGTAAGTATTCGGATACCAAAGTTACCCATAGGATTCCTTTGTCGCACTTACTTTTCCTAACGTCGAACACAATTGTGCAGGCCGCCCCGAGCCAATATCGAGGTATCATCGGACGGCTCCCTGGGCTCGTCGGACATGGATAGTGATCCAGTCCCGACCGCCACCTCCCCTCATCCAGCCGACGACACCGAGGTGTTGTCTCAAGAGGCACCGGATCGAGGGGGGACAGTCCCGGAGGCGCCTCAAGGCGACCTTCCGGACTCCGGGAGCCGAGGGGACGGGGTCCCCGAGAGCTTCGAGTTCAGCCCTCAGCCGAACACCGCGCCGGATCCTCCAACGGTTCCGGACTCGGGCAGGCGGTCCCCTTCTAAGAGGGGCAAAACGCCAGTGCCAGTGACCTCCGCCCATCCGGAGGCATCGGACAGCCTGCTGGAAGCGCTTCGCAGCGCTTCCATCAACGAGGAGCACCGCACCATCATGAGTGCGCTGATCCAGAAGGTTCAGTCCGCCAAGAGCGGATTGACTGAAGCTTGTGCCAGCCTTCTAACAGGCTTCGAGGTAAGTGTGTTAAAATGTAGTAGAAGTATTACCGCATAGACAGTAGCCCCTGATACTTTGTTCGGTGTTCACAAAGAAAAGCCAAACAGAGGATCAAATAATATCGCAGGAGTCTAATATAAGTGTGTCAATATGCATATGCAGGCTTCTCTGCTGGCATCCGCCGCACTAACTGCGGAGGTCGCCGTACTGAAGCAGGACCTTGATGGGTCCAAGAAAGAGCTCGGCCTTGCCAAGAGGCAGCTCGAGGAGAACGAGGGTGAGTAATACCCCATCTATAGATATGTATATATATATATAAGGACGCGATTGCAAAATGACAGGATCATTGTATGTTTTGCCAGGGGCCACGACCGAGGTGGCGACCTTGAAGCAAGCGCTGACCAAGGCCGAAGATACAGCGGCCAAGGAGCGCACCGAGCGAGAGAGGCACGAGGCTCAGGTGGGCAAGGTGCAGCAAGAGCTCCAGGCTCTCATGACGAAGCACGAGGCGTTGGAGCTTGACTTGAAGACGCAAGAGTCTGAGCTTGCCGCGGCCCATGAGAGCGCGAAGAGTGCCAAGGCCGAGGCCCAGAAGGCCCTTCAGGAGATCGACGCGATGAAGAAGATAGTGGCGGGTAAGGCTTTCTATATGCAAATCAAGCATGTAAAAGTGAATTGTCGATTACTTACCCGAATCCGAAGCTCTTCAGGAGCATTCGTAGATTTGCCCCGCAGTGTGTCTGATGCCGCACAATTTTACCAGGCCGAGGACGGAAGCTCGATGGAGAAGTTGTTCTGGTCTCAGTATGCTGAGGCCGAACATCTGGTGCCAATGAGCGACCAGGTGAAGCAGATGGTCGAGCTACATAAGGCGGTCGATCATGCCATGAAGGGCTTCATAGTCCGGTTGTGGCCTGGCGACGCCCTTCCGAACAGCTTCTTTGGCCTGGTGAAGCGGCTTGTGGATGCCTGCCCATGGCTGAGGTCGTCAAGCGATCCGTCTGCATTGAAGGTGCACGTCGGGCTTTCGCCCGTGTAAAAATGCAGTGGGTCAAGCTAGGCGCCGTGAAGCTGATCAAGGAGGGGCCGCCGGAGGGCAAGGAGCACCGCCACTCCGAGATGTACTACGAGCGTGTTCTGCCGGGTGCCCGTCTTATCGCGGATGAGTGTTCACAAAATGTAATATTTGAATGAGACTTGCTCGTTTTGTCCTGTATGTATGAAAACTTGTATCGTACTCGCTATGCAACGCTTGTTAGAATTTAAAATATTACCTTCTATTTGGTTGTTTATCCAATCTGAGAGATGGCTAGTCCTCGGCTTCTGCCCCCATGCCACGAGTGCTGGGGTGTTCGGGATAAACCTGAGCACTCTTGTTCCCATGTTTGGGTCCTTCGAGGGAGGTGCTCAGCACAACGAACAAGGCAACCGGACTAATAATGCTTTATCACTCTCACTTAGCCATAGAATTCTATAATTTTAAATTTCGGCGAAGCCCCTGGTATTCGGAAGGCCGAATTTGGGGCGCGATACATGCCTGTAAGCCGGACAGAGCCAGCCCCTCGCCCTAAGCGGCATAAGTCTTTAGGGACTCGAAAAACCTCGCCGAACAGCGACCAGTCTCTCGCCTTATCATGACAGTCAGTTTTAGCTTTCTCTACTAAGGTGCTTAGCCCGGCAGAACCGGGGCACAATCACAGTAGTTCTCCTAGTGCTACCTTAGCCGATAGAGCGGAACGTAAGGTACCAAAACATAGGAGCCGGGTAAACCCAACATTTGACCAAAGACATGATTCGGAGCTGATGCATATAATGCTATAAGTTCGGGGTGCCGCACTTGTGAAAGTGTTCGGACTTTTCACACCGCATTGTGGGGTATGTGAGCCCCTGGTGTGTTGGCCGTACCAGAGTGTACGGTTGCAAGGCGTCATTAATGAACACACACACACACATATATATATATATATATAAAACAAGAATGCAATAATAGCTGTAATGTCATGCATTGTTTATTGAAAATTGCGTTAAAGCAGAGTAATACAGATAGTGTGATAAGCAAAAGAGTAGGACTATGTCCCTTCCAAGGGCGAGCTGAGGAATGATCTAAAATCTTTAATCAAACTGGGAATTCCGTTGTATAACATAGATGTCTGCCTCCTTGGTTGATGTATCATGTGTTCGGCAATAGAGCTGCCAGACCGTGTTTCCAGAGATGAAAGTCCTGAAAGAAAAAAGAAAAATAACCAAATGGGAAGCCCCTAGTGCGGTTTAGGCCGCGTTTTGGGGCGTGCCGCAGTTGTGCCCCCCCTCCCCACCTGTGCCCATGGTATTTTTAATGCGTAATTATGTACGCGCGGCACGAATATCGCCGTTGGGCTGGGATTGGGGTGGCCGCCGTATTGCTACGAGAGCTCAGATCGCGCCAGGCGGTCTATTTGCCAATTGCCCTGGGCGTGCTTGAAGGTGTCCGAGCTTTGAAACGCCGAACTGGTAGATTGCCTTGAGAGGCTGCTTTGTGCTTCTGCTGCAAGGGTCGCGGTGTGCTCCTATGTTCAGAGAGAGCGCTCTGTGTTTCCATTGACTGTAATAACTCCTTGAGGTCCTGGCATCTTGAGCTTGAGGTATGCATAATGCGGTACCACATTGAATCTAGCAAATGCGGTTCGTCCGAGCAGCGCGTGATAACCACTGCGGAACGGGACTATATCGAAGATTAATTCTTCGCT
Organism: Triticum urartu; assembly: GCF_056163025.1. Taxonomy (NCBI): domain Eukaryota; kingdom Viridiplantae; phylum Streptophyta; class Magnoliopsida; order Poales; family Poaceae; genus Triticum; species Triticum urartu. Next base: position 67,017,897 of record NC_141876.1, on the reverse strand, counting down.
ACGGAAGTTATCCGGGGATCCGAAGACCACTTCTAGTGTAATTGAGCCTGTGCAATGGGCCTCTACGCCTGGAATGACGCCCGTAAAGGTCGTTTTTGTGGGTTTGATCCTTGAGGGGTCTATACCCATTTTGCGCACTGTGTCCTGATAAAGCAGGTTCAGGCTGCTGCCGCCGTCCATAAGGACTCGAGTGAGGTGAAATCCGTCGATGATTGGGTCTAGGACCAGTGCGGCGAATCTGCCATGACGGATACTAGTGGGGTGGTCCCTGCGATCGAAGGTGATCGGACAGGAGGACCAAGGGTTGAACTTTGGGGCGACTGGCTCCAACGTATATACGTCCCTGAGCACATGCTTCCGCTCCCTCTTGGGGATGTGGGTTCGTGTTCGTCTCCTACATCATCGTCCATACCGTCGATGTCTTCGGAGTCGAAGTCGAGCATGTCGGTTAAATCATCGACAGTGGCTACGAAGTGGGTGGTGGGTGGGTGTCAAATTTCTTCATCTTCGGCATCCCAATCCTGTTGGCCATAATCCGGCCAGGGCTCTCCTGACAAAGAGAGAGTCCTTAGTGAATTCAGAATGTCGCTGAGGGGCGAGTGCCGAAAGATATTCGCGGTGGTGAATTGCATGATCGGCGCCCAATCGGATTCGATTGGCAGGGGCGCGGACGGTTCGGAGTCCGGGATAAAGTCCGGCACCTTGGAGTCACGGGCTGCGCAGAGGTTTATGCTGGTGTTTGGCTCGATCACCGTCGAGACTGCAGCCCCTGAGGTGGTGTCTAGCCACCCATCCTCGATTGGCGCAGTTTGCTCTGAGCTAAGGGTCGGAGCAGATGTGGGCGCGGCCTCTCGAGTACTGTTCGGAGGCAGAGCTAGGTCATACCCATCGCGACACGGGGGCGCGCCCGGCTGTGGCTCGAATCCGTCGAAGATCAAGTCTCCGCGGATGTCGGCCGTGTAGTTCAAACTTCCAAATCTGACCTGATGGCCAGGGGCGTAGCTTTCAATCTGCTCCAAATGGCCAAGCGAATTAGCCCGCAGTGCAAAGCCGCCGAATACGAAGATCTGTCCGGGGGAAAAGTCTCACCCTAGACCGCATCGCTATCGATGATAATAGGAGCCATCAAGCCTAACGGCGACAACACAAATGAACTCTCAATGAAAGCACCAATGTCGGTGTCAAAACCGGCGGATCTCGGGTAGGGGGTCCTGAACTGTGCGTCTAGGCCGGATGGTAACAGGAGGCAAGGGACACGATGTTTTACCCAGGTTCGGGCCCTCTTGATGGAGGTAAAACCCTACGTCCCGCTTGATTAATATTGATGATATGGGTGTTACAAGAGTAGATCTACCACGAGATCAGAGAGGCTAAACCCTAGAAGCTAGCCTATGGTATGATTGTATGTTATGGTTGTTGTCCTACGGACTAAAACCCTTCGGTTTATATACACACCGGAGAGGGTTAGGGTTACACAAGGTCGGTTACAAAGGAGGAGATATCCATATACGTATTGCCTAGCTTGCCTTCCACGCCAAGTAGAGTCCCATCCGGACACGAGACGAAGTCTTCAATCTTGTATCTTCACAGTCTAACAGTCCGGCCAATGGAGATAGTCCGGCTGTCCGGAGACCCCCTAATCCAGGACTCCCTCAGGGGCGCCCCCCCTCCTTGTCCAATTTGGACTAGAGGGATAGGGGCGCGCGGCCTGCCCTGGCTGCCCCTCCTCTTCTCCACCAAGGCCCATCTTGGCCCATTAAACCCCCGGGGGCGGGGGGTTTGGTAACCCCCGGTACTCCGGTAAAATCCCGATTTCACCCGGAACACTTCCGGTATCCAAATATAGGCTTCCAATATATCAATCTTTATGTATCTACCATTTCGAGACTCCTCGTCATGTCCATGATCACATCCGAGACTCCGAACTTCCTTCGGTACATCAAAACACATAAACTCATAATATAATCGTCATCGAACTTTAAGTGTGCAGACCCTACGGGTTCGAGAACTATGTAGACATGACCAAGACATGTCTCCGGTCAATAACCAATAGCGGAACCTGGACGCTCATATTGGTTCCTACATATTCTATGAAGATCTTTATCGGTCAAACCGCACAACACTATACGTTGTTCTCTTTGTCATCGGTATGTTACTTGCCCGAGATTCGATCGTCTATATCCAATACCTAGTTCAATCTCGTTACCGACAAGTCTCTTTACTCGTTCCATAATACATCACCCCATAACTAACTCATTAGTTATCATGCTTGCAAGGCTTATAGTGATGTGTATTACCGAGAGGGCCCAGAGATACCTCCCTGACAATCAGAGTGACAAATCCTAATCTTGATCTATGCCAACTCAACAAGTACCATCGGAGACACTTGTAGAGCACCTTTATAATCACCCAGTTACGTTGTGACGTTTGGTAGCACACAAAGTGTTCCTCCGGTATTCGGGAGTTGCATAATCTCATAGTCATAAGAACATGTATCAGTCATGAAGAAAGCAATAGCAGTAAACAAACGATCAAGTGCTAAGCTAACGGAATGGGTCAAGTCAGTCACATCATTCTCCTAATGATGTGATCTCATTGATCAAATAACAACTCATGTCTATGGTTAGGAAACTTAACCGTCTTTGATCAATGAGCTAGTCAAGTAGAGGCGTACTAGTGACACTATGTTTGTCTATGTATTCACACATGTATTATGTTTCCAGTTAATACAATTCTAGCATGAATAATAAACATTTATCATGAAATAAGGAAATAAATAATAACTTTATTATTGCCTCTAGGGCATATTTCCTTCACCATAATCCATCAAATCTTCAGCCAAAACTTGAAAACTTCACAACACAAAACTCAAAATAGAAAATCTCGTGAGCCCCGTTAGCGAAAGAAAACAAAACACCACTTCAAGGTACTGTAATGAACTCATTCTTTATTTATATTGGTTAGATTAATTTCTCAGTCCCTCTAGTCGGGTGGGCGCCGGCCGGCCGGATCCCCCTGAAAACCGTACGTCCGGGTCTCCCCGCATGCGGCTCACGCCATTTGAGGTGGCCCATTAAACCTGCTGTATTCCAACTTATCTACTCCCTCCGTTCCAAATTACTTGTCTTAGATTTGTCTAGATACAGAGGTATCTAGCACTAAAATGAGTCTAGAATCATCCGTATCTAGACAAATCCAAGACAAGTAATTCGGAACGGAGGGAGTATGGTTTATAAACTCTTTTACTAGCCATAGATTCATCAAAATAAGCAGTCAACACAAGAAAAATAGAATCTGTCAAAAACAAAACAGTCTGTAGTAATCTGTAGCTAACGCAAGTTCTGGAACCCCAAAAATTCTAAAATAAATTGCCGGACATGAGGAATTTATCTACTCCCTCCGTTCTTTGATATAAGGTGTATAGATTTTTGAGGAAAAACCCAAAATATAAGGTGTATTGAGTTGCACCACTCGTATGGATAATTTTTTTGGGGATTCGATTACATTTCCTTATATTAGGCAAGCTTCTTTATTTTCTCATGCCAATTAGTCAGGTGTAATCTTGCCCAAAACTTGTGAAATTTTCCCTCCACATGTGTTCTTCAATTTTTGTGCCAAAAACTATACACCCTATATTTAGGAACGGAGGGAGTATTAATCATCTGCAAAAATAATTAACTAAATAGAACCTTTAAAATAAAAATGGCAGCAATTCTCGTGAGCGCTAAAGTTTCTGTTTTTTACAGCAAGATCAAGAGGACTTTCCCCAAGTCTTCCCAACGGTTCTACTTGGCAAAAACAGTAATTAAACACAAAAAACACAACCAAAACAGAGGCTAGATAAATTATTTATTACTAAACAGGAGAAAAAAGAAAGGAATAAAAATAAAATTGGGTTGCCTCCCAACAAGCGCTATCGTTTAACGCCCCTAGCTAGGCATAAAAGTGAAGATAGATCTAGGTATTGCCATAATAATAGGATAGATCACGAAAACTCACTGCATATTCTCTACGTTCAGCAGCAAGTTTTCTTTGAGGCAAGCAAAAGTAATCAAAAGGGCTAAATTTAATGGGACAGAAGTCCCCAAGATCAATTTTGGGAGGTATAGGTTCCTCCTTTGGCCCTTCATATTGCACAACCAATTAATCATTATAAGCGTTCTTTTGACAAAACTTCGTGAGCCTGTACTCGGGAGAATATCCTAGCTCATTATTTCGGATAGCAAAATCATTATTAAGTTCGGAAATTCTATCAACTAGAACATGGGGAGGAACCTTTTTCCTAAGGTTCTCATTAAAAGCAACATAGTCTAGAGATTGAAAACGCATTATTTCCTCTTGATCAAAGAGGATTGCCTCTATGGGAGGACGGCCAACATCCACCCTATAGTGCGCAAAGATTTCTTTGGCCTCTCTTAATATAAATCTGAATTCATGAGCCAAAAAGATAGTAGCGGCACGCTTAACAGAAGAATGCTCAATATTAGAAAATTCTAGGAAAATTCTTTGTATGCAAGGATGCATGTGCATAAATTGCCTTTCAAGTTCAACTACAAGCATGGCGATAGCGTCCGCAAGACTACTAGTTCTATGAAGAATAGAACTGCCCATAGAAGGCAAAGCACCGGCACAAGTAAAGAAATCTTGGATAACTCCCTTCCCGGTAATATTACTGCTACCAATCCGAAACTTTTTAGTGTGTAAAATAGTAGGATTTTCAAGAGGGTCATCAATAGCATCAAAATTTTCCATATTATTATCCTTATCAACGATAACCTCCCCAGTTTCAGACATGATGGCAACAAATTGCAAAAAGAACGAGCACCCAGAAGGCAGGGAGAAACAAGAGGCGAACGGAAAGAGAGGGAGAGAGGAGAAGAGGGCGAATAAAACGGCAAGGGTGAAGTGGGGCAGAGGAAAACGAGAGGCAAATGGAAAATAATGTAATGCGAGGGATAAGAGTTTGTGATGGGTACTTGGTATGTCTTGACTTGACTTGACTTGGCGCGAATCTCCCCGGCAACGGCGCCAGAAATCCTTCTTGCTACCTCTTGAGCACTGCGTTGGTTTTCCCTTGAAGAGGAAAAGGTGATGCAGTAAAGTAGCATAAGTATTTCCCTCAGTTTTTGAGAACCAAGGTATCAATCCAGTAGGAGGCCACACATGAGTCCCTCCCACCTACACAAACAAATAAACTCCTCGCAACCAACGCGATAAAGGGGTTGTCAATCCCTTCACGGTCACTTACGAGAGAGAGATCTGATAGATATGATAAGATAATATTTTTGGTATTTTTATGATAAAGAGAAATAAAGATGCAAGTAAAATAAATGGCAAAGGAAATAACTAAGTATTGGAAGATTAATATGATGGAAAATAGACCCGGGGGCCATAGGTTTCACTAGTGGCTTCTCTCGAGAGCATAAGTATTACGGTGGGTAAACGAATTACCGTCGAGCAATTGATAGAATTGAGCCTAGTTATGAGAATATCTAGGTATGATCATGTACATAGGCATCACGTCTGAGACAAGTAGACCGAAACCATTCTGCATCTACTACTATTACTCCACATGTCGACCGCTATCCAGCATGCATCTAGAGTATTAAGTTCAAGAGAGCAGAGTAATGCTTTAAGGAAGATGACATGATGTAGAGGGATAAACTCATGCAATATGATATAAACCCCATCTTTTTATCCTCGATGGCAACAATACAATACGTATCGGTTCCCTTTCTGTCACTGGGATCGAACACCGCAAGATTGAACCCAAAGCTAAGCACTTCTCCCATTGCAAGAAAGATCAAACTAGTAGGCCAAACCAAACTGATAATTCGAAGAGACTTGCAAAGATAAACCAATCATATATAAAATAATTTAGAGGAAAATCAAATATTGTTCATAGATAATCTGGATCGTAAACCCACAATTCATCAGATCTCGCCAAACACACCGCAAAATAAGATTATATCGAATAGATCTCTAGGAAAATCGAGGAGAACTTTGTATTGAGATCCAAAGAGAGAGAAGAAGCCATCTAGCTAATAACTATGGACCCGAAGGTCTAAAGTAAACTACTCACACATCACCGGAGAGGCCATGGAGTTGATGTAGAGGCCCTCCGTGATCAATGCCCCTTCCGGTGGAGCTCCGGAAAAGGCCCCAAGATGGGATCTCTCGAGTACAGAAGGTTGCGGCGGTGGAATTAGGTTTTCGTGGTGCTCCTGGATGTTTGGGGGGTACGTGGATATATATAGGAGGAAGAAGTACGTCGGTGGAGCAATGAAGGGCCCACGAGAGTGGAGGGTGCGCCCAGGGGGTAGGCACGCCCCTGCCTCGTGCCTTCTTCCCTTGTTTCTTGACGGCCACTCCAAGTCTCCTGGATCACGTTTGTTAAGAAAATCACGTTCCTGAAGGTTTCATTCCGTTTGGACTCTGTTCGATATTCCTTTTCTTCGAAACCCTAAAATAGGCAAAAAAAACAACAATTTGGGTTGGGCCTCTGGTTAGTAGGTTAGTCCCGAAAATGATATAAAAGTGTAAAATAAAGCACATTAACATCCAAAATAGATAATATAATAGCATGGAGCAATCAAAAATTATAGATACGTTGGAGACGTATCAACCACGTCGTGGAAGAGACCATGTGGGGTGACCTCCAGCGGAATAAGACGGAGCGCGTACAGCGGCAGGGCTACGGGTGTGCGTCCGCAAGACCACGAAGATCAAGTGGCACCTCTGGTATTTGTCCTTCCATTTCGCAGAGGAGAAGGAGAGGCTGGTCGTCATGCCGGAGCAGCTGTTCACAATGGTGGAGGGCATGCTCCACGGGGCCACCATGTGCCTTGCCATGAGCCCAAGTGAGTGGACGGTCATCGGCGTGCTACAGCAGGAGGACACAAGGTTCGTCTACGACCTCAAGGATGCCAAACTGTCCTTTGTGTCAGAGTCGTGCTCTCAGGACACCGCCGGTGTGCATTAAACTGAAGTGAATGAACCGGCAGCAGTGCTTCCCATGGACGTTCAACATGGGTAGCCAATTGTTGCTTGTAAACTCCATTCAATAAAAGGGAAACGCTCAGAATTCAGAATCCACCATTACTCTCCCGCGTCTTCGGCCTCGTGCATGCGGCAGGCTTCATGTGTCCTCTCGCCTTCTTCCTTGTCTCTCTTCCTCGTCCGAATGAACGATTTTCCCGTTCCTCCCTAAGAAATGGTGATGCTCCTCGTAATTGAGTCATGGTGCCATTTCCAACGGCCAGCGGTGCCGGAACACCATCCCGCTGCTTTGGGATGGCGAGGCGCTTCTACAGTAACCAGCTGACATCCGCTCCCATGTGGATGGCTTCTATAGATCTCTCTTCTCGGCCACCCCAAGAAGGCGATTTGCTCTTGCTCCGGACTTTTGGCCCGTTCACCAGCGCATCTTGCCGGCTGAGAACGAGGCTCTTACGGCCCCTTTTTTGGAGGAGGAGGTCTGGTTAGCCATTAAGGGTATGAACTCGGCTTCCACCCCGGGCCCGGATGGCCTCCCGGTGAAGTTCTTCCAGACTTTCTAGAATGTTATTAAGCAGGAGGTGATGGCACTCTTCGAGGAGTTCTTTGTGGGCGCCATCGACCTCACCCGCCTGAACTATGGAATCACCACGTTGATACCGAAAGTTCCTGGAGCTTCGGACATTCATCAGTTCCGCCCTATCATGGTTATCAATGTGATCTTCCATATCCTGGCTAAGGGGTACGCCAATAGGGTGTCCCCGCTTGCCGACCGGATCACCCACCCAGACCAAGCGGCGTTCATTTGTGGCCGATATATCCTAGATGGCATCATTGTCCTTAACGAGGTCCTGCGTGAGGTTCACAACAAAAACCTCAAGGAGGTTTTCCTCAAGATCGACTTCCACAAGGCCTATGACATGGTCGGCTGGCCCTTCCGTAGGGAAGTATTGCTCCGGAAGGGATTCGACGACCGGTGGGTTACTAGGGTGATGCAAATGGTTACCTCCAGATGGACTGCTATGAACATTAACGGGGAAATCGATCCCTACTTCCCCACTTCCTGTGTGGTTAGGTCGGGCGACCCATTCTCCCTTTTTTGTTCAACATGGTGGTGGATGCCCTCGCATCCATACTAGATCAGGCCAAAGCTGCTAGACATATCCATGGCCTAGTTCCCCACCTGGTGGGCGGCAAGGGGGTTTCCCTCCTGCAATATGCCGACGACACTATCATCATGGTGGAAGGCTCTGTGACAGACATCACGAACTTGAAATTCCTTCTGCTCTATTTCCAGCAAATGTCGGGCCTCAAAATTAACTTCAACAAGAGCGAGGTGATGGTGCTTGGCTACTTCGCCACGGAACGCTAGAGTATTCCGGACCACCTTAACTGCCAGCTGGGCTCCTTCCCCATGTCTTACCTGGGGACACCCATTAGCAACACTAGGCTGACCGTGGCCGAGCTAAGACCACGGTGAATAAGCTCCAACACCGCATTGAGCCTTGGCGGGGTAGGTGGCTGTCCAAAGCAGCTCGGACAATCCTCATAAATTCATCACTATCTATCCTGCTCCTGTTCATCATGAGCTTCTACAACCTGCTGGAGACATTGCATCATGCGATCGCCAAGATCCAGGTACGTTTGTTATGGGTACGCGAGGGATACAAGCAGGAGTACCATATGGTACGATGGCCGGAAATCTGCAAGCCGCGGGATTAGGGCAGACTGGGGATTATGTCCTCCAAGCGCATGAACATTGCCCCCTATCCCATTGGTTGTGGCGGATCGCTAAGGGAGAGGGCGGCTTGTGGTTGGACATTTGTCGGAGCTGGGGTTCCGGCAGACCCTTGAGGTTCGAACACTGGGGTGCACGCGAAGGTTTTCTCCCTATCGATCCACGCCCTAGCTCTCTAAGATCTCGCAGACGAGCACGACGAACTCTCAACACAGAAAGACACAAGATTTATACTGGTTCGGGCCACCGTTGTGGTGTAATACCCTACTCCAGTGTGGTGGTGGTGGATTGCCTCTTAGGCTAATGATGAACAGTACAAGAGGAAGAATAGCCTCTTGAGGTCGAGGTGTTCTTGCGTTTGGTGAGCTTGTGTGTGTGAGGATCGGAATCAGCTGCCGACTTGTGATGGTGTCGATCTGATGCCCCTCATGGTGGTGGCTAGTTCTACTTATATAGGCCCTGGTCCTCTCCCCAAATATTGAGCGGGAAGGGAGCCAACAACGGCCAATTCGAAAGGGGACAACTAGTACAAGCTATCCTGACAAAAGGTGGTCTTCGCCTACAAAGGCTCTGGTGATGACGCCGTCTTGGGCTCCATGGTGACCTCCATCTTGCCGTCCTTCTGGTCCTGGTCTCGTTGCACCAATAAGGAAACCTTTGCTTGATGCCTCGGTACTCTGCGCCTGTGCTTGCCCCCTTAGCACCAAAGAGGAAACAAGGACGATGCACGCGCTGGCGCCCACCTGGCGCCTGCCTGGTCTCGATCGTCATGGCTCATGTCACGAGGAGCCTCATGAGGTTTGCCTTGCCTTGATCTCTCCGCCCCTCGTGAGCCTGCCTGGCGAGGCCGCTCTTGAGGAGGTCTTGCATCATCCGCCCCGCGAGGCTTGGCCCCTCGCGAGGGTCTTGAATGTCTTGTCGATGAAGATGGGTCGTACGAACCTGCCAGCCCAGCCACGTCGTGGGCCGCAGGCAGGCAAGTCTAGGGACCCCCATTCCTAGAACGCCGACAGTATCCCCCAGGCCCAAGGCGCGCTCAGGCTTGGCTTCAAGGTGAAGCCAAAGGGTCAAGATCGTAGTGCCGCGGCCCCAAAAGCCTACGTCCTCGGTTGCCGTGTGGCGGTTGATTGGACGTGGGCATCTCCGCTTCCCCACGCTGCCTTGGCAACTTCCCGACTTGACAAGTCCCTGCGACATGCAAGGAAAACCATCATTACCTGTGATCGTGGGGGTGTTGGTTGGCCTTCCTCTGCTATAAATGGGGAGGGGGGTAGAGCCCCCATCGTCCTTCTCTTCCATTCTCCCTACTTCTTCCTCCTCTGCTCCTCTGCTAGCAGCCACTTCAATGGCGTCGATCCGCAGGTTTTCAGCTGAGGAAAGGGGGGTGGTTCCCCTTGACGTGCCGGCGCTGCTTCCACCGAAGAAGAGATCGGTCCACCGCCGCGACGCCAAGGAGATGTAGGTGGTGACGAGACCTTGGTGCGAGCGGCCTCCTCCTGGGTATCCATTGCCCTTGTATGCCAAGCCGGGGGCTCGGGAGGAAGGAACGACGAGCATCAGCACGCGGGCCGCAACCAAGGTCAATGCGCCGCGACGTCAAGTGACGTCGCTCCTGGAGTTCATGCCTCGGACTCTTCACGCGAGTTCGTGCTGTGGGCGGCGATGCCCCCAAGCTCCTAGATCCGCTTCCCGCGCTTCTTCTCCGACGTGCTGCCACCGAGGGACCTCTCGAGCTCTGGTTGCAGCATGCCGACTGCGACACCCCGGCGACCGGAGCTGAGGTTGAAGCAGTCTCCATTGGCAAGATCTTCATGACCTACGGCTGGGGCGAGGTCGCGCGGGTTTGCCGTGCGGAGGGCGCCCTCGCGATCCACCTCGAGTACAACGGCGCCTCCATGATGTTCTTCAAGGTCTTCGACACGGAGGGTCGCCGCTTGGAGTGTTGCCCCGAAGGGGAGCGCCGGGGTGAGGCGCGCCCCCTCGGGGCTGCTCCAGCAGCAGCGACTCTTGGGAGTCCAGCGGCTCTCGTGAGCTCTACGAGACTCCGAAGACGAGCGACGACAGCTACGTGCCCCCGAGCTCCCGCCGTGCTCGGAGCAGGGCCACCACGTCCGGCCGCCGTCGTCACTGATCTGGAGGGGGTTGGCACCGGCCTCCCGTGGCCCACTGTTGATGATGGCGTCGGCCGCGGGGGTGTGTACATAGGATTCTCCTAAGTTCTTGTCTTTTGTTCCCTGCGAGGAATCAAGAAGTACCCCATGGGGGTGTGTAAAGAAACCACAATGCCTTTTGTTGCCATTATCTTGATTATGGAAGCCTTGTTAGCGCTAGTCCTATTTAGGCTCAGTCTTCTCTTTCCAACCTCGCAACAGCTTGTTGCTCTACGCTGACAGGTCCCAGTCCCCAGGCAGGCTTCAGTCGTCGCTGGTATGCCAGGTCGCGTGCCGTGGTCAAGGCCAGGAGGTGAGCGGCCCGAGGTCCAGTAAGAGCCCTTGAGGCGCGATGCTCAGGAGGTCCCCTTTAGCGCTCAAGCAGCCGTGGTAAGATAGGAAAGGGAGGCGACATTGCCACAACAGGGTTGCGACGAGCGTGTCTGATTAGGTTCCAATGACTGGTTGATCCGAGCTCGTGACTTATGTTGGCGGTCTGGGGTCGATTCTTCGCAATGCGCCAGACCTGTGCGCGAACATCCGCAGCGTAGCTAGGTCAGGCCCATACGAGTCCTCCCCCTTTCAATGCTCTCCTTCGTGCTCTACGTCCTCAGATCCCGGCCCTCGAGCGAGCTCAGCTGCCGCTGGTATGCCAGGTCACGTGCCATGGTAAAGGCCAGGGGGTGAGGGCTGGAGAGCCAGTAAGAGCCCCTGAGGCGCGATGCTCAGGAGCCCCCCTTTTAACGTGCAAGCGGATTGCTCGGAAGAGGTGGGAGCTCACGGTGCCTCCTAGTGTTATCCTCACAAGGTTCCTGCGAGCCAGCACAAGGAAGAACACGATCTGCCGTTATGGTTGCCAGCCTGCCACTGGTTGCTTCATGAGGAGGTGAAGGCACTGAGGGCCTGGTGAGGTGACGTGCGCGGGGCGTGCCGCGAGCCAGAGCTCGACCGCTCAGGTTTTTCGACATGGCAGGGACGGACCCATGCACCAGCGCCGTGCCGGCACGAGGAGGCCCCGTGGGAGGCGACGATTGAGCAGGTAGCAATCACAGGTAGATCAATCATAAGAGCAGCAGGCTTAAGTAATGCATGGGGGATACGTGCCACTGGGTCAGGCCCGAGCAGCTTGGGAATGATGCAGCCCGAGGGGCGCTACCAACAAGGTAAGCTAAAGACGTAAATGAAAGGGGTACATGCCACAGGGACGGACCCACGCGGCCTGGGAATTATGCAGCCCGAGGGGCGCTCCTAGTTGAATGAACTTGAAAAGATGTCACCAGGTTATGTTGAAGAAGGAGAGTTGAGGCAGCTGAAGGCACACGGCGAAAGGGTTGCTCCTCACGAGCCACCGGGGCCCTGAGCCTCAGGAGGCTCTGGGGACTCACGTGGTTCCTTGAGGACCGTCTCCATCTCCATCCGGATGGCGTGGCTCCTGGCCTCCTGAGACACCAGGAGGCGCCGCAGGTTGCCCTGGTAGGCGGCCGATACGCTCGACAGGCCAAAGGGCATGCGAACGTAGCTGTGCGGTGGGCCCTCACAGCGTCCCACATGCGAAGGCCAAAAAAGCTCCTGAGAAGCGACCCTGTTGAGCCCTGGAACGTCGACGCAGACGCGTAGCCCGACATCCTCGCATGGATGGAAAGCTGCGCCTTATGAGCGGCGGTCACCACGCATGGCCCTTGGGTCTTGCAGCTCCTGGGTGATCTTGGTGATGAACTCCTAAATGGTGGACGGTCCTTGTTCTATGTCCTCCTGAGGGAAACATGTCGTGAAGCATGCCTCCAAGTGGTGCCCGAGCGCCTCCCTCGTGATGTGGGCAAGGTCTGAGGCCCTCCAGAAGAAAGCCCCCGAGCCCTGCCCGAGAAGGGCGCCGGGTGCACCTTCCTATGCGATGGAGGGAGGCGCCCCTGGAACGGGCGTTGATCCTGGCGAGGCTCCGGCTGCGACGCCACCCTCCTAAGGTCCCGCACGGCGCAACTGCTTCTTCTTCTTGGGGGTGGCCTCATGAGGGCCCTCACTCCTGCTGTCGGGGTCGTCGATTGCTGCAGCTTGGAAGGCACGCTCGGCGGAGCACACCGCATCTCTTTCTTCACATGGGACCGTGATGATCCCGCTGCTTCCTGGCATCTTGAGGACATTGTAGCCGTGACGGGTCATCGCCATGAACTTGGCCAGGGCTGGGTACTCGAGGATGGCATTGTACGGCAGGCGGATGTGCGCGACGTCAAAGTCGATGAGCTCGGTGCGGTAGTTGTTGCGCGTGCCGAAGGTGACAGGGAGGCGGACCTTCCCTATCGGTGTGGTGGAACCGTCGGTTACTCCTGAGAAAGGCTTGGTAGGCTGGAGCTGGTCATAAGGCACTTGGAGGCTGTCGAACATGTCGACGGATAGGACACTGAGCCCTGCGCCGCCATCGATGAGGGTCTTGGTAACTTGCACGTTGCTGATGAGTGGGGAGCAAAGCATTGGGGGGACGCCAGCAGTAGCCGCGCACTTGAGCTGATCTGCCGAGCTGAACATGATGGGGCACTGGGACCACCTGAGCGGGCGTGTGGCTTCGAGCTTGGGGAGGACTGCATTCACTTCGCGAGCAAACTGCTTAAAGATACACTGCGAGGCTGGGGCCTGGGCTCCGCCCAAGATGCAAGCGATGGCACACGGTTCCTGGAAGCCCCCAGCCCCCTCGTCCTGATGGTGTTCGTCATTCCTTCTTGGTGGCGGCGGAAGCGGGGGGGAGTCCAGCGTTGCCTTGAGGGCGATCCTCACGAGGCTGATCTCTCCAGGCGCCCTCGCGAGGCTGATCCTGCCAGCAATCCTCACAAGGCCGGTCTCACCACTCCTGACGCGGGCCACGATCGTCCCAGCGTCCGCCACCACGTCCTGCTCGGTCGTAGCCCCGGTCGCCGCGCTCGGGGCGTCGGCCGAAACGTCCTCCGTGAATGGCTCGGAGCTCTTGACAGCTCGTGCGCCATGAGGAGCGCGGCCCGTGCGTCCATGGGAGGGTGACGTGCATGGGAAGAAGAGACGGCCGGGGTCAGCAATGGAGTGGCGGTGCGACCGTCCCGCCGCACCGATGGGTGCAGCGAGGATGCTTGCTGCTCGTTCCCCGTTGGGCCGGTGGCGGTGTTGGCGGCAGGCGACGGGGAGCGGTGAGGCGGCCTGCCGACGGGAGCTGTCTAAGCGACGTGGGCCGCGAGGGCAGCCCGGCGCTCAGCACGAGCGCGGCGCGCGTCTGCCATGGAGACGACGGAGCAACGCAGCGCGGAGCGATGGACAGAGGCTTCGGCGCACCCCTACCTGGCACGCCAAATGTCGGATCTGGGGTTCCGGCAGACCCTTGAGGTTCGAACACTGGGGTGCACGCGAAGGTTTTCTCCCTATCGATCCATGCCCTAGCTCTCTAAGATCTCGCAGACGAGCACGACGAACTCTCAACATTGAAAGACACAAGATTTATACTGGTCCGGGCCACCGTTGTGGTGTAATACCCTACTCCAGTGTGGTGGTGGTGGATTGCCTCTTGGGCTAATGATGAACAGTACAAGAGGAATAACAGCCTCCTGAGGTCGAGGTGTTCTTGCGTTTGGTGAGCTTGTGTGTGTGAGGATCGAAATCAGCTGCCGACTTGTGATGGTGTTGATCCGATGCCCCTCATGGTGGTGACTAGTTCTACTTATATAGGCCCTAGTCGTCTCCCCAAATATTGAGCGGGAAGGGAGCCAACAACGACCAATTCGAAAGGGGAAAGCTAGTGCAAGCTATCCTGACAAAAGGTGGTCTTCGCCTGCAAAAGGCTCTGGTGATGACGCCGTCTTGGGCTTCATGGTGACCTCCGTCTTGCCGTCCTTCTGGTCCTGGTCAATGCACCAATATGGAAACCTTTGCTTGATGCCTCGGTACTCCGCGCATGCGCTTGCCCCCTTAGCACCAAAGACGAAACAAGGACGCTGCGCGCGCTGGCGCCCGCCTGGCGCTCGCCTGGTCTCGATCGTCATGGCTCACGTCACGAGGAGCCTCACGAGGTTTTCCTTTCCTTGATCTCTCTGCCCCTTGTGAGCCTCCCTGGCGAGGCCGCTCTTGAGGAGGTCTTGCATCGTCCGCCTCGCGAGGCTTGGCCCCTCGCGAGGGTCTTGAATGTCTTGTCGATGAAGATGGGCCGTACGAACTTGCCAGCCCAACCACGCCATCGGCCGCAGGCAGGCAAAGCTGGGGACCCCCATTACCAGAACGCGGACAACATTATTCAGAACAAGTACCTTAGGGGACAGTCGCTTGCCGTCTGTCAACGGTCGGGCGGCTCCTAGTTCTGGCAAGCGATCATACAGCTACTACGGGTTCTCTGCATTGGGCCTCCATCACGGTGGGGTCCGCTGCCTCCACCCTGTTTTGGTTCGATAGATGGGATGGTGACCATCTGTTCGCGGATCGTTTCCCAGACTTGTTCTCCATTGTTCATCACGAGCTTCTACAGCCTGCTGGAGACATTGCATCATGCGATTGCTAAGATCCAGGCACGTTTCTTCTAGGTAGGCGAGGGATTAAGGATGGAAATGGGTAGGGTATGGGCAGGGTAGAGCAATACCATACTCATACCTGTATAGTTAGTGGGTATAAAATTCTACCCATATCCATACCCATGGATATGAAACTTTACCCATACCCATACCCATACCCGACGGGTACCCAACGGGTAGAACAAATAGTACACAAGTTGCTCACAATTTTATGCTCATTGGTAGCACATTTGACAAAAGAATATCAATTATCTCAGCTCACTAACAGGTGGATGAGTAAATGACCAATATCAAAATTTAGAAATCACAATATACTCTTAAGTCCATAGAAGTAGATGAGTCAGATGAAGTACTCGTGTGATTGCTTGGTCAGTCACCAAAAGGGGACATCGACAGGCACGTACCTCGCCAGACGCGTCTCTCTCCACCTGCAGGATGATTTCCATGGCACGGCCCTCCTCAGGTCTGAGCACTACTAAGCAATAAGCATACCTTTGTACAATCCTCTTTATGTCAGTTTTGTAAACACCTTGGGCAAACTGTATATCTATCGCCGAGGATCTCAGGACTCCCATTAGTTGGAACTTAGAAATGATGCTCTAACACTACACTTGACACACAAATAAGGAGTTGGCATATTAAAATGGTTACTCTTTGGAACTTTGGTCAGTATTTAGCAGTGTTCAATATTGAAGAGATTACTATTTAGCTTTAGAGTATGAGGGCATGTGTTGTTCATTATCTCTTTTACCCCCTGTCGGCGGTACTAAGTGGCTTAGCACTGATGCAAGACGAACATCAGTCGACTTAGACTTTGACCGCAAGTCACTTGAATGGTGTCATTAAAACAACTCGAGCAAGATTGGACCTGATGGGTATTTGAGATTGTTGCTTTTTGATGGAACTGCAGCCAAAAGAATCTCTCGCCTTGTCAAGCAAAAGATTAATGATCTTGTGCAAGATCTAAATGTTACCAGTGATGATGGCTCTACAGAAACGTACAACTATGAGCAGTCAGGTTCTTCATTTACGAAATGTTCAGCCAATTCAACCATGTCAAATGCAGTTTTGTGTGGAAGAGAGCTGGTATATTTGTAACTGATGTGTATGATGGCACATCTTCTGAATGCAAGCTTCCTCTCGATAGGAGATCCTCCAGTTTCAGTGTGATTTGAGTTATAGCATTGCTTAATAATTGCTTGAATTTGACCTTCCATTTGATTTTGAAAACTTAAGCCTTCTCATGTAGGTGTTGAAGTCTGACGGATTGGAGAATCAGATGGTAGTCGCTGGAGAGGCAAGGAACTCCCATGCTTGCAGTGATGCACTTGGTGGGCATTCCTTGCATTCTCCCGTAAAATCACACGGGTTCATGTATTTAATTATAGCAAAGTTACCATGTCTTTATCATGCCAGTATGCCAATGTGCCCAGAAATTAGATAACAGAGGGAAGTTAGTAACTCCCAGCTGTGAAAGCATACCAAATATTTCAGTTTTTAGGCCACTGCTCAATTTTGAAGAGCTACTCCTTTGAACTAGATATGTGAGCTTTTTGTAAATTATAGGATATCGTAGTCTGCTAAGTGGAAAAAGAACTCTTTGATGTTGGGCATATCCTGTAGTATTTAAATCATTATTTTTTTACACATGTGATGCAAATCTTATTCGTTTAGAAAAATGGTGTATCTACAGGATTGATACGAACTCAGAATACAAATTTTGGGACAACTATTAACATTGAAAGAGAATGAATGTGAAGACAATATGTGTGCTGGTGTCCTGGGATTCAGCAGTTGTATCAGGAAAACCAAAGTAAAACAGGTACTCAGATTTTTCTTATTCTACATTTTCCAGATATAGCAAAGGTTGTACCACAGAAAGTATCATTAAAGGTTGTATAATATGCAATGACGATATGCTCCATTATATCCAGGTAATTAAAGGTTGTATAGCAAAAGCATGTTTAAAAATTTAAATTACCATGGCACATTTAATTCTTTTGGAGTACTAAACAATCATGCGGCTCTCTACAGATTTCTAAATTCATGGTAGGACCACAGGAGAATACTACTTTTGGGGGGGGGGAGATAATTGTTGAACGGATAGCGTCGATGCCTTGCAAAGTTTTGCAGAGAACAAGCTATATGTGGATTTCTTCCAATTAAAACTATACTCTATAAATAATTTTCTTGAACCAGAGTTCTTTATTTTCTTTGTATTTTCACCTTTCCTTGTAGTGGATTTCAATGTACTGAACACTCTCCTTAATCAATGGAAGCAACACCTGATTGCCTTCATATAAAAAAACACAATGTGAACACATACAAGGCGATGTATAGCAGGAACAGAAAAAAAAATACTGTGCGAAGGTGAGTGCAAGTGCATGATTTTCTAGAGTTATTTTCTTGGCAGAAGTTACTATATTCTCAATATACATCATAAATAATTAGGGAATTCAAAAAAGGTTTGATTTTTTTAAAAAATGATAATTTTGAATAAAAAGTTTAATAAATCATAAAATGTTTGTTGAGTCAAAAATTGTTTGTGATTTTGTAAAACAATGTATGCTTATTCAAAAAATGTTCCAAATTTTGAAAACCAATGTTCAGGAAATCAAGCAATGTTCATGATTTTAATAAAAAGTTTGTGCATTAAAAAATTGTAATGAAATTGAACAGAATTTTGCCAATTAAAAAAATCTTTATGAATGGAAAAATATCCTTAAAATTCAAAAACTGTTCGTGACTTACAAAATAGTTTATCCATTCATTAAACATTCGTTGATTCAAAAATGATTATGCATTTCGGAAAATGTTCATGGATTTCAAAAATTGTTCCACCAATTTCCAAAATAATGTTCGTCGATTCTAGAAATGTTCATCGATTCAAGAAAATTGTTTAAAAAACTGTTGACACTTTAAAAAATGTTTTAAAATATTATACAAATGTTCATGACTCAAATAATGTTCTTGATTTTAGAAAATGTTCGGAAATTTATAAAAGTGTCAAAAATTTGAGAAATGTTTACGATTTGCAATATGTGCACGAGTTTAAAAAATGGCATGATTTCATGAAATTGAGAGTGATAGTGTATCTTGCTGATGCAACAAAATGTGGTCATGACCGTTGAAGATTATATATTTTTTCTCCCGTTGCAACGCATGGGCCCTTTTGCTAGTATACTCTTAAGTCAATAGAAATAGACGAGTCAGATGCCGTGCTCGTGCGATTGCTTGGTCTTCGGATAATCAACCGTATGCCCCAGATTTATTCTAACAAGTGATATTAGAGCTTGGTTACGAGGTTGATCTAAGGCGAAGATATCGTGGAAGAACTAATTGTCGGCGAGATCGGAAGAAATGATGCGGTGTCATGATCGCGTGGAACAACCCGAGTGTATACGTACTCGGAGTCGGCGAGGTTGGGACGTGGCCTACAACTCTGCGGCAAGGCAGCTGGGCCAAGCGGTCCAGCAGGCACGCGAGCAGGCAGTCCAAGCGACGGAAGGACGCATGCAAGGACGGCTGAGCGTCAACTCGATCGGTTGCGGCGTGCAGATTTTAGCGATACGTGGTGCAATCGGAAACAACAAGGAAACGTACGTATATATGTGATCCTTATCTCTCCGCTCTTTGGTCAGCAGCGACCACCCAAGGTCGCCCCGATCCATGGCCCTCTCCTTCCGCCCAGCTTGGGTCCGTCGCCGGTCGTCCATGGGGCGAGCGCTGCGCCTCCTCTTGAAGCTCCTATTTTTGTGCTGCCCCGCCTGCACTGCCCACCAGCGCCTTCCGAGAACTCATGGTTGCCTTCTGCCAAGCTGCCGGATTGATGGATGACCGCCGCCATGACCGACCTCAACCTTCTGCACGCCATGGGCAGCGGCCATGGAGGTCGCACGTCCGGCCTCTCGCTTGACGCTAGCCAGGACCTCCGCCAACATCTCATTCATCTATATCAAGGACGGATCTACGTCACCCGAGGTTGACAGCAGTTCGGCCAGGGGCATCACGACCACATCCTGATATCCGCTGCCTTGGGCACGGCCACCACTGCTTGCCTTCCTTGGAGCAAAGAATTATGAGCTCTCCTGTACATGGCTGAAGCGCCTACAGGTGTGCGTGTCTGTGTTTTAACTTTTGCTCATTCTTTTGTTTCTGAACAAGTGAATTTCTCTTGCTGGAGCGTTTCATTGAAAAGGAATTTGGTTCTGAAGCTACTCTTGAAGCCTACGATCTGAAAAACACAGGGGAACTATTTTGCTCTATGTTGTGTTGTGGTTCCTGCCCAAGAGGTGGCAACAGTTCAGACTTCAAACTTTTTTTTGAAGGGAAGACTTCAAACTTAGTAAGCCATATGCTTATATCTCAGAAATAAATTAAATAGCACAGGAAAGGAGCAGCAACCTTAACTGAACATAGAGTTGTGTTACAAGTTCCATGTACACCAGCTTTTAGTGCAGGTGACGTCGCTAGCTTCAACCGTACCTTGGATCGTTGAAAGTTTTAGTGCTCTCAACCTGTTCGATGAAATAACAACGATGTTGTGTTTTTCAGGTCAGTCACCAAAAGGGGACATCGACAGGCACGTACCTCGCCAGACGCGTCTCTCTCCACCTGCAGGATGATTTCCATGGCATGGCCCTCCTCAGGTCTGAGCACTACTAAGCAATAAACATACCTTTGCACAATCCTCTTTATGTCAGTTTTGTAAACACCTTGGGCAAACTGTATATCTATCGCCGAGGATCTCAGGACTCCCATTAGTTGGAACTTAGAAATGATGCTCTAATACTACACTTGACACACAAATAAGGAGCTGGCATATTAAAATGGTTACTCTTTGGAACTTTGGTCAGTATTTAGCAGTGTTCAATATTGAAGAGATTACTATTTAGCTCTAGAGTATGAGGGCATGTGTTGTTCATTATCTCTTTTACCCCCTGTCGGCGGTACTAAGTGGCTTAGCACTGATGCAAGACGAACATCAGTCGACTTAGACTTTGACCGCAAGTGCATGATTTTCTAGAGTTATTTTCTTGGCAGAAGTTAATATATTCTCAATATACATCATAAATAATTAGGGAATTCAAAAAGGTCCGAATTTTTTTAAAAATGATAATTTTGAAATAAAAAGTTTAATAAATCATAAAATGTTTGTTGAGTCAAAAATTGTTCGTGATTTTGTAAAACAATGTATGCTTATTCAAAAAATGTTCCAAATTTTGAAACCCAATGTTCAGGAAATCAAGCAATGTTCATGATTTTTATAAAAAGTTTGTGCATTAGAAAATTGTAATGAAATTGAACAGAATTTCGCCAATTCAAAAAATCTTTATGAATGGAAAAATATCCTGAAAATTGAAAAACTGTTCGTGACTTACAAAATAGTTTATTCATTCATTAAATATATGTTGATTCAAAAATGATTATGCATTTCGGAAAATGTTCATGGATTTCAAAAATTGTTCCACCAATTTCCAAAATAATGTTCGTCGTTTCTAGAAATGTTCACCGATTCAAGAAAATTGTTTACAAAACTGTTGGCACTTTAAAAAATGTTTTAAAATATTATACAAATGTTCATGAATCAAATAATGTTCTTGATTTTAGAAAATGTTCGGAAATTTGTAAAAGTGTCCACAAATTTGAGAAATGTTTACGATTTCCAATATGTGCACGAGTTTAAAAAAATGGCATGATTTCATGAAATTGAGAGTGATAGTGTATCTTGCTGATGCAACAAAATGTGGTCATGACCGTTGAAGATTATATTTTGTTCTCCCGTTGCAACGCACGGTCCCTTTTGCTAGTATACTCTTAAGTCAATAGAAATAGACGAGTCAGATGCCGTGCTCGTGTGATTGCTTGGTCCTCGGATAATCAACCGTATGCCCCGGATTTATTCTAACAAGTGATATTAGAGCTAGGTTACGAGGTTGATCTAAGGCGAAGATATCGTGGAAGAACTAATTGTCGGCGAGATCGGAAGAAACGGTGCGGTGTCACGATCGCGTGGAACAACCCGAGTGTATACGTACTCGGAGTCGGCGAGGTTGGGACGTGGCCTACGACAGTGCGGCAAGGCAGCTGGGCCAAGCGGTCCAGCAGGCACGCGAGCAGGCAGCCCAAGCGACGGAAGGACGCATGCAAGGATGGCTGAGCGTCAACTTGATCGGTTGCGGCGTGCAGATTTTAGCGATACGTGGTGCAATCGGAAACAATAAGGAAACGTACGTATATACATGATGCTTATCTCTCCGCTCTCCGGTCAGCAGCGACCCCCCAAGGTCGCCCCGATCCATGGCCCTCTCCTTCCGCCCAGCTTGGGTCCGTCGCCGGTCGTCCATGGGGCGAGTGCTGCGCCTCCTCTTGAAGCTCCTATTTTTGTGCTGCCCCGCCTACACTGCCCACCAGCGCCTTCCGAGTGTTAAATTGTGATCCAAATTCTAGTACCGTATTGGACTAGACGTGGTACATACGGTTTGGGCCTTTTGCGTTGGTACCGACGCATACGAGTACAACTCGTTTACTTGTCCTACAAGGACTCCTATGTGTTGCCCCTCATATATACCCCATATAGTCGCACCTCAGACGGTCTATCGTCTCGTGCTTGTAATACTCCTCCTCATAGTGATTGCGCCTTCGTGCGTCCATGGTTTTCTCCCGCAAGGGTTTCCACGTAAAAATCCGTGTCTCTCTGTCTCGTTTATTCTCGTTATTATCTAACAAGTGGTATACAGAGCCAAGTTAATCTGAATCAGATACGAGATTTTTGAGACGAGAGATTAGGGTTTTGGCTGTGCGTGCCGCCACCATCCTGCAAACTTCGGATCGGAGACTGCTTCCTGTACGAGCCGCTGCAGCCGCAAGTCGCCGAGACGGACAGGTTTTTGCTACTGATCCGATTACTAATCAAGAAGTCCACCGAGGGTTCCGCTACCGGCCGCTATCAAAACCAAGTCGCCGGGAGTTTCCGCTGCGGTCGAATCCGTTCCTGCAGCTGTTTTAGATTGGCACGTGTGGCTATAGGCGTTCCGCCGAGTTGCTGCCGCTGGCCGCTTCAAGTCCCAAGGGAATCAACCACTACAGTACCGTGGAGATATCCATCCACTCACGTGAAGGCTAGTACTATTGAGTACTAGTTGATCAGATTTATTTTCTCATCTGATTGTTACATCCACACAAAGAGCTACCAGGTGCTATCTATTTTTTTTGTTCTTTGCTCCGCAAATTAATTCTATCAAGGGTTTTTCTACGGGCTTGTACTACTTTGTGTACACAGATTTTATCGACTCATGGCATCCATGAAGTACGACCTTCCGCTGCTGGATCGTGACACAAGGTTTACCCTATGGCAAGTCAAGATGCGGGCGTTGTTGGCACATGCCGACTATGATGTAGCACTGGATAGTTTTGGGAAGAACTGAATTGAGGACTGGACTGCTGAGGAAAAAAGAATTGATTGTAAGGCTTTGTCACAAATTCAACTCCATTTGCATAATAATATTTTGCAGGAAGTTTTGAGCGAGAAAACTGCCGCCGCTCTATGGTTAAAGCCGGAAGGGATTTGCATGACTAAAGATCTCACCAGCAAGATGCATCTGAAGCAAAAATTATTCCTGCACAGGTTACCCAAGGGAGGTAATGTTTTGAATCATATTTCAGAATTTAAGGATATTATATCCGATCTAGCTGCAATGGAGGTTAAGTATGAAGAGGAAGATACTGTTTTAATATTACTTTGTTCACTGCCAAGTTCTTATACCAATTTTAGAGACACCATATTATACAGTCGTGATACTCTCACACTTAATGAAGTTTATGAAGCTTTGAACTCTAAGGAGAAGATGAAATTAATGGTGCCTCATGATGGTTCGAGTTCATCCCAAGCCGAGGGATTATCTGTTCGTGGCAGGACAAAGGAGAAGAACTCCAATAACGGAAACAGAGGCAAAGGTAAAAACGGCTACAGGGGCCGGTCGCAATCCAGAGACAAGAAATATTGCAGGTATTGCAAGAGAGACGGGCATGACATCTCAGAGTGTTTCAAGTTGCAAAATAAAGAAAAGAGGAAAGGTAACAAACAAGGTGAAAGTTCTGCTAACGTTGCTCGTGATGATAGTTCCGATGATGCTCTTGTCGTTATTGCTGGATGTGCCGAGACCAATGATGAGTGGGTACTTGATACTGCATGTACTTTTCATATGTGTCCACATAGAGATTGGTTTAATACTTTTGATTCCACTACTTCTGCTGGTTCCGTTTTGGGTTTTGATAATTCACCATGCAAGATTGAAGGCATAGGTTCTATTCGAATCAAGATGTTTGATGGCATAATCAGAACTTTGACAGATGTTCGGTATATTCCGAAGATGAAGAGAAATCTTATTTCTATGAGTGCCCTTGATGCAAAGGGATACAAGTATTCAGGTGGAGATAGTGTTCTGAAAGTCACCAAAGGTTCCCTTGTTGTGATGAAAGGTGACTTAAGTTCGACCAATGGTCTTTATTACCTTCAAGGTTCTACCATTTCAGGTAACGCTACTCTAGCTATTTCAAAGAATTCTGATTGTGATGCTGCTAACCTTTGGCATATGCGCCTTGGACATATGAGTGAACTTGGTTTAGCAGAGTTAAATAAGAGAGGTCTTCTTGATGGATATGAACCTGGTAAATTGAAATTTTGTGAGCATTGTATCTTCGGCAAACACAAGAGGGTGAAGTTCAACACTTCGACTCATACAACTGAAGGTATTCTTGATTATGTGCATTCTGATTTATGGGGACCATCTCGCAAGAAGTCACTAGGTGGTGCAAGTTACATGCTGACTATTATTGATGATTATTCGAGAAAAGTTTGGCCTTATTTCTTGAAGCATAAATATGAAGCATTCTCAGCTTTTAAGGAGTGGAAGATTATGATTGAGAGACAAACTGAAAAGAAGATAAAGATACTTCGCACTGATAATGGTATGGAATTCTGTTCTAAGCAATTTAAGAATTATTGCAAGTCTGAAGGCATTGTCAGACATTACACCGTCCCTTATACTCCTCAACAAAATGGTGTTGCTGAGCGTATGAACAGGACCATTATTTCCAGATCCCGTTGCATGTTGTCCAATGCAGGTTTGCATAGGCGTTTTTGGGCTGAGGCCGCTTCCACTGCTTGTTATCTCATTAACTGTTCACCATCTATTGCTCTTAATAAGAAAACTCCAATTGAGGTATGGTCTGGTTCACCTGCTGATTATTCACAGTTGAGAGTTTTTGGTTGCACTGCTTATGCTCATGTTGATAATGGAAAGTTGGAGCCTAGGGCTATTAAGTGCATCTTTCTTGGTTATAAGTCTGGTGTTAAAGGTTTTAAATTATGGAATCCTGAAACCCAGAAGGTTGTTATTAGCAGAAATGTTATCTTTAATGAATCTGCTATGTTACATGATGTTTCATCTACTAATGTTCCTGTTGAGAGTGAACAGCAGCCTCCTATTCAGCAGCCTACTGTTCAGGTGGAGCATGTTATTGACTCAGGTGATACATCTAGTAATGAAATTGTTGATGCACATGATGAACCCGTCGTTAATGATGATAATGTCACTCCCACTCCAAATCAGCCTATTGTTCCACCCAGTTGGAATCTTGCTCGTGATAGAGTTAGGCGGGGTACTAACAAACCTGACAGGTTAATTGAAGAGTGCAATATTGTTTCTTTTGCTTTATCTGGTGCAGAAGAAATTGAAGGTAACGCTGAACCTTCTTCATATTCCAAGGCTATTATTTCTGGTGATAGTAATAAGTGGATGACCGCTATGCATAATGAGATGGAATCACTTGAAAAGAATGGCACTTGGGATTTAGTAAAATTTCCTAGAGAGAAGAAACCTATTCGTTGCAAGTGGGTTTTCAAGAGGAAAGAAGGTGTTTCTCCTAATGATGAGACAAGATATAAAGCAAGGTTAGTTGCTAAAGGTTACAGTCAGATTCCAGGTATTGACTATAACGAAGTCTTTTCTCCTGTTGTGAAGCATAGCTCTATTTTCACTTTACTCAGTATTGTTGCCATGCATGATCTTGAGCTTGAACAATTGGATGTTAAAACTGCATTCTTACATGGAGAATTAGAAGAGGATATTTATATGGAACAACCTGAAGGTTTTGTTATTCCTGGAAAAGAAAAGCTTGTCTGCAAGTTAAGAAAATCTCTTTATGGATTGAAGCAATCCCCTAGACAGTGGTACAAGAGATTTGACACCTTTATGCTCTCTCAAGGTTTCAAAAGGTCTAATTATGATAGTTGTGTTTATTTGAAAACTGTCAAAGGTTCAACTATTTATTTGCTCCTTTATGTTGATGATATGCTAATTGCTACAAAGAGTATGTCAGATATTGATGAACTAAAGAAGCAATTGAGTAATGAATTTGAGATGAAGGATTTGGGTGCAGCAAAGAAAATACTTGGCATGGAAATATC
The DNA here is from genome assembly GCF_056163025.1 of Triticum urartu. NCBI lineage: Eukaryota > Viridiplantae > Streptophyta > Magnoliopsida > Poales > Poaceae > Triticum > Triticum urartu. The sequence continues at coordinate 66,992,028 of NC_141876.1, read as the reverse complement.
TAGAGATAGACCATCTGGAAAAGTATATCTAAGTCAGAAAGGATATATTGATAAAGTTCTTCATTGTTTTAATATGCATAATGCCAAGCCAGTAAGTACTCTGTTAGCTGCACACTTCAAATTATCATCAGCTTTATGTCCTAAGTCAGATGCAGATATTGAGTACATGTCTAGAGTTCCCTATTCGAGTGCAGTTGGTTCACTCATGTATGCCATGGTTTGTTCTCGTCCTAATTTATCATATGCATTGATTGTTGTCAGTAGATACATGGCTAATCCTGGAAAAGAGCATTGGAGAGCAGTTCAGTGGATTTTCAGATACCTGCGAGGTACTTCTAATGCCTATTTACAGTTTGGGAAAACTAGAGATGGACTTGTTGGTTTTGTTGATTCTGATTTTGCTAGTGATTTGGATAAGAGAAGATCACTCACACGCTATTTTTCACCATTGGTGGTTGTGCTGTGAGTTGGAGAGCAACTTTGCAGTCTATTGTGGCTTGTTCCACTACTGATGCCGAGTATATGGCTATTTCTGAGGCATGCAAAGAAGCTATCTGGTTGAGAGGTTTGTACACTGAGCTTTGTGGAGACTCATCTTGCCCTACCGTATTTAGTGACAGTCAAAGTGCTATATATCTTACAAAGAATCCAATGTATCATGAGAGAACAAAGCACATTGATGTCAGATATCACTATATTCGAGATGTTGTTGCTGAAGGTGATTTGAAGGTATGCAAGATAAGTACTCATGATAATCCTGCTGATATAATGACAAAGCCAGTTCCGACCAATAAGTTTGAGCTTTGCTCAGGCTTAGTTGGTATTTCTCACTAGTCCTATGGACTTTGACGCACAAGGTGTTTAAGCTGATTTGGATGGAGTTATTCACTTTCTTCGACTACTGGAGGGAATTTGGCTCAAGGTGGAGATTGTTAAATTGTGATCCAAATTCTAGTACCGTATTGGACTAGGCGTAGTACATACGGTGTGGGCCTTTTGCGTTGGTACCGACGCATACGAGTACAACTCGTTTACTTGTCCTACAAGGACTCCTATGTGTTGCCCCTCATATATACCCCATGTAGTCGCACCTCAGACGGTCTATCGTCTCGTGCTTGTAATACTCCTCCTCATAGTGATTGCGCCTTCGTGCATCCGTGGTTTTCTCCCGTAAGGGTTTCCACATAAAAATCTGTGTCTCTCTGTCTCGTTTATTCTCGTTATTATCTAACATTAAGAACTCATGGTTGCCTTCTGCCAAGCTGCCGGATTGATGGATGACCGCCGCCATGACCGACCTCAACCTTCTGCACGCCATGGGCAGCGGCCATGGAGGCCGCACCTCCGGCCTCTCGCTTGACGCTAGCCAGGACCTCCGCCAACATCTCATTCATCTATATCAAGGACCGATCTACGTCACCCGAGGTTGACAGCAGTTCGGCCAGGGGCATCACGACCACATCCTGATATCCGCTTCCTTGGGCACGGCCACCACTGCTTGCCTTCCTTGGAGCAAAGAATTATGAGCTCTCCCATACACGACTGAAGCGCCTACAGGTGTGCGTGTCTGTGTTTTAACTTTTGCTCATTCTTTTGTTTCTGAACAAGTGAATTTCTCTTGCTGGAGCATTTCATTGAAAAGGAATTTGGTTCTGAAGCTACTCTTGAATCCTACGATCTGAAAAACACAGGGGAATTATTTTGCTCTATGTTGTGTTGTGGTTCCTGCCCAAGAGGTGGCAACAGTTCAGACTTCAAACTTTTTTTTGAAGGGCAGACTTCAAACTTATTAAGCCATATGCTTATATCTCAGAAATAAATTAAATAGCAGAGGAAAGGAGCAGCAACCTTAACTGAACATAGAGTTGTGTTAAAAGTTCCACGTGCACTAGCTTTTAGTGCAGGTGACGTCGCTAGCTTCTACCGTACCTTGGATCGTTGAAAGTCTTAGTGCTCTCAACCTGTTCGATGAAATAACAACGATGTTGTGTTTTTCAGGTCAGTCACCAAAAGGGGACATCGACAGGCACGTACCTCGCCAGACGCGTCTCTCTCCACCTGCAGGATGATTTCCATGGCACGGCCCTCCTCAGGTCTGAGCACTACTAAGCAATAAGCATACCTCTGCACAATCCTCTTTATGTCAGTTTTGAAAACACCTTGGGCAAACTGTATATCTATCGCCGAGGATCTCAGGACTCCCATTAGTTGGAACTTAGAAATGATGCTCTAATACTACACTTGACACACAAATAAGGAGCTGGCATATTAAAATGGTTACTCTTTGGAACTTTGGTCAGTATTTAGCAGTGTTCAATATTGAAGAGATTACTATTTAGCTCTAGAGTATGAGGGCATGTGTTGTTCATTATCTCTTTTACCCCCTGTCGGCGGTACTAAGTGGCTTAGCACTGATGCAAGACGAACATCAGTCGACTTAGACTTTGACCGCAAGTCACTTGAATGGTGTCATTAAAACAACCCGAGCAAGATTGGACCTGATGGGTATTTGAGATTGTTGCTTTTTGATGGAACTGCAGCCAAAAGAATCTCTCGCCTTGTCAAGCAAAAGATTAATGATCTTGTGCAAGATCTAAATGTTACCAGTGATGATGGCTCTACAGAAACGTACAACTGTGAGCAGTCAGGTTCTTCATTTACGAAATGTTCAGCCAATTCGACCATGTCAAATGCAGTTTTGTGTGGAAGAGAGCTGATATATTTGTAACTGATGTGTATGATGGCACGTCTTCTGAATGCAAGCTTCCTCTCGATAGGAGATCCTCCAGTTTCAGTGTGATTTGAGTTATAGCATTGCTTAATAATTGCTTGAATTTGACCTTCCATTTGATTTTGAAAACTTAAGCCTTCTCATGTAGGTGTTGAAGTCTGACGGATTGGAGAATCAGATGGTAGTCGCTGGAGAGGCAAGGAACTCCCATGCTTGCAGCGATGCACTTGGTGGGCATTCCTTGCATTCTCCCATAAAATTACACGGGTTCATGTATTTAATTATATCAAAGTTACCATGTCTTTATCATGCCAGTATGCCAATGTGGCCAGAAATTAGATAACAGAGGGAAGTTAGCAACTCCCAACTCTGAAAGCATACCAAATATTTCAGTTTTTAGGCCACTGCTCAATGTTGAAGAGCTACTCCTTTGAACTAGATATGTGAGCTTTTTGTAAATTATAGGATATCATAGTCTGCTAAGTGGAAAAAGAACTCTTTGATGTTGGGCATATCCTGTAGTATTTAAATCATTATTTTTTACACATGTGATGCAAATCTTATTCGTTTAGAAAAATGGTGTATCTACAAGATTGATACGAACTCAGAATACAAATTTTGGGACAACTATTAACATTGAAAGAGAATGAATGTGAAGACAATATGTGTGCTGGTGTCCTGGGATTCAGCAGTTATATCAGGAAAACCAAAGTAAAACAGGTACTCAGATTTTTCTTATTCTACATTTTCCAGATATAGCAAAGGTTGTACCAGAGAAAGTATAATTAAAGGTTGTATAATATGCAATGACGATATGCTCCATTATATCCAGGTAATTAAAGGTTGTATAGAAAAAGCATGTTTAAAAATTTAAATTACCATGGCACATTTAATTCTTTTGGAGTACTAAACAATCATGCGGCTCTCTACAGATTTCTAAATTCATGGTAGGACCACAGGAAAATACTACTTTTTTTGGGGGGGGGAGATAATTGTTGAACGGATAGCGTCGATGCCTTGCAAAGTTTCGCAGAGAACAAGCTATATGTGGATTTCTTCCAATTGCAGCAAGCTTCGAGCAAGCAAAACTATACTCTATAAATAATTTTCTTGAACCAGAGTTCTTTATTTTCTTTGTATTTTCACCTTTCCTTGTAGTGGATTTCAATGTACTGAACACTCTCCTTAATCAATGGAAGCAACACCTGATTGCCTTCATATAAAAAAACACAATCTGAACACATACAAGGCGATGTATAGCCGGAACAGAAAAAAATACTGTGCGAAGGTGAGTGCAAGTGCATGATTTTTTAGAGTTATTTTCTTGGCAGAAGTTACTATATTCTCAATATACACCATAAATAATTAGGGAATTCAAAAAAGGTCCGAATTTTTTTAAAAATGATAATTTTGAAATAAAAAGTTTAATAAATCATAAAATGTTTGTTGAGTCAAAAATTGTTCGTGATTTTGTAAAACAATGTATGCTTATTCAAAAAATGTTCCAAATTTTGAAAACCAATGTTCAGGAAATCAAGCAATGTTCATGATTTTTATAAAAAGTTTTTGCATTAATAAATTGTAATGAAATTGAACAGAATTTCGCCAATTCAAAAAATCTTTATGAATGGAAAAATATCCTTAAAAATCAAAACTGTTCGTGACTTACAAAATAGTTTATTCATTCATTAAATATTCGTTGATTCAAATATGATTATGCATTTCGGAAAATGTTCATGGATTTCAAAAATTGTTCCACCAATTTCCAAAATAATGTTCGTCGATTCTAGAAATGTTCACCGATTCAAGAAAATTGTTTAAAAAACTGTTGACACTTTGAAAAATGTTTTAAAATATTATACAAATGTTCATGAATCAAATAATGTTCTTGATTTTAGAAAATGTTCGGAAATTTGTAAATGTGTCCACAAATTTGAGAAATGTTTACGATTTCCAATATGTGCACGAGTTTAAAAAAATGGCATGATTTCATGAAATTGAGAGTGATAGTGTATCTTGCCGATGCAACAAAATGTGGTCATGACCATTGAAGATTATATTTTTTTCTCCCGTTGCAACGCACGGGCCCTTTTGCTAGTATACTCTTAAGTCAATAGAAATAGACGAGTCAGATGCCGTGCTCGTGTGATTGCTTGGTCCTCGGATAATCAACCGTATGCCCCGGATTTATTCTAACAAGTGATATTAGAGCTAGGTTACGAGGTTGATCTAAGGCGAAGATATCGTGGAAGAACTAATTGTCGGCGAGATTGGAAGAAACGGTGCGGTGTCACAATCGCGTGGAACAACCCGAGTGTATACGTACTCGGAGTCGGCGAGGTTGGGACGTGGCCTACGACAGTGCGGCAAGGCAGCTGGGCCAAGCGGTCCAGCAGGCGCGCGAGCAGGCAGCCCAAGTGAGGGAAGGACGCATGCAAGGACGGCCGAGCGTCAACTCGATCGGTTGCGGCGTGCAGATTTTAGCGATACGCGGTGCAATCGGAAACAACAAGGAAACGTACGTATATACGTGATCCTTATCTCTCCGCTCTCTGGTCAGCAGCGACCACCCAAGGTCGCCCCGATCCATGGCCCTCTCCTTCCGCCCAGCTTGGGTCCGTCGCCGGTCGTCCATGGGGCGAGCGCTGCGCCTCCTCTTGAAGCTCCTATTTTTGTGCTGCCCCGCCTGCACTGCCCACCAGCGCCTTCCGAGAACTCATGGTTGCCTTCTGCCAAGCTGCCGGATTGATGGATGACCACCGCCATGACCGACCTCAACCTTCTGCATGCCATGGGCAGCGGCCATGGAGGCCGCACCTCCGGCCACTCGCTTGACGCTAGCCAGGACCTCCGCCAACATCTCATTCATCTATATCAAAGACCGATCTACGTCACCCGAGGTTGACAACAGTTCGGCCAGGGGCATCACGACCACATCCTGATATCCGCTGCCTTGGGCACGGCCACCACTGCTTGCCTTCCTTGGAGCAAAGAATTATGAGCTCTCCCGTACACGGCTGAAGCGCCTACAGGTGTGCGCATCTATGTTTTAACTTTTGCTCATTCTTTTGTTTCTGAACAAGTGAATTTCTCTTGCTGGAGCGTTTCATTGAAAAGGAATTTGGTTCTGAAGCTACTCTTGAAGCCTACGATCTGAAAAACACAGGGGAATTATTTTGCTCTATGTTATGTTGTGGTTCCTGCCCAAGAGGTGGCAACAGTTCAGACTTCAAACTTTTTTTTGAAGGGCAGACTTCAAACTTATTAAGCCATATGCTTATATCTCAGAAATAAATTAAATAGCATAGGAAAGGAGCAGCAACCTTAACTGAACATAGAGTTGTGTTACAAGTTCCACGTGCACTAGCTTTTAGTGCAGGTGACGTCGCTAGCTTCTACCGTACCTTGGATCGTTGAAAGTCTTAGTACTCTCAACCTGTTCGATGAAATAACAACGATGTTGTGTTTTTCAGGTCAGTCACCAAAAGGGGACATCGACAGGCACGTACCTCGCCAGACGCGTCTCTCTCCACGTGCAAGATGATTTCCATGGCACGGCCCTCCTCAGGTCTGAGCACTACTAAGCAATAAGCATACCTTTGCACAATCCTCTTTATGTCAGTTTTGTAAACACCTTGGGCAAACTGTATATCTATCGCCGAGGATCTCAGGACTCCCATTAGTTGGAACTTAGAAATGATGCTCTAATACTACACTTGACACACAAATAAGGAGCTGGCATATTAAAATGGTTACTCTTTGGAACTTTGGTCAGTATTTAGCAGTGTTCAATATTGAAGAGATTACTATTTAGCTTTAGAGTATGAGGGCATGTGTTGTTCATTATCTCTTTTACCCCCTGTCGGCGGTACTAAGTGGCTTAGCACTGATGCAAGACGAACATCAGTCGACTTAGACTTTGACCGCAAGTCACTTGAATGGTGTCATTAAAACAACCTGAGCAAGATTGGAGCCGATAGGTATTTGAGATTGTTGCTTTTTGATGGAACTGCAGCCAAAAGAATCTCTCGCCTTGTCAAGCAAAAGATTAATGATCTTGTGCAAGATCTAAATGTTACCAGTGATGATGGCTCTACAGAAACGTACAACTGTGAGCAGTCAGGTTCTTCATTTACGAAATGTTCAGTCAATTCGACCATGTCAAATGCAGTTTTGTGTGGAAGAGAGCTGGTATATTTGTAACTGATGTGTATGATGGCACGTCTTCTGAATGCAAGCTTCCTCTCGATAGGAGATCCTCCAGTTTCAGTGTGATTTGAGTTATAGCATTGCTTAATAATTGCTTGAATTTGACCTTCCATTTGATTTTGAAAACTTAAGCCTTCTCATGTAGGTGTTGAAGTCTGACGGATTGGAGAATCAGATGGTAGTCGCTGGAGAGGCAAGGAACTCCCATGCTTGCAGCGATGCACTTGGTGGGCATTCCTTGCATTCTCCCGTAAAATCACACGGGTTCATGTATTTAATTATAGCAAAGTTACCATATCTTTATCATGCCAGTATGCCAATGTGCCCAAAAATTAGATAACAGAGGGAAGTTAGCAACTCCCAGCTCTGAAAGCATACCAAATATTTCATTTTTTAGGCCACTGCTCAATTTTAAAGAGCTACTCCTTTGAACTAGATATGTGAGCTTTTTGTAAATTATAGGATATCATAGTCTGCTAAGTGGAAAAAGAACTCTTTGATGTTGGGCATATCCTGTAGTATTTAAATCATTATTTTTTTACACATGTGATGCAAATCTTATTCGTTTAGAAAAATGGTGTATCTACAGGATTGATACGAACTCAGAATACAAATTTTGGGACAACTATTAACATTGAAAGAGAATGAATGTGAAGACAATATGTGTGCTGGTGTCCTGGGATTCAGCAGTTGTATCAGGAAAACCAAAGTAAAACAGGTACTCAGATTTTCCTTATTCTACATTTTCCAAATATAGCAAAGGTTGTACCACAGAAAGTATCATTAAAGGTTGTATAATATGCAATGACCATATGCTCCATTATATCCAGGTAATTAAAGGTTGTATAGCAAAAGCATGTTTAAAAATTTAAATTACCATGGCACATTTAATTCTTTTGGAGTACTAAACAATCATGCGGCTCTCTATAGATTTCTAAATTCATGGTAGGACCACAGGAGAATACTACTTTTGGGGGGGGGGGGGGGGGAGATAATTGTTGAACGGATAGCGTCGATGCATTGCAAAGTTTCGCAGAGAACAAGCTATATGTGGATTTCTTCCAATTGCAGCAAGCTTCGAGCAAGCAAAACTATACTCTATAAATAATTTTCTTAAACCAGAGTTCTTTATTTTCTTTGTATTTTCACCTTTCCTTGTAGTGGATTTCAATGTACCGAACACTCTCCTTAATCAATGGAAGCAACACCTGATTGCCTTCATATAAAAAAACACAATCTGAACACATATAAGGCGATGTATAGCAGGAACAGAAAAAAATACTGTGCGAAGGTGAATGCAAGTGCATGATTTCCTAGAGTTATTTTCTTGGCAGAAGTTACTATATTCTCAATATACATCATAAATAATTAGGGAATTCAAAAAAGGTCCGAATTTTTTTAAAAATGATAATTTTGAAATAAAATTTTAATAAATCATAAAATGTTTGTTGAGTCAAAAAATGTTTGTGATTTTGTAAAACAATGTATGCTTATTCAAAAAATGTTCCAAATTTTGAAAACCAATGTTCAGGAAATCAAGCAATGTTCATGATTTTTATTAAAAGTTTGTGTATTAAAAAATTGTAATGAAATTGAACAGAATTTCGCCAATTCAAAAAATCTTTATGAATGGAAAAATATCCTTAAAATTCAAAAACTGTTCGTGACTTACAAAATTGTTTATTCATTCATTAAATATTTGTTGATTCAAAAATGATTATGCATTTCGGAAAATGTTCATGGATTTCAAAAATTGTTCCACCAATTTCCAAAATAATGTTCGTCGATTCTAGAAATGTTCACCGATTCAAGAAAATTGTTTAAAAAATTGTTGACACTTTAAAAAATGTTTTTAAATATTATACAAATGTTCATGAATCAAATAATGTTCTTGATTTTAGAAAATGTTCGGAAATTTGTAAGAGTGTCCACAAATTTGAGAAATGTTTACGATTTCCAATATGTGCACGAGTTTAAAAAAATGGCATGATTTCATGAAATTGAGAGTGATAGTGTATCTTGCTGATGCAACAAAATGTGGTCATGACCGTTGAAGATTATATTTTTTTCTCCCGTTGCAATGCACGGGCCCTTTTGCTAGTATACTCTGAAGTCAATAGAAGTAGACGAGTCAGATGCCGTGCTCGTGTGATTGCTTGGTCCTCGGATAATCAACCGTATGCCCCGGATTTATTCTAACAAGTGATATTAGAGCTAGGTTATGAGGTTGATCTAAGGCGAAGATATCGTGGAAGAACTAATTGTCGGCGAGATCGGAAGAAACGGCGCAGTGTCACGATCGCGTGGAACAACCCGAGTGTATATGTACTCGGAGTCGGCGAGGTTGGGACGTGGCCTACGGCAGTGCGGCAAGGCAGCTGGGCCAAGCGGTCCAGCAGGCACGCGAGCAGGCAGCCCAAGCGACGGAAGGACGCATGCAAAGACGGCTGAGCGTCAACTCGATCGGTTGCGGCGTGCAGATTTTAGCGATACGTGGTGTAATCGGAAACAACAAGGAAACGTACGTATATACGTGAGATTTGTTTTGGAAAAAAGGAAGGGGACCAAGTCCCTGTTACGAGTCGTAGACGTGAAGCAGCGAGGCAGCTCTTTGTACATGGCATCAGGTTGGAAAAGGCTTGGGCATGCAAAGCTAGCATTGGAAGTTATGCAAGGGAGCTAGTCCACATGAAGGCCAAAGCTATCTTTGGATTTGCAACTAGTATACTCGGTGTACTCGGGGATCATGGAAAGAGTGCTCGATGTTTTTTCACAGGTCAGACGTACAAAGAATCATGGTGTCAATGGGTACCAGGTTTGAGGTGGAGAAATTCGATGGAACTGATGACTTTGGGTTATGGAAGACAATGGTGAAAATAATTTGTTGGCACAACAGGGATGCTTGAAGGCGTTGCTGGATGTCAAGCCAGACGGACAATGTGGATTGTGAGGAGTTGCATATGGCTGCGGCAAAGGAAATTCGGCTCAGGTCAGACATATAGGGCGTTTGCTTGGACAGTCTGACGGATTGACGCAAATCAGTTGGTACAGAAGACAGTGTTGGGATCGGCGACGACGACATAGGAGCGTGATGCTTATGGTGACTAACTTCTGGGGCGTGGAAACATGTGGCGCAAGCCTGAGGCTTGTGTGTCTTCGACAAGACTATGGCGCAGGGTTGATTCAAGATGGTGCACGTGAGAGCTTGGAGTCGACGGGGCACGAGGGTGGACTGATCATCTACCATGGAGTCATGTTGAAGGGGGAGCTGGATTGAGGGGCTACGGTGTAAGGATCCAGAGAATCGAAGCCTATTCAGCGGGAAAAGCGAGTGACACGTAATTCGGACTGGAGCCCAGTGGTCTGATGGAAGCGTAAAACTCGTCATCGGTCGGTGATGATCGATGGTACTCTGCAGTGGGGGTTGAGTGGTGTGGGTTCATGACCCTTGGGACTCGGCCGGGACAGCAGAGGCTCGACGCGGTAATAGCGGCGAGGCGTGCGGTACGCACGGGACAAGGAGACAGATCAGGGCTCCGGTGGCCACACATATGGTGAGACAACTGCGAATTTGACTCGGGATGACTACAAGCAATGGTGAAATTCCTTCAAGTTTCAGACAGACAGTCAAGGAAGAGCGGTGATGTTGAGTTCAGGTAACTCTTATGTGTGACACCCAATATGTGAGTTGTTCATTTTCACGCAGGTTAGTGATCAGTGTGTGATGGAGTTTGGACGGATACTCTAAAAGTTGAGAGCACAAGCTAGAGTAACAAGGAACTTAATTTTGCTTGAGCGTTGACTGTGATCAAGAAAAGAAGGGACTATGCTACATCTTGAGCACTTGCGTTGGTTTTTCCTTGAAGAGGAACGGGTGATGCAGCAGAGTAGCGTAAGTATTTCCTTCAGTTTTTTAGAACCAAGGTATCAATCCAGTAGGAGGCTACGCGCGAGTCCCTCGCACCTACACAAAACAAATAAATCCTCGCAACCAACGCGATAAGGGGTTGTCAATCCCTACACGGTCGCTTACGAGAGTGAGATCTGATAGATATGATAAGATAATATTTTTGGTATTTTTATAATAAAGATGCAAAGTAAAATAAAAGCAATGAAAATAACTAACTATTGGAAGATTAATATGATGAAGATAGACCCGGGGGCCATTGGTTTCACTAGTGGCTTCTCTCAAGAGCATAAGTATTTTACGGTGGGTGAACAAATTACTGTTGAGCAATTGACATAATTGAGCATAGTTATGAGAATATCTAGGTATGATCATGTATATAGGCATCACGTCCAAGACAAGTAGACCAACTCCTGCCTGCATCTACTACTATTACTCCACACATCGACCGCTATCCAACATGCATCTAGAGTATTAAGTTCAAGAGAACAGAGTAATGCTTTAAGCAAGATGACATGATGTAGAGGGATAAATTCATGCAATATGATAAAAACCCATCTTGTTATCCTCGATGGTAACAATACAATACGTGCCTTGCTGCCCCTACTGTCACTAGGAAAGGACACCGCAAGATTAAACCCAAAGCTAAGCACTTCTCCCATTGCAAGAAAGATCAATCTAGTAGGGCAAACCAAACTGATAATTCGAAGAGACTTGCAAAGATAACCAATCATACATAAAAGAATTCAGAGAAGATTCAAATATTGTTCATAGATAAACTTGATCATAAACCCACAATTCATCGGTCTCAACAAACACACCGCAAAATAAGATTACATCGAATAGATCTCCACAAGAGAGGGGGAGAACTTTGTATTGAGATCCAAAAAGAGAGAAGAAGCCATCTAGCTAATAACCATGGACCCGAAGGTCTGAGGTAAACTACTCACACTTTATCGGAGAGGCTATGGTGTTGATGTAGAAGCCCTCCGTGATCGATGCCCCCTCCGGCGGAGCTCCAGAACAGGCCCCAAGATGGGATCTCGTGGTTACAGAAAGTTACGGCGGTGGAATTAGGATTTTGGCTCCGTCTCTGATCCTTTGGGGGTACGTAGGTATATATAGAAGGAAGGAGTACGTCGGTGGAGCAAAAGGGGGCCCACGAGGGTGGAGGGCGCGCCTAGGGGGTAGGCGCGCCCCCTACCTCGTGGATTCCATGTTGGTTGCTTGACGTAGGGTCCAAGTCTCCTAAATCTTGTTCGTTCCAAAAATCACGTTCCCGAAGGTTTCATTCCGTTTGGACTCTGTTTGATATTCCTTTTCTTCGAAACCCTAAAATAGGCAAAAAAACAGCAATTCTGGGCTGGGCCTCCGATTAGTAGGTTAGTCCCAAAAATAATATAAAAGTGTATAATAAAGCCCAATAATGTCCAAAACAAAAGATAATATAGCATGGAGCAATCAAAAATTATAGATACATTGGAAACGTATCAAGCATCCCCAAGCTTAATTCCTGCTCGTCCTCGAGTAGGTAAATGATAAAAACAGAATTTTTGATGTGGAATGCTACTTGGCATATTTTCAATGTAATTCTTCTTAATTGTGGTATGAATATTCAGATCCGAAAGATTCAAGATAAAAGTTTAATATTGACATAGAAATAATAATACTTCAAGCATACTAACTAAGCAATTATGTCTTCTCAAAATAACATGGCCAAAGAAAGTTCATCCCTACAAAATCATATAGTTTAGTCATGCTCCATTTTCGTCACACAAGAATGCTCTCATCATGCACAACCCCGATGACAAGCCAAGCAATTATTTCATACTTAGTAATCTCAAACTTTATAAATCTTCACATAATACATGAGCGTGAGCCATGGATATAGCACTATGGGTGGAATAGAGTATAATGACAGGGGTTATGTGAAGAAGACAAAAAGAAGAAAGTCTCACATCGACGAGGCTAATCAATGAGCTATGGAGATGCCCATCGATTGATGTTAATGCAAGGAGTAGGGATTGCCATGCAACGGATGCACTAGAGCTATAAATGTATGAAAGCTCAACAAAAGAAACTAGTGGGTGTGCATCCAACTTGCTTGCTCACGAAGACCTAGGGCACTTGAGGAGGCCCATTGTTGGAATATACAAGCCAAGTTCTATAATGAAATTTTTTCAGTAGTATATGAAAGTGACAAAATAAGAGACTCTCTATCATGAAGATCATGGTGCTCTTGAAGCACAAGTGTGGAAAAAATATAGTAGCATTGTCCCTTTACATATATATTTTTGGGCCTTCTTTTTTTGGCCTTTCTCTCTTTTTTATATATATTGGGACAATGCTCTATTAAATGATGATCATCACACTTCTATTTATTTACAACTCAATGATTACAACTCGATACTAGAACAAGGTATGACTCTCTATATGAATGCCTCCGGCGGTGTACCGGGATATGCAATGAACAAAGAGTGACATGTATGAAAGTATTATGAACGGTGGCTTTGCCAGAATTATTATGTCAACTACATGATCATGCTAAGCAATATGATAATGATGAATGTGTCATGATAAACGGGATGATGGAAAGTTGCATGGCAATATATCTCGGAATGGCTATGGAAATGCCATAATAGGTAGGTATGGTGGCTGTTTTGAGGAAGATATAAGGAGGTTTATGTGTGAAAGAGCGTATCATATCATAGGGTTTGGATGCACCGGCGAAGTTTGCACCAACTCTCAATGTGAGAAAGGGCAATGCACGGTACCGAAGAGTCTAGCAATGATGGAAAGGTCAGAGTGCGTATAATCCATGGACTCAACATTAGTCATAAAGAACTCACATACTTATTGCAAAAATCTACAAGTCATCAAAAACCAAGCACTACACGCATGTTCCTAGGGGGATAGATTTGTAGGGAAAGACCATCGCTCGTCCCCGACAGCCACTCATAAGGAAGACAATCAAAGAACACCTCATGTTTCAAATTTGATACATAACGTTTACCATACATACATGCTACGGGACTTGCAAACTTCAACACAAGTATTTCTCAAATTCAAAACTACTCAACTATCACAACGTTAATATCACTACCTCCATATCTCAAAACAATCATCAACCATCAAACTTCTCTTAGTATTCAAAACACTCATAAGAAAGTTTTTACTAATCTTGAATACCTAGCATATTAGGATTATTTAAGCAAATTACCATGCTATTTAAGACTCTCAAAATAATCTAAGTGAAGCATGAGAGATCAATAGTTTCTATAAAACAAATCCACCACCGTGCTCTAAAAGATATAAGTGAAGTACTAGAGCAAAACTATATAACTCAAAAGATATAAGTGAAGCACATAGAGTATTCTAATAATTTCTGAATCATGTGTGTCTCTCTCAAAAGGTGTGTGCATCAAAGATGATTGTGGTAAACTAAAAAGCAAAGACTCAAATCATATAAGACGCTCCAAGCAAAACACATATCATGTGGTGAATAAAAATATAGCTCCAAGTAAAGTTACCGATGGAAGTAGACGAAAGAGCCCAAGTGTGACGCCCGGGTAATCATGCTACAGTAATTCCACGCTAATGATGCCACGTCACCTCGGTTACTGTTATTAATCTCGCGATGGTTCAAAAACGGTTCGAATTCAAATTTAAAATCAAGTCAAACAATTAAAGTTTTCAAAAGTCAAAACTAAAATGTTCTTGATGTGACAAATAAATCATGGATATTATTGGTGGAGTAACAACATCTTTATAAAATATTTAAATACCATTAAGTGATTAAAACAACATCAAAACAATTAGTTATACTCCTAATATATTTTACCAAATACTAAACTATTTTTATTCTGAGGTAAAACTTCTTAGAAAAGTGGATTAATTTGACACACTATTTTTGGAGCTGTTTTCATATTTTACTAAACCAAAAATATAGTGCAACTAAAATAAAAGAGAAATGAATAAAAGGTAAAACAAAAAAAATAACAAAAGAAAGAGGAAACCCCCCTGGCCAACTGGGCCGAACGGCCCAACTGGCCGCCGAACCAGGCTACCCGACCGGCCCACCCTACCCCTGCTTAACCCCCCACTCCCACCGAACCCTAGCCCATATCCCCCACTCTCCCCTCCGCTCGGTCCACTCCCTCCCGATCCGATTTGGATCGGGATCCCGTTGACGCCGCCGCCGACCCCCGCGGCCACTACGCCGGAGCTGCCACCGTCGCCCTCCGCCTCGACCCTCCCCCCCCCTCGCCGTGACGCCCTCCCGCCCCTACGCCATCGCGCCTCAACGCCGCCCCATCGCCAGCGCCGCTCGTCGCCCATCGACATCGACGCCCACGACGCAGCGGCCACCGTCGCCTTCCTCTCCCTCGCGGGATCTCCTCGCCGGGCGCCAACAAGCCCCGCCGCCCCCCTCGAGTCCAGGCGCCACCCCACCTCGTCTCCGTCGTCGGCGTGAACCAGGTCAAGCCGGAGAGCTCCGAAGCCGTCGCCCTCGATCCATCCCCTCCGACCACGTCGCCTCGTCGTCCTCGCCGGACCTCCTCGTCCTCCTCCCTGAGTCGCTCCCCGCGCCCCGTTGCCCAGACCCTGCTCCCCATGTGAGCACGCCTCCCCCCTCTCTGTCCCCGTGCTCACCGCGCCGCACAAGCGCTCACTGCACTGCTCTTGCGGTCCCCTGTACCCCCGCGCAACCTCCCTGGCCGCGGCTCCTCGCAGCCGCCCGCGCCTTCGCACCCCCCCAGTGCCTCGCCCACTCGCGGCCTCGCCGCTGCCGTCGCGTGCCCACCATTCCCGCTGCCCGCGTCGCACGTTGCGGCCTCACGGCCCCGCCCGGGTTCGCCCCGCTCCGGCCCCTTGCCCCGCCAGCCGCGGTGGCCTCACCGCGCTGGCCGCCCGCACCCGCGTCCCCTCGTTCGGGCGGTTACGCCCGCCCAGATGCGCCCCGCGCCCGATCCGCTAAGGCCCCCGTGGCCAATGACAAGTGGGCCCCTGCCCAGAACGTTTTAATAATAAAAAAATTATATAAAATAATAATATTAATAATTAAATTAATCAATTAATTAACTAAATTAATTAAGTTAATTAATCCTACTCAATTAGTCTAACTTGACCTGTTAGTCTAACTAAGCAGTAATTAGTTAACCTAACCCTATAATTAACTAAACAGTGTATGACAGGTGGGTCCCACTGGGCCCACATGATAGGTTGACCAGTCAACCCTGTTGACTGCTGACGTCAGCATGACATCATGCTGATGTCATATATCCATTTTCGAATTAATTTAAATAATTAATTAAATTCCAGAAATTAATAAAATCTTTAGAAAATCATATCTTTTAATCTGTAACTCAGATTAAATTATTTTCAACATGAAAGTTGCTCAGAACGACGAGACGAATTCGAATACGCAGCCCGTTCGTCCGCCACACATCCCTAGCATAGCAAACATGCAACTTTTCCTCTCCGATTCATCTGTCCGAAAACGCGAAACACCGGGGATATTTTCCCGGGTGTTTTCCCCCTTCACCGGTATCACCTCATACCGCGTTAGAACATGATTAGCTCTGCCTTTTGTCCTGATATGCACTTGCTTGCTATGTATTTACTGTTTCTCTCCCCCTCTTCTCTTCGGTAGACCCCGTGACGATGCTGATGTCCCTGTGGTCGGCTACGTCACCGACGACCCCTCTCTCTTGCCAGAGCAACCAGGCAAGCCCCCCCTTTGATCACCAGATATCGCCTACTCTTCTCTATACTGCTTGCATTAGAGTAGTGTAGCATGTTACTGCTTTCCGTTATTCCTATCATGATGCATAGCCTGTCCTTGCTACTACTGTTGTTACCCTTACCGCTATCCTACTGCTTAGTATAGGATGCTAGTGTTCCATCAGTGGCCCTACACTCTTGTCCGTCTGCCATGCTATACTACTGGGCCGTGATCACTTCGGGAGGTGATCATGGGCATATACTATATACTCTACATTGATACATTACCTGTGATACTGTTCGGACATGGGGGCTGAAGGGGCAGGTGGCTCCATCCCGGTACAGGTGGGCCTGGGTTCCCGACGGCCCCCGACGGTTACTTTGAGGCGGAGCGACAGGGCAGGTTGAGACCACCTAGGAGAGAGGTGGGCCTGGCCCTGGTCGGCGTTCGCAGATACTTAACACGCTTAACGAGATCTGGGTATTTCATCTGAGTCTGGCCATTTGGTCTATACGCACTAACCATCTACGCGGGAGTAGTTATGGGTATCCCGGCGTCGTGGTATCAGCCGAAGCCTTCGTGACGTCAGCGACTGAGTGGCGCGCGCCGGATTGGAACGTAAGCCTGCTCTTGTATTAAGGGGGCTAGTTCTGCTTCCGGCCGCGTTCGCAACGTGCAGGTGTGCTAAGGGCGATGGGCCCAGACCCCTGTGCGCTTAGGTTTAGACCGGCGTGCTGACCTCTCTGTTGTGCCTAGGTGGGGCTGCGACGTGTTGATCTTTCAAGGCCGGGCATGACCCAGGAAAGTGTGTCCGGCCAACTGGGATCAAGCGTGTTGGGGTATGTGGTGCACCCCTGCAGGGAAGTTAATCTATTCGAATAGCCGTGATCTTCGGTAACAGGACGACTTGGAGTTGTACCTTGACCTTATGACAACTAGAACCGGATACTTAATAAAACACACCCTTCCAAGTGCCAGATACAACCGGTGGTCGCTCTCTCACAGGGCGACGAGGGAAGGATCATCGGTTAGGATTATGCTATGCGATGCTACTTGGAGGACTTCAGTCTACTCTCTTCTACATGCTGCAAGATGGAGGTGGCCAGAAGCGTAGTCTTCAAAAGGACTAGCTATCCCCCTTATTCCGGCTTTCTGCAGTTCAGTCCACATATGATACCCTTATTCCATTTGACACCCATGCATACATATGTAGTATAGCTCCTTGCTTGCGAGTACTTTGGATGAGTACTCACGGTTGCTTTCTTCCTCTTTTCCCCCTATCCCTTCTACCTGGTTGTTGCAACCAGATGTTGGATCCCAGGAGCCAGACGCCACCTTCAACGACGACTACTACTACACCGGAGGTGCTTACTACTACGTGATGTCCGCTGACGACGACTGGGAGTAGTTAGGAGGATCCCAGGCAGGAGGCCTGCGCCTCTTTCGATCTGTATCCCAGTTTGTGCTAGCCTTCTTAAGGCAAACTTGTTTAACTTATGTCTGTACTCAGATATTGTTGCTTCCGCTGACTCGTCTATGATCGAGCTCTTGTATTCGAGCCCTCGAGGCCCCTGGCTTGTAATATGATTCTTGTATGACTTATTTTTTTGTAGAGTTGTGTTGTGATATCTTCCCGTGAGTCCCTGATCTTGATCGTACACGTTTGCGTGTATGATTAGTGTACGATTAAATTGGGGCGTCACAAGTTGGTATCAGAGCCGACTGCCTGTAGGAATCCCTCTTCCACACTCCTTGGCCGAAGTTGAGTCTAGTCGATGAAAACTGTTTTACTAACATGGCTCTGCGACCCATGGGCCCACGTCGCCATTGGGTGGTATTAGGATCTTTTGTTCCTCGTCTATACTCTGGAACTCTGATCTCTCTTCTATTCGGGTTAAATGATTTTACTAAACCTGACTCTAGGTTCTCGTAACTACTTTCTCCCGGAGAGCCCCTTATCACAGATGATCGCATGCTACACCAGAAGATTCCGAAGATACTCTCCAATGTTCTCTTGAGACTTTGTGCCCGCCGCCTTTGCAATTCCCTACCACCGAATTATCCCTATGGATAAATAGATACACCAGTCGTCCTTACTTTTATTCCTAGATGATCTTGTTATTGCAAGATACCCCGAAATTCTCTCTATTGTCCCGAGAATACTTTGTGCCTACCGCCTTGCAGTTCTTTGCCGCCTGAATGTCCCTATGGATAAATTCTCGCACCTACCGAGTATCCACTCATCCCCAGTTGTTTATGTGTTTCACTAAGGTCTTCGAAATAATATTTGATCTTCCGAAAATCCTTAGCAGCTTATTGCCCTTGAAATTCTTGCTTGCTTGCATTATGGTTAATCCCATAAGTCTCGTAATCATTATTGGCCTCCCTTGTCATTGTCATTTTGGGTCTTTGATCCAATATGGTTGTGAATGCTTGCAATCCTCAGGATTTATCCTCCCGGCTCAGACATCATTTTAAACATGAGCTGGTTCTCGACCAATCGGATTGCCATCGATTGTACCCTAAGCATACGTAACTTATCCATCCTTAATCAAAGTGTTTGCTTCTGATCCCTTGGTCGGAAATCATAATTCTTTTGCATTTGAGCTTTGAATTAGTCAGTTGTTTCTATAGTTTGATCTCCTTGCATTGTTTCTTCCTCTGGTTGAGTACCGATGCTCACATCAGATCCTTTGAGGACCACCGGATCCTTTGTTGGATTTTATCCGATAGCGTCCTTCATATTCAATCCCTTTGGAAGTTCTTTCTCCATTGGTAAATCCTATCCTCTGATTGACCAACCATGCTCTGCTTTCGAGCTTGTGGTATTTACTATTGAAGCTTGTGGTATATGTTTCCATGATACCCTGACGGGTTGAACCTATGCCTTTCTTAATATGTGTGAACTCGAAAGTTTTCACGAGTCATACTCTTCTGGTGTTTTGCTAGATACAATCTCAACACTACAACTTCTTCGAAAGTGAGAGGTGAATGGAAGGTTATACATTGAAGAAGTGGGAGTCGACCTTGAACTTTGTGTTCATGTCCATGGTCATGACGTAGATCCTACCATAGAAGCTTCTTGTAATAATAACTATGTCGTTGATATAATATCATCTGGTATCTGTGAACTGATCCTATGCAATCATGGTTCCGACCATATTTTCTCCTTAATACCATTTCTCGGACAAGTTGAAGTACTTGTCTTGTGCAGATCATTGCACTTGTCCAACCTTTACTTTGATCTACCGTCGAGTATTACACTATGATATCTTGATAATGTCATGGTACTACATAACTTCTTATGGGTTCTTCATCAAATGTTATTTCTCCCCTAATCCAATTTTTCTTGGGTTCTGGGTTGTCATCAAACGAGAACACCGAATAGTGAATCGAGTCTGTACTCCGATTCAATAACTCCTAAGTAATTTTCATTTCTTACGAGTTTAATAACCCTTCAAGTCATTCCTAGCCTGATTGGCCATATCATTATCGTGCAAAAATTTAACTGTGCTACCTGGTCCTTCTTCCCGGAGCAAAATTTTCGATGATGAGCTAAGCTTACGTCAATCTTCCTCGTCATAACACTTCGCCTTGAACTACGAGCTTGTTTCGAGTTTGTGTCATACCCTTGGTTTCAGTAACCTTTCGCTTCATCATTCCTTTGGCTTGATGTCATCGCCGACCGATTACATCTTCATGAAATCTCTCAACAATTGTGTCGTGATCATCATCGGCATTCTGAGCTCTTCCAGGATGTCAATTGAGTTCATGATGAGAAATATCATCCTTGCCCTCGATGATCTGTATTATCATCGACCACTTTATTGACTTCCCTCCAACACAAACTTGTCGTGTTTTGTGTTATACCTTGAGTTCCTTGCTATCCAGCATTTGTTCTTCCTTACCTTGGAGTATTACCATCTTTAATGTCAAGAAAGTCGTGAGAATTTCACCACCTCTTATGGATTCTTGATACAGGTAATACTTCTCACCATCACCATTCTTTCTTAGTACCCGTGTTCTTTCTAACCGGAATACCGACAATTGAACTATGTTGTGTGAATTCAAAACTTCTAGCAACCCTATTGCTTTAAAGTGAATGGTCGAGTTTGATTCTAATTCTTTTGTTCATTAAGTCACCATTCTAACATTGATCGTGCAACCCGGCCCATATTTCGGGTGCACCTTTCAACCAATGTTTAATTGCATATGTTTTTCCTCGAGCATACATCATTATATTATTTGGTATGACAAATGTTATCTTCTTGTTCACATAATTGTGGAAATCCATGTTCTTGGAAATCTCGATGAGTTGTCGCTGAGTCCATCAGCCACCTCCTCATCCTCTCCTTAGTTTAATGATGAACCCTTATTCGGAATTCGCTTCCATAGTTCATTTCCCGAGAATCATATAATGTCATCTCGTTGATTGTGTTGCACCTCTTCTTCTCGGGCATCCCGAGTCTGAGGTATCCCGACACCAATTAGATCTGAACCTCAATCAGATATGATGGTGGGAACATATTTCCAAGAGTAATAACAATGGTCTTTATATGACCCGGTAAGGTGATGTCATGCCTAGTACACCAGGCCGGAGGGCCTATTGCTATAGTTTCCTTGTTAGCAAGGTTATCCATTCTTCCATGAGGAAATTGTAAGACTTATTCTATAAGTTCTTCCTGATGGACCCTTTTTGTTTCCAAAGTCTGAACTTGCTTGAAGACCATGTAATGCTATCTCGAAGCATGTTTGTGGTACTCCGATTGTCAACAAGGACATTTGAAGCCAATGCTAAATGTTTCCTACTAAATTATCCAAACACCGCTGTATGGGTAATGTCATGAAGTTTCTCTCCCCTCTTCTAAAGGGTTTTCTACATTATATCCTGTCATGGATATCATACTCTGCTTGTCCTTGGGAAGGATATACCCTTGAAATATGTGTTTAAACACATTTTCCTTTCCATTGTTCTGCTTAAACCTGACAATCACTTTTCCTTTCCATTGGGATTGTTTAAACCTTCTTGTGATCTATATGATGTAAGCAGTAGTTTTCTCCTACTTAGGTAAACACCTCGGTGTACAATTCTGTCAGTAAGACCTTGTTTCTATTGTTGATGACATTCCGGTAACCACCGATGGATGAGAACTTTGCCTATTGGTCCGCCTCGTTCAACGAGCAGGAGAATGGTTCTCTTCGTCCCTCGCCCTTGGTATCGATGTTGTTGCCGACATAACTGACAGACTAGCCTCTGACATGCCTTGCTATCGTGACCATGCAAGATGTCACCCCTCCTACTTTTATCCCACATGGTGGGCCCATAACCCACAGTTCCACAGGATCGAAACCTGACTCTCCTATACAACACCTGTTCCCAAGGTTGTTCCTCACGCTCGACTTCGTATGTAATTCACGGACCACCTGTCTAGTGATCTATTCTGGTATGAGGCGCAATACCTATTCTCGTTGCCCTGAAACCCTTTCACCTTCTGGTTAGGCATCGAACGATTGCCTATCTGTTTGAAACTTCTCATGGTACCTTCTTACTTTGCTCTCGATATCTTCTTAAGTTTCAAATCGAGAGAAACTTATGCTTCTTCCCTGAGTTAACCGTCTGATGCTCGATCTTGTTAGAATCCATCCATATACAGTTTTCCCTTCTCACCCTTTCGTAAGTTCGGTGATGGTCCTGAAGGAAGGACGGTGACTTCATCATGACGACCTGAAGCAGAGGACCGAAGACATCAATGTAATGGATCGACCTCTTCGAGAAGAGCAACTATGACCGAGAAGAATCTTTAGAATTTCGTAACCAGATCCCTTCCCCTTGTAACCGCTCCTAAATCTCGGGACGAGATTTCTTGTAGTGGAGGAGAATTGTGACGCCCGGGTAATCATGCTACAGTAATTCCACGCTAATGATGCCACGTCACCTCGGTTACTGTTATTAATCTCGCGATGGTTCAAAAACGGTTCGAATTCAAATTTAAAATCAAGTCAAACAATTAAAGTTTTCAAAAGTCAAAACTAAAATGTTCTTGATGTGACAAATAAATCATGGATATTATTGGTGGAGTAACAACATCTTTATAAAATATTTAAATACCATTAAGTGATTAAAACAACATCAAAACAATTAGTTATACTCCTAATATATTTTACCAAATACTAAACTATTTTTATTCTGAGGTAAAACTTCTTAGAAAAGTGGATTAATTTGACACACTATTTTTGGAGCTGTTTTCATATTTTACTAAACCAAAAATATAGTGCAACTAAAATAAAAGAGAAATGAATAAAAGGTAAAACAAAAAAAATAACAAAAGAAAGAGGAAACCCCCCTGGCCAACTGGGCCGAACGGCCCAACTGGCCGCCGAACCAGGCTACCCGACCGGCCCACCCTACCCCTGCTTAACCCCCCACTCCCACCGAACCCTAGCCCATATCCCCCACTCTCCCCTCCGCTCGGTCCACTCCCTCCCGATCCGATCTGGATCGGGATCCCGTTGACGCCGCCGCCGACCCCCGCGGCCACTACGCCGGAGCTGCCACCGTCGCCCTCCGCCTCGACCCTCCCCCCCCTCGCCGTGACGCCCTCCCGCCCCTACGCCATCGCGCCTCAACGCCGCCCCATCGCCAGCGCCGCTCGTCGCCCATCGACATCGACGCCCACGACGCAGCGGCCACCGTCGCCTTCCTCTCCCTCGCGGGATCTCCTCGCCGGGCGCCAACAAGCCCCGCCGCCCCCCTCGAGTCCAGGCGCCACCCCACCTCGTCTCCGTCGTCGGCGTGAACCAGGTCAAGCCGGAGAGCTCCGGAGCCGTCGCCCTCGATCCATCCCCTCCGACCACGTCGCCTCGTCGTCCTCGCCGGACCTCCTCGTCCTCCTCCCTGAGTCGCTCCCCGCGCCCCGTTGCCCAGACCCTGCTCCCCATGTGAGCACGCCTCCCCCCTCTCTGTCCCCGTGCTCACCGCGCCGCACAAGCGCTCACTGCACTGCTCTTGCGGTCCCCTGTACCCCCGCGCAACCTCCCTGGCCGCGGCTCCTCGCAGCCGCCCGCGCCTTCGCACCCCCCCAGTGCCTCGCCCACTCGCGGCCTCGCCGCTGCCGTCGCGTGCCCACCATTCCCGCTGCCCGCGTCGCACGTTGCGGCCTCACGGCCCCGCCCGGGTTCGCCCCGCTCCGGCCCCTTGCCCCGCCAGCCGCGGTGGCCTCACCGCGCTGGCCGCCCGCACCCGCGTCCCCTCGTTCGGGCGGTTACGCCCGCCCAGATGCGCCCCGCGCCCGATCCGCTAAGGCCCCCGTGGCCAATGACAAGTGGGCCCCTGCCCAGAACGTTTTAATAATAAAAAAAATTATATAAAATAATAATATTAATAATTAAATTAATCAATTAATTAACTAAATTAATTAAGTTAATTAATCCTACTCAATTAGTCTAACTTGACCTGTTAGTCTAACTAAGCAGTAATTAGTTAACCTAACCCTATAATTAACTAAACAGTGTATGACAGGTGGGTCCCATTGGGCCCACATGATAGGTTGACCAGTCAACCCTGTTGACTGCTGACGTCAGCATGACATCATGCTGATGTCATATATCCATTTTCGAATTAATTTAAATAATTAATTAAATTCCAGAAATTAATAAAATCTTTAGAAAATCATATCTTTTAATCTGTAACTCAGATTAAATTATTTTCAACATGAAAGTTGCTCAGAACGACGAGACGAATTCGAATACGCAGCCCGTTCGTCCGCCACACATCCCTAGCATAGCAAACATGCAACTTTTCCTCTCCGATTCATCTGTCCGAAAACGCGAAACACCGGGGATATTTTCCCGGGTGTTTTCCCCCTTCACCGGTATCACCTCATACCGCGTTAGAACATGATTAGCTCTGCCTTTTGTCCTGATATGCACTTGCTTGCTATGTATTTACTGTTTCTCTCCCCCTCTTCTCTTCGGTAGACCCCGTGACGATGCTGATGTCCCTGTGGTCGGCTACGTCACCGACGACCCCTCTCTCTTGCCAGAGCAACCAGGCAAGCCCCCCCTTTGATCACCAGATATCGCCTACTCTTCTCTATACTGCTTGCATTAGAGTAGTGTAGCATGTTACTGCTTTCCGTTATTCCTATCATGATGCATAGCCTGTCCTTGCTACTACTGTTGTTACCCTTACCGCTATCCTACTGCTTAGTATAGGATGCTAGTGTTCCATCAGTGGCCCTACACTCTTGTCCGTCTGCCATGCTATACTACTGGGCCGTGATCACTTCGGGAGGTGATCATGGGCATATACTATATACTCTACATTGATACATTACCTGTGATACTGTTCGGACATGGGGGCTGAAGGGGCAGGTGGCTCCATCCCGGTACAGGTGGGCCTGGGTTCCCGACGGCCCCCGACGGTTACTTTGAGGCGGAGCGACAGGGCAGGTTGAGACCACCTAGGAGAGAGGTGGGCCTGGCCCTGGTCGGCGTTCGCAGATACTTAACACGCTTAACGAGATCTGGGTATTTCATCTGAGTCTGGCCATTTGGTCTATACGCACTAACCATCTACGCGGGAGTAGTTATGGGTATCCCGGCGTCGTGGTATCAGCCGAAGCCTTCGTGACGTCAGCGACTGAGTGGCGCGCGCCGGATTGGAACGTAAGCCTGCTCTTGTATTAAGGGGGCTAGTTCTGCTTCCGGCCGCGTTCGCAACGTGCAGGTGTGCTAAGGGCGATGGGCCCAGACCCCTGTGCGCTTAGGTTTAGACCGGCGTGCTGACCTCTCTGTTGTGCCTAGGTGGGGCTGCGACGTGTTGATCTTTCAAGGCCGGGCATGACCCAGGAAAGTGTGTCCGGCCAACTGGGATCAAGCGTGTTGCGGTATGTGGTGCACCCCTGCAGGGAAGTTAATCTATTCGAATAGCCGTGATCTTCGGTAACAGGACGACTTGGAGTTGTACCTTGACCTTATGACAACTAGAACCGGATACTTAATAAAACACACCCTTCCAAGTGCCAGATACAACCGGTGGTCGCTCTCTCACAGGGCGACGAGGGGAGGATCATCGGTTAGGATTATGCTATGTGATGCTACTTGGAGGACTTCAGTCTACTCTCTTCTACATGCTGCAAGATGGAGGTGGCCAGAAGCGTAGTCTTCGAAAGGACTAGCTATCCCCCTTATTCTGGCTTTCTGCAGTTCAGTCCACATATGATACCCTTATTCCATTTGACACCCATGCATACATATGTAGTATAGCTCCTTGCTTGCGAGTACTTTGGATGAGTACTCACGGTTGCTTTCTTCCTCTTTCCCCCCTATCCCTTCTACCTGGTTGTCGCAACCAGATGTTGGATCCCAGGAGCCAGACGCCACCTTCGACGACGACTCCTAATACACCGGAGGTGCTTACTACTACGTGATGCCCGCTGACGACGACCAGGAGTAGTTAGGAGGATCCCAGGCAGGAGGCCTGCGCCTCTTTCGATATGTATCCCAGTTTGTGCTAGCCTTCTTAAGGCAAACTTGTTTAACTTATGTCTGTACTCAGATATTGTTGCTTCCGCTGACTCGTCTATGATTGAGCTCTTGTATTCGAGCCCTCGAGGCCCCTGGCTTGTAATATGATGCTTGTATGACTTATTTTTTTTGTAGAGTTGTGTTGTGATATCTTCCCGTGAGTCCCTGATCTTGATCGTACACGTTTGCGTGTATGATTAGTGTACGATTAAATCGGGGCGTCACACCAAGCTTTACCTTTTTGGTGTCCTTAGATTATCTTGGGGGTGCCATGGTCATCTCCAAGCTTAGGATCTTGCCACTCCTTGTTCCATAATCCATCAAATCTTTACCCAAAACTTGAAAACTTCACAACACAAAACTTAAAGTAGAAAATCTCGTGAGCTCAGTTAGCGAAAGAAAACAAAACACCACTTCAAGGTACTGTAATAAACTCATTCTTTATTTATATTGGTGTTAAACCTACTGTATTCCAACTTCTCTATGGTTTATAAACTATTTTACTAGTCATAGATTCATCAAAATAAGCAAACAACACACGAAAAACAGAATCTGTCAAAAACAGAACAGTCTGTAGTAATCTGTAGCTAGCGCAAGATCTGGAACCCCAAAAATTCTAAAATAAATTGCTGGATGTAAGGAATTTATCTACTAATCATCTGCAAAAATAATTAACTAAATAGCACTTTCCAAATAAAAATTGCAGCAGTTCTCGTGAGCGCTAAAGTTTCTGTTTTTTACAGCAAGATTAACAAGACTTTCCCCAAGCCTTCCCAACGGTTCTACTTGGCACAAACACTAATTAAACACAAAAAACACAACCAAAACGGAGGCTAGATAAATTATTTATTACTAAACAGGAGCAAAAATCAAGGAATAAAAATAAAATTGGGTTGCCTCCCAACAAGCGCTATCGTTTAACGCCTCTAGCTAGGCATAAAAAAAGGATAGATCTAGGTGTTGCCATCTTTGGTAGGTAATTCTTCAATGAGGCATCTACCATCCTTAGGAATTTCTTTATTTTTATTGATTATCAAAATTTTAGTCACAAGATCGAAAAATTCATTTGTAACAAATGGTTCCTTAATGATAGCAAAAAGATTGGGATGAATACTTATAGATTTGAGATCCGCAGTTTCCTTACTAGAGGATTCACCCTTATTTTTAGGAACATACATAAGCTTGGCAATATTAGTGGGAGGACTTGGATTATTCTTTACGAAAGAAAAGACGGTTCCCAAGTTGGTAATAATATCCTCAAGTTTATCGATTCTAGTGGAATCCTGATTTATTTTCTCATTAACTATAGGTTCCTTTTCTTTAATATTTTTCAAAGTGACTCCTAATTTAGATCCATATTGAGTGATTCGGTTGTGGATCTTTTTATCCAAATTTTCAAACTCTACAGTATCAACCTTATTCTCAATAATTTCAAGTCTTCGCATTACATGCTCCAAAGTTAACATAGTTCCATTAACCAAAAGAGGTGGTGAGAGAAACAAATCTATCATAGCATTATAAGAATCAAAAGTATGGCTACCCAAGAAGTTCCCTCCGGTAATGGTATCAAGGATATATCTGTGCCAAGGAGTAGCGCCTACATAAAAATTGCAAAGAAGAACGGAAGTAGATTGCTTCCTGGTAGATCTATTTTGAGCATTGCAAATTCTATACCAAGTGTCTTTTAGATTTTCTCCCTCCCTTTGCTTAAAATTTAGAATTTCATTCTCGGGAGACAACGGAGAAGATAGAGGACTCGCCATAACGACAAGCAAACGGAAAAGAGGCGAACGGAAAAGAGAGGGAGGATAGAGAGAGAGAGAGGGCGAATAAAATGGCAAGGGTGAAGTGGGGGGGGGGGACGAGAGGCAAATGACAAATAATGTAATGCGGGAGATAAGGGTTTGTGATGGGTACTTGGTATGTTGACTTTTGCGTAGACCTCCCCAGCAACGGTGCCAGAAATGGCTCGTTGTCGGGATTCGAACTTGACTTGCGCGAACCTCCCCGGCAACGGCGCCAGAAATCCTTCTTGCTACCTCTTGAGCACTTGCGTTGGTTTTCCCTTAAAGAGGAAAGGGTGATGCAGCAGAGTAGCATAAGTATTTCCCTCTGTTTTTGAGAACCAAGGTATCAATCCAGTAGGAGGATACGCGCGAGTCCCTCGCACCTACACAAAACAAATAAATCCTCGCAACCAACGCGATAAGGGATTGTCAATCCCTACACGGTCACTTACGAGAGTGAGATCTGATGGATATGATAAGATAATATTTTTGGTATTTTTATGATAAAGATGCAAAGTAAAATAAAAGCAATGAAAATAACTAAGTATTGGAAGATTAATATGATGAAGATAGACTCGGGGGCCATAGGTTTCACTAGTGGCTTCTCTCAAGAGCATAAGTATTTTACGGTGGGTGAACAAATTACTGTTGAGCAATTGACAGAATTGAGCATAGTTATGAAAATATCTAGGTATGATCATGTATATAGGCATCACGTCCAAGACAAGTAGACTGACTCCTGCCTGCATATACTACTATTACTCCACACATCGACCGCTATCCAACATGCATCTAGAGTATTAAGTTCAAGAGAACAAAGTAACGCTTTAAGCAAGATGCCATGATGTAGAGGGATAAATTCATGCAATATGATAAAAAAACTCATCTTGTTATCCTCGATGGCAACAATACAATACGTGCCTTGCTGCCCCTACTGTCACTGGGAAAGGACACCGCAAGATTAAACCCAAAGCTAAGCACTTCTCCCATTGCAAGAAAGATCAATCTAGTAGGCCAAACCAAACTGATAATTCGAAGAGACTTGCAACCAATCATACATAAAAGAATTCAGAGAAGATTCAAATATTGTTCATAGATAAACTTGATCATAAACCCACAATCCATCGGTCTCAACAAACACACTGCAAAAGAAGATTACATTGAATAGATCTCCACAAGAGAGGGGGAGAACTTTGTATTGAGATCCAAAAAGAGAGAAGAAGCCATCTAGCTAATAACTATGGACCCGAAGGTCTGAGGTAAACTACTCACAATTCATCGGAGAGGCTATGGTGTTGATGTAGAAGCCCTCCGTGATCGATGCCCCCTCTGGCGGAGCTTCGGAACAGGCCCCGAGATGGGATCTCGTGGATACAGAAAGTTACGGCGGTGGAATTAGGGTTTTGGCTCCGTCTCTGATCGTTTGGGTGTACGTAGGTATATATAGGAGGAAGGAGTGCGTTGGTGGAGCAACAGGGGGCCCACGAGGGTGGAGGGCGCGCCTGGGGGGTAGGCGCGCCCCCTACCTTGTGGCTTCCCTGTTGGTGGCTTGACGTAGGGTCCAAGTCCCCTGGATCTTGTTCGTTCCAAAAATCACGTTCCCGAAGGTTTCATTCTGTTTGGACTCCGTTTGATATTCCTTTTCTTCGAAACCCTAAAATAGGCAAAAATCAATAATTTTGGGTTGGGCCTCCGGTCAGTAGGTTAGTCCCAAAAATAATATAGAAGTGTATAATAAAGCCCAATAATGTCCAAAACAGAAGATAATATAGCATGGAGCAATCAAAAATTATAGATACGTTGGAGACGTATCAGACTACAAGTTGCAGGTGGAGTCATATCGAGTCTTTGGAGTAGCAGCAGTACTCATGGGATAAACTCAAGTCCACTATACATGTAAGTTTGACGCATTGACAAATTCAGGGTGGTGAAGAATATTCGCCAAGGTGGAGTTTGTTAGAGTTGTGTCGAATATGGTGTATAAGGTAGGTTACAATTGGACTTGTAGTAGTATTGTGTTTAGATAGGATATGGAGTCGTGTCCTAAAGGACACTTGTATCCTAGGACTCTCATATATAGCGAGGATAGACACATGATGTAACCTATGCCAACATAATAGCACCGGAACGCAGGGAAAGCTGGCGGCATGTGCTGGCGTCCAGGGCGACCGGGTGCGGTATTGTAGCGATGTCATGGGGAGGATCGCCCATAGTCAGGCCCCGGGGATGTATCCATATCGGTGAACCTCGTTAACAAATCTCGGTGATGTGCTCGTGCGATTGCTTGGTCCTCGGATGATCAACAGTATGCCTCGGATTTATTCTAACACATGACAAATTAATGACCAATTGACGACAAAGTAAAATTAGTTCACAAATGGGTAGGGTATGGATATACCCGGGGGTACAAGGCTATACCCGTACCTTACCCATGACTTAACGGGTAGGGTATGGGTACTACCCATGGGTACAAAAGTGTGCCCATACCCTGCCCATGTGGGTAAAATTGCCATCCTTACGAGGGATACAAGCAGAAGTACCATATGGTACGGTGGCCTGAAATCTGCAAGGCGCGGGATTAGGGCAGACTAGGGATTATGTCCTCCAAGCGCATGAACAATGCCCCCTGCCCCGTTGGTTGTGGCGGATCGCTAAGGGAGAGGGCGGCTTGTGACCGGACATTATCCGGAACAAGTACCTTAGGGGACAGTCGCTTGACTTCAGTCAACGGTCGGGCGGCTCCTAGTTCTAACAGGCGATCATACAGCTACTACCGGTTCTCCGTATTGGGACCTCCATCATGATGGGGTCCGGTGCCTCCACCCTGTTTTGGTTTGATAGATGGGATGGTGACCATCCGTTCACGGATCGTTTCGCAGACTTGTTCTCCATTGTGATAGAACCTAGGATCTCCGTCGAGGCCGTCCTTATTGATTTAGGGCGCATCGCGTTTCGGCGGCCATTTGGGCCCCCGAACGTCCTTGCTTGGCAGGAGCTCCTCGACTGCATCGCACTGCACGAACCTGAGTTGGCGCAAGCTAGCGACCAAATCTCCTGGCGCCTGGAAACTTCCGATAGGTTCTCCACAAAATCCCTCTATCACGTCATCGCGGCCTCGCCGGGCCCGGAGCCGCTCGCGGTGATTTGGTCCATCAAACTGCCTCTAAAGATTAGAATCTTCCTTTGGCAATGGATTCGCGGTCAGGTCCCATCTGGTATTGAAGTGCTCAAGCGAAACTGTCCGGGTGATGGAATGTTCCCATTGTGTGGGACGAAGGAAGATTCAAACCACATCTTCTTCTCCTGCATATCGGCGCCATTCCTTTGGAGCTACCTCCGGGAAACGATGGGCGCACGACACATGGTGCAACAATAACTTCCCCGACCTATTCTCGGAGGCCTAGGCCCCACCTCCAAACACCCGTCACATTAGGTGGCTCGCGATTGGAGTACTTGCTTGGATGCTCTGGACGACCTGCAACAAGCCTGTGATCCAACGTGTACCACTTTGACGTGCTACTGACGCGATGTTTAAACTATGTGGCTAGTTGCAGCTCTGGCGACCGCTTAGACGCCCTCAGGACCGAGACACCATCAACATCATCATTGCAGATCTCCGCGCGATCGCTCTCCGACGGGCGCCGCCGCTTCCTCCGCCACCTCCCGAGCCGGATTAGCTTCTCTTCCGCTTGTGTTACTAGTGCTTTGTGGCTGCCTTTGCTTTGTTTTTGGGCTTGTTGAGTTGTGCCCTCAGCAGAACCTTCTTGTACTTTGTGTTGTGCTACTTGGTGCACGTGTATGCGTGTGGGCGGTGTGAACATTGTTGGACCTTGTGGCTTGATGGTTTGCATTATTTATAAAGCGGGGCGAAAGTTTTTTTCGTATAGGTCAAAGTATATAGAACAATCAATGACCGGCAACCATACCCCCTCTCTGGCTTGGTGCAGCCATGAAGCAAGGTCTGCAAGGAGATAAAGCCGGGTTATAAGGATTGGTTGCAATTTTATCTAACCTCCTCTCTTGATTAGCAAGTTTATACTTGTTATAATCTTTCCTTCATTACGTCCAATATGTATTGGTCCAAGTCATAGTCATATTCACTTACCATATGCAAAAGTTTGAACACCAGTCCAAATAAATTTCCAAAAGAAGATCCAAATCAAAATTCAACCAAGAGCCACATGAATGAAATTCAAAGAAACGGAAGATGCAAAAAAATTGGGGTGTTACATTTGTACAATTAAGTGACCATACATTTTGTAGTATTCAATATATATTTGAACATTTTATTTATGTGTTCTTTCTATTCTCACGTTTTAGAAATCCCATGAATAAAGAAAAAAAAAGGTAGCAGCCCAAGGCCAAAGAACGAAGTAGATGCCAGAGCAGAGCGGATGGCTGGTACAATATACTGTACACGTAGCCGAAAAACTTGTCATTGATGTCCGAAGGTAAATACAGTTGTAACACCCATGATGCGGCTATATGTCCCACGTATCGGAGCACGACTTAGAGGCATAACCGCATAGTAGACATGTCGCAAGAGGGGTAATCTTTACACATCCCATGTACTGAATAAGAAAGGGATAAGGAGTTGGCTTACAATCGCCACTTCACACAATACATAAATATAGCATTACATCATCCAGAATACAATCAAGGTTCGACTACGGAACCAACATAAATAAAGACAACCCCAAATGCATAGATCCCCGATCGCCCCAACTGGGCTCCTCTACTAATCGTCCGGAAAGGAAACATAGTAACGTTCAGAATCATCTTCGAACTCCCACTTGAGTTCGGTCGCGTCCCCTGCACTGGCATCATCGGCACCTGCATCTGGTTTTGGAAGTAATCTGTGAGTCATGGGGACTCAACAATCTCACACCCTCGCGATCAAGACTATTTAAGCTTATGGGTAGGAAAAGGTAGTGAGATGGAGCTGCAGCAAGCACTAGCATATATGGTGGCTAACTTACGCAAATGAGAGCGAGAAGAGAAGCAAAGCATGGTCGAGAAGCTATAAAGATCAAGAAGTGATCCTGAAACTAATTACGTTCAAGCATGACACGAGACCGTGTTCTCTTCCCAGACTCCGCCGAAAAGAGACCATCACGGCTGCACACGCGGTTGATTCATTTTAATTAAGTTAAGTTTCAAGTTCTGTACAACCGGACATTAACAAATTCCCATCTGCCCATAACCGCGGGCACGGCTTTCGAAAGTTCAAAACCCTGCAGGGGTGTCCCAACTTAGCCCATCACAAGCTTTCATGGTCAACGAAGGATATTCCTTCTCCCAGGACGACCCGATCAGACTCGGAATCCCGACCACAAGACATTTCAACAATGGTAAAATAAGACCAGCAAAGCCGGCCGATGTGCCGACAAATCCCGATAGGAGTCGCACGTATCTCATTCTCAGGGCACACCGGATAGGTCAAGCTACGAGTAAAACCAACCCTCGAGTTGCCCCGAGGTGGCCCCGCAGGCTGCCCGTTTCGGACCAACACTCAGAGGAGCACTGGCCCGGGGGGTTTTAAAATAAAGATGACCCTTGAGTCCGTGGAACCCAAGGGAAAAGGCTTAGGTGGCAAATGGTAAAACCAAGGTTGGGCCTTGCTGGAGGAGTTTTATTCAAGGCGAACTGTCAAGGGGTTCCCATTATAACCCAACCGCGTAAGGAACACAAAATCAAGGAACATAACACTGGTATGACGGAAACTAGGGCAGCAAGAGTGGAACAAAACACCAGGCCTAAGGCTGAGCCTTCCACCCTTTACCAAGTATATAGATGCATTAAAGTAAACAAGATATAATAATGATATCCAACAATAATCACGTTCCAACAAGGAACAAACTCCATCATCACCTGCAACTAGCAACGCTATAAGAGGGGCTGAGCAAAGCGGTAACATAGCCATACAACGGTTTGCTAGGACAAGGTGGGTTAGAGGTTTGACATGGCAATATGAGAGGCATGATATAGCAGGTGGTAGGTATCGCGGTATAGCAAAAGAGTGAGCAACTAGCAAGCAAACATAGAAGTGATTTCGAGGGTATGATCATCTTGCCTGCAAAGTTCTTTGAGTTGACGTAAGCTTGATCCTCGTAAGCGTACTCAACGGGTTCATCGATCACGAACTCGTCTCCCAGCTCTACCCAAGGCAAGAACACAAGCAAAGGAAACCACAATCAACCACGGTGCAATGCGCAAGCAACATGATGCAAAACATGGCATGATATGCGGGATGTGATATGCAATGCATATGCGTGCTTCGGAAGGGAAAAATTGAACCAGGCATCAACTTGGCAAACCAAGTGCGCCGCTGGAAATATAAGTTGATTTCGGTCGAAATCGATATAAAGATCACCGGAATCGGATGCACGGTTTGCAAATGGCAAGAAAACAAGAATGGTACGATTCTGCGATTAATAGCACGATGTCATCTAAAATGCAACAAGAAACTAAGCTACTGCACTCTAACATAGCAACAAAGCACATGGCACTAATCTACTCAAGATGCTTGACAAAAGATGAACACTGAGCTACGGCTAAATCACACAAGAACAGGTTCAAACAAGCATGACAAAAGTGCAAAACATATCAGCTTCACAGACTTAGTGAAAATACTAACATGTCAGGAATTTATATCAGGAAACAATGTTTAGAGCAAGATAACAACATGCTACAGGAACATATCATAGGAAACAAAGGCATGGAATGAATCTACTCAAAGCATAGAACAAAAGTCCCTTAATGACCATAAGCCAAAAGGGACAGAAAATATGATGGCACCCATGTAAACATAGCAAGTTTCGTCAACAGATTCAGACTTTGCAGAAAACTAGACATAGCATAAACAGAATTATGAATTCCTCTTTGCGAGCTCGACTCACTCACCACAAGGCATTGCATGACAATATAAGCATAGCAATAGTAAGAAGACATGTTCGTGAAGCTAAACATGGCAAGAAAAATCTCATAACATGCATGGATCAACTACAACAACCTTGGCAAAATTGATTAACACGTAAACAACCTGCCAGGAACATTTTATAGCAAACGTAGAGTAAGATTGAGTCATGCTAGGGCACTCCATAAATGCAAACATGGGCATGGATGGATAGAGCATGACCATATGTCCAAATCATCCTTACTGAACATACTCAAAAGAAGCATGGATCTCATTATAGCAACATGAACACATGGCATAAAAATAACTGCAGGGAAATGACTTAGTGAAATTCTAAGTCCCTGAAATCAGCAATGTCACGAGAGCTACTTTGCATGCTTGTGCTAGTCACCACATTATGACAAAAATACATGGCATACACCCCTGTAAAGATGGCATGGCATAGCCCAAAACACATGTAGAGCTTATTCCCATATGCAGCACACACCAATTGTAGCAAAAATGACAAAAGCTCATAATCTGCTACGTAACAGGAACTAACATTTTCTAGCACTCTTGCATCAACAATTTGGGCATCAAGATGGACTCAAACAAGTAGGTCACAATGGAACACAATGAAGATCACATCCAGATGAACATTTTGATATATTATGCACGCAAAACGGATCTACGGATGCGGAGTTATGGCATGATGAATAAAGCTAAAATATATAGCAGAAAATGACTTAGTAGAATTTCGAAGTCAACCCTAGGGTTTTCCAGATCTGGATCTGGGGCTTCGACATGGACTTCGAGGTTGACCGGAGAAGGAGTTCGCCGGAGTTCCTCGCGGTGGCCGGAGACGAAGGCGTCAATGGAGCTTGCCGGAGACGAGGGCAGGCGCGGTCTCCGGTGCTCGCCGGCGAGGGCGGCGCCGTGATGGCGCGGTCGGGCGCCGCGGAGGAGCAGGGCGGCGGGGACGAGCTCTCGGGCGCGCGGGGACGACGCGGAAGGTGGCGGCGCGCGCGGCCCGGGCCGTGAGGGCCGGCGATGGGCCCGAGCGGGCCTGGCGGCGGGGCGGAGGCCAGGGACAGGTGGCGCGCCCCTGTTGGCTGCGGCGGCGGAGGTGGACGTGTCCGGCACCGGCGGACACGTCCGGCGGTGGAGAGGGAGCGGGGCTAGGGTTAGACTGCGCGAATATCCGGGAGGGGCACATATTTAAAGGTAGAGGGAGCTAGGAGAGTCCAAATGAAGTGCGGTTTTCGGCCACGCGATCGTGATCGAACGGCCGAGAGGATGGAGGGGGTTTGGATGGGTTTTGGGTCACTTTGGAGGGGTGTTGGGCTGCAACACACATGAGACATTTACGGTTTCCCGGTTGACCGTTGGAGTATCAAACGGACTCCAAATGGCACGAAACTTGACAGGCGGTCTACCAGTGGTGTACCAAGACCGCTTGACAAATCTCGGTCCATTTCAAGAATGTTTAACACCCGCACACGAAAAGAGACAAAAGAGGACGCCGGAGGACGTAGGAGTGTCGGAATGCAAAACGGACAACGGGGAAAATGCTCGGATGCATGAGACAAACACGTATGCAAATGAGATGCACAAAATGCAAAATAAAGACAAAACCCAACCACAAGAAAATCTCATAACTTAGAGCCGATAATGACAAGAGTTGGAGTACAAATATGGTAAGTTACATCTGGGACATTACAACATTACAACAGTACAATAGATAGGTCTACGCATGCTTCGCGAAGCACATTGTACTGACGTCAAATGCTGCCATGGCGATCACTGCCGTATCTCCAACTCTAGCTTCAATGGCCTAAAGATATACAAAGTCTGCCGTATCTCCAACTCTAGCTTCGGTGGCCTAAAGATATGCAAAATCAGAGTTGTAGATGTGCTATATATACGTGATATATCCCTCCATCCTGAGGTAGCATAGAGCGACCGCAGTCCAGACTTAGCACATCGATGGCCATGGGGATCAA
The DNA here is from genome assembly GCF_056163025.1 of Triticum urartu. Lineage (NCBI taxonomy): Eukaryota > Viridiplantae > Streptophyta > Magnoliopsida > Poales > Poaceae > Triticum > Triticum urartu. Next base: position 66,955,243 of record NC_141876.1, on the reverse strand, counting down.
GAACACTCTCCAATGCGTTGTGTTCCTGATGGCGCTCATCATGACCCACCTGATACCGCCTGCCGATGCTGATGCAGGCAGCCCAAAAGTCGTCATGGCTAGCTCGGGCGCTGGTTCAAGCTTCCGACTGGTAGCCCACCATGACTATGCACTGCGCGACGACGGCTTCCTCCAAGTCCAGAGCCGGCTGGACGACCTTCTTCCATCGGAGGCGAACGTCACCACCCTCCGCCCACCTATGGCCTCACCAATCGATATGGCTTTCAGCGTGGTCGTTGGCTTGGGCTCGGGCAAAGGCCGGCACGACTACAACCTCAAGCTCGACGCCTCGGGTAGCCTGGTGTGGCTGCAGTGCAAGCCCTGCAATCCGAAGCAGCCACAGCGCGGCCCCCTGTTCGATCCCAAGGCCTCGTCCACCTTCCAGCAGGTCGCCGGCACGAGCCAGATCTGCCACCCGCCGTACCCCATGGAGCCCGCAGGGCAGCAGTGCTCCTTCCACCTGTCCGGCGAGCACGGCATGTCGGTGCACGGCTTCGTGGCCTTGGAGAACCTCACCATGGGGCCAGAGTCCATGAAGGAGTTGGTCTTCGGGTGCGCGCACTCGACGGAACACTTCAACAGCCAGCGCACCTTCGCGGGCGTCGCGGCCATGGGTAAGATGCCCACCTCGCTCGTCATGCAGGTCGCGGCGCGCGGGCAGACGCAGTTCTCGTACTGCCTCTTCTCCGGCGGGGCTAGCCGGCATGGCTTCCTCCGGTTCGGCGCCGACGTGCCTCGCCGGCCGGGCCTCCGAACAACCAAGATCCTCCCGGCGCTGGACGCGCACGAGTCGCAGTACTACGTGAGCCTAGTGGGCATCAGCCTGGACGCGAAGAGGCTGACGGGGGTCAGGCCGGAGATGTTCGCCCGGCGGCACGGCGGGCAGGGCGGGTGCGTGATTGACCCCGGCACGCCGCTGACGGTGCTGGTCCGGGAGGCGTACCGCGTCGTGGAGGAGGCCGTGTGGAGCGACCTGCGGCGGAACAGGGCGGAGCGCATGCAGCGACAGGGCTACGGGCTGTGCGTCCGCAAGACCGTCGAGATCAAGCGGCACCTCCAGTCGCTGTCCTTCCATTTCGCGGAGGAGACGGCGAGGCTGGTCGTCAAGCCGGAGCAGCTGTTCACGGTGGTGGAGAGCAAGCTCCACGGGGCCGCCCTGTGCCTTGCCATGATCCCGGGCGAGCGGACGGTCATCGGGGCACTGCAGCAGGTGGACACAAGGTTTGTGTATGACCTCAAAGACGCCAAGCTGTCCTTTGTGTCAGAGCCGTGCTCTCAGGACACCGCCGGTGTGGAATCAACTGAATGAACCAGCCGCCATGGGCGTAGCTGTAGGGTGGCCAGGGTGGTCCATGGACCACCCTGGAATTTGGCCCATTAGTTTAGTACTTCTCTAAAAAAAGAAACATACCCAAGCCCAAATCAGGTCTTAGCCCATGTACGCGTGTATGTACGCTGATCGTTCCCAACTCCCCGTCGTCTTCTTTTCCTCTGGTGATCTGATCTCTAGAAGTCTGAAATACTGAAACCTAGCGCCATCGCCCAGCGTAAGGCCGGCACTCCGGCAGGGCACAGGCTGACCGCGACGGACAGGCGTCCGGCGAAGGATGCGCGTCCCGGCGGCCGACGAAGGAAGCGCGCACGCACACATAGGTACAGCCCTGTGCAGTGCGCACTAGTTGTTTTCTTTTTTACTTCAATTCAGAGTAAGATTTTTGTTCTCGTCTAATTCAAAGCACAATTTCCTTTTGCTATGAAGATTTGAACGATTTGTTGAGAGTGCAAGCTTTAAAGTTTTTTGCAATTGATAATTTGTCAATTAAACTGATTGATTCATTAGGGCTTTGTTCCAACTGAGTTAATGTATTAATCTTTTTTGTACAACTGTTGCAAAAATGGAGAGGACAGGAGACATTGCATCCCTTTTTTTTATATGGATCCGACAAATAAGGTGTGCTATATTTTAAGCGAATGTAAGGCTTGAACATGAATTTTAATATGCTTTGATAGACCTTATTAATATGTGCTTTGGATATATTCCGTGTGCATATGTTGGTTTGATAAATTTGTGGTGTTATTTTTTTTGTGCCAATTGGACCACCCTGACATAAAATCCTGGCTACGCCATTGGGTAGCCAGTTGCTTGTAAACTCCATTGAATAAAGCGAAACGCTCAGAATTCAGAATCCACCATTACGCTCGCGCGTCGTCCGCCTCACGCACGCGGTGTCATGTGCGCCCCGCACGTGTCGTATCTCCTTCTTCCTTATCTCCCTTCCTTGTCCGAATGAGCGATTTTCCCGTTCCTCCCTAAACAGTGATGCTCCTCGCAATTGAGTCATGGTGCCACCGCCCTAGCGAACTGGACGAGCTGACAGCTCGCTACCGCAACCGCCACGAGCTCGCCATGAACAGCCACAAGAGGCGACACTGTTGCGTGAAGGGGTGACAACCACCACCGCTGTCGGGACGACGACTGCTCCCGGCGACGGCGAGGTGCTGCAAGGCGGCCAGGGGCCCTGCTGCTACTGTAGGCTAACCATTCTACGAAGGGTCCAAATCTCCAATATGATTCAGCAACGAAAGCACGTCCTACCGCAAGACTAGCGATGTCCCCGTCGCGTCGACTGCAACACCGACGAAGTTGTGCGGCATTGACTGCAACGCCGGTGATGTTGCAGTGGCATCGTGCAACATGGATGATGTTGCATAGTGGCGAATGCAATGAGGACGACCTTTCGACGGGTCACGACAACTTCTACAAGGATCATGCTGCGCAGTGGCGAATGCAACGGCGATGACACTGTGAAAGTTCGACAAGGCGGCAACGGCAACGACGACACCAACAGACATGGTGTTGCAGTGGCAACGACTGCAGCGGCGGCAATGTTGGGATGGTAACAATCACGACGGCGGAGATGTTGTGATGGCGACGACCGCAACAATGGGGATGACGTGCTTCGCCTAATCCAGGGAATATTTATTCAAAGTCCATTAATTTATTCAAGTGTTTTTATCATTTATGTCACTAGTTGTGTCACACTACTCAGTTTTGTTATTAGAAGTTACGTCCGCTCAAAAATGTCATCGTTTCATGAGATGCATGCTCAAAAATGCTATTAGATATCTCAAAAATGTCATTGTTCCATTAAATATTTCATAAAAAAAGTATTAGACATAGTTATTGTCAGGTCAAATCCATTGACCATGTTATATGACAAAAATACCCCTAAACGGACATGTCAGCTCTCTCTCTTCTCACAATGATAAATGTGGGCTCTCCTTGTCAGGAGTAAGCAAGCGAATAATTTTACAGAAAAATAAGAATGTTATTGGGATCAAGTGGCACATACTTTATTGTAGTGAGATAGACGAAGAGCTGCCATGTTAGTCTATAGGTATTTATGTCACTATAACATGGCAAATGAGATTTGAACTCATAGTAATGGTGTCCAATGATAATTTTTAGCATGTGCCTAATGAAGCGATGGCATTTTTAAGCAGTTGAAATTCTATGGCAAAATTGAGTATTGGGACATAACTAGTGGCATAAATGCTTAAAAAAACCTTTATTCACAGGTAGCGTTGCCTTTGAATAAATGAATGATTTGCTAATTCTTCATTAGCTAAGAACTATTAAATATTTATCAACGCCAACCGTCGGGGAATTTCCTATTTGCCGCTTTAAGCGCCTGTTACAATCCATTTTGCAAACAAGAGCACCCCCACCCCCCCTGCTGAGCCGGCTCATTTTTTTTTTCTTTATTCTGTTAAACTGCAATAAAGGTAAGCGCTCGTCCAGAGTGTAAACCACAGCAGTCACTAGGACAACTAGCATGTGTGGCTTCTTACTTCTTTATTCGTTTTATTCCTTTTCAGTTTGTGGAAAGCCCATGGTTTTGGGAAGCTTTCACAAGCTTCCCAATCTGGTTTTTTCCAGTTCGCTGGACAAATTCCAGTTCACAGAAAGCCTTGGTTTCTAGAGCATTTTCTGTTTATTTGTTGTCCTTTTTGTTTTCTTTAATATTTAATATTTTTACTTTTCTTTACTTGTTTCATTATTATTATTATCAAAATTCTTGAAATTTTTCAAATTCAATGAACTTTTATTTTTAAAAGCAATGATTTTTTTCCATTTGATGAACTTTTTCCTCAAATTTGATGAATTTTTTGCAATTTGATGATTTTTTCACAACTTATTAATTTCTTCCAAATTTGATGACTTTTTTCAAATCCAATGATTTTTGCAAAATTGTTGAACTTTTTTTCCACTATGATGAACTTTTTTCACAATTGATGAACCTTTTTCAAACCCGATGAACTTTTTTTAAAACAAATATTTTAAAAAAACTCAATGATTTGTCTCCAACTTCGTGCACTTTTTTGAAGTTTGTGACATTTAAAAATCCATGAACAATTTTTGAATTCATGATTTTTTTTCTTTTCCCCTTTTTTCAAAGTCAATGGTTGACCGGTCCACTAGTCAACTGCAACCAGTCAACTAGCAATTTCCTTCTTCTTGGGCTAGCCCACGAGCGGGGGTGCATGGGTGCCGGGAACCTTTTCGCACGCTTAAGGCACTGAACATGACCTCCCATAGGATGCAGGGCGACAAGATTCGTACATATTCATGCAGGTTGGCATGGTTTCGGATGCCCCTATATCTTGCCATAATTGAGACAGGAGGAACCCTCGCCGATGGAGCGAGTTAGGTCGGCCCAGGCGAGCGGGAACAATGACCTTGTATTTTTTTTCACGTTTTTGTTTTCATTTTTTGCTTTCTCTTTTACTTTTGATAACACTTTCAAATATTCTAAATAATTATATTACAAAAATACATCTACATAAAACATTTGAAAATGTTGACCAAGCATTTAAAAATTGTTAAATGTGTTTACAGAATTTTTTTTATCACTTATACGAAATATCTATACAAAATGAATGTGTATGAAACATTTTAATCATGTATGTAAAAAAGGTTAATCAAGCATCAGAAAAAATGTTAAACGAGTGTTCTGAAAATGTTAAATGTGTATAGAAAAAACGTTGATCATGTATTAAAAAAGGATAAAAAAATTGATCATGCATATAGAAAAGTTAATCAAGCATTTCAAAAATATTGGGTAAGTATTTGAAAAATGTTAATCAAGCATTTGAATTTTTTTAATTTGTGTATAGAAAAAATGTTGACCATGTATTAAAAAATGATAGGAAATTTTGGTAACGTATATAAAAATGTTAATTAAGAATTTAGAAAAATGATGAACAAGTGTTCAAAAAATGTTAATCAAACATTTTGAGACATGTTAAATTTATGTAGAAAAATGTTTTTCATTTGAAAACTGTTAATCAATCATCTAAAAAATATTAAATGTGCATAGGAAAAAATATTGACCATGTATTAAAAAATGTTAATCTTATATTTGAAAGATGTTAATAAAGAAATTGTAATTTTTTAAAGTGTGTATAGGAAAAATATTGACCATCTATTTTAAAAATGTTAATCCTGTATTTAAAAACTATTAATCAAGCATATGAAAAATGTTTGAAATGTGTATAGAAAAAATGTTTATCATGTATTAAAAATACTAAATATCTATTGGAAAAATGTTAAATGTGTATTAGAAAATGTTGTTGACATATACAAAAAAATGTAGAATGAAAACAAAACAAAAACAAAGAAAATCGAAAAAAAGAAAACTAAATAAAATAAAATAAACCAAAGACAAAGGAAATGAAAAATAAAAGCACGGTAAAGGCCACAGGTTAACCAAAGAAAAAGAAAACCTAAATAAAGTGGCAATGCTATTAGGGTGATGACATTAAAGGACACATGTAACGTTTGCCACAATAATTTGGCTAGTGGGCATTGAGAAAAAGATGTTGCATGGATTCATTTTGATCACAACAGGACCGTTTACTATCCTTGAAACTATGGTTTGCCAAGTTGTCAGTAGTCAAGATCACTTCCTTCTAAACAAAACACGTAAGGACTTCTATCTTTAAAGGTACCTTAATTCTCCAAATGTGAAGCGAAGTTGGGATTGGACTAGTGTTTATCAAATCTATACACATAGATTTCACTGAAAATACCCCTGACACCGATTTTTTTAGTGTAGTGTGTCTGGCCCATCAGAAAGGTTAATATCCATCAACATGTGCACAAGATGTAGCCATCTATCCCATCGTTCCCCATCAGGGATCTCCTAAACTGAATGTTTAAGGGAACCAATCCTAGAATTTGAAGGAAATATGCCCTAGAGGCAATAATAAAGTTGTTATTTATATTTCCTTATATCATGATAAATGTTTATTATTCATGCTAGAATTATATTAACCGGAAACTTAGTACATGTGTGAATACATAGACAAACAGAGTGTCCCTAGTATGCCTCTACTTGACTAGTTCGTTAATCAAAGATGGTTAAGTTTCCTAGCCATGGACACATGTTGTCATTTGATGAACGGGATCACATCATTTGAGAATGATGTGATGGACAAGATCCATCCGTTAGCTTAGCATAATGATCGTTTAGTTTATTGCTATTGCTTTCTTCATGACTTATACATGTTCCTATGACTATGAGACTATGCAACTCCTGAATACCGGAGGAACACTTAGTGTGCTATCAAACGTCACAACGTAACTAGGTGATTATAAAGATGCTCTACAGGTGTCTCCGATGGTGTTTGTTGGGTTGACATAGATCGAGATTAGGATTTGTCAGTCCGTGTATCGGAGAGGTATCTCTGGGCCCTCTCGGTAAGGCTCATCACTATAAGCCTTGCAAGAAATGTGACTAATGAGTTAGTTGCGGGATGAAGTATTATGGAACAAGTAAAGAGACTTGCCGGTAACGAGACTGAACTAGGTATTGTGATACCGACGATTGAATCTCGGGCAAGTAACATACCGATGACAAAGGGAACAACGTATGTTGTTATGCGGTTTGACCGATAAAGATCTTCGTAGAATATGTAGGAACCAATATGAGCATCCAGGTTCCGCTATTGGTTATTGACCGGAGAAGAGTCTCGGTCATGTTTACATAGTTCTCGAACCCGTAGGGTCCGCACGCTTAACGTTCGGTGACGATCGGTATTATGAGTTTATGTGTTTTGATGTACCGAAGGTTGTTCAGAGCCCCGGATGTGATCACGGGCATGAAGAGGAGTCTCGAAATGATCGAGACATAAAGATTGATATATTGGAAACCTATATTTGGACATCGGAATGGTTCCGGGTTAGTTCGGGAATATACCAGAGTACTGGGAGATTACCGGAACCCCCCGGGAAGTATAAGGGTCTTATTGGGCCTTAGTGGGAGAGAGGAGAAGGAAGCCTAGGAGGGAGCGCCCCCAAGCCCAATCCGAATTGGGTGTGGGGCCGGACCCCCTTTCCTTCCTCCTTCCTTCCCCTTCCTTCCTCTCCTAGTCCAACTAGGGAAGGGGGGTGGGGAATCCTACTCCCGGTGGGAGTAGGACTCCTCCAGGGCGCGCCATAGAGGGCCAGCCCTCCCCCCTCCTCCACTCCTTTATATATGGGGGAAGGGGGCACCCCATAGACACACAAGTTGACTATTGTCTTAGCCGTGTGCGGTGCCCCCTCCACCATAAGCCACCTCGGTCATATCATTGCAGTGCTTAGGCGAAGCCCTGTTCTGGTAGCTTCATCATCATCGTCATCACGCCGTCGTGCTGACGAAGCTCTCCCTCGACACTCAGCTGGATCAAGAGTTCGTGGGACGTCACCGAGCCGAACGTGTGCAGATCACGGAGGTGTCGTACTTTCGGTGCTAAGATCGGTCGGATCGTGAAGACGTTCGACTACATCAACCACGTTGTCATAACGCTTCCGCTTACGGTCTACGAGGGTACATGAACAACATTCTTACCCTCTCATTGCTATGCATCACCATAATAGATCTTGCGTGTGCGTAGGAAATTTTTGAAATTACTGCATTCCCCTACAGTGGCATCCGAGCCAGGTCTATGCGTAGATGTTATATGCACGAGTAGAACACAAATGAGTTGTGGGCGTGGGTATATAGATATTGCTTGCTGTCATTAGTTGATTCTTGATTCAGCGGTATTGTTGGATGAAGCGGCTCAGACCGACCTTACGCGCACGCTTACGCGAGACTGGTCTACCGACGTGCTTCGCACACAGGTGGCTAGTGGGTGTTAGTTTCTCCAACTTTAGTTGAATCGGATTCAATGAACAGAGTTTTTTTTTCTGAAGATCAAAAAGCAATCACTATACCGCGTTGTGGTTTTTGATGCGTAGGTAAAAACGGTTCTAGCTCAGCCCGTAGCAGCCACGTTAAACTTGCAACAACAAAGTATAGGACGTCTAACTTATTTTTCCAGGGCATGTTGTGATGTGATATGGTCAAGACGTGATGAGATATAAATTGTTGTATGAGATGATCATGTTTTGTTGAAGTTATCAGCAACTGGCAGGAGCCTTATGGTTGTCTCATTATTGCATAAGATGCAACCGCCATGTAATTGCTTTACTTTATCGCTATGCGATAGCAATAGTTGGCGAGACGACCATGTGACGACACATTGATAAAGATCAAGATGATGGAGATCATGGTGTCATGCCGGTGATGATGGAGATCATGACGGTACTTTGGATATGGAGACCAAAGGCACAAAATGATGATGGCCATATCATGTCACATATTTTGATTACATGTGATGTTTATCTTTTATGCTTCTTATTTTGCTTAGTATGGCGGCATCATTATAAGATGATCTCTCACTAAATTTCAAGGTATAAGTGTTCTCCCTGAGTATGCACCGTTGCGACAGTTCGTCGTGCCGAGACACCACGTGATGATTGGGTGTGATAAGCTCTACGTTCACATACAACGGGTGCAAGACAGTTTTGCACACGCATAATATTCGGGTTAAACTTGACGAGCCTAGCATATGCAGATATGGCCTCGGAACACTGAGACTGAAAGGTTGAGCGTGAATCATATAGTAGATATGATCAATATAGTGATGTTCACCATTGAAAGCTACTCCATCTCACGTGATGATCGGACATGGTTTAGTTGATATGGATCACATGATCACTTAGATGATTAGAGGGATGTCTATCTAAGTGGGAGTTCTTAAGTAATTTGATTAATTGAACTTAAATTTCTCATGAACTTAGTCCTGATAATATTTGCATATCTATGTTGTAGATCAATTGCTCGCATATAGGTCCCCTGTTTTATTTTTGATATGTTCCTAGAGAAAAATAAGTTAAAAGATGTTAGTAGCAATGATGCGGACTAGCTCCGTGATCTGAGGATTATCCTCATTTCTGCACAGAAGTATTATGTCCTTGATGCACCGCTAGGTGACGGACCTATTGCAGGAGTAGATGCAGAGATTATGAACGTTTGGCAAGCTCGGTATGACGACTACTTGATAGTTTAGTGCACCATGCTTTACGGCTTAGAACCAGGACTTCAAAAACGTTTTGAATGACACGAAACATATAAGATGTTCCAAGAGCTGAAATTTGTATTTCAGACTCATGCCCGCGTTAAGAGGTATGAGACCTCTGACAGGTACTTTGCCTACAAGATGGAGGAGAATAGCTCAGCTAGTGAGCATGTGCTCAGAATGTCTAAGTACTACAATCACTTGAATAAAGTGGGAGTTAATCTTCCAGATAAGATAGTGATTGACAAAGTTCTCTAGTCACTATCACCAAGTTACTAGAACTTCGTGATGAACTATAATATGCAAAGGATAACGGAAACGATTCCCAAGCTCTTCGTGATGCTGAAATTGGCGAAGGTAAAAATCAAGAAAAAGCATCAAGTGTTGATGGTTGACAAGACCACTAGTTTCAAGTAAAAGGGCAAGGGAAAGAAAGGGAACTTCAAGAAGAATGGCAAGCAAGTTTCCACTCCTGTGAAGAAGCCCAAAGCTAAACCTAATCCTGAAACTGAGTGCTTCTACTGCAAAGGGAATGTGTCGTGGGTTTGTCACGACAGATGTCCTTGTGAAAGGACTTGGTCGTGGAGCCATCGCAACGGGTTAGCTTAAAGGGGTTAAACCGGACAAGGGGACACGGGGAGTTTTATACTAGTTCGTCCCCTTCAAGGAAGGTAAAAGCCTACGTCTAGTTGTGATTGGTATTGCTAGGGTTTCGAAGGCCAGGGAGCGAATCCTCTTTGTCTGGCTCTCGAGTTGTTGTCTTTCCCTTGAACCGCTGCCGGGTCGTCCCCTTATATACATGGGTGGCGCCCGTCGGTTTATAGAGTCCCGAAGCCGGATCATAAACGTTTCTGGTTCGGTCTCTACACTTCCTATCTTACAAAACAAGTTACATGATTAAGCCGGTTTACATCTACAGGCCTTAACTCACTTCTGGGCCTTGGGCCTTCGTAAACCGCCATCATCTTCACATCTTCATAGGCTTCTAATCTTCATAAAGTTAATCCGGCTACTCCTGGCCGGTTTACGCCCAGTAGTAATATCCCCAACATTAGGCCCCAGATTGATTTGAACTGGTTCATGTCAATCTTCATCACTTAGAAAAATTCCTCTTTTACATCTTCACCTTGATCTTGTAAACCGCCGTGACGTCATGCTCCAGGTCTTTAACAAACCGCCCTGACGTCATCTGTTCATTAAAGCTGAGGATTACCTTCATTAACGCATATCCAGTCATCGAAGCGACACCATTATTACTTATCCATTTTTTGAGCTCCTCGATTCCTGCACTTGCCGTTGTATCGTTTCGCCTTATAAATAGGGGCAGGGGACCCTTTTTCTTTTCTTTCCTGCTACCCCTTCATCCCTTCTTCTTCTTCCTCGCGAGGTCTCTGCTCCTGAGCGCCGCCGCCGTCGATAAGCTTCGCCTCTGCCTTGCCGTCGGCCACTGCATCACCCTGATCGAACCAGAAAGCTGCGGCATCTCTCTGCCGTTCCTGTGATACTGGTAACCCTTTTTCCTTCCACCCTAGATCTTGTTTTTAGGGTTTCACTGCTCGTCGGAGTTCATCGAAAAACTCAGTGTTGTTCTTCTCTTTTCTTCTCTATAGCATCCCAGGCTAGGTTGGATTTGTTATCCTTGCGCGACCATAGCCATAATCATATTTTCCTCATTAGACTCTCTCTTTATACGAAGAACAACTTATCTGAATCTGCTGAACTGTCTAAATATTTGAAGCTTGAACCTGAATATATTCCAGTTTCTATCATACCTTAGATCCGAAACTTTCATATAACTCTGTGAAATCTGTTTCCCCTTACCTTGGTATTTTTGGATCTGTACTCCTCACACCAATATAGGCGGTTTAACTTTGTATAGGCAATCTATACCATTAGCCCTCTGATAAACTGGAGGAGCCTTTTACCTCCATAGTTATACTCCGGTTTAACAGTGTCTGGGTACCCCTGTTCTGGTATTGCCTTTTTATCCATTATTGCATTGGCCTCCGGTTTATGCAATTTCACATATCAGTATATATTTTACTCCATTTCATCTTGTATATCATCATGAATGATTTATAAACCGGCTTTTCGTTTCCAGCTTGTTTGTTTCGCAATGGCCAAACGATTTACTGCTTGCAACTGGGCTCGTTCCCGGGTCACCGAGGAACAATTGAATGATATGGTCAGCATCGGCTCCTTGCCTAAGAAAAATGAAATTAAATGGCGAGTTCCAGGAGCAGAAAATCCTCCGACCCCAAGGCAGGGTGAGGTGGTGGTCTTTGTTGACCACATAAGCAATGGCTTCAAACCGCCAGGGTCAAAGTTTTACCGAGATGTGCTTGCCAATTTCTAACTCCATCCTCAAGACATCGGGCCCAACTCAGTATCCAATCTATGCAACTTCCAGGTCTTCTGTGAAGTGTACCTACAGGAAGAACCAACTGCGGAGCTGTTCTGGGACTTTTTCCACTTAAACCGGCGCACAGAATATGTAAATGGCCCCAACACTGAACTTGGTGGTGTGTCAATTCAGAAGAGGAAAGAAGTTGAATTCCCTCATGCCAAGCTGCACATCCACCCAAAAGAATGGAACCAGACTTGGTTTTACTGCAGAGACACTTCTCCTGAAGATGAAAATCCCCTCCCGGGCTTTCGTGATCACCGACTTTCCAACACCCATCCGATGCCGCAACGCTTAAGTTCCGCAGAAAGGGCGAAATATGCCCATCAACTCACCAAAATCCGGGCTTTTATGGCCAACGGTTTAACAGGTGTTGATTTCGTATGCTGTTGGATATCTTGGAGCATATTACCGCTAAGCCGGCGTCCCGGTTTAATGTGTTAGTACACCGGTGAGGTTGAAGACCCTCAACGCCATTGCAACATTCAAGTGACTGATGAAGAAGTCACTGAAGGTGTAAATAAGATTTTGAATGAATCGGAACTAGTCTGTAGTCAAACCGGCTTGAATCCCTTCTATACCAAGAACAAACCGCCTGCTGTAAGCACTATACTTCCTTTTCATCGTTGACATTTTTAATTTGTGCAACTTGTAATCCTTCTTGTGTGTATGTATGAATAGGGTGATGATCCCTTCTAGAAACAGAAAACCGTAGAAAAAGCAGTAAAGCCAACCGGGGACAAAGCGGTCAAACCATCTCGCCCCAAAACCAAAGCCGTCAAACGGACATCAAAACGGAAAACAGCTGACCGGATCACCATGGAACTTGATGATGATACTGATGATCCGGAAGTTGAGGTAGAACTTGACTCACTTGGCTCCCTTTTCATGCATCTCATTAACAATGATCTTCCTTAGGAGGACGCAGAAGGCAGTCAAGTTGATGATGTAGAGGTAATTACCCTTTCCTCCGGTTCAGACTCTAAGCCAACACAAAAAACCCATCAAGCAGTCCGGAAAGTAAGCTTTTCTCATCCTCTTGCTCATTTGGATCCAACATTTATTTTGAAGACTCAGCAGCATGAAGCTCGCCGGACAACCCGGCACAGTGGCCAACAAGTTACTTCAACTGGTTTACCTGACACCCCGGTTCAGAAACGCCGGTCTGAGGTCTCTCCTACTCCTGACAATTCTTACCCCAAAGCAGGTTATTTCAGACAACCTCTTAATCCGTCCGATTCAAATTATCAGGTGACACCTCCCTCATCCTCTGGTGAATCGACAGCAACTCAACTCTCCCCTCTCAAAACTATGGCTGGGTAAGCTTTGTAACCTTTCATCTCAATGTGTTGTAAATCTGGAATAAAATGTTAACCCTCCTTTTAATTTTGTCTGCAGAGCCAAAGCCAGACCCAGCAAGAAAGCTCGGGTCAACAATCCGCCCGAAGACCCAGCCACTGTTGAAGAAGAACCAAGAGGTGATCCGGACCGGACATGTGAACCGGAGGGCCTTCATCCTGAAGCTGCCTCTGACGACCCGCCCCTTCAAGGCAAAAACACTGATGAACCAACAGACGTTGAGCCTGCCACGCCTGACACTGAACCGGCCGAGCCAAACCGGGCTAGTCCGGTGAGAGATGCTGAGACTCCATTATCACCAGCCAAAAACACTGAAGGCCAAGGAGACGATGTTATTATTACTGGAATGGGACACAACTCTCCTGGCCATCCCGTAATCTTGGCTCAACATAGTGCCAAGGAAGGGCAGGTTGCTAGGGAAAAAGGCAAATGGAGTAGTGATTTATCAAATTATGCTCATCTCAACGCTCAAGAACTTCATTCTGGCTTCCTGAACCGTCTTCACTCAAACCAGGACTATGAAGCCGGTTTGGTGAATTTGATGAAGGAGTGATATGAGGTATTTTCATCTCCCTTCGTTTGTTGATTCAAAGTTGAAATACTAGCCCAAGTAGCCCCCAAGGGCCGTTTTATGATGTTAATCATAAACCGGGTCTTTGTAGCACTTTAAGTTTCTCATCATTGACCCTCAAAATGTCAGGTCTCTAATAAGAACCAAGACTCCTCTTTTAACAATTAGATAGCTTTCCGCAGTGTAGCCCCCAAAGGCCAGTTTAACTTGGCAAGTTAATCCGGGTTGTAATCCATGCATTCGTTTTAGAACAGACGTACATTAGCCCCCAAGTGTCAAGGACAATGCTTGCATTGCTCTGGAGACTTGTATAAAAGGTAGTAATTGAGAGCAAGTAGGCATTAGCCCCCAAGTATGAAGTGCATAACTTCTTATACGCTTTGTACTTTAGAACATATATATATCCTGTTGTTTGATATACCTTCAATGTTGCAGGCTGAACTGAGGAATAGAGATGCCCAAAACTCTGACTTGCAAGAGAATGTGAAATCACAACAAGCCGAAGCTGCAAAAACCAAAGAGGAGCTGACCCAAGCCTTGGCCGCAATGGAAAAGATGAAATAATCTTTCAACAAAGATCGTGCTGACTGGGAAACCGAAAAGTCCGGTTTAACCAAAAGAGCTGAAGACGCCGAGGCAGCCCTGAAACAAATTGTAGATGAGCTAGCTGGCTTGAAATGGCAAATCAACGCTATGACTTCTGCTATCTTTGGTAAGTATCTCCTTATGTGGTTTGCTCAATTCAATGAACCTTACCATTGACCAGAATGTTGATATAAACCCTTGGTAGGCAGGCGGATTGCTCATCTTGGTATAGACATGTGGATGAAGCTCAAAGCGGTGTATACTTTGATTGAACAGTTATACTCTGGGTCTCAGCGGGCTATTTGCATGGCGGCTTACAACAAACTGGCACCAACCCTGATAAAAGAAACACTTGAGAAGCTGGCCATGTTACCAGCCTGGATTGCCGAATTGAAGAAGGCAGCTGCCAGAGCAGGATCTTTAACCGCACTCATCCGAGCCAAAGCCTGGATTCCAGACCTTGAGGCGGCGGACATCATTAAAGGATACCCAGGCGTGAAGGAGGACGGTTCAGACTTCGACAATGATGACCTCTGGCGGCTGACCAAAGAGATGCGGCCAATAGCCAGCAAGCTGGCCGAAGACACATACTTGTCGCATTTTCAACCGGCTTATGACGCTGAAGGGAAAAGACGGCCTGCAGAAATCCATGAAGTTGAAGAACTTGTGCCTCAGATTTGTAAGCACACTTATGCTCCTGATATTAATCCATCCAATCTTATCCATGAAGAGGCAGTGTTTCAAGCTTTAACTGGAATCGATTGGTCGACGGTTGATTTCCAGCGTCTGGGGAGGGATGAAGAAGTGCCCACACCAACTGACCCTCAACCATCAAACCGTCCAGACAAAGCGTCTTAAACCGGTCGCCGGTTTATTGGCTACTGTGTGCCGATACTTTGAAAAACAATTATGCAATTGGAGCCGCTTTGAAAGCTTCTTGTAATAGGATAGCCAAAACTCCGTTATCTGTCATGCCATCGAGCATGTTTTGTAATACCTCGTGACAACTTGTTCCACCTTTTGGGATATATTTATGCATAGCTCAGGAATAGTTTCGTTCCTGAATACAAAAACTTCCAAAGTGTCCTAGTGGTTTACCACTGGACGGGTTATGATGCTCAACATATATACAATACTTAGATGAATGATCAAAGTTGTTGTATAAAAAGTAATATGTGCAATATACCTTGTTGGTTGACCAACTGTTTTGGTAAAGGTGCTAACACCAATCTGGAGTGATAATAACTCCATCCTTATAATGCCGGAGTATGATAATAAACCGTACCGGGACATAACAATCACCGGGTTTTCTTTATAACACTGGTGATTTAGTCAAACCAGACCGGGACAATGAACACCGGTTTATAACCGATCATGCACTGACAACTTGTAGTTGAAAGGCAAGCCGGGTCAAGGACACCGGTTTATCAGAAGACATTTATGAACTTTTAAAAAGTAAAAAATCTTCAACAAATAAGACTCAAAAAGGAAATATGCAAGGCTTTTTACGAGCTGCCAGGCTCCAAATCGAGGGTTTTCATGGGCTGCCATGCCTCTGAGTTAAACCATTTAACAAAGCCTTTTAAGATGGGCCTTCAATTAACCAATCGTCATTTTAACTTTGACAAGTTCAAGGTCTGTAAAAGATTGACTTGTCAAATGTTCGGTGGGTCATACCAGGATTACCTGGACAGGAATGTCTTACTTGATGAAGGCAGGTTAACCCGGGGTTTTAGGTGAATACACCAGGCTTCCAAGCCATGGCTTGATAGCCAATTACAAGGGTCCTTTCAAACTCTTTGTTGCTTTGCAAAAAGGAGCCCCCAAGTAACTTTGTGAGCTGTGCTCAGTGTGTGCCCATGTTTGAGTTTGTGCTTTGTACAACACTCTCTTTGGCTCCACATATTTTTTTGCGGCTTAAACGCCTATCAAGAGGTGTAGCTATGGTGTGAAAACAACCAAGCCCCTAGTGATATCCCTTCGTGGTTTCAAACCGATCAAGAGGTGTAGCTATGATATGACCAAGCCCCCTAGTGATTTTCTTTATATCCGTGCGGCTGCTGAGACCAGATTAACAAAAACTCCACTTTGTTAGTAAACTCTTGTAAGCACACACAGGATGTAAAAAGAACAGATACCCCGCTATAACGGAGGCTCCGATTTATTATATGATATATACATCGTCATAAATATGTACATATGAAGAGCCTATGGCTTCAAGTATAATAAGGCCGAAGAAGAGCTATGTTCCATGGCCGCTTGGTCTCCTCCTCCGATTTACGTGAGTCTTTATGCTCTCGAACATCAATGAGGTAGTAAGACCCATTGTGCAGATTCTTGCTGACCACAAAGGGTCCTTCCCAAGGTGGGGATAACTTGTGCATATCAGTCTGATCCTGGATGAGCCGGAGCACCAAATCGCCTTCTTGAAAGGTTCTGGTCTTAACCCGGTGGCTGCGATAATGTCGGAGATCTTGTTGATAAATCGCCGAACGTGCTGCTACAAGATCACGCTCTTCATCCAACAGGTCCAGGGAATCTTGACATGCCTTCTCATTATCAGCTTCAACATAGGCTGTCACACGGGGCGAGTCGTGACGGATGTCACTAGGAAGAACTGCCTCTGCTCCGTAAACCATGAAGAAAGGTGTGTAACCCGTAGACCTATTGGGTGTGGTGTTGATGCTCCATAACACAGAAGGTAGCTCCTCAACCCAACAACCCGGTGTCCGCTTTAACGGAACCATGAGCCTGGGTTTGATACCTCGTAGAATTTCTTGATTTGCCCTCTCCGCTTGACCATTAGACTGGGGGTGAGCCACTGATGCTAGATCGAGCTGGATGTGCTCACGTTGGCAAAATTCCTCCATCTCCCCTTTTGACAGGTTAGTACCATTATCAGTTATAATGCTGTGTGGAAAGCCAAACCGGAATATCACCTTTTTGATGAACTTAACCGCTGTGGCCGCATCACACTTATTGACTGGTTCTGCCTCCACCCATTTGGTAAATTTATCAACTGCTACTAACAGGTGGGTCTTTTTGTCCTTGGATCGCTTGAAGGGTCCAACCATATCAAGCCCCCAAGTCGCAAACGACCAAGTTATTGGAATCATCCTCAACTCTTGAGCCGGAATGTGCGCACGGCAGGCAAATTTTTGACAACCGTCACATCTCTTGACTAAATCCTCCGCATCAGCATGCCCTGTCAACCAGTAAAAACCATGGCGAAAAGCTTTAGCAACCAAAGATTTTGAACCGGCGTGGTGACCACAATCTCCTTCATGGATTTCTCGCAAAATCTCACAACCCTCTTGAGGAGAAACACAACGCTGAATTGCTCCTGAAACGCTGTAATGATGTAACTCCCCGTTGAGTATGGTCATGGACTTGGAACGCCGGATTATATATCGAGCCATCGTTTCATCGTCTGGTAACTCGCCCCGGTTCATGTAAGCCAGATATGGGATTGTCCAATCCGGTATGGCGTGCAAAGCGGCCACCAATTGAGCCTCCGGATCAGGAATAGCCAATTCTTCTTCTGTTGGTATCTTTACTGACGGATTATGCAATACGTCAAGAAAGACATTTGGTGGAACCGGTTTACGCTGAGAGCCAAGACGACTTAAAGCATCTGCCGCTTCATTCTTTCGCCGGTCTATATGGTCCACCTGATAACCTTTGAAGTGACCAGCCATTGTATCCACCTCTCACCTATATGCAGCCATGAGTGGGTCTTTAGAATCCCAAGTGCCAGACACCTATTGAGCCACCAGATCTGAATCGCCAAAGCACTTAACCCGGCTTAAATTCATCTCTTTAGCCATCCGAAGACCGTGGAGGAAAGCCTCATATTCAGCTGCATTGTTAGTACAGGGGAACATTAATCGGAGAACATAACAAAACTTAACACCTCGTGGGGAAATTAGTATGACTCCAGCCCCCGAGCCCTCCAACTGCCTGGATCCATCAAAATGAATGGTCCAATATGTATTATCTGGTTTCTCTTCTGGTGCCTGTAACTCCGTCCAATCATTGATGAAATCCATGAGTGCCTGGGATTTGATCGCTGTACGGGGTATATATTTGAGCCCATGAGGTCCAAGCTCGATAGCCCACTTGGCAATCCGGCCAGTTGCTTCTCTGTTTTGAATGATATCTCCCAGAGGGGCTGAACTAACCACTGTGATGGGATGGCCCTGAAAGTAGTGTTTAAGCTTCCGGCTTGCCATAAACACTCCATATACCAGCTTCTGCCAATGTGGATACCTCTACTTTGACTCAATGAGCACCTCACTGATATAATAAACCGGCCGTTGAACCGGATATTCCTTGCCGGTTTCCTTGCGCTCTACCACAATGGCCACGCTAATAGCTCGAGTATTAGTAGCCACATATAGCAATAATGGCTCCTTATCAATCGGTGCTGCAAGCATGGGCGGTTCAGCTAACTGCCTCTTCAGATCCTCGAACGCTTTATCAGCTGCCTCGCTCCAGACAAAGTTATCTGTTTTCTCGAGCATCTGATATAAAGGGATGGCCTTCTCCTCGAGACGACTGATAAAGCGGCTCAAAGCTGTAATTCGGCCGGCCAGATGTTGAACGTCATTGATACACGCCGGTTTAGCCAAGGACGTGATCGCTGAAATTTTTTCCGGATTAGCCTCAATGCCTCTGTCTGACACCAGAAAACCCAAGAGCTTGCCTGCCGGGACACCCAAGACACACTTCTCCGGATTGAGCATCATCTTGTAAACCCAGAGGTTGTCAAAGGTTTCTCTCAAATCATCTATCAATGTTTCCTCCTTTCTGGACTTTATCACAATATCATCCACATATGCATGAACATTGCGCCCAATCTGCTTATGAAGGCAATTCTGAACGCAGTGCTGATAAGTTGCCTGGGCACTCTTGAGTCCAAAGGGCATGGAGACATAGTAGAAGGCTCCAAAGGGAGTTATGAAAGATGTCTTCTCCTGGTCCTTAACTGCCATTTTGATCTGATGATAACCATAATAAGCATCTAGAAAACACAAACGATCACAACATGCCGTAGCATCAATTATCTGATCAATGCGAGGGAGGGCAAAGGGTGCAGGGCAGGCCTTGTTTAAATCTGTGTAATCCACACACATACGCCAAGTGCCGTTTTTCTTAAGAACCAGCACCGGATTAGCCAACCACTCTGGATGAAAGACTTCCACGATAAACCCTGCGGCCAACAACCGAGCTACCTCTTCACCGATAGCCTTACGCCTTTCTTCATTGAAGGCGGAGAAATTGTAGGACCGGTTTAAACTTAGGATCGATGTTAAGTGTGTGCTCAGCGAGTTCCCTCGGTACACCTGGCATGTCAGAAGGTTTCCATGCAAAGATGTCGCAGTTCTCACGAATGAACTCGATGAGCGTGCTTTCCTATTTGGGATCCAGGTTAGCGCTGATGCTGAATTGCTTGGATGAGTCGCCAGGAACAAAATCAATCATCTTAGTGTCTGTAGCCGATTTGAACTTCAGCGCCGGATCATGTTCTGTAGTCGGCTTTTTCAAAGAGGTCATATCTGCCGGATCAACTTGCTCCTTATAAAATTTCAACTCCTTCGTGGCACAAACCGACTCAGCATAAGCCGCATCACCTTCCTCACACTCCAAAGCGATCTTTCTGCTTCCATGTACTATGATAGTCCCCTTATGACCTGGCATTTTAAGCTGTAGATAAACATAACACGGCCTCGCCATGAACTTAGCATAAGCCGGCCGCCCAAACAGGGCGTGATACGGGCTTTTGATTTTTACCACCTCAAAAGTCAATGTTTCTGACCTCGAATCATAGTCATCTCCAAAAGCCACCTCCAAGGCTATCTTGCGTACTGGATATGCAGATTTACCAGGGACCACACCATGAAAAACGGTATTTGACGGTTTAAGATTTTTATCAGCCCCATACGGCGGAATGTATCATAATATAGGATATTGATACTACTTCCTCCATCCATGAGAACTTTGGTGAACTTGTACCCCCCAACTTGAGGGGCCACCACCAGGGCCAAGTGACCCGGATTGTCAACCCGGGGTGGGTGATCCTCTCTACTCCACAAGATGGGTTGCTCAGACCAGCGGAAATACTGAGGCACTGCCAGTTCAACAGAGTTTACTGCCCTCTTGTGAAGCTTCTGATCACGCTTACACAAACTAGTAGTGAAGACATGATATTGCCCGCTATTTAGCTACTTGGGATTGCTTTGGTAACCCGACTGCTGCTGCTGGTTCCCCTGATGGTTGTAACCTCCCTGGTTGCCTTGGTGCCCTTGATTGACATGTCCGGTTTGGTTGCCTTGAATCCCTAAACCGGAACCGCCACCTCCGTAACCCAGCCCATGGTAACCACCTCCTGAACCACTGGGCGGGCCATTATCATACTGGAACATATTGGAGTTCTTGAAATCCCGCATGATATAACAGTCCTTCCAAAGATGCGATGCTGGCTTCTCCTTTGATCCATGCTTTGGACAGGGTTGATTTAACAGGCGTTCCAAATTGGGGCCTGAACCTCCGCCCCTCTGGGGCTGCTTGCCCTTGCGGCGCTGGCCATTCTCCTGAGCATTGGTGTTAGCTACAAAGTCCAAGCTGCTGTCAGCCTTGCGCTTACCACTATTCCCATGGCTTGCCGGATTATGCTGCTGACCCTTGGCGTTGCCGTTCTTCTTCCCTTTCCCCGGTTTGTCCTCCTCTGAATCTGGGTCCTTGGTATTATCTGAATCGGCGTACTTAACCAAAGCGGCCATGAGTGTTGACATATCATTGCAGTGATGCTTGAGCCTTCCTAACTTCTGTTTGAGCGGCAGAAAACGGCAATTGCCCTCCAACATTAGTACTGCGATATCTGCATTGATACGATCCGATGAGTGCAAAATTGCTGAGACCCGCTTGACCCAATGGGTCGTGGACTCCCCTTCCTCTTGGACACAAGCGGCCAGATCCACGATTGACATTGGTTGCTTACAAGTATCCTTGAAGTTCTGGATAAACCGGTGGTTCAAATCGGCCCATGATCCAACAGAATTAACTGGTAAGATCTTTAACCAAGTACGAGCTGTTCCCTCCAACATCATGGTGAAGTATTTGGCACATACCGCTTCGTCCACGTCCAGCATCTCCATTGCCATCTCGTAACTTTCAACCCACGCCTCTGGTTGCAAATCGGCAGTGTAATTGGGCACTTTACGAGGTCCTTTGAAATCCTTGGGCAGTCTCACATTACACAAAGCGGGGGTGAGACACGGCACCCCTAAGGAACTGAATACCACCCCTGGTTCTACTGAAGCGGTAGGGTGAACCGGAGTATGTTGACGTGCTCCGTGTCGAGCTGCTAACTCGGCCTCCCGATGCGCGTGGCCATGATCCACCACATCTTGTGCATTAGCACCTCCCCCTGCCGGGTTGTGCCCTCGCGGCGAGTTACGGCGACGTGCGCTGCTTGACACAACCGGTTCATCCTCCACGTGTCTGCTGTAGCTCCGGCTTGGACGGGGAGTAGAATGAATTCTCTCCCGACTGTGTGAGTATGCCTGCTACTGGTTTAGCGCCGCTTGAAGGAGGTCTCTTGCCCGACGTGCCTCAATCGCAACTGGTGATTCGCCGTCGGTTGGGAGGGCTACCAGGCGTGAAGCGGCGGCCACAATATTGTCCAACGAGTTGGAATAATGCCCGGTAGGTGTTGGTACATGCTGTGGCACAATGTTGTTCTGACGAGGTGGGTCCATCGTGCGCGGTTGAACCGGCGCCCCTGTTCCTGGTGCCTCCGCCCGGTTCATTACCGGCTGGTGACTAGCTCCTGCTCCTGGTGTGTTGAAGAGATTTCGCGGCTCATAACCCGACGGGAGATGCGATCGATACCTTCTTCTCAGGACTTCTTCGGTAGCGTTCTGATCCAGCCTAATCCGGTAGGCCTGTGCTTCCAATTCAGCCCGTTCTGTAGCCATCCTAGCATTCTCCGCTGCTAGGTCCGCTTTAGCTTGGGCTATCTGATCCTTTACCTTTGCAATCTCCGCGTTGTGCTGATCCCTGGCTGCTACATCCACCTCTGCGGCCATCAATGCTACCAAAGCGTCAAACAAGTCAGACAGGACTTGAGCCGGAGGTGGCGCAAAGCTTCCTGCCCCCACCGGTGTGGCCGTTGTTGAACCGGAGAGCATTGCTGCATCAGTTGATGAGTGAGGCGCCGACTGTGTACCATCCATGAAGATAGCGGCCTGGTTTGGCAGATCAGGGAGGTCCGGAATACTGTTGCCCTCGGATCCCCCACCAATCCGGCCATCTTGTAACTGATAGAGCGATTCGGTTTCTCCAGAAGACTCGTCATTGGAACAGACAACGGTTTCTCCATCGACGACGGTCCGTCCTCGTATTCTGCTCCATGGATAGCACCTACAAAGACGTGCTTCATCACGGGCTAAACCGGCGAAGAACTTGTACGCTGAGCCGTTTCAATGATGTCGGTGCAGGTGTCCGGCTCCGGGGCCAGTTCGCCAATCTTGCCGATGAAGACGTGAATCCCACCAAAGGGGACCCGGTACCCATATTCAATTAAATCGGCCTCGGGACCCCATCCTGCATTGTCGATGTAGAGCTTGCCGCGACGACTCTTCGTCATCCGGCCCACAGTGTATCCCTTGAGACCATCAAAGCTGCCCTTCAAGAACTCGAAACCATCATGCGATAGCCCCACGGTGGGCGCCAACTGTCATGGGTTTGTCATGGCAGATGTCCTTGTGAAAGGACTTAGTCGTGGAGCCATCGCAACGGGTTAGCTTAAAGGGGTTAATGGACAAGGGGACATGGGGAGTTTTATACTAGTTCGCCCCCTTCAAGGAAGGTAAAAGCCTACATCTAGTTGTGATTGGTATTGCTAGGGTTTCGAAGGCCAGGGAGCGAATCCGCTTTGTCTGGCTCTCGAGTTGTTGTCTGTTCCTTGAACCGCTGCCGGGTCGCCCCCTTATATACATGGGTGGCGCCCGTCGGTTTACAGAGTCCCGAAGCCGGATCATAAACATTTCCGGTTCGGTCTCTACACTTCCTATCTTACAAAGCAAGTTACATGTTTAAGCCGATTTACATCTACAGGCCTTAACTCACTTCTGGGCCTTGGGCCTTCGTAAAGTGCCATCATCTTCACATCTTTATAGGCTTCTAATATTCATAAAGTTAATCCGGCTACTCCTGGCCGGTTTACACCCAGTAGTAATATCCCCAACAGAATGGTCACTGGAAGCAGAACTACCCCAAATACTTGGCAGATAAGAAGGATGGCAAAGCAAACAAAAGTATATTTGATATACATGTTATTGATGTGTACTTTACTAGTGTTCATAGTAACCCCAGGGTATTTGATACTGGTTCAGTTGCTAAGATTAGTAACTCGAAACAGGAGTTACAAAATGAACAGAGACTAGTTGAGGGCAAAGTGACGATGTGTGTTGGAAGAGATTCTAAGGTTGATAAGATCACCATCGCATACTCCCCCTACCTTCGGGATTAGTGTTGAACCTAAATAAACGTTATTTGGTGTTTGCGTTGAGCATAATATGATTGGATCATGTTTATTGCAATACGATTATTCATTTAAGTCAAAGAATAATTGTTGTTTTGTTTACATGAATAAAACCTTCTATGGTGATACACATAAAATAAATGGTTTATTGAATCCCGATCGTAGCGATACACATTCATAATATTGAAGCCAAAAGATACAAAGTTAATAATGATAGTGCAACATACTTGTGGCACTGCCGTTTAGGTCATATTGGTGTAAAGCGCATGAAGAAACTCCATGCGGATGGACTTTTGGAATTACTTGATTATGAATCATTTGATGCTTGCGAACCATGCCTCATGGGCAAGAGGACTAAGACTCCGTTCTCCAGAACAATGGAGCGAGCCACTGACTTATTGGAAATAATACATACCGATGTATGCGGTCCGATGAGTGTTGAGGCTCGCAGCGGGTATCGTTATTTTCTGACCTTCACACATGATTTGAGCAGACATGAGTATGTCTACTTAATGAAACACAAGTTTGGAACATTTAAAAAGTTCAAAGAATTTCAGAGTGAAGTGGAAAATCATCGTAACAAGAAAATAAAGTTTCTACGAACTAATCGCAGAGGCAAATATTTGAGTTATGAGTTTAGCCTTCAATTAAAACAATGTGGAATAGTTTCACAAACTCATGCCACCTGGAACACCACATCATAATGGTGTGTCTGAACGTCATAACCATACTTTATTAGATATGGTGCGATCTATGATGTCTCTTACCGAATTACTACTATCGT
The DNA here is from genome assembly GCF_056163025.1 of Triticum urartu. Taxonomy (NCBI): domain Eukaryota; kingdom Viridiplantae; phylum Streptophyta; class Magnoliopsida; order Poales; family Poaceae; genus Triticum; species Triticum urartu. Next base: position 66,930,504 of record NC_141876.1, on the reverse strand, counting down.
TTTGGGGTTATGCATTAGAGACAGCTGCATTCACGTTAAATAGGGAATCGTCTAAAAATCCGTTGAGATGACACCGTATGAACTATGATTTAGCAAGAAACATAAGCTGTCATTTCTTAAAGTTTGGGGTTGCGATGCTTATGTGAAAAAGTTTCATCCTGATAAGCTCAAACTCAAATCGGAGAAGTGCGTCTTCATAGGATACCCAAAATAAACTATTGGGTACACCTTCTATCACAGATCCGAAGGCAAGATCTTTGTTGCTAAGAGTGGATCCTTTCTAGAAAAGGAGTTTCTCTCAAAAGAAGTGAGTGGGAGGAAAGTAGAACTTGATGAGGTAATTGTACCTTCTCCCGAATTGGAAAGTAGTTCATCATAGAAATCAGTTCTAGTGATGCCTACACCAATTAGTGAGGAAGTTAATGATGATGATCATGAAACTTCAGATCAAGTTACTACCGAACCTCGTAGGTCAACCAGAGTACGCCCACACCAGAGTGGTATGATAATCCTGTTCTGGAAGTCATGTTACTAGACCATGACGAACCTATGAACTATGAGGAAGTAATAATGAGCCCAGATTCCGCGAAATGGCTTAAGGCCATGAAATCTGAGATGGGTTCCATGTATGAGAACAAAGTATGGACTTTCATTGACTTGCCCGATGATCGGCGAGCCATTCAGAATAAATGGATCTTCAAGAGGAAGACGGACGCTGATAGTAGTGTTACTATCTACGAAGCTTGAATTGTCGCAAAAGGTTTTCGACAAGTTCAAGGTGTTGACTACGATGAGATTTTCTCACTCGTATCGATGCTTAAAAGTCTGTCCGAATCATGTTAGCAGTTGCCACATTTATGAAATCTGGCAAATGGATATCAAAACTACATTCCTTAATGGATTTATTAAAGAAGTGTTGTATATGATGCAACCAGAAGGTTTTGTCAATTCTAAAGATGCGGACAAAGTGTGCAAGCTCCGACGATCCATCTATGGACTGGTGCAAGCATCTCGGAGTTGGAATATACGCTTTGATGAGACGATCAAAGCATATAGTTTTATATAGACTTGTGATGAAGGCTGTATTTACAAGAAAGTGAGTGGGAGCACTATAGTCTTTTTGATAAGTATATATGAATGACATATTGTTGATCAGAAATGATGTAGAATTTTCTAAAAAGCATAAAGGAGTGTTTGAAAGGAGTTTTTCAAAGAAAGACCTCCATGAAGCTACTTACATATTGAGCATCAAGATCTATAGAGATAGATCAAGACGCTTGATAAATTTTCAATGAGTACATACCTTGACAAGATTTTGAAGTAGTTCATAATGGAACAGTCAAAGAAGGAGTTCTTGCCTGTGTTGCAAGGTATGAAGTTGAGTAAAGACTCAAAACCCGACCACGGCAGAAAATAGAAAGAGAATGAAAAGTCATTCCCTATGCCTTAGTCATAGGTTCTATAAAGTATGCTATGTGATACGTCTCCAATGTATCTATAATTTTTGATTGTTCCATGCTATTATATTATCTGTTTTGGATGTTTAATGGGCTTTAATATACCTTTTTATATTATTTTTGGGACTAACATACTAACCAAAGGCCAGTGCAAATTGCTGTTTTTTTCCTATTTCAGTGTTTCGCAAAAAGGAATATCAAACGGAATAAAACCTTCGGGAGAGTTATTTTTGGAACAAACGTGATCCAGGAGACTTGGAGTGGACGTGAAGAAAGAAGTGAGGAGGCCACAAGGCAGGAGGGCGCACCCAGGGGGTAGGCGTGCCCCCATCCTCGTGGGCCCCTCGCAGCTCCACCGACATACTTCTTCCTCCTATATATACCCATATACCCCGAAAACATCCAGGAGCACCACGAAACCCTATTTCCACCGCCGCAACCTTCTGTACCCGTGAGATCCCATCTTGGGGCCTTTTCCGACGCTCCGCCGGAGGGGAAATCGATCATGGAGGGCTTCTACATCAACACCATAGCCTCTCCGATGATGTGTGAGTAGTTTACCACAGACCTTCGGGTCCATAGTTATTAGCTAGATGGCTTCTTCTCTCTCTTTGGATCTCAATACAAAGTTCTCCTCGATTTTCTTGGAGATCTATTCGATGTAATTCTTTTTGCGGTGTGTTTGTCAAGATCCGATGAATTGTGGGTTTATGATCAAGATTATCTATGAACAATATTTGATTCTTCTCTGAATTCTTTTATGACTGATTTAAATATCTTTGCAAGTCTCTTCGAATTATCAGTTTGGTTTGGCATACTAGATTGATATTTCTTGCAATGGGAGAAGTGCTTAGCTTTGGGTTCAATCTTGTGGTGTCCTTTCCCAGTGACAACAGGGGCAGCAAGGCACGTATTGTATTGTTGCCATCGAGGATAAAAAGATGGGGTTTATATCATATTGCTTGAGTTTATCCCTCTACATCATGTCATCTTGCCTAATGCGTTACTCTGTTCTTATGAACTTAATACTCTTGATGCATGCTGGATAACGGTCGATGTGTGGAGTAATAGTAGTAGATGCAGAATCGTTTTGGTCTACTTGTCGCAGATGTGATGCCTATATACATGATCATGCCTAGATATTCTCATAATTATTCACTTTTCAATCAATTGCTCGACAGTAATTTGTTCACCCACCGTAGAATTTGCTATCTTGAGAGAAGCCACTAGTGAAACCTATGGCCCCCGGGTCTATTTTCCATTATATTAATCTCTCGTCAACTAGTCATTTCTGGTGTCGTTTATTTTGCAATATTTATTTTCCAATCTATATCATAAAAATACCAAAAATATTTATCTTATTATCTCTATCAGATCTCACTTTCGTAAGTTACTGTGAAGGGATTGACAACCCCTTTATCGCATTGGTTGCGAGGTTCTTGTTTGTTTGTGCAGGTACTAGGCGACTTGCGTGTAATCTCCTACTGGATTGATACCTTGGTTCTCAAAACTGAGGGAAATACTTAAGCTACTTTGCTGCATCACCCTTTCCTCAAGGGAAAACCAACGCATGCTCAAGAGGTAGCAAGAAGGATTTCTGGAGCCGTTGCCGAGGAGGTTGCACCAAGTCAAGTCAAGTCAAGATTTGATCTCCCAACAACTAGCCATTTCTGGCGCCGTTGTCAGGGAGATCTATGCACAAGTCAAGACATACCAAGTACTCATCACAAACTCTTATCCCTTGCATTACATTATTTGCCATTTGCCTCTCGTTTTCCTCTCCGCCACTTCTAAAACGATTTTCAAAAACCTTTGCGTTTTCTTCGCCTTCTTCCCCTGTGTATCTTTGTTTGTGTTTCCATGTGCCTTCTATTTTCTTGCATCTTTGCTTGATAAAAATCTATTGATATGGATCCACTTAAAGTGTTCCACTTGGATCATCTTCGATCCTTATGCGCTCGTGCTGAAACCCCAACTAGCCTGGTTGATGGGAAATCTTTAGATGAGCATGCTCATTTTGTGCGTCACCGTTTGTCTGAAGAAGGGAGACTCTTATGGGATCAAATAAACAGATTGTAGTGTTATGCCTGGAATCTTTGTAAAATTTATGATTTTACTTATTGCTCTAAGAACCCTAAAAAACACCTCCCCTACCTATGTGAGTTTAATGACAATGAAATCTTATCTTTTTATGCAAAGGGTGTTTATAGTTACTACAATATCGAACAAATTGAAGAATTTGTTGCTTTTAAGGGTGCTTATGAAGTTGCTTCTTTGATTGAAAAGTATGATATTACTCTCTACGAATCTGAAAATTTTGACGTACTTAAATATTGCTATGAAAACTATGCTCATAATGTCTATGTCAAAGAATGTATTGAAAGAATGACCGTTTCTTCGGAAGAAAATAATTATATGCATGAATCTATAGATAATTATGATTCCGATGATTTGATTGAAATACCCCTTGATGAACATGATGCTTGCTATTCTTGTGGCCATGATGCCAATATTTATGAAGATGAATTTGCTATAGTTCCTTATGTTAAACATGAAATCGTTGCTATTGCACCCATACTTGATAGTTCCTTCAATGAAAAGCATGATTTCAATGATGTTATTATAAATTCTATTAACGTCAATTGTGCTAATAATATGAAAAACCCTAAGCTTGGGGATGCTAGTTTCGCTATAACTACTATTTGTTGCAATGATCATGATTGGGGTGATTCTTCTTTTGATCTTGAAAATTTGTTTAAGCCCCATGATGAATAGGAGATTGATAATAGTGTTTGCAACATTATTGAAAGTGGGTTTGGAAGGGTGTCGACTTTAGATCCCACATATTTGGAGAATGTTCAATCTTATGAATTTTTTGATAAAAGTGGGTTTGGAGAGGTCATGACTTTAGTTAATGTTAATCTCACTATTTTGGAAGAGTGTCAACTTTGCATGCATGTGGATCGTGTTGAAAATATTTTATGCGATAGCTATTTTGTTTAGTTTGCTTATGATCTGTAACGCCCTCGATGCGGCTATATCTCCCACGTGTCGAAGCACGACTTAGAGGCATAACCGCATTGAAAGAAATGTCGCAAGTGAGGTAATCTTCACACAACCCATGTAATACATAAGGGAAAAAGATACATAGTTGGCTTACAATCGCCACTTCACACAATTACATGAATAAAGCATTACAACATCCAAATACAATCAAGGTCCGACTACGGAACCAAAATAAAGAAGAACCCCAAAAGCGACAAGGTCCCCGATCGACCCCAACTGGGCTCCACTACTGATCAACTAGAACGAAACAACACAAAGGACAAGATCTTCATCGAGCTCCTCCTGAGCTTGGTTGCGTCACCTGGAATGGCATCATCGGCACCTGCAAGCTGGTTTTGGAAGTATCTGTGAGTCATGGGGACTCAGCAATCTCGCACCCTCGCGATCAAGACTATTTAAGCTTATGGGTAAGGTAAAGGTATGAGGTGGAGCTGCAGCAAGCGACTAGCATATATGGTGGCTAACATACGCAAATGAGAGCAAGAAGAGAAGGTAAAGCACGATCGAGAAACTATGATCAAGAAGTGATCCTAGAACAACCTACGCCAAGCATTACTCCAACACCGTGTTCACTTCCCGGACTCCGCCGGAAAGAGACCATCACGGTTACACACGCGGTTGATGCATTTCAATTAAGGTCAACTTCAGGTTTTCTACAACCGGACATTAACAAATTCCCATCTGCCCATAACCGCGGGCACGGCTTTCGAAAGTTCAAATCCCTGTAGGGGAGTCCCAACTTAGCCCATGACAAGCTCTCACGGTCAACGAAGGAATAGACCTCCTCCCGAGACATTCCGATCAGACTCGGTATCCCGGTTCTACAAGACATCCTCGACACTGGTAAAACAAGTCCAGCAAAGCCGCCCGATGTGCCGACATCCTGATGGGAGCTGCACATATCTCGTTCTCAGTGCAACACCGGATAGGTCAAGCTACGAGTAAAACCAGCCCTCAAGTTTCCCCGAGGTGGCCCCGCAGGCTGCCCATTTCGGACCAACACTTAGACAAGCACTGGCCCCGGGGGGGGGGGGGTTAAAATAAAGATGACCCTTGGGCTGGCCTAACCCAGGGGAAAAAGAGGCTAGGTGGCGAATGGTAAAACCAAGGTTGGGCCTTGCTGGAGGAGTTTTATTCAAAGCGAACTGTCAAGGGGTTCCCATTATAACCCAACCGCGTAAGGAACGCAAAATCCGGGAACATAACACCGATATGACGGAAACTAGGGCGGCAAGAGTGGAACAAAACACCAGGCATAAGGCCGAGCCTTCCACCCTTTACCAAGTATATAGATGCATTAATTAAATAAGATATATTGTGATATCCCAACAAGTAAACATGTTCCAACAAGGAACAACATCTCCATGTTCCAACAAGGAACAAACTTCAATCTTCACCTGCAACTAACAACGCTATAAGAGGGGCTGAGCAAAGCGGTAACATAGCCAAACAACGGTTGGCTAGGACAAGGTGGGTTAGAGGCTTGGTTCAACAATATAGGAGGCATGATAAGCAAGTGGTAGGTATCGCAGCATAGGCATAGCAAAAGAGCGAGCAACTAAGAAAGCAAAGATAGAAGTGATTTCGAGGGTATGATCATCTGGCCTGAGATCCCGCAAGGAAGAAGAACGAGTCCATGAAGAAGAACAAACGGACGTAGTCGAATGGATCCTCACAAACGCAACGTTATCGGAACCAACCCGAAGAAGCAACACCGGAAAGAAGCAAACAACATAGTAAACAACCACCACATAAGCATGACACGATGCGCAAACAAGTATGATGCATGTCCGGTTTAATGAGGCATGGCATGGCAAAGTGCACAAACAACCCTACAAATTAAGTGGAGCTTAATATGCAACAAGTTGCATATTGATGAAACACCACATCAATTATTTAGTTCACTCCTGCTTATGTACCCAACCAAATTAAATGTTGTTAAGCATGTCAACAGATGAAGCAAAGTGGAACTACCTATCTAGGCAAGTTTAAATGAGGCCGGAAATAACAAACAACAATTCCGGTAAATCCCCATATGCATTTAGCAATTTGGTGCAACAACAACTTTAAACATTTTAGTTGTTATCATGATGCGGGTGACATGAACAAGTTTATGCAATTATTATTAAAAGTTGACAAGAGCATTATTATGAAGCATTTGACATCGAGGCGGAAATGAAAAGGGGTGCCATGGCAACGATAACGAAATAGTGCCACGGCAACGTCCCGGTTCCGGTAACTCGATTGAGATAACGATGCAAAGGAGAAGTGCGCGGATGCATGCAAAAGATGGTGGGGCACTCCCGGATTCCAGGTGTCCCACGAGTTGGCGACAAGAAAACGAGTGACAATTTGGATACGGTGCAAACAAAGGGTGCATCTCAAACAACACGTGCAATCGTCCATAGCGGTCGTCTCGACGTTATACCTCTGAAGCGTGCATTATCGAAGCGGTACGAGTCAGCATAGAGGAAGTAGTGGAAGTAGACATTCTCATTTCGTAGATGTTCACACTCCGTAGTTGTTCGGGGTCAGAACAAGGAACTCGATGTCCACGGTTCTTCGAGGGTCGACGGTACATGTTCTGTAGACGTTCGGGCAGTGGTAGTGGTACACGTTTAACGTCGATGGTAGTTGTTCACGGTTCGTAGATGAACTTGACGGATCCGAGGGCTCCGGCCATAGGGGTACTTGGCGCAACACCGTGTAGTCATACATTCATTCGGAGAGAAGCTCGTCGCATCCCTGTACTTGGCGTTCCGGTGTGGTAGTCGTTCTCGGGATCGGGGTCCTCGTGCATTTGACGACTCCGGAAGAGGAACTTGGCACCCACGGTGGTTGTGACCACGGTCTTGACTTCAACGCAATCAAGGAAGAGGCACAAAACAGCAACATGAGGCTGCAGAGGTGGCCACCATGTGGCTGTCACGGTCTCACACAGTGCAACAGAGGAATACAAAGCCTCGGCCATAAGAAGCGATGGAGCGAGGCGCACTCAAGGGAGAGATCAAGCGACTGCCGGCTCCGGCAGCTCGACAAGGGGCAGGGACAAACGCCGTGCAGCAAGGCGACGGAACAGAGTAACCGCGGGAGGCCGAGAGGAGCGATGAGGAGGCGGAGCAGGTGCCAGCGACGAGGCGGGGCACTTGAGGATGCGGCATGGTGCAGGGCTCCAGTGGCAGGAGCAGGAAACTTGGTGCGGCGACGGCAGAGGCGCGGCGCTCCGGTTGAGGGACTTGGCGTGCAGCAGCGTTGGGCGAAGCAGGACGCTGCAGTGAGGCGATGAACGGGTGGCGTAAGGCGGTGGCTCGACGGCCATGGATGTGGGTCGGCATAGAGGAGGAGGACGAGGGGGACCGAGCGAGACTCCTCCCTGGTGGCGGGTCGAGGAGGGGGGTAGCAGGCCAGGGTGGTGGAGGAAGGCTATGGAGGAGGCGGGAGGTGAGGTAGAGCAGAGGCTCACCGGTGGGGTAGAGGAGAATGGGCGCGGGGCGACGCTCCTCTCCGCCTCTCCTCCTGACGGCGCAAGGAGGAAGGAGACGAACAAGGGGACAGGGAGGTGGATTGAGAGAAGGGGTTTGAGGGGAAATCGAGGAGATGGGAGTCGGGCGGCGCGTGCGTTCTGTCTCTCTGGCGGAGTTGAGGGATGAGGATGGAGCGAGGGGAAGAAATCAGGGAGGCTAGGGTTAACCAGTGGGACTAGCTGGGCCTTGGCCTTGGGCCGAATGGGCCGGCCTAGCTACAGGTTGCGGCTGGCGCAGCAGGGGAGGCCCAGCTAGCTCTCTTCTCTCTCCTCTTTATTTAAAAAAACGGAGAAGTAGAAGAAAGGAAAAAAAGGAGAGAAGAGAAAGTTGGAAGAGGAATTTGGACATGCGGTTAATTTTCTTGGACTCACAAAAAATAAGTTTGACCCAAGAAAATTAGAAACGGCAAGATTGAAAGATATAAATTCAAACTCATTTGAATTTAATTCAAATGGGTTTGAACTGGGACTTGGTAAAAGGAAGGTCCAAAAATGTTGAGGTTTTTGGTGGAATTCCGGAAAACGACGAAAGAATCTACGGACAAGGTTTGAGGTCAAGAAGCGAGATAACAAAGGCATGGGGAAATTTTGCAAGTGTGTTTTAGGTGATTCCATAAGAATGGATTATTTATCATAGCTCCCTAATATTGGGAGGATATGTTATAAAGAGAATCACCATGTGAATTCCCTCGATTTAAATGGACCGAAGATCCATGCAATTTATTTAGTTGAGTTGCAAAAAGAATTATGAGATGATGGCATGATGACATGATGCAATGCACAAGATGCAACAAACCAAACAAATCACACTACGAAACCCAGAAACCCTGGAAGGCATCTGAAGCTCCGGTCTTGGGGCGTCACATGATCCCACATGTAATTATTATGAGAGAGGAAAATATGATTGTAGAAATTTTCATGTTACTAAATTACCTCTCATTATGTTGAGATTGCTATTGTTTCTTTCCGCTTCCTTGCATATGCTAGTTTTTGCTTGATATGATAATTTGTTTGCCTATAAGATGCCTATGCATAGGAAGTATGTTAGACTTAGATGTGTTTGTCATGTGTTTTATGATGCTCTCTTTTGTGCTTCAATTCTTGTCTTTCATGCACTACTAGGAAAAGGGCTATAGATGATATGGCCACTAATGGCGCACCAGACATGTGGTGCGCCATTAGTATATAGTAATGGCACACCATGTGTTGGTGCGCCATTAGTCTCCAAATACTAATGGCGCACCACATCCACGGTGCGCTATTAGTAACAAAATTTTTTCATTTTTTTTCAAAACTAGTAATGGCGCACCAGTGGATAGTGCACCATTACTAGTTAAACTAGTAATGGTGCACCACATCCACGGTGCGCCACTAGTAAATTATTTTCAAATTTTTTTTTCAATTTTTTTTTCAAAAGTAGTAATGGCGCACCAGTGGACAGTGCGCCATTACTAGTTAAAACTAGTAATGGCGCACTGTTAACTGGTGCGCCATTACTAAGTTTTTTTCAAAAAAAATCAGAATTTGTTTTTTTGAAAACTAGTAATGGCGCACCGTGGGTGTGGTGCGCCATTACTAGTTTAACTAGTAATGGCGCATCACTCCCACGGTGCGCCATTACTAACTTGGCCCAAAACTTCCACCGAATGCACCCCCCACCGTGGACCGCCTTTTCAGTTTAAAATAAAATAAAAGAAAATGATGGAAATGTCAAAAAAATAAAAGAAAATAAGTTTCCCATGTGATATGTGGTCTAGTTGTTGGGAAAATTTACAAATATGAATTTCGACTATATTTGCAAAATCTCTCTGAAATTTGTAAAATGGGCATAACTTTTGCATATGAATTCAGATTAAAAAGTTTTCTATATGAAAAATCATCTACTCGAAAAGTTACATCCGAATTTAACAGGGGATCCCCCTTAAACATTTTCAAAATCCCCAAAAACCTAACAGAAAAAAAGTTACGGGACTTTTAAGATCCGGAGGCAAAAAAATTTAAAAAATTTCAAACTTACTAGTGCCGCACCGTATGCTAGGTGCGCCACTAGTAACAGAAAAAAATGGTTTCGAAAAAAAATTGAATTATTTTTCAAAATATGATACGTAATATGACCAGGAAGTTTGAAATATTTTTTCAAAATTTCATCATACTCATGAACATGAACAAAGTCCTAGACATCAGCAAGGTTTAATAGGATTGATATGATAGATATATCAACAAGTGCCTGTGAAGTGAGGTGGTGCTGGGGTTGGATAGAACTACGAAGTTAAGCATGCTCGGGCTGGAGTAGTGTGAAGATGGGTGACCTTCCGGGAAGTTTGACCACAGCGTGCGATTTGACATGAGATTAAGCATATTGACCCAAGATTAAGCCATAGTGACCCGAGATTAAGAAAAAAAATAAAAAAATTGAAATTCGAAAAATAATTTGAAACAAAATTATTACTAATGGCAGATACTAATGGCGCACCAGTGGTGCGTCATTAGTAAAAAATACTAGTGGCGTGATACTAATGGCGCACCAGTAGTGCGCCATTAGTAGGCAAACTGGTGCGCCATTAGTAGGCCTTTTCCTAGTAGTGATGTGAGCATCATTGAAATTATTAATGCCTTAAATGATAGCACCATTTTTGGAATCCAAATGGAATAAAACCTTCGGGAGAGCTATTTTTGGAACAAACGTGATCCAGGAGACTTGGAGTGGACGTGAAGAAAGAAGCGAGGAGGCCACAAGGTAGGAGAGCGCGCCCGGGGGGGTCGGCGCGCCCCCACCCTCGTGGGCCCCTCGCAGCTCCACCGACGTACTTCCTCCTCCTATAAATACCCATATACCCCGAAAACATCCAGGAGCACCACAAAACCCTATTTCCACCACCGCAACCTTCTGTACCCATGAGATACAATCTTGGGGCCTTTTCCGGTGCTCCGCCGGAGGGGGAATCGATCACGAAGGGCTTCTACATCAACACCATAGCCTCTCCGATGATGTGTGAGTAGTTTACCACAGACCTTTGGGTCCATAGTTATTAGCTAGATGTCTTCTTCTCTCTCTTTGGATCTCAATACAAAGTTCTCCTCGATTCTCTTGGAGATCTATTCGATGTAATTCTTTTTGCGGTGTGTTTGTCGAGATCCGATGAATTGTGGTTTTATGATCAAGATTATCTATGAACAATATTTGATTCTTCTCTGAATTCTTTTATGCATGATTTAAATATCTTTGCAAGTCTCTTTGAATTATCAGTTTGGTTTGGCCTACTAGATTGATCTTTCTTGCAATGGGAGAAGTGCTTAGCTTTGGGTTCAATCTTGCGGTGTCCTTTCCCAGTGACAGCAGGGGCAGCAAGGCATGTATTGTATTGTTGCCATCGAGGATAAAAAGATGGGGTTTATATCATATTGCTTGAGTTTATCCCTCTACACCATGTCATCTTGCCTAATGCGTTACTCTATTCTTATGAACTTAATACTCTAGATGCATGCTCGATAGCGGTCGATGTGTGGAATAATAGTAGTAGATGTAGAATCGTTCCGGTCTACTTGTCGCGGATGTGATGCCTATATACATGACCATGCCTAGATATTCTCATAATTATTCGCTTTTCTATCAATTGCTCGACAGTAATTTGTTCACCCACCGTAGAATTTGCTATCTTGAGAGAAACCACTAGTGAAACCTATGGCCCCTAGGTCTATTTTCCATTATATTAATCTCCTGTCAACTAGTTATTTCTGGTGCCGTTTATTTTGCAATCTTTATTTTCCAATCTATATCATAAAAATACCAAAAATATTTATCTTATTATCTCTATCAGATCTCACTTTCGTAAGTGACCGTGAAGGGATTGACAACCCCTTTATCGCGTTGGTTGCGAGGTTCTTGTTTGTTTGTGCAAGTACTAGGCGACTTGCGTGTAATCTCCTACCGGATTGATACCTTGGTTCTCAAAACTGAGGGAAATACTTACGCTACTTTGCTGCATCACCCTTTCCTCTTCAAGGGAAAACCAACACATGCTCAAGAGGTAGCACTATGCTATGTACCAGACCTATTGTGTACCTCACCATGAGATTGACAAGAGGGTACAATAGTGATCCAGGAGTGGATCACTGGACAACGGTCAAAAATATCCTTAGTGGAATAAGGAAATGTTTCTCGGTTATGGAGGTGACAAAGAGTTCGTCGTAAAGAGTTACGTCGATGCAAGCTTTGACACCGATCTAGATGACTCTAAGTCTCGATCTAGATACATATTGAAAGTGGGAGCAATTAGCTAGAGTAGCTCCGTGCAAAGCATTGCAGACATAGAAAATTTGCAAAATATATACGACTCTGAATGTGGCATACCCGTTGACTAAATTTCTCTCACAAGCAAAACATGATCACTCTTTGGGTGTTAATCACACATCGATGTGAACTAGATTATTGTCTCTAGTAAACCCTTTGGGTATTAGTCACATGGAGATGTGAACTAACACATAAAGATGTCAACTATTGGTGTTAAATCACATGACGATGTGAACTAGACTATTGACTCTAGTGAAAGTGGGAGACTAAAGGAAATATGCCCCAGAGGCAATAATAAAGTTGTTATTTATATTTCCTTATATCATGATAAATGTTTATTATTCATGCTAGAATTGTATTAACCGGAAACTTAGTACATGTGTGAATACATAGACAAACAGAGTGTCCCTAGTATGCCTCTACTTGACTAGCTCGTTAATCAAAGATGGTCAAGTTTCCTAGCCATGGACATTGTTGTCATTTGATGAACGGGATCACATCATTAGAGAATGATGTGATGGACAAGACCCATCCATTAGCTTAGCATAATGATTGTTTAGTTTATTGCTATTGCTTTCTTCATGACTTATACATGTTCATATGACTATGAGATTATGCAACTCCCGAATACCGGAGGAACACTTGGTGTGCTATCAAACGTCACAACGTAACTGAGTGATTATAAAGATGCTCTAGAGGTGTCTCCGATGGTGTTTGTTGGGTTGGCATACATTGAGATTAGGATTTGTCACTCCGTGTATCGGAGAGGTATCTCTGGGCCCTCTCGGTAATACTCATCACTATAAGCCTTGCAAGCAATGTGACTAATGAGTTAGTTGTGGGATGAATTATTACGGAACAAGTAAAGATACTTGCCGGTAACGAGACTGAACTAGGTATTGAGATACCGACGATCGAATCTCGGTCAAGTAACATACCGATGAGAAAGGGAACAACGTATGTTGTTATGCGGTTTGACCAATAAAGATCTTCGTAGAATATGTAGGAACCAATATGAGCATCAAGGTTCCGCTATTGGTTATTGACCGGAGATGAGTCTCGGTCATGTCTACATAGTTCTCGAACCCGTAGGGTCCGCACGCTTAATGTTCGGTGACGATCGGTATTATGAGTTTATGTGTTTTGATGTAGCGAAGGTTGTTCGGAGTCCCGGATGTGATCACAGGCATGATGAGGAGTCTTGAAATGGTCGAGACATAAAGATCAATATATTGGAAGCCTATGTTTGGACCTCATAATGGTTCCAGGTGAGTTCAGGAATATACCAGAGTGCCGGGAGGTTACCGGAACCCCTCGGGAAGTATATGGGCCTTATTGGGCCTTAGTGGGAGAGAGGAGAAGGAAGCCTAGGAGGGGGCACGCTCCCCCCAAGCCCAATCCTAATTGGGTGGGGGGCCAGGCCCCCTTTCCTTCCTCCTTCCTTCCCCTTCCTTCCTCTCCTAGTCCAACTAGGGAGGGGGGGGGGAATCCTACTCCCGGTGGGAGTAGGACTCCTCCAGGATGTGCCATTCAGGGCTGGCCCTCCCTCCTCCTCCACTCCTTTATATACGGGGGAAGGAGGCACCCCATAGACACACAAGTTGACTGTTGTCTTAACCGTGTGCGGTGGCCCCCTCCACCATAATCCTCCTCGGTCATATCGTTGCAGTGCTTAGGCGAAGCCCTATTTTGGTAGCTTCATCATCACCGTCATCACGCCGTCGTGCTGACGAAGCTCTCCCTTGACACTCAGCTGGATCAAGAGTTTGTGGGACATCACCGAGCCGAACGTGCGCAGATCGTGGAGGTGCCATACTTTCGGTGCTAGGATCGGTCAGATCATGAAGATGTTCGACTACATCAACCGCGTTGTCATAACACTTCCGCTTACGGTCTACGAGGGTACGTGGACAACACTCTTCCCCTCTCGTTGCTATGCGTCACCATGATAGATCTTGCATGTGCATAGGAAATTTTTGAAATTACTGCATTCCCCTACAGAATTATGGTTACGAAAGCGTCTTTACGTTGTGCAATATTGTAAAGGGTTGAATATTGTATGGCCAGTGGTGTCTCTCCTAGATATGTTCTTCCCAATATCTAGTAGTATTATCGTTCCCTACAATGAATTTGGACTTACTGAAAAAGGCAACCTTTGTTTGCATAAGCTCCTTCCAAAAAGGTGAATCGTTCATCAGCGCCGTCACTTGTGCGAGGGTCTTAAATTCCAAATACTTGTTACGCAATGACTATATCCATGCACCTTCCTCCTTTATAGATAGTCTATATTGCCATTTACCGAACAGTCATATGTTCTCTACCTCAAGGTTTTCAATCTCTAAACCCCTGGTGAGGGAGTCCTGGATTAGGGGGTCCTCGGACAGCCGGACTATGTACTTTGGCCGGACTGTTGGACTATGAGGATACAAGATTGAAGACTTCGTCCCGTGTCCGGGTGGGACTCTCCTTTGAGTGGAAGGCAAGCTTGGCAATTCAGATATGTAGATCTCCTCCCTTGTAATCGACTCTGTGTAACCCTAGCCCCCTCCGATGTCTATATAAACCGGAGGGTTTAGTCCGTAGGACAACAACAATCAGAATCATAGGCTAGCTTCTAGGGTTTAGCCTCTACGATCTTGTGGTAGATCAACTCTTGTAATACTCATATCATCAAGATCAATCAAGCAGGACGTAGGGTATTACCTCCATTGAGAGGGCCCGAACCTGGGTAAACATTGTGTCCCCTGCCTCCTATTACCATCCGCCTTAGACGCACAGTTCGGGACCCCTACCCGAGATCCGCCGGTTTTGACACCGACATTGGTGCTTTCATTGAGAGTTCCATCGTGCCGTCACGATAAGTCTCGATGGCTCGTCTTGTTGTCAAGGACAACGTTACCTCGGGGGGAGCCCTGGCTGTAGGCTAAACTCTCCGACTAGGCGGTTTCGTCATGACCGCCCCTCCGGCCGGCGCGCTAACGATGACTTCCTGGGTCATCAAAAACAGCCTCCACGTCGGCTCGGGATTTGCCTAGGAGATGGATCCAATAGAGCTCTCTTCTCTGAACGAGCTCTTGGATCGCATCGCCACCCTGGGAGTCGCAACGGACTATGATCGGATCGGGCTTAAACCTGACCAAAGGGAGATTAACTCTCCGCCGGTCACCCATCAGATAGCGGTAGTGGAGGAACAGTGTAGCAATTCTTCCTCTATTTTGAGGACAAACTATGTCCGGATTCCCGAGCTCTCCGAGCCGGATACCCATCCACGGGAGGACATGGCCCAAGCTGCGAACCTAGAATCAGACAGCGGGCCAGAACTATTGGGCAACATCCCGGAGTCCGAACTGCCAAGCTTGGAAACTCCTCCGCCCCTGGGACTCAGATCGGGTCAGGATTTGGACTTAAATCTACCCACCCACCCAGATTCAAGTGATCTTTCCCATATTAGACAAGAGCCCCAAGAGACAGTACATCACTATTGGGCCAGATTCCTCCTTGCAATGAGCAAGGTCAAGGATTGTCGCGAGGAAGACGCAATTTCATTCCTTTGCAAAAATTGCACGGACAAGGAAATTCTCAACGCCATAAGTCACCGTGACATACCACACTTTGCTGACTTGGCGGCCATAGTACGGAAGTACTGTGCAATGGAAAGCGCCTGGAAAACCCCAAAAAATTTCTGGGACCCTCCGGCTCTCACTAAACCCCCTGTCCGAACTAAAAGGGTGTACCCTCGCAAGTCACCCGATCCAACTACAAAGAAGCAAAAACCCACTACAGGGCATAGAACTGTATTGGAGGGATGGCTCAATGGGCCATGCAAAATTCACAGTACATCAGATACCATGCCAACACACAACCTTAGAGCATGTTGGATACTCCGGCAGGTGGCCAAGAGTGGCGTGGATATCCCCATCAACAATACGGCAGAGCACCATCAGGTGGAAAACAACAATACCGTATTGACAGTCTTCGAGACCTTCGCCTCAAATAATAGGCGCAAATAAACACTCCACAGCCTTGACGAAGTCTTCCAAGTTACAACAATAAATCCATGGAACGACACGGCCATAACCTTCAACGCCAGTGACGAACCTCAATTCCGAACAGCCCGAGCACCAGCCGCTTTGGTCCCCAGTCCAATTGTGGACGGATTCCGGCTTACTAAAGTGCTCATGGACGGTGGCAGCGGATTAAACCTCATCTACGAGGAAACTCTTAGAAAAATGGAAATAGACAAGAGCCACATTGAGCAAAGCAGCACGACCTTCAGAGGAATCATCCCTAGCCGGGAGGCACGATGTGCAGGAAAAATCACACTAGATGTGGTACTCGGTACGCTGGAGAATTATAGGTCCGAAGAAATCACATTCCAAGTGGCCCCGTTTAGTAGAGGATACCACGCCCTTTTAGGGTGGGAAGCATTCATGATCTTCCAAGCTATACCCCATTACGGGTACATAAAGCTCAAAATGCCTGGGCCCAATGGAATCATCACTCTGGCTAGTGATCCGGGCATAGCACTCCAAGCCGAAAATAAAACCACCGCACTAGCCCTCGAGGCGTTATCCGAAGCCCTCGTGGCCGAAGAACTAACTACGCTGCGCTCCACGGTGGACAGGGACAACGTGATACTCGACAAAAGACCCAAGTCCACCTCTTTTAAACCAGCGGACGAAATAGTCAAATTCCAGGTCCACCCAACGGACCCTACCAAAACAACATCCATCAGGGCACAGCTAAACCCCACAACAGACACATCAGTGCGGGAGTTCTTGCGCGAGAATTGGGACATCTTCGCCTGGCATCCTCCAGACATGCCAGGAATCCCACGCAGGCTGGCCGAGCATAGCCTTAACATCCTAAAGGGGTTCAAGCCGGTCAAGAAGACTCTTCGGCGTTTCTATGAGCCTAAGAGACAAGCCATGGGAGAAGAGCTAGCCAAGTTACTCGAGGCCGGATTCATTAGAGAAATAAAACATTCGGACTGGCTAGCAAACCTAGTGATGGTACCAAAGAAAGACAAATCCTGGCGCATGTGTGTCGATTCCAAGGACCTTAACAAGGCTTGCCCCAAGGATCCCTCCCCCCTCCCCCGCATCGATCAAATTATCGATGCTACCGCAGGACACGACTCATTGTGCTTCCTCGACGCATACTCCAGATACCATCAAATTAAGATGGCGGAGCCCGATCAAGCCGCAACGGCATTCATCACTCCATACGGCCCCTTCTGTTTCAACATGATGCCTTTCGGGCTCAAAAACGCCGGTGCAACCTATCAACGCATGATTCAGACATGCCTGGAAACACAAATCGACAAAACAATGGAGGCATACGTAGACGATGTGGTCATTAAAACAAGACACGTTGAATCCTTAATAGACGACTTGAGGCTCACGTTCGACAACCTCCGAACATATGACATTAAGCTCAATCCAAAAAAATGCGTTTTCGGCGTGCCCGCCGAAAAGCTCTTGGGCTTCATCGTCTCCAATAGAGGAATTGAAGTAAATCCGGCTAAAATCCAAGCTTTGTCATAGTTGGCTATCCCAATAGACCTCAAGCAAATCCAGAAGTTAACTGGATGCATGGCTGCCTTAAGCCGCTTCATCTTTACCGCCTTCTTCGACGCACCGAACACTTCGAGTAGACGGATGCGGCCACGGCCGGATTGGAAGAAATAAAGGCCATATTGGCCACCAACCCAATCTTGGCCGCGCCAGATGTCGGTGAACCAATGCTATTATATATAGCGATAACACACCAAGTTGTAAGAGCAGTGCTCGTTATCGAACGAGAGACGGACGGACATAAGTTCCCGTTTCAAAAGCCGGTATACTACGTATCCACCATCCTCACTCCATGCAAATCACAGTACCCACATTACCAAAAGATAGCATACGCGGTCTTCATGGCATCCCGAAAACAACGACACTACTTTCAAGAGTGTTCAATCACGGTGGCCTCCGAAGCACCACTCAATGACATAATAAATAATTGCGATGCCACGGGGCCGGATTGCTATATGGGCTATCGAGCTCCTCCCATTTGACATAACATATAAACCACGGCGAGCCATTAAGTCACACGTACTAGCTGATTTCATCACCGAATGGACGGAAGACGAACTCCCTAAAGAGTACGGCGCATACTCCAATTGGATCATGCACTTTGACGGCTCTAAGATGCTGGCTGGTCTGGGGGCAGATGTCGACCTGACATCCCCCACCGGAGATACAGTCCAGTACGTACTCCAAATATTATACACAGACTCCAACAATGCAGTAGAATATGAGGCCCTGTTGCATGGTCTCCAGATGGCAGTCTCCATGGGCATTCAACACCTTGAGGTGCGGGGGGATTCGAACCTCGCAATATCTCAAATAAACGGGGACTTTGACGCCAAGGACCCAAAAATGGCGGCTTACCGCAATGCCGTCCTCAAAATGTCAGCTCGGTTCGAGGGCCTCGAATTCCACCATGTGGTTCGAGAAAACAATCAAGTGGCAGACATCCTCGCCCGCATCGGCGCTAAGCGCGACCCTGTCCCACCTAATATCTTCTTGGAAAGGCTGTTTAAGCCATCTGTGGTGTGGGATAGGGAGTCCGGCAGTAACAGTCCAGATCCGGCCACAACACCAGACCCCGAACACTCTGACGTAATCGGGGGCTCTGCCACCGAAATAACACCTTCGGCTCACGTGATTATGGCCGTCATCGCGCCGTGGACAGAACCCTTCTTAGCTTATCTAACTAGGCAAGAACTCCCTGATGACCCAAACGAGGCACATTGCATTGTGCGCTGGTCTAAAGCCTACAAGGTCCACGAGGGAGAGCTTTATAAGAAAAGCGCTACCGGAGTACTTCAAAGGTGCATCTCCGAAGAGGAAGGATGACAACTTTTGGCAGAAATTCATGCTGGACTTGGCGGCCACCACGCCGCAGCTCGGGCCCTTGTAAGCAAGGCCTTCCGTACAGGTTTTTACTGGCCGACAGCCTGAGCGGATGCACAAGACCTCGTTCAATGTTGCGTTGGTTGCCAGCCTTTTGCAAACCAAAGCCACATGCCGCCTACAGCTCTCCAAACAATCCCATTACTTGGCCCTTTGTGGTCAGGGGGCTTGATATGGTCGGACCCCTTAAAGGGGGAAGCCATAAGAAAAAATACCTTTTGGTTATGGTGGATAAATTCACCAAATGGATAGAGGCCAAACCAGTTAAAACGGCCGAGTCCGGACCAGTGATAGACTTCATATCCGGGGTTGTACACTGTTACGGTGTCCCCCATAGCATCATCACCGATAACGGCTCAAACTTTACAGCCGACGACGTAAAAACTTGGTGCAGCAAAATGGGCATTAAGCTCGATTACGCCTCTGTCTATCACCCGCAAACTAACGGTCAAGTCGAGCGAGCAAATGGTCTTATCATGAGCGGCATTAAA
This sequence comes from Triticum urartu, assembly GCF_056163025.1. Classification (NCBI taxonomy): domain Eukaryota; kingdom Viridiplantae; phylum Streptophyta; class Magnoliopsida; order Poales; family Poaceae; genus Triticum; species Triticum urartu. The sequence goes on along the minus strand of NC_141876.1, from coordinate 66,910,717 downwards.
CCCAGATTAGTGCGATCCTTGAAGGAATCAGACACGCACTGGGTGGAGGACCTTGACTCCGTACTATGGGGGCTGCGGACCACAACAAATCGCACTACCGCATACACACCGTTCTTTATGGTGTACGGCGCAGAGGCGGTATTGCCCTGTGACATTATTCATGACTCACCTCGAGTGCGCATGTACGAAGAGAAAGAACCCGAGCTTGATCGGCAGGACAATTTGGACGCCCTAGAGGAGGAGCGTGACATGGCAAAAGCCCGCTCCGCATTCTATCAGCAACAGGCTCGATGGTATCAAAGCAGAGAAGTATGGGCCAAAACTTATAACGTTGGCGAACTCGTTTTACGCCTACCGGAGAAGAAAAAGGACAAGCTCAAGACCAAATGGGAAGGTCCCTTCGTCATCGACAAAGTTCTGACCGGTGGATCATACCTCCTGCAGGATGCATCGAACAATTGACTCGAGCCAAACCCATGGAACGCGGCCAGGCTCCGAAGGTTCTACGCCTAGCGCCGGACTCTGTGTTCGTCCCCTTACCTCCATCAATTTTTATATTCATTATCTGTTTTTTCTTTCTTTATTTCTTCCCTTTTCCTTCATGGCCTAAAAAGGTTAAAATGTGTCTTGACTGCACAATCAACATGCTTATTATACCCGGGGGCTTCCTATACAGAAGCTTAATATAACTATGATCCGGGCTCTATGCCCCCGCACATGTGTTACTCTTCCACATGTACCTTTTCTTCGCCATTATATGCATCTATATGACTTAAGTTTTGGCCAAGCTAGGTTTCCTGGCTCTAGTGTTTATGCCCTAAGTTACATTAATTCGGCTAGGGCATAAGGGGAGCACCTCTACGATTGTTATTGCCGGGTCAGCCGGATTTGTACCTCAGACTGGGTGAAGCCGAAAGCTAGCGTTCTTAAGGGAATATTCCGTCGGTGGACAAAAGATGACTTTTATTTATCATAATACATGCCCCCAGATGGCTATATCCTGCGTCTCTTTTCGCAGTTCGGACATGCACATTAATGCATGCGTACCCAGGGAAAGGAACCCTTAACGGAACTATTCTCCCTGGAAGATGTTTCTTACTATCCATGTAATATAACATAGCTAGTTGGGTACTTGTCTGTTCAAGCACTTATGACCCCTACGCCTGGTTTCCACACATACCCGGTTTTTTACATAACCGAGCAGGTATTCGGATACACTCCGGACTGTCGGGTCCGGAGGTTGAAGCGAAAAGGTCCGCCATGACAAATGATTTACAATCTGGCTAGAGACGATATATGTCAATTGAAGTACACAGTCACTTAGACTGACTATATTCTTCTTCTTTACCATCCAACAGACTGTCTAGCCTACAATCCTGTTGGGAATACTTTGCGGCTAATTTAACCTGATCATACACCAAACTGACAAGGATCTCTTTCCCATCTGACCCCATAGGTCCGACCTCGGCCATGTGGTCCGGGTTTGCCTTGGTATATCGCGTCTTCACCATGGCCCAGGCTTCCCTTGCACCTTGTCGGCAAGTTGATATCTTCCATAATCGGAAGCGCCACCACGCTCCCTTGAGCATCTCTACAAGCTCCCCCATGCCTCCTGGCAGGGAGGCGGATGGCCACAAGGCTTGGGCAATGCCCTGCATCACCTACCGAACTTGTTCGTGCAGTTGTAAGAGCTCTGGCAGAAGATCGCCTGCCGACCCGGGCATCTCCTCTGCGGGACGACCCGTCAGCATACCTACAGACATAACTCTATTAGCCGGTTTCCTCGCCGAACTCTATAAAAGTTCGTTCAAGCACTATCTAAAAATGCTGCGTCGAAGCCTCTTATTCTCCTTTATGGAGTCAACAAGCTAGGCCCGAACATCGTTCAGTTCAATGCCCAGCCGAGTATTGGCATCTTGGAGATCGTTTCTCTCCCGCCTGACCTGCGTAAGCACGTGCTCACCAGCCTTTAGCTGTCGTTGAGCATGTTGCTCATCCCCTTGCACGACCTCCGGATTCACTCCGGGATCATCTGCAGAATCTATTGTTAGATTTGCATGCATGCCGAATGCTAACTGGTACATGTCATTCTTTTAGACAGAAACAAGTGTTACCAGAGGGGGCCTTTCTAGACTCCTTCATTGCGGCAACCGCGGCCCGTAGCTGGGCTTTGCACTCCTCCAGCTCTTGAGACAATTGGGAATTCATCTCCGTAAGAACCTACGCAAACAATGATCCTTAAATCAGTTGTGCCAACTGTTTCAAGTCTCAGGGGCTACTGATATACATAATCATTAGATTTTCTAACCCGTATATCCTTCACATACTAGTCCGTGGCTCGGGCAAGATCATTTTGAGCAGCTCGGATATACGCATCTCCTGAGTTGAAGGCATCGAACGCCTCTGTAACACCCCGGATGTAACTTACCATATTTGTACTCCAACTCTTGCCATTTTCGGCTCTAAGTTATGAGATTCCCTCGTGGTTGGGTTTTGCCTTCGTTTTGCATTTTGTTCATGTCATGCATTTCATATCATGTCATCATGTGCATCTCATTTGCATACGTGTTCGTCTCATGCATCCGAGCATTTTCCCCGTTGTCCGTTTTGCAATCCGACACTCCTACGTCCTCCGGCGTCCCCTTTTGCCTCGTTTCATGAGCGGGTGTTAAACATTCTCGGAATGGACTGAGATTTGCCAAGCAGCCTTGGTACACCACCGGTAGACCGCCTGTCAAGTTTAGTGCCATTTGGAGTCCGTTTGATACTCCAACGGTTAACCGGGGAACCGTACAGGCCTCGTGTGTGTTGGAGACAATCACCCCTCCAAAGTGGCCCAATAACCCATCCAAACCTATCCCATGTCATCCACCGTCGGATCATGATCGCGTGGTCGAAAACTACACCTCATTTGGACACTCCAAACTCCCCCTACATACAAATATGTGCATCTCCCCCGAAATCCGGGTCTAACCCTAGTTCTCCCTCTCCTCGCGTCGCCGGACACGTCCGGATCAGACCGGACATGTCCACCCGCTACCGCCGAGTGGCACCCCGGCCACCGTGCGTGCCGCCAGCCCCGCAGCCGGCCCCCGGAGCCCGGGCCGCTGCCCGGCTCTGCCCGCGCGCCCTGCCGCCCGTCCAACAGCAGCACGCCACCTGTCCGCCGCCGACCCGCGCATCGCCGAGGCCCAGATCCGGCCCCCGCAGGCCCGCTCCCCACCGTCGTCGCTCGCTCGCGACCCCGCCGCTCCGCCGTCGCCCGCTCCCCGCCGGTTAGCGCGCCGCCCAGCCCCGTCGCTGCTCCGGCCGAAGCAGGCGACCCCGCGCCGCGCGAGCCCGACCTCCTGTGCCACCAAGTTCCCCGTGACGCCCGGCGACCCGCGCTGCCATCTCCGCCTCGGTATCGCTGAACACCGCACCGCCCCGATGAATTCTGGCCACCACGACCTCCTTCTCCGGCGAGATCCCGACCTTCCTCGTTTTCCGCGCCAGATCTGGATCCAAAGAGGTTGACCTCGTTTTTCCCTAAGTCCTTTTCTGCAATATTTTCAAGCTCTGTTCAACATGCCATAACTCCTCATCCATAGCTCCGTTTTATGCGTGCCATATATCAAAATGTTCATTATGATGTGCTCTTCATTTTGTTCCATTGTGGTCTGCTTGTTTGAGTCCATCTTGATGCTCAAATGATTGATGCAAGGGTGCTATAAAATGTTAGGTGCTGATTCTTAGCAGAGTATGAGCATTTGTCATTTTTGCCACAATTGTTGTGTGCTTCATATGGGCATGAGCTCTACATGTGTTTTGGGCTATGCCATGCCATCTTTACAAGGGTGTATTCCATGTATTTTTGTGATCTTTGTGGTGACTAGAACATGCATGCAAAGTAGCTCTCGTAATATTGCTGATTTCAGGGACTTAGAATTTCAGTAAGTCTTTGCTCTGCTGTTATTTTTATGCCATGTATTCATGTTGCTATAGTGAGATCCATGCTTCTTTTGAGTATGTTCCGTAAGGATGTTTTGGACATATGGTTGTGCTCTATCCATCCATGCCCCTGTTTGCATTTATAGAGTGCACTAGAATGACTTAATCTTGCTCTACTTTTGCTACAAAATGTTTCTGGCAGATTGTTTACATGTTAATCAATTTTGCCAAGGTTGTTGTAGTTGATCCATGCATGCTATAAAATTTTTCTTGCCATGGTTATCTTCTTGAACATGTCTTCTTGCTGGTAGTATGATTATCTTGTCATGTAATTCCTTGTGTTGAGTGAATCGAGCTCGCAAAGAGGCCTTCATAACTCTGTTTATGCCATGCTCTGTTTTCTGCTAAGTCTGAATCTGTTAACGAAACTTGCTATGTTTACATGGGCGCCATCATATTTTCCGTGTCCTTTTGGCTTATGGTTAGTAAGGGACTTTTGTTCTATGCTTTGAGTAGATTCATACCATGCCTTTGTTTACTATGTTCTGTTCCTGTAGCATGTTGTTATCTTGCTCTAAACATTGCTTCCTGATGTTAATTCCTGACATGTTAGTATTTTCACTAAGTCTGTGATGCTGATATCTTTTGCACTTTTGCCATGCTTGTTTGAACTTGCTCTTGTGTGATTTAGCCGTAGCTCAGTGTTCATATTTTGTCAAGCATCTTGAGTAGATCACGGCCATGTGCTTTGTTGTTATGTTGGAGTGCAGTAGCTTAGTTTCTTGTTGCCTTCTAGATGGCATTGTGCTGTTAATTGCAGAATTGTGCCATTATTGTTTTGCTTGCCATTTGCAAACCGTGCATCCGATTCCGGTGATCTTTATATCGATTTTGACCAAAATCAACTCAGCTTTCCAGCGGCACACTTGGTTTGCCAAGTTGATGCCTTGTTCAATCTTTTCCTTCCGGAGCACGCATATGCATTGCATATCACATCCCGCATATCATGCCATGTTTTGCATCATGTTGCTTGCGCATTGCACCGTGGTTGATTGTTGTTTCCTTTGCTTGTGTTCTTGCTTGGGGTAGAGCCGGGAGACGAGTACGTGATCGAGGAACCCGTCGAGTACGCTTACGAGGATCAAGCTTTCGTCAACTTGGAGAACTTTGCAGGCAAGATGACCATACCCTCGAAATCACTTCTATCTTTGCTTGCTAGTTGTTCGCCCTATTGCTATGCCGCGATACCTACCACTTGCTATATCATGCCTCCCATATTTCCATGACAAGCCTCTAACCCACCTTTCCTAGCAAATCATTGTTTGGCTATGTTACCGCTTTGCTCAGCCCCTCTTATAGCGTTACTAGTTGCAGGTGAAGATGGAGTATGTTCCTTGTTGGAACATGTTTATTGTTGGGATATCATTATTATATCTTGTTTACTTTAAGGCACCTATATACTTGGTAAAGGGTGGAAGGCTCGGTCTTATGCCTGGTGTTTTGTTCCACTCTTGCCGCCCTAGTTTCCATCATTACGGTGTTATGTTCCTTGATTTTGCGTTCCTTACGCGGTTGGGTTATAATGGGAACCCCTGGACAGTTCGCCTTGAATAAATCTCCTCCAGCAAGCCCAACCTTGATTTTACCATTTGCCACCTAAGCCCTTTTCCCTTGGGTTTCGCGGACTCAAGGGTCATCTTTATTTTAAACCCCCGGGCTAGTGCTCCTCTGAGTGTTGGTCCAACTTGTCAGCCGCCGGTGGCCACCAGGGGAAACTCTGGGCTAGCCTACTGGAAGTTTGGACAATCTGGTGTGCCCTAAGAACGAGATATGTGCAGCTCCTATCGGGATTTGTCGGCACATTCTGGTGGCTTTGCTGGTCTTGTTTTACCATTGTTGAGATGTCTTGTAACCGGGTTTCCGAGTCTGATCGGGTCTTCCTGGGAGAAGGAATATCCTTCGTTGACCGTGAGAGCTTGTGATGGGCTAAGTTGGGACACCCCTGCAGGGTTTTGAACTTTTGAAAACCATGCCCGCGGTTATGGGCAGATGGGAATTTGTTAATATCTGGTTGTAGAAAACCTGACACTTAACTTAATTAAAATGAATCAACCGCATGTGTAGCCGTGATCAAGGTTGTCAGAATCACGATTTTGAATCGGATCGGAGCTTCGGTGGTAGGATTGCAAATCGTAGGATCTTCACTATCAGGATCGTAGAAACGTAGATTCTATGAACTAAAGTCGTAGAATCAGAAGGGTTAGTTTGGATCGTAAAGTCGTAGAATCGTATAACAGAATCGCGATTCTGACAACCCTGGCCGTGATGGTCTCTTTTCGGCGGAGTCCGGGAAGAGAACACGGTCTCGTGTTATGCTTGAACATAAGTAGTTCCAGGATCACTTCTTGATCTTTATAGCTTATCGACTGTGCTTTGCTTCTCTTCTCGCTCTCATTTGCATAAGTTAGCCACCATATATGCTAGTGCTTGCTGCAGATCCATCTCACTACCTTTTCCTACCTATAAGCTTAAATATACTTGATGGCGAGGGTGTGAGATTGATGAGTCCCCGTGACTCACAGATTACTTCCCAAACAGATGCATGTGTCGATGATGCCAGTGGAGGGGACGCTACCGAACTCAAGTGGGAGTTCGACGAGGATTCGGGACGTTACTATGTGTCTTTTCCGGACAATTAGTAGAGGAGCCCAGTTGGGGCGATCAGGGATCTAGCATTTGGGGTTTTCTTCATTTGGTTCCGTAGTCGGACCTTGATTGTATTCTGGATGATGTTTTGCTATATTTATGTATTGTGTGAAGTGGCGATTGTAACCCAACTCTTTATCCCTTCCTTATTCAGTACATGGGATGTGTAAAGATTACCCCTCTCGCGACATGCCTACCACGCGGTTAGGCCAACTCCACCGCGTGACCCAAATTTACCCCAAATCGTCCGTTTGTGTCCATGGGTAAAACAGACAAAACGAACGACCCAACGCATGGGAGCATACGGACGTTTCGTCTGGTCTGTGTCCGCTTTTGCCCCATTTCCAGACCAAAGTTGCTCTCGGTTTGGGGCCAAAGCGGACAGAAAGCGGACGTCTTCGCATCCTCGTCGTCCGTCTGTGTCCACCCTCGACCCCACCTGTTAGTCTCTCCTTTTCTGTACCTGCCCACCACGCGCACCCACCACGCCGCTCCACTCCACTCCAGTACAGCAGCAGCACCGCCCCACCTCCACTTCACACCCATGGCGCCTCCACCTTTGCTCTCCCTCTCCACGCTCCTTCTCCTGCTCGCCGCTGCCTCCCATGCCTCTGCCAAGCCCGTCAAAACTGCTCAAAGAACGCCACCGCGACCGAGCTGCTCGCGTACCGGCTGTAGCGGGACGAGAAAAGGGCAGCGCCGCTCTCTGCAGCCGCCAGCGGTTGTGTCCGGTCTCGCCCAGGGGAGCGGGGAGTACTTGACCAAGATCCCGGGCACGCACACCTCGCACACCCACTGCCCGACGCGCTCCCGGCGCTGGCCCGGCTCGACGGCCTCGCCTTCTGCTACTTCTGGCCGTGCCTCTCTGGGCGCCGGAGCAACAGGCGCCACCGTGAGGGGGAGAAGGTCGCGCCTCTCCGGGCTGCTCTTCATGCCCCTACGGAACGGCCAACTCCACCGTAGGCAGCCATGGCGCGGGCGCGACGTTGCGGCCGCGGGCAGCCATGGTGCAGCGCGCGGTGGCGGGCAGCGTGCGCGGCCGCAGACAGCCATGGCGCTGGCGCGCGGGCGCGGCGCGCGGCGGCGGGCGGCGTGCGCGACCGCAGACAGCCATGGCGCTGGCGCGCGGGCGCGGCGCGCGGCGGCGGGCGGCGTGCGCGGTCGCGGACAGCCATGGCGCTGGCGCGCGGGCGCGGGCAGACATGGCGCGGGCGCACGGGCGCGGGCGCGGGCGCGGGCGCGTAGGCGTGGCGCGGCGCGCGGCGGCACGGGCGGCGGCGAGCTTGGGCGGACGAGGCGTGCGTGCGGGCGCGGCGGGGGCGAGGGCACAAGCACGGCGACGCATCGTGCGCGTCGCTGGGCATGCGGTGCGATGGGAGCGAGGGCGTGCATGAGCAAGAGCGGCCGCGGCGGCGAGTTTTCTATGCCTGCTACGTGTTTGAAGAAATGATGAGGACGGATAGCTAGTGAAATGGGGTAAAAATGGGGTAGCAGCGCTGCGTGCAGCGAGTTTGTCCGGCCTTTGTCCGGCGTTTTTTCTCCCTATTTCTACCGCATACGGACAAAATCCGGACAAAATGGGTATAGATTTAGGGTCGTGCGGTGGAGTTGGCCTTATGCCTCTAAGTCGTGCCCCGACACATGGGAGATATAGCCGCATCATGGGTGTTACAGCCTCTTGAGAGAAACAAGCATCGTGGAGTACGGCCCGACGACGCCTGTGATTCATGACACTCTCCACCTCGGAATGCGTAGCGGACAGCCTATCCACATCCTCTGTAGGAGGAACATCCGATGTTGGCCCCACGTTAGCATCTGCCTTTAGGTCCGGCTCTGGAGCCCGGCTGGTGGAAGCTTGGCCAGCAGGCTCTCCGGATATGGTCCGGTGAGCATTTTTCCTGTCAGGAACCATGGACATTAGTATATTTTAAAAGACGACAACCGCGGAGCGGGGTTCTTTTTCATACCTTTGCAACGGCATCTCAGTCCTGACCGCCTTCCTTTTAAGCCTACCCGGCAACGGTGCTCCTTGTTGGTGAGTCACCGCGGGTTCGGCATGGCGTCCCGAGGGCCTTCCCTATAAGACACCATATGTGTGCGGTAGGTGAAGTGCGAATATAAAAGGGGAATCCTTCTCGGAAGTTGGGACTTCGGTTTTACTTACATGCGATGCAGGGAGCAGCCCAGGGTAATCGGCTATGATGGCCACCAAGGCACCATTGCAGCTTAACTGATAGAACGTCCTGTCGATGAGCTCCACAAATGTGTCCGGATCTTCTTCGAGTCCGGGGTCGATGGCCCGGTCAGGGTCCTCTGGTTGTGGAGGCGAGCTGTGGATCTCCCTTACGGCTTTTCGCACTTCCTGCTATGAAATAGCAAGGTAAATACTCATGACAAAGAATGCGGGAAGGTCTGGAGTAGAAAGTAGCAGCTCACCCAGTTTGGGGGATTGTACATGGAGAACCCATCCCGTGGCTTGATGCGGATGAACTCCTCTTCCTCTCCCTTATATAGATCGGACAACATTTACGCTAGAGCAACGGCGGAGTCCGGTCCCTTATGACCGCAGCGGGTGGCATCGTCTTCTCCATTGTAGTGCCACATGGGTTGCCCCCAATATTGAAGTGGCTGCACCCCCCGCATTATACATACTGACATAACCTCGATTATTGTCAATCCTGATTTGGCTAGCATCTTTATCCGGCCCATCAGGTAAAGGACCTCTTTATCACCTTCCTCCTGTGGGTCCCGAGGGCGCCAGCTGCGGTGTTTCTTCAGAGGGGCGTTATTGAACTCAGGAAGGCCCATCCGAATAGGATCCGGAAGAGGGACATCCTCCATATAAAATCACTCCGAAGGCCAGTCTTCGGATGTCTTCTTTGGAGTACCGGACAGGTATCCGGTCCCGGCGATGCGCCATATCTCGGCTCCGCCCACTTGATATAGTGACCCCTCCTGTGTACGGGGTACGAGGCACAATAGCCTCTTCCATAGCTCGAAATGAGCTTCGCAGCCCAAAAATAGCTCGCAAAAGGCGATGTAACCAGCGATGTGTAATATGGAGGCGGGAGTAAAGTTATGCAGCTGGAGGCCGTAGAACTCCAGGAGCCCGCGGAGGAACGGATGGATTGGAAATCCAAGCCCCCTTAGTAAGGGACAAGACATACCCGCTCCCCCATGGATGGGTTGGGAAAACTCTCTGCTTGCTCCCCACCGTTGTTAGTAGCAAGTCCGGCTCGAACGGGGACCATATACGCTGGCGGGAGAAACCCCTGGGTCTGTAAATCTACTAATTGATTATGGGGGACGAAACACTTCTTCCAATCATTTGGCTTAGGGCTACGGGAGTGAGAGGAGGAGCTGCGATGGCCGGCCATGATGGGATGGACTTTTTCCAGGCGCGCTCTGACGGATGCTCGCTGTGGGAAGATGGTGAGATCTGGATCTGAGGATCCCTGTCTCTTTAAATAGACGATTTACTCGCATGGTTAGGGTGGCAAGTGTAAAATGCCCCGACTTCTCGCATTCGCTCGACATGTGGAGGATAGCCATTATTAGGCGCAGAAGCCAAGGAGTGCAACATTCATGGGAAGCCGGACACTACTCGACAGGTATTCGGAATTTGGAGAAGAACCTACCTTGCAATGCCGAAGACAATCTGCGCGCCGGACTCATCGTCATTGAAGCCTGGTTAGGGGGCTACTGAGGGAGTCCTGGATTAGGGGGTCCTTGGACAGCCGGACTATGTACTTTGGCCGGACTGTTGGACTATGAAGATACAAGATGGAAGACTTCGTCTCGTGTCCGGGTGGGACTCTCCTTTGCGTGGAAGGCAAGCTTGGCAATTCGGATATGTAGATCTCTTCCCTTGTAACCGACTCTGTGTAACCCTAGCCCCCTCCGGTGTCTATATAAATTGGAGGGTTTAGTCCGTAGGACAACAATAATCAGAATCATAGGCTAGCTTCTAGGGTTTAGCCTCTATGATCTCGTGGTAGATCAACTCTTGTAATACTCATATCATCAAGATCAATCAAGCAGGACGTAGGGTATTACCTCCATCGAGAGGGCCCGAACCTGGGTAAACATTGTGTCCCCTGCCTCTTGTTACCATCCACCTTAGACGCACAGTTCGGGACCCCCTACCCGAGATCCACTGGTTTTGACGCCGACACCTGGTACTTCTACAAATTATATCCCACTTGGCAAACCTGTACTTGTATTTAGTCTCATCTCTTTGCCAGAAAAAATGTGATCAATAAAAAGTCCAACCTTTTCCGTACCCCCATAGGCACTTCAAAGGACAATAGGAACATCGGCATACATGTAAGTACAAAATTCATCAGAATTAGCTGACCCCATAATACATAAGCTTGCCCTTCCAACAACGTAGTTTCTTCTCAAATCGATCCTCCATGCACTCCAGTCTTTGTTGGTTAGCTTTCGGTGAAGAATTGGGATTCCTAGATAAAAAACGGAAGAGACCACAACTCACACCCAAACACCTGTCTATAATTTGCATGTTCTTCCTTGACGCGCCCAACACAGAATAGTGTGTTATTGTTAAAATTTATTTACAAACAAAATAGTTCTTTGAAAACACACAAAACCAATTTTATATTTAGGCTTTGCCAAATCATCTTCCATGAAGTTAATTGTATCATCTGCGTATTGTGGTACAGATACCCCACCGTCTACAAGATAAGGGATGAGGTGAAGGAAATATGCCCTAGAGGCAATAATAAAGTTGTTATTTTATATTTCCTTATTCATGATAAAGGTTTATTATTCATGCTAGAATTGTATTGATCGGAAACCTAAACACATGTGTGGATACATAAACAAATACCGTGTCCCTAGTGAGCCTCTACTAGACTAGCTCGTTGATCAAAGATGGTTAAGGTTTCCTAACCATAGACATGTTTTGTCATTTGATAACAGGGTCACATCATTAGGAGAATGATGTGATGGACAAGACCCATCCATTAGCTTAGCATAATGATCGTTCAGTTTATTGCTGCTGCTTTCTTCATGTCAAATACTTATTCCTTCGACTATGAGATTATGCAACTCCCGGTTACCGGAGGAATACCTTGTGTGCTATCAAACGTCACAACGTAACTGGGTGATCATAAAGATGCTCTACAAGTATCTCCAAAGGTATTTGTTGAGTTGGCATAGGTCGAGATTAGGATTTGTCACTCCGAGTATCGGAGAGGTATCTTTGGGCCCTCTCGGTAATACACATCATAAGCTTGCAAGCAAATGACAAAGGAGTTAGTCACAAGGTGATGTATTACGGAACAAGTAAAGAGACTTACCAGTAACGAGATTGAACTAGGTATGAAGATAACGACGATCGAATATCGGGCAAGTAACATACCGATGGACAAAGGGAATTACGTATGTTGTCATAATGGTTCGACCGATAAAGGTCTTTATAGAATATGTAGGAGCCAATATGGGCATCCAGGTTCTGCTATTGGTTATTGACCGGAGAGGTGTCTCGATCATGTCTACATAGTTCGGTGACGTAGGGTCCGCACGCTTAACGTTCGGTGACGATATAATATTATATGAGTTATGTGATTTGATGACCGAATGTTGTTCGGAGTCCCAGATGAGATCATAGACATGACGAGGAGACTCGAAATGTTTGAGAGGTAAAGATTTATATATAGGACGGTAGTATTCAGACACCGAAAGTGTTTCAGAGGGTACCAGGTACTTATCGGGTCACCAGAAGGGGTTTCGGGCACCCCCGGCAAAAGATATGGGCCTTATGGGCCAAGAGGGGAAACGTACCAGACACAAGGGGCTGGTTCTCCCACCATATGTGCTGGACAATGAGAAGGAAAGAGGGGAAGGGAAAGGAAAGAGAGGAATAGGATTCCCCCTTCCTTCCCTCTCTCCCTCTCTTTCCTTCCCCCGTCAACAAACATGGCAGGGAGGGGCGCTGCCAAGGGCATGAGCCCAAGTAGGATTCAGACCTACTTAGGTGCCCCTTGGCCTCTCCCCTCTCCCTCCCACCTATATATATGAGGAGGGGGGTGCCTAGCACACCCCAGACAATTGTTTAGCCGTGTGCGGCGCCTCCCTCCACCGTTTACACCCCTAGTCATATCTTCGGAGTGCTTAGGCGAAGTCCTGCGAGGATCACTTCACCATCACCATCACCACGCCGTTGTGCTGACGGAACTCATCTACTACCTCGACGTATTTCTAGATCAAGAAGGCGAGGGACATCACCGAGCTGAACATGTGCAGAACATGGAGGTGTCGTGCGTTCGGTACTTGATTGGTTGAAGTGCGAAGAAGTTCAACTACATCAACCGCATTGAGAAACGCATCTGCTTACGGTCTATGAGGGTACGTAGACATACTCTTCCCCTCGTCGCTATGCATCTCCATGGATAGATCATTGCGTGTGCGTAGAATTTTTTTGTTTTCCATGCAACGATTCCCAACATGAGGCACCCACTTGACCGTCCTCTTTGGCTCGACCAATGAAAACCGCCAACATATCAGCCACGATATTAAACATGATGTGAGACATTGGACCCCCCCTGTCTCAATCCCTTTTGTGTCTGGAAATAATGGCATATGTCATCATTTACCTTGATCCCAATGCTGCCCTTTTGTATAAAGGATTCGACGTACTTCCTCCAGGCCACGTCAAAATCCTTCATATGCAAAAGCATGTTGCAAAATGGACATTTAACATTATCATGAGCTTTCTTGAAGTCCACTTTGGAGACAACTTCATCCAGTTTTTTCGAGTGGATTTCATGTAAGGTTTCGTGAAGAACGACCACACCCTTCAGGATATGTCTTCTTGGCATGAATGCCGTCTGAGTCGGCTGCACCATAGTATGTGCATTTGTGTGAGAAATTAGTACAAAGTTCTATAAGATCTTAAAGCTCATATTAAGCAGACATATCATACACCATTTTCATACAAGTAGCTTTGCTGAAATTACGATCATGGACCCCCTCCCCTCCTCCCGTGACGCCCCCGTGGGTGCATGGGAGGCCAACCTAACTGCCGGCGGGGCATCCCTCCTCCCCTCCCTCGCCGTCGCCAGGGAGCGCGGCTAGCGCGAAGCCCGGCTGGCGCCGGCGGGGTGCTCTTCTTCCCCTCGCGCGGGTGGCGAGGCGCAGGGTGGCTCACCCGGGCTTGGGTGCTGCACTACGTGTCCGGCGCAGCAGCACGATGACATGGAGGGGCTGGTCGAGGTCGAGGCGAGATTTGGGTGGCGTGTTGGTGGAGGGCCTGCCTTGGTCACTGGGATTGGCGAGGTCGAGACCAGATCTGGGGCCGGGCGGCGCGGGTCGGGGACGGCGTAGGCTGCTGGTCTCCACAACTACCATGACTATGTAGGGTGGTGGTGAGCCGCAACAACGGCTGGCCGGTGGGTGGTCCGGCCGGAATCCGAAGGCTACGGCGGCAGCTAGGGTAGTTGGGCTCCTCAGTGGGCTTCCTTCATGATTGGCGGCGGTCCTTTGGGTCTCTTCTTGCCGGTGGGCGGGCGTACGTTGGTGGCCTTGCGTGGAGCTGCGTTTGCCGCTGAGGTGGGGCGACACAGGAGGTGTCCGGTGGGGAGGCAGGCTGGTGGGATGGGAGGCGCCGACGAGCTCGGGCCACCCGTTGTTGGCACAAGGGTGTGTTGGCCCGGATGTGTCCGCTCCCCGTCCTCCCCCGTTCCCCGGCCATGTGTGGGCTGACACAGCTCCAGCATTGTTCGAGGTGGGACATATGATGCGGTCTCTTCTGCCGGGTGTGCCCTTTGGCCGAAAGCCGGTCACTTTGGTTGGTCTTGGGGGTGTCTGTATGCAGGGCGGCGGCCCTGGCGGCGGGAGGCATAGCGTTTGTGAGCGGAACTTGCGCCTCAGGTGCAGGCGAGCGGCCATGGCTACGGGGGTGGGTGGTCGCTGGTGGTTGGCGGAGCTAGGATGCGTCGAAGGGGTGGGCGTGTCGGGGTACATCACTTGCCCAATAATGAATTGGCCCGAGGGCGGTGGCGTCCGTGGACACCATATCCTTCATGAAGGCTCCGTCACGGTGACCTTACTCCTTTGAGTTGCTCCGAGTGAAAACTCGATCTTTGGGATCGGATGGTAGCGGCTATCAGTGGTCGTTCCCTTCTAGGAGGGACCATCTTGGAGTCCTTATTCCATTGTTTTCCATCTCACCTCTTCTCGGAGGATTGGAGGTCTCCGTTGGATCCAACCGGATCATCCTCGCGCATGTCTAGTGGCTTGGTACTCGTTGGGGTGGTGTGGCGGTGCTCATCACCCTTGTATCTTGCCTTGGGTGTGTGTGTCGTGTGTGGTGGTGGTGTGAGTTTGTATTGTGATGCTTGTGGATCGGTGCTTTATATACATAAAGCGGGGCGAAAGCCTTTTTCGGTAAGCAGACATATCGGTCTGAACTACTCAATGTTAACGCGCTCCTCATTCTTTGGCAACAACGTAATGGGTCCGAAGTTGAGGTGGAACAATTGTAACTTGCCATTAAACAGATCATGAAACATGGGCAAAAAGTATCTTTTAATGATATCCCAACACCTCTTGTAAAATTCAGCTGAAAAACCATTCGGGCTTGGTGCCTTATTATATTTTTCATATGTTCTATCGCCTCAAACACCTCCTTCTCTGAGAAGGGTGCCGAAAGAAGCTCATTCTAATCGCCCCCAGTTGATCAATTATTCATTGAGTGTAGTTTAGCTAGACTGATCTTGGCAAGTGGTGGTTTGCTCTGCCCAGAGCTTCAGAGAGGCTCAGTGATTTGCTAGGTGACTAGATCAAATCATTCCCCAGTAATCAAAGAAATGAAGTCATCTGTCAAGGGTCATCATTTGCTGGACTATGTGGGAAACCAGAAATAATGCTTGTTTTGGTACGAAATTTCCTGATGATCCTTGTGCGCAGTTTACAACTTGTGCTATTATCTTAAGAGCTCAGTTTTTTTGCAGAAAACCCAAGGCAGAGAAAGAACTAAGCGAGGAGTGGAGATGATCAAGAAGGTGTTGGACGAGGTATATGGTAGAAGCTATGGCTCAATGCTTGGAATCCTCTTAGCAAAAGAATTGCTATGAACTAAAATTTTCCCACCCCTTGCCCTCCCAGTGAATGGTTCCATTTGTTTTTGAGCTGTCTAGAGGTTGGAGAGAGGTGTTGTTTCGTAAGAAAAAGTTCTAATTTTTTGGACCGCATATGTTTTTTTAAAGAAGGATAGACCCCTGACCTTTGCATCTGGACGATGCATGCGGCCATTTTATTAATTATTCATAGAGACCATACAAAGTAATACATCAGTCAGCCTGAAGTCAGCATCTAGGCAACACCTGTTGCTACTCCTATCCCATTGATGAAGGTGTGCCGAATATCCGAGCCTAATATCAAACGGACATCACACCAAACCCTAACATCTAAAGCCGGATGCCCCAGCCCAGCCACACACCGAGACTAGGTTCCATACCGGACTGCCGCACTCTCAGAGGCTGCCGCCGCCATCTTCCATCGGTCCATCTCCAAAGCAGCAACTGACCCATCGACCTTGCCTGGCCGGCCGTCGACGCCACCATGACGCCAGACAACTCCACCATGCTGCACGTATCCGTCCACACGCGCCCATAGCCGAACCTCCGCAGTGCTATCCCACCGGGATCTGCCGTAGACCTTGCGGTGGATGAGACACCTTTGTTCCACTTGTCCCGTCCAACCTGCACTTGCTCCAAAACAATTCCCTGAGGAGGGACAATATCATCAAAGGTACCATCATCGTCCGATCCGGTAGATTCAGATCTAGGGTTTCCCACAGAGCATCACGGGTGGGGTGCCATGACCTGCAACAACGATACCTCGAGAAGGGAATAACGTCATAGACGTTGCCATCGTCCGCCATGATCGAAGTCGGCGCGATTTTCACCAGAAGTCGCCTCCTCCCAACCTTCCAGCTGGCTGGAACCGAACGAAGCCTTGCCATGGAGACGAGGGCTGCCGTCGGCATGCCGGCAGGAAGCCTCCAGCCGCCCCTCACCAGTTCTCCTCGGGCCACCATCCGGCCAAGGCCGTACCAAGGCGGATCTGCACAGGATGCCAGATCCACAGCCATCAAAGCCACCCATGGGCACGCAGCCACCACATCATCGGCCATGAAGACCCCCATCGCCGCCATATAGTAGGGGCGCCGCCCTGACTGCCGCCCCCAGCCTCCCCGCATGAGACACCTCCCTCGGCCTCCTGCATGAGACGCTACCTCCGCCTCACAAGGTCCGCCACGGTGACCACCCGCCCTGGATTTGCCGCACAGGGCCTGCCGCACCGCGGCCCTTGCCGGCCGCAGCGGCAGCTGGGTATGGAGCGGTGGGGAGGGACTGGTAGGTAGGGATCTGGAGCCCCTGACGCCGCCCGAGGGGAGGCGATGCGAGGGGAGGGGAGGCGACGCGAGGACATTAAAAATGGGACATATTTTCACTTCCTGGCCTCTGCACCAACTACAGATACATATAAGAAAAGGAGGAAGACCCCCAGCCTCTGCATCTGGACGATGCATGCAGCCACTTTATTAATTATTCACACAAGACCTTACAAAGTAATACAACAGTAAGACTAAATCCACCATCTAGGCAACATCTGTCGCTACTCCTATCCAGTTGATGAAGGGATGCTGATAGTCTAGTCTTAATACCAAACAGACCTCGCAGCCAAGCCTAACATCTAAGACCTGAGGCCCCAACCAGGACGCCTGCCGGGTATGGGGCACCCACCGGTCCAGCGCACACTCAGAGTCTGCCGCCGCCACCTACCACAAATCCATCTTTAGAGTTGTACTGCTGCATCGACCTTGCCCGGTCTAGCTGTCGTCGACGCCAGACAACGTCACCCTCCTGCACGAGTCCATCATCACACATCAGACTCCTAATCTCCAGGGCACCATGCCATCGAGATCTGTCACCATCCATGTGTATGATGAAGCACCGCTCCACCAAAGACGTCGCTCACTGGTCCCTCGAGCCCGCGTACACCTCCAAGGAAGACGCCCCCAGGGGGGAAACGACAAAAACACGCCACCGTCTTCTGATCTATCGATCTAGGGTTTCCCCCGAAGGTATGTGGCACCCCGGCTCAGAGCAACCGGTTAACCATGCATTGCCAGCCCATAGACCATGTCTTCTGGCAACACACAACATCTTGGTACAGAAAACAACCGCTTTATTGATGCTAGAGGATCAAAGTTTACATTACAACAGGTAGCGAGGCCAAGCGGCACACACGGTGCGGCTGAACAATATGTACATTATTTAGTGAACATAAAGGCCTCGATCATAACAACTACGCGGCAACGGAACAACATCGTAGAAGAACTCCATAGCACAGGGACACCGATGTGGACACGATCTAGACTCGGACAGCACTCCTTTCCAACAAGGCTTTCCAGAAATCTGGCATGACATGCTAGGTCAGTACATGGAATGTACTTGCAAGCTCACAACAGACATAAACATAATGACAAGAAATATCATGATAATTAACCAATTATTGACAATGCAACAATATAACCAACATGTTGTGATCATACTCTTGTGAGAAAAATCCCTCTTACCAACAATGATCACTTCTTGGATCACCACCATGCCAACCTCAAAATCTTAACTATGAACATCTCATGATCTTTCCGGCGATCACAACCACGACCCATATTTGGTCTAAAACAATGATCCTTCCGGTGATCACAACCACGACCAACATTTGGTCTTATCCAACCCGATGGCCTTCTCGCCATCATCAACAGTGGAGAGTTCATAACTTAGTGTGCAAGTTTTATTAAATGTTGACCCATGGTGTGACCTACTTTCGAGCGTGTCCGTAACCGTGGACTCGGCTATCGATAGATTAATACACTCTGCAGAGGTAGCGCACTGTACCCACACCACGGAACCCATGGCCTCGTACTCCCATTCTGGTGGACCAACAACATTCCGACGAAACCCCTCCATTGCCATGACACTCTCTCGGCCACTCTGACCCACTCCCAACTGGGCTAGTCCTGGGTGGCCCCATGTCTACCAAAGACACAACGACCACCGTCGTGGCCAAAATGTCCCTTACGGGGACCGGTACCAAAATCTCAACAACGGGCACACAAGGTTATGTCTTCTTACTGGGCCAGGGTACCGCACGCCCATAACCTTCCCTAGTTGGAGGCACCGACCAGAGGCATGACAACGGACCAAATAAAGCCCTTCCCATAAAGGCAAATGTGGATGCACTGGGAAAAACTCGATTCAGTGGCACCATGACCCGGTCAACGATATATTCAAGTTGTATTATTATCAGGTTCAACTTAAATTGCACATAACCGGTGTCATAGCATGCCATGAAGTGCAACAATAACATAAGCATCACATATTAACGGAAAAGACTGAGTCAACTATATTCACACTAAGCATAACCATCAACAACTCTTGCCACTTCTCTGGTCAAGATTAAACCTCACATTAAGCAGATTCTTTTCTAACAAATTTTATCATTTTTCTTGTGCAAGAAAAATAACTCCAATTAATTACTTATATCCATAGCCATATCATTTCTTTCATAGAAAAAAATTAATTCTAGTCTTGTTGGGGATATAGCTACCAGGTATGACCCGCCCAGGAGGGGCCGGGTCAACCCCAATGGCGAGTTACAAAAGAAGCCCAGCAATATTCAAGGTGATAGTTTATTAAAGACTTGTAGAAGGTTTAAGCCCAGAGGCGGCTTAAGGCCCAATATTGTAAACCGCCGTATGTAAAGAAAGACTTGTAAAGAAAGGCATATACAGAAGTCACTGAGCCGGACACGTTTTATGAGCCGACCGAGATTCTGTAGGCCGCCAGGCGTCTACCCGTGTATATAAGGGGACGACCCGGCGGCGGCTTAGGGCAAGAAACAACAACTCGAAGCCAGGCAAAGCGGTTTCGCTCCCTGTTCATCGAAATCCCAGCAATTCCAACACCACTAGACGTAGGCTTTTACCTTCATCGTAAGGGGCTGAACTAGTATAAACCTCTCGTGTCCTTTGTCCCGATTAGCCCCTTTAAGATTCCTAGTTGCGATGGCTCTATGACTAAGTCATTTTGCTAGGACATCTGCCGTGATAATTCCACGACAGTTGGCGCCCACCGTGGGGCCAGCGCACGGTGGATTTAAGTTCTTGAAGGGCAACTTCGAAGGGCTCAAGGGATACGCTGTGGGCCGGATGATCAAGAGTCGTCGCGGCAAGCTCTACATCGACGACGAAGGCCGGGGCCCCGAGGCCGGCTCAATTGAGTACGGGTACCGGGTCCCCTTCGGCGGAATCCATGTCTTCATCGGCCGGCTTGGAGAGTCAGGCCCTGAGCCGAACGTCTGTGCCAACCTCATTGAGACGGCTTAGTGCGCGAGATCCGCCCGGGCTCAACCTTCCGTGAGGCATGCCTTCGTGGGTTGCATCCATGGAGGTGAATTCTCTGAAGGATCAGTGGATGGCGGTGAGACGGCCATCTGTTCTGACGCTACGTCATCAACAGGCGAGACAAATTCTTTGTATCAGCTGCAGGATGGCATGCTTGGGGGTTGTTCCGATCGCAGCAGTATTCCGGACCCCTCTGAGGCGCCGAATCGAACCAGAGTCTTCATGGCTGGCACTCAACCCAGGCAGAACTCCACGGCTGCAGCAGCAATAACCACCGGGTCGACAGCGGCCGGGTCAGGAGACCCCGCACGCCCCCCGGCTCAGATGCTAATGGACCTCATGGATAAGTTGATGGCTCTGTTGACTGTTGTAGTGGAGCCGACGGATAAGGCTCAGCATGACGTGGAGGTGGCACGACTACGAGAAGAGATGGCACGGGCCAAGGAAAATTTAGCAGCAGAAGAAGTCAGGATGGCCGCAAAGCGGGCGGCTTTAGATGCTCCTACCTAGCAGCTTCAAGCGGAGACTTTCCGGCTCTCGGTGGATCTGAACGCGTCAAACAAGGTCATGAGGAGAAGACACCAGAAAACTCAGTCACGTCTGCCTCTAGCTTATGATCCCAGGAACCTTTTTCACACACCCGGGGCCGAGCCCAGCAACCCGCGAGAGGCAAACTAGATCACAACACCTCGGGCGGGGGCGCCGGTTCATCCAAGGGCCATGGAATCACCCCGTGTGAATACAGCTCTGCCTCGTTACACACCTGTACAACCAGGTCACTTCTCTAACCTGTTGGAGAATTTAATTGCTGCGTCGGCCCGTCTGGCGGTCTCCCAATGGAAGGCGACTCTCCAACGGCAATTGAAACATGAAAGGTCAGAGAACTTCTTCAGACAGCCCTGGTGCAGCAGGATGCATATTCTTATAGTCGAGACATGATCCATTCAACCCCTCGCCCAAGACGGAGCCCGAGCTATAGCAGGCATATGGATTCAGCGACTATGTTAAGCAATGCCCAATGCTGTAACCAACCACGCAGGCATGACCCGGCACAGGACGGAGTTTTGAACTTAGCAGATCAAGAGAGGATCCGTCAGGAAGCTGAGTGGGCGGTTCAATTGCCAGCTGAGCAGGCGGCTCATCAGGCTTTTCCGGTTTATCTGGCAACCTCTGTTGAGGCAGGAGTGGTCACCAGAATAGGAGGTGTCCCTTGCCTGGTGCCGGCTCTATGTAACAAGCGCTTGCCAAAAGACTTTAAAGGTCCTCGAAAGGTGCCTAATTACACGGTCGACTTGCAGCCTGGGGCATGGATTGAAAGTTATGAGATGGCTTTGGAGCTGTTGGAGGTGAGCGATACAACAATGGCTAAGTATTTCACTATGATTTTGGATGGGATAGCCCGCACTTGGTTGAAAGGGTTGCCACCCAACTCCATCGGCTCATGGGCGGAGTTAAAAGCCTGATTCATTTAGAACTTCAAGGACACATGTAAACAACCTATGTCCATCGTGGACCTGACTAATTGTAAGCAGGAGGAAGGGGAGTCCACGACCCATTGGGTGCGCCGGGTCAAGGAGATAATACATTCGTCTGATAAGATGGATGCCGGCTCAACGGTCTTAATGTTGGAGAAAAAATGTCATTTTGAACCTCTGAAACAGAAGCTGGGGCGGCTCAAGCGTGATTATAATGACATGGGCCAGTTGATGGTGGCCCTGGTCAAATATGCTGATTCTGACAGTACTAAGGATCCCGCGTGTGATGAAGAAAAGACGGGGAAGGGAAAGAAGAATGGCAACGGCAAGGGTAACCAGCATAACCCGGTGAATCAAGGAGGTAATAAACGTAAGGCTGATGAGTTTGTGGCTAACACCAATACGTAGGGCAACAACCAATGGTGCAAGGGTAGGCCGCCGCCTCGGTCGGGCGGGTCAGGTCCCACCCTCGAGCAACTATTGAACGAACCTTGTCCAAGACGCGGCACCCAGGAGAAGCCAGCTACCCATCTGTGGAAGGACTGTACGATCATGAAGGCATTTAAAAATTCCAACATGTTTGATGGTAGCCACGGACCTGGTAGCGGTTCAGGCGGAGGCGGCTTTCATGGCCCGGGCGCCGACTCAGGTGGAGGAGGTTTTCATGGTCAGGGTCATCCGGGTAACCAAGGTGGTTATAATCAGCAGTCCGGTCAAGGTAATCAGCAGCAATAGCAGCCGCAATCCGGGTATCAGAGTGACCCAAAATAGCTGAACAGTGGGCAATACCATGTATTTACCACCAGTTTGTGCAAGAGGGACCAGAAACTTCATAAGAGGGCTGTAAATGCTGTTGAGCTGGCGATTCCACGTTATTTGAGATGGTCAGAGCAGCCCATTGTGTGGAGTAGGGAAGATCACCCTCCCCGGGTTGATAATCCGGGTCACTTGACTTTGGTGGTGGCGCCTCAGGTTGGTGGATATAAGTTTACTAAGGTGCTCATGGACGGAGGCAGTAGCATAAACATCCTCTATTATGAGACGTTTCGTCGCATGGGACTGACTGACAAGAGTCTTAAAAAGTCCAACACTGTTTTTCATGGTGTTGTACCTGGTAAATCGGCATACCTAGTTGGAAAGATTGAGCTAGAAGTAGCCTTTGGGGATGAATACGATTCTAGGGCTGAGAAGTTAACTTTTGAAGTGGTTAAGATCAAAAGCCCATATCATGCCCTGTTTGGACGGCCGGCTTAAGCCAAGTTCATGGCCCGGCCGTGTTATGTATATCTGCAGCTCAAGATGCCGGGTTATAAAGGCACCATCACAGTACATGGAAGCCGAAAAATAGCCCTGGAGTGTGATGACCCACAAGTATAGGGGATCTATCGTAGTCCTTTCGATAAGTAAGAGTGTCTGTGACACTCCAAAAAAAATTAATTGGTTTTCATCAAAAACTTTGTTGGATTTTTTTTAGAGGGCATTTAAAATTTCTTTTCCAGAAATCCTTCCTCTTAAAAACTTCCTTTTCTTTGGCAAGGATTTTATTTTTCTTCAAACTATGGTGTTTGATCTTTTGAAACTTCTTCTCTGTTGGTTCCCTCTCAAATTATTTTTGGAGTTTAATCTTTTTCTTTTAAAAAGAAACTCTATGAAAATTTGAGATTTTCATATCTTGGAAACCACCCATGACTTTGTATTTTGCCCATGTGGTAAAACCCCTCCAAAACCTCCCCTCCTCCTTGTAATCAACCTAAGTTCTCTGTCCCTACTAATCCAAGCAAGTTTTGGATTTTATTCTAATTATTTTTCCCCTCAAATCATTTCTGCAAATTATTTGGAGCCTGAGAGAATTTCAAAGCAAGTACCCTTTTGCATTTGAGTTTTGACCTCAAACCAACTCTCCTGGATAGTCCTTTGTACCCACAACCCAGAACCATCTTGATCCACTCCTCCTCTTTTCAAATTTTTCAAAATTCAGTCTCTGCAAGTATGGACCAGATTTGCCAAATTTGGTGAAATTCATATCTACACTTCTCCAAAAATTCCACCAAAATTCAGGCAGCCTACTGGAGCAATGAGTAGCCACTCCACCAAAAATCAGCTCAAGGAAAAATCCCCAGATGCCAAATTCATTCTGTCGAACACTTGGCGGGCACTGTTGCTGTTCATATTCAGAAAAATTCAGAGTTCAGTGTCGTTTTCGTTCGTCAGTTTCAATCACGCGTAGACAGTGCCCTTGGCACGTTCCTCGCCGCCTCTTTCCCCTGTCTGGAGCACCACACGTGCGCTTGGCGCCTTCCCGGCGTCGGCGGCGCCCTGGCCCGCCTGCGCCGGCGTGTCTTGCGGCGGCCGAACCACCGTAGAGGCCGACAGGGAACAGAATGGCGGCTCAACGCCGTTCGGCGCCGCCCAACGCTCCTCTGCTATCCGCGTGGCTCATGCATGCCAGCGCACGCCCGTGGCACCGTCGCCGTGGCCCGGCAAGCACGGAACGTGCTCCCTGCCGCCGACGGGCCCGCGCCGCCCCGTTCTGTCGAGCTCGCCCTAAGCACCAAATCCAAGCCTGGTTAGCACCTAAATGGAACCGGTGGACCTCCGTGATGACGCCCAACTCCCAAAACCTCCCCAACCAAGCTCTGCGCCGCCGTAACCTTCACCGGAGATCCCCGTTCACGGCCACTGCCTCGGATCGCCTATAAAAAGGACCCCGAGCTCGCTCACGACCCCCACACCCTCACTGCACCTCTCCAAGACCCTGCCAAGCCACCAGGAGGACCTCGAGGAGGTCTCCTCCCCCGACTCCGGCCGCCCCGATCCGCCTCGGCCACCAGCTCGATTCGCTCCGGTGAGGCCGTCTGCGGCACCCAAACCCCGTCAGTAGCCCCCTCTAGCACCCAGTAAGCTAACGCCCTCCTCAATTTGGCCTTCGCAGCTCCCTCCGACGAGTCCCACGACCACTCGAGCCGCCGTCCGCCGGAGCGAGGCTTGCCGTCGACGTGGTGCTCGCCGACCGTCACCACCACCACCAACCGACGCGGAAGGGCGCCTTGAACACAGAGGTACCCTCCGATCTCCCTGCCTCGCCGTGGATCACCGCCGGCGACCACCGCGGCTCTCGGGCACCGGCGAACTCTGCCGCCCCATTTGAACATTCAAACCTGATGGGCGGGACCCGCCTGTCAGCCTCTCTATCCTGTCTGAGCGAAGTGTTTTCTGAAAACGTCTTCTGCCTAATGCGCTTTCCCTCTGGGCTGGCGTAGTCGCTACCGAAGCGCTTTCTGTTTTTATAAGCTAGCCCCTGGAAACCTTCTGTTTTATTACAGATGAGTCCCTGGACAAAAACCTTTATAACTTTTAAACAGAAAAGTATTTTTGATTGATTCTTTTTCTGTCCTCTTTAAAATTTTGTATAGTTTTTTATCAGATTTATTTGGAAAACTTTGTGCACCTCTTGGTATTTACGATAGCGCATATATTTTTCTTTATACCGTAGATACCGAAGGAGGTGACGGAGCCGCGAACTTCACCGAGCTAGGCTCCGACTACTCTGAACCAGGCAAGCATGTTTGAACTTTTGATATGATGTTTTTTTTGGCATGATTGCATTAAGTAGTTTATGGCATGTTGATGAACATACCGACGAATGTCATGTTACCTGCAACGATGAGGCAAGTAAGTTTCGGAAATCCATGAGTGGATGGATGTGAGTATGTATGGTCATGTGTTGGCATGAGGATGGGTAAGATGGCAGTGTTGTAGCATGCCAGGCTTATGCCAGACTACGTGACTTCAATGTCAACTCGTATCATTCCAGTTCCTTCCATTCCTCCTTTCCTGTAATACCACATGTTTTCCGCAAGGAATATGGCTTAGTAAGTTGTAAACCGCTTTCCTGGTACACACCAAAAAGGAGAAGCCGTGATGATGGTTCCATGGCCCTGGATTAAAGCCAGTCATCCGGTCAGGGGGCATGGGTGTTTCCGGTTGGGACCGAGAGGGGGGCACCCCTTAGAGCACGCGTATATAAATTTGATCCCATGCTATTCGAGATTGTGATCTCCCCATCTCAAAAGTTTTTCTTGGACGATGTCTAGGGTGATTCCTAGCATCGAGAGGTAGGATGGGTGTGTACTGGTTAGCTGTGTTTTCTTCCGAAATACCGTAAACGGAACTAGTCCTTCGTGACTACGGAAATCCGTTGGCTGTGGGAAATTTTTGTACAAACTCTGCAGAGTCATATATTCCTTGAATCATCTATTCCATGTCCAAGTTCAGTATTATCTTATCCTGACAAGTGCCAGTTTGATGACAGAGACTCCGGTGAATCGCATGAGTGCTAAGTCCAGTTAAATGATTATTCCTATGGATGGACTAACCCGTTTATTTTCATGAATTGAATATTTATTATGAGCATTACTTCCTTGTGAATAAAATCCCTTTATGTGGTGTCGCTAAGACGCCCGACTGTGGCATTTCTTTTAAAGCCCTTTCTGTGATGTCGCCCCGACGTCCGACTATGGCATTTCTTTTAAAGCCCTTTATGTGGTGTCGCTAAGACGCCCGACTGTGGCATTTCTTTTAAAGCCCTTTATGTGGTGTCGCTAAGACACCCGACTGTGGCATTTCTTTTAAAGCCCTTTCTGTGATGTCGCCCCGACGTCCGACTGTGGCATTTCTTTTAAAGCCCTTTATGTGGTGTCGCTAAGATGCCCGACTGTGGCATTTCTTTTAAAGCCCTTTCTGTGATGTCGCCCCGACGTCCGACTGTGGCATTTCTTTTAAAGCCCTTTATGTGGTGTCGTCTTCACCTTTCGAGGCGTCGCTTCAGACACCCGATCGGTTTTCATTTATGTTTTGTTGGGATTTCAGGCGGACTACCGCCGTTTCCCTTTTACTTACTTCGTTATGCTAATTGTTGAATGTACATTGGTGAATTAATCATGACGCATTCATGCATGCATTTGTTATATCTTACGTCCGAACTGTCTTGCGAGTACTTTCAAAGTACTCACTGGCTTGTTGATTTGGCCAGATGCTGACGAAGGCGATCTCATGGATGAAGAATTTGATAGCGAGTCCGACGCCTAGAGGAGTCCCAGTCAGTCTCGTGCGACCCTGGATTTGGTCACTGTATTATATCCGCTTCCGCTACCAAATAAATTCATTGAGCCTCACCTCGACGCTCGATGAGATGCCAGTTTTAGAGTCATGTATCTCACTCCCCGCTGTGTTTTTCCACCACCACCCTATCCTTGAGTCAGTAGTATGCCTCCACACCACTGTGTCATGTCCGCCAGTATGTATAATTATTGGCGTGCTTGTAATAATTTGGTTGAGCAACCGTAGCTCAACCCTGTAATATATTTTATGCTACTGGCTTATTGTATCAAGAATTTGTCTACCGGTAAGGAGAATTTTTTTTCCCATACTGGACTCAAAAGATTGGTTTCTCAATAAATATTTTTATTGGAAAACCGGTCGTGACAAGCTTGGTACCAGAGCCAGGCTGACTGTAGGAAGCCACTAGGAGTGATCGCTAATTGGTTATTAGCATGATTGAGCCTTTTCATATTTTCTTGATTATAGTCATTTTCTGTCAGTCAGCATAAATTTATGATCTGACCATGCAGAATTTTTGCCTACTTTTGTAGATGGCCGACAACAGCTGCGAGTCTCAGACCTTCGCCAACGTGCCCGATGGGTTCATCAAGCTTCTTTCCTTCATCGTTCAGGTCGCGATGGGGCCATCTGTGCGCCCAGTCTTCACACTCTGCCAGCACCGAGTCAACGACAGTCTGACCATGCACCAGGCCGCGGTGCAGTTCAAGGGAGGGCGTGGTGAGTTACGCCGCTTCTGGTTCTTGGGAAGAGCCATGCCTACGGAGAGGCATGCTATGCAGATGGCAGCCCGCGAGGCGATAGCTCGTCTCAGGGACGTCCTCCCCGTGATGAAGACTCGTCGTTACCGTTATCTTCCATGCCATGTGCCTTACACCTGTCACTACGCATTCTCCTGCCCCAGAGGAGAACGAGACGAGGCTTTTGAGATGCTCATTGAGTATCTCCGGGCCCTGGAGGCAGCCTTCGACAACCTGGTGGACGACTTCGTGGCTGCCCGCATGGACTCAGTTCATGGCTGTGCTGCCAACAGGAGGGAGCTCCTACCCACCGCACCGCCACTGACTTTGGTCTCATCCTCAGCATCTTATGCACCTACTCGTCGCCTGCCTTCTACCGAAGAGTTCAACCAAGTCATTGCGCCCACTCCAGCGCGCACTACACCACCCTGCGCGCCCACTCCTATTCGTGTTGTTCCGCCCCTGGCACCCGCTCCGTCCACCCAGCGCAACTCTACTCGTATGGAGCCTATCAGTGAGGAGGAAGTCGAGTCCCCAGCCTCGCTACGCCTCACCCTCGGCAGGGCAAAGGAGGTCGTCAACATCTCCGCCTGAGTACACTTAGCCGCCATGCAATATACCGCTTTGTTTGATATGTTTATATGTACATAGGTTGTGAGAAGTAGCTTGTTTGCGCATCATGTAGGATCTGGAGGAGTGCACTAGCCTAAATAACATGTCAGGATTATGTACGCATATCCTGAGTGATGTATTGTATAATTATTGCTCGCGTGTAAGATATGTAATGAGCAGTCCTTCTCCGTGCGCAAATCGATTTGTTTTTCTTAAGTAAGCTTGGTTATTTAATTTTTATTTACCAACTTTATGCATTTATGGAATATTTTTTGCGACTCTTTTCGCTTTTCTTATGGGTTTTACGAAATATATCCACAGAATGAAAAATGTCTCGTCCTTGGACTCGTTCCATGCCAACTCCACCATAGGAAAATTATGATACACAACCCAGCAGCAAGTTCACACAAGGACAGTCAAGCCAACAGGGCAATGAATCGGCATTTTCACAAATGTGCCGCCTCTATGAGCAGAGTCAGCAACAACATCGGGAAATGATGAACCAAGTCATCAACATGGGAAATCACCATGGACAGTATCAGCAACATTCCAAGTTATCTGAGCTACAGAAGACACGTCCTCAAACATTTTCTCATACTGACAAACCTCTTGAAGCCGAGGATTGGCTTCGACATATGGAGAGAAAATTAATTATTGCAAAATGTTCAGATCTCGAGAAAGTACTATATGCTCCGCACTATCTCACAGGAGCAACTGCATCATGGTGGGAGAATTTTCTGCACATGCACCCCAACGGAAATGATATAACTTGGGATGATTTCAAGGAAGGTTTCCGTGGTGCACACATTCCTAAGAGTATTATGAAAATCAAGAAGAGAGAGTTCGATGACCTCAAACAAAGGAACATGACAGTGTCAGATTACAACGGTCAATTTACTCTATTGTCTCGCTATGCCAATGAAGAACGTATGACTGAAAGTAAGAAGATGGAGAAATTCCTTGATGGTCTGGCGCCCACGCTAAAATGCCAACTGGTCGTGCATACTTTTCCAGATTTTAAAACGCTGGTGGACAAAGCCATTACTCTGGAAAATGAGAGACGCGGCCTGGAAGATATCCGCAAGCGAAAAAGGGACCAGACTAACCATGCTCGCAATCATCGAAGCAGGACAAATTTTCAGAAAGGTGGGACACACAAACCTACGACAAACATCTCACGCCCAATCAAGAATTTCCATGCAAGGGACAAAGAGTTCACATATCGCCCAGGCGTTACTTGCTACGCTTGTGGAGAAGAAGGGCACTACGCCAAACAGTGCCCCAAGCCAAGGAACTCGACCCCGAAGCCAAACAATGGTGGAAATAATTCAGCGCCCAAGCGCAACAATTTCAACCCCAACAACAACCACAGGAAGGGTCATCTAAACCACGTGACCAAAGAAGAAGCACAAAACGCTCCGGATATCGTACTCGGTACGTTTCCTGTCAACACAATACCTGCGACGGTTTTGTTTGATTCTGGAGCTTCTCACTCATTCATTTCGAAAAGTTTTGCTTTGCAAAATAAATTTTCGATGTTTCCCTTGGAAAAATCCATGATCATCAAGTCCCCTGGGATTCAGCAAGTT
Source organism: Triticum urartu (assembly GCF_056163025.1). Classification (NCBI taxonomy): domain Eukaryota; kingdom Viridiplantae; phylum Streptophyta; class Magnoliopsida; order Poales; family Poaceae; genus Triticum; species Triticum urartu. Next base: position 66,881,109 of record NC_141876.1, on the reverse strand, counting down.
ACTCAGAGTTACTGTCAGAATGTGGTTATTGAGTTCGAAGGATTGAAATTTTACGCCAATCTTATTGTGTTGGAAAATAAAGGACTGGATGTCATCCTAGGGATGGACTGGTTAACCACCAACAAAGGTTTTATTGACTGTTTCAACCGGACCGTAATTCTCACGCACCACCACGGGAAGACAATAAGAGTATCAGCCAAAGAAAGAAAAATACCCCGGCAGCCAAGATTGAATAAGGTGGACGTTTTTGAGTTAAGCAAGGTTCCAGTGGTATGTGAATTTCCAGATGTATTTCCCGAAGAACTACCAGGCATGCCACCAGATCGAGAAATAGAATTCAGCATTGAGCTAGCACCAGGAACCACCCCCATATACAAGAAACCATACAGAATGGCACCATCCGAATTGATTGAGTTGAAGAAACAAATAAAGGAATTACTCGACAAGGGATACATTCGAGCCAGCTCCTCACCTTGGGGGTCACCAATTTTATTTGCCAAAAAGAAGGATGGAACACTAAGATTGTGCATAGACTACCGAGCACTTAACATGGTCACAGTCAAGAACAAATACCCGATGCCACGAATAAATGATTTATTTGATCAGCTTGCTCAGGCCAAGGTATTCTCAAAGATTGACTTAAGGTCAGGATACCATCAATTAAAAGTGCGAACAGAAGATATCCCCAAAACAGCCTTCACCTCCAGATATGGACTATATGAGTTCACAGTTATGCCTTTTGGATTAACAAACGCCCCCGCATATTTTGTTCACCTCATGAACAAAGTATTTATGAAGTTTATGGACAAGTTCGTTGTGGTATTTATCGATGATATTCTGATATACTCCAAAACACCAGAAGAGCACGCAGAACATCTCAGGATTGTGCTAGGAGAACTCAGGAAACATCAATTGTATGCCAAGTTCAGCAAGTGCGAAATTTGGCTAAGACAAGTAGGCTTTTTAGGCCACGTGCTAACCCAAGACAGTATCGCAGTGGACCCGGAGAAAGTTAGGGCCATACTTGACTGGAAGGCACCAGCCAGCGTAACGGACATATGAAGTTTCTTGGGAATGGCAGGATATTACCGCAGATTTATTGAAGGATTCTCCACCCTAGCCAAGCCAATGACACAGTTGCTCAAGAAGGACAAGAAATTTGAATGGACAGAAGCCTGCGAAAAAAGTTTCCAAGAGTTAAAATGGAAATTAACCACAGCACCGGTATTAGTTGTGCCAGACATACACAAAAACTTTGAGGTGTACTGTGACGCATCCCGAAAAGGTCTCGGGTGCGTGTTGATGCAAGAAGGCATGGTTGTCGCATACGCTTCACGACAACTCCACAAGCATGAGGAAAATTATCCCACTCATGACTTAGAAATGGCAGCAGTCATTCATGCACTTAAGGAATGGAGGCATTTCTTACTTGGGAATCGATGTGAAATATACACGGACCATAAAAATCTCAAATATATTTTCACACAGCCAGAACTAAACTTACGGCAACGACGCTGGTTGGAATTGGTAAAGGATTATGATGTTGGTATCCACTATCATTCGGGGAAAGCAAATGTAGTGGCCGATGCTCTTAGTCGGAACCCCAGCTCCAACGAAAATAGTCTGCAAAGCTTGAGACCTGAATTCCAACAAAAATTTGCCAAACTCAACTTGTTAATAATCACGGAAGGCACCATATCAAACTTGGAAATAAAGCCCGACCTTGTGGAGAGAATTAAAGAAGCTCAGCCTGGTCACCCCAGCATTGAAGGAATTAAAAGAAAGGTGAGTATGGGCAAGGCCTCGGAGTTTGTCATAGGGGAAGATGGAATATTACGATACGGGGACAGACTCTGCGTGCCAAACATAGAAGACCTCAAACAGCAAATCCTAGCTGAAGCACACACCACTCCATATTCAATCCACCCTGGAGGAATCAAAATGTATAAGGATATTCAGGAAAGATTTTGGTGGCACGGTATGAAGAGGGACATAGCCACATTCGTTGCGTGTTGCGATTCTTGTCAACGCATAAAAGTTGAGCATCAAAAACCAGCCGGACTACTACAACCAAACAAAATACCGGAGTGGAAATGGGATGAAATAAGGATGGATTTTATTGTCGGACTACCTCGGTCACGACACGGGAATGATGCCATATGGGTCATCACCGATAGATTAACCAAGGTGGCACATTTTATTCCAGTGAAGACAACCTACAACACTCAGAAGCTTGCCAGGATTTATCTCTCCCGTATAGTTTGTCTGCATGGAGTCCCGAAGACTATAATATCCGACAGAGGCACTCAATTTGTCTCGAGATTCTGGGATCATTTACAACAGGCTCTGGGAACTCAATTGGCCTTCAGCACAGCCTACCATCCCCAAACTGATGGACAGACTGAACGCGTAAACCAAATTTTAGAAGACATGCTGAGAGCATGTGTCCTCACATATGGAACCAGTTGGGAAGAAAGTCTGCCATATGCCGAGTTCGCATACAACAACAGCTACCAGGCCAGCCTGCAAATGGCACCTTTTGAAGCCCTATACGGACGGAGGTGTCGTACCCCGCTAAATTGGTCAGAGACCGGAGACAACCGTATCTTCGGCCCAGACATGCTCAAAGAAGCCGAGGAAAAAGTCAAGCTAATCAGGGACCGACTCAAGACCGCTCAAAGCCGACAGAAGAGTTATTACGATCAGAAACATCGTGGGGTCAATTTTGAACCCGGTGAATTTGTGTACCTACGAGTATCACCTATGAGGGGACTGCAACGGTTTAAGATTAAAGGGAAGTTAGCACCAAGATTCATTGGGCCATTCTGCATAGTGGCACGAAGAGGCACTGTAGTATACCAGCTAGACTTAACCGAAGACTTGTCCGACATTCACGACGTGTTCCACGTCTCTCAATTAAGGAAGTGCGTAAGCAAACTAGAGAAGCAAGTATCCCATGAGAACATTGACGTGCAGCCAGACCTCACTTATCGGGAACGCCCCGTAAAAATATTAGAGGAGTCTGAAAGGAGAACCCGACAGAAAACCATCAAATTTTTCAGAGTTCAGTGGAGCAATCACACCGAAAGTGAAGCAACTTGGGAAGGAGAGGATTTTCTTCGGACAGAACATCCATACTTATTTGAGGAACAGCTGAAATCTCGGGGACGAGATTTTTCCTAAGGGGGTAGGTGTTGTGACACTCCAAAAAAAATTTAATTGGTTTTCATCAAAAACTTTGTTGGATTTTTTTAGAGGGCATTTAAAATTTCTTTTCCAGAAATCCTTCCTCTTAAAAACTTCCTTTTCTTTGGCAAGGATTTTATTTTTCTTCAAACTATGGTGTTTGATCTTTTGAAACTTCTTCTCTGTTGGTTCCCTCTCAAATTATTTTTGGAGTTTAATCTTTTTCTTTTAAAAAGAAACTCTATGAAAATTTGAGATTTTCATATCTTGGAAACCACCCATGACTTTGTATTTTGCCCATGTGGTAAAACCCCTCCAAAACCTCCCCTCCTCCTTGTAATCAACCTAAGTTCTCTGTCCCTACTAATCCAAGCAAGTTTTGGATTTTATTCTAATTATTTTTCCCCTCAAATCATTTCTGCAAATTATTTGGAGCCTGAGAGAATTTCAAAGCAAGTACCCTTTTGCATTTGAGTTTTGACCTCAAACCAACTCTCCTGGATAGTCCCTTGTACCCACAACCCAGAACCATCTTGATCCACTCCTCCTCTTTTCAAATTTTTCAAAATTCAGTCTCTGCAAGTTTGGACCAGATTTGCCAAATTTGGTGAAATTCATATCTACACTTCTCCAAAAATTCCACCAAAATTCAGGCAGCCTACTGGAGCAATGAGTAGCCACTCCACCAAAAATCAGCTCAAGGAAAAATCCCCAGATCCCAAATTCATTCTGTCGAACACTTGGCGCGCACTGTTGCTGTTCATATTCAGAAAAATTCAGAGTTCAGTGTCGTTTTCGTTCGTTAGTTTCAATCACGCATAGACAGTGCCCTTGGCACGTTCCTCGCCGCCTCTTTCCCCTGTCTGGAGCACCACACGTGCGCTTGGCGCCTTCCCGGCGTCGGCGGCGCCCTGGCCCGCCTGCGCCGGCGTGTCTTGCGGCGGCCGAACCACCGTAGCGGCCGACAGGGAACAGAACGGCGGCTCAACGCCGTTCGGCGCCGCCCAACGCTCCTCTGCTATCCGCGTGGCTCATACATGCCAGTGCTCGCCCGTGGCACTGTCGTCGTGGCCCGGCAAGCACGGAACGTGCTCCCTGCCGCCGACGGGCCCGCGCCGCCCCGTTCTGTCGAGCTCGCCCTAAGCACCAAATCCAAGCCTGGTTAGCACCTAAATGGAACCGGTGGACCTCCATGATGACGCACAACTCCCAAAACCTCCCCGACCAAGCTCTGCGCCGCCGTAACCTTCACCGGAGATCCCCGTTCACGGCCACTGCCTCGGATCGCCTATAAAAAGGACCCCGAGCTCGCTCACGACCCCCACACCCTCACTGCACCTCTCCAAGACCCTGCCAAGCCACCAGGAGGACCTCGAGGAGGTCTCCTCCCCCGACTCCGGCCGCCCCGATCCGCCTCGGCCACCAGCTCGATTCGCTCCGGTGAGGCCGTCTCCGGCGCCCAAACCCCGTCAGTAGCCCCCTCTAGCACCCAGTAAGCTAACCCCCTCCTCAATTTGGCCTTCGCAGCTCCCTCCGACGAGTCCCACGACCACTCGAGCCGCCGTCCGCCGGAGCGAGGCTCGCCGTCGACGTGGTGCTCGCCGACCGTCACCACCACCACCAACCGACGCGGAAGGGCGCCTTGAACACAGAGGTACCCTCCGATCTCCCTGCCTCGCCGTGGATCACCGCCGGCGACCACCGCGGCTCTCGGGCACCGGCGAACTCTGCCGCCCCATTTGAACATTCAAACCTGATGGGCGGGACCCGCCTGTCAGCCTCTCTATCCTGTCTGAGCGAAGTGTTTTCTGAAAACGTCTTCTGCCTAATGCGCTTTCCCTCTGGGCTGGCGTAGTCGCTACCGAAGCGCTTTCTGTTTTTATAAGCTAGCCCCTGGAAACCTTCTGTTTTATTACAGATGAGTCCCTGGACAAAAACCTTTATAACTTTTAAACATAAAAGTATTTTTGATTGATTCTTTTTCTGTCCTCTTTAAAATTTTGTCTAGTTTTTTATCAGATTTATTTGAAAAATAATTGGAATACTTTTTGTGCACCTCTTGGTATTTACGATAGCGCATATATTTTTCTTTATACCGTAGATACCGAAGGAGGTGACGGAGCCGCGAACTTCACCGAGCTAGGCTCCGACTACTCCGAACCAGGCAAGCATGTTTGAACTTTTGATATGATGTTTGTTTTGGCATGATTGCAATAAGTAGTTTATGGCATGTTGATGAACATACCGACGAATGTCATGTTACCTGCAACGATGAGGCAAGTAAGTTTCGGAAATCCATGAGTGGATGGATGTGAGTATGTATGGTCATGTGTTGGCATGAGGATGGGTAAGATGGCAGTGTTGTAGCATGCCAGGCTTATGCCAGACTACGTGACTTCAATGTCAACTCGTATCATTCCAATTCCTTCCATTCCTCCTTTCCTGTACTACCACATGTTTTCCGCAAGGAATATGGCTTAGTAAGTTGTAAACCGCTTTCCTGGTACACACCAAAAAGGAGAAGCCGTGATGATGGTTCCATGGCCCTGGATTAAAGCCAGTCATCCGGTCAGGGGGCATGGGTGTTTCCGGTTGGGACCGAGAGGGGGGCACCCCTTAGAGCGCGCGTATATAAATTTGATCCCATGCTATTCGAGATTGTGATCTCCCCGTCTCAAAAGTTTTTCTTGGACGATGTCTAGGGTGATTCCTAGCATCGAGAGGTAGGATGGGTGTGTACTGGTTAGCTGTGTTTTCTTCCGAAATACCGTAAACGGAACTAGTCCTTCGTGACTACGGAAATCCGTTGGCTGTGGGAAATTTTTGTACAAACTCTGTAGAGTCATATATTCCTTGAATCATCTATTCCATGTCCAAGTTCAGTATTATCTTATCCTGACAAGTGCCAGTTTGATGACAGAGACTCCGGTGAATCGCATGAGTGCTAAGTCCAGTTAAATGATTATTCCTGTGGATGGACTAACCCGTTTATTTTCATGAATTGAATATTTATTATGAGCATTACTTCCTTGTGAATAAAAGCCCTTTATGTGGTGTCGCTAAGACGCCCGACTGTGGCATTTCTTTTAAAGCCCTTTCTGTGATGTCGCCCCGACGTCCGACTATGGCATTTCTTTTAAAGCCCTTTATGTGGTGTCGCTAAGACGCCCGACTGTGGCATTTCTTTTAAAGCCCTTTATGTGGTGTCGCTAAGACACCCGACTGTGGCATTTCTTTTAAATCCCTTTCTGTGATGTCGCCCCGACGTCCGACTGTGGCATTTCTTTTAAAGCCCTTTATGTGGTGTCGCTAAGATGCCCGATGTGGCATTTCTTTTAAAGCCCTTTCTGTGATGTCGCCCCGACATCCGACTGTGGCATTTCTTCTAAAGCCCTTTATGTGGTGTCGTCTTCACCTTTCGAGGCGTCGCTTCAGACACCCGATCGGTTTTCATTTATGTTTTGTTGGGATTTCAGGCGGACTACCGCCGTTTCCCTTTTACTTACTTCGTTATGCTAATTGTTGAATGTACATTGGTGAATTAATCATGACGCATTCATGCATGCATTTGTTATATCTTACGTCCGAACTGTCTTGCGAGTACTTTCAAAGTACTCACTGGCTTGTTGATTTGGCCAGATGCTGACGAAGGCGATCTCATGGATGAAGAATTTGATAGCGAGTCCGACGCCTAGAGGAGTCCCAGTCAGTCTCGTGCGACCCTGGATTTGGTCACTGTATTATATCCGCTTCCGCTACCAAATAAATTCATCGAGCCTCACCTCGACGCTCGATGAGATGCCAGTTTTAGAGTCATGTATCTCACTCCCCGCTGTGTTTTTCCACCACCACCCTATCCTTGAGTCAGTAGTATGCCTCCACACCACTGTGTCATGTCCGCCATTATGTATAATTATTGGCGTGCTTGTAATAATTTGGTTGAGCAACCGTAGCTCAACCCTGTAATATATTTTATGCTACTGGCTTATTGTATCAAGAATTTGTCTACCGGTATGGAGAATTTTTTTCCCATACTGGACTCAAAAGATTGGTTTCTCAATAAATATTTTTATTGGAAAACCGGTCATGACAGTGTCGAACCCAAAAAGGAGCAGAAGGAAATGATAAGCGGTTTTCAGCAAGGTATTCTCTGCAAGTACTGAAACAAGTGGTAACATATAGTTTTGTGATAAGATAATTTGTAACGAGCAACAAGTAACAAAAGTAAATAAAGTGCAGCAAGGTGGCCCAATCCTTTTTTGTAGCAAAGGACAAGCCTGGACAAACTCTTATATAAGGAAAAGCGCTCTCGAGGACACATGGGAATATCGTCAAGCTAGTTTTCATCACGTTCATATGATTCGCGTTCGGTACTTTGATAATTTGACATGTGGGTGGACCGGTGCTTGGGTGATGTTCTTACTTGAACAAGCATCCCACTTATGATTAACCTCTATTTCAAGCATCCGGAACTACAACAAAAGTATTAAGGTAAACCTAACCATAGCATGAAACATATGCATGGATCCAAATCAGCCCCTTACGAAGCAAGGCATAAACTAGGGTTTAAGCTTCTGTCACTCTAGCAACCCATCATCTACTTATTACTTCCCAATGCCTTCCTCTAGGCCCAAATAATGGTGAAGTGTTATGTAGTCGACGTTCACATAACACAACTAGAGGCTAGACAACATACATCTTATCAAAATATCAAACGAATACCAAATTCACATGAGTACTAATTACAAGACTTCTCCCTTGTCCTCGGGAACAAACGTAACTACTCACAAAGCATATTCATGTTCATAATCAGAGGGGTAATAATATGCATAAAGGATCTGAACATATGATCTTCCACCAATTAAACCAACTAGCATCAACTACAAGGAGTAATTAACACTACTAGCAACCTACTAGCACCAATCCCGGACTTGGAGACAAGAATTGGGTACAAGAGATGAACTAGGGTTTTGAGATGACATGGTGCTGATGAAGATGTTGATGGAGATTGCCCTCTCCCGATGAGAGGAGCGTTGGTGATGACGATGGCGATGATTTCCCCCTCCGGGAGGGAAGTTTCCCCGGCAGAACAGCTCTGCCGGAGCTCTAGATTGGATCCGCCAAGGTTCCGCCTCGTGGCGGCGGAGTTTCGTCCCAAAAGGTTGCTTCTTTTTTTTTCTCGATGAAATACTTCATATAGGAGAAGATGGTCATCGGAGAGCCACCAGGGGGCCCACGAGGTTCACCATCATAGAAGGTGGAGGTGTTGTTGATGATGCGGGCTTGTCATCCATCTTCCAAGGCATAGGTTCACCATCATAGAAGGATGATCGAGTCTCCGGAATCCTCAAATCTGCAGCCAAACTCATTCTTTTGAATCTATATTCATACTCACAGTTTTTGTTTTGTAGGTCATAGATTTGGGCTTGGAGGTGCTCGATCTTCTCATGTAGCTTGAAGATGGCCTCCTCGGTGTTCTTGGCATCCGGCTTGTAGTTATTAGTGAACTCCGCGAGCATCGTGTGGCTAGCGTTGATTCCATGCTCCACCATCCCTTGACACTTGAAAACTTGTTGCTCCATTTCTTCGAGCCTCGTCTCCATGCTTCCGGTTCCCTTTGGTCCCTCAGCATCGCGGATGTGCAGCAATCCATCACGCATCTCAATGGTTTGAGGGTGTCGCAGCACCTTCGCGAGGTAAGGGTTGATGACCTTCTCGAAGAACTTGTCCTTGGAAGCACTTGGGGACGTCATGATAATCTATATCTGTTAGAAAAATAGCTCGAAACAAGAACAGAGAATATTTGCGTGATATGGCAGTCAAAACCTTCGGGGGAATATATAATGAATTTTTACCGACCAAAATACGTATCGTGCAAGAAAACAGAGTCCGGAAGGCACACGAGGTGCTCACAAGGTAGGGGCGCGCGCCCAGGGGGTAGGGCGCACCCTCCACCCTCGTGGGGCCCTCGTGTCCTTCCCGGACTGCTACTTAATTTTCTATTTTTCTAAATATTCCAAAACGGAGAAATATTGCCTTAAAAATTGTTTTGGAGTCGGTTTACTTACCGTACCACATACCTACTCCTTTTCGGAGTCTGAAACGTTCTGGAAAGTGTCCCTTATGTATTCCTCCGCGGTTACAGTTTCAATAATATTGGTTTCAACATTTATGGGATTACCTGAGATATAATGTTTAATTCTTTGACCGTTTACCACCTTCGGATTTGTGCCTTCGAAGTTGTTGATTTTTATGGCACCGGAACGATAGACCTCCTCGATAACATAGGGGCCTTCCCATTTAGAGAGAAGTTTTCCTGCGAAAAAAATCTTAAACGAGAGTTGTATAGCAATACATAATCACCTACATTAAACTCACGCTTTTGTATCCTTTTGTCATGCCATCTTTTAACCTTTTCTTTAAACAACTTGGCGTTTTCATAAGCTTGGGTTCTCCATTCATCAAGTGAGCTAATATCAAATAACCTCTTTTCACCGGCAAGTTTGAAATCATAGTTGAGCTCTTTAATAGCCCAATATGCCTTATGTTCTAGTTCGAGAGGTAAGTGACATGCTTTTCCATATACCATTTTATACGGAGACGTACCCATAGGATTTTTATATGCAGTTCTATAGGCCCATAATGCATCATCAAGTTTCTTGGACCAATTCTTTCTAGACCTATTGACAGTCTTTTGCAAAATTAATTTGAGTTCTCTATTACTCAATTCTACTTGACCACTAGACTGTGGGTGATACGGAGATGCAATTCTATGATTGACGTCATATTTAGCAAGCATTTTACGGAAAGCACCATGAATAAAATGTGAACCACCATCAGTCATTAAATATCTAGGGACTCCAAACCTCGGGAAAATAACTTCTTTAAGCATTTTTAATAGAAGTGTTATGATCAGCACTACTAGTTGGAATAGCTTCTACCCACTTAGTAACGTAATCAACAACAACTAAAATATGTGTATATCCATTAGAGGCAGGAAAAGGTCCCATATAATCAAAGCCCCAAACATCAAATGGTTCAATAACAAGTGAATAATTCATAGGCATTTCTTGACGTCTACTATTATTACCAATTTTTGACATTCATCACAAGATATGACAAACTTACGGGTATCCTTGAAGAGAGTAGGCTAATAAAAACCGGATTTATTCGCAAAAAAACCCCGGATTGCAATACCTTATGTGCAGTTCTATCTCCCGCGTGGTGTCCTCCATAAGTTTCGGAGTGGCACTTGCGTAGGATCTGTTCCTGTTCATGCTCAGGTGCACAACGTCTAATAACACCATCTACTCCTTCTTTATGAAGATGTGGGTCATCCCAAAAGTAATGTCTCAAATCATAGAAGAACTTTTTCTTTTGTTGGTATGTGAAGCTAGGTGGTATAAATTTAGCAACTATGTAATTAGCATAATCAGCATACCAAGGGGTACTACGAGAAGTACTTGTGACATTTAATTGTTCATCAGGAAAGCTATCATCAATAGGTAGTGGGTCATCAGGAACATTCTCTAACCTAGATAAGTTGTCTACAACGGGGTTCTCAGCTCCTTTTCTATCAACAATATGCAAATCAAATTCTTGTAGCAAGAGAACCCATCTAATAAGTCTAGGTTTAGCATCTTTCTTCTCCATAAGATATTTAATAGCAGCATGATCAGTGTGGATAGTTACTTTAGAATCAACAATATAAGGTCTGAACTTATCACAAGCAAATACAACTGCTAAAAGTTCTTTTTCAGTAGTAGCATAATTTCTTTGAGAATTGTCTAGAGTCTTACTAGCATAATGGATAACATTTAATTTCTTATCAACTCGTTGCCCTAGAACAGCGCCTACAGCATAATCACTAGCATCACACATAATTTCAAAGGGTAAATTCCAATCAGGTAGCTGAACAATAGGTGCAGAGACTAATGCTTTCTTAAGTATTGCAAATGCTTCTACACAATCATCATCAAAGACAAATGGTATATCTTTTTGTAATAAATTAGTCATAGGCCGAGAAATTTTTGAGAAGTCCTTAATGAACCTCCTATAAAATCCGGCATGACCAAGGAAACTTCTAATACCTTTGATGTCCTTGGGACATGGCATCTTTTCAATAGCATCAACCTTGGCTTTATCAACTTCAATACCTCTTTCAGAAACTTTATGCCCCAAGACAATACCCTCATTAACCATAAAGTGGCACTTTTCCTAATTCAAGACAAGATTAGTTTCTTCACATCTCTGCAAAACTCGATCAAGATTGCTCAAGCAATCATCAAAAGAAGATCCATAGACGGAAAAGTCGTTCATGAAAACCTCACAAATATTTTCACAAAAGTCAGAGAATATAGCCATCATGCATCTTTGAAAGGTAGCAGGTGCATTACATAAACCAAAATGCATACATCTATAAGCAAAAGTACCGAAAGGGCATGTAAAAGTAGTCTTTGATTGATCTTTAGCCAACACAGGTATTTGAGAGAAACCAGAATAACCATCTAGAAAGCAGTAATGTGTATGTTTGCGTAATCTTTCTAGCATTTGATCGATAAAAGGTAAGGGGTAATGATCTTTCTTAGTAGCCTTATTTAATTTGCGGAAATCAATTACCATCCTATAACCTGTAATAATTCTTTGTGGAATCAATTCATCTTTATCATTAGGAACAACAGTAATACCTCCCTTCTTAGGGACACAATGAACAGGACTTACCCACTGACTATCAGCAACGGGATAAATTATACCTACCTCCAGAAGCTTTAGAATTTCTTTTCTTACCACTTCTTTCATTTTAGGATTCAGACATCGTTGAGGATCATGAACTGGTTTGGCATCTGCTTCCAAATTTATTTTATGTTGACATAGAGTGGGACTAATGCCCTTAAGATCATCAAGAGTATATCCAATAGCAGCACGGTGCTTCTTCAGAGTTTTCAATAATCTTTATTCTTCATGCTTTGAAAGGTTAGCACTAATAATAACAGGATATATCTTCTTTTCATCAAGATAAGCATATTTAAGATTATCGGGTAACGGTTTAAGCTCAAACACGGGATCACCCTTAGGTGGGGGGGGGACCCCCTAGGATTTCAACAGGCAAATTGTGTTTCAGAATAGGTTCCTGTTTAAAGAATACTTCATATATTTCCCTTCTTTCATTCATAAACATATCATTCTGATGGTCTAGCAAATATTGTTCTAAAGGATCACTAGGAGGTACGGCAATAGAAGCAAGACCAATAATTTCATCCTTACTAGGCAATTCTTCTTCACGGTGTTGTTTAATAAATTTAGAGAAATTAAACTCATGAGTCATATCATCTAAGCCGACAGTAACAACATCCCTTGTGCAATCTATGGTAGCATTAACAGTATTTAAGAAGGGTCTACCAAATATAATGGGACAAAAGCTATCTTGTGCGGAACCAATAACAAGAAAATCAGCAGGATATTAGTTTTCCCGCACAAGACTTCAACATCCCTAACAATTCCCATTTGTGAAATAGTATCTCTATTGGCCAGTTTAATAGTAACATCAATTTCTTCTAACTCAACAGGTGCAATCACTACAAAAAAAGACACATCCATGACATTTTGGGCCAAACGAAATTTTTTTCTGTCATACATATGACACTTATATGACGATAATTGTGACAAACCCCGGTATCATCATTGATGTGGTGGGCTCCTACTTCTATGACAAAAAATCATGACAGAAAATGGGCTTTTCGTCCTGGGCGGGCCGGGGATGCAGCTGCATGACATTCTTTGGGCTGTCCATGACGGAAAAAACCATGGTAGAAGCGAGGGCGAGGAAAATTTCGGGGAGTTCCAGGTTATGGTGGAAGCTCGGGGGCCGAGCGATGCGCGTTTCTCTCGAACACGTACGTGCGTGTGTGCGAGGCATTGGCTCTAACTGAACCCGAGCGAGGCGTTGGGCTCTAACTGAACCCGAGCGATTGCACTGCAGGCTACGCGTTACTGAACAAGAGCGATCGATCGATGGCTGTTAACTGAACCCGATCGAGCGATTCCTTCGCTACTGCTGCTAACTGAAGCCGATCGATGCTGCTTCTGGATGAACTGTGAGTGTTGCGGGGGGGGGGGGGGGGGTTGGATGAACAGTTCCTGGTGGGGGTGGATGAATAGGACCATGTTGAAAGTGCAACTATCCCTAGGTGGTTTTGGTAATTCATAACAACATATAGCTCATTGAGCTAATGCTATTCCAAGATGATTATTTTAGGAAAGCTCAATGATTGGCATGGCATGGATGTGAAAGTGGAACCCTCAAAATGCTAAGGACAAAGGATTGGCTCAAGCTCAAAAGCTCAAGACTCTTCATTTCATATTTTAGTGATCCAAGATCACATTGAGTCCATAGGAAAAGCCAATACTATTAAGGAGGGATGAGGTGTTGCTTAATGAGCCTCTTGCTTCATGTGCTTAGTGATATGCTCCAAAACCCTCAACTACTTTCCCATATCCACAAATGACCAAAACTCTAAGCCAAACTCGGTCCTACCGATTTTTCCTATCCGGCGCCACCGAGTTTCACTTGTCATTAGCCACTGCCAAAACCCTAGCAATTCGGTTCTACCGATAAGGTTCTCGGTCCCACCGAGATGGGGTTGCAAACTCTCTGTTTCCCTTTCGTAACTTTTCGGTCCCACCGAAAGAGCGAATCGGTCCCACCGAGATTGCAATGTAAACTCAGTGTTTCCCTTTTGTAACTTTTCGGTCTCACCGAGTTCCACTCGGTCCCACCGAAAGAGCAAATCGGTCCCACCGAGTTTGCCTGACCAACTCTCTGGTAAGCTAATTACCAAACTCGGTCTCACCGAGTTTGTGTGATCGGTCTCACCGAGATTACGTTATGCCCAAACCCTAACCGAATCGGTCCTACCGAGTTGCATGTCAGTCCCACCGAAATTCCTAACGGTCACTAGGTTTACATTTTCGGTCCGACCGAGTTTTATGATTCGGTCCCACCGAGATTGGAAAACTGTGTAACGGTTGGATTTTGTGTGGAGGCTATATATACCCCTCCACCTCTTTCTCATTAAGTGAGAGAGCCATCAGAACACACACATCATTCCAACTCATTTGTTCTGAGAAAGAACCACCTACTCATGTGTTGAGATCAAGACATTCCATTCCTACCATATGAATCTTGATCTCTAGCCTTCCCAAGTTGCTTTCCACTCAAATCTTCCTTCCACCAAATCCAAATCCTATGAGAGAGAGTTGAGTGTTGGGGAGACTATCATTTGAAGCACAAGAGCAAGGAGTTCATTACCTACACACCATTTGTTACTTCTTGGAGAGTGGTGTCTCCTAGATTGGCTAGGTGTCACTTGGGAGCCTCCGACAAGATTGTGGAGTGAACCAAGGAGTTTGTAAGGGCAAGGAGATCGCCTACTTCGTGAAGATCTACCGCTAGTGAGGCAAGTCCTTCGTGGGCGATGGCCATGGTGGGATAGACAAGGTTGCTACTTCGTGGACCCTCTGTGGGTGGTTGCTTCTTCGTGGACCCTTCGTGGGTGGAGCCCTTCGTGGACTCACGCAACCGTTGCCCTTGGGTGGAGCCCTGTGTGGACTCGCGCAACCGTTACCCTTCGTGGGTTGAAGTCTCCATCAACGTGGATGTAGGATAGCACCACCTATCCGAACCACGGGAAAAACATCCGTGTCTCCAATAGCGTTTGAATTCTCCAAACCCTTCCCTTTATATTCTTGCAAGTTGCATGCTTTACTTTCCGCTGCCAATATACTCTTTGCATGCTTGCTTGAATTGTGTGATGATTGCTTGACTTGTTCTAAAATAGCTAAAATCTGCCAAGAACTAAAATTGGGAAAAGGTTAAGTTTTTATTTGGTCAAGTAGTCTAATCACCCCCCCTCTAGACATACTTTCGATCCCACAAGTGGTATCAGAGCTTTGGTCTCCATTTGCTTGATCTCCATAGCTTTTGGTGGTCATAGCCTTGGTTTCACAACCTAGGAGAGTATGGCGTCTAGCGAGGGAAATTATCACCGTAGAGGTCCTTACTTTGATGGTACTAATTTTGCTAGTTGGAAGCATAAAATGAAAATGCATATTCTTGGACATAACCCCGCCGTTTGGGCTATTGTGTGTGTTGGTTTGCAAGGTGACTTCTTTGACGGGAAAGAACCAAACCGTGAAGCTGCCGCGGAAGAGTTGAAGATGTTGCAATACAATGCTCAAGCTTGTGATATTCTCTTCAACGGATTGTGCCGCGAAGAATTCAACAAAATCAGCCGCCTTGAGAATGCAAAGGAAATTTGGGATACTTTGATTGATATGCACGAAGGTACCGACTCCGTCAAGGAATCCAAGTTGGATGTGCTTCAAAGCCAACTTGACAAGTTCAAGATGAAGGATGGTGAAGGTGTCGCTGAAATGTACTCTAGGCTTGCTCTCATCACAAATGAGATTGCCGGCTTGGAAGTGAAGAGATGACCGATAAATTCATCATCAAGAAGATCCTAAGAGCCTTGGATGGAAAATATGATACCGTGTGCACGTTGATCCAAATGATGCCCAATTACAAAGATCTCAAGCCAACGGAAGTGATTGGAAGAATTGTTGCTCATGAGATGTCACTTAAGGATAAAGAGGAACTTCACAACAAATCAAGTGGTGCCTACAAAGCCTCATGTGAAGCCCCTACATCATCTAGTGAGAAACAAGACTTCAATGAAGAATTGAGCTTAATGGTGAAGAACTTCAACAAGTTCTACAAGAATAGAAGCAAAGATAGAAGCTCCAAATCAAGGTCCTACAATGACAAAAGATCTTCTAGTCGAGAGCGAAACTGTTACAATTGTGGAAGACCCAGACACTATTCCAACGAGTGTACGGCTCCCTACAAGAGAAGAGAAGAGTCTCCAAGAAGAAGAAGCAAAGGATCACCACAAAGAGAGAGAAGGAGTAGAGATGATCGTTATGAACAAAGATACTCACGGAGAAGCAAGGATTCGGAAAGGAAGGAAAAATCATCAAGGAGCTACACAAGACGAAGACATCAAGCTCATGTTGGTGAATGGGTATCCGGCTCCGACTCCGACAGCCACTCCGAGAGAAGTTATCACTCCAACTCCGAAGATACTCAAGATGAAGGTGTTGCCGGTCTAGCACTTGTGTCAACCAACTCCTACGACATATTTAACTCACCAAATGAAGGAATTGGAAGATGCTTCATGACCAAAGGTCCTAAGGTAACACACCCCGAGTATGTTGATTTCAATAGTGATGAAGATGACTTGTTGGGTGATGATTTGCTTGGTGACAACTCTAGTGATGAATACTATTATGAAAGACCAATTAATCATGCTAATCAAGATAAAACGAGTGACAATGATAAGGAGAAGATTGAGGCCCTAACTAAAGAACTAAAAACTCTTAAGTTAGCTCATGACACTATCTTCGAAGATCATCGAGAACTTTTAAGGGCTCATGAGAAGCTACGCTTTGAAAAGCTCAATCTTGAGCAAGAGCATGAGTTCTTAAAAGCAATCAATGATGATCTCCGCAAGAAAAGTTCTTCTTACATTGCCAAGCGTTTACTCTTATCCACTTACATGCCTCAAGTCAAGTCTAACAAGAAAGATTCTTCCGCTAGTAGTAACAATGATCATGCTAAATCCAATATTGTTGCTTCTAGTAGTTCTCTTGATTCCACTAATGATTCTCTTAGCCAAGTTACACTTGAGCAAGAAAATAGCTTATTGAAGGGAATTATAGAGAAAGGAGTGTACAAAAGCCTTGCCGGGAGTAAGCAATTCGAGGAAATTGTGCGCAAGCAAGGAATGCACCGGAAGAATCAAGGTGTTGGTTTTGAACAAAAGTTCAATGCCAATGGAGTTGAATGGGAAGAAGATCAATACCCCAAGACGAAGTTTGTCCCTCAACAAGAGAAGTTTTTCAAAGGGACACAAGCTCAAGATGATCTTCCACCACAAGACTACGAGCAAAAAAGGCAAGGACAAGCTTCAAGAGGAAATTGATGCATTTGAAGAAGCTCCTAAGACCTTAGTCAAGTGGATTCCAAAGACTACTTCAAGTTCCACTTCATCAAGTATGACTACAACTCCAAGGATTCCCATCAAGATGATGTGGATCCAAAAGAAGAAGAACTAGAGAGTTCTTGAGGGTGACTCCGCCAACATACTTCACTCTTATCATTTTGGCAAGAACAAGTGCAATCAACTTCCACATCTTGCACTAGTTCAAGGAGTCACAAACCCTCTTGTTGGTAAGACAAGGGACAAGGTAACCTAAAAGTTTTCATGGACATCATCTTTTGTGTGCATCACTCTATGTCTATGGATATCCTTGTTTGTTCCTTGTGGGACTAACCCATGTAGGTATTGAAAGTGCAATTCACTCAAAAGGATAGCTCCAAGAGATCTACATCAACATTGAGCATCCACATCTTCAATATCTTCATGAAGTCATCATCGACAAAACCCAAGGTTAGTTCATCCCTCTTAGGGGGGATATCACATCTAGGGGGAGATTTACTCTAAGACTTGAGCTAAAGCAACTCTAAAGATGTGAACAAAACAATGCTTTATGTAAAAGTGGTAACCCCACTTGAGCTTAAACGATGAGTATGACCTACGATCAAGTGTTCTCACTTGACTCCTAAGTCAATATACTCATATATAGATGACCTAGTCATCGCAAATTGCTTGATAGATGCTAGAATTGGTTGTGCATGCTTTGCCACATATTTCATTTGCCATCTTATTGTGTGAGCATGCTGATTGCATATTTTACTCATTCGAGGACATCCACTTGTTGCTTTGATTGTTTGGCTTTATCTTCTTTTGCCAAGTGGATGGACAAGAATGCCTAAGAACCTCCTCTAGCTATCTATGCTTTTCTCATCTCAAACTCTATTCATACTGCATCACAAAATTTGATCAAGTCAGATTCGAACCACTCTGTGTGAGGAGCGCTCGGAGTCCCTGATTCGTCATAGACTTAAACTTCCAAAACCTCTTTATGAATCTCGGTCTGACCGATACTCCACTTTCGGTCCTACCGAGTTCATTAAGTTGATCTAGGTTTTCGATCTCGGTGCAACCGATTTGAACTTTTCGGTCACACTGAGTTGCAAAAACTGCACACAGTTTTGCATCTCGGTGCCACCGAGTCGTTCCACTCGGTCACACCGACAGGGTCGGGCTATATATATAGTGACGGGCAGAATTTTGGAAATTTCTCCGAAACCTCCTCGCCCGCGCGATAGCCTGCTCTGCCCCCGAGGTCTCCGGATCGTCTCCTCGTCGCCAGCAGCCTCCAGTCGCTGGTCTTCGCCACCGTCAACGGATTTCTGCCCCGCCGTTGCCGCCGTAGCAAGTCCACGCCGAACTAGGGTATGGACTTGATCTTTGTGCTATTCCTCAATCTGATTCCTAGCACATTGTGATCATCATGATTCTTGCCACGTTTGATAAACTCCTATCCAGTCAAAACGCTCATAGATTAGGTTTAATTCGAAAATTCTAGGTTTAGGTTTCCGCCGAAACCATCTCGGACCCACCGAGTTGAAAAACTCGGTCCCACCGATCTGGCTTTTGCCATTGCACAAGTGAAACTCGGTCTGACCGAGAATAACTTATCGGTGCGACCGATTTTGGAATTCTGTGAAACCCTAGCGGTCTCGGTGCCACCGAACTGTGACTCGGTCTGACCGAGTTCACCAGTTCTGGTGCCAAAACTGCTTCGGTGTCACCGAGTTTGAAAATCGGTAGATCCGAGATGCTTTCAGTGGAAAACTAAAACTAAGTTTTTGGATTAATCTTTTGCAAAAATCTCTGCTTTTTGTGATACTCATCCACTCTATCTCTTCTATAATCTATTCACAGGGTCAGCAGTCAGTTTGCAACATGTCTGATCAAAGTGACAGCCGAAACCTCCCAGAGCAGCAAGTAGTCATGAGTGAGGGCACTAGCCCCTCAAGTTCTTCTGATGATGGCAGTAGGAGCACACCCAGCAATCTGCCTAAGGCTGCCACACGTCAAAGGAAGAAGAGAACGTCTGATTCTGAGGATGAAGACTATGTGGCAGAGGAAGAGGCCACTTCCAAAAGGGTTGAGCCAGCTCAAGGCTCAAAGCCAGGCCTGAAAGTCAAGAGGCCAGCAGGGAGGCAGCCAATGTCAAAGGCTAGAGCCTCAACTGAGAAGCCTGCACCTGCTCCCATTGAGCCCATTGCTGCTGAGGGCAAAAAGAGGAAGGAAAGAGTGAAGAAGACAGTAGCCAAAGTGCTTGGAAGAGCCTCCATCATGGTAGAGGAGGAGGAGGAAGAAGAGGCAGTTGCACCAGCGCCCAAGGCACCCAAACTTATGGGAGATGCCATAAGGTCAGGGGGAGCTGCTTCCAAGGCCAAGCCAGCTCCAAAGCCTAAGACAGCACCAAAGAGAAACACAAGGAGTATACCTGCCGCAGAAAAGAACAAGGCCCCAGTGCCTGAAGCTATTGAAGAAGAGGAAGAGAGTGTCCTTCGGAAGCTCAAGCCCAAGATCCCAGACCACAACGATGCTCATCCTGTGGCTGAGGACATGAAGCTCAGGAGAGACTCCGGGCTGAGAAAGTGGAGAGAAGCAGACCCGTATGCTTCTAGGAGAAGGACTGTCGTGGACTACAGGTTTCATACAAAGGAGCAACAAGATTTTTATGAGACTGTTTTGCTTGACAAGAAGCCAATCGTTTGTGACATGAGATGGGTCGACTGGACCTACATCAAAGAGAATGAAGAGCACTACCCAGGAGTTCAGGACAGCTTCAGAGCGTGTGGAGTAGAGGACTTTGTTGGGCAGAAGCTCACAAAGTGGAACGAGGAACTCATCATGCAGTTCTACTCCACAGCTCACTTTTATCTAGATGGAAGGATTACATGGATGTCAGAGGGTACAAGGTACCAATCTACAGTGATTGAGTGGGCACAGATCATCAATGCCCCAGAAGAGCAAGATGAGGACTTGGACATCTATGCCAAGAAGAAGATGGATCATAACTCCATGTCCAACATGTACAAGGAAATCCCCAATGAAGCTCTTCACACATTCAAGTTTGGCTCAGTGCACTATCTGCTCTCAGGATTGCCTACTATCAATTGGATACTAAGGCACACTCTGTTGCCTAAGTCTGGAGATCACAAGATGATCAGAGGTCATGCTATCAACTTGCTTCATGTCTTTGACGTGCCTCAGAAATTCAAGGTCATGAGTCTCATTGTGGAAACCATTAAGAGGATAGCTGCAGATCAGAAGAGAAGCTGTGGGTATGCCCCTCAGATTCAGGAGCTCATCAACTCCAAGATGGGCACGGGCATATATTTGTTGGATAAGGAACACCTGCCCATCAGTCCAGATTTTGAGAACAATGAAGTTGTGATGACAGAGAATGAGCCATCGTCTGCACAAGCATTTGCAAAGAAGGAGAAGGCAAAGAAGGAAAAAGCTGCCAGGATGCCTACTCAAGAGGAGGCATCTGAGTACTTCTTGAAGACCAAACAAGAGCAGCTCAGTTACTTGATTGCATCCTCGCTGAGAATTGAGCAAAGTCTGGCCAACCTCACTAAGAATCAGCAGAGCCTAGAAAGGATTATGGAATAGAAGTTCTATGACTTGGAGGTCAAGGTAACAGAAGTTCAGTCTGTAGTGGAGCAGCTTCAGGAGGACATGAATGAGAGGAGAGGCAGGACCACGACTCATGCTTTTTCTAGAGTGCCACGAGGTCCGAGGTCGTATGCACTGCCAGTTGCTGACACCAGAGCTACAACGTCTGCACCAGCCACAGCCTCAGCTCCAGCGTCTACCTCAGCTCCAACTCCAGCGACTACTTCAACATCTACAGAAGCCTTCGTCCTTGGAGTGATCCGGACTCCACCACCACCTGAAGATCAAGCCTGAGCGATGACTTAGCACTATGCATTTTCTAGGAACTTTTTGGTAACTTGTTGCCAAAGGGGGAGAAGATGTATAGATCATAGGCTTCGAGAGAGAGAGTGTTGCTTTTCTCTCTTGCTTTATTTGGTGGTTGCCTTTGAGTGCTTGATACTATGTCATTATTTGTGAGACATCGATGATCATGTGTTTGATCATAAGCTACACTTAATGTTTGCTTAATGCTTGCTTAAATATTATCATTATATCTATCGTTTGTGATCATTCACTATTCTTGGTGATGAGTGCATGTATTTCAATCTTATCATTTTGAGCGCTCCACCAAGATGTATGTGACATGGAAGAGTAACCCATGATTCTAACTCTTTGTGCATTTGCAGTCCAAAGCAAAATTTTAAAATATGCACAAATTTAGGGGGAGCTCTTACTTATCACATACTTCTCAAAGCGACGATATATTTCATGCTTATTATCATTTGTCGAAGCTTTGATCTATATGTTGTCATCAATTACCAAAAAGGGGGAGATTGAAAGTGCAACTATCCCTAGGTGGTTTTGGTAATTCATAACAACATATAGCTCATTGAGATAATGCTATTCCAAGATAATTATTTCAGGAAAGCTCAATGATTGGCATGGCATGGATGTGAAAGTGGAACCCTCAAAATGATAAGGACAAAGGATTGGATCAAGCTCAAAAGCTCAAGACTCTTCATTTCATATTTTAGTGATCCAAGATCACATTGAGTCCATAGGAAAAGCCAATACTATTAAGGAGGGATGAGGTGTTGCTTAATGAGCCTCTTGCTTCATGTGCTTAGTGATATGCTCCAAAACCCTCAACTACTTTCCCATATCCACAAATGACCAAAACTCTAAGCCAAACTCGGTCCTACTGATTTTTCCTATCCGGCGCCACCGAGTTTCACTTGTCATTAGCCACTGCCAAAACCCTAGCAATTCGGTTCTACCGATAAGGTTCTCGGTCCCATCGAGATGGGGTTGCAAACTCTCTGTTTCCCTTTCGTAACTTTTCGGTCCCACCGAAAGAGCGAATCGGTCCCACCGAGATTGCAATGTAAACTCAGTGTTTCCCTTTTGTAACTTTTCGGTCTCACCGAGTTCCACTCGGTCCCACCAAAAGAGCAAATCGGTCCCACCGAGTTTGTCTGACCAACTCTCTGGTAAGCTAATTACCAAACTCGGTCTCACCGAGTTTGTGTGATCGGTCTCACCGAGATTACGTTATGCCCAAACCCTAACCGAATCGGTCCTACCGAGTTGCATGTCAGTCCCACCGAAATTCCTAACGGTCACTAGGTTTACATTTTCGGTCCGACCGAGTTTTATGATTCGGTCCCACCGAGATTGGAAAACTGTGTAACGGTTGGATTTTGTGTGGAGGCTATATATACCCCTCCACCTCTTTCTCATTAAGTGAGAGAGCCATCAGAACACACACATCATTCCAACTCATTTGTTCTGAGAAAGAACCACCTACTCATGTGTTGAGATCAAGACATTCCATTCCTACCATATGAATCTTGATCTCTAGCCTTCCCAAGTTGCTTTCCACTCAAATCTTCCTTCCACCAAATCCAAATCCTATGAGAGAGAGTTGAGTGTTGGGGAGACTATCATTTGAAGCACAAGAGCAAGGAGTTCATTACCTACACACCATTTGTTACTTCTTGGAGAGTGGTGTCTCCTAGATTGGCTAGGTGTCACTTGGGAGCCTCCGACAAGATTGTGGAGTGAACCAAGGAGTTTGTAAGGGCAAGGAGATCGCCTACTTCGTGAATATCTACCGCTAGTGAGGCAAGTCCTTCGTGGGTGATGGCCATGGTGGGATAGACAAGGTTGCTACTTCGTGGACCCTTTGTGGGTGGAGCCCTTCGTGGACTCGCGCAACCGTTGCCCTTGGGTGGAGCCCTGTGTGGACTCGCGCAACCGTTACCCTTCGTGGGTTGAAGTCTCCATCAACGTGGATGTAGGATAGCACCACCTATCCGAACCACGGGAAAAACATCCGTGTCTCCAATAGCGTTTGAATTCTCCAAACCCTTCCCTTTATATTCTTGCAAGTTGCATGCTTTACTTTCCGCTGCCAATATACTCTTTGCATGCTTGCTTGAATTGTGTGATGATTGCTTGACTTGTTCTAAAATAGCTAAAATCTGCCAAGAACTAAAATTGGGAAAAGGTTAAGTTTTTATTTGGTCAAGTAGTCTAATCACCCCCCCTCTAGACATACTTTCGATCCCACACACGTGGTGTTGCCTCTGGATGAACAGGACCCCGATCGATCGAGCCGGTTGGGGCTGGATGAACAGGACCCCGTGGAGGGCTGGATGAACAGGACCACCCCGTGGAGGGCAGGATGAACAGTAGACAGTGGAGGGAAGGATGAACAGTAGCCCATGGAGGGGTGGTTGAACAGGAGCCCGTGGAGAGGGCTGGTTGAACAGTAGCCGGTGGAGTAGCGCGCAGTGGAGGCTGGATGAACAGGAGCCCGTGGATGAACAGTCGCAGGTGGGGGCTGGAGGAGGTCGACGGTGGATGAACAGTAGCTCGTGGAGGCTGGAGGGGGTCGATGGTGGAGATGAACAGTATCCCATGGAGTCCAATTTCGCGGTACGCCACACCCCTCCCAATGAACAGGACCCCCGTTTCGACCGTAGCGCTCCAACACAAGTCCGTTTCCTCCGTTTTGCGGTACGCCACACCCCTCCCGATCAACAGGACCCCCGTTTCAACCGTAGGAGGTCCGTTTCCTCCGTTTTGCGGTACGCCACACCCCTCCCAATGAACAGGATCCCATTTCGAACGTGGTCGATCGAACACAAGGCCGTTTCCTACGTTCTGCGGTACGCCAGGCCTCGTTTCCATCGCCTGTTCCGTCCAAGCCCTCCCGATGAACACGACGCATTCCGTTGCCTCCCCATGAACACGACGCATTCCGTTGCCTCCCCATGAACACGACGATGACGCTGTTTCTCCGTTCCGACCCAGCCATGTACACGAGCCCTGGCCGTACGTATGTGCGAGTAGGCGTTGGAGACCCCGCCCGTATGTACACATACGTGGCCGTATTTTCTTTCTTGCACCCTGGCCGCCTCTACTACGACACATGCGCGCCTCTACATCGACCAGTATATATGTACGTACACGTTCGTGACCAGAATGAGAACGCTATGTACGCTTCGACCAGGTGGGTCCCGACTGTCAGGCACTTCCTTGCGTGTGAAGATGTAGCTGGTGGGTCCCAGCAGTCAGGGGGGCGAAATACGGTGGCCCGTCCGGTGGGTCCCGCTGTCAGGTGGAGGAATAATTATTTTGCACGTAATAAGGAGGCACTTCCTTGCTGCGGCCATGGACCCAGTTGTCAGCCTCTCCACGTACAGTCCATGTCCGATGGAAGCCGTTCCTTGACCATGTTGACCAAGC
Source organism: Triticum urartu (assembly GCF_056163025.1). Lineage (NCBI taxonomy): Eukaryota > Viridiplantae > Streptophyta > Magnoliopsida > Poales > Poaceae > Triticum > Triticum urartu. The sequence continues at coordinate 66,856,528 of NC_141876.1, read as the reverse complement.
AGCGCCGAGAGCACCAGGGCGGTGGACGACGTCGAGGCCTAGGAAGGGGACGACGCGGAGCCGGGGAAGACGCGACAGTGGATGCCCACGCGTAGAGGAGTACAAGGGTTCATTGGTTCGCTGCGGTGTGAGGCTGCCGTCGCCGCACAATAACAGGGCGTGTGAGTGAGTAGAGGGATGGCCTGGCCAGCGGTGGGAGTAGTAGGGGGCGGTGAGGCCTCCGCCACATCGCAGCCGGCTACGGGAGGCAGGAGCACGAGGCACGACCGACGCTGGTTTGGGCGGCTGGAGCAAGAAGACCAGAGGTTGAAGAAGCACTACGGCCGTTGGATGGACATCGTACGGTCACTGGAGCTAGAATCGTGCATATTGACTAAGTTGACAAAGCCCTCCGTCCCCCTCAACTTAGTAGGCCCACAAGTCAGCCTGCCACTATACTGGGTCCCAGCTAATAGGGGGAGTATTCATTTTTTTGTGCGTAATAAGGAGGCACTTCCTTGCGTGCGAAGATATAGCTGGTGGGTCCGAGCTGTCAGCGGCAGTAACGTTTTTTCGCGAAATACAAAGGCCCTTTCGGTGGGTCCCTGATGTCAGGTGGAGGAATCATTATTCTACGCGTAATAAGGAGGCATTTCCTTGCGTGCGGCCGTGGACCCAGCTGTCGGCCTCTCCACGTAAAGTCCACTCCAGATGCATGTCGGTCGTTGACCACGTTGACCAGGCCGCGCCGAGAGCACCAGGGCGGTGGACGACGGCGAGTCCTAGGAAGGGAACGACACGGAGGCAGGGAAGACTCGGCGGTTGTTTCCCACGCGGAGGGGAGTACGACTGTACAAGGGTTTACTGGTTCGTCTGCCGTCGCCGGAGAATAATAGCAGGTGTGGGTGAGTAGATGGATGGCTAGGACAGAGATGGGAGTACGATGGGGCGGTGAGGCCTGCGCGGTAGCAGAGCCCGCCGCGGGGAGGAGGGAGCAGGTAGCCCCGCCGGCGCCTGTTTGAGCGGCTGGAGCAGGAAGAGCAGAGATTGAAGAAGCACGACGGCCGTTGGATGGTCATCCAACAGTCACTGCTTGTGCGTCAACCTTTTTTTAGGAAAGCCTCAAATCTGTGGAAAAAAACATACAACCCATCTCCCATTATTTCTAATAATTTACAGCCCATTTGCTAATTATTAAGGTTTTTTTGGAGCCCATATTCTTTTTGTTAGCATTACAGCCCATATTGTGGCCACGGTTAAAAAATTATACGAAATTTTGCATATTTCGGTGCGGTCCGAACTGTTTTTAATCCCGAAATTTCGACTCACATTCAAACTGATTTTAAAAATAAATGTATATCAATATAAAATCCAACAAATTCTCCATGTATAGAAATTAATGTAATTTCAAATCTCGAAATGGAAAAAAGATATTTGAAACTAATTGCCGGTTTGATGTGTTTTAAAAATGTACAGCCCATTTCTCATTACTGATGGGCCATTTTCTCGGCCAGCCGAATGAAAGCACTCCTCGTCTTGAAAGATTTGCAGCCCAACAGGCCTGACAAAGCGACTTACTTGGCAAATCACAAAAAAACTGGGCTGTGGCCATGGACCCAGCTGTCAGCCTCTCCATCTACAGTACTCTTCCGATGGAATGTCGTTGACCACATTGACCACACCACGCCGAGAGCACCAAGGTGGTGGATGATGGCGAGGCCTAGGAAGGGGATGACGCGTAGCCGGGGAAGACGCGGCAATGGATGCCCACGTGGAGAGGAGTTCGAGGGTTCACTGGTTCAGCTGCGGTGTGAGGCTGCCGTTGCCGCATGGCCTGGCTAGCGATGGGAGTAGTAGGGGGCGATGAGGCCTCATCGGCAGCACAGCCGGCCACTGGAGGCAGGAGCAGGCGGTCTCCCCGGCGCTGGTTTGGGCGGCTGGTGCAAGAAGAGCAGCGATTGAAGAAGCAGCAGGACCGTTCGATTCAAATCCAACGGTTACTGCTGCTAGAATCATTTTTTGACTAAGTTGACAAGCCCTGCATACACGTCAACTTAGTAGGCCCACAGGTCAGCCTCCCAACCGGTGCACCCCAGATGTCAGTGGGAGGAATCATTTTTTTCGCGTAATAAGGAGGCAGTTGATTGCGTGCGGCTAGGCCAGCAGAGGGAGTAGGGTGGGCCGGGGAAGCCTGCGCGGCATCACAGCGGGCCACAAGAGGAGGGAGCAGGCAGTCCCTCTGGCACTAGTTTAGGCGGCTAGAGCAGGAAGATCAGAGATTGAAGAAGCACGTTGACCGTTGGATGGACATCCAACACAAACTGCTGCTAGAATCGTGTGTTCACTGACAAAGCCTTGGGTAAACAAGTCAGCCTCGAAATCTGTGGCGTGTACAGCCCATTTTCTATTATTTTTATAATGTTTACTCATTTTCTAATTCATATGGAATTTATTGCAGCCCGTTTTCCATTTTTAGAATTGTTGGCCATTTTCTGGTCAGTACCAGGGTCACAAAATTAACTAAATATGTGGGAAATTTTGAAAATTCGCAAATTTTTTCTGGGGAACGAAATATTCTTAATCCAAAAATTAATAGCCATACTTAAACAAATTTAGAAATAAATTAGTACTATGTCATGTTAAATCAAATGAAATACGTATAAGATATCAGTGAAGAACAAAAAAAAAGAAACTTATATCCCATTTGCTATAAATTTTTTGGAATTTTCAACCCCTTTTGATATTATTTTTAACAGACATTGACCATACTCTTAAGCCAGGCCGGAATGCATCCCTCCTCATCTTGAAAGATTTGCAGCCCAGTAATTCGGAGAAAACAAATAGGCCTAGCTTGGGTATTCTTCAAAAAGAAATACTAGGCTACCTATTTTCCAAAGAACTGGTGCATGAGTGTAAGTGCATCTAGTGCCACCCCTAGTTGGTTTTGGAGTATTGACGACAAACCTAGTTGAGGGACTAATGTTTTTGTGAGAATTGCAGGATAACACAGGTAGAAGTCCCTCATTGATTCGGTTTTCCTACCAGAGATGACCCCTAAAACTGTATGAAGACATTGAAGTCAAAGGTGGTAAGTGAAGACATTCACCTTGAAGACTATGACAAGAGAAGACATTGCATGAAGACTATGGAGCGCGAAGACTTAGATCTTTTGTAGTTCTTTTTCTTCTTTGTTGAGTCATAGGAACCACCGTACTGTTAAGTGGGGTCCAAGAAAACCAGTCAGAATGACTGAAGTGATGCTTAACCAAAATCCTATGTCTTCGAGTGAAGACTATGAGAGGGAATCTTGTTCAGAGTTGGACAAGTCAGCTTTGCTTGTAGCCCAAGTGAAGTTGCCATGTGTGTTTGAAATCTGACCGTTGGAACACGTGTCAGTTCCTTAGTGACCCAGGGTCATTTCGGACAAATCAGGTCGGGTTGCCTAGTGGCTATAAATAGCCCACCCCCTACAACCAGAAACGGTTGGCTGCTCAGAGTTAAAGTATGGCTTTTGTCGTTTGAGAGCAACCCACCTCGAAGCCTTTGAGAGAGAATTCCTTGAGAGGATAAATCCTTAACCACCCAGAGCCAAAGAGTGTTAGGCATCACTTAAGTCTTCTTGTCTGTGTGATCTGAAGACTTATTACACTTGAGGAATGTGAATCCTCCAGCCGGTTAGGCGTCGCGTTCTGAGCATCCAAGAGTCATTGTGGATCGCCGGTGAACGAAGTCTGTGAAGTTTTGGAAGTCTACCTTGAAGACTTACCAGAGTAATTGGGCGAGGACTGGGTGTCCTTAGCTCAAGGGGAATAAGGTGAAGACGAGGTCTTCTGAGTTGAATCTCAGCCTCCCTAACCAGACGTACAGTTGTCACAGCAACTGGAACTGGTCCAACAAATCATTGTCTTCAACGAGTCACTGGTTTCATCCTTCCCTTCCCTTTACTTACTGTTGGTTCTTGTGAAGTAATTGTACGATAGCATCACCATTCGACTTCACTAAGTGATTACGTGTACTGATTGGCTTCTCAACATCTTCCTACCTGATCCTTACTGCCTAGCTACTATTTGTCATTGTGCTTTCACTTCATTAAATACATGACTATGGTTTGCCTAGTGTAGTCTACCTTCCGCTGCATGATAATAGGTTTATTTCTATCGTTTGTCTTCGAAACTCACATGTTTTGAAGACTTTCATAAAAATCGCCTATTCACCCCCCTCTAGTCGATCACTAGCACTTTCAATGAGCATTTAGCTTTATTTATTTACTTATTTATGTTTAGGGGACCATGAGTATGTACCTGGGCCGGATTCATGTGAGAGCCTCCCTTCTAGTTAATTATGGGCTTCTCTATTGAGCCTTCATCAGTGGGTTGCATGTTATCAACAAGTGGAAAATGTGTTCCGAGTTTCAAAAAAAATGTGTTCCGTACGATAAATAGTATGCACTACGTACGGTACGGGGCACTAAAGGATCGAACCGTGCAACGACTTCCAAAACATTGTGTTTGCCGTTCTAACAACACATTTATTCAACCAACAGACAAAATATACTACTGATTGTACATTGAAAACAGCAGCAGCAACCAGGGCCGGGGGTGCAACAGAAGCAGTAAGTAGGCCAGAAGAGTGAAGACACAGCTCTCTCTTCCAAACCAAACATCAGCCATCATTACAAAAGGGCTACCAAAAAAGAACAAGTGTATGCATGAAACTAAATAAAGATCCTACTACACCAAGTGTACGCATCTAACTAACTGGCTCAGTTAGACGTTACTATTTATTAAGCTGTGGAGATTGGCTGACGGCTTGAACCAGATGGGTGCCTGACGGGGGAAACTCCAGCCAGCAGGTCGAAGTCTGATACTTGCGACCCTCTCTCCTACTTTGGACTACAGAGCCTCGCGGCACATATCAGGGTATGGTGCATGCAGAGACGCATGGTACGCTGTGTACACACAGTTTTGCCTGATGAATGAAACCGCGCTGCCATCATGATCCTTGCCGTCGGTTATCTCCTGGTTAATCGGATAATTCAGTCTAACAAACAGAGAGCGTGTACCAAGGCTACTTACCAGCCTCCAGTCAAAAATTCCTGAAGGCCTAGAGAAGCTGGGATCCTGCTCAAAGACCTTGAAGTGACTGTGATTGTATTATGCGAAACAACACGTCTGGTACATGCAAACGATCATCAATCTTTCGCCATCGTATGATCAAGACGGGAACCACCTGCAACTGCCATGCCGCTTTTCTTTGAAAGGTTCTGGGATTAGGAAGGGTAGGGACACCAGGCGGCCTACAACATCATATCAAGTTGGAGTCAAATAAAAAAGGGCTCTTGGTTTAGTTAATCTTAAGAACAGCATGTTATGAGCATGACTATTTTTTCAGCAAATGTTGACAGTAATATAAGCAAGCCATCATGATATCATAGGAAAGTAACATACTGCTGTAACAGCCGTTTGTAGCGATGACTAGAGTAGGCCAGCAATACGTCCAACCATAGAAGGAGTCGACAGCGTAAATGAAGCCCTTGTGTTCAATGGCATCAGAGAACCATGGAGGATGTATGATCCTGCGATGGACGTGCAGATTTATCCACTTACCGCAGTCACCTGTCAGATAGGCGAGACCGCGGTTGAAGAACGCAATTAGCTTGAAGTCTTTATAATTCGCAGATCTTGTGGGCACTTGGTAGATTACAACCTTGAGCAAATCAAACTTGGTATCATGTTGGCTACTGTAAGATTCTGAGTATTTTGGGCCGCGGTGCCAAAGCAGTGCAGTGTTAATCGAAGGAAGGGGGATCAATCGCCGGGTGTAGACCTCCACGAGCATCCAGCTGCCGCGACCGTCGACGAGCACCATCCAAGACGTGTTCATGCCGACCCAGTACATACCGTTAATGTAGTTGAGGCTGACGGGGATCGGATCGCAGTCAAGGGGGTTGATGCTCGCCACCCTACGATCGTTATGCTGCGTGACATGCCGTTTCTGAAGACCATGCGGCATCAGCAAGCATGGAGCTGGCTTAAAAAGCTCTGGCTTGAGGGCTTTGAGTAAACGGTACAGCCCCGACGAGCACGAGGCGAGCGGCATGGTACTGAGATTGTCCACACGCGAAACAATGAGCTTGATTACCTCTGTGGGGAGTGAATTCCAGCCACTCTTTCGGCAGACGCTGCTCGGTTCTGCCATTGTTAGTGCTCGGGTTTTGGACGAGGGGGGGAGGTGCCTTAGCGGGGATGGAAGATTGGACGAGATTATGTGCGGACAAAGATGGAGAATCGAATATGTGTTGCAGGAAGTGGACAGGTGATGATGACTACAGCACGCCGCTTGACTTACGAGACACATACCAGCAGCGTAGGGTCATGTCGATGCCAGACAACTTGCTTGAGTGATCACAGTACTGGTACTCCCTACAATGCTATGCCCTAACTTGCTTGAGTAGAGTAGTAGAGTAGGACTCTGCTCTACTACTAGCACCGTAGGAGTAGTATATTCTAATCTAAAATAGTTACAAACTTCAATGCCCGAGCGTGGAACGACTACAAACTGTGCTCAAAGACCGTGTCTACATGGTGTTTGGACATGGGCGACAACCTCAACACCAACGGTGCTGCTCCCATTGCACCGTATGTGTTTCTATCCTTCCTGTTCGAAATCGTGATAGAATTCATGTTTCTACTCTATATCCTACTACTATGCTAGTCCACATGATTAGTTTCACCTCTGTTATAGCCGTCATGATTTATTTTGTGCTTATTCGGATTAAATCTCGTAGTAACTTGCTCATATATTCAACTGGCGCAACGTCCCCTACAGCCACTGCCGTTTCATGGACGGCCTGGTCGATGTTGGAATTTTGCTAGTAGGCCTTTATAAGGTGAGCTCTTCTACCACTTGTATGAGCATGAGAAGAGGAGACCTACACGCACGCTCCTCCTCCTCGCTCGCCTCGCCACGCCACGCCTCATCACGACACGCCGCGGGTTGCGGGATTGAGCCGAGCCGAGGACAGAGCTATACTCCCACGACCTACCCGGCCCGCACTATATAGTTTCTTACCATTGTTCCAGATCATTGCGCCGCCAAGCAAGTCTTCTCCATCCCTCCTTTCGGTGTGCACCGGGAGAAGGGACAGCAGGCCTCCGGAACCCCGCCTCTCGTGATCCTGTACGGGAGAGGGGCGATCAGGTTTTTGGGGAGCGCACTCGCGCGACTGCTGGCAGCGACGACTTCGCGAACGACGACTTCTTCCCTGACCTCGGCAACCTTATCCTTGACATGGGCGACAATGTCAACGCCGGCAACCAGTGAGATACAGGGTGTAGGAAGCGGTTTGGGAATTTGCATGCATTTCCAACCAGTGAGATACTCCGTACAAAGTACGACAGAGAAATAACCACAGAGAAGGAAGCTAAAAGTAAACAATCAAACGAGCATTTTTGCATTTGTTTTGCATTGAATCGTTTCACAAGCTTGACTAGTGTTGTTTTTCTACTTTTACAAAAACCGCATCGTAATGTTAAAACGTGCATTTGCACGTACATAAGTAATAGTAGTACTCCCTCCGTCTAGGTGTATAAGTCTTCCCTCCTTCTTGGTCACGGTGCACAACCGAAGATGACTTATTGACCTGGACGGAGGGAGTAGCACAGTCTGCAAGCATATATCGAGAGAGACGTGTAGTGCGATAGTATATAATAAAGTTTGTGCTATATGCACGTACTTGCAAAATGTGTACGTGTCGGAGTAATGGGCCACGGGTAGGCTAACCTAGGCCCAGAACCTTTCAAGACATTGAGGCAGACTGCGCTCCTCGAGACCACAGGACGAAGAGTCGCCCTCTGAGAGTCGGCAGCGAGGCGGCCGACTGCCCACTCGCGGCTGAGTCCCAGGGACGACTTAAGGATAAGTCGACTCCTGACTGGCGACTTCCAGAGAAGCCGGCCTTGGGGACTCGGCCCGCGATGCCAACAACCCCCATGCCCTCATAAAGAGGGACGGGACGGGGAGTGGCCATAGTAAGGTCCACTCCCACCCCTTTTCCAAGGGCAGGCGTGGCTATAGTATGCCGTACCCGCAAAGATCTCCGCGCGGCGCGACACTATTGCCATGTCGGCCCTGACGTCAGCCCTAGAGGGCGGAGTCTGTGCCCACGACGGCCTGCCGGTACGACCCAAGGATGATGGGTCCCACCAGTCGGCGGGCGTACGAAAGACGGCGAGAGCACCATCAGTCGGCCCGGATGGGAGTCGGCCACCAGGAGTCGGCCGGCCCCTCCCACGGGCCCCACGCGCCATTAATCAGACGCGACAGGTAGTGGCCACAGTGATCGCCCGCTAGACGGCGGAGCTGTCGCCATGACCTCATGACCGAGCCTGCCTCATTAGAGGCACGACTACAGTAATCTACAGCCGGCAAGACCCGCCCGCGGCGGACGCGGCCTGTCGGCTCCGTACCGAGCCAGTCGGCGGGGCCCACTAGTCGGCGGGCCCCAGGAGTCGGCGGATAAGACGATGACCAGAGAGACTGACGGCTAGGCCCGCGCCCAGCCGGATTACCATTGTACCCCTGGGGGGGGGGGGGTAGGCCTATATAAACCCCCCAGGGCATCCATGCAAAGGGTTGGAATCCATTAGCACTAGACCAGGTCATATAGGAAGGAGAGAGCTAGCCTTGCCTTCTCCTACCTCCAGGAAACAGCTCGAGGAGCAACCATGTAAACACTTTGCCATAGTGATCATGCGGATACCCCGCAGAGCAGCAGTAGGGGTATTATCTCCCCGGAGAGCCCCGAAGCTGGGTAAGATTCACCGGCGTGCATGCCTTCGCCTTATCCCATTTCCAGGCACCGGCGACGTTCTACTCGCCCCCACCATGATAAGCCATCCTTTGGCATATGTCGCACCCAACCCCCGACATTTGGCGCCCACCTTGGGGCATGGTGCACCGTCTTCCGGAGACCTGCTCTGGACGGGAACCCTTTTCCTCCCTGGCAAGCGCAGCCAGCCCGGCACGCCAGACGAAGTTTGCGCTGACGCGCTGGACGGCGCTGAGATCGCCTGCGCAGCCAGCTGCCTCGCCGATCTTGTCGGCGAGGTTCGCCTCTTCGACGAACCTGCATCCAACGCAGGCACGGGCGGCCCCGAGAGCCTCCTCGCGGGCCTCCTCGACCAACTCCACGTCGCCGGTGAGCCTGCCGTGGACTTGGAGTCTGTAGGCTCCACCGACCCGGTGCTAGTCGACTCCGACACTGCGTCGCTCGACGCGTTCCCCACCAACGTGGTGGTCTACGACGAGCCGCTCCCTCGCGCAGAGAGCGACGGAAGCACCATCACCGAGGTGCTCGTCATCGGTCATGACGAGCCTCCCGGCGGAGGAGCGCATGACCTACTTGGCGCGGCACTGCAAGACCTGACTGCGCCCATCCCGGAAGGCGCTGACGCGGAGACGTTGGAGGCGCGCCGCCTTCAGCTCGTCGAAGGCGCGAAGAAGCTGGCTAGCATGAGATGCTTGTTAGAAGCCTACCAGCGTGAGATGGATCATGCTGTGGGTGGCTCGCCAGCCCCAGCTGGGCCCAGCCGCCTTGGCACGGTCCAGCAGCGCGGCGTGGCCATCGCCAACCTGTTCGGGGCAAATCGCCCTGTGTACGCCACGCCTGCGGAGAACATTTGAGCCACCCAGGCGGCGGCGGACGAGCTAGACAACTTCGAGGGCGAAGAGCGCCGCCTGATGACGGAGCGAGTCCAGCGGCTCCTCGATGCGGCTGCCGCGCAGAACAAGGCCAGCTACCGCACGGAGGCGCCGCAGCGACAAAACGTCGACCCGCCTCCACACCGAGATCAAGGCGCGACGTCTCGAACGCCGACTGACGGCGCCCGAGGAAGGAAAGACAAGGATCCGGCTGTCAGCCACAGTCAGACTCACATTACCATAAAGCACGACCAAGACGGCCGCCCGAGAGCAGTGGAACGACGAGACGACTGTCCGCCTCCTCCTCCTCGCAAGGAAAGGCGAGTCTCCCTGCCGCCTGTTGACCATCCGACTCTCGGTGACCGCCTTGGCCGCCGAGAGGGAGCCGGAGAAAACGACGCCCGCCACCGGATCGACCGACTTCACCGATCCCTGGCGCTGGAAGAAGAAGACGAGTTGGGTCCGCCTTGTTTCGGGCCCCGCATTCGAGACGAGCCCTTTCCCAAAGGGTTCATGCTCCCAAGAGGCACGCCCAAGTACACCGGCTCTGTGAAGCCGGAGGACTGGCTGTTTGACTACTCCACGGCCGTCAACATAGCGAACGGCAACAAGCGTGTTGCCATAAAATACGTTCCGCTCATGCTCCAGGGCACGGCCCGATCATGGCTGAACAGCCTGAAGCCCCGCAGCATCAACAGCTGGGTCGACTTCATTGATGCATTCGTCCGCAACTTCACAAGCACGTACAAGCATCCTCCCAAGCCTCGTCAGCTTTCCTTGTGCATGCAAGGCCCCAACGAGTCGACTCGCGACTACCTCACGTGTTGGGCCAAGCTTCGAAACTCCTGCGAGGTAAAGCACGAGGTGCAGGCTATCAAGTACTTCACCGCCGAGTGCAGAGAAGGCACCCTCCTCAAGCACAAGTTCCTCTGCGACGAGCCAGAAACCCTCGACGAACTGCTAATCATAGCAGACAAGTATGCCACGGCCGACTCCTCCACGAAGGCGGAGATTCAAGTTAGCGCGACTGGCAAAGTGGCCCCTCAGGCTCCTAGAACTCCGGCCGGAGACGCCAGTCGGCGGCAACAGTAGAACGACCACAAGCGCAAGGCCCCGCAGCCGGCTTCCAGCAGCTGGCAGGTGGCGACAGTTGAAGACCAGCAGCCGGATGGGCTGCCTCCACCCAAGCGACAAAAAGGTGGCAAGCCCAACTGGTTGTCGGCTTTCTCATACAAGCAGACTCTGGATGGTCCTTGCAAGTTCCATAGCAGCGCAAAGCCGTCGAATCACATGACCCGAAAGTGCCACTGGCTCACCAGGATCGCCAAAGGAGACGGCCTCCTACCTTCCCCGCCTGCTGGGCAGCAGCCTCCGCCTCCGCCCCAGCAGCCGGTTGTCAGGCCAGTCGGCGCAGTACAAGACGAGTACCCCGAAGAGCACGGAGCCTACGTGATATTTACTAGCGTGGCTGATGATCGACGCAGTAGGCGGCTGCAGCAAAAAGAGGTGAATGCAGTAGCATCAGAGACACCAGAGTTCATGCACTGGTCTGAGAAGCCTATCAGCTGGAGCAGAGCTGATCACCTAGAGGTGATGCTGAGTCCGGGCTCTCATGCCTTGGTCTTGGATGCCGCCTTTGCCACGGATAGACGAGTTGCTCGTTTCTCGCGAGTTCTGATAGATGGAGGCAGCAGCATCAACATCCTGTACAAGGACACCATGGAGAAGTTAGGAATCAAGCAAAGACAGCTTCAGAACAGCCGGACTGTGTTCCACGGCATTGTTCCTGCTCTTTCCTGCTCACCAATCGGCAAAATCCTGATGGACGTCCTCTTTGGAGACAAAGATCACTTCCGACGAGAGTCAGTTTGGTTTGAGGTGGTGGATCTCGAGAGCCCATACCATGCATTACTTGGCCGACCCGCCCTGGCCAAGTTCATGGCGGTCCCCCACTACGCCTACCTCAAAATGAAGATGCCCAGTTCCAAGGGGATTCTGACCGTAGCCGGCGACTACCGGAAGTCGTCTGCCTGTGCGGCTGAGAGTAGTCGGCTGGCCGAGTCCCTGGTGATCGCAGCTGAGAAGCGGCTCCTTGACCGGGTTGTGGCGATGGCCGGCAAGCAGCTAGAGGTGTCGCCTAACCCCAAGGAGTCGGAGGCTGAGGGTTCGTTCAGGCCGGCCAAAGAGACAAAGAAGATACCCTTGGATCCAGAGCACCCAGAGAGGTATGCTGTCGTAGGCGCAAACCTCGACAACAAATAGGAAGGCGAGCTCGTCGATTTCCTGTGTGAGAATCGGGACATCTTCGCATGGTCCCCCAAAGACATGCCAGGTGTACCGACGGAATTCGCCGAGCACAAGTTACATTTCCAGAGTGGCTAGCCAACCCGGTCCTGGTACTAAAGAAGAACAAGCAGTGGCGAATGTGTATTGACTACATAAGTCTCAACAAGGCTTACCCCAAGGACCCGTTTGCTTTGCCAAGAATTGATCAGGTGATAGACTCCACAGCCGGATGCGAGCTGTTGAGCTTTTTGGATGCATATTCAGGATATCACCAGATCAAGCTGAACCCGGCTGACAGACTGAAGACCGCCTTCATCACACCGCTTTGGAGCCTTCTGCTACCTCACCATGACGTTCGGCTTGAGGAATGCCGGTGCCACCTTTCAGCGTTGCATGCAGAAGTGCCTCCTAAAGCAACTCGGCAGAAACGCCCACGTCTACGTGGATGATGTGGTGGTGAAGACGGAGAAGCGTGGAACACTGCTGGAAGACCTCAAGGAGACCTTTGAGAACCTGCGTCGATTCCAGATCAAGCTCAACCCTGAGAAGTGCGTCTTCGGAGTACCAGCCAGCCAACTCCTTGGCTTCTTGGTCTCTGAACGCGGCATACAGTGCAACCCTGTAAAGATCAAGGCCATTGAGAGGATGGAGGTACCCAGCCGACTGCTGGATGTGCAAAAGTTCACCGGCTGCTTGGCGTCCATCAGCCGATTCATCAGTCAGCTGGGCGAGAAAGCTCTCCCCTTATACCAGCTCATGAAGAAGACCACTTTTTTCGAGTGGAACCACAAGGCGGATGAAGCTTTTCTCCAGTTGAAGAAGATGTTGACTACTCCACCCGTTCTGGCGGCTCCGACTCCTAAGGAGCCTATGCTCATGTACATCGCCGCCACCAGCCGGGTAGTCAGCACAGTCATTGTAGTGGAACGCAAGGAGGAAGGCAAGGCACTACCTGTCCAGAGACCGGTATATTACCTGAGCGAAGTGCTGTCGACCTCCAAGCAGAACTACCCCCACTACCAGAAGATGTGCTATGGCGTGCACTTTGCCGCCAAGAAATTGAAGCCTTACTTTCAAGAGCATCCAATCACTGTGGTCTGCACGGCCCCACTTGCCGAGATGATCGGAAGCCGAGATGCTTCTGGCCAAGTGGCCAAATGGGCCATAGAGCTGGCTCCCTACACCATCCACTACCAGCCCCGCACCACCATCAAGTCACAAGCACTAGCCGACTTCCTCGTCGACTGGGTCGAGACCCATTACCTACCTCCAGCGCCCGACTCCACCCATTGGCGGATGCATTTCGACGGCTCCAAGATGCGCACCGGCTTGGGAGCCGGCGTTGTCCTCACTTCTCCTAAAGGCGACAAGCTCAAATACGCACTGCAAATCCAGTTTGCCGCCTCCAACAACGTCGCTGAGTACGAGGCACTCATTCACGGGCTCTGGCTTGCCAAAGAACTTGGCATTCGCCGGATCCTGTGTTATGGCGACTTGGACTTAGTGGTCCAGCAGTCGTCTGGCGACTGGGATGCAAAAGATGCAAACATGGCGAGTTACCGTTTCCTCGTGCAGCAACTCAGTGGATATTTCGAGGGGTGCGAGTTCCTCCATGTGCCAAGAAACGACAACGACCAAGCAGATGCCTTGGCACGAATCGGCTCTACCCGCCAAGCAATACCATCCGGCGTCGCCCTTCAACGCCTCCTCAAGCCGTCTGTCAAGCCTTCACCAGAATCAGACTCCATCTTTGTTCCGGCTCCTCCCAAAGAAGTCGGATCCGACTCCAGAGCCCCGGCAGACGGTACGGGGATTTTGGCAGATGGCTCCAAAGCCGCCATAGTCGAGGCCGGCCCAGGGACTGCAGAACCCGGCCCGGGGACTACGGCGGCCGGCCTGAAGACTCCAGAACTCGGCCCAAGGGCTGCGCCAGTCGGCCTGGGGACTTCATTAATCCAGCAAGCGGTTGCTGACTCTAGCCCGCCGCCTCCCAGCCCAGCCGCCCTCGTCCAAGTTGCAGTTTTGGCAGTCGAAGAAATAGCAGCACCCTCATGGGCCCAGCCCATCCTCAAATTTCTGGTGAGCAAAGAGCTGCCGACTGATGAGACCTTAGCTCGACAAGTACAACGCCGAGCGGCAGCCTACACCATAGTCAGTAGAGAGCTGGTCAGGTGCAGCGTCACTAGTGTCTATCAGCGCTGCGTAGAGCCAGAGCAAGGCCAAGCAATTCTCAAAGACATCCATCAAGGCGAGTGCGGCCACCATGCAGCTTCAAGAGCACTCGTCGCCAAAGCTTTCTGACACGGTTTCTTTTGGCCAACGACCTTAGAAGAGGCCAAGGAATTAGTCCAAAAATGCAAAGGGTGCCAGAAGTTCCGCTCCAAGCCGCATCAGCCGGCTTCTGCACTCAAGACCATCCCCATTGCCTGGCCTTTCGCAGTTTGGGGCCTAGACATGGTGGGACCATTCAAGACAGCACGAGGTGGCTTAACTCACTTAATTTTCGCGGTGGACAAGTTCACCAAGTGGATAGAAGCAAAGCCAATCAAGAAACTAAATGGTCCGACTGCCGTGACTTTCATCTCCGACATCACAATTCGGTACGGCATACCACACAGCATCATCACCGACAACGGCACGAATTTTGCCAAAGGCGCCTTGGCCCGTTTCTGTGCGACACAGGGCATCCGACTGGACCTAGCATCCGTCGCCCATCCATATTCAAACGGCCAGGTCAAGTGAGCAAACGGCCTCATCCTGTCCGGCTGCTGGCTCGACGAGTTGCCAGCCGTCCTCTGGAGTCTGCGCATGACTCCAAACAAGTCAACCGGCTTCACGCCTTTCTTCCTCGTCTACGGTGTTGAAGCCGTCATCCCAACGAACATAGAGTTCGATTCCCCGCGAGTCACCATGTACACCGAGGAAGAAGCAGAAGAAGCACGACAAGACGGCGTCGACCTGCTGGAAGAGGGCCGGCTGTTGGCACTCAGCCGGTCCAGCATCTACCAGCAGAGCCTGCGCAGATACTACAACAGGAAGGTCAGGCCGAGATCTTTCCAGGAGGGCGACCTCCTGCTCCGACTAATCTAGCGAACAGCCGGCCAGCACAAGTTGTCGGCGCCTTGGGAAGGCCCCTTCATCATCAGCAAAGTGCTGGGCAATGACTCCTACTACCTGATCGACGCTCAGAATCCCCGAGCACGCAAGAGGGACGACACCGGCAAAGAGACAGAGCGGCCATGGAATGCAAATCTCCTCCAAAAATTTTACAGTTAAACGCAGTATGTATCACACTACCTTTTGTATTAAAAGTACCAAGACTTCGGGCCCCCCGAGAAGAGCTCGGGGACTGCCCTCTTTTATCTATATGATAAGAAATATGCCTTCGAGTATATTACTCTTTGTTATGCCACTTGGCACCGGTTTCGACTAGTCAGCCCGGGGACTTGCCGTCCTACGCTATGAAATGCTTCCTGCAGCCGGACAAGTAGTGTGTGGCGTCTAAGCCGTCTCCTGCCAGAAGCCGCGGCTCGCAGAGCGACTGTCTGGTGGGCAGGAGTAAGGAAGAATGGGCGTCCACATGAAAAATGGCTAAGGACTCAAAGCATAAACATAGCTTAAGGCCGGCTTCCAGCCTTTTTTCGCAAACTAACTCTTGAATAGTCGGCTTGCCACGTTCTATCCGACTTGTTAAACAACTCTAAAAACGGCTAAGTACTCGCCTTCCCAAAGTGACCAAGAATTTGATCCAGCAGCAGTCCACAGAGCGGCTGTCCGACTGACAAAGACGGCAACTGAGGGAAGACGGCAAAGGAAAAAGTCAAAAGAGCAATGAGCAAGAAAAGATAGAAGTCGGATGAATATTTACATAACAAAGGCCCTTGGCCAAATCTTCGAGCAGAATTTCAAAATACACCCCGCGGGTGGAATTGTGCGAATTAACAAGTTCTTCAAAGACTATTAGAACAGATAAAACAAAGACAAGGTGGCAGCCTAGGGGGCGGCAGACGGGTTTGGAGGATCGGAGGAGACGGCGGTGTTGGATGTTGGGGCGGCCGGCTGGGCGGTCTCGGCTTGATCACCTCCGGCGGCACTCTGCTCGGGCGGGCATGGCTCGTTGCTGGAGGCGTGGTCGAGCTGAGGCTGGCCGTCCGCTCCGTCGTCCGGTGCCTCCGTCTCGCTTCCGTCCTCCGCCTCTTCTTCCTCCTCGACGCTGGAGCCGATCACGTCTGCCGAGTCCTCGCCGTAGTCAGGGTTCAGCCCAAACCACTCCGGCGGTACCTCCCCGCCGTCTTCAGCCCGCTCGGGGACAAAGATGCCGGTGTCGGTGTACTCGGCGGTCGCCGCCGCACGCTTGACAAGGGCGTCTTCCGCGGCTGCCAGCTCCGGCTGGGCCTCTGACCGGAGTGTGGCCAGCCGGTCTAGGTCCAGCCCCGGATACCACGCCTTGACGAATTCCAAGGCTCGGCGCACTCCGGCCCGGGTCGAGGAACCCTTCCAGGCCTCAAGACGGCCAGCCGCGACCTCCAGCCAGTCGGCAGTCCGACTGGAGTGCGCGGAGCCAGCACGTCTGGCCACAGGGCGGCGATCGCTTGGGCGCCGACACGTTGAAGCCGACGCAACATCTGGTGGGCCGGCCGCAGGTGAGCCCCAATGCTCAGAATATGCTTGTCAAGGGTCCGAGGGGCATCAGCGGCGATCTCCGCGCCATCCGCCCTCCGCTCCTCATGGTCGGCCTTGATAGCTTGAATGGCGGCCTGCGAGTGGCCGGGGAAGAAGTCTGCCAAGACGGAAAGAATGAAGAACAAGTCAAAAAACCAGGAGTCGGCTCAACCTATAGTCGGCGGCGTGAAGAAGGAAAGCAAAGAAGCTCACCGTCGACGAGATCCTCAATCTCGTGGAAGCCGGAGGCCAGCATTGCCTCCTTGTTAGTCTAGGAGGAGCGCTGGCTCGCGAACTCGGCCGGGAGGGTGGCCTCCGCCTCTTCCGCCTCCTTCTGCGTCTTCTTAAGCAGCTACTTCTGCTCTGCCAATTGTGCGGCCAGCAGATCACGCTCTGCGGCGAGCTTGCTGCATTCCTCCCCCTTAGCGCGCAACGCGGAGTTGGCTTCGCTCAGCTGTTGTTGAAGAGTGGCGTTGGCCTCTGAAGAGAAAGAAGAAAGAAGGCGTTAAGTCATCAACGAAGAAGGTCGCTGGGGAGTTCCGGCCCGACTGCTCAGCAGTTGGCCCAAATCTCGGGGACTACAGTCCGCGGGTGCGCCAGCGCGCCCCCGAAAAGAAGAAAAAGGACTCACTCCGGCTCTCCGACAAGTCGGCGGTCCACTTGCCCAGCTCTTCAACGTTGCGGTTGAAGGCGGTGACACAGAGGTTGTGATAGTCCTGCAACAAGTATTTCAGACAAAGGTTAGTACCCGGAACTCACCAATTGGAGTTCCGGGTTGCCTGCTCAGCAGCCGGCCCAAAACTCGGGGACTACACCCAGTGGGTGGGCTGGTGCCCCCACAGAGAGGAACAAGAAAACAGGGACAAAGGAGAAAGCATACCCGGATGGCTGCCCGCGACGCCAGGTGCGCCTTGGTGCAGTTTTGGATGGCGTCGCTCTCATCTCGCAGCTTCGTCTCGACATCCAGAAGCGCCTGGTTCAGCGGGCCCATGCCGCCTCCTCGCACCCACCCAATGGGCGCGGCGCTCGTAGCTTCGGCGTATGGAATCATCGAGCTAGCGGTGCCGGTCTCCAAGGGGCGTGGCGTCGAAGTCGCCTTCTCAAGACGGCGACGCGTTGGTGAGCCGACTTGAAGGAGTAGCCTTGCCACGGCCTCGTCTTCAGTTGGCGGCAAGGGCGGATCCGCCGGCTGTTTGCCTTGCAAGCTCCTAGACAGTGGCGGGGGCGGCAGTGGTGGCGCGACCGCGTCCGGCATGGGGGCTTCGTCGCCGCCTCTCTCCACGATCGGGAACTCGCCGCCGGCTTCCCCTGACTGCCCCGTGAACTCCGGGGGCGGCGGCGCAGAGTTCAGAGGGGTGACGAACACCGCCGACCACCGGGGCGCGACTTCCTTAGCCGGCCGCTTTGCCGCAGCGGTGGCCTCGGCCGCCTCCAGCTTCTTCAAGGCGGAGGCCTCCGCCCTCTCGGCCTCCGCTTTCTCCCAGCGGGCGGCCTCGTCCTCCTCGCGCTTCTCCTGCGCGTTCCGCTCCGTCGCCTCCCGATGGTGGGCGGCAGGGTCAATCTGCCGAGTGGTGGCAGACGTCTCCACCGACCCCATAACGGAGGCGGCGGCAACCCTCTCAAGAGTGAGGGGAGCTCTGAGGCAAGAAAAGCATATGAAAAACTCAGACAAGATCAACAAAGAGAAAATAAAGATAAGGGACGGAGGCGCTTATGCAGAGACCAGCGGCGGCTTCTTCACTTCCTTGCGGAAGCGGTTGGCTTTCGCGGCTGCCTCTTCCGCTTGGTTGCGACGGCCGCTCCCTTGAACTTCTTCGACCGGCCACCAAGTGTACTCGGCCCGGCCCGGCGCTTCTTCGCACCGCCTTGAGCGTCCAAGCCAGCGGAGGAACTCGCGCTTGGCTGGCCAGCCTTTGGCTGGTGGCGCGGGGCGACTTCTCCCTCAGCCTCGTCGTCAGGCCAGTCGGCGAAAGTGGCCGAAGGCCTGGAGCCGCCTGCTTCTCCTCCTCCTCCCTTGGCGTCAGCCTCCATGGCCGCCGCCCCCAAGTCAGGATCGTCGATGTCGCTCTCCGCCTGATCGGGGACAAACTGACGAGCCGGCCCCGCGGTGCCGGCCGAAGGAGGGACGAGAGGGTTCTGATTCAAAACAAAAACGATCAGACTTGACAAGTCGGACTCGGCAACAGAAGAAATAGAAGAAGAAGGAAGACGACTTACAATAGGCGGGGGTTGGCGCGCAAATATGGCTCCTTGCCGAACCGCCAGTCCACCGAGAGACCGCAGTTCACGATGTAGTTCACCGTGTTCGCCACCTCCGCGTGAGGCATTTCCTTGGAGCACATGCGACTCGGGTCCCGATGACCGCTCATCTGGCAGATCAGGTGAGGTCGGCCTTGGAGTGGGAGGACTCGGCACGCCACGAAGGCGGCCAGCAAGTCGGCCCCGGTCAAGCCCTCCGACTGCGTCAGCACTCGGAGTCGCGCGGCGGCGGTGGCACCAGCGGGAGACAGCGTCTTGGCTCGGTGTGACCAGCTGGGGAGCCTTCCAGCCGGCGCGCCGGCTTCGTAAGCCGGCAGGTTATCCCAGTTGCCTTCTGGGGTGACGTTCTTCACATAAAAATAGGACCGCTGCCACATCTTCACTGATTTAATCAGTGCGATGGTGGGAAACGGATTGTCGGCCACTGATCTCCACATCGCGATAAATGCACCGCACTGGGCCGGCACGCCGGCAATGTGTGTGCCGAGCATGGACTGGAAGAACTCACCCCAGAGCTCGATTGTGGGGAGAACGCCGAGGAAGCCTTCGCACAGGGTGGCGAAGGCAGCCAGCAGCACCACTGTGTTCGGAGTAAGGTGGTGCGGCTGGAGCCCATGGAACTCCGAGAAGGAGTGGAAGAAGCTGCTCGCCGGCAGCCCCAGGCTGCACATAAGGTGCGAGTGGAATATGACCCGCTCGCCCTCCTCCGGTGCCGGCGATATTTCCCCCACTGGCGCGAGGCGGACCCGCACTAAGTCCCTGCCGGGCAGCCGCCATGTCTGGCGGAGGATCTCGATGTTGTCGTCATCAGCCTCGGAGCCATTCCACACTCCGGAGTGTATAGCAGGAGGCGCGGTGGTGGAGGAAGAGCTCATCGTTGCGGGTGCGGCGTGGTTTGGAGCAGCGGCGGCGAGAGGAAGAAGAAGCAAGAAGGAGCGAAAGGGAGTGGGGAGAATGGGCGCGCGTGCTTCGCCGCCCCCACCCCTCGCCTACTTGTAGGCTCGTGGGCTGAGAAGCCGAGGGGGCGGTCGTGGGATTAACTGCGCCCGGGACCCCACGACCCCCACGATTTACCACACGAAGTTACCACATGCAATCACCGCGCGGGAACCCCAACCGTCCGCACGGCCACAACGGATCCGTTCGCATGTCGAGGCACGGTAGTGGCAGGAACCGCCTGTAGGCATGTCCCGTCGCGCGCGTGGGTGAGCAGACTAGCTCAGCCACATGGCGCCTCACGACGGGTCCACCACGGGCCGCAACCCGGAAGCTTATCAGGAACGCCGCCTGAACTCCGCCGCGACGTTCAAACTTTTTTAGGGGCAAGTCGGCCTTGAGCAAGTCCGACTCCAACTAGTCGGCTTGACAGAGGACGGCTAGCGAGGCCCAGATCCAACCGCCGAATAGAAGAAACTGTTAAGGCTCCTCGACATGTCGCCCTCAGAGCCTCACCAGCTTTGGGGACTATTGTCGGAGTAATGGGCCACGGGTAGGCTAACCCAGGCCCAGAACCTTTCAAGACATTGAGGCAGACTGCGCCCCTCGAGACCCCAGGACGAAGAGCCACCCTCTGAGAGTCGGCGGTGAGGCAGCCGACTGCCCACTCACGGCCGAGTCCCCGGGACGACTTCAGGATAAGCCGACTCCTGACTGGCGACTTCCAGAGAAGCCGACCTTGGGGAGTCGGCCCGCGACGCCAACAACCCCCATGCCCTCATAAAGAGGGACGGGACGGGGAGTGGCCATAGTAAGGTCCACTCCCACCCCTTTTCCAAGGGCAGGCGTGGCTACAGTATGCCGTACCCGCAGATATCTCCGCGTGGTGCGACACTATTGCCATGCCGGCCCTGACGTCAGCCCTAGAGGGCGGAGTCCGGTGCCCACGACGGCCTGCCGGTACGACCCAAGGGTGATGGGTCCCACCAGTCGGCGGGCGTATGAAAGACGGCGAGAGCACCACCAGTCGGCCCGGATGGGAGTCGGCCACCAGGAGTCGGCCGGCCCCTCCCACGGGCCCCACGCGCCATTAATCAGACATGACAGGTAGTGGCCATAGTGATCGCCCGCCAGACGGCGGAGCTGTCGCCACGACCTCATGACCGAGCCTGCGTCATTAGAGGCACGCCTACAGTAATCTACAGCCGGCAAGACCCGCCCACGGCGGACGCGGCCTGTCGGCTCCGTACCAAGCCAGTCGGTGGGGCCCACCAGTCAGCGGGCCCCAGGAGTCGGCGGATAAGACGGCGGCCAGAGAGACTGACGGCTGGGCCCGTGCCCAGCCGGATTACCATTGTACCCCTGGGAGGTAGGCCTATATAAACCCCCCAGGGCATCCATGCAAAGGGTTGGAATCGATTAGCACTAGACCAGGTCATATAGGAAGGAGAGAGCTAGCCTTGCCTTCTCCTACCTCCAGGAAACAGCTCGAGGAGCAACCGTGTAAACACTTTGCCATAGTGATCATGCGGAGACCCCGCAGAGCAGCAGTAGGGGTATTATCTCCCCGGAAAGCCCTGAAGCTGGGTAAGATTCGCCGGCGTGCATGCGTTCGCCTTATCCCGTTTCCAGGCACCGGCGACGTTCTACTCGCCCCCACCATGATAAGCCATCCTTTGGCATATGTCGCACCCAAACCCCGACAGTACGAATACACAAGGTTTCCAAACTTTCCCTTTTACATACTTAATTAAGGACGCTAAAAATTCCTGAACGTTCAGTTTTTATCATTTGCGTCCCAAAACTAATGAGATCGCCTTACGAAACAAAAATTACACTCCTCCTAAAAGCCACGGCGCTCGCAGGAGCGCTTGCAGCGCGCCACGAGTGCCCTGGTGCGCTGCCATTTCCCGGCGCGCTGACACAATGCCTCTTCCTCAGCCTCACAACTCGCGAGGTGCTGATTGGCGGCTTGCCGGCGGGCGAGCGCGATCTCACCGGTGTGGTGATCCGGCGCCAACAGGTACTCCTCCTCGCTAGAAGCGTGCACCCGGTCCATGTACCGCCAAGCGTAGATGAAGCGCTTGGGCCTGACTGCACTCAGGGCGTCGGCACGGGCATCCTCCGCCACCCTCACGGCCCTTGCACGAGCCTTCTGCCAAAGAGCCAATTGCCTGACTCTCTCGGACGCGACATAGGCCTCCCAGGCAGCTTGTTCCGCGGTGCGCTTCTCTTCCTCGGCCTTCTTCTCCGCCTCTATTTTGGCGCGCTCTGCTGGAGGCAAGGCCTCCCAGTAGGCGACATCCATTTCTTTCCAAAGCTCCTCAAGGCTGGGGGGGCTCGATGGGCGGCGTGGCGTTCTCCTCATAGCGGGGAGCCGACGCGTCCTCCGACGCGCGTGCTGGCGAGATTGGGAACGCCGACCCGTCCACCTCAACGCGTCGCGGCGAGGAGTGGAACGCCTATGCGTACTCCTCAACTAGTGGCGGCGAGGAACGGAACGGCGATGCGTCGCGTCGCGGCGAGGAGCGGAATGCCGACGCGTCCTCCTCGACTAGTGGCAGCGAGGAACGGAACGGCGACGTGTCGCGTAGCGGCAAGGAGCGGAACACTGACGCGTCCTCCTTGACTAGTGGCGGCGAGGAACGGAACGGCGACGCGTGACCGTCCATGCGGTGCAGCGAGGGGCTCCTAGGGCTTGGGAGGGTCGATGCCATGGTGGTCGATGTGAGAGGGAGGGGAGGAGATAACGATGAATGTGAATGTGAGGGGGAGGAGATAGCGATGTCGTGGGAGGCGCAGTATTTATAGCGAGCAATGGCACACCTACGTAAGATATGGACTGAGCTGCACTAACTTAACTGCCGGTCCAGTGGCCAGACCCCTGTTGGGCCCATATGTCAGTGACCGAATGCACCTGTAGTTAAGTAACAGCTACGTGGGCATATTTGTTGGAGTAAATTACGGGGGAGCGAAGGGGTGGAAATATTGCTGGTCACAACGGATTGGACGAGCGTGGGGGGAGGAGAGTCATGCATGCAGATTTTTTCACATGGGGTGGAGTGGTGGGACCGCCGGAGGAAGAATGAGAGTTTGGGCATATTGTTTCCACACATGGAGAGGAAAAGATTTGGAGACGAACAGGCTTCCTGCAGGTATGGGGAACGGTGCATAATAAGTCATCTTGCATGCCGGGCTAGGTATAGTCTCAAGTCATTAAAAACAAACATGCCCCACACATGTTCATATTTCAAGGTGCACTAAATTATTCCATGCGATGATTAAGGCTGGCCATAATGGTGGTATCTTAGCTGGTATCATGCACACGGGAATAGCAAACATGCTGATGTGGCAAAGAATTAAAGAAGAGAGGGGGTGTCGGAGTAATGGGCCACGGGTAGG
This sequence comes from Triticum urartu, assembly GCF_056163025.1. Lineage (NCBI taxonomy): Eukaryota > Viridiplantae > Streptophyta > Magnoliopsida > Poales > Poaceae > Triticum > Triticum urartu. The sequence goes on along the minus strand of NC_141876.1, from coordinate 66,833,302 downwards.
CCAATCCGAGGCCCATGACCTTTCAAGACATCGGGGCAGGCTGCGCCCCTCAAGACCCCAGGACAAAGAGCCGCCTCCTGAGGAGTCGACGGCAAGGCGGCCGACTGCCCGCTCACGGTCGAGTCCCAGGGACGACTTCCAGAGAAGCCGGCTTTGGGGAGTCGGCCTGCGACTCTAACAAACCCCACCACCTCATAAAAGGGGATGAGGCAGGGGCGTGGCTACAGCAAAACCCACCTCCGCCCCTCACCAAGGGCAGGCATGGCCACAGCACGCCGTACCCCGGAAGATCTCCGTGCGGCATGGCACTGTTGCCATGCCGGCCCTGACATCAGCACCGCAGGGCCAAATCCCGCACCCATGACGGCTTGTCTGTACGGCCTGGAGGCAGCAGGGCCCGCCACTCAGTGAGACCTCGGGAGACAGCGGGAGAACCACCAGTCGGACCCATCGGGAGTCGGCCGAGCCCTCCCCCGGGGCCCACGCGCCATTAATCAAGATGAGATGGGGAGTGGCAATAGTGATCGCCCGCTAGGCGGCGGGGCTGTTGCCATGACCTCATGATCAAGCCCACGTCATCAGAAGTACGGCTACAGTAATCAGCAGCCGGCAAGACCCGCCCGCGGCGGACGCGGCCTGTCGGCTCCGTACCCGGCCAATCGGCAAGGCCCGCCAGTCGGCGGGCCCTAGCGGTCAACAGAGAAGACGGAGGCCAGAGACACTGACGGCTGGGCCCGCGCCCACCCGGATTACCATTGTACCCCTGGGGGGTAGGCCTATATAAACCCCCAGAGCACCCATGCAAAGGGTTGGAACCCATTAGCTCTAGACCAGATCATATAGAAGGGAGAGAGCTAGCCTTGCCCTCTCCTACCACCAGAAAACAGCTCAAGGAGCAACCGTGTAAACACTTTGGCCATAGTGATCATGCGGAGACCCCGCAGAGCAGTAGTAGGGGTTTTATCTCCCCGAAGAGCCCCGAAGCTGCGTAAGATTCGTCGGCGTGCATGCCTTCGCCTCATCCCGTTTCTAGGCACCGGCGACGTTCTACTCGCCCCCACCATGATAAGCCATCCGTTGGCATATGTCGTACCAAACCCCCGACATTTGGCGCCCACCGTGGGGCGTGGTGCACCGCCGTCCGGAGATCTATTCTGGACGGGAACCCTTTTCCTCCCTGGCGAGTGCAGCCAGCCTGGCACGCCAGATGGAGTTTGCGCCGACGCGCTAAGCGGCGTGGAGATCGCCTGCGCGGTCAGCTCCTTGGCAAAACTCGTCGGCGAGGTCCGCCTCTCCAACGAACCTGCATCCAACGCAGGCACGGATGGCCCCGAGAACCTCCCCGCGGGCCTCCTCGATCAACTCCACGTTTCCGGCGAGCCTGCCGTAGACTTGGAGTCCGTAGGCTCCACCGACCCGATGCTGGTCGACTCGGACACCGCGTCGCTCGACGCGATCCCCACCAATGTGATGGTCTACGACGAACCTCTCCCCCACGCAGAGAGCGACGGAAGCACCGTCACTGAGGTGCTAGTCATCAGTCATGACGAGTTCCCCGGCGGAGGAGCGCCCGACTCACTCGGCGCGGCGCTGCAAGACCTAACTGCGCCTATTCTGGAAGACGCTGACGCGGAGACGTTGGAGGCGTGCCGCCTTCAGCTCGTTGAAGGCGCGAAGAAGCTGGCCAGCATGAGGCGCTTGTCAGAATCCTACCAGCGGGAGATGGATCGCGCTGTCGGCGGCTCGCCGGCCCCGGCAGAGCCCAGCCGCCTTGGCGCGGTCCGGCAGCGCGGCGTAGCCATCGCCAACCTGTTTGGGGCAAGCCGCCCTGTGTATGCTACACCAGCAGAGAACATCCGAGCCGCCCAGGCAGCGGCGGATGAGCTGGACAATTTCGAGGGCGAAGAACGCCGCCTCAGGATGGAGCGAGTCCAACGGCTTCTCAATGCGGCCGCCGCGCAGAACGAGGCCGGCTGCCGCACGGAGGCGCCTCAACGGCCCAACGACAACCTTCACCGAGACCAAGGCGCGACCTCTCGGACGCCGACTGGCGGTTGCCGAGGAAGAAGATACAAGGAGCCGACTGTCAGCCACAGTCGGACTCGCATTACCATAGAGCGCGACCGAGACGGCCGCCCAACGGCAGTGGAACAACGGGACGACTGTCCGCCTCCCCCTCCCCGCAAGGAGAGGCGAGTCTCCCTGCCGCCTGTTGACCATCTGACTCTCGGTGACCGCCTTGGCCGCCGAGAGGGAGTTGGAGAGAACGACGCCCGCCATCGGATCGACTGACTCCATCGATCCTTAGCACTGGAAGAAGAAGACGAGCTGGGTCCGCCTTGTTTCGGGCCCCACATTCGGGACGAGCCCTTTCCCAGAGGGTTCACGCTCCCAAGAGACACGCCCAAGTATACCGGCTCCGTGAAGCCGGAAGACTGGCTAGTCAACTACTCCACGGCTATCAGCATAGCAAACGGCAACAAGCATGTCGCCGTAAAGTACGTTCCGCTCATGCTCCAGGGCATGGCACGGACATGGCTGAACAGCCTAAAACCCCGCAGCATCAACAGCTGGGTCGACTTCACCGAAGCGTTCATCCGCAACTTCACCAGCACGTACAAGCGTCCTCCCAAGCCTCGTCGGCTCTCCTTGTGCGTGTAAGGCCCCGACGAGTCGACTCGCGATTACCTCACGCGTTGGGCCAAGCTCCGAAACTCCTGCGAGGGCGTGCACGAGGTGCAGGCCATCGAGTACTTCACGGCTGGGTGCAGAGAAGGCACCCTCCTCAAGCACAAGCTCCTTTGCGACGAGCCAGAAACCCTCGACGAGCTGCTGATCATAGCGGACAAGTACGCCACGGCCGACTCCTCCATGAAGGCAGAAATTCAAATCAGCACGACTGGCAAAGTGGCTCCTCAAGCTCCAAGAACTCCGGCGGCAGACGCCGGCCGGTGACAACAGCAGGGCGACAACAAGCGCGAGGCCCCGCAGCCGGCTTCCAGTAGCCGGCAGGTTGCGACCGTTGAAGCCCAACAGCCAGAAGAGCAGCCCCCGCCCAGGTGACAGAAAGGCGGCAAGCCAAACTGGTTGCCGGCCTTCTCCTATGAGTAGACCTTGGATGGACCTTGCAAGTTCCACAGTGGCGCAAAGCCGTCGAATCACACCACCTGGAAGTGCCACTGGCTCACCAGGATCGCCAAGGGAGACGGCCTCCTGCCTCCCGCGCCTGCTGGGCAGCCGCCTCCGCCCCAGCAGCCGGCAGTCAGGCCAGTCGGCGCAGTACAAGACGAATACCCTGAAGAGCATGGAGCCTATGTGGTGTTCACGAGTGTGGCTGATGATCGATGCAGCAGGCGGCTGCAGCGACAAGAGGTGAACGCGGTAGCGTCGGAGACGCCAGAGTTCATGCACTAGTCTAAGAAGTCCATCAGCTGGAGCAGAGCTGACCACCCAGAGGTGATGCTGAGTCCGGGCTCCTACGCCTTGGTCCCTGACGCCACCTTTGCTACGGACAAACAAGCCGCGCGTTTCTCACGAGTTCTGATAGACGGGGGCAACAGCATCAATATCCTATACAAGGACACCATGGAGAAGTTAGGAATCAAGCAAAGACAACTTCAGAACAGCCGAACTGTGTTCCACGGCATTGTTCCTGGGCTTTCCTGCTAGCCAATCGGAAAGATCCTGATGGACGTCCTCTTTGGGGACAAAGATCACTTCCATAGAGAGCCCGTTTGGTTTGAGGTGGTGGATCTTGAGAGCCCATACCATGCGCTGCTTGGCCGACCTACCTTGGCCAACTTCATGGCGGTCCCCCACTACGCCTACCTCAAGATGAAGATGCCCAGTTCCAAGGGAATTCTGACTGTGGCTGGCGACTACCGGAAGTCATCCGCTTGCGCAGCAGAGAGCAGTCGGCTGGCCGAATCCTTGGTAATCGCGGCTGAGAAGCGGCTCCTTGAGCGAGTTGTGGCGATGGCTGGCAAGCAGCCTGAGGTGTCGCCCGACCCAAAAGAGTCGGAGACTGAGGGTTCGTTCAAGCCAGGGAAGAGACAAAGAAGATACCATTGGACTCGGAGCACCCAGAGAGGTACGCCGTGGTAGGTGCAAACCTCGACAGCAAATAGGAAGGCGAGCTCGTCGATTTCCTCCGTGAGAATCGAGACATCTTTGCATGGTCCCCCAAGGACATGCCAGGTGTACCGACGGAATTCGCCGAGCACAAGTTACATGTCCGATCTGATGCAAAGCCGGTCAGACAGCCCATGCGCCGCTTATCAGAAGAGAAGAGAAGAGTTGTCGGAGAAGAGATATCCCGACTCGTAGCAGCCGGCTCCCCACGAGTCACCATGTACACCGAGGAGGAAGCAGAAGAAGCACGGCAAGACGGCGTCGATCTGCTGGAAGAGGGCCGACTGTTGGCACTCAGCCGGTCCAGCATCTACCAGCAGAGCCTGCACCGATACCACAACAGGAAGGTCCGGCCAAGATCTTTCCAAGAAGGAGACCTTGTGCTCCGGCTGATCCAGCGAACAGCCGGCCAGCACAAGCTGTCGACGCCTTGGGAAGGCCCTTTCATCATCAGCAAAGTACTGGGCAACGATTCCTACTACCTGATCGACGCTCAGAAGCCCCGAGCACGCAAGAGGGACGACTCCGGCAAGGAGGCAGAGCGGCCATGGAATGCAAATCTCCTCCGGAGATTTTACAGTTGATGCAGTATGTACCACGCTACCTTTTGTATTAAAATACCAAGACTTCGGGCCCCCCGAGGCGAGCTCGGGGACTGCCCTCTTTTGTGTGTATGATAAAAATTATGACGGCGAGTATGTTAATCCTTTTTATGTCGTTTGGCACCGGGCTCGACAAGTCGGCCCGGGGACTTGCCGCCTTGCACTATGAAATGCTTCCTGCAGTCGGACAAGTAGTGTGAAAACGCCTAAACCGTCTCCTGTCAGAAGCCGCAGCTTGCAGAGCGACTGTACGGTGGGCAGCAGTAAGGTAGAATGGGCATTCGCATGAAAAATGGGTAAGGACTCAAAGCATAAAACATAGCTCAAGACAGCTTCCAGCCTTTCTCGCAAACCGACTCTCGGATAGTCGGATTGCCGTCTTCTATCTAACTTGATCAAAAAATCTTGAAAACGGCTAAGTACTTGCTTTCCCAAAGTAGCCTAGCACTTGATCCAGTGACAGTCCGCACAGCAGCTGTCCGATTGGCAAGGCAGGCAGCTAAGAGAAAGCGGCAAAGGAAAGAAGACAAAAGAACAATGAGCAAGAAAAGATAGATATATATATATTTACATAACATAGACCCTTGGCCGAATTGTCGAGTAGAGGTTCAAAATACACCCCGCGGGTGGAATTGTGCGAATTAACAAAGTTCTTCAAAGACTACTGAAGCAGACAAAACAAAGATACAGCGGTAGCATAGGAAGCAGCAGATGGACTCGGAGGGTAGGAGGAGGCGCCAGCGCCAGGCGTCGGGGCGGCCAGCTGGCTAGTCTCGGCTTGATCGCCTCCGGCAGCAGTCGGGTCGGTTGCACGCGGCTCGTTGCTAGAGGCACGGTCGAGCTGAGGCTGGCCGTCTGCTCCGTCTTCTGGTGCCTCCGCCTCGCCCTCTTCCTCGACGCTGGAGCCAATGACCTCCGCCGAGTCCTCGCCGTAGTCTGGGTTCATCCCAAACCACTCCGGCGGTACCTCCTCGCCATCTTCAGACCGCTTGGGGACGAAGATGCTGGTGTCGGTGTACTCAGCGATCGCCGCAGCACGCTTGACGAGGGCGTCTTCCGCGGCCGCCAGCTCCGGCTGGGCCTCCGACCGAAGCGTGGCCAGCCGGTCTAGGTCCGGCCCCGGATACCATGCCTTGACGAACTCCAAGGCCCAGCATGCTCCAGCTCGGGCCGAAGAGCCCTTCCAGGCCTCAAGACGACCAGCCGCGACCTCCAGCCAGTCGGCCATCAGGCTAGGGGTGCGCGGAGCCTGCATATCCGGCCACAGGGCAGCAATCGCCTGGGCACCGACATGCTGAAGCCGGCGCAGCATCCGGTGAGCCAGCCGGAGGCGAGCCTCGATGCTCAGGATGTGCTCGTCAAGAGTTCGGGGGGCATTGACGGCAATCTCTGCGCCCTCCGCCCTCCAACCTTCATGGTCAGCCTCGATGGCTTGGATGGTGGCCTGTGACTGCCCAGGGAAGAAGTCTGCAAAGATGTGAAGAAACGAAGAAGCTAGTCAAAAACCAGGAGTCGGCACGACATAAATCGGCAGCTCGAAGAAAGAAAATAAAGAGACTCACCATCAACGATGTCTTCAATCTCGTGGAAGCCGGAGGACAGCAGCGCCTCCTTGTCAGACCAGGAGGAACGCTCGCTCGCGAACTCGGCCAAGAGGGCGGTTTCCGTCTCCTCCGCCTCCCTCTGCGACTTCACAAGCAGCTCCTTCTGCTCTACCAATTGAGTGGCCAGCAGATCACGCTCCGTGGCGAGCTTGCTGCACTCCTCGTCTTTGGCGCGCAAAGCGGAGTTGGCGTCTATCAGCTGCTGTTGAAGAGCAGCGTTGGCCCCTGAGAAGAAGAAAGAAAGAAGGCGTCAAGCCACCAGTAAAGAAGGTCGCCGGGGAGATCCTACCCGACTGCTCAGCAGTCGGCCCGAATCTCGGGGACTACAGCCCGCGGGTGCGCCAGCGCGCCCCCGCGAAGAAGGAAAAGGACTTACTCCAGCTCTCCGAAAGATCGGCGGTCCGCTTGCCCAGCTCTTCAATGTTACGGTTGAAGGCAGTGACGCGGAGGTTGTGGTAATCCTACGACGAACGTTTCAGACAAAAAGTTAATACCCAAAGTTCATCAATTGAAGTTCTTGGCTGCCTGCTCAGCAGCCAGCCCGAAACTCGGGGACTACACCCAGTGGGTGCGCTGGCGCGCCCCCACAGAGAGGAACAAGAAAAACAAAGGCCAAAAGGAAAAACATACCCGGACGGCTGCCCGCGACGCCAGGTACGCCTTGGTGCAATTCTGGAGAGCGTCGCCCTCGGCACGAAGCTTCGCCTGGACGTCCAGAAGCGCCTGGTTCAATGGCCCTGTGCCGCCTCCTCGCACCCACCCAATGGGTGCGGCTCTCGTCGCCTCGGCGTCTGGGATCGCCGAGCTGGCAGCGCCGGTCTCTAGGGGATGGGGCGCCGAGGTCGCCTTCTCCAGACGGCGGCGCGTTGGCGAGCCGACTTGGAGGAGTAGCCTCGCCACGACCTCGTCTTCGGTCGGCGGCACCAAAGGGCCCGCCGGCTGCTCGCCCTGCGCACCTTAAGACGGCGGCAGAGGCGGCGGCGGAACGTTCGCATCCGGTGTACAGGGGTCGCCGCCCTCCCCCTCCACGACGGGGTTCTCCCCACCGGCTTCCCCAGTCTGCCCCGTGAACTCTGGAGGCGGCGGCGCAGAGTTCAATGGGGTGACGAGCACTGCCGACTGGCCGCGCGCGGCTTCCTCAGCCTGCTGCTTCACCGCGGCGGCGGCTTCGGCCTCCGCTAGTTTTTTTTAGCGGAGGCCTCCGCCCTGTCGGCCTCCGCCTTCTCTAGGTGGAGGGCCTCTTCTTCGTTGCGCTTCTCCTGCGCATTCCGCTCTGTCGCCTCCCGGAGGTCAGCAGCGGGGTCAATCCGCCAAGTGGTGGCGGACGTCTCCGCTGACCCCATGACGGAGGCAGCGGTGACCCTCTCAAGAGAGAGGGGAGCCCTGAAGCAAGAGGGGAAAGCAGAGACTCAGACAAATCATGAAGAAAGAATAAAACTTTGAAGACAGAATACTTACGCGGAGACCAACGGCGGCTTCTTCACTTCCTTACGGAAGCGGATGGCCTTCGCGGCCGCCTCGTCCCACCGGGTCACCGCAGCCGAACCCTTGGGCTTCTTGGGCCGACTGCCAAACAAGGTCGGCACGGCCCTGCGCTTCTTCCCGCCGCCCGGAGCGCCCGGCGCGACAGAAGAGCCCGTGCCAGGCTGGCTGGTTCCTGGCCGATGGCGAGGGGCGACATCTCCCTCGGCGTCGTCGTCAGGCCAGTCGGCGAAGGTGGCCGAGGGCCTGAAGTCGCCTGCTGTTCCTCCTCCTCCCTCGGCGTCATCTTCCAGAGCCGCTGCCCCCAGATCGGGGTCGTCAACGTCGCTCTCCGCCCGGTCGGCAAGGAACTCGCGGGCCGGCCCTGAGGTGCTGGCTGGTGGGTGGAGGAGGGGATTCTAACCAAAGCCGACTGGTCAAAACAAAACTCGGCAAGAAGAAGACAATCCAAAGAAAGAAAAGAAAGGTGACTCACCATGGGCGGGGGGTTGGCGCGGGAGTACGGCTCCTTGCTGAATCGCTAGTCCTCCAGGAGCCTGCTGTCCGAGAGATAGTTCACCATGAAGGCCACCTCTTCGTGAGGCATGTCCTTGGTGCACATCTGACTCAGGTCGCGGTGTCCGCTCATCTGGCATATCATATGAGGGCGGCCTTGCAGTGGGAGAACTCGGCGCGAAACGAAGGCGGCCAGCAGATCCGGACCAGTCAGACCCTCTGACTGCGTCAGCACTCGGAGTCGCGTGATGGCGCCGGCTCCCGCAGGCGTTAGCGACTTGGCCCGATACGACCAGTTGGGCTGTCGCCCAGCCGGCGGGCCGGCTTCGAAAGCCGGCAAGTTGACCCAGTCTCCCCTCGCGGAGGCGTTCTTGACGTAGAAGTAGGATCTTTGCCACATCTTCACCGACTTGATCAGCGAGATGGAGGGGAAGGGATTGTCGGCCCCCGACCTTCGCACGACGATGAAAGCGCCGCACTGAGCGGGCACGCCCGCAGCCTGGGTGCCGAGCTTGGAGAAGAAGAACTCCCCCCAGAGCTCGAGGGTGGGGAAGACTCCGAGGAAGCCTTCGCACATGGCCACGAAGGCGGACAGCAGCACCACTGCGTTGGGGGTGAGGTGGTGCGGCTGGAGGCCGTGGAACTCTAGAAAGGACCGGAAGAAACTGCTCGCCGGCAGCCCCAACCTGCGCAGGCAGTGCGAGCGAAAGATGACCCGCTCGCCCGCCCGCGGTGCGGGGGAAATCTCCCCCTTCGGCGCAAGACACACCTGCACGCGATCCTCGCCGGGAAGCCGACGGGTCCGGCGGAGGAACTCAATGTGGTCTTCATGAACTTCGGAGCCGTCCCAGGTGCCGGAGCGCACTGGGGGAGGCGCGGCGGCGGAGAAAGAACTCATCGTGAGCTGTCGCCGCAGCGTTCGCCGTAGCTTGGGCGTGCAGCGGAGCGAAGAAGAGAAGAGGAAGGAGGAAAGCGAGGAGCAGCAAGGAGGAAGAGAATGAGGAGTAGTGGGAAGGAGGGGCGCGCGTGCCCCCCTCTTCCCCCTACTTATAGCCTCGTGGGCTTCGAAACCGAGGGGGCGGACGTGGGGATTTACTACACCACAACCCCACGACCCCCACGATCCACGATGAAGTTACTGCACGCAGTAACTCCGCGAGAATCCCAACCGCCCACCGGGGCCGCAGCGGATCCGCTCAGGCGCCGAGGCGCGGTAGTGGCGGGCCCCGCCTATGGGCCTATCCCGTCGCGCGCGTAGGATGGCAGGACGGCCTAGCCACGTGCCCTCGCGTGACAGGCCAAGAACGGGCGGCGGCCTAGAGGCTTAGCTAGCACGCCACTTAAATCCCGCCTCGACGTTCGAAATACTGAGCAAATCGGAATTGAGTGAGTCCGAGTTGAGCAAGTCCGACTCCTTCTAGTCGGCCCAGCAGAAGTCAATCAAAGACCATGTGTTGAGCACCCGGAAAGAGAAACTGCTGAGGCTTCTTGGCCGATCGTCCGCGGCGCCTCACTAGCTTCGGGGACTACTATCGGAGTAATGGGCCACGGGTAGGCCAACCCGAGGCCCATGACCTTTCAAGACATCGGGGCAGGCTACGCCCCTCAAGACCCCAGGACAAAGAGCCGCCTCCTAAGGAGTCGACGGCAAGGCGGACGACTGCCCGCTCACGGCCGAGTCCCAGGGATGACTTCCAGAGAAGCCGGCTTTGGGGAGTCGGCCTGCGACTCCAATAAACCCCACGACCTCATCAAAGGGGACGAGGCAGGGGCGTGGCTACAGCAAAACCCACCTCCGCCCCTCACCAAGGGCAGGCATGGCCACAACACGCCGTACCCCGGAAGATCTCCGTGCGGCGTGGCACTGTTGCCATGCCGGCCCTGACATCAGCACCGCAGGGACGAATCCTGCACCCATGACGGCTTGTCTGTACGGCCTGGAGGCAGCAGGGCCCGCCAGTCAGTGAGACCTCGGGAGACGGCGGGAGAACCACTAGTCGGACCCGTCGGGAGTCGGCCCGGGGGAGTCGCCCGAGCCCTCCCCTGGGACCCACACGCCATTAATCAAGATGAGATGGGGAGTGGCAACAGTGATCGCCCACCAGGCGGCGGGGCTGTTTCCACGACCTCATGATCAAGCCCGCGTCATCAGAAGTACGGCTACAGTAATCAGCAGCCGGCAAGACCCGCCCGTGGCGGACGCGGCCTGTCGCCTCCGTACCCGGCCAGTCGGTGGGGCCCGCCAGTCGGCGGGCCCTAGCGGTCAACAGAGAAGACGGAGGCCAGAGACACTGACGGCTGGGCCCGCGCCCACCCGGATTACCATTGTACCCCTGGGGGGTAGGCCTATATAAACCCCCAGAGCACCCATGCAAAGGGTTGGAACCCATGAGCTCTAGACCAGATCATATAGAAGGGAGAGAGCTAGCCTTGCCCTCTCCTACCACCAGAAAACAGCTCAAGGAGCAACCGTGTAAACACTTTGGCCATAGTGATCATGCGGAGACCCCGCAGAGCAGCAGTTGGGGTTTTATCTCCCCAGAGAGCCCCGAAGCTGGGTAAGATTCGCCGGCGTGCATGCCTTCGCCTCATCCCGTTTCCAGGCACCGGAGACGTTCTACTCGCCCCCACCATGATAAGCCATCCGTTGGCATATGTCGCAGCAAACCCCCGACAGGGGGGTTAGAGTAACTAGTGTTCATGCATGCATTGGTAAACACATTTTTTTTGTGGAGAACAACAGCACTAGTTGAGTACTTTTACATACTTCAAAAACTATTCCACAATGTGTCAACATTCACAATGTCAAATCAAAATTTTTACACTCATTATAATCAGTACTCCCTCCGTCTAGGTGAGCAAGTCATCTTAGATTGTGCACTGTGAGCAAGGGGGAGGGGAAAACGAGAGATCTTAATGTTTATTTGCTAATTAATAGCATTGCATGCAATGAACTAACCACTGCATGTCGTGTTTGGTAGTCTCAAGTCATTAAAAGCATGCACACCCACATCTCCTATTGGTTGATATGTCAAGAAACAAGAAACGAGGTAGAAGTTAATGCACCGCGCCTAAGTGTTTTGGGAGTATTGTAGATATTGATATTTTTAGTATAAATTTGGTCGTGGGATTTCATTGATGCCTGTCAAAGCGTTGACAGGTCTGCTATGCGTGACCTGAAGATGAAAGCGTTGAGCATCTCGAAGTTGATCAACAATCTTCAATTGTCAAAGATTAGCCGTTCGGCCAATAAGGTGGCACACTTAATCACTAAGTATAGCTTTGACAATAGATTAGATGGTATTCTTGTAAATAACGTACCGCCCTGTGTGCTGAATATTGTATCTAATGAGTGTACTGGTGTGGCTGGTTAATTAATATAAGGTGGTGTTAAAAAAGTATAAATTTGGTCAAACACTTTGCAAACGGTTGACGGGAGTAAAAAGGACGGAGGGAGTATCATGCATGCGGAGTAGGCAAAAAATTGCTTGTCTAAAAAAGGCAAAAAATAAAATTGCTCATTTATAGCCGGTTGAAGTCTCAAAGGGCGCGACCGCGCGAGGGAGGCGAAGGTCGTGGGAGGCGCGATGTTTGACGGAATTAAGTGAAGTTACATCCACGCATCGGCATGGCGTGCGAACAGGCAGAAGCTATACCGTCAGGCCTACGATATGGATCTAGTAGACATGACATCTAGTGGGTCCCACATAGTTCTCGAGAACTCTTTGGGGGCTTGCAGCCGTTTATCCACCGGGTAAGCCAGCAACCCCACGCCGTTCGCACGCCCTACTCGTCCCCGTCTTCTACCTTACAACAGTTCGCTCCCAGTCGTCCCGTCCTTTCACATTAGTTCGCTCCCAGTTTTTTTGCGGGGTACAATAGTTCAACTTCTCCTAACCCTCCTCCAAAATCCATGCCCTCCCAAATCTCCATGGTCGCTGCTGAGTACCAGGTTAGAGCCATCACCGGTGATCAGTTCATCGTCATCTACACACGTGGATCTGAGACGGTGAAAGCATGGCTTTCTCGCTTCCTACGCATGTTCAACAGTTCAACGGATGAGTGGGTCGCTGGGCTAGATGTTGAGTACACCACAGTCCTGGGACGAGAGAAGGATCTAAAGGACGAAGAGAGGAAGAAGCCCGCCGTGATCCAGGTTTGCGTACATAACGTTTGCTTTGTCTACCACATATGCCATGCCGACGTTGAGTGCCAGGATTTTAAAAACTTCCTCAAGGACAAAAGAGTGAAATTCGTTACTGTAGGCTTTAAGAACGATAGTGACGTCCTGCGTCGGATAGGTCTCGTTGTAGGCCAGCCCTTCAATCTCCAGAAGGCAAGCCTAGTGTCCTCCTCTCAATCTTCAATGCTGATCCTGGCAACAGCCATGATTTATCCATCGTATGCTAAACTGAAGAAACCTCATCACGAGTTTCATCATGCATGGGAGTCGAAGACATTAGATGAAGATCACATCCTGTACGCAGCAATGGATGTCTACCTTTGTTTAAATATCTACAAGGGTTGGATGAAGAAGCAGAGCCCAGTGTCCGGTTCAAGCAAAGAAGCGTCGGCGAAGAGGAAGAGGAAGAGGGACGAGGACGAAGTCGAGGACGTGGACTCGGACTCCAAGTAGGTGGCAGTGTCGTCGGTCATGCTGGTTCTACTGCAGTGTCAAGCGGACTAGTTGCTTATTAGTTTATTTTCAAGGGTGTGTTGTGTTGAGGCCCCAGCAGAACTATGTTTATGTTATTTCTCGTTATTTGAACTCTTCAGTACGTACAGTAGTACTAGTACTATGTCTTACTACTGTTCTTCTTGCAGTTGGTACTACTGCTCGTATCTTCGTGTTCCTACTGTACTTAATACGTTCGTACTAGTAGTATAATTTGGGTCAGTCGATTTGTGAAAGAAGTTCGACGGAGCGAAGGAAGAAGACAACAGAGGAGATGGAAGAAGCACTTCTAGCCATCCATGTTGCATCAAACGGCTCACATGAGTCGACTGACCCAAATTGCTCCTTCAGATTGTAGGATCCACGTGGCATTCAAGGTCTCGAAGGTAGATTCCGCATCCGCACCCGGTTTGCGGGCTCGACGCGTGCGCGACCGGCTTCCGCCGCGACAGCCACCATGCGCGCCTCCTCCGCACGGGCGGAGACGACAATGACACGCTAGTTCCTCCTTGCCGGCGTGCTGGAGCACGCGCTCGTCCTCCTCTTCGTACGCTCCATGCATAGACACGGCTCCACCAGTTGCTCGCGTGCTTGGCAGCGCGGCGGCATCGCGAGGAGGGATTGCAGACGACGTGAGCGGGCGAGCCTTCGGCTTCATGGCACAGGGATGGCGGCGACACGGCGGTGATGGGCGAGAAATTATTGGCCGGAGCAGGCGGGCGCCGGCATGCGTAACGGCGGCGGCGGCATATTGATGAGTGCGCGTGTGGGAGCTTACTTTAGTTTTATATATAAGGTTGGTCAAACTTAAAAGAAAACCGTACTAGTACATGTAAACATTAGACTTAGGCAGCGCTTTTATTAGTTACTAGCTTATGTTCTTGCCCATTGTGACCAGCCTTAGTACCACGGCCACGATACGGAATCCTGTGCAAGCGCATGAACCGCGGCCGCGCGGTCGATCGAACGGTGCGTCACCGTGTCGCGCTCGAAGGACATCCACCGAACCTTTTTGTGTGTGTGAAAACAATCCTCGAATATTACTCAACTTTTTTTGCCTGTGAAAGTTCTTGACGCTGCAATATTTCCATATATTTGAATTTAGCTCCAGTTCATGTTTATTTGGATTTGGACGTTTTAGGTGCGCCCTAGTTTTTTTAATACTAATTTTGTGTGTGTGACTGAGAGAGAACGTGCGTATGTGTCCATATGTGTGTTATGGCGGAAGGGCAATGTGGAGACGGTGTGCGTGTGATACAGACATAGAGAGGTGTGAATGTGCAAATGATCGTGCATGAGTGAGACATAGACAGATGCCGATACGTTGTGCATACATGAGAGAACGGTCTTCTAGTTTATTTGTGTGTGCGTGTGTGTGTGAGAGAGAGAGAGACAGAGAGAGGAGCATCTGTAACACAACAACCATCTCTCTCGATTCGTCCGCCCCTCGCACGGTTGCATGCAACACATGCATCAACACGCACATTTTGACACCCTCACCCGGCCCCTGCCCACCTAAAGGCCCGCACAATCTCTTCGTGAATACCCATTTCTCTCCTTAGGTTTGTTTTCTCTCAATATCTGACACACACACACACAGACACACGCAGCACAACACACACACACACACTCCCCCGAGCACAAAATTCATCCCCATCCAAGGTTATACAGCGACCACTCTCGCTTGTGCTTCTTTGCACCCCAACATGCACATGACCTCAATCTTCAAAGAGGGCAACGAGCAGATCAAAGACGGCGACCACACCGCGCTAGAGAATGCGGGGTCATTTGGAAGCAGGGTGATGTGACGACGGCTGACTAACTCCTCCCCCCACCCTCTCTCTCTCTCTTGCACAAAATTACCAATCCCTCTCTCCCCCGCACAAAATTGTCAATCCCTCAACCCACGAGATCCTTCCCCTCTCGTCCATGTTTTTCCTGCTCTCTCATCAAACATGTTGTCTCTTCTCCTTCCACGTATACAGAATCCAGATGCACACGCATCTCATGTATATTACATGTATGCATCTTTCTCACAGACCTAACTTCTTCCTCTCTCTTTCTCTCTCTATCTCTCTCTCTGTGTCGTTAGGTTTGTCTCCTACTCTCTCGTCCACATACATACAATATTTCCTGCCCTATCTGCTCCATCTTCAAAACCTCTCTCTGCACGTTTCATTCACACATTGGGATATGTCAAAATGTTGCTTCTATAATGGCTGATGTAGAGTTATGGTTGTTCTTATTGCATCCTACAAAGTAATAACTATGAAATGCATTTAGATTCTCATTTGACTGGGATTATGTGAGTTTGAGCATGTTCTGATGTACTATAGACCTTGTATACATCTTGGGATTCGACAATGACTGTAACTATTGAATTGTATAGACCATTACATTCGAAGTCAATAGCCTAATATATTTATTTCACAATTTCAACAAATGATTAGTTCACTACAAACTAAGAAAACAAATGTGTACTCCCTCCGTTTTTATTTAAGTCCGCGTATTAGCATTGGTCAAAGTCAAGTTTTGTAAACTCTCAGAAAGCTTATAACAAAAAATATTAACATATACAATAACAAATAAATACCATTAGATTCATTATTGGATGTACTTTCACATCATACATATTTGTTATGGTAAATGTTTATATTTTTCTATAAACTTGGTCAAACTTTAGGAAGTTTGACTTCGGTCAAACCTAATATGCAGAGTTTACTACTACTACTCTCTAGTTGCTTAGCCGAATCACTCAACACGCCACACGGGGAGTCCAGTGTCACAAAATTTTGAGGTCGGCGGGAAAATCTCCCGCGACCCTGATTCGAGCAGTGAGAAGTTACCATCATAGCCTTCGGAACAGGCCTACGGATGACGCTTGGTAGGGTGCTGTTTTGATAACTTCAGGTTCACCCTACCCAGCCAACCCCACCCCGGCACCCAGAGTAGTACACCTGAATACTCCCCAATTTCTATCCCCACCGCAAAATAGACTTCTCCACGGCACCGCAGCCTTCGTGCTCCTCCCCTTTAGATCGGCGCACTTGTCCACCGCAGCGCATCTGCCTCATCGATGACCTCGTACGCCGCACTGGAGCCGATCCACCGTCGTCGTCGTACACGGAGCCTCTTCCCCGGCATCGTCTTCCACGGTCTTGGATCTGCTTCCCGGAAGCCGACGCCAAACGCAGGAGTACCACCGTCGTGGACAATGAACTGACTCCCGTTGCCGACCATGACTCACAGAGGTCGCCGCGACCATCGTTCTCCTCCTCGATTGGTAATGTGTGTATTGAATCACTTAGCAGTACATGTGCAGTTCCAATTTTGTTCATACCTACCCTTCAAATTTCTTGGGTGCTACTGTTCCCGTAAAAGTAATTGGTTATAGCCTCCATTGTCCAACATAATATTAGCTTGTAATTGTGCGTCGCTCCTATATCGCGTTGTGCTTGGGTAGGTTTTTCATCTGCAACCAGTAGTGTGGCAAATGATGGAAAGGTTTTTAGAACTAGCAAAATGCCCATGCGTTGAACGCATCAAGATGCATTTGTATGAGTAGTTATCTTGTTGGAGATGCTCTAACATGGCAGACGAGTGCTTTAATGTTGCCCACAAGATGCGCGAGTATTACTAGTAGTATATTTTTCTTGCCATGTTGAGATTTTAAAACCACGAGTGCGAACATGCAGAGGAGCAATGAAGACCAAACACGGGATAACCGGGACATCTTCAAGGAGCGTGGCAAGTTAAAGAGGAGCTGCACCGAACCTGTAAAACGAGCTTTGGTAAGTAACACCCTTTCAATTACTTTCGTGTAGCCTCGTGTTCTTCGACGTGTATATGTTGTAGTTTCTGTTTCTCTTAAGCGTGGTGTTCTTCGATGTGTAATAAGAAGAGTCTTAATTGTCCTAATGCTTTCGTTTTTAGCTTGATGTAGGAAGTGGGTGTTCTCACCTTGTAGTCTGTTTTTATTTATTTTTTCCTTTTGAATTCACTTCTCTGAGTTCTGTTTATCTGGCTTCTACTAAATGGATCTAGGTTTCTCTGAGTATTGATCTAAAAAAGAAGTAACTTCATGTCAGGATGCAGTTCCTGCGAGGAGGGAAGTATGGTCAACCTCGAGATCATGTTTCCAAAATGAGGCTGGTTTACACATAGGTGCCAGTTCTGTAATGATGCTGGATTAGACACAAGGTGCAAATTCCCAGATGATGCTGGATTACACACAAGCCAGGTGGAGTCGTCAGCTGTTCGTGTCCTCGTGGCATTAGTAAAGGCTGAAAAAAGCATGTAGCAGCCCTTGAGAACGCAGCTGAGTTCCTGAAGAAGCGAAAAGAGTAATCAGATGCTCTCTTCACCCAAGCCAAAGAAGAGATGGGAGAAGCCAGAAATAAGCTAGCAGAGGCAGAGCAGGCTAGGCGTCTCCTGCTATCTAAAACTGTTGTCAATACAAAATTTCCCTCATAATAGCTAGGTTCAAATGTTTATCCAGACAACATGCCTATTGTGATGTCCGTGCATCTACTGATGTGGCACAAAATGTTTTTTTTTTCGGGTCATGCAATAACAGCAATTACTTCCTAAACAATAACAGACGAAGCATTGGACATGGTATAGTTCATGCGCAAGCCCGACATTCCAAGTTCAACTTCCACATCAAACTCATGTTCACAGATGTATGCACATTCATACATAATGTCCACAACCATGATTCACTTCAAAGCCAAAAAAATGTGAGGAGAGTTATAGATAAAGAAAATCCTCTACTAGTTCCTGCTACGAGTGCGAGCACAACAAGTCAAGACCATGCGTAAATTAATTATATTTTAGTCATTTTTTGTGTTCTAAAATGCCTGCCGGCTCGCGGAAGGACGTTTGCCGCCACACGCGTGGATTCAATGAAGGCGGGCGGGGCAGTCTTAAGCCGGTTGCACGCGGCGAGGGAGCGTGCTCAGACGGGCCTGCAGCGAGTGCGGCCCTCTTGGCCGGCGCGCCAGTTCAATGCCTGTGCTATGAGAGGTCGCGTCCGTGTCAGAGCAATCACTCCCTCCAGTGCTTTTTTGTTTGGTATAACAAAATCTCATTTTCCATTGACATTTTACATGTAAAGTTCATGGACAAACTTTGACCCAAAGTACGATGGGGACTAGTAAACCAGAATGGAGGTAGTAGTTTTTTTTAATCGAAGAAGGGTTTCCCCTTCCAATTTTCATTAAAGAAAACCAGCATCTAAATCTAAACCATAGTATTTGCCCTAGAACTACCAGGTTCAACATCTCGCAACATAAACCCATACAACCTCCATCGCAAAAAAAAACCATACAACCATACGCCAAGGAGGTACGTAGTACTATCAATTCCATTTTCGCTCCATACCAATCATTCTAAAAACTACTTACTACTTATAACGCGCCATTGAAAATCGGAACTCTTAACCCCGCTAAAAACGATATTTTAAACATGGTTACTTGATCTGTGGCAACTAGCGAACCACCGCGCTCCAAGTCATTCACCTGTGGTCCCGACCATCAACTCCTACAGATCAAATTATCACGTGAGCTGACTATTCCTACAAAGGTGCTCCACCACGTACCCGGTACCCGCGAATGCAGCAATCGTGCCCCTAGGGTTTTAGGGTTTATTTGTTAACGTCGCCTTTACGTAACACTCATGTGTGCGAGACAGCGAGAGGCCGACTATGTGCGTGCGCCTCTTCTCTTCGTATATGTACTCCATCGTTTGTCTGGTGTCCAAAAAATTATAATAACTATCAGCAATGTGCCAATGCATTGCCACACAATCAAAGTAGATTAATACAGTGGTGGAGCTAGATGAAGACTACGCCTGGGGCTGTCCTATGTTGAGTGATAAACTTCTATGATTTTCTATGCTTTGCATGAAGAAATTACAAAGGAAGTTGTTTCTAGGCCTGGGGCTATAGCCCTAGCTGCCCCGGGCCTGTCTCCGCCACTGGATTAATACATATTCACCGATTTGATAGAAAAAAAGGCTAGCTTTGAAATACGTATATCACTAAAAATATGTTATGTTTCACTCAAAATATATTCCTTTGGCGGTTTTGATGAGATAACGGAGGAATGTTGTTGGTTTCAAGATTCGAGAAGTGGTATATGTCTAATTTCTACTCTTACTAGCAAGATGCCTGTGCGTTGCACGGAACATCAAGATCTTGTGGAAGAAAAGGATGAACGAGGGAAGGCCTTATCTGCAAATGTGGTGAAGAGTGCGGGTAAATTGCCATATTTTCCTTCCTATCCGTCAGATATAAATCAGACGACCTACATTACAGGATGGCAGGCCCACCATCATCACCAACTCTATTTTTTATCCCTACTCTTATAATAAGCATTGTCGGTGATGATCGTGTGCCCGCCATCCTGCAATATAGGCCGTCCGATCTATATCTGACGGATAGGAAGGAAACTATGGCAATTTTGCAAAAAGATACCCACACCCCTCTCCACATTTGCAAATAAGGCCTTCCCTCATTCATCCTTTTCCCCCACAAGATAAACTACTCATACAAATGCATCTTGATGTTCCGTGCAACGCATGGGCATCTTGCTAGTTGTTGCAAAAAGCCCATGTGTGTGTGAGAGAGAGGGCGAGTGGAGGAGGACGGAGTGCATGTGTGACAAAGACACAAGGAGTGTGTGTGCAATAGGTATCAGCTTAAAATGAGGCGATAGTGTGTGTGTGTGCATGATCGAGAGGGCGTGTCTCAAGAAGGGAAGAAAAATCTACATAGATACAAGGAGCGGGAGAGAGACATGTATGCGATGGTGGAAGCACGAGTGTGCGGGTGTATAAACCTATCTAGAGGCTAGCTAGTCGATAAATGTTTGTGAGAGAAATACGAGTCAGGGTGCGAAAGCGAGAGTTTTGTGTGTGTGAGAGAGAGACGGTAGTCGGGAAGGGGAGTGGAAGCAGGAGTTGTGCGTGTGTGTCTGTGAGAGAGAGAGAGAGAGGAGACGGTAGTCGGGGTTGTCTGATCGGTAAACAAATGAATAATGTCAGTCTGGGATGGAGACGAAAAGGAGACCGCAACAAATGTTGTGTCTACAGGAGAGATACAGAGAGTAATTTTAGTGGTATGAGTCATATGTAGAGACATATAGGGTGTGTGAGAGAATCCCATAGACAGAAAGACAAAGTGAAAGACTAGTGGAGACTGTGTGTTTGGCAGCGAAAAAGAAAGCTTAGGTACCGAGTGATACCAGAGAACAGTAGAGACGTGAGAGATAATGAAAACCATGTAATTTATAATGATAGGGAGAGTGTGACACTTCTCAAGGGAGACATCGACAGACCATGTTTGCGAGGATAGGAGCAACATGAAGTGAGCGTGCGGGTGAGCTGGAGAAAAGAGAGTGATAGCTACCTGAAGGAGCATGCATGCGAGAGAGATGGGCATGAAAGAAGTGAACAAAAAAGGGATTCAAATATTTGAATTTGAGATGATGATACATGTAATCCATTCTCGAACCAAAATTGATCTATCAAACATGCATACTCTATGAATTCACGCACATCTATGTTATTTAATATGTAGATATTACTGATCCATACATTTTAGTAGAACATAATTTGGTTAAATTTTTTCAAATTCAACCTTAAGATTTCGATATCGTTGTATTTGTAAATCATATTATACATATAAAGGAGCAGAATTCTTTGTTGTGCTTTTGAAAGTATATATAGAAAATGATGTATATAGAATGTAATTCCAATTGAAAATGGATCCCGCCCGGAAAAAAATAGAATACAAACGGGATTCGAATTGAGTTGGCACGGTAAACGTGCACTCTGCAAAATTTGAACGAAGCGGGGAAAGTCGCAGTAACCGCGCGAAACCAAAATCTGCGAGATGGAAATCACTACTGCCTATCCCTGCCACGCAAAGCCTATATGTTGGATTTCTATAGGTTTCGATAGGGGTAGGTTTGTAATTTCACCCAAACGTGACGTAACCGCCTCTCACCCGGATTCATACACTGTGGGCGCCAAAACACAGTGTGTCCTCGGCCGAAATCGACTCCCTCCCCGATTCATATTCATACACGGTGGGCGCCAAAAACAAACTCTCGTCGGCAAATATTCGGTGTATGCGAGATTACCGTCCTATCCCCAACCGACTAGTGTTGCTGTGATGTAGTAGAAATTTGAAACGGGGGCTAAGTTTGTAAATTTCCTTGCATTTGAGAGAAGCGCACCCTGAATACATGGTTCCCCCCTTCCGCTCTACCTCCCTTTTCCCCATTCGTACTCCGTGGGCGCCAAAACACCCTCTCCACCCCACCCTCCTCCATCCGCCGCCGTCCGCCATCCCATCCACCGCCATCCTCCTCCACCATGCCAGAGCTGATATCCCGACGCCGCCGTCCATTACAAGATATCGACCTCTCTCATCCACGGCTTCGGACCGGGATCCTTGCATCCCATTCTCTCGCTTCATCCCCGTCGTCGTCCACCTTGCCGGTGCCTCTCCTACGACCGTC
This sequence comes from Triticum urartu, assembly GCF_056163025.1. Taxonomy (NCBI): domain Eukaryota; kingdom Viridiplantae; phylum Streptophyta; class Magnoliopsida; order Poales; family Poaceae; genus Triticum; species Triticum urartu. Next base: position 66,811,788 of record NC_141876.1, on the reverse strand, counting down.
TCGTCCACCGCGCCCCGCCGCCACCGTCTACCCTCCTAGATCTGCTTCCACGCCGCCAACAACCATCGCTACCACAGCACCATCAAATTCTCAGCAGATGCGTACACGGCACCGCACCAGAGGTGGTACTCTTTCGTATCTGCTCAACTTATTTATCACAGCAAGAAAATAAATCGCCACTGCTTTACTCTAATTTCTTGTCTTGGTTACGAAGTTTCCTTTGTCCGGTTTGCACCTTCAGATCCGCCATGGCACACTCAACACCATACTCGCAATGCTTATGGTTTTCCCCTTTTATATTCCACACTAGTTAAATCATAGTAGACTAAATTTCAAAATTGGGTCAGTAGATTTTTTAGAGCTCATCGGAGTTCGCTGGTGCGATCGAAGGGGCTCGGGTGGGGACGGTGGTTGTGGGGGCGGTGGCGGGGCCTCGTCGAACGAAGAAAACTCGACATGGGTGGGGGCAGGGGTGGGGGTGGCGGAGGAACACAGGCGGTGGGGCCGGTGGTTCGGCTGGCGGCCCGTGTGGTGTTCTGTATGGGAAGCACAGTATGTTCCTTGTCAGGAAGGGGAGCAGGGACATCTGCAGTCAACAGCTGATAGAGCTGGCCTGTATGTGATCGATAGGCTTCCAATTACTAGCGGCAATACAACACCATAATTTCCAGCCAGTTCCACTTTCCCGATTTATATATCCTGGTTATGGTGTACCCCTGTTATGTACACTATGATCTGCCTAGTTGGTGTGTGCTCTTGTTATCATGGTTTGGCAATAAACTCTCTATACAGTATATTATGAACCTATCATCTGCCAGCTATCCTTACTTCTGGAGCCTATTTTTTGTGTACTTGTGCCAGATTATATAAATGCACGCACCATATTACATCACACATGAGCTCTCTCATCAGAATCAAGTGATAGCACACAAGTGTTTACAGGGGCGCCCCTATATTAGAATATCATCTGCATTACAAAGATAATCTGACAACTATTTATGTTTTCATGGTTCTCAGATATTATACGCAATTACAGTGAATATCAGAATCCACGCATCAGAAGAATATTGTGGAAGACTGCAATGACTTACAAAATTGGCATCAAGGCATTGAGTGCCATTCTGGAAGCAATGAAACTCGTACGCTCCCCACCCGTTGATTCTTGTTCAGAATATCATCCTAATGACTATTCTAACCTCGAGGAGTCAAAGGCAGATGGCCTGTCCTGTTCACCCATCAAGGTGCATGTTCTAATTTGGCAAGGTTTTATTGATTGCGCGTATCTTGCATATGTTGTCTTGCATTTATTCTACTTTGTTGCACCGCCATCTGCTTAGTTTACTCATCATATATGTCAAGATGCCATGCCCATCCATTATCAATACATATTCCATCTGTCATCATACCATGTTTTTTCACTCAAATGTTGTTCTTGTGCATCATACATCAAAAAGGAAGAGGGTGATTGCCGAACCTGAAGGAGAACCAACAAAGTCCTTGAAAAACGTGGTGGTGCTGGAGAAATCAGACAGCACCCCACTTATATTGGTTGTACAACCAGTGACACAAAATGTACGACCGACTCCAGCAGACTGTACCCATACTTCACTGGCCACACCACTAGCCCCACCACACAGGACCTGTACTCCAGCAAAAGGTATATCGATTTCATTTTCCATAGCACCAGTTGTACCAGAGAAAAATCCCACTCCAGCGAGAAGTACAGCAAGTCCACCGGCCGAAGACCTATCCCAACTGCAGAGACGGCCAATTCCTGCAGATTGGAACCCCATTCCATTTATTCCCAGTTTAAAAGACAATGCTTTCAATGTTGTTAGGGACTAAGTACTATTATTCATGGTTATTATTTTCCTGTTTTCTGCTGATGGAACACATCAATGATTTACATTACATTGTTGTAACTAGGCGAGGGTCAATCTGGATAGTCATGACGAGCAAAGCTTGCTTGTACTTTTCAAGGAAGCATTGCATCAGTATCGGTGTTACCTGAGGAAATCACACTTTGATGGCAAGCCTATAAACGAATTTCCGGTGAAGTCTCCTGTGCTAAATTTAGAAGACATTGAATGGAAAAACCTTGTTATGCACTGGTCTCGTTCCCAGGATGAGGTACTGTCTATGAAATCACATGACAATTTGAACTTCTACTTTTCCGCATGTGCCTTATGGATCTTTTTTGCAGGAAATCTGCTCGAAGAAAAATTCCGGTTTGAGAAGAACGACAGGATATCGCAAATATGCTGCCCGCTGCTTTGCTCTTGTTAGTACCTGTTGTCCTATATCACTGTACTTGCATACATACCTGGTTCATTATGTGACAGCAGTATGCATGATAGCTTGCTTATCAATTGTTCGCTCCAAATTATCTGATCTGTATGAATGGTTACATTAGTGTAGAATATATCCAATGCCAATGTTTTTTTAGCTCTGCATTGTTCTTGTAAGTACATGCTGTCCTTTATCAGTGTACTTATAATGACAGGTAGTTGTTCATGTACCATCACTCTGGAGCTTATTTTCCTTTGTCCTCCATTTTCTACACATCAGATCTATATTTACTCTTACCATAAGGTTGGTACTGAAGAAGTTTAGCTGTGCATTGCTCTTGGCTGTACCTTTTTCCTGTATCGCTGCACTTACATTTATAGCTACTTGGTTATGTAGCATCACTCTTCATCTTATCTTAAATATTCTCCATTTTTTCGTATATTATCACATCTATATTTACTCTTAACAAAATGTAGGATAAAGGCAATGCTTTTGAAGAAGATTTTGTGGTAAACTTCTTGAATTGCCCGCCATCAGCATGGACAAGACCTTTATAGAGCCTGTCTTCACCAATAATGTAAGTTTGTCCATCTCAAGCCTTCAAACTTTGTTGTATATATTTGTTTAGGCATGACTGCAACAGCTGTTTATTTTTGGTGTTTGCATCAAATTGCTTGTTTAAAGTTTATTATATGTAGTTCATAAACAAAAGCTCGTCCTTTCTCAATTTAAGTTTTTAGTTGTACAACCAAGTTCCTTCTTCATACCATGTAAATTAAACTATACAGAGCAAGTGATCTTCTTTTGCACTGCATGTATGCTTCTGTTCTTCATCTGTAATCCAATGGTGTGGTGAACCTACCCACTATAGCACAATGTCATATTCTGCAATGTCTTAACTATGAAAAATGTCATATCATTCTACTATTATTTAAATCGTCTCTTTATTTGCCAATCTGAAATGGTATAAATTGATAGTTATGAGTTCTTGATCTATAATCCAGTGGTGTCGTGAAGCTGCCAACTCCTTCACAATGTAATTTCCTGCCATGTCTTGACCTGAACAATACCATATTGTGTTAATGCAAATTTAAACTATGTCACTTTATTCGTCAGCAAGAAATGTGATGAATTGTCAGCACTGATACTTTTATGTGCAAAACCTGTCATTTGTCTGCTTGTTTATCTTTCAGAGTGAGGAAGATATAAGTGTTGAACAAGCGCAGTCTCATCATCTTGCTCAGCTACTTGCGCTGCAGATCCCCAGCAGGGCTAACCTTTCTTGAACTCTATTGAAGTTCTGTCGGTTTTGTATATTATTTTGTCGGCGTGTTTATTTGCACTGGTGGTGATCTTTGATGCCTGGTGTATGTAATCTGTTGTCTGCTTGTGCTTTATTATCATAGTGGCAAACTTTGATGCCCAGTGGATGTAATATGTCATAATTTCTTTATTGTATAGTATAGGTTTTTTCTTATTCGCATTGCTGCAGTTATTTTACTGTATATATATCATGTCTTCGCAGTAAACCGGCCAAACCGTAAAATTACGGTACATAATCGGGCCGTCATGCAATCACGATGTAGGTTGGGCCTGAGACGTGTCGATCAGCTCACGGGCCAGCAACAGCCCGAAATGAACCCCGACCCATGATTGTGCAAATCAAATCATGGGCTTTTAATAGGCCGAAAAATTGTCTCGGTCCTTGTTTGGCCCAATCAGATATCGGCTGCGAGCAGGCCAGATGCAAACCGGGCCGTAGTTAGGCCCAACTATATGACGGGCTTTTAACAGGCTGAAATTAATATAGGGCCGAAATGTTAAACGGGCCCTTAACAGGCCAAAACTAATATCAGGTCGAATTACTAAGTGGGCCTTTAGCAAGTGGGCCCAAAAGCATAGTGTCCAGTTGACGGGCCGAATCTGATATGGGCCATAATTAGGCCCAAAACCTCTAAAAGGGCCGGACCTGATCTGGGCCGTAATTTGGCCCAGAATGTGGTAGGCTTTTAACGGGCCGGATCTCATATGGACCACTATTAGGCCCAGAGCATGGCAGGCCATTAATATACCGGATCAAATATGGGCTGGCATTTGTCCCAAAACATGGCAGCCAGTCAACGGGCCAGCCTACTAGGGTCCTCAAAATCTTGTGGGCCTACAGCTGGGCCGGCCCATTAATGTCGGCAAAATCTCGTGGGCCTTTAGCTGGGCCGGCCCATTATGATCCACAAGAATTTTGTGAGCCTTTACCTAGGCCGACCTATTATGGCACACAAAAATCTTGTGGGCCTTTACCTGGGCCGGCCCATTATGGCCCGTGAAATCTTGTGGGCCTTTAGCTGGGCCAACCCATTATGGTCTGCAAAATCTCGTGGGCCTTTAGCTGGGCCGGCCCATTATGGTCTGCAAAATCTTGTGGGCCATTAATTGGGCCGGCCCATTTAAACTTGTTGGGCCGTGCCATGTGTTGACGTATCATAGGCGCCTTCTGTCTAGTGAGTGGATGACATCTGTCCCGACGATGAGCCGACACGTGTTTCCTCTAGCCAATGATGATTTTACACGTGGAAAATCCCCAATGGTCGGGGCTGTTAATGGGTTATCGGATCCAAAACCCGACCTGATAGCTTAACGGCGTTCCGTTACAGTGGATGCCACGTGTCGGTCACCCTTGACGAAAGCACTTCTGTGACGCGCGATTTATCATCATGGAAGTGGACACTTCTGTGATGATAATTTTGGTAATGTCATGGAACACTTCTATGACAGCACAGGTATGACTATCTTGATTCTGTCATAAATTTGTCATGGATGTACATGCATGACAAAAAAGCGACCTACGGTGACAAACACGTATCATCACAGAAGTGTATTTTTTTGTAGTGAATGTCATGCATAATTTCTTTGTATAAGTCAATAGGTATTGCACTAGCACTAGCACCCATATCACATAAGCCATGATAAAAATGTTCTCCTATTTTAACAGAAATAACAGGCATGCCTACCACAGGTCTATGTTTATCTTTAGCACAAGGTTTAGCAATTCTAGTAGTTTCACCGCAGAACTGAATAACATGCCCATCAATATTATCAGACAAGAGATCTTTAACAATAGCAATATTAGGTTCAACTTTAACTTGCTCAAGAGGTGTATATGTTTTAATATTGCTTTTACAAACCACAGTTGAAGCTTTAGCATGATCCTTTATCCTAACAGGGAAAGGTGGTTTCTCAACATAACAAGTAGGAACAATAGGATCGTTATAGGTGACAGTCTTTTCTTCAACTTTAATAGGTGCAGCTACTTTTACTTCTATGGGAGGATGGTATTTAAACCACTTCTCCTTAGGGAGATCAACATAAGTAGCAAAAGATTCACAGAAAGAAGCTACTATCTCAGAATCAAGTCCATATTTAGTGCTAAACTTGCGGAAAATATCGGTATCCATAAAAGAGTTAACACAATCAAACTTAGGTGTCATACCTGACTCCTTACCATTTTCGAGGTCCCAATCTTCAGAGTTGCGTTTAATTCTATCCAATAAATCCCATCTAAATCCAATAGTCTTCATCATAAAAGAGCCAGCACAAGAAGTATCGAGCATGGTGCGACTATTTTCAGAAAGCCGAGCATAAAAATTCTGAAGAATTGTTTCTCTTGGGATCTCATGATTGGGGCATGAATATAACATTTATTTAAGCCTCCCCCAAGCTTGAGCGATGCTTTCTCCTTCGCGAGGCCAAAAATTATATATATAATTGCGGTCACGATGAACAAGATGCATAGGGTAATACTTTTGATGAAATTCCAATTTCAATCTTCTATAGTTCCATGATCTTGTATCATCACATAGCCTATACCATGTCAATGCGTCTCCCTTCAAAGATAAAGGGAAGACCTTCTTCTTAGCAACATCATCGGGTATACCTGCAAGCTTAAATAATCCACAAACTTCATCCACATATATTAGGTGTTCATCAGGATGCTTTGTTCCATCTCCTGTAAAAGGATTAGCTAGCAGTTTTTCTATCATACTCGAAGGATACTCATAAGGAATTTCATTTTCAATAGGTTCAGTAGGTTGAGGAGCAACTCTTTGCTCTACTACTCGGGGTGAAGATACCCCGAACAAGCCCCTCAGAGGATTACTTTCCATAGTAACAAGTGACAGTAAATTTCAGCACACTATATAAATTTTTCCTTACCAAATTCCACCTACCAAAGGCGCTTCACTCCCCGGCAACGGCACCAGAAAAGAGTCTCGATGACCCACAAGTATAGGGGATCTATCGTAGTCCTTTCAACAAGTAAGAGTGTTGAACCCAACAAGGAGCAGAAGGAAATGATAAGCGGTTTTCAGCAAGATATTCTCTGCAAGTACTGAAACAAGTGGTAACAGATAGTTTTGTGATAAGATAATTTGTAACGAGCAACAAGTAACAAAAGTAAATAAAGTGAAGCAAGGTGGTCCAATCCTTTTTTGTAGCAAAGTACAAGCCTGGACAAACTCTTATATAAGGAAAAGCGCTCCCGAGGACACATGGGAATATCGTCAAGCTAGTTTTCATCACGTTCATATGATTCGCGTTTGGTACTTTGATAATTTTACATGTGGGTGGACCGGTGCTTGGGTGCTATTCTTACTTGAACAAGCATCCCACTTATGATTAACCTCTATTGCAAGCATCCGCAACTACAACAAAAGTATTAAGGCAAACCTAACCATAGCATGAAACATATGGATCCAAATCAGCCCCTTATGAAGCAACGCATAAACTAAGGTTTAAGCTTCTGTCACTCTAGCAACCCAGCATCTACTTATTACTTCCCAATGCCTTCCTCTAGGCCCAAATAATGGTGAAGTGTTATGTAGTCGACATTCACATAACACCACTAGAGGCTAGACAACATACATCTTATCAAAATATCGAACGAATACCAAATTCACATGACTACTAATAGCAAGACTTCTCCCTTGTCCTCAGGAACAAACGTAACTACTCACAAAGCATATTCATGTTCATAATCAGAGGGGCAATAATATGCATAAAGGATCTGAACATATGATCTTCCACCAATTAAACCAACTAGCATCAACTACAAGGAGTAATTAACACTACTAGCAACCTACTAGCACCAATCCCGGACTTGGAGACAAGAATTGGATACAAGAGATGAACTAGGGTTTTGAGATGAGATGGTGCTGATGAAGATGTTGATGGAGATTGCCCTCTCCCAATGAGAGGAGCGTTGGTGATGACGATGGCGATGATTTCCCCCTCCGGGAGGGAAGTTTCCCCGGCAGAACAGCTCTGCCGAAGCTCTAGATTGGATCTGCCAAGGTTCTGCCTCGTGGCGGCGGAGTTTCGTCCCGAAAGGTTGCTTCCTATTTTTTTCCTCGACAAAAGACTTCATATAGGAGAAGATGGTCACCGGAGAGCCACCAGAGGGCCCACGAGGTAGGGGTGCACCCTAGGGGGGACGCCCCCACCCTCGTGGAAAGGGTGTGGGCCCCCTGGTCTTCATCTTTGGCGAGGATTTTTCATTATTTATTATAAGGTATTCCGTGGAGTTTCGGGACTTTTGGAGTTGTGCAAAATAGGTCTCTAATATTTGCTCCTTTTCCAGCCCAGAATTCCAGCTGCCGGCATTCTCCCTCCTTATGTAAACCTTGTAAAATAAGAGAGAATAGCCATAAGTATTGTGACATAATGTGAAATAACAGCCCATAATGCAATAAATATCGATATAAAAGCATGGTGCAAAATGGACGTATCAGAGTGTGAAGAAGGTGATGCTCCGTATGCTGAGTCTGTTTGTGCAACAGAAGAATTAAAGTTTTATAAAGATAATGTTGACCCAGCAGACATGACGTCTTTGAAGAAGCCAACCACGGAACATGACCCGGTGTTGAAATTCAAGTTAGCTGATGACACTAAAACGGTTGATTTTGTGCCTAGCGACTCATCCAAATAGTTCATTATCAATGCCAACTTGGATCTGAAATAGGAAAGCGCGCTCGTCGAGTTCATCCGTGAGAACCGGGACATCTTTGCATGGAAGCCTTCTGACATGCCGAGTGTCCCGAGAGAACTCGCTGAGCACACTCTCAATATTAATCTGAGATTTAAGCCGGTCAGACAGTTTGTTCGACGGTTTAATGAAGAAAGGCGCAAGGCGATTGGAGAAGAGGTGGCCCGGCTCTTGGCAGCTGTGTTCATTGTTGAAGTTTTTCACCCGGAGTGGTTGGCTAACCCGGTGCTTGTGCTCAAAAAGAACGGCACCTGGCGTATGTGTGTGGATTACACTGATTTAAACAAAGCTTCTCTGGCTGACCCTTTTGCTCTCCCTCGTACTGATCAGATCATTGATGCTATGGCGGGTTGCGAGCGTTTGAGTTTCTTGGATGTATATTCGGGTTATCATCAGATCAAGATGGCAGTTAAGGACCAGGAGAAGACAGCTTTGATCACTCCGTTTGGAGCCTTCTGCTATGTCTCTATGCCTTTTGGGTTGAAAAGTGCCCAGGCGACTTATCAATGATGTGTGCAGAATTGTCTTCACAATCAGATTGGGCGTAATGTCCATGCTTATGTGGACGACATAGTGGTGAAATCCAGAGAGAAGTAAACCTTGGTAACTGATCTGAAGGAGACCTTTGATAATCTCCGGGTCTACAAGATGATGCTTAACCCGGCCAAATGTAATGTGTTTTTGGAGTTCCAGCTGGCAAACTTTTGGGCTTTTTGGTGTCTAACAGAGGTATTGAGGCTAACCCGGAGAAGATTAAGGCAATTACATCTCTGGCCAAACCGGTGTGCATCAATGACGTTCAGCGGTTGGTGGGTCGCGTCGAGGCCTTAAGACGGTTCATAAGCCGGTTAGGGGAGAAGGCGATGCCTTTGTATCAAATGATGAAAAAGGCGGATGACTTTGTCTGGAGTGACGCTGCTAACTCTACTTTTGAGGATCTGAAGAAACAACTCGCTAAGCCGCCGGTTCTTGCTGCTCCAGTTGAGAAAGAGTTGTTCTTGTTGTATGTGGCTGCTAACTCACGTGCTGTCAGTGTAGCAGTTGTTGTGGAGCGCAAGGAGGCTGGCAAGGAACATCCGGTCCAACAGCCGGTTTACTATGTCAGTGAGGTGCTCATTGAATCTAAACAAAGATATCCACATTGGCAGAAGCTCGTTTATGGGGTGTTCATGGCAAGCCGGAAGCTCAAACATTACTTTTAGGGTCACCCAATCACTGTGGTTAGCTCTGCTCCTCTAGACGACATTATTCAAAATAGAGAAGCTACAGGACGAGTCGCCATGTGGGCTATTGAACTTGGGTCTCATGGTTTGAAGTATGTGCCACGTACTGCGATCAAATCTCAAGCGTTGGTTGACTTAATTAATGACTGGGCAGAGTTGTAGATGCCAGAGGAGAAACAAGACAACACATATTGGACGATTCACTTTGATGGGTCCAGACAGTTGGAAGGCTCGGGGGCTGGAGTTGTTTTAACTTCTCCTCGAGGTGACAAGTTTTGTTATGTGTTGCGATTGATGTTTCCTTGTACTAACAATGTAGCAGAATATGAAGCCTTGCTCCATGGTATTCGAATGGCTAAAGAGATGAGTCTGAGCCGGGTATGGTGCCTTGGTGATTCAGATTTGTGGCTCAACAGGTGTCAGGCAAGTGGATTCCAAGGATCCTATCATGGCAGCTTATCACCGCGAGGTCGACGCTATTGCAGGGCATTTTAAGGGTTATCAAGTGGAACACATTGACCGCAGAAAGAACGAAGCAGCCGATGCCTTAAGCCGGTTGGGATCTCAGCGTAAGCCGATGCCGCCTAACACCTTCTTAGATGTTTTACATAACCCGTCTATTAAGTTGCCTACAGAGGAAGATTTGGCCATTCCTGACTCGGAGGCATAGTTGGTAGCGGCTCTTCATGTCATTCCGGATTGGACATTACCGTTCTTGGCTTACATGACCCGGGGTGAGTTGCCAGAGGACGAGACCCTGGCCCGACAGATAACCCGACGGTCCAAGTCAATGACGATTTCTGATGGAGAATTGTATCATCGCAGCGTCACTGGAGCGTTTCAACGTTGTGTTTCCCCAAAGAAGGTCAAGAAATACTTCGTGAGATACATGAAGGGGATTGTGGTCATCACGCCGGGTCAAAGTCTCTTGTGGCCAAAGCTTTTCGTCATGGTTTTTACTGGCTAACGGCTCACGCTGATGCGGAGGATCTGGTCAGTAGGTGTGATGGATGTCAAAAATTTGCATGACGAGCGCATGTGCTGGCTCAAGAGTTGCGGATGATTCCAATCACTTGGCCGTTTGCAGTTTGAGGGCTTGACATGGTGGGACCTTTCAAAAGGTCTAAAGATAAAAAGACGCATCTTTTAGTGGCAGTTGACAAATTCACCAAATGGGTTGAAGCAGAGCCAGTGAGCAAGTGTGATGCAACCACGACAGTTCAGATCATGAAAAAAGGTGATTTTTCGCTTTGCTTTTCCACACAGCATTATCACTGACAATGGCACGAATTTGTCCCAAGGTGCTATCGAGGAGTTTTGTCAACGTGAGCATATCCGGCTTGATGTTTCTTCAGTAGCTCACCCTCAATCCAATGGTCAAGCTAAAAGAGTAAATCAGGAAATCTTAAAAGGTCTCAAGCCCCGGCTTATGGTTCCCTTACAACAGACTCCGGGTTGTTGGGTAGAGGAATTACCCTCGGTGCTGTGGAGTATCAACATTACCCTCGATGCCCCGGCTTATGGTTTATGGAGCGGAAGCAATGCTGCCTAGTGACATCCGTCATGACTCGCCTCGCGTGGCGGCTTACGTTGAGGCTGATAATGAGCAAGCCCGACAGGATGCACTTGACTTGTTAGATGAGGAGAGAGAATTGGCGGCAGCTCGATCAGCAATTTATCAACAGGACCTGCGCCGTTATCATAGCCGTCGGGTTAAGTTCAGAACCTTTCAAGAAGGTCACCTGGTGCTCCGGCTCATCCAGGATCTGTCTGATGCACACAAACTATCCCCGCCTTGGGAAGGACCCTTTGTGGTCAGCAAGAACTTAAACAACGGGTCATACTACCAACTTAGTTAGTTTTAAACTTTCTGTAACACAAGCATATTAACTTGGACAAGCATTTAACAGAATATAAACAAAACAATAGTGATCTATATGCATGGATTAAATCATTAATTCAAGTAGGAAAATCACAAATATTGCAATGGCACCATGAAAAGTTGTGGCTTGCCTTAGTGCAGATGAGGGTCACAAGCCTCCAGGTGATCCTCAAGACAAGCTTCACTTCTCTCAAAACATTTATAAATACAAAAAGAAAACATCAAGAACCCTTCTGAAAATCACAAGAAAATCTAGACAGCATGGGAAAATCCCATTTTGGCAAGCTGCTAGATTTCTTTACAAAGAACACAATGCAAAAAGAATCAATTCATTTAGACTTATTGTTGAACAATTATAGCTGATTAAAGCTCTCTCGATATAATTGAAATTTGAATTTAAATAAAGACAGACTGGGGGGTGACGTCGAAGGCGTAGAGCCTCGGGGCGCCACCACTCGTATCGCTTCGCGCGCATACTGGGTGGCAGACTAGCGGGCCCCGCTAGTCAGGTGAGGGGGAGAGAGGGAAAGAAACAGGGGACGGCACGGCTTCGCCGGACCAAATGCCGGTGACGAGGGCTCCTTGGCCAAAACGAGGGGGAGGGATCGAGAGAGGAGACGGAGGCGCACCTGCCCGTACCCGTAGAGTAGCTAGGGGTGGTCAGACGGCGTCGGGATCGTCCTCTCTAGTGGAGACAGGAAGCATAGCTTGCCGGAGACGAAGACGACGGAGAGCCGAGGCGACTCCAGGGGCTTCAACCGGGCGGAACGGCACCACCGCAGAGTGGCGGAGGCCCTGGAAGGGATGCCCAGGCCTGCGAGGGGCCGGAGCTATGGAGACGACCCAAGGGGATCACCAGCGAGCTCGATCTCAGGGACAGTGGCCCGCGGCCTACCCGGCCGGGCTACGGTTTTATACGAGGTTGTGGAGTGTGTGGGAGTGGAGGATGGTGCTCGAGGAGGCTGGGGAGGGCTCTATTTATAGCCGAGCGTCGAGGGGGGTTCGGGCTCCGCCGGTGGACACCTGGACACGGCGCCCGGCGACGAACGGCGTCAATGAGAGAGGGAGAAGGAGACGCAACTCACGCGGGGACTGTGGGCGAACGGGGACGAGCACAGGATCGAGAGGAAGGCGACGAGCACAGTGCGCATCGCACTGTTACATTGGCCGGACCGCGCCCATGCTCGCTGCGGCGAGCTCCGGCATCGGCGAGTGCCATGGGAGAGTTAAGGGAGCTAGGACGAAGATGGTGGCAAGGTTTGGCAAGTTTAGGCAGGCGGGGAAGCGAGCACGCGATCAACAGAGGCTCGGGTGCGTCGCAGAGCGCGTTGGCCGTATGCCACCACGCCTGGATGAACGCGTTCACCACGTGAACTCTGACCTCAGGCCGACCTAAGCCCAAACTTCATGTCTGGCATGTTGTTCGTGGTAGTTTTGAAGGTTACCATGCTTTGGTTTGGATCTAGACGCAGTAGAAAAGATTTCACAAGCCGAGTAAGTTTCTGATCAGTAACTTTGAGAGGTTACTGAGGTCAAACGGCTGGGTGTTGGGAGCTGAGCTTTGGAGGGTAGCAATCATCTACTAAGGTGATGATGCACAAGAAAAATCAGCCCCAATGGAGCAAGTAAAATGGTAGTTGCTGTAGAAACCACCATTTCTGTCCAGAACAGAAAATATTTTCTGTAGCAAAACTATTCCAAAAAGTTATGCAATATTTTTGCTCGGGAAGGTGCCCTAGGGTTCCAAGAATATTTGTGAATGTTCTCATATTTTTGTGGGCAAGAAAAATTGGGGTTGCTTTGGAGCACATTGATCTAGCTAGGGTTTAAGAGAGCGAAATGAATATTTTTCTTTTAAGAAAAATATTCCAATAATTATTTTGAGATGAACCAGAGTGGGAATGATGGTTAGAGAGGGAAATGGGACACTTGGGTGAAAGCCAAGGGGTACCCAAGTGGTTAAGTCCATATGAAAAGATTCAAAACTCCAAATTTCAAAATCAATTCAAAAGAAAATCAGACAAATAAAAGAGGGCAAAAACCAGGTTGTCAAAACCTCCCCCACTTAGAATGAATCTCGTCCTCGAGATTGGGTTGCTTGGGAAAACCATTCTGGATAATGTGACTTTAGAAATTCTTCCTGTTCCCACATGGATTCTGACTCTGTGTGATGCTCCCACTGAACCTTGTAGAACTTTCTTACTTTGCTACGAGTGACCCTTTCCATATGATCCAAAATTTTAACCGGTCTCTCTTCATATGTTAAGTCCTTTGCCAGTTCTATCTCAGTCATAGCAGTCTTTTTCTCGGGCAGCGATATGCATCGCCTCAATTGTGAAATGTGAAACACGTTGTGCACGTCTGATAATTCAGGGGGTAGTTCCAACCGATATGCAACAGTACCCACTCGTGGCATAACTGGATATGGACCTATAAATCTTGGTGCCAACTTTCCACGAGTCCGAAATCTGTTGACTCCTTTTAAAGGAGTGACTCGGAGGTATACCTGTTCTCCGGGTTCAAAACTGATATGTCGGTGCTTTGCATCATAGTAACTCTTCTATTGAGATTTGGCCAATTGCAATCTGTCTCTGATTTCCCTAACTTGTTTCTCAGCTTCCATCATGAGATCCGTCTCGAAAATGCGGCTATCTCCAGTTTGAGACCAATTTAAAGGAGTGCGGCACTTACGGCCATACAAAGCCTCATATGGTGACATTTTTAGGCTGGTCTGGAAGCTGTTGTTATAAGAGAACTCGGCATACGGCAGACAGTCTTCCCATTTAGATCCTTGGGCCAAAGCATAGGCTTGCAGCATATCTTTGAGTATTTGGTTTACTCGCTCTGTCTGTCCATCGGTCTCAGGATGATAAGCGGTATTGTATTTTAGTGCTGTCCCCAAGGCTTGATGGAGACATGACCAAAAAGCGGAGGTAAAAAGTGAACCTCGGTCAGAAGTGATGGTTCAGGGTACTCCATGCAGACTGACTATCTTGGATACATACAGCTGTGCAAGTTGATCCGCTCGATATGTGGTTCTGATTGGGCTAAAGTGAGCAACCTTGGTTAAGGTGTCCACTATGACCCAGATTGCATCATTGCCTCGCGGGGTCTTGGGCAGTCCTGTGATGAAATCCATGCAGACATCATCCCATTTCCATTGTGAGACTGGCAGGGGTTGGAGAAGTCCGGCTGGCTTCTAATGGTCTGCCTTCACCTTGTTGCATATGTCGCAACAGGCTACAAAATAAGCGATGTCTTTCTTCATCCCATCCCACCAGAACACTTGTCGCAGATCTTCATACATTTTCGTAACTCCAGGGTGAATAGAATATGAAGATTCATGTGCTTCCGACAGGATTTTCTGCTTTAGATCCGCCTCATTTGGTACACAAATTCTTCCACGAAATCGGAGAGTACCAAATTGATCCCTTGAGAAATCTGAGGTCTGTCCTGCTACCCTATTCTTTGCACGTTTCTGCAGAATGGTGTCATCTGGCTATGCCTTGCGGATCTCTTCCTCAAGGGTGGGCACGACTTCCAAAATATTAGCAAGGCCAACTATAGGATCAAAAGTATGTCTAGAGGGGGGGTGATTAGACTACTTGACCAAATAAAAATCTAGCCTTTTCCCAATTTTAGTTCTTGTCATATTTTAGCAACTTAGCACAAACAAGTAATCAACCTACACATGCAATTCTAAGAGTATAGCAGAGGAATGTAAAACAATTGCATATGAAGGTAAATGGATGAGTTCGAGGGACCAAACGCAATGTTGACACGGAGATATTTTATCTATGGTTCCGATAGGTGGTGCTATCATACATCCACGTTGATGGAGACTTCAACCCACGAAGGGTAACGGTTGCGCGAGTCCACGGAGGGCTCCACCCACGAAGGGTCCACGAAGAAGCAACCTTGTCTATCCCACCATGGCCGTCGGCCACGAAGGACTTGCCTCACTAGGGTAGATCTTCACGAAGTAGGCGATCTCCTTGCCCTTACAAACTCCTTGGTTCAACTCCACAATCTTGTCGGAGGCTCCCAAGTGACACCTAGCCAATCTAGGAGACACCACTCTCCAAGAAGTAACAAATGGTGTGTTGATGATGAACTCCTTGCTCTTGTGCTTCAAATGATAGTCTTCCCAACACTCAACTCTCTCTCATAGGATTGGATTTGGTAGAAAGAAGATTTGAGTGGAAATCAACTTGGGGAAGGCTAGAGATCAAGATTTATGTGGTTGGAATGGAATATCTTGACCTCAACACAAGTGTAGGTGATTCTCTCTCAGAAAATATGTATTGGAAGTGTAGGCATGTTCTGATGGCTCTCTCCACGAATGAAGAGTGGGTGGAGGGGTATTTATAGCATCCACACAAAATCTAACCGTTACACACAAATCACCAAACTCAGTGGGATCAAATCATGCAACTCGGTCAGACCGATTTAGTTCAAAATGTGAACGTTGGGATTCTTGGTGGGACTGACATGTCAACTCGGTGGGACCGATTTCGTTAGGGTTAGGGCATAACGTAATCTCGGTGAGACCGATTACACAAACTCGGTGAGACTGATTTTGGTAATGGACTAACAGAGAGTTGGTCAGGCAAACTCGCTGGGACCGATTCGCTCATCTCGGTTGGACCGAAGTGTTACGAAAGGGAAACAGAGAGTTTACATTGCAATCTCGGTGGGACTGATTGCTCATCTCGGTTTTACTGAAACGTTAGGAAGGGAAACAGAGAGATTAAAACCCCATCTCGGTGAGACCGAGATCCCTATCGGTGAGACCGAAAAGACTAGGGTTTCTGGCAGTGGCTATGTCAACTAAACTCGGTGGCGCCGGATAGAAAGAATCGGTGGGGCCGAGTTGGATATTTGGTGTGGGACATATGTGGATATAAGAAAGTAGTGGAGGGTTTTGGAGCATATCACTAAGCATTTTGAGCAAGCACCTCATTAAGTAACACCTCATCCCTTCTTAACAGTATTGGCTTTTCCTATAGACTCAATGTGATCTTGGATCACTAAAATAGAAAATGTAGAGTCTTGTGCTTTGAGCTTGAGCCAATCTTTTATCCTTAGCATTTTGAAGGGTCTATTTTCTAATCCATTCCATGCCAATCATTGAGCTTTCTTGAAATGTTTATCTTGAAATAGCATTAGCTCAATGAACTATATGTTGTTAGGAATTACCAAAACCACCCAGGGATAGTTGCACTTTCAATCTCCCCCTTTTTGGTAATTGATGACAGCATATAGATCAAAGCTTCGACAAATGATAAATGAGATTGAAAAGACATCGTCGCTTTGAGAAGTATGTGATAATCAAGAGCTCCCCCTAAATTTGTGCATTATTTAAAATTTGCTTTTGAATGCAAATGCACAATCGATTAGGATCATGGGTTACTCTTCCATGTCACATACATCTTGGTGGAGCGCTCAAAATGATAGAGATTAAAAGCACGCACTCATCACCAAGCAAGTGAATGATCATACAAGAGATATAAAAGATAGCATCATTCAACCAAACATTAATGGTAGCATATGATCAAACACGTGATAAACAAGTATCTCACAAGTAGCTCACACAAGCACACAATAAAGTTTCAAACAAACCAAAAAAAAGTGCAAAAGAGAGATAAAAACCAACACTCTCTCTCTCTCGAAGCCTATGATATATACATTTTTCTCCTCCTTTGGCAACAAATTACCAAAAAGTTCAAAAATGCATAGTGCTGAATGACTCTCAAGCTTGATCTTCGGGAGGTGGTGTAGAGAGAACTCCAAGGACGAAGGCTTCCGATGAAGTAGTTGGAGCTGATTGAGTGGCTGCTGGAGGTGGCACTGGAGCTGTGGCTGCTGGCGTTGATGCTGTAGCTCTAGTGTCTATCACTGGCACTACAGTAGACCTTGGACCTCGTGGCACTCTCTTGAAAGCATTAGTAGTAGACTTGCCCTTCTTCTCCTCTGCTTCCTCCTGAAGTTGCTCAACTGCAGTTTGGATCTCAGTTACCTTGACATCCAGATCATAGAACTTCTGCTCAACGATCCTCTCCAAACTCTCCTGGTTCTTAGTCAGGGTGGCCAAGCCCTGCTCAATCCTCAGGTTGGATTGGATTAGATATCCAAGTTGATCTTGTTTGGATTTCAAGAACACTTGAGATGCCTCTTCAACAGCTGGCATCTTTGCAGCTTTTTCTGCCTTTGCCTTCTCTCTCTTCTCATGTGCTTGAGCTGAAGATGGTTCATTTTCATCCATTACCACAGTGTTGTCTTCAAAATCAGGATAGATGGGCAGGTGCTCCTTGTCCAAAAGATATGTGCATGTGCCCATCTTTGAGTTAATGAGCTCTTGAATTTGTGGGGAATACCCACAACTTCTCTTCTAGTCAGTAGCAGTCCTCTTGATTGTCTCAACAATCAAGCTCATGACCTTGAACTTCTGTGGGACATCAAATATGTGATGCAAGTTGATGGCATATCCTCTGATCATCTTGTGATCACCTGACTTGGGTAGCAGTGTGTGTCTCAGAATCCAGTTGATTGTTGGCAGACCAGACAATAGGTAATGGACAGATCCAAACTTATGTGTATCCAAAGCAGCATCTGGGATCTCCTTATACATGTTGGCCATAGTGTTGTGGTCTTTCTTCTTCTCTGCATAAACGTCCAAGTCATCCTCACTTTCTTTTGGGGCATTGATCAACTGAGCCCACTCATCAACTATGGATTGGTACCTAGTACCCTCAGACATCCAAACGATCTTCCCATCTGGATAGAAATGGGCAGTGGAGTAAAACTGCATGATCAGCTCATCATTCCACTTGGTGAGCTTCTGGGCAACAAATTCATCAACTCCACATGCCTTAAAACTATCATACACTCCAGGATAGTGATCTTCATTCTTCTGGATGTACTCTCAGTCCACCCATCTCATATCACACACAATGGGCTTCTTGTCAAGCAACACTGTCTCATAGAAGTCCTGATGTTCCTTAGTGTGAAACCTGTAGTCCACATCAGTTCTTCTCCTGATAGCATATTGATCAGACTGTCTCCATAGTCTCAAACCGGCATCCTTCCTGATTTTCATGTTCTCTGCAACTGGGTGTGCGTCAGTGTGGTCAGGGATCTTTGGTTTCAGCTTCCTCAACACAACAGAATCATCTTCTTCTTCAGCAGCTTCAGGCACTGGGGCCTTGTTCTTTTCCTCAGCAGAAATGTTTCTAGTGCTTCTCTTGGGCTTCTGAGCTGGAGTAGCTGCCTTGGGAGCATCTTTGGGCTTAGGTGGAGCAGCCCTCGATCTGATTGCATCTCCCATGAACTTTTGAGCTTTGGGTGCTGGTGCAGCATCCTCTTCCTCTTCATCACCATCTCTTATAATTGATGATCTGCCAAGCACTCTGGCAGTGGTCTTCTTGACCCTTTCCTTCCTTTTCTTTCCTTTTCCAACTGCCTCTTCATAAGGCTTGGAGGTTGCAGCAGTGGATGCTCTGGCCTTAGACATGGGGGCTCTCTTTGCTGGTGCCTTCTTATGCATCCCTGGCTTGACTGTAGCAGCTGAGCCATACTCCTTTTTCAGCACCTTTTTCTTGGAGCTGACTTCTTCCTCAACAGCCACATAATCCTTATCCTCTAAATCTGAGGTCTTCTTCTTTCTTGTTCTAGTGGCTGCCTTTGGCAAGTTACTTGCTGTGCTCCTGCTGCCATCATCAGATGAACTGGAGGGACGAGTGCCCTCACTCAGTTGAACCTGCTCCCCAGACTTGTTCTGGCTATCACTTTGGTCAGACATCATGCGGGAAAACTGTCAGCAGACCCTGTGAATAGATTATAGATGAGGTAGAGTAGATGAGCATCACAAAGTACAAGAGTTTTGCAAAACAATTGACTCAAAAACTTAGTTTTAGTTCTTCACAGAAAGCATTTTGGATCTACCGATTTGTAAACTCGGTGATACCGAAGCAGTTTTTGGAACCTAAACTAGTGAACTTGGTCAGACCGAGTCACAGTTCGGTGGCACTGAGACTGCTAGGGTTTCACAGAGAATTGTACTCGGTCACACCGATTTGCAATTTTCGGCCAGACCGAAAACGCATGTGCTCTGGCCTAAGCCAAAATCGGTGAGACCGATTCCTACAACTCGGTCGGTCCGAGATGAATTCGGCGGAGACCTAACCCTAAATTTTCAAATCAAAACTAATCTACGGGATGTTTTCAATGGACATGATGATTTCAATCGTGGCAAAGATCATGGAAAAGCAATGTGCTAAGAATCGGAGTTAAGGATTAGCACAATGATCAAGTTCGTACCCTAGTTCGGCGACGAACTTGCTATGGCGGCAACGGCGGTGAAGATTTCCCTTGACAGCGGCGGAGACCAGCGGCGGGAGGTTGCTGGCGCCGAGGGGACGATCCGGAGACCCGAGGAGGCAGAGTAGGTTATGCGCGGGCGAGGAGGTTCGAAAAAATTTCCAAATTTTGGCCCGTCGGTATATATAACCTGACCCTGTCGGTGTGACCGAGTGGAATGACTCGGTGGCACCGAGATGCAAAACTACAGGCAGTTACTGCAACTCGGTGTGACCGAAAGGTTCTAATCAGTTGCACCGAGATTGAAAAACCCTAGATCATCTTAGTGACTCGGTAGGACCGAAAGGATGAATCGGTCAGACCGAGATACACAAAGAGGTTTTGGAAGTTTAAGTCTATGACGAATTGGGAACTCCGAGTGCTCCTCACACAGAGTGGTTCGAATTTGACTTGTTCAAACTTTGTGATGTAGCATGAATAGAGTTTGAGACGAGAAAAGCATAGATAGCTAGAGGGAGTTCTTAGGCATTCTTGTCCATCCATTTGGCAAAAGAGAAAGAGCCAAACAATCAAAACAACAAATGGATGTCCTCGAATGAGTAAAACATGCAACCAACATGCTCACACAATAAAATGGCAAATGAAATATGTGACAAAGCATGCACAAACACTCGAGCATCTATCAAGCAGTTTGGCGATGACTAGGTCATCTATATATGAGTATATTGACTTAGGAGTCAAATGAGAACATTTGATCATAGGTCATACTCATCGTTTAAGCACAAGTGGGGTTACCACTTTTACATAAAGCATTGTTGTGTTCACACCATTAGAGTTGATTTAGCTCAATTGGTTAGAGTAAAGCTTCCCCTACATGTGATATCCCCCCTAAGAGGGATGAACTAACCTTGGGTTTTGTTGATGATGACTTCATGTAGGTGTTGAAGATGTAGATGCTCAATGTTGATGTAGATCATTTGGAGCAATCCTTTGCAGTGAGTTGCACTTTCAATACCTACACGGGTTAGTCCCACAAGGAACAAACGAGGATATCCATAGACATAGAGTGATGCATACACAAGATGATGTCCATGAAAGCATTAGGTTACCTTATCCCTTGTCTTACCAACAAGAGGGTTTGTGACTCCTTGAACTAGTGCAAGATATGGAAGTTGTTTGCACTTGTCCTCGCCAAAATGATAAGAGTGAAGTATGTTGGCAGAGTCACCCTCAAGAACTCTCTAGTTCTTCTTCTTCTGGATCCGCACCATATTGATGGGAACCCTTGGAGTTGTAGTTGTACTTGATGAAATAGAACTTGATGTGGTCTTGGGAACCCACTTGACCAAGGCCTTGGGTGCTTCTTCGAATGCATCAATCTCCTCTTGAAGCTTGTCCTTGCCTTTTTGCTTGTGGTCTTGTGGTGGAAGATCATCTTGAGCTTGTCTCCCTTCGAAATAAGTAGGATCATACTTCTCTTGTTGAGTAACAAACTTTGTCTTGGGGTATTGATCTTCTTCCCACTCAACTCCATTGGCATTGAACTTTCGTTCAAAACCAACACCTTGATTCTTCCGGTGTCTTCCTTGCTTGCGTACAATTTCCTAAAATTGCTTACTCCCATCAAGGCTCTTGTAAACACCTTTCTCTATAATTCCCTTCAATAAGCTATTTTCTTGCTCAAGTGTAACTTGGCTAAGAGAATCATTAGTGGAATCAAGAGAACTACTAGAAGCAACAATATTGGATTTAGCATGATTGTTGTTACTACTAGATGAAGAATCTTTCTTGCTCTTGTTGCTAGATTTAACTTGTGGTATGTAAGTAGACAAGAGTAAACGCTTGGCAATGTAAGAAGAACATTTCTTGCGAAGATCATCATTGATTGCCTTTAAAAACTCATGCTCTTGCTCAAGGTTGAGCTTTTCAAAGCGTAGCTTATC
Organism: Triticum urartu; assembly: GCF_056163025.1. Lineage (NCBI taxonomy): Eukaryota > Viridiplantae > Streptophyta > Magnoliopsida > Poales > Poaceae > Triticum > Triticum urartu. The sequence continues at coordinate 66,790,095 of NC_141876.1, read as the reverse complement.
ATGAGTCTTTAAAAGTTCTCGATGATTTTCCAAGGTAGCTTCATGAGCTAACTTAAGAGTGTTTAGTTCTTTAGTTAGATGCTCAATATCCTTCTTATCATCATCATTCGTTTTATCTTGATTAGCATGATTAATTGACATTTCATCATAGTTTTCATCACTAGAGTTGTCAACAAGTAAATCATCATCACCTAGCGAATCATCTTCATCACTATCGAAATCAACATACTCGGGATGTGTTACCTTTGGACCTTTGGCCATGAAGCACCTTCCAATTCCTTCATTAGGTGAGTCAAATATGTCGTAGGAGTTGGTTGACACAAGTGCTAGACCGGCAACACCTTCATCTTGAGTATATTCGGAGTCGGAGTGATAACTTCTTTCGGAGTGATTGTCAGGGTTGGAGCCGGATACCCATTCACCAACATGATCTTGATGTCTTCTTTTTGTGTAGCTCCTTGATGACTTTTCTTTCCTTTCTGAATCCTTGCTTCTCCAAGAGGGTTTTCATTCATAACGATCATCTCTACTCCTCCTTTCTCTTGGTGGTGATTCTTCTCTTCTACTTCTTCTTTTGGGAGAATCTTCTCTTCTTTTGTAGGCAGCCGTACACTCATTGGAGTAGTGTCCGAGTCTTCCACAATTGTAGAAATTACGCTCACAACTAGAAGATCTTTTGTCATTGTAGGACCTTGACTTGGAACTTCTTTCTTTGCTTCTACTCTTGTAGAACTTGTTGAAGTTCTTTACCATTAGGCTCAATTCTTCATTGAATGTTTGCTTCTCACTTGATGATGTGGGAGCATCACATGAGGCTTTGTAAGCACCACTTGACTTGTTGTGAAGCTCTTCCTTATCCTTGAGTGACATCTCATGAGCAACAATTCTTCCAATGACTTCCGTTGGCTTTAGATCTTTGTAATTGGGCATCATTTGGATCAATGTGCACACGGTATCATATTTTCCATCCAAGGCTCTTAGGATCTTCTTGATGATGAATCTGTCGGTCATCTCTTCACTTCCTAAGCCGGCAATCTCATCTGTGATGAGAGCAAGCCTAGAATACATTTCAGTGACACCTTCACCGTCCTTCATTTTGAACTTGTCAAGTTGACTTTGAAGCACATCCAATTTGGATTCCTTGACAAAGTCGGTACCTTCGTGCATATCAATCAAAGTATCCCAAATTTCCTTTGCATTCTCAAGACGGCTGATTTTGTTGAATCCTTCGGGGCACAATCCGTTGAAGAGAATATCACAAGCTTGAGCATTGTATTGTAGCATCTTCAACTCTTCCGCAGTAGCTTCACGGTTTGGTTCTCTCCCATCGAAGAATTCACCTTGCAAGCCAATACACACAATAGCCCAAACGGCAGGGTTATGTCCAAGAATATGCATTTTCATCTTATGCTTCCAACTAGCAAAATTTGTACCATCAAAGTAAGTACCTCTATGGTGGTAATTTCCCTCGCTAGAAGCCATACTCTCCTAGGTTGTGAAACCAAGGCTATGACCACCAAAAGCTATGGAAATCAAAGCAAATGGAAACCTGGCTCTGATACCACTTGTAGGATCGAAAGTATGTCTAGAGGGGGGGTGATTAGACTACTTGACCAAATAAAAATCTAGCCTTTTCCCAATTTTAGTTCTTGGCAGATTTTAGCAACTTAGCACAAACATGTAATCAACCTACACATGCAGTTCTAAGAGTATAGCAGCGGAATGTAAAACAATTGCATATGGAGGTAAAGGGATGAGTTTGAGGGAGCAAACGCAATGTTGACACGGAGATTTTTTATCTGTGGTTCCGATAGGTGGTGCTATCATACATCCACGTTGATGGAGACTTCAACCAACGAAGGGTAACGGTTGTGCGAGTCCACGGAGGGCTCCACCCACGAAGGGTCCACGAAGAAGCAACCTTGTCTATCCCACCATGGCCGTCGGCCACGAAGGACTTGCCACACTAGGGTAGATCTTCACGAAGTAGGCGATCTCCTTGCCCTTACAAACTCCTTGGTTCAACTCCACAATCTTGTCGGAGGCTCCCAAGTGACATCTAGCCAATCTAGGAGACACCACTCTCCAAGAAGTAACAAACGGTGTGTTGATGACGAACTCCTTGCTCTTGTGCTTCAAATGATAGTCTTCCCAACACTCAACTCTCTCTCATAGGATTGGATTTGGTAGAAAGAAGACTTGAGTGGAAAGCAACTTGGGGAAGGCTAGAGATCAAGATTTATGTGGTTGGAATGTGACCTCAACACAAGTGTAGGTGGTTCTCTCTCAGAAAATATGTATTGGAAGTGTAGGCATGTTCTGATGGCTCTCTCCATGAATGAAGAGTGGGTGGAGGGGTATTTATAGCATCCACACAAAATCTAACCGTTACACACAAATCACCAAACTCGGTGGGATCGAATCATGCAACTCGGTCAGACCGATTTAGTTCAAAATGTGAACGTTAGGATTCTCGGTGGGACCGACATGTCAACTCGGTGGGACCGATTTCATTAGGGTTAGGGCATAACGTAATCTCGTGAGACCGATTACACAAACTCGGTGAGACCGATTTTGGTAATGGACTAATAGAGAGTTGGTCAGGCAAACTCGGTGGGACCGATTCGCTCATCTCGGTTGGACCAAAGTGTTACGAAAGGGAAACAGAGAGTTTACATTGCAATCTCGGTGGGACCGATCGCTCATCTCGGTTTTACCAAAATGTTAAGAAGGGAAATAGAGAGATTACAACCCCATCTCGGTGAGACTGAGATCCCTATCGGTGAGACCGAAAATACTAGGGTTTCTGGCAGTGGCTATGTCAACTGAACTCGGTGGTGCCGGATAGAAAGAATCGGTGGGGCCGAGTTGGATGTTTGGTGTGGCACATATGTGGATATAAGAAAGTAGTGGAGGGTTTTGGAGCATATCAGTAAGCATTTTGAGCAAGCACCTCATTAAGCAACACCTCATCCCTTCTTAACAGTATTGGCTTTTCCTATAGACTCAATGTGATCTTGGATCACTAAAATAGAAAATGTAGAGTCTTGTGCTTTGAGCTTGAGCCAATCTTTTATCCTTAGCATTTTGAAGGGTCTACTTTCTAATCCATGCCATGCCAATCATTGAGCTTTCCTGAAATGTTTATCTTGAAATAGCATTAGCTCAATGAACTATATGTTGTTAGGAATTACCAAAACCACCCAGGGATAGTTGCACTTTCACCAGCATCAGCTATGACCAGGTTGAGCCGAGCAATCTCCTCTTGAAGTTCAGGAGGCAAGGATTCCAATATGATATTCAGGCTGACAGGCTTTCGACTGAGTGCATCGACGACCATGTTGGCCTTACCCGAGTGGTAATTTATTCCAATATCATAATCCTTGACTAACTCAAGCGACCTTCGTTGACAGAGATTTAAATCTGGCTGAGTAAATATATACTTGAGACTTTTGTGATCGGTAAAAATTTGGCACCTCTTCCCGATGAGATAGTGTCTCCAAATTTTTAGAGCATGAACTACCGCGGCCAATTCTAGATCATGAGTGGGATAATTTCCCTCGTGGGGTCGTAGCTGTCGCGATGCATAGGCTACTACCTTGTCGTCTTGCATAAGTACGCATCCAAGTCCTTGTCTGGAGGCGTCGCAGTACACATCAAAACTGCGGTGGATATCTGGAAGAGTTAACACCGGTGCAGTTGGCAGCCGTACCTTTAGCTCATTGAAACTTTTCTCACAGTCCTCAGTCCATTCAAATTTCTTGTCCTTTTTTAGCAGATTCGGCATGCGTTTAGCAATCTTGGAAAACCCTTCAATGAAACGACGGTAGTACCTGGCTAATCCAAGAAAACTTTGTATATGTGATACGGTTGCGGGTGGCAACCAATCGGGCACATCCTTTACTTTGCTTGGGTCCACGGCTATACCTTCGGCGGATAGCACATGTCCAATAAATCCAACCTACTTGAGCCAAAATTCACATTTACTGAATTTGGCGTATAGCTGATGGTCGTGGAGTCGTTGTAACACTGCTCGGAGGTGATCTTTGTGATCTTCTTCACTCCTTGAGTAAATAAGTATGTCATCGATGAAGACTACCACGAACTTATCGAGGAAGTCCATGAATACTTTGTTCATCATATGCATGAATAAAGCAGGGGCGTTGGTGAGACCAAAGGACATAACTGTATATTCATAAAGACCGTACCGAGTGGTAAAGGCGGTCTTAGGAATATCTTCCTTTTTAATCTTGAGCTAATGATATCCTGTCCGTAAATCAACCTTGGAGAATACCTTGGCCCCACTGAGCTGATCAAACAAATCATCAATCCTTGGCAGCGGATATTAGTTTTTGATGGTGACATCATTCAGCTGATGATAATCCACACACATGCGGAGGCTGCCATCCTTTTTGTCCACGAAGATAGCAGGTGATCCCCATGGTGAAGAGCTGGGACGGATATATCCTTTCTGGGGAATTTCATCAAGATGTTTCTTTAGCTCTACAAATTCTGATGAGCGCATCCGGTAATACTTCTTGTACAACGGTGCGGTTCCGGGCACAAGGTCTATTGCGAACTCAAGCTCTCGATCTGGTGGCATGCCTGGCAGCTCTTCTGGAAAATACATCAGGAAACTCACTGACCACAAGAATTAATTCCAATTCATCCACAGCGGTGAAGGCCATTTCTTTCTTGGGTATGCTTCTGCGAGCATAGAATTTTGTAGTCTGCCCCTCCCGACTGGTCAAAGTGACTTCTTGGGTCGCGCAATTTATGCATGCTTGCTATTGAGTCAGCCAATTCATACCCAAGATAACATTCAGTTTAGCAGACTCAATAATTATCAAAGAAGTTGAAAAGCAGACTCCATTGATATTGATTTCCAGATTACGGCAGACCAGATTGCTCTTGATTAAGGATCTTGGGGTTTGTACCAGCATATTCTTGCCCAAAAGTGAACAAGGAAATTTGTTTTGGGCAACAAAACTCCGAGAGATAAAAGAGTGGGAAGCCCTAGAGTCAAATAAAATTACCGCAGGTATGTTGTTAACAGGAAACATACCAATGGCGACTTCGGGGTTTTCTTGGGCTTCATCTGCGGAGAGGTGATGAACGTGCCCGGTGATGTGTTGCTGGTCCGGGCATGATTCCATAAAGTTGACTTGTGGTCTGAATAGAGCATTTGCCTTGCTGTCCTTGGGACACTGTCTGGCATAATGTCCGGTTTGCCCACAACTAAAGCAAGCATTGATGCGCTGGCGCTCCTCGTGCACTGGGTTGGTCACGGCATTCTTGACTTGGGTGGTGGATTTGTTAACATTCTGTTGCCAATTGGGCTTGTATTCCACCTGATTCTGCTGCCAGGTACGAGCCTTTTGCATGGGTTGCCCATCCTTCTTTGGCTCAAACTTGCGCTTGTGATCGTTATTGACAGGCCTATTGTCTGATACGAGCTTGTGCTCCCTTTTCGCAATGAAAGCTTTGTTCACCAGAGTTTGAAAATCTGGGAAATCAAACATGCTGAGAGTACACCGGAGTTGCGGGTTTAATCCACCAAGAAATCGGTCGATCTTTCTTTCTTCAGTGGCCACGTCATGAAGGGAGTAACGTGACAAATGATTGAATTTTTGCAAATATTCACCCATAGACTGATTTCCTTGGAGGAGCGCGAGAAATTCTTGTTGCTTAGTCTTCATAATTCCAGTAGTGATATGATATTTTCGGAACTGATTCGTGAATTTTGACCAGGTGATTTCTTCATCAGCAGGCCACATGGCTTTTATATTTTCCCACCATATGGCAGCAGCGCCTTCACGATAATGAGTTGCAAATGGAACTTTATCACCTTCTTCAGTCTGAGCAATCTCAAGTTTCCTCTCAATGGTTCGCAGCCAATCATCTGCTTCCAAGGGGTCAATAGTCTGACTGAGACTGGGAGGCTTGGTCCTTTGAAAATCTGACAGCTTTGAGTGATGAGCGTTCTGATTCCCATTCTGCCCCACCATAGCTTGCACACTTTTTAAAATTTCAATGATATCATTATTCCGTCTTTCCTCAAACATATGTAGCATTTTCTCGGTGGAGGGAGGATTTGGCAGTGGAGGCGGTGGTGGAACGTACGGCTCGGGGGAGTGTCCTGTCTGTCGTGAGAAACGACGAACAGGAGTGCCCTCGCGAACGTTGCTACTGCTGCCTCCCCGCGGCATCCTATTGTGGTTTTTCCCAAGACAACACAACCAAGATGAGAAGTATTCAAAAATGAATTGGGGAAAGGCCAGCAACAAAAGCCCAAGAAAAACTGAAATGACGAAGAAAATACGGCAAATAAAATAGACTTCCAACATAATTATACATAGACTCATACATGAAAGATACATAACATGACAGGTCCAACTACTCTCATACATGAAACGAAATCTCATGACTCGTATGACTACACTCGTGCATCATCCGGACGACTGCGAGTACTCAGAAGCTCTACTACTCTGTTGGTGCTGCGGGGTCCTCTCCTGACATGGATCCTGAACTGACATGGTTAACTAAGACCTCCGGGTTAAAAGTAACACGACGACATTGCCTCGAGGGCTCTCCCTCAGGGGCAGGTGTAGGGTGAAGCATCGGGGCTACAGAAGTAGTGAGAAGTGAAACCCACTCAGCAGGAGCACTGAGAGGATTCACGTGGCGCCTGAGCTACTCGGAGGAGTAACCGGTGAAACAGGGGAACTAGAACTGACTAGAATATAAGGAGTAAATCCCAGGGAGGATGGAGTAGTGGCAGATCTAGTAGAGACTAGAGCAGATGCTAAAGCAGTACGGGCACGAGTCAGCTCTCGAGCCAGCTCGTGGATCATAAGATAGCTAGCAGTGATGTAACGAGCAAGATGGCTAGCAACACTATTGGACTCTGGATCAATGATAGGGAAGCGGACATGACCATTGTCGTGCAGAGAAGGATAGTAGTAGAAACCTGGGTGGTTCTGCATCCGGACCTCGTTGTAAGGAAGCTCAACAAGGACCTCGAATGCAGCAAACTGGACAGCCTGGGAAGCGGTAGAAGCGTAACCGCTCCGAGAGGTACGAGTGTAAGTGCTGGAGTCAGAACTGGTGCGCAGAGTGACCACTGCGTGATACTCATACACTAAGTCAGCTAGACGCTCCCGTTATACACGATAGACTGGATCGTCATCGAGGGGGTACAGCCGGCGCCACACGTTACGAAGAAGATGCGGCGATGTGTACGGCATCAGCTGCAACTGGCACGGATACGGCACCGGAGCCATCTACACTCACAACCATTAGTAGGTTAGCATAAAAATAAGACAAGTATATGCAATCTAACAACCAGCTACCAATGCTACCGGCACTCAACGTAAGCTCGTATCTACCGTCCAGTCAACACGTCGTAGCCTAGCGTGACCTACAGTCAGCGCGGCTCTGATACCAGCAAGTGTTGTGGCACCCCGGCTCAGAGTAACCGGTTTACCATGCATTGCCAGCCCAGAGACCATGTCTTCTGGCAACACACAACATCTTGGTACAGAAAATAACCGCTTTATTGATGCCAGCGGATCAAAGTTTACATTACAACAGGTAGCGAGGCCAAGCGGCACACACGGTGCGGCTGGACAATATGTACATTATTTAGTGAACATAAAGGCCTCGATCATAACAACTACGCGGCAGCGAAACAACGTCGTAGAGGAACTCCATAGCACAGGGACACCGATGTGGACACGATCTAGACTCGGACAGCACTCCTTTCCAAAGGCTTTCCTGAAATCTGGCATGACACGCCAGGTCAGTACGTGGAATGTACTTGCAAACTCACAACAGACATAAACATAATGACAATCAATATCATGATAATTAACCAATTATTGACAATGCAACAATATAACCAACATGATGTGATCATACTTGGTGAGAAAAATCCCTCTTATCAACGGTGATCACTTCTTGGATCACCATCGTGCCAACCTCAAAATCTTAACTATGAGCATCTCGTGATCTTTCCGGCGATCACAACCACGACCCATATTTGGTCTAAAACAATGATCCTTCCAGCGATCACAACCATGACCAACATTTGGTCTTATCCAACCCGATGGCCTTCTCGCCATCATCAATAGTGCAGAGTTCATAACTTAGTGTGCAATTTTTGTTAAATGTTGACCCATGGTGTGACCTACTTTCGAGCATGTCCGTAACCGTGGACTCGGCTATCGATAGATTAAGACACTCTGCAGAGGTAGCGCACTGTACCCACACCACGGAACCCATGGCCTCGTACTCCCATTCGGGTGGACCAATGGCATTCCGACAAAACCCCTCCATTGCCATGACACTCTCTCGGCCACTCCGACCCACTCCCAACTGGGCTAGTCCTGGGTGGCCCCATGTCTACCAAAGACACAACGACCACCGTCGTGGCCAAAACATCCCTTACGGGGACCGGTACCAAAATCTCAACAACAGGCACACAAGGTTATGTCTGCTTACCGGGCCAGGGTACCGCACGCCCATAACCTTCCCTAGTTGGAGGCACCGACCAGAGGCATGACAATGGACCGAATAAAGGCCTTCCCATAAAGGCAAATGTGGTTGCACTGGGAAAAACTCGATTCAGTGGCACCATGACCCGGTCAACAATATATTCAAGTTGTATTATTATCAGGTTCAAATTAAATTGCAAATAACCGGTGTCATAGTATGCCATGAAGTGCAACAATAACATATGCATCACATATTAACGGAAAAGACTGAGCCAACTATATTCACACTAAGCATAACCATCAACAACTCTTGCCACTTCTCTGGTTAAGATTAAACCTCACATTAAGCAGAATCTTCTCTAACAAATTTTATCATTTTTCTTATGCAAGAAAATAACTCCAATTAATTACTTATATCCATAACCATATCATTTCTTTCATAGCAAAAATTAATTCTAGTCTCTTTACCAACTTAGTTAGTTTTAAACTTTCTGTAACACAAGCATACTAACTTGGACAAGCATTTAACAGAATATAAACAACATAATAGTGATTTATATGCATGGATTAAATCATTCATTCAAGTAGGAAAATCACAAATATTGCAATGGCACCATGAAAATATTGTTGTCGCTTGCCTTAGTGCAGATGAGGTTCACAAACCTCCTGGTGATCCTCAAGACAAGCTTCACTTCTCTGAAAACATTTATAAACACAAAAAGAAAACATCAAGAACCCTTCTGAAAATCACCAGAAAATCTAGACAGCATGGAAAAATCTCATTTTTGGTGAGTTGCTAGATTTCTTTACAAAGAACACAACGCAAAAAGAATCAATTCATTTGGACTTATGGTTGAACAGTTATAGCTGTTTGAAGCTCTCTAGATATAATTGAAATTTGAATTTAAATAAAGACAGACTGGGGGGTGACGCCGAAGGTGTAAAGCCTCGGGGCGCCACCACTCGTATCGCTTCGCGCACGTACTAAGTGGCTGACTAGCGGGCCCCGCTAGTCAGGTGAGGGGGAGAGAGGGAAAGAAACATGGGATGGCGCGGCTTCGCCGGAGCAAACGTCGGCGACGAGGGCTCCTTGGCCAAAACGAGAGGGAGGGATCAAGAGAGGAGACAGAGGCGCACCTGCCCGTACCCGTAGAGTAGCTAGGGGTGGTCGGACAGCGTCGAAATCGTCCTCTCTAGCGGAGACAGGAAGTAGAGCTCGTCGGAGACGAAGACCACAGCGAGCCGAGGTGACTCCAGGGGCTCCAACCGGGCGGAACGACACCACCGCAGAGTGGTGGAGGTCCTAGAAGGGTTGCCCAGGCCTGGGAGGGGCCGGAGCTACGGAGACGACCCGAGGGGATCGCCGGCGAGCTCGAGCTCGGGGACGGCGGCCCGCGGCCTGCCCGGCCGGGCTACGGTTTTCTACGAGATTGTGGAGTGGGTGGGAGTGGAGGATGGTGCTCGAGGAGGCTGGGGAGGTCTCTATTTATAGCCGAGCGTCGAGGGGGGTTCGGGCTCCGTCGGTGGACACCTGGACACGGTGCCCGGCGACGAATGAGGGGAGAAGGAGACGCAGCTCACGTGGGGACTATGGGCGAACGGGGACGAGCACAGGATCGAGAGGAAGGCGACGAGCACAGTGCGCACCGCACTGTTACGTTGGCCGGACCGCGTCCGTGCTCGTTGCGGCGAGCTCCGGCGTCGGCGAGTGCCAGGGGAGAGTTAAGGGAGCTAGGACGAAGATGGTGGCGAGGTTTGGCAAGTTTAGGCAGGCGGGGAAGCGAGCACGCGATCAACAGACGCTCGGGCGCGTCGCAGAGCGCGTCGGCCGTATGCCACCACGCCTGGACGAACGCGGTCACCGCGTGAACTCTGACCTCAAGCCAACCTAAGCCCAAACTTCATGTCTGGCATGTTGTTCGTGGTAGTTTTGAAGGTTACCACGCTTTGGTTTGGATCCAGACGCAGTAGAAAAGATTTCACAAGCCTAGTAAGTTTCTGGTCAGTAACTTTGAGAGGTTACTGAGGTCAAACGGCTGGGAGTTGGGAGCTGAGCTTTGGAGGGTAGCAATCATCTACTAAGATGATGATGCAGAAGAAAAATCAGCCCCAATTGAGTAAGTAAAATGGTAGTTGCTGTAGAAACCACCATTTCTGTCCAGAGCAGAAAATATTTTCTATAGCAAAAATATTCCAAAAAGTTATGCAATATTTTTGCTCGGGAAGGTGCCCTAGGGTTCCAAGAATATTTGTGAATGTTCTCATATTTTTGTGGGCAAGAAAAATTGGGGTTGCTTTGGAGCACATTGATCTAGCTAGGGTTTAAGAGAGCGAAATGAATATTTTTCTTTTAAGAAAAATATTTCAAGAATTATTTTGAGATGAACCAGAGTGGGAATGGTGGTTAGAGAGGGAAATGGGACAGTTGGGTGAAAGCCAAGGGGTACCCAAGTGGTTAAGTCCATATGAAAAGATTCAAAACTCCAAATTTCAAAATCAATACAAAAGAAAATCAGGCAAATAAAAGAGGGCAAAAATCAAGCTGTCACAAGGTAGCAGATAGTAGTCTAGAACTTCTCCACAGCGATGCCTTCATGAAGGGAACAACGTCGTGAGCGCCGCCACCGCCAGCTTCGGCATCTAGACAAGAGCAGGTTTTCACCCAGATCTGTTCGAAGAACTCCATCCAGCTTCTTGTGCATGGACCGCCGCCTTCTCTGTCAGAGACTAGATCAAAAGGATCCAGCCGCCGCCACCAGATCCATGCAGCCAGCACCGGGAGATGACGACAGTCTCCCTGTACCAGAGCTAGCACGAACCGGAGCAGATCGAGTCGGAGACGATAATACTCCTGGATCTCCGGCAGACCAGCGAGCCGCCGGTACCACCGTGTCCAGATCGCCGGCCACGTCGGGCCGCCGCCACCCCCCGCGTCGTCCGGTAGTCACCAGATCCGGGACGAGCCAGAACCGGCCGGACCAACGGGCGCGCCGCCACCCAGTCATGGGGTCGCCGCCCTGGCCACCGCCTCTCCCTGTGCATCCGGCCGATTCCCACCGGCACCACCACAGCCGCCGCCGCTGGGACGCCGCGCCGCCGTGGGCCGAAGTGGGGGCCGCACCTCCGCAGATCTAGGCGCCCACGCCACCCATGGATCCGGGGGAGAGGGGAGAGGCCCTCCGCCACCGCGTCGCATGCACGGGCTTTGCCCGGCGCCGACTACCCTCGGCGGCGGAGGGGAGGACGGGACGTGGGGAGGGTCGCTGGCGGCGGAGGTTGGCCCCCCGTGTCGCCTACGAGGGGGGCGACGCGAGAGGAAGAGGGAGAGCCTAGTTCTCAGATACATATAGCCATTTTAATACGAGTACCAAGATAAATATGATCCTCGGCCAGGATCATGACTCCAGGAGCATATACGATACTCCCGAGTTCGACTAAGAGTTGCAGCTTACACGACTCCTGCTCTATAACTGATTGATTAGCTAGCCTGTAGCTAATTAATCATTAGCTGGTGAGCGAGCTCAGCGCGCGCGCTTAGTTTATTTAGTGTTGGCTGTCAACACGCCGGAGCAGGTGCCGCTACCTCGATGTCCATGCATGTGTGAGGTAGTGAACCAAGCAGCACATGGAAAGATCGAGCAGATACTTCTCGATCAATCGGTACCTTCGCGGGAACACACTTCGATCGCCACATGGATTAGTTTGCTAGATAGAGGAACCACTTTGTTTCCACCGGCACATCCGCACATGCACGCCTGACGAGTGTCAAATCCGATTAGCATCCGCTCCTAGTTTCAGATCAGGTGCCTGAAACTTGTGAGATAGGAAGATTGGATACTCCTTTGTACTCAGGTTCAGAGAAGTTACAGATCTGTACTGAAGGCAAAAAGGCTTCTTGCTGTGATATATTGGCTGTGTGCATCAGTTGATGCAGAGGCCACGCACATCCTTTTTTCAAACAGAAAGAACTTACTGCCATATGGGAATTTTCGACACTGAAAACTGAGAAATCAATGGTTCCTCTCTCCACTAATCTACTTTCAGCTGGTAGTAAATACTCCTACATTAAGGCCAATGGTACCATACGTCTGAAGAAACAAAACAGCACGTTTATCTTCAGGTACAAACAGAGTTGCATGCATAGACACGGAAAGAAAGGGGTAAAAGTACTACCACGTGCATCTCCAATGATCGATGACGAGTCACTCTCGAGGTACTCAAGGGACAGTCCTCGCAACTGCATCAATAAATACATGGAGCTGCCATTGCTATCTGCAACTTCTCTGCCTGTGTCTTGGTCTCTGAACTCCAGCCTCTGCTATGGAGTACAAGGGGCAGCTTCAGCTGGAGAAGAAGAGTTCCCAGGAAGAAGATGCCATGGCGATGGCGGCATCGTCCCCTTCCTTCTTCCTGTGGCACCCCTTGTCTCTACTGCATCACGTCACCCGCAGCTGCGCAGGCTACTTGGGCCTCTCCCGCCTCTGCCACGCCCTCAAGGATCTGAAGCCTCGCGCCGCTACGTCACCTCCCGCAGCTACCTCTCCCCAGCTGCATGATGAAGAGCCCGGAGTGGGAGGCGCTGGACACGCTGCAGATGTAAGTACGTCATGATCAGATGATCTACCTTGTTATTTGCTCTGTTCGAGTTCATGTGGTGGACTGACTTCTGATTCAATCTCGTTGCAATCTAATATGTCTATGATCGGTCAGGACGATTGCGCGGCCGTGGAAGTGCGCTCGAGAGGGGTGCCCCAGAGGCCTCGTGCTCCAAGAGAAGGACGAGGAGGAACACACCATTAGGCTTAGCTTAGCCTGCGAACTGTAGACTATAACCGTGTGTTCTTTCTGGAACTCTGAGTTCAGAGTCTTAGAGTGAGTGCATCCATCTCTTCCCTGTTATGTTAGCAATACAAGTTTAAATTCCAGGCCGGGCATGTTGTTTGTGTTCCGCACTTCAGCTTACAATGCTAATTTCACACACCTGGGTGGAAGCAAGGAGTTGTTTCTGTTTGTATTTGCCAAGAATACTCACATCTTACTTGTGAGCTTGGTACTGTATTACACTAGGCTTCTATGGAGTAAAGAGTATGCTAATCCGTATAGAGGACACTTCGTCTTATTGTTTCCTCCAGTGTTATTTCCTCCTTTCCACTACCATTTATCAGTTTTCGGTTCGGCGTGGTTGGGCATGCGATTGTGCAGCCGAATGACCCGAATTCAATTTCTAAAATTGACAGATGATGTATAGGGGGTTTTCTTTCGTTTATTGAGGATCAAGCTTGGTGTGGGGCGAGACCACTCATGAAGAAATATCTTCATACTCATTTAAAAAAATTCTGAGAACCATGTTCATCTTAGTACTCATACTAAAATGGTCGTATGCATCCCTAATTGATGCAGAGTCGAGAAGTGAAAATCTCTCCCATTTTATGAGAGTACGTTGGAAGAGAGGGGATTGACCCCCGTGTCGCCTACCCCGCGTGCGACTCGAGCGGAATCTTAGCCGTCAGGCGAACTCCCTCCTCGCCAGATCTCCCTCCCCTCGCCGCCACCGGGCAAAGCCTGCACGGTGTCGGCGGTGGCGGGGAACTCCGGTTCTCCCTCTCACGGGGCTCGGGAGTTGCGGAGCGTCTGCCGTGGGAGCACGTGGTCGCCGTGGCAAGCTTGCGTCGGGGTGGGGCGGCGAGCGCATACGGCGCACGGGAGCGCGTGCGGTGCGCGGACGCAGTGAAGGTGGGCTCTGGCTCTCATGGCACCGCGGCGGCTGGCAGATCGGATCTTGGGGCGGCAACCTCGATCGGTGGCGTGCGTGCAGCCTGCCTGGCGGGTGCAGATAGGCGGCCTTCCACGGCTGCATGGGCGGCGTGGAGGCAGCGGCGCTGCGGGGGCTCCTTGATGGCCGGCCATAGTCCCATGGGAAGCGTCGTCTCCGACTCGATTTGCTCCGGTTCGTGCTGGCTATGGTACTTGGCGACTGCGGTCGACGTTTACCGGTGTTGCCTAGACAGATCTAGTGGGTGGGCATGTATTCGGGGAAAACTCCAGGCAGTGTGGTGGCCGCACCGAAGCCGACGGCCCTCGGGGCTGATTCCCTTCCTGGAGGCTTTAATGTGTATCCTGCTCCTCCCACCTCTGCCATGAGCGCAGGCGAAAGCCTCTGTTCCTCTGTTTGGGCGATGACGGCACCCTGGTCTCATGTTCCTTCCTGAAGGCGTCGGCCGGGGACTGCTCAAGGTGGTGGAGTTACTGGTTGTTCGGAGTCGACGTGAGATGGCATGTAGGTGAAGCGGCATGGCATCAACCGTATCGTCGATGGTGGGTCTCGGCGGCATGGTGCAGCAGTCCCGGAGCCAGATGTGTATTCGTGGACGTGTGTAGGGAGGTGGCGTTGTCTGGCGTCGTGGTGGCGTGGATGGCAGGCCTGGCATGGTCGATGCAACAGTACCTGCTCTAAAGATGGATCGGTGGAAGATGACGGTGGTGGATTCTGAGAGTGTGCCGGACCGGTGTGTACCCCTAACTCGGCAAGCAGCTTGGCGGGGCCCTCCAGCTTTAGATGTTAGGATTTGGTGCGACTGACGCGATCTTTAAAATGTGTGTTTACTTGCAACTCTAACGGCCGCTTAGCCGTCCTCAGGATCGGGACGCCATCAAGACCCTCCTCGTTGATCTTCGCTCGATGGCCTTCCGCGTGGTGCCCCCGCTGCCGCCCTCTCCTCCGGAGCCCGATTAGGCATGCTAATCGGGTTGTTGTGTGTGAGTGTATTGTTTTTTGTTTTCAAGGCTTGTTGAGCTATGCCCTCAGCATTAACCCAATTTGCTACTTTGTGTGTGTGAATCTTGTTGAATGTTTGGTTTGGACGGTTTGCTCAGGGCCATCTTCAGAAATTCGGGGCCCCGGGCGAAAACCAAAATGTGACGCAAAATTTTGAACAGTTCACATAACATAAGAATTATTATGCGTAAACATACTCTCACTTTATTATATAATTTCAAGTCTATTTTATTTGTACCTTATTTAGGTATATATCAGCACTAATGCTAAAAAGGTAAAGGGATTGCAAAACAATGAACGTACCTCAAGTCATTTTCATTGACAGTATCAACATCATCACCTCCATTGGTAATATTACCATCAACCCCTTCACTGGCAATATTACCATCATCAATTTCTGCATCATGAACCTGATCCTCTGTTGCATTATCATCACGACCATCATCAACATTAACATCTGCTGTTTGATTTTCAGAATTATGTTGGTGGTCTTTCACCAAATATTATCAAGGGAACTTGTTAGAGATTGAGCCTCAACTTTGAGTCTTTGTTTCTTCTTACGCTTTGCAGCACCAGATTCATGCTTCCTAATTCTACTAGACATGATGAAGATTCAGGAACAAAACCTAACAAATTATAAGTGATCATTGATCAAACATAATCTAATTAGTTTCTAACGGTTGCTAGATGAATAGATCATTCAAATACAGAGAAAATGAACTGAAAATAGGACCTTGCACTTGGAGATTAAAACATAGTTTGGCCTGAAGGTGTTCCTCAATCCTGATTGAAGCAACGAACAGAACCGTAGTCCGTGACTGTTGCATCTTCACGCAGCAAGACAATCAGCAATTGGATTAGATCGGGATTAACTGCGTCGGTGCCGGCACGACTGCTAGGGCCTTCGTTAATCCCCAATCGCCGCTCGTGAGACCTAGACGGCTGTTCGCTGCCTGTTCGTCTGCAATTGCTAGGCCTCCAACCTTCTTTTTTGTAAGTCTATTATTTGGGCCTCTAGCACTAGGAGCCCAGACTCCCGCATGCATGCATCAAAGACATCACGCAAAATCTCAAAAGGGAAAATCAAAGATACCATGTTTTTTTTAAGAATCTTCAAAGATACCACGTAGTCATGCTGTCACGTACACAGTTTCCTTTCCTGATTTTTTTAGCGATCGTTCAGGGGAAGCGAGGCATCGTACAAAGGGTTTTTTCTCTCGATGGGGGCCCCACGATTTTGGAGGCCCTGTGCGGTCGCTCACCTCGCTCCCCAAGATTTTTAAGAATCTTCAAAGATACCACGTAGTCACGGACCGCGGTTTTGTTCGTTGCTTCAATCAGGATTGAGGAACACCTCCAGGCCAAACTATGTTTTAATCTCCAAGTGCAAGGTCCTATTTTCAGTTCATTTTCTCTGTATTTGAATGATCTATTCATCTAGCAACTGTTAGAAACTAATTAGATTATGTTTGATCAATGATCACTTATAATTTGTTAGGTTTTGTTCCTCAATATTCATCATGTCTAGTAGAATTAGGAAGCATGAATCTGGTGCTGCAAAGCGTAAGAAGAAACAAAGACTCGAAGTTGAGGCTCAATCTCTAACAGGTTCCCTTGATAATATTTGGTGAAAGACCCCCAACATAATTTTGAAAATCAAACTGCAGATGTTAATGTTGATGATGGTCGTGATGATAATGCAACAGAGGATGAGGCTCATGATGCAGAAATTGATGATGGTAATATTGCCAGTGAAGGGGTTGATGGTAATATTACCAATGGAGGTGATGATATTGATACTGCCAATGAAAATGACTTGAGGTATGTTCATTGTTTTGCAATCCCTTTACCTTTTTAGCATTAGTGCTGATATATACCTAAATAAGGTACAAATAAAATAGACTTGAAATTATATAGTAAAGTGAGAGTATGTTTACGCATAATAATTCTTATGTTATGTGAATTGTTCAAAATTTTGGGCCACATTTTGGTTTTTGCCCGGGGCCCCAAATTTCTGGAGACGGCCCTGGTTCTGGTGCCCAATCCACACCGCCTGGTTCTCCGATTCAAGCGGTGCGTGGGGGCGGAGGGCGACGTGCGGCGTCGCCGCCGGCGTTGGTGACGACGTCTCCGGTGAGGAAGGTCAATGGGGGGCAACCTGTCACTGCCCGCATGGCCCTACTTGTCAGGGGCTATCCTGTGGGGAGGGCTGACCAGGTGACACCTAGCCCCTGGTTGGCCAGCACCTCCCATGAGCATCGAGTGGTGGTGCCCCGATAGAAGGCGTCTTCTGCTAGATATAACAGTGTTTTGGACAGGCCCCCATCCCAATCCCAAGCTAGGGTTCGCGGCAGAGGGCGTAATGAGACATGGCGGATTGGGACTGCCAACCCCAAACCAGTAGGGGGAGGAGAGGACCAACACCAACCTGCTCGGCCTCCTGGAATTGCACAGCTGCCCCCCCCATCTCCATATACTCCAGGCCACCGATTGTTCCCATGGCACAACCTTCTCATATGATTCCCCCTGGTCAGATGTTTGCTGGGTATCCACCAGGAGGGTGGAACACCCAATTCCAAGGTATGGGACAGTGAGCCGGGTTTGGTGCCATATCAAGAACAAGTGCCTTGCAACACTGGAAGTACATCTGGTGGGAGTGGACATGTTATGCCCTCTGGTTCTAGCAAAAATAAGAAGAAGCAGAAAAAACCCTAGCAAACAAGGGGGGTCTATGGAAACTACTGCAAATTAGGGGGGAAATAGCAGTGCATGAGAAGGAAGTGCACCTTTTAATGTGGACCCTAAGTTCATTGTAGCTATCTGCTACAATTGTGGCCTCCCTGGACATTTTGTAGGGATGTGCTTTGTTCCTAAGATCTGTTTGATTTGCAAGACCCCTGGCCATCATATGGATGTGTGCCCCACTTGGTACAAGCCATATCCTGCTGCTTACTACTAGGGCAGTGCTAACACAGGTTTGAGTCTCTTCCATATTGAGGCTGACGAGGTTAGTGAGAGTGAGTGGCTAAATTTTGGCAATGTGGGCTTGGTTATTGTTGAGGAAGGAGACATTACTGAAGAAGAGCTGGGGTAGTGCTTTGCAAACATGTGGAAGACTAATTGGCCATGGCAGATAAGACCATATGCCAAAAACAGACTCTTGGTAAGGTTCTCCCAACAAGAAAATTACTGAGCTTGTTGAGTACCCTTCCATAAACCTAAAAAAAAAGGTGTTACTATCTCCTTCATGAACTGGGAGGGGGAGATGCCTGCCTATGATACCTTGACAGAGACTTGGGTGGTTGTGGAAGGGCTCCCTCCAAAGTGGATCAACCGGAATGGCATTGCTCAAGTTGCTATATTTTAGGTGTGTTGGTCAATATGGATTGGCACATGATATTAAGAAGCTTTTCTGAGAAGTTGAGAATTCAGGTGGCTATCAGAGATCCAAGCAAGATACCCGCTGATAGGGTAGTGGAAATTCATCATGAGTTGTATTTGCTGAGGTTTGAAGTTGACAAAGATACTAATGATAGTTCCAACTCTGAGAACCCCTCTGACCCTGCTAGTAACAAGTTGTTAGATGATAAAAATGTCAACAGTGATGATGACTTGTTGGGGGAAGAAATGGAGATCGAGAATGAGAAAGTGGCTGATAAGAACATTAATACCCCAAGGCCCTCTGCTGCTCCTAGAGGATCCAGATCTAAGAATATGCAGACACGCGGTACTCCTAAGCATGAAGCTACTTTAGAGAGGTTTATTTTTTCAAAAATTTAGGGGGCTCCACTAACCAAGAGCTATCTGGTAGTGGTGAAGAAAAAACCTACTGCAAACTTTGGTGAGCAATTGTTACCCATGTTTGATGCTGCTGAAGCTCAAACTATAGTCAAGACTGCTGCCCTCAAGGCAAATGAGAAACCCGCTGGGATCAAAAAGTGAGGGCCTGTGGAGGCAACCAAGATGAGTGACAGAATCAAAAGAGATGGGAAACATGCTTCGGTCAAAGCTCAGGAATTGAAGAAGAAGAAGGATTTGGTGATCCCAAGAGGTAAAAATAAAGGTTATGCAAATTCCTTTGCCTGCTTAGATAATGAGCTCTTAATTAATAATGCTAATTGTTCTGGCATTAACCTTGGGGATAATTACCTTACATCTACCATGCCGCTGCCGCTGCCCTGCCCGTCCCACGCAGCCACCAAGCCGCCTCAAGAAAGCAGCATCGTCGCCGCAGCGCCATGCACATGCCGCCGTGGCCGAGCCCCGCGCCTCACGCGAGCCCGGCGCTCCATCCTGGAGGAACTGCCCCGCCACATCAATCCGGGCACGAGGGCAAGGAGAGCCCCGTCGCCATCCACCATGAGGGGTTTTGCCCTTGCAACTCCGTACGGTGGCGGGGGTGGGGGTAAAGGAGGAGTTGGGCGGGTGCCGCCGCCACCCGAGTCGCCCGCGACGCGTGGGCTAAGGGTTTGGGACTTTTTTTCCATATGAGATTTAGCTTCTAGGAGCCAGAGCTAACAATGTAATTCCTCTAGAAGGCGATGTCTTTGGATAAATTATGTTTCATCTTTCTTTATTGTTTGTGTATCCTACTCCCTTCGTCCTAAAATATAAGAGTGTTTTTGAAAGCTATTGATTGTGGTAAGGCCTTCACCCTCAGCCTCCCTTTCCCCTTCTGGAGATGGAGATGGATGGACAGCGGTCAAGTCCAAGAAAGAGTGCGCTGCTGCGGGAAAGGCAGAGATGAGTTTACTGCTGCGCGACGGGCACCACCGGCCGCGCCGCTCGCCCAGGGGCGCCGCCATTAATGGTCGGGATGGGCGTGCGGCCTTTTTAAGCCGCTTCGACAGCCTCTGCTTCCGCTGCCTCAGCACCGAACATCGCCAAGTAGATTGTAAGGATCCTCTTAGATGCATAGTCTGCAAGCAGCCTGTCCATTACGATAGAGAGTGCCCGCTGAAGCGCCAGCTGCAAGGTAGAAAGGGAGGCGGCGGCTCCAAGCTGCGGTCACCATGAGGCAGAGGGCCAGTGCACGGGAGGTTGTGCTTTCCCTTCCCACCGGCTTCCATGGAGCGTCCGCACCGCCACGTCGACCCCTCCCGCCGGGATCGGGCAAGCCACAAGGTGCTCATCTCCACCCTAGCCATGGAGCACCAGGAGTTCCTGTTCTGCAAGCACGCCGCTCTCCTCTCGGCGGAATCGCCGCAGCACGCAGCCATCCCCCTATCCATCGGGTGGGCCATCGATGAGCAGTTGCGCATCCCCCCTCACCTGCTGCGGGTGACGAGCCATGACCCTGAAGACTTCCTCGTCTACTTCGAGATGCCAGCGCACCACGAGAACGCCATCCGCCGCGACTCCATCACCGTCGACGGCGTCGCCTTCAACTTCAAGCCATGGCATGAGGACGACCACACCGTGCTCCAAGACTTCACGCTCCACGTCCGCGTCTTCATCAAGAAGGTCCCCATGCAACTCTGGTCGCTGGAGGGGGCGGCGGAGATCATCGGCGACAAGTGCATCGTCGATCGGCTTGACACGCGCACCCACGAATGCGGCCACACCAAGACCTTCGCGTGCTGGGTGTGGGTGTGGGACATCGCCAACATCCCCACCAGACGCATCATTTGGCGGGCGAAGCGCGGGGCGGGGTGCGTTGTGACCATGCTCGGGCACTCGCCGCTCAGCCGTGAGGTCGCCCCGCCACCCGGAGTAAGAAGGCACGACATGCTGGTCCACGTCGACAGGGTGGAAGACTGGACCCTGCCGTCCCCGCGCCCCTCCCGCTCCGCCCAGAGCGGCCTCCTCTCCTCGGGCTCTAACGATGGCGCCCCTTTCCCAGCCGTCTACCCGGGCACCCGGACCCGGCGGGTGGAGGATGGGCAGGGCCACGCCAGGAGGCAGCCACCGACGGTGGCCCCTTCTGGCTGCCAGGGACTGTAGCTGGGCGGCGCTCGCCGCGACCACGATGACCCCGATGGCGATGGCCACAGTGGCCGTCACTCTTGGAAGGACACGCTGTTGGGCCGGGGCCATGCCAGCCGCCCACTTGCAGCATAGAAGGATCAGGTGCAGCAGCACCATAAGCGCATCAGAACCCCCCCCCCCCCAGCAGGCACCGGGACAAAAGATGACGTGGCCGCGACGCGGCCATCCGCGCCACCCCTCCTCTTCCGCTACATCGCGCGCGGTCCCCGACTCCTCCGCCACCACCACCACCACCACCTCCACCCCCCACCGCCTCCATCGGGGGCCTGTCGCATCCAAGACCCAGTCGCGAAGTTCTTCTAGGACAAATCCGTTGAGCTGTCCCCGCCCGCGCCTGTTGACCACGATCGCTGCGAGCTGGAGGCGGCCATCTCCGACGCGCTGGCAACCCCTCTCGAGTTCGATGGTGGGCCCGTCAATGCTCTCCAGGCTGGCAGCAAGGTCAACAGGGGGCCGGCCGAATGCATGCAAGCGGACTCCATCAAAGCATGCCGCACGACCCCTCCCACGGCCACCATCGCCACGCAGCTAGGAGCAGTCACTCACCAGGTCCAGCAGCTGCAGCTTGACCTCGATGGCACCGCGGCCCGACAACTCTTCAGAGACGCTCCACCGCCCCTCCTCGCAGCCGCGCCGCCGCCCCTCCAAAGACACGGGACCCGTCCGCACCAGTCAGGCAGAGCGCCAGGCTGGCAGCAAACCGCTCCCCAGTGCCGGTCGCGCAGCGGGCCACACTGTGATGTATACTACACAACCTTCTTCTTGTAGACGTTGTTGGGCCTCCAAGTACAGAGGTTTGTAGGACAGTAGCAAATTTCCCTCAAGTGGATGACCTAAGGTTTATCAATCCATAGGAGGCGTAGGATGAAGATGGTCTCTCTCAAACAACCCTGCAACCAAATAACAAGGAGTCTCTTTGTCGGTGGGAACGACACCTATGGGATCACAAGAATCCCTATTACGTTTAGCGGGGCGCGGGGTCGTGGGAAGAGCGGATCTAACAGGTAGCACACAGTTCGTTTATCCAGGTTCAGGCCGCGAGGATGCGTAAAACCCTACTCCTGCTTTGGTGGATTGTATATCTGTGTTCTTGAGATAGCTATGGGGCATGAGGAGCTCCAAAAAGTCGAATCCTTCTCCTGGTCGCCTTGGGCCTCCTTTTATAGGAAAAGGGGTTGCCACAGTGGCACACATGAGGTGGAAAGGGTACAGTGATGCGAGGTTATCCCTCGCATTACATGACAAGGTGCATTTAATGCGTCTTGTTTAGGTGTCCTTGCTTTATCGGGGATGGGGGAGAGACCTGTCTCGTCCGTCGCCGCTCCTTCTTGTGTCGACACGCGCCCTGGCCAGCGATGCCTGAGATGCCACGTAGGTAGGCAGGCAGCTGAGGTGGCGCAGTGGTGGGTCTTCACGAAGATCTGCATGCCGCCACGCAGGTGCCTGCCCAGCTGGTTGGGTCGGCAGCTGCATGCATGCGGTGGTGGAGGTTTAGTCGGCGTGGGCCTGATGGTGGCCCTGCGGGTGTCCTCGGCAAGGGCCTTGCCGGGGCCCCGGCAAGGGTCTTGCCGAGGCGCCTGCTGTCATCCCCGGCAAGGCGCTTGCCGGGGGCCTTGTGGTCTTCCTCGGCTGGGATCCCGCCAAGGGTTGTCATCTCCTTAGTGCGTATCTGATCTTGAATGTCTTCACGAAGATCTGCATGCCGCCACGGGGATGTCTCCCGAATCCTTGCCTTTGGGGGCAGTGGACTCAAGGGTGACTCGCTCCGTAGGCGCGGGACGAGTCGCCGCGGCAAGGGTCTTGTCGGGGCTGCTAGAACTGTCTCCCGGCAAGGATCTTGCTGGGGGAGTCCGCTTCGTCCCCTTGCTCTTCGTGGTCTTGGCCTTGGCGTCGTTCTAGTTCTCTTGAGCTTCGGTCTTACCCTGGCTCACCTCCCTTGCCTTGCTTGGTGTGGTGGTGTCCGCGACTCAGACTGCCCGTGCATAGTTATAGGGGTACAAAAAGTGTACCCCTCTTTTTGTACACCGACAGGAGCCCCGGGCCTGGGCCACACATAAGTGCAACGCGTTGTTGGGCTAGGCCCAAAAATGGTGCGCGGGCAGGCGGGGCGGTTTTTACCACGGTAAGGTTCTTCGCGCGCTGCGCTTCCCACAACTCCCGCGCGTGGCGTGGCGTGGGGAGGTGCATGTGATGTGGGCGGCATGCGTGTGTCGGATTTCGGGTTCCGGCAGACCCTTGAGGTTCGAACACTGGGGTGCGCACGGAGATTTCGCCTTCTACCTACCTGCGCCCCACCGCCACGCTAAGATCTAAGCTATGGAAAGAACAGCACAAGAGACACGGAGTTTATACTGGTTCGGGCCACCGTTGTGGTGTAATACCCTACTCCAGTGTGTGGTGTGGTGGATTGCCTCTTGGGCTGATGATGATGAGCAATACAAGGAAGAACAGCCTCGCGAGGGTCTGTTCTTGGCTGAGGGGATGAACTGCTAGGAGGAGTTCAGTCACCCTTCTCTCTCTCTCTCTCTTCTCGATTCTCTCTCTCTGATTCGATTGCGATCCGATCTCTTGATTACCATCCGATCTCCATCTCGATCTCGATCCCCCCTACCCTGTGGGTGGCTAGTCCTATTTATAGGCAAAGGCCCTGGGCCTCTTCCCAAATATTGAGCGGGAAGGGCGCCAACAATTGGCCATTTTGAAGGGGAACATCTGGTACCCTTATCCTGACTAAAGTTGGTCCTCGCCTGCCAAAGGCTCTGGTGGTGACGCTGGCTTGGGCTCCACAATGACTTCCTCCCTGCCGCTGGACTGGTCTTGGTCTCGTTGCACCAAAACGGGTGCCTTTGCTTGATGCTCTCGCCTGCGCTTGCTCCCTTTGCACCAAAGAGGAAAGGAGGACACTGCGCGGCTGGCGCCCGCCTGGCGCCTTTGGTCGTCATGGCTTGAGTCACGGGCACCTCGTGAGGTACCCCGCCTTGATCTCTCCGCCTCCTCGCGAGCCAGCCTGATGAGGCCGTGCCCGAGGAAGCTCCGTGTCGTCCGCCCCGCGAGGCTTGGCCCCTCACGAGGGTCTTGGGTCTGTGTTGATGAAGATGGGCCGTGCTGGGCCCCCTTTTGGGCCACGCCGCAGGCTGTAGGCAGGCAAGTCTGGGGACTCCCGTTCCCAGAACGCCGACAGTAGCCCCCGGGCCCAAGGCGCGTCCGGACTTGGCCGTGCAGGGAGGCGGAAGGGCAAGAGCGAAGCGCGGCGGGCCCTAACAGCCTGCGGCCTTGGGCGCCGCGTGGCGGTTGACTGGACATGGGCGCCTCAGCAACTGTACGGATTGGACAAGTCCTTGCATGCAAAGCGGGTCATGATTACCTGTGATCGTGGAGGTCGGCAGTTGGCCTTCGCCAGCCATAAGTACGGAACGACGCGCGCCCTTCCAGTCCATCCCTTCTTGCTTCTCCTTCTTCCCGGTCCTTGCTCCGTCTTGCTGCGATGGCTCCTCAGTCTTGGATCCGCCTTCCTCCCTTCTTCGCCTCCATCATCCCGCAGGGAGAACTCCTGGAGCTTTGGCTGCAGCACGCCGGCTGCAGCACCCTCGCTACCGAGGCAGAGGTCGCGGTCGTTGCCCCGGGCGAGGTCTTCATGACTCGAGGCTAGAGCGAAATCGCCCAGGTTTGCAGGACAAGAGGCGCCTTCGCGATCCACTTGGAGTACGACGGTGCTTTGGTGATGTTCTTCAAGGTCTTCGATGCGAACGGGCGCCGGCTGGAGTGCTGCCCCGGGAGAGGTGGTCGGGACCTTGCTACGGCGAGGACTGGGCCCGCCGACCGCTCCCTTGGCGGCTCCTCAGGCGGCGGAGGCGTCAGAGGTTCCAGCGACTCCGGCGAGCTCTTCGCGACTCCGGAGACGAGCGACGACAGCTACGAGCCACCGAGCCAGCGCCGCTCCTGGAGCAGGGCGGGCTCGTTAGGCCGTCGCCGACTCTGATCTGGATGAGGTTAGCGCCGGTGCTTGACGGCCCACTGTTGATGATGGCGTCTTTTGCAGGGGCGCGTGTAGTTAGCGTCCTTTTAGGATCTGTTCCCTGCGAGGAATCAAAGACGCGTCCCGTGGGGGCTTGTAAGGTGCATGTGATCCTGTTTTGTTAATTTAACCCTTGTCGTAGATCAGTGCGAGTTGCTCATTCCGTCTTAGCTCAGTTCTCCCTTTTGAACCTCACGAGGGCTTGGTGCTCTGCGCCGACAGGTCCCAGTCCCAAGGCGGCTTCAGCCATCGCTGGTATGCCAGGTCGCGATGCTATGGTCAAGGCCAGGAGGTGAGCGACCCGGGGTCCGGTAAGAGCCCCTGAGTCGCGATGCTCAGGATGTCCCCTTTGGCGCTCAAGCATCCGTCGTTCGGTTAGAAAGGAGAGCGGCATCGCTAACACGGGATTGCATTAGGTGCGGGGATGGTGCCACGGTAGCTGGTGCTTCCGGGTGGTGACTTATCTCGAGAATCAGGGGCCACTCTCTGGTGGTCACCGGGTCCGTGCATCGGCAGGCGTGAGGTTGCTCGGCGAGGTCCTCGCGTGTCCCTCCCCTCTCGCCTTTGCTCCCCTTTCTGCTCTACGTCCTCAGGTCCCGGCCCTCAAGCGAGTCTCAGCCGTCGCTGGTATGCCAGGTCGCGATGCCGTGGACAAGGCCAGAGGGTGAGGGCTGGAGAGCCAGTAGGAGCCCTGAGTCGCGATGCTCAGGCACCCCCCTTTAACGTGCAAGCGGTTTGCGCGGATGAGAGTGAAGGAGACACCGCAAGGGCCTCGCCTGACGCAGCTCCTTTAGGAGATCCTGTAGACCCATCATACAAAGAACGAGGGGTTGCGATGACAATTGACAGTCGGCCGTTGGTTGCTTCCGAGGGGCGATGAGGCACTGAAGGCTTGACGAGGTGGCGCCATGCGGGGCTGTCGCGGCCAGAGCTCAGCCATTCAGGTTTGTTGGCGTTGCAGGGACGGACCCATGCGCAAGCGTCGTGCCGTTTGGGAGCAGCTCCGTCAGTTGGCGTCAGTTGAGCGGGCAAGGAGTGGATTCATTCAAATAGATGCTGGGAAGGCGGACATCACTGGGTCAGGCCCGAGCGACTTGGGGATGATGCAGACTGTGGGGCGCCCCCAACAAGGTAAGCTAACAACATAAAATAAAAGGGATACATGCTGCAGGGACGGACCCATGCGACCTGGGAATAATGTAGCCCTGGGGGGCGCTCCCAGCTGGAAGTGAAACTTGAAAGATGTCACCTGATGATGTTGAGGACGAAGGAGTGTTGGTGTAGCAGACTCGGTGGGCTGCGGAAGCCGATCCTCATGAGCCCCCAGGCCCAGGGGCCTCGGGAGGCTCCGGAGGCGCTGGTGGCTCCTCGCGGACCATCTCCATCTCCGCCAAGGCTGCGGAACGCCTGGCCTCTTGAGCCTCCATGATACCCCTCATGAGGCGCTGGTACGTGGCAGCCGCGTTCGGCAAGCCGTAAGGCATGCGAACGTAGCTGTGGGGTGGACCTTCGCAGCGCCCCACTCACGAGGGCCAGAGGCGTTCCAGAGAGGCGACTCGATTGAGCCCTGGTATGTCAATGCAGACGCGCAGCCCACCATCCTCGCCTCGATGGAGAGCCACAGCTAGTAGGCGGCGGCCGCCTTTCATGACTCTTGACTCCTGTAGCTCCTGAATGGCCTTGCTGACGAACTCCTGAGGGTCTGGCTCTCCTTGCCTTACTCCTTCTCGAGGGAAACGTGCTTCGAAACACGCCTCCATGTGGTGCCCAAGCGCCTCCCTCGTGACCTTAGCCAGGTCGGTGGCCCTCCAGGGGAGAGCCCTCGAGCCCTGCCTGAGGAGGGCGCTGGGCGCGCTTTCCTATGTGATGGAAGGAGGTTCCCCCTGGGCAGGCGCGGGCCCAGAGGGGCCTGCCTCCTGAGGGGCCGGGCTGGACGATGTCTTCTTCTTCTTGGGGGCGGTCTCGGGAAGCCTCCTGCTTCCGCGATCCGGGTCATCCAGTGATGCGGCCTGAAAGGCTCGTTCCAGGGAACACACCGCGTCCTTCTCTTCACAGGGCACCGTGATGACTCCTCCACTTCCTAGCATCTTGAGGACGTTGTAGCCATGGTGAGTTACAACCATGAACTTGGCCAACGCTGGGTACCCAAGGATGGCGTTGTACGACAGGCGAATGTGAGCGACGTCGAAGTCGGTGAGCTCGGTGCGGTAGTTGTCGCGTGCCCCGAAGGTGACAGGGAGGCGGACCTGCCCAATCGGGACCATGGAGCCGTCGGTGACTCCGGAGAAAGGCTTGGTTGGCTGAAGCTGGTTGTAGGGCACTTGGAGATTGTTGAATGTTTCCACGGACAGGACGTTGAGCCCTGCCCCGCCATCGATGAGGGTCCTGGTGACCACCACGTTGCTGATGATTGGGGAACAAAGCATTGGGAGGACTCTGGCTGTGGCCGCACACTTGAGCTGATCTGCTGAGCTGAACATGATGGCGCACGCCGACCACCTGAGAGGACGCGTGGCTTCGAGCTTGGGGAGGACTGCATTCACTTCGCGAGCGAACTGCTTGAAGATGCGTTGAGAGGCTGGGGCTTGAGCCCCGCCCAGGATGCAGGTGATCGCGCGCGGCTCCTGGAAGCCCCCAGCCCCCTCGTCCTGATGGCAGTCCTCGTTTCTCCTTGGCTGCGGCAGCAGTGGAGGGAGGCCTGCGTTGCCTTGCGGGCGATCCTCGCGAGGCTGATCCCTCCAGTCTCCCTCGCGAGGCAGGTCTTGCCAGCGATCCTCGCGAGGTCGATCGCGCCACCCTTGGCGCAGGCAGCGGTCTTCCCAGCGTCCTGCGTTCCTTCCTCCTCCTCGACCATAGCCCCGGTCACCGCAATCGGGGCGACGGCCGATCCTTCCTTCTCGCATGGCTCGGAGCTCTTGGCATTCGTTGGTGTTGTGGGTGTGGAGGTTGTGGTACACAAAGTACCGGCTGCCCTTGGAAGGTTCGGGCTGATCTCTGCCCCGCTTGGTGTCTGGTTCTACCGCGAGCACGGCAGCTCCCTTGTGCTTCACATCCTTGGCCTTGGGCTTCTTCTCTTCTAGATCTGCGGCAGGCAGCTCGAGGAGGGAGAGACGCCCTTCCTCAGCCCTGGCGCACTTGGTTGCCAAGTTGAACAACTCGAAGGAAGTGCACAGGTCTTCATGCATCACCAGCTCCTCCTTCATCTTGACGTCGCGCACGCCGTCGGAGAAGGCTGAGATGATGGCCTCCTCAGTCACCTTGGGAATCTTGAGGCGTGCCTTGTTGAAGCGCTGGATGTACTTCTGCAGGGTCTCTCCGGGTTGTTGCTTGATGCGGCGCATGTCGCTCACGGCGGGTGGCCAGTCGTGAGTGCCTTGGAAGTTGGCGATGAAGTGGGTGCGCATCTTGTCCCAGGAGGAGATCGTGCCTGGAGCCAGGTTCAGGAGCCAGGTGCGGGCCCCATCCTTGAGCGCCATGGGAAACCAGTTCGCCATGACCTTCTCGTCTCTGTTGGCAGCTTCGATGCCCAGCTCATAGAGCTGGAGGAACTCCGCAGGGTCGGCCGTGCCCTTGTAACGAGGAGGCAGGTCTGGCTTGAACTTGTCGGGCCACGCGACACTGCGTTGCTCGGTGGTGAAGGCGCGGCAGCCTGCTGTGGCCACGGGAGGCCTTGGATGATGGAGAGCTTAGTCTTGCATGTCCCCACGCGCTGCAGCTGGGAGCAGCACGGGGTCTTGACGTGCGGGAGTAGGAGCATGGTCGCAGCGTGCTGGAGCAGGGAGCGCCCGGGCAGCTTCTTGCGGGCGAGGGACTTCTTGGCAGCTCTGCTCTTGCCGCGCTGGCACCTGACGGAGCGGGTTCCGCCCAGGGGCCACGCGCCTTGGAGCCATGGCGCCTTCTTGAGGAGGAGGCGGCTGGGGCGCCGCCGGAGC
The DNA here is from genome assembly GCF_056163025.1 of Triticum urartu. Lineage (NCBI taxonomy): Eukaryota > Viridiplantae > Streptophyta > Magnoliopsida > Poales > Poaceae > Triticum > Triticum urartu. The sequence goes on along the minus strand of NC_141876.1, from coordinate 66,760,890 downwards.
TTCGTCGCCCGCGCGGGGTGGGGTGCGGTGTAGCGGAACAGACGGCGCAGGAGAGCCCCCTGCGGCGCGGACGAGCTCGGCGATGCGGTCGATCCATTCTTCGTAGACGTCGTCGATGGGACGGTAGCGCAGGAGCTCGTTTTCCGCGATGAGCGCAGCTCGAGCCTCCATGGGTGCGCGGAGCGCGCGGGACGAAGAACCAGCTGGGGTGAGCGAGGGAGTAGCGGTGCGGCCGTCTTGCCGCACGGACGGATGCTGAGATGACGCTTGCTGCTCGTCCCCCGCCGGGCCGGTGGCGGCGTTGATGGCAGGTGACGGGGAATGGCGAGGACGCCAGCCGACAGGAGCCGTCTGGGCGATGCGGGAAGCGAGAGCGGCCCGGCGCTCGGCGCGGGCCCGACGAGCGTCAGACATGGACACGATGGTCGGAGGAAAACGGGGTGGTGGAAGACGAATTCCGGCGCACCCCTACCTGGCGCGCCAAATGTCGGATTTCGGGTTCTGGCAGACCCTTGAGGTTCGACCACTGGGGTGCGCGCGGAGATTTCGCCTTCTACCTACCTGCGCCCCACCGCCACGCTAAGATCTAAGCTATGGAAAGAACAGCACAAGTGACACGGAGTTTATAGTGGTTCAGGCCACCGTTGTGGTGTAATACCCTACTCCAGTGTGTGGTGTGGTGGATTGCCTCTTGGGCTGATGATGATGAGCAATACAAGGAAGAACAGCCTCGCGAGGGTCTGTTCTTGGCTGAGGGGATGAACTGCTAGGAGGAGTTCAGTCACCCTTCTCTCTCTCTCTCTTCTCGATTCTCTCTCTCTGATTCGATTGCGATCCGATCTCTTGATTACCATCCGATCTCCATCTCGATCTCGATCCCCCCTACCCTGTGGGTGGCTAGTCCTATTTATAGGGAAAGGCCCTGGGCCTCTTCCCAAATATTAAGCGGGAAGGGCGCCAACAATTGGCCATTTTGAAGGGGAACATCTGGTACACTTATCCTGACTAAAGTTGGTCCTCGCCTGCCAAAGGCTCTGGTGGTGACGCTGGCTTGGGCTCCACAATGACTTCCTCCCTGCCGTTGGACTGGTCTTGGTCTCGTTGCACCGAAATGGGTGCCTTTGCTTGATGCTCTCGCCTGCGCTTGCTCCCTTTGCACCAAAGAGGAAAGGAGGACACTGCGCGGCTGGCGCCCACCTGGCACCTTTGGTCGTCATGGCTTGCGTCACGGGCACCTCGTGAGGTACCCCGCCTTGATCTCTCCGCCTCCTCGCGAGCCAGCCTGATGAGGCCGTGCCTGAGGAAGCTCCGTGTCGTCCGCCCTCGAGGGTCTTGGGTCTATGTTGATGAAGACGGGCCGTGCTGGGCCCCCTTTTAGGCCACGCCGCAGGCCGCAGGCAGGCAAGTCTGGGGACCCCCATTCCCAGAACGCCGACAGCGTGGGGTTGGTTCCTGCGGGCATGCGTCACACCACAGTTAATGTGAAAGAAGGCGGCCCGTGTTTTCCCCCATAAAAAAGGAATAACCGCGGGCGCGCTGCTCAGTTCCTCCACTTTCCTTGTGGCTTTTCCAATCTCAGAGCCACCGTTTCCCCTCTTCCTTCCTTCCTAAGCTTTCGCCGTCGCCCGCCATCGTTGCTTCGCCATCCTCCTTCCTCAGCCCTCTAAACTTCTTGGCCTCCATGGCGCCCAAATCCGTCAAGGGCAAGGGGGTGGCTAAAGGCGCTGGGACTGTGGAGCCGCCAGAGAGCGCGCTGTCGGGGGACCGGACGAAGTCTGCCTTTTTCTTCCCCTCGATGGTTGATGTTCATGAGCTCCGGGCCTCCTTCAGGCCCCTATGGGGAGCAAAGACGGGGGGAGAGAATTCGGGACACCTGGCGACGCGCGTCATTCCTGCTGCTTGCGCCGATCCTGCTCCAAATTGGTATCCCTTTTTCGTCAATTATCTTTCTTGCGGGTTATGCCCCCTTTCTTCGATTTCTTCTGCGACATCATGCACACCTTTGGCTTTCGCCTCTTGGATTTTACTCCGAACGCGGTGGCGTGCATGGCTTTCTTCGCGCATATTTGCGAAGGCTTTGCCGGGGTGCAGCCCAACACGGCGCTCTTCCGCCATTACTTCTTCCCTCGGATCCAGCCGGGAGGTGCCGTCTCTGGTTGCGTCACCTGGATCCCAAGATCCAAGGGGGCGTACCCGAACAGTGCCGTGAAGGAGAGGTGGGAGGAATGGCATGGCCGGTGGTGCTGGATTGAAGATGAAGACCCGCCGAAATTCTGCAAGGTCCGCCGAGTGCCGCCGGTCCGTGGCAGCGATTGGAGTGATGTCGACGTCGCCGACGGGAGGCTCACTATCGCCACCACCAGGATTCTCCGGCTCACCCGGGCTGGACTCACCCTTGAGATGATCGGGGCGGACTTCATTCGTCGCCGGATCGCCCCGTTGCACAACAAGGGGAGGTCAGCCTGGCTTTTTACGAATCCGGTTGACATTATGCGACTCCGCCCTGGCCTTGACCACAATTTCACGGTGTTGGCGCATGCCCACTTATGCCAGCGGCTTTTCCAGCTTGATGTGGGTCGCGACGGCGAGGTCGAACGGAACAGCAAGGCCGCGAGGGCTGCCGCAAAGGTTGGCAAGGCCATCAAGGGGCCGTTTTTCAAGTTGCCAGCGGGGGTGGTCCCGTTATGCAACAATTCACGTCGGTCCGAGATCATTGCCATGATGCCGAACTGTAACGCGCACGGCCCTGTCCCGAGCTGGAAGGAGCCGAAGGATGCTAATGTGCAGCAATTCTTTGACACCCTGATCGAGGTGTATGTCAATGCTGACGCCGAGCGGTGGCTTATCATGGACACCACCCAGGCAAAGCTGGACTACATCGCCACTAGGGCGAGGGAGGCACAGCTTGCCATGGAGGCCGGCAGCGCCGGGGGTGAGGAGGACAAGGCCGCGACGGCTAGGGAGGAAGAGAAGCTCGCCCGGTGGGCGGCGGCCACCGAGGAGGTCAGCAGCGCCGACGAGTCGACGAGTCGTCGTCGTTGGAGGACGTGGCGGTGGGCTCGACGCCAACTAGGGGAAGAGGGCGAGTCCTGCGGCGGGCTGACTCCAGCGAGCCGGTCCGGCCTAGCAGGGCTACGCGGCCTCAATTGACCCTGGAGGGGTCTGGGCGCCACACGAGGGCCACGGCAGCCAAGAGGCTGACGGAGGCCGCTGAGAAGAAGAAGACAACAGCCCCTTCCTCATCTGGGCGCGCACAAACCCCACCGTCTTCGCCTCCTCCGGCAGATGTCGACTCGGATATTGACGCGGAGGTCACTTTTGATCTCGGGCCCCTCAGCCCGAAGAGGAAAAGGAAAGCGGTGGAGGAAGAGGAGATAGATGATGAGTAAGTACTCCGTTCCTTACTGCCATTTCCATTCCTCTGAATTAAGTCACTCATCTTGATCCGTTGTTGCTTTTGCAGGGATGCAGAGACGTTGGCCCAGAGGGTGAAGAGGGCCAAAGCCTTGGCGGGCGGCCAGCCCCCGGCCAGTGCTTCAGAGTCGCCACTGGTGGTGCTGAGTAGCCCGGACAGCAGCCCCCGGCACAGCCCCTAGCGTAAGTTCGTCACCCTCCTCTTACTCGACACGTGGTAGGCATTCGATGCTATGGTGTTGACCTTGTCGGGTTTGCAGGAGGGGAGCGGCAGCAGGAGGAGCCGCGGAGGGCTACCCCCAACACACCACCCCCATTGACTACACCGCCGCGAGGGGCGTCCCCGACAAGGGCATCAAGCACGGAGCCCACACCCATGGAGGAAGAGGGGAACTTGGGCGCTGGTGACTCTGCCACGGCGCCAAATGCTGGCGGAGAGGGGGCTTCTACTCCACAGCCTGGCACTGGTGAGTCACCTATCCTCCGTCTCTGTTTTTCCCTTATTCTTTTTCTTGGATTCATTGCTCCCATTACTGCTCAGAGGAGGCCGCGTCGGAGGCCGCCAGGGTTGCCACCGGGGAGGCCGCCAGAGATGCTGAAGAGGTCGCCGCCGATAAGGCCGCCAAGGACGCTGCCGAGGACACCGCTGCGGGGGCCGCCAAGGCGACCGGCGAGGCTTCTGCCGAGGGTGCCAGCAGTGGGCCTGCCGAGGAAGCCGGCATGGCCACCGCCGAGGAAGAGGTGGTTGATGATCAGCCTCCCTCCTCCTCAACCTCGGGCCCCGGAAGATATCTGAAGGTGGGCGACGATCTTTTCGTCCATCTCCCAGGGGCGTCAAGTTCCCGGGCGCCCGCCGAAGGGGAAGTCTTCGACGGTGAGGTGCTTGCCGCCACCGGGCTCGAGGTTGTCAATGAGCCGGGCGTTGGCGGTGATGGTTCTCCAGAAGAGCAGCTTTTCCGTGCTATGGGGGCCAACTTCCGAAAACTCCAGGCGCTCTACCGTGTTCGCCTGGACATGGTTAAGTCTAGGACGGCAACGGTGGACCAGGCGGGGGTGGATTTCAAGGCACGCATTGCTGAGACACAGACCTGGTTCCACCAGACTCGCGAGGAGCAGAGGGCCTTTCAGGAGGAATTGGCCAAGCACAATGTCGAGCTCACCATGAAGATGGATGACATCGGGAAGGCCCAGGAACAGGCGGCGAACTTGGCTGCCGCGGCCGAGGCCGTCCGGAACCAGCATCAAGCCGCACTGGATTCCCAGGAAGAGGACCTCACCGTGCGTGAGGCGAAGCTTGCCGCAGCGCTCCGTGGCAAGGATGAGGAGCTCGAGGCCCTTGTCACGCGGCGGACTCGCAAGCTGGAGCAGAGGCACAAGGAGGCACTCGATGCCCAGGCTCTGGCCCATGCCGGCAACGTCAGGGAGTTGGAGGCGGAGCGAGGCAAGCTGAAGGAACAGGCCCTCAAGCTGTCCAATGAGAAGAGCACGCTCAACAGCGCTTTGGTGGAGGCGCAAGGAGCGGTCATCAGCAGGACTGGGGAGCTCTCCGAAGCGCAAAACTCCGTCAGAGATCTCAAGCTGAAGCTAGAGGATCTCAAGAAGATGTTGTCGGAGAGCAGGGCTCGGGAGGTGATCTTGACCAGGAGTCTGGAGGAGGAGAAGCAGCTGCGGGCGAACGAGGCCGCCTCCCACCAGGAATATGTGGCGGGCGAGAACAGATGGATCAGCCGTCTGGAGGAGGTCGCCGGCAGGGTCACCTCGCAGTTGGCCACCATGGGGATGCCAAATGTGAGGTACGCCCCTGAGCGCAGCGGGACCGTCAACACCAAGCTGACCCTGTTCTTCGAGGGCGTCCTCGGAGCCTTGGCTTATCTTCACTCCAACCAGGCGGCCACTTTGGCCGGGGAAGCCCGGCGACTTTGCCGGGGGGTCATGACCAAGGTCCTCACCAAGATGGCGTACTGGAATCCCGACCTCGACTTCGGTGCCGCGATGGATAGCTTGCCGGATGGTATCGACCTCACGGTGCTCAAGGAGCGCATCAAGCCCGTCATCAGCAGCATCGACAAAATCAAGGGGGTGGAAGGCCAGCGCCGGGATTAGGCATCCCGTTCTTCACCGCCGCTGCAGGATCACGACCAAGACAAATTTCATCTTTAGTTAGAACCACAGCAATGATGTGATGTAATATAACTTTGCAGTACTTTTAATTTCATGCACGTTATTTTCCCGTTCAATTCCTCTTTGTATGGGCGCCCTACGTCGATTGGGTAGGCTCGCCGGCGCGGAAGCCCCTAGCAGTGTTTTGGGGACGGATCCCCATGGGCCTGCTGGGTACACGTGCTGCCGGACGAGCCACCTTTCCGTTCTGAACGCGGCCGCTTGAACTGTCGAGCTTGACTCGAGTCAGAATCGAGGGCGTTGTTGATCGCGGAAGGCTACTCTGCCATTCTCGACGGAGCCGCTTGAGCTGTTGAGTGGACTTGAAACAGGGCAAGGGCGTCGCCGATCGTGGGCGAGCCCCCTGGCGTGCAGGTTTCTCATACAAAGGCGTGACATCTCCGGGGGGAATAACCTCATATAAGAAGGATAGAACAAATAAGGGCTCAGTGCAACTTAGCTTCTGTTTGTAGTCGCTCAAGCGCTGATCTTCCGGCCTCCTTCCCCCTCCAAGAGCCACGGAGACGAAGGAGTGCAGGGCTGATTGCTAGAGCCGATTCTCACAACTGCGCCCCCTACCTGGCGCGCCAAAGATGTCGGTGTTGAGGAACGACACCTATGGGATCACAAGAATCCCTACTACGGTTAGCGGGGCGCGGGGTCGTGGGCAGAGCGGATCTAACAGGTAGCACACAGTTCGTTTATCCAGGTTCGGGCCGCGAGGATGCGTAAAACCCTACTCCTGCTTTGGTGGATTGTATATCTGTGTTCTTGAGCTAGCTATGGGGCGTGAGGAGCTCCAAAAAGCCGAATCCTTCTCCTGGTCGCCTCGGGCCTCCTTTTATAGGAAAAGGGGTTGCCACAATGGCACACAGGAGGTGGAAAGGGTACAGTGATGCGAGGTTATCCCTCGCATTACATGACAAGGCGCATTTAATGCGTCTTGTTTAGGTGTCCTTGCTTTATCGGGGACAGGGGAGAGACCTGTCTCGTCCGTCGCCGCTCCTTCTTGTGTCGACACGCGCCCTGGCCAGCGATGCCTGAGATGCCACATAGGTAGGCAGGCACCTGAGGTGGCGCAGTGGTGGGTCTTCACGAAGATCTGCATGCCGCCACGCAGGTGCCTGCCCAGCTGGTTGGGTCGGCAGCTGCATGCATGCCGTGGTGGAGGTTTAGTCGGTGTCGTGGTTCTAACTCTGACAGTGATGTAGGGGGGTAAGTATGGAGAGGCAGGATCTCAGCTATGGAGAAGTTGTAAGCACGCAAGGTTTACGAGTTCGGGCCCTTCTCAGAAGAAGTAATAGCCCTACGTCTCGGAGCCCGGAGGCGGTCGACTGGATTATGCGCGTGTGAATTACAGGGGTGCGAACCCCTCATACTGAGGAGGGGGTGGCTTATATAGAGTTCGCCGGCCCTCTCCTGCCCTCAGTGATGCAGGGTTTAAGGTACATTTAAGGTTGGGCGTTACTGGTAACGCCCCTAATAAAGTGTGATAATGACCATAAAGACTACTTAATAGCCGATCGTTTGCCTGCGGAGTGACTTTAGGTCTCCTCGCAGTCGAGTGGTTGGCTTCATGGTTGAGTGATAGCTTCTTGGTCGAATGTCTTGAACCCGTCGAGTGGGATACCTTCAAGTCGATTGAAAGGTGACTTCTTCCAGGGGTGTCCTTGGGTAGGGCTCCTTGGACAGGTCCATGCCCCTACCCTAGGTACACAGCTTCATCATTAGCCCCCGAATGGATCGAGGTTTGAGTGGGAAAGAGTTGGAGATCTTTCCGACCGGTTCTTTGGGCTACATGAGTGCCTCGTTTCAGGTAAATCGTCACGGATGACGTCATCAACCTCTTTTCAGTCGCCTTGATCCATTCCAGGCCTTTCGCCGAGTGAATTTCTTTACTTGTGACATACCGAGTGTCGGCGCGAGCGGGGTCTTCTATTTTGACAAGTTGTTTTGCAGCCCGCGGATGTCGTGGGATTCGGATTTCGGGAAGCACGCGGGACGGGAGCGACCGCAGTAATCGGAAGCGATAAAGCGGAAGCTCCTCGATTTCCGCACCACCTTTTTCGCCACGTACCGCATGCGCGTCTGCTGCGGGATTTGACTGGATCGCCTGGGCCTACCAGTCAGCCACTCGGGAGCGGCCTCTTATAAGTAGCCAGCTCGGGGTTTCCAAGCAGTGTGCTCTCTTCTTCCTCTCTCCCTCCGCAAGCTCCTCCGCCACCTCCGCCCTCACCCTAGCGCCATAGACCCGTGCGAGATTTGCCGGCGACGATGGCGAAGGACAAGACATCCGCTCTGGAGTGCGCGAAGAAGGCGGCGGCGCAGGGGAAAGGGAAGAGATCTGCTCGGGGCGGATCTTCCTCAAGGTCCGCTCTGCCCCGCGGCTGGATCCAGGGCGACTGGATGCCGTCGGTGATCCGGCAAGAAGATCTCGACGACATGGTCGAGGGGGGAGTCATTCCCCACGAAGCTGCGCGTCTTCAGGGGGGAGAGATCGAACCTCAGCCTCGCGACGGTGAGTGTGTGCTCCTAGCCACCCATATCGACCGAGGGTTTTCTCTGCCGCCCCATCCTTTTTTTCGGAGCTTTCTGAACTTCTTCGGATCGCAGCTCCACCACTTCACTCCCAACTCCATCGTATATCTTGCTGCTTTCATTTCCATGTGTGAGGGTTTCTTGGGTTGCCGCCCCCATTAGGGACTCTTCAAGCACATCTTTACCTGTCGTTCTCAATCGGTCAAGAAGGCCAAGTCGAGTGATGAAAGGACGCAGGTGATTCAGCTGTGCGGGGGCCTGGCGATCCAGACGAGGGGAAAGAGTTGCTTTCCATCTATCACTTTCCCGGAGTCGGTCCGCGGTTGGTAGTCGACCTGGTTCTACTGTCAAGACCAGGCGACCCCAGGGCAGTCGACCGGACTTCCCCCTTTCTCTCTCGACCGAGCTGAAAAACCTGCTTCTCTGAAAGTGACGCCGGAGGAAAAGGCCCAAGTCAAAGTGCTGGCTGGTTGAGTGGTTGAGCCTGTCCGTGAGGGCGTGACTGGTATGGACTTGCTGGAGGTCTTCCTCCGGAGGCGCATCCAACCGCTCCAGGCTCGTGACCACCCGATGTGGCTATACTCGGGTCTCGACGACACCACTCGGGTCCACCTGGAGGAGGTTACTGACGAGATGTTGGAGGGGTGGCTATCGAGCATCACGGGGAACAAAGACAACCCCCGAGGAGCCAGGAGGGTAATTCCACTCGACAACTCGTATGACGTGGACCAGGTATGTCTTTACGCTCCTGACTGAGATCTTGTTTTCTTCATTGGTCTTCTTTGGGTAGGTTGATTGACTTTTGTCTTGTTTGTTGTTTTCCAGGCGACTACCGAGATGTACTCGACGCCCAACGGGGCCCAGGGGCCAACTGAGGAAGGGGAGGCGAGCGGAGGTGAGAGTGGAGACGACCAAGGTGAGTGGGAGTCCGACGGTGAAGGAGAGGGAGACGACAACGTCGACTCCAGTGAAGAAGAGGAGGAGGAGGTTGAACCCCCTCGCCCGGAGGGGCGATCCAAGCTCACACACGATCCAGTGTGGGAACGTGGCAAGGCGACTGCTTCTGTTGGGCAGTCGTCGAAACGTCCTCGGACCTCTTCTCCTACGCCGATTGGGAAGGCTCCCAAGCACCCACGCGCGACGCTGTCCAAGCCGCCCAAGGCTCTGCCCAAGATGAAGATGGCTGTCCCTACTATTTCCGGGTAATAATAAAACTTGCTTTCCTTCGTCGACCGAGGACAGATCTTTGGTCGATTCATCGAGCCAACTGACTGATTTTCGGGATTTGCAGTGCTGCTACTTCTGAGATCTCCACCAAGGACGACGACCAAGAGATGGAGGATGCTGTTACCTCCAACCTTGGTACGATTACTGACGTTCCGTTTTGAGTCGACTGAACATTTATTGCAACTCTGGTCGATTGAATGTTTCCCTTGTAGCCCCTCCTCATGTTATCGACCTCCCGGATGACGACGACGACGAACCACTGAGAGTGAGGAGGAACAAGAGGGCGTCGGCTGACAAGATCCCCCAATCTGCTCCAGCATCTGAGGCCGTAGCTCGGGATGGTGGTGACACCGCTCGGGCTTTCGTGACTTTCGCCATTCCTCTGACAAGTGTGCGGCCTTCGACGTCGACTGCGGATCCGTCTTCACTTTTTGCCGCGTACCCTGTCCCTGAGGACCAAGCGGCTGCCGCAAAAGAGGCTATACGTCAGGCGGGGATCATGATGGAGCAAGTGAAGGTGGCTCGGGAGGCCAGCCAAGCAGCTTATGACGCAAGCTCGGCTCTTCAGAGCAACGTCCAGGTCAGTCGACTCAACGCTTGGTCTGTTATGATATGCTGTTTGAAGAATCTCTTTTCCGAAGATCTTTGTATCTGTACACCCACTGGGTGTGTCTGCCAATTCTTGGATGAGTGGGGCACGCTAAGTGCATCCACTGGGTGTAGTCCCCGAGACTACGGTGGACTGCGGGCAGTCGACTGTAGTCTTTATATTGTGTTGTTGTAGCTGTATTTCTTCACTCGGTCTGGTCAGGCCATGTCGAATGGGACTGTATCCGGTCGACTGTGGGCAGTCGACTTTTTTTTTACAGTGGGGGCACGCTGAGTGCACCCACTGGGTGTAGTCCCCGAGACTACTGTCGAATGTTCTTGATTCGGCTGTAGTCTTAGAAACGTCATCATTGCCTCTTAGTTACTCGGAAGCAACTTATTTTGGACGTCTGTCGACTGATTTTTCTTTTTACAGAAATCCTGTGAACTTGTAGCTCGCTATACTGAGTTGGAGAATCAGCAGATCCAGCTCAACCTTAACTTGAAGCTTGCCCAGGAGAATTTGAAGAAGGCGCAAGAAGAAGCAAAAGGTATGGCTGGTGAGGTTCTCCATTCTTAACGGGTGGCTTTTCTTTCTTGTCCATTCTTGATGTTGGTTCCACTCGACGCGCCGCAGATAAACTGGAGGAAGCTCTGAAGAAGAAGGATCAAGATCTTGCAGAGGCACAGAAGGAGGCCTCGAGCAAAACGAAGCTCGCAGAAGAGAAACTGGCTTCGGTCGGAACTCTTGAACAGGAGAACTCCAGACTGAAAACTGCTCTCGAGACAGCTAATCGAGAGGCCAGTCAACTGAAGAAAGAAAAGATGGCTCTGCACGACAAGGCGGGTGAGCTGGCGGGGAAGGTAAAAGATCTGGAGGCTTATCTCGGTGGACTCGCCAAGAAGCTGTTCGTCATGCTCGAAGGTAATTATTCCAACCCGGCTGTCTTGTAGTTACCGAGCCCGTGTACGGCCACTGTCTTATTCTTGAATCGTGTTTGCAGAATTCTGCCAGAGCTTCGAAGAGGAAACCAGTCGAGTGGAGCCAGGCTTGGATCCCGCCAATTCTCTCGTGAAGGACGAGGCTGCTATGAACGTGCTCCGACTGGAGTCTCGTGTTACCAGCGTTGTTGATTATCTTGCTCGGCTGAAGGTTGCGATGTCGCGGATCGACACATCACTCTGGCCTGGAACGACGCTTCAAAACGACCTCGAGTCCCTGGTGGTCCGACTGGATGAAGTCTCGGGTCGAGTGGCGGAATGGAAGAAATCTTCTGCTAGATGTGGTGCTGATGTCGCTCTGTCTCTGGTCCGCGTCCATTGCAAGGAGGCGTGAGAAGAAAAGCTGGCCGCCACCCAAGTGGACAATACCAGGAAGCACAACTTTCAAGACTTCATGGAGACTTTTATTGCTGCTGCCACTCGTATTGCAGACGGGATCGACTTGGACGAGTTCGTCGCCCCTTCCAGTCCTCCTCCTGAGGAATGAAAAACTTTTATGCTTCACTTTAAATTTGCCTCGGAATGCCGAGTGGATTTGTAACCGTTAAACTCCGCCGAGCCGAGGGCTCGAGTACTTTGATCTGAGGTCTGGGACCTTTTAGGCTTTATCTGATCTTGATTTCTCGTTGAATATCTTCATGGTTTGATTCGTCGAGTGGAACTTGATCTTCACTCGGAATAACCTTGTATTTGCGGCGCAGCTCCGAAGGAGAAGGTAGCAGTCGACTTGCGGATTGGGTTGTGTCCTGTACTTAGGCGAGCACTGGGCTGCAGCTAAGCCTCCGCGTGAGAGGTTTGCTCTCCACTCGGTAGGATTTTTAAACACTTAGGCGAGCGTTGGGCTGCAGCTAAGCCCCCGAGTGGGAGGTTTGCTCTCCACTCGGTAGGATTTTTAAGCACTTAGGCGAGCACTGGGCTGAAGCTAAGCCCCCGAGTGGGAGTCTGACTCGCCACTCGATTGATTTCTAATCACTTAGGCGAGTGCTTGGACTGCAGCTAAGCCTCCGAGTGGGAGGTTTGCTCTCCACTCGGTAGGATTTTTATATACTTAGGCGAGCGCTGGGCTGCAGCTAAGCCTCTGAGTGGGAGGTTTGCTCTCCACTCGGTAGGATTTTCAAATACTTAGGCGAGTGGTTGGACTGCAGCTAAGCCCCCGAGTGGGAGGATTGCTCTCCACTCGGTAGGATTTTTTCAAACTTAGGCGAGTGCCTGACTGCAGCTAAGTCTCTAAGTGGGAGAACTTAGGCGAGTACTGGACTGCAGCTAAGCCCCCGAGTGGGAGGATTGCTCTCCACTTGGTAGGATTTTTTCAAACTTAGGCGAGTGCCTGACTGCAGCTAAGCCTCTAAGTGGGAGAACTTAGGCGAGTACTGGACTGCAGCTAAGCCCCCGAGTGGGAGGATTGCTCTCCACTCGGTAGGATTTTTTCAAACTTAGGCGAGTGCCTGACTGCAGCTAAGCCTCTAAGTGGGAGAACATAGGCGAGTATTGGACTGCAGCTAAGCCCCCGAGTGGGAGGATTGCTCTCCACTCGGTAGGATTTTTTCAAACTTAGGCGAGTGGTTGACTACAGCTAAGTCTCTAAGTGGGAGAACTTAGGCGAGTACTGGACTGCAGCTAAGCCCCCGAGTGGGAGGATTGCTCTCCACTCGGTAGGATTTTTTCAAACTTAGGCGAGTGCCTGACTGCAGCTAAGTCTCTAAGTGGGAGAACTTAGGCGAGTACTAGACTGCAGCTAAGCCCCGAGTGGGAGGATTGCTCTCCACTCGGTAGGATTTTTCAAACTTAGGCGAAACGGATTCGCAGCTAAGTCACCCACTGGGGGATTTCTTATGCAAACAAGAGTGACAGCAATTATTGGGACACTCTTGTCTCTGGTAAAAATGAACTGCAGAATTTTTTTCTTATTACATCTCGTCCAAGGGAGAACTCAAGCGTAAAAGGGGCGGAGCAGTTCCGCATTCCAAGCTCGTGGCCCGTCGATCTGGTGGTCAACATTGTAGAGGTGATATGCTCCAATGTGGAGGACTCTGGTGATGATGAAGGGGCCTTCCCAAGTAGGAGCAAGTTTGTGTGGTTTCTGTTGATCCACTCGGAGGACCAAATCTCCTTCCTGGAAGGCTCGGCTCTTCACATTTCTGGCATGGAATCGACGCAAGTCTTGCTGATAGATGGTCGATCCGATCATAGCCATTTCCCTCTCCTCCTCTAGGAGGTCGACTGCGTCTTGCCGGGCTTGCTCTGCTTCGTCTTCGTTATAAAGCTCGACTCTGGGGGCGTTGTGAAGTAGATCACTCGGTAGGACAGCTTCGGCTCCGTAAACCAAAAAAAATGGCGTTCTTCCGGTCGACCGGTTCGGGGTGGTCCTCAGCCCCCACAAAACCGATGGAAGTTCATCGACCCAAGCGCCTGCTGCGTGCTTGAGATCACGCATCAATCGAGGCTTCAATCCTTTGAGAATCAGACCATTTGCTCTTTCAGCTTGTCCATTCGACTGAGGATGCGCGACCGACGCGTAGTCGACTCGTGTGCCTTGAGAGGCGCAAAAAGCTCTGAACTTGTCTGAATCGAAGTTTGACCCATTGTCAGTGATGATGCTATGCGGGACCCCATATCTGAATATCAACTCTCTGATGAAACCGATAGCAGTGCTGGCATCAAGATTTTTGATAGGCTTGGCTTCAATCCATTTGGTGAACTTGTCGACTGCCACAAGCACATGCGTGAATCCGCTCCTGCCTGTTCTCAGTGGACCGACCATGTCCAGTCCCCAGACAGCAAAGGGCCAGACGAGTGGAATGGTCTTCAGGGCTGATGCAGGCTTGTGTGACATGTTGGAGTAGAACTGGCAACATCCACACTTGTCGACTATCTCTTTTGCCATCTCATTTGCTCTTGGCCAGTAAAATCCTACTCGGTATGCTTTAGCCACAATGGTCCGAGAGGACGCATGGTGACCACAGGTCCCCGAGTGGATATCATCAAGGATCATCTGACCCTCTTCTGGTGTTATGCACTTCTGACCGATTCCAGTCGCGCTTTCCCTATACAACTGTCCCTTTATGACTGTGAAGGCCTTGGATCGGCGGACGATCTGTCGAGCCTCTTCCTCGTCCTCCGGGAGTTCTTTCCTCAAGATATACGCGATGTATGGTACCGTCCAGTCGGGAGTGATAGCCAAGACCTCCATGACTAGGTCGACCACAGCAGGAATTTCGACTTCAGTCGGATCTGTGGCACTTTTCGGTTGCGGGGCTTCTTCTGTGAAAGGATCCTCTTGGACTGCCGGCGAGCGGATGTGCTCCAAAAACACATTGCTGGGAATGGCTTCTCTCTTGGAGCCTATCTTTGCCAGATCATCTGCTGCTTGATTTTTCAGTCGGGGGATGTGATGAAGCTCTAACCCCTCGAATTTCTTTTCTAGCTTTCTTACTGCGTTGCAATAGCCAGTCATAGCTGGGCTTCTGATGTCCCACTCCTTCATCACCTGATTAACCACCAAATCTGAGTCGCCGTAGACCAAGAGGCGCCGGACGCCAAGTGAAATGGCCATGCGCAACCCGTACAAGAGTGCTTCATATTCTGCTTCATTGTTGGAGGAATCGAAGTGAATCTGGAGAACGTATCTGAGCTTATCTCCTCGGGGGGAGACCAATACTACCCCAGCACCGGAACCATTCAGCATCTTAGATCCATCGAAGAACATGGTCCAGTGCTCCGAGTGAACTTGAGTCGGAAGTTGCTGTTCAATCCACTCGGCGACGAAATCTGCAATTGCTTGGGACTTGATAGCCTTCTTTGCTTCAAACTTGATATCTAGGGGAAGGAGTTCAATCGCCCACTTAGCCACTCGACCAGTTGCATCTCTGTTGTGCAAAATCTCTGATAGTGGAGCGTCGCTGACGACTGTAATGGAATGGTCAGAGAAGTAGTGTGCAACCTTCTTCGTGGTCATGTAAATCCCATATACGAGCTTCTGGTAATGGGGATATCTTTGCTTCGAAGGAGTCAAAACTTCAGACACATAATATACTGGGCGCTGAACTCTGAAGGCCTTTCCTTCTTCTTCTCGCACGACCGTAAGTACTGTACTGACAACTTGTCCCGTGGCAGCAATGTAAAGCAGCAGAGGCTCTTTACTAATTGGGGCAGCAAGCACCGGCTGGGTGGAGAGTAGAGCTTTGAGCTCTGCAAACGCTGCGTCAGCTTCTGGAGTCCACTCGAACTTGTCATACTTCTTCATCAGTCGGTAAAGAGGCAACGCCTTTTCACCGAGACGAGAAATGAATCGACTTAGAGCGGCCAAGCAACCTGTAAGCTTCTGGACATCGTGTACACGCACAGGGCGCTTCATCCGGAGTATGGTGCCAACTTTCTCGGGATTGGCGTCGGTTCCTTGTTCGGAAACGAGAAAACCGAGTAACTTTCCACCTGGAACTCTGAATGTGCACTTTGATGGATTGAGCTTGATATCGTATCCCCTGAGGTTAGCAAAGGTTTCGGCAAGGTCAGTCAGTAGGTCGGAACCTTTCCGTGACTTAACCACAATATCGTCCATGTATGCTTCTACGTTCCGACTGATCTGAGTGAGCAAACACTTCTGAATCATCCTCATGAACGTGGCTCCAGCATTCTTGAGGCCAAAGGGCATGGTGACATAACAGAAGCACCCAAATGGGGTGATGAAAGCCGTTTTGATCTCGTCGGGTCCATACAGACGGATCTGATGGTACCCTGAATAAGCATCTAGAAAAGACAAATGCTCACACCCCGCAGTCGAGTCCACTACCTGGTCGATGGGGGGAGAGGGAAATGATCTTTCGGGCAGGCCCGATTGATGCGTTTAAAGTCAATGCACATGCGAAGTGACTTTTCCTTCTTGGGGACCATGACAACATTGGCGAGCCACTCGGAGTGGTAAATCTCTCGGATGAACTCCGCTGCTAAGAGCCGAGCCACCTCCTCGCCAATAGCTTTCCTCTTCTGGACGGCGGACCGTCGAAGATGTTCTTTCACAGGCTTGAACTTCGGGTCGACTCGTAGACGGTGCTCAGCCAGCCCCCTGGGAACTCCAGGCATGTCAGAAGGCTTCCATGCGAAGACGTCCCAGTTCTCAGGGAGGAACTGGATGAGCGCTTCTTCCTATTTGGAGTCGAGCGTCATTGAGATGTGAGTCGGAGCAGCGTCGGGGTCGGTCGGGTGAATGTGAGCTGGCTTAGTTTCACCGGATGACTGAAAAGCAGATTCTGAAGCAGGCTTCTTGGCTCGTAGCAATTCACTCGGATCAGCAGTCTTCTGGTACTCTTGTAGCTCAACAACTGCCATCTGAGCGTCAGCAATCTTTGATCCTTTTTGAAAACACTCTTCTACTTTCTTCCGATTACCAGTAACGGTGATCACACCTCTGGGGCCGGGCATCTTCAACTTGAGATACACGTAGCACGGTCGAGCCATGAAGCGTGCATAAGCTGGCCGGCCCAGAATAGCATGATAAGCACTTTGGAAGTCCACAACCTCAAAGTCAACTTTTCCTTGCGGTAATTCTTTGAATCACCGAAAACCACGTCGAGAGCAATCTGGCCGAGTGACTCGGCTTTCTTTCCAGGAATGACTCCATGGAAGCTCATGTTGCTAGCGCTGAGCCTGGACATCAGAATGCCCATCCCTTTCAATGTTTCAGCATACAATATGTTCAGGCCACTGCCACCATCCATCAGGACTTTGGTCAGTCGAGTGCCTTCGACAACTGGGTCGACCACCAAAGCTTGCCTCCCAGGGGTGGCAATGTGCGTAGGGTGATCGGACTGGTCGAATGTGATGGCAGTATGAGACCACTTTAGATAACTGGGTGTCGCCGGAGCAACCATATTCACCTCACGGTTAATGACTTTCAGTCGACTTTTGCTTTCGACATCAGCAAAAATCATCAAGGTGGAATTGATTTGGGGGTATCCATCGTCGCTATCTTCCTTGTCCTCAACTCTGTTCGACTCTTTTTCCTTATCTTTGGGCTGTTTGCCCTGAAACTGCTGGATCAGGAGCCGGCACTGTCGAGTGGTATGCTTTGGGTAAATAAAATTACCCTCTTCATCTTTCTTGGTGTGGATGTGACATGGCAGATCCAAACCATCATTTCCATCTTGATCCTTGACTTTCTTGGGCTTCCAGGGGCCTTTGGGTTTTCCCTTG
The DNA here is from genome assembly GCF_056163025.1 of Triticum urartu. Taxonomy (NCBI): domain Eukaryota; kingdom Viridiplantae; phylum Streptophyta; class Magnoliopsida; order Poales; family Poaceae; genus Triticum; species Triticum urartu. Next base: position 66,743,772 of record NC_141876.1, on the reverse strand, counting down.
AAATTTCCCTGGGTTACGGCCAGGGCCTCCCCAGGGGCGGCTGGCTCGGCCTTCCGCTTCTGCTTCCGACTGGAATTGCCTCCGGTTTCCTGGGTGACTGCTTTCTGCTTGCCACTCCGGAGTCGATCTTCATCTTCTCCGTTAGCGTATTTGGTGGCAATTTCCATCATCCGATTCAGGGACATTTCTCCGGTCTGACCGAACTTCAGGTTCAACTCTCTGTTCTTGACGCCTTCTTTAAAGGCACAAACTGCTTGGTGATCCGGTACGTTCTCAACTGTGTGATGCAAAGTGATCCACCTCTGGATGTAATCCCTCAGAGTTTCACTCGTCTTCTGCACGCAAGACCACAATTCTGTAAGGCCTGTGGGTCGCTTGCATGTTCCCTCAAAGGTTGTGACAAACACTCGAGAGAGATCCTCCCAAGTGTAGATGCTGCTGGGTGCTAACTGATTCAGCCACGCTCTGGCCGAGCCCTCTAACAAGAGAGGCAAATGCTTCATGGCCACCTCATCATTGCCACCGCCAATCTGTATAGCCACTCGGTAATCTTTGAGCCAAGTGTCAGGCTTAGACTCACCGGTGAACTTGCTGACTCCAGTCGCCAACCAAAAGTTGGGAGGAATCACTGCGGCCCTGATGGCTCGACTGAAACACTCTGGCCCTGAAACACGTACTCTGCTGCTGGCGGGCGCATCTCTGTTCTGGCCTTCCCGATGAGCCCTGTTCCTGTCAACCAAACCTTGAACGAGGATAGATCTCGCGTCAAATCCTGGGTCCCTGGGGTCGACTGGAATCCTCTGCCCAACGCTATGAGGGCGCCTATCATCTCGATGTCGAGGCGCATATGACCCACTCCTCAGGGGAGGGGTTGGCACTCAACGTCGATCATCACGATCGGATCGGTGATCATACTGCTCATTCCTTCTGTACTGATCATCCCGGTCACCACGTCCCTCACGCCTCGGGGGCGACCTCGGGCTGTGAGCCGACTGGACTGTATCTGTTGCAACGGATCGATTGTGGATCCTATTCCGCGACTGAGAAACAGCGGAATTCTGGTTTCCCGCCACCCGGAGCAACGCTCTGATCTACAACAAGCCCCTTCCAGCCTCCGACTAGGAGGGTTCAGTAGATTCTGCTATACGGGCCGCGGCGGCCAAATTCTGAACTGGGGTTCGGTATACCTGCGTCGGCGGGAAGAGCTGGTGTTGACTAGACTCGGGAGCCCGCTGACGCGCTTGCTCGTCGAGTGCTCGCTGGAGATTCTCCAGTCGAGTGCGCTCGGCCAAGTTAGCCAAGCGCGCGTCCTCCAAGGCCCGGGCCTCGGGGGTCTCTCCGACGATAGGACTGTGGAGTGCGTCCATGTTCCGGCGGCGAAGCTCCTCTTGCTGTAATGACGTGAGAGGTTCGGGGAGATACTCATTGTGGGGATGCGACGGGTCGCCCCCACCCGCGCCTCCATCAGCGCGAGGGAAACCAGGAGGATTGTGCGTTCCATCGACCGCCAGAATCTCAGCCGCTGGGTCGCTGCTGTCGCACTCGGATGCGGTCTCCGCGGAGCCAGTCGACATGTCGAACAGGCCGCAAAGGGATTCGTCGGGCTCGATTGCCGCGACTTGCGGGGCGGCCGACTGGCGAGCCACGGCATGCCTCACCCACCTCTGAAGTCTCGACCGACCGGAGCGCTTGCGCCGGTGGGAGACAGAGCAGGGGGACGATACGGGGGCCGACCGATACTGGGTCGATGGCTGCCGCAGGAGGACGCCACGAACGCATGCGCGGAAATGCATCGCACCGCAGACGGGGAGCGCGTCGATGTCGAGTGGCGCCTCCTGAAGCCAGGCGGAGTCGTCGGCGATGAATGTGAGCGCGCCGAGGTGGATCTCGCGGCCCTCCACCAAAACTCCGCACGAAACCATGATCAAAGGGATCGGAAAAATTGCAACTTCTCCAATCAGGCGCTAAGATTCCGGCCCCACGGTGGGCGCCAACTTTCGTGGTTTTAACTCTGACAGTGATGTAGGGGGGTAAGTATGGAGAGGCAGGATCTCAGCTGTGGAGAAATTGTAAGCACGCAAGGTTTACGAGTTTAGGCCCTTCCCGGAAGAAGTAATAGCCCTACGTCTCGGAGCCCGGAGGCGGTCCACTGGATTATGCGCGTGTGAATTACAGGGGTGCGAACCCCTCATACTGAGGAGGGGGTGGCTTATATAGAGTTCGCCGGCCCTCTCCTGCCCTCAGTGATGCAGGGTTTAAGGTACATTTAAGGTTGGGCGTTACTGGTAACGCCCCTAATAAAGTGTGATAATGACCATAAAGACTACTTAATAGCCGACCGTTTGCCTGCGGAGTGACTTTAGGTCTCCTCGCAGTCGAGTGGTTGGCTTCATGGTCGAGTGATAGCTTCTTGGTCGAATGTCTTGAACCCGTCGAGTGGGATACCTTCAAGTCGATTGAAAGGTGACTTCTTCCAGGGGTGTCCTTGGGTAGGGCTCCTTGGACAGGTCCGTGCCCCTACCCTAGGTACACAGCTTCATCAGTCGGCGTGGGCCTGATGGTGGCCCTGCGGGTGTCCTCGGCAAGGGCCTTGCCGGGGCCCCGGCAAGGGTCTTGCCGAGGCGCCTGCTGTCATCCCCGGCAAGGCGCTTGCCGGGGGCCTTGTGGTCTTCCTCGGCTGGGATCCCGCCAAGGGTTGTCGTCTCCTTAGTGCGCATCTGATCTTGAATGTCTTCACGAAGATCTGCATGCCGCCACGGGGATGTCTCCCAAATCCTTGCCCTTTGGGGGCAGTGGACTCAAGGGTGACTCGCTCCATAGGCGTGGGACGAGTCGCCGCGGCAAGGGTCTTGCCGGGGCTGCTAGAACTGTCTCCCGGCAAGGATCTTGCCAGGGGAGTCCGCTTCGTCCCCTTTGCTCTTCGTGGTCTTGGCCTTGGCGTCATTCTAGTTCTCTTGAGCTTCGGTCTTACCCTGGCTCACCTCCCTTGCCTTGCTTGGTGTGGTGGTGTCCGCGGCTCAGACTGCCCGTGCACAGTTATAGGGGTACAAAAAGTGTACCCCTCTTTTTGTACACCGACACTCTTGTGTCCCCAACACACCCAATATAATGGTAAATTGTATAGGTGCACTAGTTCGGCGAAGAGAGGGTGATACAAGTGGTATATGGATAGTAGATAAAGGTATTTGTAATCTGAAATTATAAAAACAGCAAGGTAACTAATGATAAAAGTGAGCACAAACGGTATTGCAATGATAGGAAATAAGGCCTAGGGTTCATACTTTCACTAGTGCAAGTTTCCTAAACAATAATATCATAATTGGATCACATAACTATCCCTCAACATGCAACAAAGAGTCACTCCAAAGTCACTAATAGCGGAGAACGAACGAAGAGATTATGGTAGGGTACGAAACCACCTCAAAGTTATTCTTTCCAATCAATCCGTTCGGCTATTCCTATAGGTGTCACAAACAACCCTAGAGTTCGTACTAGAATAACACCTTAAGACACAAATCAACCAAAACCCTAATGTCACCTAGATACTCCAATGTCACCTCAAGTATCCGTGGGTATGGTTATACGATATGCATCACACAATCTCAGATTCATCTATTCAACCAACACAAAGGACCTCAAAGAGTGCCCCAAAGTTTCTACAGGAGAATCACGACGAAAACGTATGCCAACCCCTATGCATAGGTTCATGGGTAGAACCCGCAAGTTGATCAGCAAAACATACATCAAGTGAATCACGTGGTATCCCATTGTCACCACAGATACGCGCGGCAAGACATACATCAAGTGTTCTCAAATCCTTAAAGACTCAATCCGATAAGATTACTTCAAAGGGGAAACTCAATCCATTACAAGAGAGTAGAGGGGGGAGAAAACATCATAGGATCCAAGTATAATAGCAAAGCTCGCGATACATCAAGATTATGTCACCTCAAGAACACGAGAGAGAGAGAGAGATCAAACACATAGCTACTGGTACATACCCTCAGCCCCGAGGGAGAACTACTCCCTCCTCGTCATGGAGAGCACCGGGATGATGAAGATGGCCACCGGAGAAGGATTCCCCCTCCGGCAGGGTGCCGGAATGGGTCTAGATTGGCTTTCGGTGGCTACGGAGGCTTCTGGCGGCGGAACTCCCGATCTATTGTGCTCACGGATGTTTTTAGGGTATATGGAGATATATAGGCGGAAGAAGTACGTCAGGGGGGCCACGAGGGGCCCACGAGGGTGGTGGGCGCGCCCAGGGGGTGGGCACCCCCTGCCTCGTGGCCTCCTCGCAGGTCCCCCGATGTGCACTCCAAGTCTTCTGGGCTTCTTTCCTTCCAAAAATGAGTTCCGTGAAGTTTTAGGTCAATTGGACTCCGTTTGCTTTTTCCTTTTCTTCGAAACCCTAAAACAGGGTAAAAACAAAAACTGGCACTGGGCTCTGGGTTAATAGGTTAGTCCCAAAAATGATATAAAAGTGTATAATAAAGCCCATAAACATTCAAAATAGTAGATAATATAGCATGGAGCAATCAAAAATTATAGATACTTTCGAGATGTATCAGCATCCCCAAGCTTAATTCCTGCTCGTCCTCGAGTAGGTAAATGATAAAAACAGAATTTTTGATGCGGAGTGCTACTTGGCATAATTTCAATATAATTCTTCTTAATTGTGGTATGAATATTCAGATCCAAAATATTCAAGACAAAAGTTCATATTGACATAAAAATGATAATACTTCAAGCATACTAACTAAGCAATTATGTCCTTTCGAAATAACATGGCTAAAGAAAGTTCATCCCTACAAAATCATATAGTTTAGTCATGCTCCATTTTCGTCACACAAGAATGCTCTCATCATGCACAACCCCGATGACAAGCCAAGCAATTGTTTCATACTTTAGTAATCTCAAACTCATAAACCTTCACACAATACATGAGCGTGAGCCATGGACATAGCACTATGGGTGGAATAGAATATGATGATGGGGGTTATGTGGAGAAGACAAAAAGGAGAAAGTATCACATCAATGAGGCTAATCAATGGTCTATGGATATGCTCATCGATTGATGTTAATGCGAGGAGTAGGGATTGCCATGCAACGGATGCACTAGAGCTATAAATGTATGAAAGCTCAACAAAAGAAACTAAGTGGGTGTGCATCCAACTTGCTTGCTCACGAAGACCTAGGGCACTTGAGGAGGCCCATTGTTGGAATATACAAGCCAAGTTCTATAATGAAAAATTCCCACTAGTATATGAAAGTGATAACATGAGAGACTCTCTACTATGAAGATCATGGTGCTACTTTGAAGCACAAGCGTGGTAAAAGGATAGTAACATTGTCCCTTCTCTCTTTTTCTCTCATTTTCATTTTTTTGGCCTTCTCTCTTTTTTATGGCCTTTCTCTTTTTTTTATCCCTCACTTGGTACAATGCTCTAATAATGATGATCATCACACTTCTATTTATTTACAACTCAATGATTACAACTCGATACTAGAACAAAGAGGATTCTATATGAATGCCTCCGGCAGTGTACCGGGATTGCGATGAACCAAGAGTGACATGTATGAAATAATTATGAACAGTGGCTTTGCCACAAATACTATGTCAACTACATGATCATGCTAAGCAATATGATAATGATGAATGTGTCATGATGAACGGAATGATGGAAAGTTGCATGGCAATATATCTCGGAATGGCTATGGAAATGCCATAATAGGTAGGTATGGTGGCTGTTTTGAGGAAGATATAAGGATGTTTATGTGTGAAAGAGCGTATCATATCACGAGGTTTGGATGCACCAGCGAAGTTTGCACCAACTCTCAATGTGAGGAAGGGCAATGCACGGTACCGAAGAGGCTAGCAATGATGGAAGGGTGAGAGTGCGTATAATCCATGGACTCAACATTAGTCATAAAGAACTCACATACTTATTGCAAAAATCTACAAGTCATCAAAAACCTCAGCACTACGCACATGCTTCTAGGGGGATAGATTGGTAGGAAAAGACCATCGCTCGTCCCCGACCGCCACTCATAAGGAAGACAAACAAATAACACCTCATGTTTCAAATTTGTTACATAACGTTTACCATACGTGCATGCTACGGGACTTGCAAACTTCAACACAAGCATTTCTCAAATTCACAACTACTCAACTAGCACGACTTTGATATTATTACCTCCATATCTCAAAACAATCATCAAGCATCAAACTTCTCTTAGTATTCAATGCACTTATATGAAATTTTTATTATTCTTGGATGCCTAGCATATTAGGATTATTTAAGAAAATTACCATGCTATTTAAGACTCTCAAAAAAATTAAGTGAAGCATGAGAGTTCATCTATTTCTTCAAAATAAAACTACCACCATGGTCTAAAAGATATAAGTGAAGCACTAGAGGAAATGACAAACTACTCTAAAAGATATAAGTGAAGATTAATGAGTAGTCGAATAATTATGCAACTATGTGAAGACTCTCTAACATTTAATAATTTCAGATCTTGGTATTTTATTCAAACAACAAGCAAAACTAAATAAAATAAAATGACACTCCAAGCAAAACACATATCATGTGGCGAATAAAAATATAGCTCCAAGTAAAGTTACCAATGAACGAAGACGAAAGAGGGGATGCCTTCCGGGGCATCCCCAAGCTTAGGCTCTTGGTTGTCCTTGAATATTACCTTAGGGTGCCTTGGTCATCCCCAAGCTTAGGCTCTTGCCACTCCTTATTCCATAATCCATCGAATCTTTACCCAAAACTTGAAAACTTCACAACACAAAACTTAAAGTAGAAAACTCGTGAGCTCCGTTAGTATAATAAAATAAATTACCACTTCAAGGTACTGTAATGAACTCATTCTTTTTCTCAGATTTTCCGCGATTATTTCTGATCACGATTTCTGATCCGATTTTCGTTTTAGTTTAACTTTTCGCTCGTTTATCGGAATCAGGCGATTCAAGCGCCTAGAGTTTCGTATCGAAACCCTCTTTCCATTTAACCAACTCAAACAAGTTTTTGCTTCTATAAAATTAGACTTAGGTCCAGATTAGTAATCGAAGCTTGTTTTCTTTTGCCGTTTGACTTTCGTTGTTTCGTTTGATTTGTTTCTTTTGAAAACCGGAGTTCTTAAGTTGAACCTTCTGGTTAGATATCTTATTTGAGTTTTACCTATGCATTAGATGAGTGCTTATAGTATTCTTGTTTGTTTGTTTGTGATAGAGTACCTGGAGTGCGCCGCTTTCTACTTCGAATCTCTAGGTTTCGCGGATCATCAGCAAGGCAAGTAACACTTTGATCATACTTTTTACTACCCAGTTTTATTGCATTAGATCAACCCTCAAGTCATTGCATGAATAGGATCTGATTAATATGTGGGTTTTGGGAAGTAGATGAGGTAGTACCTATTACCTGTTTTATTATCAAACCCTAGGAGTTACTTCTACGTTTGCTTATGACATGCTATGCTTGTAGATGTGGATTGGGTTTGAGTGTATCCATGACAGATGTGAGAATGTTAATTAATGGTTCAACTTAACGTGGAAACTTTAATACACATCTCGGTGGATTGAGGCACCTTGGTATTCTGGCGATTGCCTGTTGTTTTTCTTTATGGACCGCCACCCAGGCTCCAAGGGATCATGAGATTATTCATACTAGAAACTTCCGTGTGCAGCCACAAGCTACTATGGGCTCAAGCATAGTTGATTAAGTCATGCGAACTCTTACAGTGGTAGACTAGCAAATGTAGGGGAAAGTAGGTGTAACGGTCTGCCCGATCGTAAGGTTCTAGCGCTTCTGAAAGACTATGTCTCGGTCATCCGTTTCTCAAACACCATGTACTGCGAGAATCCCAATGGAGGAGATCGAGTCTTGTGGGGAAAAGTACACAAACCTCTGCAGAGTGTATAAACTAATCATGGTTAGCCGTGTCCCTAGTTATGGACGCCTTGAGTATCTAGTACTTGAATTATCATGTGACTTTAATTAATTTTGTTGGGTTTTAATGATGATTTTTAATTGGGATTGAGAGGGTGTCTACGCTCTCAATGTTTAACAACCACCATGATAGTTAAATAAAATTTATTCCTTTGCAGTTGGGAAAAACTGGCTTTATGCAAAACTGTAACCATAGAGCTTTCCACTAACCATATATGCATGCAGTATAGCCTAATTCTGTTCACTACTCTCTGTGTGTTACATTGCCAGCATATTCCATGTGCTGGCCCGTTTTCGGGCTGCAACATTCATGTTGCAGACTTTTCAGACAACGAGTAAGGAGCCTTAGGTCGTGGTTCTATACTCAGTGATGTCGTTGGAGTTGATGGACTCACTTATCTTCCAAGCCTTCCGCTGTTATCGTTATTAGATGGCCTTAAGCCATATTATTTTGTAATAAGTTCTCTTTTGAGACACTCGATGTAATAAGTGTGTGATTGCTACTCTGTTATAAATCCTTCAAGTATTGTGTGTGTCAGCATTACTGATCCAGGGATGACACTGAAGCACAGAGATCGGACCATTTGAGGTTTGGTCGCTACAAGATGGTATCAGAGCACACGCTGACTGTAGGACACGATCACTAAGATAAAGGCCTAGATCACTATTCTCTTCTCATTTCTGAATTCTCATCTTTTTTACTCTTTTAGGATGGCGGATGCAAGGAACAAGTTCACGCAACCGGATGAAGATACACCCTTTGGACGCCACCTGAAGGAAGTCACTAAGTACCTGAACATAGGAGTACCAAGCTTCACCGGGACCTACAACGCCACTTTACCCGAAGAGGAGCGTTGGATGATTCAAGTTCAAGTCCCAGGAAGGATGTTCGCGCCAGTCACCGAGCCCATAGAATTTTCCTTTGATGCACCAACCTAGAGTCTAGGAAAGAGCATGGCATGGGACGTATTGGAGAAGTTTACCGCAATGATCTCAAGGATACTATCTACCAGATTTGTGGGCGCCGAGATGAGCAATGGGAGATGATCAGCACCAGGAAGGATAGATCAATCGTAGCTTTTATCCAGGAGTTAAACCAGCACATTCGACGTTAGGAGAACCAGATGTGCGCAGGCATGATAGATCTGAAGAAGGCGATGACAAGAATCACAGAGCTGGAGGAAGAACTCAAGGCTACACGCGAAGATTATGGGGAGGAAATCGTTGTACTAGTGGAGAAGAATGACGACCAGATTAAGAAGATCGGAATATTCATGGGAGACCCCACACCAGCAGAAGAAGACGAAGAGCCCAAGGAGATTCTCCCGGAAGACTACATCATCATCGACGACACCGACTCTGACCTGAGCGATGATGACTATGAAGACGAAGCTGGAGCAGATATCATGGAGTCTGCAACCGAGGAATATTTCTAGTAGACCACCACATCAGTAGTAGTATTCCACCATGTAAATAGAGTAGTCCAAGCACTTTTGCGATAGTTAGACCGATTGTATGACTTGATTGATTGATTGAGTGAAATGTTTGTGTTTGTCTCATGTGCATATGGGTAGTGTTTTCTCATTAGACCTCATTCTATTCTAATCTCTCCCCTCTAAACCCATCAGATGCCTCTAAGACATGACAATGGATTTGCATTTCCACCGGAGCTCACTCAGTTGATCCAGCAGCAGAATGCCCTGATGCAGTTGCTAGTCCAGAATTAGAATCAGGGGAACAACAACAACAACCCACCACCACCACCACCTGTTGATCACTTAACCCGTTTCCTTAGACTGAATCCGCCGGTGTTCTCCAGTAGCACCGAGCCTATAGTAGCAGATGATTGGCTCCGCAAGATTGGAAGGGAGTTAACCACTATAGGATGTAATGACGCTGAGAAGGTGCGTTTTGCCGCACATCAGTTGGATGGACTAGCAGCATCATGGTGGGAGAATTACACTGTCACCTACCCTATAGCCACGGTGACATGGGGCCAATTTCAGCAGGCTTTCTGTACAGCCCATGTTTCAGCAGGAGCTATGGCCATGAAGAAGCGTGAGTTTCGCAACTTGCGCCAAGGAGGACGGACAGTTGGCCAATACGTGGATGACTTTAGTAAGTTAGCACGTTATGCCCCGAATGACATTGCTACGGATGCAGCTAAGCAGGAGAAGTTTCTGGAAGGACTGAATGATGAGTTGAGTATGCAGTTGATGGTAGCAACTTTCAACAACTACCAGGAGTTAGTAGATCGTGCTCTTATGATTGAAGGGAAGCAGCAACAGATTGAGAACCGCAAGAGGAAGTATGGACAAGGGAAATACAATTCAGGAGCTCAGCAGAAGCCACGTTTTACCCCGAAAACGGGAGGACATTTTCAGCATACCCATGGAGGAGGGAGTTCGCATAATCATAATGGCCCCAAGAATGGTAATGGGAATGGGGGGAGCAACGGTCAGAATCATACCAACCCATCAACCCCAGCCAAGAGAGACCTAAGCCAAGTCACTTGTTATAAGTGTCAGAAGACCGGACATTATGCCAATGAATGTCCTGAAGCCCAGAATGAAAATGGCAATGGAAGCTCTGGGAAGAAGCCGAACCCTTTCAACAGGGGACAGGTGAACCACGTTAACGTGGAGGAGGTTGAAGCCCAGCCAGATGTAGTAATAGGCAAGTTTTTGGTTAAGTCTTTTATTGCAATCGTTCTTTTTGATACTGGTGCATCGCATTCATACATATCAAGGGGATTCGTGGATAAGTATAAACTGCCCACCAAGGTTCTTAGAACACCTATGTTAGTAAGCTCACCAGGAGCGGAGTATATGGCCAGTAAAGGATGTTTTCAAGTGCCATTGAGTATAGGTAGGCATGTGTTTCCCTTGGATTTAATCATTTTGGAATCACAAGGTTTGGATGTAATTCTGGGTATGGATTGGCTATCGATGTATGGATGAAACATCAATTGCGCCGGTAAGTCGATTTTGCTTACCACCCCAGAGGGAAGAAGGATCAAGTATGTATCACGGCATGTGCCGAATAGGACTCAAGTAGATTCCTTATCAGGAGTTGTACAGGAGGAGGTACCGGTGGTAAAGGATTTTCCGGATGTATTTCCAGAAAAGTTGCCAGGCATGCCACTGGATAGAGACATTGAGTTTTTGATTGAGCTTTTGCCAGGCACAGGACCAATATCTAAGAGACCGTATAGAATGCCTGCAAAGGATTTGGAGGAGATTAAGAAGCAGATTAAGGAGTTACTGGATAAGGGATATATTCGCCCAAGTTCATCACCTTGGGGATCACCAATACTTCTAGTGGAAAAGAAGGATGGATCGTTAAGGATGGTTGTTGATTATCGAGGATTGAATGAGGTGACAATCAAGAATAAGTACCCACTGCCGATGATAAATGATTTTTTGACCAATTGCAAGGAGCTAAGGTATTTTCCAAGATCGATTTGTGATCAGGATACCACCAGTTGAAGATTCGAGAGCAGGACATACCTAAGACAGCTTTTACCACAAGGTATGGGCTGTATGAGTATACCTGAGGGAGTCCTGTACTAGGGGGTCTCCGGACAGCTGGACTATCTCCATTGGCCGGACTGTTAGACTATGAAGATACAAGATTGAAGACTTCGTCTCGTGTTCGGATGGGACTCTACTTGGCGTGGAAGGCAAGCTAGGCAATACATATATGGATATCTCCTCCTTTGTAACTGACCTTGTGTAACCCTAACCCTCTCCGGTGTCTATATAAACCGAAGAGTTTTAGTCCGTAGGACAACAATCACAACATACAATCGTACTTAGGCTAGCTTCTAGGGTTTAGCCTCTCTAATCTCATGGTAGATCTACTCTTGTAACACCCATATCATCAATATCAATCGAGCAGGACGTAGGGTTTTACCTCCATCAAGAGGGCCCGAACCTGGGTAAAATTTCGTGTCCCTTGCCTCATGTTACCATCCGGCCTAGACGCACAGTTCGGGACCCCCTACCCGAGATCCACCGGTTTTAACACCGACATTGGTGCTTTCATTGAGAGTTCCTCTGTGTCGTCACCGTTAGGCTTGATGGCTCCTACTATCATCGGTAGCGATGCGGTCCAGGGTGAGACTTTTCTCCCCAGATAGATCTTCGTATTTGGCGGCTTTGCACTGCGGGCTAATTCGCTTGGCCATCTGGAGCAGATTGAAAGCTACGCCCCTGGCCATCATGTCAGATTTGGAAGTTTGAACTACATGGCCAACATCCGCGGAGACTTGATCTTCGACGGATTCGAGCCACAGCCGGGCGCGCCGCACTATCTCGATGGGCATGACCTAGCTCTGCCACCGGACGGTACTCTAGAGGCCGCGCCCACACCAGCTCCGACCCTTAGCTCGGAGCCAACTGCGCCAATCAAGGATGGGTGGCTAGACACCGCCTCAGGGGCTGCAGTCTCGACGGCGATCGAGCCAAACACCAGCATAATCCTCTACGCAGCCCGTGACTCCAAGGTGCCGGACTCTCTTGCGGACCCTGAACCATCCGCGCCCCTGCCAATCGAATCCGAGTGGGCGCCGATCATGGAATTCACCGCCGCGGTTATCTTTCAGCACTCGCCCTTCGGCGATATTCTGAATTCACTAAGGTATCTCTCTTTGTCAGGAGAGCCCTAGCCAGATTATGGCCAACAGGACTAGGATGCGGACGACGAAGAAATTCGACGCCCACCCACCACCCACTTTGTAGTCACTGTCGATGATTTAACTGACATGCTCGACTTCGACTCCGAAGACATCGACAGTATGGACGATGATGTAGGAGACGAACATGAACCAGCACCTATAGGGCACTGGAAAGCCACCTCGTCGTATGACATATACATGGTGGATAGACCCAATGAAGGCAACGGCGACGAGATAGCGGAGGATGACCCCTCCATGAAGCAACCCAAGCGCCGACGACAGCGGCGCCGCTCTAAGTCCCGCCAAAGCAAAAGTGGTGATAATGGCGTAGGAGATAATAACACTCCGGATAGCGTCGAAAACAACGAAAACCCCCTCCAGCAAGAGTTAGATCAGGAGGATGAAGGTGCCAGCTCTCCGGAGAAAGCGGTTGGCGGAGAGGAGGAGGATGACAATTACATACCCCCCCCTCTGAAGACGAGGTAAGCCTCGGCGACGATGAATTCGCCGTACCAGAGGATCTTGTCGAACAAAAGCGCTTCAAGCGCAGGCTTATGGCCACGACAAATAGCCTGAAGAAAAAGCAGCAGCAGCTTCAAGCTGATCAAGATCTGCTAGTTGACAAATGGACTGAAGTCCTCGCAGCCAAGGAATATAAACTCAAGCGTCCCTCCAAGAGTTACTCAAGGCGCAGGTTACTACCCCGACTGGAGGAAGAAGCATATGATACGGCTAGCCAACCACCTCATGGCCGCGATAGAGAGGCATTCCTGTCGAAAGCTCAGCCTCCACCCCAACGCCATCCAAATAAAAAGGCATGGGGAGATACGCCAGACCTGCGAGACATATTGGAGGAGAAAGCAAAGCACTCAAGATCAATCTACGGATCACGAGGGCACACCACTCTACGAGATGGTAAACGTCACGCCGGATACAGTAAAAGAAAATCCGGCCGAGCCGAACACAGCGGGCAGGACCCATACAAGCTGCGTCATGATATAGCCCAATACAGAGGCGCCGCACACCCCTTATGCTTCACAGACGAAGTAATGGAACATCAATTCCCAGAAGGTTTCAAACCTGTAAACATTGAATCATACAACGGCACAACAAATCCCGCGGTATGGATTGAGGACTTCCTCCTCCACATCCACATGGCCCGCGATGATGACTTACATGCCATCAAGTACCTCCCACTAAAACTCAAAGGACCAGCACAGCATTGGCTTAATAGCTTGCCAGTGGACTCCATTAGTTGTTGGGAAGATCTGGAAGCCGCATTCCTCGACAACTTTTAGGGAACTTATGTGCGACCACCAAACGCCGATGACTTGAGCCACATAATTCAGCAGCCATAAGAGTCGGCCACGCAATTCTGGACTCGTTTACTTACAAAGAAAAACCAAATCGTCGACTGTCCGGATGCGGAGGCCTTAGCAGCTTTCAAGCACAACATCCGAGACGAGTGGCTAGCCCGGCACCTTGGTCAGGAAAAGCCGAAATCTATGGCAGCCCTCACGACGCTCATGAACTGCTTTTATGCGGGAGAAGACAGCTGGTTGGCTCGCAGTAACAACATATCAAAGAACCATGGTACCTCAGATACCAAGGATGGCAATAGCAGGTCGCGTCGCAACAAGAATAAGTGTCGCATTAACGGCGAAAGTACTGAGGATACGGCAGTCAACGCCGGATTCAAAGGCTCTAAACCCGGTCAGCGGAAAAAGCCATTCAAACAAAGTACGCTGGGTCCGTCCAGCTTGGACCGTATACACGATCGCTCGTGCCAAATACACGGCACCCCAGACAAGCCAGCCAATCACACCAATAGGGATTGTTGGGTGTTCAAGCAGGCCGGCAAGTTAATCACCGGAAAACAAGGACAAGGGGCCGCATAGCGATGACGAGGAAGAACCCTGGCAGCCGCACACTGGAGGACAGAAAAGGTTTCCCCCGCAAGTGCGGACGGTGAACATGATATACGCAACCCACATCCCCAAGAGGGAGCGGAAGCGTGCGCTCAGGGACATATATGCGTTGGAGCCAGTCGCCCCAAAGTTCAACCCTTGGTCCTCCTGTCCGATCACCTTGGATCGCAGGGACCACCCCACTAGTATCCGTCACAGCAGATTCGCCGCACTAGTCCTAGACCCAATCATCGACGGATTTCACCTCACTCGAGTCCTTATGGACGGCGGCAGCAGCCTGAACCTGCTTTATCAGGACATAGTGCGCAAAATGGGCATAGACCCTTCAAGGATCAAACCCACAAAGACGACCTTTAAAGGCATCATTCCAGGCATAGAGGCCCACTGCACAGGCTCAATTACACTGGAAGTGGTCTTCGGATCCCCGGATAACTTCCGAAGCGAAGAGTTAATCTTCGATATAGTCCCGTTCCGGAGTGGTTATCACGCACTGCTTGGACGAACCGCATTCGCTAGATTCAATGCGGTACCACATTATGCATACCTCAAGCTCAAGATGCCAGGACCTCGCGGAGTTATTACAGTCAATGGAAACACAAAGCGCTCTCTCCGAACAGAGGAGCACACCGCGGCCCTCGTAGCAGAAGCGCAAAGCAGCCTCTCAAGGCAATCTACCAGTTCGGCGTTTCAAAGCACGGACACCTTCAAGCGCGCTCGGGGCAATCGGCAAATAGACCGCCTGGCGCGATCTGAGCTCGCGTAGCAATACGACGGCCACCCCAATCCCAGCCCAACGACGTTGTTCGTGCCGCACGTACATCATTACGCATTAAAAATACCATGGACACAGATGGGGAGGGGGAGGCACAACTACGGCACGTCCCAAAACGCGGCCTAAACCACACCAGGGGCTTCTCGTTTGGTTATTTTTCTTTTTCTTTCAGGACTTCAATCTCTGGAAACACTGTCCGGCGGCTCTATTGCTGAACACATGATACAACAACCAAGGAGGCCGACGACTACGGAATTCCCAGGTGGATTACAGATTTCACATAATTCCTCAGCTCGCCCTTGGAAGGGACATAGTCCTACTCTTTTTCTCATTACACTATCTGTATCACTCTGCTTTAATGCAATTTTTTAATATATAATGCATGACATTATGATTATTATCACACTTTTGTTATATGTATACATATCTATTTGTTCATTAATGACACCTAGCAACCGTACACTCTGGTACGACCAATACACCAGGGGCTTACGTGCCCACAATATGGTGTAAAAAGTCCGAACACTTTCACAAGTGCGGCACCCCGAACTTATAGCATTATATGCATCAGCTCCGAATCATGTCTTTGGTCAAATGTTGGGTTTGCCCGGCTCCTATGTTTTGGTACCTTACGTTCCGCTCTATCGGCTAAGGTAGCGCTAGGAGAACTACTGCGATTGTGCCCCGGTTCTGCCGGGCCGAGCACCTCGGTAGAGAAAGCTAAAACTGACTGTCATGATAAGGCGAGAGACTGATCGCTGTTCGGCGAGGTTTTTCGAGTCCCTAAAGACTTATGCCGCTTAGGGCGAGGGGCCGGCTCCGTCCGGCTTACAGGCGTGTATCGTGCCCCGAATTCGGCCTTCCGAATACCAGGGGCTTTGCCGAAATTTAAAATTATAGAATTCTATGGCTAAGTGAGAGTGATAAAGCATTATTAGTCCGGTTGCCTTGTTCGTTGTGCTGAGCACCTCCCTCGAAGGACCCAAACATGGGAACAAGAGTGCTCAGGTTTATCCCGAACACCGCGGCACTCGTGGCATGGGGGCAGAAGCCGAGGACTAGCCATCTCTCAGATTGGATAAACAGCCAAACAGAAGGTAATATTTTAAATTCACACAAGCGTTGCATACCGCATATGAAACAAGTTTTCATTACATGGGATAAAAAACGAGCAAGTCTCATTCAAATATTACATTTTGTGAACACTCATCCACGATAAGATGGGCGCCCGGCAGAACACCCTCGTAGTACATCTCAGGGTGGCCGTGCTCCTTGCCCTCCGACGGCCCCTCCTTGATAAGCTTCACGGCGTCTAGCTTGACCCAACGTTTTCACACGGGTGAAGGCCCGGTGTGCACCTTCAATGCAGACGGATCGCTTGATGACCTCCAGCCGTGGGCAGGCATCCACAAGCCGCCTCACCTGGCCGAAGAAGCTGTTCAGAAGGGCATCGCCAGGCCACAACCGGACTATGAAGCCCTTCATGGCCTGATCGGCCGCCTTGTGTAGCTCGGCCATCTGCTTCAGCTGGTCGCTCATTGGCACCGGATGTTCGGCCTCAGCATACTGAGACCAGAACAACTTCTCCGTCGAGCTTCCGTCCTCGGCCTAGTAGAATAGTGCGGCATCGGACACACTACGGGGCAAATCTGCGAATGCTCCTGAAGAGCTCCGGATTCGGGTAAGTAATCGGTAATTCACCCTTGCATGCTTGCTTTGCATATAGAAAGCCTTACCCGCCGCTATCTTCTTCATCGTGTCGATCTCCTGAAGGGCCTTCTGGGCCTCGGCCTTGGCACTCTTTGTGCTCTCACGGGCCGCGGCAAGCTCAGACTCTCTCGTCTTCAAGTCAAGCTCCAACGCCTCGTGCTTCGTCACGAGAGCTTGGAGCTCTTGCTGCACCTCGCCCACTCGAGCCTCGTGCCTCTCTCGCTCGGTGCGCTCCTGGGCCGCCTTTTCTTCGGCCTGGGACATCGCTTGCTTCAGGGTCGCCACCTCGGTCGTGGCCCCTGGCAAACATACAATGATCCTGTCATTTAGCAATCGCGTCCTTTTTCTCATCTACAGACGGGGTATTACTTACCCTTGTTCTCCTCGAGCTGCCTCTTAGCAAGGTCGAGCTCTTTCTGGGACCCCTCGAGGGCCTCCTTCAGCACGGCGACCTCCGCAGTTAGTGCGGCGGACGCCAGCAGCGAAGCCTGCATATGCATATTGACATACTTATATTAGACTCCTGCGATATTATTTGATCCTCTGTTCGGCTTTTCTTTGTGAACAGCAAACACAACATCAGGGGCTACTGTCTATGCGGTAACACTTCTACTACATTTTAAAATACTTACCTCGAAGCCTGTTAGAAGGCTAGTACAGGCTTCAGTCAATCCGCTCTTCGCGAACTGAACCTTCTGGATCACCGCACTCATGATAGTGTGGTGCTCCTCCTCAATGGAAGCGCTGCGAAGTGCTTCCAACATAGTGTCCGGCGCCTCTGGGTGGACGGAGGTCATCGGCACTGGTGTCTCACCCTCCTTAGAAGGGGACCACCTACCCGAGCTCGGATCCGTTGGAGGGTCCGGCGCAGTGTTCGGCTGAGCGCCGAACTCGGAGCTTCCGGGGACCCCGTCCCCTCGGCTCCCGGAGTCCGGAAGGTCGCCTTGAGGCGCCTCCGGGACTGTCCCCCCCCCGATCCGGTGCCTCTTGAAACAGCACCTCGGTGTCGTCGGCCAGATGATGGGAGGTGGCCATCGGGACTGGATCGCTATCCATGTCCGACGCGCCCAGGGAGCCGTCCGAGGATACCTCGATATTGGCTCGGGGCGGCCTGCACAATTGAGTTCGGCGTTAGGGAAAGCAATGCGACAAAGGAATCCTATGGGTTACTTTGGTATCCGAATACTTACGATCTCCCCTGGGGCTTACCCCTGGGCAACCACTCGTCTTCACTTCTGTCGGTGGTGGTGGAGCTGTCCGGAAGGACCGTCCTTCCCTTCCTGGACCCTTCGGCCTCCCCAGTTGGGGCAGCCTTCCTTTTCTTGTCTCCCCCAGTCAGTGGGGGAGCCTCCTCTTCCTCTTCCTCGTCTTCAGGGGAAGAGTGCATCGCAGAGTCATCGGACGGTGAATCCGACGACGCCTGGCGTCGGGCACTCTTTCGAGCTCCCTTGGCCTTCTTGGTCTTCTCTGGCACCTTATAAGGGGCCGGAGTCAGCATCTTCGTCAGAAGAGCGTCTGCGGGGCCTTCGGGCAAGGGAGCCGGACAGTCGATCTGTCCCGCCATCTTCTGCCAGTCCTATCAAAATTACTGGACTTTAGATCCCACATAGAGCCAATCTATATATATATAACAAATATCCTGTAAGAGGTAAAACAACTTACCGCACTGGCGTGGCGCTTCGCGCTGAATCCGCGATCCTCAGTAATGGGGGGAGGGACCGCGGCGCCCTTGAACAGTACCCTCCAGGCATCTTCATGAGTCGTGTCAAAGAGCCTGTTCAGAGTTCGGTGCTGCGCCGGATTGAACTCCCACAAGGTAAACTCCCGCTGTTGGCACGGTAGTATCCGGCGAACGAGCATAACCTGGACTATGTTGACGAGCTTGAGCTTCTTATCCACCATGTTCTGAATACATGACAGGAGTCCGGTCAGCTCTTTTGAATTACCCCAGGACAGGCCCTTCTCTTTCCAGGAGGTGAGCCGCATGGGGATGCCAGATCGGAACTCGGGGGCCGCTACCCATGCAGGGTCGCGCGGCTCGGTGATATAGAACCACCCCAATTGCCACCCCTTTATGGTGTCCACGAGGGTGCCCTTGAGCCATGTGATGCTGGGCATCTTGCCCACCATGGCGCCTCTGCACTCCGCCTGGCGGCCGCTCACTACCTTCGGTTTGACATTGAAGGTCTTCAGCCATAAGCTGAAGTGGGGCTTGATGCGGAGGAAGGCCTCGCACATGACGATAAATGCCAAGATGTTGAGGATGAAGTTCGGGGCCAGATCGTGGAAATCCAGGCCGTAATAAAACATGAGCCCCCGGATGAAGGGATGGAGAGGAAAACCCAGTCCGCGGAGGAAATGAGTAAGGAATACCACCCTCTCATGGGGCTCGGGGGTGGGGATGAGCTGTCCCTCATCTGGGAGCCGGTGCGCGATGTCGTCGTGCAGGTATCCGGCTCTCCTCAGTTTCTTGACGTCTCCCTCCGTGACGGAGGAGACCATCCACTTGCCTCCCGCTCCGGACATGGTTGGAGAAAGTTGAGGTGGAAGTGAGAGCTTGGGCGCTAGAGCTCGAGTATGCGGGAGCGGATGAGCACAGGAGGAAGAAGGCATGGATAGAAAGGTGAATCCTTATCCCTTTATATGGGCGGACAAAATTAAACGTCCCCACTTGCCTAGTAAAACTCTCTTATCCCCCAAGCGCCGCAATTGATGGCGCGGTTGGGTTACCCACGCCCGTATTGATGAGAATCCCATAATAGGGGGACACGATCTCTGCTTTGACAAGACGTGTTGAAAAACTGCCTCGCGTTATGTGCGGGGCTGGTTAAAAGAAACGGTTCGAATAATCACCGGGCCATGACATAATGTCATGTTGCCAAAGCAAGCTAGCGGATTTGCGAAAGCATTATTCTCTCTATGGTGGAATGTGGAACTTATTTTGCAGGGTCGGACACTATCCTCGTATTCAAATTCTTCTGTGATGTATTCAGAGAGGGAACCCGCCTTGCAATGCCGAAGACAACTGCGTGCCGGACTCATCATCATTGAAGCCTGGTTCAGGGGCTACTGAGGGAGTCCTGTACTAGGGGGTCTCCGGACAGCCGGACCATCTCCATTGACCGGACTGTTAGACTATGAAGATACAAGATTGAAGACTTCATCTCGTGTCCGATGGGACTCTACTTGGCGTGGAAGGCAAGCTAGGCAATACGTATATGGATATCTCCTCCTTTGTAACTAACCTTGTGTAACCCTAACCCTCTCCGGTGTCTATATAAACCGAAGAGTTTTAGTCCGTAGGACAACAATCACAACATACAATCATACCGTAGGCTAGCTTCAAGGGTTTAGCCTCTCTGATCTCGTGGTAGATCTACTCTTGTAACACCCATATCATCAATATCAATCGAGCAGGACGTAGGGTTTTACCTCCATCAAGAGGGCCCGAACCTGGGTAATACTTCGTGTCCCTTGCCTCCTGTTACCATCCGGCCTAGACGCACAGTTCGGGACCCCCTACCCGAGATCCGCCGGTTTTGACACCGACAATACCGTTACGTCATTTGGCCTGACTAACGCTCCTGCTTACTTTATGAACATGATGAACAAAGTGTTTATGGAGTTTTTGGATAAGTTCGTTGTAGTGTTCATTGATGATATACTGGTTTACTCGAAGAATTGAGAAGAACATAAAGAACATTTGCGTTTGGTACTTGGTAAGCTTAGAGAACATCAGTTATACGCCAGGTTCAACAAATGTGAGTTTTGGTTGAAGGAAGTGGGATTCCTCGGACATGTTATATCCGGAGAAGGAATAGCCATAGATCCCACCAAGGTTGTCACTGTGACAAATTGGGAAGCCCCAACAACAGTTGGAGAGATCCGGAGTTTTCTTGGACTCGCAGGATACTACCGGAGGTTCATTGAAAATTTCTCGAAAATTGCAAAACCTATGACGGAGTTGTTGAAGAAGGATACAAAGTTCAAATGTACTGAAGAATGTGAGGCTAGTTTCCAGGAGTTGAAGAAACATTTGGTTACATCGCCAGTGTTGATTCTGCCAGATCAGCGCAAGGATTATGAAGTATATTGCGACGCTTCACGTCGAGGACTTGGAGCAGTGCTTATGCGGGAGGGAAGAGTTGTTTCATATGCCTCACGACAGCTTAAGCCCCATGAATTGAATTATTCTACACACGTCTTGGAGTTAGCAGCCGTAGTGCACGCATTAAAGACGTGGAGACATTTTCTCATCGGAAACCATTGTAGGTGTACACGGATCACAAAAGTTTGAAATACATCTTCACGCAGAAGGAGTTGAATCTCAGGCAAAGGAGATGGTTGGAGCTCATCAAGGATTATGATATGAGATTACATTATCATCCCGGAAAGGCTAACGTAGTAGCTGACGCATTGAGCCGCAAGAGCCATGTCAACACACTAATGACCGGAGAGTTACCAAAGGAGTTAGCCGAGGATCTTCGTGAGCTATGTTTGGAGATAGTTCCGAGAGGCTATGTTGCAGCATTGGAGATTCAGTCTACTCTGATGGATAAGATCAGAGAAGCTCAGAAGACCGACAAGGAGATTGCCACAATAAAGGAGAAGATGAGCAAGGGAAAAGTTAAAGGATTTCGTGAGGATGAACACGATACCTCATGGTTTGAGGACCGTGTTTATGTGCCTAATGACCCGGAGATCAGGAAGCTAATTCTACAAGAGGCCCATGATTCGCCGTACTCGATTCACCCAGGAAATACCAGGATGTATTTGGATTTGAAAGACACTTTCTGGTGGACCGGAATTAAGAAGGATATTGCAGAGTATGTAGCAGTTTGTGATGTATGTCAGAGAGTAAAGGCAGAGCATCAGAAGCCAGCAGGATTGCTATAGCCATTGCCGATACCCGAATGGAAGTGGGATAAGCTAGGCATGGATTTTAGCACGAGATTACCCAGGACCCGTTCAGGCTATGACTCGATATGGGTTGTAGTTGATCGCTTGACGAAGGTAGCTCATTTCATCACAGTGAAGACCACTTACACCAGCGCTAAGTTGGCAAAGATATATATGAACAGGATCGTATGTCTGCATGGAGTTCCGAGGAGCATTGTATCAGATAGAGGAACTCAGTTTACCTCAAAGTTCTGGAATTAGTTGCACGAAACTTTGGGTACCAGACTAGAGTTCAGTACAGCTTTTCATCCGCAGGCCGATGGACAGACCGAGAGAGTCAATCAGATTTTGGAGGATACGCTGAGAGCTTGTGCGCTAGATTATGGATCTAGTTGGGATGACAACTTTCCATATGCGGAGTTCTCTTACAACAACAGTTATCAATCCACTTTGAAGATGGCCCCTTTTGAAGCCTTGTACAGAAGAAGGTGCAGAACACCATTGTCGTGGGATGAAGTTGGAGACCGCCAGTTATTTCGACCAGATTTGATTAAGGAGCCTGAATAGAAGGTGAAATTGATTCGCAATAGGCTCAAGGTAGCCCAGTCCAGGAAGAAGAGCTATGCAGATTCAAAATGTAAGGAGATAGTTTACGAAACCGGAGATAGAGTTTATCTTCGTGTATCTCCACTTCGAGGAGTTAAGCGCTTTGGAGTTAAGGGAAAGTTAGCGCCACGTTTTGTGGGACCATACAGAGTTTTGGAACGCATGGGAGAAGTTGCTTATAAATTAGAATTACCTGAGGGATTGTCGGGAGTTCACGACATGTTCCATGTTTCCCAGTTGAAGAAGTGCCACGCAGAGATGGCGGATATACCGCTGAGAGATATAGTGTAACGCCCTCGATGCGACTATATGTCCCACGTGTCGAGGCACGACTTGGAGGCATAATCGCATTGAAGGCATATGTCGCAAGTTAGGCAATCTTCACAACATCCCATGTAATATAAATCATAAAGGGGAGATAACATAGTTGGC
This sequence comes from Triticum urartu, assembly GCF_056163025.1. Classification (NCBI taxonomy): domain Eukaryota; kingdom Viridiplantae; phylum Streptophyta; class Magnoliopsida; order Poales; family Poaceae; genus Triticum; species Triticum urartu. Next base: position 66,720,789 of record NC_141876.1, on the reverse strand, counting down.
TTACACTCGCCACGTCAATCAAGTACATAAATAACATTACATCATCCAAACACTCATGGCCCGACTATGGCGCCAAAATAAAAGATAACCCAACATGCGACACGGTCCCAATCACCCCCAACTGGGCACCACTACTGATCATCAGGAAAGGAAACATAGTATCGTTGAGAGTCTTCGTCGAACTCCCACTTGAGCTCAAACGCGTCTCCTGGAGCGGAATCATCAGGCCCTGCATCTGGTGTAATAGTAATCTGTGAGCCACAGGGACTCAGCAATCTCGCACCCTCGCGATCAAGACTATTTAAGCTTATAGGTAAGGCAAGGTAAAATATGTGGAGTTGCAGCAAGCGGCTAGCATATATGGTGGCTAACTTATTCGCAAAAGAGAGCGAGAAGAGGAGGCAAAGCGCGAGCGAGAAACTAGAGAACAACATTACTCCAACATCGTGTCCACTTCCCGGACTCCGCCGAGAAGAGGCCATCACGGTAACACACTCAGTTGATCCATTTAATTAAGTTAAGGTTCAAGTTATCTACAACCGGACATTAACAAATTCCCATCTGCCCATAACCGCGGGCACGGCTTTCGAAAGTTCAAATCCCTGCAGGGGAGTCCCAACTTAGCCCATGACAAGCTCTCATGGTCAAAGAAGGAATAGACCTCCTCCCAAGACGTTCCGATCAGACTCGGTATCTCGGTTCTTCAAGACACTTCGACAGGTTAAAACAAGACCAGCAACACCGCCCGAATGTGCCGACAAATCTCGATAGGAGCTGCACATATCTCTTTCTCAGGGCACACTCAGATTGTCCAAACTTCTGGTAGGCCAGCCCAGAGTTGCCCCTGGTAGCCACTGGCGGCTGACAGTTTGGACCAACACTCAGAGGAGCACTGGCCCGGGGGGGTTTAAAATAAGATGACCCTCAGGCTCCGGAAACCCAAGGGAAAAGAGGCTAGGTGGCAAATGGTAAAACCAAGGTTGGGCATTGCTAGAAAAGCTTTAATCAAGGCGAACTATCAAGGGGTTCCCATTATAACCCAACCGCGTAAGTAACGCAAAATCTGGGAACATAACACCGATATAACGGAAACTAGGGCGGCAAGAGTGGAACAAAACACTAGGCGAGAGGCCGAGCCTTTCACCCTTTACCAAGTATATAGATGCATTAAGATAACAAGATAATATAATGATATCCCAACAAGTAAATAAATGTTCCAACAAGGAACGGCCTCCAATCTTCACCTGCAACTAGCAACGCTATAAGAGGGGCTGAGCAAAGTGGTAACATAGCCAATCAACAGTTTGCTAGGACATGGTGGGTTAGAGGTTTGACATGGCAATTTGGGAGGCTTGAAAGCAAGTGGTAGGCATCGTAGCTTTGGCATAGCAAAAGAGCGAGCAATCTAGCATAGCAAAGATAGTACTGATTTTGAGGGTATGATAATCTTGCCTGCACAGTTGTCAGAGTTGACTGGATCCTCGAAAACAAACTCAACGGGCTCCTCGTTAGCGAACTTCTCTCCCGGCTCTACCCAAACAAGACAAACAAGCAACAAGGACACAATCAACCACGTGCAAGGATCAAACAATATGATGCAAAGATGATATGCTATGCGGGATGCGATGCGGGATGCATATGCAAGATATGACAAGGAAAGCATTAACGTGGCCTCAACTTGGAAATCCAAGTGTGCCACTGGAAATATGAGATGAAATCGCTTGAAAACGATATAAAGAACACCGGAATCGGAGTTACGGTTTGGAAATGGCAAGCGATTCAAATATGACACCGGTCTGCGATTTACAGCAAGTAGCCATCTAAATGCAATGAGATGAACATGCTACAGCACCCAAACATAACAACAAAATACATGGCAGGGATGCATTCAAGATTCTTAACAAAAGTCTAGCACTGAGCTACGGCCAATTCATACATTAACAGGTTCAAACAAGCATGGCACAAATGCATATGGCAAACAGATCTCAGACTTAGTGAAATTAACACTTGTCTGGAAATTTCAGATCAGGTAGCACTCTTCGGAGCAACAAAACTACATGCTACAGGACATGAACATGGCAAAATAAAGCATGGCATGGAGCTACTCAAAGAGCTTAACAAAAGTCCCTTAGTGACCTTGAGCCAAAAAGGACCAAAAAATACAATTACAAGCATGTGAACATGGCAAAAACATATTCAGATCACAGACTTTGTGAAAACTGGAGCATGCTGAAAACAGATATCAAGTAGGCATGTTTACGAGCTCGATGCACTCACTACGGAGCAAGTCATGACAAGCTAAGCATACATCCATCCAGAACACACAAAATGAAAGCTAGGCATGGCAAGAACAATAAGATAGCATGCACGGATCAACTACAACATCATCGGCAAAATTGCAAACAAGTTGACAATCTGCCCAGATTCACAAAGTAGCAAAAGTAGAGCTCGATTGACTCAAGCTAGGGTGCTCCATAATTACAATCAAAGACATGGATGGATAGATCACTACAAGATTAACAAAACATCCTTACTGGTCATCCTCAAAAGAGGCACGGATCACTAAGAAAACAACATGAACATATGGCAATATGAGATAACAGGTCAAGGACTTAGTGGAAATGCTAAGTCCCTGAAAAACAGAATTACCAAGTGCACCACTTTGCAAGCTTGTGCTAGTCACCACACACATCACAAAAATACATGGGTTGCACCTCTGGAAAGACGACAAAACCCTTAACAAAACATATGTAGAGCATCAGGGCATAACATGCACACAATAATCATGGCAAAAATGACAAAAAGCTAAATAGAGTAGCAGATCTGACAATTATCTCAAGTAGCCCTCTTCTAACAGCATTTCGGGCATCAAGATGAACTCAAGTGAAAATGATGCAATGGAATGAAATGATGTACTCTCTGAGATGAACATTTTGATATGCTATATGCCAAAAACGGAGTTATGGATGCGGAGATACAAGGCTATGAACAGGAGCATATGGATTAGGGTTTCAAGAGAAAAAGTCAACCCGAGAAGATATTTTCAAATCTGGATCCAGTGCATGGAAACCGAGGTCCGCCGGAATCTTCGCCGGAGAAGGGCAGGGCGGCGAAGGGAGCTCACCGGCGGCCCGGATCCGGCCGCGGGACGGCAGGGAGCGGCGCGGAAGGGCCGCGGCGGCGGTTGTCGACGGCGGGGAGGTGCGGGCGCGGCGGGCACGGCGGGGCCGCGGCGGCGGTCGTCGGCAGCGGGGCCGGCTTTCTCCGGCGGTGGCGGCTCGGAGGAGGAGGCGGCGCGCTCGGGCGGCGGGGAGGCGGCCTGACTCGGCGGCGGCGGCGGATGGCGGCTCGGGCCGCGGGGTCCTGAAGCGGGCTGAGCGGGCCCGCGCGGTGCGCCGAAGTGGGCACGGGCGGCGGCCAATGGGCGGAGGACACGTGGCGGCGGACGGGCGTGGCGGACGTGTCCGTCGGCGGCAAATTTTGTCCGGCGGCGCGCGATGAGGGGATTTTTAGGGTTTGGGAGAGAGGAGATCCGCGAATTTTTGGGGAGAGGCTATATATAGGCATAGGAGGAGCTAGGAGAGTCCAAATGAGGTGCGGTTTTCGGCCACGCGATCGTGATCGAACGCTCTAGATGATGGAGCAGGTTTAGGTGGGTTTCGGCCAAATTGGATGGGTGTTGGGCTGCAACACACACGAGGCCTTTTCGGTCCCTCGGTTAACCGTTGGAGTAACAAACGAAGTCCAAATGATACGAAACTTGACAGGCGGTCTACCGGTAGTAACCCAAGGCCACTTGGCAAGTCTCGGTCCAATCTGGAAATGTTTAATCCCCACACACGAAAGAAAGCTAGAAATGACCACCGGAGGAGAACGAAGCGCCGGAATGCAAAACAGACAATGGGGAAAATGCTCGAATGCATGAGAGGAACACGTATGCAAATGCAATGCACATGATGACATCATATGAGATGCATGACAACGACAACAACACACGGAGACAAAAACCCGAACCTGAGAAAATAAAATAACTTAACACCGGAAACGGCAAGAGTTGGAGTACAAATTGGGAAAGTTACATTCGGGGTGTTACAACACTCCACCACTACGAAAGGATCTCGTCCCGAGATCTAGGACTGAAAGAACGCCGGGTACTCAGAACGGAGGTGGTCCTCGCGTCCCCAGGTAGCTTCACGGTTGGAATGGTGTGACCACTTGACTTTGAGAAATTTGATTGACTTATTGCGAGTCTTGTGTTCAGTCTCTTCAAGAATAGCAACTGGGTGCTCATGGTAAGAGAGATCTTCTTGGAGCTCAATGTCCTCGAAGTTGACTGTGCGGTCAAGAGTCTTGAAGCACTTTCGAAGCTGAGAGACATGGAACACGTCATGAACATTTGCAAAGTTTGAAGGAAGCTCGAGTTGATAGGCGAGGTCACCTCTCTTGTTGCCAATCTTGAAAGGTCCCACGTATCTAGGGGCAAGCTTCCCTTTGATACCGAAGCGACGAGTACCTTTCATAGGAGAGACACGGAGGTAAACATGATCTCCGATCTCGAAAGCCAAATCACGGTGCTTACTATCATAGTAGCTCTTCTGGCGGGATTGGGCTGCTTTGAGGTTATCGCGAATGACTTTGCACATTTCCTCTGCCTCTGTGATTAAGTCATTACCCAAAAGCTGACGTTCACGGGTTTCAGACCAGTTGAGAGGGGTACGACACTTCCTGCCATACAGAATTTCAAATGGGGCCTTGCCCGAACTTGCTTGAAAACTGTTGTTGTAGGAGAATTCGGCATAAGGAAGACAATCCTCCCACTTCATGTCGAAGGAGATCACACAAGCCCTGAGCATATCTTCAAGAATCTGGTTGACACGCTCGACTTGACCGCTAGTTTGAGGATGGAAAGCTGTGCTGACGCGGATGTTGGTGCCCATGGCCTTCTGAAAAGAATCCCAAAACTTCGATGTAAAGATGCTACCACGGTCTGAAGAGATCACTTGTGGAATACCGTGCAGAGAGACAATCCGAGAGGTATAGAGTTCCGCCAATTGAGCTGCAGTGATCGACTCTTTGATAGGCAGAAAATGAGCCACTTTGGTGAGTTTGTCGATGACAACGAATATAGCATCATTGCCACGCTTGGACTTTGGAAACCCAGTCACGAAGTCCATTTCAATGTGGTCAAACTTCCATTCTGGAATGGCAAGAGGTTGGAGGAGACCAGCTGGCCTTTGGTGTTCTGCCTTCACTCTTCTGTAGACATCACATTCATTCACGAATTGAGCAATCTCGCGCTTCATTCGAGTCCGCCAATAAGCCTGCTTGAGGTCCTGATACATCTTCGTGCTCCCAGGGTGGATGGAGAGGAGAGAATTGTGATCCTCGTTCAAGATCACTTTACGAAGTTCACCCTTGGGTACAACAATACGATCCTCGAAGAAGAGAGTATCCTTGTCATCAAGGCGGTAGCACTTGTACTTGGGTTGACTCTTGGCAATCCCAATCTTCACCTTTTTCACCATAGCATCAAGAAGCTGGGCTTGGCGAATCTGATCTTCCAAGGTAGGAGAGACTAGAAGGTTGGCGAGGAAACCTTGAGGAACAACTTGCAGATTAAGTTTGCGGAAAGCTTCACAAAGCTCGGGTTGATAAGGCTTAAGAATCAGACTGTTGCAATAAGCTTTCCTCCTCAATGCGTCAGCAATCACATTGGCCTTGCCTGGAGTATACTCGATACTCGGATTATACTCTTGAATCATTTCGACCCATCGAGTTTGCCTGAGGTTGAGATTAGGCTGAGTGAAGATGTACTTGAGACTCTTGTGATCAGTGAAAATGTCCACTTTTGTTCCCAATAGAAGATGTCTCCAAGTCAAAAGAGCATGCACAACTGCCGCCAACTTGAGATCATGAGTGGGGTAGTTCTTCTCATTAGGCTTCAACTGGTGAGAGGTATAAGCAACAACTTTCTTCTCTTGCATCAAAACTGCGCCAAGACCTTGGAGAGAGGCATCACAAAAGACCTCGTACGGCTTGGTTTCATCAGGCGGAGTCAGAACTGGAGCAGTGATCAATTTCTCTTTCAAAGTGTTGAAAGCAATGTCACACTCCAGAGACCAAACGTACTTGACGTGCTTCTGGAGAAGATTAGCGAGAGGCTTCGCGATCTTTGAAAAGTTTTCAATGAATCTTCGACAATAGCTTGCGAGACCGAGGAAGCTACGGAGTTGCTTCACGTTCTGAGGAGGTTCCCAATTCACAATTGCAGACACCTTCTCAGGATTCACGGCAATGCCCTTGGCAGAGATGATATGACCAAGATAAAGAACCTCATCGAGCCAAAATTCACACTTAGAGAACTTGGCGTAGAACTGATGTTCCCTGAGCTTATCGAGTACCAAACGCAAGTGCTTGGCATGATCTTCCTTGTTCTTGGAGAAAACCAGAATGTCGTCGAGATAGACCAAAACGAAGTCATTGGTGTAGGCGTTGAAGATGAAGTTCATCATGCGAGAGAACGTCGGAGGAGTGTTGACGAGGCCAAAAGACATGACAGTGTATTCATATGAACCATAGCTTGTCCTGAAAGCCGTCTTGGGAATATCTTACTCACGGATTCGAATCTGATGATAACCCATACGAAGATCAAGCTTGGAGAATACTTGGGCACCTTTGAGTTGTTCGAACAGCTGGTTGATGTTGGGAAGTGGGTATTTGTTCTTGATGGTCTTCTTTTTCAATGGACGGTAATCAACACAAGTCCGTTCCATACTTCTTCTTCACAAAAAGAACACCACAACCCCACGGAGAAGAACTAGGCCGGATGAGACCCATTTTCTCTTGAATATCGAGTTGCTTCTTCAGCTCCTTCAACTCTTCAGGTCTGAGCTTGTAAGGACGTTTGCACACAGGTTCCGTGCCAGGCTCAAGATCAATAACGAATTCAACTGGCCGGTGCGGAGGCATTCCTAGAAGCTCTTCTGGAAAGACGTCTTGATATTCGCAAACGACTGGAATTTGCGAGATAGCATCGAGTTCACCCTTCTCATTGAACTTGTAACACCCTCGATGCGACTATATCTCCCACGTGTCGAGGCACGACTTAGAGGCATAATCGCATTGAAGGCATATGTCGCATTGAAAACAGATATCAAGTAGGCATGTTTACGAGCTCGATGCACTCACTACGGAGCAAGTCATGACAAGCTAAGCATACATCCATCAAGAAGACACAAAATGCAAGCTAGACATGGCAAGAACAATAACATAGCATGCACGGATCAACTACAACATCATCGGCAAAATTGCAAACAAGTTGACAATCTGCCTAGATTCACAAAGTAGCAAAAGTAGAGCTCGATTGACTCAAGCTAGGGTGCTCCATAATTACAATCAAAGACATGGATGGATAGAGCACTACAAGATTAACAAAACATCCTTACTGGTCATCCTCAAAAGAGGCACGGATCACTAAGAAAACAACATGAACATATGGCAATATGAGATAACAGGTCAAGGACTTAGTGGAAATGCTAAGTCCCTGAAAAACAGAATTACCAAGTGCACCACTTTGCAAGCTTGTGCTAGTCACCACACACATCACAAAAATACATGGGTTGCACCTCTGGAAAGACGACAAAACCCTTAACAAAACATATGTAGAGCATCAGGGCATAACATGCACACAATAATCATGGCAAAAATGACAAAAAGCTAAATAGAGTAGCAGATCTGACAATTATCTCAAGTAGCCCTCTTCTAACAGCATTTCGGGCATCAAGATGAACTCAAATGAAAATGATGCAATGGAATGAAATGATGTACTCTCTGAGATGAACATTTTGATATGCTATATGCCAAAAACGGAGTTACGGATGCGGAGATACAAGGCTATGAACAGGAGCATATGGATTAGGGTTTCGAAAGAAAAAGTCAACCCGAGAAGATATTTTCAGATCTGGATCCAGTGCACGGAAACCGAGGTCCGCTGGAATCTTCGCCGGAGAAGGGCAGGGCGGGGACGGGAGCTCACCGGTGGCCCGGATCCGGCCGCGGGACGGCGGGGAGCGGCGCGGTAGGGCCGCGGCGGCGGTTGTCGATGGCGGGGAGGCGCAGGCGCGGCAGGCACGACGGCGCCGCAGCGGCGGTCGTCGGCGGCGGGGCCGGCTTGCTCCAGCGGCGGCGGCTCGGAGGAGGAGGCGGCGCGCTCGGGCGGTGGGGAGCGGCCTGACTCGGCGGCGGCGGCGGATGGCGGCTCGGGCCGCGGGGGCCTGAAGCGGGCTGAGCGGGCCCGCGCGGTGCGCCGAAGTGGGCACGGGCGGCGGCCAATGGGCGGAGGACACGTGGCAGCGGACGGGCATGGCGGACGTGTCCATCGGCGGTAAATTTTGTCCGGCCGCGCGCGATGAGGGGATTTTTAGGGTTTGGGAGAGAGGAGATCCGCGAATTTTCGGGGAGAGGCTATATATAGGCATAGGAGGAGCTAGGAGAGTCCAAATGAGGTGCGGTTTTCGGCCACGCGATCGTGATCGACCGCTCTAGATGATGGAGCAGGTTTAGGTGGGTTTTGGCCAAATTGGATGGGTGTTGGGCTGCAACACACACGAGGCCTTTTCGGTCCCTCGGTTAACCATTGGAGTAACAAACGAAGTCCAAATGATACGAAACTTGACAGGCGGTCTACCGGTAGTAAACCAAGGCCGCTTGGCAAGTATCGGTCCAATCCGGAAATGTTTAATCCCCACACACGAAAGAAAGCTAGAAATGACCACCGGAGGAGAACGAAGCACCGGAATGCAAAACGGACAACGGGGAAAATGCTCGAATGCATGAGACGAACACGTATGCAAATGCAATGCACATGATGACATGATATGAGATGCATGACAACGACAACAACACACGGAGACAAAAACCCGAACCCGAGAAAATAAAATAACTTAACGCCGGAAATGGCAAGAGTTGGAGTACAAATTGGGAAAGTTACATCCGGGGTGTTACAACACTCCACCACTACGAAAGGATCTCGTCCCGAGATCTAGGACTGAAAGAACGCTGGGTACTCAGAACGGAGGTGGTCCTCGTGTTCCCAGGTAGCTTCACGGTCGGAATGGTGTGACCACTTGAATTTGAGAAATTTGATTGACTTATTGCTAGTCTTGCGTTCAGTCTCTTCAAGAATAGCAACTGGGTGCTCACGGTAAGAGAGATCTTCTTAGAGCTCAATGTCCTCGAAGTTGATGGTGCGGTCAGGAGTCTTGAAGCACTTTCGAAGCTGAGAGACATGGAACACGTCATGAACATTTGCAAAGTTTGAAGGAAGCTCGAGTTGATAGGCGAGGTCTCCTCTCTTGCTGCCAATCTTGAAAGGTCCCACGTATCTAGGGGCAAGCTTCCCTTTGATACCGAAGCGACGAGTACCTTTCATAGGAGAGACGCGGAGGTAAACATGATCTCCGATCTCGAAAGCCAAATCACAGTGCTTACTATCATAGTAGCTCTTCTGGCGGGATTGGGCTGCTTTGAGGTTATCGCGAATGACTTTGCACATTTCCTCTGCCTCTGTGATTAAGTCATTACCCAAAAGCTGACGTTCACCGGTTTCAGACCAGTTGAGAGGGGTACGGCACTTCCTGCCATATAGAATTTCAAATGGGGCCTTGCCCGAACTTGCTTGAAAACTGTTGTTGTAGGAGAATTCAGCATAAGGAAGACAATCCTCCCACTTCATGTCAAAGGAGATCACACAAGCCCTGAGCATATCTTCAAGAATCTGGTTGACACGCTCGACTTGACCGCTAGTTTGAGGATGGAAAGCTGTGCTGAGGCGGATGTTGGTGCTCATGGCCTTCTGAAAAGAATCCCAAAACTTGGATGTAAAGATGCTACCACGGTCTGAAGAGATCACTTGTGGAATACCGTGCAGAGAGACAATGCGAGAGGTATAGAGTTCCGCCAATTGAGCTGCAGTGATCGACTCTTTGATAGGCAGAAAATGAGCCACTTTGGTGAGTTTGTCGATGACAACGAATATAGCATCATTGCCACGCTTGGACTTTGGAAACCCAGTCACGAAGTCCATTTCAATGTGGTCAAACTTCCATTCTGGAATGGCAAGAGGTTGGAGGAGACCAGCTGGCCTTTGGTGTTCTGCCTTCACTCTTCTGTAGACATCACATTCATTCACGAATTGAGCAATCTCGCGCTTCATTCGAGTCCACCAATAAGCCTACTTGAGGTCCTGATACATCTTCGTGCTCCCAGGGCGAGATTCATCTTAAGGGGGGTAGGTTTGTAACATCCCAAATTTTCAATTTGGAATGTTATACATTAGATCATCACTGCATATCACATTTTTATCTGCTTTTGGCCTGATCCAGAAATTCTACGCAACTCAAGGACCCACGGAGAGAGTTGGGGGTTTCGTTATTTTCATATTTGTGTTTTCTCAAATTTTGAAGATATGATCATTTGATTTTATTTATTTTATCTTCAATTATTTCCATTATAGAAATATGAGAGAGGGAATAAAATGACTTTCCCAAAATAAAGAAATGTTGATGATTTAATAAAAAAATCAAATAAGATTTTATTTCAGAGTTTTTGGCTAGTTTTATTTGAATTTAGGAAAAATTGCACATTTTTCAAAACTGCATTTTAGGGCCAACAAAATGTTCATCTTGTTCTAAATATATTATTTAGGCGGTGAAAATTAATTTTGGCATTTTTAAAATTTTATTTTATTTTCTAGAATTTTTTTCTTAGTTTTGGTGGAATTGTTTTAAAAAAACTGTTCGCGCGCCCGACTAGGCCAAAAGCCCAGCCGAGTCGGGCCAAGCCCGCCCGCCCGCCGCCGTCTCCCGCACCGACTCGGGACCGGAGTCCCGAGCGAAGCCACCGCCGCCGCCCGATTCTGGGAGGAGCACGCCTCCCGAGACGGCCCCTTCCCCAAGCCGCCCCCCTCTCATAAATTCCCATCGCCGCCACCCCACCCCGCCACCTCGCCCCGCCCCGCCTCCCGCAGCCGCCGCTTGCCGCCGCAGGCGCCGCTCACCGCCGCCCCGCCCCGCCGAAGCCCCGAGCTTCCGGAGTCCGACGAGGTAGTCGCGCCGTTCACCGCCGGTTTTCCGGAGAAAACTGATCCTGTTTTCCCTTGAAACCCCTAGGTTTTTTTATTAGATCGGTTTTATCGGTTCTTTTACTTAGCGAGCGTTCACTCGTTCGTTCGTTTTATAGGACGAGTTCACCGTTTAGTTTCAGATAACGAACATTCGTTCGTTAATCTGTTCGTCAGTTTTTTCATTTTCTCAGATTTTCCGCGATTATTTCTGATCGCGATTTCTGATCCGATTTTCGTTTTAGTTTAACTTTTCACTCGTTTATCGGAATCAGGCAATTCAAGCGCCTAGAGTTTCATCTCGAAACCCTATTTCCATTTAACCAACTCAAACAAGTTTTTGCTTCTGTAAAATTTGACTTAGGTCCAGATTAGTAATCGAAGCTTGTTTTCTTTCGCCGTTTGACTTTCGTTGTTTCGTTCGATTTGTTTCTTTTGCAAACCGGAGTCTTAAGTTGAAACTTCTGGTTAGATCTCTTATTTGAGTTTTACCTGTGCATTAGATTAGTGCTTATAGTATGCTTGTTTGTTTGTTTGCGACAGAGTACCCGGAGTGCGCCGCTTGCTACTTCGAATCTCTAGGTTCCGCGGATCATCAACAAGGCAAGTAACACTTTGATCATACTTTTTACTACCCAGTTTTATTGCATTAGGTCAACCCTCAAGTCATTGCATGAATAGGATCTGATTAATATGTGGGTTTTGGGAAGTAGATGAGGTGGTACCTATTACCTGTTTTATTATCAAACCCTGGGAGTTACTTCTACGTTTGCTTATGCCATGCTATGCTTGTAGACGTGTATTGGGTTTGAGTGTATCCATGACAGATGTGAGAATGTTAATTAATGGTTCAACTTAAGGTGGCAACTTTAATACACATCTGCGTGGATTGAGGCACCTGGGTATTCCAGCGATTGCCTGTTGTTTTTCTTTATGGACCGCCACCCAGGCTCCAAGGGATCATGAGATTATTCATACTAGAAACTTCCGTGTGCAGCCACAAGCTACTATGGGCTCTAGCATAGTTGATTAAGTCGTGCGAACTCTTACAGTGGTAGACTAGCACATGTAGGGGAAAGTAGGTGTAACGGTCTGCCCGATTGTAAGGTGCTAGCGCTTCTCAAAGACTATGTCTCAGTCATCCGTTTCTCAAACACCATGTAGTGCGAGAATCCCAGCGGAGGAGATCGAGTCTTGTGGGGAAAAGTGCACAAACCTCTGCAGAGTGTATAAACTAATCATGGTTAGCCGTGTCCCCGGTTTTGGACGTCTTGAGTATCTATTACTTGGATTATCATGTGAATCTCATCATGTGACTTTAATTAATTTTGTTGGGTTTTAATAATGATGTTTAATTGGGATTGAGAGGGTGTCTACGCTCTCAATGTTTAACAACCACCATGATAGTTAAATAAAATTTATTCCTTTGCAGTTGGGAAAAACTGGCTTTACGCAAAACTATAACCATAGAGCTTTCCACCAGCCATATATGCATGTAGTATAGCCTAATTCTGTTCACTACTCTTTGTGTGTTACATTGCCAGCATATTCCATGTGTTGGCCCATTTTTGGGCTGCAACGTTCATGTTGCAGACTTTTCAGACGACGAGTAAGGAGCCTTAGGTCGTGGTTCTATACTCAGTGATGCCGTTGGAGTTGATGGACTCGCTCATCTTCCAAGCCTTCCGCTAGCTGTTATCGTTTTTAGATGGCCTTGAGCCATATTATTTTGTAATAAGTTCTCTTTTGAGACACTCGATGTAATAAGTGTGTGATTGCTACTCTGTTATAAATCCTTCAAGTACTGTGCGTGACAGCATTACTGATCCAGGGATGACACAGAGATCGGACCGTTTGAGGTCTGGTCGCTACACTCACGCGCCTCAACGTCGATGCCCTTCGCACCATGGCCGGCCTGGCCGGCCCAGATGGAGCTGATCAAGCTTAGTTATGTTAGACGAAGCTTTAGCTAGTCTCCGACGGCGGCTGGCTGTCATCCAGTTCGAGTTAGGATCATCTGTTATGTGTAGTGTCAGGATTCAGTGGTTAGATCGTAGACAGCGGGGGTTGGGGCCTATTGGTGGTCGCTGTCACGCCCATGCCAGGAGGGTGGTGTACCTGTCTTTCAGTTTATCTAGTGCATCTGTTTGCCCCCGGAGCGAAAACACATGTGCCCATGATTAGTACAAACTGCACCACAATGAGCTGGAACGTGCGAGGGCTGAACTCGCCAGCCAGGAGAGCCACGGTCCGTGAGGTCGCGGACTCACATAGGCTAGTTGTGTTGTGCCTCCAGGAGACCAAAATAGAAACATGGTCGCCGGCGTTAGTAAAAGAAATAGGAGGTAGCCGATTAGACGCCGCCGCGGTCCTGCCGGCGGACAGCACCCGAGGCGGAGCCGCGATCTTGTGGGACTCCTCCAAGATCACCATCACCACTAATGCGATCGGCCAATTCTCCATCACAGCCCGCGCAACGCTCCTGCAGAGCAGCAACAAGTTCTGGATTACCACCGTCTACGGGCCTACCGACAACAACCGCAAGGAGGAGTTCCTTGCTGAGCTGATCAGAGCCATGCCACCTGCCGGGGAGCCTTGGTTAATCCGTGGTGATTTCAATGTAATCGATGAGGTGAGGGACAAGAGCAACCTCAACCTAAACAGGCAGATCATGGGCAGATTCAAAGCAGCCATTGACAGAGTTGGGCTGCGAGAGATCAAATGCAAGAATAGATGCTTTACTTGGAGTAATGAGAGGGAAAACCCCACGTTCATCGCCATCGACAAAATGTTTTGCAATCTGGAGTGGGAAACCCTGTTCCCCTCCTACATCATGATGGTCGCGTCCACGACATGCTCAGATCATTGCCCTCTTCTGCTGTCCAACGCCGCTGTACCGCACCACAAGGAAAATTTCAGGTTTGAGACGTTCTGGACGCGGTTCCCGCACTTCCAGCAGACGGTAGCCAGGGCTTGGTAGAGGCCGGTCAACCATAGCTGCCCTTTCACAAGGCTGAAGATCAAACTGAAGAGAGTCGTGGCTGACCTGAAGATCTGGGCAAAAACTCTGTTCAGCGAGACCAAGTTGCAGTTCCATCTAGCTTCGGAGGTTGTGATGCGTCTGGATGTCGCACAAGAGAAGAGGCAGCTCACACACAGCGAGTTCTGGCTACGGAAAACCCTGAAACTGAAGATTGTCGGCCTTGCAGCCCTCGAGCGCGTCAAAAGGCGGCAGGCCTCGCGCATCACTTGGCTGAAGGCGGGCGACGCTTCCACAGCATTTTTTCAGGCAAAGCAAACCTCCAGGCGATGAAGAAACTTCATTCAGTGCATCCAATCAGCAGGCGGCCTCAAGACTAGCCATGCCGACAAGGTGGCCGCTATGCACGGGCACTTCTCCTCCTTGCTGGGGCAGAAAATAAATCGGCCTTGCACAATCAACTGGGAGGCGCTGGGGCTACCACGGCTGCAAGTTGGGGGCGGACTCGACAACCCCTTCTCGGAGGCAGAGGTTTGTGCAGCGATTTGTGCATCCCCGTCGGAGAAGGCGCCAGGCCTCGATGGCTTCAACGACACTTTCTTCAGAGCATGCTGGCCAACTATCAAGGGGGATGTAATGGCTGTGTTTGAAAGTTTCTATCAGCTGGCTGACGGAGATTTTGGCGCGCTGAACCGTGCCCTCATCGTGATGCTGTCCAAAAAGGATGGTGCAATTCAGATGGGTGACTTCAGGCCCATCAGCTTGATACATTCAGTGGCTAAGTTGATCACAAAGGTGCTGTCCATCAGGCTTGCAGGTGTATTGGATCAACTGATCTCTCCAGCACAAAGCGCATTCCAAAGGAAGAAAGGAATCCATGACAGTTTTCTCGATGTCCAGAACTGCGGCAGAAAATTTTAGAAAAAGAGAAAACTAATGCTTCTGCTCAAGTTAGACATTGCCAAAGCTTTCGACACCCTATCGTGGGAATATCTCCTGGAACTCATGCAGCAAATGGGTTTTCCCTCTAGATGGCGAGACTGGGTCGCGCTCCTCCTCTCGTCTGCAACGCCCTCCTGCATGCTCAACGGAGACCCTGGGCCAAGCATTTTGCATCAGTGTGGGCTCAGGCAAGGTGACCCCCTGTCCCCAATTCTGTTCATCCTCGCCATTGACACATTGCACAGACTACTGGAATCAGCTACAAGAGATGGCGAGATCGTGTCGCTTCCGGAAAGAACGGCGAGGCTGCGAGCGACCCTGTACGCCGATGATGCAGTGATCTTTGCAAACCCTGAGCGGCAAGAAATTGACTTCCTCATGCAGCTCCTCAGCGACTTCGCCGACGCATCCAGGCTGCGCATGAACCCACAGAAATCATCGGCTGCTCCGATTAGTTTTGAAGATGTAGACCTCACCTAGGTGCTGGAGGGTTTTGGCGGCTCCATCGTCAGCTTCCCCATTAGATACTTAGGATTACCATTATGCATCAGCAGGACTAGGCTAGTCCACCTGCAGTATCTCATCGACCGCATCCATGCAAGACTGGCAGGCTGGAAGGGCTGGCTCATGCCAATAGTAGGCCGGCGGGTGCTGGTGCGGGCGTGCTCTCTACACTGCCAGCCTTCGCCCTCGCCGTCTTGCGCGCCCCGAAGAAATTCCACAAAGAGGTGGACAAAGCAAGACGCCGGTTTCTCTGGGCCCAGGACGAGTGAGGGAGTCCTGGATTAGGGGGTCTCCGGACAGCCGGACTATATCCTTTGGCCGGACTGTTGGATTATGAAGATACAAGATTGAAGACTTCGTCCCGTGTCCGGATGGGACTTTCCTTGGCGTGGAAGGCAAGCTTGGAAATACGGATATGTAGATCTCCTCCCTTGTAACCGACTCTGTGTAACCCTAGCCCCCTCTGGTGTCTATATAAACCAGAGGGTTTAGTCCGTAGGACAACAACAATCATACCATAGGCTAGCTTCTAGGGTTTAGCCTCTTCGATCTCGTGGTAGATCAACTCTTGTAATACTCATATCATCAAGATCAATCAAGTAGGACGTAGGGTATTACCTCCATCAAGAGGGCCCAAACCTAGGTAAACATCGTGTCCTCTGCCTCCTGTTACCATCCGCCTTAGACGCACAGTTCGGGACCCCCTACCCGAGATCCGCCGGTTTTGACACTGACATTGGTCCTTTCATTGAGAGTTCCACTGTGCTGTCACCATAAGGCTCGATGGCTCCTTTGATCATCGTTAACGATGCGGTCCAGGGTGAGGTTTTCCTCCCCGGAAAGATCTTCGTATTCAGCGGCTTCGCACTACGGGCCAATTCGTTTGTCCATCTGGAGCAGATCGAGAGCTACGCCCCTGGCCATCAGGTCAAATTCGGAAACCTAAACTACACTGCCGACATCCGCAGAGACTTGATCTTCGACGGATTCGAGCCCATGTCAGGTGCGCCGCACAATCACGACGAGCATGACGTAACTCTGTCGTCGGACAGTGTTCGGGAGATCGCATCTGCAACTACTCCGGCCTTCAATCCGGAGCAAATTACGCCATCCGAGGACGGAGGGATAGACCTCGCCATGGATATTGCACTCTCAGTGGCGATGGAGCCAGATACTGACTTCACCCCTTACGAGAACCGTGTCGCTGAACCACTGGATTCGTCTCCAGCCACGGACTCCGAGCCGCCTGCATCCATGCCTATCGAATCCGATTGGGCGCCGATCATGGAGTTCACCTCCGCGGATATCTTTCAGCACTCACCTTTCAGCGACGTGCTAAATTCATTTAGGTCTCTCTCCTTGTCGGGAGATCCTTGGCCGAACTATGTCCGGCTAGAATGGGATGCGGACGATGAAGGAATTCGCTGCCTACCCACCACCCACTTAGTAGCCTCTATCGATGATTTAACCGACATGCTCGATTTCGACTCTGCAAACATCGATGACATGGACGACGATGCGGGAGAGGAACGGGAACTAGTGCCCATAGGGCACTGGACAGCCACTTCATCACATCACATATACATGGTGGATACACCCAAAGAAAATGATGACGAGGAACGGGAGGAGACAGCGGAGGATGACCCCTCCAAGAAGCAAACAAAGCGTCGGCGCAGGCGCCGCTCCAAATCCCGCCTCGGCAAAAACAGTGATAACAGCGCAAGAGAAAAAAACACTCCAGTCGACTCCAGAGGAAACGACGACCACATTGCTCCGGCGGCAGAGCACGATGAAGCTGCAAACGGCGAACATAGTACAGATCTGACGTCCGAACATGGCGACGTCGAGGATAAACCTCATCAAACCCCCTCTGGGGAGGAAAACAGTCTGGACGAAGATGCACACATCATCCCGGAAACACACTTGGAGCAAGAGAACCTCCACAGAAGGCTTATTGTCATAGCGAGGAGTCTGAAGAAGCAGAAGCAAAGGCTTAAGGCAGAACAAAATACGCTCAACAGCAGGTGGAACAAAGTGCTCGACAACAAAGAAAAGTAAGGTGGAGGTTACCACACAAAGAGCTATCCAAAGCGCAAGCTATTACCTAAATTCGACGATGAGGCCTTAGAGCCCACTCAGCCGAAAAATAAAATGGCCAACTGGCCGGATCAACCACCTTGTGACCGCGATAGAGCGGCTAACAAACTTGCACATAAGTCAACACACGATCTACGTGAGGACTTGCACCAAAAATCCAGTATGACCAGATCCATCTATGGATCTAGGAAGCGTGCTCTGGCACAAAATCAAAACCGAATACTACAACCGTCCGAACGCCATAATACATCCAAATACAGGGGTGCCGCACACCCCCTATGTTTCACCGATGAGGTGCTGGACCACGAATTCCCAGAAGGATTCAAACCAGTGAACATAGAGGCGTACGACGGGACCACAGACCCTGGGGTCTGGATTGAGGACTTATCCTCCATATCCATATGGCTCGCAGAGACGATCTTGATGACCCACAAGTATAGGGGATCTATCGTAGTCCTTTCGATAAGTAAGAGTGTCGAACCCAACGAGGAGCAGAAGGAAATGATAAACGGTTTTCAGAAAGGTATTCTCCGCAAGTACTAAAATAAGTGGTAATAGATAGTTTTGTGATAAGATAATTTGTAACGAGCAACAAGTAAAAAAAGTAAATAAAGTGCAGCAAGGTGGCCCAATCCTTTTTGTATCAAAGGACAAGCCTGGACAAACTCTTATATAAGGAAAAGCACTTCCGAGGACACGTGGGAATATCGTCAAGCTAGTTTTCATCACGTTCAGATGATTCGCGTTGGGTACTTTGATAATTTGACATGTGGGTGGACCGGTGCTTGGGTGCTGTTCTTACTTGAACAAGCATCCCACTTATGATTAACATCTATTGCAAGCATCCGCAACTACAACAGAAGTATTAAGGTAAACCTAACCATAGCATGAAACATATGGATCCAAATCAGCCCCTTACGAAGCAACGCATAAACTAGGGTTTAAGCTTCTGTCACTCTAGCAACCCATCATCTACTTATTACTTCCCAATGCCTTCCTCTAGGCCCAAATAATGGTGAAGTGTTATGTAGTCAACATTCACATAACACCACTAGAGACTAGACAACATACATCTCATCAAAATATCGAACGAATACAAAATTCACATGACTACTAATAGCAAGACTTCTCCCTTGTCCTCAGGAACAAACGTAACTACTCACAAAGCATATTCATGTTCATAATCAGAGGGGTAATAATATGCATAAAGGATCTGAACATATGATCTTCCACCAATTAAACCAACTAGCATCAACTACAAGGAGTAATTAACACTACTAGCAACCTACTAGCACCAATCCCGGACTTGGAGACAAGAATTG
The DNA here is from genome assembly GCF_056163025.1 of Triticum urartu. Taxonomy (NCBI): domain Eukaryota; kingdom Viridiplantae; phylum Streptophyta; class Magnoliopsida; order Poales; family Poaceae; genus Triticum; species Triticum urartu. The sequence goes on along the minus strand of NC_141876.1, from coordinate 66,701,825 downwards.
GGTACAAGAGATGAACTAGGGTTTTGAGATGACATGGTGCTGATGAAGATGTTGATGGAGATTTCCCTCTCCCGATGAGAGGAGCGTTGGTGATGACGATGGCGATGATTTCCCCCTCCGGGAGGGAAGTTTCCCCGGCAGAACAGCTCTGCCGGAGCTCTAGATTGGATCCGCCAAGGTTCCGCCTCGTGGCGGCGGAGTTTCGTCCCAAAAGGTTGCTTCTTTTTTTTTCTCGATGAAATACTTCATATAGGAGAAGATGGTCATCGGAGAGCCACCAGGGGGCCCACGAGGTAGGGGGCACGCCCTGGGGGGCGCGCCCCCCAACCACATGAGAAGGGTGTAGCCCCGTGGTCTTCATCTATGGCGAGGATTTTTCATTACTTATTATAAGGTATTCAGTGGAGTTTCAGGACTTTTGGAGTTGTGCAGAATAGGTCTCTAATATTTGCTCCTTTTCCAGCCCAGAATTCCAGGTGCCGGCATTCTCCTTCCTTATGTAAACCTTGTAAAATAAGAGAGAATAGCCATAAGTATTGTGACATAATGTGAAATAACAGCCCATAATGCAATAAATATCGATATAAAAGCATGATGCAAAATGGACGTATCAACTCCTGCAAGCTTAGATCTCACTTGTCCTCAAGCGAAAGCCGATAACGATAAATATGTCCTCATGTTTAGAGGTAGAGGCGTTGATAAAAATAAAATACGGACATGAGGGCATCATGATTATTCTCATAACAGCAACATACATAGATATTGTCATATGATTACTTATGTTCAAGTGATAATCTATTCACAATGCAAAAGTATGAATCAGAAACCTTATTGAGAACCAACAAACTATAACCTCAGTCATTGAAGCAATTGCAATTTATCATAACATCAGAAAGAGTCTATGTCAGAGCAAAAAAAGCAAGTCCACATACTCAACTATCATCTAGTCCTTCATAATTGCTAACACTCGCGCAATACTTGTGGTTACGGTGTTTTAATCGGACACAGAGAAAGTGTGACACCCTTGATTTGATCGTACACTAATCATACATGCAAATGCGTATGGGCAAGATCAAGGACTCACGGGAAGATATCACAACACAACTCTAGACGCAAATTAAAATAATACAAGCTTTATATTACAAGCCAGGGGCCTCGAGGGCTCGAATACATAAGCTTGAATACACAAGAGTCAGCGGAAGCAACAATATCTGAGTATAGACATGAGTTAGACAAGTTTGCCTTAAGAAGGCTAGCACAAAAGCATCAACGATCAAAAAGGCAAGGCCTCCTGCCTGGGAGCCTCCTAACTACTCCTGGTCGTCGGCGGCCTCCACGTAGTAGTAGGCATCCTCCGGGTAGTAGTAGTCATCAGTGGCGTCGTCTGGCTCCTGGGATCCGTCATCTGGTCGCAACAATCGGGTATGGGGGAAAAAGAAGTAGCAAAGCAACCGTGAGTACTCATCCAAAGTACTCGCAAGCAAGGATCTACACTACATATGCAACATTATCAAAGGAAGGCTGTATATGTGGACTGGGCTGCAGAAATGCCAGAATAAGAGGGGGAGAAGCTAGTCCTATCAAATACTAGCATCTTCTGGAAACTACCATCTTGCAGCAACAGGAGGGAGAAGAGTAGCATAAAGTAAACTAGTAGAAGTGTTATCAACCTCGGCCAGAGATCCTTTCTCGACTCCCTGCGAGAAAGCAATCCCAGAGCCATACTATCCAGTTATCATCACAATCCAATTCTCATCACCATCCGTTTCTCATCACAACCCATTTCTCATCACAAGTATCCAGTCCTAGTTGTATCGATCGGGATACAACTCCAAGTGTCCGTTACCGTAGGACAGGCTATCGATAGATGTTTCTTCCCTGCAGGGGTGCACCAACTTACCCACCATGCTCGATTAACTCCGGCCGGACACACTTTCCTGGGTCATTCCCGGCCTCGGCCAAACAATACGCCGCAACCCGACCTAGGCTTATTAGAGAGGCCAGCACGCCAGTCTAAATCCTATGCCCCCAGGGTTCATGGGCCATCTCCCTAGGAACTCCTGCATGTTGCGTACGCGGCCGGTGAGCAGACCTATCTACCTCCTTCAACAAGGCGGGAGCTTACGCAGTCCAACCCGGCGCGCGCTGCTCAGTCGCTGACGTCTATTAAGCTTCGGCTGATATATACGACACAGAACGCCTATACTATGCCCACGTGATGGTTAGTGCTATCAGGCCAGAGGCCCCTCGGATCAAATATCCAAATCATAGTGGATTAGGAACGCACGGTAATGAGCAGAGACTCACGATCGATGTGACCACGTCGCCCTGTCTCGAGTACTTGTGTCAAGGGCTAAGAATGCCCAGCCACGCCTCGTAAGTATCTCGCGGGCACCTTCTAGGTCAACCCGACTCCACATCACTCGCTAATAAGCTCGCGCGGGTACCCCTTAGGGTCGACCCGTCTTTAGTATCATGGCTCAGGGTAAAGTCATAGTAACCATAGTAACTGTGTGTCTAACACCAAGGGGAAAACCCGAGGAATCACCCCCGGTGAATCCCACTCGTTGTTATCATCAAGGTGAACGTAAGAGGATCCACCCTCGAGGTTCACACTTGAGGGGTTGCACGACAGAGCGGTAACGGAAGTGGATAAGGAGGAAATCACCCTCGATGATGTAACGCCCTCGATGCGGCTATATCTCCCATGTGTCGAAGCACGACTTAGAGGCATAACCGCATTGAAAGCAATGTCGCAAGTGAGGTAATCTTCACACAACCCATGTAATACATAAGGGAAAGAGTAACATAGTTGGCTTACAATCGCCACTTCACACAACACATGAATAAAGCATTACATTCATCCAAATACAATCAAGGTCCGACTACGGAACCAAAATAAAAGAAGACTACCCCAAATGCTACACAGATCCCCGATCGTCCCGACTGGGCTCCACTACTAATCAACTAGGACGAAACAATACAACGGACAAGATCTTCATCGAGATCCTCCTGGGATTGGTTGCGTCACCTGCTCGGCAACATCGGCACCTGCAAACTGGTTTTGGAAGTATCTGTGAGTCACGGGGACTCAGCAATCTCACACCCTCGCGATCAAGACTATTTAAGCTTATGGGTAAGGTAAAGGTATGAGGTGGAGCTGCAGCAAGCGACTAGTATGTATGGTGGCTAACATACGCAAATGAGAGCGAGAAGAGAAGGCAAGGCATGAGCAAAAAACTATGATCAAGAAGTGATCCTATAACAACCTACGTCAAGCATTACTCCAACACTGTGTTCACTTCCCGGACTCCGCCGAGAAGAGACCATCACGGTTACACACGCGGTTGATGTATTTTAATTAAGGTCAACTTCAGGTTTTCTACAACCGGACATTAACAAATTCCCCTCTGCCCATAACCGCGGGCACGGCTTTTGAAAGTTCAAATCCCTGCAGGGGTGTCCCAACTTAGCCCATCACAAGCTCTCACGGTCAACGAAGGATATTCCTTCTAGCAGGAAGACCCGATCAGACTCGGAATCCCGGTTACAAGACATCCTCGACAATGGTAAAACAAGTCCAGCAAGACCACCCGCTGTGCTGACAAATCCCGATAGGAGCTGCACATATCTCGTTCTCAGGGCACACCAGATAAGCTAAGCGTACAGGAGCCGACGTAACCCAAGTTGCCAAGGGATGGCCCTGCACGGTGCTCTGGGTTGGACCAACACTTAGAGAAGCACTGGCCCGGGGGGGTTAAAATAAGATGACCATTGGGCTGGCCGACCCAAGGGAAAGAAAAAAGGCTAGGTGGCAAATGGTAAAACCAATGTTGGGCCTTGCTGGAGGAGTTTTATTCAAGGTGAACTGTCAAGGGGTTCCCATTATAACCCAACCACGTAAGGAACGCAAAATCCGGGAACATAACACCGATATGACGGAAACTAGGGCGGCAAGAGTGGAACAAAACACCAGGCATAAGGCCGAGCCTTCCACCCTTTACCAAGTATATAGATGCATTAATTAAACAAGAGATATTGTGATATCCCAACAAGTAAACATGTTCCAACAAGGAACAACTTCTCCATGTTCCAACAAGGAACAAACTTCAATCTTCACATGCAACTAACAACGCTATAAGAGGGGCTAAGCAAAGCGGTAACTTAGCCAAACAACGGTTTGCTAGGACAAGGTGGGTTAGAGGCTTGGCTCAACAATATAGGAGGCATGAGAAGCAAGTGGTAGGTATCGCAGCATAGGCATAGCAAAAGAGCAAGCAACTAGCAAGCAAAGATAGAAGTGATTTTGAGGGTATGATCATCTTGCCTGAAATCCCGCAAGGAAGAAGAACGAGTCCATGAAGGAGACAAATGGACGAAGGTGAACGAGTCCTCACAAACGCGACGTTATCGGAACCAACCAAAGAAACAACACCGGAAAGAAGCAAACAACATAGTAAACAACCACCACATAATCATGGCATGATGCACAATCAAGTATGATGCATGTCCGATTTAATGAAGCATGACATGGCAAAACGCACAAACAATCCTACAAATTAAGTGGAGCTCATTATGCAACGGAGTTGCATATTGAAGAAAACACCACATGACTTATTTAGTTCTCTATCGTTTATGTACCCAACAAGATTAAATGTTGTTAGCATGGCAAGAGGGTGAAGCAAATGAAAACTACCTAACTAGGCAAGTTTAAATGAGGACGGAAACAACAAACAACAAATCCGGAAACTCCTCATGAGCATATTTTGGTTATGGTACTGTTATGCCCTAAACATAATTTTAGAGTTATTAAACATGCAAAGTAAGGTCACCATGTTAAACTAGGCATTTTTCTACCCCATTTACATATATAATTTATTTAATTCGGAGCTACGGTTAATTAGTTATGAAATAAAGCATTTTAGCATGGCATTTAAGCACATTTAAACAAACAACATTTTAAACATTTCAAACATGATTGAAAGTGGCATATTATTAACCTACAAAAAATTCTGAGCAAGTTTCATATATAAATCATTTGAATATGACGCACGGTTATTAAGTTATTATATGCATGAACAGCAGGGACTTTTCTGTAAAACAGTAATTCGCTGGATAAATGGACAAATCGTTCAGGGGAAAAAAATACAACATGGGCCCAAACTGGCTGGGTGAGGGTTGCTCACTTTGGGCCAAGCCCAGGTCGGATCTGGAGGGGAAGCAAGCTGGGCCTGCTCTGTGGGCTGCAGGAAGAGGTGGCCATGGGCCTGTCCAACGGAAGCAGGGAGCGCTGGGACTGTGCGTTGCGGTCAATGGGAGGGGCGTGTGTTCGTCCTCGATTGGACGCAGGGGAGGCAGTGGCGCGACGAAGCTCCAGCGACGACGGGGTCCGGTGACGCTGGTGAGGCCGGGAACGGTTCGCAGGGCCCTGGATCCGGTGGATCCCGGCCGGATCTGGCGAAGGCGGGGTCAATGGCGAACTCCCTGGGCGGCGACAGCGGGCACCTGAGAGAGAGAGAGAGCACTTAGAGAGAGAGAGAGACGACGGGAGGAGGAGAACGAAGGGAGGGAGAGGGACGAGGCTGGTCCTGGCGGCTTCGGTGGTGGTGGTTGAGGTCGCTAGCGGCGGCGCTGGTTAAGACGGCGACGAGGCGTCTCAGGGCATCCACGGCGGTGGGGTCTTCCTCGGCAGCGACGAGGGAGATGCAGGGAGCGGGGGGCCTCGGGCGCCAGAGATGAGGCCGAGCACTCCTGCTCGGCCACGGGCGTGGAGAGAGACGAGGGGAAGCTCTGCCTCATGTTGTTGCTGGTGAGGAAAAACAAGGGAGAGGGTAGCGGCGATTGGTTGGGCGTGGAAATCTGAGGAGGAGCAGTGGCGATGGTGGTTTTTTGGATCGGGAGGGGATCCCAAGGAGGAGACAGTGGGCTGGCGGCGGCGGAGGATGGGACAAGATCCCTAGTTTTTAGGGTTGGACTAGAGTTTATATATATATATACACACACAAAAGGGGATGATTTGGATCCTCCGATAGCGATCAGGCGGTCGAGAAAATATAGGTAGGGAGTCCAAATAAGAAAACGGTGACGTTTTGTAGATGTGGGATGACCCGGACACGACGGTGACGACTGCTCGGGTCGGGTTCGGGACAATTCTCGGACGCGCGCACGAGGAGGGCCGCGGGCTGACGAGAGAGGTTAGGTTGGAACTGGCGGTAGGTAGTGGGCTGTGTAGATGGTCTCGAACTGAGAGAAGAGAAGAGAGGGAAGCCCGGCGACTGTTTCCGAAGACCGAAAACGTCCGACGTTAGACCGGCTACTATTGCCGCTATATTTATCCGTTGGGGCATCAAACGGACTCCGAATGCGATGAAACTTGGCAGGCGGTCTACTGACAACAAAAGAACACCGCATGCCAACTTTCAACCCATTCCGAGAACATTTTCCGGCCACTCATAAAAATACTATTTCGGACATGCCGCGGGCGCGTGCAAGTGTGTCTGAACTCAGAACGGACAATGGACGGAACTGGAAGACCCGGATGAATGCAAGTTTTGAAAACATGATGATGCAATGCACATGATGACATGACAAGATGCAACACGCAAGCGAATGACATGGCAACAATAGCGAATAACTGGACGACACCTGGCGCAACGGTCTCGGGGCGTTACAACACTCCACCACTACGAGAGGATCTCGTCCCGAGATCTAGAATGGCACCGGAGGGACAACGGAAAAAAAGAGAATAGGGAAAACTAAGTTGCTTCTTTGACAAATGAGTGAAACCAAGGAACCTTGAGATGTTGAACAATTGAAAGAAATAAAGCAACGAAGAAGAACAAAGTTGAAAGCACTCCAGTAGGGAAGAGTAATAAGGAAGAACAAATTCGGGCAGCACTCCAGTTTAAAAGAGATGAAAAACTTGATAAAATGAAAGAGCTTGAGAAAAGGGACACAACACTCCGGTTAAATGGATAAACCAAGAAAATAACATGATCCTGACAAAACGAAAAGATGAAACATCACAATGTCTCAGGAAGAAAAGAATAGAAGTTAGATCATTGAAATAGGAGAATGGAGAAGAAAATGCCAAAATCTGCCACAAAAGAGCTCGACAAGGCATCTTTAGGAGAAGGGTTGAATGGAGTTGTTGGAAAACCAACAACGAAAAGAACAACATTGTAGTGGACTTATAGAAAATATCTCAAAGCTATGAGGTGAAATTCTGCCACTAACGAAAAATAATAAATTGGATTGATATCAACAAGGAGACGAGAAACTTATTTCACCGGGAGGATAAATGAAGAACTTGGGTCATTTATAATCACCATAATAGCAACAATCCTTAGGGAAGGCTTTAGGTGAAATATAACCCAAGATAACTCCAATGACAAGATTGATGGATTTAAAGTATCTCATTCTTAACAACATGTGAATCATGGAACATGAACTCAAATTATCAAGAATGACGTAATACCACCTCCAATGGTACGGAAGAAAAAATGCACTCCGGATTACAAGAAGAAGAATGCTTGAGCTCCTCTGAAAAGAATCTTGATGAACCCTTCGAGAAGGAGTTAAATCCTTGAAGAACCATCATGTAGAACCTCCATGAAGAACTCCGTTAAACAAAAGAATGATCAAACGGAAAGAAAGGGTAGTTGAAAACACAAGGTGGAACCTTGTAAAGATTTAGATAGATCTCCGTGATAACATAATTGCAAGAGCTTGGAACTCCAGGAAAGAAAGATGAGCACTTGAAACCAAGAATATGTATGATGAACCACTCCGGAATAAGGAATTGAATCAACTCGATGACACAAGAATAAGAATTACATTATGCTTATCCTTCACCAATTCAAATTGATGACAAGCAATGGATTGCATACAACTTATTCTCGTAGAAAGGATTTAAGATAGATATAGAGTCAACTTGGAAAGGTCTTCAATGAACCACCAGTATGATTGAAGCAACGAATAAATAGATAAGATAAACGAATGACGAGAACTCTTGAACGAACCACCGTAAGAATTGAAAAAGAATGAATAAAACATGAAGAAACACCGGGAAGGATTAGCAAATAAACGAAGATGCTTGAGAGAATTTAGATCCATGAGAAGGAAGAGATCGCGAACTGATTAGAGATCACTTGAACGATGCACCGGTAAGATTAGAGAATGATAACAGAAAGCTGAGAATGAATAAATCTTTTGAAATGATGGGCTCCAGAGAATTAAACTAGAAAGACTCCTGAAATGCTTCGGATGGATGAAAAGAATATCTCACAATCGAAAACAATTATGAGAGGATGACACGAAGCTAGAGCCATGGATCCTTGAGAGAATGGAGCAAGATTGATAGAAAATTCTTCTTCGGTCTTCAAATCCAAGAATGACGGCGAGAAACACCACCAATAATTGTAGAGGCACTCCGCAAGAATCAAAAGCGAAGAGATTGAGCCAACGATGAAAAGAATTTGGAAAATCTTGGAGAAAGACATTTGACTGATGTCAAATCATTCTTACGTCAAACTTTGAAATGAATTTGAGACTAACTCCGGGAGAATAAGAAGAGTCAGGTAAGATCCTGGAACAAGACCTGTGGGTTAGGGCCCACTCAAAAGAAACACCGTAGAACAATTTAAAAGAGAGAATGCAACGGTTGAATTAAAAGGCTTGAATGAGATAAACATCCTCAAAATAGGATTAACGGATCTTGAATGACAAGACGATCCTTCTGAGATATCTTCAGCACTCCAGAACAATTGAATAGCGAGAGGTGAATGATTAAGAATTGCACCGGCATGAGAAAACATTGAAACGAGGAAAGGGTATGATCAACAAAGCTTGACTTGAAACCACCGGAGATGAAAAGAATGAAGAATGACGAACTTGAAGCTCCATTAGAATCTTCCTGAGAATCACCGGATAAGAACATTGACGGAAAAGGAATGGAGAGACTTCACGAGAATATAAAGGATACTTGATTAAAACATCGGATTCCTTGAAGAAAAAGGGTGGGTGGGCGGGAAAAACAAAGGCAACTTGGAGACGGATGAAACAAACACCGTTGAGAAGGACTGATACTTGATCTAGCGGATGTTGAAATGATCGGATCCACTTGAAGAGAAAACACGCCGGTTGAAAAGGATTGGAAAGACAATCTCGATGATCAAAAAGGATTAGTATTCACATAGGAATATGAGAACACCACTTAGACAAGGGATGGAATCAACATTCGACTTCGAAGCAACTCGAATACCACAACTCAAAACAAAAACAAAGGAATGGCTTGCAGAATAAGCCGGAACAAACATATGATAGAGATTTCATCCGAAGTTTTCGTGGTGGGGCCTACACGGGCTTGATCGTACAGCACCGTCATGTACAAGGCAGTGCACATGACATACGAAGCGTCCCCGAGTCGGCATAGCCAAGGACTCTTTAAGACACAATGAGACCACTGTAAAACCAACCGTGAATAGGCGGACCACTAGACATCGAACCCCAATTTCATATCATACATTTGTCGGAAAGATATCCTAAGAGCTACTTGAATTCCCACTCATAAACTCCCGAAACTTTCCGGTTATGCAATCAGGTGTTGGGGATACAGGGGAAGCATAATATCTCACCCAAAACTAGCAAATCCTACATCCAGCTGTATCCATCCTTCAACACATAACCAAGAAACCTTCGGAAATCATCTACCTCAACCTTCGAAAAGCATCCGTTATACGAGTTATGGCAATACTCCCGAACTCCCGCCCCAGTACTGGGTGGCGTCGAGGTTATCTCACCAACAACTGCATAAAAGAGATTTTCGATGTCGGCAAACTAAACTCAGGTATTCCAGAACTGCAACGATAAAATTGTGACGACAACACCTTGGAGTTCAACTCCCCAGGACACTGCCACAACCACTAAATGACAGGAGGCACCAAGAACAATGTTCTCATCACAAATCCATCGGAACGATTCCAAGATACCCGCGTGATCCTAAAAAAAATTTAGTGAAATTTGAGAAGATAAGAGTCAAAACTCTACGTCAGGATGCCTTACCAGAGCGATGAAGGAACTGGGGAGTAAAAATAATTCCTAAACTCTCCGATATATAATTCCTAAATGAATCAAAACATTTTTCTAGACTCAACAACGACTGCTAAAAACGATCAAGCAATGGGGCTCCTAAGGTCGGGGAAGGCTCTGATACCAACTTGTAACGCCCTCGATGCGGCTATATCTCCCATGTGTCGAAGCACGACTTAGAGGCATAACCGCATTGAAAGCAATGTCGCAAGTGAGGTAATCTTCACACAACCCATGTAATACATAAGGGAAAGAGTAACATAGTTGGCTTACAATCGCCACTTCACACAATACATGAATAAAGCATTACATTCATCCAAATACAATCAAGGTCCGACTACGGAACCAAAATAAAAGAAGACTACCCCAAATGCTACACAGATCCCCGATCGTCCTGACTGGGCTCCACTACTAATCAACTAGGACGAAACAATACAACAGACAAGATCTTCATCGAGCTCCTCCTGGGCATGTTTGCGTCACCTGCTTGGCAACATCGGCACCTGTAAACTGGTTTTGGAAGTATCTGTGAGTCACGGGGACTCAGCAATCTCACACCCTCGCGATCAAGACTATTTAAGCTTATAGGTAAGGTAAAGGTATGAGGTGGAGCTGCAGCAAGCGACTAGTATGTATGGTGGCTAACATACGCAAATGAGAGCGAGAAGAGAAGGCAAGGCATGAGCGAAAAATTATGATCAAGAAGTGATCCTATAACAACCTACATCAAGCATTACTCCAACACCGTGTTCACTTCCCGGACTCCGCCGAGAAGAGACCATCACGGTTACACACGCGGTTGATGTATTTTAATTAAGGTCAACTTCAGGTTTTCTACAACCGGACATTAACAAATTCCCCTCTACCCATAACCGCGGGCACGGCTTTCGAAAGTTCAAATCCCTGCAGGGGTGTCCCAACTTAGCCCATCACAAGCTCTCACGGTCAACGAAGGATATTCCTTCTAGCGGGAAGACCCGATCAGACTCGGAATCCCGGTTACAAGACATCCTCGACAATGGTAAAACAAGTCCAGCAAGACCACCCGATGTGCTGACAAATCCCGATAGGAGCTGCACATATCTCGTTCTCAGGGCACACCGGATAAGCTAAGCGTACAGGAGCCGACGTAACCCAAGTTGCCAAGGGATGGCCCTGCACGGTGCTCTGGGTTGGACCAACACTTAGAGAAGCACTGGCCCGGGGGGGTTAAAATAAGATGACCCTTGGGCTGGCCGACCCAAGGGAAAGAAAAAAGGCTAGGTGGCAAATGGTAAAACCAATGTTGGGCCTTGCTGGAGGAGTTTTATTCAAGGCGAACTATCAAGGGGTTCCCATTATAACCCAACCGCGTAAGGAACGCAAAATCCGGGAACATAACACCGATATGACGGAAACTAGGGCGGCAAGAGTGGAACAAAACACCAGGCATAAGGCCGAGCCTTCCACCCTTTACCAAGTATATAGATGCATTAATTAAATAAGAGATATTGTGATATCCCAACAAGTAAACATGTTCCAACAAGGAACAAGTTCTCCATGTTCCAACAAGGAACAAACTTCAATCTTCACATGCAACTAACAACGCTATAAGAGGGGCTGAGCAAAGCGGTAACTTAGCCAAACAACGGTTTGCTAGGACAAGGTGGGTTAGAGGCTTGGCTCAACAATATAGGAGGCATGAGAAGCAAGAGGTAGGTATCGCAGCATAGGCATAGCAAAAGAGCGAGCAACTAGCAAGCAAAGATAGAAGTGATTTCGAGGGTATGATCATCTTGCCTGAAATCCCGCAAGGAAGAAGAACGAGTCCATGAAGGAGACAAACGGACAAAGGCGAACGAGTCCTCACAAACGCGACGTTATCGGAACCAACCGAAGAAACAACACCGGAAAGAAGCAAACAACATAGTAAACAACCACCACATAATCATGGCATGATGCACAATCAAGTATGATGCATTTCCTATTTAATGAAGCATGACATGGCAAAACGCACAAACAATCCTACAAATTAAGTGGAGCTCATTATGCAACGGAGTTGCATATTGAAGAAAACACCACATGACTTATTTAGTTCTCTCTCGTTTATGTACCCAACAGGATTAAATGTTGTTAGCATGGCAAGAGGGTGAAGCAAATGAAAACTACATAACTAGGCAAGTTTAAATGAGGCCGGAAACAACAAACAAGAAATCCAGAAACTCCTCATGAGCATATTTTGGTTATGGTACTGTTCTGCCCTAAACATAATTTTAGAGTTATTAAACATGCAAAGTAAGGTCACCATGTTAAACTAGGCATTTTTCTACCCCATTTACATATATAATTTATTTAATTCGGAGCTACGGTTAATTAGTTATGAAATAAAGCATTTTAGCATGGCATTTAAGCACATTTAAACAAACAACATTTCAAACATGATTGAAAGTGGTATATTATTAACCTACACAAAATTCTGAGCAAGTTTCATATATAAATCATTTTAATATGACGCACGGTTATTAAGTTATTATATGCATGAACAGCACGGACTTTTTTGTAAAACAGTAATTCGCTGGATAAATGGACAAATCGTTCAGGGGAAAAAAATACAACATGGGCCCAAACTGGCTGGGTGAGGGTTGCTCACTTTGGGCCAAGCCTAGGTCGGATCTGGAGGGGAAGCAAGCTGGGCCTGCTCTGTGGGCTGCAGGAAGAGGTGGCCATGGGCCTGTCGAACTCCCTGGGCGGCGACAGCGGGCACCTGAGAGAGAGAGAGAGAGAGCACTTAGAGAGAGAGACGATGGGAGGAGGAGAACGAAGGGAGGGAGAGGGACGAGGCTGGTCCTGGCGGCTTCGGTGGTGGTGGTTGAGGTCGCTAGCGGTGGCGCTGGTTAAGACGGCGACGAGGCGTCTCAGGGCATCCGCGGCAGCGGGGTCTTCCTCGGCAGCGACGAGGGAGATGCAGGGAGCAGGGGGCCTCGGGCGCCAGAGATGTTATAGAGAGAGAGAGAGAGCAGCGGGGAATAAGAGAGGCGATGAGGAGCTGCACAAAGCCGGCCTTGGAGCACTGGCACGGGGCGACGAGATGAGGCCGAGCGCTCCTGCTCGGCCACGGGCGTGGAGAGAGACGAGGGGAACCGCTGCCTCATGCTGTTGCTGGTGAGGAAAAACAAGGGAGAGGGTAGCGGCGATTGGTTGGGCGTGGAAATCTGAGGAGGGGCAGTGGCGATGGTGGTTTTTTGGATCGGGAGGGGATCCCAAGGAGGAGGAGACAGTGGGCTGGCGGCGGCGGAGGATGGGACAAGATCCCTAGTTTTTAGGGTTGGAATAGAGTTTATATATATACACACAAAAGGGGATGATTTGGATCCTCCGATAGCGATCAGGCGGTCGAGAAAATATAGGTAGGGAGTCCAAATAAGAAAATGAGGATGTTTTGTAGATGTTTGGGGATGATCCGAACACGACGATGACGACTGCTCGGGTCGGGTCCGGGACAATTCTCGGACGCGCGCGCGAGGAGGGCCGCGGGCTGACGAGAGAGGTTAGGTTGGACCTGGCGGTAGGTAGTGGGCTGTGTAGACGGTCTCGAACTGAGAGAAGAGAAGAGAGGGAGGCCCGGCGACTGTTTCGAAGACCGAAAACGTCCGACGTTAGACCGGCTACTATTGCCGCTATATTTATCCGTTGGGGCATCAAACGGACTCCGAATGCGATAAAACTTGGCAGGCGGTCTACTGACAACAAAACAATACCGCATGCCAACTTTCAACCCATTCCGAGAACATTTTCCGGCCACTTATAAAAATACTATTTCGGACATGCCGCGGGCGCGTGCAAGTGTGTCTGAGCTCAGAACGGACGACGGGCGGAACTGGAAGACCCGGACGAATGCAAGTTTTGAAAACATGATGATGCAATGCACATGATGACATGAGAAGATGCAACACGCAAGCGAATGACATGGCAACAACAGCGAATAACTGGACGACACCTGGCGCAACGGTCTCGGGGCGTTACAGATGACCTCGACCGTATAGCTACACTACAGAGATCTCATCAGGAGTGATGTATGAGGTTCCACCCTCGGCACTCGACGGTAACTCTGCAAAGTCGAGCAACAAAAGGGGAAAGTGATGTGCAGTGTCGGGGCCTGGACGTCGATCACGTTGATCGAGTCATCGAACATAAAGCAGGGCAACTGGGACAAGGTGGGGTCACTGATGGATCTCTAACCAACCTATACTAAGCAGTTTAGGATAAGCAGGTAAGGTATGAAAGCAGGTAACAACAACAGGCTATGCATCAGAGTAGGATCATACAGAAAGCAGTAGCAGTTCTGATGCAAGCATGAGAGGGAAAGAAATGGGCGATATCGGAATGCTCAAGGGGGGTTTGCTTGCCTGGTTGCTCTGGCAAGGAGGGGGGTCGTCGTCGACATAGTCGGTCACAAGGGCAGCATCGGTCTCGGGGTCTACCGGAGAGAAGAGGGGGAAGAAACAGTAAATATAAAGCAAACATAGCACCACAAAGCATAACAAGGCAATAAGATGTGCCGGGTGTGACATAACGCGGTAGGAGGTGATACCGGCGAAGGGGGGAAACATCCGGGAAGGTATCCCCGGTGTTTCGCATTTTCGGACAGTAGAACCGGAGGGGGAAAGTTACGTGTTCGCTATGCTCGGGACGCGTGGCAGACGAACGGGCTGCGTATCCAGGTTCGTCTCGTCGTTCTGAGCAACTTTCATGTACAAAGTTTTTCCATCCGAGCTACGGTTTATTTTATATTAATTTTAAAAGATTAAAATAATTTTTAGGATTTATTTAATTAATTTAATCAACATTATCCAGAAAAGTGTTTGCTGACGTCATCATGACGTTAGCATGACGTCAGCAGTCAGTTGACTAAGTCAAATGACATGTGGGTCCCACTAGTCATTGACTTAGTTAATTAAACAAGATTAGTTAATTTAATTAAAGTGATTAGGTTAATTACTTAGGCTTAATTAGATTAATTAACAGGATTAATTAATTAATTAATTAATTATTTTTAAAAAAACCTTTTTAAAAAACGTTCTAGGCTGAGCCCCACTTGTCATTGGCCCCGGGGGCCCTAGCGGATTGGGCGCAGGGGCGCATCTGGGCGGGCGTAACCTCCCGAATCGGGGGGACGCGGGTGCGGGCGCCGGCGCGGCGCCGACGAGGCCACGGCGGGGCGGGGCGGCAGGTGCGGCGGCGACCGCAGGGGTAACGGAGCGGGCATACAGGGGAGGCCGGAGGGAGTAGGCGGCAGCGCGGGCGTGGCCGGCGAACAGCGGCAGCAGCGCGCGGGCTAGCCGGTGGCCACGGTAGGGCAGGGAAGGTGAGGGCAGCAGGCGAAGGCTGCGGTCGAGGGAGGCGGCAGCGCAGACGATCGGCGGCGCTAGGCGCGGCGCAGGCGGGCGGCTGCACGGGCGGCGTCGGCGCTGGTGGAGCGGAGCAGAGCTGCGGCAGCAGAGCAGCACGACGTAGCATGGCGGGGGAGGCGCGGGCGCGGCTTCGGCCGGAGCACGTGCAAGCTGGTGGGCGCGAGCCCGGCGCGTGGGTAGGCAGCGAGCGCAACGCGCGGGCGGGCGCGGGTGGTCGCGAGCAGCAGCAGTGGCGGGCGAGCGCCGGACGCAGCGGTGGCCAGTGGAGCCGCGGTGAGGAGGCCGCGAGCGCGCGAGGGAGAGAGGAGGAGAGGGGAGCTCACGGCGGGGTGCAGGGAAAGGGCAATGGAGCGCGGGGAGGAAGCCGGGGACGTCGCGACGCAGGGGAGGACGACGGCGAGGTCCGGTGGGGGTGGCGCTCTGGCGTCGGCGATGCGGTCTAGCGGCGCCAGAGGCGGGGCGGCATGGTCGAGGCTGCGCTCCGGGCGACGGTGGACGGCGAAGGGCCAAGGGGGCGGAGCCGGGTTCGATCCCCCCTTCCCGATCCAGATCGGGATCGAGAGGTGGGGGGCAGACGAGGGAGAGTGGGGGGATCGTGTGGGGGTGGTTGGGCTAGGGTTACGGGTGAGGGGGTTATGGAGGGACGGCTGGGCTGGTTGTGGCCTGGTGGCCAGCTGGGCCACAGCCCAGCAGTGGGGGGGGGGGGGCTTTGTTTCTTTTTCTTTTTTGTTTTTTTGTTTTTGTTAGTTTAGTTTCTTTAAAATACAAGTTAGCACCTAAATTAGTACCATCAAAATAGGCCACTGCCAAACCTAGTTGGGACCCAAAATAATTTAGTTTAATATTTTTATATACTCAAAAGCAATTAAATTATTATTTTAGCCACAATTTTTAATTAGTTTAGGGCATTTAAACACTTTGGAAAAGGTTGGTTCCACCACCAAAACTAGTTAGGGATTATTTGCCACATGATGAACATTTCAGTTTTAATGTTTCAAAACTTTTACCGATTGACTTGATTTTGAATTTTAATTTGAATCGTCTTCGAACTAACAGGGGATTAGCAACAGTAATTCGAGGTGACGTGGCATCATTAGTAGAGGTTACTGTAGCTTGATTATCCGGGCGTCACAATTCTCCTCCACTACAAGAAATCTCGTCCCGAGATTTAAGTGCGGAAGTAAAGAGTAACTTCGGGAGAACTGACCCTTATAGGGTTAACTATCTGGTGAACAATTCAGGGAATGTGGCAGAAGTATCTCTCGAGTTGAAACTTAATAAAACATCGAGAGCAAAATGTGAAGGTACAATAGGAAGTTTCAAGCGAATGGACAAATGATCGATACCTGAACAGAGTGTGAGAAGGGGGGTTCAGAGCATCGGGAGTAGATCATCTCTCGGACGGTGGCTGGTGACAACACTCAAGGCCAAGAGCAAATGATACTTCGGAATAAAGGATATACAGGAGAGTCAGGTTTCGATCCTGTGGAATTGTGGTTTATGGGCCCACCATGTGGATTAAAAGTAGAAGGGTGCTGACATCTTGCATGGTTATGATAGCAAGGCATGTCAGAGGTAGCCTGTCAGTTATGTCGGCAACAACGTTGGTACCAAGGGCGAGGGACGAAGGGAACCATTATCCTGCTCGTTGAACGAGGCGGGCCATTAGGCAAAGTTCTCGTCCATCGGTGGCTACCAGAATGTCATCAACAATAGTAACAGGGTCTTACTGACAGAGTGATACAACGAGGTGTTTACATAAGCAGGGAAGTATTGCTCCTTATATAATATATATCACAATAAGGTTTAAACAAACCAATGGAAAGGAAAATGTAATTGTCAGATTAAACAGAACAATGGAAAGGAAAATGTGTTTAAACACATATTTCAGGGGCATATCCTTCCCAAGGACAAGCAGAGCATGATATCCATGACAGGATAGAAGTATAAAACCATTTATGTAAGGGGAAAGAAATTTCATGACGTTACCCATACAACGGTGTTTGGATAATTGATAAAGAAGATTTAGTATCGTGCTTCAATTGTTCCTATTGGAGATTGGATTACCACAGACATGCTTCGAGATAGCATTGACTTGGTTTCAAACAAAGGTCGGACTTTGGATACACCAAGGATCCATCGGAAACAACTTAGAAAATAAGTCATACAATTTTAGCAGGGAAAGATGAGGGTATGGCCGACGGGCTCAGTAGCAATCCATCGACATGTCAAAAGGGATGTATCCCCAAAATTAATATGATCAATTTTGTGTTGGGGGGAAGACAAGAGTGTTGTTGATGCTGACACAAATCATCGAGAGGCAAAGATGGTGTTTCTAGCCATGAATTCAATTGACATCTCTGAAGAAGCCAAAGTGTGACGGTGATCAAGACAAAGTTTGTCGAGAGACTCTATGAAGATGCCCTTGAGCAGAAAAGGGAGTATGAAGTGAAAGGCTATGAGAACCACGGATTCGACACAAGATCAAAGTCAAGCTTGTTGTTCGAGGTGAAATGATAAGGTGAGGAAGATCGATGTAAGCTTAGCTCATCGTTGGAAGTTGCTCCGGGCATAAGGACCAGCTAGCACAGTTAGAAAGTTTTCATGATAAAAGATAGCCGATCAGGCTAGGAATGATGTGATGGGGTATAAAGTGTCCCAGTATCAAGTACTAGGTGTAATGCCAGAAGGTAAATCGAAGTAGAGGTTGGACGGGGGAAATGATTTGCAGAGGATAAGTAATTTTAACTTACCCAGTGAATGAGATCAAGGAGGAAATATGGTCGAGACCATAACTGCAAGGGATCCAATTTACGATACCTAAAGAATTATTCAAATGATTAAATATCCTTGCAAGAAGCTTTCATGATAAGTTCCACACCGTGTCCGTGGGCATGAACACAAAGGTTCAGGGTCGACTCCCACTTCTATAATGCATAACCTTTCATTTTACTTCTCACTCTTGATGAAGTTGTAGTATTGAAATTTTATCTGACGAAAAGCCAGTAGCGTATAACCCGCATAACTTTCGAGTTCACACAGATTAGGGAAGGCATAGGTTCAACCCATCGGGGCATCTTAGGAACATATATCCTAAATTTCGAGAATAAATAACACAAGCTCGGTAGTAGAGTATGCTTGAGAAAGCAGAGGATACTATTTTCCAAAAGCATTATGTATCCGAGGAAAGGCTCACAAGCTTATTGAATATGCAGGATGTTGTCGGATAAAATCCGAAAAAGGGGGTCTGGTGGTCCACAAGGGATTTCATGTGAGCATCAGTATTCAACCTGAGGTAAAACAATGCAAGGAGACCAGATTATAGAAACAACTGACTAACTCAAAGCTCAATTTCAAAGGAATTATGATTTCCAAAACAAGGGATCAGAAGCAATGCTCTGATTAGGGAGGGATAGGTAGAATAGCCTTAGGGGTACACTCGATGGCAATTTGATTGGTCGAGACCCAGCACATGTTAAAATGACGTCTGTGCTGGAAGGTTGAATTCTAGGATCTGATTGAGGATTGCGAGCATTCGCAACATATTGTATCAACGGACTCAAAATGACAAAGGCAAAGGATGACAATAAGATTACTAGACTTATGGTATTAACCATAATGCAAGCAAGCAAGAAATTCAAGAACAATAGGCTGTTGAGGATTTTCACAAGAACGAATGGTATTACGAAGACTTTTGTGAAGTACATGAATCAACTGAGGGTGAGCGGATACTCGGTAGGTGCACAAAGTTATCCATAGGGGTATTCAGGTGACAAGGAACTGCAAGGCAGTAAGCTCAAAGGATTCTCGGAACAAAGGAGAGCAGTTCAGGGCATCTTGTAATAACAAGATCAATGGGATAGAATGTAATATTGGCAAGTGTGTGTAGTTATCCATAAGGATATTTCGGTGGTAGGGAATTGCAAAGGCAACACGCACAAAGTCTCAGGAGAATATCATAGAGTATCTTCGGAATCTTCTGATGCAGTAGGCGATCATCTGAAATAAGGGGATCTGCGGGAGGATGTAGTTACGAGATACTAATGTTAGAGTTAGAAAAATCATTTAACCCGAAAGGAAGAGAGATCAGAGTCCCAGAGTATAGACGAGGAATAAAAGACCCTAATACCACCCAATGGCGACGTGGGCCCGTAAGCCACACAACCATGTTAGTAAAAGTTTTTGTAGTGACTAGACTCGACTTCGTCCAAGGAGTTGGAAAGGGGGATACCTACAGGCAGTTGGCTCTGATACCAACTTGTGACACCCTTGATTCAATCGTACACTAATCATACACGCAAATGTGTACGAGCAAGATCAAGGACTCACGGGAAGATATCATAACACAACTCTAGACACGAATTAAAATAATACAAGCTTTATATTACAAGCCGGGGGCCTCAAGGGCTCGAATACATAAGCTTGAATACACAAGAGTCAGCGGAAGCAACAATATCTAAGTACAGACATGAGTTAGACAAGTTTGCCTTAAGAAGGCTAGCACAAAAGCAGCAACAATCGAAAAGGCAAGGCCTCCTGCCTGGGAGCCTCCTGACTACTCCTGGTCGTCGGCGGCCTCCACGTAGTAGTAGGCATCCTCCGGGTAGTAGTAGTCATCAGTGGCGTCGTCTGGCTCCTGGGATCCGTCATCTGGTCGCAACAATCGGGTATGGGGGAAAAAGAAGTAGCAAAGCAACCGTGAGTACTCATCCAAAGTACTCGCAAGCAAGGATCTACACTACATATGCAACATTATCAAAGGAAGGTTGTATATGTGGATTGGGCTGCAGAAATGCCAGAATAAGAGGGGGAGAAGCTAGTCCTATCGAAGACTAGCATCTTCTGGAAACCACCATCTTGCAGCAACAGGAGGGAGAAGAGTAGCATAAAGTAAAGTAGTAGAAGTGTTATCAACCTCGGCCAGAGATCCTTTCTCGACTCCCTGCGAGAAAGCAATCCCAGAGCCATACTATCCAGTTATCATCACAATCCAATTCTCATCACCATCCTTTTCTCATCACAATCCATTTCTCATCACAAGTATCCAGTTCTAGTTGTATCGATCGGGATACAACTCCAAGTGTCCGTTACCGTAGGACAGGCTATCGATAGATGTTTTCTTCCCTGCAGGGGTGCACCAACTTACCCACCACGCTCGATTAACTCCGGTCGGACACACTTTCCTGGGTCATGCCCGGCCTCGGCCAAACAATACGCCGCAACCCGACCTAGGCTTAATAAGAGGCCAGCACGCCGGTCTAAATCCTATGCCCCTAGGGGTCATGGGCCATCTCCCTAGGAACTCCTGCATGTTGCGTACGCGGCCGGTGAGCAGACCTAGCTACCTCCTTCAACAAGGTAGGAGCTTACGCAGTCCAACCGGGCGCGCGCCGCTCAGTCGCTGACGTCTATTAAGCTTCGGCTGATGTATACGACGCAGAACGCCCATACTATGCCCACGTGATGGTTAGTGCTATCAGGCCAGAGGCCCCTCGGATCAAATATCCAAATCATAGTGGATTAGGAACGCGCGGTAACGAGCAGAGACTCACGATCGATGTGACCCCGTCGCCCCGTCTCGAGTACTTGCGGCAAGGGCTAAGAATGCTCGGCCACGCCTCGTAAGTATCTCGCGGGCACCTTCCAGGTCAACCCGACTCCACATCACTCGCTAATAAGCTCGCGCGGGTACCCCTCAGGATTGACCCGTCTATAGTATCATGGCTCAGGGTAAAGTCGTAGTAACCATAGTAATTGTGTGTCTAACACCAAGGGGAAAACCTGAGGAATCACCCCCGGTGAATCCCACTCGTTGTTATCATCAAGGTGAACGTAAGAGGATCCATCCTAGAGGTTCACACTTGAGGGGTTGCACGACAGAGCGGTAACGGAAGTGGTTAAGGAGGAAATCACCCTCGATGACCTCGACCGTATAGCTACACTATAGAGATCTCATCAGGAGTGATGTATGAGGTTCCACCCTCGGCACTCGATGGTAACTCTGCAAAGTCGAGCAACAAAAGGGGAAAGTGATGTGCGGTGTCGGGGCCTGGACATCGATCACGTTGATCGAGTCATCGAACATAAAGCGGGGCAACTGGGACAAGGTGGGGTCACTGATGGATCTCTAACCAACCTATACTAAGCAGTTTAGGATAAGCAGGTAAGGTATGAAAGCAGGTAACAACAACAGGCTATGCATCAGAGTAGGATCATACAGAAAGCAGTAGTAGTTCTAATGCAAGCATGAGAGGGAAAGAAATGGGCGATATCGGAATGCTCAAGGGGGGTTTGCTTGCCTGGTTGCTCTGGCAAGGAGGGGGGTCATCGTCGACGTAGTCGGTCACAAGGGCAGCATCGGTCTCGGGGTCTACCGGAGAGAAGAGGGGGAAGAAACAGTAAATATAAAGCAAACATAGCACCACAAAGCATAACAAGGCAATAAGATGTGCCGGGTGTGACATAACGCGGTAGGAGGTGATACCGGCGAAGGGGGGAAACATCCGGGAAGGTATCCCCGGCGTTTCGCGTTTTCGGACAGTAGAACCGAAGGGGGAAAGTTGCGTGTTCGCTATGCTCGGGACGCGTGGCGGACGAACGGGCTGCGTATCCGGGTTCGTCTCGTCGTTCTGAGCAACTTTCATGTACAAAGTTTTTCCATCCGAGCTACGGTTTATTTTATATCAATTTTAAAAGATTTAAATCATTTTTAGGATTCATTTAATTAATTTAATCAACATTACCCAGAAAAGTGTTTCTGACGTCATCATGACGTCAGCAGTCAGTTGACTAAGTCAAATGACATGTGGGTCCCACTAGTCATTGACTTCGTTAATTAAACAAGATCAGTTAATTTAATTAAAGTGATTAGGTTAATTAATTAGGCTTAATTAGATTAATTAACAGGAATAATTAAGTTAATTAACTAACTAATTATTATTTATTTATTTATTTTTAAAAAAACCTTTTAAAAAACGTTCTGGGCTGAGCCCCACTTGTCATTGGCCTCGGGGGCCCTAGCGGATCGGGCGCAGGGGCGCATCTGGGCGGGCGTAACCTCCCGAATCGGGGGGACACGGGTGCGGGCGTCGGCGCGGCGCCGACGAGGCCACGGCGGGGCGGGACGGCAGGTGCGGCGGTGGCCGCAGGGGTAACAGAGCGGGCGTACAGGGGAGGCCGGAAGGAGTAGGCGGCAGCGCGGGCGCGGCCGGCGAACAGCGGCAGCAGCGCGCGGGCTGGCCGGCGGCCACGGCAGGGCAGGCGGAGGTGAGGGCAGCAGGGGAAGGCTACGGTCGAGGGAGGCGGCAGCGTAGACGGTCGGCGGCGCTAGGCGCGGCGCAGGCGGGCGGCCGCACGGGCGGCGGCGGTGCTGGTGGAGCAGAGCAGAGCCGCGGCAGCAGAGCAGCACGACGGAGCAGGGCGGGGGGAGGCGCGGGCGCGGCAGGGCCGTGGTGAGCGCGGCTGCGGCCGGAGCGCGTGCAAGCTGGTGGGCGCGAGCCCAGCATGTGGGCAGGTAGCGAGCGCAGCACGCGGGCGGGCGCGGGTGGTCGCGAGCAGCAGCAGTGGCGGGCGAGCGCCGGACGCAGCGGTGGCCAGCGGAGCCGCGATGAGGAGGCCGCGGGCACGCGAGGAAGAGAGGAGGAGAGGGGAGCTCACGGCGGGGTGCAGGGAAAGGGCAATGGAGCGCGGGGAGGAAGCCGGGGACGTCGCGACGCAGGGGAGGACGATGGCGAGGTCCGGGTGGGGTGGCGCGCTGGCGTCGGCGATGCGGTCCAGCGGCGCCCGAGGCGGGGCGGCATGGTCGAGGCTGCGCTCCGGGCGACGGTGGACGGCGAAGGGCGAAGGGGGCGGAGCCGGGTTCAATCCCCCCTTCCCGATCCAGATCGGGATCGAGAGGTGGGGGCAGACGAGGGAGAGTGGGGGGATCGTGTAGGGGGGTGGTTGGGCTAGGGTTACAGGTGAGGAGGTTATGGAGGGGCGGCTGGGCTGGTTGTGGCCTGGTGGCCAGCTGGGCCACAGCCTAGCAGTGGGAGGGGGGCTTTGTTTGTTTTTCTTTTCTGTTTTTGTTTTTGTTAGTTTAGTTTCTTTAAAATACAAGTTAGCACCTAAATTAGTACCATCAAAATAGGCCACTGCCAAACCTAGTTGGGACCCAAAATAATTTAGTTTAATATTTTTATATACTCAAAAGCAATTAAATTATTATTTTAGCCACAATTTTTAATTAGTTTAGGGCATTTAAACACTTTGGAAAAGGTTGGTTCCACCACCAAAACTAGTTAGGGATTATTTGCCACATGATGAACATTTCAGTTTTAATGTTTCAAAACTTTTACCGATTGACTTGATTTTGAATTTTAATTTGAATCTTCTTCGAACTAACGGGGGATTACCAACAGTAATTCGAGGTGACGTGGCATCATTAGCAGAGGTTACTGTAGCTTGATTATCCGGGCGTCACAGAAAGATAGGGGCTTATAGTTTCGCCTCACAACCTTTTACCTCAAGGGTAATGTCAACAATAATAACTCATGCCCCCCTACATCCAATTAGATATATCTATCAGGACCTTTCCAACACACTGTGCTTGCCAAAGGATAAAATGTAAAAAGGAAAGGTGAAGATCACCATGACTCTTGCATAAGGTAGAAGATAATAATAAAAGATAGGCCCTTCGCAGAGGGAAGCAGATGTTGCCATGCGCTTTGATGGTTGGATGTAAAAAATCTTAATGCGAAAGAACGTCACTTTATATTGCCCCTTGTGATATGTACCTTTATTATGAAGTTCGTCGCTTTTATTACTTCCACATCACAAGATCGTATAAAGCTTATTTCTCCCACACTAATCATACATATTTAGAGCAATTTTTATTGCTTGCACCGATGACAACTTACTTGAAGGATCTTACTCAATCCATAGGTAGATATGGTGGACTCTCATGGCAAAACTGGTTTAAGGGTATTTGGAAGCACAAGTAGTATCTCTACTTGGTGCTGAGAATTTGGCTAGCATGAGGGGGAAAGGCAAGCTCAACATGTTGGATGATCCATGACAACATACTTTATCTCAGATATAAGAAAACATAACCCATTACGTTGTATTCCTTGTCCAACATTAACTCTTTAGCATGTCATATTTTGATGAGTGTCCCCAATCATAAAAGATGTCAATGATAGTATATTTATATGTGAAACCTCTCTTTCCTTATTACTTCCTATTAATTGCAATGATGACCAAAGCTATGTCTGATAACTCCCAACAATTTTTAATCATCACACTCTTTCTATGTGAAGTCATTACTATCAATAAGATCAATATGAACTTTTGTTTGTTTTTATTCTTTTTCTCTTTTCTTTTATTCACCCAAGATCATAGCAAGAAAATCAAGCCCTTGACTCAACACTAATCTTTATTATATAGCTCACGAACTCAATTACAAAGAAGGATAATAAAGCAAAACTCACAACTAGATCATGCCATAAACTTTATTCTACTAGATCAAAATATTACCAAAAGGATCGAACTAAGAAAAAATGGTAAAGATAAAAGTGATGATGATTGTGATACAATACCGGGGCACCTCCCCCAAGCTTGGTAGTTGCCAAGGGGAGTGCTCATACCCATGTGATTATATCTCCTTGGTTGGTGAAGAAGGTGGAGGTGTTGATGACGGATAGTCGCACATCGAGCGTAGGAAGTCTTCTAACTTGTGGATAATGCCCTTAAGTGCGATGATATGCTCCTTCAACAAAATATTTTCACGTGTGAGATACTTATTTTGTATACGAGCCAACTCAATCATCTTGAAAGCTTCAATTTCTGTAGGGGTAAGAAGATTATGATCCAGTTGAAGGGTGTCTTCTGTTGCTGGAACTTGGTCCTCCACGGCCTTCTTGATCCCTTCATCCTTGTTGATCTCCATAGGTTCTTCTCTCTTCAGCTCTATCTTCATTAGCCAAGCATCGTTTCCCTCATGGTTGGAGGAGGAGGGAGACGACATAGTGCCTGGCCTTGACAACCCTGACAGAAAACCGCTCGAAACAAAGACATGAGATTTTTGCGTGATACGGGAGTCAAAACCCCCGGGAGATTATATAGTGAATTTTTACCGAGCAAAATACGTATCGTGCAAGAAAACAGAGTCCGGAAGGCACACGAGGAGCTCACGAGGTAGGGGGCGCGCCCAGGGGGGTAGGGCGCGCCCTCCACCCTCGTGGGGCCCTCGTGTCCTTCCCAGACTGCTACCTAATTTTCTATCTTTTTAAATATTCCAAAACGGAGAAATATTGCCTTAAAAATTGTTTTGGGGTCGATTTACTTACCGTACCACATATATATTCCTTTTCGGAGTCCGAAACGTTCTGGAAAGTGTCCCTTATGTATTCCTCCAGGGTTACGGTTTCTATAATATTGGTTTCAACATTTATGGGATTACCTGAGATATAGTGTTTAATTCTTTGACCATTTACCACCTTCGGATTTGTGCCTTCGAAGTTGTTGATTTTTATGGCACCGGAACGATAGACCTCCTCGATAACATAGGGGCCTTCCCATTTAGGGAGAAGTTTCCCTGCAAAAAATCTTAAACGAGAGTTGTATAACAATACATAATCACCTACATTAAACTCACGCTTTTGTATCCTTTTGTCATGCCATCTTTTAACCTTTTCTTTAAACAACTTGGCATTTTCATAAGCTTGGGTTCTCCATTCATCAAGTGCGCTAATATCAAGTAACCTCTTTTCACCGGCAAGTTTGAAATCATAATTGAGCTCTTTAATAGCCCAATGTGCCTTATGTTCTAGTTCGAGAGGTAAGTGACATGCTTTTCCATATACCATTTTATACGGAGACATACCCATAGGATTTTTATATGCAGTTTTATAGGCCCATAATCCATCATCAAGTTTCTTGGACCAATTCTTTCTAGACCTATTGACAGTCTTTTGCAAAATTAATTTGAGTTCTCTATTAATCAATTCTACTTGACCACTAGACTATGGGTGATACGGAGATGCAATTCTATGATTGACGTCATATTTAGCAAGCATTTTACGGAAAGCACCATGAATAAAATGTGAACCACCATCAGTCATTAAATATCTAGGGACTCCAAACCTCGGAAAAATAACTTCTTTAAGCATTTTAATAGAAGTGTTATGATCAGCACTACTAGTTGGAATAGCTTCTACCCACTTAGTAACGTAATCAACAGCAACTAAAATATGTGTATATCCATTAGAGGCAGGAAAAGGTCCCATATAATCAAAGCCCCAAACATCAAATGGTTCAATAACAAGTGAATAATTCATAGGCATTTCTTGACGTCTACTAATATTACCAATTCTTTGACATTCATCACAAGATAGGACAAACTTACGGGCATCTTTGAAGAGAGTAGGCCAATAAAAACCAGATTGCAATACCTTATGTGCAGTTCTATCTCCCGCGTGGTGTCCTCCATAAGTTTCGGAGTGGAACTTGCGTAGGATCTGTTCCTGTTCATGCTCAGGTACACAACGTCTAATAACACCATCTACTCCTTCTTTATAAAGATGTGGGTCATCCCAAAAGTAATGTCTCAAATCATAGAAGAACTTTTTATTTTGTTGGTATGTGAAGCTAGGTGGTATAAATTTAGCAACTATGTAATTAGCATAATCAGCATACCAAGGGGTACTACGAGAAGTACTTATGACATTTAATTGTTCATCAGGAAAGCTATCATCAATAGGTAGTGGGTCATCAAGAACATTCTTTAACCTAGATAAGTTGTCTGCAACGGGGTTCTCAGCTCCTTTTCTATCAACAATATGCAAATCAAATTCTTGTAGCAAGAGAACCCATCTAATAAGTCTAGGTTTAGCATCTTTCTTCTCCATAAGGTATTTAATAGCAGCATGATCAGTGTGGATAGTTACTTTAGAATCGACAATATAAGGTCTGAACTTATCACAAGCAAATACAACTGCTAAAAGTTCTTTTTCAGTAGTAGCATAATTTCTTTGAGCATTGTCTAGAGTCTTACTAGCATAATGGATAACATTTAATTTCTTATCAACTCTTTGCCCTAGAACAGCACCTACAGCATAATCGCTAGCATCACGCATAATTTCAAAGGGTAAATCCCAATCAGGTGGCTGAACAATAGGTGCAGAGACTAATGTTTTCTTAAGTATTTCAAATGCTTCTACACAATCATCATCAAAGACAAATGGTATATCTTTTTGTAATAAATTAGTCAGAGGCCGAGAAATTTTTGAGAAGTCCTTAATGAACCTCCTATAACGGCGTGACCAAGGAAACTTCTTATACCTTTGATGTCCTTGGGACATGGCATCTTTTCAATAGCATCAACCTTGGCTTTATCAACTTCAATACCTCTTTCGGAAACTTTATGCCCCAAGACAATACCTTCATTAACCATAAAGTGGCACTTTTCCCAATTCAAGACAAGATTAGTTTCTTCACATCTCTGCAAAACTCAATCAAGATTGCTCAAGCAATCATCAAAAGAAGATCCATAGACGGAAAAGTCGTCCATGAAAACCTCACAAGTCTTTTCACAAAAGTCAGAGAATATAGCCATCATGCATCTTTGAAAGGTAGCAGGTGCATTGCATAAACCAAAAGGCATACGTCTATAAGAAAAAGTACCAAAAGGGCATGTAAAAATAGTCTTTGATTGATCTTTAGCCAACACAGGTATTTGAGAGAAACCAGAATAACCATCTAGAAAGCAGTAATGTGTATGTTTGCATAATCTTTCTAGCATTTGATTGACAAAAGGTAAGGGGTAATGATCTTTCTTAGTAGCCTTATTTAATTTGCGGAAATCAATTACCATCCTATAACCTGTAATAATTCTTTGTGGAATCAATTCATCTTTATCATTAGGAACAACAATAATACCTACCTTCTTAGGGACACAATGAACAGGACTTACCCACTGACTATCAGCAACGGGATAAATTATACCTGCCTCCAGAAGCTTTAGTATTTCTTTTCTTACCACTTCTTTCATTTTATGATTCAGATGCCGTTGAGGATCACGAACTGGTTTGGCATCTGCTTCCAAATTTATTTTATGTTGACATAGAGTGGGACTAATGCCCTTAAGATCATCAAGAGTATATCCAATAGCAGCATGGTGCTTCTTCAGAGTTTTCAATAATCTTTATTCTTCATGCTCTGAAAGGTTAGCACTAATAATAACAGGATATATCTTCTTTTCATCAAGATAAGCATATTTAAGATTATCAGGCAACGGTTTAAGCTCAAACACGGGATCATCCTTAGGTGGAGGGGGATCCCCTAGGATTTCAACAGGCAAATTGTGTTTCAGCATAGGTTCTTGTTTAAAGAATACTTCATCTATTTCCCTTCTTTCATTCATAAACATATCATTCTCATGGTCTAGCAAATATTGTTCTAAAGGATCACTAGGAGGTACGACAATAGAAGCAAGACCAATAGTTTCATCCTTACTAGGCAATTCTTCTTCACGGTGTTGTTTACTAAATTTAGAGAAATTAAACTCATGAGTCATATCATCCAAGCCAATAGTAACAACATTCTTTTCGCAGTCTATCCTAGCATTAACTGTATTCAAGAAGGGTCTACCAAATATAATGGGACAAAAGCTATCTTGTGGGGAACTAAGAACAAGAAAATCATCAGGATATTTAGTTTTCCCGCACAAGAATCTCTAACAATTCCCATTGCTGAAATAGTATCTCTATTAGCAAGTTTAATTGTGACATCAATATCTTCTAACTCAGCAAGTGCAATTTCATGCTTGATTTCTTTATACAAGTCATAAGGTATAACACTAGCACTAGCACCCATATCACATAAGCCATGATAACAATGATCTCCTATTTTAACAGAAATAATAGGCACGCCTACCACAGGTCTATGTTTATCTTTAGCACAAGGTTTAGCAATTCTAGCAGTTTCACCGTAGAACTGAATAACATGCCCATCAATATTATCAGACAAGATCTCTTTAACAATAGCAATATTAGGTTCAACTTTAACTTGCTCAGGAGGTGTATATGTTTTAATATTGCTTTTACGAACCATAGTTGAAGCTTTAGCATGATCCTTTATTCTAACAGGGAAAGGTGGTTTCTCAACATAAGAAGTAGGAACAATAGGATCATTATAAGTGATAGTCTTTTCTTCAACTTTAATAGGTGCAGCTACTTTTACTTCTATGGGAGGATGATATTTAAACCACTTCTCCTTAGGGAGATCAACATAAGTAGCAAAAGATTCACAGAAAGAAGCTACTATCTCAGAATCAAGTCCATATTTAGTGCTAAACTTACGGAAAATATCGGTATCCATAAAAGATTTAACACAATCAAACTTAGGTGTCATACCTGAATCCTTACCATTGTCGAGGTCCCAATCTTCAAAGTTGCGTTTAATTCTATCCAATAAATCCCATTTGAATTCAATAGTCTTCATCATAAAAGAGCTAGCACAAGAAGTATCAAGCATGGTGCGATTGTTATCAAAAAGCCGAGCATAAAATTTTGGAATAATCATTTCTCTTGAGAGCTCATGATTGGGGCATGAATATAACATTGATTTAAGCCTACCCCAAGCTTGAGCGATGCTTTCTCCTTCGCGAGGCCAAAAATTATATATATAATTGCGATCATGATGAACAAGATGCATAGGGTAATACTTTTGATGAAATTCCAATTTCAATCTTCTATAGTTCCATGATCTCGTATCATCACATAGCCTATACCATATCAATGCGTCTCCCTTCAAAGATAAAGGGAAGACCTTCTTCTTAGCAACATCATCGGGTATACCTCCAAGCTTAAATAATCCACAAACTTCATCCACATATATTAGGTGTTCATCAAGATGCTTTGTTCCATCTCCTGTAAAAGGATTAGCTAGCAGTTTTTCTATCATACCCGAAGGATACTCATAAGGAATTTCATTTTCATATTCATTTTCAATAGCTTCAGTAGGTTGAGGAGCAACTCTTTGCTCTACTGGTCGGGGTGAAGATACCCCGAACAAGCCCCTCAGAGGATTACTTTCCATAGTAACAAGTGACAGTAAATTTCAGCACACTATATAAATTTTTCCTTACCAAATTCCACCTACCAAAGGCGCTTCACTCCCCGGCAACGGTGCCAGAAAAGAGTCTTGATGACCCACAAGTACAGGGGATCTATCGTAGTCCTTTCGATAAGTAAGAGTGTCGAACCCAACGAGGAGCAGAAGGAAATGATAAACGGTTTTTAGCAAGGTATTCTCTGCAAGTACTAAAATAAGTGGTAACAGATAGTTTTGTGATAAGATAATTTGTAACGAACAACAAGTAACAAAAGTAAATAAAGTGCAGCAAGGTGGCCCAATCCTTTTTGTAGCAAAGGACAAGCCTGGACAAACTCTTATATAAGGAAAAGCACTTCCGAGGACACGTGGGAATATCGTCAAGCTAGTTTTCATCACGTTCATATGATTCGCGTTCGGTACTTTGATAATTTGACATGTGGGTGGACCGGTGCTTGGATGCTGTTCTTACTTGAACAAGCATCCCACTTATGATTAACCTCTATTGCAAGCCTCCGCAACTACAACAAAAGTATTAAGGTAAACCTAACCATAGCATGAAACATATGGATCCAAATCAGCCCCTTACGAAGCAACGCATAAACTAGGGTTTAAGCTTCTATCACTCTAGCAACCCATCATCTACTTATTACTTCCCAATGCCTTCCTCTAGGCCCAAATAATGGTGAAGTGTTATGTAGTCGATGTTCACATAACACCACTAGAGGCTAGACAACATACATCTCATCAAAATATCGAACGAATACCAAATTCACATGACTACTAATGGCAAGACTTCTCCCTTGTCCTCAGGAACAAACGTAACTACTCACAAAGAATATTCATGTTCATAATCAGAGGGGTAATAATATGCATATAAAGGATCTGAACATATGATCTTCCACCAATTAAACCAACTAGCATCAACTACAAGGAGTAATTAACACTACTAGCAACCTACTAGCACCAATCCCGGACTTGGAGACAAGAATTGGGTACAAGAGATGAACTAGGGTTTTGAGATGACATGGTGTTGATGAAGATGTTGATGGAGATTGCCCTCTCCCAATGAGAGGAGCGTTGGTGATGACGATGGCGATGATTTCCCCCTCTGGGAGGGAAGTTTCCCTGGCAGAACAGCTCTGCCGGAGCTCTAGATTGGATCTGCCAAGGTTCTGCCTCATGGCGGCGGAGTTTTGTCCCGAAAGGTTGCTTCTTATTTTTTTTCTCGACAAAAGACTTCATATAGGAGAAGATGGTCATCGGTGAGCCACCAGGGGGCCCACGAGGTAGGGGGCACGCCCTGGGGGGCGCGCCCCCACCCTCGTGAGAAGGGTGTGGGCCCCCTGGTCTTCATCTTTTGCGAGGATTTTTCATTATTTATTATAAGGTATTCCGTGGAGTTTCAGGACTTTTGGAGTTGTGCAGAATAGGTCTTTAATATTTGCTCCTTTTCCAGCCCAGAATTCCAGCTGCCGGCATTCTCCTTCCTTATGTAAACCTTGTAAAATAAGAGAGAATAGCCATAAGTATTATGACATAATGTGAAATAATAGCCCATAATGCAATAAATATCGATATAAAAGCATGATGCAAAATGGACGTATCAGATCTCCATGCCATCAAGTACTTGCCCCTCAAGCTTAAAGGACCAGCTCGGCACTAGCTGAAAAGCCTCCCCGAAAACTCAATTGGAAGTTGGGAGGAGCTCGAGGACGCTTTTCGTGCTAATTTTCAAGGGACCTATGTCCAACCTCCGGATGAAGACAATTTAAGTCATATAATTCAACAGCCCGAAGAGGCAGCCCGAAAGCTTTGGAACATGTTTCTCGCTAAGAAGAACCAAATCATCGACTGTCTGGACGCCGAAGCATTAGCAGCTTTCAAACACATCGTCCGAGACGAATGGCTCGCCAGACACCTCGGCCAAGAAAAACCGAGAACAATGTCAGCCCTGACAAGCCTCATGACCCGCTTTTGCGCGGGCGAAGATAGCTGGTTAGCCCGCAGTAGTACCAGCGACCCAAGCACATCAGAAGTCAGGGATGGCAATGGAAAACCACGACGCAGTAAAAACAAACGTCGAATTAAAGAAGATAGCCAGATAATACGGCGGTCAACGCCGGATTCAGGGGCTCTCGACCAGGTCAGCGGAAAAAGCCTTTCAAAGGCAGCAAAGATGGATCGTCTAGCCTAAAAAAAATTCTCGACAAACTATGTCAGATTCATGGCACCCCCGATAAACCTGCAAATCACACCCACAGAGAATGCTGGGTCTTCAAGCAGGCAGGTAAGCTAAACGCCAAACACAAAGGGGGAGAGACACCAAGTGAAGATGAGGACGAACCTCGCCAGCAAAGCACTGGAGGACAGAAAAAATTCCCACCAGAGGTTAAAACATTAAACATGATCCATGTGACGAAGAGGAGAAGCAAACATGCACTCCGAAACACACGCGCCGTAGAGCCCGTCACCCCTAAGTTCAACCCCTGGTTGGCCTGCCCGGTCACCTTTGATCGCAGGGATCACGCAACAAGCATCCGGCATGAAGGATTGGCTGCCTTGGTGCTAGACCCAATAATAAACGGATACCATCTCGCACGAGTCCTTATGGACGGCGACAGTGGTCTAAATCTGATATATCAAGACACATTCCGCAAAACGGGGATAGACCTGACAAAAATCAGCCGCAACAATACTACCTTCAAGGGAGTAATACCAGGCCAAGAGGCTCGCTGCACGGGCTCTCTATTACTAGAGGTTGTATTCGGTTCTTCCGACAACTTCCGAAGCGAAAAGTTAACTTTCTACATCGCTCCATTCTGAAGTGGCTATCAAGCACTACTCAGAAGAGCGGCTTTCACTCGTTTTAATGCAGTACCGTATTACGCTTCTCTCAAGCTTAAGATGCCCGGTCCATGCGGCACCATCACAGTTAGTGGAAATATTGAGCGTTCTCTATGTGCGGAAGAATGTGCGGCGGCTTTAACAGCCGAGCACTAGACGGCCTCACCAACCAGAACAAATGACAGGTCGTCAAGACCACGGACACGGTTAGACGAGTCCGGCGCATCACTACAAATACATGAGATTGGTCTGGTGGTTAAACCCTCATAGATGGTACCAGGGGCTTCCCGCGTGTAATCAGGGCTAGTTCGGCTCAACTTGACTTATCTTGAATTTTAGTGGTTTATTGATAATGACCAATTTTTCTTGCATGACAACTTTCACCTAAGTTCTTCTCTTTTACAGATGACAATCGTGCTACACCCGTCCAGGACACGGCACAACGGAGACACACGCGCAGATGTGCACCAGGGACCTGCTTAAAGGTTTCTTTTCAGATTAAGACCCTGTGTAAACCTTTTTTATTATCTCTTGTTGTTCACATCCTCCGGATACTCAATACAACCGTGAAGGATGCTGACGTTATTGGCATGTGGCCACGTCAGGATATTGCACGTACCTAGACACTCGGGGTTTATTATTAAGGGCATTGTTCAGCTCGGCATATGTTATAAAGACCAAATACCTTAGGGAGTGTTCGGCGTCGCGAGTTTGGCCTTATATGCATCAGCTCCGAATCATGTCTTTGGTCAAATTTTGGGTTTTCCCGGCTCCCATGTTTTGGTACCTTCCGTTCCGCTATATCAGCTAAGGTAGCACTGGGAGAACTACTGCGATTGTGCCCTGGTTCATCCGGATGAGCACCTCAGTAGAGAAAGCCGAAAACTGACTGTCATGATAAAGCGCGAGACTGGTCAACCACTCGATGACTTAGCGGAATCTTCGGGATTCCTCCGCATTAACGAAGGGCCGTTTCCCGGTCATGTACGTACGCGCCCCGTATTCGGATGAGCGCAGAGGTACCAGGGGCTATCTAGTAGTCCCGCAGTCAAACTCCTATGGCTAAGTGAAAGTGTTAAACCAATATAGTCCGATTGCCTCGTTCGCTGTGCTACCACCTCCTTAATGGACCAAGATGTTGGATCAAGTGTGAATACGCGTTTTTTGCGAACACCCCTGCATTATATGCGCGGGGGCTGAAGCCGACGACTGCAAACTTTCAGGTTATATACATATATACATAAACGGCCGCACAGGAGGCATCATAATACTTTCAGGCAAAAGTATAAACACAGCCTTCATAATTCAATAAAATATTGTTTTTACAATGGGAATACATGTCACTAGAACATAATATTCTTCGAGCACCGCGCCGCTATCGAACGAGCGCCTTCAAGGACCTCTTCAAAGTAGTGCTCGGCAGCTACTCGGCCCACGGCCGAACCCTGTGTTGCAATAGTGGTGGCCTCCATCTCTGTCCAGTATGTCTTAACACAGGCAAGTGCCATCCGCGCACCCTCTATGCACGCCGACCTCTTCATAGCGTCGATGTGCGGCACAACACCAAGGAATTGTTGCACTAAACTAAAGTAACTATTCGGCCTTGGCCCTTCCGGCCACAGATGATCCACAACAGACCTCATGGCAAGTTCGGACAACCTATGGAGCTCGGCCCACTCGGCCATTCGCTCATTCAACAGCAGCGGACGCACTGGAGCATGGAACTGTGACCAGAACGGCTTTTCCACTTCACGATCTTTTTGATCCTTGAAGTATTCGGCCGCATCAGCAGCACTTCCTGCCAAATCCACGTATGCGTCTGCAGAACTCCATAGTTGATCAATAGGGGCATACTTCGGATCTCCGAACTTAGTCCGCAACAAAAAGGGCTTCCCAGCCGCGATATCTCCAGCTTGACGCAGCTCCTCCTTCATCGCTCTCATTTTGGAGCGGGTTTCCTTGGCTGCTACCATGGCCTTCTCCAGGTCCGTCGCCTTTGCTCGGCTTTCTTTTTCAAGAAGCTGGTAACGGTCGGCGGCATCTTTCAACTCAATGGCCATCTTGGCCATTCTTTCCTTGCTCTGGTAATGCGCGGCTTGTTCGGCCCTCAGCTCTTCGACCGCCTTTAGAGTGGCCGCACCGCTATTTCTGGCTTGTTCCTTGGCTCGGGCAAGTTCCGCCCGAAGGGTCTCCACGGTGACAGCTCCATCTGCAGTCACAACATATTAAAGATACTCGCATCATGCTCCTCTTACTATGTGTTGATCACCGGAGAAATCACATACCCTGTGCCTCGTCAAGCCGCTTGTCGACAAGCATGATGTCGGCATCTGCCGCATCAAGTTGCCGCTTTAGCTCAGCAAACTCATCAGTCCGGCTAGCCATCGGACCTTCAGACACCTGCACATAAAGGCAATCTGATTATTACCTGAGACTACGATCCTCTATTTGTCGCCGTTTTCGACGGCAACCAGAGTCTTAGGGGCTACTATCTGCATAGGGCACACCTAATGTGTGCGGTACTATCAAAAACATACACTATTTCATGTACCTCAAAGCCTTTTAGCAGACTCATAAAAGCTTCATGCAACCCGCTTTCGGCGGATGAAATCCTTTCAATCACCGTACCCATTAGCGTACGATGTGCTTCTGAGATGGCCGCTTGCTCCAGAAGATCCTTCAGTGCGTCCGACCGCACACTATATGGTTCCGGATTCTTTCTGTTGCTCTCTTTAGGAGATGAATGCTAAGGACTTCGGGTGGCCAAAGGATTACCCTCTGGCCTTGGTGGATCAGGAGAAACCCTCCACGACGACACTTCAGGGTCGCCCGCCTCATGAGGCGGGGTGGCAGGGGGAGGTGTTTCGCTCTCCATCATCTCCGGAAGAAGATCCCCCGAAGACGAACTCTGTCAAGAAGGGCTACAATCCGAACTGCAAGATATATGCTTCGGTTATTATCTTCAGAAGTAATGTAAGATATTTTTACTATTAAGTACCTTTTTACTTACAGCTCGGTAGAGGGCTGATCCCCTTGCGGACACTGTGCGGCAAGGATACCCTCCGAGACAGGACCCTCTGGCGAAGATTTCTTCCCCCGTTTGGAAACCTTTGTTTCCGGGTCTTCAGAGGTGGTCCTCTTCCTTCATTGGGGAGAGGGAATTTTAGATTCTTCTCCCTAGTTATCCTCCTTCATGGAGGCGCTAATTCCCCCGGTTCGGATGAATGATGAGTGAGGCCTGCTTTCAGCCTCTTTATTCCCCCCTTCATCTTCCCCTGAGGGCGCCTGATAAGGCGCCGGCTCAAGCATTCTGGCCAGTACTGGATTGGCCGAGCCTTCGGGAAGGGGGGCCGAACACCTGATCATCTTCGCCTTTGTTATCCAGTCCTGGTCAAAGAGCGACTTTTCATAATGATGTTATGATAAAAAAAGACAGCGTATTTGGCCATGGGATTACTTACTTGGGTATCGTGGCGATTACAGCTCAGACCCGCATCCTCGATGGTGTCCGGACACTCTATTTGGGGTCCGAAGAACAATTTGTACATCTCTTCGAGCATCATGCCGAGGAAGTGCTGAATAGTCCATGGTCCTTCCGGGTTGAATTCCCACATACGGAGGGGTCGACGTTTGCAAGGCTGGACTCGACGAACTTGCATGACTTGCATTACCATGACCAGGCTGATATCTCTCTCAAGGAGATCTCATATGCGACTCTGCAATATCGGCATATCATTTACTGGCCCCTAGTTCAGCCCCTTGTTGATCCATGACTTCAGTTGTGGTGGGGGCCTGAGCGAAAGGCAGGGGCGGCTACCCACTTGGAACTCCGGGGAGCTGTGATATAGAACCACTCCCGCTGCCACAAACAGGACACCTCCGGGAAGGAACCCTCTGGCCATGGAGCCTCAACGCTTTTGCTTATTACGGCACCTCCGCACTTTGCGTGCCGCCCCTCGATCATCTTCGGCTTCACATTGAAGGTCTTGAGCCACAGGCTGAAGTGTGGGGTAATGCGGAGGAAGGCCTCACACACGACGATGAACGACGAGATGTGAAGGAGGGAATCCGGGGCCAGATCATGGAAATCCAGCCCATAATAGAACATGAGCCCCCTAACAAAAGGATCCAGAGCGAGGCCTAGCCCTCAAAGGAAGTGAGAGATGAACACAACACTCTCGTTGGGTTCGGGAGTGGGGATGACCTGCCCTGGGCGGGCAGCCTATGCGAGATTTCGGCGGTCAGATACCTGACCTCTCTCAGCTTCTTGATGTCCTCCTCTATGACAGAGGAAGGCATCCACCGACCTTGGAGGTTGGATCCGGACATGGTTGAAGGTCCGAAGCGCCTGACCTGAGCCTTGGGTGTTGGAACTCGAGGCGGGGGAAGGATTCGATTGAGCACGAGAAGAAAAAAAGGACAGGCCTTGGCCTCTTTATAGAGAGGGTGAATATCAAGCGTCCTCCTCGTGGCCGTTTGGGACTTGCCTAAAATCGAGGAGTCATACCAACATGCACGATTGGGTTACCCACGTCCGTATTGATGAGAATCCCGTAATAAGGGGGACACGATCTCTGCTTTGACAAGACGTGTCAGGAAAACCGCCTCGCGTTATGTGCAGTGCTGGTTGAGAAAAACGGTTCGAATAAAGACCGGGCCATGGCATGATGTCATGTTGCTAAACGTGTTAGCAGATTAGATTTGTGGAAATATTATTCTCTCTACGGTGGTATGTGGAACTTGTTTTGCAGAGCCGGACACTATCCTTGTGTTCAAAATCTTCTATGGAGTATTCCGAGGAGGAACCCGCCTTGCAATGCCGAAGACAAAACTACGCGTCGGACTCGTCGTCATTGAAGCCTAGTTCAGGGGCTACTGTGGGAGTCCTGGATTAGGGGGTCTCCAGACAGCCGGACTATATCCTTTGGCCGGACTGTTGGATTATGAAGATACAAGATTGAAGAGTTCGTCCCATGTCCGGATGGGACTTTCCTTGGCGTGGAAGGAAAGCTTGGCAATACGGATATGTAGATCTCCTCCCTTGTAACCGACTCTGTGTAACCCTAGCCTCCTCCGGTGTCTATATAAACTGGAGGGTTTAGTCCGTAGGACAACAACAATCATACCATAGGCTAGCTTCTAGGGTTTAGCCTCTTCGATCTCGTGGTAGATCAACTCTTGTAATACTCATATCATCAAGATCAATCAAGCAGGACATAGGGTATTACCTCCATCAAGAGGGCCCGAACCTGGGTAAACATCGTGTCCCCTGCCTCCTGTTACCATCCGCCTTAGATGCACAGTTCGGGACCCCCTACCCGAGATCCGCCGATTTTGACACCGACAACGAGGAAATCTCATGCGGGAAGTGCAAGGTCAACTGGAAGCTTGTAACCTCGCCGGTGGATCGCGGTGGACTAGGCATACCAGACATGGAACGTCTTGCGCGCGCACTCCGCCTACGGTGGCTCTGGCTCGCATGGAAGCATCCGGGCAGGCCATGGGTCGGCACGGGCTCGCCGTGCGACGACAAGGATAGAGAGCTGTTAGCCGCTGAAACTAGAGTCGTCATAGGGAATGGAAGGAGGGCCACGTTCTGGAAATGCACCTAGCTCGACGACCAGCCGCTCAAACTTCGGTTCCCTCTGTTGTTCGCCAACTCATCCAGAAAGAACCGATCGGTGGCCGAGGCGCTCCAGGACGACAGATGGATCCTCGATCTCCGGAGAGGCAACGCAATGGAGATCATCCCGCGGCTGGTCTCTCTGCGCCATAGCATCCGCGAAGCCAACATCACCCTGCAGGATGAGGCGGAGGATGAGATCTCCTAGCGTGCGGGAGGCCAGTATAGCGCCAAATCAGCCTACGATGCTCAGTTCGTTGGGCAGCCCAGCGGTGCACTATAGCAACTCATCTGGAAGGTATGGGCGCCGGGGAAAATCAAGTTCTTCATGTGGCTGTTGCACCACGACCGGCTCTGGTGCAATGATCGCCTGCAGTGGTGCGGATAGGAAAATGGCTACTTCTGCCAGTTATGCCTCAGAAGCTTGGAGAGCTCGGCACACCTTCTTTGGAACTGCCCCACGTCACAGCAGATTTGGGCCAGGGCAGCGGAATGGAAGGGTTGCGGCGCGCTGAACCCAGCCACCTGGGACGGGTGCAAGACCACAACGGAGGTCGTCACTGCAATAGTCTCTGCATCACCATCATCCGACAGGCAAGCCACCAAATCCATGGTGGCTCTGGTTGCATGGCACATCTGGCAGGAACGCAATAGCTGCACGTTCAGGAAGAAGGCAACTTGCGTTGACGATGTGATTAGTGCCTGCAGAAGAGAGTTGGAGCAATGGAGACTAGCCGGAGCGAAAGGATTAGAGCGCCCCTTTGGGGATATCACATGAGAAATAAACCTTAGTCTTTACCTAGAGGGAAGGGGGTGGGAGAGCCCGTGTGCTCTTCTTTAAACCCGGTCTTTCTTCAGTTTGCTAATCTATTTTGATTAGGACAATTTTTGTAACTCTCTCTTCTGCTAAATCAATGAAAAGCCAGGCAACTGGGTCTTTCAAAAAAAATTCTAAGGTTAGTCATAGTGGGAGTAACTTAGATAGTAATATAACGCACTTCGAGAAATTTTTGCTTATATGACATGTAGTTAATGAGAAGTGGTAACATAATATGTTACTGTAACATAGCGCTTCCCAACACAAAATGAGTCTACAAGCCATTAAATGAAGCCACATATGACACTACTAATATATTACTTTGCACTATGAAGGTAGTAACTTAGACTAGTATCATATGCATGACACTAGGGGTTTTTTGATTTTTAGCCACCACTTACTTTGCACTTTGATAATTTGCCACTCCTTACATTATAATTGATCAGTTGCCACTCTTTACTTTGCACTTTAATTTTTTGCCACTTTTTCACACAAAAACAATACTTACAAATGATTGACATAATATATGCATAAAACAATGGACCAAAATACCCTTTGCCCTAGTTTGACCATTGCACCCAGCCGATACGTCGATTGAAATCTAATCAGGAGGGATGAACCCATTCACCGCCGCCGCCGCCCTCTCTGATGGCCGGCTGCTCTCCTCCTCCTCGCGCCGCTCTCCTCCCGGCCGTCGGCCGCGCCACCGGAGTACTAGATGCAGGGCGGGACGCACCACACAGGGAGGGCCCACGGCGCTGTTCCAGGCCTCTGCCCGGTGGCTCGCCTGAAGGTCGCTCCCGACGGGGTCGCGCTGCGGGGATCGAACTTGCTACCTCGGCCCGCCTCAGGCGCTGCCAGCGACAAGAAAGCTGGTGCCTGGGGCACGCGGGCGGG
The DNA here is from genome assembly GCF_056163025.1 of Triticum urartu. NCBI lineage: Eukaryota > Viridiplantae > Streptophyta > Magnoliopsida > Poales > Poaceae > Triticum > Triticum urartu. Next base: position 66,661,072 of record NC_141876.1, on the reverse strand, counting down.
TGAGTGAGATGGGGAGCGAGCTCCTCTCCCATGTCCTGTACCCGTCAATCGGGAGGCAGCAGGATGGTGCAGAGGGATTGGAGAGGATGGGTAGGAAGTCAACCATGCAGCAACTTGCCGTCGGCGGAGATGTAGCAGAGCACGCCTTGATGTAGTCGCCGCCGTCGTTTCTTATCTGTGCAATTAGTGTCGCGACCCCGTGTGTGGTAAATGGGGTGGGACGTGGGAGCAGGGGGCAATCTTGGGTTTATCCGTGGGCAGGGGCAAATCTTCCAACTCCCAAGTAAGGAATGGCAAAAAAACAATTACGAAATAAGGAGTGGCAAATTGTCAAACTTCAAAGTAAATCATGACAATAAATCAAGAGAAAAATTCACTATAGATTCCAAAACTTGAGCCGACTGACACTTTAGTCACTGTATTTCAAAATACCCTAAATACCATCCATATACTTGCTTTAGGGGTTCACTTCGGTCCATATATACGATTTTGTGTACGTATACGCTGATTTGGCGGTGGTCAACTCGAGCCACGCGGCGTTGACTGACAGGTCCTCTAAGCCGCTTGAATACACAGGAAAGCAGGGTTTTTATTGCAAATTTGCTAGTGATAAAACAGTTGCTTCCCACCGACACTCCTCCCCGATCCGCTCCCGCCGGAGCACCTCGTCGTTGGTCGCCACGCACACCCCCATCGCACGCGCCGTGCACCTGGCCCACCCGCTCTGTCGCCCTGTCGTCGCCGAGGTCGTAGAAGATGGAGCCAAGGCCGGCGCCAGCGAGCAGCGAGTGGAGCGCATCGACGGAGCCATGATGGAGCACGGCGTCGAACATATTGACGATGCGCGCGCCGGGCTGGTGGATGCTGAGCACTACGGTGTGCCCGCGCGACTCGGCCTTGGCCCGGAGCGCGCCCATGATCTGGAGCGCGGGCGCGCTGTCGAGGCCCGACGTGGGCTCGTCGAGCACCAGCACGGCGGGGTCGCGCACGGCCTCGACGCCGATGGACACGCGCCGGCGCTCTCGGCCGGAGAGGTCCTTGACCCTGGCATCGGCGACGCGAGCGAGCGCAAGGTCGTCAACGAGCGCGTCAACCGCGGCGGGGTCCTATGCGTCCGAGCCGAGGCGAAGGCGCGCGTTGAAGTGGAGCGTCTCGCGCACTATGAGCAGCGGGAAGACGACGTCGCGCTGGGTGGCGTAGCCACAGAGGCGGCGAACGGCCGCAGCCCGTGGCGTCCACGGGCGAGCCATTGACGCGGAGGTCAGTAGAAGGGGAGGAGCTGGTCTCAAGGTGGCCGGAGAGGATCTCGAGCGGCGTGGACTTGCCGGCGCTGGGGCCGACGATGGCGAGCAGCTCGCCGGGGCTCGCGCGGCAGCTGATGTCGCGGAGCACTAGGCGGCACCGGCTGCTGCGGCTCACCGGCGGAGGTGCAGGTGCAACAGGGTCGCCGGCGTCGTTGAGGAGGAGGTTACACAATCCTGAAAGAAAATATCGACCATTAAATACTTTCTCTCCGAAGAAGATTGATAAATCTAAAGGCACTTGCCAAATGCAAGGAGGAATTAAAGAAATTCCTTAAGAGTTGACTTGGGCTTCTCACATCATCACCGTGTTTGCATTTATCGCTCCACCACGTCTCGCCTCTGCCGTCGAGCAAGCCGGTGCTGTTGCCGGTAACCGTGAGCCCGTCGATCTGGTAGAACATCAGCCAATAGTTCTCCTTCTCGCTCCATGCGCCCGCCGGCGGCGCCGTAATCGTGCCCATGGCCTGCGACAACCAAAGCCAAAACACGACCCAGATCAGGAAGGACAGACGAGCGGTGCGTGCCTGGACGGTGATTCTGGTGGAGGCGCATGGCCCACTGAACCTGGTGAAGCCGACGAGGAATGACTTTGCCGCCGGCACGAGCAGCGTCATCGACGAGCCAGTGGCGTCGCACGCCGCCGCCCATGCGTCCACGAACGCCTTCGCACACGGTGCAGATAGTCAACACACATCCGGCCATCAGGTATACACCAGTATTATCGACGTAGAGCAGGCGCGTGCGTACCTTGGTGTCGTCCGTGGTCCCGTCGCCGAGAGCACCGTAGTCCTCGACGTTGAACGCGCCGTCCCCCCCGCCGGCGGTGGCGATTAGCACACTACAGCACGCGAGGCCGACGAGGAGCAGATTGGCAGTGCGGAGGACGCCGATGATACCCTGCATGATTAAGCACATCTCACACATACACACATGCATGGTCGTCGACTGATCACCAGCACGCACGTACTACTACTCTATAAACTATGGATGAATCTGAACATCAGTTCGAGCAAACTTAAAATGCACTAATATACACAGAGCACTTTGCGGAGAAGTAGTTGCTGGCGAGGGAGACAGCGATGAGGTTCCGGAGCAGGGTGAGGTTCCCCGGTATGGTGCCGGAGAGCGCGTTGCCGGCTAGATTGAGGGCGCAGAGGCTGCGCAGCAGGCCAACGTGCTTCGGCAGCGCCCCAGCCGGAGATGGTCGGCGTAGCCCCAGCCGGAGATGGAGCCGAGGTGGTCGGCAAGGAGGGAGGACTTGAAGGAGAGGAGCAGCACGCCGTCCTGGTTAAGCGCCAGGGCGAGCTGCGTCGCGTGGCCGCGCGACGCCCAACAGCAGGACTAGCAGCAACGGCGAGCGATGAGTATTCCTTCTCCCCTAACTACGTGGCAGTCAAAGCACGCGTGGCGAGCGTTGACGCTGTACACAAAATCGTATATATGGACCGAAGTGAACCCCTAGAGTAAGTATATGGATGATATTTAGGGTATTTTGGGTATTTTGAAGTACAATGACTAAAGTGTCAGCCGGCTCAAGTTTTGAGACCTATAGTGAATTTTTCTCATAAATTAAATTGCCCTGACACTAATAGAGTATAAGTTACTCCCCACTATGACCAGAGGCTAAGAAGAGGAAAAAAGACGTGCCTCTTGTTTTTTAATGACGTGTCCCTATGCGGCTAGGCGCCACCCGACAGTGAACAGACAGCGCACGGCAACGACGCACCATCAGTCACGCACCCTCCACCCAAGTCGCCGACTCCCGCCGTCGCGATCGCGGCGGCCGCCGGCAATGTCTTGGCTCGCGCGCTCCATCGCCAACTCCCTCCTATCCCCCGACATCCCCGAGGCCGACGGCGAAGACCCCCGCGCCTCCGACTCCACCTCCCCGGGCTCACCCCCTCGCGGCGTCCGCGAGGACCTCTCGGAGCTCACTGACGCCCTCGCCCACCGGTTCCAGGGCCTTGCCTCCTTCCTCGCGGCGCCCACTCCCGCAGGAAGCGGCGGCGCACCCCGCGGGCTGAACCCGTCCGATATTGCGGGGCGCTTCCGCCTGGGGCTCGCGCGGCTCCCGGGCCGCCAGGCCGTGGCAGATCTCGCCAAGAACGCGTCCTCTCTACTGCACCCGGACGAATACTGGGGCGGGTCGGAGGCCGCCGGGGCTACCGAGGACGTGGTCGCCTTCGCGCGGGACGCCGCCATGCGGCCCGAGCTCTGGCTGGACTTCCCCCTTCTCCCCGACGACGCGGACTCGGACGGTTCGTGCGTTCCTTCGCCTCCAAGACCTTTCGTCTTCGTAAATCCTTCTTTACAATCTTAATTGATTTGTGATTCTCCCATGTTGTTGTTGATTTAAGTGCAGATTTTGACATTAGTGATGCGCAGCAAGATCACGCGCTGGCCGTCGAGAGCATGGCGCCGGAGCTGGCAGATCTGAGGATCGAACTCTGCCCAAGCCACATGAGCGAGGGCTGCTTCTGGAAGATATACTTTGTGCTACTGCACCCTAAGCTCACAAAGGAAGAAGCCGAGCTTCTTTCTACTCCTCAGGTGATTTCCCTTGATTTCATGCTTCATCTGGGTCACAATGGCTTACTTATGATTTATTCGCCGACGGGTGTATATGACCGGAAATCTGATGTGAAATCAGATTAGTTGTCACTTGTCAGGTGGACACTATTATGGGCATGTATTTTGATATCTGTTGTATTTGGGAATCATGGAAGTTTGCGGTGATACGCCATTGGGGGCCATTGGGGAGATTATGTTGTTACCTTGTTTTTTTTTTTTTTTGAGAACCATGTTGTTACCTTGTTGTGTTGGCATTTGATTGTCTAATCGCCGTCTCAAGATATTCTTAAACTCTGTGCTTATGTGCTTGCTTTGGAGCTTCTCTTCTTTGTGGAGCTAAGCTTACCAAAGCTTAAACTTAATAACAGGTTAATGTGTCAACTACATGTTCCCATGTTCGTTCTTCATCTGAATTATGTTAAAACTAGAAATGGTGAATCATTTTTTAAAATACTACTCCCTTGTCCCATAATGTAGAGCGCATTGGTTTTCTTAAAGAGTCAAATTTCACAAAATCTGACCAAGTTTATAGAGAAAGTTATCTATATCTACAATACCAAGTATATACCATACGAAAATATATTTCAAGATGAATCGGGTGGAAGCCTTTTTCGGTAATGTCATTGATTTGGTAGTCTAGATGTTGAAAAGTTTTTATATAAAATTGATGACCTATTTTCATAGCAAAATAGGCTTGTTAAGCTGAAGTTACTAATTTGGACAAAGTGATTCGTTGCAATAGTTACTTGCCACTGAATTCTAACATGGTGATCCAGTGGCTAGCCTAATTTTAGGTAATATTGTATTTCAATAGGTTCAGTTCTGAGTCTCTAAATCATATTGTTATACAAGTGGTCCACTTCAGTTCCATGTCTAAAATGAGCAGATGAATTCGAGTTTATCTATTCTCTCTATTGGTTGTTTTGTTTCATTAAATGGTACTGGGTACCTATTATTTCAACCTTTTAGTTTTCTTCCCTTGTGATATTTTTTCATGGGTTCGAAGTATTGGAATGGAATATAAAGTGAATCAAGAGAAATGTTGGACACTGAAGGTGCACGACTAGACATCAAGTTAATATTGTGTCACTAGGAGTCTTCTTGGTTTGCTGTCAACATTTGCCATGCCAAAACTTGGCTAGCCACAAATGTTTGGCTTCAAAATTTACCCGTTTGGAAATTTTGCTAGCATACTAAACAGGCTCTGCAAATATTGGAACACTATCTTTTCATAATGAGACCGAGAAGTGCTAATTTTCAAACTAATACATAATAGTAGATTAAGACATTTTAGTGTTCATATGATTGCTTGAGAAATAAATATATTGACTGATGGTTGATGCTTAATTTGCTCATGATTGCACAATAAAGTAGTTGGTGGTATTACATTGTTTTGGTGGCGAATTTCTTATATCCCTTTTCTTTACTGCACAGATTTTGGAAGCTAGAGGGAAGTTGTCACAAAATTCGCAACATCGGACAAAGCTAGAGAGCAACGAAGACACAGTGGCTCTGACTTTCAGTAATGGAGATGGTACTGTACCTATACCTGTAGAGGTGGTCAGCGTAGTAAAAGATCAAGATGCTTCCGGCAGGCCCACAGCTTTGGGCAATGTAGATTATGGTATACTTGAATCGATTCCTCTGGAAGAGCTAGCAAAAGATACAGTCAGTGATGCTGGAGCTGTTCCTTCAGATAAAATCAGCAGTGGCGTGCCTGTACAGCTATTGCCGGTATTAAGAGATGCCACTGAGTTCTCAGTCTCACAATCAAGGATGGGAGAAACCATTCACACTCCCTCTAAAGAACATCCCACTGGGTTCTCACAATCTAGCATTGAAGAAAGAACACCCGACTCAATTACAGATGATGTTGTAGCAAATGAGCAGTGTGTACCATTTGTAGACAGTGCTCCATCGGAAGAAGATCAACATAAATGGTCATTGAGTGACCTCAGCGAGCAATCAAGAGTTGTCACTCAAAAGTCCCATAACGATGGCACTGATGATGATGGGGATGAATGGCTGGAAGAGGACACGGCTGGTCCAGGAAGCACGCACATTCCAATAGTAGGCGACGATGAGGATATATCTTTCAGTGATCTGGAGGAAGATGACTGATGTAGCATGATATCAATGGCGAGCTTGGTCATCACCGTCTTGGTGCTTCTGGTTCGAAGCGATATGTATATGTGGGCTTGGGTTCTGTCCACTGTATGGTCTCATGGATCTGCTATGATCAATGCCCACTGCAGCAGGATTGTTCACCTTCTGCTCATATCTCTGTGCCGCCAAGATCAGTTTCGCGGTCTAGTTCTCCCTTGTGGCAACTATGCCTGTTGTACAGTGTGTAGAGAGCACATACTTGTGCATGTGGTTGTTTGGATCAACACTTTGATTCTTGGATCAAGCGTGTGTCCTGACAATGATGATGGGAACTCAAGTATTCTTATGTTTCGGTGAAAAAAAAAAGGAAAAACAGTTAATGTCATATCACATACATAGCATGTCTAAAACCTTGTCAAACATCCATGCAGACCCAAAATTTGGCCAAGTCTGCGATAACATGATGAATTTTGGTAAAATTTGGCAAAGCAGGGACCACATTTTCCTTCAGAAGTCAGCGTCTTTCTCTTGTTCTTTAGGTGACAATTGTCGTGTCTTCCTCTTGTTCTTTAGGTGACAAATTGTTTGGCCTTTGGCCGGTGCGGCTTGATCCATAGTTTGACGCTGGATGCGCTCAGTCCAATGTTGAAGTAGAAATAAAATGATTTTGGTGCATCATGGGAATTTCGCTGTGTGTCTTCTTTCTGGATCTCTGAATTCAGAGTCTCACAGTGAGTGCTACCATCTCTTCCTGTTCTGTTAGTGATGCAAGTTTAAATTCCAGGCCGGGCACGTTGTTTGTGTTCTGCACTTCAGCTTACAATGCTAATTTCACACACCTGGTTGGAAGCAAGGAATGAAACAAGATTGAGGTCTAGGTTTGGTTGGCCGGAGCCTTCTTGGTTTGGTCTTGCGTATCTTGCTTTTTTTTGGGTGACTGATGTTGTGTTGGCTTGTCTGTCGTTTGTGTTGGCTTTGACCCCTCCCTTTATTCTCCTTCTCTTATATTCCCTCCGTTCCTAAATATTTGTCTTTCTAAACATTTCAAATGGATTACAACATACAGATATATATAGATATATTTTAAAGTGTAGATTCACTCATTTTGCTTCGTATGTAATCACTTGTTGAAATCTCTAGAAAGACGAATATTTGGGAACGGAGGGAGTATTTCTTTACAAGGAAGTAATATACATGTAGTTCTCCTCCACGGCTAAAAAATAATACAGTAATACTATTTCATGGTCGGGCAATTTTTATTTCATCAGGCAAGTTTTCTCTAATATTGCTCTGTGGTTCTCTATGTATGTTGTATGAAACCCAACGAGAAGCAAGCTCCTGAGATTGTTTACCAGTTGCTCTATTTGAACCAGTTCAAACCCAACGAGAAGCAACCTCCTGAGATTGTTTACCAGTTGCTCTATTTGAACCAGTTTATGTCTGATCTTGTTTAGAGGAGATATTTATGTGTTTGTTCGACTATCCGTTAACATTAGTGTCATTTTGGAGAGTTCTTAGCATCATATTTAATGGTAACCTTTGTTTGCACACAAACAAATCACCGTGTGCCTCTGGCGTCAGAGTGTGGTGCGCAAGACATGTAGGAAGAGGACACATTGGCCATGCTCTTTCACCCCTATCGACAACAAGCCCTCGCCCGCCCCATCTCGTCGCCGCCGCCGCCAAATTCAGGTGTCTCTGCCAGCAGTCGGCGCCTCCACACCTCACCCCCACCCCCACCCCCACGCCGCCACCTCCCACGTCGCCACCAGCACCACCTTACTGTCGGGCAACCGCGGCTTTCCATCCCTCACTCTGACGTCGCCGCCAGCATGAAGTCGCCCCCCGCGGCCCCGGCCAGCTCCTTGTTCTGACGCCGCCGCGCTCTCCTGACGCCGCTGAAAGTGCGTTATATCGACTAGAGGGGGGGTGAATAGGCAATTTTTATGAAAGTCTTCAAAACGTGGAAGTTATGAAGACAAACGACCGAAATAAACCTATTACCCTGCAGCGGAAGGTAGACTACACTAGGCAAGCCATAGTCAAGTATTCAATAGAGTGAAAGCACAATGACTAAGAGCAGCAATGTAGTAAGGATCAAGTAGGAAGAAATTATGAAGCCAAACAGAACACGCAGTCACTCAATGAAGATAAAAGATAGTGCAATCATACAATGTCTTCACAAGGAGAAACAGTACGTAAAGAGAAGGGAAGGATGAAACCAGTGACTTGTTGAAGACAATGATGTGTTGGACCAGTTCCAGTTGCTGTGACAACTGTACGTCTGGTTAGGGCGGCTAGGTATTTAAACCTGAGGACACACAGTCCCGGACACCCAGTCCTGAACACGCAGCTCAGGACACCCAGTCCTCACTGTATTCCCCTTGAGCTAAGGTCACACAGACCTCGCCCAATCACTCTGGTAAGTCTTCAAGGTAGACTCCCAAACCTTCACAGACTTCGTTCACCGGCGATCCACAATGTCTCTTGGATGCTCAAAACGCGACGCCTAACCGGCTGGAGGATGCACAGTCCTCAAGTGTAATAAGTCTTCAGATCACACAGACAAGAAGACTTAAGTGATGCCTAATTCTCTTTGGCTCTGAGTGGTTAGGGCTTTATCCTCGCAAGGAATTCTCTCTCAAATGCTTCGAGGTGGGTTGCTCTCAAACGACAAAAGCCGTATACTAACTCTGAGCAGCCAACCATTTATGGTTGTAGGGGTTGGGCTATTTATAGCCACTAGGCAACCCGACCTGATTTGTCCGAAATGACCCTGGGTCACTAAGGAACTGACACGTGTTCCAACGGTCAGATTTCAAACTCACACGGCAACTTTACTTGGGCAACAAGCAAAGCTGACTTGTCCGACTCTGGACAAGATTCGCTCTCATAGTCTTCGCTCGAAGACATAGGTTTTGTTTAAGCATCACTTCAGTCATTCTGAATGGTTCTCTTGGACCCCACTTAACAGTGCGGTGGTTCTTATGACTCAACAAAGAAGAAAAAGAACTACGAAAGATCTAAGTCTTCGAGCTCCATAGGCTTCATGCGATGTCTTCTCTTGTCATAGTCTTCAATGTGAATGTCTTCATATACCACATTTGACTTTAATGTCTTCATACATTTTTAGGGGTCATCTCTGGTAGGAAAACCGAATCAATGAGGGACTTCTACCTGTGTTATCCTGCAATTCTCACAAACACATTAGTCCCTCTACTAGGTTTGTCGTCAATACTCCAAAACCAACTAGGGGTGGCACTAGATGCACTTACAATCTCCCCCTTTTTGGTGATTGATGACAAACTAGTTGAAATTTTCAACGGGGAATATAATATGTGAAATTGTAAAGGATAAGAAATTGTCTTCATAAGTTGCAAGGGCTCCCCCTGAAGATGTGCATATAAGTAGTTTGCTTTTGGAATGCAAATGCACATGGCAGGTTGTGCTTGTGGAGATCCTTTTCAACTTATGATGACAATCCACTATGCATGAAAAGGGTATGTGAAGATAATGACATGCATAATGGAAAATGGACGTCTGCAAAATGATCTAAGTGCGGAATTTATCGTCGCACATGCGGAATTTATCATCGCATCACAAGGTGGCAAATAGGTAGCAGACGACCATCGAGTTTTAAGTGTTACAACTCAAAGAACCAAATGTATCAAAACGAGAGTTGTAAACACGAAGAAAAATATAAAGCACCCGCCCATATGGACCCGCTTGAAGACTATCAAACTCAGCTTCTCCCCCTTTTGTCAGTAAGGACCAAAAAGGTTTGAAGACATAGAGCATCTACTCGTTCCCATGAAGAGTAGGTGAAGCAGCAGGGTCGTTGGTGGTGTTTGGCGGTGCAGAAGAGCTTGGAGCAGAGTCGAAGCATGCTGAAGGAGGTGGCGGTGAAGTAGCATCGCTTCATCCTCGATCACTCTGGCATTCACAGTTGCAGCAGAGGAAGAGAACTCAGAGTCTTCAAGAGATGGAGTTCGTCGCAGCACTACCCTTCGAGGAGGTGTGGAGTCAAACTTGAAGCGCTCAGTGAAGCCATCCTCTTGAAGACCATCTTCAGAACACATTAGTGTCAGCCCTTTCCATGTGCGGCGAGAGGTTTCATGGGCAACAAAAGCATTCTTGGTGACAAGATTTCGAATGCGATTAACATCCACCAAGAGGCTTTGCATTTGACGCTTCAGCCAGTCATGATGCCTATCCTGTTTCTGATGAAGAGCCACAAGAAGCTCTCGGTCGTTGAGAACACGAGTGCGCTTCTTGGGTCGTGGAGCAGTTGTACTGTCAGTGGCTTCAGTGAAAGCAGGATGCGGTGCACGTGTAGTGCCAGCCAAAGGATACACACGAGCGACTGCTTCAACTCCTTCAATGTTCTGAGAGAAACTCTGATGCTCTGCATTCTGAAGACTTAGGGGTTCCTTGGCAGGCTCATGATAGATGGCTTCAATAGACATATCCACATCAGGCAGAAAAATCCGATAATTGCGAGCAGATGGCTGATATGAGACAGTGGAGTGAAGTTTGATCAGCCGCATGACCCATGGGGCATAGAATTTCAAGCCAAACAGATCTGAGCCTGATGCAGCCAGTTGGCGAATGAAGAAGTCCTGTGCATTGAAGTATTTTCCATGAAGAATATAAAAGACCAAAGTCTTCATTGCACCTTCAAGCTTGGTATGTGGAGAGTGCCCTTTGATGGGCCAGAGAGTTTGCCTTATGATGTGATAAATAGTCCTTGGCAGATACTCTAGGTCTTCAACAAAGAACTCTTTGGGATATGCAGCATCTTGGGGTAATGGCTTCATCATACTGAGCATCTGACTCATGTTAGGTTCAGACTTCTGAAAGATGCTCTCCACAGCTTCACTGTGAAGTTGACAGCTAGATTCGTAGAGATCTCCGGGAGTGGGCAGACCAGTGAGCTCAATGATGTCAAAGGCTTTGGCTTCGTGATGAACGTTTCCTGTCATCCACTCCAGGACCCGAGTCTTCGGATCTCTGTTATACCCGCGGATGTGAAGTGTGGCATAGAATTGGAGCAGCAATTCTTCATTCCAATGCTCTTGGTCAGAGACGAATGGCAGCAATCCAACTTCTTTGAAGCAATCCAGAGCTTCTTCCAGACAGGGCAGACCAGCTATAGCTTCAATGTCAAGACGCTTGTGTGGGAAGATGCGACCTTGATTGTATAGAATGCAAGAGTAATAGCTTCGCTGCGGATAGCTCCAGAACCGATCAGATGATATCCTTTCCCTTGAGTAGGGGTTCCTGGAGCTATTGAAGAATGTGTTGTCTGCTCTGAAGTCATTGATATTGAAGGATCTAGGTGCTGATGCAGGACCTGGGAACCTGGGCAATCTTGGGATTGGCTTTTGTACCTGTGGCCTGTGCTCAACATGATAGTCGAACTGGGGACCGGCAGCAGGTGCAGGAACAGAAGCAGTGGGATCAGTGGCTTCGCTGACTTCTGATGCTTTTGTTGGGAGGGCTCCACATTAGTTTCAGCCATGACAGCGTCAGTGGCTTCATTGGTGGTGGTGGTGGCAGTCTCAAGATTTTCAACCTCCACTTGACGAGCTGGAGGGTCGGTCACAATCACGTTCTCCTCGAGAACCGCTTCTTGATGGGACAGGGGAGTAGCAGCAGCTTGTGGGACTTCTTCTTCATCGGCTGATGCAGCCGGAATGTCTTCAGCAGTTTCAGCTTCAGACGCAGAGACTGGAGGCCTAGGTCATTTGCGAAGCCTGCGCAACGCAGGCGACGCCTGTGTAGTTGGAGTTGGCTGGGCCTCAAAGTCTTCTTCCTCTTGTGGGCGATCAGCCCATGAAGCATCCTGAGCGATTGGCGTCAGAGGACGACCAATGCTGATGAGTTCGCTGTTCTCGAGCTGAGGAAGGACTGCACCATCTTCTACATGGTCATGTTGACCAATGTCTTCAGCAGCGATGGGATCGGCTGCTGGAAAGTCTTCAGCTTCATGAGCCTCTGTGAAAGCAGGCTCATGGATTGTCAGTTGGCGTTCAGCGTCAGGACGAACCATGAAAATGGGTTCAACTATCAAAGGCTTTGTGGGAGCAGCCCGATCTTTCTTGGTCTTCCTCTTCTTCTTGAAGGGGGCAGTAGGAGAGGCTTCAGGATGTTTCCTCTTTCTGGCTTCAGCCTCAGCAGTCCTCGTCTTCTTGAGCTCTGAAGCGGTTGACCGGCTTTTTGGCTTCGAGCCAGTCATTCTAGTTGGGAAGACAATGGGATCTGCTTCCTTCCTTGGTGCGTCAGGTTCAGTCGTAGTTGGCTTCTTCATCTTCTTTGCTACCATCTTGGGGTCGATGCCAGGACGCCCAAGGGCCTTGCGCTTCTCAGCCTCATTGTAGGCCTGCTCACATTTGTCAGCCAGAACCTTCATGCGCTCACGAGAACACTGAGCTTCTGCACGTTTCTTGAGAAAGGCTTCCTTGAGCTCGTGCAGCATAATCTTAAAGTTCTTCACCTCTTGCACGCTGAGCTTGGCCATATGCTTCTTGAACTGAGCCTTTTCATAGTCAATCTTTTGCTTCAGTTCAACAATGCGCTGGGCAATGGCTAACTCTGAAGCAATGGCGCCATGGAAGGCGACACTGAGGCCAATGGGTAGTTGCAGATCGTCAAAGCTGATGTTTGGCGTGTCAAACCATTCATCAATGAAGTTGTGGATGATTGTTACATCAAAGAGAGGCAGATCATTGAAAATTTCTGCTTCTTCTTTGCTCTTGATGAGTTGCTCAAGAGCGTCATCCGCAAGATCTTCATCACTTGACAGATCAATGGCATCATTGCGCAGAATGGCAGCAGCTGTTAGCTCTTGTCCGGTGTGTGGCAGAGGCATCTTGACCCTCTGGGGCTTGGAGATGCGTGACAAATCTTCAGATTGCACACTGTCTTTAGGAGGTGCAGTTGCCAGTGGCTTCGCCCGTGAGAGTTTTGGAGCAGAGGCAGGCTTTGAAGCTTTTGGCTGCTTCTTTGGTTTTGGTGCTGCAGGCGCTTCATCTGATTCAGCGTCATCTGCAGGCTTGTTCACGGCAGTCCCTTAAACCAAGATATGGGTGGTGAGACCTTCAAGGTTGTAGAAGGGACCGGCGACATTGGGTTCTGCATCACATGTGCCGTCAGCCCTTGGAGTAGAAGGACCAGGGTTGAAGTCTAGTCCCAATATCTTCTTGTTTTTCTTTGCTGAGTTCTGGGCAAACTGGAAGTTGCGCTTGAACAGAATGTCGTCACGACACCATAGCAGGGACGATGGGTCAGCATCCGCAGGTTGTGGTCCACGGACCATGCAGGGATAGAAGCCTTGTTCAATGGCTTCATCTCTGGTTCTCGGTTGAAGATTTTTGTAGAGGATGTCTCCCCATGGTCGCTTGATGGCATTCTTTTTAGCATATTCCTTGGTCACAAATCTGTACTTGAACCACTGTTCTGCCCAATAGCGTCGAATCCATTGGATTCGTGTCTTGCGCTGATTGTAATCCTCTTCAGGATCTGTCTTGTACAGCTCTGAGAGGTCATCGGGCAAATCTCTTGATGTTTCTCCTCGACGCTTTCTGCCACCCTTCCTTGCTGATTTTTCTGAAGCCATGAACCTTAATCTGAAAGGCTTCAATACGTTCAGAGGCTTCAAAGGTTTTCGCTTGCTGGACAAACTGGCTTCGGGAGAATTTACGTGATGCTGTAAGAATTCTGCAAATGAATGCAGACTATGAGAACCAAAGGATTCTCCCACGGACATGTACCTGTGACAGCATTAAGGTGCGAGGGAAGGGGAAGATGTCATATGCATTCTCAGAAGATTTTGAAGATAAATCAGTTTAGAAGACATTGACCTCATCGTGTGAAGACATTCACTCATAGATAAGGAGTTGGTTCCAGATTTGTACGAATCCACAGATCAGTACAAGTGAGGAATCTAACTACTTTGTGAAGCATAAGTGAATATACTAGGCATGTTATGAGATGTAGTATGAAAGGGATCCAACTTGTGTGAATAGAAACTGCTTGTGGTAGAAAGTGATAAAGCTATAGGATCAAAGGGGGCCGTAAAAGGAGGTTTTATTTACCACACGAAGAACTGCTAGACGGAGTGGAAGAGGAGGCCGAGCAGTTCAATCTTCCGTGCCCTAACTTGGCGACGGAGGACACCTACGGTGACGGCGGAGAGGACGATGTCCGCGGTCGGCGTGAAGATGGCGTCGGAGAGGTTGCGGTAGCGAAGCGCTTCGTCGCCGGCGTCGTCGAGTGCTAGCGATGGCGCTAGGGTTCATGCGAGAGTGGAAGAAGAGATAATGACTGTGGTGAGGCGTGTATTTATAGGTACAGGGGCGGCATTCGTTATTACACAGGTGCCCCTGGCGATTCACATCTGATGGGCACGTGGCCGTCATGCAGCATATCAGGGGTTGTTCCACGTCCCATGCACGCCTGGATTGTCAGGTGGTCGTTCCCACTTCTCCGGGTTTCAGGTGAAGGAATGAGCATTGAAAACGGACTTAATGGTTGTCTCTGTATCTTCTGCTGACAAGGACGCAGAGAAGACATTCGATAGTTTCAATAGAATGCATATGATTTGGAGAGATAGAGTTTGAGATAGAAAGCATAGAGAGGTTAGGGTCCGATCACATTCACTTAGTTCAAAAGATTCAACAAGAAGACATAGCTATAAGTGAATGCTGTAGAGGACAGAACACTAGTATATGTATATATATAATCAACATAGTGAAGATAATCATGAAGACATGTTGAGATTGAAGCCAAACCAAATATGAAGACATAGCTAATGTAACACCATGAGTGAAGCACTTCAAACAGAAAGTTTGGTGGTGGCTTTACCCACCGTATAGGAAGTATTAGACCCAGACACGGCGCACAATTATCGTGGCGCTCCGAAGTCAAATTCCACATTAATGTATTCACACTTAGAATGTATGTCTTCATTGATTGAAGATATACTTTTCTTCGTGTGTTGCACATCTAAGTCATCAATATGCATAAGTGTTAGGATGTGTGCCTAATCACAGGACATTTGAGGATTCCAAGATATTTAGCTCACACCGTAACTTGCAAAATCTCTTCTCATCCAAGGGCTTGGTGAAGATATCTGCCAATTGCTCTTCAGTGTTGACGTGTATGATATCAATATCTTCCTTCACAACATGATCTCTGAGAAAGTGATGACGAATTTCAATGTGCTTTGTCTTCGAGTGATGAACTGGGTTGTTGGCAATCTTGATGGCGCTTTCGTTGTCGCAGTAGAGTGGCACTTGCTTCAGATGAATGCCATAGTTCTTGAGTGTTTGCTTCATCCACAGAAGCTGAGCGCAGCAAGATCCAGTAGCAATGTATTCAGATTCAGCAGTGGAGAGAGATACACAGTTCTGCTTCTTTGAAGACCAACATACAAGTGATTGTCCCAGAAAATGACATGTGCCTGATGTAGACTTGCGATCCACCTTGTCACCAGCATAATCAGCATCCGAAAATCCAACCAGATCAAACTCTGAGCCCTTTGGATACCATAATCCTAGAGTTAGGGTGTGAGCCAAATATCGAAGAATTCGCTTCACAGCTAAGTGATGCGACTCTTTTGGTGCCGCTTGGAATCGAGCACACATGCAAACACTAAGCATAATATCTGGCCTAGATGCACATAGATAAAGTAAAGAACCAATCATGGAGCGGTATACCTTTTGATCGAAATCTTTACCATTGTCGTCGGGACCCAGATGATGTTTGGCTGGCATTGGCGTCATGAAGCCTTTGCAGTCTTGCATACCAAACTTCTTCAGGCAATCTTTGAGATACTTCTCTTGAGATATGAAGATGCCATTGCGTTGCTGTCGTATTTGGAGACCGAGGAAGAACTTCAGCTCTCCCATCATGGACATCTGATATTGCTCTTGCATCATATATCCAAACTCTTCACTGTACTTCTGATTGGTGCAGCCGAAGATAATGTCATCCACATATATTTGGCACACAAACAGTTCACCATCATATGTCTTCGTGAAGAGAGTGGGGTCGAGGGAACCAGGTATGAAGCCTTTGCTCTTCAGGAAGTATTTGAGCGTGTCATACCAAGCCCGAGGGGCTTGTTTGAGGCCATACAGTGCCTTGTTGAGCTTGTATAGCATGTCAGGATGTTTTGGATCTTCAAAGCCAGGCGGTTGTGCAACATACACTTCTTCTTCAATCTTGCCATTGAGAAAAGCACTCTTCACATCCATTTGATATAGAAGTATGTTATGATGATTTGCATAGGCCAGCAGTATGCGTATGGCTTCAAGTCGAGCCACAGGAGAAAATGTTTCATCGAAGTCAATGCCTTCCACTTGAGTATATCCTTGAGCAACGAGGCGAGCTTTGTTTCTGACAACTTGACCATGCTCATCTTGCTTGTTGCGGTATATCCATTTAGTGCCAATTATGTTGTGCTTCTGAGGATCAGGACGCTTGACCAGTTCCCATACATTATTCAGCTCAAACTGTTGAAGCTCTTCTTGCATAGCTTGAATCCATTCAGGTTCCATGAAGGCTTCTTCAACTTTCTTGGGTTCTGTTATTGAGACGAATGCGAAGTGCCCACAGAAATTTGCCAGCTGAGTCGCCCTTGAAAGAGTAAGCGGACCAGGTGCATTGATGCTATCAATTATTCTCTCAATCTGCACTTCATTGGCAACACGAGGATGTACAGGGCGAAGATTTTGCTCTCGCTGATCATTGTCATTATTAGTGGGATTGTCTTCAGACTGAGCACTGTCTTCAGGTTGATCAGGTGCGGAGATGATAAGTTCCTCTTCAGGTTGAGCTTCAGAGGGTATGATTTCTCCAGTTCCCATTAGCTTGATTGATTCGCTGGATGGAACTTCATCTAGCACATTTGGCAGGTGCTCTCTTTGTGAACCGTTAGTCTCATCAAATCGCACACTGTTTCAACCACTTTATAGAGAAAGAGATTGAAGACTCTGTAGGAGTGCGAATCCTTTCCATATCCAAGCATAAAACCCTCATGTGCTTTTGGTGCAAATTTTGAAGTGTGATGTGGATCCTTGATCCAGCACCTGGCACCAAATACTCTGAAGTAACTGACATTTGGCTTCTTGCCAGTAAGGAGCTCATAAGATGTCT
Source organism: Triticum urartu (assembly GCF_056163025.1). Taxonomy (NCBI): domain Eukaryota; kingdom Viridiplantae; phylum Streptophyta; class Magnoliopsida; order Poales; family Poaceae; genus Triticum; species Triticum urartu. The sequence goes on along the minus strand of NC_141876.1, from coordinate 66,643,931 downwards.
TGTTCAGAAGTTTGTGAAGATAAACACGATTGATTGTATGGCATGCAGTATCAATGGCTTCAGGCCAGAATTTTCTTGGGGTCTTGTATTCATCTAGCATCGTTCTGGCCATCTCAATGAGTGTTCTGTTCTTGCGTTCGACGACGCCATTCTGCTGTGGCGTGTACGGGGCCGAGAATTCATGTGTGATGCCCAAGGTATCAAGATATGTATCAAGGCCAGTGTTCTTGAATTCAGTGCCATTGTCACTTCTGATGTGCTTTATCTTGGCGCCATAATTGTTCATAGCTCGATTGGCGAAGCGTCTGAAGACATCCTGCACTTCAGTCTTGTAAAGGATTATGTGCACCCAAGTATATCTAGAATAATCATCAATAATAACAAAGCCATAGAGGCAAGCAGTAGTAGTAAGAGTTGAGTAATGAGTGGGACCGAAAAGATCCATGTGGAGCAGTTCGAAGGGTCGAGTGGTTGTCATGATTGTCTTCGAGGGATGTTTGGCCCTCGTCATCTTCCCTGCTTCATAGGCACCACATAGGTGATCTTTCTTGAACTTGACGCCCTCAATGCCTATGACATGCTTCTTCTTTGCAAGAGTGTGGAGGTTCCTCATGCCAGCATGCCCTAGCCTCCGATGCCAGAGCCAGCATTCTGAAGCCTTTGCTAGAAGACATACGGCAAGCTGTGGTCCTGCCGAAAAATCTACCACGTACAAATCATCTTTCCGATACCCTTCAAACAGTAGAGACTTGTCAGATTCCATTAGTACAAGGCAACGATATTTTCCAAATATTGCGATCATGTTCAAATCGCAAAGCATTGAGATAGACATTAAGTTGAAGCCAAGGGATTCAACAAGCATGACTTTATCCATGTGTTGATCCTTTGAGATTGCAACTCTACCTAGACCCAATACCTTACTTTTACCAGTGTCAGCAAATGTGATGTGACTCTTGTCGGATGGACGTAAGGTTGAGTCCATAAGAAGGCTTCTTTTGCCAGTCATGTGGTTGGTACACCCACTATCAATAATCCATTCTGAAGACGCTGGTGTCGTACCCTACAGTGCAGTTAGGGGGATAGGCTTGGCACCGCGTGCCATGAAGCAGTAGGTTGGAGCGGAGTAGTCCTTGTCATTTGCATCGGTGTCGGTGATGAGGTCATTGTCTTCAGTGTTGAAGATGGACTTGGCAACGTATGCTGTAGCCAGACTTGCGACGCCAGAATCGGACTCCTCCTCAGACTCCACCTCCGCCTCCTCAGAAGCGGACTCCTCCTCTGAATCCATTTTCTTGCCAACAAACGCACGTGCCTTGCCAGATGAGCTCTTCTTGTGTGATGAAGACTTTGAAAAAGATTTGGAAGAGGACTTTGAGTATTTCTTCTTCTTGTCGTCAGAGTCATATTCCTTGCTCTTCTTCTTCTTTTTGTTCTCATTGTCCCACTGCGGACACTCAGAGATGAAGTGGCCAGGTTTCTTGCACTTGTGACATGTTTTCTTCTTGTAGTCATGAGCAGAAACTTCATCATTCCTTGAGCTTGATCGGGAAGACTTTCTGAAGCCTTTCTTCTTGGTGAATTTTTGGAACTTCTTGACAAGCATAGCAAGTTCCCTTCCAATGTCTTCAGGATTATCAGAACTGCTGTCAGATTCTTCTTCAGATGAGGAGACAGCTTTTGCCTTCAAGGCACGAGTTCGCCCATAGTTTGGACCGTAGATATCTCTTTTCTCAGAAAGCTGAAACTCATGTGTGTTGAGCCTCTCAAGTATGTCAGACGGCTCGAGTGTCTTGAAATCAGGGCGTTCTTGAATCATCAGGGATAGGGTGTCAAACGAACTGTCAAGTGATCTCAGTAGTGTCTTGACGACTTCATGCTTGGTGATCTCAGTAGCGCCAAGGGCTTGAAGCTCATTCGTGATGTCAGTGAGTCGATCAAATGTGAGCTGGACATTCTCATTGTCATTTCTCTTGAAGCAGTTGAAGAGGTTGCGAAGGACACTGATTCTCTGATCTCTCTGGGTTGAGACGCCTTCGTTGACCTTGGAGAGCCAGTCCCAGACTAGCTTAGATGTTTCCAAAGCACTCACACGGCCATACTGTCCTTTGGTCAGATGATCACAGATGATATTCTTGGCAGTAGAGTCCAGTTGAACGAACTTCTTGACGTCAGCAGCAGTGACACCTTCTCCAGCCTTGGGAACGCCGTTCTTGACGACATACCATAGGTCGACGTCAGTGGCTTCAAGATGCATGCGCATCTTATTCTTCCAGTAGGGATATTCAGTTCCATCGAAGACGGGGCACGCAGCGGAGACTTTAATTATCCCTGCAGTCAACATAGCTAAAACTCCAGGTGGTTAAACCGAATCACACAGAACAAGGGAGTACCTTGCTCTGATACCAATTGAAAGTGCGTTATATCGATTAGAGGGGGGGTGAATAGGCGATTTTTATGAAAGTCTTCAAAACGTGGAAGTTATGAAGACAAACGACCGAAATAAACCTATTACCCTGCAGCAGAAGGTAAACTACACTAGGCAAGCCATAGTCAAGTATTCAATAGAGTGAAAGCACAATGACTAAGAGCAGCAATGTAGTAAGGATCAAGTAGGAAGAAATTACGAAGCCAAACAGAACACACAGTCACTCAGTGAAGATAAAAGATAGTGCAATCATACAATGTCTTCACAAGGAGAAACAATACATAAAGAGAAGGGAAGGATGAAACCAGTGACTTGTTGAAGACAATGATGTGTTGGACCAGTTCCAGTTGTTGTGACAACTGTACGTCTGGTTAAGGCGGCTAGGTATTTAAACCTGAGGACACACAGTCCCGGACACCCAGTCCTGAACACGCAGCTCAGGACACCCAGTCCTCACCGTATTCCCCTTGAGCTAAGGTCACACAGACCTCGCCCAATCACTCTAGTAAGTCTTCAAGGTAGACTCCCAAACCTTCACAGACTTCGTTAACCGGCGATCCACAATGTCTCTTGGATGCTTAGAACGCGACGCCTAACCGGCTAGAGGATGCACAGTCCTCAAGTGTAATAAGTCTTCAGATCACACAGACAAGAAGACTTAAGTGATGCCTAATTCTCTTTGGCTCTGGGTGGTTAGGGCTTTATCCTCGCAAGGAATTCTCTCTCAAATGCTTCGAGGTGGGTTGCTCTCAAACGACAAAAGCCGTATACTAACTCTGAGCAGCCAACCATTTATGGTTGTAGGGGGTGGGCTATTTATAGCCACTAGGCAACCCGACCTGATTTGTCCGAAATGGCCCTGGGTCACTAAGGAACTGACACGTGTTCCAACGGTCAGATTTTAAACTCACACGGCAACTTTACTTGGGCAACAAGCAAAGCTGACTTGTCCGACTCTGGACAAGATTCGCTCTCATAGTCTTCACTCGAAGACATAGGTTTTGTTTAAGCATCACTTCAGTCATTCTGAATGGTTCTCTTGGACCCCACTTAACAGTGTGGTGGTTCCTATGACTCAACAAAGAAGAAAAAGAACTACGAAAGATCTAAGTCTCCGAGCTCCATAGGCTTCATGCAATGTCTTCTCTTGTCATAGTCTTCAATGTGAATGTCTTCATATACCACCTTTGACTTCAATGTCTTCATACATTTTTAGGGGTCATCTCTGGTAGGAAAACCGAATCAACGAGGGACTTCTACCTGTGTTATCCTGTAATTCTCACAAACACATTAGTCCCTCAACTAGGTTTGTCGTCAATACTCCAAAACCAACTAGGGGTGGCACTAGATGCACTTACAGCCGCCACACTCGTCGAACTTTGCCAGGCCAGCCACTTGGTCAACGGGAGGCACGCATCTCTTTGCCGGCCAACTTCTTCGTCGATGCTCGCAAGCTGTTTGACAGTTTGCCTCAAGGTACAAATGGACTCCATTGACAAGTTCTTTTTCCACAATTTTGTATGCGACTACGATGATTCCTCATCCAATGATGAGGAGATGGTGGCTGATGTGTTGGTCCATGACCACCTTAATAGGCAGCGTACGTTGTTCCGGGGCTCGATCCCGGGACACACTCCGGCATTGAATCGCAACCAAGAGAGCGGCCATTTCCTTCTTTGGAAGGACTACTTTGACACATCCAACCCGCTGTTCAAACATCACCAATTCCGACGGTGTTTTCATATGGCTTGACATGTTTTCAACCGTATTCGAGAGAGGGTGGTCGGATACGATAATTATTTCGAGTGCAAAGAGGATGCCCTTGGAAAGATTGACTTCTTATCTTATCAGAAATGCACTGCAGCTATCCGGATGCTTGCATACGGAGTGCCTGGTGATCTCATTGATGAGTATGTCCGCATGAGCCAGTCAACGTGCATAGAGTCCATGTACAGGTTCCGCAAGGCTGTGATTGCAGTGTTTGGCCCTAAGTACTTGAGAGAGCCGACTGTTGAAGATATCGTCCGCTTGTTGGCGATCAATGCCAGCAGGGGCTTCCCAGGGATGCTTGGCAGTATAGACTGCATGCACTAGGAGTGGAAGAACTACCCTTCTGCTTGGCAAGGGCGGTATATAGGCCATGTCAGGGTTTGCACTATCATACTTGAGGCCGTGACCTCACAAGATCTCTGGATCTGGCACTCTTTCTTTGGCATGGCCGGATCGCATAATGATTTCAACGTGCTTCAACGCTCGACGGTGTTTGCAAGGCTTACCGAAGGCAACAACCCGCCGGTCAATGTTAACATCAACGGTCACGACTACAACAAAGGATACTACCTAGCTGACGGTATCTATCCTCAGTGGACCACTATTGTGAAGACAATCCCCAACCCTATCGGAGAGAAGAAGAAAAGATTTGCCGAAAAGCAAGAGAGTGCTAGGAAGGATGTCGAGCGTGCGTTTGGTGTTCTACAATCTCGATGGGGCATCGTTCGGTATCCTGGTAGAACTTGGAGCACCAAGAAGTTGTGGGAGGTGATGACTGTTTTGTGTGATCATGCACAATATGAGCATAGAGGATGAGCGTCCGGAACGTATCTACGATTAAGGGTTTCAGTCTCAGGGTGACAATGTTGTGCCTGAGCATGGAGGAGGAGCGGCAACGTTTGCACAGTTCACCCAATTTCATCATCAAATGCGTGAATGGAAAACTCACATTCAGTTGCAAAATGATTTGGTTGAGCATATGTGAGCTCATATTGGCAACCAATAGACAATACAATTTTTATTCAGCTTGTAAACTACTCCCTTTGTTCCATAATATAAGAATGTTTTTGACACTAGGGTAGTGTCAAACATGTTCTTATATTATGGAACGGAGGGAGTATGTTATATTTATTTGGGTCGTGGAACTATACTATTTTGTTTGGTTGTGAAATTATAAAAAATGTGTGTATGTTTGTTGGAAAACGATGGCAAGCCGACCATGCGGGCAAATATGAGTTGGCCTATTGGGCGCATTGCCGACCAAATCATAAACAGAACGGACACCGAGTGAACAACCGATCCAAATAGATAAAAAATGAACAAAATCGTTGTCTATTTGATCGGCACGTTGGAGCTGCTCTAATATATCCAAATTTGGAGCCACACCACTGTTATGATCAAAATGGACTACAAACGAAGCACTCAAAACCAGGCCCCTCGTGTCAACATCTGCCATTATTAGGGTTATATTATGTATTTGTCCCATCACGATTTATGGCATGCAATAGTGTTTAGCACGTTGAAATTCACAAGACTCTAGCTAACTAAACCAAACTCATCTTCGAAACAAAACGAGACAGGTCTTTTGCCATGCCACGAATACATACACTGTTGTAAACTTTGTGTATCACACCCCTCCACGCATATTTGTATTTGTATTTACTTGATTGACACAACTGGTTTTCATTTCACTTCACTTTTTTCTTTACTATGGCAAAGGTGACACAATTTGAATTGAATCGTAGCCCATAATATATTCATCTATCTCTTGATTCTCTTCACACAAAAATATTAGTACTATATGCTTACGCTCGTATCATATCTATAGGTATTCGTAGTAGTAATATATCTATTTGTTTTCTTTACTTCTTCCTGACTAGGAAAATGCTGAGCTCCGCGGCGCCATCGCCACCCCGGCCGTCGTCGTCCGGGTTGATCATGTAGAAGGCCTCGGAGTCCTTGGACCCGACGACGCGGTCGACGCGGGCGCGCATGTAGGTGAGCTCGCCGTCGGGGCCGTGGGAGCCGTCGGCGGGCGGCGGCGGCAGCACCCCGGCGCCCATGGAGACGCCGCGCAGCAGGCGCAGCACGTGCCGCTCGTCGTCGGACGGGTCCTTGCGGCGGATGGCGTACCCGGCCTTGCGCCCGTTGCAGTAGACGGCCCACACGTACTCCTCCAGGAGCCGCCGGCGCGCGCTGCGGGTGTCGCTCTCCAGCGCCAGCCTCACGGTGCCCGTGGCCATCTCCCGGTGCAGCGCGGCCGCCAGCATGGGCAGCTCGATGAGGAACGCCGGCGGCGCCCGCGTGTCCTCGTGGATGGCCAGGCTCAGCCGGCCGCGGCGGTGCCCGAAGAGCGTCACCGCCGGCGCGTGGTCCGCGAGGAGGGCCCTGCCGCTGTGCCGCCCGAGCAGCGCGGCCATCTTGCAGCCGGTGCTGGTGGTGAGCATCGGCACCAGCCTGAACATCCTGAAGAGCCCCACGACGGCGCCGCCGGTGCTGCCGCCGTGCTTGTTGGTCCGGCGCTCGTCGGTGACCGGCCGGAGCAGCGACCGCAGCGAGCCTGGGTCGTCGATGAGAGAAGGCATTTACGAGGTCGGGTGGACGGATGATTCGGCTGGAGTAGTGAGTCGGCGCATTGGATCGAGCCGAGCTCAGTTAAGGAGAAGGGAGTTGAGGGTGCTACGTCGTTATTTAAGGAGGTGGAAGTAGAGGTTGGGGGGTCGTTTGATTTTGGTTATGTGTTTTGGAACCAGTTTGGGTCGTATCCAGATGCTCAATACATGGCAAAATTATCCTAGCTAGCTAGTCTCTTTCAAGAGAAATTTGAAGATGCATGGTCCCAATCTCTTTGGACCATTAGTTCATTCATCTTGATCCCATGAGGGATGCCTGAGCAGTGTATATATACATGCATGCATGTGTATATATGATCGATCTCGATATAGAAGACGTCTTAATTAACAGTGTACTACTGTCGCTGAAAGAAGCTTGGAACTGTTTCTAAGTTGACCTTGAGAAATTTCTGTCAGTATTCAGTAATGCTAATATTTGACGAAAAATTGTACTATGTTCTTTTTCCTCGTGAAACAAAATGTAGTTGTTATATATATATATATATATATATATATATATATATATATATATATATATATATATACACACACACACGTCCTGATGTATTCACCGCTCTTACGTTTTGAAGCTGACACGGCACGACAGGGTTTTAGCTCTGGCACTACCGCGGTGCATGGTACGTACTACACCACATGCACATCACGTGGTACGTAAAGTGATCGCCGTGTTGTTTAATTAAATACAACTGCCCCTCCTCCTTTGTACTTGGAGAAATGTTGAATGTTTCGGTTTACCAAGGTAGATCGGGTTCGCGCGCTTTACAGCTGCTCATGTGTATGCATGTTGAGTGGAGACCGGGGGGGCAAAAAAGTGCTCCATCGATGAATGAATGAATGAATGCCCAGGAACGTGCATGCGCAAAAATGTCTTCAACGGTTTGCATTGCAGATCAATACAAAGCACGGGAGTAGTAGTAATTGCCGGGCCGGAGCAAGCAGCTCACGCTCGCATGCATGCGCACGGACGCGGCCCCGGCGCCCCGTCATGGTTATCGGAGGACTGTCCTAGCAACTTCACTTATCTCTGCCATCTTGATCGATGGTGCAGTGCAGGTAGAGGCAGAGCTAGACTGATCTAGAGCTGTCCAGCCTCCTTTTCTGAATTTTCAGCCGCAGAAATGTTTTCAACTGGTAGATTTTTCTTTATTTGCTTTTGGGTCCTAATTAAGGCCCGGGAATTTCATAGGAATTCTAGAGGATAGGATTTTTGTAGAGTTTTTTTTTTCTGAAGAGCCCTTTGGTTCATAGGAATGGATTCCTATTCCTACATAGGATTGGTTCCTATCCTTCACATTTCATAGGAAAATAAAAATGAGCCTAAACTTAATGAAAAAATTTCTTTGGTGTGAACCAAATGACATCTCGTTTTCTATTCCTATTCATAGGATTTGGGATATATGTCATCTCATTTCCTATAAATTCCCTATTCCTACGATAATCCTATCCTATGAACCAAAAGAGGCCTAAATATGTTTGCAGATTGGATTAGGTTTAAGCATTACATTGGGATTACTTTTCATGTGAATTATCTGATGTTTTGCCCCGCAAAAAAAATAATACTTATTATCTGATGTTGTGTGACATCTCTGCTTAATAGGGGTGATAGACTGCTCATATCAACAAAGTACACCTTCTTTTCCTTTAACATGAAGTTGATTCTGGGTGCGCACCAGTTTCACACTTCAAACGCCAATGTGGCAGTAGAATCAATGAATTGTAATTGTGTCTTTTGAGTTGGTTCACTAGCACATCCCTCTTTTGTGCTTGCAAGAACCATCATTCATTACTACCCCCTCCGTCTCATAATATAAGAACGTTTTTGACACTACATTAGTATAAAAAACAGTCTTATATTATGGGACGGAGGGAGTACGTCCTATGAAATTACTGGTTCTACAAAAAAATATTGCTAGGAGTTGCTTTCATGATGTTGACCTCACATTCTAACTTGGTTACTGTGTGCAGAGTAGATGGCTCAGAATGCTTGGTTCTTCACGCGGCATACTTGGTTCTGGTTCTAGCTAGTGATGGCCAAGAGAAGAAGATAAAATGATGTTGGCTTCCACCTATACAGAATAGTCACAGTTTCTTGTACTCCCTCCGTTCGAAATTACTTGTCTCGAATATGGGTGTATCTAGAACTAAAATATGTCTAGATGCATCCATTTCTGCGACAAGTAATTCCGAACGGAGGGAGTACATACTCCGGGCTTAGTTGCCGAGATAAGCTGGGAACCATGCTTCGTGCTCTCTTCGCGGTTTTTCACATTGTCATTCTTGCAATGCAATTGCATCCAAGGAATGAGGACCATTTATGAGCCCGCTGTGGAGATTTTCTCGACAACTGAAGAGAAGAGCGTCATAACAAGAGGGAGAGAAAAAGATATCACCACAGAAAGATGGTATGGCAACTGGGATCTGATTTAAGGATGATAAGGCTGCTAGGGAATGATTTCAGATCAAAAATCTCCTTGGCATGTTATTCAGAAGAAGTACCTCAAATCTATTCCAAGTGGTATTTGAGAAGCCAATGTATGTAGAGCCGTTTGTACTTTGATGCTTCTTTTGTTGAAACAATATTCTACTGATACTTATGTTACATCAAAACCTGATTATGTAGTTCTTTGGCAGGCATCCTGGCTATAGGAAGATTGTAGATAAACATACATAAAATATACTCCCTCCATCCCATAATATAAGAGCGTTTTTGACACTACACCCTGGGATGGAAGGAGTAGAAAGACAATACACAGCTATTATACTGATGTGACAGACGTCCTCTTTCTATCTGCTTATGTTGCTGTCGGGTGTAGTGAAGCACGCACATCTATCCGATGGACCACTCACACTGCATACAAGGGATAGACCTACTTTGCAATACAAGTAGTGCTGAACTACCAGTGCAGTGGTGACGAACCATAGGGGAAACATTACAAACGAACATCAGTGTAGGATTACAGATGACCTACTGAAACAGCTCTGTCATGAACAGCACTGCATCGATCACATCACATCGGTGTCGCAAACCCAGACATGACAGCCAAGGAACCATTTCTTGCGCAAACCTTGGAACAATTCCCTCTTATGTTTCACCTCAACAAAGAAACAAACAACCTCACATCACATATGAACAGACAAGCTCCACCCGCTACAGATTCCTTTAGGGCCACAGCCAGGAACCGGAAGAAGGTCGGCGCACGACAAAACCGTTTGCGTCCTTTTGTTAACATTACATCGACAAGATCAACTCCAGGCAGAGCAACTTTGCTACAGCAGACAGAGTACTACAGATATGTTCGGTGTTTCTACCAAGATACTACACTGTTATTAGGTGCACATACTATTGCTCAGAAGATGTAGTCGGGTACTTCCAGAGGGAACGGAGCCACCGTGACGTCGAATGGTTTTCCTTCTGGCTGGGTCAACCTTAACCAAAGGATAAAACAGTCAAATCACGCATCAACATAATGAAAAAAGAAAACAGGATGTTTCGGTTGGTTGGCACACAAACACTTGCCAATCCTTAACAAACACAGTTTGGCTACAAATGCCTAATAAAATGACTTCATTCTTTTGATTGAAACTTCTCTTGTGAATTAGGTCATACCTCCCAGGCACAAATGTAAAAGAGCCCTCCACAGATCCACTACTGCCATTCAGCGGCGTGCAGCTCTCATAGACAAACTCGTCCTGCCCTGGTAAAAGTAAAGGATACTGCAAAACATAAAGCCAAATAAATAGCCACGTTAACTATAACTTTTCTCCACGAGAATTCAAGATACAGAAATTAGTTTTCCTTTTCGATTCCAGCATACCTCCCCAATAACACCTTCCCCATGCATATCCGAAACAACCGTGTCTTTACATCGGATGATCCAGTGGCGTGAGTGAAGCTGGCAGGAAGAAAAGTAAACCCCACCTAGCATGCATGCCTCAGGAACTGACAGGCGGATGGAATAGCTGTACAGATGTGTGCCCACATGCCCCCGACGAGGATGTTCTGGCACAAAGACAGCAGATGCACGTACCTATAACCATCAGAAATGTCAGCCCAATGCACCAATGAGACCATATAGAATGTCTACTGCATGTCATGAAAAATCACTCACGGAAGCAATCAAGTGGGATGAAATGTTGCAAGTCATGAATAAGAACAGTCAACCAAGTGTTGGAAACAAGATATGCCATTTAGACTTCAAGCTTAATAAAATGATGATGCCATATTTAGGAAGTCACGATTTATCACCTTTACACCATTTGTCACTGCTGACGAACACAATGGGGATGCTTCTGGATATAAGCAGATATACCTCGACGTCTTAAGAGGGCGGATCTTGATCATGCCATTCTGTAAGCGCCTAAGGTGCTCTTCCAACCACAAAAGTAATCCATCTTGGGGCATATCACTATTAGTTGGCTTTATCAATGATTTTGGCACGCATGGCATCATTTCTCCAGCTGATAAGTTGGCAGTGCCAACGTAAAGTTCACCACTTGAACAATTGAGAAGAAACGTTTTAGGATGATACCATGAACTTGCCACTAATGCAAGGTTGGGCCCAATGGGAAGACCTTGCTCCTCCAAGTGGAAATTAAATTCTTT